>NW_027362957.1:1155000-3575591 GCF_046119375.1 Phyllobates terribilis
TCAATATCCTACAATTTACCCCAACAGCAAAAAAACAACTATACACAAAATACCAAAAGGTATATCAGATTATTAATGAGCAAATAAAAGACACATAAAAATAATTTTTAGAAATGTGTAGAAAAAATGCTGTAAAGTAAGAATGCTTCAAAAATAGAAATGTTAATGATCTATTTAATCAATTAACAAAATACAAGTGAATGAACAAACGAAAAATCTAGATCCAATCAATATTTGGTGTGACCAACTTTTCACTTTAAAACAGCGTCAATTCTTCTAGGTACACCTGCGCAAAGTCAGGGATTTTGTAATAATGCAGTCAGGTGTCTGGTCATACACCATGGCAAGACTGAGCAAGAATACACAAGGAAGTTATACTACATCAGCAAGGTCTCTAAGGCACAAATTTCAAAGCAGATTGAGGGTTCAAGATGTGTCATTCAAGCACTAGTGAAGAAGCACAAGAAAATGTGCAAGGTTGAGGTCAATAGATGCAGTGGTCGGCCAAGGAAACTTAGTGCAGCAGATGTATGACACATTATGGTTACTTTCCTACAAAAGCAGAAGATGTCCAGCAGTGCCATCAGCTCAGAACTGGCAGCAACCAGTGGGACTCAGCTTCACTCATCTACTGTTCAGAGAAGACTGGCCAGAAGTGGTCTTCATAGCAGAATTATGGTGAAAAAGCCATATCTTCCACATCAAAACAAGGCCAAGTGACGCTGAGTCACTGCATTAAAACAGAGAAAACGGGGAAGGAGGGGGGGGATTGGCAAGATGTGCGCGGTTGAGCCAAAATATGAAAAATGTGGTTGTTACTGTAGGGAGTTTGTTCACTGAAGGGCTGGAGAGCAGAACAATAATGAGTGTCTGTGGTCAATAGTGATGCATAACCACGGTGAAGGGTCCTGTAAGTTTGGGGCTGCATTTCAGCAAATGGAGTTGGGAATTGGGTCAGACCTCATGCTATAACATTTTCCCCCATCATGGGCCCCTCTCTGGCATAATTTCCCTCATTCTGGTTTAAGACATCGCTGTTTCCTCCGCTGCACCTTCTGCATTCTTCAATATCCAGATCCATATTCCAGTTTGTCTTCTCTTCTGCACTACGTGAGTCCACAATCAACTGAGGAATGCCTACGTCTGCTTACTATCCTTATTTCTGTTTGCATATTACTGTCCCTAAGTAAACTTGGACTATCGTTAACGTTTACATACCCTAATAGTAATGAAGGCCGTGCCTTACAGATTAGGTTCTAAGAAGTATTGTTTGGAATGAACTTACCTTCATAAACTGTTTGCTGTGATCTTTTGCACTTGAGTTTAAAATAGACTTTCACACTACTCTTGTCTCAGTCTCTGCTTTTGGCCCACGCCATTGGACTTCAGGGTATCTACTAACATCGTAACAGGCAGTTCCTTTGAGCTCATGATTCTCATTTGGTCTGACATGCACTGTGAGCTGTGAGGTCTTATATAGACAGGTGTGTGCCTTTCCAAATCAAGTCCTATCAGTTTAATTAAACACAGCTGGACTCCAATGAAAGAGTAGAACCATCTCAAGGAGGATCACAAGGAAATGGACAGCATGTGACTTAAATATGAGCAAAGGGTCTGAATACTTATGACCATGTGATATTTCAGTTTTCCTTTTTTAATAAATTTGCAAAAATTTCTACATTTCTGTTTTTTTTCAGTCAAGATGGGGTGCACAGTGTACTTTAATGAGAAAAAAAATGAACTTTTTAGAATTTACCAAATGGCTGCAATGAAACAAGGAGTGAAAAATGTAAAGGGGTCTGAATGCTTTCCGTACCCACTGTATATAGTACTCAATGGGTGTGGTCTGCCTCTGATTGAGAAGTGCCTCTTCCGGCAGTCTGAATAAGGGTCTATCGTTAGGGGTGTGACTAATTTGTTTTCACTTAGGGTGATATATGTCCCGCTTTTAATGAGATTTAATAACATTTGTATTTTAGGGTTTCTATTATAATTCTGGGATTTCCTAATTTGTTTATAGAATTTTTGAATTGCATAACACATAGGATGAGGATAATAGGTTTAGTATATGAGATAGGAAATAGTTATTGATAGAACTAGTGCAGTGGATGGGCACTAGTGTTAATAAAAAGAGGGGCACTTCCTGATAGTGTGCGCCATGTCCCATGATTTGGGAATCTTACAGACCATATTGCACTATCATTAAGTTGCTGTTTTGTTGCTATGCAGTTAGGTTTTCCTTTCTTATAAGTTTGTCCTTTGTCTCTCCCTGTCTCTCTCAGATGTAGCTGTGATGTCAGTAACCCCTCCCTTCTTCTCCATTCTTCTTCCTCATTCACCATCTTCAGCCATGTTAGAAGCTTATGTGCTTCCAGCCCGTTTCTAAAAAAGTCTTTTTACCTGCTGTACATTTGCACATCATCGAGTATTCTGCTAGAAAATAAATCTTCTTCTGAATCTTCAACAATGTGCTTCTTGCAGTCGAGTTAAACTATCTGAAGACATCACTATGTGTGAGTACGGTAAAGAGACAGCCTAGAAACGGTGTCTCACAGCGCCCTATGCTTGCAGCTTAGTCATGGAGTCAGAATAGTGTGAGTTCAGTGAGAGTTAGTGAAGTGCATAGTGAAGGTGAAGTTCAGGTGCGGTGGGCTGCTAGGGGCAGCATGTGTCACTTGTTCCAGGCAGTGGGAGGCATTACTGGGATCCAGAGCAGTCGCTCCAGTCACGTCCAGAGCCTAAGGTCTGGCATAGGAGCTGCCGGACACTTTGTGTACTCTGAAGTACAAAGGAAGATGGACAGGGACCTGCATGGATGGAAGTTGAAGGCCAGTCCCGGGTGCACTGCAGAGGTGGACGAGAAATACAGGATGAGCTAGCAACAGGGCTGAAGAGGAGTTATGCTAAGAAGGAGGATAATGTGAACTGCTGTGCCTTATCCTGTCTGTACCCACCTGATGAACTAGAACTGTCAAGTATATGTTTGACTGTTACAAAGAACTTTGTGTCCCCTAAATTGTGTGCGGCGGCTTCTGAGGAAAGAAGCCTGAAGGCAGTGGAGGCCTGCGGCCTACAAGAGAATGTGCTGCACCCCACACCCTAGAGCACACTGGGACTGGGACACCCATTGTCTGTAAAGTGCCAGAGCGAAATCAGACAGACGTTCAGTCACGACTACCGCTCTGTGCCACTTTACAAGATGAGTGATAAGGGAACTTCTCGATCAGAAGAGAAGAGGAAATAATGGTCGCTGCCCAAACTGTGACAAGAACAGGACCACAATGTGTGTCACCCTGGCCTGGATGCCACAAATGTATAATAAAGCTGTGTCTGAGAGCAAAGGGGAGGTCCTCTAGTCAAGGGCCATTAGCATGCAATACCTCCTGTCACAGGCCAGTAGGGGGAGCAGGCTGCCCCTATAAAAGCTGGAACTGGGGGCAGGGTTAGAGAGAACTGGACAACCTGTCTCTGGATTGAGAGGTGTCCCAGAGCCGGGACAGACAGTTGTGTTGCAGCCTAAGAGGACGTGTGGCAGTAGGAGAGCCACGAGCCAGGGACAAAAGGCGAAGTGAGTCTGTCCTGGCAGATAAAGAAACTAATCTTCCAGACTTTGGTGTCTGAGGCTGTGAGGATTCCACATCCTACAGCAGATAACCAGTCCGCAGGGGACTGTATGTTCCTTGGCCTAAGAAGCCCGGAGGCTCCGCCACAGCAGAAGGGACCAACAGAGCCGTACCAGGCCGGGAGTAGCAAGGGACCCAAGTTGCAAGCCATACGGGCGAGAGGACACGGTGAGCTCAGGAACGTGGGCTGTTACATTACCAGAAGGGAAATAGCCAGAAGGAGCACAGAGAGCACGGTAGGCCGACACCCTCATCTTGACCAGGGCCAGCTTCCCACTTGCTCTCAGACATCCAGGCCCCCTCCTAGCCGGGCCTGTTTCTGGGTCGTTTTACCTGTTCTAATAAAGACCCTGAACTGTTTAAGAGGCCTCCGTTTCCTGGCTAACGCGGTTGGAATCATCCCCTCCATCATCCATCATACACTGCCCTGGGGCCCTACTCTTCCCGTGGGGAGTTGTACTATTCGGAGCTGCACATTTACATCTGCCCCAGAGGTCTGCACTGCAGCGGCGGTTAGCACTGACCGCAATCCACGGGTGGTGTAGTCGGACATTACTTAAAACTTATAAAGGACTGCCACTGGCCTGACCACCCTAAGCCACGGACCGGGTTGCCACCACTACCCCCATCGTCTCCCTATTGCCCGGCTCCGAGTGCCCCACGGCCCAGGCGGCGAGTCAGCTTTGGCGTAGTCGGCAGGATTGTAACCAACCCGCCACAAACGGGTATTGCGTGCCTGAAAAAGACTGTACACGTACCTGAAGAAGAGTTTTTCCACCACCCGGAGCCGTTTCCCGCCATTTTCAACCGTCTCCCGCCATCTTCCGTCGGTTCCCGCCATCTTCAGCCGTTTTCCCGCCAACGGATGCCATTTTCAGGACGCTGCGCGGGAAGAGGAGGGGCGTGGACGTCCAAACCGCGCGAGACCCGAATCTCCGCCCCACGCACCGACGCTGCGCAAGGTCCTGGAAGGGAGAGAGAGCGACGCTGACGTCATCAGGACGCGACGCAGGTCCTCGTCCGGAGCAGCACCAGTGGAGTCGCGGCCTACAGAAGAGGATCGTCAGAAGGTAGGCCACGCTTAACTAGGGGGGAGGAAGATGTCGGACACTGAGGCGCCCACTACCACCAGCACAGCTGCAGCAGCGGTGATGCCATTTTCCCTGCCCTACGTCAATGGAGCGGCCTGGTTGCCTAAGTATTCAGGGGAGCCCCATGCCCTAACTGACTTTAAGGAAAGGCTGTACAGTTTGTTCCAAGTTTACCCCCTGACAGAGGAACAGAAGATTAGCATACTGACAGGGCAGTTAACTGGCACAGCCCAGCGGGAGGTAAAGTAATGGCCCGCTGAGGAGAAAAGGACCGTAAAGGACATTCTGGCCCGGCTGTGGGGTACCTTTGATACACGTACCTCCGCTGAAATTAAAATGCGGTTCTACGGATGTAAGCAGCGGGCACAGGACAGCATCAGAGACTATGCCCTAAATTTGCAGGAAGCCTTGAGAGCCATCAAACAAGCTGACCCTGGCAGCGTGCAGGATACGGATAAGCTACTAACAGAACAGTTCATAGAAGGTCTGCTGTCTAGCGCCCACAGGACCCAGCTGCGCCTCATGTTCTTTCAGAACCCTGATCTGACCTTTGCCCAATTCAAGGACAGGGCCATAAGGGTGCTCCGTGAACCCGCAACAAGTGGCGCTATAAACCCCCGGCGCCCTGCTCTCACCTACCACCAGAAGGCGGCGCCCTCCTCTGTGGACTCTGTGGGGGACGATGCACAGGCCCTGAACCAAGCCCCGTCGAAAGATCTGCATCACCAAGTCCAGGAGCTGACCAGGAGCATTGCGGCATTGACCAGGACCGTCCAGGCGTTACAAGTGGACCCGTCAAGACCCATCGAGTTGGCTTCAAGTCCGGAGGATGTCCCGTGGCGTCGACAGAGGAGGACCCCGTCGTTCCGAGGAAGGCCCACAGATCGCTACGCAGAGGATGGACAGCCCATTTGCCGTCGATGCAACCAGCCCGGACACATTTCCAGGTACTGTAATTTAAACGGGTCCAACCTGGGGCAGAGAGCCAACCCCCAGGCATAAGATCACCAGGCCCTTATAATTGGCGTGATAAGTACGTTGGGGGGGGGCGCCCGGTTTTACCCGTGGTGCTGAACGGTATCCCCATGAGCGCCTTGCTGGATACCGGGTCGCAAGTAACTACTATCACTTATGTACTTTTTAAGCAGTATTGGACTGATGCTGATATAACACGGTACCCAGACAGTGACTTGAGCATCATCGCCAGTAATGGCTTGCCCGTGCCGCAGATGGGGTTCAAGGAAATGACCATTAAAATTGGTAAAGTTGAACTACCGGCACAGGGAGTGATTATTGTGGACATTGACCGTCGTGAAAGTCACCCTAAAATAACTGTGGGTACTAACGTGATTGAAAATTGTCTTTCAGAGGTAATTGTAATTCTACAACAGGTGGCAGTGAATGCTAGTTCCAGCCAACAGAGAGTCCTCAACAAGGAGATAAAAGCCCTGATGAGACGGCAGCAGGTAGAACTGTCTGGTGGTGAGATCGGTAGCGTAAGACTGAGTGACCCATTCCCCATTTCCATGCCTCCCAAAAGTGAAATGATGATCTGGTGTCGGACTGCAATCGGGTTGAGAGGTAGAGACTACCAAGCCATGGTAGAACCCGTGTACTCAGACAGCAGGCCCACCATTTTGACAGCCTGGGGGGTGGTTGATGTCCGTCATGGGAGGGTGCCCGTTCACATTCTCAACATTGGGGAGAGGGAGGTACACTTACCCAGGTACGCTACACTTGCCAAACTGTTTGCTGTTGAGCACAAAGCTATCAGGGCCGTGGAACCTTTGCCTCCCTCTCCACAGGCGGAGAGTAATGGCTCCCAGAAACAAAAGGAGGACTGGTGCCAGAAACTCCATGTGGGTGCTGACTCCACTCCCCTGCACCAAAAACAAGGAGTCTACCGGGTGGTACAGGAGTACGAGAGAGTCTTTAGTAAGCACCCGCTAGACTTCGGCAGAGTAAAAGGGATAGAACACCACATCCCCACAGGGAGCCACCCACCAATAAAAGAGAGACACAGGCCTGTACCCCCTGCACATTATCAGAACGCCAAAGGTATGCTGCGGGAAATGAAAGAAGCTGGGGACATTAGAGATAGCTGTAGCCCCTGGGCAGCCCCCCTGGTTCTGGTAAAAAAGAAAGACGGCACCATGAGAATGTGCGTGGACTATAGACAAATCAACCGTATCACCCACAAAGACGCATATCCGCTGCCTAGAATAGAAGAGTCTTTAGCCGCACTAAAATCAGCTAACTTCTTTTCTACTTTGGACCTTACTAGCGGGTACTGGCAGGTTCCTGTGGCAGAGGCTGACAAGGAGAAGACCGCCTTCACCACCCCGATGGGACTGAGCGAGTTCAACTGTATGCCCTTCGGGCTCTGGAACGCACCAGGGACCTTCCAGAGGCTGATGGAATGCTGTCTAGGGCACCGAAACTTCGAGACTGTCCTCCTTTACCTGGACGACGTGATCGTCTATTCGAAGACTTACGAGCACCATCTAAAGCACCTGGCCGAGGTGTTCGAAGCCCTGGCAGGCTATGGCCTGAAGGTGAAACCATCAAAGTGTCACCTGTTGAAACCGAAGGTCCAGTACCTAGGGCACGTGGTAAGTGCGGAAGGAGTAGCCCCCGACCCTGACAAGGTCACGGCAATCAAGAGCTGGCCAAGCCCTTCGAACATCAAGGAAGTGAGGCAATTCCTCTGGTTGGTAGGCTACTACCGAAGGTTCATCCCCGGGTTCACTAAGATGGCAGCTCCTATGCAGGACCTCCTGATAGGACAGTCTAAGTCCAGAAGCCAAAAGCCACCCTTCAAGTGGGATAAACCGGAAGAGGAGTCCTTCCGTCAGTTGAAGATGGCCCTCACAGGGGATGAGATCCTGGCCTACCCTGATTATGGCCAGCCTTTTATTCTCCACACAGACGCCAGTAATGTGGGACTGGGAGCCGTACTGTCACAAAACCAACAGGGCAGAGAAAGAGTGATCGCGTACGCCAGTCGGAAGCTGAGGCCCACCGAGAGGAACCCGGAGAATTACAGCTCCTTCAAGCTAGAATTCTTGGCGGTGGTGTGGGCCCTAACGGAACGCTTCAAGCATTACCTGACCTCCGCAAAGTTCACTGTGTACACGGACAACAACCCGTTAACACACCTAGACATTGCAAGACTTGGTGCCCTGGAACAGCGGTGGATGGCCCGTCTCTCCAATTATGACTTCGTGATCAAGTACCAGGCAGGCAAAACCAATGCCAACGCTGATGCCCTATCGAGAATGCCTCACTTACCTGAAGGTGACGAAGACCCAGAAGAGCTGGAGGAGGTAGAACTCCCCGCGTTTCACCGGTATGGGGCCGCTCAATACTCCCACCGCGTGAAGGAGGAAGATTTAACAACCGTTATGATCAATCCCCTACCTCACCACAGCTGGGCCGAGACCCAAGATAGTGACCCTGCAATCCGCCTGGTGAAAGATCTGCTGACCCAGGAAGATGCCCGCTTAGATCCGGATGCTCCAGAGGAAGCCAAGCAGCTATGGAAAGAGAAGAGCAAGCTGTTCCTCTATGAAGGCAAGCTGTACAGAAGACTTGTCAACCACCGGACACAAGAGCTGACCTGGCAAGTCGTGGTCCCAAGGCGGGATGCAGCTATGGTCCTGGGGGCTTACCATGACAGAGCGGGGCACTTCGGTTGGAAGAAACTGGAGTTCCTGCTAAGAGGACGGCTCTTTTGGGTCGGCATGAGAGGGGCTGTAGAGAAGTGGTGCAGGGACTGTGGCCCTTGTAACTTAAGGAGAAAAGACCGCACCAGCCAGAAGACACCCTTGAAGCCCATCGTCACCCAGCAGCCTCTTGAGCTGGTAGCTCTGAACCACGTCAAATTGGCTCCAAGCCGGTCAGGATACATCTACGCCCTGACAATCGTGGACCACTATTCCCGTTTTCTAGTGGTGGTCCCGGTAAAAGACTTGACAGCCCAAACGGCGGCCAGAGCCTTCCAGCAATACTTCTGCCGTCCACACGGGTATCCGGAACAGGTCCTGACGGACCAGGGTCCAGCGTTCGGAGCTGAAATCTTGCAAGAGTTCTGCAACCTCTATGGCTGTAAGAAGATTCGGACAACGCCTTACCGCCCACAAACCAACGGGATGTGTGATTAAATGAACAATATAGTCATTGATCTCCTGAAGACGTTGCCCCTGGAGGAATGCAGCCTGTGGCCAGAAAAACTGCCGGACCTGATAGACTTATACAACCATATCCCGGTGAACGCTACAAACTGCACCCCGGCTTACCTGATGCGAGCCAGACCAGGTAAGCTGCCCCTAGATCTGGAGATGGGAGTCCTAACATCTGAGGACACCTCCCTGGATGCGGACTGGGATACGGAGAGGCGACTGCAGTACAAGAATGTACAGGAGAGTGAGGAGAAGAGCCTGGCCCAGGTGAGAGAAAGGCAAGAAAGACTCTTCAACCAACACGCCCCAGCTGGTCCCCTAGAACCTGGTGAGCAGGTCCTGAAGCGAAAGAGAAGGCTACATAAGATGGACGACCAGTGGGAAAGGGAACCCTACACCATACTGCAGTCTGATCATGACAACTCGAAGGTGTGCGTGATCACCAAGGATGGAGGAGAAACCACTAGTACCGTCTCCAGAGACCACCTAAAAAGGTGCCCCGAACAACTCCGTAGTGCAGAAGAGGATCAAAGTGACCTTGAACCCGCAGAGGACAAGGAAGAAATGATCAGCACCGTTCTCTGAGAGTTCCCTCAGTCCTGGACTCGAATAAACGATGCCATAGTGGTACCCGTCCTGCATTTCCTGCAACCGGCTCAGCAACAACCTACACCAGAGCCGGAAGGTGAAGAAGAGCAAGCAGTTCCAGAGGCAGAAGAGCCTGTACCAGCAGCCCAGGAGAATCAACCCTCTGCTGACAGTGAGCCTGCCATGCCTGCGATGAGCCAAAGGACCCGTAGACAGCTGCCTGCCCTACCTGTACACCAAGCTGGTAGCTCTACCCCTAACGCTAGTGAAGAAAACCAGGTTGGTCCACCACCAGACAGTGGGTTACGCAGGTCAACCAGAAGCACAAAGGGGCAGATACCCGCTCGCTGGAGAATATAGGGTGCACTAAAACTGTAAATAACCCTGTTGCCAAGTGTTGAAATGTTTGCAAATTTACATGCATGATTAGTAATTGTGTATTTCAGTTTCTTACAGTTACCGTACGGACTCAAAGGTTATGGACTTTTAATAACCGGGACTTTGTATGGACTGCGTTCGGAGCCTGACCAAGGAATGAACTAAGACTGTAAAGGACTTGGGGCTAGGACAGACCCCCACCTGGTTAAGGCTCCCCGTTGTGTTGGTGAAAATGGACACCCGGTCACAGACCACACTGTGACCTTAAGAACTCAATCTGTGCGTCACTTGCCTGATAATGTTTTATGGTCATGCATATGATCTTTGTTTATTGTTTAGTCCCGGAGTACTAAATTTTACTAGGGGGGAATGTGTCACCCTGGCCTGGATAACACAAATGTATAATAAAGCTGTGTCTGAGAGCAAGGGGGAGGTCCTCTAGTCAAGGGCCATTAGCATGCAATACCTCCTGTCACAGGCCAGTAGGGGGAGCAGGCTGCCCCTATAAAAGCTGGAACTGGGGGCAGGGTTAGAGAGAACTGGACAACCTGTCTCTGGATTGAGAGGTGTCCCAGAGCAGGGACAGACAGTTGTGTTGCAGCCTAAGAGGACGTGTGGCAGTAGGAGAGCCATGAGCCAGCGACAAAAGGCGAAGTGAGTCTGTCCTGGCAGATAAAGAAACTAATCTTCCAGACTTTGGTGTCTGAGGCTGTGAGGATTCCACATCCTACAGCAGATAACCAGTCCGCAGGGGACTGTATGTTCCTTGGCCTAAGAAGCCCGGAGGCTCCGCCACAGCAGAAGGGACCAGCAGAGCCGTACCAGGCCGGGAGTAGCAAGGGACCCAAGTTGCAAGCCATAAGGGCGAGAGGACACGGTGAGCTCAGGAATGTGGGCTGTTACATTACCAGAAGGGAAATAGCCAGAAGGAGCACAGAGAGCACGGTAGGCCGACACCCTCACTCTGACCAGGGCCAGCTTCCCACTTACTCTCAGACATCCAGGCCCCCTCCTAGCCGGGCCTGTTTCTGGGTCGTTTTACCTGTTCTAATAAAGACCCTGAACTGTTTAAGAGGCCTCCGTTTCCTGGCTAATGCGGTTGGAATCATCTCCTCCATCATCCATCATACACTACCCTGGGGCCCTACTCTTCCCGTGGGGAGTTGTACTATTCAGAGCTGCACATTTACATCTGCCCCAGAGGTCTGCACTGCAGCGGCGGTTAGCACTGACCGCAATCCACGGGTGGCGTAGTCGGACATTACTTAAAACTTATAAAGGACTGCCACTGGCCTGACCACCCTGAGCCACGGACCGGGTTGCCACCACTACCCCCATCTTCTCCCTATTGCCCGGCTCCGAGTGCCCGAGAGCAAATACATTAAATCACTAGCAGACAGTGCAGTTATCAAACAATAAAAAATAGACAGGATTCAAATGCAAGCAACATAATGTCAGAACTGATATACACATTAAGTGACTAGATTCCCTGGATAGCTAAATTCGCTGCTGAGGCCAGAACACGGGCTGCCCAGCACTATTTAAGTGCAACCCATGAAGATAGACACTCTAATTTACAAGGCCATAATATATAGGTGCATCTCACAAAATTAGAATATCATCAAAAAGTTAATTTATTTCAGTTCTTCAATGCAAAAAGTGAACCTCATATATTATATAGAGTCATTGCAAACACAGTGATCTATTTCAAGTGTTTATTTCTGTTAATGTCGATGATTATGGCTTACAGCCAATGAAAACACAAAAGTCATTAACTCAGTAAATTAAAATAATTAACAAAAAACACCTGCAAAGACTTCCTAAGCATTTAAAAAGGTCCCTTAGTCTGTTTCAGTAGGCTCCACAATCATGGTGAAGACTGCTGACTTGACAGATGTCCAGAAGGCAGTCATTGACACACTCCACAAGGTCCCAGAGTTCCAATTTTCATTTGAAATCAAGGTCCCAGAGTCTGGAAGAAGAGTGGAGAGGCCACGATCCAAGCTGCTTGAGGTCTAGTGTGAAGTTTCCACAATCAGTGATGGTTTGGGGAGCCATGTCATGTGCTGGTGTAGGTCCACTGTGTTTTTTCAACACCAAAGTCAGCGCAGCCGTCTACCAGGAAATTTTAGAGCATTTCATGCTTCCCTCCGCCACAGTATCATAGCTACCAGGGGGGCAAAGGGGCGGTGGCCCCGGGCCCCTCGCTCTTAGGGGGCCCATCCAGGGCTACGCCAGTGTAACTGTATCTGGCATGCCCCTGGTGCCAGCATCGGGCCCCACCGCCCGTCACCGCCGCAAGTTTACTGATGAGAGAGGGAGCGCGGATCTCTCTCCCATTAGTCCCTTCTGTGACTGACGTCCCTGGCATCATCACTTGGCACCCGGCCCGCTGTGCTGAAGATGTGTGCGGGCTGGGTGCTCTGAGCAGCGAGGGAACCAGGAGGAGAGGTGAGTACCGTTTATTTATTTTTTGCCAGGTGGGGGGCGGCATTATATTACAGACTCTGCCTATGGGAAGGGGGAGGTGCATTATACTACAGACTCTGCCTATGGGGGGCATTATACTACAGACTCTGTTTATGAGCAGGGGAGGGCATTATACTACAGACTCTGCCTATGGGGGGGACATTGTACTACAGACTCTGCCTATAAGAGGGGGAGCATTATACTACAGACTCTGCCTATGGGGGGTGCATTTTACTACAGACTCTGCCTATAGGTGGGGCATTATACTACAGACGCTGCCTATGAGATGGGGGGGCATTATACCACAGACTCTGCCTATGAGATGGGGGGGGCATTATACTACAGATTCTGCCTATGAGGAAGGGGGGGCATTATACTACAGACTCTGCCTATGAGGAGGGGGGAGCATTATACTACAGACTCTGCCTATGGGGGGGGCATTATATTGCAGACTCTGCCTATGGGGGGGCATTATACCACAGACTCTGCCTATGATGGGTGGGAGCATTATACTACAGACTCTGCCTATGGGGGGGAGCTTTATACTACAGACTCTGTCAATGGGGGGAGCATTTTACTACAGACTCTGCCTATAGGGGCGCATTATACTATACGAAGGACTATGGGGAGTGCATTATACTATATTGAGGACTATCTGGTGCATTATACTATGGGGGGGCATTATACTACAGACTCTGCCTATGGGGGTGCATTATACTATATGAAGGACTATGGGGAGTGCATTATACTATATTGAGGACTATCTGGTGCATTATACTATATGTAGGCTATTTATACAGTGTGGGAGATAATGTGGGTTCTTTGAACAGTGTGGGGGCCATCATACAGTGTGGGAGATAATGTGGGATCTGTATGGTGTGGAGGCCATCATACAGTGTTGGAGCCATCAGCTTGGGGGCTACTAAGGGGTCAGTATACTGTGTGGGGGTACTATACAGTGAGGGGGAATTATATAGTGAATAGGAGAACATCATACTGGTTAGAGCGGAGCTCTACATGGGGGGAGACTCAGGACATTATTAAATCTTAGGTGGGCACTTATTGTTATAGGGGAACTCAGGTTATCGTGACTGTCGAAGGGGCACTATTACTTTCTAGGGGGCACAATGTGGGCACTGTTTTCTAGGACACTTGCACACGGCATTACTTTATTTTAGAGGTTTGTTTTACCATCTAGAGGGCACACAGTAGGTGCAGTAATAGGGACACATTTTGCAGCAGAGGCTCAGTATTGGGGTATCAGCAGGATGAGAAGTTTGTGCAGGTTGGGGATAGATGTGGTCAGTGCCTGAAATGTAAGGAGTCAAATGTGTCTTTGTTGTGATCTCTGCATACCTGAGACTCTGAGCCCTGGCTGGAGAAGTTGTCGTGTCGGTCTGGGCCAGATGGAAAAGACGGGAAAAGTGAACAATTTAATCAGAAAGAACGTCAGCTGTAAGGTACTATATATAACTGAGCTGTGATCTCTTATATGTTCTGCAGGACTGGCATCTATCAATATATGTCACCATATGGCGGTAATATCAGTGCTGGTCTTTGTATAGAGATTATTTTTAGTAACAGCGCGGTCATCTGCTGAGGTTTTCCTACATCCACTATCTGGGTGCGCCACTATAGTTGTAATCAGGGTTACCTGGTTAGAGGCCCACTCAGAAGTTTCGGCCCCCTGAACCAAAACCTTAGCTACGCCAAGCTTTTTGGAGATGGAAATTTCATTCTCCAGCAGGACTTGGCCCCTGTCCACACTGACAAAAGTACTAATACCTGGTTTACACACAACAGTATCACTGTGCTTGATTTGCAGCAAACTCGCCTGACCTTAACCCCATAAAGAATCTATGGGGTATTGTCAAGAGGAAAATGAGAGACACCAGACCCAACAATGCAGACGAGCTGAAGGCTTCTATCAAAGCAACCTGGGCTTCCATAACCCCTCAGCAGTGTCACAGGCTGATCCCTCCATGCCACATTGCCGCATTGATGCAGTAATTGATGTAAAAGGATCCCCGACCAAGTATTGAGGGCATTTATTGAACATACTTTTCAGTAGGATAACATTTTTGATTTTGAAAACATTTTTCAAGCTGTTGTTATAAGGTATTCTAATTAATTGAAATAATGACTTTTGAGTTTTCATTGGCTGTAAGCCATAATCATCAACATTAACAGAAATAAACACGTGAAATAGATCACTCTGTGTGTAATGGCTCTATATAATATATGAGTTTCACTTTTTGTATTGAAGAACTGAATTAAATTAACTTTTCTGGTGATATTCTAATTTTGTGAGATGCACCTGTAGATGGGCTTGGCTGCACCCTGAATAAAAATAGCATGTAAAAAATATATATGATATATATGAGGTATTGGTCGATATTTTGGCCAAAATATACAAGCTCGCAACCTGCTCAAGGGTCCTCATACTTGCGAGTCCCTACACTAACATTAAAAGCAAAGTCACAAAAACAAGGAATTAAAGTTCCCACCAAAATTCAAGAATTAACACCGCAAATACAGCAACAATAATTACAAGGATGCAGCAAACCCATATAATGAAGAAGTCAGCAACACAGGTGCAAAATATTGATGAGACAACCACTCACAACCTACCAATTCATAGAGGGGGTGATTGCTTAGTATTAAAACTGCACACAAATAAGCCTTGTATAGGGCACTGGTCACACACAGGTAGTGCACAATGTCTGGCTTACAGCCTATTAGTGAAGCCCAAACTATTAGATTAGGCGGGCTGCCCAGCACTTTTTAAGTACACCCCATGAAGACAGACACCCTAGTTTACAAGGCCAACATTGATGGGTCTGGCTGCACCCTGAATAAAAATAACGTGCAAAAAATATATATGATATATATGAGGTATTAGTAAATATTTTGGCCAAAATACACAAGCTCGCAACCCGCGTCAAGGGTCCTCATACTTGCGAGTCCCTACACTAACATTAAAAGCAAAGACAAATTTAAATTCCCACCAAAATTCAAGAATTAACGCAGGAAAAAAGGGCAACAGTGTTTACCTGCCTAGGTCTCAGTACTAATCATACCATATAATAACGATGACAGCAATACAGGTGCAAAATACTGATGCGACAACCACTCACATATTACCAATTAATGGAGGGGGGTGATTACATAGTATTAAAACTGCACACAAAATTATATGGGATTGCTACATCCTAATAGTGCATTAGTTCTGAGATCTGGGCAGGTAAATGCTATATTAATAATTGATTTTTTGAGGAAAGTTAAATTCTCTTTTGTTGGCTTTACTTTTAATCTAACTGAAATACACATAAGCTTTTTTCCTAAACATTAGGATCTGTGTAGAGCCATCAGCTCAAAAAGGCTTCCTTTGACAGACTTGGCATAAGCAGGTCAAAAGGAACCCTGATCTTTACCATTACACCCCTTTAGAGGAATGGAGACTTACCACATGCTCAGGGTTGCATCTACAGAGTAGCTGCTGGCCAGAGGAGCGAGCTTGAGGCTATAACTCTAACTAAAGCTTTTTTATTACTAAATGATGGGTTCTGTCTAAGGCCATTGGCTCAAAAAGGCTTCCTCGGACAGACTTGGCGCAAGCTACTCCATTCTTCAGATCCCAAGGGAACCCTGGCCTTTACCATTACACCCCTGTACAGGGATAGATACTTACCATAGGCCCAGGGTTGCATCTACAGAGTAGCTGCTGGCCGGAGGAGCGAGCTTGAGGCTATAGTGGTTGATTCAACTCTAACTAAAGCTTTTTTTTCCTAAATACTGGGATCTGTTTAAGGCTGTTGGCTCAAACAGACTTCCTCGGACAGACTTGGCGCAAGCTACTCCATTCTGCAGATCCCAAGGGAACCCTGGTTTTTACCATTACACCCCTGTACAGGGATAGATACTTACCATAGGCCCAGGGTTGCATCTACAGAGTAGCTGCTGGCCGGAGGAGTGCGCTTGAGGCTTGAGTAGTTGAGTCAATCCTAACTAAAGAAAAACCTATCTAATGACACTTTCTTGTTAGGACCTGTCTGAGGCCTATGGCTCAAAAAAGCTTCTTTGGAAAAACTTGGCAAAAGCCAGTCTATCCTACAGGTTCCAAAGGAACTCTGGCCTTCACTCTTACAGCCCTGTACAGCGATAAAGACTTATTACAGGGCCTTGATTGCATCTACATAGTAGATGCTGACTGGAGGGGCAAACTTAAGGCTAGAATGGTTCAGCCAACCCTAACTATTGCTACTTTCTTAAATGTTAAGATATTTCTGAGGCCGTTGGCTCAAACAGGCTTCCTTGGACAGACTGGGCGCAAAACACACCATTTCTGATGTTTCCAAATGAACCCTGGGCTTCACCCTTGAACCTCTATACAGGGACCGTTTCATAGTTTTAAGGTTGAAAGACACAAGTCTGTCAAGTTCAACCTAAAAGCTAATGTGTTGATCCAGAGGAAGGCAAAAACCCCATGAGGCAGATGCTAATTGCCCCATATTAGGGGAAAAATTCCTTCCCGACTCCACATATGGCAATCAGACTAGTTCCCTGGATCAACGTCCCATAACAAAATCTAGTACGGATAACCTGCAATTTTATATTATTTAAGAAAGGCACACACATTCCCTCCTTGAATTTTTTTTAGAAAATTAAGTATTTCAATTTCATGTGGTAGAGAGTTTCATAACCTCATTGCTCACACAATAAAAATTTGCCAACTAACTTCCTTTAGACAAAGTGAATTAGGATCTTTATGCTAGAGTAATTGAATTAACTCTAACTGAAATAGATTAATGCTTTTTTCCTAAATGTTGAAATTTGTTTAAATCCATCAGCTCAAAAAGGCTTTCTCGGACAGACTTGGCGCAAGCTACTCCATTCTGCAGATCCCAAGGGAACCCTGGCCTTTACCATTACACCCCTGTACAGGGATAGATACTTACCATAGGCCCAGGGCTGCATCTACAGAGTAGATGCTGGCCGGAGGAGCGAGCTTGAGGCTATAGTGGTTGACTCAACACTAACTAAAGCTTTTTTTTCCTAAATACTGGGATCTGTTTAAGGCTGTTGGCTCAAACAGACTTCCTCGGACAGACTTGGCGCAAGCTACTCCATTCTGCAGATCCCAAGGGAACCCTGGTTTTTACCATTACACCCCTGTACAGGGATAGATACTTACCATAGGCCCAGAGTTGCATCTACAGAGTAGCTGCTGGCCGGAGGAGTGCGCTTGAGGCTTGAGTAGTTGAATCAATCCTAACTAAAGAAAAACCTATCTAATGCCACTTTCTTGTTAGGACCTGTCTGAGGCCTATGGCTCAAAAAAGCTTCTTTGGAAAGACTTGGCAAAAGCCAGTCTATCCTACAGGTTCCAAAGGAACTCTGGCCTTCACTCTTACAGCCCTGTACAGCGATAAAGACTTATTACAGGGCCTTGATTGCATCTACATAGTAGATGCTGACTGGAGGGGCAAACTTAAGGCTAGAATGGTTCAGCCAACCCTAACTATTGCTACTTTCTTAAATGTTAAGATATTTCTGAGGCCGTTGGCTCAAACAGGCTTCCTTGGACAGACTGGGCGCAAAACACACCATTTCTGATGTTTCCAAATGAACCCTGGGCTTCACCCTTGAACCTCTATACAGGGACCGTTTCATAGTTTTAAGGTTGAAAGACACAAGTCCATCAAGTTCAACCTAAAAGCTAATGTGTTGATCCAGAGGAAGGCAAAAACCCCATGAGGCAGATGCTAATTTCCCCATATTAGGGGAAAAATTCCTTCCCGACTCCACATATGGCAATCAGACTAGTTCCCTGGATCAACGTCCCATAACAAAATCTAGTACGGATAACCTGCAATTTTATATTATTCAAGAAAGGCACACACATGCCCTCCTTGAATTTTTTTTAGAAAATTAAGTATTTCAATTTCATGTGGTAGAGAGTTTCATAACCTCATTACTCACACAATAAAAATTTGCCAACTAACTTCCTTTAGACAAAGTGAATTAGGATCTTTATGCTAGAGTAATTGAATTAACTCTAACTGAAATAGATTAATGCTTTTTTCCTAAATGTTGAAATTTGTTTAAATCCATCAGCTCAAAAAGGCTTTCTCGGACAGACTTGGCGCAAGCTACTCCATTCTGCAGATCCCAAGGGAACCCTGGCCTTTACCATTACACCCCTGTACAGGGATAGATACTTACCATAGGCCCAGGGCTGCATCTACAGAGTAGCTGCTGGCCGGAGGAGCGAGCTTGAGGCTATAGTGGTTGATTCAACTCTAACTAAAGCTTTTTTTTCCTAAATACTGGGATCTGTTTAAGGCTGTTGGCTCAAACAGACTTCCTCGGACAGACTTGGCGCAAGCTATTTCATTCTGCAGATCCCAAGGGAACCCTGGTTTTTACCATTACACCCCTGTACAGGGATAGATACTTACCATAGGCCCAGAGTTGCATCTACAGAGTAGCTGCTGGCCGGAGGAGTGCGCTTGAGGCTTGAGTAGTTGAATCAATCCTAACTAAAGAAAAACCTATCTAATGCCACTTTCTTGTTAGGACCTGTCTGAGGCCTATGGCTCAAAAAAGCTTCTTTGGAAAGACTTGGCAAAAGCCAGTCTATCCTACAGGTTCCAAAGGAACTCTGGCCTTCACTCTTACAGCCCTGTACAGCGATAAAGACTTATTACAGGGCCTTGATTGCATCTACATAGTAGATGCTGACTGGAGGGGCAAACTTAAGGCTAGAATGGTTCAGCCAACCCTAACTATTGCTACTTTCTTAAATGTTAAGATATTTCTGAGGCCGTTGGCTCAAACAGGCTTCCTTGGACAGACTGGGCGCAAAACACACCATTTCTGATGTTTCCAAATGAACCCTGGGCTTCACCCTTGAACCTCTATACAGGGACCGTTTCATAGTTTTAAGGTTGAAAGACACAAGTCCATCAAGTTCAACCTAAAAGCTAATGTGTTGATCCAGAGGAAGGCAAAAACCCCATGAGGCAGATGCTAATTGCCCCATATTAGGGGAAAAATTCCTTCCCGACTCCACATATGGCAATCAGACTAGTTCCCTGGATCAACGTCCCATAACAAAATCTAGTACGGATAACCTGCAATTTTATATTATTCAAGAAAGGCACACACATGCCCTCCTTGAATTTTTTTTAGAAAATTAAGTATTTCAATTTCATGTGGTAGAGAGTTTCATAACCTCATTACTCACACAATAAAAATTTGCCAACTAACTTCCTTTAGACAAAGTGAATTAGGATCTTTATGCTAGAGTAATTGAATTAACTCTAACTGAAATAGATTAATGCTTTTTTCCTAAATGTTGAAATTTGTTTAAATCCATCAGCTCAAAAAGGCTTTCTCGGACAGACTTGGCGCAAGCTACTCCATTCTGCAGATCCCAAGGGAACCCTGGCCTTTACCATTACACCCCTGTACAGGGATAGATACTTACCATAGGCCCAGGGCTGCATCTACAGAGTAGCTGCTGGCCGGAGGAGCGAGCTTGAGGCTATAGTGGTTGATTCAACTCTAACTAAAGCTTTTTTTTCCTAAATACTGGGATCTGTTTAAGGCTGTTGGCTCAAACAGACTTCCTCGGACAGACTTGGCGCAAGCTACTCCATTCTGCAGATCCCAAGGGAACCCTGGTTTTTACCATTACACCCCTGTACAGGGATAGATACTTACCATAGGCCCAGGGTTGCATCTACAGAGTAGCTGCTGGCCGGAGGAGTGCACTTGAGGCTTGAGTAGTTGAATCAATCCTAACTAAAGAAAAACCTATCTAATGCCACTTTCTTGTTAGGACCTGTCTGAGGCCTATGGCTCAAAAAAGCTTCTTTGGAAAGACTTGGCAAAAGCCAGTCTATCCTACAGGTTCCAAAGGAACTCTGGCCTTCACTCTTTCAGCTCTGTACAGCGATAAAGACTTATTGCAGGGCCTTGATTGCATCTACATAGTAGATACTGACTGGAGGGGCAAACTTAAGGCTAGAATGCTTCAGCCAACCCTAACTATTGCTACTTTCTTAAATGTTAGGATATTTCTGAGGCCGTTGGCTCAAACAGGCTTCCTTGGACAGACTGGGTGCAAAACACACCATTTCTGATGGTTCCAAATGAACCCTGGGCTTCACCCTTGAACCTCAATACATGGACAGTTTCATAGTTTTAAGGTTGAAAGACACAAGTCCATCAAGTTCAACCTAAAAGCTAATGTGTTGATCCAGAGGAAGGCAAAAACCCCATGAGGCAGATGCTAATTGGCCCATATTAGGGGAAAAATTCCTTCCCGACTCCACATATGGCAATCAGACTAGTTCCCTGGATCAACGTCCCATAACAAAATCTAGTACGGATAACCTGCAATTTTATATTATTCAAGAAAGGCACACATATGCCCTCCTTGAATTTTTTTAGAAAATTAAGTATTTCAAGTTCATGTGGTAGAGAGTTCCATAACCTCATTGCTCACACAATAAAAATTTGCCAACTAACTTCCTTTAGACAAAGTGAATTAGGATCTTTATGCTAGAGTAATTGAATTAACTCTAACTGAAATAGATTAATGCTTTTTTCCTAAATGTTGAAATTTGTTTAAATCCATCAGCTCAAAAAGGCTTTCTCGGACAGACTTGGCGCAAGCTACTCCATTCTGCAGATCCCAAGGGAACCCTGGCCTTTACCATTACACGCCTGTACATGGATAGATACTTACCATAGGCCCAGGGCTGCATCTACAGAGTAGCTGCTGGCCGGAGGAGCGAGCTTGAGGCTATAGTGGTTGATTCAACTCTAACTGAAGCTTTTTTTTTTCCTAAATACTGGGATCTGTTTAAGGCTGTTGGCTCAAACAGACTTCCTCGGACAGACTTGGCGCAAGCTACTCCATTCTGCAGATCCCAAGGGAACCCAGGTTTTTACCATTACACCCCTGTACAGGGATAGATACTTACCATAGGCCCAGGGTTGCATCTACAGAGTAGCTGCTGGCCGGAGGAGTGCGCTTGAGGCTTGAGTAGTTGAATCAATCCTAACTAAAGAAAAACCTATCTAATGCCACTTTCTTGTTAGGACCTGTCTGAGGCCTATGGCTCAAAAAAGCTTCTTTGGAAAGACTTGGCAAAAGCCAGTCTATCCTACAGGTTCCAAAGGAACTCTGGCCTTCACTCTTACAGCCCTGTACAGCGATAAAGACTTATTACAGGGCCTTGATTGCATCTACATAGTAGATGCTGACTGGAGGGGCAAACTTAAGGCTAGAATGGTTCAGCCACCCTAACTATTGCTACTTTCTGAAATGTTAGGATATTTCTGAGGCCGTTGGCTCAAACAGGCTTCCTTGGACAGACTGGGCGCAAAACACACCATTTCTGATGGTTCCAAATGAACCCTGGGCTTCACCCTTGAACCTCAATACAGGGACAGTTTCATAGTTTTAAGGTTGAAAGACACAAGTCCATCAAGTTCAACCTAAAAGCTAATGTGTTGATCCAGAGGAAGGCAAAAACCCCATGAGGCAGATGCTAATTGCCCCATTTTAGGGGAAAAATTCCTTCCCGACTCCACATATGGCAATCAGACTAGTTCCCTGGATCAACGTCCCATAATAAAATCTATTACCACTAACCTGAAATGTTATATTATTCAAGGAACATTTTTCATCAAGCAGTTTTCACCGGAAATGTGTTGCACAACTGTTTGAATCTCAGTAAATTCCTGCGCAACTTACATTTGAATACTCTGACCTTTTTACACCCACTCTTTTAACTTCTTAAATAGTGAACAGAGCTTATCTGGACCGCTTGTGGCTTAGCTTTACCTGAAAACTTATTACAAATTAGGCTGGAAAAGTGGTGTAAAATAGGACTGAAATTGACTCCATCTTTTGACTGGAGTACATTTCTTGAGGTGTAGTACGTCAGCTTTAAGGGGATATTTCAATAAATGAATGACCCTGGCTGCAGGTATAAAGAATCAAACTGTGCTGTCCTGACCCATTCCTGGGATTGTGTATGGCACTGACATCACCTCAATACTGCCGCAGCCAACAAATGTAATCAGACGGACTGCCCAGCTGAGCGCACTGAGCTGCTGCAGCTCTGAGATGGTGGAACCTCTTTTTTTTAATTAAATGACCTGCAGCTAGGGACATTCATTTATTGAAAGGGAACAACCCCTTTAAGGATGAGTCAAGTTCATTAAGAGGTTTAGTCTTTTTAATGAATTTGGTGCACGTTCCTCCAATAGGCGCTTCATGAATGCTGGTATAGAAATCCACCAGCCTTGATGAATCGGCCACCATAGGTTTACATGGCATGAGCATATACAGAACAGTTGTGTAGTATACGTTACCAGGCCCTCATGATGCTCTTGGTCCTGGATGGCCTTCCACAGTCTGCTTTCTTGCTTCATCATCTTGAAGGGCTCCACTTTCTTTTCTTCTGGCTGGCATGGTGCGGCTCTATCATCCTGCTCCTTTAACACGAAGGGACGAATGACTGTAAAGCTGCCAGGAGCGTTTTTTTATCCCCTTAGATCATTGTGACACCACAAAGTGATGACATAGACAAGTGGGTGAGGCGCCTTTATTCAGTCATCGGGTGTGGTCAGAAGAAATTAGCATATTCCGTGATGTTACTACAATGAGAACAGACATGAACATTCTATTCGGAACCCGACCGCCATTATCAGCGGAACCTTCACTGCTGTCAGATTGGCACTAAAAACAAAAAGAGACAGCAGTGAACCTGGACAGTAACAATCTACAGGGACTGTGACTGCTAAGCGGACTTCATGTCAGATGTTATGCAGTTTTGTCAGAAAAAAAAACAATAAAATATATAAAAGACAGGCTCCAATAAACCTTAAACACTGGGCTGTAGTCACAGATTCTCCTTCCACCTGCAGCACATTGCTCCCCTGCCTAACCCTCCCCGTCCTGCAGCATGTTTCTCACCGCTTAATTCTCCCACTCCTGCAGCACATCACTCCCCTGTCTAAACCTCCCCCTCTTGCAGCACATTGCTCCCGTCTAATCCTCCCCTCCTTGCAGCACATTGTGCCCTTTCTAAATCTCCCCCTTCCTGCACCACATCACCCACTGCCAAATCCCCTCTTGCACCACATCGCCCACTGCCAAATCCTGCACTTCCTGCAGCATATCGCTCCCTGACTAATCCTCTCCTATTGCATTACATCACTCCCCTGCATAAGTCACCTCTTCCTGCAGCACATCGCTTCCCTGCCTAAGCCTCCCCCTCCTGCCTTACATCACTCCCCTGCCTAATCCTCCTCTTCCTGCAGCACAGCGCTCCCTGCCTAATCCTCCTCTTCCTGCAGCACATCGCTCCCCTGATCCCCTCTTACGTGACATCTTTTCTATCAGTTACATTTGTGAAGTAACTGCTGTCTCCTGTGAGCAGTGGAGAGCGAAGCTGAGAGCCAGGAGGCTCTGCCCCTCTGCCCCTTCTTGCCACATCATCATCCATCTACATCAGGGCTGTCAAACTCAAATATATAGAGGGCCAAAAGGAAGAGTTTAACTCAGAAAAATAAGTCAACACTTTATCAGATGTTTCTGTGAAAACTTGAGTACAACAAATAAGATTTTGTTATTTTCCCTCAGTTATAAAAAAAATAGTTATGAGAAAAGTGTGACAAAAAGGAGTCATAAAATGCACCAAAATGAAATATCACAATTTATGGCTCAAATTGAGGTGAAGCAAGGAAGAGGTTGAGCTTAGCTAATGAGATGCATCAAACATACAGGTGCTTCTCACAAAATTAGAATATCATCAAAAAGTTAATTTATTTCAGTTCTTCAATCCAAAAAGTGAAACTCATATATTATACAGAGTCATTACAGAGTGATCTATTTCAAGTGTTTATTTCTGTTAATGTTGATAATGATGGCTTACAGCCAATGAAAACACAAAGTCATTATCTCAGTAAATTAGAATAATTAACAAAAATCACCTGCAAAGGCTTCTTACGCATTTAAAAAGGTCCCTTTGTCTGTTTCAGTAGGCTCCACAATCATGGGGAAGACTGCTGACTTGACAGATGTCCAGAAGGCAGTCATTGACACACTCCACAAGGAGTGTAAACCACAAAAGGTCATTGCTAAAGAAGCTGGCTGTTAACAGAGTGCTGTATCCAAGCATATTTATGGAAAGTTGAGTGGAAAGAAAAAGTGTGGTAGGAAGAGGTGCACAAGCAACCGGGATAACCGCAGCCTTGAAAAGATTGTTAAGGAAAGGACATTCAAACATTTGGGGAAGATTCACAAGGAGTGGACTGCTGCTGGAGTCATTGCTTCAAGAGCCATCACACACAGACGTATCCAGGACATGGGCTACAAGTGTCACATTCCTTGTGTCGAGCCACTCATGACCAATAGACAACGCCAGAAGCATCTTACCTGGGCCAAGGAGAAAAACACCTGGACTGTTGCTCAGTGGTCCAAGGTGTTGTTTTCCGATGAAAGTAAATTTTGCATTTAATTTGGAAATCAAGGTCCCAGAGTCTGGAGGAAGAGTGGAGAGGCCACAATCCAAGCTGCTTGAGGTCTCGTGTGAAGTTTCCACAATCGGTGATGGTTTGGGGAGCCATGTCATCTGCTGGTGTAGGTCCACTGTGTTTTATCAAGACCAAAGTCAGCGCAGCCGTCTACCAGGACATTGTAGAGCACTTCATGCTTCCCTCTGCCGACAAGCTTTATGGAGATGGAAATGTCATTTTCCAGCAGGACTTGGCACCTGTCCACACGGCCAAAAGTACCAATACCTGGTTTACACAACAGTATCACTGTGCTTGATTGGCAGCAAACTCACCTGACCTTAACCCCATAGAGAATCTATTATAGAGAATCTATGGGGTATTGTCAAGAGAAAGATGAGAGACACCAGACCCAACAATGCAGACGAGCTGAAGGCTTCTATCAAAGCCACCTGGGCTTCCATAACACCTCAGCAGTGTCACAGGCTGATCGCCTCCATGCCACATTGCCGCATTGATGCAGTAATTGATGCAAAAGGAGCCTGGCTAAGTATTGAGGGCATTTACTGAACATACATTTCAGTAGGACAACATTTCAGATTTTAAAAACATTTTTCAAGCTGGTGTTATAAAGTATTCTAATTTACTGAGATAATAGCATTAACAGAAATAAACACTTGAAATAGATCACTCTGTCTGTAATGACTCTATATAATATGAGTTTTACTTTTTGTATTGAAGAACTGAAATAAATTAACTTTTTGATGATATTCTAATTTTGTGAGAAGCACCTGTAGTATGCTATATGCCCAATTTTAACAAATGTACTGCAATTTTTCCTGAATGTGTTCAGAAATGTACAGATGTGTAAGCAGACAAATGCAGAGACTTAGGCTATGTGCCCACGATGCACAAAAGCTCCGGATTTTTCCTGAGCGTTTCTGCATCTCCCTGGCAGAAAAAACGCATGCGGATTGTACATGCGGATTGTACACGCGGATTGTACATGCGGATTGTACATGCGGATTGTATATGCGGATTGTACATGCGGATTGTACATGCAGATTGTACATGCGGATTGTACATGCGGATTGTACATGTGGATTGTATATGCGGATTGTACATGCGGATTGTATATGCGGATTGTATATGCGGATTGTACATGCGGATTGTACATGCGGATTGTACATGCGTTTTTCCTGCCAGGGACATGCAGAAGTGAAGCGTTCTTCACATGCATTTCCACATGCGGGTTGACAAGCGCTTTACAAGCGATTTTAGCATCACTTGGAAAGTGCTTGTCAATTTGGTCACACTATAGAAATCCATGAAAACGGCATGGATTTATATAGTGTGACCCCAAAGACTGGTTAAAAATAAAAAAATCTACTGTATAATTGTCTTTTCCCATCTGTCTGTCTGTCTGTTTGTCCGTCTGTCCTGGAAATCCCGCGTCGCTCATTGGTCCGGCAGCGGCCAATCAGCGCCGTGGGATTTCTGAAAAAAGATGGCGGCCGTTAGCGGCTCATCTGCGGGACGGAGCTCAGCGGCGATGCAGCCGGGAGATGAGCGCCGCGAGGCGCTCATCTCCCGGCCGGTACCAGCAGAAGGACATCGACCGCCGGACCCATCTGCGGGACGGAGATACAGCCGGGAGCCAAAATAGTGTAGCCAAGATCGGTGATTGGTCGCGGCCGATATTTAAATTTGGCGCCCAAATCGGTGATTGGTCGCGGGCAGCGTCCGCGACCAATCAGTACAGTAGTGTTTAACTTTTGCGGCAAGATCAGTGATTGGTCGCGGGCCAAGACCGCGACCAATCACCGATTTGTGCGGCACATTTAAATAGCGGCCGCGACCAATTGGATGTCAGCGCCGCTCCCCGGTCCTCCCTTCACCCCCTAGCCGCATGGATGTCAGCGCCGCTCCCCGGTCCTCCCTTCACACCCTAGCCGCTGATGTCCCCACAGTATCTGCATGGTGTTACAAAGGTCCGGACATTTGTGTTAAAAATCGCTGATTGGTCGCCGACGCTATTTAAATGTGGCGCCAAAATCGGTGATTGGTCGCGCCCAGCGTCGGCGACCAATCAGCGATTTTTAACACAATTGTCCGGACCTTTGTAACACCATGCGGATACTGTGGGGACATCAGCGGCTAGGGTGTGAAGGGAGGACCGGGGAGCGGCGCTGACATCCAATTGGTCGCAGCCGCTATTTAAATGTGCCGCACAAA
Organism: Phyllobates terribilis; assembly: GCF_046119375.1. Taxonomy (NCBI): domain Eukaryota; kingdom Metazoa; phylum Chordata; class Amphibia; order Anura; family Dendrobatidae; genus Phyllobates; species Phyllobates terribilis. Next base: position 1,182,106 of record NW_027362957.1, read on the forward strand.
TCGGTGATTGGTCGCGGTCTTGGCCCGCGACCAATCACTGATCTTGCCGCAAAAGTTAAACACTACTGTGCTGATTGGTCGCGGACGCTGCCCGCGACCAATCACCGATTTGGGCGCCAAATTTAAATATCGGCCGCGACCAATCACCGATCTTGGCTCCACATTTAAACACCGCTGTACTGATTGGTCGCGGACGCTATTTAAATGTGGCGCCAAAATCGGTGATTGATCGCGCCAAGCGTCGGCGACCAATCAGCACAGCGGTGTTTAAATGTGGAGCCAAGATCGGTGATTGGTCGCGGCCGATATTTAAATTTGGCGCCCAAATCGGTGATTGGTCGCGGGCAGCGCCCGCGACCAATCACCGATTTTTAACACAAATGTCCGGACCTTTGTAACACCATGCGGATACTGTGGGGACATCAGCGGCTAGGGTGTCAAGGGAGGACCGGGGAGCGGCGCTGCGGGTCCGGATACTTCAGCTGCGAGCAGTCGCTCATCTCCCGGCTTCTCGCAGCGGAAGTAGCCGCACAGGCAGCGGCGCTCCCCGGTCCTCACTAATACGATTCCGCTCCCCGGTCCTCACCAATACGATTCGCTGATTGGTCTCGCTCTCCACACGCGACCAATCAGTGATCTTGGCGCTAAAGTTAAACACCGCTCTGCTGATTGGTCGCGGCCGCTGCCCGTGACCAATCACCGATTTGGGCGCCACATTTAAATAGCGGCCGCGACCAATCACCGATCTTGCCGCCACATTTAAACACTGCTGTGCTGATTGGTCGCGGACGCCAGACGAGACCAATCAGCGATTTTGGCGCCAAATTTAAACCCGCTCCGCTAGTTGGTCGCGGATGCCGGCCGCGACTAATCAGCATTACTGGCGCCAAATTTAAACACCGCTCTGCTGATTGATCGCGGTCGCTGGCCGGGATCAATCAGCAGTATTGGCGCCAAATTTAAACACCGCTCTGCTGATTAGTCGCGGTCGCCGTCCGCGACCAATCAGCAATATTGGCGCAAAATTTAAACACCGCTCTGCTGATTGGTCGCGGTCGCCGTCCGCGACCAATCAGCAGTATTGGCGCCAAATTTAAACCCCGCTATGCTGATTGGTCGCGGTTGCCGGCCGCGACCAATCAGCAGTATTGGCGCCAAATTTAAACACCGCTCTGCTGATTGGTCGCGGTGGCCAGCCGCGACCAATCAGCGATTTTGGCGCCAAATTTAAACACCGCTCTGCTGATTGGTCGCGGGCGGCGATTGCGACCAATCAGCATTATTGGCGCCAAATTTAAACCCCGCTCTGCTGATTGGTCGAGACAGCCGGCCGCCACCAATCAGCAATTTTGGCGCCAAACTTAAACCCCGCTCTGCTGATTGGTCGCGGTTGCCGGCCGCGACTAATCAGTATTGTTGGCGCCAAATTGCCGGCCGCGACTAATCAGCATTATTGCCGCCAAATTTAAACACCGCTCTGCTGAATGGTCGTGGCCGTGACCAGTCACCACTATTGGCGCCAAATTTAAACACCGCTTTGCTGATTGGTCGCGACCGGCGGCTGCAACCAATCAGCATTATTGGCGCAAAATTTAAACCCCGCTCTGCTGATTGGTCACGTTCGCTGGCCGCGACCAATCAGCATTATTGGCGCAAAATTTAAACCCCGCCCTGCTGATTAGTCGCGACTGCCGGCCGTGACCAATCAGCGATATAGCCGCCAAATTTCAACACCGCTTTGCTGATTGGTCGCGGTTGTTGGCCGCGACCAATCAGCGATTTTGGCGTCAAATTTAAACACCGCTCTGCTGATTGCGCCCGGTCTGCCGCATACATATTCTAGAATACCCGATGCGTTAGAATCAGGCCACCATCTATAAATCTATACTTAACTTCCGATGGCCCCCGCAGTCTTGCTTCGCTCCGTCCTGGCTGCCGGCAGATCGCGGTACACTGAAGGACCTGCTGTCACATGACTATGACGTCAGCGCAGGTCCTTCAGTCCATCGCGAGCTGCCGGCATGGGAGGACGAGCGCAGCGGGGGCCGTCAGAAGGTAAATATAACATTTATTTTATATTTTATTCTTTTTTTTGACAGGTTCTATGGTACCCGGGTCCGGAGGAGAGTCTCCCATCCTCCACACGCGGGTACCATCCGCACATTGAACGCATGTATTCCGCATGTGCTTATCTAGTGAAGCGGAATCCATTTGTTCCAATGCAAGTCAATGGCGGCGAAAAAGCAGCGCTTACGCGAAATAATTGGTAGTGCTGCGTTTTTTTCCGCAATGATAATCCGCAGTGGAAATTTCCGCAGCATGTGCACAGCACATGCGGACTATCATTGGGGAACATGGCAGACCTTCTAACATGCGTTTTTAAGCGTTTCTGCAGCGTTTTTGCCATGCCGAAACGCTTAAAAAACGCATTGTGGGCACACAGCCTTAGGCCATGTGCCCACGTAGCGTTTTTGTAGCATTTTTGCGGCATTTTTACGGCCGCGAAAACGTTTGTAGAACAGTCTGCCATGCAAAGCCATGTGAATTCGGATGTGCTGTGCACATGATGCGCTAATTTGCGCGCCGAATTCGCATTACTTTGCAAAACGCAGCATGACCATTTCTACTGCGATTACGCTGAAGCTTATTCGCGATGCGTGTGGTATCTGGGAGGAAGACGAGACTACAACTCCTCTTCATCCCGGCTACCACGCGGTGAAAAAAAGAAATAAAAAAGTTAAAAACAAACAAAACCTGTATATTCACCTCTCCGGCGGCCCCCGCTCTGCTCTCCGGTCTCCTCCGGTCTGCTGTCTGTACTGTCAGGACCTGCGGTGACGTCATTTAGTCAGGTGATGGTTGCATGACAGCTGACGTCGGCATCAGGTGATGGTCGCGTGACCATCAGCTGACTAAATGACGTCACCGCAGGTCCTGACCGTACACTGCAGGACGCTGAAGAGAGAAGACGCGGCCGGGAGCAGACCGGAGGAGACCGGAGAGCAGACCGGGGGCCGCCGGAGAGGTGAATATACCGTTGTTTTTTTTTATTTATTAACTTTTTCTTTTTTTTACTATAGATGCTGCATTTAAAGCATCTAAGTTGTTCACACATTATAGATCCATGTCGGTTGCATGGATTTATATTGTGTGATCAACTTGTCAAGCACTTTTCCAAGTGATGCTCAAAATTGCTTGGAAAAGTGCTTGAAAAAACGCATGTGAAAACGCTTCTCTCTGGCAGAAAAAACGCATGTAAATCTGCATCAAATCTGCTAGGTGTGCACACAGCCTTATAGCTGGTTTTGCTCTGAGCTGAGATGTCCAGGCTGAATAATGCTCTGGGAGCAGAACCCATCAGCAGAATCTGTCTGTTTCCTGCCTTGTAGCAGTGGATCCCGGCTATTTAGCTCACAGAGCATTGTCTACACAAGATACAATTGTATCCAATTTTCAGCTGGGAACAGGACTATGGACAAGTTTTGCAGCAACTGCATTTGTGATAGGAAATGTTGATCAATCTAGATTTTCTTCAGTGTTCTTATTCATTGCAGAAAATCTTAAAAAAGCCGAGGAATGTGGGCAACATGGTGGGTCAATGATTAACGCTGTGGGGCTGGGTTCATATAATAGCAAGGACAACATCTGCAAGGAGTTTGTATGTTCTCCCCGTGTTTGTATGGGTTTCCTCCGGGTTCTCCGGTTTCCTCCCACACTCCAAAGACATACTGATAGGGAATTCATATTGTGAGCCCCAATGGGGACAGTGATGATAATGTCTGTAAGGTGCTACGAAATCTAACGGCGCTATATAAGAGAGTAAAATAAATATATAACTAAATAAAATGAATGTATTAAAAGGCTAAGATTGCAAAGAGCTTGTAAAAACAAGAAACTTTGCAATTTCCTTCTTATTCAAAATCTTCTCTGTTCTCAAGAAGGAAAAGATTTTTAATTCTGCAGTGTACAGCTCATTGCTATGGTTACTGACCACCTGAGAAGTGGCTGGTCTCCTTGGCAAGAAGCGCTCACTTGCAGACTGGTGGACTTCAGCGCCCCTGTGCCTGTCCCATTCTGCAGAGGCAAAGCTGCCTCTGCCCGCAGAATGCAAGAGGGCACAATTCAGACAAGCGGCTCAGCCAAGCCACCGGCCAGAACTGTAAATCTTCAGCTTCTGATGAGAGGAACACAAGACCACCCCTTTAATAAAGGAGTAGAGCAGAACTCATACAGTGATTAGTGGGGGTCTGACACCTGAAATCCCCAGACATCAGCTACTTCTGCAAGATGATGTACACAGTGTTAAGAGCTGGAATAGCACAGCTCCGCACACTGTGCAATGGCTGGTTTCAGGTACTACAGCTCAGATCACAATCATTTCAATAGGAGCTGCAGTACCAAGATCGGCCACTACACAGTGTACAGCGCTGTGCTGTTTGGGCTCTCTACGCTGAGTATTTCCAGCTGCTGTCTTATTGGTGAGGGGGCCGTGTGTTGGAACCTCACTGATCTGATATTGATGACCAGGGTCGGACTGCGGTGTCTGGGGCCCACAGGGGAAATTAACTCTAGGGGCCCACCTACAGCAAGATGCAAATATCTGTTATCCGCTCTCCCTGTTATAGTGGAGCATTGACTGGCGGCTCCTGCACATCTACTAGGCGACACTCTAACTGGGATGGACATGTTTGCATTAAAGGGCTTCTTTGGTTAAAACTAGTGTTGAGCGAGTATGTTCTGTTAACCCTTTCGGCGAGTATGCTCGGGCCGAGCTCCGAGTATTTATAGCTGCTCGGTGATATGGTTGAATCGCTCCTGTGTGCATGATTTGCGACTGTTTGACGGTTTTAATACATGTGAGGAATGTGTAAGAAATAACCACCATAAATGAGGAGGGCACCATCTAATAAACGGGATCTACCTGCAGCATCTCATGAACTAACAAGTGGAAAATTATTTTTGGGAAAGAGGAGATGCTAACTAATAGTGATCACCAAAATGATAAAGAAAAAAATAAATAAATAGTGATCAATAGCAATATCAATCTATGAAAATATATCAATTTATTAAATACAAATGTTTCCTGACACATATACATGTAGTAACAAACTAACAAACATATAAAACACCATAAAATAGTGGAAAAACACCACTGTCTAAAGAGCCATCATTTTGGTGATCACTATTAGTTAGCAAATAATTTTCCGAATGTGTAAGAAATAGACATTCCTCACATGTATTAACCCCTTAAGCCGCGGAGCATTTTCCGTTTTTGCATTTTCGCTTTTTGCTCCACTTGTTCCCAGAGCCATAGCGTTTTTATTTTTTGGTCAATATGGCCATGTTAGGGCTTATTTTTTGCGGGACGAGTTGTACTTTTCAACGCCATTACTAGTTTTACCATGCCGTGTACGGGAAAACGGGAAAAAAATTCCAAGCGCCGTGAAATTGCAAAAAAAGTGCAATACGACTGAGGTTTTTTTTAATTTTTTTTACCACGTTCACTGAATGCTAAAACTGACCTGCCATTATTATTCTCCATGTCATTAAGAGCTCGTAGACACCAAACATGTATAGGTTCTTTTTTATTTAAGTGATGAAAAAAAATTCCAAAGTTTGGTAAAAAAAAAAAATGGTGCCATTTTCCGAGACCCGTAGCGTCTCCATTTTTCGGGATCTGGGGCAGGGTGAGGGCTTATTTTTTGTGAACCGAGCTGAAGTTTTTATAGATGCTATTTTGGGGTAGATCCGATGTTTTGATCGTCCGTTATTGCATTTTATTGCAATTTTACGGTGACCAAAAAACGTAATTCTGGCGTTTAGAATTTTTTTCTCATTACGCCATTTACCGATCGCATTAATTCTATTTTTATATTGATAGATCAGGCGATTCTGAACGCGGCAATACCAAATATGTGTATGTGGGGTTTATTTTATGATTTTATTTTGAATGGGGCGAAAGGGGGGTGATTTAAACTTTTAAATTTTTTTATTTTTTTTCATATTTTTTAAAACTTTTTTTTTCACTTTTTGCTTGCTTCTGTACTCTACATAGGAGACTTGAAGCAGCAACTGTCTGATCACCTCTGCTACATACAGGGAACCAGCAGATCCCCTGTATGCAGCAGAAATGGTCCTGTCCTATGAGCACCGACCACTAGATGGCGCTCATAGCAATTCCACCCGCGCCTGTTGCGGGCACATGTCAGCTGTAATAATCAGCTGACATGTGCTTGGTTCAGTGCGGGCTCAGCGCCGGAGCCCTCACTGAACCGGAGGATAACGACATGCGCGTACTAATACGTGACATGTCGTTAAGGGGTTAAAGCTGTCAAACAGTTGCAAATCATGCACACGGGAGCGATTCAACCATATCACCGAGCAGCTGTAAATACTCGGAGCTCGGGCCGAGCATACTCGGACAGAACATACTCGCTCAACACTAGTTAAAACAAGTTATCACCGATCCATGGGCTCTACAGGATAGGTGATCACTTATTGAGCATTTGTGTCCGAACATTGGAAAACGCACCTATCGGAAGAATGGGGAAGTTTTATCCCTGACAGAACACTTATCCCTATTTTAAAATGCTGCGGCAGGTGGGACGTCTGACCGCAGCTCTATTCATTCTCTTAGAGACTTGCAAAAAAGAGCAGCGCTCACAGCCACTGAGAGAATGAATGGATCAGTGGTCGCATCTCACATGCCGCTCCAGTCTAATGGGGAGAAAAGCTCCACATTCTGCCGGTGTGTGCAAGCAGTCAGACCCCCACCAATCAATATTATCACTGATCCTGTGGAGAGGTGATTACTTGTTTTCACCGGAGAACCCCTGTAAGTGCATCTCTGCCGCTCTGGTCCAAGTATTTAATCGCTAAGGCCACGGCCCTACTATCAGTATTCGGTCAGTATCCAGTCAGTATTTTTTCTCAGGAGTGGGAGCCAAAACAGGTGATGAACAATCAGAGAAAAGGTATAATAGAATCAAGTCACCAATTCTGCATTAATCAACCATTCCTGGTTTCGGCACCCACTCCTGAGAAAAATACTGACCAAATACTGATGGTGAGGCTGTGGCCTAATGGAAAAAAATCTTTTCCTAGTTAAGATCAGCGAGAACAAAATGACCGCCATACACAGCACAGTCCACTATATCAACACCAATAATACCACATACAAAAGGGACAAATATCGCCACACCTTGACTAGATCACATATTACCACTACATAGTGACTGAATAATACCACATACAAGGAACAAATATGGCCAAACTATGACCAGACCATATATTACCACCCCAAGGTGACCAAATACTACAGTACTGATCATGAATACAAAACCACAAAACTAACAACACTGTTATTACCACCAGCGACATTATACACAGGAGCTCTGTATATAGTGCCAGTGTACAGGTAACACAGTGATCACCAGTGACATTATAGACAGGAGCTCTGTATATAGTGTATAGGTAATACAGTGATCACCAGTGACATACACAGGAGCTCTGTATATACTATATACACACGTGGTCAAAATTGTTGGTACCCCTCGTTTAATGAAAGAAAAACCCACAATGGTCACAGAAAAAACTTGAATCTGACAAAAGTAATAATAAATTAAAAATCGATGAAAATGAACAAATGAAAGACAGACATTGCTTTTCAACCCTGCTTCCACAGAATTTAAAAAAAATTAAACTCTTGAAATAGGCCTGGACAGAAATGATGGTACCCCTGAAAATAATGTGACAAAAGGGACATGTTAAACCAAGTTGTGTCCACTAATTAGCATCACAGGTGTCTACAATCTTGTAATCAGTCAGTGGGCCTGTATATAGGGCTACAGATACTCACTGTGCTGTTTGGTGACATGGTGTGTACCACACTCAACATGGACCAAAGGAAGCAAAGGAAAGAGTTGTCTCAGGAGATTAGAAAGAAAATTATAGACAAGCATGTTAAAGGTAAAGGTTATAAGACCATCTCCAAGCAGCTTGATGTTCCTGTAACTACAGTTGCACATATTATTCAGAAATTTAAGATCCATGGGACTGTAGCCAACCTCCCTGGACGTGGCCGCAGGAGGAAAATTGATAACAAATCAAAGAGACAAATAATATGAATGGTAACAAAAGAGCCCAGGAAAACTTCTAAAGAGATTAAAGGTGAACTTCAAGCTCAAGGAACATCAGTGTCAGATCGCACCATCCGTCGTTGTTTGATCTAAAGTGGACTTCATGGGAGACGACCAAGGAGTACACCATTGTTGAAAAAAAATCATAAAAAAGCCAGACTGGAATTTGCCAAACTACATGTTCACAAGTCACAAAGCTTTTAGGAGAATGCCCTATGGACAGATGAGACAAAAATGGAAGTTTTTGGCAAGGCACATCAGATCTATGTTCACAGATGGAAAAATGAAGCATATCAAGATAAGAACACTGTCCCTACTGTGAAACATGGAGGAGTCTCTTTTATGTTTTGGGGCTGGTCTGCCGCATCTGGCACAGGGTGTCTTGAATCTGTGCAGGGTACAATGAAATCTCAAGACTATCAAGGGATTCTAGAGAGAAATGTGCTGCTCAGTGTCAGAAAGCGTGGTCTCAGTCGCAGGTCATGGGTCTTGCAACAGTATTATGACCCAAAACACACAGCTAAAAACACCCAACAATGGCTTAGAGGAAAACATTGGACTATTCTGAAGTGGCTTCTATGAGCCCTGACCTAAATCCTATTGAGCATCTTTGGAAAGAGCTGAAACATGACGTCTGGAAAAGGCAACCTTCAACCATGAGACAACTGGAGCAGTTTGCTCATGAGGAGTGGCCAAAATACCTGTGGAGAGGTGCAGAAGTCTCATTGACAGTTACAGGAGTCGTTTGATTGCAGTGATTGCCTCAAAAGGTTGTTCAGCAAAATATAAAGTTAAGAAGAACCATCATTTCTGTCCAGGCCTGTTTTATCAGTTTATTTTATTTTTTTTATTCTGTGGAAGCAGAAAAGCAATGTCTGACTTTCATTTGTTCATTTTCATAGATTTTTAATTTATTATTACTTTTGTCAGATTCAAGTTATTTCTGTGACCATTGTGGGTTTTTCTTTCATTAAACGAGGGGTACCAACAGTTTTGACCACGTGTGTAGTGTAAGTGTACATGTGTGTCACCCTGGCCTGGATGCCACAAGTGTAATTAAAGCTGTGTCTGAGAGCAGGGGGGAGGTTCTCTAGTCAGGGGAACATTAGCATGCAATGCCTCCTGTCTCAGGCCAGTAGGGGGAGCAGGCTGCCCCTATAAAAGCTGGTGCTGAGGTCAGGGTTAGAGAGAACCCAGATGACCTGTCTCAGGACTGAGACGTGTCTCAGCAGAGCAGGGACAGACAGTTGCACTGCACCTAAGAGGAAGTGTGGCAGGAGGAGAGCCACAAGCCAGAGACAAGAGGCGAAGAGAGCCTGTCTTGGCAGATAACAGACTTAATCTACCAGACTTTGGTGTCTGAGGCTGGAAGGATTCCACATCCCCCAGCAGAGAACCAGTCCGCAAGGGACTGTATATTCCTTGGCCTAAGAAGCCTGGAGGCTCTGCAACAACAGAAGGGACCAGTAAAGCCATACAAGGCTGGGAGCAGAAAGGAACCCACGTCGCAGGCCATACAGGCGAGAAAACACGGAAAGCTCGGAAACGTGGGCTGTTACCCTATCAGGAGGAGATAGCCAGAAGGAGCGCAGAAAGCACGGTAGGCCTACACCCTCATCCTGACCAGGGCCAATTTCCCCGTTGCTCTCAGACATCCAGGTCCCCTCCTAGCCGGGACTGTTTGTGGGTCAGTTTACCTGTTTAGTAAAGACCCTGGACTGCAACCTGTTGTCTGTGTGCTCCTTGCTCCTCCAGCACTATCAGCACTGGGACTCCCACTACCATCACTCCCAACATCCATTATACTGCCCTGGGGCCGCACTCTTCCCGTGGAGAGTCACACTACCCTAGATGCACACCTCATCAGCCCCAGCGGTCTGCATGCAGCGGCGGTTCCTAATAACCGCAATCCACGGGTGGCGTAGTCGGACATTATCAGCAGAACATAGCAGACTACCATTGGCCTGACCACCCTGAGCCACGGAACCGGGTCGCCACTACTACCCCCATCGTCTCCCTATTGCCCGGATCCGAGTGCCCCACGGCCCAGGGGGCGAGTCAGCTTTGGCGTAGTCGGCAGGATTTCGTGCCCGCAACCACCGGGTACTGCGTGCCTGAAAAAGACTTTTGTAACTTACCTGTGGCAAAGTTTCCCGCCGTCCGGAGTCGTTTCCCGCCATCCGGAGCCGATTCCCGCCATCGGACGCCATCTTGGACCGTTTCCCGCCGTCTTCTGCCGCCTTCCCACCATCCGCAGCTGCTTCTCGCCATCGGACGCCATCTTCAGGACGCCGCGCGGGAAGAAGATGGGCGTGGACGTCAAAACCGCGCGAGATCCGAAGCTCCGCCCCACGCACCGACGCTGCGCAAGGTCCTGGAAGGGAGAGAGAGCGACGCTGACGTCATCAGGACGCGACGCCAGGTCCTCGTCCATAGCAGCAGCAGCGGAGCCGCGGCCTACAGAAGAGGATCGTCGGAAGGTAGGCCACGCGTAACTAGGGGGGGAGGAAGATGACGGACACAGAGGCGCCCACTACCACCAACGCAGCTGCAGCAGCGGTGATGCCCTTTTCCTTGCCCTACATCCCTGGAGCGGCCTGGCTGCCCAAATACTCAGGGGAGCCCCATGCCCTAACTGACTTCAAGGAAAGGCTATACAGTTTGTTCCACGTTTACCCCCTGACAGAGGAACAGAAGGTCAGCATATTAACAGGGCAGTTAACTGGCGCAGCCCAGCGGGAGGTAAAATCATGGCCCACTGAGGAGAAAAGGACTGTGAAGGGTATTCTGGCCCGGCTGCGGGGTACCTTTGACACACGTACCTCCGCTGAGATTAAAATGAGGTTCTATGGATGTAAGCAGCGGGCACAGGACAGCATCAGAGACTATGCCCTAAATCTGCAGGAAGCCTTGAGGGCTATTCAACAAACTGACCCTGGCAGTGTGCAGGAAACGGATAAGCTGCTAACAGAACAATTCATAGAAGGTCTGCTGTCTAGCGCCCACAGGGCCCAACTGCGCCTCATGTTCTTTCAGAACCCCGACCTGACCTTTGCCCAATTTAAGGACAGGGCCATAAGGGTGCTCCGTGAATCTGCAACCAGTAGCGCTATAAACCCCCGGCGCCCTGCTATCACTTACCACCAGGAGGCGGCGCCCTCCTCTATGGACTCCGTGGAGGCTGATGCACAGGCCCTGAACCAAGCCCCGTCGAAAGATCTGCACCACCAAGTCCAAGAGCTGACCAGGAGCGTCGCGGCGTTGACCAGGACCGTCCAGGCGTTGCAAGTGGACCCGTCAAGACCCATCGAGCTAGCTTCAAGTCCGGAGAATGTCCCATGGCGTCGACAGAGGAGGATCCCGTCGTTCCGAGGGAGGCCCACAGACCGCTACGCAGAGGATGGACAGCCCATTTGCCGTCGATGCAACCAGCCCGGACACATTTCCAGGTACTGTAATTTAAACGGGTCCAACCTGGGGCAGAGGGCCAACCCCCAGGCATAAGATCACCAGGCCCTTACAATTGGCGTAATAAGTACGTTGGGGGGCGCCCGGTTTTACCCGTGGTGCTGGACGGTATCCCCATGAGCGCCTTGCTGGATACTGGGTCACAAGTAACCACTATCCCTTATGTACTTTTTAAGCAGTATTGGACTGATGCTGATATCACACGGTATCCAGACGGTAACTTGAGCATCATCGCCAGTAAAGTTGAACTACCGGCACAGGGAGTGATTATTGTGGACATTGACCGTCATGAAAGTCACCCTAAAATAACTGTGGGTACTAACGTGATTGAAAATTGTCTTTCAGAGGTAATTGTAATCTTACAACAGGTGGCGGTGAATGCTAGTTCCAGCCAACAGAGAATCCTCAACAAGGAGATAAAGGCCCTGATGAGACGGCAGCAGGTAGAACTGTCTGGTGGTGAGATCGGTAGCGTAAGACTGAGTGACCCATTCCCCATTTCCATGCCTCCCAAAAGTGAAATGATGATCTGGTGTCGGACTGCAATCGGGTTGAGAGGTAGAGACTACCAAGACATGGTAGAACCCGTGTACTCAGACAGCAGGCCCACCATTTTGACAGCCCGGGGGGTGGTTGATGTCCGTCATGGGAGGGTGCCCGTCCGCATCCTCAACATTGGGGAGAGGGAGGTACACTTACCCAGGTACGCTACACTTGCCAAGCTGTTTGTGGTCGAACACAAAGCTATCAGGGCCGTGGAACCTTTGCCTCCATCTCCACAGGCGGAGAGTAATGGCTCCCAGAAACAAAAGGAGGACTGGTGCCAGAAACTCCACGTGGGTGCTGACTCCACTCCCCTGCACCAAAAACAAGGAGTCTACTGGGTGGTACAGGAGTACGAGAGAGTCTTTAGTAAGCACCCGCTAGACTTCGGCAGAGTAAAGGGGATAGAACACCACATCCCCACAGGGAGCCACCCACCGATAAAAGAGAGGCACAGACCTGTACCCCCTGCACATTATCAGAACGCAAGGGGCATGCTAAGAGAGATGAAAGAAGCTGGGGTTATTAGAGACAGCTGTAGCCCCTGGGCAGCCCCCTTGGTTCTGGTCAAAAAGAAAGACGGCACCATGAGAATGTGCGTCGACTATAGACAAATCAACCGTATCACTCACAAAGACGCATATCCGCTGCCTAGAATAGAGGAGTCTTTAGCCGCGCTAAAATCAGCTAACTTCTTTTCTACTTTGGACCTTACTAGCGGGTACTGGCAGGTTCCTGTGGCAGAGGCTGACAAGGAGAAGACCGCCTTCACCACCCCGATGGGACTGAGCGAATTCAACTGCATGCCTTTCGGGCTCTGCAACGCACCAGGGACCTTCCAGCGGCTGATGGAATGCTGTCTAGGGCACCGAAACTTCGAGACGGTCCTCCTTTACCTGGACGACGTGATCGTCTATTCGAAGACCTACGAGGACCATCTGAAGCACCTGGCCGAGGTGTTCGAAGCCCTGGCAGGCTATGGCCTGAAGGTGAAACCATCGAAGTGTCACCTGCTGAAACCAAAGGTCCAGTACCTAGGGCACGTGGTAAGCGCGGAAGGAGTGGCCCCCGACCCTGACAAGGTCACGGCAATCAAGAGCTGGCCAAGCCCCTCGAACATCAAAGAGGTGAGACAGTTTCTCGGGTTGGTAGGCTACTACCGAAGATTCATCCCCGGGTTCACCAAGATGGCAGCTCCTATGCAGGACCTCCTGATCGGACAGTCTAAGTCCAGGAGCCAAAAGCCGCCCTTCAAGTGGGATAAACCGGAAGAGGAGTCCTTCCGCCAGCTAAAGATGGCCCTCACAGGGGATGAGATCCTGGCCTACCCTGATTATGGCCAGCCTTTCATTCTCCACACAGATGCCAGTAATGTGGGACTGGGAGCCGTATTGTCCCAAAACCAACAGGGCAGATAACAGGTGATCGCATACGCCAGCCGGAAGCTGAGGCCCACCGAAAGGAACCCGGAGAATTACAGCTCCTTCAAGCTAGAATTCTTGGCGGTGGTGTGGGCCGTGACGGAACGCTTCAAGCATTACCTGGCCTCCGCAAAGTTCACCGTGTACACGGACAACAACCCGTTGACACACCTGGACAATGCAAGACTGGGTGCCCTGGAACAGCGGTGGATGGCCCGTCTCTCCAACTATGACTTCGTGATCAAGTACCGGGCAGGCAAAACCAACGCCAACGCGGACGCCCTATCAAGGATGCCTCACTTACCTGAAGGTGACGAAGACCCAGAAGAGCTGGAGGAGGTAGAACTCCCCGCGTTTCACCGGTATGGAGCCGCTCAACACTCTCACCGCGTGAAGGAGGAGGATCTAACAACTGTGATGATGAATCCCCTACCTCACCACAGCTGGGCCGAGACCCAAGATAGTGACCCTGCAGTCCGCCTGGTGAAAGATCTGCTGACCCGGGAAGACGCCCGCTTATATCCAGATGCCCCAGAGGAAGCCAAGCAGCTATGGAAGGAGAAGAGCAAGCTGTTCCTCTACGAAGGCAAGTTGTGCAGAAGGATTGTCAACCACCGGACGCACGAGCTGACCTGGCAAGTCGTGGTCCCAAGGAGGGATGCAGCTATGGTCCTGGGGGCTTACCATGACAGAGCGGGACACTTCGGTTGGAAGAAACTGGAGTTCCTACTAAGAGGAAGATTCTTTTGGGTCGGCATGAGAGGAGCTGTAGAAAAATGGTGCAGAGACTGTGGCCCTTGTCACCTAAGGAGGAAGGACCGTGCCAGCCAGAAGACACCCTTGAGGCCCATCGTCACCACGCAGCCTCTTGAGCTGGTAGCTCTGGACCACGTCAAATTGGCTCCCAGCCAGTCAGGATACATCTATGCCCTGACAATCGTGGACCACTATTCCCGTTTTCTAGTGGTGGTCCCGGTAAAGGACTTGACAGCCCAAACAGCGACCAGAGCCTTCCAGCAATATTTCTGCCGTCCACACGGGTATCCGGAACAGGTCCTGACAGACCAGGGTCCAGCGTTCGAGGCTGAAATCTTCCAGGAGTTCTGCAACCTCTATGGCTGTAAGAAGATTCGTACAACGCCTTACCACCCCCAAACCAACGGGATGTGTGAGAAGATGAACAATATAGTCATTGATCTCCTGAAGACGTTGCCCCTGGAGGAACGCAGCCTGTGGCCAGAAAAACTGCCGGACCTGATAGACCTATACAACAATATCCCGGTGAATGCTACAAACTGCACCCCGGCTTACCTGATGCGAGCTAGACCAGGAAAGCTGCCCGTAGACCTGGAGATGGGAGTCCTAATACCTGAGGACACCTCCCCGGATGCGGACTGGGATACGGAAAGGCAACTGCAGTACAAGAAGGTACAGGAGAGTGTGGAGAAGAGCCTGGCCCAGGTGAGAGAGAAGCAAGAAAGACTCTTCAATCAACACGCCCCTGCTAGTCCCCTAGAACCTGGTGAGCAAGTCCTAAAGCGAAAAAGAAGGCTACATAAGTTGGACGACCAGTGGGAAAGGGAACCCTACACCGTACTGCAGTCTGACCACGACAACCCAAAGGTGTGCGTAATCACCAAGGACGGAGGAGAAACCACTAGTGTCGTCTCCAGAGACCATCTCAAAAGGTGCCCTGAGCAACTCCGTAGTGCAGAAGAGGATCAGAGTGACCTTGAACCCGCAGAGGACAAAGAAGAAATGATCAGCACCGTTCTCGGAGAGTTCCCTCAGTCCAGGAGAGTCAACCCTCTGCTGACAGTGAGCCTGCCATGCCTGCGGTAAGCCAAAGGACCCGCAGACAGCTGCCTGCCCTACCTGTACACCCAGCTGGTAGCTGCACCCCTAACGCTAGTGGGGAAAGCCAAGTCAGTCCACCACCAGACAGTGGGCTACGTAGGTCAACCAGGAGCACAAAGGGACAGATACCCGCTTGCTGGAGAATATAGAGTGTACTAAAATTGTAAATAACCCTGTTGCCAAATGTTGAATTGTTTGCAAAGTTACATGCATGTTTGGTAATACTCTGTTTCAGTTTCTTGCAGCTACCGTAAGGACTCACAGGTTATGGACTTTTTATAACCGGGACCTTGTATGGACTGCGTTCAGAGCCTAACCCAGGAATGAACTAAGACTGTGAAGGACTTGGGGTAGGACAGACCCCCACCTGGTTAAGGCTCCCCGTTGTGCTGGTGATATGGACACCCGGTCACAGGCCACACTGTGACCTTAAGAACTCAATTTGTGCGTCGTCTGTCTATTAATGTTTTATTGTTATGCATATTGTCTTTGTTTACTGTTTAGTCCCGGAGTACTAAATTTCACTAGGGGGGAATGTGTCACCCTGGCCTGGATGCCACAAGTGTAATTAAAGCTGTGTCTGAGAGCAGGGGGGAGGTTCTCTAGTCAGGGGAACATTAGCATGCAATGCCTCCTGTCTCAGGCCAGTAGGGGGAGCAGGCTGCCCCTATAAAAGCTGGTGCTGAGGTCAGGGTTAGAGAGAACCCAGATGACCTGTCTCAGGACTGAGACGTGTCTCAGCAGAGCAGGGACAGACAGTTGCACTGCACCTAAGAGGAAGTGTGGCAGGAGGAGAGCCACAAGCCAGAGACAAGAGGCGAAGCAAGCCTGTCTTGGTAGATAACAGACTTAATCTACCAGACTTTGGTGTCTGAGGCTGGAAGGATTCCACATCCCCCAGCAGAGAACCAGTCCGCAAGGGACTGTATATTCCTTGGCGTAAGAAGCCTAGAGGCCCTGCCACAACAGAAGGGACCAGTAAAGCCATACAAGGCTGGGAGCAGAAAGGAACCCACGTCGCAGGCCATACAGGCGAGAAAACACGGAAAGCTCGGAAACGTGGGCTGTTACCCTATCAGGAGGAGATAGCCAGAAGGAGTGCAGAAAGCACGGTAGGCCTACACCCTCACCCTGACCAGGGCAATTTCCCTGTTGCTCTCAGACATCCAGGTCCCCTCCTAGCCGGGACTGTTTGTGGGTCAGTTTACCTGTTTAGTAAAGACCCTGGACTGCAACCTGTTGTCTGTGTGCTCCTTGCTCCTCCAGCACAATCAGCACTGGGACTCCCACTACCATCACTCCCAACATCCATTATACTGCCCTGGGGCCGCACTCTTCCCGTGGAGAGTCACACTACCCTAGCTGCACACCTCATCAGCCCCAGCGGTCTGCATGCAGCGGCGGTTCCTAATAACCACAATCCACGGGTGGCGTAGTCGGACATTATCAGCAGAACATAGCAGACTACCATTGGCCTGACCACCCTGAGCCACAGAACCGGGTCGCCACTACTACCCCCATCGTCTCCCTATTGCACGGATCCGAGTGCCCCACGGCCCAGGGGGCGAGTCACATGTAATACACTGACTCACCAGTGACATCTCTAGGTGAAGTCCTTCATCTTCGCTTTTCTTCTTCATCTGGCACAGACGGCCATCACTTCTTCCAGCCAGGAATCATCTCTGCAGAAAATAACACACAGTTATCAATAACTGATCTCTTCTAGGGAATATTCCCACTCCACCCCCCGACTTCTACACTACACCAGTTGAAGAAAAAAAGCGATATAGTGCCGCCCTGCACAGTAACAGGAGCCCGCTTTTGTCCTATCCCATGGAAAACAATTTCCTAAAAAGTAAATTATATTACAGAAGTAATAATGTCTCTAATTGGACTCTAAAATAATAATGTTCCTCACTGGCCACCATAAACTAATAAAGTATGTTCCTCAATCTGGCACCAAACAGTAATTAAGTCCCTTGTTCAGCCTGGCACCCCCATATATCCATCCTGGCCCCCCCTTCCCTGCATATATCCATCCTGACACCCCCCATATATCCCTTCTGGCCCCCATATGTCCAGTGTGACCCCTCCATATATTTATCCTAGCCCACGTGTATCGAGCCTGCCCCCTCCCATATACCCATCCTAGTCCCCCATGTGGCCCTCCTGTTCCCCCCATATATCCATCCTGGCCTCCATGTGTCCAGCCTGCCCCCCCACATATCCATCCTGGCCTCCATGTTTCCAGCCTGCCCCCCCATATATCTGTCCTGGCCTCCATGTGTCCAGCCTGCCCCCTCCCATATATCTGTCCTAAAGCCCCATGTGTCAAGCCTGCCCCCCCATATATCCATCCTGGCCTCCATGTGTCCAGCATGCCCCCCCTACATATCCATCCTGGCCTCCATGTGTCCAGCCTGCCCCCCCCAATATATCCATCCTGGCCTCCATGTTTCCAGCCTGCCCCCCATATATCCATGCTGGCCTCCATGTGTCCAGCCTGCCCCCTCATATATCCATCCTGCCCTTCCCCCCTGCATATATCCATCCTGACACCCCCCCATATATCCATACTGGCCCCCATATGTCCAGCGTGGCCCCTCCATATATTTATCCTAGCCCACGTGTATCGAGCCTGCCCTCCCACATACCTATCCTAGCCCCCCATGTGTCCAGCCTGCCCCCACATATCCATCCTGGCCATCATGTGTCCAGCCTGCCCCGCCCCCCATATATCCGGCCCCCCATATATCCATCCCCCTCACATATCCATCCTGGCCTCCATGTGTCCAGCCTGCCCCACCATATAGCCATCCTGCCCACCCTTTCCCATGTGTCCAGCCAGGCTCCCCCTTATGTGTCCAGCCAGGCTCCCCCCCTTGTGTGTCCAGCCAGGGTTCCCCCTTGTGTGTCCAGCCAGGCTCACACCCTTGTGTGTCCAGCCAGTGTTCCCCCTTGTATGTCCAGCCAGGGTTCCCCCTTGTGTGTCCAGCCAGGGTTCCCACTTGTGTGTCCAGTCAGGGCTTCCCTTGTGTGTCCAGCCAGGGCTCCCCCTTGTGGGTCCAGCCAGGGTTCCCCCTTGTGTGTCCATCCAGCTCCCCCCTTGTGTGTCCAGCTAGGGCTCCCCCTTGTAGGTCCAGCCAGGGTTCCCCCTTGTGTGTCCATCCAGCTCCCCCCTTGTGGGGGCCCATCCCATTCTGCATCCACTCATATACACACAGACACACACACAGACACCTCTTGCCTTCCTGCTCTCCCGTGCGGTGTCCTCCTTCTCCGGCGGCTGAGTTGCGCGCCTCCTTCACTGCAGGCGCATGACGATGACGTCATACGCCGGCCGGGGAAGGGAGACGCGCAGCTTCAGCTGCTTCACTGGGACGTGTGTCGCGGCGGTTCAGGTAATGAACGCCGCGTGAGCGCGTCCCTGCATACACTGTGCCTGCGCTTTTAAAGGGCCCGTGCCCCTTAAAACCGCAGGTTTTTTTATTTTTTCATTCTCTTCTCCTCTGCAGAAGGGTACCCCGCCAGCCCAGTCCCTCCCTGTTGATGACTTATCCTAAAATCGGTCATTAATATATAAGTCCTGGACAGTCCCGTTAAGCTTGTTTTACCTAGTTATAAAAGCCCTTTAAGTCCTCAGTATAAGGTAAGGTATGAATGGATCTAATTAAATTCTCCAAAGAGAACTATTTATACATTTTAGTCACTGTGAGCTTTCTACAAGATATTGCGGGCAGTATATAGCGAATATACGGACACAGAGCCATTCGCCGGCTCAGATTGCCAATAAGCACCTTGTAAATATGAGACCTTGACATCATAGGTTACTTGGCTTAATATGAAATTGTCCCTCATGTGTACCGCATTGTGGGCAGGGACTATATGTACATCACTGCAGAATATGTTGGCAATAAAAAGTCAACAGAAATGAATATCATGCAGATCCTCACCAGGACTCCAGCAGTGTCACCATCCTGCCACCATACAGCTATAGAAGGACAATAAACCTGCAGGGTTCTCCCCTCAGTTATTTTTTCCTTTAATTTTATTATCTGTTTCTTACTCACAGTGAAAGAACAGTCATCAGATATTTTATTGTTCACTTTTTATTTTACAGTCTCAGCTCTGAAGAATAGAACGTCTTATGAATAAATGACAGCTCACTTATTACAGTGGTGGCCAAAAGTATTGGCACCCCTGCAATTCTGACAGATAATACTCAGTTTCTTCCTGAAAATGATTGCAATCACAAATTCTTTGGTATTATTATCTTCATTTAATTTGCTTGCAAGGAAAAAATACAAAAGAGAATGAAGCAAAAATCAAAACCTTGATCATTTCACACAAAACTCCAAAAATGGGCCAGACAAAAGTATTGGCACCCTCAGCCTAATACTTGGTTGCACAACCTTTAGCCAAAATAACTGCGAACAACCGCTTCCGGTAACCATCAATGAGTTTCTTACAATGCTCTGCTGGAATCGTAGACCATTCTTCTTTGGCAAACTGCTCCAGGTCCCTGATATTTGAAGGGTGCCTTCTCCAAACTGCCATTTTGTGATCTCTCCACAGGTGTTCTATGGGATTCAGGTCTGGACTCATTGCTGGCCACCTTAGAAGTCTCCAGTGCTTTCTCTAAAACCATTTTATAGTGCTTTTGGAAGTGTGTTTTGGGTCATTGTCCTGCTGGAAGACCCATGACCTCTAAGGGCGACCCAGCTTTCTCACACTGGGCCCTACATTATGCTGCAAAATTTGTTGGTAGTCTTCAGACTTCATAATGCCATGCACACGGTCAAGCAGTCCAGTGCCAGAGGCAGCAAAGCAACCCCAAAACATCAGGGAACCTCCGCCATGTTTGACTGTAGGGACCATGTTCTTTTCTTTGAATGCCTCTTTTTTTTTCCTGTACACTCTATGTTGATGGTTTTTCCCAAAAAGCTCGACTTTTATCTCATCTGACCAGAGAACATTCTTCCAAAACATAGTAACATAGTTTGTAAACATAGTTAGTAAAAGCCGAATAAAGACTTGCGTCCATCAAGTTCGACCTGTTAGTTCTGTAATTGCTAAAGTTGATCCAGAGGAGGGCAAAAACCCCAAATGATTTGGCCAATCTTCACCTGAGGAAAAATTCCCTCCTGACTCTGAAACCAGCAGTCAGAATAAATCCCTGTATCAACTTACTATTTTATTTTATTTTTAAGTATATGCTGAAATCTGCCTGGTATCTAGAAATGCATCCAGTCCCCGCTTGAACTGGTTTAGTGAATCTGACATTACCGTCTCCTCACTCAGTGAATTCCATATTCTCACTGCTCTTACCGTAAAAAACCCCTTCCTATGCTGGTGCTGAAACCTTTTCTCTTCCAGTCTTAGTGAATGCCCTCTTGTTACCGTAATATCCCTCCTTTTGAACAAATCCCTGGCAAGGTCTCTATACTGTCCCCTAACATATTTGTACACATTTATTATGTCCCCCCTCAACCTTCTCTTTTCCAGGCTGAATAGTCCTAGTTTTGCCAACCTCTCTGGGTATTGCAGTCCCTCCATTCCCTTTATTAATTTTGTTGCCCTCCTTTGTACCTTTTCAAGCTCATTTATATCCTTTCTATATATTGGGGCCCATAACTGAGCACAGTATTCCAAGTGTGGTCTGACCAGTGCTTTGTACAGTGGAAGAACAATGTTCTCATCCTTTGCAGCTATACCTCTTCCGATACATCCCATTACCCTGTTTGCCCTTACAGCAGCGGCCTGACTTTGGGCACTCCAATTTAGTTTGCCATCAGTCAAGATGCCCAAGTCCTTCTCCATCTCTGAATTCCCCAATGATTTCCCATTCAGTGAGTACTGGTGACTTCCATTTTTCCTTCCCATATGTATGACCTTACATTTCTGCTCGTTAAACCTCATTTGCCATTTAATGCTCCACCTACCCAGCTTATCCAAATCCCTCTGTAGGTCTTCACTATCCTCTTTTGTATTAATTGTTTTACATAACTTTGTGTCATCTGCAAATATTGATATTTTACTATTTATCCCGTTGACTATGTCGTTAATAAAGATATTAAATAACATTGGGCCTAGTACAGACCCCTGTGGTACCCCACTAGTGACGCTTACCCAATCTGAGTATATTCCATTTATAACCACCCTCTGCCTTCTATCCCTTAGCCAGTTAGCTACCCACTTGCAGACATTTTCCCCCAGCCCCATCATTCTCATTTTGTATACCAACCTATTATGTGGCACGCTATCGAAAGCGTTGACCAGGACCGTCCAGGCGTTGCAAGTGGACCCGTCAAGACCCATCGAGCTAGCTTCAAGTCCGGAGAATGTCCCATGGCGTCGACAGAGGAGGATCCCGTCGTTCCGAGGGAGGCCCACAGACCGCTACGCAGAGGATGGACAGCCCCCAGGCATAAGATCACCAGGCCCTTACAATTGGCATAATAAGTACGTTGGGGGGCGCCCGGTTTTACCCGTGGTGCTGGACAGTATCCCCATGAGCGCCTTGCTGGATACTGGGTCACAAGTAACCACTATCCCTTATGTACTTTTTAAGCAGTATTGGACTGATGCTGATATCACACGGTATCCAGACGGTAACTTGAGCATCATCGCCAGTAAAGTTGAACTACCGGCACAGGGAGTGATTATTGTGGACATTGACCGTCATGAAAGTCACCCTAAAATAACTGTGGGTACTAACGTGATTGAAAATTGTCTTTCAGAGGTAATTGTAATCTTACAACAGGTGGCGGTGAATGCTAGTTCCAGCCAACAGAGAATCCTCAACAAGGAGATAAAGGCCCTGATGAGACGGCAGCAGGTAGAACTGTCTGGTGGTGAGATCGGTAGCGTAAGACTGAGTGACCCATTCCCCATTTCCATGCCTCCCAAAAGTGAAATGATGATCTGGTGTCGGACTGCAATCGGGTTGAGAGGTAAAGACTACCAAGACATGGTAGAACCCGTGTACTCAGACAGCAGGCCCACCATTTTGACAGCCCGGGGGGTGGTTGATGTCCGTCATGGGAGGGTGCCCGTCCGCATCCTCAACATTGGGGAGAGGGAGGTACACTTACCCAGGTACGCTACACTTGCCAAGCTGTTTGTGGTCGAACACAAAGCTATCAGGGCCGTGGAACCTTTGCCTCCATCTCCACAGGCGGAGAGTAATGGCTCCCAGAAACAAAAGGAGGACTGGTGCCAGAAACTCCACGTGGGTGCTGACTCCACTCCCCTGCACCAAAAACAAGGAGTCTACTGGGTGGTACAGGAGTACGAGAGAGTCTTTAGTAAGCACCCGCTAGACTTCGGCAGAGTAAAGGGGATAGAACACCACATCCCCACAGGGAGCCACCCACCGATAAAAGAGAGGCACAGACCTGTACCCCCTGCACATTATCAGAACGCAAGGGGCATGCTAAGAGAGATGAAAGAAGCTGGGGTTATTAGAGACAGCTGTAGCCCCTGGGCAGCCCCCTTGGTTCTGGTCAAAAAGAAAGACGGCACCATGAGAATGTGCGTCGACTATAGACAAATCAACCGTATCACTCACAAAGACGCATATCCGCTGCCTAGAATAGAGGAGTCTTTAGCCGCGCTAAAATCAGCTAACTTCTTTTCTACTTTGGACCTTACTAGCGGGTACTGGCAGGTTCCTGTGGCAGAGGCTGACAAGGAGAAGACCGCCTTCACCACCCCGATGGGACTGAGCGAATTCAACTGCATGCCTTTCGGGCTCTGCAACGCACCAGGGACCTTCCAGCGGCTGATGGAATGCTGTCTAGGGCACCGAAACTTCGAGACGGTCCTCCTTTACCTGGACGACGTGATCGTCTATTCGAAGACCTACGAGGACCATCTGAAGCACCTGGCCGAGGTGTTCGAAGCCCTGGCAGGCTATGGCCTGAAGGTGAAACCATCGAAGTGTCACCTGCTGAAACCAAAGGTCCAGTACCTAGGGCACGTGGTAAGCGCGGAAGGAGTGGCCCCCGACCCTGACAAGGTCACGGCAATCAAGAGCTGGCCAAGCCCCTCGAACATCAAAGAGGTGAGACAGTTTCTCGGGTTGGTAGGCTACTACCGAAGATTCATCCCCGGGTTCACCAAGATGGCAGCTCCTATGCAGGACCTCCTGATCGGACAGTCTAAGTCCAGGAGCCAAAAGCCGCCCTTCAAGTGGGATAAACCGGAAGAGGAGTCCTTCCGCCAGCTAAAGATGGCCCTCACAGGGGATGAGATCCTGGCCTACCCTGATTATGGCCAGCCTTTCATTCTCCACACAGATGCCAGTAATGTGGGACTGGGAGCCGTATTGTCCCAAAACCAACAGGGCAGATAACAGGTGATCGCATACGCCAGCCGGAAGCTGAGGCCCACCGAAAGGAACCCGGAGAATTACAGCTCCTTCAAGCTAGAATTCTTGGCGGTGGTGTGGGCCGTGACGGAACGCTTCAAGCATTACCTGGCCTCCGCAAAGTTCACCGTGTACACGGACAACAACCCGTTGACACACCTGGACAATGCAAGACTGGGTGCCCTGGAACAGCGGTGGATGGCCCGTCTCTCCAACTATGACTTCGTGATCAAGTACCGGGCAGGCAAAACCAACGCCAACGCGGACGCCCTATCAAGGATGCCTCACTTACCTGAAGGTGACGAAGACCCAGAAGAGCTGGAGGAGGTAGAACTCCCCGCTTTTCACCGGTATGGAGCCGCTCAACACTCTCACCGCGTGAAGGAGGAGGATCTAACAACTGTGATGATGAATCCCCTACCTCACCACAGCTGGGCCGAGACCCAAGATAGTGACCCTGCAGTCCGCCTGGTGAAAGATCTGCTGACCCGGGAAGACGCCCGCTTATATCCAGATGCCCCAGAGGAAGCCAAGCAGCTATGGAAGGAGAAGAGCAAGCTGTTCCTCTACGAAGGCAAGTTGTGCAGAAGGATTGTCAACCACCGGACGCACGAGCTGACCTGGCAAGTCGTGGTCCCAAGGAGGGATGCAGCTATGGTCCTGGGGGCTTACCATGACAGAGCGGGACACTTCGGTTGGAAGAAACTGGAGTTCCTACTAAGAGGAAGATTCTTTTGGGTCGGCATGAGAGGAGCTGTAGAAAAATGGTGCAGAGACTGTGGCCCTTGTCACCTAAGGAGGAAGGACCGTGCCAGCCAGAAGACACCCTTGAGGCCCATCGTCACCACGCAGCCTCTTGAGCTGGTAGCTCTGGACCACGTCAAATTGGCTCCCAGCCAGTCAGGATACATCTATGCCCTGACAATCGTGGACCACTATTCCCGTTTTCTAGTGGTGGTCCCGGTAAAGGACTTGACAGCCCAAACAGCGACCAGAGCCTTCCAGCAATATTTCTGCCGTCCACACGGGTATCCGGAACAGGTCCTGACAGACCAGGGTCCAGCGTTCGAGGCTGAAATCTTCCAGGAGTTCTGCAACCTCTATGGCTGTAAGAAGATTCGTACAACGCCTTACCACCCCCAAACCAACGGGATGTGTGAGAAGATGAACAATATAGTCATTGATCTCCTGAAGACGTTGCCCCTGGAGGAACGCAGCCTGTGGCCAGAAAAACTGCCGGACCTGATAGACCTATACAACAATATCCCGGTGAATGCTACAAACTGCACCCCGGCTTACCTGATGCGAGCTAGACCAGGAAAGCTGCCCGTAGACCTGGAGATGGGAGTCCTAATACCTGAGGACACCTCCCCGGATGCGGACTGGGATACGGAAAGGCAACTGCAGTACAAGAAGGTACAGGAGAGTGTGGAGAAGAGCCTGGCCCAGGTGAGAGAGAAGCAAGAAAGACTCTTCAATCAACACGCCCCTGCTAGTCCCCTAGAACCTGGTGAGCAAGTCCTAAAGCGAAAAAGAAGGCTACATAAGTTGGACGACCAGTGGGAAAGGGAACCCTACACCGTACTGCAGTCTGACCACGACAACCCAAAGGTGTGCGTAATCACCAAGGACGGAGGAGAAACCACTAGTGTCGTCTCCAGAGACCATCTCAAAAGGTGCCCTGAGCAACTCCGTAGTGCAGAAGAGGATCAGAGTGACCTTGAACCCGCAGAGGACAAAGAAGAAATGATCAGCACCGTTCTCGGAGAGTTCCCTCAGTCCTGGACTCGCATAAATGATGCCATAGTGGTACCTGTCCTGCATTTCCTGCAACCGGCACAGCAACAACCAACACCAGAGCCGGAAGGTGAAGAGGAGCAAGCAGTTCCAGAGGCAGAAGAGCCTGTACCAGCAGCCCAGGAGAGTCAACCCTCTGCTGACAGTGAGCCTGCCATGCCTGCGGTAAGCCAAAGGACCCGCAGACAGCTGACTGCCCTACCTGTACACCCAGCTGGTAGCTGCACCCCTAACGCTAGTGGGGAAAGCCAAGTCAGTCCACCACCAGACAGTGGGCTACGTAGGCCAACCAGGAGCACAAAGGGACAGATACCCGCTCGCTGGAGAATATAGAGTGTACTAAAATTGTAAATAACCCTGTTGCCAAATGTTGAATTGTTTGCAAAGTTACATGCATGTTTGGTAATACTCTGTTTCAGTTTCTTGCAGCTACCGTAAGGACTCACAGGTTATGGACTTTTTATAACCGGGACCTTGTATGGACTGCGTTCAGAGCCTAACCCAGGAATGAACTAAGACTGTGAAGGACTTGGGGTAGGACAGACCCCCACCTGGTTAAGGCTCCCCGTTGTGCTGGTGATATGGACACCCGGTCACAGGCCACACTGTGACCTTAAGAACTCAATTTGTGCGTCGTCTGTCTATTAATGTTTTATTGTTATGCATATTGTCTTTGTTTACTGTTTAGTCCCGGAGTACTAAATTTCACTAGGGGGGAATGTGTCACCCTGGCCTGGATGCCACAAGTGTAATTAAAGCTGTGTCTGAGAGCAGGGGGGAGGTTCTCTAGTCAGGGGAACATTAGCATGCAATGCCTCCTGTCTCAGGCCAGTAGGGGGAGCAGGCTGCCCCTATAAAAGCTGGTGCTGAGGTCAGGGTTAGAGAGAACCCAGATGACCTGTCTCAGGACTGAGACGTGTCTCAGCAGAGCAGGGACAGACAGTTGCACTGCACCTAAGAGGAAGCGTGGCAGGAGAAGAGCCACAAGCCAGAGACAAGAGGCGAAGCAAGCCTGTCTTGGTAGATAACAGACTTAATCTACCAGACTTTGGTGTCTGAGGCTGGAAGGATTCCACATCCCCCAGCAGAGAACCAGTCCGCAAGGGACTGTATATTCCTTGGCGTAAGAAGCCTAGAGGCCCTGCCACAACAGAAGGGACCAGTAAAGCCATACAAGGCTGGGAGCAGAAAGGAACCCACGTCGCAGGCCATACAGGCGAGAAAACACGGAAAGCTCGGAAACGTGGGCTGTTACCCTATCAGGAGGAGATAGCCAGAAGGAGTGCAGAAAGCACGGTAGGCCTACACCCTCACCCTGACCAGGGCCAATTTCCCTGTTGCTCTCAGACATCCAGGTCCCCTCCTAGCCGGGACTGTTTGTGGGTCAGTTTACCTGTTTAGTAAAGACCCTGGACTGCAACCTGTTGTCTGTGTGCTCCTTGCTCCTCCAGCACAATCAGCACTGGGACTCCCACTACCATCACTCCCAACATCCATTATACTGCCCTGGGGCCGCACTCTTCCCGTGGAGAGTCACACTACCCTAGCTGCACACCTCATCAGCCCCAGCGGTCTGCATGCAGCGGCGGTTCCTAATAACCGCAATCCACGGGTGGCGTAGTCGGACATTATCAGCAGAACATAGCAGACTACCATTGGCCTGACCACCCTGAGCCACAGAACCGGGTCGCCACTACTACCCCCATCGTCTCCCTATTGCACGGATCCGAGTGCCCCACGGCCCAGGGGGCGAGTCACATGTAATACACTGACTCACCAGTGACGTCTCTAGGTGAAGTCCTTCATCTTCGCTTTTCTTCTTCATCTGGCACAGACGGCCATCACTTCTTCCAGCCAGGAATCATCTCTGCAGAAAATAACACACAGTTATCAATAACTGATCTCTTCTAGGGAATATTCCCACTCCACCCCCCGACTTCTACACTACACCAGTTGAAGAAAAAAAGCGATATAGTGCCGCCCTGCACAGTAACAGGAGCCCGCTTTTGTCCTATCCCATGGAAAACAATTTCCTAAAAAGTAAATTATATTACAGAAGTAATAATGTCTCTAATTGGACTCTAAAATAATAATGTTCCTCACTGGCCACCATAAACTAATAAAGTATGTTCCTCAATCTGGCACCAAACAGTAATTAAGTCCCTTGTTCAGCCTGGCACCCCCATATATCCATCCTGGCCCCCCCTTCCCTGCATATATCCATCCTGACACCCCCCATATATCCCTTCTGGCCCCCATATGTCCAGTGTGACCCCTCCATATATTTATCCTAGCCCACGTGTATCGAGCCTGCCCCCTCCCATATACCCATCCTAGTCCCCCATGTGGCCCTCCTGTTCCCCCCATATATCCATCCTGGCCTCCATGTGTCCAGCCTGCCCCCCCACATATCCATCCTGGCCTCCATGTTTCCAGCCTGCCCCCCCATATATCTGTCCTGGCCTCCATGTGTCCAGCCTGCCCCCTCCCATATATCTGTCCTAAAGCCCCATGTGTCAAGCCTGCCCCCCCATATATCCATCCTGGCCTCCATGTGTCCAGCATGCCCCCCCTACATATCCATCCTGGCCTCCATGTGTCCAGCCTGCCCCCCCCAATATATCCATCCTGGCCTCCATGTTTCCAGCCTGCCCCCCATATATCCATGCTGGCCTCCATGTGTCCAGCCTGCCCCCTCATATATCCATCCTGCCCTTCCCCCCTGCATATATCCATCCTGACACCCCCCCATATATCCATACTGGCCCCCATATGTCCAGCGTGGCCCCTCCATATATTTATCCTAGCCCACGTGTATCGAGCCTGCCCTCCCACATACCTATCCTAGCCCCCCATGTGTCCAGCCTGCCCCCCACATATCCATCCTGGCCATCATGTGTCCAGCCTGCCCCGCCCCCCATATATCCGGCCCCCCATATATCCATCCCCCTCACATATCCATCCTGGCCTCCATGTGTCCAGCCTGCCCCACCATATAGCCATCCTGCCCACCCTTTCCCATGTGTCCAGCCAGGCTCCCCCTTATGTGTCCAGCCAGGCTCCCCCCCTTGTGTGTCCAGCCAGGGTTCCCCCTTGTGTGTCCAGCCAGGCTCACACCCTTGTGTGTCCAGCCAGTGTTCCCCCTTGTGTGTCCAGCCAGGGTTCCCCCTTGTGTGTCCAGCCAGGGTTCCCACTTGTGTGTCCAGTCAGGGCTTCCCTTGTGTGTCCAGCCAGGGCTCCCCCTTGTGGGTCCAGCCAGGGTTCCCCCTTGTGTGTCCATCCAGCTCCCCCCTTGTGTGTCCAGCTAGGGCTCCCCCTTGTAGGTCCAGCCAGGGTTCCCCCTTGTGTGTCCATCCAGCTCCCCCCTTGTGGGGGCCCATCCCATTCTGCATCCACTCATATACACACAGACACACACACAGACACCTCTTGCCTTCCTGCTCTCCCGTGCGGTGTCCTCCTTCTCCGGCGGCTGAGTTGCGCGCCTCCTTCACTGCAGGTGCATGACGATGACGTCATACGCCGGCCGGGGAAGGGAGACGCGCAGCTTCAGCTGCTTCACTGGGACGTGTGTCGCGGCGGTTCAGGTAATGAACGCCGCGTGAGCGCGTCCCTGCATACACTGTGCCTGCGCTTTTAAAGGGCCCGTGCCCCTTAAAACCGCAGGTTTTTTTATTTTTTCATTCTCTTCTCCCCCTCTCCTCTGCAGAAGGGTACCCCGCCAGCCCAGTCCCTCCCTGTTGATGACTTATCCTAAAATCGGTCATTAATATATAAGTCCTGGACAGTCCCGTTAAGCTTGTTTTACCTAGTTATAAAAGCCCTTTAAGTCCTCATTATAAGGTAAGGTATGAATGGATCTAATTAAATTCTCCAAAGAGAACTATTTATACATTTTAGTCACTGTGAGCTTTCTACAAGATATTGCGGGCAGTATATAGCGAATATACGGACACAGAGCCATTCGCCGGCTCAGATTGCCAATAAGCACCTTGTAAATATGAGACCTTGACATCATAGGTTACTTGGCTTAATATGAAATTGTCCCTCATGTGTACCGCATTGTGGGCAGGGACTATATGTACATCACTGCAGAATATGTTGGCAATAAAAAGTCAACAGAAATGAATATCATGCAGATCCTCACCAGGACTCCAGCAGTGTCACCATCCTGCCACCATACAGCTATAGAAGGACAATAAACCTGCAGGGTTCTCCCCTCAGTTATTTTTTCCTTTAATTTTATTATCTGTTTCTTACTCACAGTGAAAGAACAGTCATCAGATATTTTATTGTTCACTTTTTATTTTACAGTCTCAGCTCTGAAGAATAGAACGTCTTATGAATAAATGACAGCTCACTTATTACAGTGGTGGCCAAAAGTATTGGCACCCCTGCAATTCTGACAGATAATACTCAGTTTCTTCCTGAAAATGATTGCAATCACAAATTCTTTGGTATTATTATCTTCATTTAATTTGCTTGCAAGGAAAAAATACAAAAGAGAATGAAGCAAAAATCAAAACCTTGATCATTTCACACAAAACTCCAAAAATGGGCCAGACAAAAGTATTGGCACCCTCAGCCTAATACTTGGTTGCACAACCTTTAGCCAAAATAACTGCGAACAACCGCTTCCGGTAACCATCAATGAGTTTCTTACAATGCTCTGCTGGAATCGTAGACCATTCTTCTTTGGCAAACTGCTCCAGGTCCCTGATATTTGAAGGGTGCCTTCTCCAAACTGCCATTTTGTGATCTCTCCACAGGTGTTCTATGGGATTCAGGTCTGGACTCATTGCTGGCCACCTTAGAAGTCTCCAGTGCTTTCTCTAAAACCATTTTATAGTGCTTTTGGAAGTGTGTTTTGGGTCATTGTCCTGCTGGAAGACCCATGACCTCTAAGGGCGACCCAGCTTTCTCACACTGGGCCCTACATTATGCTGCAAAATTTGTTGGTAGTCTTCAGACTTCATAATGCCATGCACACGGTCAAGCAGTCCAGTGCCAGAGGCAGCAAAGCAACCCCAAAACATCAGGGAACCTCCGCCATGTTTGACTGTAGGGACCATGTTCTTTTCTTTGAATGCCTCTTTTTTTTTCCTGTACACTCTATGTTGATGGTTTTTCCCAAAAAGCTCGACTTTTATCTCATCTGACCAGAGAACATTCTTCCAAAACATAGTAACATAGTTTGTAAACATAGTTAGTAAAAGCCGAATAAAGACTTGCGTCCATCAAGTTCGACCTGTTAGTTCTGTAATTGCTAAAGTTGATCCAGAGGAGGGCAAAAACCCCAAATGATTTGGCCAATCTTCACCTGAGGAAAAATTCCCTCCTGACTCTGAAACCAGCAGTCAGAATAAATCCCTGTATCAACTTACTATTTTATTTTATTTTTAAGTATATGCTGAAATCTGCCTGGTATCTAGAAATGCATCCAGTCCCCGCTTGAACTGGTTTAGTGAATCTGACATTACCGTCTCCTCACTCAGTGAATTCCATATTCTCACTGCTCTTACCGTAAAAAACCCCTTCCTATGCTGGTGCTGAAACCTTTTCTCTTCCAGTCTTAGTGAATGCCCTCTTGTTACCGTAATATCCCTCCTTTTGAACAAATCCCTGGCAAGGTCTCTATTCTGTCCCCTAACATATTTGTACACATTTATTATGTCCCCCCTCAACCTTCTCTTTTCCAGGCTGAATAGTCCTAGTTTTGCCAACCTCTCTGGGTATTGCAGTCCCTCCATTCCCTTTATTAATTTTGTTGCCCTCCTTTGTACCTTTTCAAGCTCATTTATATCCTTTCTATATATTGGGGCCCATAACTGAGCACAGTATTCCAAGTGTGGTCTGACCAGTGCTTTGTACAGTGGAAGAACAATGTTCTCATCCTTTGCAGCTATACCTCTTCCGATACATCCCATTACCCTGTTTGCCCTTACAGCAGCGGCCTGACTTTGGGCACTCCAATTTAGTTTGCCATCAGTCAAGATGCCCAAGTCCTTCTCCATCTCTGAATTCCCCAATGATTTCCCATTCAGTGAGTACTGGTGACTTCCATTTTTCCTTCCCATATGTATGACCTTACATTTCTCCTCGTTAAACCTCATTTGCCATTTAATGCTCCACCTACCCAGCTTATCCAAATCCCTCTGTAGGTCTTCACTATCCTCTTTTGTATTAATTGTTTTACATAACTTTGTGTCATCTGCAAATATTGATATTTTACTATTTATCCCGTTGACTATGTCGTTAATAAAGATATTAAATAACATTGGGCCTAGTACAGACCCCTGTGGTACCCCACTAGTGACGCTTACCCAATCTGAGTATATTCCATTTATAACCACCCTCTGCCTTCTATCCCTTAGCCAGTTAGCTACCCACTTGCAGACATTTTCCCCCAGCCCCATCATTCTCATTTTGTATACCAACCTATTATGTGGCACGCTATCGAAAGCTTTTGAGAAGTCGAGATACACGACATCCACTGGTTCCCCCTGATCTACTCGAGAGCTAACCTCCTCGTAGAAGTCAATCAGGTTTGTTTGGCAGGAGCGATTCCTCATGAATCCATGTTGGTTCGGGATTAAAAGATTATTAGCATCAAGATGCTCCATAATTGCCTCTTTAATGAAGCTTTCAAAAATTTTGCCCACAACGGACGTCAGACTCACCGGCCGATAGTTTCCGGCGTCACTTTTCGCTCCCTTTTTGAATATTGGCACTACATTCGCCTGTCGCCAATCAAGTGGCACAGACCCAGTCTCAACAGAGTCCTTAAATATAAGATATAACGGTCTGTCTATCACATTACTTAGTTCCCTTAGTACCCATGGGTGTATGCCATCAGGTCCTGGTGATTTGTTTATTTTAATGTTACTGAGGCGTTTCTGTACCCCAGCTTGGGTTAGATTTGTCATACTTAGTGGAGGATTAAGTTTGTCACTTCTCATTTCTCCTGTTAGTTCGATTTCCTTTGTGAAAGTTGTCGAAAAAAAATTATTTAATAGATTAGCTTTATCCTCATCTTTCTCTATGATTTTGCCTTCCTCACTTTTTATCGGTCCAATATTATCCGATTTAATCCTTTTACTATTTATATACGTAAAGAACAGTTTGGGATTTGATCTACTTTCCCTAGCAATACGTCTCTCTGTTTCCTCCTTCGCTATTTTTATTTGTTTTTTACAGGTTCTCGTTTTTTCCTTGTAACACATTAGTGCCTCCTTACTGTTTTCCTGTTTTAATCTCTTGAATGCCTCTTTTTTGCTATTTAACGCCCCTTTTACGTTCTTGTTCAACCATATTGGTTTCCTCTTATTTCTGGCCCTTTTATTCCCATACGGTATATACCTCTCGCACTGAGTATTCAGAATTCTTTTGAAGGTTTCCCATTTACTATTCGTATTCCTTTGATTAAGAACTTTGTCCCAGTCAATAAGTTGAAGGCTTTCTTTCAGCTGATCAAACTTCGCCCTCCTAAAGTTTAATGTTTTTGTTGTTCCCTTATTGATAACCCTACTGAAGGGCATTTTGAAGTCGATAATATTATGGTCGCTATTACCTAGGTGCCCCCCTATCTGTACCTCAGTTATTCTATCAGGCCTATTAGTCAATATTAAGTCTAACACGGCCTTCCCTCTCGTTGGTTCCTGCACTAGTTGGGAGAGATAATTATCCTTAATATTTGTCAAGAACCTTTTTCCTTTCTGAGATCTACAGGTTTCTGTTTCCCAGTCAATATCCGGGTAGTTGAAATCCCCCATTACAATCACTTCATTATGTTTTGCTACTTTGTCTATTTGTCCTAATAGCAGTTTCTCATTCTCCTCTGTTATATTGGGTGGCTTATAGCAGACCCCCAGTAATATTTTATTATTATTTTTAGTTCCCTCTATCTCTACCCACATGGACTCGACCCCCTCTTCTCCCTCTCCTATATCTTCCCTTAGTCTGGGTTTTAGACATGACTTTACATATAAGCAGACTCCTCCGCCTTTCCCCTGTTTCCGGTCCCTTCTAAATAAACTATAATCTAATAAATTTACCGCCCAGTCGTAGCTATCGTCTAGCCAAGTCTCTGTTATACCTACGATGTCATACCTCTCCTCCCATATAAGCGCCCGCAGCTCATCCGCCTTATTGGTCAGGCTTCTTGCGTTGGTCAGCATGCAAGATAAAACTTTGTGGTTATTTAGCATCCTATTCTTCTCTAACGATCTAACTGTACTATCCCCACCCCCCTCTCCACCTTCATTATATTCACTTCTCCCCTTCCCCCTTGCTTGCCTCACATCCCACCTATTTCCTTGGTTTCCCCCCCCCCGTCTCTAGTTTAAAAACTCCTCCAACCTATTAGCCATCTTCTTCCCCAGCACCGCTGCACCCTCCCCATTGAGGTGCAGCCCGTCCCTACGGTAGAGCCTGTAGCCGACCGCGAAGTCGGCCCAGTTCTCCATGAACCCAAACCCTTCTGCCTTGCACCAACTCTTTAGCCACTTATTCACCTCCCTAACCTCCTGTTGGCGCTCCTGTGTGGCTCGCGGGATTGGTAGTATTTCTGAGAAAACTACCTTGGAGGTCCTTGCCCTAAGCTTCCTACCTAGGTCCCTGAAATAATTTTTAAGGACCCTCCATCTACCACTCACTTTGTCATTGGTGCCGATGTGGACCATGACCAATGGGTCTTCGCCAGCCCCACCCAGTAACCTGTCAACCCGATCCGCGATGTGCCGGACTCGAGCGCCAGGGAGGCAGCACACCGTTCGGCGATCCCGGTCTTTGTGACAGATTGCCCTGTCTGTCCCCCTAATAATAGAGTCACCCACTACCAGAACCTGTCTTGCCTGCCCTACACTTCCCCCCTCCCCCTCATTACTGGAGCATACACTCCCCCGGCGGTCAGAGGATCTGTCGTGCTCCAATAATGCCGGTTCTGAACGAGCCTTCCTATACTTCTTCCCTCTATCCCTCCTTACTGTTATCCAGCTCCCTGCCTGTTCAGCCTGCACTTCCCCTCTATGCTCCACCCCCAGTATTGACCCATTGAGTGTCTGCTCGGTGAGCAGCAAACTCCGTTCTATGTTGTCGATGCTCCTCAGTACCGCTATCTGAGCACTTAGATCCAGAATTTGGGCTTCCAAGTGCACGATATGCTCACATCTCTCGCAGCAGTATGGATCCTCGAGCGGGTGCTCACGGAATGCATACATTGCGCAAGATGTACACTGCACGGCTCCGTCCAACATGGACGTCATTCTAAATATGGGGATACAGTCAGTATATATATACAAGTACAAAACACAATTATTTATATATAGGTGTATGGACGGGGATCAATTAGGGATGTGCAAGTGTATCAATTAGATATCGGCGGGGGATCAGTTAAGTATGGACGGGGGATCAATTAAGTATCAAGTATGGACGGGGGAATCAGCTAAGTAGGTCAGGTGGATTAATTAAGTAAAAAGTAAAGTAAAGAAAGAATGAAATACAGTCAGCAATTCAGTCCTAAGTCCTCCCTTCCAAACTCCCTGAATCCAAAGTCACTGAAAAACAAGTCACACACTTACTTTCG
This sequence comes from Phyllobates terribilis, assembly GCF_046119375.1. Lineage (NCBI taxonomy): Eukaryota > Metazoa > Chordata > Amphibia > Anura > Dendrobatidae > Phyllobates > Phyllobates terribilis. Next base: position 1,217,284 of record NW_027362957.1, read on the forward strand.
TTCGCACTTACGCTCCGGACACACGCAGCTCGTTCACACTCGCAAACTAAGAGATTTAAAGTGTTTTTTTTTTTTTGTTTTTTTTTTTCCTTTTCCAGCAATGTACCCTTCACCTCAATGCACTTCCAAAGGACTTGATGCCCAACCAGCTGCCCCTTATAAACCCTTAATTATGACCCCTTCCCCTTAATTAACCCCTTGTGAGTAAATCTACACCTCAGGATTTTAGTGCAATGTAGTTAACCCTTAAATACACAGGTAGTAAACTAAGAAACTAAAACTGTAGTGAGAAAATAGATTTTTAATAGCCCAATAAATCTAAACAGGTAGAAAAGCACTCAGCAGATCACAATGCAGCACTCACCGCAATTCACACAGGTATTTTCTGCAGGATTCCCAATACCTCTTCACTGAAAAACAAGTCACACACTTACTTTCGTTCGCACTTACGCTCCGGACACACGCAGCTCGTTCACACTCGCAAACTAAGAGATTTAAAGTGTTTTTTTTTTTTTTCCTTTTCCAGCAATGTACCCTTCACCTCAATGCACTTCCAAAGGACTTTATGCCCAACCAGCTGCCCCTTATAAACCCTTAATTATGACCCCTTCCCCTTAATTAACCCCTTGTGAGTAAATCTACACCTCAGGATTTTAGTGCAATGTAGTTAACCCTTAAATACACAGGTAGTAAACTAAGAAACTAAAACTGTAGTGAGAAAATAGATTTTAAAAAGCCCAATAAATCTAAACAGGTAGAAAAGCACTCAGCAGATCACAATGCAGCACTCACCGCAATTCACACAGGTATTTTCTGCAGGATTCCCAATACCTCTTCACGCAATTCACACAGGTATTTTCTGCAGGATTCCCAATACCTCTTCACCTTCACCTCAATGCACTTCCAGTTTTAGGCTTTATCAGGTAAGTTTGGGCAAACTCCAGCCTGGCTTTTTTATGTCTCGGGGTAAGAAGTGGGGTCTTCCTGGGTATCCTACCATACAGTCCCTTTTCATTCAGACGCCGACGGATAGTACGGGTTGACACTGTTGTAGCCTCGGACTGCAGGGCAGCTTGAACTTGTTTGGATGTTAGTCGAGGTTCTTTATCCACCATCCGCACAATCTTGCATTGAAATCTCTCGTCAATTTTTCTTTTCCGTCCACATGTAGGGAGGTTAGCCACAGTGCCATGGGCTTTAAACTTCTTGATGACACTGCGCACGGAAGACACAGGAACATTCAGGTCTTTGGAGACGGACTTGTAGCCTTCAGATTGCTCATGCTTCCTCACAATTTGGTTTCACAAGTCCGCAAACAGTTCTTTGGTCTTCTTTCTTTTCTCCATGCTCAATGTGGTACACACAAGGACACAGGACAGAAGTTGAGTCAACTTTAATCCATGTTAACTGGCTGCAAGTGTGATTTAGTTATTGCCAACACCTGTTAGGTGCCACAGGTGCTCTTTCAGCTGCTCATAAAACCCGGCCCTGTAATCCGGACCCATTAAATTCCTCTCAGCACTATGTGTGCTGGAGCCTGCTTCTCCGGATCCTACATCACCGAAGCATGGCACTTCGAGGACACATACCTCCCGTCCACGATCTGTCCGGCAGCAACCTTACATACACCCCCCCTCTGTCCAAAGCCGTAGGGCTTGGCACCTTCTGTCACCATACAATAAACCCTTGACAAGGCAGCGGCATTCCCATGTTGTTTCCCAGGCCTATGCTCTACCCGGAAACTAAAATCTTGTAGAGCCAGGAACCACCTAGTCACTCTGGCATTGTTTCCCTTCTTTTCTCGCATCCACCTCAATGGGGCATGGTCTGACACTAACCTGAACCTTCTACCTAATAGGTAATACCTCAGAGTGTTTAACGCCCACTTAATGGCCAAACATTCTTTTTCTACAATGGAGTAGTCCTTCTCACAAGCGGAGAGCTTCAGACTGAGGTATTTTACAGGGTGTTCTTCTCCGTTAATCTCCTGGGACAAGACTGCTCCCAGCCCGACATCCGATGCATCCATCTGGACCACAAACTCCTTGGAGAAGCTGGGTGCCACCAAGACTGGTTGTTTACAGAGGACCAGTTTCAATTCCTGGCAGGTCGCTTCTGCTTCCGGGGACCACTTGGCCATAGCTGACTTCATCCCTTTCGGAAGATCCATCAGTGGGGCTGCTATCAGGGCAAAGTTAGGGACAAATCTTCGATAGTAGCCCACAATGCCTAGAAACGCCATGACCTGCTTCTTCGAGAGGGGCTGTGGCCAGTTCAAGATCGCCTCGACCTTATTTATTTGTGGTTTTATTTCCCCTCTACCAACCACGTACCCTAGGTACTTGGCTTCCTCCATCCCCATGGCACATTTCTTCGGGTTGATAGTAAAGCCCGCCTTCCTTAGGGCATCAAGTATGGCTTGAACTTTGTCCAGATGACTTTCCCAGTCCTGGCTAAATATGATGATGGCATCTAGGTAGGCCGCTGCATACTGTTTGTGGGGTGCTAAGATCCGGTCCATGGCTCTCTGGAAGGTGGCCGGAGCTCCCTTCAACCCAAACGGCATCCTGACGTATTGGCGTCGAGAAGGCTGTCTTCTCCTTAGCCTCTTTGGACAGGGGAATTTGCCAATATCCTTTGGTGAGGTCCAGAGTGGTGATGTACCGAGCGGGTCCTAGCCTTTCGATAAGCTCATCTACCCTAGGCATTGGGTAGGCGTCGAACTTTGAGACCTCGTTCAGCTTCCTATAGTCGTTGCAAAACCGCCATTCCCCATCTGGTTTCGGCACTAAGACTATAGGACTGGACCATCCACTTTTGAACTCTTCAATGACTCCCAGGTTTAGCATCCGCCTTACTTCTTTAGAGATCACCTCTCTGCGGGCTTCGGGGATCCGGTATGGTTTTAGATTGACGCGAACATGAGGCTCTGTGAGAACCTCATGCTCTATGACCTGAGTGAGTCCTGGCAACTCCGAAAACATGTCTTTATTTCGCTGTAACAACTCTTTGCACTGTTGCTTTTGGGCATGTGACAGTGACTCTGCCACCTTGACCTCTTTCACATCGGCCTCAGCCTCAGCCATTAAACAGGGAGCTTCCGCAGGCTCTCTATCTTGCCATGGCTTAATCAAGTTAACATGGTAAATTTGGTAGGGCTTCCTCTTCCCTGGTTGGTGGATCTTAAAGTTGACTTCCCCCACTTTCTCTACCACCTCATAGGGGCCCTGCCACTTGGCCATGAACTTGTCTCCACTGTGGGACTAGCACAAGCACTCGATCTCCTGGGTTGAACGATCTCACCCTGGCCGACCTATTATACACCCTGGACTGTGCCTCTTGTGCCTTAAGGAGGTGCTCCCTCACAATGGGCATCACATGGGCAATCCTCTCTTGCATCTGGGCAACGTGCTCCACCACTCTCCTATAGGGAGTGGTCTCAGCTTCCCAGGACTCTTTCTCCACCTCCAGGAGTCCTGAGGGTGTCGTCCATAGAGTGGTTCAAACGGGGAGAAACCTGTGGAAGCTTTGGGAACTTCCCTCATGGCGAACAACATATAGTCCCAGTCTCGGCCATCCTTTTCCACTGCTTTCCTCAACATTGCTTTCAAGGTTTTGTTAAACCTCTCTACCAGTCCGTCCGTCTGGGGAGAGTACACGGAGGTTCTCAGTTGTGCAATCTGCAGTGTCTTGCACAATTCCCTCATGACCTTCGACATAAATGGAGTTCCTTGGTCTGTTAGGATCTCGTTAGGCAACCCAGTTCTTGAAAACATGTGGTCTAACTACCGGGCTATACACCTGGTGGAGGAGTTTCGTAGTGGTACGGCCTCCAGATACCATGTAGCATAATCTAATACCACCAGGATATACTGATGCACTTGGGCGGACTTGACCAGAGGCCCCACTAGATCCATTGCTATGCGTTCGAATGGAACCTCGATGACTGGTAGTGGCACTAGGGGACTGCGGAAGTGGGCCACTGGGGAGGTTATCTGGCATGTGGGGCAGGAACGACAATAACTCTATATTTCTCTATAGCAACCTGGCCAGTAGAATCTTTGGAGGATCCGTTCTTGAATCTTGTCTGCACCCAGGTGACCACCCAACACATGAGAATGAGCCATGTCTAACACCCTGCGTCTATAGGGCCCTGGCACCAGCAACTGTTCTATTACCTCACCCCTTGGCTTGGTTATTCTGTACAGCAAATCCCCATTCACAGCAAAATGAGGGAACCGAGTGTCAGCCCCCGGTTCCTGAGGCACCCCATTTAACACAGTAACATTTTCAAAGGCCCCTTTCAGAGTTAAATCCCTGAGTTGGGTAGTTCCAAAGTTTCCCTCGGACACCTAAAGCTCAGGGATATTGGACTCAGGGGATGCTACTTCAGCCTCATTGCCCACCAGCACACACATGGGAAACTCATCTACTATGTTCTGCGGGTAAGTTTCCTTAGGGGCGATCTGGCTGTCGTCCAAGCAACTAGGTGTCCCCGCTTTCCCCCACATTTCCCAGAATAATGCAAAGTAACGTCCAATTATTATGGGATGCAATAGGTCCTTAACGACCGCCACTTCATGAGATGTGGTGCCACAGTCTGTGTTTACATCCACCTGGGCCACAGGATAGTTCTTAGCGTCCCCATTGATACACCGGACACCCACCACCTTCCCAGAAACCAGCCGATGAGGGAGTGTGGCCCTTATCAGGGTCACCAAACTTCCTGAGACCAATAGTCCAGAGACTTGTGCCCCGTTAACTGACACTGAGCATGCCTGAGGGCCCTCGCCATGTTGACGAACCGCGCTGCAGGCGGGGTAGGCAAAATAAGAGCAACGCCGGCCCATGTTACAGTCCATTGGTTCAGAGGTTATGGGACACCGGGAGGCAATATGGCCAGGGGTATGACATCTCCAACACACTATATTATGGGGTGGGACCTTGGGCAGCAACTCAGACCCCTCCTGAACTCTAGGATGCCCCCCAGGTGTGGCGCTAGCTCCCTTCTTTTGGGTGTCCGCCACCTTTTGGGAACCCCAGTATTGAGAGGCTACGACCCCTTGTTTTCCCAACGGACTCTCAACCGCCTGGTATCTTTCCACCAACCCCACCAAGTCATCAGCATTATAGGGATCTCCCTGGGCAACCCAGGATTTTACCGACTTCGGGAGAGAGTGTATAAACCTGTCTATAACGACCTCTATCTCATATCATAGGACTATCTGTCATCTATCTATTATCTATATGACGCGCCCCCTGGGCCATGGGGCACCCGGGACCGGACTTCAGGGCAATACTGGGAGTAGTTGTGGCGACCTGGTCCCGTGGCTCAGGGTGGCCAGACCAATATTGTGGCAGTCTCTGTATCAGTATAATGCAATGTCCGACTACGCCACCCGTGGATTGCGGTCAATAAGAACCGCCGCTGCTGAGCAGACCTCTGAGGCTGAGGTTGTGAGGGCAGCAGAGTGTAGTATAACTCCCCACGGGAGGAGTATAGCCTCAGGCTAGTGAGTGTGGATGATAGGAGTGATGGTACACGAGCGCAGCAGGAACGACTCAGAGGCTTTGCAGTGCAGTTCAGGGTCTTTACTGATGGTGATAAGGCAGACCCTCCCGGGAGTACTGGCTAGCATAAGAGGCCTGGTCAGTCTGTGAGCAAACTGGAGTTCCCCTGGCCAGGTGGAGTTGTAGGCCTCCCCGACTATCTGCACTCTTCCTGGCTACCTTGCTGTAAGCGAGTGGAAGTAGCCCACGTCCCTGAGTGTTCCGTGTGGTGCTCACTTGTATGGCTGGTGACTTGGGGCCTTCTGATAGCCCCCGCTCCTCGATTGCAGTGCTGGTCCCTTGCTCGTGACTGAGCCTCCGGGCTTCTATGGCCAGAGGACTTGAAATCCCCTGCCGGCGGGTTTCTGCTGCTGGGTATATATAAGTCCCTCGGACTCCTGTGTCCTCCGGTTCTCAGAGTCTTCTGCCAGGACGAACTCCGCTTAGCTCAAGTCCCTGGTCTTCAGCTCCTGTGCAAAGCAGTCATCAAAGCAAAAGGTGGCTACTTTGAAGAACCTAGAATATAAGACATATTTTCAGTTGTTTCACACTTTTTTGTTAAGTATATAATTCCACATGTGTTAATTCATAGTTTTGATGCCTTCAGTGTGAATGTACAATTTTCATAGTCATGAAAATACAGAAAAATCTTGAAATGAGAAGGTGTGTCCAAACTTTTGGTCTGTACTGTATATAATCGTCTTATCCCGTCTGTCTGTCTGTCCTTCTGTCCAGGAAATCCTGCGTCGCTGATTGGTCCAGCCGCGGCCAATCAGCGACGCGGGATTTCAGAAAAAGATGGCGGCCGTTAGCAGCTCATCTGCCGCACGGAGGTCAGCGGCGATGCAGCCGGGAGATGACCGGCGCTAGCCGCTCATCTCCCGGCTGCTCGCAGCAGAAGTACCGCGACCGGCGGCGCCGCTGATCTCCCGACGGCAAGTGTGAAGCGAGGACCGGGGAGCGGCGCCGCCAGTCGGGATACTTCGGCTGTGAGCAGCCGGCCATCTCCCGGTTCCTTGCAGCGGAAGTACCCGCACAGGTAGCGTCGCTGCCCGGTCCTCAGTAATACGATTCGCTGATTGGTCGGAATCAGCGATATTGGCGCCGCGACCAATCAGCGATACTGGCGCCAAATTTAAACACCGCTCTGCTGATTGGTCGTGGCCGGCGGCCGCGACCAATCAGCGATTTTGGCGCCACATTTAAACACCACTCTGTTGATTGCGCCTGGTCGGCCGCATACAGGTTCTAGAATACCCGATGCGTTAGAATCGGGCCACCATCTAGTACTGTATATAAAGAGCTGTGGGAGCCATCACACTATATATAGAGACCTGTGAAAAGCTTATGTGTTGATCCAGAGGAAGTCAAAAAAAACCATGAGGCAGATGCTGCTTGCCCAAAATTAGGGGAAAAATTCCTTCCCGACTCCACATATGGCAATCAGACTAGTTGCTTGGATCAACGTCCCATAATAAAATCTAGTATGAATAACCTGTAATGTTATTCAAGAAAGTCACACAGGACCTCCTTGAACTTTTTTTTAGAGAATTAAGTATTACAAGGTCATGTGGTAGAGAGTTCCATACCTCACACAATAAAACATTGCCATCTAACTTCCTTTAGACAAAGCGAATTAGGAGCTTGATGCTAGAGTAGTTGAATTAAAACTGAAAAAAATTATTAACACAGCAAAAAAGAGGAACAGTATTTATTCTCCAGCCCAGGTCTCAAAACTAATGCACTAATCAGGATGAAGCAAACCATATAATAAAGGCAGGGGCAGCACAGGTGCAAAATACTGATGAGACAACCAACTCATAACCTACCAATTCTTGGAGGGGGTCATTGCTTAGTATTAAAACTGCACACAAAAAAATGGCTTGTATAGGTCACTGGTCACACACAGATTGTTAGGGGAATGGTTGCAAACAACTTTATTAAATAATGGAAAGCAAACGAACCCGGGGTCCGTGATGCAGCCTGGAGGACTGTGGACGAACACCTTCCGGGTAAGAAGGTAAAACAACCAACTGAAATAACAATCCCCGCCGTGTTACTGCACACCGGAACGGGAATAGGGATTCGCACTATCTCCATTAACTGCACGAGAGATGTGCGACAAATAATGGAGCCGTAGCCCTGTTAACTGCACAGAGGCTACGCAGCAGGCGCTCGGATGCGTGTGTGATTCACGCCGGCTTATACGTGCTCCCAGCCGGCTTGCTACCGGACTGAGGAGTATCTCTCCACGTGGCTAACAGGCGGTGCCGGGAATACGGAGTCCGCAGTCTGCTCGGGGTGTATAGCGACCCCCTTGTTGGAGCCAGAGTGTCAGACGAAGCTACCTGCCTCCCTCCATCTAAGGCTGTCTATCCCCTGCTAAACCTGCCTGTCAGAAGCTATAACAGCAAAAGCACACGTGGAGCCGAAACGACCAAGCGTCCACACAATAACACCAACTCAGCTCAATGATCAGAGTGCGCCGCCATGTTTGTGGGCGTGCTATTTAAATATTAAGCCCTGCCCATCGTCACATTATTGGTGACGTCACCCGCGACCAATCAGGCGGTGCCAGGTCACCGGATCAGCTGACTCCCAAACCACCAATCACGGTCCGCCATGTCACGGGCATGCTCAGTGCAGTGTATCCTGGACTTAGGCTGTAACAGCCCTGTTTCCCTCCGCAACCTATCCTTCATGTTGCTAGGAACAAAGACCCGAGAGACAACTTGTACATCTCGTGCACCAGCTAGGCGTTGGGACTGACGATGATGCTGAGAAGCATCTGGACCGGAATGGGAGACCACAGAATCCACTGATGATTCTGAACCCATTTCGGATCCAGAAAACACCTGACGCCTAACACAGATAGTGCTCAATATAGGGCTTACAGCCTATTAGTGACCCTCATACTGTTAGATTAGGCAGGCTGCAAAGCACTATCTAAGTGCACCCCATGAGGACAAACCCCCTAGTTTACAAATCCAGCATTGATGGGCTTGTCTGAACCCTGAATAAAAATAACGTGCAAAATCTATATATGAGGTACTGGTAGATATTTTGGCGCTGGTCACGCACAGTGTCTGGTTTACAGCCTATTAGTGACGCCCATACTATTAGATTAGGCAGGCTATGCTCCCCTCATACACCTTACCACGGTGTGTAGTGTGACATGGAGCTAAACCCCCTGTCTGCTTAAGAATAAGGCTGCGAAAAACCTTCTCTTTATTGATAGTAGAGAAACCTCCATACAGTAGATGCGGAAAACATACGATGAACCCCAGTATTGTACCACATAGATAGGGCTCTTACCGGCTAAGCTTGGAGCAGGCTGTGTGCACAGAGCTCAAGATACAAAACTGTAGGGATGTGGACTGTCTTACCCTGTTCCTGCCCCTGAAGACAACAAACGCGTCATGTGAATACTGTCTTGCGGTTTTATATCTAAAAGTGATATGCGTCTTATGTAATGTATAATGGTGATGTAACAGCATGTGAAGTGTTAATGCATAATGTGAGTATAGCATAAGATAAGCTTAGGATACCATAAGACATAAGTATAACATAAACCCTAAAATACAAATTTTATTAAATCTCTTTAAAATCGGGACATGCGGCATAAAGATGATCCGCATCAGTATTGCACTTTATCAAGATAAGTTCCTTTCATTGTTTAGTCTTGTGATCATTTATGTCATTGATACCTCTATGGGTGATTAATTCCAGGGCTGGCTAGGGTTATCCAGGGATAGCCGCCGTGGAGCGGGGGCGCCACAGTGTCAACATTAACTAGGGTGTCACCCTCCACTATAAGGCAGGTAATCAGCATCTAGGGTGTTGAACAGGGCTGATTGTAGCCTTTGTTTGGATGCCCGAATGTATCCTTTGGCTTGGAGGTCCAAAGATATTAGGAACGTTCTTGGGTGTTTTTATAAATTTGCACATTGTCACTTTATTCACTGTTGTCACTTTAATCATTTAGTACACACTGAGGATTGATTGTTTGATGTGATATCTGTACCAGTTTCTGGTAGACTGTTAGATCTTTGGTCTATGTAAGTGTGGCACCCCAGGGGTCTGGTTTCCACAGTAACAGCAATGTTATGTCTGAGAGCAGGTGGGAGGTCTCTTGGTCAGGAATCCTATGCATGCCACACCTCCTGCCCAGTCCTGGGAGGGGAAGGACTTCCCCTATATAAACCTGGGGCTGAGGCAGGGTTAGAGAGTTCAAAGGGAGAGTTCAGCCAGGAGGGCTGACAGGGAGCTGTGGCTCCGGCTGGGCCTAGCTCCTGGGCCATGCCAGAAGTAGAGACAGAGAAGAGAAGCAGCTATGGGAAGAAACAACAGGAGCTCTGTGGGAGCAGTGCTACAAGGAGTCAGGGGCTGGCAGCTGCAGAGCTCGCCCTGACTGAGAAGCTATCACCGGACCCGGAGTCCGAGGCTGTGGGGACTAACTCCTATCCAGCAGCAGAAACCGACCGGCAGGGGATTGCAGGTCCTCTGGCCCAGAAACCCGAAGGCACGGTCACACGCGTGGGACCAGCACCGCCGTCGTGGAGCGGAAGCTACTAGAAGGCCCCGAGTCACCGGCCATACGGGTGAGCACCACACGGTACACTCAGGGACGTGGGCTACTTATACCCGCCTCTAGCAAGGTAGCCAGAAGAGTAACGTTAGTTTGGGAGGCCTACAACTCCGCCTGGCCAGGGGAGATCCCATCTGCTCAAGGACTGACCAGGCCCCAATCGCTAGCCAGTACTCCGGGAGGGTCTGTCTTTGTCACCAGTAAAGACCCTGAACTACACCGTACCGTCTCCGAGTGGTTCCTGCTACCCCCATCATCCACGTCGGCTGCCCTGAGGCCATACCCCTCCCGTTGGGGGTTATACTATCACGCTGCACAATCCTACCACCGGCCTCAGCGGTCTGCCCTGCAGCAGCAGCTCCTTAGCTGCACTCAACGGGTGGCGTAGTCGTCCAACATCTACCGCTAATACAGCACCACTTAGTCTGACTCCCTGGGCACGGACCGGGTCACCGCCACGAGACTACAACCCTCACCAGATCCGGCTCCGGGTAAGCTCCCGCGTGCGCAACGCTGCGCGACACAGGCCCAGGGGCGCGTCAACTTTTGGCGTAGTCGGCAGGATCTCGTGCCCGCAACCACCGGGTACTGCGTGCCTGAAAAAGACTGTTCAAACTTACCAGTGGTGAAGATTCCCGCCATCCGGCGCCATCTTCGGCCTTCTTCCCACCCTCCGTGGAGGTTTCCCGCCATTGGACGCCATCTTGAGGACGCCGCGCGGGAAGAAGAGGGGCGTGGACTCCGAAAGCGCGCGAGAACTGAAGCCCCGCCTCACGTCCGGACGTTGCGTAAGGTCCTGGAAGGAGCCCAGCAGACGCCGACGTCACAGGAGCGCGACGGAAGGTCCTCAACCTTGACGATCCACTGCGGAGCCGCGGCCTACGGAAGAGGATCATCGCAAGGTAGGCCACGGTCCACTAGGGGGGAGAAGGATGTCGGATACGGAGGAGAGCTTCACCGCTCCAACCCCCGCCAGCGCCACCGCTGTTGCGGTCATGCCTTTCACCATGCCCTATATCCCGGGGGCAGCCTGGCTACCCCAGTACTCAGGGGAGTCACATACCCTGCAGGACTTTAGAGAAAAGCTGGATAGCCTCTTCCAGGTGTACCCCCTCACAGAAGAGCAAAAAGTGAGCATCCTGGTGGCCCAATTAACCGGGGCAGCCCAAAGGGAGGTAAAGTCCTGGCCACCTGGGAGGAGGACTGTCGCAGAGATACTAGCCCGGCTAACCAAGGAGGGGCTGCAGTGCTACCAATACGAGGAAAGCCAAGAGGACCCGGACGGGTCTGAGGACTACCCTCAGGAGGGAGCACAAAGAGGACACCGCTACTGAAGGGAAGTAGCATAAACAAAGAACTGTATATCGTTACCCGTCAGGGTATGAGAACTGATGCTAATTAAAATATGGTCCCCGTTGGGATTAGTGAATTGTTCCCCGTGTGTCCCTATCCCTTGCCAGGCTGAGGACTGTGAGCAGCCATCCCCTATCCCTTACCAGGCTGAGGACTGTGAGCAGCCAATCCTTATCCCCACTGGCCGAGGACTGAGAGCGGCCATATCTTGTAAATAATTATGTGTCTCTAGTAATTTATAGGAGTCTTTGGTGGATTTACCGGGAATCCTGTGTACATAGTTGGAGCGTAACCTAGGGATGGACTAAAGACTGTTAAGGACTCGGGGCAGGACAGACCCCTACCTGGTTACGTCTCCCTGTTTTGGTGAAATGGACACCTTGCTTTTCTTCAAAGACTGCACCCGGTTGCGGACACGCCGTGACCATCTTTATGTGTTTTTCTTGTTGTATTATTATTGTTTATACCTTATTATGTTTTTCAAAAAAAAATTGTTTAGTCCCGGAGTACTAAATTTCACTAGGGGGGAATGTGGCACCCCAGGGGTCTGGTTTCCACAGTAACAGCAATGTTATGTCTGAGAGCAGGTGGGAGGTCTCTTGGTCAGGAATCCTATGCATGCCACACCTCCTGCCCAGTCCTGGGAGGGGAAAGACTTCCCCTATATAAACCTGGGGCTGAGGCAGGGTTAGAGAGTTCAAAGGGAGAGTTCAGCCAGGAGGGCTGACAGGGAGCTGTGGCTCCGGCTGGGCCCAGCTCCTGGGCCATGCCAGAAGTAGAGACAGAGAAGAGAAGCAGCTATGGGAAGAAACAACAGGAGCTCTGTGGCAGCAGTGCTACAAGGAGTCAGGGGCTGGCAGCTGCAGAGCTCGCCCTGACTGAGAAGCTATCACCGGACCCGGAGTCCGAGGCTGTGGGGACTAACTCCTATCCAGCAGCAGAAACCGACCGGCAGGGGATTGCAGGTCCTCTGGCCCAGAAACCCGAAGGCACGGTCACACGCGTGGGACCAGCACCGCCGTCGTGGAGCGGAAGCTACTAGAAGGCCCCGAGTCACCGGCCATACGGGTGAGCACCACACGGTACACTCAGGGACGTGGGCTACTTATACCCGCCTCTAGCAAGGTAGCCAGAAGAGTAACGTTAGTTTGGGAGGCCTACAACTCCGCCTGGCCAGGGGAGATCCCATCTGCTCAAGGACTGACCAGGCCCCAATCGCTAGCCAGTACTCCGGGAGGGTCTGTCTTTGTCACCAGTAAAGACCCTGAACTACACCGTACCGTCTCCGAGTGGTTCCTGCTACCCCCATCATCCACGTCGGCTGCCCTGAGGCCATACCCCTCCCGTTGGGGGTTATACTATCACGCTGCACAATCCTACCACCGGCCTCAGCGGTCTGCCCTGCAGCAGCAGCTCCTTAGCTGCACTCAACGGGTGGCGTAGTCGTCCAACATCTACCGCTAATACAGCGCCACTTAGTCTGACTCCCTGGGCACGGACCGGGTCACCGCCACGAGACTACAACCCTCACCAGATCCGGCTCCGGGTAAGCTCCCGCGTGCGCAACGCTGCGCGACACAGGCCCAGGGGCGCGTCAACTTTTGGCGTAGTCGGCAGGATCTCGTGCCCGCAACCACCGGGTACTGCGTGCCTGAAAAAGACTGTTCAAACTTACCAGTGGTGAAGATTCCCGCCATCCGGCGCCATCTTCGGCCTTCTTCCCACCCTCCGTGGAGGTTTCCCGCCATTGGACGCCATCTTGAGGACGCCGCGCGGGAAGAAGAGGGGCGTGGACTCCGAAAGCGCGCGAGAACTGAAGCCCCGCCTCACGTCCGGACGTTGCGTAAGGTCCTGGAAGGAGCCCAGCAGACGCCGACGTCACAGGAGCGCGACGGAAGGTCCTCAACCTTGACGATCCACTGCGGAGCCGCGGCCTACGGAAGAGGATCATCGCAAGGTAGGCCACGGTCCACTAGGGGGGAGAAGGATGTCGGATACGGAGGAGAGCTTCACCGCTCCAACCCCCGCCAGCGCCACCGCTGTTGCGGTCATGCCTTTCACCATGCCCTATATCCCGGGGGCAGCCTGGCTACCCCAGTACTCAGGGGAGTCACATACCCTGCAGGACTTTAGAGAAAAGCTGGATAGCCTCTTCCAGGTGTACCCCCTCACAGAAGAGCAAAAAGTGAGCATCCTGGTGGCCCAATTAACCGGGGCAGCCCAAAGGGAGGTAAAGTCCTGGCCACCTGGGAGGAGGACTGTCGCAGAGATACTAGCCCGGCTAACCAAGGAGGGGCTGCAGTGCTACCAATACGAGGAAAGCCAAGAGGACCCGGACGGGTCTGAGGACTACCCTCAGGAGGGAGCACAAAGAGGACACCGCTACTGAAGGGAAGTAGCATAAACAAAGAACTGTATATCGTTACCCGTCAGGGTATGAGAACTGATGCTAATTAAAATATGGTCCCCGTTGGGATTAGTGAATTGTTCCCCGTGTGTCCCTATCCCTTGCCAGGCTGAGGACTGTGAGCAGCCATCCCCTATCCCTTACCAGGCTGAGGACTGTGAGCAGCCAATCCTTATCCCCACTGGCCGAGGACTGAGAGCGGCCATATCTTGTAAATAATTATGTGTCTCTAGTAATTTATAGGAGTCTTTGGTGGATTTACCGGGAATCCTGTGTACATAGTTGGAGCGTAACCTAGGGATGGACTAAAGACTGTTAAGGACTCGGGGCAGGACAGACCCCTACCTGGTTACGTCTCCCTGTTTTGGTGAAATGGACACCTTGCTTTTCTTCAAAGACTGCACCCGGTTGCGGACACGCCGTGACCATCTTTATGTGTTTTTCTTGTTGTATTATTATTGTTTATACCTTATTATGTTTTTCAAAAAAAAATTGTTTAGTCCAGGAGTACTAAATTTCACTAGGGGGGAATGTGGCACCCCAGGGGTCTGGTTTCCACAGTAACAGCAATGTTATGTCTGAGAGCAGGTGGGAGGTCTCTTGGTCAGGAATCCTATGCATGCCACACCTCCTGCCCAGTCCTGGGAGGGGAAAGACTTCCCCTATATAAACCTGGGGCTGAGGCAGGGTTAGAGAGTTCAAAGGGAGAGTTCAGCCAGGAGGGCTGACAGGGAGCTGTGGCTCCGGCTGGGCCCAGCTCCTGGGCCATGCCAGAAGTAGAGACAGAGAAGAGAAGCAGCTATGGGAAGAAACAACAGGAGCTCTGTGGCAGCAGTGCTACAAGGAGTCAGGGGCTGGCAGCTGCAGAGCTCGCCCTGACTGAGAAGCTATCACCGGACCCGGAGTCCGAGGCTGTGGGGACTAACTCCTATCCAGCAGCAGAAACCGACCGGCAGGGGATTGCAGGTCCTCTGGCCCAGAAACCCGAAGGCACGGTCACACGCGTGGGACCAGCACCGCCGTCGTGGAGCGGAAGCTACTAGAAGGCCCCGAGTCACCGGCCATACGGGTGAGCACCACACGGTACACTCAGGGACGTGGGCTACTTATACCCGCCTCTAGCAAGGTAGCCAGAAGAGTAACGTTAGTTTGGGAGGCCTACAACTCCGCCTGGCCAGGGGAGATCCCATCTGCTCAAGGACTGACCAGGCCCCAATCGCTAGCCAGTACTCCGGGAGGGTCTGTCTTTGTCACCAGTAAAGACCCTGAACTACACCGTACCGTCTCCGAGTGGTTCCTGCTACCCCCATCATCCACGTCGGCTGCCCTGAGGCCATACCCCTCCCGTTGGGGGTTATACTATCACGCTGCACAATCCTACCACCGGCCTCAGCGGTCTGCCCTGCAGCAGCAGCTCCTTAGCTGCACTCAACGGGTGGCGTAGTCGTCCAACATCTACCGCTAATACAGCGCCACTTAGTCTGACTCCCTGGGCACGGACCGGGTCACCGCCACGAGACTACAACCCTCACCAGATCCGGCTCCGGGTAAGCTCCCGCGTGCGCAACGCTGCGCGACACAGGCCCAGGGGCGCGTCATAAGTACGAATAAGGGACTTTTAGGGTCTAGGGGCAGCTGCCGTTCAGCAAGGGTGCCATTGTCATCTATATGTAGGATGCCCATCTCCGTTGACATGCAGGTTCAGGCTAGGGTATCTATAGGGTGAGTTTTATTGAAGTACAGTGGGTACGGAAAGCATTCAGACCCCTTTAAATTTTTCACTCTTTGTTTCATTGCAGCCATTTGGTAAATTCTAAAAAGTTCATTTTTTTCTCATTAAAGTACACTCTGCACCCCATCTTGACTGAAAAAAACAGAAATGTAGAAATTTTTGCAAATTTATTAAAAAAGGAAAACTGAAATATCACATGGTCATAAGTATTCAGACCCTTTGCTCATATTTAAGTCACATGTGTAACGGGTCTGGGAGGCGGAACCTCTGGGCTACTATACAAGGGGGTGGTCCTTGTAAGGGAGCGGGTGGCGACCAGGCAGGCAATCACAGCAGGTGACCCGGACAGTCTCTGGGTGTACGGGCAGGAGGTCACGGCAAGTGATCGAGGCAGTCTCTGGAAGAACGGGCTGGAGGTCACGGCAAGTGACCGGGCAGTCTCTGGAAGAACGGGCTGGAGGTCACGGCAAGTGACCGGGGCAGTCTCTAAGTAAAGGGTAGGTACGACCTGTGATGGCTGAACCTCCAGGTAGGCTAGCAAGGCAGATGGAGGATGTGTGCTCCCAGGTGAGCAAGCGAGAGTCTCTGGAATAGCAGGTGGTCACAGCACGTGACGGCGGAGCCTCCAGGTAGGCAAGCAGGCAGGTAGCGGAGAAGCGCTCCCAGGTGAGCGGGCAAGAGTCTCTGGAATAGCTGGTGGTCACAGCACGTGACAGCGGAGCCTCCGGGCTGGCAAGCAGGCAGGTAGCGGAGAAGCGCTCCCAGGTGAGCGGGCAAGAGTCTGGAATAGCTGGTGGTCACAGCACGTGACAGCGGAGCCTCCGGGTTGGCAAGCAGGCAGGTAGTGGAGAAGCGCTCCCAGGTGAGCGGGCAAGTGTCTGGAATAGCTGGTGGTCACAGCACGTGACAGCGGAGCCTCCGGGCAGGCAAGCAGGCAGGTAGCGGAGAAGCGCTCCCAGGTGAGCGGGCAAGCTGGTCCATAGACAGACTGACCGGAGTTGTAAGGCAGACCGTCGGACCTCAGGCAAGCAGGCAGGTAGCTGATGTGCACTCCCAGGTGAGCGGGCAAGTTGGTCCTTAGACAGACTGACCGGAGTTGTAAGGCAGACCGTCGGACCTCAGGCAGGCAGGCAGGTAACAGGAAATCAGGCAGGATTAGGACAGCAAGCTGGCAGGAATCTGGCAGGTAACTGGCAGGTAACTGGCAACGGGACCTGAGGGCTGAAGCAGAGTAGAACGGTGCAACAACATTGCTCGGGCACCTCCATTTTGGAGGAGGTGCCTTATATATGGTAAAGTCCTCCGGCCATTGGCCGGGGACTCCTTAGGACGGCGCGCGCGGCCCCTTTAAGAGGGAGGGAGGGCGCGCGCGCGCGCCCTAAGCACAGTGGCCGGGAAGGAGCGCGCGCTGCCAGCAGAGCGGGAGAGGGACGCCGGGCACGGAGCAGAGCGGTGAGGGGAACAGCGTCCCTGCCTAGCAGAGGGCAGGGACGCCGGCACTACAGTACCCCCCCCTTTAGGCCCCCCCTTTTTTAGGCCAGATAGAAATTTAGCTAGGATGAGAGGGGCATGGATGTTCTCCCGGGGCTCCCACGTTCTCTCCTCAGGACCAAACCCCTTCCAATTTACCAAAAAAAAGGTCTTTCCTCTTACCCTTTTGGTGGCAAGAATGTTCTCTACCTCAAACTCGTCCTCAGCAGAAACCGGAGCAGGAGGCGCACCTGTAGACTTGGAAAAAGAGTTAAGCACCACGGGTTTGAGGAGAGATACATGGAAGGAGTTAGGGATCCGTAAGTTGGCCGGGAGTTTCAATTTATAGGCCACCGGGTTGATCTGACTGATGACCTCCAGAGGACCGATGAACCGAGGCCCTAACTTGTAAGAAGGTATCTTGAGTCGAACATATTTAGATGAGAGCCAGACTTTATCTCCTGGACGAAATTGTGGAGGATCCAGGCGTTTTTTGTCAGCGTGTCTTTTCATACGCTCGGATGACAGAAGGAGTGCGGACCGGGTACTCTCCCATATGGAGGAAAATTTGCTAACGAGAGATTCCGCAGCCGGGTTGTCCACAGAGGTGGAGACAGGAAAAGGAATCCGAGGATGCTGACCAAAGACTACAAAAAACGGGGATTTGGAGGAGGATTCGCTCTCGTGATTATTATAAGAGAACTCGGCCCATGGTAGGAGATCCACCCAGTCAGAATGGTGGGCATTAACGAAGTGCCGGAGGTAACTGGTCAGGTTCTGATTGATCCGCTCCACTTGACCATTGGACTGTGGGTGGTAAGCGGAAGAGAAGTCCAGGGTGACGTCTAGTAGTTTACAAGTGGCTCTCCAGAAACGTGAGGTGAACTGTACCCCACGATCCGACACGATGTGGAGGGGCAGGCCATGAAGACGGAAGATGTGGCGGATAAAGTCTTTAGCCAGCTCGGGTGCAGACGGAAGGCCTGGCAGGGGAATAAAGTGAGCCATCTTGGAAAAGCGGTCAGCGACCACCCAAATGACCGTACAACCGGCAGAGACGGGGAGATCAGTTATAAAGTCCATTGCTGTATGCTGCCAGGGGGCAGCAGGTACAGGAAGCGGAAGGAGGCGTCCGGCTGGCAGATGTCTCGGGACTTTGTTGCGGGCGCAGGACACACAGGCAGAAACAAAGTCTATTATGTCCTTGTGCAGGGTAGGCCACCAATAGTGCCGGGCAATAAGCTGGAGGGTCTTTTTCTGACCGGCGTGGCCAGCTAGTTTAGACGAATGGCCCCAGTGTAGGATCTTCTCCCGATCAGGTACTGAAACAAACGTCTTACCGGGAGGGAGACGATTTAGACTCACGGGAGCCACCTGCATTACTCTGGCGGGATCGATGATATGTTTAGGTTCTTCCTCGAGATCGGACACCAGAAAGGATCGGGACAAGGCGTCTGCTTTGATGTTTTTGTCAGCCGGGCGAAAATGAAGAACAAAATCAAAGCGAGCAAAAAACAAGGACCACCGGGCTTGGCGCGGGTTAAGTCTCTGGGCATGCTGGAGGTAAGCCAAGTTCTTGTGGTCAGTGTAAATTATTACCGGATGAAGAGCCCCCTCGAGTAGGTAACGCCACTCCTCCAACGCCAGCTTGATGGCCAATAACTCTCGGTCTCCTATGGAATAGTTGCGCTCAGAAGAGGAGAAGAGTTTGGAGAAGAAGCCACAAGTTACCATTCTCCCGGAAGATGATTTTTGAGTAAGTACCGCTCCGGCTCCAGAGGAGGAGGCGTCAACTTCCAGGAAGAACTGCTTGTTGCCGTCCGGGCGATGCAGCACCGGGGCGGAAGAGAAGGCCTGTTTTAGGGAAAGAAAGGCCTCCTCTGCTTCGGGCGGCCACTCTTTGGGATTAGTACCCTTACGGGTGAGCGCGGAAATTGGGGCAGTCCGGGAAGAGAAGTGCGGGATGAAGAGGCGGTAATAGTTGGCGAAGCCCAGGAACCGTTGAATAGCCTTCAACCCCTCTGGTCGGGGCCATTTCTCGATGGCAGACAGTTTCTCAGGATCCATTTGTAGGCCAGTCTGAGAGATAATGTAGCCCAGAAACGGAAGCGAGGTCTGCTCAAAGAGGCACTTCTCATATTTAGCGTAGAGATGGTTCTGCCTGAGCCTGAGCAGGACCTGACGAACATCCCTCCGGTGAGTCTGGAGATCCGGAGAGAAGACCAAGATGTCGTCCAGGTACACCACTACGCAGGAGTAGAGAAGGTCCCGGAAGATGTCATTGACCAACTCTTGAAAGACGGCAGGAGCGTTACAGAGGCCAAAGGGCATTACCAGATATTCATAGTGACCGTCCCGGGTGTTGAATGCCGTCTTCCATTCATCCCCCTGACGGATACGAACCAGGTTGTACGCCCCACGGAGATCCAGTTTGGTGAAGATTCTAGCCCCCCTCAGACGATCAAATAACTCCGGAATGAGCGGAAGGGGGTACTTATTCTTCACCGTGATCTGGTTAAGGCCTCTATAGTCTATACAGGGACGGAGAGAGCCGTCCTTCTTTTTGACGAAAAAGAAGCCTGCTCCCGCCGGGGAGGTAGATTTCCGGATGAATCCCCTGGCCAGATTCTCCTCAATATATTCGGACATCGACCGGGTCTCAGCAGCGGATAATGGATAAATACGCCCACGGGGAGAAGTACCAGGTAACAGGTCGATAGGGCAGTCGTATGGTCTATGAGGGGGTAGTGTCTCTGCC
Source organism: Phyllobates terribilis (assembly GCF_046119375.1). Classification (NCBI taxonomy): domain Eukaryota; kingdom Metazoa; phylum Chordata; class Amphibia; order Anura; family Dendrobatidae; genus Phyllobates; species Phyllobates terribilis. The sequence goes on from NW_027362957.1 coordinate 1,237,142, forward strand.
TCCTTTTTATTAAAGACATCAGCATAAGACCAATAAGGAATCGGAAGTCCAGGTAGATTAGCTGGGGTAGGAGAAGGACGGACGGGATGAACGGGAACCAGACAGGTCTTATGGCAGCCCTGTCCCCAGCGAAGGACTTCTCCGGTCTGCCAGTCAAGAACGGGTGCATGTTTCTGGAGCCAAGGTAGGCCTAGCAAGAGGGCGTGAGAGAGTCCAGGCAGAACATGGAAGGAGATACTTTCAGAATGCAGCATTCCCACCTGCAGAGTAATGGATTCGGTGATGAGTTGGATGGGGCGTGGTAAGAGCCCCCCATCCACGGCAGCAACAGACAAGGGTACAGCCAGAGGTTTGGTGGGGATGCGGTATTTCTCTACCAGGGACTGTGAAATAAGATTCCCGGCTGCTCCAGAGTCCAGTTGGGCTAGTTCGAAATAACGGTTCTCCCCGTAGACGATTGAAACTGACAACAGCAGGGATGGAGAGGATTTATTCTTGTCTAGGTGGACCTCTCTGAGCGAACCTAGACACAGGCGTTTCCCGACCTCTCCGGGCAGGCACGGATCCGGTGCTCCTTACTGCCACAGTAGAAGCAGGTCCCCTCGGCACGGCGTAAGTCCTGACGGGTCTTGACCATCTTGGTCTGGTCGACCTGCATAGGCTCAGGAGGGTGTACCTGGTTAGAGACAGAAGGAGTGACGGGTTTCTGAAAAGTAGGAGCTAGACGTGGTAACCTCCTCTCACGGGTGACCTCTCTGGCACGCTCCTGGAACCGTAGGTCAATCCGGGTGGCAAGAGTTATTAAGTCATCGAGAGTGGTAGGAATGTCCCGACCGGCAAGTTCATCTTTAATACGGCCGGACAGACCCTCCCAGAAGACGGAAACCAGAGCGTCGTTATCCCAGGCCAGCTCCGAGGCAAGGGTACGGAACCGTATGGCATATTGGCCCACGGTGAGACTTTCCTGACGGAGGCGTAGCAGCGATGATGCGGATGAGGTCTTCCGTCCGGGTTCGTCGAAGACTTTCCGGAAAGCCGTGAGAAAAGCAGGCAAGTTGGACACCAGGGGGTCTCCTCTCTCCCATAGAGGATTTAGCCAGGCCAGGGCCTCCCCGGTGAGATGGGACATGATGAATGCAATTTTGGCTCGGTCGGAGTTAAACTGGTGGGACAATAGTTCAAAGTGCAGGGTGCACTGATTTATGAAGCCCCGAGCCTGGGCTGAGTCGCCTCCGAAGCGAGGAGGTGCAGAAAGCCGAGGTCCGGGGTAGGATATCATGGTGTTAGTGGACAGCGGAGCTGCCGGATTGCGAGACATGGCACTGGCGGAGGTTGTTGGTGGAGCAGTCAGAGTGTCCAGGCGAGTATTGACATTCCGCAGGTGACCCAGGATGGACTCCTGTTGGGACCTTTGACGGGACAGTTCATGACACAGGTCCGAGAGCGAGGGAGCTTGAGTGCCACCGGGTTCCATGGCCCGAGCAAACTGTAACGGGTCTGGGAGGCGGAACCTCTGGGCTACTATACAAGGGGGCGGTCCTTGTAAGGGAGCGGGTGGCGACCAGGCAGGCAATCACAGCAGGTGACCGGGACAGTCTCTGGGTGTACGGGCAGGAGGTCACGGCAAGTGATCGAGGCAGTCTCTGGAAGAACGGGCTGGAGGTCACGGCAAGTGACCGGGCAGTCTCTGGAAGAACGGGCTGGAGGTCACGGCAAGTGACCGGGGCAGTCTCTAGGTAAAGGGTAGGTACGACCTGTGATGGCTGAACCTCCAGGTAGGCTAGCAAGGCAGATGGAGGATGTGTGCTCCCAGGTGAGCAAGCGAGAGTCTCTGGAATAGCAGGTGGTCACAGCACGTGACGGCGGAGCCTCCAGGTAGGCAAGCAGGCAGGTAGCGGAGAAGCGCTCCCAGGTGAGCGGGCAAGAGTCTCTGGAATAGCTGGTGGTCACAGCACGTGACAGCGGAGCCTCCGGGCTGGCAAGCAGGCAGGTAGCGGAGAAGCGCTCCCAGGTGAGCGGGCAAGAGTCTGGAATAGCTGGTGGTCACAGCACGTGACAGCGGAGCCTCCGGGCTGGCAAGCAGGCAGGTAGCGGAGAAGCGCTCCCAGGTGAGCGAGCAAGAGTCTGGAATAGCTGGTGGTCACAGCACGTGACAGCGGAGCCTCCGGGCAGGCAAGCAGGCAGGTAGCGGAGAAGCGCTCCCAGGTGAGCGGGCAAGCTGGTCCATAGACAGACTGACCGGAGTTGTAAGGCAGACCGTCGGACCTCAGGCAAGCAGGCAGGTAGCTGATGTGCGCTCCCAGGTGAGCGGGCAAGTTGGTCCTTAGACAGACTGACCGGAGTTGTAAGGCAGACCGTCGGACCTCAGGCAGGCAGGCAGGTAACAGGAAATCAGGCAGGATTAGGACAGCAAGCTGGCAGGAATCTGGCAGGTAACTGGCAACGGGACCTGAGGGCTGAAGCAGAGTAGAACGGTGCAACAACATTGCTCGGGCACCTCCATTTTGGAGGAGGTGCCTTATATATGGTAAAGTCCTCCGGCCATTGGCCGGGGACTCCTTAGGACGGCGCGCGCGGCCCCTTTAAGAGGGAGGGAGGGCGCGCGCGCGCGCCCTAAGCACAGTGGCCGGGAAGGAGCGCGCGCTGCCAGCAGAGCGGGAGAGGGACGCCGGGCACGGAGCAGAGCGGTGAGGGGAACAGCGTCCCTGCCTAGCAGAGGGCAGGGACGCCGGCACTACAACATGCTGTCCATTTCCTTGTGATCCTCCTTGAGATGGTTCTACTCTTTCATTGGAGTCCAGCTGTGTTTAATTAAACTGATAGGACTTGATTTGGAAAGGCACACACCTGTCTATATAAGACCTCACAGCTCACAGTGCATGTCAGACCAAATGACCAGTATTGAGTAGAAGCCCCCTTTTGAGCTAGTGCATCCATGAGTCTTCTTGGGAATGATGCAACAAGTTTTTCACACCTGGATTTGGGGTTCCTCTGCCATTCTTCCTTGCAGATCCTCTCCAGTTCTGTCAGGTTGGATGGTGAACGTTGGTGGACAGCCATTTTCAGGTCTCTCCAGAGATGTTCAATTGGGTTTAGGTCAGTGCTCTGGCTGGGCCAGTCTAGAATGGTCACAGAGTTGTTCTGAAGCCACTCCTTTGTTATTTTAACTGTGTGCTTAGGGTCATTGTCTTGTTGGAAGGTGAACCTTCGGCCAAGTCTGAGGTCCAGAGCACTCTGGAAGAGGTTTTCATCCAGGATATCTGTGTACTTGGCCGCATTCATGTTTCTTTCAATTCCAACCAGTCGTCCTGTCCCTGCAGCTGAAAAACACCCGCATGATGCTGCCACCACCATGTTTCACTGTTGGGATTGTATTGGGCAGGTGATGAGCAGTGCCTGGTTTTTTCCACACATACCCCTTAGAATTATCACCAAAAAGTTCTATCTTAGTCTCATCAGACCAAAGAATCTTATTTCTCATAGACTGGGAGTCCTTCATGTGTTTTTAAGCAAACTCTGTGCAGGCTTTCATATGTCTTGCACTGAGGAGAGGCTTCCGTTGGGCCACTCTGCCATAAAGGCTCGACTTGTGGAGGGCTGCAGTGATAGTTGACTTTATGCAACTTTCTCCCATCTCCCTACTGCATCTTTGGAGCTGAGCCACAGTGATCTTGGGGTTCATCTTTACCTCTCTCACCAAGGCTCTTCTCCCACGATTGCTCAGTTTAGCTGGACGGCCAGGTCTAGGAAGACTTCTGGTGGTCCCAAACTTCTTCCACTTAAGGATTATGGAGGCCACTGTGTTCTTAGGACCCTTGACTAATGCAGAAATTCTTTTGTAAACTTGGCCAGATCTGTGCCTTGCCACAATTCTGTCTCTAAGCTCCTTGGGCAGTGTCAGGATGCCAGGTTTAATTTTACTTTGCCAGTAGTTTTTCCCTTAGCCAAGATGGCTTCCATTGCCTCACTGGGGTCATGTGTTTCCTGCCTGTGGACCTACTTAAACTGCATGTGTTGCAATCATGCCTTGCCTGAGTATTGTGTACTTTTAGCTTTCTACTCACCTGTGCTAGCCCTCTGAATAGAGTCTTGCTGACCTTGTGTTTACTCCTAGTCATCCGCTGAAAGGATTGCTGCCTGAATCCTCTGCTAAGGGGACTTCTGCTGAAAGGAACCACTGGCTGTTGTTCACTCACGCTGGGATCTCTGAACTTTTGTCTTCCTGAAGAAAACTTCTCCTGGATCTCTACACCTCTGGTATAGTCACCATCTTGCTCTGTGTTTAAATACCCGGCTCCAGCTCTGCTTAAGACATCGCTGTTTCCTCCGCTGCACCTCCTGCATTCTTCAATATCCAGATCCATATTCCAGTTTGTCTTCTCTTCTGCACTACGTGAGTCCACAATCAACTGAGGAATACCTACGTCTGCTTACTATCCTTATTTCTGTTTGCATATTACTGTACCTAAGTAAACTTGGACTATCGTTAACGTTTACATACCCTAATAGTAATGAAGGCCGTGCCTTACAGATTAGGTTCTAAGAAGTATTGTTTGGAATGAACTTACCTTCATAAACTGTTTGCTGTGATCTTTTGCACTTGAGTTTAAAATAGACTTTCACACTACTCTTGTCTCAGTCTCTGCTTTTGGCCCACGCCATTGGACTTCAGGGTATCTACTAACATCGTAACAGGCAGTTCCTTTGAGCTCATGATTCTCATTTGGTCTGACATGCACTGTGAGCTGTGAGGTCTTATATAGACAGGTGTGTGCCTTTCCAAATCAAGTCCTATCAGTTTAATTAAACACAGCTGGACTCCAATGAAAGAGTAGAACCATCTCAAGGAGGATCACAAGAAATGGACAGCATGTGACTTAAATATGAGCAAAGGGTCTGAATACTTATGACCATGTGATATTTCAGTTTTCCTTTTTTAATAAATTTGCAAAAATTTCTACATTTCTGTTTTTTTTTCAGTCAAGATGGGGTGCACAGTGTACTTTAATGAGAAGAAAAAAAGAACTTTTTAGAATTTACCAAATGGCTGCAATGAAACAAAGAGTGAAAGATGTAAAGGGGTCTGAATGCTTTCCGTACCCACTGTATATAGTACTCAATGTTCCAGGCAGTGGGAGGCATTACTGGGATCCAGAGCAGTCGCTCCAGTCACGTCCAGAGCCTAAGGTCTGGCATAGGAGCTGCCGGACACTTTGTGTGCTCTGAAGTACAAAGGAAGATGGACAGGGACCTGCATAGATGGAAGTTGAAGGCCAGTCCCGGGTGCACTGCAGAGGTGGACGAGAAATACAGGATGAGCTAGCAACAGGGCTGAAGAGGAGTTATGCTAAGAAGGAGGATAATGTGAATTGCTGTGCCTTATCCCATCTGTACCCACCTGATGAACTTGAACTGTCAAGTATATGTTTGACTGTTACAAAGAACTTCGTGTCCCCTAAATTGTGAGCGGCGGCTTCTGAGGACAGAAGCCTGAAGGCAGTGGAGGCCTGCGGCCTACAAGAGAGTGTGCTGCACCCCACACCCTAGAGCACACTGGGACTGGGACACCCATTGTCTGTAAAGTGCCAGAGCGAAATCAGACCGACGTTCAGTCACGACTACCGCTCTGTGCCACTTTACAAGATGAGTGATAAGGGAACTTCTCCATCAGAAGAGAAGAGGAAATAATGGTCGCTGCCCAAACTGTGACAAGAACAGGACCACAATGCAACAAGAACTGTCTCACAATGCTCTTGGATCTTTCCCATAATGCATTGCAAATTGAAACTAGAGCAAATACATTAAATCACTAGCAGACAGTGCCGTTATCAAACAATAAAAAAGAGACAGGATTCAAATGCAAGCAACATAATGTCAGAACTGATATACACATAAAGTGACTAGATTCCCTGGATAGCTAAATTCGCTGCTGAGGCAAGAACACGGGCTGCCCAGCACTATTTAAGTGCACCCCATGAAGATAGACACTCTAATTTACAAGGCCATAACATATAGGTGCATCTCACAAAATTAGAATATCATCAAAAAGTTAATTTATTTCAGTTCTTCAATGCAAAAAGTGAACCTCATATATTATATAGAGTCATTACAAACACAGTGATCTATTTCAAGTGTTTATTTCTGTTAATGTTGATGATTATGGCTTATAGCCAATGAAAACACAAAAGTCATTAACTCAGTAAATTAAAATAATTAATAAAAAACACCTGCAAAGACTTCCTAAGCATTTAAAAAGGTCCCTTAGTCTGTTTTAGTAGGCTCCACAATCATGACAATCATGGTGAAGACTGCTGACTTGACAGATGTCCAGAGTTCCAATTTTCATTTGAAATCAAGGTCCCAGAGTCTGGAAGAAGAGTGGAGAGGCCACAATCCAAGCTGCTTGAGGTCTAGTGTGAAGTTTCCACAATCAGTGATGGTTTGGGGAGCCGTGTCATCTGCTGGTGTAGGTCCACTGTGTTTTTTCAACACCAAAGTCAGCGCAGCCGTCTACCAGGAAATTTTAGAGCACTTCATGCTTCCCTCTGCCACAGTATCAAGCTACCAGGGGGGCAAAGGGGGCGGTGGCCCCGGGCCCCTCGCTCTTAGGGGGCCCATCCAGGGCTACGCCAGTGTAACTGTATCTAGCATGCCCCTGGTGCCAGCATCGGGCCCCACTGAGAGAGGGAGCGCGGATCTCTCTCCCATTAGTCCCTTCTGTGACTGACGTCTCTGACATCATCACTTGGCGCCCAGCCCGCTGTGCTGAAGATGTGTGCGTGCTGGGTGCTCTGAGCAGCGAGGGAACCAGGAGGAGAGATGAGTACTGTTTATTTATTTTTTGCCGGGTGGGGGGCGGCATTATATTACAGACTCTGCCTATGGGAAGGGGGAGGTGCATTATACTACAGACTCTGCCTATGGGGGAGCATTATCCTAAAGACTCTGCCCACAGAGAGGGGGGGCATTATACTAAAGACTCTGCCTATGGGGAGGGGGGGCATTATACTACAGACTGTCTATGGGGAGGGGGGGAGCATTATACTAAAGCCTCTGTCTATGGGGGGGCATTCTACTACAGACTCTGCCTATGGGGGGCATTATACTACAGACTCTGTTTATGAGCAGGGGAGAGCAGTAGACTACAGACTCTGCCTATGGGGGGACATTGTACTACAGACTCTGCCTATAAGAGGGGGAGCATTATACTACAGACTCTGCCTATGGGGGGTGCATTTTACTACAGACTCTGCCTATAGGTGGGGCATTATACTACAGACGCTGCCTATGAGATGGGGGGGCATTATATCACAGACTCTACCTATGAGGAGGGGGGGCACATTATACTACAGACTCTGCCTATGAGATGGGGGGGCATTATACTAAAGATTCTGCCTATGAGGAGGGGGGGATTATACTACAGACTCTGACTATGAGGAGGGGGGAGCATTATACTACAGACTCTGCCTATGGGGGGGCATTATACTACAGACTCTGCCTATAAGGAGGGGGGGAGCCTTATACTACAGACTCTGCCTATGGGGGGGACATTGTACTACAGACTCTGCCTATAAGAGGGGGAGCATTATACTACAGACTCTGCCTATGGGGGGTGCATTTTACTACAGACTCTGCCTATAGGTGGGGCATTATACTACAGGCGCTGCCTATGAGATGGGGGGGCATTATACCACAGACTCTGCCTATGAGGAGGGGGGGCACATTACACTACAGACTCTGCCTATGAGATGGGGGGGGCATTATACTACAGATTCTGCCTATGAGGAGGGGGGGGCATTATACTACAGACTCTGCCTATGAGGAGGGGGGAGCATTATACTACAGACTCTGCCTATGGGGGGGGCATTATACTGCAGACTCTGCCTATGGGGGGGCATTATACCACAGACTCTGCCTATGAGGAGGGGGGGAGCATTATACTACAGACTCTGCCTATGGGGGGAGCTTTATACTACAGACTCTGTCAATGGGGGGAGCATTTTACTACAGACTCTGCCTATAGGGGCGCATTATACTATACGAAGGACTATGGGGAGTGCATTATACTATATTGAGGACTATCTGGTGCATTATACTATATGTAGGCTATTTATACAGTGTGGGAGATAATGTGGGTTCTTTGAACAGCGTGGGGGCCATCATACAGTGTGGGAGATAATGTGGGGTCTTTGTATAGTGTGGAGGCCATCATACAGTGTTGGAGCCATCAGCTTGGGGGCTACTAAGGGGTCAGTATACTTTGTGGGGGTACTATACAGTGAGGGGGAATTATATCGTGAATAGGAGAACATCATACTGGTTAGAGCGGAGCTCTACATGGGGGGAGACTCAGGACATTATTAAATCTTAGGTGGGCACTTATTGTTATAGGGGAACTCAGGTTATCGTGACTGTCGAAGGGGCACTATTGCTTTCTAGGGGGCACAATGTGGGCACTGTTTTCTAGGACACTTGCACACGGCATTACTTTATTTTAGAGGTTTGTTTTACCATCTAGAGGGCACACAGTAGGTGCAGTAATAGGGACACATTTTGCAGCAGAGGCTCAGTATTGGGGTATCAGCAGGATGAGAAGTTTGTGCAGGTTGGGGATAGATGTGGTCAGTGCCTGAAATGTAAGGAGTCAAATGTGTCTTTGTTGTGATCTCTGCATACCTGAGACTCTGAGCCCTGGCTGGAGAAGTTGTCGTGTCGGTCTGGGCCAGATGGAAAAGACGGGAAAAGTGAACAATTTAATCAGAAAGAACGTCAGCTGTAAGGTACTATATATAACTGAGCTGTGATCTCTTATATGTTTTGCAGGACTGGCATCTATCAATATATGTCACCATATGGCGGTAATATCAGTGCTGGTCTTTGTATAGAGATTATTTTTAGTAACAGCGCGGTCATCTGCTGAGGTTTTCCTACATCAACTATCTGGGTGCGCCGCTATAGTTGGAATCAGGGTTACCTGGTTAGAGGCCCACTCAGAAGTTTCGGCCCCCTGAACCAAAACCTTAGCTACGCCAAGCTTTTTGGAGATGGAAATTTCATTCTCCAGCAGGACTTGGCCCCTGTCCACACTGACAAAAGTACTAATACCTGGTTTAAAACAACAGTATCACTGTGCTTGATTGGCAGCAAACTCACCTGACCTTAACCCCATAAAGAATCTATTATAGAGAATCTATGGGGTATTGTCAAGAGGAAGATGAGAGACACCAGACCCAACAATGCAGATGAGCTGAAGGCTGCTATCAAAGCCACCTGGGCTTCCATAACCCCTCAGCAGTGTCACAGGCTGATCGCCTCCATGCCACATTGCCACATTGATGCAGTAATTGATGTAAAAGGATCCCCGACCAAGTATTGAGGGCATTTATTGAACATACATTTCAGTAGGATAACATTTTGGATTTTGAAAACATTTTTCAAGCTGTTGTTATAAGGTATTCTAATTAATTGAAATAATGACTTTTGAGTTTTCATTGGCTGTAAGCCATAATCATCAATATTAACAGAAATAAACACGTGAAATAGATCACTCTGTGTGTAATGGCTCTATATAATATATGAGTTTCACGTTTTGTATTGAAGAACTGAAATAAATTAACTTTTCTGGTGATATTCTAATTTTGTGAGATGCACCTGTAGATGGGCTTGGCTGCACCCTGAATAAAAATAGCATGTAAAAAATATATATGATATATATGAGGTATTGGTCGATATTTTGGCCAAAATATACAAGCTCGCAACCTGCTCAAGGGTCCTCATACTTGCGAGTCCCTACACTAACATTAAAAGCAAAGTCACAAAAACAAGGAATTAAAGTTCCCACCAAAATTCAAGAATTAACACAGCAAATACAGCAACAATAATTACAAGGATGCAGCAAACCCATATAATGAAGAAGTCAGCAACACAGGTGCAAAATATTGATGAGACAACCACTCACAACCTACCAATTCATGGAGGGGGTGATTGCTTAGTATTAAAACTGCACACAAATAAGCCTTGTATAGGGCACTGGTCACACATAGGTAGTGCACAATGTCTGGCTTACAGCCTATTAGTGAAGCCCAAACTATTAGATTAGGCGGGCTGTCCAGCACTTTTTAAGTGCACCCCATGAAGACAGACACCCTAGTTTACAAGGCCAACATTGATGGGTCTGGCTGCACCCTGAATAAAAATAACGTGCAAAAAATATATATGATATATATGAGGTATTAGTAAATATTTTGGCCAAAATACACAAGCTCGCAACCCGCGTCAAGGGTCCTCATACTTGCGAGTCCCTACACTAACATTAAAAGCAAAGACAAATTTAAATTCCCACCAAAATTCAAGAATTAACACAGGAAAAAAGGGCAACAGTGTTTACCTGCCTAGGTCTCAGTACTAATCATACCATATAATAACGATGACAGCAATACAGGTGCAAAATACTGATGCGACAACCACTCACATATTACCAATTAATGGAGGGGGGTGATTACATAGTATTAAAACTGCACACAAAATTATATGGGATTGCTACATCCTAATAGTGCATTAGTTCTGAGATCTGGGCAGGTAAATGCTATATTAATAATTGATTTTTTGAGGAAAGTTAAATTCTCTTTTGTTGGCTTTACTTTTAATCTAACTGAAATACACATAAGCTTTTTTCCTAAACATTAGGATCTGTGTAGAGCCATCAGCTCAAAAAGGCTTCCTTTGACAGACTTGGCATAAGCAGGTCAAAAGGAACCCTGATCTTTACCATTACACCCCTTTAGAGGAATGGAGACTTACCACATGCTCAGGGTTGCATCTACAGAGTAGCTGCTGGCCAGAGGAGCGAGCTTGAGGCTATAACTCTAACTAAAGCTTTTTTATTACTAAATGATGGGTTCTGTCTAAGGCCATTGGCTCAAAAAGGCTTCCTCGGACAGACTTGGCGCAAGCTACTCCATTCTGCAGATCCCAAGGGAACCCTGGCCTTTACCATTACACCCCTGTACAGGGATAGATACTTACCATAGGCCCAGGGTTGCATCTACAGAGTAGCTGCTGGCCGGAGGAGCGAGCTTGAGGCTATAGTGGTTGATTCAACTCTAACTAAAGCTTTTTTTTCCTAAATACTGGGATCTGTTTAAGGCTGTTGGCTCAAACAGACTTCCTCGGACAGACTTGGCGCAAGCTACTCCATTCTGCAGATCCCAAGGGAACCCTGGTTTTTACCATTACACCCCTGTACAGGGATAGATACTTACCATAGGCCCAGGGTTGCATCTACAGAGTAGCTGCTGGCCGGAGGAGTGCGCTTGAGGCTTGAGTAGTTGAGTCAATCCTAACTAAAGAAAAACCTATCTAATGACACTTTCTTGTTAGGACCTGTCTGAGGCCTATGGCTCAAAAAAGCTTCTTTGGAAAAACTTGGCAAAAGCCAGTCTATCCTACAGGTTCCAAAGGAACTCTGACCTTCACTCTTACATCCCTGTACAGTGATAAAGACTTATTACAGGGCCTTGATTGCATCTACATAGTAGATGCTGACTGGAGGGGCAAACTTAAGGTTAGAATGGTTCAGCCAACCCTAACTATTGCTACTTTCTTAAATGTTAGGATATTTCTGAGGCCGTTGGCTCAAACAGGCTTCCTTGGACAGACTTGGCGCAAAACACACCATTTCTGATGTTTCCAAATGAACCCTGGGCTTCACCCTTGAACCTCTATACAGGGACCGTTTCATAGTTTTAAGGTTGAAAGACACAAGTCCATCAAGTTCAACCTAAAAGCTAATGTGTTGATCCAGAGGAAGGCAAAAACCCCATGAGGCAGATGCTAATTGCCCCATATTAGGGGAAAAATTCCTTCCCGACTCCACATATGGCAATCAGACTAGTTCCCTGGATCAACGTCCCATAACAAAATCTAGTACGGATAACCTGCAATTTTATATTATTCAAGAAAGGCACACACATGCCCTCCTTGAATTTTTTTTAGAAAATTAAGTATTTCAATTTCATGTGGTAGAGAGTTTCATAACCTCATTGCTCACACAATAAAAATTTGCCAACTAACTTCCTTTAGACAAAGTGAATTAGGATCTTTATGCTAGAGTAATTGAATTAACTCTAACTGAAATAGATTAATGCTTTTTTCCTAAATGTTGAAATTTGTTTAAATCCATCAGCTCAAAAAGGCTTTCTCGGACAGACTTGGCGCAAGCTACTCCATTCTGCAGATCCCAAGGGAACCCTGGCCTTTACCATTACACCCCTGTACAGGGATAGATACTTACCATAGGCCCAGGGCTGCATCTACAGAGTAGCTGCTGGCCGGAGGAGCGAGCTTGAGGCTATAGTGGTTGATTCAACTCTAACTAAAGCTTTTTTTTCCTAAATACTGGGATCTGTTTAAGGCTGTTGGCTCAAACAGACTTCCTCGGACAGACTTGGCGCAAGCTACTCCATTCTGCAGATCCCAAGGGAACCCTGGTTTTTACCATTACACCCCTGTACAGGGATAGATACTTACCATAGGCCCAGGGTTGCATCTACAGAGTAGCTGCTGGCCGGAGGAGTGCGCTTGAGGCTTGAGTAGTTGAATCAATCCTAACTAAAGAAAAACCTATCTAATGCCACTTTCTTGTTAGGACCTGTCTGAGGCCTATGGCTCAAAAAAGCTTCTTTGGAAAGACTTGGCAAAAGCCAGTCTATCCTACAGGTTCCAAAGGAACTCTGGCCTTCACTCTTACAGCCATGTACAGTGATAAAGACTTATTACAGGGCCTTGATTGCATCTACATAGTAGATGCTGACTGGAGGGGCAAACTTAAAGTTAGAATGGTTCAGCCAACCCTAACTATTGCTACTTTCTTAAATGTTAGGATATTTCTGAGGCCATTGGCTCAAACAGGCTTCCTTGGACAGACTTGGCGCAAGACACACCATTTCTGATGTTTCCAAATGAACCCTGGGCTTCACCCTTGAACCTCTATACAGGGACCGTTTCATAGTTTTAAGGTTGAAAGACACAAGTCTGTCAAGTTCAACCTAAAAGCTAATGTGTTGATCCAGAGGAAGGCAAAAACCCCATGAGGCAGATGCTAATTGCCCCATATTAGGGGAAAAATTCCTTCCCGACTCCACATATGGCAATCAGACTAGTTCCCTGGATCAACGTCCCATAACAAAATCTAGTACGGATAACCTGCAATAATATATTATTTAAGAAAGGCACACACATGCCCTCCTTGAATTTTTTTTAGAAAATTAAGTATTTCAATTTCATGTGGTAGAGAGTTTCATAACCTCATTGCTCACACAATAAAAATTTGCCAACTAACTTCCTTTAGACAAAGTGAATTAGGATCTTTATGCTAGAGTAATTGAATTAACTCTAACTGAAATAGATTAATGCTTTTTTCCTAAATGTTGAAATTTGTTTAAATCCATCAGCTCAAAAAGGCTTTCTCGGACAGACTTGGCGCAAGCTACTCCATTCTGCAGATCCCAAGGGAACCCTGGCCTTTACCATTACACCCCTGTACAGGGATAGATACTTACCATAGGCCCAGGGTTGCATCTACAGAGTAGCTGCTGGCCGGAGGAGCGAGCTTGAGGCTATAGTGGTTGATTCAACTCTAACTAAAGCTTTTTTTTCCTAAATACTGGGATCTGTTTAAGGCTGTTGGCTCAAACAGACTTCCTCGGACAGACTTGGCGCAAGCTACTCCATTCTGCAGATCCCAAGGGAACCCTGGTTTTTACCATTACACCCCTGTACAGGGATAGATACTTACCATAGGCCCAGGGTTGCATCTACAGAGTAGCTGCTGGCCGGAGGAGTGCGCTTGAGGCTTGAGTAGTTGAGTCAATCCTAACTAAAGAAAAACCTATCTAATGACACTTTCTTGTTAGGACCTGTCTGAGGCCTATGGCTCAAAAAAGCTTCTTTGGAAAAACTTGGCAAAAGCCAGTCTATCCTACAGGTTCCAAAGGAACTCTGACCTTCACTCTTACATCCCTGTACAGTGATAAAGACTTATTACAGGGCCTTGATTGCATCTACATAGTAGATGCTGACTGGAGGGGCAAACTTAAGGTTAGAATGGTTCAGCCAACCCTAACTATTGCTACTTTCTTAAATGTTAGGATATTTCTGAGGCCGTTGGCTCAAACAGGCTTCCTTGGACAGACTTGGCGCAAAACACACCATTTCTGATGTTTCCAAATGAACCCTGGGCTTCACCCTTGAACCTCTATACAGGGACCGTTTCATAGTTTTAAGGTTGAAAGACACAAGTCCATCAAGTTCAACCTAAAAGCTAATGTGTTGATCCAGAGGAAGGCAAAAACCCCATGAGGCAGATGCTAATTGCCCCATATTAGGGGAAAAATTCCTTCCCGACTCCACATATGGCAATCAGACTAGTTCCCTGGATCAACGTCCCATAACAAAATCTAGTACGGATAACCTGCAATTTTATATTATTCAAGAAAGGCACACACATGCCCTCCTTGAATTTTTTTTAGAAAATTAAGTATTTCAATTTCATGTGGTAGAGAGTTTCATAACCTCATTGCTCACACAATAAAAATTTGCCAACTAACTTCCTTTAGACAAAGTGAATTAGGATCTTTATGCTAGAGTAATTGAATTAACTCTAACTGAAATAGATTAATGCTTTTTTCCTAAATGTTGAAATTTGTTTAAATCCATCAGCTCAAAAAGGCTTTCTCGGACAGACTTGGCGCAAGCTACTCCATTCTGCAGATCCCAAGGGAACCCTGGCCTTTACCATTACACCCCTGTACAGGGATAGATACTTACCATAGGCCCAGGGCTGCATCTACAGAGTAGCTGCTGGCCGGAGGAGCGAGCTTGAGGCTATAGTGGTTGATTCAACTCTAACTAAAGCTTTTTTTTCCTAAATACTGGGATCTGTTTAAGGCTGTTGGCTCAAACAGACTTCCTCGGACAGACTTGGCGCAAGCTACTCCATTCTGCAGATCCCAAGGGAACCCTGGTTTTTACCATTACACCCCTGTACAGGGATAGATACTTACCATAGGCCCAGGGTTGCATCTACAGAGTAGCTGCTGGCCGGAGGAGTGCGCTTGAGGCTTGAGTAGTTGAGTCAATCCTAACTAAAGAAAAACCTATCTAATGACACTTTCTTGTTAGGACCTGTCTGAGGCCTATGGCTCAAAAAAGCTTCTTTGGAAAAACTTGGCAAAAGCCAGTCTATCCTACAGGTTCCAAAGGAACTCTGACCTTCACTCTTACATCCCTGTACAGTGATAAAGACTTATTACAGGGCCTTGATTGCATCTACATAGTAGATGCTGACTGGAGGGGCAAACTTAAGGTTAGAATGGTTCAGCCAACCCTAACTATTGCTACTTTCTTAAATGTTAGGATATTTCTGAGGCCGTTGGCTCAAACAGGCTTCCTTGGACAGACTTGGTGCAAAACACACCATTTCTGATGTTTCCAAATGAACCCTGGGCTTCACCCTTGAACCTCTATACAGGGACCGTTTCATAGTTTTAAGGTTGAAAGACACAAGTCCATCAAGTTCAACCTAAAAGCTAATGTGTTGATCCAGAGGAAGGCAAAAACCCCATGAGGCAGATGCTAATTGCCCCATATTAGGGGAAAAATTCCTTCCCGACTCCACATATGGCAATCAGACTAGTTCCCTGGATCAACGTCCCATAACAAAATCTAGTACGGATAACCTGCAATAATATATTATTTAAGAAAGGCACACACATGCCCTCCTTGAATTTTTTTTAGAAAATTAAGTATTTCAATTTCATGTGGTAGAGAGTTTCATAACCTCATTGCTCACACAATAAAAATTTGCCAACTAACTTCCTTTAGACAAAGTGAATTAGGATCTTTATGCTAGAGTAATTGAATTAACTCTAACTGAAATAGATTAATGCTTTTTTCCTAAATGTTGAAATTTGTTTAAATCCATCAGCTCAAAAAGGCTTTCTAGGACAGACTTGGCGCAAGCTACTCCATTCTGCAGATCCCAAGGGAACCCTGGCCTTTACCATTACACCCCTGTACAGGGATAGATACTTACCATAGGCCCAGGGTTGCATCTACAGAGTAGCTGCTGGCCGGAGGAGCGAGCTTGAGGCTATAGTGGTTGATTCAACTCTAACTAAAGCTTTTTTTTCCTAAATACTGGGATCTGTTTAAGGCTGTTGGCTCAAACAGACTTCCTCGGACAGACTTGGCGCAAGCTACTCCATTCTGCAGATCCCAAGGGAACCCTGGTTTTTACCATTACACCCCTGTACAGGGATAGATACTTACCATAGGCCCAGGGTTGCATCTACAGAGTAGCTGCTGGCCGGAGGAGTGCGCTTGAGGCTTGAGTAGTTGAGTCAATCCTAACTAAAGAAAAACCTATCTAATGACACTTTCTTGTTAGGACCTGTCTGAGGCCTATGGCTCAAAAAAGCTTCTTTGGAAAAACTTGGCAAAAGCCAGTCTATCCTACAGGTTCCAAAGGAACTCTGACCTTCACTCTTACATCCCTGTACAGTGATAAAGACTTATTACAGGGCCTTGATTGCATCTACATAGTAGATGCTGACTGGAGGGGCAAACTTAAGGTTAGAATGGTTCAGCCAACCCTAACTATTGCTACTTTCTTAAATGTTAGGATATTTCTGAGGCCGTTGGCTCAAACAGGCTTCCTTGGACAGACTTGGCGCAAAACACACCATTTCTGATGTTTCCAAATGAACCCTGGGCTTCACCCTTGAACCTCTATACAGGGACCGTTTCATAGTTTTAAGGTTGAAAGACACAAGTCCATCAAGTTCAACCTAAAAGCTAATGTGTTGATCCAGAGGAAGGCAAAAACCCCATGAGGCAGATGCTAATTGCCCCATATTAGGGGAAAAATTCCTTCCCGACTCCACATATGGCAATCAGACTAGTTCCCTGGATCAACGTCCCATAACAAAATCTAGTACGGATAACCTGCAATTTTATATTATTCAAGAAAGGCACACACATGCCCTCCTTGAATTTTTTTTAGAAAATTAAGTATTTCAATTTCATGTGGTAGAGAGTTTCATAACCTCATTGCTCACACAATAAAAATTTGCCAACTAACTTCCTTTAGACAAAGTGAATTAGGATCTTTATGCTAGAGTAATTGAATTAACTCTAACTGAAATAGATTAATGCTTTTTTCCTAAATGTTGAAATTTGTTTAAATCCATCAGCTCAAAAAGGCTTTCTCGGACAGACTTGGCGCAAGCTACTCCATTCTGCAGATCCCAAGGGAACCCTGGCCTTTACCATTACACCCCTGTACAGGGATAGATACTTACCATAGGCCCAGGGCTGCATCTACAGAGTAGCTGCTGGCCGGAGGAGCGAGCTTGAGGCTATAGTGGTTGATTCAACTCTAACTAAAGCTTTTTTTTCCTAAATACTGGGATCTGTTTAAGGCTGTTGGCTCAAACAGACTTCCTCGGACAGACTTGGCGCAAGCTACTCCATTCTGCAGATCCCAAGGGAACCCTGGTTTTTACCATTACACCCCTGTACAGGGATAGATACTTACCATAGGCCCAGGGTTGCATCTACAGAGTAGCTGCTGGCCGGAGGAGTGCGCTTGAGGCTTGAGTAGTTGAATCAATCCTAACTAAAGAAAAACCTATCTAATGCCACTTTCTTGTTAGGACCTGTCTGAGGCCTATGGCTCAAAAAAGCTTCTTTGGAAAGACTTGGCAAAAGCCAGTCTATCCTACAGGTTCCAAAGGAACTCTGGCCTTCACTCTTACAGCCATGTACAGTGATAAAGACTTATTACAGGGCCTTGATTGCATCTACATAGTAGATGCTGACTGGAGGGGCAAACTTAAAGTTAGAATGGTTCAGCCAACCCTAACTATTGCTACTTTCTTAAATGTTAGGATATTTCTGAGGCCATTGGCTCAAACAGGCTTCCTTGGACAGACTTGGCGCAAGACACACCATTTCTGATGTTTCCAAATGAACCCTGGGCTTCACCCTTGAACCTCTATACAGGGACCGTTTCATAGTTTTAAGGTTGAAAGACACAAGTCTGTCAAGTTCAACCTAAAAGCTAATGTGTTGATCCAGAGGAAGGCAAAAACCCCATGAGGCAGATGCTAATTGCCCCATATTAGGGGAAAAATTCCTTCCCGACTCCACATATGGCAATCAGACTAGTTCCCTGGATCAACGTCCCACAACAAAATCTAGTACGGATAACCTGCAATAATATATTATTTAAGAAAGGCACACACATGCCCTCCTTGAATTTTTTTTAGAAAATTAAGTATTTCAATTTCATGTGGTAGAGAGTTTCATAACCTCATTGCTCACACAATAAAAATTTGCCAACTAACTTCCTTTAGACAAAGTGAATTAGGATCTTTATGCTAGAGTAATTGAATTAACTCTAACTGAAATAGATTAATGCTTTTTTCCTAAATGTTGAAATTTGTTTAAATCCATCAGCTCAAAAAGGCTTTCTCGGACAGACTTGGCGCAAGCTACTCCATTCTGCAGATCCCAAGGGAACCCTGGCCTTTACCATTACACCCCTGTACAGGGATAGATACTTACCATAGGCCCAGGGTTGCATCTACAGAGTAGCTGCTGGCCGGAGGAGCGAGCTTGAGGCTATAGTGGTTGATTCAACTCTAACTAAAGCTTTTTTTTCCTAAATACTGGGATCTGTTTAAGGCTGTTGGCTCAAACAGACTTCCTCGGACAGACTTGGCGCAAGCTACTCCATTCTGCAGATCCCAAGGGAACCCTGGTTTTTACCATTACACCCCTGTACAGGGATAGATACTTACCATAGGCCCAGGGTTGCATCTACAGAGTAGCTGCTGGCCGGAGGAGTGCGCTTGAGGCTTGAGTAGTTGAGTCAATCCTAACTAAAGAAAAACCTATCTAATGACACTTTCTTGTTAGGACCTGTCTGAGGCCTATGGCTCAAAAAAGCTTCTTTGGAAAAACTTGGCAAAAGCCAGTCTATCCTACAGGTTCCAAAGGAACTCTGACCTTCACTCTTACATCCCTGTACAGTGATAAAGACTTATTACAGGGCCTTGATTGCATCTACATAGTAGATGCTGACTGGAGGGGCAAACTTAAGGTTAGAATGGTTCAGCCAACCCTAACTATTGCTACTTTCTTAAATGTTAGGATATTTCTGAGGCCGTTGGCTCAAACAGGCTTCCTTGGACAGACTTGGCGCAAAACACACCATTTCTGATGTTTCCAAATGAACCCTGGGCTTCACCCTTGAACCTCTATACAGGGACCGTTTCATAGTTTTAAGGTTGAAAGACATAAGTCCATCAAGTTCAACCTAAAAGCTAATGTGTTGATCCAGAGGAAGGCAAAAACCCCATGAGGCAGATGCTAATTGCCCCATATTAGGGGAAAAATTCCTTCCCGACTCCACATATGGCAATCAGACTAGTTCCCTGGATCAACGTCCCATAACAAAATCTAGTACGGATAACCTGCAATTTTATATTATTCAAGAAAGGCACACACATGCCCTCCTTGAATTTTTTTTAGAAAATTAAGTATTTCAATTTCATGTGGTAGAGAGTTTCATAACCTCATTGCTCACACAATAAAAATTTGCCAACTAACTTCCTTTAGACAAAGTGAATTAGGATCTTTATGCTAGAGTAATTGAATTAACTCTAACTGAAATAGATTAATGCTTTTTTCCTAAATGTTGAAATTTGTTTAAATCCATCAGCTCAAAAAGGCTTTCTCGGACAGACTTGGCGCAAGCTACTCCATTCTGCAGATCCCAAGGGAACCCTGGCCTTTACCATTACACCCCTGTACAGGGATAGATACTTACCATAGGCCCAGGGCTGCATCTACAGAGTAGCTGCTGGCCGGAGGAGCGAGCTTGAGGCTATAGTGGTTGATTCAACTCTAACTAAAGCTTTTTTTTCCTAAATACTGGGATCTGTTTAAGGCTGTTGGCTCAAACAGACTTCCTCGGACAGACTTGGCGCAAGCTACTCCATTCTGCAGATCCCAAGGGAACCCTGGTTTTTACCATTACACCCCTGTACAGGGATAGATACTTACCATAGGCCCAGGGTTGCATCTACAGAGTAGCTGCTGGCCGGAGGAGTGCGCTTGAGGCTTGAGTAGTTGAATCAATCCTAACTAAAGAAAAACCTATCTAATGCCACTTTCTTGTTAGGACCTGTCTGAGGCCTATGGCTCAAAAAAGCTTCTTTGGAAAGACTTGGCAAAAGCCAGTCTATCCTACAGGTTCCAAAGGAACTCTGGCCTTCACTCTTACAGCCATGTACAGTGATAAAGACTTATTACAGGGCCTTGATTGCATCTACATAGTAGATGCTGACTGGAGGGGCAAACTTAAAGTTAGAATGGTTCAGCCAACCCTAACTATTGCTACTTTCTTAAATGTTAGGATATTTCTGAGGCCATTGGCTCAAACAGGCTTCCTTGGACAGACTTGGCGCAAGACACACCATTTCTGATGTTTCCAAATGAACCCTGGGCTTCACCCTTGAACCTCTATACAGGGACCGTTTCATAGTTTTAAGGTTGAAAGACACAAGTCTGTCAAGTTCAACCTAAAAGCTAATGTGTTGATCCAGAGGAAGGCAAAAACCCCATGAGGCAGATGCTAATTGCCCCATATTAGGGGAAAAATTCCTTCCCGACTCCACATATGGCAATCAGACTAGTTCCCTGGATCAACGTCCCATAACAAAATCTAGTACGGATAACCTGCAATAATATATTATTTAAGAAAGGCACACACATGCCCTCCTTGAATTTTTTTTAGAAAATTAAGTATTTCAATTTCATGTGGTAGAGAGTTTCATAACCTCATTGCTCACACAATAAAAATTTGCCAACTAACTTCCTTTAGACAAAGTGAATTAGGATCTTTATGCTAGAGTAATTGAATTAACTCTAACTGAAATAGATTAATGCTTTTTTCCTAAATGTTGAAATTTGTTTAAATCCATCAGCTCAAAAAGGCTTTCTCGGACAGACTTGGCGCAAGCTACTCCATTCTGCAGATCCCAAGGGAACCCTGGCCTTTACCATTACACCCCTGTACAGGGATAGATACTTACCATAGGCCCAGGGTTGCATCTACAGAGTAGCTGCTGGCCGGAGGAGCGAGCTTGAGGCTATAGTGGTTGATTCAACTCTAACTAAAGCTTTTTTTTCCTAAATACTGGGATCTGTTTAAGGCTGTTGGCTCAAACAGACTTCCTCGGACAGACTTGGCGCAAGCTACTCCATTCTGCAGATCCCAAGGGAACCCTGGTTTTTACCATTACACCCCTGTACAGGGATAGATACTTACCATAGGCCCAGGGTTGCATCTACAGAGTAGCTGCTGGCCGGAGGAGTGCGCTTGAGGCTTGAGTAGTTGAGTCAATCCTAACTAAAGAAAAACCTATCTAATGACACTTTCTTGTTAGGACCTGTCTGAGGCCTATGGCTCAAAAAAGCTTCTTTGGAAAAACTTGGCAAAAGCCAGTCTATCCTACAGGTTCCAAAGGAACTCTGACCTTCACTCTTACATCCCTGTACAGTGATAAAGACTTATTACAGGGCCTTGATTGCATCTACATAGTAGATGCTGACTGGAGGGGCAAACTTAAGGTTAGAATGGTTCAGCCAACCCTAACTATTGCTACTTTCTTAAATGTTAGGATATTTCTGAGGCCGTTGGCTCAAACAGGCTTCCTTGGACAGACTTGGCGCAAAACACACCATTTCTGATGTTTCCAAATGAACCCTGGGCTTCACCCTTGAACCTCTATACAGGGACCGTTTCATAGTTTTAAGGTTGAAAGACACAAGTCCATCAAGTTCAACCTAAAAGCTAATGTGTTGATCCAGAGGAAGGCAAAAACCCCATGAGGCAGATGCTAATTGCCCCATATTAGGGGAAAAATTCCTTCCCGACTCCACATATGGCAATCAGACTAGTTCCCTGGATCAACGTCCCATAACAAAATCTAGTACGGATAACCTGCAATTTTATATTATTCAAGAAAGGCACACACATGCCCTCCTTGAATTTTTTTTAGAAAATTAAGTATTTCAATTTCATGTGGTAGAGAGTTTCATAACCTCATTGCTCACACAATAAAAATTTGCCAACTAACTTCCTTTAGACAAAGTGAATTAGGATCTTTATGCTAGAGTAATTGAATTAACTCTAACTGAAATAGATTAATGCTTTTTTCCTAAATGTTGAAATTTGTTTAAATCCATCAGCTCAAAAAGGCTTTCTCGGACAGACTTGGCGCAAGCTACTCCATTCTGCAGATCCCAAGGGAACCCTGGCCTTTACCATTACACCCCTGTACAGGGATAGATACTTACCATAGGCCCAGGGCTGCATCTACAGAGTAGCTGCTGGCCGGAGGAGCGAGCTTGAGGCTATAGTGGTTGATTCAACTCTAACTAAAGCTTTTTTTTCCTAAATACTGGGATCTGTTTAAGGCTGTTGGCTCAAACAGACTTCCTCGGACAGACTTGGCGCAAGCTACTCCATTCTGCAGATCCCAAGGGAACCCTGGTTTTTACCATTACACCCCTGTACAGGGATAGATACTTACCATAGGCCCAGGGTTGCATCTACAGAGTAGCTGCTGGCCGGAGGAGTGCGCTTGAGGCTTGAGTAGTTGAGTCAATCCTAACTAAAGAAAAACCTATCTAATGACACTTTCTTGTTAGGACCTGTCTGAGGCCTATGGCTCAAAAAAGCTTCTTTGGAAAAACTTGGCAAAAGCCAGTCTATCCTACAGGTTCCAAAGGAACTCTGACCTTCACTCTTACATCCCTGTACAGTGATAAAGACTTATTACAGGGCCTTGATTGCATCTACATAGTAGATGCTGACTGGAGGGGCAAACTTAAGGTTAGAATGGTTCAGCCAACCCTAACTATTGCTACTTTCTTAAATGTTAGGATATTTCTGAGGCCGTTGGCTCAAACAGGCTTCCTTGGACAGACTTGGTGCAAAACACACCATTTCTGATGTTTCCAAATGAACCCTGGGCTTCACCCTTGAACCTCTATACAGGGACCGTTTCATAGTTTTAAGGTTGAAAGACACAAGTCCATCAAGTTCAACCTAAAAGCTAATGTGTTGATCCAGAGGAAGGCAAAAACCCCATGAGGCAGATGCTAATTGCCCCATATTAGGGGAAAAATTCCTTCCCGACTCCACATATGGCAATCAGACTAGTTCCCTGGATCAACGTCCCATAACAAAATCTAGTACGGATAACCTGCAATAATATATTATTTAAGAAAGGCACACACATGCCCTCCTTGAATTTTTTTTAGAAAATTAAGTATTTCAATTTCATGTGGTAGAGAGTTTCATAACCTCATTGCTCACACAATAAAAATTTGCCAACTAACTTCCTTTAGACAAAGTGAATTAGGATCTTTATGCTAGAGTAATTGAATTAACTCTAACTGAAATAGATTAATGCTTTTTTCCTAAATGTTGAAATTTGTTTAAATCCATCAGCTCAAAAAGGCTTTCTAGGACAGACTTGGCGCAAGCTACTCCATTCTGCAGATCCCAAGGGAACCCTGGCCTTTACCATTACACCCCTGTACAGGGATAGATACTTACCATAGGCCCAGGGTTGCATCTACAGAGTAGCTGCTGGCCGGAGGAGCGAGCTTGAGGCTATAGTGGTTGATTCAACTCTAACTAAAGCTTTTTTTTCCTAAATACTGGGATCTGTTTAAGGCTGTTGGCTCAAACAGACTTCCTCGGACAGACTTGGCGCAAGCTACTCCATTCTGCAGATCCCAAGGGAACCCTGGTTTTTACCATTACACCCCTGTACAGGGATAGATACTTACCATAGGCCCAGGGTTGCATCTACAGAGTAGCTGCTGGCCGGAGGAGTGCGCTTGAGGCTTGAGTAGTTGAGTCAATCCTAACTAAAGAAAAACCTATCTAATGACACTTTCTTGTTAGGACCTGTCTGAGGCCTATGGCTCAAAAAAGCTTCTTTGGAAAAACTTGGCAAAAGCCAGTCTATCCTACAGGTTCCAAAGGAACTCTGACCTTCACTCTTACATCCCTGTACAGTGATAAAGACTTATTACAGGGCCTTGATTGCATCTACATAGTAGATGCTGACTGGAGGGGCAAACTTAAGGTTAGAATGGTTCAGCCAACCCTAACTATTGCTACTTTCTTAAATGTTAGGATATTTCTGAGGCCGTTGGCTCAAACAGGCTTCCTTGGACAGACTTGGCGCAAAACACACCATTTCTGATGTTTCCAAATGAACCCTGGGCTTCACCCTTGAACCTCTATACAGGGACCGTTTCATAGTTTTAAGGTTGAAAGACACAAGTCCATCAAGTTCAACCTAAAAGCTAATGTGTTGATCCAGAGGAAGGCAAAAACCCCATGAGGCAGATGCTAATTGCCCCATATTAGGGGAAAAATTCCTTCCCGACTCCACATATGGCAATCAGACTAGTTCCCTGGATCAACGTCCCATAACAAAATCTAGTACGGATAACCTGCAATTTTATATTATTCAAGAAAGGCACACACATGCCCTCCTTGAATTTTTTTTAGAAAATTAAGTATTTCAATTTCATGTGGTAGAGAGTTTCATAACCTCATTGCTCACACAATAAAAATTTGCCAACTAACTTCCTTTAGACAAAGTGAATTAGGATCTTTATGCTAGAGTAATTGAATTAACTCTAACTGAAATAGATTAATGCTTTTTTCCTAAATGTTGAAATTTGTTTAAATCCATCAGCTCAAAAAGGCTTTCTCGGACAGACTTGGCGCAAGCTACTCCATTCTGCAGATCCCAAGGGAACCCTGGCCTTTACCATTACACCCCTGTACAGGGATAGATACTTACCATAGGCCCAGGGCTGCATCTACAGAGTAGCTGCTGGCCGGAGGAGCGAGCTTGAGGCTATAGTGGTTGATTCAACTCTAACTAAAGCTTTTTTTTCCTAAATACTGGGATCTGTTTAAGGCTGTTGGCTCAAACAGACTTCCTCGGACAGACTTGGCGCAAGCTACTCCATTCTGCAGATCCCAAGGGAACCCTGGTTTTTACCATTACACCCCTGTACAGGGATAGATACTTACCATAGGCCCAGGGTTGCATCTACAGAGTAGCTGCTGGCCGGAGGAGTGCGCTTGAGGCTTGAGTAGTTGAATCAATCCTAACTAAAGAAAAACCTATCTAATGCCACTTTCTTGTTAGGACCTGTCTGAGGCCTATGGCTCAAAAAAGCTTCTTTGGAAAGACTTGGCAAAAGCCAGTCTATCCTACAGGTTCCAAAGGAACTCTGGCCTTCACTCTTACAGCCATGTACAGTGATAAAGACTTATTACAGGGCCTTGATTGCATCTACATAGTAGATGCTGACTGGAGGGGCAAACTTAAAGTTAGAATGGTTCAGCCAACCCTAACTATTGCTACTTTCTTAAATGTTAGGATATTTCTGAGGCCATTGGCTCAAACAGGCTTCCTTGGACAGACTTGGCGCAAGACACACCATTTCTGATGTTTCCAAATGAACCCTGGGCTTCACCCTTGAACCTCTATACAGGGACCGTTTCATAGTTTTAAGGTTGAAAGACACAAGTCTGTCAAGTTCAACCTAAAAGCTAATGTGTTGATCCAGAGGAAGGCAAAAACCCCATGAGGCAGATGCTAATTGCCCCATATTAGGGGAAAAATTCCTTCCCGACTCCACATATGGCAATCAGACTAGTTCCCTGGATCAACGTCCCACAACAAAATCTAGTACGGATAACCTGCAATAATATATTATTTAAGAAAGGCACACACATGCCCTCCTTGAATTTTTTTTAGAAAATTAAGTATTTCAATTTCATGTGGTAGAGAGTTTCATAACCTCATTGCTCACACAATAAAAATTTGCCAACTAACTTCCTTTAGACAAAGTGAATTAGGATCTTTATGCTAGAGTAATTGAATTAACTCTAACTGAAATAGATTAATGCTTTTTTCCTAAATGTTGAAATTTGTTTAAATCCATCAGCTCAAAAAGGCTTTCTCGGACAGACTTGGCGCAAGCTACTCCATTCTGCAGATCCCAAGGGAACCCTGGCCTTTACCATTACACCCCTGTACAGGGATAGATACTTACCATAGGCCCAGGGTTGCATCTACAGAGTAGCTGCTGGCCGGAGGAGCGAGCTTGAGGCTATAGTGGTTGATTCAACTCTAACTAAAGCTTTTTTTTCCTAAATACTGGGATCTGTTTAAGGCTGTTGGCTCAAACAGACTTCCTCGGACAGACTTGGCGCAAGCTACTCCATTCTGCAGATCCCAAGGGAACCCTGGTTTTTACCATTACACCCCTGTACAGGGATAGATACTTACCATAGGCCCAGGGTTGCATCTACAGAGTAGCTGCTGGCCGGAGGAGTGCGCTTGAGGCTTGAGTAGTTGAGTCAATCCTAACTAAAGAAAAACCTATCTAATGACACTTTCTTGTTAGGACCTGTCTGAGGCCTATGGCTCAAAAAAGCTTCTTTGGAAAAACTTGGCAAAAGCCAGTCTATCCTACAGGTTCCAAAGGAACTCTGACCTTCACTCTTACATCCCTGTACAGTGATAAAGACTTATTACAGGGCCTTGATTGCATCTACATAGTAGATGCTGACTGGAGGGGCAAACTTAAGGTTAGAATGGTTCAGCCAACCCTAACTATTGCTACTTTCTTAAATGTTAGGATATTTCTGAGGCCGTTGGCTCAAACAGGCTTCCTTGGACAGACTTGGCGCAAAACACACCATTTCTGATGTTTCCAAATGAACCCTGGGCTTCACCCTTGAACCTCTATACAGGGACCGTTTCATAGTTTTAAGGTTGAAAGACATAAGTCCATCAAGTTCAACCTAAAAGCTAATGTGTTGATCCAGAGGAAGGCAAAAACCCCATGAGGCAGATGCTAATTGCCCCATATTAGGGGAAAAATTCCTTCCCGACTCCACATATGGCAATCAGACTAGTTCCCTGGATCAACGTCCCATAACAAAATCTAGTACGGATAACCTGCAATTTTATATTATTCAAGAAAGGCACACACATGCCCTCCTTGAATTTTTTTTAGAAAATTAAGTATTTCAATTTCATGTGGTAGAGAGTTTCATAACCTCATTGCTCACACAATAAAAATTTGCCAACTAACTTCCTTTAGACAAAGTGAATTAGGATCTTTATGCTAGAGTAATTGAATTAACTCTAACTGAAATAGATTAATGCTTTTTTCCTAAATGTTGAAATTTGTTTAAATCCATCAGCTCAAAAAGGCTTTCTCGGACAGACTTGGCGCAAGCTACTCCATTCTGCAGATCCCAAGGGAACCCTGGCCTTTACCATTACACCCCTGTACAGGGATAGATACTTACCATAGGCCCAGGGCTGCATCTACAGAGTAGCTGCTGGCCGGAGGAGCGAGCTTGAGGCTATAGTGGTTGATTCAACTCTAACTAAAGCTTTTTTTTCCTAAATACTGGGATCTGTTTAAGGCTGTTGGCTCAAACAGACTTCCTCGGACAGACTTGGCGCAAGCTACTCCATTCTGCAGATCCCAAGGGAACCCTGGTTTTTACCATTACACCCCTGTACAGGGATAGATACTTACCATAGGCCCAGGGTTGCATCTACAGAGTAGCTGCTGGCCGGAGGAGTGCGCTTGAGGCTTGAGTAGTTGAATCAATCCTAACTAAAGAAAAACCTATCTAATGCCACTTTCTTGTTAGGACCTGTCTGAGGCCTATGGCTCAAAAAAGCTTCTTTGGAAAGACTTGGCAAAAGCCAGTCTATCCTACAGGTTCCAAAGGAACTCTGGCCTTCACTCTTACAGCCATGTACAGTGATAAAGACTTATTACAGGGCCTTGATTGCATCTACATAGTAGATGCTGACTGGAGGGGCAAACTTAAAGTTAGAATGGTTCAGCCAACCCTAACTATTGCTACTTTCTTAAATGTTAGGATATTTCTGAGGCCATTGGCTCAAACAGGCTTCCTTGGACAGACTTGGCGCAAGACACACCATTTCTGATGTTTCCAAATGAACCCTGGGCTTCACCCTTGAACCTCTATACAGGGACCGTTTCATAGTTTTAAGGTTGAAAGACACAAGTCTGTCAAGTTCAACCTAAAAGCTAATGTGTTGATCCAGAGGAAGGCAAAAACCCCATGAGGCAGATGCTAATTGCCCCATATTAGGGGAAAAATTCCTTCCCGACTCCACATATGGCAATCAGACTAGTTCCCTGGATCAACGTCCCATAACAAAATCTAGTACGGATAACCTGCAATAATATATTATTTAAGAAAGGCACACACATGCCCTCCTTGAATTTTTTTTAGAAAATTAAGTATTTCAATTTCATGTGGTAGAGAGTTTCATAACCTCATTGCTCACACAATAAAAATTTGCCAACTAACTTCCTTTAGACAAAGTGAATTAGGATCTTTATGCTAGAGTAATTGAATTAACTCTAACTGAAATAGATTAATGCTTTTTTCCTAAATGTTGAAATTTGTTTAAATCCATCAGCTCAAAAAGGCTTTCTCGGACAGACTTGGCGCAAGCTACTCCATTCTGCAGATCCCAAGGGAACCCTGGCCTTTACCATTACACCCCTGTACAGGGATAGATACTTACCATAGGCCCAGGGTTGCATCTACAGAGTAGCTGCTGGCCGGAGGAGCGAGCTTGAGGCTATAGTGGTTGATTCAACTCTAACTAAAGCTTTTTTTTCCTAAATACTGGGATCTGTTTAAGGCTGTTGGCTCAAACAGACTTCCTCGGACAGACTTGGCGCAAGCTACTCCATTCTGCAGATCCCAAGGGAACCCTGGTTTTTACCATTACACCCCTGTACAGGGATAGATACTTACCATAGGCCCAGGGTTGCATCTACAGAGTAGCTGCTGGCCGGAGGAGTGCGCTTGAGGCTTGAGTAGTTGAGTCAATCCTAACTAAAGAAAAACCTATCTAATGACACTTTCTTGTTAGGACCTGTCTGAGGCCTATGGCTCAAAAAAGCTTCTTTGGAAAAACTTGGCAAAAGCCAGTCTATCCTACAGGTTCCAAAGGAACTCTGACCTTCACTCTTACATCCCTGTACAGTGATAAAGACTTATTACAGGGCCTTGATTGCATCTACATAGTAGATGCTGACTGGAGGGGCAAACTTAAGGTTAGAATGGTTCAGCCAACCCTAACTATTGCTACTTTCTTAAATGTTAGGATATTTCTGAGGCCGTTGGCTCAAACAGGCTTCCTTGGACAGACTTGGTGCAAAACACACCATTTCTGATGTTTCCAAATGAACCCTGGGCTTCACCCTTGAACCTCTATACAGGGACCGTTTCATAGTTTTAAGGTTGAAAGACACAAGTCCATCAAGTTCAACCTAAAAGCTAATGTGTTGATCCAGAGGAAGGCAAAAACCCCATGAGGCAGATGCTAATTGCCCCATATTAGGGGAAAAATTCCTTCCCGACTCCACATATGGCAATCAGACTAGTTCCCTGGATCAACGTCCCATAACAAAATCTAGTACGGATAACCTGCAATAATATATTATTTAAGAAAGGCACACACATGCCCTCCTTGAATTTTTTTTAGAAAATTAAGTATTTCAATTTCATGTGGTAGAGAGTTTCATAACCTCATTGCTCACACAATAAAAATTTGCCAACTAACTTCCTTTAGACAAAGTGAATTAGGATCTTTATGCTAGAGTAATTGAATTAACTCTAACTGAAATAGATTAATGCTTTTTTCCTAAATGTTGAAATTTGTTTAAATCCATCAGCTCAAAAAGGCTTTCTAGGACAGACTTGGCGCAAGCTACTCCATTCTGCAGATCCCAAGGGAACCCTGGCCTTTACCATTACACCCCTGTACAGGGATAGATACTTACCATAGGCCCAGGGTTGCATCTACAGAGTAGCTGCTGGCCGGAGGAGCGAGCTTGAGGCTATAGTGGTTGATTCAACTCTAACTAAAGCTTTTTTTTCCTAAATACTGGGATCTGTTTAAGGCTGTTGGCTCAAACAGACTTCCTCGGACAGACTTGGCGCAAGCTACTCCATTCTGCAGATCCCAAGGGAACCCTGGTTTTTACCATTACACCCCTGTACAGGGATAGATACTTACCATAGGCCCAGGGTTGCATCTACAGAGTAGCTGCTGGCCGGAGGAGTGCGCTTGAGGCTTGAGTAGTTGAGTCAATCCTAACTAAAGAAAAACCTATCTAATGACACTTTCTTGTTAGGACCTGTCTGAGGCCTATGGCTCAAAAAAGCTTCTTTGGAAAAACTTGGCAAAAGCCAGTCTATCCTACAGGTTCCAAAGGAACTCTGACCTTCACTCTTACATCCCTGTACAGTGATAAAGACTTATTACAGGGCCTTGATTGCATCTACATAGTAGATGCTGACTGGAGGGGCAAACTTAAGGTTAGAATGGTTCAGCCAACCCTAACTATTGCTACTTTCTTAAATGTTAGGATATTTCTGAGGCCGTTGGCTCAAACAGGCTTCCTTGGACAGACTTGGCGCAAAACACACCATTTCTGATGTTTCCAAATGAACCCTGGGCTTCACCCTTGAACCTCTATACAGGGACCGTTTCATAGTTTTAAGGTTGAAAGACACAAGTCCATCAAGTTCAACCTAAAAGCTAATGTGTTGATCCAGAGGAAGGCAAAAACCCCATGAGGCAGATGCTAATTGCCCCATATTAGGGGAAAAATTCCTTCCCGACTCCACATATGGCAATCAGACTAGTTCCCTGGATCAACGTCCCATAACAAAATCTAGTACGGATAACCTGCAATTTTATATTATTCAAGAAAGGCACACACATGCCCTCCTTGAATTTTTTTTAGAAAATTAAGTATTTCAATTTCATGTGGTAGAGAGTTTCATAACCTCATTGCTCACACAATAAAAATTTGCCAACTAACTTCCTTTAGACAAAGTGAATTAGGATCTTTATGCTAGAGTAATTGAATTAACTCTAACTGAAATAGATTAATGCTTTTTTCCTAAATGTTGAAATTTGTTTAAATCCATCAGCTCAAAAAGGCTTTCTCGGACAGACTTGGCGCAAGCTACTCCATTCTGCAGATCCCAAGGGAACCCTGGCCTTTACCATTACACCCCTGTACAGGGATAGATACTTACCATAGGCCCAGGGCTGCATCTACAGAGTAGCTGCTGGCCGGAGGAGCGAGCTTGAGGCTATAGTGGTTGATTCAACTCTAACTAAAGCTTTTTTTTCCTAAATACTGGGATCTGTTTAAGGCTGTTGGCTCAAACAGACTTCCTCGGACAGACTTGGCGCAAGCTACTCCATTCTGCAGATCCCAAGGGAACCCTGGTTTTTACCATTACACCCCTGTACAGGGATAGATACTTACCATAGGCCCAGGGTTGCATCTACAGAGTAGCTGCTGGCCGGAGGAGTGCGCTTGAGGCTTGAGTAGTTGAATCAATCCTAACTAAAGAAAAACCTATCTAATGCCACTTTCTTGTTAGGACCTGTCTGAGGCCTATGGCTCAAAAAAGCTTCTTTGGAAAGACTTGGCAAAAGCCAGTCTATCCTACAGGTTCCAAAGGAACTCTGGCCTTCACTCTTACAGCCATGTACAGTGATAAAGACTTATTACAGGGCCTTGATTGCATCTACATAGTAGATGCTGACTGGAGGGGCAAACTTAAAGTTAGAATGGTTCAGCCAACCCTAACTATTGCTACTTTCTTAAATGTTAGGATATTTCTGAGGCCATTGGCTCAAACAGGCTTCCTTGGACAGACTTGGCGCAAGACACACCATTTCTGATGTTTCCAAATGAACCCTGGGCTTCACCCTTGAACCTCTATACAGGGACCGTTTCATAGTTTTAAGGTTGAAAGACACAAGTCTGTCAAGTTCAACCTAAAAGCTAATGTGTTGATCCAGAGGAAGGCAAAAACCCCATGAGGCAGATGCTAATTGCCCCATATTAGGGGAAAAATTCCTTCCCGACTCCACATATGGCAATCAGACTAGTTCCCTGGATCAACGTCCCATAACAAAATCTAGTACGGATAACCTGCAATAATATATTATTTAAGAAAGGCACACACATGCCCTCCTTGAATTTTTTTTAGAAAATTAAGTATTTCAATTTCATGTGGTAGAGAGTTTCATAACCTCATTGCTCACACAATAAAAATTTGCCAACTAACTTCCTTTAGACAAAGTGAATTAGGATCTTTATGCTAGAGTAATTGAATTAACTCTAACTGAAATAGATTAATGCTTTTTTCCTAAATGTTGAAATTTGTTTAAATCCATCAGCTCAAAAAGGCTTTCTCGGACAGACTTGGCGCAAGCTACTCCATTCTGCAGATCCCAAGGGAACCCTGGCCTTTACCATTACACCCCTGTACAGGGATAGATACTTACCATAGGCCCAGGGTTGCATCTACAGAGTAGCTGCTGGCCGGAGGAGCGAGCTTGAGGCTATAGTGGTTGATTCAACTCTAACTAAAGCTTTTTTTTCCTAAATACTGGGATCTGTTTAAGGCTGTTGGCTCAAACAGACTTCCTCGGACAGACTTGGCGCAAGCTACTCCATTCTGCAGATCCCAAGGGAACCCTGGTTTTTACCATTACACCCCTGTACAGGGATAGATACTTACCATAGGCCCAGGGTTGCATCTACAGAGTAGCTGCTGGCCGGAGGAGTGCGCTTGAGGCTTGAGTAGTTGAGTCAATCCTAACTAAAGAAAAACCTATCTAATGACACTTTCTTGTTAGGACCTGTCTGAGGCCTATGGCTCAAAAAAGCTTCTTTGGAAAAACTTGGCAAAAGCCAGTCTATCCTACAGGTTCCAAAGGAACTCTGACCTTCACTCTTACATCCCTGTACAGTGATAAAGACTTATTACAGGGCCTTGATTGCATCTACATAGTAGATGCTGACTGGAGGGGCAAACTTAAGGTTAGAATGGTTCAGCCAACCCTAACTATTGCTACTTTCTTAAATGTTAGGATATTTCTGAGGCCGTTGGCTCAAACAGGCTTCCTTGGACAGACTTGGTGCAAAACACACCATTTCTGATGTTTCCAAATGAACCCTGGGCTTCACCCTTGAACCTCTATACAGGGACCGTTTCATAGTTTTAAGGTTGAAAGACACAAGTCCATCAAGTTCAACCTAAAAGCTAATGTGTTGATCCAGAGGAAGGCAAAAACCCCATGAGGCAGATGCTAATTGCCCCATATTAGGGGAAAAATTCCTTCCCGACTCCACATATGGCAATCAGACTAGTTCCCTGGATCAACGTCCCATAACAAAATCTAGTACGGATAACCTGCAATTTTATATTATTCAAGAAAGGCACACACATGCCCTCCTTGAATTTTTTTTAGAAAATTAAGTATTTCAATTTCATGTGGTAGAGAGTTTCATAACCTCATTGCTCACACAATAAAAATTTGCCAACTAACTTCCTTTAGACAAAGTGAATTAGGATCTTTATGCTAGAGTAATTGAATTAACTCTAACTGAAATAGATTAATGCTTTTTTCCTAAATGTTGAAATTTGTTTAAATCCATCAGCTCAAAAAGGCTTTCTCGGACAGACTTGGCGCAAGCTACTCCATTCTGCAGATCCCAAGGGAACCCTGGCCTTTACCATTACACCCCTGTACAGGGATAGATACTTACCATAGGCCCAGGGCTGCATCTACAGAGTAGCTGCTGGCCGGAGGAGCGAGCTTGAGGCTATAGTGGTTGATTCAACTCTAACTAAAGCTTTTTTTTCCTAAATACTGGGATCTGTTTAAGGCTGTTGGCTCAAACAGGCTTCCTCGGACAGACTTGGCGCAAGCTACTCCATTCTGCAGATCCCAAGGGAACCCTGGTTTTTACCATTACACCCCTGTACAGGGATAGATACTTACCATAGGCCCAGGGTTGCATCTACAGAGTAGCTGCTGGCCGGAGGAGTGCGCTTGAGGCTTGAGTAGTTGAATCAATCCTAACTAAAGAAAAACCTATCTAATGCCACTTTCTTGTTAGGACCTGTCTGAGGCCTATGGCTCAAAAAAGCTTCTTTGGAAAGACTTGGCAAAAGCCAGTCTATCCTACAGGTTCCAAAGGAACTCTGGCCTTCACTCTTACAGCCATGTACAGTGATAAAGACTTATTACAGGGCCTTGATTGCATCTACATAGTAGATGCTGACTGGAGGGGCAAACTTAAAGTTAGAATGGTTCAGCCAACCCTAACTATTGCTACTTTCTTAAATGTTAGGATATTTCTGAGGCCATTGGCTCAAACAGGCTTCCTTGGACAGACTTGGCGCAAGACACACCATTTCTGATGTTTCCAAATGAACCCTGGGCTTCACCCTTGAACCTCTATACAGGGACCGTTTCATAGTTTTAAGGTTGAAAGACACAAGTCCATCAAGTTCAACCTAAAAGCTAATGTGTTGATCCAGAGGAAGGCAAAAACCCCATGAGGCAGATGCTAATTGCCCCATATTAGGGGAAAAATTCCTTCCCGACTCCACATATGGCAATCAGACTAGTTCCCTGGATCAACGTCCCATAACAAAATCTAGTACGGATAACCTGCAATTTTATATTATTCAAGAAAGGCACACACATGCCCTCCTTGAATTTTTTTTAGAAAATTAAGTATTTCAATTTCATGTGGTAGAGAGTTTCATAACCTCATTGCTCACACAATAAAAATTTGCCAACTAACTTCCTTTAGACAAAGTGAATTAGGATCTTTATGCTAGAGTAATTGAATTAACTCTAACTGAAATAGATTAATGCTTTTTTCCTAAATGTTGAAATTTGTTTAAATCCATCAGCTCAAAAAGGCTTTCTCGGACAGACTTGGCGCAAGCTACTCCATTCTGCAGATCCCAAGGGAACCCTGGCCTTTACCATTACACCCCTGTACAGGGATAGATACTTACCATAGGCCCAGGGCTGCATCTACAGAGTAGCTGCTGGCCGGAGGAGCGAGCTTGAGGCTATAGTGGTTGATTCAACTCTAACTAAAGCTTTTTTTTCCTAAATACTGGGATCTGTTTAAGGCTGTTGGCTCAAACAGACTTCCTCGGACAGACTTGGCGCAAGCTACTCCATTCTGCAGATCCCAAGGGAACCCTGGTTTTTACCATTACACCCCTGTACAGGGATAGATACTTACCATAGGCCCAGGGTTGCATCTACAGAGTAGCTGCTGGCCGGAGGAGTGCGCTTGAGGCTTGAGTAGTTGAATCAATCCTAACTAAAGAAAAACCTATCTAATGCCACTTTCTTGTTAGGACCTGTCTGAGGCCTATGGCTCAAAAAAGCTTCTTTGGAAAGACTTGGCAAAAGCCAGTCTATCCTACAGGTTCCAAAGGAACTCTGGCCTTCACTCTTACAGCCATGTACAGTGATAAAGACTTATTACAGGGCCTTGATTGCATCTACATAGTAGATGCTGACTGGAGGGGCAAACTTAAAGTTAGAATGGTTCAGCCAACCCTAACTATTGCTACTTTCTTAAATGTTAGGATATTTCTGAGGCCATTGGCTCAAACAGGCTTCCTTGGACAGACTGGGCGCAAAACACACCATTTCTGATGTTTCCAAATGAACCCTGGGCTTCACCCTTGAACCTCTATACAGGGACCGTTTCATAGTTTTAAGGTTGAAAGACACAAGTCCATCAAGTTCAACCTAAAAGCTACAGATTCTGCCTATGAGGAGGGGGGGGCATTATACTACAGACTCTGCCTATGAGGAGGGGGGAGCATTATACTACAGACTCTGCCTATGGGGGGGGCATTATACTGCAGACTCTGCCTATGGGGGGGCATTATACCACAGACTCTGCCTATGAGGAGGGGGGGAGCATTATACTACAGACTCTGCCTATGGGGGGGAGCTTTATACTACAGACTCTGTCAATGGGGGGAGCATTTTACTACAGACTCTGCCTATAGGGGCGCATTATACTATACGAAGGACTATGGGGAGTGCATTATACTATATTGAGGACTATCTGGTGCATTATACTATATGTAGGCTATTTATACAGTGTGGGAGATAATGTGGGTTCTTTGAACAGCGTGGGGGCCATCATACAGTGTGGGAGATAATGTGGGGTCTTTGTATAGTGTGGAGGCCATCATACAGTGTTGGAGCCATCAGCTTGGGGGCTACTAAGGGGTCAGTATACTTTGTGGGGGTACTATACAGTGAGGGGGAATTATATCGTGAATAGGAGAACATCATACTGGTTAGAGCGGAGCTCTACATGGGGGGAGACTCAGGACATTATTAAATCTTAGGTGGGCACTTATTGTTATAGGGGAACTCAGGTTATCGTGACTGTCGAAGGGGCACTATTACTTTCTAGGGGGCACAATGCGGGCACTGTTTTCTAGGACACTTGCACACGGCATTACTTTATTTTAGAGGTTTGTTTTACCATCTAGAGGGCACACAGTAGGTGCAGTAATAGGGACACATTTTGCAGCAGAGGCTCAGTATTGGGGTATCAGCAGGATGAGAAGTTTGTGCAGGTTGGGGATAGATGTGGTCAGTGCCTGAAATGTAAGGAGTCAAATGTGTCTTTGTTGTGATCTCTGCATACCTGAGACTCTGAGCCCTGGCTGGAGAAGTTGTCGTGTCGGTCTGGGCCAGATGGAAAAGACGGGAAAAGTGAACAATTTAATCAGAAAGAACGTCAGCTGTAAGGTACTATATATAACTGAGCTGTGATCTCTTATATGTTTTGCAGGACTGGCATCTATCAATATATGTCACCATATGGCGGTAATATCAGTGCTGGTCTTTGTATAGAGATTATTTTTAGTAACAGCGCGGTCATCTGCTGAGGTTTTCCTACATCAACTATCTGGGTGCGCCGCTATAGTTGGAATCAGGGTTACCTGGTTAGAGGCCCACTCAGAAGTTTCGGCCCCCTGAACCAAAACCTTAGCTACGCCAAGCTTTTTGGAGATGGAAATTTCATTCTCCAGCAGGACTTGGCCCCTGTCCACACTGACAAAAGTACTAATACCTGGTTTAAAACAACAGTATCACTGTGCTTGATTGGCAGCAAACTCACCTGACCTTAACCCCATAAAGAATCTATGGGGTATTGTCAAGAGGAAAATGAGAGACACCAGACCCAACAATGCAGACGAGCTGAAGGCTTCTATCAAAGCCACCTGGGCTTCCATAACCCCTCAGCAGTGTCACAGGCTGATCGCCTCCATGCCACATTGCCACATTGATGCAGTAATTGATGTAAAAGGATCCCCGACCAAGTATTGAGGGCATTTATTGAACATACATTTCAGTAGGATAACATTTTGGATTTTGAAAACATTTTTCAAGCTGTTGTTATAAGGTATTCTAATTAATTGAAATAATGACTTTTGAGTTTTCATTGGCTGTAAGCCATAATCATCAATATTAACAGAAATAAACACGTGAAATAGATCACTCTGTGTGTAATGGCTCTATATAATATATGAGTTTCACGTTTTGTATTGAAGAACTGAAATAAATTAACTTTTCTGGTGATATTCTAATTTTGTGAGATGCACCTGTAGATGGGCTTGGCTGCACCCTGAATAAAAATAGCATGTAAAAAATATATATGATATATATGAGGTATTGGTCGATATTTTGGCCAAAATATACAAGCTCGCAACCTGCTCAAGGGTCCTCATACTTGCGAGTCCCTACACTAACATTAAAAGCAAAGTCACAAAAACAAGGAATTAAAGTTCCCACCAAAATTCAAGAATTAACACAGCAAATACAGCAACAATAATTACAAGGATGCAGCAAACCCATATAATGAAGAAGTCAGCAACACAGGTGCAAAATATTGATGAGACAACCACTCACAACCTACCAATTCATGGAGGGGGTGATTGCTTAGTATTAAAACTGCACACAAATAAGCCTTGTATAGGGCACTGGTCACACATAGGTAGTGCACAATGTCTGGCTTACAGCCTATTAGTGAAGCCCAAACTATTAGATTAGGCGGGCTGCCCAGCACTTTTTAAGTACACCCCATGAAGACAGACACCCTAGTTTACAAGGCCAACATTGATGGGTCTGGCTGCACCCTGAATAAAAATAACGTGCAAAAAATATATATGATATATATGAGGTATTAGTAAATATTTTGGCCAAAATACACAAGCTCGCAACCCGCGTCAAGGGTCCTCATACTTGCGAGTCCCTACACTAACATTAAAAGCAAAGACAAATTTAAATTCCCACCAAAATTCAAGAATTAACACAGGAAAAAAGGGCAACAGTGTTTACCTGCCTAGGTCTCAGTACTAATCATACCATATAATAACGATGACAGCAATACAGGTGCAAAATACTGATGCGACAACCACTCACATATTACCAATTAATGGAGGGGGGTGATTACATAGTATTAAAACTGCACACAAAATTATATGGGATTGCTACATCCTAATAGTGCATTAGTTCTGAGATCTGGGCAGGTAAATGCTATATTAATAATTGATTTTTTGAGGAAAGTTAAATTCTCTTTTGTTGGCTTTACTTTTAATCTAACTGAAATACACATAAGCTTTTTTCCTAAACATTAGGATCTGTGTAGAGCCATCAGCTCAAAAAGGCTTCCTTTGACAGACTTGGCATAAGCAGGTCAAAAGGAACCCTGATCTTTACCATTACACCCCTTTAGAGGAATGGAGACTTACCACATGCTCAGGGTTGCATCTACAGAGTAGCTGCTGGCCAGAGGAGCGAGCTTGAGGCTATAACTCTAACTAAAGCTTTTTTATTACTAAATGATGGGTTCTGTCTAAGGCCATTGGCTCAAAAAGGCTTCCTCGGACAGACTTGGCGCAAGCTACTCCATTCTGCAGATCCCAAGGGAACCCTGGCCTTTACCATTACACCCCTGTACAGGGATAGATACTTACCATAGGCCCAGGGTTGCATCTACAGAGTAGCTGCTGGCCGGAGGAGCGAGCTTGAGGCTATAGTGGTTGATTCAACTCTAACTAAAGCTTTTTTTTCCTAAATACTGGGATCTGTTTAAGGCTGTTGGCTCAAACAGACTTCCTCGGACAGACTTGGCGCAAGCTACTCCATTCTGCAGATCCCAAGGGAACCCTGGTTTTTACCATTACACCCCTGTACAGGGATAGATACTTACCATAGGCCCAGGGTTGCATCTACAGAGTAGCTGCTGGCCGGAGGAGTGCGCTTGAGGCTTGAGTAGTTGAGTCAATCCTAACTAAAGAAAAACCTATCTAATGACACTTTCTTGTTAGGACCTGTCTGAGGCCCATGGCTCAAAAAAGCTTCTTTGGAAAAACTTGGCAAAAGCCAGTCTATCCTACAGGTTCCAAAGGAACTCTGACCTTCACTCTTACATCCCTGTACAGTGATAAAGACTTATTACAGGGCCTTGATTGCATCTACATAGTAGATGCTGACTGGAGGGGCAAACTTAAGGTTAGAATGGTTCAGCCAACCCTAACTATTGCTACTTTCTTAAATGTTAGGATATTTCTGAGGCCGTTGGCTCAAACAGGCTTCCTTGGACAGACTTGGCGCAAAACACACCATTTCTGATGTTTCCAAATGAACCCTGGGCTTCACCCTTGAACCTCTATACAGGGACCGTTTCATAGTTTTAAGGTTGAAAGACACAAGTCCATCAAGTTCAACCTAAAAGCTAATGTGTTGATCCAGAGGAAGGCAAAAACCCCATGAGGCAGATGCTAATTGCCCCATATTAGGGGAAAAATTCCTTCCCGACTCCACATATGGTAATCAGACTAGTTCCCTGGATCAACGTCCCATAACAAAATCTAGTACGGATAACCTGCAATTTTATATTATTCAAGAAAGGCACACACATGCCCTCCTTGAATTTTTTTTAGAAAATTAAGTATTTCAATTTCATGTGGTAGAGAGTTTCATAACCTCATTGCTCACACAATAAAAATTTGCCAACTAACTTCCTTTAGACAAAGTGAATTAGGATCTTTATGCTAGAGTAATTGAATTAACTCTAACTGAAATAGATTAATGCTTTTTTCCTAAATGTTGAAATTTGTTTAAATCCATCAGCTCAAAAAGGCTTTCTCGGACAGACTTGGCGCAAGCTACTCCATTCTGCAGATCCCAAGGGAACCCTGGCCTTTACCATTACACCCCTGTACAGGGATAGATACTTACCATAGGCCCAGGGCTGCATCTACAGAGTAGCTGCTGGCCGGAGGAGCGAGCTTGAGGCTATAGTGGTTGATTCAACTCTAACTAAAGCTTTTTTTTCCTAAATACTGGGATCTGTTTAAGGCTGTTGGCTCAAACAGACTTCCTCGGACAGACTTGGCGCAAGCTACTCCATTCTGCAGATCCCAAGGGAACCCTGGTTTTTACCATTACACACCTGTACAGGGATAGATACTTACCATAGGCCCAGGGTTGCATCTACAGAGTAGCTGCTGGCCGGAGGAGTGCGCTTGAGGCTTGAGTAGTTGAATCAATCCTAACTAAAGAAAAACCTATCTAATGCCACTTTCTTGTTAGGACCTGTCTGAGGCCTATGGCTCAAAAAAGCTTCTTTGGAAAGACTTGGCAAAAGCCAGTCTATCCTACAGGTTCCAAAGGAACTCTGGCCTTCACTCTTACAGCCATGTACAGTGATAAAGACTTATTACAGGGCCTTGATTGCATCTACATAGTAGATGCTGACTGGAGGGGCAAACTTAAAGTTAGAATGGTTCAGCCAACCCTAACTATTGCTACTTTCTTAAATGTTAGGATATTTCTGAGGCCATTGGCTCAAACAGACTTCCTTGGACAGACTTGGCGCAAGACACACCATTTCTGATGTTTCCAAATGAACCCTGGGCTTCACCCTTGAACCTCTATACAGGGACCGTTTCATAGTTTTAAGGTTGAAAGACACAAGTCTGTCAAGTTCAACCTAAAAGCTAATGTGTTGATCCAGAGGAAGGCAAAAACCCCATGAGGCAGATGCTAATTGCCCCATATTAGGGGAAAAATTCCTTCCCGACTCCACATATGGCAATCAGACTAGTTCCCTGGATCAACGTCCCATAACAAAATCTAGTACGGATAACCTGCAATTTTATATTATTTAAGAAAGGCACACACATGCCCTCCTTGAATTTTTTTTAGAAAATTAAGTATTTCAATTTCATGTGGTAGAGAGTTTCATAACCTCATTGCTCACACAATAAAAATTTGCCAACTAACTTCCTTTAGACAAAGTGAATTAGGATCTTTATGCTAGAGTAATTGAATTAACTCTAACTGAAATAGATTAATGCTTTTTTCCTAAATGTTGAAATTTGTTTAAATCCATCAGCTCAAAAAGGCTTTCTCGGACAGACTTGGCGCAAGCTACTCCATTCTGCAGATCCCAAGGGAACCCTGGCCTTTACCATTACACCCCTGTACAGGGATAGATACTTACCATAGGCCCAGGGTTGCATCTACAGAGTAGCTGCTGGCCAGAGGAGCGAGCTTGAGGCTATAGTGGTTGATTCAACTCTAACTAAAGCTTTTTTTTCCTAAATACTGGGATCTGTTTAAGGCTGTTGGCTCAAACAGACTTCCTCGGACAGACTTGGCGCAAGCTACTCCATTCTGCAGATCCCAAGGGAACCCTGGTTTTTACCATTACACCCCTGTACAGGGATAGATACTTACCATAGGCCCAGGGTTGCATCTACAGAGTAGCTGCTGGCCGGAGGAGTGCGCTTGAGGCTTGAGTAGTTGAGTCAATCCTAACTAAAGAAAAACCTATCTAATGACACTTTCTTGTTAGGACCTGTCTGAGGCCTATGGCTCAAAAAAGCTTCTTTGGAAAAACTTGGCAAAAGCCAGTCTATCCTACAGGTTCCAAAGGAACTCTGACCTTCACTCTTACATCCCTGTACAGTGATAAAGACTTATTACAGGGCCTTGATTGCATCTACATAGTAGATGCTGACTGGAGGGGCAAACTTAAGGTTAGAATGGTTCAGCCAACCCTAACTATTGCTACTTTCTTAAATGTTAGGATATTTCTGAGGCCGTTGGCTCAAACAGGCTTCCTTGGACAGACTTGGCGCAAAACACACCATTTCTGATGTTTCCAAATGAACCCTGGGCTTCACCCTTGAACCTCTATACAGGGACCGTTTCATAGTTTTAAGGTTGAAAGACACAAGTCCATCAAGTTCAACCTAAAAGCTAATGTGTTGATCCAGAGGAAGGCAAAAACCCCATGAGGCAGATGCTAATTGCCCCATATTAGGGGAAAAATTCCTTCCCGACTCCACATATGGCAATCAGACTAGTTCCCTGGATCAACGTCCCATAACAAAATCTAGTACGGATAACCTGCAATTTTATATTATTCAAGAAAGGCACACACATGCCCTCCTTGAATTTTTTTTAGAAAATTAAGTATTTCAATTTCATGTGGTAGAGAGTTTCATAACCTCATTGCTCACACAATAAAAATTTGCCAACTAACTTCCTTTAGACAAAGTGAATTAGGATCTTTATGCTAGAGTAATTGAATTAACTCTAACTGAAATAGATTAATGCTTTTTTCCTAAATGTTGAAATTTGTTTAAATCCATCAGCTCAAAAAGGCTTTCTCGGACAGACTTGGCGCAAGCTACTCCATTCTGCAGATCCCAAGGGAACCCTGGCCTTTACCATTACACCCCTGTACAGGGATAGATACTTACCATAGGCCCAGGGCTGCATCTACAGAGTAGCTGCTGGCCGGAGGAGCGAGCTTGAGGCTATAGTGGTTGATTCAACTCTAACTAAAGCTTTTTTTTCCTAAATACTGGGATCTGTTTAGGGCTGTTGGCTCAAACAGACTTCCTCGGACAGACTTGGCGCAAGCTACTCCATTCTGCAGATCCCAAGGGAACCCTGGTTTTTACCATTACACACCTGTACAGGGATAGATACTTACCATAGGCCCAGGGTTGCATCTACAGAGTAGCTGCTGGCCGGAGGAGTGCGCTTGAGGCTTGAGTAGTTGAATCAATCCTAACTAAAGAAAAACCTATCTAATGCCACTTTCTTGTTAGGACCTGTCTGAGGCCTATGGCTCAAAAAAGCTTCTTTGGAAAGACTTGGCAAAAGCCAGTCTATCCTACAGGTTCCAAAGGAACTCTGGCCTTCACTCTTACAGCCATGTACAGTGATAAAGACTTATTACAGGGCCTTGATTGCATCTACATAGTAGATGCTGACTGGAGGGGCAAACTTAAAGTTAGAATGGTTCAGCCAACCCTAACTATTGCTACTTTCTTAAATGTTAGGATATTTCTGAGGCCATTGGCTCAAACAGGCTTCCTTGGACAGACTTGGCGCAAGACACACCATTTCTGATGCTTGCAAATGAACCCTGGGCTTCACCCTTGAACCTCTATACAGGGACCGTTTCATAGTTTTAAGGTTGAAAGACACAAGTCTGTCAAGTTCAACCTAAAAGCTAATGTGTTGATCCAGAGGAAGGCAAAAACCCCATGAGGCAGATGCTAATTGCCCCATATTAGGGGAAAAATTCCTTCCCGACTC
The DNA here is from genome assembly GCF_046119375.1 of Phyllobates terribilis. NCBI lineage: Eukaryota > Metazoa > Chordata > Amphibia > Anura > Dendrobatidae > Phyllobates > Phyllobates terribilis. Next base: position 1,280,896 of record NW_027362957.1, read on the forward strand.
CACATATGGCAATCAGACTAGTTCCCTGGATCAACGTCCCATAACAAAATCTAGTACGGATAACCTGCAATTTTATATAATTTAAGAAAGGCACACACATGCCCTCCTTGAATTTTTTTTAGAAAATTAAGTATTTCAATTTCATGTGGTAGAGAGTTTCATAACCTCATTGCTCACACAATAAAAATTTGCCAACTAACTTCCTTTAGACAAAGTGAATTAGGATCTTTATGCTAGAGTAATTGAATTAACTCTAACTGAAATAGATTAATGCTTTTTTCCTAAATGTTGAAATTTGTTTAAATCCATCAGCTCAAAAAGGCTTTCTCGGACAGACTTGGCGCAAGCTACTCCATTCTGCAGATCCCAAGGGAACCCTGGCCTTTACCATTACACCCCTGTACAGGGATAGATACTTACCATAGGCCCAGGGCTGCATCTACAGAGTAGCTGCTGGCCGGAGGAGCGAGCTTGAGGCTATAGTGGTTGATTCAACTCTAACTAAAGCTTTTTTTTCCTAAATACTGGGATCTGTTTAAGGCTGTTGGCTCAAACAGACTTCCTCGGACAGACTTGGCGCAAGCTACTCCATTCTGCAGATCCCAAGGGAACCCTGGTTTTTACCATTACACCCCTGTACAGGGATAGATACTTACCATAGGCCCAGGGTTGCATCTACAGAGTAGCTGATGGCCGGAGGAGTGCGCTTGAGGCTTGAGTAGTTGAATCAATCCTAACTAAAGGAAAACCTATCTAATGCCACTTTCTTGTTAGGACCTGTCTGAGGCCTATGGCTCAAAAAAGCTTCTTTGGAAAGACTTGGCAAAAGCCAGTCTATCCTACAGGTTCCAAAGGAACTCTGGCCTTCACTCTTACAGCCCTGTACAGCGATAAAGACTTATTACAGGGCCTTGATTGCATCTACATAGTAGATGCTGACTGGAGGGGCAAACTTAAGGCTAGAATGGTTCAGCCAACCCTAACTATTGCTACTTTCTTCAATGTTAAGATATTTCTGAGGCCGTTGGCTCAAACAGGCTTCCTTGGACAGACTGGGCGCAAAACACACCATTTCTGATGTTTCCAAATGAACCCTGGGCTTCACCCTTGAACCTCTATACAGGGACCGTTTCATAGTTTTAAGGTTGAAAGACACAAGTCCATCAAGTTCAACCTAAAAGCTAATGTGTTGATCCAGAGGAAGGCAAAAACCCCATGAGGCAGATGCTAATTGCCCCATATTAGGGGAAAAATTCCTTCCCGACTCCACATATGGCAATCAGACTAGTTCCCTGGATCAACGTCCCATAACAAAATCTAGTACGGATAACCTGCAATTTTATATTATTCAAGAAAGGCACACACATGCCCTCCTTGAATTTTTTTTAGAAAATTAAGTATTTCAATTTCATGTGGTAGAGAGTTTCATAACCTCATTGCTCACACAATAAAAATTTGCCAACTAACTTCCTTTAGACAAAGTGAATTAGGATCTTTATGCTAGAGTAATTGAATTAACTCTAACTGAAATAGATTAATGCTTTTTTCCTAAATGTTGAAATTTGTTTAAATCCATCAGCTCAAAAAGGCTTTCTCGGACAGACTTGGCGCAAGCTACTCCATTCTGCAGATCCCAAGGGAACCCTGGCCTTTACCATTACACCCCTGTACAGGGATAGATACTTACCATAGGCCCAGGGCTGCATCTACAGAGTAGCTGCTGGCCGGAGGAGCGAGCTTGAGGCTATAGTGGTTGATTCAACTCTAACTAAAGCTTTTTTTTCCTAAATACTGGGATCTGTTTAAGGCTGTTGGCTCAAACAGACTTCCTCGGACAGACTTGGCGCAAGCTACTCCATTCTGCAGATCCCAAGGGAACCCTGTTTTTTACCATTACACCCCTGTACAGGGATAGATACTTACCATAGGCCCAGGGTTGCATCTACAGAGTAGCTGCTGGCCGGAGGAGTGCGCTTGGGGCTTGAGTAGTTGAATCAATCCTAACTAAAGAAAAACCTATCTAATGCCACTTTCTTGTTAGGAACTGTCTGAGGCCTATGGCTCAAAAAAGCTTCTTTGGAAAGACTTGGCAAAAGCCAGTCTATCCTACAGGTTCCAAAGGAACTCTGGCCTTCACTCTTTCAGCTCTGTACAGCGATAAAGACTTATTGCAGGGCCTTGATTGCATCTACATAGTAGATACTGACTGGAGGGGCAAACTTAAGGCTAGAATGGTTCAGCCAACCCTAACTATTGCTACTTTCTTAAATGTTAGGATATTTCTGAGGCCGTTGGCTCAAACAGGCTTCCTTGGACAGACTGGGCGCAAAACACACCATTTCTGATGTTTCCAAATGAACCCTGGGCTTCACCCTTGAACCTCAATACAAGGACAGTTTCATAGTTTAAAGGTTGAAAGACACAAGTCCATCAAGTTCAACCTAAAAGCTAATGTGTTGATCCAGAGGAAGGCAAAAACCCCATGAGGCAGATGCTAATTGCCCCATATTAGAGGAAAAATTCCTTCCCGACTCCACATATGGCAATCAGACTAGTTCCCTGGATCAACGTCCCATAACAAAATCTAGTACGGATAACCTGCAATTTTATATTATTCAAGAAAGGCACACATATGCCCTCCTTGAATTTTTTTTAGAAAATTAAGTATTTCAAGTTCATGTGGTAGAGAGTTCCATAACCTCATTGCTCACACAATAAAAATTTGCCAACTAACTTCCTTTAGACAAAGTGAATTAGGATCTTTATGCTAGAGTAATTGAATTAACTCTAACTGAAATAGATTAATGCTTTTTTCCTAAATGTTGAAATTTGTTTAAATCCATCAGCTCAAAAAGGCTTTCTCGGACAGACTTGGCACAAGCTACTCCATTCTGCAGATCCCAAGAGAACCCTGGCCTTTACCATTACACGCCTGTACATGGATAGATACTTACCATAGGCCCAGGGCTGCATCTACAGAGTAGCTGCTGGCCGGAGGAGCGAGCTTGAGGCTATAGTGGTTGATTCAACTCTAACTGAAGCTTTTTTTTTCCTAAATACTGGGATCTGTTTAAGGCTGTTGGCTCAAACAGACTTCCTCGGACAGACTTGGCGCAAGCTACTCCATTCTGCAGATCCCAAGGGAACCCAGGTTTTTACCATTACACCCCTGTACAGGGATAGATACTTACCATAGGCCCAGGGTTGCATCTACAGAGTAGCTGCTGGCCGGAGGAGTGCGCTTGAGGCTTGAGTAGTTGAATCAATCCTAACTAAAGAAAAACCTATCTAATGCCACTTTCTTGTTAGGACCTGTCTGAGGCCTATGGCTCAAAAAAGCTTCTTTGGAAAGACTTGGCAAAAGCCAGTCTATCCTACAGGTTCCAAAGGAACTCTGGCCTTCACTCTTACAGCCCTGTACAGCGATAAAGACTTATTACATGGCCTTGATTGCATCTACATAGTAGATGCTGACTGGAGGGGCAAACTTAAGGCTAGAATGGTTCAGCCACCCTAACTATTGCTACTTTCTGAAATGTTAGGATATTTCTGAGGCCGTTGGCTCAAACAGGCTTCCTTGAACAGACTGGGCGCAAAACACACCATTTCTGATGGTTCCAAATGAACCCTGGGCTTCACCCTTGAACCTCAATACAGGGACAGTTTCATAGTTTTAAGGTTGAAAGACACAAGTCCATCAAGTTCAACCTAAAAGCTAATGTGTTGATCCAGAGGAAGGCAAAAACCCCATGAGGCAGATGCTAATTGCCCCATTTTAGGGGAAAAATTCCTTCCCGACTCCACATATGGCAGTCAGACTAGTTCCCTGGATCAACGTAACATAACAAAATCTATTACCACTAACCTGAAATGTTATATTATTCAAGGAACATTTTTCATCAAGCAGTTTTCACCGAAAATGTGTTGCACAACTGTTTGAATCTCAGTAAATTCCTGCGCAACTTACATTTGAATACTCTGACCTTTTTACACCCACTCTTTTAACTTCTTAAATAGTGAACAGAGCTTATCTGGACCGCTTGTGGCTTAGCTTTACCTGAAAACTTATTACAAATTAGGCTGGAAAAGTGGTGTAAAATAGGACTAAAATTGACTCCATCTTTTGACTGGAGTACATTTCTTGAGGTGTAGTACGTCAGCTTTAAGGGGATATTTCAATAAATGAATGACCCTGGCTGCAGGTATAAAGAATCAAACTGTGCTGTCCTGACCCATTCCTGGGATTGTGTATGGCACTGACATCACCTCAATACTGCCGCAGCCAACAAATGTAATCAGACGGACTGCCCAGCTGAGCGCACTGAGCTGCTGCAGCACTGAGATGGTGGAACCTCTTTTTTTTAATTAAATGACCTGCAGCTAGGGACATTCATTTATTGAAAGGGAACAACCCCTTTAAGGATGAGTCAAGTTCATTAAGAGGTTTAGTCTTTTTAATGAATTTGGTGCACGTTCCTCCAATAGGCGCTTCATGAATGCTGGTATAGAAATCCACCAGCCTTGATGAATCGGCCACCATAGGTGTACATGGCATGAGCATATACAGAACAGTTGTGTAGTATACGTTACCAGGCCCTCATGATGCTCTTGGTCCTGGATGGCCTTCCACAGTCTGCTTTCTTGCTTCATCATCTTGAAGGGCTCCACTTTCTTTTCTTCTGGCTGGCATGGTGCGGCTCTATCATCCTGCTCCTTTAACACGAAGGGACGAATGACTGTAAAGCTGCCAGGAGCGTTTTTTTATCCCCTTAGATCATTGTGACACCACAAAGTGATGACATAGACAAGTGGGTGAGGCGCCTTTATTCAGTCATCGGGTGTGGTCAGAAGAAATTAGCATATTCCGTGATGTTACTACAATGAGAACAGACATGAACATTCTATTCGGAACCCGACCGCCATTATCAGCGGAACCTTCACTGCTGTCAGATTGGCACTAAAAACAAAAAGAGACCGCGGTGAACCTGGACAGTAACAATCTACAGGGACAGTGACTGCTAAGCGGACTTCATGTCAGATGTTATGCAGTTTTGTCAGAAAAAAAAACAATAAAATATATAAAAGACAGGCTCCAATAAACCTTAAACACTGGGCTGTAGTCACAGATTCTCCTTCCACCTGCAGCACATTGCTCTCCTGCCTAACCCTCCCCGTCCTGCAGCATGTTTCTCACCGCTTAATTCTCCCACTCCTGCAGCACATCACTCCCCTGTCTAAACCTCCCCCTCTTGCGGCACATTGCTCCCGTCTAATCCTCCCCTCCTTGCAGCACATTGTGCCCTTTCTAAATCTCCCCCTTCCTGCACCACATCACCCACTGCCAAATCCCCTCTTGCACCACATCGCCCACTGCCAAATCCTGCACTTCCTGCAGCATATCGCTCCCTGCCTAATCCTCTCCTATTGCATTACATCACTCCCCTGCATAAGCCACCTCTTCCTGCAGCACATCGCTTCCCTGCCTAAGCCTCCCCCTCCTGCATTACATCACTCCCCTGCCTAATCCTCCTCTTCCTGCAGCACAGCGCTCCCTGCCTAATCCTCCTCTTCCTGCAGCACATCGCTTCCCTGCCTAAGCCTCCCCCTCCTGCCTTACATCACTCCCCTGCCTAATCCTCCTCTTCCTGCAGCACAGCGCTCCCTGCCTAATCCTCCTCTTCCTGCAGCACATCGCTCCCCTGACCCCCTCTTACGTGACATCTTTTCTATCAGTTACATTTGTGAAGTAACTGCTGTCTCCTGTGAGCAGTGGAGAGCGAAGCTGAGAGCCAGGAGGCTCTGCCCCTCTGCCCCTTCTTGCCACATCATCATCCATCTACATCAGGGCTGTCAAACTCAAATATATAGAGGGCCAAAAGGAAGAGTTTAACTCAGAAAAATAAGTCAACACTTTATCAGATGTTTCTGTGAAAACTTGAGTACAACAAATAAGATTTTGTTATTTTCCCTCAGTTATAAAAAAAATAGTTATGAGAAAAGTGTGACAAAAAGGAGTCATAAAATGCACCAAAATGAAATATCACAATTTATGGCTCAAATTGAGGTGAAGCAAGGAAGAGGTTGAGCTTAGCTAATGAGATGCATCAAACATACAGGTGCTTCTCACAAAATTAGAATATCATCAAAAAGTTAATTTATTTCAGTTCTTCAATCCAAAAAGTGAAACTCATATATTATACAGAGTCATTACAGAGTGATCTATTTCAAGTGTTTATTTCTGTTAATGTTGATAATGATGGCTTACAGCCAATGAAAACACAAAGTCATTATCTCAGTAAATTAGAATAATTAACAAAAATCACCTGCAAAGGCTTCTTACGCATTTAAAAAGGTCCCTTTGTCTGTTTCAGTAGGCTCCACAATCATGGGGAAGACTGCTGACTTGACAGATGTCCAGAAGGCAGTCATTGACACACTCCACAAGGAGTGTAAACCACAAAAGGTCATTGCTAAAGAAGCTGGCTGTTAACAGAGTGCTGTATCCAAGCATATTTATGGAAAGTTGAGTGGAAAGAAAAAGTGTGGTAGGAAGAGGTGCACAAGCAACCGGGATAACCGCAGCCTTGAAAAGATTGTTAAGGAAAGGCCATTCAAACATTTGGGGAGGATTCACAAGGAGTGGACTGCTGCTGGAGTCATTGCTTCAAGAGCCACCACACACAGACGTATCCAGGACATGGGCTACAAGTGTCACATTCCTTGTGTCGAGCCACTCATCACCAATAGACAACGCCAGAAGCATCTTACCTGGGCCAAGGAGAAAAACACCTGGACTGTTGCTCAGTGGTCCAAGGTGTTGTTTTCCGATGAAAGTAAATTTTGCATTTAATTTGGAAATCAAGGTCCCAGAGTCTGGAGGAAGAGTGGAGAGGCCACAATCCAAGCTGCTTGAGGTCTCGTGTGAAGTTTCCACAATCAGTGATGGTTTGGGGAGCCATGTCATCTGCTGGTGTAGGTCCACTGTGTTTTATCAAGACCAAAGTCAGCGCACCCGTCTACCAGGACATTGTAGAGCCCTTCATGCTTCCCTCTGCCCACAAGCTTTTTGGAGATGGAAATGTCATTTTCCAGCAGGACTTGGCCCCTGTTCACACTGCCAAAAGTACCAATACCTGGTTTACACAACAGTATCACTGTGCTTGATTGGCAGCAAACTCACCTGACCTTAACCCCATAGAGAATCTATTATAGAGAATCTATGGGGTATTGTCAAGAGAAAGATGAGAGACACCAGACCCAACAATGCAGACGAGCTGAAGGCTTCTATCAAAGCCACCTGGGCTTCCATAACACCTCAGCAGTGTCACAGGCTGATCGCCTCCATGCCACATTGCCGCATTGATGCAGTAATTGATGCAAAAGGAGCCTGGCCAAGTATTGAGGGCATTTACTGAACATACATTTCAGTAGGACAACATTTCAGATTTTAAAAACATTTTTCAAGCTGGTGTTATAAAGTATTCTAATTTACTGAGATAATAGCATTAACAGAAATAAACACTTAAAATAGATCACTCTGTCTGTAATGACTCTATATAATATGAGTTTTACTTTTTGTATTGAAGAACTGAAATAAATTAACTTTTTGATGATATTCTAATTTTGTGAGAAGCACCTATAGTATGCTATATGCCCAATTTTAACAAATGTACTGCAATTTTTGCTGAATGTGTTCAGAAATGTACAGATGTGTAAGCAGACAAATGCAGAGACTTAGGCTATGTGCCCACGATGCACAAAAGCTCCGGATTTTTCCTGAGCGTTTCTGCATCTCCCTGGCAGAAAAAACGCATGCGGATTGTACATGCGGATTGTACATGCGGATTGTACATGCGGATTGTACATGCGGATTGTACATGCGGATTGTGCATGCGGATTGTACATGCGGATTGTACATGCGGATTGTACATGCGGATTGTATATGCGGATTGTATATGCGGATTGTACATGCGGATTGTACATGCGGATTGTACATGCGGATTGTACATGCGGATTGTACATGCGTTTTTCCTGCCAGGGACATGCAGAAGTGAAGCGTTCTTCACATGTATTTCCACATGCGGGTTGACAAGCGCTTTACAAGTGATTTTAGCATCACTTGGAAAGTGCTTGTCAATTTGGTCACACTATAGAAATCCATGAAAACGGCATGGATTTATATAGTGTGACCCCAAAGACTGGTTAAAAATAAAAAAATCTACTGTATAATTGTCTTATCCCGCCTGTCTGTCTGTCTGTTTGTCCGTCTGTCCTGGAAATCCCGCGTCGCTCATTGGTCCGGCAGCGGCCAATCAGCGCCGCGGGATTTCTGAAAAAAGATGGCGGCCGTTAGCGGCTCATCTGCGGGACGGAGCTCAGCGGCGATGCAGCCGGGAGATGAGCGCCGCGAGGCGCTCATCTCCCGGCCGGTACCAGCAGAAGGACATCGACCGCCGGACCCATCTGCGGGACGGAGATGCAGCCGGGAGCCAAGATCGTGTAGCCAAGATCGGTGATTGGTCGCGGCCGATATTTAAATTTGGCGCCCAAATCGGTGATTGGTCGCGGGCAGCGTCCGCGACCAATCAGTACAGTAGTGTTTAACTTTTGCGGCAAGATCAGTGATTGGTCGCGGGCCAAGACCGCGACCAATCACCGATTTGTGCGGCACATTTAAATAGCGGCCGCGACCAATTGGATGTCAGCGCCGCTCAACGGTCCTCCCTTCACACCCTAGCCGCATGGATGTCAGCGCCGCTCCCCAGTCCTCCCTTCACACCCTAGCCGCATGGATGTCAGCGCCGCTCCCCGGTCCTCCCTTCACACCCTAGCCGCTGATGTCCCCACAGTATCTGCATGGTGTTACAAAGGTCCGGATATTTGTGTTAAAGATTGCTGATTGGTCGCCGACGCTATTTAAATGTGGCGCCAAAATCGGTGATTGGTCGCGCCCAGCGTCGGCGACCAATCAGCGATTTTTAACACAATTGTCCGGACCTTTGTAACATCATGCGGATACTGTGGGGACATCAGCGGCTAGGGTGTGAAGGGAGGACCGGGGAGCGGCGCTGACATCCAATTGGTCGCAGCCGCTATTTAAATGTGCCGCACAAATCGGTGATTGGTCGCAGTCTTGGCCCGCGACCAATCACTGATCTTGCCGCAAAAGTTAAACACTACTGTGCTGATTGGTCGCGGACGCTGCCCGCGACCAATCACCGATTAGGGCGCCAAATTTAAATATCGGCCGCGACCAATCACCGATCTTGGCTCCACATTTAAACACCGCTGTACTGATTGGTCACGGACGCTATTTAAATGTGGCGCCAAAATCGGTGATTGGTCGCGCCAAGCTTCGGCGACCAATCAGCACAGCGGTGTTTAAATGTGGAGCCAAGATCGGTGATTGGTCGCGGCCGATATTTAAATTTGGCGCCCAAATCGGTGATTGGTCGCGGGCAGCGCCAGCGACCAATCACCGATTTTTAACACAAATGTCCGGACCTTTGTAACACCATGCGGATACTGTGGGGACATCAGCGGCTAGGGTGTCAAGGGAGGACCGGGGAGCGGCGCTGCGGGTCCGGATACTTCTGCTGCGAGCAGTCGCTCATCTCCTGGCTTCTCGCAGCGGAAGTTGCCGCACAGGCAGCGGCGCTCCCCGGTCCTCACTAATACGATTCCGCTCCCCGGTCCTCACCAATACGATTCACTGATTGGTCTCGCTCTCCACACGCGACCAATCAGTGATCTTGGCGCTAAAGTTAAACACCGCTCTGCTGATTGGTCGCGGCCGCTGCCCGTGACCAATCACCGATTTGGGCGCCACATTTAAATAGCGGCCGCGACCAATCACCGATCTTGCCGCCACATTTAAACACTGCTGTGCTGATTGGTCGCGGACGCCAGACGCGACCAATCAGCGATTTTGGCGCCAAATTTAAACCCGCTCCGCTAGTTGGTCGCGGATGCCGGCCGCGACTAATCAGCATTACTGGCGCCAAATTTAAACACCGCTCTGCTGATTGATCGCGGTCGCTGGCCGAGATCAATCAGCAGTATTGGCGCCAAATTTAAACACCGCTCTGCTGATTAGTCGCGGTCGCCGTCCACGACCAATCAGCAATATTGGCGCAAAATTTAAACACCGCTCTGCTGATTGGTCGCGGTCGCCGTCCGCGACCAATCAGCAGTATTGGCGCCAAATTTAAACCCCGCTATGCTGATTGGTCGCGGTTGCCGGCCGCGACCAATCAGCAGTATTGGCGCCAAATTTAAACACCGCTCTGCTGATTGGTCGCGGGCGGCGATTGCGACCAATCAGCATTATTGGCGCCAAATTTAAACCCCGCTCTGCTGATTGGTCGAGACAGCCGGCCGCCACCAATCAGCAATTTTGGCGCCAAATTTAAACCCCGCTCTGCTGATTGGTCGCGGTTGCCGGCCGCGACTAATCAGTATTGTTGGCGCCAAATTGCCGGCCGCGACTAATCAGCATTATTGCCGCCAAATTTAAACACCGCTCTGCTGAATGGTCGTGGCCGTGACCAGTCACTACTATTGGCGCCAAATTTAAACACCGCTTTGCTGATTGGTCGCGACCGGCGGCTGCAACCAATCAGCATTATTGGCGCAAAATTTAAACCCCGCTCTGCTGATTGGTCACGTTCGCTGGCCGCGACCAATCAGCATTATTGGCGCAAAATTTAAACCCCACCCTGCTGATTAGTCGCGACTGCCGGCCGTGACCAATCAGCGATATAGCCGCTAAATTTCAACACCGCTTTGCTGATTGGTCGCGGTTGTTGGCCGCGACCAATCAGCGATTTTGGCGCCAAATTTAAACACCGCTCTGCTGATTGCGCCCGGTCTGCCGCATACATATTCTAGAATACCCGATGCGTTAGAATCAGGCCACCATCTATAAATCTATACTTAACTTCCGATGGCCCCCGCAGTCTTGCTTCGCTCCGTCCTGGCTGCCGGCAGATCGCGGTACACTGAAGGACCTGCTGTCACATGACTATGACGTCAGCGCAGGTCCTTCAGTCCATCGCGAGCTGCCGGCATGGGAGGACGAGCGCAGCGGGGGCCGTCAGAAGGTAAATATAACATTTATTTTATATTTTATTCTTTTTTTTGACAGGTTCTATGGTACCCGGGTCCGGAGGAGAGTCTCCCATCCTCCACACGCGGGTACCATCCGCACATTGAACGCATGTATTCCGCATGTGCTTATCTAGTGAAGCGGAATCCATTTGTTCCAATGCAAGTCAATGGCGGCGAAAAAGCAGCGCTTACGCGAAATAATTGGTAGTGCTGCGTTTTCTTCCGCAATGATAATCCGCAGTGGATATTTCCGCAGCATGTGTACAGCACATGCGGACTATCATTGGGGAACATGGCAGACCTTCTAACATGCGTTTTTAAGCGTTTCTGCAGCGTTTTTGCCATGCCGAAACGCTTAAAAAACGCATTGTGGGCACACAGCCTTAGGCCATGTGCCCACGCAGCGTTTTTGTAGCATTTTTGCGGCATTTTTACGGCCGCGAAAACGTTTGTAGAACAGTCTGCCATGCAAAGCCATGTGAATTCGGATGTGCTGTGCACATGATGCGCTAATTTGCGCGCCAAATTCGCATTACTTTGCAAAACGCAGCATGACCATTTCTACTGCGATTACGCTGAAGCTTATTCGCGATGCGTGTGGTATCTGGGAGGAAGACGAGACTACAACTCCTCTTCATCCCGGCTACCACGCGGTGAAAAAAAGAAATAAAAAAGTTAAAAACAAACAAAACCTGTATATTCACCTCTCCGGCGGCCCCCGCTCTGCTCTCCGGTCTCCTCCGGTCTGCTGTCTGTACTGTCAGGACCTGCGGTGACGTCATTTAGTCAGGTGATGGTTGCATGACAGCTGACGTCGGCATCAGGTGATGGTCGCGTGACCATCAGCTGACTAAATGACGTCACCGCAGGTCCTGACCGTACACTGCAGGACGCTGAAGAGAGAAGACGCGGCCGGGAGCAGACCGGAGGAGACCGGAGAGCAGACCGGGGGCCGCCGGAGAGGTGAATATACCGTTGTTTTTTTTTATTTATTAACGTTTTCTTTTTTTTACTATAGATGCTGCATTTAAAGCATCTAAGTTGTTCACACATTATAGATCCATGTCGGTTGCATGGATTTATATTGTGTGATCAACTTGTCAAGCACTTTTCCAAGTGATGCTCAAAATTGCTTGGAAAAGTGCTTGAAAAAACGCATGTGAAAACGCTTCTCTCTGGCAGAAAAAACGCATGTAAATCTGCATCAAATCTGCTAGGTGTGCACACAGCCTTATAGCTGGTTTTGCTCTGAGCTGAGATGTCCAGGCTGAATAATGCTCTGGGAGCAGAACCCATCAGCAGAATCTGTCTGTTTCCTGCCTTGTAGCAGTGGATCCCGGCTATTTAGCTCACAGAGCATTGTCTACACAAGATACAATTGTATCCAATTTTCAGCTGGGAACAGGACTATGGACAAGTTTTGCAGCAACTGCATTTGTGATAGGAAATGTTGATCAATCTAGATTTTCTTCAGTGTTCTTATTCATTGCAGAAAATCTTAAAAAAGCCGAGGAATGTGGGCAACATGGTGGGTCAATGATTAACGCTGTGGGGCTGGGTTCATATAATAGCAAGGACAACATCTGCAAGGAGTTTGTATGTTCTCCCCGTGTTTGTATGGGTTTCCTCCGGGTTCTCCGGTTTCCTCCCACACTCCAAAGACATACTGATAGGGAATTCATATTGTGAGCCCCAATGGGGACAGTGATGATAATGTCTGTAAGGTGCTACGAAATCTAACGGCGCTATATAAGAGAGTAAAATAAATATATAACTAAATAAAATGAATGTATTAAAAGGCTAAGATTGCAAAGAGCTTGTAAAAACAAGAAACTTTGCAATTTCCTTCTTATTCAAAATCTTCTCTGTTCTCAAGAAGGAAAAGATTTTTAATTCTGCAGTGTACAGCTCATTGCTATGGTTACTGACCACCTGAGAAGTGGCTGGTCTCCTTGGCAAGAAGCGCTCACTTGCAGACTGGTGGACTTCAGCGCCCCTGTGCCTGTCCCATTCTGCAGAGGCAAAGCCGCCTCTGCCCGCAGAATGCAAGAGGGCACAATTCAGACAAGCGGCTCAGCCAAGCCACCGGCCAGAACTGTAAATCTTCAGCTTCTGATGAGAGGAACACAAGACCACCCCTTTAATAAAGGAGTAGAGCAGAACTCATACAGTGATTAGTGGGGGTCTGACACCTGAAATCCCCAGACATCAGCTACTTCTGCAAGATGATGTACACAGTGTTAAGAGCTGGAATAGCACAGCTCCGCACACTGTGCAATGGCTGGTTTCAGGTACTACAGCTCAGATCACAATCATTTCAATAGGAGCTGCAGTACCAAGATCGGCCACTACACAGTGTACAGCGCTGTGCTGTTTGGGCTCTACGCTGAGTATTTCCAGCTGCTGTCTTATTGGTGAGGGGGCCGTGTGTTGGAACCTCACTGATCTGATATTGATGACCAGGGTCGGACTGCGGTGTCTGGGGCCCACAGGGGAAATTAACTCTAGGGGCCCACCTACAGCAAGATGCAAATATCTGTTATCCGCTCTCGCTGTTATAGTGGAGCATTGACTGGCGGCTCCTGCACATCTACTGGGCGACACTCTAACTGGGATGGACATGTTTGCATTAAAGGGCTTCTTTGGTTAAAACTAGTGTTGAGCGAGTATGTTCTGTTAACCCTTTCGGCGAGTATGCTCGGGCCGAGCTCCGAGTATTTATAGCTGCTCGGTGATATGGTTGAATCGCTCCCGTGTGCATGATTTGCGACTGTTTGACGGTTTTAATACATGTGAGGAATGTGTAAGAAATAACCACCATAAATGAGGAGGGCACCATCTAATAAACGGGATCTACCTGCAGCATCTCATGAACTAACAAGTGGAAAATTATTTTTGGGAAAGAGGAGATGCTAACTAATAGTGATCACCAAAATGATAAAGAAAAAAATAAATAAATAGTGATCAATAGCAATATCAATCTATGAAAATATATCAATTTATTAAATACAAATGTTTCCTGACACATATACATGTAGTAACAAACTAACAAACATATAAAACACCATAAAATAGTGGAAAAACACCACTGTCTAAAGAGCCATCATTTTGGTGATCACTATTAGTTAGCAAATAATTTTCCGAATGTGTAAGAAATAGACATTCCTCACATGTATTAACCCCTTAAGCCGCGGAGCATTTTCCATTTTTGCATTTTCGCTTTTTGCTCCACTTGTTCCCAGAGCCATAGCGTTTTTATTTTTTGGTCAATATGGCCATGTTAGGGCTTATTTTTTGCGGGACGAGTTGTACTTTTCAACGCCATTACTAGTTTTACCATGCCGTGTACGGGAAAACGGGAAAAAAATTCCAAGCGCCGTGAAATTCCAAAAAAAGTGCAATACCACTGAGGTTTTTTTTAATTTTTTTTTACCACGTTCACTGAATGCTAAAACTGACCTGCCATTATTATTCTCCAGGTCATTAAGAGTTCAAAGACACCAAACATGTATAGGTTCTTTTTTATTTAAGTGATGAAAAAAAATTCCAAAGTTTGGTAAAAAAAAAAAATGGTGCCATTTTCCGAGACCCGTAGTGTCTCCATTTTTCGGGATCTGGGACAGGGTGAGGGCTTATTTTTTGTGAACCGAGCTGAAGTTTTTATAGATGCTATTTTGGGGTAGATCCGATGTTTTGATCGCCCGTTATTGCATTTTATTGCAATTTTACGGCGACCAAAAAACGTAATTCTGTCGTTTAGAATTTTTTTCTCATTACGCCATTTACCGATCGCATTAATTCTTTTTTTATATTGATAGATAGGGCAATTCTAAATGCGGCGATACCAAATATGTGTATGTAGGGTTTTTTTTTATGATTTTATTTTGAATGAGGCGAAAGGGGGGTGATTTAAACTTTTATATTTTTTTATTTTTTTTCATATTTTTTAAAACTTTTTTTTTCACTTTTTGCTTGCTTCTGTAGTTTCCATAGGAGACTAGAAGCAGCAACTGTCCGATCGCCTCTGCTACATACAGGGGACGATCAGATCCCCTGTATGCAGCAGAAATGGTCCTGTGCTATGAGCGCCGACCACTAGGTGGCGCTCACAGCGACAGGATCATTACAACCACTGGTGTCTGCTGCAGACCCAGGGTTGTCATGACCACCCATCGGCGACCCACGATCATGTGACGGGGTTGCCGATGGGAGGGGTAAGTGACGCGCTTCCAGGAAGCGCGCATTAAATGCCGCTGTCAGAGATTGACAGCGGCATTTAATATGTTAACAGCCGCTGGTGGATCACGATTCCACCCGCGCCTGTTGCGGGCACATGTCAGCTGTAATAATCAGCTGACATGTGCTTGGTTCAGTGCGGGCTCAGCGCCGGAGCCCTCACTGAACCGGAGGATAACGACATGCGCGTACTAATACGTGACATGTCGTTAAGGGGTTAAAGCTGTCAAACAGTTGCAAATCATGCACACGGGAGCGATTCAACCATATCACCGAGCAGCTGTAAATACTCGGAGCTCGGGCCGAGCATACTCGGACAGAACATACTCGCTCAACACTAGTTAAAACAAGTTATCACCGATCCATGGGCTCTACAGGATAGGTGATCACTTATTGAGCATTTGTGTCCGAACATTGGAAAACGCACCTATCGGAAGAATGGGGAAGTTTTATCCCTGACAGAACACTTATCCCTATTTTAAAATGCTGCGGCAGGTGGGACGTCTGACCGCAGCTCTATTCATTCTCTTAGAGACTTGCAAAAAAGAGCAGCGCTCACAGCCACTGAGAGAATGAATGGATCAGTGGTCGCATCTCACATGCCGCTCCAGTCTAATGGGGAGAAAAGCTCCACATTCTGCCGGTGTGTGCAAGCAGTCAGACCCCCACCAATCAATATTATCACTGATCCTGTGGAGAGGTGATTACTTGTTTTCACCGGAGAACCCCTGTAAGTGCATCTCTGCCGCTCTTGTCCAAGTATTTAATCGCTAAGGCCACGGCCCTACTATCAGTATTCGGTCAGTGTCCAGTCAGTATTTTTTCTCAGGAGTGGGAGCCAAAACAGGTGATGAACAATCAGAGAAAAGGTATAATAGAAACAAGTCACCAATTCTGCATTAATCAACCATTCCTGGTTTCGGCAGCCACTCCTGAGAAAAATACTGACCAAATACTGATGGTGGGGCTGTGGCCTAATGGAAAAAAATCTTTTCCTAGTTAAGATCAGCGAGAATAAAATGACCGCCATACACAACACAGTCCACTATATCAACACCAATAATACCACATACAAAAGGGACAAATATCACCACACCTTGACTAGATCACATATTACCACTACATAGTGACCGAATAATACCACATACAAGGAACAAATATGGCCAAACTATGACCAGACCATATATTACCACCCCAAGGTGACCAAATACTACAATACTGATCATGAATACAAAACCACAATACTAACAACACTGTTATTACCACCAGCAACATTATACACAGGAGCTCTGTATATAGTGTCAGTGTACAGGTAACACAGTGATCACCAGTGACATTATAGACAGGAGCTCTGTATATAGTGTATAGGTAATACAGTGATCACCAGTGACATACACAGGAGCTCTGTATATACTATATACACACGTGGTCAAAATTGTTGGTACCCCTCGTTTAATGAAAGAAAAACCCACAATGGTCACAGAAAAAACTTGAATCTGACAAAAGTAATAATAAATTAAAAATCGATGAAAATGAACAAATGAAAGACAGACATTGCTTTTCAACCCTGCTTCCACAGAATTTAAAAAAAAATTAAACTCTTGAAATAGGCCTGGACAGAAATGATGGTACCCCTGAAAATAATGTGACAAAAGGGACATGTTAAATCAAGTTGTGTCCACTAATTAGCATCACAGGTGTCGACAATCTTGTAATCAGTCAGTGGGCCTGTATATAGGGCTACAGATACTCACTGTGCTGTTTGGTGACATGGTGTGTACCACACTCAACATGGACCAAAGGAAGCAAAGGAAAGAGTTGTCTCAGGAGATTAGAAAGAAAATTATAGACAAGCATGTTAAAGGTAAAGGTTATAAGACCATCTCCAAGCAGCTTGATGTTCCTGTAACTACAGTTGCACATATTATTCAGAAATTTAAGATCCATGGGACTGTAGCCAACCTCCCTGGACGTGGCCGCAGGAGGAAAATTGATAACAAATCAAAGAGACGAATAATATGAATGGTAACAAAAGAGCCCAGGAAAACTTCTAAAGAGATTAAAGGTAAACTTCAAGCTCAAGGAACATCAGTGTCAGATCGCACCATCCGTCGTTGTTTGATCTAAAGTGGACTTCATGGGAGACGACCAAGGAGTACACCATTGTTGAAAAAAAATCATAAAAAAGCCAGACTGGAATTTGCCAAACTACATGTTCACAAGTCACAAAGCTTTTAGGAGAATGCCCTATGGACAGATGAGACAAAAATGGAAGTTTTTGGCAAGGCACATCAGATCTATGTTCACAGATGGAAAAATGAAGCATATCAAGATAAGAACACTGTCCCTACTGTGAAACACGGAGGAGTCTCTTTTATGTTTTGGGGCTGGTCTGCCGCATCTGGCACAGGGTGTCTTGAATCTGTGCAGGGTACAATGAAATCTCAAGACTATCAAGGGATTCTAGAGAGAAATGTGCTGCCCAGTGTCAGAAAGCGTGGTCTCAGTCGCAGGTCATGGGTCTTGCAACAGTATTATGACCCAAAACACACAGCTAAAAACACCCAACAATGGCTAAGAGGAAAACATTGGACTATTCTGAAGTGGCTTCTATGAGCCCTGACCTAAATCCTATTGAGCATCTTTGGAAAGAGCTGAAACATGCCGTCTGGAAAAGGCAACCTTCAACCATGAGACAACTGGAGCAGTTTGCTCATGAGGAGTGGCCAAAATACCTGTGGAGAGGTGCAGAAGTCTCATTGACAGTTACAGGAGTCGTTTGATTGTAGTGATTGCCTCAAAAGGTTGTTCAGCAAAATATAAAGTTAAGAAGAACCATCATTTCTGTCCAGGCCTGTTTTATCAGTTTATTTTTTTTTTTTTTATTCTGTGGAAGCAGAAAAGCAATGTCTGACTTTCATTTGTTCATTTTCATAGATTTTTAATTTATTATTACTTTTGTCAGATTCAAGTTATTTCTGTGACCATTGTGGGTTTTTCTTTCATTAAACGAGGGGTACCAACAGTTTTGACCACGTGTGTAGTGTAAGTGTACATGTGTGTCACCCTGGCCTGGATGCCACAAGTGTAATTAAAGCTGTGTCTGAGAGCAGGGGGGAGGTTCTCTAGTCAGGGGAACATTAGCATGCAATGCCTCCTGTCTCAGGCCAGTAGGGGGAGCAGGCTGCCCCTATAAAAGCTGGTGCTGAGGGCAGGGTTAGAGAGAACCCAGATGACCTGTCTCAGGACTGAGACGTGTCTCAGCAGAGCAGGGACAGACAGTTGCACTGCACCTAAGAGGAAGTGTGGCAGGAGGAGAGCCACAAGCCAGAGACAAGAGGCGAAGAGAGCCTGTCTTGGCAGATAACAGACTTAATCTACCAGAGTTTGGTGTCTGAGGCTGGAAGGATTCCACATCCCCCAGCAGAGAACCAGTCCGCAAGGGACTGTATATTCCTTGGCCTAAGAAGCCTGGAGGCCCTGCCACAACAGAAGGGACCAGTAAAGCCATACAAGGCTGGGAGCAGAAAGGAACCCACGTCGCAGGCCATACAGGCGAGAAAACATGGAAAGCTCGGAAACGTGGGCTGTTACCCTATCAGGAGGAGATAGCCAGAAGGAGCGCAGAAAGCACGGTAGGCCTACACCCTCACCCTGACCAGGGCCAATTTCCCCGTTGCTCTCAGACATCCAGGTCCCCTCCTAGCCGGGACTGTTTGTGGGTCAGTTTACCTGTTTAGTAAAGACCCTAGACTGCAACCTGTTGTCTGTGTGCTCCTTGCTCCTCCAGCACTATCAGCACTGGGACTCCCACTACCATCACTCCCAACATCCATTATACTGCCCTGGGGCCGCACTCTTCCCGTGGAGAGTCACACTACCCTAGCTGCACACCTCATCAGCCCCAGTGGTCTGCATGCAGCGGCGGTTCCTAATAACCGCAATCCATGGGTGGCGTAGTCGGACATTATCAGCAGAACATAGCAGACTACCATTGGCCTGACCACCCTGAGCCACGGAACCGGGTCGCCACTACTACCCCCATCGTCTCCCTATTGCCCGGATCCGAGTGCCGCACGGCCCAGGGGGCGAGTCAGCTTTGGCGTAGTCCGCAGGATTTCGTGCCCGCAACCACCGGGTACTGCGTGCCTGAAAAAGACTTTTGTAACTTACCTGTGGCAAAGTTTCCCGCCGTCCGGAGTCTTTTCCCGCCATCCGGAGCCGATTCCCGCCATCGGACGCCATCTTGGACCGTTTCCCGCCGTCTTCTGCCGCCTTCCCGCCATCCGCAGCTGCTTCCCGCCATCGGACGCCATCTTCAGGACGCCGCGCAGGAAGAAGAGGGGCGTGGACGTCAAAACCGCGCGAGATCCGAAGCTCCGCCTCACGCACCGACGCTGCGCAAGGTCCTGGAAGGGAGAGAGAGCGACGCTGACGTCATCAGGACGCGACGCCAGGTCCTCGTCCATAGCAGCAGCAGCGGAGCCGCGGCCTACAGAAGAGGATCGTCGGAAGGTAGGCCACGCGTAACTAGCGGGGGAGGAAGATGACGGAAACAGAGGCGCCCACTACCACCAACGCAACTGCAGCAGCGGTGATGCCCTTTTCCTTGCCCTACATCCCTGGAGCGGCCTGGCTGCCCAAATACTCAGGGGAGCCCCATGCCCTAACTGACTTCAAGGAAAGGCTATACAGTTTGTTCCACGTTTACCCCCTGACAGAGGAACAGAAGGTCAGCATATTAACAGGGCAGTTAACTGGCGCAGCCCAGCGGGAGGTAAAATCATGGCCCACTGAGGAGAAAAGGACTGTGAAGGGTATTCTGGCCCGGCTGCGGGGTACCTTTGACACACGTACCTCCGCTGAGATTAAAATGAGGTTCTATGGATGTAAGCAGCGGGCACAGGACAGCATCAGAGACTATGCCCTAAATCTGCAGGAAGCCTTGAGGGCTATTCAACAAACTGACCCTGGCAGTGTGCAGGAAACGGATAAGCTGCTAACAGAACAATTCATAGAAGGTCTGCTGTCTAGCGCCCACAGGGCCCAACTGCGCCTCATGTTCTTTCAGAACCTCGACCTTACCTTTGCCCAATTTAAGGACAGGGCCATAAGGGTGCTCCGTGAATCTGCAACCAGTGGCGCTATAAACCCCCGGCGCCCTGCTATCACTTACCACCAGGAGGCGGCGCCCTCCTCTATGGACTCCGTGGAGGCTGATGCACAGGCCCTGAACCAAGCCCCGTCGAAAGATCTGCACCAACAAGTCCAGGAGCTGACCAGGAGCGTCGCGGCGTTGACCAGGACCGTCCAGGCGTTGCAAGTGGACCCGTCAAAACCCATCGAGCTGGCTTCAAGTCCGGAGGATGTCCCATGGCGTCGACAGAGGAGGATCCCGTCGTTCCGAGGGAGGCCCACAGACCGCTACGCAGAGGATGGACAGCCCATTTGCTGTCGATGCAACCAGCCCGGACACATTTCCAGGTACTGTAATTTAAACGGGTCCAACCTGGGGCAGAGGGCCAACCCCCAGGCATAAGATCACCAGGCCCTTACAATTGGCGTAATAAGTACGTTGGGGGGCGCCCGGTTTTACCCGTGGTGCTGGACGGTATCCCCATGAGCGCCTTGCTGGATACTGGGTCACAAGTAACCACTATCCCTTATGTACTTTTTAAGCAGTATTGGACTGATGCTGATATCACACGGTATCCAGACGGTAACTTGAGCATCATCGCCAGTAATGGCTTACCCGTGCCGCAGATGGGGTTCAAGGAGATGACCATTAAGATTGGTAAAGTTGAACTACCGGCACAGGGAGTGATTATTGTGGACATTGACCGTCGTGAAAGTCACCCTAAAATAACTGTGGGTACTAATGTAATTGAAAATTGTCTTTCAGAGGTAATTGTAATCTTACAACAGGTGGCGGTGAATGCTAGTTCCAGCCAACAGAGAGTCCTCAACAAGGAGATAAAAGCCCTGATGAGACGGCAGCAGGTAGAACTGTCTGGTGGTGAGATCGGTAGCGTAAGACTGAGTGACCCATTCCCCATTTCCATGCCTCCCAAAAGTGAAATGATGATCTGGTGTCGGACTGCAATCGGGTTGAGAGGTAGAGACTACCAAGCCATGGTAGAACCCGTGTACTCAGACAGCAGGCCCACCATTTTGACAGCCCGGGGGGTGGTTGATGTCCGTCATGGGAGGGTGCCCGTCCGCATTCTCAACATTGGGGAGAGGGAGGTACACTTACCCAGGTACGCTACACTCGCCAAGCTGTTTGTGGTCGAACACAAAGCTATCAGGGCCGTGGAACCCTTGCCTCCATCTCCTCAGGCGGAGGGTAATGGCTCCCAGAAACAAAAGGAGGACTGGTGCCAGAAACTCCACGTGGGTGCTGACTCCACTCCCCTGCACCAAAAACAAGGAGTCTACCGGGTGGTACAGGAGTACGAGAGAGTCTTTAGTAAGCACCCGCTAGACTTCGGCAGAGTAAAGGGGATAGAACACCACATCCCCACAGGGAGCCACCCACCGATAAAAGAGAGGCACAGACCTGTACCCCCTGCACATTATCAGAACGCAAGGGGCATGCTAAGAGAGATGAAAGAAGCTGGGGTTATTAGAGACAGCTGTAGCCCCTGGGCAGCCCCCTTGGTTCTGGTCAAAAAGAAAGACGGCACCATGAGAATGTGCGTCGACTATAGACAAATCAACCGTATCACTCACAAAGACGCATATCCGCTGCCTAGAATAGAGGAGTCTTTAGCCGCACTAAAATCAGCTAACTTCTTTTCTACTTTGGACCTTACTAGCGGGTACTGGCAGGTTCCTGTGGCAGAGGCTGACAAGGAGAAGACCGCCTTCACCACCCCGATGGGACTGAGCGAATTCAACTGCATGCCTTTCGGGCTCTGCAACGCACCAGGGACCTTCCAGCGGCTGATGGAATGCTGTCTAGGGCACCGAAACTTCGAGACGGTCCTCCTTTACCTGGACGACGTGATCGTCTATTCGAAGACCTACGAGGACCATCTGAAGCACCTGGCCGAGGTGTTCGAAGCCCTGGCAGGCTATGGCCTGAAGGTGAAACCATCGAAGTGTCACCTGCTGAAACCAAAGGTCCAGTACCTAGGGCACGTGGTAAGCGTGGAAGGAGTGGCCCCCGACCCTGACAAGGTCGCGGCAATCAAGAGCTGGCCAAGCCCCTCGAACATCAAAGAGGTGAGACAGTTTCTCGGGTTGGTAGGCTACTACCGAAGATTCATCCCCGGGTTCACCAAGATGGCAGCTCCTATGCAGGACCTCCTGATCGGACAGTCTAAGTCCAGGAGGCAAAAGCCGCCCTTCAAGTGGGATAAACCGGAAGAGGAGTCCTTCCGCCAGCTAAAGATGGCCCTCACAGGGGATGAGATCCTGGCCTACCCTGATTATGGCCAGCCTTTCATTCTCCACACAGATGCCAGTAATGTGGGACTGGGAGCCGTATTGTCCCAAAACCAACAGGGCAGAGAACGGGTGATCGCATACGCCAGCCGGAAGCTGAGGCCCACCGAGAGGAACCCGGAGTATTACAGCTCCTTCAAGCTAGAATTCTTGGCGGTGGTGTGGGCCGTGACGGAACGCTTCAAGCATTACCTGGCCTCCGCAAAGTTCACCATGTACACGGACAACAACCCGTTGACACACCTGGACAATGCAAGACTGGGTGCCCTGGAACAGCGGTGGATGGCCCGTCTCTCCAACTATGACTTCGTGATCAAGTACCGGACAGGCAAAACCAACTCCAACGCGGACGCCCTATCAAGGATGTCTCACTTACCTGAAGGTGACGAAGACCCAGAAGAGCTGGAGGAGGTAGAACTCCCCGCGTTTCACCGGTATGGAGCCGCTCAACACTCTCACCGCGTGAAGGAGGAGGATCTAACAACTGTGATGATGAATCCCCTACCTCACCACAGCTGGGCCGAGACCCAAGATAGTGACCCTGCAGTCCGCCTGGTGAAAGATCTGCTGACCCGGGAAGACGCCCGCTTAGATCCAGATGCCCCAGAGGAAGCCAAGCAGCTATGGAAGGAGAAGAGCAAGCTGTTCCTCTACGAAGGCAAGTTGTGCAGAAGGATTGTCAACCACCGGACGCACGAGCTGACCTGGCAAGTCGTGGTCCCAAGGAGGGATGCAGCTATGGTCCTGGGGGCTTACCATGACAGAGCGGGACACTTCGGTTGGAAGAAACTGGAGTTCCTACTAAGAGGAAGATTCTTTTGGGTCGGCATGAGAGGAGCTGTAGAAAAATGGTGCAGAGACTGTGGCCCTTGTCACCTAAGGAGGAAGGACCGTGCCAGCCAGAAGACACCCTTGAGGCCCATCATCACCACGCAGCCTCTTGAGCTGGTAGCTCTGGACCATGTCAAATTGGCTCCCAGCCGGTCAGGATACATCTATGCCCTGACAATCGTGGACCACTATTCCCGTTTTCTAGTGGTGGTCCCGGTAAAGGACTTGACAGCCCAAACAGCGGCCAGAGCCTTCCAGCAATATTTCTGCCGTCCACACGGGTATCCGGAACAGGTCCTGACAGACCAGGGTCCAGCGTTCGAGGCTGAAATCTTCCAGGAGTTCTGCAACCTCTATGGCTGTAAGAAGATTCGTACAACGCCTTACCACCCCCAAACCAACGGGATGTGTGAGAAGATGAACAATATAGTCATTGATCTCCTGAAGACGTTGCCCCTGGAGGAACGCAGCCTGTGGCCAGAAAAACTGCCGGACCTGATAGACCTATACAACAATATCCTGGTGAATGCTACAAACTGCACCCCGGCTTACCTGATGCGAGCTAGACCAGGAAAGCTGCCCGTAGACCTGGAGATGGGAGTCCTAATACCTGAGGACACCTCCCCGGATGCGGACTGGGATACGGAAAGGCAACTGCAGTACAAGAAGGTACAGGAGAGTGTGGAGAAGAGCCTGGCCCAGGTGAGAGAGAAGCAAGAAAGACTCTTCAATCAACACGCCCCTGCTAGTCCCCTAGAACCTGGTGAGCAAGTCCTAAAGCGAAAAAGAAGGCTACATAAGTTGGACGACCAGTGGGAAAGGGAACCCTACACCGTACTGCAGTCTGACCACGACAACCCAAAGGTGTGCGTAATCACCAAGGACGGAGGAGAAACCACTAGTGTCGTCTCCAGAGACCATCTCAAAAGGTGCCCCGAGCAACTCCGTAGTGCAGAAGAGGATCAGAGTGACCTTGAACCCGCAGAGGACAAGGAAGAAATGATCAGCACCGTTCTCGGAGAGTTTCCTCAGTCCTGGACTCGCATAAATGATGCCATAGTGGTACTTGTCCTGCATTTCCTGCAATCGGCACAGCAACAACCAACACCAGAGCCGGAAGGTGAAGAGGAGCAAGCAGTTCCAGAGGCAGAAGAGCCTGTACCAGCAGCCCAGGAGAGTCAACCCTCTGCTGACAGTGAGCCTGCCATGCCTGCGGTAAGCCAAAGGACCCGCAGACAGCTGCCTGCCCTACCTGTACACCCAGCTGGTAGCTGCACCCCTAACGCTAGTGGGGAAAGCCAAGTCAGTCCACCACCAGACAGTGGGCTACGTAGGTCAACCAGGAGCACAAAGGGACAGATACCCGCTCGCTGGAGAATATAGTGTACTAAAATTGTAAATAACCCTGTTGCCAAATGTTGAATTGTTTGCAAAGTTACATGCATGTTTAGTAATACTCTGTTTCAGTTTCTTGCAGCTACCGTAAGGACTCACAGGTTATGGACTTTTTATAACCGGGACCTTGTATGGACTGCGTTCAGAGCCTAACCCAGGAATGAACTAAGACTGTGAAGGACTTGGGGTAGGACAGACCCCCACCTGGTTAAGGTTCCCCGTTGTGCTGGTGATATGGACACCCGGTCACAGGCCACACTGTGACCTTAAGAACTCAATTTGTGCGTCGTCTGTCTATTAATGTTTTATTGTTTTGCATATTGTCTTTGTTTACTGTTTAGTCCCGGAGTACTAAATTTCACTAGGGGGGAAGGTGTCACCCTGGCCTGGATGCCACAAGTGTAATTAAAGCTGTGTCTGAGAGCAGGGGGGAGGTTCTCTAGTCAGGGGAACATTAGCATGCAATGCCTCCTGTCTCAGGCCAGTAGGGGGAGCAGGCTGCCCCTATAAAAGCTGGTGCTGGGGGCAGGGTTAGAGAGAACCCAGATGACCTGTCTCAGGACTGAGACGTGTCTCAGCAGAGCAGGGACAGACAGTTGCACTGCACCTAAGAGGAAGTGTGGCAGGAGGAGAGCCACAAGCCAGAGACAAGAGGCGAAGCAAGCCTGTCTTGGCAGATAACAGACTTAATCTACCAGACTTTGGTGTCTGAGGCTGGAAGGATTCCACATCCCCCAGCAGAGAACCAGTCCGCAAGGGACTGTATATTCCTTGGCCTAAGAAGCCTGGAGGCCCTGCCACAACAGAAGGGACCAGTAAAGCCATACAAGGCTGGGAGGAGAAACGAACCCACGTCGCAGGCCATACAGGCGAGAAAACACGGAAAGCTCGGAAACGTGGGCTGTTACCCTATCAGGAGGAGCAGGGGCGGAACTACCGCCCGTGCAGCCGGTTCATTGAACGGGGGCCCCGAGGGAGAGGGGGCCCCTCCAGCCTCCAGCAGGGCCGCCATCAGGGCATGACTGCCCTGACTCCAGTATGGGGCCTGGCCGGTAGGGGCCCCCTCGGGGGCCCCCCTCTTGTGCGTCTCTCTCCTCATGGGGCCCCCGGCCCCATGCTATGCGCCGGGTCCGGGACATTTCAGCGCTGAGCTGCGCTGTTGCAGCAGCGCCTTCATGATTCCCCTGACTTCCGTTCATGTGACGGTGCCGTCACATGGCCGGAAGTCAGGAGAACCTGCTGTCAGCGATTTGGACGAGCGCCAGGATTCTGCAGGGATCGCATGGGGGTAAGTATAACAAGTTTTATTTTTTTTAAAATACAATTAACTAGGAGTGGAGAGATGGGAGATGCACATGGGGGGAGGGGAGAGATGAGAGATGCACATGTGTGTGTGTGGGGGGGGGGGAGATGGGAGATGCACATGTGTGTGGGGGGGGGAGATGCACATGTGTGTGTGTGTGTGGGGGGGGAGATGGGAGATGCACATGTGTGTGTGTGGGGGGGGAGATGGGAGATGCACATGTGTGTGGGGGTGGGAGATGGGAGATGCACGTGTGTGGGGGGGGGAGATGGGAGATGCACATGTGTGTGGGGGTGGGAGATGGGAGATGCACGTGTGTGGGGGGGGAGATGGGAGATGCACATGTGTGTGGGGGGGCAGATGGGAGATGCACATGTATGTGGGGGGGGAGATGGGAGATGCACATGTGTGTAGGGGGGGGAGATGGGAGATGCACATGTGTGTAGGGGGGGGAGATGGGAGATGCACATGTGTGTAGGGGGGGAGATGGGAGATGCACATGTGTGTAGGGGGGGAGATGGGAGATGCACATGTGTGTAGGGGGGGGAGATGGGAGATGCACATGTGTGTAGGGGGGGGGATGGGAGATGCACATGTGTGTGGGGGGGGATGGGAGATGCACATGTGTGGGGGGGGGGATGGGAGATGCACATGTGTGTGGGGGGGGGGATGTGAGATGGGAGATGCACGTGTGTGGGGGGGGAGATGGGAGATGCACATGTGTGGGGGGGGGAGATGGGAGATGCACATGTGTGGGGGGGGGAGATGGGAGATGCACATGTGGGGGGGGAGATGGGAGATGCACATGTGTGGGGGAGATGGGAGATGCACATGTGTGGGGGGGAGATGGGAGATGCACATGTGTGGGGGGGGGAGATGGGAGATGCACATGTGGGGGGAGATGAGAGAGGTGCACATGTGGTGGAGGGGGGTGAGAGAGGTGCACATGTGGTGGAGGGGGATGAGAGAGGGGCACATGTGGGGGAGGGGGATGAGAGAGGGGCACATGTGGGGGAGGGGGATGAGAGAGGGGCACATGTGGGGGAGGGGGATGAGAGAGGGGCACATGTGGGGGAGGGGGATGAGAGAGGGGCACATGTGGGGGAGGGGGATGAGAGAGGGGCACATGTGGGGGGGAGGGGGGGGAGGGGGTGAGAGAGGGGCACTTGTGGGGGGGAGGGGGTGAGAGAGGGGCACATGGAGGGGGATGAGAGCTGCACATGGGGGGGTTTGAGAGCTGCACATGGGGGAATTGGGAGTAGGGGGATAATGAGCTGCACATAACGAATGTGGGGTGGGGGAGAGTAAATGATAAATGATGATGGGGTGGGGAGAGCACGGACATGATATAATGAATTGGGGCAGGGGGTGCATGTAAATATTGAATGCGGGGAGCAGGAAGTATAGAGTAGGGGGCGTTGCGGATGCAGGAGTGTGACTGGTAACAAATTGGCGGAAAGAGTAGAGGTTCTAATTAAATTATATATTAAGTGCCTATTTACAGTTAATGGGGGCACAGTGGTGGATTACAATTTATATTTGGAATGGTAGGTTGCCTAATAACTAACCATATATTGATGGTGGATGCACGTCTGTATTCAGCTGCGTAATGTAGAAGTTGGGGAATGTGCTCTAGATAACTGTGTTATTTTATGCAGAGACGAGTCCTGGCTGGAAGACGTGATGGCGGTCTGTGCTGGATGAAGGAGAAAAGCGAAGATGAAGGACTTCACCTAGAGACGTCACCGGTGAGTCAGTCTATTACATGTACACTGTGTATAATGTCACTGGTGATCACTGTATTACCTGTACACTGACACTATATACAGAGCTCCTGTGTATAATGTCACTGGTGATCACTGTATTACCTGTACACTGACACTATATACAGAGCTCCTGTGTATAATTTCACTGGTGATCACTGTATTACCTGTACACTGACACTATATACAGAGCTCCTGTGTATAATGTCACTGGTGATCCCTGTATTACCTGTACACTGACACTATATACAGAGCTCCTGTGTATAATGTCACTGATGATCACTGTATTACCTGTACACTATATACAGAGCTCCTGTGTATAATGTCACTGTATTACCTGTACACTGACACTATATACAGAGCTCCTGTGTATAATTTCACTGGTGATCACTAGATTACCTGGACACTTACGTTATACATACCATGTATAGAGCTCCCGTGTATAATGACACTTATGGTAATATTAGTAATGTGGTGGTAATATTAGTAATGTAGTGGTAATATGTGGTCTGGTCATGGTGTGGCAGTTTTTCTCCCTTCTGTGTGGTATTATTCGGTCACTATGTTGTGGTAATATGTGGTCTGGTCATGGTGTGGCGGTATTCCCTGTATGTGGTATTATTGGTCATTTAAAAAAAAAATGTATATGACACATTCCCTTAAAGAAAACTAAATAAAAATATATCTAAAAAGAGTATTGGATATTTTAAGAAAATTTTAATAGGTTAGAGTAGGGCCCGCCCAGAAGAGTCTACCTTATCGTGGTGGCGGCTTTAAAAATCTTTTGGCCAAAACAAAAGCTGATGGCTATGTATGTGGCGCCGTCACATGGCCGAACGTCAGGAGAACCTGGTGGCAGCGACGTGGACGAGCGCCAGGATTCTGCAGGGATTGCATGGGGGTAAGTATAACAAGTTTTATTTTTTTTAAATACAATTAATTAACTAGGAGTGGGGGGAATCAGAGATGCACGGGGGGGATGAGAGATGCACATGGGGGGGGTGAGAGATGCACATGGGGGGGGTGAGAGATGCACATGGGGGGGTGAGAGATGCACATGGGGGGTGAGAGATGCACATGGGGGGGTGAGAGATGCACATGGGGGGGTGAGAGATGCACATGGGGGGGTGAGAGATGCACATGGGGGGGATGAGAGATGCACATGGGGGGGATGAGAGATGCACATGGGGGGGATGAGAGATGCACGGGGGGTGAGCTGCACATGGGGGGGTGAGAGATGCACATGGGGGGTTATGTTTACATAACTTTGTTGCCTTATGAAGGGCAGGGGGGGCCCCCCAAAATTTCTTGCACAGGGGCCCACTACAGTCTGTGTCTGCCCCTGAGGAGGAGATAGCCAGAAGGAGCGCAGAAAGCACGGTAGGCCTACACCCTCACCCTGACCAGGGCCAATTTCCCCGTTGCTCTCAGACATCCAGGTCCCCTCCTAGCCGGGACTGTTTGTGGGTCAGTTTACCTGTTTAGTAAAGACCCTGGACTGCAACCTGTTGTCTGTGTGCTCCTTGCTCCTCCAGCACTATCAGCACTGGGACTCCCACTACCATCACTCCCAACATCCATTATACTGCCCTGGGGCCGCACTCTTCCCGTGGAGAGTCACACTACCCTAGCTGCACACCTCATCAGCCCCAGCGGTCTGCATGCAGCGGCGGTTCCTAATAACCGCAATCCACGGGTGGCGTAGTCGGACATTATCAGCAGAACATAGCAGACTACCATTGGCCTGACCACCCTGAGCCACGGAACCGGGTCGCCACTACTACCCCCATCGTCTCCCTATTGCCCGGATCCGAGTGCCCCACGGCCCAGGGGGCGAGTCACATGTAATACACTGACTCACCAAAGACGTCTCTAGGTGAAGTCCTTCATCTTCGCTTTTCTTCTTCATCTGGCACAGACGGCCATCACTTCTTCCAGCCAGGAATCATCTCTGCAGAAAATAACACACAGTTATCAATAACTGATCTCTTCTAGGGAATATTCCCACTCCACCCCCCGACTTCTACACTACACCAGTTGAAGAAAAAAGCGATATAGTGCCGCCCTGCACAGTAACAGGAGCCCGCTTTTGTCCTATCCCATGGAAAACAATTTCCTAAAAAGTAAATTATATTACAGAAGTAATAATGTCTCTAATTGGACTCTAAAATAATAATGTTCCTCACTGGCCACCATAAACTAATAAAGTATGTTCCTCAATCTGGCCCCAAACAGTAATTAAGTCCCTTGTTCAGCCTGGCACCCCCATATATCCATCCTGGCCCCCCTTCCCTGCATATATCCATCCTGACACCCCTCATATATCCCTTCTGGCCCCCATATGTCCAGTGTGACCCCTCCATATATTTATCCTAGCCCACGTGTATCGAGCCTGCCCCCTCCCATATACCCATCCTAGTCCCCCATGTGGCCCTCCTGTTCCCCCCATATATCCATCCTGGCCTCCATGTGTCCAGCCTGCCCCCCCACATATCCATCCTGGCCTCCATGTTTCCAGCCTGCCCCCCCATATATCTGTCCTGGCCTCCATGTGTCCAGCCTGCCCCCTCCCATATATCTGTCCTAAAGCCCCATGTGTCAAGCCTGCCCCCCATATATCCATCCTGGCCTCCATGTGTCCAGCATGCCCCCCCTACATATCCTTCCTGGCCTCCATGTGTCCAGCCTGCCCCCCACAATATATCCATCCTGGCCTCCATGTTTCCAGCCTGCCCCCCATATATCCATCCTGGCCTCCATGTGTCCAGCCTCCCCCTCATATATCCATCCTGCGCTTCCCCCCTGCATATATCCATCCTGACACCCCCCCATATATCCATACTGGCCCCCATATGTCCAGCGTGGCCCCTCCATATATTTATCCTAGCCCACGTGTATCGAGCCTGCCCCTCCACATATCTATCCTAGCCCCCCATGTGTCCAGCCTGCCCCCCACATATCCATCCTGGCCATCATGTGTCCAGCCTGCCCCGCCCCCCATATATCCGGCCCCCCCATATATCCATCCCCCTCACATATCCATCCTGGCCTCCATGTGTCCAGCCTGCCCCACCATATAGCCATCCTGCCCACCCTTTCCCATGTGTCCAGCCAGGCTCCCCCTTATGTGTCCAGCCAGGCTCCCCCCCTTGTGTGTCCAGCCAGGGTTCCCCCTTGTGTGTCCAGCCAGGCTCTCACCCTTGTGTGTCCAGCCAGTGTTCCCCCTTGTGTGTCCAGCCAGGGTTCCCCCTTGTGTGTCCAGCCAGGGTTCCCTCTTGTGTGTCCAGTCAGGGCTTCCCCTTGTGTGTCCAGCCAGGGCTCCCCCTTGTGTGTCCAGCCAGGGTTCCCCCTTGTGTGTCCATCCAGCTCCCCCCTTGTGTGTCCAGCCAGGGCTCCCCCTTGTGTGTCCAGTCAGGGCTCCCCCTTGTGTGTCCAGCCAGGGCTCCCCCTTGTGTGTCCAGCCAGGGCTCCCCCTTGTGTGTCCAGCCAGGGTTCCCTCTTGTGTGTCCAGTCAGGGCTCCCCCTTGTGTGTCCAGTCAGGGCTCCCCCTTGTGTGTCCAGCCAGGGCTTCTCCTTGTGTGTCCAGCCAGGGCTCCCCCTTGTGTGTCCAGCCAGGGCTCCCCCTTGTGTGTCCAGCAAGGCCCCCCTTGTGTGTCCATCCGGGCCCCCCCTTGTGTGTCCAGCCAGGGTCCCCCCTTGTGTGTCTAGCCGGGCCCCCCCTTGTGTGTCCAGCCAGGGGCCCATCCCATTCTGCATCCACTCATATACACACAGACACACACACAGACACCTCTTACCTTCCTGCTCTCCCGTGCGGTGTCCTCCTTCTCCGGTGACGTCATACGCCGGCCGGGGAAGGGAGACGCGCAGCTTCAGCTGCTTCACTGGGACGTGTGTCGCGGCGGTTCAGGTAATGAACGCCGCGTGCGCGCGTCCCTGCATACACTGTGCCTGCGCTTTTAAAGGGCCCGTGCCCCTTAAAACCGCAGGTTTTTTTATTTTTTCATTCTCTTCTCCCCCTCTCCTCTGCAGAAGGGTACCCCGCCAGCCCAGTCCCACCCTGTTGATGACTTATCCTAAAATCGGTCATTAATATATAAGTCCTGGACAGTCCCGTTAAGCTTGTTTTACCTAGTTATAAAAGCCCTTTAAGTCCTCATTATAAGGTAAGGTATGAATGGATCTAATTAAATTCTCCAAAGAGAACTATTTATACATTTTAGTCACTGTGAGCTTTCTACAAGATATTGCGGGCAGTATATAGCGAATATACGGACACAGAGCCATTCGCCGGCTCAGATTGCCAATAAGCACGTTGTAAATATGAGACCTTGACATCATAGGTTACTTGGCTTAATATGAAATTGTCCCTCATGTGTACCGCATTGTGGGCAGGGACTATATGTACATCACTGCAGAATATGTTGGCAATAAAAAGTCAACAGAAATGAATATCATGCAGATCCTCACCAGGACTCCAGCAGTGTCACCATCCTGCCACCATACAGCTATAGAAGGACAATAAACCTGCAGGGTTCTCCCCTCAGTTATTTTTCCTTTAATTTTATTATCTGTTTCTTACTCACAGTGAAAGAACAGTCATCAGATATTTTATTCTTCACTTTTTATTTTACAGTCTCAGCTCTGAAGAATAGAACGTCTTATGAATAAATGACAGCTCACTTATTACAGTGGTGGCCAAAAGTATTGGCACCCCTGCAATTCTATCAGATAATACTCAGTTTCTTCCTGAAAATGATTGCAATCACAAATTCTTTGGTATTATTATCTTCATTTAATTTGCTTGCAAGGAAAAAACACAAAAGAGAATGAAGCAAAAATCAAATCATTGATCATTTCACACAAAACTCCAAAAATGGGCCAGACAAAAGTATTGGCACCCTCAGCCTAATACTTGGTTGCACAACCTTTAGCCAAAATAACTGCGAACAGCCACTTCCGGTAACCATCAATGAGTTTCTTACAATGCTCTGCTGGAATTGTAGACCATTCTTCTTTGGAAAACTGCTCCAGGTCCCTGATATTTGAAGGGTGCCTTCTCCAAACTGCCATTTTGTGATCTCTCCACAGGTGTTCTATGGGATTCAGGTCTGGACTCATTGCTGGCCACCTTAGAAGTCTCCAGTGCTTTCTCTAAAACCATTTTATAGTGCTTTTGGAAGTGTGTTTTGGGTCATTGTCCTGCTGGAAGACCCATGACCTCTAAGGGCGACCCAGCTTTCTCACACTGGGCCCTACATTATGCTGCAAAATTTGTTGGTAGTCTTCAGACTTCATAATGCCATGCACACGGTCAAGCAGTCCAGTGCCAGAGGCAGCAAAGCAACCCCAAAACATCAGGGAACCTCCGCCATGTTTGACTGTAGGTACCATGTTCTTTTCTTTGAATGCCTCTTTTTTTTTCCTGTACACTCTATGTTGATGGTTTTTCCCAAAAAGCTCGACTTTTGTCTCATCTGACTAGAGAACATTCTTCCAAAACATAGTAACATAGTTTGTAAACATAGTTAGTAAAGCCGAATAAAGACTTGCGTCCATCAAGTTCGACCTGTTAGTTCTGTAATTGGTAAAGTTGATCCAGAGGAGGGCAAAAACCCCAAATGATTTGGCCAATCTTCACCTGAGGAAAAATTCCCTCCTGACTCTGAAACCAGCAGTCAGAATAAATCCCTGTATCAACTTACTATTTTATTTTATTTTTAAGTATATGCTGAAATCTGCCTGGTATCTAGAAATGCATCCAGTCCCCGCTTGAACTGGTGTAGTGAATCTGACATCACCGTCTCCTCACTCTGTGAAATCCATATTCTCACTGCTCTTACCGTAAAGAACGCCTCTAGTGACGCTTACCCAATCTGAGTATATTCCATTTATAACCACCCTCTGCCTTCTATCCCTTAGCCAGTTAGCTACCCACTTGCAGACATTTTCCCCCAGCCCCATCATTCTCATTTTGTATACCAACCTATTATGTGGCACGCTATCGAAAGCTTTTGAGAAGTCGAGATACACGACATCCACTGGTTCCCCCTGATCTACTCGAGAGCTAACCTCCTCGTAGAAGTCAATCAGGTTTGTTTGGCAGGAGCGATTCCTCATGAATCCATGTTGGTTCGGGATTAAAAGATTATTAGCATCAAGATGCTCCGTAATTGCGTCTTTAATGAAGCTTTCAAAAATTTTGCCCACAACGGACGTCAGACTCACCGGCCGATAGTTTCCGGCGTCACTTTTCGCTCCCTTTTTGAATATTGGCACTACATTCGCCTGTCGCCAATCAAGTGGCACAGACCCAGTCTCAACAGAGTCCTTAAATATAAGATATAACGGTCTGTCTATCACATTACTTAGTTCCCTTAGTACCCGTGGGTGTATGCCATCAGGTTCTGGTGATTTGTTTATTTTAATGTTACTGAGGCGTTTCTGTACCTCAACTTGGGTTAGATTTGTCATACTTAGTGGAGGATTAAGCTTGTCACTTCTCATTTCTCCTGTTAGTTTGATTTCCTTTGTGAAAGTTGTCGAAAAAAAATTATTTAATAGATTAGCTTTATCCTCATCTTTCTCTATGATTTTGCCTTCCTCACTTTTTATTGGTCCAATATTATCCGATTTAATCCTTTTACTATTTATATACGTAAAGAACAGTTTGGGATTTGATCTACTTTCCCTAGCAATACGTCTCTCTGTTTCCTCCTTCGCTATTTTTATTTGTTTTTTACAGGTTCTCGTTTTTTCCTTGTAACACATTAGTGCCTCCTTACTGTTTTCCTGTTTTAATCTCTTGAATGCCTCTTTTTTGCTATTTAACGCCCCTTTTACGTTCTTGTTCAACCATATTGGTTTCCTCTTATTTCTGGCCCTTTTATTCCCATACGGTATATACCTCTCGCACTGAGTATTCAGAATTCTTTTGAAGGTTTCCCATTTACTATTCGTATTCCATTGATTAAGTACTTTGTCCCAGTCAATAAGTTGAAGGCTTTCTTTCAGCTGATCAAACTTCGCCCTCCTAAAGTTTAATGTTTTTGTTGTTCCCTTATTGATAACTGTAACATACCTGGCGGCGTCCTTGCATGGTGGTCCATCTCCCACTGTGCAAGAGCGCGCACTTGATCTCCAGTCCAGAATGTCTCTCTGGCTTCCCTCCATGCTGTCTGTTTGTGTCTGTTTCTGCTGCTTAAGGGTGGCGCCCGATCACTTCCTGCTTTTTGTACCTGCTGTGGGTCACACCCCTTGTGCGTCCTCAGCCTATTGCTGTCTGTCACCTGGTATATAGCTCAGCTGCTCCCATCTATTCCTGCCTGAGCATAGTGTTTTTTTCAGTGTGTGCTTGCACTCTGAAGGTGCCAGGTCCCGTTCTGTGTTCTCTTGTCTGCCTATCCTGGAGGCTGTATTTCCAGGCATGTCTGAACACGCTCCTAGCCTGTTCCTCCTGCCTTCTAGGGGCCGATTACCTAGACCCGTTCCTGTATCTTGTCTGACCTGTCTGAACACACTCCTAGCCTGTTCCTCCCGCCTTCTAGGGGCCGATTACCTAGACCCGCTCCTATATCTTGTCTGTCCTGTCTGAACACGCTCCTTGCCTGTTCGTCCTGCCTCTCTGGGGGCCGTATTCCCAGACCCGCTCCTGTATTCCGCTGCAGTGTCGGTCTCCTCCGTACACTCAGTTCCAGTCTGAACTCTCTCCTATCCTTTACCTGTTTTGCCTCTATGTCCGTTCCCTTCCTTTTTCTGCAGAGTCTGAACTCGTACCTAACTCCTGCTTGTTGTCTCTGTACTCCCGTTTGTGAGTTTGTGGTCCACTCGCTACTTCTCTGCAAGTACCCTGTGGGTGTCTGGCTCTGCCTTTCCCTTCCTGTCTGTTCCGTGTGAACAGAGCCCTGTCCCCCCTACTCAGCCTTGCCTGCTCTTACTCCTTTGCTCACCGCTCCGGCGGTTCTAGCCTGCTCTGACTCCTTTGCTTACCGCTCCGGCGGTTCTAGCCTGCTCTGACTCCTTTGCTCACCGCTCCGGCGGTTCTAGCCTGCTCTGACTCCTTTGCTCACCGCTCCGGCGGTTCTAGTCTGCTCTGACTCCTTTGCTTACCGCTCCGGCGGTTCTAGCCTGCTCTGACTCCTTGCTCACTGCTCCGCAGCCTTGCTCCGCTCTGACCCTTTTGCTCACTGCTCCGGCAGCCTTGCTCCGCTCTGACCCTTTTGCTCACTGCTCCGGCAGTCCTGTCCTGCCCTGCTTCTGCCCGCTGCTCCGGCAGTCCTGTCCTGTCCTGCCCTGCTTCTGCCCGCTGCTCCGGCAGTCCTGTCCTGCCCTGCTTCTGCCCGCTGCTCCGGCAGTCCTGTCCTGCCCTGCTTCTGCCCGCTGCTCCGGCAGTCCTGTCCTGCCCTGCTTCTGCCCGCTGCTCCGGCAGTCCTGTCCTGCCCTGCTTCTGCCTGCTGCTCCGGCAGTCCTGTCCTGCCCTGCTTCTGCCCGCTGCTCCGGCAGTCCTGTCCTGCCCTGCTTGTGCTCGCTGCTCCTGCAGCCCCGTCCTGCTCTGTTCTTGCCCACCGCTTCGGGCATTCCCTCTCTGCTGTGGTTGTCTACCGCATCTGCGGTTCTGTGACCCAGTCTGTACTGGGTCTTAACCTTTCTGTGCTCCAGCCCGTCCTTTCGGCCAGTACCTCCCTGCCTGCATACTCGCCTGTATCCACCCATCTGCATACCTGCCGTGTTTGCTTACATCCACCAGTCTGTGCCAGCCTAACCTGCCTGTTCCAGTAATCCCAGTGTGGGTCAACCCCCGTGTCCGGAGTTTGACCTGGAGTAGCACCTGGTCCCTCTGCCCGGTTTCTCCCTGGTGCACTGGCGTCGTATGCCGTCGTGCCACCTTGGTCGGATCGGCCAGATACTTAGTCACGCCCCTCCAGGCACTCTCCGGTCCATGGTCCAGTGGAACCACAACACCCGCACACGCCAGTCAGTACGGGCGTGTGCATAACAGCATGCTCAGGCCATGGTTCCCGTTGAGCCCCACGGCCTTCGCTCTCTGAGAAGTTTTCCAGCGAATACATGCATTAAATATAAATAAATAAAATTTATTTTTTTTTCTCAGCTGAGTTCCAGGCGAATTACGCACCTGTCCAGATGGATCTATCTGCTCTCGTTCCTGCGGATCCGCCACGTTACTATGGGGATCCAAGACAAAGTCGTGCATTTGTGGAGCAATGCATGCTACACTTCAAGTTCTACCCTCTATGTTTTCCCACCGATCGGGTTAAGGTGGCATTCATTATGTCTTACCTGGCGGGTGATGCCTTGGAATGGATCAACCCCCTATATGAAACACAGGATCCGATCCTCCTGGACCTAATGGCCTTCCTGGTGGCCTTTCTAATGGTCTTCGATGATCCTAACCCGGAGGCTCCTGCTGAAGCTTCACCTCCCAATATCCCGGAGCAGCCCCGATGGGTAATGTGTGTGGGTAGCGCAATAGTCCTCCAGCCCAATGAGACTACTGTCCACCCAGAATCTTCACAGGGTGACTACGCTTTCCGGAATACATCTCCCAACCTCAAGAGGCAGTCCAGACGTGCTAGACGTAGAGGCAAGCCGTCACGCCAGGGTCTGTCCTCCCTGAGACCTCCTCACCCCAACCTTGAAGTCCCTACTGAAGCTTCATCTCCCTGTATCCCGGAGAAGCCCCAACGGGTAATGTGCGTGGGTAGTGCTCCGGTTCTCCTGCCCGAAGAGACTTCTGCCCATCCAGACTCCACACAGGAGAACTTCCTGCACCCGGCATCAGATGCTTCACCCACTTTAACCGGTGTGCATGTCCAAGGATGCTCCAAAGCTGTGGTTACCTCTGAGTCTGTGCACCTCTACTACCTGGCGGAGGACCCCCTGTTGCCTCCTGAATCCTCCGGGATACCACTCGATGACAAATGGAGAGAGACTTCTCTACACTCGGTACTCGATACTTTGTCCGCTTCGTCCTGTGAGCCTGACAATCGGTACCCCAAAGTGGTAGTTACCCCCGAGTCTCTACACCCCTCCGACCAGGCGGAGGACCTCCAGTTGTCTCCAGAACCCTTCGGGGTGCTACCTGGTAGCGAAAGGACAGAGACTCTCCTATACTCTGTACCTGATACCTCGCTCGCTTCGTCCAGTGAGTCCAACCTAGTGTACTCCGAAGCAGAGGTTACTCCCGAGTCTCTACACCCCTCCGACCAGGCGCAGGACCTCCAGTTGTCTCCAGAACCCTTCGGGGTGCTACCTGGTAGCGAAAGGACAGAGACTCTCCTTTACTCTGTACCTGATACCTCGCTCGCTTCGTCCAGTGAGTCCAACCTAGTGTACTCCGAAGCAGAGGTTAATCCCGAGTCTCTACACCCCTCCGACCAGGCGGAGGACCTCCAGTTGTCTCCAGAACCCTTCGGGGTGCTACCTGGTAGCGAAAGGACAGAGACTCTCCTATACTCTGTACCTGATACCTCGCTCGCTTCGTCCAGTGAGTCCAACCTAGTGTACTCCGAAGCAGAGGTTACTCCCGAGTCTCTACACCCCTCCGACCAGGCGCAGGACCTCCAGTTGTCTCCAGAACCCTTCGGGGTGCTACCTGGTAGCGAAAGGACAGAGACTCTCCTTTACTCTGTACCTGATACCTCGCTCGCTTCGTCCAGTGAGTCCAACCTAGTGTACTCCGAAGCAGAGGTTAATCCCGAGTCTCTACACCCCTCCGACCAGGCGGAGGACCTCCAGTTGTCTCCAGAACCCTTCGGGGTGCCACCTGGTGGTGAATGGACAGAGACTTTCCTATATCCTGGATCTGATACCTCGCTTGCTTCGTCCAGTGAGTCCGACCTTGTGTACTCTGAAGCAGAGGTTACCCTTGAGTCTCTACACCCCTCTGACCAGGTGGAGGACCTCCAGTCGTCTCCAGAACCCTTCGGGGTGCCACCTGGTGGTGAATGGACAGAGACTTTCCTATACTCGGTACCCGATACCTCGCCTGCTTCCTCCAGTGAGTCCGACCTAGTGTACTCTGAAGCAGATGTTTTCTCTGAGCCTCTGCACTCTTCTGACCCGGCGGAGGACCTCCAGTTGTTTCCTGAATTACCACCAGATAACAAAGAGACAGTGACTCTTCCTCATTATGTACCTGATAACCCGTCTATTTCTTCCTGTGAGCTTGACAAGATGTACCTCGAAGCAGAGATTACCCCCAAGTCTCTGTCCCCCTCCAACCCGGTGAAGGACTTCCAGTTGTCTCCTGTACCCTCTGGGGTGCCACCTGAAAATATGTGGAGAGAGACTTCCTTGTGTGCTGTTCCTGGTACTCCACCCGTTTCGTCTGTTGCTGAGGATGGCTGGATAGGAGGTAGCATCCTAGCTAACCAGAAGAGATCAGTTTTTCCTGTGGACAGTGGAAGTGATCTCCTTGAAGTGAACGACTGGTCCTCGAATTCCCTGCGGAAGATTCTGGCAGGCCTGAAGAAGAGGGGGCGTAAGGGGGGGGGTACTGTAACATACCTGGCGGCGTCCTTGCATGGTGGTCCATCTCCCACTGTGCAAGAGCGCGCACTTGATCTCCAGTCCAGAATGTCTCTCTGGCTTCCCTCCATGCTGTCTGTTTGTGTCTGTTTCTGCTGCTTAAGGGTGGCGCCCGATCACTTCCTGCTTTTTGTACCTGCTGTGGGTCACACCCCTTGTGCGTCCTCAGCCTATTGCTGTCTGTCACCTGGTATATAGCTCAGCTGCTCCCATCTATTCCTGCCTGAGCATAGTGTTTTTTTCAGTGTGTGCTTGCACTCTGAAGGTGCCAGGTCCCGTTCTGTGTTCTCTTGTCTGCCTATCCTGGAGGCTGTATTTCCAGGCCTGTCTGAACACGCTCCTAGCCTGTTCCTCCTGCCTTCTAGGGGCCGATTACCTAGACCCGTTCCTGTATCTTGTCTGACCTGTCTGAACACACTCCTAGCCTGTTCCTCCCGCCTTCTAGGGGCCGATTACCTAGACCCGCTCCTGTATCTTGTCTGTCCTGTCTGAACACGCTCCTTGCCTGTTCGTCCTGCCTCTCTGGGGGCCGTATTCCCAGACCCGCTCCTGTATTCCGCTGCAGTGTCGGTCTCCTCCGTACACTCAGTTCCAGTCTGAACTCTCTCCTATCCTTTACCTGTTTTACCTCTATGTCCGTTCCCTTCCTTTTTCTGCAGAGTCTGAACTCGTACCTAACTCCTGCTTGTTGTCTCTGTACTCCCGTTTGTGAGTTTGTGGTCCACTCGCTACTTCTCTGCAAGTACCCTGTGGGTGTCTGGCTCTGCCTTTCCCTTCCTGTCTGTTCCGTGTGAACAGAGCCCTGTCCCCCCTACTCAGCCTTGCCTGCTCTTACTCCTTTGCTCACCGCTCCGGCGGTTCTAGCCTGCTCTGACTCCTTTGCTTACCGCTCCGGCGGTTCTAGCCTGCTCTGACTCCTTTGCTCACCGCTCCGGCGGTTCTAGCCTGCTCTGACTCCTTTGCTCACCGCTCCGGCGGTTCTAGTCTGCTCTGACTCCTTTGCTTACCGCTCCGGCGGTTCTAGCCTGCTCTGACTCCTTGCTCACTGCTCCGCAGCCTTGCTCCGCTCTGACCCTTTTGCTCACTGCTCCGGCAGCCTTGCTCCGCTCTGACCCTTTTGCTCACTGCTCCGGCAGTCCTGTCCTGCCCTGCTTCTGCCCGCTGCTCCGGCAGTCCTGTCCTGTCCTGCCCTGCTTCTGCCCGCTGCTCCGGCAGTCCTGTCCTGCCCTGCTTCTGCCCGCTGCTCCGGCAGTCCTGTCCTGCCCTGCTTCTGCCCGCTGCTCCGGCAGTCCTGTCCTGCCCTGCTTCTGCCCGCTGCTCCGGCAGTCCTGTCCTGCCCTGCTTCTGCCTGCTGCTCCGGCAGTCCTGTCCTGCCCTTCTTCTGCCCGCTGCTCCGGCAGTCCTGTCCTGCCCTGCTTGTGCTCGCTGCTCCTGCAGCCCCGTCCTGCTCTGTTCTTGCCCACCGCTTCGGGCATTCCCTCTCTGCTGTGGTTGTCTACCGCATCTGCGGTTCTGTGACCCAGTCTGTACTGGGTCTTAACCTTTCTGTGCTCCAGCCCGTCCTTTCGGCCAGTACCTCCCTGCCTGCATACTCGCCTGTATCCACCCATCTGCATACCTGCCGTGTTTGCTTACATCCACCAGTCTGTGCCAGCCTAACCTGCCTGTTCCAGTAATCCCAGTGTGGGTCAACCCCCGTGTCCGGAGTTTGACCTGGAGTAGCACCTGGTCCCTCTGCCCGGTTTCTCCCTGGTGCACTGGCGTCGTATGCCGTCGTGCCACCTTGGTCGGATCGGCCAGATACTTAGTCACGCCCCTCCAGGCACTCTCCGGTCCATGGTCCAGTGGAACCACAACACCCGCACACGCCAGTCAGTACGGGCGTGTGCATAACAATAACCCTACTGAAGGGCATTTTGAAGTCGATAATATTATGGTCGCTATTACCTAGGTGCCCCCCTATCTGTACCTCAGTTATTCTATCAGGCCTATTAGTCAATATTAAGTCCAACACGGCCTTCCCTCTCGTTGGTTCCTGCACTAGTTGGGAGAGATAATTATCCTTAATATTTGTCAAGAACCTTTTTCCTTTCTGAGATCTACAGGTTTCTGTTTCCCAGTCAATATCCGGGTAGTTGAAATCCCCCATTACAATCACTTCATTATGTTTTGCTACTTTGTCTATTTGTCCTAATAGCAGATTCTCATTCTCCTCTGTTATATTGGGTGGCTTATAGCAGACCCCCAGTAATATTTTATTATTATTTTTAGTTCCCTCTATCTCTACCCACATGGACTCGACCCCCTCTTCTCCCTCTCCTATATCTTCCCTTAGTCTGGGTTTTAGACATGACTTTACATATAAGCAGACTCCTCCGCCTTTCCCCTGTTTCTGGTCCCTTCTAAATAAACTATAATCTAATAAATTTACCGCCCAGTCGTAGCTATCGTCTAGCCAAGTCTCTGTTATACCTACGATGTCATACGTCTCCTCCCATATAAGCGCCCGCAGCTCATCCGCCTTATTGGTCAGGCTTCTTGCGTTGGTCAGCATGCAAGATAAAACTTTGGGGTTATTTAGCATCCTATTCTTCTCTAACGATCTAACTGTACTATCCCCACCCCCCTCTCCACCCTCATTATATTCACTTCTCCCCTTCCCCCTTGCTTGCCTCACATCCCACCTATTTCCTTGGTTTCCCCCCCCCGTCTCTAGTTTAAAAACTCCTCCAACCTATTAGCTATCTTCTTCCCCAGCACCGCTGCACCCTCCCCATTGAGGTGCAGCCCGTCCCTACGGTAGAGCCTGTATCCGACCGCGAAGTCGGCCCAGTTCTCCATGAACCCAAACCCTTCTGCCTTGCACCAACTCTTTAGCCACTTATTCACCTCCCTAACTTCCTGTTGGCGCTCCTGTGTGGCTCGCGGGATTGGTAGTATTTCTGAGAAAACTACCTTGGAGGTCCTTGCCCTAAGCTTCCTACCTAGGTCCCTGAAATCATTTTTAAGGACCCTCCATCTACCACTCACTTTGTCATTGGTGCCGATGTGGACCATGACCGCTGGGTCTTCGCCAGCCCCACCCAGTAACCTGTCAACCCGATCCGCGATGTGCCGGACTCGAGCGCCAGGGAGGCAGCACACCGTTCGGCGATCCCGGTCTTTGTGACAGATTGCCCTGTCTGTCCCCCTAATAATAGAGTCACCCACTACCAGAACCTGTCTTGCCTGCCCTACACTTCCCCCCTCCCCCTCATTACTGGAGCATACACTCCCCCGGCGGTCAGAGGATCTGTCATGCTCCAATAATGCCGGTTCTGAACCAGCCTTCCTATACTTCTTCCCTCTATCCCTCCTTACTGTTATCCAGCTCCCTGCCTGTTCAGCCTGCACTTCCCCTCTATGCTCCACCCCCAGTATTGACCCATTGAGTGTCTGCTCGGTGAGCAGCAAACTCCGTTCTATGTTGTCGATGCTCCTCAGTACCGCTATCTGAGCACTTAGATCCAGAATTTGGGCTTCCAAGTGCACGATATGCTCACATCTCTCGCAGCAGTATGGATCCTCGAGTGGGTGCTCACGGAATGCATACATTGCGCAAGATGTACACTGCACGGCTCCGTCCAACATGGACGTCATTCTAAATATGGGGATACAGTCAGTATATATATACAAGTACAAAACACAATTATTTATATATAGGTGTATGGACGGGGATCAATTAGGGATGTGCAAGTGTATCAATTAGATATTGACAGGGGATCAGTTAAGTATGGACGGGGGATCAATTAAGCATCAAGTATGGACGGGGGAATCAGCTAAGTAGGTCAGGTGGATTAATTAAGTAAAAAGTAAAGTAAAGAAAGAATGAAATACAGTCAGCAATTCAGTCCTAAGTCCTCCCTTCCAAACTCCCTGAATCCAAAGTCACTGAAAAACAAGTCACACACTTACTTTCGTTCGCACTTACGCTCCGGACACACGCAGCTCGTTCACACTCGCAAACTAAGAGATTTAAAGTGTTTTTTTTTTTTTTTCCTTTTCCAGCAATGTACCCTTCACCTCAATGCACTTCCAAAGGACTTTATGCCCAACCAGCTGCCCCTTATAAACCCTTAATTATGACCCCTTCCCCTTAATTAACCCCTTGTGAGTAAATCTACACCTCAGGATTTTAGTGCAATGTAGTTAACCTTTAAATACACAGGTAGTAAACTAAGAAACTAAAACTGTAGTGAGAAAATAGATTTTAAAAAGCCCAATAAATCTAAACAGGTAGAAAAGCACTCAGCAGATCACAATGCAGCACTCACCGCAATTCACACAGGTATTTTCTGCAGGATTCCCAATACCTCTTCACGCAATTCACACAGGTATTTTCTGCAGGATTCCCAATACCTCTTCACGCAATTCACACAGGTATTTTCTGCAGGATTCCCAATACCTCTTCACGCAATTCACACAGGTATTTTCTGCAGGATTCCCAATACCTCTTCACCTTCACCTCAATGCACTTCCAGTTCTAGGCTTTATCAGGTAAGTTTTGGCAAACTCCAGCCTGGCTTTTTTATGTCTCGGGGTAAGAAGTGGGGTCTTCCTGGGTATCCTACCATACAGTCCCTTTTCATTCAGACGCCGACGGATAGTACGGGTTGACACTGTTGTACCCTCAGACTGCAGGGCAGCTTGAA
This sequence comes from Phyllobates terribilis, assembly GCF_046119375.1. Taxonomy (NCBI): domain Eukaryota; kingdom Metazoa; phylum Chordata; class Amphibia; order Anura; family Dendrobatidae; genus Phyllobates; species Phyllobates terribilis. The sequence continues at coordinate 1,325,220 of NW_027362957.1, forward strand.
CTTGTTTGGATGTTAGTCGAGGTTCTTTATCCACCATCCGCACAATCTTGCGCTGAAATCTCTCGTCAATTTTTCTTTTCCGTCCACATGTAGGGAGGTTAGCCACAGTGCCATGGGCTTTAAATTTCTTGATGACACTGCGCACGGAAGACACAGGAACATTCAGGTCTTTGGAGACGGACTTGTAGCCTTCAGATTGCTCATGCTTCCTCACAATTTGGTTTCACAAGTCCTCAGACAATTCTTTGGTCTTCTTTCTTTTCTCCATGCTCAATGTGGTATACACAAGGACACAGGACAGAGGTTGAGTCAACTTTAATCCATGTTAACTGGCTGCAAGTGTGATTTAGTTATTGCCAACACCTGTTAGGTGCCACAGGTAAGTTACAGGTGCTGTTAATTACACAAATTAGAGAAGCATCACATGATTTTTCAAACAGTGCCAATACTTTTGTCCATCCCCTTTTTTAGGTTTGATGTGGAATTATATCCAATTTGGCTTTAGGACAATTCTATTTGTGTTTTTTCATTGAAGACAAATTAAATGAAGATAATAATACCAAAGAATTTGTGATTGCAATCATTTTCAGGAAGAAACTGAGTATTATCTGACAGAATTGCCGGGGTGCCAATACTTTTGGCCACCACTGTATTTCATGCGGCAGAAGTTAGCCTCCAGCAATGGAAGAGGGAACCGAGAAAGTGTAGAAAATGCTCTATCATGGCCGCAGTGGTAAGAGACATTGGAAATGCACGATCAAACCTATCATATCATAGGATTATCTATCATCTATCTATCCTTATATTCTCTATTTCATATCTATCTATCCATCTATCTATCCATATATGTATCTATCTATCTTTCTATCTATCCATGTATGATGGATGGATAGATAGATGGATAGATGAATAAATAGATGGATAGATAGATGGATAGATAGATAAATAGATAGATAGATAGTGTAGGGATTTGTACTCACTGAGCCGCGTTGGAGGTAGGCACAGGTTCACACAGTGATGCAGTCCACGGGTTCAAACAAACTGGTGGCTTATTTTAGTGTCCATACACCAGTTAAGAAACAAAAGTTACAGCCTTTTCCTGGCACAAAAAGGAATAACAGAACAAAGCTCAAAATAACAAGTCCATGCAGCACGGATTCAGCCGTTTAAACAAGGTGCTTTTCTCTGCCTCCTGCAGAGTCTAAGAAGCACCTGCAAGGTCTGCTCACCTTGCCCAGCAAACACAGACAGACAGAGACAGGCGCAGCTGTCTTAAATTAGCCTTCCAAGACCGGACTGGAGGTAAGTGAGCAGCTGTTCCCCCCCAGCTCTTTCAGCTGCTCATAAAACCCGGCCCTGTAATCCGGACCCATTAAATTCCTCTCAGCACTATGTGTGCTGGAGCCTGCTTCTCCGGATCCTACATCACCGAAGCATGGCACTTCGAGGACACATACCTCCCGTCCACGATCTGTCCGGCAGCAACCTTACATACACCCCCCCCTCTGTCCAAAGCCGTAGGGCTTGGCACCTTCTGTCACCATACAATAAATCCTTGACAAGGCAGCGGCATTCCCATGTTGTTTCCCAGGCCTATGCTCTACCTGGAAACTAAAATCTTGTAGAGCCAGGAACCACCTAGTCACTCTGGCATTGTTTCCCTTCTTTTCTCGCATCCACCTCAATGGGGCATGGTCTGACACTAACCTGAACCTTCTACCTAATAGGTAATACCTCAGAGTGTCTAACGCCCACTTAATGGCCAAACATTCTTTTTCTACAATGGAGTAGTCCTTCTCACAAGCGGAGAGCTTCAGACTGAGGTATTTTACAGGGTGTTCTTCTCCGTTAATCTCCTGGGACAAGACTGCTCCCAGCCCGACATCCGATGCATCCATCTGGACCACAAACTCCTTGGAGAAGCTGGGTGCCACCAAGACTGGTTGTTTACAGAGGACCAGTTTCAATTCCTGGCAGGTCGCTTCTGCTTCCGGGGACCACTTGGCCATAGCTGACTTCATCCCTTTCAGAAGATCCATCAGTGGGGCTGCTATCAGGGCAAAGTTAGGGACAAATCTTCGATAGTAGCCCACAATGCCTAGAAACGCCCTGACCTGCTTCTTCGAGAGGGGCTGTGGCCAGTTCAAGATCGCCTCGACCTTATTTATTTGTGGTTTTATTTCCCCTCTACCAACCACGTACCCTAGGTACTTGGCTTCCTCCATCCCCATGGCACATTTCTTCGGGTTGATAGTAAAGCCCGCCTTCCTTAGGGCATCAAGTATGGCTTGAACTTTGTCCAGATGACTTTCCCAGTCCTGGCTAAATATGACGATAGCATCTAGGTAGGCCGCTGCATACTGTTTGTGGGGTGCTAAGATCCGGTCCATGGCTCTCTGGAAGGTGGCCGGAGCTCCCTTCAACCCAAACGGCATCCTGACGTATTGGCGTCGAGAAGGCTGTCTTCTCCTTAGCCTCTTTGGACAGGGGAATTTGCCAATATCCTTTGGTGAGGTCCAGAGTGGTGATGTACCGAGCCCGTCCTAGCCTTTCGATAAGCTCATCTACCCTAGGCATTGGGTAGGCGTCGAACTTTGAGACCTCCTTCAGCTTCCTATAGTCGTTGCAAAACCGCCATTCCCCATCTGGTTTCGGCACTAAGACTATAGGACTGGACCATCCACTTTTGGACTCTTCAATGACTCCCAGGTTTAGCATCCGCCTTACTTCTTTAGAGATCACCTCTCTGCGGGCTTCGGGGATCCGGTATGGTTTTAGATTGACGCGAACATGAGGCTCTGTGAGAACCTCATGCTCTATGACCTGAGTGAGTCCTGGCAACTCCGAAAACATGTCTTTATTTCGCTGTAACAACTCTTTGCACTGTTGCTTTTGGGCATGTGACAGTGACTCTGCCACCTTGACCTCTTTCACATCGGCCTCAGCCTCAGCTACTAAACAGGGAGCTTCCGCAGGCTCTCTATCTTGCCATGGCTTAATCAAGTTAACATGGTAAATTTGGTAGGGCTTCCTCTTCCCTGGTTGGTGGATCTTAAAGTTGACTTCCCCCACTTTCTCTACCACCTCATAGGGGCCCTGCCACTTGGCCATGAACTTGCTCTCCACTGTGGGACTAGCACAAGCACTTGATCTCCTGGGTTGAACGATCTCACCCTGGCCGACCTATTATACACCCTGGACTGTGCCTCTTGTGCCTTGAGGAGGTGCTCCCTCACAATGGGCATCACATGGGCAATCCTCTCTTGCATCTGGGCAACGTGCTCCACCACTCTCCTATAGGGAGTGGTCTCAGCTTCCCAGGACTCTTTCTCCACCTCCAGGAGTCCTGAGGGTGTCGTCCATAGAGTGGTTCAAACGGGGAGAAACCTGTGGAAGCTTTGGGAACTTCCCTCATGGCGAACAACATATAGTCCCAGTCTCGGCCATCCTTTTCCACTGCTTTCCTCAACATTGCTTTCAAGGTTTTGTTAAACCTCTCTACCAGTCCGTCCGTCTGGGGAGAGTACACGGAGGTTCTCAGTTGTGCAATCTGCAGTGTCTTGCACAATTCCCTCATGACCTTCGACATAAATGGAGTTCCTTGGTCTGTTAGGATCTCGTTAGGCAACCCGGTTCTTGAAAACATGTGGACTAACTCCCGGGCTATACACCTGGTGGAGGAGTTTCGTAGTGGTACGGCCTCCAGATACCATGTAGCATAATCTAATACCACCAGGATATACTGATGCCCTTGGGCGGACTTGACCAGAGGCCCCACTAGATCCATTGCTATGCGTTCGAATGGAACCTCGATGACTGGTAGTGGCACTAGGGGACTGCGGAAGTGGGCCACTGGGGAGGTTATCTGGCATGTGGGGCAGGAACGACAATAACTCTATATTTCTCTATAGCAACCTGGCCAGTAGAATCTTTGGAGGATCCGTTCTTGAATCTTGTCTGCACCCAGGTGACCACCCAACACATGAGAATGAGCCATGTCTAACACCCTGCGTCTATAGGGCCCTGGCACCAGCAACTGTTCTATTACCTCACCCCTTGGCTTGGTTATTCTGTACAGCAAATCCCCATTCACAGCAAAATGAGGGAACCGAGTGTCAGCCCCCGGTTCCTGAGGCACCCCATTTAACACAGTAACATTTTCAAAGGCCCCTTTCAGAGTTAAATCCCTGAGTTGGGCAGTTCCAAAGTTTCCCTCGGACACCTCCAGCTCAGGGATATTGGACTCAGGGGATGCTACTTCATCCTCATTGCCCACCAGCACACACATGGGAAACTCATCTACTATGTTCTGCGGGTAAGTTTCCTTAGGGGCGATCTGGCTGTCGTCCAAGCAACCAGGTGTCCCCGCTTTCCCCCACATTTCCCAGAATAATGCAAAGTAACGTCCAATTATTATGGGATGCAATAGGTCCTTAACGACCGCCACTTCATGAGATGTGGTGCCACAGTCTGTGTTTACATCCACCTGGGCCACAGGATAGTTCTTAGCGTCCCCATGGATACACCGGACATCCACCACCTTCCCAGAAACCAGCCGATGAGGGAGTGTGGCCCTTATCAGGGTCACCAAACTTCCTGAGACCAATAGTCCAGAGACTTGTGCCCCGTTAACTGACACTGAGCATGCCTGAGGGCCCTCGCCATGTTGACGAACCGCGCTGCAGGCGGGGTAGGCAAAATAAGAGCAACGCCGGCCCATGTTACAGTCCATTGGTTCAGAGGTTATGGGACACCGGGAGGCAATATGGCCAGGGGTATGACATCTCCAACACACTATATTATGGGGTGGGACCTTGGGCAGCAACTCAGACCCCTCCTGAACTCTAGGATGCCCCCCAGGTGTGGCGCTAGCTCGCTTCTTTTGGGTGTCCGCCACCTTTTGGGAACCCCAGTATTGAGAGGCTACGACCCCTTGTTTTCCCAACGGACTCTCAACCGCCTGGTATCTTTCCACCAACCCCACCAAGTCATCAGCATTATAGGGATCTCCCTGGGCAACCCAGGATTTTACTGACTTCGGGAGAGAGTGTATAAACCTGTCTATAACGACCTCTATCTCATATCATAGGACTATCTATCATCTATCTATTATCTATATGACGCGCCCCCTGGGCCATGGGGCACCCGGGACCGGACTTCAGGGCAATGCTGGGAGTAGTAGTGGCAACCCGGTCCCGTGGCTCAGGGTGGCCAGACCAATATTGTGGCAGTCTCTGTATCAGTGTAATGCAATGTCCGACTACGCCACCCGTGGATTGCGGTCAATAAGAACCGCCGCTGCTGAGCAGACCTCTGAGGCTGATGTTGTGAGGGCAGCAGAGTGTAGTATAACTCCCCACGGGAGGAGTATAGCCTCAGGCTAGTGAGTGTGGATGATAGGAGTGATGGTGCACGAGCGCAGCAGGAACGACTCAGAGGCTTTGCAGTGCAGTTCAGGGTCTTTACTGATGGTGATAAGGCAGACCCTCCCGGGAGTACTGGCTAGCATAAGAGGCCTGGTCAGTCTGTGAGCAAACTGGAGTTCCCCTGGCCAGGTGGAGTTGTAGGCCTCCCCGACTATCTGCACTCTTCCTGGCTACCTTGCTGTAAGCGAGTGGAAGTAGCCCACGTCCCTGAGTGTTCCGTGTGGTGCTCACCTGTATGGCTGGTGACTTGGGGCCTTCTGATAGCCCCCGCTCCTCGATTGCAGTGCTGGTCCCTTGCTCGTGACTGAGCCTCCGGGCTTCTATGGCCAGAGGACTTGAAATCCCCTGCCGGCGGGTTTCTGCTGCTGGGTATATATAAGTCCCCGCAACCTCGGACTCCTGTGTCCGGTTCTCAGAGTCTTCTGCCAGGACGAACTCCGCTTAGCTCAAGTCCCTGGTCTTCAGCTCCTGCTCCTACAGAGCTCCTCGCTGTTACTTTCCCTGTGTCTGGAACTAACTCCAGGCTCTGACTTCACTAACCCCGCCCCAGATCCAGTTTATATAGGGCAGGTTCCTCCCCTATCTGGTCTGGGACAGGAGGTGTTGCATGTTTAAGGGCTCCGAACCAGGAAACCTCCCACTTGCTCTCAGACATAATATTTCTATTACAGTGGTAACCAGACCCTGGGGTGCCACATATCCATCTATCTATCTCATATCTATCTATCTATCAATCTCATATCTATCTATCTTCTCCACTTTTTATCTGGTCTCAGGTATGACTTTCATATTACCCACGACTGTTACTTGCCACAGGTGAGTTTTAACGAGCATCACATGCTTGAAGCAAAGTTGTTTTTCCACAATTTTGGAAAAGTGCCAACAATTTTGTCCGGCCCATTTTTGGAGTTTTGTGTGAAATTATGTCCAATTTGCCTTTTTTTCCCATTTTTTGTGCTGTTTCAATACACACAAAGGAAATAAATATTATAACAAATGTATAACAAAACGTGTAATTATAATAATTTTCTGGGAGAAATACTTCACTTTCTGGAACAATCTCAAGGTTGCTAAACACTTCCAGCCATGACTGTGTGTATATATGGGCCCTCAATAAACCATCCCTCTCAACGAAAAGGCCACAGCAAGGGTCAGGAATCGGTGGCCTTCCCTCTCCGAATCTTAGGGAGAGACGGTTGTGCTTCCAGCATCCACCTAGGCTGCCACCCCAGTGGAACTAATAGCAGGGTTGCCAACTGTCCAGAAATTCTTGGACAGTCCATAAAAATAGGGCACTTTTTTCCCTGTCCGTAAAAAAAAATGTGATGCGTCCATAATCTTTCTGAAGCTGGAGAGACTTGTTCAGATGGAGGGAGATGTAGGGGCATCATATTGTGTATAGGGAGATGTAGGGGCATCATATTGTGTATAGGTATCATATTGTGTATCTGCATGTGTGGGGACATCATACGGTGTATATGGAGCTGTGAGCACATCATACTGTATTTAGGGAACAATGAGGGAATCATACTGTATACAAGGAGCTGTGGAAACATAATGCTGTGTAAAGGGTCTGTGGGGTCATCATCTAATATACAGTACAGACCAAAAGTTTGGACACACCTTCTCATTTAAAGATTTTTCTGTATTTTCATGACTATGAAAATTGTACATTCACACTGAAGGCATCAAAACTATGAATTACCACATGTGGAATTATATACTTAACAAAAAAAGTGTGAAACAACTGAAAATATGTCTTATATTCTAGGTTCTTCAAAGTAGCCACCTTTTGCTTTGATGACTGCTTTGCACACTCTTGGCATTCTCTTGATGAGCTTCAAGAGGTAGTCACCGGAAATGGTTTTCACTTCACAGGTGTGCCCTGTCAGGTTTAATAAGTGGGAGTTCTTGCCTTATAAATGGGGTTCGGATCATCATCTGTGTTGTGCAGAAGTCTGGTGGATACACAGCTGATAGTCCTACTAAATAGACTGTTAGAATTTGTATTATGGCAAGAAAAAAGCAGCTAAGTAAAGAAAAATGAGTGGCCATCATTACTTTAAGAAATGAAGGTCAGTCAATGCAAAAAATTGGTAAAACTTTGAAAGTGTCCCCAAGTGCAGATGCAAAAACCATCAAGCGCTGCAAGAAACTGGCTCACATGAGGACTGCCCCAGGAAAGGAAGACCAAGAGTCACCTCTGCTTCTGAGGATAAGTTTATCCGAGTCACCAGCCTCAGAAATCGCAGGTTAACAGCAGCTCAGATTAGAGACCAGGTCAATGCCACACAGAGTTCTAGCAGCAGACACATCTCTTCAACAACTGTTAAGAGGAGACTTTGTGCAGCAGGCCTTCATGGTAAAATAGCTGCTAGGAAACCACTGCTAAGGACAGGCAACAAGCAGAAGAGACATATTTGGGCTAAAGAACACAAGGAATGGACATTAGACCAGTGGAAATCTGTGCTTTGGTCTGATGAGTCTAAATTTGAGATCTTTGGTTCCAACCACCGTGTCTTTGTGCGATGCAGAAAAGGTGAACGGATGGACTCTACATGTCTGGTTCCCACCGAGAAGCATGGAGGAGGAGGTGTGATGGTGTGGGGGTGCTTTGCTGGTGACACTGTTGGGGATTTATTCAAAATTGAAGGCATACTGAACCAGCATGGCTACAACAGCATCTTGCAGCGGCATGCTATTCCATCCGGTTTGCGTTTAGTTGGACCATCATTTATTTTTCAACAGGACAATGACCCCAAACACACCTCCAGGCTGTGTAAGGGCTATTTGACCAAGAAGGAGAATGATGGGGTGCTACGCCAGATGACCTGGCCTCCACAGTCACCAGACCTGAACCCAATCGAGATGATTTGGGGTGAGCTGGACCGCAGAGTGAAGGCAAAAGGGCCAACAAGTGCTAAGCATCTCTGGGAACTCCTTCAAGATTGTTGGAAGACCATTTCCATTGACTACCTCTTGAAGCTCATCAAGAGAATGCCAAGAGTGTGCAAAGCAGTCATCAAAGCAAAAGGTGGCTACTTTGAAGAACCTAGAATATAAGACATATTTTCAGTTGTTTCACACTTTTTTGTTAAGTATATAATTCCACATGTGTTAATTCATAGTTTTGATGCCTTCAGTGTGAATGTACAATTTTCATAGTCATGAAAATACAGAAAAATCTTGAAATGAGAAGGTGTGTCCAAACTTTTGGTCTGTACTGTATATAATCGTCTTATCCCGTCTGTCTGTCTGTCCTTCTGTCCAGGAAATCCTGCGTCGCTGATTGGTCCAGCCGCGGCCAATCAGCGACGCGGGATTTCAGAAAAAGATGGCGGCCGTTAGCAGCTCATCTGCCGCACGGAGGTCAGCGGCGATGCAGCCGGGAGATGACCGGCGCTAGCCGCTCATCTCCCGGCTGCTCGCAGCAGAAGTACCGCGACCGGCGGCGCCGCTGATCTCCCGACGGCAAGTGTGAAGCGAGGACCGGGGAGCGGCGCCGCCAGTCGGGATACTTCGGCTGTGAGCAGCCGGCCATCTCCCGGTTCCTTGCAGCGGAAGTACCCGCACAGGTAGCGTCGCTGCCCGGTCCTCAGTAATACGATTCGCTGATTGGTCGGAATCAGCGATATTGGCGCCGCGACCAATCAGCGATACTGGCGCCAAATTTAAACACCGCTCTGCTGATTGGTCGTGGCCGGCGGCCGCGACCAATCAGCGATTTTGGCGCCACATTTAAACACCACTCTGTTGATTGCGCCTGGTCGGCCGCATACAGATTCTAGAATACCCGATGCGTTAGAATCGGGCCACCATCTAGTACTGTATATAAAGAGCTGTGGGAGCCATCACACTATATATAGAGACCTGTGAAAAGCTTATGTGTTGATCCAGAGGAAGTCAAAAAAAACCATGAGGCAGATGCTGCTTGCCCAAAATTAGGGGAAAAATTCCTTCCCGACTCCACATATGGCAATCAGACTAGTTGCTTGGATCAACGTCCCATAATAAAATCTAGTATGAATAACCTGTAATGTTATTCAAGAAAGTCACACAGGACCTCCTTGAACTTTTTTTTAGAGAATTAAGTATTACAAGGTCATGTGGTAGAGAGTTCCATACCTCACACAATAAAACATTGCCATCTAACTTCCTTTAGACAAAGCGAATTAGGAGCTTGATGCTAGAGTAGTTGAATTAAAACTGAAAAAAATTATTAACACAGCAAAAAAGAGGAACAGTATTTATTCTCCAGCCCAGGTCTCAAAACTAATGCACTAATCAGGATGAAGCAAACCATATAATAAAGGCAGGGGCAGCACAGGTGCAAAATACTGATGAGACAACCAACTCATAACCTACCAATTCTTGGAGGGGGTCATTGCTTAGTATTAAAACTGCACACAAAAAAATGGCTTGTATAGGTCACTGGTCACACACAGATTGTTAGGGGAATGGTTGCAAACAACTTTATTAAATAATGGAAAGCAAACGAACCCGGGGTCCGTGATGCAGCCTGGAGGACTGTGGACGAACACCTTCCGGGTAAGAAGGTAAAACAACCAACTGAAATAACAATCCCCCCCGTGTTACTGCACACCGGAACGGGAATAGGGATTCGCACTATCTCCATTAACTGCACGAGAGATGTGCGACAAATAATGGAGCCGTAGCCCTGTTAACTGCACAGAGGCTACGCAGCAGGCGCTCGGATGCGTGTGTGATTCACGCCGGCTTATACGTGCTCCCAGCCGGCTTGCTACCGGACTGAGGAGTATCTCTCCACGTGGCTAACAGGCGGTGCCGGGAATACGGAGTCCGCAGTCTGCTCGGGGTGTATAGCGACCCCCTTGTTGGAGCCAGAGTGTCAGACGAAGCTACCTGCCTCCCTCCATCTAAGGCTGTCTATCCCCTGCTAAACCTGCCTGTCAGAAGCTATAACAGCAAAAGCACACGTGGAGCCGAAACGACCAAGCGTCCACACAATAACACCAACTCAGCTCAATGATCAGAGTGCGCCGCCATGTTTGTGGGCGTGCTATTTAAATATTAAGCCCTGCCCATCGTCACATTATTGGTGACGTCACCCGCGACCAATCAGGCGGTGCCAGGTCACCGGATCAGCTGACTCCCAAACCACCAATCACGGTCCGCCATGTCACGGGCATGCTCAGTGCAGTGTATCCTGGACTTAGGCTGTAACAGCCCTGTTTCCCTCCGCAACCTATCCTTCATGTTGCTAGGAACAAAGACCCGAGAGACAACTTGTACATCTCGTGCACCAGCTAGGCGTTGGGACTGACGATGATGCTGAGAAGCATCTGGACCGGAATGGGAGACCACAGAATCCACTGATGATTCTGAACCCATTTCGGATCCAGAAAACACCTGACGCCTAACACAGATAGTGCTCAATATAGGGCTTACAGCCTATTAGTGACCCTCATACTGTTAGATTAGGCAGGCTGCAAAGCACTATCTAAGTGCACCCCATGAGGACAGACCCCCTAGTTTACAAATCCAGCATTGATGGGCTTGTCTGAACCCTGAATAAAAATAACGTGCAAAATCTATATATGAGGTACTGGTAGATATTTTGGCGCTGGTCACGCACAGTGTCTGGTTTACAGCCTATTAGTGACGCCCATACTATTAGATTAGGCAGGCTATGCTCCCCTCATACACCTTACCACGGTGTGTAGTGTGACATGGAGCTAAACCCCCTGTCTGCTTAAGAATAAGGCTGCGAAAAACCTTCTCTTTATTGATAGTAGAGAAACCTCCATACAGTAGATGCGGAAAACATACGATGAACCCCAGTATTGTACCACATAGATAGGGCTCTTACCGGCTAAGCTTGGAGCAGGCTGTGTGCACAGAGCTCAAGATACAAAACTGTAGGGATGTGGACTGTCTTACCCTGTTCCTGCCCCTGAAGACAACAAACGCGTCATGTGAATACTGTCTTGCGGTTTTATATCTAAAAGTGATATGTGTCTTATGTAATGTATAATGGTGATGTAACAGCATGTGAAGTGTTAATGCATAATGTGAGTATAGCATAAGATAAGCTTAGGATACCATAAGACATAAGTATAACATAAACCCTAAAATACAAATTTTATTAAATCTCTTTAAAATCGGGACATGCGGCATAAAGATGATACGCATCAGTATTGCACTTTATCAAGATAAGTTCCTTTTATTGTTTAGTCTTGTGATCATTTATGTCATTGATACCTCTATGGGTGATTAATTCCAGGGCTGGCTAGGGTTATCCAGGGATAGCCGCCGTGGAGCGGGGGCGCCACAGTGTCAACATTAACTAGGGTGTCACCCTCCACTATAAGGCAGGTAATCAGCATCTAGGGTGTTGAACAGGGCTGATTGTAGCCTTTGTTTGGATGCCCGAATGTATCCTTTGGCTTGGAGGTCCAAAGATATTAGGAACGTTCTTGGGTGTTTTTATAAATTTGCACATTGTCACTTTATTCACTGTTGTCACTTTAATCATTTAGTACACACTGAGGATTGATTGTTTGATGTGATATCTGTACCAGTTTCTGGTAGACTGTTAGATCTTTGGTCTATGTAAGTGTGGCACCCCAGGGGTCTGGTTTCCACAGTAACAGCAATGTTATGTCTGAGAGCAGGTGGGAGGTCTCTTGGTCAGGAATCCTATGCATGCCACACCTCCTGCCCAGTCCTGGGAGGGGAAGGACTTCCCCTATATAAACCTGGGGCTGAGGCAGGGTTAGAGAGTTCAAAGGGAGAGTTCAGCCAGGAGGGCTGACAGGGAGCTGTGGCTCCGGCTGGGCCTAGCTCCTGGGCCATGCCAGAAGTAGAGACAGAGAAGAGAAGCAGCTATGGGAAGAAACAACAGGAGCTCTGTGGGAGCAGTGCTACAAGGAGTCAGGGGCTGGCAGCTGCAGAGCTCGCCCTGACTGAGAAGCTATCACCGGACCCGGAGTCCGAGGCTGTGGGGACTAACTCCTATCCAGCAGCAGAAACCGACCGGCAGGGGATTGCAGGTCCTCTGGCCCAGAAACCCGAAGGCACGGTCACACGCGTGGGACCAGCACCGCCGTCGTGGAGCGGAAGCTACTAGAAGGCCCCGAGTCACCGGCCATACGGGTGAGCACCACACGGTACACTCAGGGACGTGGGCTACTTATACCCGCCTCTAGCAAGGTAGCCAGAAGAGTAACGTTAGTTTGGGAGGCCTACAACTCCGCCTGGCCAGGGGAGATCCCATCTGCTCAAGGACTGACCAGGCCCCAATCGCTAGCCAGTACTCCGGGAGGGTCTGTCTTTGTCACCAGTAAAGACCCTGAACTACACCGTACCGTCTCCGAGTGGTTACTGCTACCCCCATCATCCACGTCGGCTGCCCTGAGGCCATACCCCTCCCGTTGGGGGTTATACTATCACGCTGCACAATCCTACCACCGGCCTCAGCGGTCTGCCCTGCAGCAGCAGCTCCTTAGCTGCACTCAACGGGTGGCGTAGTCGTCCAACATCTACCGCTAATACAGCGCCACTTAGTCTGACTCCCTGGGCACGGACCGGGTCACCGCCACGAGACTACAACCCTCACCAGATCCGGCTCCGGGTAAGCTCCCGCGTGCGCAACGCTGCGCGACACAGGCCCAGGGGCGCGTCAACTTTTGGCGTAGTCGGCAGGATCTCGTGCCCGCAACCACCGGGTACTGCGTGCCTGAAAAAGACTGTTCAAACTTACCAGTGGTGAAGATTCCCGCCATCCGGCGCCATCTTCGGCCTTCTTCCCGCCCTCCGTGGAGGTTTCCCGCCATTGGACGCCATCTTGAGGACGCCGCGCGGGAAGAAGAGGGGCGTGGACTCCGAAAGCGCGCGAGAACTGAAGCCCCGCCTCACGTCCGGACGTTGCGTAAGGTCCTGGAAGGAGCCCAGCAGACGCCGACGTCACAGGAGCGCGACGGAAGGTCCTCAACCCTGACGATACACTGCGGAGCCGCGGCCTACGGAAGAGGATCATCGCAAGGTAGGCCACGGTCCACTAGGGGGGAGAAGGATGTCGGATACGGAGGAGAGCTTCACCGCTCCAACCCCCGCCAGCGCCACCGCTGTTGCGGTCATGCCTTTCACCATGCCCTATATCCCGGGGGCAGCCTGGCTACCCCAGTACTCAGGGGAGTCACATACCCTGCAGGACTTTAGAGAAAAGCTGGATAGCCTCTTTCAGGTGTACCCCCTCACAGAAGAGCAAAAAGTGAGCATCCTGGTGGCCCAATTAACCGGGGCAGCCCAAAGGGAGGTAAAGTCCTGGCCACCTGGGAGGAGGACTGTCGCAGAGATACTAGCCCGGCTAACCAAGGAGGGGCTGCAGTGCTACCAATACGAGGAAAGCCAAGAGGACCCGGACGGGTCTGAGGACTACCCTCAGGAGGGAGCACAAAGAGGACACCGCTACTGAAGGGAAGTAGCATAAACAAAGAACTGTATATCGTTACCCGTCAGGGTATGAGAACTGATGCTAATTAAAATATGGTCCCCGTTGGGATTAGTGAATTGTTCCCCGTGTGTCCCTATCCCTTACCAGGCTGAGGACTGTGAGCAGCCATCCCCTATCCCTTACCAGGCTGAGGACTGTGAGCAGCCAATCCTTATCCCCACTGGCCGAGGACTGAGAGCGGCCATATCTTGTAAATAATTATGTGTCTCTAGTAATTTATAGGAGTCTTTGGTGGATTTACCGGGAATCCTGTGTACATAGTTGGAGCGTAACCTAGGGATGGACTAAAGACTGTTAAGGACTCGGGGCAGGACAGACCCCTACCTGGTTACGTCTCCCTGTTTTGGTGAAATGGACACCTTGCTTTTCTTCAAAGACTGCACCCGGTTGCGGACACGCCGTGACCATCTTTATGTGTTTTTCTTGTTGTATTATTATTGTTTATACCTTATAATGTTTTTCAAAAAAAAAATTGTTTAGTCCCAGAGTACTAAATTTCACTAGGGGGGAATGTGGCACCCCAGGGGTCTGGTTTCCACAGTAACAGCAATGTTATGTCTGAGAGCAGGTGGGAGGTCTCTTGGTCAGGAATCCTATGCATGCCACACCTCCTGCCCAGTCCTGGGAGGGGAAGGACTTCCCCTATATAAACCTGGGGCTGAGGCAGGGTTAGAGAGTTCAAAGGGAGAGTTCAGCCAGGAGGGCTGACAGGGAGCTGTGGCTCCGGCTGGGCCCAGCTCCTGGGCCATGCCAGAAGTAGAGACAGAGAAGAGAAGCAGCTATGGGAAGAAACAACAGGAGCTCTGTGGGAGCAGTGCTACAAGGAGTCAGGGGCTGGCAGCTGCAGAGCTCGCCCTGACTGAGAAGCTATCACCGGACCCGGAGTCCGAGGCTGTGGGGACTAACTCCTATCCAGCAGCAGAAACCGACCGGCAGGGGATTGCAGGTCCTCTGGCCCAGAAACCCGAAGGCACGGTCACACGCGTGGGACCAGCACCGCCGTCGTGGAGCGGAAGCTACTAGAAGGCCCCGAGTCACCGGCCATACGGGTGAGCACCACACGGTACACTCAGGGACGTGGGCTACTTATACCCGCCTCTAGCAAGGTAGCCAGAAGAGTAACGTTAGTTTGGGAGGCCTACAACTCCGCCTGGCCAGGGGAGATCCCATCTGCTCAAGGACTGACCAGGCCCCAATCGCTAGCCAGTACTCCGGGAGGGTCTGTCTTTGTCACCAGTAAAGACCCTGAACTACACCGTACCGTCTCCGAGTGGTTCCTGCTACCCCCATCATCCACGTCGGCTGCCCTGAGGCCATACCCCTCCCGTTGGGGGTTATACTATCACGCTGCACAATCCTACCACCGGCCTCAGCGGTCTGCCCTGCAGCAGCAGCTCCTTAGCTGCACTCAACGGGTGGCGTAGTCGTCCAACATCTACCGCTAATACAGCGCCACTTAGTCTGACTCCCTGGGCACGGACCGGGTCACCGCCACGAGACTACAACCCTCACCAGATCCGGCTCCGGGTAAGCTCCCGCGTGCGCAACGCTGCGCGACACAGGCCCAGGGGCGCGTCATAAGTACGAATAAGGGACTTTTAGGGTCTAGGGGCAGCTGCCGTTCAGCAAGGGTGCCATTGTCATCTATATGTAGGATGCCCATCTCTGTTGACATGCAGGTTCAGGCTAGGGTATCTATAGGGTGAGTTTTATTGAAGTACAGTGGGTACGGAAAGCATTCAGACCCCTTTAAATTTTTCACTCTTTGTTTCATTGCAGCCATTTGGTAAATTCTAAAAAGTTCATTTTTTTCTCATTAAAGTACACTCTGCACCCCATCTTGACTGAAAAAAACAGAAATGTAGAAATTTTTGCAAATTTATTAAAAAAGGAAAACTGAAATATCACATGGTCATAAGTATTCAGACCCTTTGCTCATATTTAAGTCACATGTGTAACGGGTCTGGGAGGCGGAACCTCTGGGCTACTATACAAGGGGGTGGTCCTTGTAAGGGAGCGGGTGGCGACCAGGCAGGCAATCACAGCAGGTGACCGGGACAGTCTCTGGGTGTACGGGCAGGAGGTCACGGCAAGTGATCGAGGCAGTCTCTGGAAGAACGGGCTGGAGGTCACGGCAAGTGACCGGGCAGTCTCTGGAAGAACGGGCTGGAGGTCACGGCAAGTGACCGGGGCAGTCTCTAAGTAAAGGGTAGGTACGACCTGTGATGGCTGAACCTCCAGGTAGGCTAGCAAGGCAGATGGAGGATGTGTGCTCCCAGGTGAGCAAGCGAGAGTCTCTGGAATAGCAGGTGGTCACAGCACGTGACGGCGGAGCCTCCAGGTAGGCAAGCAGGCAGGTAGCGGAGAAGCGCTCCCAGGTGAGCGGGCAAGAGTCTCTGGAATAGCTGGTGGTCACAGCACGTGACAGCGGAGCCTCCGGGCTGGCAAGCAGGCAGGTAGCGGAGAAGCGCTCCCAGGTGAGCGGGCAAGAGTCTGGAATAGCTGGTGGTCACAGCACGTGACAGCGGAGCCTCCGGGTTGGCAAGCAGGCAGGTAGTGGAGAAGCGCTCCCAGGTGAGCGGGCAAGTGTCTGGAATAGCTGGTGGTCACAGCACGTGACAGCGGAGCCTCCGGGCAGGCAAGCAGGCAGGTAGC
This sequence comes from Phyllobates terribilis, assembly GCF_046119375.1. NCBI lineage: Eukaryota > Metazoa > Chordata > Amphibia > Anura > Dendrobatidae > Phyllobates > Phyllobates terribilis. Next base: position 1,341,798 of record NW_027362957.1, read on the forward strand.
GGAGAAGCGCTCCCAGGTGAGCGGGCAAGCTGGTCCATAGACAGACTGACCGGAGTTGTAAGGCAGACCGTCGGACCTCAGGCAAGCAGGCAGGTAGCTGATGTGCACTCCCAGGTGAGCGGGCAAGTTGGTCCTTAGACAGACTGACCGGAGTTGTAAGGCAGACCGTCGGACCTCAGGCAGGCAGGCAGGTAACAGGAAATCAGGCAGGATTAGGACAGCAAGCTGGCAGGAATCTGGCAGGTAACTGGCAACGGGACCTGAGGGCTGAAGCAGAGTAGAACGGTGCAACAACATTGCTCGGGCACCTCCATTTTGGAGGAGGTGCCTTATATATGGTAAAGTCCTCCGGCCATTGGCCGGGGACTCCTTAGGACGGCGCGCGCGGCCCCTTTAAGAGGGAGGGAGGGCGCGCGCCCTAAGCACAGTGGCCGGGAAGGAGCGCGCGCTGCCAGCAGAGCGGGAGAGGGACGCCGGGCACGGAGCAGAGCGGTGAGGGGAACAGCGTCCCTGCCTAGCAGAGGGCAGGGACGCCGGCACTACAGTACCCCCCCCTTTAGGCCCCCCCTTTTTTAGGCCAGATAGAAATTTAGCTAGGATGAGAGGGGCATGGATGTTCTCCCGGGGCTCCCACGTTCTCTCCTCAGGACCAAACCCCTTCCAATCTACCAAAAAAAAGGTCTTTCCTCTTACCCTTTTGGTGGCAAGAATGTTCTCTACCTCAAACTCGTCCTCAGCAGAAACCGGAGCAGGAGGCGCACCTGTAGACTTGGAAAAAGAGTTAAGCACCACGGGTTTGAGGAGAGATACATGGAAGGAGTTAGGGATCCGTAAGTTGGCCGGGAGTTTCAATTTATAGGCCACCGGGTTGATCTGACTGATGACCTCCAGAGGACCGATGAACCGAGGCCCTAACTTGTAAGAAGGTATCTTGAGTCGAACATATTTAGATGAGAGCCAGACTTTATCTCCTGGACGAAATTGTGGAGGATCCAGGCGTTTTTTGTCAGCGTGTCTTTTCATACGCTCGGATGACAGAAGGAGTGCGGACCGGGTACTCTCCCATATGGAGGAAAATTTGCTAACGAGAGATTCCGCAGCCGGGTTGTCCACAGAGGTGGAGACAGGAAAAGGAATCCGAGGATGCTGACCAAAGACTACAAAAAACGGGGATTTGGAGGAGGATTCGCTCTCGTGATTATTATAAGAGAACTCGGCCCATGGTAGGAGATCCACCCAGTCAGAATGGTGGGCATTAACGAAGTGCCGGAGGTAACTGGTCAGGTTCTGATTGATCCGCTCCACTTGACCATTGGACTGTGGGTGGTAAGCGGAAGAGAAGTCCAGGGTGACGTCTAGTAGTTTACAAGTGGCTCTCCAGAAACGTGAGGTGAACTGTACCCCACGATCCGACACGATGTGGAGGGGCAGGCCATGAAGACGGAAGATGTGGCGGATAAAGTCTTTAGCCAGCTCGGGTGCAGACGGAAGGCCTGGCAGGGGAATAAAGTGAGCCATCTTGGAAAAGCGGTCAGCGACCACCCAAATGACCGTACAACCGGCAGAGACGGGGAGATCAGTTATAAAGTCCATTGCTATATGCTGCCAGGGGGCAGCAGGTACAGGAAGCGGAAGGAGGCGTCCGGCTGGCAGATGTCTCGGGACTTTGTTGCGGGCGCAGGACACACAGGCAGAAACAAAGTCTATTATGTCCTTGTGCAGGGTAGGCCACCAATAGTGCCGGGCAATAAGCTGGAGGGTCTTTTTCTGACCGGCGTGGCCAGCTAGTTTAGACGAATGGCCCCAGTGTAGGATCTTCTCCCGATCAGGTACTGAAACAAACGTCTTACCGGGAGGGAGACGATTTAGACTCACGGGAGCCACCTGCATTACTCTGGCGGGATCGATGATATGTTTAGGTTCTTCCTCGAGATCGGACACCAGAAAGGATCGGGACAAGGCGTCTGCTTTGACGTTTTTGTCAGCCGGGCGAAAATGAAGAACAAAATCAAAGCGAGCAAAAAACAAGGACCACCGGGCTTGGCGCGGGTTAAGTCTCTGGGCATGCTGGAGGTAAGCCAAGTTCTTGTGGTCAGTGTAAATTATTACCGGATGAAGAGCCCCCTCGAGTAGGTAACGCCACTCCTCCAACGCCAGCTTGATGGCCAATAACTCTCGGTCTCCTATGGAATAGTTGCGCTCAGAAGAGGAGAAGAGTTTGGAGAAGAAGCCACAAGTTACCATTCTCCCGGAAGATGATTTTTGAGTAAGTACCGCTCCGGCTCCAGAGGAGGAGGCGTCAACTTCCAGGAAGAACTGCTTGTTGCCGTCCGGGCGATGCAGCACCGGGGCGGAAGAGAAGGCCTGTTTTAGGGAAAGAAAGGCCTCCTCTGCTTCGGGCGGCCACTCTTTGGGATTAGTACCCTTACGGGTGAGCGCGGAAATTGGGGCAGTCCGGGAAGAGAAGTGCGGGATGAAGAGGCGGTAATAGTTGGCGAAGCCCAGGAACCGTTGAATAGCCTTCAACCCCTCTGGTCGGGGCCATTTCTCGATGGCAGACAGTTTCTCAGGATCCATTTGTAGGCCAGTCTGAGAGATAATGTAGCCCAGAAACGGAAGCGAGGTCTGCTCAAAGAGGCACTTCTCATATTTAGCGTAGAGATGGTTCTGCCTGAGCCTGAGCAGGACCTGACGAACATCCCTCCGGTGAGTCTGGAGATCCGGAGAGAAGACCAAGATGTCGTCCAGGTACACCACTACGCAGGAGTAGAGAAGGTCCCGGAAGATGTCATTGACCAACTCTTGAAAGACGGCAGGAGCGTTACAGAGGCCAAAGGGCATTACCAGATATTCATAGTGGCCGTCCCGGGTGTTGAATGCCGTCTTCCATTCATCCCCCTGACGGATACGAACCAGGTTGTACGCCCCACGGAGATCCAGTTTGGTGAAGATTCTAGCCCCCCTCAGACGATCAAATAACTCCGGAATGAGCGGAAGGGGGTACTTATTCTTCACCGTGATCTGGTTAAGGCCTCTATAGTCTATACAGGGACGGAGAGAGCCGTCCTTCTTTTTGACGAAAAAGAAGCCTGCTCCCGCCGGGGAGGTAGATTTCCGGATGAATCCCCTGGCCAGATTCTCCTCAATATATTCGGACATCGACCGGGTCTCAGCAGCGGATAATGGATAAATACGCCCACGGGGAGAAGTACCAGGTAACAGGTCGATAGGGCAGTCGTATGGTCTATGAGGGGGTAGTGTCTCTGCCTCCTTTTTATTAAAGACATCAGCATAAGACCAATAAGGAATCGGAAGTCCAGGTAGATTAGCTGGGGTAGGAGAAGGACGGACGGGATGAACGGGAACCAGACAGGTCTTATGGCAGCCCTGTCCCCAGCGAAGGACTTCTCCGGTCTGCCAGTCAAGAACGGGTGCATGTTTCTGGAGCCAAGGTAGGCCTAGCAAGAGGGCGTGAGAGAGTCCAGGCAGAACATGGAAGGAGATACTTTCAGAATGCAGCATTCCCACCTGCAGAGTAATGGATTCGGTGATGAGTTGGATGGGGCGTGGTAAGAGCCCCCCATCCACGGCAGCAACAGACAAGGGTACAGCCAGAGGTTTGGTGGGGATGCGGTATTTCTCTACCAGGGACTGTGAAATAAGATTCCCGGCTGCTCCAGAGTCCAGTTGGGCTAGTTCGAAATAACGGTTCTCCCCGTAGACGATTGAAACTGACAACAGCAGGGATGGAGAGGATTTATTCTTGTCTAGGTGGACCTCTCTGAGCGAACCTAGACACAGGCGTTTCCCAACCTCTCCGGGCAGGCACGGATCCGGTGCTCCTTACTGCCACAGTAGAAGCAGGTCCCCTCGGCACGGCGTAAGTCCTGACGGGTCTTGACCATCTTGGTCTGGTCGACCTGCATAGGCTCAGGAGGGTGTACCTGGTTAGAGACAGAAGGAGTGACGGGTTTCTGAAAAGTAGGAGCTAGACGTGGTAACCTCCTCTCACGGGTGACCTCTCTGGCACGCTCCTGGAACCGTAGGTCAATCCGGGTGGCAAGAGTTATTAAGTCATCGAGAGTGGTAGGAATGTCCCGACCGGCAAGTTCATCTTTAATACGGCCGGACAGACCCTCCCAGAAGACGGAAACCAGAGCGTCGTTATCCCAGGCCAGCTCCGAGGCAAGGGTACGGAACCGTATGGCATATTGGCCCACGGTGAGACTTTCCTGACGGAGGCGTAGCAGCGATGATGCGGATGAGGTCTTCCGTCCGGGTTCGTCGAAGACTTTCCGGAAAGCCGTGAGAAAAGCAGGCAAGTTGGACACCAGGGGGTCTCCTCTCTCCCATAGAGGATTTAGCCAGGCCAGGGCCTCCCCGGTGAGATGGGACATGATGAATGCAATTTTGGCTCGGTCGGAGTTAAACTGGTGGGACAATAGTTCAAAGTGCAGGGTGCACTGATTTATGAAGCCCCAAGTCTGGGCTGAGTCGCCTCCGAAGCGAGGAGGTGCAGAAAGCCGAGGTCCGGGGTAGGATATCATGGTGTTAGTGGACAGCGGAGCTGCCGGATTGCGAGACATGGCACTGGCGGAGGTTGTTGGTGGAGCAGTCAGAGTGTCCAGGCGAGTATTGACATTCCGCAGGTGACCCAGGATGGACTCCTGTTGGGACCTTTGACGGGACAGTTCATGACACAGGTCCGAGAGCGAGGGAGCTTGGGTGCCACCGGGTTCCATGGCCCGAGCAAACTGTAACGGGTCTGGGAGGCGGAACCTCTGGGCTACTATACAAGGGGGCGGTCCTTGTAAGGGAGCGGGTGGCGACCAGGCAGGCAATCACAGCAGGTGACCGGGACAGTCTCTGGGTGTACGGGCAGGAGGTCACGGCAAGTGATCGAGGCAGTCTCTGGAAGAACGGGCTGGAGGTCACGGCAAGTGACCGGGCAGTCTCTGGAAGAACGGGCTGGAGGTCACGGCAAGTGACCGGAGCAGTCTCTAGGTAAAGGGTAGGTACGACCTGTGATGGCTGAACCTCCAGGTAGGCTAGCAAGGCAGATGGAGGATGTGTGCTCCCAGGTGAGCAAGCGAGAGTCTCTGGAATAGCAGGTGGTCACAGCACGTGACGGCGGAGCCTCCAGGTAGGCAAGCAGGCAGGTAGCGGAGAAGCGCTCCCAGGTGAGCGGGCAAGAGTCTCTGGAATAGCTGGTGGTCACAGCACGTGACAGCGGAGCCTCCGGGCTGGCAAGCAGGCAGGTAGCGGAGAAGCGCTCCCAGGTGAGCGGGCAAGAGTCTGGAATAGCTGGTGGTCACAGCACGTGACAGCGGAGCCTCCGGGCTGGCAAGCAGGCAGGTAGCGGAGAAGCGCTCCCAGGTGAGCGAGCAAGAGTCTGGAATAGCTGGTGGTCACAGCACGTGACAGCGGAGCCTCCGGGCAGGCAAGCAGGCAGGTAGCGGAGAAGCGCTCCCAGGTGAGCGGGCAAGCTGGTCCATAGACAGACTGACCGGAGTTGTAAGGCAGACCGTCGGACCTCAGGCAAGCAGGCAGGTAGCTGATGTGCGCTCCCAGGTGAGCGGGCAAGTTGGACCTTAGACAGACTGACCGGAGTTGTAAGGCAGACCGTCGGACCTCAGGCAGGCAGGCAGGTAACAGGAAATCAGGCAGGATTAGGACAGCAAGCTGGCAGGAATCTGGCAGGTAACTGGCAACGGGACCTGAGGGCTGAAGCAGAGTAGAACGGTGCAACAACATTGCTCGGGCACCTCCATTTTGGAGGAGGTGCCTTATATATGGTAAAGTCCTCCGGCCATTGGCCGGGGACTCCTTAGGACGGCGCGCGCGGCCCCTTTAAGAGGGAGGGAGGGCGCGCGCGCGCGCCCTAAGCACAGTGGCTGGGAAGGAGCGCGCGCTGCCAGCAGAGCGGGAGAGGGACGCCGGGCACGGAGCAGAGCGGTGAGGGGAACAGCGTCCCTGCCTAGCAGAGGGCAGGGACGCCGGCACTACAACATGCTGTCCATTTCCTTGTGATCCTCCTTGAGATGGTTCTACTCTTTCATTGGAGTCCAGCTGTGTTTAATTAAACTGATAGGACTTGATTTGGAAAGGCACACACCTGTCTATATAAGACCTCACAGCTCACAGTGCATGTCAGACCAAATAACCAGTATTGAGTAGAAGCCCCCTTTTGAGCTAGTGCATCCATGAGTCTTCTTGGGAATGATGCAACAAGTTTTTCACACCTGGATTTGGGGTTCCTCTGCCATTCTTCCTTGCAGATCCTCTCCAGTTCTGTCAGGTTGGATGGTGAACGTTGGTGGACAGCCATTTTCAGGTCTCTCCAGAGATGTTCAATTGGGTTTAGGTCAGGGCTCTGGCTGGGCCAGTCTAGAATGGTCACAGAGTTGTTCTGAAGCCACTCCTTTGTTATTTTAACTGTGTGCTTAGGGTCATTGTCTTGTTGGAAGGTGAACCTTCGGCCAAGTCTGAGGTCCAGAGCACTCTGGAAGAGGTTTTCATCCAGGATATCTGTGTACTTGGCCGCATTCATATTTCTTTCAATTCCAACCAGTCGTCCTGTCCCTGCAGCTGAAAAACACCCCCATGATGCTGCCACCACCATGTTTCACTGTTGGGATTGTATTGGGCAGGTGATGAGCAGTGCCTGGTTTTTTCCACACATACCCCTTAGAATTATCACCAAAAAGTTCTATCTTAGTCTCATCAGACCAAAGAATCTTATTTCTCATAGACTGGGAGTCCTTCATGTGTTTTTAAGCAAACTCTGTGCAGGCTTTCATATGTCTTGCACTGAGGAGAGGCTTCCGTTGGGCCACTCTGCCATAAAGGCTCGACTTGTGGAGGGCTGCAGTGATAGTAGACTTTATGCAACTTTCTCCCATCTCCCTACTGCATCTTTGGAGCTGAGCCACAGTGATCTTGGGGTTCATCTTTACCTCTCTCACCAAGGCTCTTCTCCCACGATTGCTCAGTTTAGCTGGACGGCCAGGTCTAGGAAGACTTCTGGTGGTCCCAAACTTCTTCCACTTAAGGATTATGGAGGCCACTGTGTTCTTAGGACCCTTGACTAATGCAGAAATTCTTTTGTAAACTTGGCCAGATCTGTGCCTTGCCACAATTCTGTCTCTAAGCTCCTTGGGCAGTGTCAGGATGCCAGGTTTAATTTTACTTTGCCAGTAGTTTTTCCCTTAGCCAAGATGGCTTCCATTGCCTCACTGGGGTCATGTGTTTCCTGCCTGTGGACCTACTTAAACTGCATGTGTTGCAATCATGCCTTGCCTGAGTATTGTGTGCTTTTAGCTTTCTACTCACCTGTGCTAGCCCTCTGAATAGAGTCTTGCTGACCTTGTGTTTACTCCTAGTCATCCGCTGAAAGGATTGCTGCCTGAATCCTCTGCTAAGGGGACTTCTGCTGAAAGGAACCACTGGCTGTTGTTCACTCACGCTGGGATCTCTGAACTTTTGTCTTCCTGAAGAAAACTTCTCCTGGATCTCTACACCTCTGGTATAGTCACCATCTTGCTCTGTGTTTAAATACCCGGCTCCAGCTCTGCTTAAGACATCGCTGTTTCCTCCGCTGCACCTCCTGCATTCTTCAATATCCAGATCCATATTCCAGTTTGTCTTCTCTTCTGCACTACGTGAGTCCACAATCAACTGAGGAATACCTACGTCTGCTTACTATCCTTATTTCTGTTTGCATATTACTGTCCCTAAGTAAACTTGGACTATCGTTAACGTTTACATACCCTAATAGTAATGAAGGCCGTGCCTTACAGATTAGGTTCTAAGAAGTATTGTTTGGAATGAACTTACCTTCATAAACTGTTTGCTGTGATCTTTTGCACTTGAGTTTAAAATAGACTTTCACACTACTCTTGTCTCAGTCTCTGCTTTTGGCCCACGCCATTGGACTTCAGGGTATCTACTAACATCGTAACAGGCAGTTCCTTTGAGCTCATGATTCTCATTTGGTCTGACATGCACTGTGAGCTGTGAGGTCTTATATAGACAGGTGTGTGCCTTTCCAAATCAAGTCCTATCAGTTTAATTAAACACAGCTGGACTCCAATGAAAGAGTAGAACCATCTCAAGGAGGATCACAAGAAATGGACAGCATGTGACTTAAATATGAGCAAAGGGTCTGAATACTTATGACCATGTGATATTTCAGTTTTCCTTTTTTAATAAATTTGCAAAAATTTCTACATTTCTGTTTTTTTTTCAGTCAAGATGGGGTGCACAGTGTACTTTAATGAGAAGAAAAAAAGAACTTTTTAGAATTTACCAAATGGCTGCAATGAAACAAAGAGTGAAAGATGTAAAGGGGTCTGAATGCTTTCCGTACCCACTGTATATAGTACTCAATGTTCCAGGCAGTGGGAGGCATTACTGGGATCCAGAGCAGTCGCTCCAGTCACGTCCAGAGCCTAAGGTCTGGCATAGGAGCTGCCGGACACTTTGTGTGCTCTGAAGTACAAAGGAAGATGGACAGGGACCTGCATAGATGGAAGTTGAAGGCCAGTCCCGGGTGCACTGCAGAGGTGGACGAGAAATACAGGATGAGCTAGCAACAGGGCTGAAGAGGAGTTATGCTAAGAAGGAGGATAATGTGAATTGCTGTGCCTTATCCCATCTGTACCCACCTGATGAACTTGAACTGTCAAGTATATGTTTGACTGTTACAAAGAACTTCGTGTTCCCTAAATTGTGAGCGGCGGCTTCTGAGGACAGAAGCCTGAAGGCAGTGGAGGCCTGCGGCCTACAAGAGAATGTGCTGCACCCCACACCCTAGAGCACACTGGGACTGGGACACCCATTGTCTGTAAAGTGCCAGAGCGAAATCAGACCGACGTTCAGTCACGACTACCGCTCTGTGCCACTTTACAAGATGAGTGATAAGGGAACTTCTCCATCAGAAGAGACGAGGAAATAATGGTCGCTGCCCAAACTGTGACAAGAACAGGACCACAATGCAACAAGAACTGTCTCACAATGCTCTTGGAACTTTCCCATAATGCATTGCAAATTGAAACTAGAGCAAATACATTAAATCACTAGCAGACAGTGCCGTTATCAAACAATAAAAAAGAGACAGGATTCAAATGCAAGCAACATAATGTCAGAACTGATATACACATAAAGTGACTAGATTCCCTGGATAGCTAAATTCGCTGCTGAGGCAAGAACACGGGCTGCCCAGCACTATTTAAGTGCACCCCATGAAGATAGACACTCTAATTTACAAGGCCATAACATATAGGTGCATCTCACAAAATTAGAATATCATCAAAAAGTTAATTTATTTCAGTTCTTCAATGCAAAAAGTGAACCTCATATATTATATAGAGTCATTACAAACACAGTGATCTATTTCAAGTGTTTATTTCTGTTAATGTTGATGATTATGGCTTATAGCCAATGAAAACACAAAAGTCATTAACTCAGTAAATTAAAATAATTAACAAAAAACACCTGCAAAGACTTCCTAAGCATTTAAAAAGGTCCCTTAGTCTGTTTTAGTAGGCTCCACAATCATGACAATCATGGTGAAGACTGCTGACTTGACAGATGTCCAGAGTTCCAATTTTCATTTGAAATCAAGGTCCCAGAGTCTGGAAGAAGAGTGGAGAGACCACAATCCAAGCTGCTTGAGGTCTAGTGTGAAGTTTCCACAATCAGTGATGGTTTGGGGAGCCGTGTCATCTGCTGGTGTAGGTCCACTGTGTTTTTTCAACACCAAAGTCAGCGCAGCCGTCTACCAGGAAATTTTAGAGCACTTCATGCTTCCCTCTGCCACAGTATCAAGCTACCAGGGGGGCAAAGGGGGCGGTGGCCCCGGGCCCCTCGCTCTTAGGGGGCCCATCCAGGGCTACGCCAGTGTAACTGTATCTAGCATGCCCCTGGTGCCAGCATCGGGCCCCACTGCCCGCCACCGCCGCAAGTTTACTGATGAGAGAGGGAGCGCGGATCTCTCTCCCATTAGTCCCTTCTGTGACTGACGTCTCTGACATCATCACTTGGCGCCCAGCCCGCTGTGCTGAAGATGTGTGCGTACTGGGTGCTCTGAGCAGCGAGGGAACCAGGAGGAGAGATGAGTACTGTTTATTTATTTTTTGCCGGGTGGGGGGCGGCATTATATTACAGACTCTGCCTATGGGAAGGGGGAGGTGCATTATACTACAGACTCTGCCTATGGGGGAGCATTATCCTAAAGACTCTGCCCACAGAGAGGGGGGGCATTATACTAAAGACTCTGCCTATGGGGAGGGGGGGCATTATACTACAGACTGTCTATGGGGAGGGGGGGAGCATTATACTAAAGCCTCTGTCTATGGGGGGGCATTCTACTACAGACTCTGCCTATGGGGGGCATTATACTACAGACTCTGTTTATGAGCAGGGGAGAGCAGTAGACTACAGACTCTGCCTATGGGGGGACATTGTACTACAGACTCTGCCTATAAGAGGGGGAGCATTATACTACAGACTCTGCCTATGGGGGGTGCATTTTACTACAGACTCTGCCTATAGGTGGGGCATTATACTACAGACGCTGCCTATGAGATGGGGGGGGGGGCATTATATCACAGACTCTGCCTATGAGGAGGGGGGGCACATTATACTACAGACTCTGCCTATGAGATGGGGGGGCATTATACTAAAGATTCTGCCTATGAGGAGGGGGGGATTATACTACAGACTCTGACTATGAGCAGGGGGGAGCATTATACTACAGACTCTGCCTATGGGGGGGGCATTATACTACAGACTCTGCCTATAAGGAGGGGGGGAGCATTATACTACAGACTCTGCCTATGGGGGGGACATTGTACTACAGACTCTGCCTATAAGAGGGGGAGCATTATACTACAGACTCTGCCTATGGGGGGTGCATTTTACTACAGACTCTGCCTATAGGTGGGGCATTATACTACAGGCGCTGCCTATGAGATGGGGGGGCATTATACCACAGACTCTGCCTATGAGGAGGGGGGGCACATTACACTACAGACTCTGCCTATGAGATGGGGGGGGGCATTATACTACAGATTCTGCCTATGAGGAGGGGGGGGCATTATACTACAGACTCTGCCTATGAGGAGGGGGGAGCATTATACTACAGACTCTGCCTATGGGGGGGGCATTATACTGCAGACTCTGCCTATGGGGGGGCATTATACCACAGACTCTGGCTATGAGGAGGGGGGGAGCATTATACTACAGACTCTGCCTATGGGGGGGAGCTTTATACTACAGACTCTGTCAATGGGGGGAGCATTTTACTACAGACTCTGCCTATAGGGGCGCATTATACTATACGAAGGACTATGGGGAGTGCATTATACTATATTGAGGACTATCTGGTGCATTATACTATATGTAGGCTATTTATACAGTGTGGGAGATAATGTGGGTTCTTTGAACAGCGTGGGGGCCATCATACAGTGTGGGAGATAATGTGGGGTCTTTGTATAGTGTGGAGGCCATCATACAGTGTTGGAGCCATCAGCTTGGGGGCTACTAAGGGGTCAGTATACTTTGTGGGGGTACTATACAGTGAGGGGGAATTATATCGTGAATAGGAGAACATCATACTGGTTAGAGCGGAGCTCTACATGGGGGGAGACTCAGGACATTATTAAATCTTAGGTGGGCACTTATTGTTATAGGGGAACTCAGGTTATCGTGACTGTCGAAGGGGCACTATTACTTTCTAGGGGGCACAATGTGGGCACTGTTTTCTAGGACACTTGCACACGGCATTACTTTATTTTAGAGGTTTGTTTTACCATCTAGAGGGCACACAGTAGGTGCAGTAATAGGGACACATTTTGCAGCAGAGGCTCAGTATTGGGGTATCAGCAGGATGAGAAATTTGTGCAGGTTGGGGATAGATGTGGTCAGTGCCTGAAATGTAAGGAGTCAAATGTGTCTTTGTTGTGATCTCTGCATACCTGAGACTCTGAGCCCTGGCTGGAGAAGTTGTCGTGTCGGTCTGGGCCAGATGGAAAAGACGGGAAAAGTGAACAATTTAATCAGAAAGAACGTCAGCTGTAAGGTACTATATATAACTGAGCTGTGATCTCTTATATGTTTTGCAGGACTGGCATCTATCAATATATGTCACCATATGGCGGTAATATCAGTGCTGGTCTTTGTATAGAGATTATTTTTAGTAACAGCGCGGTCATCTGCTGAGGTTTTCCTACATCAACTATCTGGGTGCGCCGCTATAGTTGGAATCAGGGTTACCTGGTTAGAGGCCCACTCAGAAGTTTCGGCCCCCTGAACCAAAACCTTAGCTACGCCAAGCTTTTTGGAGATGGAAATTTCATTCTCCAGCAGGACTTGGCCCCTGTCCACACTGACAAAAGTACTAGTACCTGGTTTAAAACAACAGTATCACTGTGCTTGATTGGCAGCAAACTCACCTGACCTTAACCCCATAAAGAATCTATGGGGTATTGTCAAGAGGAAAATGAGAGACACCAGACCCAACAATGCAGACGAGCTGAAGGCTTCTATCAAAGCCACCTGGGCTTCCATAACCCCTCAGCAGTGTCACAGGCTGATCGCCTCCATGCCACATTGCCACATTGATGCAGTAATTGATGTAAAAGGATCCCCGACCAAGTATTGAGGGCATTTATTGAACATACATTTCAGTAGGATAACATTTTGGATTTTGAAAACATTTTTCAAGCTGTTGTTATAAGGTATTCTAATTAATTGAAATAATGACTTTTGAGTTTTCATTGGCTGTAAGCCATAATCATCAATATTAACAGAAATAAACACGTGAAATAGATCACTCTGTGTGTAATGGCTCTATATAATATATGAGTTTCACGTTTTGTATTGAAGAACTGAAATAAATTAACTTTTCTGGTGATATTCTAATTTTGTGAGATGCACCTGTAGATGGGCTTGGCTGCACCCTGAATAAAAATAGCATGTAAAAAATATATATGATATATATGAGGTATTGGTCGATATTTTGGCCAAAATATACAAGCTCGCAACCTGCTCAAGGGTCCTCATACTTGCGAGTCCCTACACTAACATTAAAAGCAAAGTCACAAAAACAAGGAATTAAAGTTCCCACCAAAATTCAAGAATTAACACAGCAAATACAGCAACAATAATTACAAGGATGCAGCAAACCCATATAATGAAGAAGTCAGCAACACAGGTGCAAAATATTGATGAGACAACCACTCACAACCTACCAATTCATGGAGGGGGTGATTGCTTAGTATTAAAACTGCACACAAATAAGCCTTGTATAGGGCACTGGTCACACATAGGTAGTGCACAATGTCTGGCTTACAGCCTATTAGTGAAGCCCAAACTATTAGATTAGGCGGGCTGTCCAGCACTTTTTAAGTGCACCCCATGAAGACAGACACCCTAGTTTACAAGGCCAACATTGATGGGTCTGGCTGCACCCTGAATAAAAATAACGTGCAAAAAATATATATGATATATATGAGGTATTAGTAAATATTTTGGCCAAAATACACAAGCTCGCAACCCGCGTCAAGGGTCCTCATACTTGCGAGTCCCTACACTAACATTAAAAGCAAAGACAAATTTAAATTCCCACCAAAATTCAAGAATTAACACAGGAAAAAAGGGCAACAGTGTTTACCTGCCTAGGTCTCAGTACTAATCATACCATATAATAACGATGACAGCAATACAGGTGCAAAATACTGATGCGACAACCACTCACATATTACCAATTAATGGAGGGGGGTGATTACATAGTATTAAAACTGCACACAAAATTATATGGGATTGCTACATCCTAATAGTGCATTAGTTCTGAGATCTGGGCAGGTAAATGCTATATTAATAATTGATTTTTTGAGGAAAGTTAAATTCTCTTTTGTTGGCTTTACTTTTAATCTAACTGAAATACACATAAGCTTTTTTCCTAAACATTAGGATCTGTGTAGAGCCATCAGCTCAAAAAGGCTTCCTTTGACAGACTTGGCATAAGCAGGTCAAAAGGAACCCTGATCTTTACCATTACACCCCTTTAGAGGAATGGAGACTTACCACATGCTCAGGGTTGCATCTACAGAGTAGCTGCTGGCCAGAGGAGCGAGCTTGAGGCTATAACTCTAACTAAAGCTTTTTTATTACTAAATGATGGGTTCTGTCTAAGGCCATTGGCTCAAAAAGGCTTCCTCGGACAGACTTGGCGCAAGCTACTCCATTCTGCAGATCCCAAGGGAACCCTGGCCTTTACCATTACACCCCTGTACAGGGATAGATACTTACCATAGGCCCAGGGTTGCATCTACAGAGTAGCTGCTGGCCGGAGGAGCGAGCTTGAGGCTATAGTGGTTGATTCAACTCTAACTAAAGCTTTTTTTTCCTAAATACTGGGATCTGTTTAAGGCTGTTGGCTCAAACAGACTTCCTCGGACAGACTTGGCGCAAGCTACTCCATTCTGCAGATCCCAAGGGAACCCTGGTTTTTACCATTACACCCCTGTACAGGGATAGATACTTACCATAGGCCCAGGGTTGCATCTACAGAGTAGCTGCTGGCCGGAGGAGTGCGCTTGAGGCTTGAGTAGTTGAGTCAATCCTAACTAAAGAAAAACCTATCTAATGACACTTTCTTGTTAGGACCTGTCTGAGGCCTATGGCTCAAAAAAGCTTCTTTGGAAAAACTTGGCAAAAGCCAGTCTATCCTACAGGTTCCAAGGGAACTCTGACCTTCACTCTTACATCCCTGTACAGTGATAAAGACTTATTACAGGGCCTTGATTGCATCTACATAGTAGATGCTGACTGGAGGGGCAAACTTAAGGTTAGAATGGTTCAGCCAACCCTAACTATTGCTACTTTCTTAAATGTTAGGATATTTCTGAGGCCGTTGGCTCAAACAGGCTTCCTTGGACAGACTTGGCGCAAAACACACCATTTCTGATGTTTCCAAATGAACCCTGGGCTTCACCCTTGAACCTCTATACAGGGACCGTTTCATAGTTTTAAGGTTGAAAGACACAAGTCCATCAAGTTCAACCTAAAAGCTAATGTGTTGATCCAGAGGAAGGCAAAAACCCCATGAGGCAGATGCTAATTGCCCCATATTAGGGGAAAAATTCCTTCCCGACTCCACATATGGCAATCAGACTAGTTCCCTGGATCAACGTCCCATAACAAAATCTAGTACGGATAACCTGCAATTTTATATTATTCAAGAAAGGCACACACATGCCCTCCTTGAATTTTTTTTAGAAAATTAAGTATTTCAATTTCATGTGGTAGAGAGTTTCATAACCTCATTGCTCACACAATAAAAATTTGCCAACTAACTTCCTTTAGACAAAGTGAATTAGGATCTTTATGCTAGAGTAATTGAATTAACTCTAACTGAAATAGATTAATGCTTTTTTCCTAAATGTTGAAATTTGTTTAAATCCATCAGCTCAAAAAGGCTTTCTCGGACAGACTTGGCGCAAGCTACTCCATTCTGCAGATCCCAAGGGAACCCTGGCCTTTACCATTACACCCCTGTACAGGGATAGATACTTACCATAGGCCCAGGGCTGCATCTACAGAGTAGCTGCTGGCCGGAGGAGCGAGCTTGAGGCTATAGTGGTTGATTCAACTCTAACTAAAGCTTTTTTTTCCTAAATACTGGGATCTGTTTAAGGCTGTTGGCTCAAACAGACTTCCTCGGACAGACTTGGCGCAAGCTACTCCATTCTGCAGATCCCAAGGGAACCCTGGTTTTTACCATTACACACCTGTACAGGGATAGATACTTACCATAGGCCCAGGGTTGCATCTACAGAGTAGCTGCTGGCCGGAGGAGTGCGCTTGAGGCTTGAGTAGTTGAATCAATCCTAACTAAAGAAAAACCTATCTAATGCCACTTTCTTGTTAGGACCTGTCTGAGGCCTATGGCTCAAAAAAGCTTCTTTGGAAAGACTTGGCAAAAGCCAGTCTATCCTACAGGTTCCAAAGGAACTCTGGCCTTCACTCTTACAGCCATGTACAGCGATAAAGACTTATTGCAGGGCCTTGATTGCATCTACATAGTAGATACTGACTGGAGGGGCAAACTTAAGGCTAGAATGGTTCAGCCAACCCTAACTATTGCTACTTTCTTAAATGTTAGGATATTTCTGAGGCCGTTGGCTCAAACAGGCTTCCTTGGACAGACTGGGCGCAAAACACACCATTTCTGATGTTTCCAAATGAACCCTGGGCTTCACCCTTGAACCTCAATACAAGGACAGTTTCATAGTTTAAAGGTTGAAAGACACAAGTCCATCAAGTTCAACCTAAAAGCTAATGTGTTGATCCAGAGGAAGGCAAAAACCCCATGAGGCAGATGCTAATTGCCCCATATTAGAGGAAAAATTCCTTCCCGACTCCACATATGGCAATCAGACTAGTTCCCTGGATCAACGTCCCATAACAAAATCTAGTACGGATAACCTGCAATTTTATATTATTCAAGAAAGGCACACATATGCCCTCCTTGAATTTTTTTTAGAAAATTAAGTATTTCAAGTTCATGTGGTAGAGAGTTCCATAACCTCATTGCTCACACAATAAAAATTTGCCAACTAACTTCCTTTAGACAAAGTGAATTAGGATCTTTATGCTAGAGTAATTGAATTAACTCTAACTGAAATAGATTAATGCTTTTTTCCTAAATGTTGAAATTTGTTTAAATCCATCAGCTCAAAAAGGCTTTCTCGGACAGACTTGGCGCAAGCTACTCCATTCTGCAGATCCCAAGAGAACCCTGGCCTTTACCATTACACGCCTGTACATGGATAGATACTTACCATAGGCCCAGGGCTGCATCTACAGAGTAGCTGCTGGCCGGAGGAGCGAGCTTGAGGCTATAGTGGTTGATTCAACTCTAACTGAAGCTTTTTTTTTTCCTAAATACTGGGATCTGTTTAAGGCTGTTGGCTCAAACAGACTTCCTCGGACAGACTTGGCGCAAGCTACTCCATTCTGCAGATCCCAAGGGAACCCAGGTTTTTACCATTACACCCCTGTACAGGGATAGATACTTACCATAGGCCCAGGGTTGCATCTACAGAGTAGCTGCTGGCCGGAGGAGTGCGCTTGAGGCTTGAGTAGTTGAATCAATCCTAACTAAAGAAAAACCTATCTAATGCCACTTTCTTGTTAGGACCTGTCTGAGGCCTATGGCTCAAAAAAGCTTCTTTGGAAAGACTTGGCAAAAGCCAGTCTATCCTACAGGTTCCAAAGGAACTCTGGCCTTCACTCTTACAGCCCTGTACAGCGATAAAGACTTATTACATGGCCTTGATTGCATCTACATAGTAGATGCTGACTGGAGGGGCAAACTTAAGGCTAGAATGGTTCAGCCACCCTAACTATTGCTACTTTCTGAAATGTTAGGATATTTCTGAGGCCGTTGGCTCAAACAGGCTTCCTTGAACAGACTGGGCGCAAAACACACCATTTCTGATGGTTCCAAATGAACCCTGGGCTTCACCCTTGAACCTCAATACAGGGACAGTTTCATAGTTTTAAGGTTGAAAGACACAAGTCCATCAAGTTCAACCTAAAAGCTAATGTGTTGATCCAGAGGAAGGCAAAAACCCCACGAGGCAGATGCTAATTGCCCCATTTTAGGGGAAAAATTCCTTCCCGACTCCACATATGGCAATCAGACTAGTTCCCTGGATCAACGTCCCATAATAAAATCTATTACCACTAACCTGAAATGTTATATTATTCAAGGAACATTTTTCATCAAGCAGTTTTCACCGGAAATGTGTTGCACAACTGTTTGAATCTCAGTAAATTCCTGCGCAACTTACATTTGAATACTCTGACCTTTTTACACCCACTCTTTTAACTTCTTAAATAGTGAACAGAGCTTATCTGGACCGCTTGTGGCTTAGCTTTACCTGAAAACTTATTACAAATTAGGCTGGAAAAGTGGTGTAAATTAGGACTGAAATTGACTCCATCTTTTGACTGGAGTACATTTCTTGAGGTGTAGTACGTCAGCTTTAAGGGGATATTTCAATAAATGAATGACCCTGGCTGCAGGTATAAAGAATCAAACTGTGCTGTCCTGACCCATTCCTGGGATTGTGTATGGCACTGACATCACCTCAATACTGCCGCAGCCAACAAATGTAATCAGACGGACTGCCCAGCTGAGCGCACTGAGCTGCTGCAGCACTGAGATGGTGGAACCTCTTTTTTTTAATTAAATGACCTGCAGCTAGGGACATTCATTTATTGAAAGGGAACAACCCCTTTAAGGATGAGTCAAGTTCATTAAGAGGTTTAGTCTTTTTAATGAATTTGGTGCACGTTCCTCCAATAGGCGCTTCATGAATGCTGGTATAGAAATCCACCAGCCTTGATGAATCGGCCACCATAGGTTTACATGGCATGAGCATATACAGAACAGTTGTGTAGTATACGTTACCAGGCCCTCATGATGCTCTTGGTCCTGGATGGCCTTCCACAGTCTGCTTTCTTGCTTCATCATCTTGAAGGGCTCCACTTTCTTTTCTTCTGGCTGGCATGGTGCGGCTCTATCATCCTGCTCCTTTAACACGAAGGGACGAATGACTGTAAAGCTGCCAGGAGCGTTTTTTTATCCCCTTAGATCATTGTGACACCACAAAGTGATGACATAGACAAGTGGGTGAGGCGCCTTTATTCAGTCATCGGGTGTGGTCAGAAGAAATTAGCATATTCCGTGATGTTACTACAATGAGAACAGACATGAACATTCTATTCGGAACCCGACCGCCATTATCAGCGGAACCTTCACTGCTGTCAGATTGGCACTAAAAACAAAAAGAGACCGCGGTGAACCTGGACAGTAACAATCTACAGGGACAGTGACTGCTAAGCGGACTTCATGTCAGATGTTATGCAGTTTTGTCAGAAAAAAAAACAATAAAATATATAAAAGACAGGCTCCAATAAACCTTAAACACTGGGCTGTAGTCACAGATTCTCCTTCCACCTGCAGCACATTGCTCCCCTGCCTAACCCTCCCCGTCCTGCAGCATGTTTCTCACCGCTTAATTCTCCCACTCCTGCAGCACATCACTCCCCTGTCTAAACCTCCCCCTCTTGCGGCACATTGCTCCCGTCTAATCCTCCCCTCCTTGCAGCACATTGTGCCCTTTCTAAATCTCCCCCTTCCTGCACCACATCACCCACTGCCAAATCCCCTCTTGCACCACATCGCCCACTGCCAAATCCTGCACTTCCTGCAGCATATCGCTCCCTGACTAATCCTCTCCTATTGCATTACATCACTCCCCTGCATAAGCCACCTCTTCCTGCAGCACATCGCTTCCCTGCCTAAGCCTCCCCCTCCTGCATTACATCACTCCCCTGCCTAATCCTCCTCTTCCTGCAGCACAGCGCTCCCTGCCTAATCCTCCTCTTCCTGCAGCACATCGCTCCCCTGACCCCCTCTTACGTGACATCTTTTCTATCAGTTACATTTGTGAAGTAACTGCTGTCTCCTGTGAGCAGTGGAGAGCGAAGCTGAGAGCCAGGAGGCTCTGCCCCTCTGCCCCTTCTTGCCACATCATCATCCATCTACATCAGGGCTGTCAAACTCAAATATATAGAGGGCCAAAAGGAAGAGTTTAACTCAGAAAAATAAGTCAACACTTTATCAGATGTTTCTGTGAAAACTTGAGTACAACAAATAAGATTTTGTTATTTTCCCTCAGTTATAAAAAAAATAGTTATGAGAAAAGTGTGACAAAAAGGAGTCATAAAATGCACCAAAATGAAATATCACAATTTATGGCTCAAATTGAGGTGAAGCAAGGAAGAGGTTGAGCTTAGCTAATGAGATGCATCAAACATACAGGTGCTTCTCACAAAATTAGAATATCATCAAAAAGTTAATTTATTTCAGTTCTTCAATCCAAAAAGTGAAACTCATATATTATACAGAGTCATTACAGAGTGATCTATTTCAAGTGTTTATTTCTGTTAATGTTGATAATGATGGCTTACAGCCAATGAAAACACAAAGTCATTATCTCAGTAAATTAGAATAATTAACAAAAATCACCTGCAAAGGCTTCTTACGCATTTAAAAAGGTCCCTTTGTCTGTTTCAGTAGGCTCCACAATCATGGGGAAGACTGCTGACTTGACAGATGTCCAGAAGGCAGTCATTGACACACTCCACAAGGAGTGTAAACCACAAAAGGTCATTGCTAAAGAAGCTGGCTGTTAACAGAGTGCTGTATCCAAGCATATTTATGGAAAGTTGAGTGGAAAGAAAAAGTGTGGTAGGAAGAGGTGCACAAGCAACCGGGATAACCGCAGCCTTGAAAAGATTGTTAAGGAAAGGCCATTCAAACATTTGGGGAAGATTCACAAGGAGTGGACTGCTGCTGGAGTCATTGCTTCAAGAGCCATCACACACAGACGTATCCAGGACATGGGCTACAAGTGTCACATTCCTTGTGTCGAGCCACTCATGACCAATAGACAACGCCAGAAGCATCTTACCTGGGCCAAGGAGAAAAACACCTGGACTGTTGCTCAGTGGTCCAAGGTGTTGTTTTCCGATGAAAGTAAATTTTGCATTTAATTTGGAAATCAAGGTCCCAGAGTCTGGAGGAAGAGTGGAGAGGCCACAATCCAAGCTGCTTGAGGTCTCGTGTGAAGTTTCCACAATCGGTGATGGTTTGGGGAGCCATGTCATCTGCTGGTGTAGGTCCACTGTGTTTTATCAAGACCAAAGTCAGCGCAGCCGTCTACCAGGACATTGTAGAGCACTTCATGCTTCCCTCTGCCGACAAGCTTTATGGAGATGGAAATGTCATTTTCCAGCAGGACTTGGCACCTGTCCACACGGCCAAAAGTACCAATACCTGGTTTACACAACAGTATCACTGTGCTTGATTGGCAGCAAACTCACCTGACCTTAACCCCATAGAGAATCTATTATAGAGAATCTATGGGGTATTGTCAAGAGAAAGATGAGAGACACCAGACCCAACAATGCAGACGAGCTGAAGGCTTCTATCAAAGCCACCTGGGCTTCCATAACCCCTCAGCAGTGTCACAGGCTGATCGCCTCCATGCCACATTGCCGCATTGATGCAGTAATTGATGCAAAAGGAGCCTGGCCAAGTATTGAGGGCATTTACTGAACATACATTTCAGTAGGACAACATTTCAGATTTTAAAAACATTTTTCAAGCTGGTGTTATAAAGTATTCTAATTTACTGAGATAATAGCATTAACAGAAATAAACACTTAAAATAGATCACTCTGTCTGTAATGACTCTATATAATATGAGTTTTACTTTTTGTATTGAAGAACTGAAATAAATTAACTTTTTGATGATATTCTAATTTTGTGAGAAGCACCTATAGTATGCTATATGCCCAATTTTAACAAATGTACTGCAATTTTTGCTGAATGTGTTCAGAAATGTACAGATGTGTAAGCAGACAAATGCAGAGACTTAGGCTATGTGCCCACGATGCACAAAAGCTCCGGATTTTTCCTGAGCGTTTCTGCATCTCCCTGGCAGAAAAAACGCATGCGGATTGTACATGCGGATTGTACATGCGGATTGTACATGCGGATTGTATATGCGGATTGTACATGCGGATTGTGCATGCGGATTGTACATGCGGATTGTACATGCGGATTGTACATGCGGATTGTATATGCGGATTGTACATGCGGATTGTACATGCGGATTGTACATGCGGATTGTACATGCGGATTGTACATGCGGATTGTACATGCGTTTTTCCTGCCAGGGACATGCAGAAGTGAAGCGTTCTTCACATGCATTTCCACATGCGGGTTGACAAGCGCTTTACAAGTGATTTTAGCATCACTTGGAAAGTGCTTGTCAATTTGGTCACACTATAGAAATCCATGAAAACGGCATGGATTTATATAGTGTGACCCCAAAGACTGGTTAAAAATAAAAAAATCTACTGTATAATTGTCTTATCCCGTCTGTCTGTCTGTCTGTTTGTCCGTCTGTCCTGGAAATCCCGCGTCGCTCATTGGTCCGGCAGCGGCCAATCAGCGCCGCGGGATTTCTGAAAAAAGATGGCGGCCGTTAGCGGCTCATCTGCGGGACGGAGCTCAGCGGCGATGCAGCCGGGAGATGAGCACCGCGAGGCGCTCATCTCCCGGCCGGTACCAGCAGAAGGACATCGACCGCCGGACCCATCTGCGGGACGGAGATGCAGCCGGGAGCCAAGATCGTGTAGCCAAGATCGGTGATTGGTCGCGGCCGATATTTAAATTTGGCGCCCAAATCGGTGATTGGTCGCGGGCAGCGTCCGCGACCAATCAGTACAGTAGTGTTTAACTTTTGCGGCAAGATCAGTGATTGGTCGCGGGCCAAGACCGCGACCAATCACCGATTTGTGCGGCACATTTAAATAGCGGCCGCGACCAATTGGATGTCAGCGCCGCTCAACGGTCCTCCCTTCACACCCTAGCCGCATGGATGTCAGCGCCGCTCCCCGGTCCTCCCTTCACACCCTAGCCGCATGGATGTCAGCGCCGCTCCCCGGTCCTCCCTTCACACCCTAGCCGCTGATGTCCCCACAGTATCTGCATGGTGTTACAAAGGTCCGGACATTTGTGTTAAAAATCGCTGATTGGTCGCCGACGCTATTTAAATGTGGCGCCAAAATCGGTGATTGGTCGCGCCCAGGGTCGGCGACCAATCAGCGATTTTTAACACAATTGTCCGGACCTTTGTAACATCATGCGGATACTGTGGGGACATCAGCGGCTAGGGTGTGAAGGGAGGACCGGGGAGCGGCGCTGACATCCAATTGGTCGCAGCCGCTATTTAAATGTGCCGCACAAATCGGTGATTGGTCGCGGTCTTGGCCCGCGACCAATCACTGATCTTGCCGCAAAAGTTAAACACTACTGTGCTGATTGGTCGCGGACGCTGCCCGCGACCAATCACCGATTTGGGCGCCAAATTTAAATATCGGCCGCGACCAATCACCGATCTTGGCTCCACATTTAAACACCGCTGTACTGATTGGTCGCGGACTCTATTTAAATGTGGCGCCAAAATCGGTGATTGGTCGCGCCAAGCGTCGGCGACCAATCAGCACAGCGGTGTTTAAATGTGGAGCCAAGATCGGTGATTGGTCGCGGCCGATATTTAAATTTGGCGCCCAAATCGGTGATTGGTCGCGGGCAGCGCCAGCGACCAATCACCGATTTTTAACACAAATGTCCGGACCTTTGTAACACCATGCGGATACTGTGGGGACATCAGCGGCTAGGGTGTCAAGGGAGGACCGGGAAGCGGCGCTGCGGGTCCGGATACTTCTGCTGCGAGCAGTCGCTCATCTCCCGGCTTCTCGCAGCGGAAGTAGCCGCACAGGCAGCGGCGCTCCCCGGTCCTCACTAATACGATTCCGCTCCCCGGTCCTCACCAATACGATTCACTGATTGGTCTCGCTCTCCACACGCGACCAATCAGTGATCTTGGCGCTAAAGTTAAACACCGCTCTGCTGATTGGTCGCGGCCGCTGCCCGTGACCAATCACCGATTTGGGCGCCACATTTAAATAGCGGCCGCGACCAATCACCGATCTTGCCGCCACATTTAAACACTGCTGTGCTGATTGGTCGCGGACGCCAGACGCGACCAATCAGCGATTTTGGCGCCAAATTTAAACCCGCTCCGCTAGTTGGTCGCGGATGCCGGCCGCGACTAATCAGCATTACTGGCGCCAAATTTAAACACCGCTCTGCTGATTGATCGCGGTCGCTGGCCGAGATCAATCAGCAGTATTGGCGCCAAATTTAAACACCGCTCTGCTGATTAGTCGCGGTCGCCGTCCACGACCAATCAGCAATATTGGCGCAAAATTTAAACACCGCTCTGCTGATTGGTCGCGGTCGCCGTCCGCGACCAATCAGCAGTATTGGCGCCAAATTTAAACCCCGCTATGCTGATTGGTCGCGGTTGCCGGCCGCGACCAATCAGCAGTATTGGCGCCAAATTTAAACACCGCTCTGCTGATTGGTCGCGGGCGGCGATTGCGACCAATCAGCATTATTGGCGCCAAATTTAAACCCCGCTCTGCTGATTGGTCGAGACAGCCGGCCGCCACCAATCAGCAATTTTGGCGCCAAATTTAAACCCCGCTCTGCTGATTGGTCGCGGTTGCCGGCCGCGACTAATCAGTATTGTTGGCGCCAAATTGCCGGCCGCGACTAATCAGCATTATTGCCGCCAAATTTAAACACCGCTCTGCTGAATGGTCGTGGCCGTGACCAGTCACTACTATTGGCGCCAAATTTAAACACCGCTTTGCTGATTGGTCGCGACCGGCGGCTGCAACCAATCAGCATTATTGGCGCAAAATTTAAACCCCGCTCTGCTGATTGGTCACGTTCGCTGGCCGCGACCAATCAGCATTATTGGCGCAAAATTTAAACCCCGCCCTGCTGATTAGTCGCGACTGCCGGCCGTGACCAATCAGCGATATAGCCGCTAAATTTCAACACCGCTTTGCTGATTGGTCGCGGTTGTTGGCCGCGACCAATCAGCGATTTTGGCGCCAAATTTAAACACCGCTCTGCTGATTGCGCCCGGTCTGCCGCATACATATTCTAGAATACCCGATGCGTTAGAATCAGGCCACCATCTATAAATCTATACTTAACTTCCGATGGCCCCCGCAGTCTTGCTTCGCTCCGTCCTGGCTGCCGGCAGATCGCGGTACACTGAAGGACCTGCTGTCACATGACTATGACGTCAGCGCAGGTCCTTCAGTCCATCGCGAGCTGCCGGCATGGGAGGACGAGCGCAGCGGGGGCCGTCAGAAGGTAAATATAACATTTATTTTATATTTTATTCTTTTTTTTGACAGGTTCTATGGTACCCGGGTCCGGAGGAGAGTCTCCCATCCTCCACACGCGGGTACCATCCGCACATTGAACGCATGTATTCCGCATGTGCTTATCTAGTGAAGCGGAATCCATTTGTTCCAATGCAAGTCAATGGCGGCGAAAAAGCAGCGCTTACGCGAAATAATTGGTAGTGCTGCGTTTTCTTCCGCAATGATAATCCGCAGTGGAAATTTCCGCAGCATGTGCACAGCACATGCGGACTATCATTGGGGAACATGGCAGACCTTCTAACATGCGTTTTTAAGCGTTTCTGCAGCGTTTTTGCCATGCCGAAACGCTTAAAAAACGCATTGTGGGCACACAGCCTTAGGCCATGTGCCCACGCAGCGTTTTTGTAGCATTTTTGCGGCATTTTTACGGCCGCGAAAACGTTTGTAGAACAGTCTGCCATGCAAAGCCATGTGAATTCGGATGTGCTGCGCACATGATGCGCTAATTTGCGCGCCGAATTCGCATTACTTTGCAAAACGCAGCATGACCATTTCTACTGCGATTACGCTGAAGCTTATTCGCGATGCGTGTGGTATCTGGGAGGAAGACGAGACTACAACTCCTCTTCATCCCGGCTACCACGCGGTGAAAAAAAGAAATAAAAAAGTTAAAAACAAACAAAACCTGTATATTCACCTCTCCGGCGGCCCCCGCTCTGCTCTCCGGTCTCCTCCGGTCTGCTGTCTGTACTGTCAGGACCTGCGGTGACGTCATTTAGTCAGGTGATGGTTGCATGACAGCTGACGTCGGCATCAGGTGATGGTCGCGTGACCATCAGCTGACTAAATGACGTCACCGCAGGTCCTGACCGTACACTGCAGGACGCTGAAGAGAGAAGACGCGGCCGGGAGCAGACCGGAGGAGACCGGAGAGCAGACCGGGGGCCGCCGGAGAGGTGAATATACCGTTGTTTTTTTTTATTTATTAACGTTTTCTTTTTTTTACTATAGATGCTGCATTTAAAGCATCTAAGTTGTTCACACATTATAGATCCATGTCGGTTGCATGGATTTATATTGTGTGATCAACTTGTCAAGCACTTTTCCAAGTGATGCTCAAAATTGCTTGGAAAAGTGCTTGAAAAAACGCATGTGAAAACGCTTCTCTCTGGCAGAAAAAACGCATGTAAATCTGCATCAAATCTGCTAGGTGTGCACACAGCCTTATAGCTGGTTTTGCTCTGAGCTGAGATGTCCAGGCTGAATAATGCTCTGGGAGCAGAACCCATCAGCAGAATCTGTCTGTTTCCTGCCTTGTAGCAGTGGATCCCGGCTATTTAGCTCACAGAGCATTGTCTACACAAGATACAATTGTATCCAATTTTCAGCTGGGAACAGGACTATGGACAAGTTTTGCAGCAACTGCATTTGTGATAGGAAATGTTGATCAATCTAGATTTTCTTCAGTGTTCTTATTCATTGCAGAAAATCTTAAAAAAGCCGAGGAATGTGGGCAACATGGTGGGTCAGTGATTAACGCTGTGGGGCTGGGTTCATATAATAGCAAGGACAACATCTGCAAGGAGTTTGTATGTTCTCCCCGTGTTTGTATGGGTTTCCTCCGGGTTCTCCGGTTTCCTCCCACACTCCAAAGACATACTGATAGGGAATTCATATTGTGAGCCCCAATGGGGACAGTGATGATAATGTCTGTAAGGTGCTACGAAATCTAACGGCGCTATATAAGAGAGTAAAATAAATATATAACTAAATAAAATGAATGTATTAAAAGGCTAAGATTGCAAAGAGCTTGTAAAAACAAGAAACTTTGCAATTTCCTTCTTATTCAAAATCTTCTCTGTTCTCAAGAAGGAAAAGATTTTTAATTCTGCAGTGTACAGCTCATTGCTATGGTTACTGACCACCTGAGAAGTGGCTGGTCTCCTTGGCAAGAAGCGCTCACTTGCAGACTGGTGGACTTCAGTGCCCCTGTGCCTGTCCCATTCTGCAGAGGCAAAGCCGCCTCTGCCCGCAGAATGCAAGAGGGCACAATTCAGACAAGCGGCTCAGCCAAGCCACCGGCCAGAACTGTAAATCTTCAGCTTCTGATGAGAGGAACACAAGACCACCCCTTTAATAAAGGAGTAGAGCAGAACTCATACAGTGATTAGTGGGGGTCTGACACCTGAAATCCCCAGACATCAGCTACTTCTGCAAGATGATGTACACAGTGTTAAGAGCTGGAATAGCACAGCTCCGCACACTGTGCAATGGCTGGTTTCAGGTACTACAGCTCAGATCACAATCATTTCAATAGGAGCTGCAGTACCAAGATCGGCCACTACACAGTGTACAGCGCTGTGCTGTTTGGGCTCTCTACGCTGAGTATTTCCAGCTGCTGTCTTATTGGTGAGGGGGCCGTGTGTTGGAACCTCACTGATCTGATATTGATGACCAGGGTCGGACTGCGGTGTCTGGGGCCCACAGGGGAAATTAACTCTAGGGGCCCACCTACAGCAAGATGCAAATATCTGTTATCCGCTCTCGCTGTTATAGTGGAGCATTGACTGGCGGCTCCTGCACATCTACTGGGCGACACTCTAACTGGGATGGACATGTTTGCATTAAAGGGCTTCTTTGGTTAAAACTAGTGTTGAGCGAGTATGTTCTGTTAACCCTTTCGGCGAGTATGCTCGGGCCGAGCTCCGAGTATTTATAGCTGCTCGGTGATATGGTTGAATCGCTCCCGTGTGCATGATTTGCGACTGTTTGACGGTTTTAATACATGTGAGGAATGTGTAAGAAATAACCACCATAAATGAGGAGGGCACCATCTAATAAACGGGATCTACCTGCAGCATCTCATGAACTAACAAGTGGAAAATTATTTTTGGGAAAGAGGAGATGCTAACTAATAGTGATCACCAAAATGATAAAGAAAAAAATAAATAAATAGTGATCAATAGCAATATCAATCTATGAAAATATATCAATTTATTAAATACAAATGTTTCCTGACACATATACATGTAGTAACAAACTAACAAACATATAAAACACCATAAAATAGTGGAAAAACACCACTGTCTAAAGAGCCATCATTTTGGTGATCACTATTAGTTAGCAAATAATTTTCCGAATGTGTAAGAAATAGACATTCCTCACATGTATTAACCCCTTAAGCCGCGGAGCATTTTCCGTTTTTGCATTTTCGCTTTTTGCTCCACTTGTTCCCAGAGCCATAGCGTTTTTATTTTTTGGTCAATATGGCCATGTTAGGGCTTATTTTTTGCGGGACGAGTTGTACTTTTCAACGCCATTACTAGTTTTACCATGCCGTGTACGGGAAAACGGGAAAAAAATTCCAAGCGCCGTGAAATTCCAAAAAAAGTGCAATACCACTGAGGTTTTTTTTAATTTTTTTTTACCACGTTCACTGAATGCTAAAACTGACCTGCCATTATTATTCTCCAGGTCATTAAGAGTTCAAAGACACCAAACATGTATAGGTTCTTTTTTATTTAAGTGATGAAAAAAAATTCCAAAGTTTGGTAAAAAAAAAAAATGGTGCCATTTTCTGAGACCCGTAGCGTCTCCATTTTTCGGGATCTGGGACAGGGTGAGGGCTTATTTTTTGTGAACCGAGCTGAAGTTTTTATAGATGCTATTTTGGGGTAGATCCGATGTTTTGATCGCCCGTTATTGCATTTTATTGCAATTTTACGGCGACCAAAAAACGTAATTCTGTCGTTTAGAATTTTTTTCTCATTACGCCATTTACCGATCGCATTAATTCTTTTTTTATATTGATAGATAGGGCAATTCTAAATGCGGCGATACCAAATATGTGTATGTAGGGTTTTTTTTTATGATTTTATTTTGAATGAGGCGAAAGGGGGGTGATTTAAACTTTTATATTTTTTTATTTTTTTTCATATTTTTTAAAACTTTTTTTTTCACTTTTTGCTTGCTTCTGTAGTTTCCATAGGAGACTAGAAGCAGCAACTGTCCGATCGCCTCTGCTACATACAGGGGACGATCAGATCCCCTGTATGCAGCAGAAATGGTCCTGTGCTATGAGCGCCGACCACTAGGTGGCGCTCACAGCGACAGGATCATTACAACCACTGGTGTCTGCTGCAGACCCAGGGTTGTCATGACCACCCATCGGCGACCCACGATCATGTGACGGGGTTGCCGATGGGAGGGGTAAGTGACGCGCTTCCAGGAAGCGCGCATTAAATGCCGCTGTCAGAGATTGACAGCGGCATTTAATATGTTAACAGCCGCTGGTGGATCACGATTCCACCCGCGCCTGTTGCGGGCACATGTCAGCTGTAATAATCAGCTGACATGTGCTTGGTTCAGTGCGGGCTCAGCGCCGGAGCCCTCACTGAACCGGAGGATAACGACATGCGCGTACTAATACGTGACATGTCGTTAAGGGGTTAAAGCTGTCAAACAGTTGCAAATCATGCACACGGGAGCGATTCAACCATATCACCGAGCAGCTGTAAATACTCGGAGCTCGGGCCGAGCATACTCGGACAGAACATACTCGCTCAACACTAGTTAAAACAAGTTATCACCGATCCATGGGCTCTACAGGATAGGTGATCACTTATTGAGCATTTGTGTCCGAACATTGGAAAACGCACCTATCGGAAGAATGGGGAAGTTTTATCCCTGACAGAACACTTATCCCTATTTTAAAATGCTGCGGCAGGTGGGACGTCTGACCGCAGCTCTATTCATTCTCTTAGAGACTTGCAAAAAAGAGCAGCGCTCACAGCCACTGAGAGAATGAATGGATCAGTGGTTGCATCTCACATGCCGCTCCAGTCTAATGGGGAGAAAAGCTCCACATTCTGCCGGTGTGTGCAAGCAGTCAGACCCCCACCAATCAATATTATCAATGATCCTGTGGAGAGGTGATTACTTGTTTTCACCGGAGAACCCCTGTAAGTGCATCTCTGCCGCTCTTGTCCAAGTATTTAATCGCTAAGGCCACGGCCCTACTATCAGTATTCGGTCAGTGTCCAGTCAGTATTTTTTCTCAGGAGTGGGAGCCAAAACAGGTGATGAACAATCAGAGAAAAGGTATAATAGAAACAAGTCACCAATTCTGCATTAATCAACCATTCCTGGTTTCGGCAGCCACTCCTGAGAAAAATACTGACCAAATACTGATGGTGGGGCTGTGGCCTAATGGAAAAAAATCTTTTCCTAGTTAAGATCAGCAAGAATAAAATGACCGCCATACACAACACAGTCCACTATATCAACACCAATAATACCACATACAAAAGGGACAAATATCGCCACACCTTGACTAGATCACATATTACCACTACATAGTGACCGAATAATACCACATACAAGGAATAAATATGGCCAAACTATGACCAGACCATATATTACCACCCCAAGGTGACCAAATACTACAATACTGATCATGAATACAAAACCACAATACTAACAACACTGTTATTACCACCAGCAACATTATACACAGGAGCTCTGTATATAGTGTCAGTGTACAGGTAACACAGTGATCACCAGTGACATTATAGACAGGAGCTCTGTATATAGTGTATAGGTAATACAGTGATCACCAGTGACATACACAGGAGCTCTGTATATACTATATACACACGTGGTCAAAATTGTTGGTACCCCTCGTTTAATGAAAGAAAAACCCACAATGGTCACAGAAAAAACTTGAATCTGACAAAAGTAATAATAAATTAAAAATCGATGAAAATGAACAAATGAAAGACAGACATTGCTTTTCAACCCTGCTTCCACAGAATTTAAAAAAAAATTAAACTCTTGAAATAGGCCTGGACAGAAATGATGGTACCCCTGAAAATAATGTGACAAAAGGGACATGTTAAATCAAGTTGTGTCCACTAATTAGCATCACAGGTGTCGACAATCTTGTAATCAGTCAGTGGGCCTGTATATAGGGCTACAGATACTCACTGTGCTGTTTGGTGACATGGTGTGTACCACACTCAACATGGACCAAAGGAAGCAAAGGAAAGCGTTGTCTCAGGAGATTAGAAAGAAAATTATAGACAAGCATGTTAAAGGTAAAGGTTATAAGACCATCTCCAAGCAGCTTGATGTTCCTGTAACTACAGTTGCACATATTATTCAGAAATTTAAGATCCATGGGACTGTAGCCAACCTCCCTGGACGTGGCCGCAGGAGGAAAATTGATAACAAATCAAAGAGACGAATAATATGAATGGTAACAAAAGAGCCCAGGAAAACTTCTAAAGAGATTAAAGGTAAACTTCAAGCTCAAGGAACATCAGTGTCAGATCGCACCATCCGTCGTTGTTTGATCTAAAGTGGACTTCATGGGAGACGACCAAGGAGTACACCATTGTTGAAAAAAAATCATAAAAAAGCCAGACTGGAATTTGCCAAACTACATGTTCACAAGTCACAAAGCTTTTAGGAGAATGCCCTATGGACAGATGAGACAAAAATGGAAGTTTTTGGCAAGGCACATCAGATCTATGTTCACAGATGGAAAAATGAAGCATATCAAGATAAGAACACTGTCCCTACTGTGAAACATGGAGGAGTCTCTTTTATGTTTTGGGGCTGGTCTGCCGCATCTGGCACAGGGTGTCTTGAATCTGTGCAGGGTACAATGAAATCTCAAGACTATCAAGGGATTCTAGAGAGAAATGTGCTGCTCAGTGTCAGAAAGCGTGGTCTCAGTCGCAGGTCATGGGTCTTGCAACAGTATTATGACCCAAAACACACAGCTAAAAACACCCAACAATGGCTAAGAGGAAAACATTGGACTATTCTGAAGTGGCTTCTATGAGCCCTGACCTAAATCCTATTGAGCATCTTTGGAAAGAGCTGAAACATGCCGTCTGGAAAAGGCAACCTTCAACCATGAGACAACTGGAGCAGTTTGCTCATGAGGAGTGGCCAAAATACCTGTGGAGAGGTGCAGAAGTCTCATTGACAGTTACAGGAGTCGTTTGATTGTAGTGATTGCCTCAAAAGGTTGTTCAGCAAAATATAAAGTTAAGAAGAACCATCATTTCTGTCCAGGCCTGTTTTATCAGTTTATTTTTTTTTTTTTTATTCTGTGGAAGCAGAAAAGCAATGTCTGACTTTCATTTGTTCATTTTCATAGATTTTTAATTTATTATTACTTTTGTCAGATTCAAGTTATTTCTGTGACCATTGTGGGTTTTTCTTTCATTAAACGAGGGGTACCAACAGTTTTGACCACGTGTGTAGTGTAAGTGTACATGTGTGTCACCCTGGCCTGGATGCCACAAGTGTAATTAAAGCTGTGTCTGAGAGCAGGGGGGAGGTTCTCTAGTCAGGGGAACATTAGCATGCAATGCCTCCTGTCTCAGGCCAGTAGGGGGAGCAGGCTGCCCCTATAAAAGCTGGTGCTGAGGGCAGGGTTAGAGAGAACCCAGATGACCTGTCTCAGGACTGAGACGTGTCTCAGCAGAGCAGGGACAGAACGTTGCACTGCACCTAAGAGGAAGTGTGGCAGGAGGAGAGCCACAAGCCAGAGACAAGAGGCGAAGAGAGCCTGTCTTGGCAGATAACAGACTTAATCTACCAGAGTTTGGTGTCTGAGGCTGCAAGGATTTCACATCCCCCAGCAGAGAACCAGTCCGCAAGGGACTGTATATTCCTTGGCCTAAGAAGCCTGGAGGCCCTGCCACAACAGAAGGGACCAGTAAAGCCATACAAGGCTGGGAGCAGAAAGGAACCCACGTCGCAGGCCATACAGGCGAGAAAACATGGAAAGCTCGGAAACGTGGGCTGTTACCCTATCAGGAGGAGATAGCCAGAAGGAGCGCAGAAAGCACGGTAGGCCTACACCCTCACCCTGACCAGGGCCAATTTCCCCGTTGCTCTCAGACATCCAGGTCCCCTCCTAGCCGGGACTGTTTGTGGGTCAGTTTACCTGTTTAGTAAAGACCCTAGACTGCAACCTGTTGTCTGTGTGCTCCTTGCTCCTCCAGCACTATCAGCACTGGGACTCCCACTACCATCACTCCCAACATCCATTATACTGCCCTGGGGCCGCACTCTTCCCGTGGAGAGTCACACTACCCTAGCTGCACACCTCATCAGCCCCAGCGGTCTGCATGCAGCGGCGGTTCCTAATAACCGCAATCCATGGGTGGCGTAGTCGGACATTATCAGCAGAACATAGCAGACTACCATTGGCCTGACCACCCTGAGCCACGGAACCGGGTCGCCACTACTACCCCCATCGTCTCCCTATTGCCCGGATCCGAGTGCCGCACGGCCCAGGGGGCGAGTCAGCTTTGGCGTAGTCGGCAGGATTTCGTGCCCGCAACCACCGGGTACTGCGTGCCTGAAAAAGACTTTTGTAACTTACCTGTGGCAAAGTTTCCCGCCGTCCGGAGTCTTTTCCCGCCATCCGGAGCCGATTCCCGCCATCGGACGCCATCTTGGACCGTTTCCCGCCGTCTTCTGCCGCCTTCCCGCCATCCGCAGCTGCTTCCCGCCATCGGACGCCATCTTCAGGACGTCGCGCGGGAAGAAGAGGGGCGTGGACGTCAAAACCGCGCGAGATCCGAAGCTCCGCCTCACGCACCGACGCTGCGCAAGGTCCTGGAAGGGAGAGAGAGCGACGCTGACGTCATCAGGACGCGACGCCAGGTCCTCGTCCATAGCAGCAGCAGCGGAGCCGCGGCCTACAGAAGAGGATCGTCGGAAGGTAGGCCACGCGTAACTAGCGGGGGAGGAAGATGACGGACACAGAGGCGCCCACTACCACCAACGCAACTGCAGCAGCGGTGATGCCCTTTTCCTTGCCCTACATCCCTGGAGCGGCCTGGCTGCCCAAATACTCAGGGGAGCCCCATGCCCTAACTGACTTCAAGGAAAGGCTATACAGTTTGTTCCACGTTTACCCCCTGACAGAGGAACAGAAGGTCAGCATATTAACAGGGCAGTTAACTGGCGCAGCCCAGCGGGAGGTAAAATCATGGCCCACTGAGGAGAAAAGGACTGTGAAGGGTATTCTGGCCCGGCTGCGGGGTACCTTTGACACACGTACCTCCGCTGAGATTAAAATGAGGTTCTATGGATGTAAGCAGCGGGCACAGGACAGCATCAGAGACTATGCCCTAAATCTGCAGGAAGCCTTGAGGGCTATTCAACAAACTGACCCTGGCAGTGTGCAGGAAACGGATAAGCTGCTAACAGAACAATTCATAGAAGGTCTGCTGTCTAGCGCCCACAGGGCCCAACTGCGCCTCATGTTCTTTCAGAACCTCGACCTTACCTTTGCCCAATTTAAGGACAGGGCCATAAGGGTGCTCCGTGAATCTGCAACCAGTGGCGCTATAAACCCCCGGCGCCCTGCTATCACTTACCACCAGGAGGCGGCGCCCTCCTCTATGGACTCCGTGGAGGCTGATGCACAGGCCCTGAACCAAGCCCCGTCGAAAGATCTGCACCAACAAGTCCAGGAGCTGACCAGGAGCGTCGCGGCGTTGACCAGGACCGTCCAGGCGTTGCAAGTGGACCCGTCAAAACCCATCGAGCTGGCTTCAAGTCCGGAGGATGTCCCATGGCGTCGACAGAGGAGGATCCCGTCGTTCCGAGGGAGGCCCACAGACCGCTACGCAGAGGATGGACAGCCCATTTGCTGTCGATGCAACCAGCCCGGACACATTTCCAGGTACTGTAATTTAAACGGGTCCAACCTGGGGCAGAGGGCCAACCCCCAGGCATAAGATCACCAGGCCCTTACAATTGGCATAATAAGTACGTTGGGGGGCGCCCGGTTTTACCCGTGATGCTGGACGGTATCCCCATGAGCGCCTTGCTGGATACTGGGTCACAAGTAACCACTATCCCTTATGTACTTTTTAAGCAGTATTGGACTGATGCTGATATCACACGGTATCCAGACGGTAACTTGAGCATCATCGCCAGTAATGGCTTACCCGTGCCGCAGATGGGGTTCAAGGAGATGACCATTAAGATTGGTAAAGTTGAACTACCGGCACAGGGAGTGATTATTGTGGACATTGACCGTCGTGAAAGTCACCCTAAAATAACTGTGGGTACTAATGTAATTGAAAATTGTCTTTCAGAGGTAATTGTAATCTTACAACAGGTGGCGGTGAATGCTAGTTCCAGCCAACAGAGAGTCCTCAACAAGGAGATAAAAGCCCTGATGAGACGGCAGCAGGTAGAACTGTCTGGTGGTGAGATCGGTAGCGTAAGACTGAGTGACCCATTCCCCATTTCCATGCCTCCCAAAAGTGAAATGATGATCTGGTGTCGGACTGCAATCGGGTTGAGAGGTAGAGACTACCAAGCCAGCAGGCCCACCATTTTGACAGCCCGGGGGGTGGTTGATGTCCGTCATGGGAGGGTGCCCGTCCGCATTCTCAACATTGGGGAGAGGGAGGTACACTTACCCAGGTACGCTACACTCGCCAAGCTGTTTGTGGTCGAACACAAAGCTATCAGGGCCGTGGAACCCTTGCCTCCATCTCCTCAGGCGGAGGGTAATGGCTCCCAGAAACAAAAGGAGGACTGGTGCCAGAAACTCCACGTGGGTGCTGACTCCACTCCCCTGCACCAAAAACAAGGAGTCTACCAGGTGGTACAGGAGTACGAGAGAGTCTTTAGTAAGCACCCGCTAGACTTCGACAGAGTAAAGGGGATAGAACACCACATCCCCACAGGGAGCCACCCACCGATAAAAGAGAGGCACAGACCTGTACCTCCTGCACATTATCAGAACGCAAGGGGCATGCTAAGAGAGATGAAAGAAGCTGGGGTTATTAGAGACAGCTGTAGCCCCTGGGCAGCCCCCTTGGTTCTGGTCAAAAAGAAAGACGGCACCATGAGAATGTGCGTCGACTATAGACAAATCAACCGTATCACTCACAAAGACGCATATCCGCTGCCTAGAATAGAGGAGTCTTTAGCCGCACTAAAATCAGCTAACTTCTTTTCTACTTTGGACCTTACTAGCGGGTACTGGCAGGTTCCTGTGGCAGAGGCTGACAAGGAGAAGACCGCCTTCACCACCCCGATGGGACTGAGCGAATTCAACTGCATGCCTTTCGGGCTCTGCAACGCACCAGGGACCTTCCAGCGGCTGATGGAATGCTGTCTAGGGCACCGAAACTTCGAGACGGTCCTCCTTTACCTGGACGACGTGATCGTCTATTCGAAGACCTACGAGGACCATCTGAAGCACCTGGCCGAGGTGTTCGAAGCCCTGGCAGGCTATGGCCTGAAGGTGAAACCATCGAAGTGTCACCTGCTGAAACCAAAGGTCCAGTACCTAGGGCACGTGGTAAGCGCGGAAGGAGTGGCCCCCGACCCTGACAAGGTCGCGGCAATCAAGAGCTGGCCAAGCCCCTCGAACATCAAAGAGGTGAGACAGTTTCTCGGGTTGGTAGGCTACTACCGAAGATTCATCCCCGGGTTCACCAAGATGGCAGCTCCTATGCAGGACCTCCTGATCGGACAGTCTAAGTCCAGGAGGCAAAAGCCGCCCTTCAAGTGGGATAAACCGGAAGAGGAGTCCTTCCGCCAGCTAAAGATGGCCCTCACAGGGGATGAGATCCTGGCCTACCCTGATTATGGCCAGCCTTTCATTCTCCACACAGATGCCAGTAATGTGGGACTGGGAGCCGTATTGTCCCAAAACCAACAGGGCAGAGAACGGGTGATCGCATACGCCAGCCGGAAGCTGAGGCCCACCGAGAGGAACCCGGAGAATTACAGCTCCTTCAAGCTAGAATTCTTGGCGGTGGTGTGGGCCGTGACGGAACGCTTCAAGCATTACCTGGCCTCCGCAAAGTGCACCATGTACACGGACAACAACCCGTTGACACACCTGGACAATGCAAGACTGGGTGCCCTGGAACAGCGGTGGATGGCCCGTCTCTCCAACTATGACTTCGTGATCAAGTACCGGGCAGGCAAAACCAACTCCAACGCGGACGCCCTATCAAGGATCCTCACTTACCTGAAGGTGACGAAGACCCAGAAGAGCTGGAGGAGGTAGAACTCCCCGCGTTTCACAGGTATGGAGCCGCTCAACACTCTCACCGCGTGAAGGAGGAGGATCTAACAACTGTGATGATGAATCCCCTACCTCACCACAGCTGGGCCGAGACCCAAGATAGTGACCCTGCAGTCCGCCTGGTGAAAGATCTGCTGACCCGGGAAGACGCCCGCTTAGATCCAGATGCCCCAGAGGAAGCCAAGCAGCTATGGAAGGAGAAGAGCAAGCTGTTCCTCTACGAAGGCAAGTTGTGCAGAAGGATTGTCAACCACCGGACGCACGAGCTGACCTGGCAAGTCGTGGTCCCAAGGAGGGATGCAGCTATGGTCCTGGGGGCTTACCATGACAGAGCGGGACACTTCGGTTGGAAGAAACTGGAGTTCCTACTAAGAGGAAGATTCTTTTGGGTCGGCATGAGAGGAGCTGTAGAAAAATGGTGCAGAGACTGTGGCCCTTGTCACCTAAGGAGGAAGGACCGTGCCAGCCAGAAGACACCCTTGAGGCCCATCATCACCACGCAGCCTCTTGAGCTGGTAGCTCTGGACCATGTCAAATTGGCTCCCAGCCGGTCAGGATACATCTATGCCCTGACAATCGTGGACCACTATTCCCGTTTTCTAGTGGTGGTCCCGGTAAAGGACTTGACAGCCCAAACAGCGGCCAGAGCCTTCCAGCAATATTTCTGCCATCCACACGGGTATCCGGAACAGGTCCTGACAGACCAGGGTCCAGCGTTCGAGGCTGAAATCTTCCAGGAGTTCTGCAACCTCTATGGCTGTAAGAAGATTCGTACAACGCCTTACCACCCCCAAACCAACGGGATGTGTGAGAAGATGAACAATATAGTCATTGATCTCCTGAAGACGTTGCCCCTGGAGGAACGCAGCCTGTGGCCAGAAAAACTGCCGGACCTGATAGACCTATACAACAATATCCTGGTGAATGCTACAAACTGCACCCCGGCTTACCTGATGCGAGCTAGACCAGGAAAGCTGCCCGTAGACCTGGAGATGGGAGTCCTAATACCTGAGGACACCTCCCCGGATGCGGACTGGGATACGGAAAGGCAACTGCAGTACAAGAAGGTACAGGAGAGTGTGGAGAAGAGCCTGGCCCAGGTGAGAGAGAAGCAAGAAAGACTCTTCAATCAACACGCCCCTGCTAGTCCCCTAGAACCTGGTGAGCAAGTCCTAAAGCGAAAAAGAAGGCTACATAAGTTGGACGACCAGTGGGAAAGGGAACCCTACACCGTACTGCAGTCTGACCACGACAACCCAAAGGTGTGCGTAATCACCAAGGACGGAGGAGAAACCACTAGTGTCGTCTCCAGAGACCATCTCAAAAGGTGCCCTGAGCAACTCCGTAGTGCAGAAGAGGATCAGAGTGACCTTGAACCCGCAGAGGACAAAGAAGAAATGATCAGCACCGTTCTCGGAGAGTTCCCTCAGTCCTGGACTCGCATAAATGATGCCATAGTGGTACCTGTCCTGCATTTCCTGCAACCGGCACAGCAACAACCAACACCAGAGCCGGAAGGTGAAGAGGAGCAAGCAGTTCCAGAGGCAGAAGAGCCTGTACCAGCAGCCCAGGAGAGTCAACCCTCTGCTGACAGTGAGCCTGCCATGCCTGCGGTAAGCCAAAAGACCCGCAGACAGCTGCCTGCCCTACCTGTACACCCAGCTGGTAGCTGCACCCCTAACGCTAGTGGGGAAAGCCAAGTCAGTCCACCACCAGACAGTGGGCTACGTAGGTCAACCAGGAGCACAAAGGGACAGATACCCGCTCGCTGGAGAATATAGAGTGTACTAAAATTGTAAATAACCCTGTTGCCAAATGTTGAATTGTTTGCAAAGTGCATGTTTGGTAACACTCTGTTTCAGTTTCTTGCAGCTACCGTAAGGACTCACAGGTTATGGACTTTTTATAACCGGGACCTTGTATGGACTGCGTTCAGAGCCTAACCCAGGAATGAACTAAGACTGTGAAGGACTTGGGGTAGGACAGACCCCCACCTGGTTAAGGCTCCCCGTTGTGCTGGTGATATGGACACCCGGTCACAGGCCACACTGTGACCTTAAGAACTCAATTTGTGCGTCGTCTGTCTATTAATGTTTTATTGTTATGCATATTGTCTTTGTTTACTGTTTAGTCCCGGAGTACTAAATTTCACTAGGGGGGAATGTGTCACCCTGGCCTGGATGCCACAAGTGTAATTAAAGCTGTGTCTGAGAGCAGGGGGGAGGTTCTCTAGTCAGGGGAACATTAGCATGCAATGCCTCCTGTCTCAGGCCAGTAGGGGGAGCAGGCTGCCCCTATAAAAGCTGGTGCTGGGGGCAGGGTTAGAGAGAACCCAGATGACCTGTCTCAGGACTGAGACGTGTCTCAGCAGAGCAGGGACAGACAGTTGCACTGCACCTAAGAGGAAGTGTGGCAGGAGGAGAGCCACAAGCCAGAGACAAGAGGCGAAGAGAGCCTGTCTTGGCAGATAACAGACTTAATCTACCAGAGTTTGGTGTCTGAGGCTGGAAGGATTCCACATCCCCCAGCAGAGAACCAGTCCGCAAGGGACTGTATATTCCTTGGCCTAAGAAGCCTGGAGGCCCTGCCACAACAGAAGGGACCAGTAAAGCCATACAAGGCTGGGAGCAGAAAGGAACCCACGTCGCAGGCCATACAGGCGAGAAAACACGGAAAGCTCGGAAACGTGGGCTGTTACCCTATCAGGAGGAGATAGCCAGAAGGAGTGCAGAAAGCACGGTAGGCCTACACCCTCACCCTGACCAGGGCCAATTTCCCCGTTGCTCTCAGACATCCAGGTCCCCTCCTAGCCGGGACTGTTTGTGGGTCAGTTTACCTGTTTAGTAAAGACCCTGGACTGCAACCTGTTGTCTGTGTGCTCCTTGCTCCTCCAGCACAATCAGCACTGGGACTCCCACTACCATCACTCCCAACATCCATTATACTGCCCTGGGGCCGCACTCTTCCCGTGGAGAGTCACACTACCATAGCTGCACACCTCATCAGCCCCAGCGGTCTGCATGCAGCGGCGGTTCCTAATAACCGCAATCCACGGGTGGCGTAGTCGGACATTATCAGCAGAACATAGCAGACTACCATTGGCCTGACCACCCTGAGCCACAGAACCGGGTCGCCACTACTACCCCCATCGTCTCCCTATTGCACGGATCCGAGTGCCCCACGGCCCAGGGGGCGAGTCACATGTAATACACTGACTCACCAGTGACGTCTCTAGGTGAAGTCCTT
Source organism: Phyllobates terribilis (assembly GCF_046119375.1). Lineage (NCBI taxonomy): Eukaryota > Metazoa > Chordata > Amphibia > Anura > Dendrobatidae > Phyllobates > Phyllobates terribilis. The sequence goes on from NW_027362957.1 coordinate 1,382,032, forward strand.
CATCTTCGCTTTTCTTCTTCATCTGGCACAGACGGCCATCACTTCTTCCAGCCAGGAATCATCTCTGCAGAAAATAACACACAGTTATCAATAACTGATCTCTTCTAGGGAATATTCCCACTCCACCCCCCGACTTCTACACTACACCAGTTGAAGAAAAAAAGCGATATAGTGCCGCCCTGCACAGTAACAGGAGCCCGCTTTTGTCCTATCCCATGGAAAACAATTTCCTAAAAAGTTAATTATATTACAGAAGTAATAATGTCTCTAATTGGACTCTAAAATAATAATGTTCCTCACTGGCCACCATAAACTAATAAAGTATGTTCCTCAATCTGGCACCAAACAGTAATTAAGTCCCTTGTTCAGCCTGGCACCCCCATATATCCATCCTGGCCCCCCCTTCCCTGCATATATCCATCCTGACACCCCCCATATATCCCTTCTGGCCCCCATATGTCCAGTGTGACCCCTCCATATATTTATCCTAGCCCACGTGTATCGAGCCTGCCCCCTCCCATATACCCATCCTAGTCCCCCATGTGGCCCTCCTGTTCCCCCCATATATCCATCCTGGCCTCCATGTGTCCAGCCTGCCCCCCCACATATCCATCCTGGCCTCCATGTTTCCAGCCTGCCCCCCCATATAACTGTCCTGGCCTCCATGTGTCCAGCCTGCCCCCTCCCATATATCTGTCCTAAAGCCCCATGTGTCAAGCCTGCCCCCCCATATATCCATCCTGGCCTCCATGTGTCCAGCATGCCCCCCCTACATATCCTTCCTGGCCTCCATGTGTCCAGCCTGCCCCCCCCAATATATCCATCCTGGCCTCCATGTTTCCAGCCTGCCCCCCATATATCCATCCTGGCCTCCATGTGTCCAGCCTGCCCCCTCATATATCCATCCTGCCCTTCCCCCCTGCATATATCCATCCTGACACCCCCCCATATATCCATACTGGCCCCCATATGTCCAGCGTGGCCCCTCCATATATTTATCCTAGCCCACGTGTATCGAGCCTGCCCCCCCACATACCTATCCTAGCCCCCCATGTGTCCAGCCTGCCCCCCACATATCCATCCTGGCCATCATGTGTCCAGCCTGCCCCGCCCCCCATATATCCAGCCCCCCATATATCCAGCCCCCCATATATCCATCCCCCTCACATATCCATCATGGCCTCCATGTGTCCAGCCTGCCCCACCATATAGCCATCCTGCCCACCCTTTCCCATGTGTCCAGCCAGGCTCCCCCTTATGTGTCCAGCCAGGCTCCCCCCCCTTGTGTGTCCAGCCAGGGTTCCCCCTTGTGTGTCCAGCCAGGCTCTCACCCTTGTGTGTCCAGCCAGTGTTCCCCCTTGTGTGTCCAGCCAGGGTTCCCCCTTGTGTGTCCAGCCAGGGTTCCCCCTTGTGTGTCCAGCCAGGGTTCCCTCTTGTGTGTCCAGTCAGGGCTTCCCCTTGTGTGTCCAGCCAGGGCTCCCCCTTGTGGGTCCAGCCAGGGTTCCCCATTGTGTGTCCATCCAGCTCCCCCCTTGTGTGTCCAGCCAGGGCTCCCCCTTGTGTGTCCAGTCAGGGCTCCCCCTTGTGTGTCCAGCCAGGGCTTCTCCTTGTGTGTCCAGCCAGGGTTCCCCCTTGTGTGTCCAGCAAGGCCCCCCTTGTGTGTCCATCCGGTCCCCCCCTTGTGTGTCCAGCCAGGGTCCCCCCCTTGTGTGTCCAGCCAGGGTCCCCCCTTGTGTGTCTAGCCGGGCCCCACCTTGTGTGTCCAGCCAGGGGCCCATCCCATTCTGCATCCACTCATATACACACAGACACACACACAGACACCTCTTACCTTCCTGCTCTCCCGTGCGGTGTCCTCCTTCTCCGGCGGCTGAGTTGCGCGCCTCCTTCACTGCAGGCGCATGACGATGACGTCATACGCCGGCCGGGGAAGGGAGACGCGCAGCTTCAGCTGGTTCACTGGGACGTGTGTCACGGCGGTTCAGGTAATGAACGCCGCGTGAGCGCGTCCCTGCATACACTGTGCCTGCGCTTTTAAAGGGCCCGTGCCCCTTAAAACCGCAGGTTTTTTTATTTTTTCATTCTCTTCTCCCCCTCTCCTCTGCAGAAGGGTACCCCGCCAGCCCAGTCCCTCCCTGTTGATGACTTATCCTAAAATCGGTCATTAATATATAAGTCCTGGACAGTCCCGTTAAGCTTGTTTTACCTAGTTATAAAAGCCCTTTAAGTCCTCATTATAAGGTAAGGTATGAATGGATCTAATTAAATTCTCCAAAGAGAACTATTTATACATTTTAGTCACTGTGAGCTTTCTACAAGATATTGCGGGCAGTATATAGCGAATATACGGACACAGAGCCATTCGCCGGCTCAGATTGCCAATAAGCACCTTGTAAATATGAGACCTTGACATCATAGGTTACTTGGCTTAATATGAAATTGTCCCTCATGTGTACCGCATTGTGGGCAGGGACTATATGTACATCACTGCAGAATATGTTGGCAATAAAAAGTCAACAGAAATGAATATCATGCAGATCCTCACCAGGACTCCAGCAGTGTCACCATCCTGCCACCATACAGCTATAGAAGGACAATAAACCTGCAGGGTTCTCCCCTCAGTTATTTTTTCCTTTAATTTTATTATCTGTTTCTTACTCACAGTGAAAGAACAGTCATCAGATATTTTATTGTTCACTTTTTATTTTACAGTCTCAGCTCTGAAGAATAGAACGTCTTATGAATAAACGACAGCTCACTTATTACAGTGGTGGCCAAAAGTATTGGCACCCCTGCAATTCTATCAGATAATACTTAGTTTCTTCCTGAAAATGATTGCAATCACAAATTCTTTGGTATTATTATCTTCATTTAATTTGCTTGCAAGGAAAAAACACAAAAGAGAATGAAGCAAAAATCAAAACCTTGATCATTTCACACAAAACTCCAAAAATGGGCCAGACAAAAGTATTGGCACCCTCAGCCTAATACTTGGTTGCACAACCTTTAGCCAAAATAACTGCGAACAACCGCTTCCGGTAACCATCAATGAGTTTCTTACAATGCTCTGCTGGAATTGTAGACCATTCTTCTTTGGCAAACTGCTCCAGGTCCCTGATATTTGAAGGGTGCCTTCTCCAAACTGCCATTTTGTGATCTCTCCACAGGTGTTCTATGGGATTCAGGTCTGGACTCATTGCTGGCCACCTTAGAAGTCTCCAGTGCTTTCTCTAAAACCATTTTATAGTGCTTTTGGAAGTGTGTTTTGGGTCATTGTCCTGCTGGAAGACCCATGACCTCTAAGGGCAACCCAGCTTTCTCACACTGGGCCCTACATTATGCTGCAAAATTTGTTGGTAGTCTTCAGACTTCATAATGCCATGCACACGGTCAAGCAGTCCAGTGCCAGAGGCAGCAAAGCAACCCCAAAACATCAGGGAACCTCCGCCATGTTTGACTGTAGGGACCATGTTCTTTTCTTTGAATGCCTCTTTTTTTTTCCTGTACACTCTATGTTGATGGTTTTTCCCAAAAAGCTCGACTTTTGTCTCATCTGACCAGAGAACATTCTTCCAAAACATAGTAACATAGTTTGTAAACATAGTTAGTAAAAGCCGAATAAAGACTTGCGTCCATCAAGTTCGACCTGTTAGTTCTGTAATTGCTAAAGTTGATCCAGAGGAGGGCAAAAACCCCAAATGATTTGGCCAATCTTCACCTGAGGAAAAATTCCCTCCTGACTCTGAAACCAGCAGTCAGAATAAATCCCTGTATCAACTTACTATTTTATTTTATTTTTAAGTATATGCTGAAATCTGCCTGGTATCTAGAAATGCATCCAGTCCCCGCTTGAACTGGTGTAGTGAATCCGACATTACCGTCTCCTCACTCAGTGAATTCCATATTCTCACTGCTCTTACCGTAAAGAACCCCTTCCTATGCTGGTGCTGAAACCTTTTCTCTTCCAGTCTTAGTGAATGCCCTCTTGTTACCGTAATATCCCTCCTTTTGAACAAATCCCTGGCAAGGTCTCTATACTGTCCCCTAACATATTTGTACACATTTATTATGTCCCCCCTCAACCTTCTCTTTTCCAGGCTGAATAGTCCTAGTTTTGCCAACCTCTCTGGGTATTGCAGTCCCTCCATTCCCTTTATTAATTTTGTTGCCCTCCCTTGTACCTTTTCAAGCTCATTTATATCCTTTCTATATATTGGGGCCCATAACTGAGCACAGTATTCCAAGTGTGGTCTGACCAGTGCTTTGTACAGTGGAAGAACAATGTTCTCATCCTTTGCAGCTATACCTCTTCTGATACATCCCATTACCCTGTTTGCCCTTACAGCAGCGGCCTGACTTTGGGCACTCCAATTTAGTTTGCCATCAATCAAGATGCCCAAGTCCTTCTCCATCTCTGAATTCCCCAATGATTTCCCATTCAGTGAGTACTGGTGACTTCCATTTTTCCTTCCCATATGTATGACCTTACATTTCTCCTCGTTAAACCTCATTTGCCATTTAATGCTCCACCTACCCAGCTTATCCAAATCCCTCTGTAGGTCTGCACTGTCCTCTTTTGTATTAATTGTTTTACATAACTTTGTGTCATCTGCAAATATTGATATTTTACTATTTATCCCGTTGACTATGTCGTTAATAAAGATATTAAATAACATTGGGCCTAGTACAGACCCCTGTGGTACCCCACTAGTGACGCTTACCCAATCTGAGTATATTCCATTTATAACCACCCTCTGCCTTCTATCCCTTAGCCAGTTAGCTACCCACTTGCAGACATTTTCCCCCAGCCCCATCATTCTCATTTTGTATACCAACCTATTATGTGGCACGCTATCGAAAGCTTTTGAGAAGTCGAGATACACGACATCCACTGGTTCCCCCTGATCTACTCGAGAGCTAACCTCCTCGTAGAAGTCAATCAGGTTTGTTTGGCAGGAGCGATTCCTCATGAATCCATGTTGGTTCGGGATTAAAAGATTATTAGCATCAAGATGCTCCATAATTGCCTCTTTAATGAAGCTTTCAAAAATTTTGCCCACAACGGACGTCAGACTCACCGGCCGATAGTTTCCGGCGTCACTTTTCGCTCCCTTTTTGAATATTGGCACTACATTCGCCTGTCGCCAATCAAGTGGCACAGACCCAGTCTCAACAGAGTCCTTAAATATAAGATATAACGGTCTGTCTATCACATTACTTAGTTCCCTTAGTACCCGTGGGTGTATGCCATCAGGTCCTGGTGATTTGTTTATTTTAATGTTACTGAGGCGTTTCTGTACCCCAGCTTGGGTTAGATTTGTCATACTTAGTGGAGGATTAAGTTTGTCACTTCTCATTTCTCCTGTTAGTTCGATTTCCTTTGTGAAAGTTGTCGAAAAAAAATTATTTAATAGATTAGCTTTATCCTCATCTTTCTCTATGATTTTGCCTTCCTCACTTTTTATCGGTCCAATATTATTCGATTTAATCCTTTTACTATTTATATACGTAAAGAACAGTTTGGGATTTGATCTACTTTCCCTAGCAATACGTCTCTCTGTTTCCTCCTTCGCTATTTTTATTTGTTTTTTACAGGTTCTCGTTTTTTCCTTGTAACACATTAGTGCCTCCTTACTGTTTTCCTGTTTTAATCTCTTGAATGCCTCTTTTTTGCTATTTAACGCCCCTTTTACGTTCTTGTTCAACCATATTGGTTTCCTCTTATTTCTGGCCCTTTTATTCCCATACGGTATATATCTCTCGCACTGAGTATTCAGAATTCTTTTGAAGGTTTCCCATTTACTATTCGTATTCCTTTGATTAAGAACTTTGTCCCAGTCAATAAGTTGAAGGCTTTCTTTCAGCTGATCAAACTTCGCCCTCCTAAAGTTTAATGTTTTTGTTGTTCCCTTATTGATAACCCTACTGAAGGGCATTTTGAAGTCGATAATATTATGGTCGCTATTACCTAGGTGCCCCCCTATCTGTACCTCAGTTATTCTATCAGGCCTATTAGTCAATATTAAGTCCAACATGGCCGTCCCTCTCGTTGGTTCCTGCACTAGTTGGGAGAGATAATTATCCTTAATATTTGTCAAGAACCTTTTTCCTTTCTGAGATCTACAGGTTTCTGTTTCCCAGTCAATATCCGGGTAGTTGAAATCCCCCATTACAATCACTTCATTATGTTTTGCTACTTTGTCTATTTGTCCTAATAGCAGATTCTCATTCTCCTCTGTTATATTTGGTGGCTTATAGCAGACCCCCAGTAATATTTTATTATTATTTTTTGCCCCCTCTATCTCTACCCACATGTACTCGACCCCCTCTTCTCCCTCTCCTATATCTTCCCTTAGTCTGGGCTTTAGACATGACTTTACATATAAGCAGACTCCTCCGCCTTTCCCCTGTTTCCGGTCCCTTCTAAATAAACTATAATCTAATAAATTTACCGCCCAGTCGTAGCTATCGTCTAGCCAAGTCTTCATAGAATCATAGAATGGTAGAATTGGAAGGGACCTCCTGGGTCATCTGGTCCAACCCCCTGCTCAAAGCAGGATTCACTAAATCATCTCAGACAGATGTCTGTCCAGCCTTTGTTTGAAGACGTCCATTGAAGGGGAACTCACCACCTCTCGTGGCAGCCTGTTCCACTCATTAATCACCCTAACTGTCAAAAAGTTTTTTCTAATATCTAATCTGTGTCTCCTCCCATTTAGTTTCATCCCATTGCTTCTAGTCTTGTTGCAGTGAGCGGGCCCCCGACCTGTGCTGAGCTCAGTGAGCAATGCCCTGTCACTCAGTGAGCTCAGCGTAGGGGCCCGCTCGCTGCAGGGAGTCATTCTCCTCAGCATGTGTGGTCGTCTCAAGCCAGGTGAATATGTTTTTATTTTCTTATATTTACTGGTTTTGGCGACATCGGGAGGTGAACCTACTACTCTCAACATTGTCCCTTGCTAGTGCTGATGGCAGCGCCGGCAGGGGACAAGGATGAGTGTCACACGGATAACACACGCATGTCATCTGTGTGTCATCAGTGTGCACGTGTGTGGGACGTTTTTCGGCCAGTGCAGTGTATAAAAAAACTGACATGTCAGCGTGTTTTGCCCACGGACACACGGTCCGTGGAAACACTGACATTCATTTGAATGTGCACAGACGCATTCATTTGAATGTGTCTACGTGTGTATGTTTCTCCGGTACGTGTGGAAACTGTCACCACATGAACTAGAAACACAGATGTGTTAAAGACCCTTTATAGACTATATATGTCTTATAAGAGGCCGAGAGTGTGATCTATATTTCATATAGGAGGCAGAGAGTGCGATATATAGATCATATAGGCGGTGACCCCATATATGACTTATACTGCACTCTCTGCCTCCTATAGCCTATATTTGACTTTATATAGGAGTCCGAGTGTGTTGTACATCATGTAGGCCCGCACTTTAGGCCTCATATAAAATGTATACCGCACTCTTGGCCTCCTATATGACATATAGACTGTATATGTTATAAAGAGGCCAAGAGTATGATCTACATTTCATATAGGAGGCCGAGAGTGCAATGCATAATGTATAAAATAAATTACAGTATATTATTGTTAATTGCAAAAAGAACTTCGGCACTCCATACATGAAAATATAAGAAATATTGTATCTAGACTAATGTCACTTAGAAAAATGAAGGTTTTTTGCGCATAATTTGGCCAATTTATGTGTGCCCATCAACCACGACAAGGTCACCTTCGTATGATGGGAAACTACGCTACGCTACCACTGGATATGCCACTCTTGGGCTGTAAGCCTGTATGGACAATATGTCTTTGCTTGGGCTTTTAACCTACAATGTATGGGCTGGTAGAGCTAGTTAAAACCACCTGTGACTGAATGGGAGGGACACATGGTCAGAAAAAAGGCTGTCAAACTTCTAATAGTGTGAACACGTACCTGCTGCAGTGCTCCAGGAGCGGGATCCCAAAAATGACTAACCTTCATTTTTCTAAGTGACATTAGTCTAGATACAATATTTCTTATATTTTCATGTATGGAGTGCCGAAGTTCTTTTTGCAATTGATATTACTCTTTTCTTCAGAGCACCCGAATAGACCAGTGAGCGACCCCTCTCTTTTTTCTATTAATCATTTTTGGGATCCCGCTCCTGGAGCACTGCAGCAGGTACGTGTTCACACTATTAGAAGTTTGACAGCCTTTTTTCTGAAGAAAAAATAATTACATTTTTACCGCAAAAAATTTGTTTTAGCCCCAGATTTCTCATTTTGAAATGGGGATAATGGATAAAACTGGCACCAAAATTTGTCCCACAATTTCTGCTGAATGTGGCAATACCTCATATGTGGCTGTACAGTACTGCTTAGCCACACGGCGACACTCGGGCAGGACGGAGCGCTATTTGCCTCCTGGAGGGCAGATTTTCCTAGAATACTTTGTGGACTCCTTATGCAGAGCCCCTAAGTGCTAGAAGAGCAGAATCCCCCCTCAAATTACCCCATTTTGGAAATTATACCCCTGCCAAACATGTGGATGCTATATGTGGTTTAGGCACACTGTGGGGCTCAGAAGGGCGGGGGGGTATTAGAATTTCGGATGCCTTTGTTTTACCAGTAACGTGGAAGCCCCCTATATTTTCATTGACAGATGACGGACCTGAGTGAGGTTTTTTTTTGTGGATTGATTTGAAGCTTTTATTGGGAACATTTTACACAGCATTTGGGATCACATTTATCCGGCGCTGTACGCTGAGCAATTGCTTTGGGGTTTCCATCTAAATCTCTGAGTGACGTGATTCAGGTGACATCTCCCAGGGGATCCATTCACTATAATGAGGCAGCAGAGTTACTCTGGGCTCCATCTGTACAAAACTGTGACGACCTAAAAAGACGGACACCGCCGGATCACAGGTCAGACAGCGTCCACAATGCCTCCATCCGCCTCATTATAGGGAATCTTCCTCCGGGACAGTCGTGTAAGGGCTGTTTTTTTGCGGGACGGGCTGACGTTTTTATTTGTACCATTTTCGGGCACATGACATTTTTTGATCGCTTTCTATTCCAATTTTCAGGGAGGGAGAATGAACAAAAACCGGCAATTCAGGAATTGTTTTTTTTTTATGCTGTTTCGCGTGTGGTAAAATTGATAAGGCAGCGTTATGCTTCAGGTCGGTGCGATTACAGTGGTACCACATAGCGTTTTTTTATGCTTTGGCGCTTTTACACAGTAAAAACTTTTATAGAAAAAATATATCTTTTTGCATCGCTTTATTCTGAGAGCTATAACTTTTTTATTTGTCCGCTGATGGGGCTGTATGGCGACTTGTTTTTTGCGGGACAAGATGACGTTTTCACGGTACCAATTTTATTTATATTTGTTTTTTTTATCACGTTTTATTCCACTTTTTTCCAGCGGTGATAGCTTTTTTCCAGTGATGATAAAGCATTGTTTGCCTCGTTTTTTTGGGGGGGTTACGGCATTCACTGAAGGGGTTAACTAGTGTGGCACTTTTATAGGTTGGGTTGTTCCGGATACGGAAATACCAAATATGTGTACTTTTTTATTTTATTTTTTTTACATAAAAATGTGTATTTCTTAGTGAATATTTTTATTATTATTATTTTGTAATATTTTTTTTTACAATTTTTTTAAACTTTTTTACTTAGTCCCTTTATGGGACTTTCACTTTTTTTCTCTTTGATCACAGGCAGGGGTGGATTAAGAGTAGCAAGGGCCCTGGGCAGTTTAGAAGGTGTGGCACCCCCACACACACACACACACACCTGATGTATCATGTGACATGTCACATGATCCCCTGTGATAGATCATGTGATAGTTCACGTGAAATTAATTTGGCACAATATTAATATATTAATTATAATATTTTTTTACATTAATTGTATGACTTAATATTGAGCACATTTAAGTATGCTGACATCCCCTATGTACAGTATGAGACCCTATACACAATATGAGCTGCCACAATCCTCCTATACACTTCAGGAGGCCACACGGTGCCATCTATACACAGCAGGAGGCCGGACTGTGCCATCTATACACAGCGGGAGGCCGCATGGTGTCATCTATACACAGCGGGAGGCCGCACGGTGCCATCTATACACAGCGGGAGGCCGCACGGTGCCATCTATACACAGCGGGAGGCCACACGGCACCATCTATACACAGCAGGAGGCCGCACTAAGCCATCTATACACAGCGGGAGGCCGCAGGTAGCCATCTATACACAGCGGGAGGCCGCAGGTAGCCATCTATACACAGCAGGAGGCCGCACGTAGCCATCTATACACAGCAGGGGGCCACACGTAGCCATCTATACACAGCGGAAAGCCGCACGGTGCCATCTATACACAGCAGAAGGCCGCACGTAGCCATCTATATACAGCGGGAGGCCGCACATAGCCATCTATACACAGCGGGAGGCCGCACGGCGCCAGCTATACACAGCTGGAGGCCACATGGCGCCATCTATACACAGTGGGAGGCCGCACGGCACCATCTATACACAGCGGGAGGCCGCACGGCGCCCCCCCCCAGAGACAGCGGGAAGCCGCACGCAGTCACACAAACATATACAGACATATACATACACATATACATAAACACATATCTGCACACTCACACACACACACTCACCATCCCCCAGCTTCTGTCGTCCAGCTCCTCTCCGGTGGTAAGTAGCAGTGCAGGGCGCGCACTGCGTGACGTCACACTAGCAGACACGGCCGCACACAGGGCCGTGTCTCCTATCTGTGACGCGGCCGGGAAAACACGGGGAAGTTAACAGGTGCAGTGCTGGCCCGGCCGAAGAAGAAGCAGTGGCCATGCGCCGCTGCTGGGGGAGCGATCCAGGGGCCCCCCGCCTATGACTGCCGGTATGTGCCGCGACACCGCACATATTATAATGAGGGCAATCTGGCCATAGACCCCCCGGGGTCCCGGGCACCCCAGAGCCCCGGGAGGTAGCCCAAATTGCCCTCATTATAATCCGCCTATGATCACAGGTATAATGCATTGCAGTACATTATACCTGTAGTGAAAGCTCCTGAGACCATGCTGTGAACATGGTTTCAGCAGCTTTCTGTAGCTTGGTGACCTGGGTCACCATGGCAACGATTGGGCCCCGCGATTACATCGCAGGGGCGCCGATCTGAAGGCAGAGGGAGCTGCCGTCCCTCTGCCTGCCTCCTGAACACTGCGATCACGCTCAATCGCAGCATTCAGGGGGTTAACAGCCAGGGGCGGTGCTGACACTGCTCCTGGCTGTTTAGTGGCGGAGCTCAGCCACCAGCAGCGCTGAGCTTTGGCACTCAACATGCAGGAGGTGCTGATATTACAGCCTCTCCTGGGCGATCATGCCGAGATCAGTCAGTCAGATTGACTGACCGATCTCAGCGATCTGGGTGCGGGGACCAACAGCATGGATCCCTGCACCCCTTCTCGTGCCACTCAGCTGTCACAGACAGCTGTCGGTACTTAACTACTTAACTGTCACTGCGTGTCTACACACAGTGAATTTAAAGCCATGACGGACACTGAACGGCAAGGAGCGTTAACATACACCCGCTCATGCCGTGCAGTGTCTGTCATTGGGCGTTAAGGGGTTAATATGGGGATTGGGGAATCTGGCGACAAGCCTCACTCACCTGCCCCTTGTCCTGTGTCCAGTCCAACTGTGCAGGGCCACTGGCTTGTCTGATGGCATCACAGGCCCTAGACCATCAGAGGAACCCACTCGCCGTCGGGGCCTGGACTGCTCCCCAAGCATCTCCACAGGGAGAACCTCCGGCGGTGTTTGATTGCCGGCACTTCACCAGGACCCCCCTCCTGCCCCCCCCCCGCTCTGCCAGCGGTGCTTAATTACCGGCGCTTTATCAGGGCCCCCCTCAGGGGCTCCCTTCATTGGGGCCCCCCCTCGAGGCCTCCCTTCATCGGGGCCCCCCTCGGGGCCTCCCTTCATCGGGGCCCCCCTCGGGGCTTCCCTTCATCAGGTCCCCCCTCCTGCACCCCCGCTCCGCTGCTTGAATGCCGCAGTCGCCCACCAGCTCTGTCTTCAGGCATGGCCGCATGCAGTGCGGCTGGTCTGCTAGTAATGACAGCAGGGGCGACACAAGCACAATTGAAGGTGTAGCGTCGCCTCTGCCGTGTCATTACTACAAGACACAGCCACACAGCGCACAGCTCACAGTCATGCCTGAAGACAGTGCTGGCGGGCGACGGAGGCAATCAAGCAGCGGAGTGGGGGGTGCAGGAGGGGGGCGACTGCTATGGGACACCCCCGGCTCACGGGCCCCATAGCAGTCACGTGGCCTGCCGCTAAATGTTGGTCAGGTGCCCCCACTCGGCCCAGTCCCACGCAGATTGTGTTCTCAATTAGAGCTGAGGATCGCAACAGAAACATTTGTATCACAATGATATCGTAATATGGTCTGCTATTTAAAAACATTATGATAGGGAAGCTCACATGCAAAATTACATATATACAGTACAGACCAAAAGTTTGGACACACCTTCTCATTTAAAGATTTTTCTGTATTTTCATGACTATGAAAATTGTACATTCACACTGAAGGCATCAAAACTATGAATTAACACATCTGGAATGATATACTTAACAAAAAAGTGTGAAACAACTGAAAATATGTCTAATATTCTAGGTTCTTCAAAGTAGCCACCTTTTGCTTTGATGACTGCTTTGCACACTCTTGGCATTCCCTTGATGAGCTTCAAGAGGTAGTCACCGGAAATGGTTTTCACTTCACAGGTGTGCCCTGTCAGGTTTAATAAGTGGGATTTCTTGCCTTATAAATGGGGTTGGGACCATCAGTTGTGTTGTGCAGAAGTCTGGTGGATACACAGCTGATAGCCCTACTGAATAGACTGTTAGAATTTGTATTATGGCAAGAAAAAAGCAGCTAAGTAAAGAAAAAAGAGTGCCCATCATTACTTTAAGAAATGAAGGTCAGTCAGTCTGAAAAATTGGGAAAACTTTGAAAGTGTCCCCAAGTGCAGTTGCAAAAACCATCAAGCGCTACAAAGAAACTGGCTCACATGATGACCGCCCCAGGAAAGGAAGACCAAGAGTCACCTCTGCTTCTGAGGATAAGTTTATCCGAGTCACCAGCCTCAGAAATCGCAGGTTAACAGCAGCTCAGATTAGAGACCAGGTCAATGCCACACAGAGTTCTAGCAGCAGACACATCTCTACAACAACTGTTAAGAGGAGACTTTGTGCAGCAGGCTTTCATGGTAAAATAGATGCTAGGAAACCACTGCTAAGGACAGGCAACATGCAGAAGAGACTTGTTTGGGCTAAAGAACACAAGGAATGGACATTAGACCAGTGGAAATCTGTGCTTTGGTCTGATGAGTCCAAATTTGAGATCTTTTGTTCCAACCACCGTGTCTTTGTGCGACGCAGAAAAGGTGAACGGATGGACTGTACATGCCTGGTTCCCAACGTGAAGCATGGATGAGGAGGTGTGATGGTGTAGGGGTGCTTTGCTGGTGACACTGTTGGGGATTTATTCAAAATTGAAGGCATACTGAACCAGCATGGCTACCACAGCATCTTGCGGCGACATGCTATTCCATCCAGTTTGCGTTTAGCTGGACCATCATTTATTTTTCAACAGGACAATGACCCCAAGCACACCTCCAGGCTGTGTAAGGGCTATTTGACCAAGAAGGAGAGTGATGGGGTGCTACGCCAGATGACCTGGCCTCCACAGTCACCAGACCTGAACCCAATCGAGATGGTTTGGGGTGAGCTGGACCGCAGAGTGAAGGCAAAAGGGCCAACAAGTGCTAAGCATCTCTGGGAACTCCTTCAAGATTGTTGGAAGACCATTTCCGGTGACTACCTCTTTAAGCTCATCAAGAGAATGCCAAGAGTGTGCAAAGCAGTCATCAAAACAAAAGGTGGCTACCTTGAAGAACCTAGAATATAAGACATATTTTCAGTTGTTTCACACTTTTTTGTTAACTATATAATTCCACATGTGTTAATTCATAGTTTTGATGCCTTCAGTGTGAATGTACAATTTTTATAGTCACAAAAATACAGAAAAATCTTTAAATGAGAAGGTGTGTCCAAACTTTTGGTCTGTACTGTATATATATATATATATATTTTATATATATAAATATATCTATAATATAAGGCGGGATGCGTGTCTCTGTCTGAAGCCTCGATAGACTGCGCATGCGTGACGCGCAGTCTGGCTCCAGAGAGAAGCACGCATCCAGCCATTACAGGTAAGAGGAGGTGTATGGCGCCGGAGTTCGCGGCATGCGTAGACACTGAACGTATACCGCGATCTCCGGCGCCATACTTAGATACTTACCTGACCGGGAGGAGCGCTGCCGCGGCGCCTCTCTCCGCTGGAGACCAGGGGCGGAGTGAAGGCGTCGGACCGGCGCGTGCGCATTGCGCTATCCGGCGCCATTTTACTGAAGACACATTTACAGCGTGTCTTCAGCAAAATGGCACCGGACAGCGTGGTGCTCCGGCGCCGCACTCCTCCCCCGGCCTCCGGCAGAAGAGGACGCAGCAGCGCCGGAGTACAGAGAAGAAAGGTGAGTATAACTGTTTTTTTTTTTTGTATGTGTGTACAGTGTGAAAGGGATGAGGGGGCCACACATAACAGGATTGTGGGGTGAGGGGACCATGCATATATCAGGATTGGGGGGTGAGGGGTACCACACATACCAGGATTGGGGATGAGGGGTGCCACGCATGCCGGGATTGGGGATGAGGGGTGCCACGCATACCGGGATTGGGGATGAGGGATGGAATGCCATGCATACCGGGATGAGGGATGGGGTACCATGCATACCAGGATGAGGGATACCATACACACCACGATAGTGATGAGGGGTGCCATACATACCAGGATAGGGATGAGGGGTGCCACGCATACCGGGATGAGGGGTGCAAAGCATAACGGGATTGGGGGTGAGGGGTGCCACGCATACCGGGATTGGGGGTAAGGGGTGCCACGCATACCGGGATTGGGGATGAGGGGTGCTACGCATACCGGGATTTGGGGTGAGGAGTGCCACGCATACCGGGATTGGGGGTGAGGGGTGCCACGCATACCAGGATTGGGGGAGAGGGGTACCACACATATCAGGATTGGGGGTGAAGGGTACCACGCATACCAGGATTGGGGGGTGAGGGGTACCACGCATACCAGGATTGGGCGGTGAGGGGTGCCACACATACCAGGATTGGGGGGTGAGGGGTGCCACACATACCAGGATTGGGGGGTGAGGGGTGACATACATACCAGGATTAGGGGGTGAGGGGTACCACGCATAACAGGATTGGGGGGTGAGGGGTACCACGCATACCAGGATTGGGGGGTGAGGGATACCACACATACCAGGATTGGAGGGGGTGAGGGGTACCACGCATACCAGGATTGTGGGGTGAGGGGTAACACGCATACCAGGATTGGGGGGTGAGGGGACCATGCATACCAGGATTGAGGGTGAGGGGTGCCATGCATACCGGGATTGGGGATGAGGGGAGCCACGCATACCGGGATTGGGGATGAGGGGTGCCACGCATACCGGGATTGGGGGTGAGGAGTGCCACGCATACCGGGATTGGGGGTGAGGAGTGCCACGCATACCGGGATTGGGGGTGAGGGGTGCCACGCATACCAGGATTGGGGGAGAGGGGTACCACACATACCAGGATTGGGGGTGAAGGGTACCACGCATACCAGGATTGGGGGGGTGAGGGGTACCACGCATACCAAGATTGGGCGGTGAGGGGTGCCACACATACCAGGATTGGGGGGTGAGGGGTGCCACACATACCAGGATTGGGGGGTGAGGGGTGCCATACATACCAGGATTAGGGGGTGAGGGGTACCACGCATAACAGGATTGGGGGTGAGGGGTACCACGCATACCAGGATTGGGGGGTGAGGGGTACCACACATACCAGGATTGGAGGGGGTGAGGGGTACCACGCATACCAGGATTGGGGGGTGAGGGGTAACACGCATACCAGGATTGAGGGTGAGGGGTGCCATGCATACCGGGATTGGGGGTGAGGGGTGCCACGCATACCGGGATTGGGGATGAGGGGTGCCACGCATACCGGGATTGGGGATGATGGGTGCCACACATACAAGGATTGGGGATGAGGGGTGCCACGCATGACGGGATTGGGGATGAGGGGTGCCACGCATGCCGGGATTGGGGATGATGGGTGCCACGCATGCCGGGATTGGGGATGATGGGTGCCACGCATACCGGGATTGGGGATGAGGGGTGCCACGCATGCCGGGATTAGGGATGGAGTGCCATTCATACCGGGATGAGGGATGGGGTACCATGCATACCAGGATGAGGGATACCATACACACCAGGATAGTGATGAGAGGTGCCATAGATACCAGGATAGGGATAAGGGGTGCCACGCATACCGTGATGAGGGGTGCCAAGCATAACGGGATTGGGGATGAGGGGTGCCACGCCATACCGGGATTGGGGGTGAGGAGTGCCACGCATACCGGGATTGGGGGTGAGGGGTGCCACGCATACCGGGATTGGGGGTGAGGGGTGCCAGGCATACCGGGATTGGGGATGAGGGGTGCCAGGCATACTGGGATTGGGGATGAGGGGTGCCACGCATACCGGGATTGGGAATGAGGGATGGGGTGCCATGCATACCAGGATGAGGGATACCATACACACCAGGATAGGGATGAGGGATGGGGTACCATGCATACCAGGATGAGGGATACCATACATACCAGGATAAGGATGAGGGGTGCCACACATACCGGGATTGGGGGTGAGGGGTGCCACGCATACCGGGATGAGTGGTGCCACGCATACCGGGATTGGGGGTGAGGGGTGGCACTCATACCGGGATTGGGAGTGAGGGATAGGGTGCCATGCATACCAGGATGAGGGATACCATACACACCAGGATAGGGATGAGGGGTGCCACGCATACCAGGATTGGGGGTGAGGGGTGCCACGCATACCAGGATTGGGGGTGAGGGGTGCCACGCATACCAGGATTGGGGGTGAGGGGTGCCACGCATACCAGGATTGGGGATGAGGGGTACCACGCATACCAGGATTGGATGGTGGGTACAGTATGGGGGCAGCACAAATACAAGGAGGGGGCAGCACATACCAGCATGGGAGACTATATACCAATAAAAATGCTCGCCAATAGCGAGTATATACCGTATATATATATATATATATATATATATATACACACACACAGAGTTGAAACCAGAAGTTTCCATACACTATATAAATAGACACATATGCATGTTTTTCTCAATATCGGACATGAAATCAGAATAAATCTTTCCCGTTTTAGGTCAATTAGGATTACCATAATTTTTAATATTTGCTAAATGCCAGAATAATGAGAGAATGTTTTAAGGCATCATTTTTATTAGTTACTGCAAAGTCTGTAACATCTGTCCCTGCTGAAACGACACTATGATTATCATCTTTATATATAAGTACAAAGTCAGTAGGCTATAACATAATTGTGTGACAGGAGGCGTGCAGTAATCATCAGTAACTGTAATAGGAGTTTCTAACCCCCTCGGTGGAGAACTTCAGTGGCCCCATATGGTGCCCCACAGCGTAATGGCCCTATATGGTGAGCAAAAGCGTAATGGCCCCATATGGTGAGCCACAGCGTAATGGCCACATATGGTGAGCCACAGCGTAATGGCCACATATGGTCAGCCACAGCGTAATGGCCCCATATGGTGAGTCAAAGGCGTAATGGCCCCATATGGTGAGCCAAAGGCGTAATGGCCCCATATGGTGAGCCACAGCGTAATGGCCCCATATGGTGAGCCACAGCGTAATGGCCCCATATGGTGAGCCACAGCGTAATGGCCACATATGGTGAGCCACAGCGTAATGGCCATATATGGTGAGCCACAGCGTAATGGCCACATATGGTGAGTCAAAGGCGTAATGGCCCCATATGGTGAGCCACAGCGTCATGTCCCCATAGAGTGCTCTACAGCGTAATGGTCCCATATATGCCCCACAGTATATGCCCTCCCCATACTTGTATATGACCACATCTTCGTATATGGTATATGGTCCCCATCCTGGTTAGGTGTATATGCCCCTCCATCCATCCATTCTGGGTAGGTATATATGCCCTTCCATCCATCCATCCTGGGTAGGTGTATATGCCCCTCCATCCATCCATCCATGCTGGGTAGGTTTATATGCCCACCCATCCATCCATCCTGGGTAGATGTATATGACCCTCCATCGATCCATCCATCCTGGGTAGGTGTAAATGCCCCTCCATCCATCCATGCTGGGCAGGTGTAGATGCCCCTCCATCAATCCTGGGTAGGTGTATATGCCCCTCCATCCATCCATCCATCCATCCTGGGTAAATGTATATGCCCCTTCATCCATCCATCCTGGCTAGGTGTAAATGCCCATCCATCCATTCATCCATCCTGGGTAGGTGTAAATGCCCCTCCATCCATCCATCCCTCCTGGGTAGGTGTAAATGCCCCTACATCCAACCTGGGTAGGTGTAAATGCCCCCCCCATCCATCCATCCATCCTGGGTAGGTGTAAATGTCCCTCCATTCATCCATTCATCCTGGGTAGGTGTAAATACCCCTCCATCCGTCCATCCTGGGTGGGTGTACATGCCTCTAAATCCATTTATCCATCCATGGTAGGTGTAAATGCCAGTCCATCCAGGGAAGGTGCAAATGCTCCTCCATCCATCCATCCTGGGCAGGTGTAAATGCCCCTCCATCCATCCATCCTGGGTAGGTGTAAATGCCCCTCCATCCATCCATCCCTCCTGGATAGGTGTAAATGCCCCTCCATCCATCCATCCCTCCTGGGTAGGTGTAAATGCCCCTCCATCCATCCATCCCTCCTGGGTAGGTGTACATGCCCCTCCATCCATCCATCTATCCTGGGTAGGTGTACATGCCCCTCCATCCATACATACATCCTGGGTAGGTTTAAATGCCCCTCCATCCATCCATCCATCCTGGGTAGGTGTACATGCCCCTCCATCCATCCATCTATCCTGGGTAGGTGTACATGCCCCTCCATGCATCCATCCATCCATGGTAGGTGTAAATGCCCCTCCATCCATCCATCCATCCTGGGAAGGTGTAAATGCCCCTACATCCATCCATCCTGAGAAGGTGTAAATGCCCCTCCATCCATCCATCCTGGGTAGGTGTAAATGCCCCTCCATCCATCCATCCTGGGGAGGTGTAAATGCCCCTCCATCCATCCATCCTGAGTAGGTGTAAATGCCCATCCATCCATCCATCCTAGGTAGGTGTACATGCCCCTCCATCCATCCATCCATCCTGGGTAGGTGTATATGCCTCTCCATCCATCCATTCTGAGTAGGTGTATATGCCCCTCCAGCCATCCATCCTGGGTAGGTGTATATGCCCCTCCAGCCATCCATCCTGGGTAGGTGTATATGCCCCTCCATCCATCCTGGGTAGGAGTATCTGCCCCTCCATCTTTCCTGGGTAGGTGTATATGCCCCTCCATCCATCCATCCATCCTGGGTAAATGTATATGCCCCTTCATCCATCCATTATGGCTAGGTGTAAATGCCCATCCATCCATCCTGGGTAGGTGTAAATGCCCCTTCATCCATCCATCCCTCCTGGGTAGGTGTAAATGCCCCTACATCCATCCTGGGTAGGTGTAAATGCCCCTCCATCCATCCATCCTGGGTAGGTGTAAATGCCCCTCCATCCATCCATCCATCCTGGGTAGGTGTAAATGTCCCTCCATCCATCCTGGGTAGGTGTAAATGCCCCTCCATCCATCCATCCTGGGTAGGTGTAAATGCCCCTCCATCCATCCATCCATCCTGGGAAGGTGTAAATGCCCCTCCATCCATCCATCCTGAGTAGGTGTAAATGCCCCTCCATCCATCCATCCTGGGTAGGTGTAAATGCCCCTCCATCCATCCATCCTGGGGAGGTGTAAACGCCCCTCCATCCATCCATCCTGAGTAGGTGTAAATGCCCATCCATCCTAGGTAGGTGTACATGCCCCTCCATCCATCCATCCATCCTGGGTAGGTGTATATGCCTCTCCATCCATCCATTCTGAGTAGGTGTATATGCCCCTCCAGCCATCCATCCTGGGTAGGTGTATATGCCCCTCCATCCATCCATCCTGGGTAGGTGTATATGCCCCTCCATCCATCCTGGGTAGGAGTATCTGCCCCTCCATCTTTCCTGGGTAGGTGTATATGCCCCTCCATCCATCCTGGGTAAATGTATATGCCCCTTCATCCATCCATCCTGGCTAGGTGTAAATGCCCATCCATCCATCCTGGGTAGGTGTAAATGCCCCTTCATCCATCCATCCCTCCTGGGTAGGTGTAAATGCCCCTACATCCATCCTGGGTAGGTGTAAATGCCCCTCCATCCATCCATCCTGGGTAGGTGTAAATGCCCCTCCATCCATCCATCCATCCTGGGTAGGTGTAAATGTCCCTCCATCCATCCATCCATCCATCCTGGGTAGGTGTAAATGCCCCTCCATCCATCCATCCTGGGTAGGTGTAAATGCCCCTCCATCCATCCATCCATCCTGGGTAGGTGTACATGCCTCTAAATCCATCCATCCATGGTAGGAGTAAATGCCCCTCCATCCAGGGAAGGTGTAAATGCTCCTCCATGCATCCATCCTGGGTAGGTGTAAATGCCCCTCCATCCATCCATCCTGGGTAGGTGTGAATGCCCCTCCATCCATCCATCCCTCCTGGGTAGGTGTACATGCCCCTCCATCCATCCATCTATCCTGGGTAGGTGTACATGCCCCTCCATCCATCCTGGGTAGGTGTAAATGCCCCTCCATCCATCCATCCTGGGTAGGTGTAAATGCCCCTCCATCCATCCATCCTGGGTAGGTGTACATGCCCTTCCATCCATCCATCTATCCTGGGTAGGTGTACATGCCCCTCCATGCATCCATCCATCCATGGTAGGTGTAAATGCCCCTCCATCCATCCATCAATCCTGGGTAGGTGAAAATGCCCCTCCATCCATCCATCAATCCTGGGTAGGTGTAAATGCCCCTCCATCCATCCATCCTGGGTAGGTGTAAATGCCCCTCCATCCATCCATCCTGGGTAGGTGTAAATGCTCCTCCATCCATCCATCCTGGGTAGGTGTATATGCCCCTCCATCCGTCCTGGGTAGGTGTACATGCCCCTCCATCCATCCATCCATTCTGGGTAGGTGTATATGCCTCTCCATCCATCCATTCTGAGTAGGTGTATATGCCCCTCCATCCATCCTGGGTAGGAGTATCTGCCCCTCCATCTTTCCTGGGTAGGTGTATATGCCCCTCCATCCATCCATCCATCCTGGGTAGGTGTAAATGCCCATCCATCCATCCTGGGTAGGTGTAAATGCCTCTCCATCCATCCTGGGTAGGTGTAAATGCCCCTCCATCCATCCATCCATACTGAGTAGGTGTATATGCCCCTCCATCCATCCATCCTGGCTATGTGTATATGCCCCTCAATCCATCCTGGTTAGATGTATATGCCTCTCCATCCATCCTTTCTGGGTAGGTGTATATGCCCCTCCATCCATCCATACTGGGTAAGTGTACATGTACCTCCATCCATCCTGGTTAGGTATATATGCCTCTCCATCCATCCCATTCAGTACATGCCCCCCTCCATCCATCCATCCTGGTGGGTATATCCCCCCTCCATCCTGGTGGGTATATGCCCTCCTCCATCCATCCTGGTGGGTATGTGCCCCCCCTACATCCATCCTGGTGGGTATATGACCCCCCTCCATCCATTCTGGTGGGTATATGCCCCCTCCATCCTGGTGGGTATATGCCTCCTCCTCCATCCTGGTGGGTACATGCCTCCTCCTCCATCCTGGTGGGTATATGCCTCCTCCTCCATCCTAGTGGGTATATGCCTCCTCCTCCATCCTGGGGGGTATATGCCTCCTCCTCCATCCTGGTGGGTTTATGCCTCCTCCTCCATCCTGGTGGGTTTATGCCTCCTCCTCCATCCTGGTGGGTTTATGCCCCCATATATTCAATGCAAAGGAAAAAAAACAATAAAACGCTTCTACTCACCTTCCACGTTCCCACGCAGCGCTGTGTCTGTGTTGCCTGAAGATGTCGGCGGTGATAACAGCAGAGAAGCTGAGATCACCGCACGGCGCCGCCGCAGATACTCACTCGGGGCCTCCACTCCCAGGCATTTCCTCCCCGGCAGCTCCTGTCATGGCACGCTCTGACTGAGCAGTGCGTGCGACGACAGGGGGAATGTACAGCTTACACTGCAGGCTCCACAAAGATGGCTGCAATCTCCTCCCACGGCTGCGACCTG
Organism: Phyllobates terribilis; assembly: GCF_046119375.1. Classification (NCBI taxonomy): domain Eukaryota; kingdom Metazoa; phylum Chordata; class Amphibia; order Anura; family Dendrobatidae; genus Phyllobates; species Phyllobates terribilis. The sequence goes on from NW_027362957.1 coordinate 1,404,451, forward strand.
GACAGCCAAGGGGGCGTGCCCAGGTCACAGCTAGAGGCAGGAGGAGCGGCCTGTAATGTTAGAGATAGGGTCGGTGACAGACTACTGTCTCTTATGGCCAGGGCTGCCGTAAATGAGGTGTGTAAGAGCGCTTCTTACACACCCCCCAAATAAAAATGGCAGCCCCTAGTGGCCAATGTCAACATAAATACATAAAAAACTAATAAAGTGGTACATTTAATTTTGTATTAAAAATAATTGATTACATAATTATTAATACAAAACATAAAATGGTGGCCCCTTCCCTGTAAGAATAGCACACGGCTCTTTTCACGTCTGGTTATTTCTCTAACAGGTAGAATATGCTCCGTTATAGACCGGGGACAGGTTTACAGCTCTATTTTTTGTGGACGATTGATCTGTAAATCAGAACTGAGACCGGTCCGATTTTCATCCGATTTGTAGATAAAGATCATCTATTGAAGTCAATGAGTCTGTCAGAAAAATGGCCAGAACCAACCATGTTGCCTGTACTGCCTGTTTTCCAGGGTCTATAGGCCGGGCAAGCGAGGCTAGGAAACCTTTAGCTTTTTACTTTACATATAAAAAAATATGCCCCACTGAGGAGGAAAACTGCCACACTGACCAAAATCAGATGAAAATTAGAAAAAAACACTGATTAAAACCTGACATGTGAACGGGGCCTTAGGCCTTAATCAGATGTCAGTGACTTATCGTATATGCAAAAAATGTCTGAAAGTGGTCAGTTTTTATCTTCAGCGTTTCATCAGCTTTTCTTGTATGCAAAATAAATCCATAAATTGAGAAGCTTCTCCTTCCCTTTGGAAGTGCATTGAGGTGAAGGGTACATTGCTGGAAAAGGAAGAAAAAAAAAAAAACTCTTTAAATCTCTTAGTTTGCGAGTGTGAACGAGCTGCGTGTGTCTGGAGCGTAAGTGCGAACGAAAGTAAGTGTGTGACTTGTTTTTCAGTGACTTTGGATTCAGGGAGTTTGGAAGGGAGGACTTAGGACTGAATTGCTGACTGTATTTCATTCTTTCTTTACTTTACTTTTTACTTAATTAATCCACCTGACCTACTTAGCTGATTCCCCCGTCCATACTTGATACTTAATTGATCCCCCGTCCATACTTAACTGATCCCCCGCCGATATCTAATTGATACACTTGCACATCCCTAATTGATCCCCATCCATACACCTATATATAAATAATTGTGTTTTGTGCTTGTATATATATACTGACTGTATCCCCATATTTAGAATGACGTCCATTTTGGCCGGAGCCGTGCAGTGTACATCTTGCGCAATGTATGCATTCCGTGAGCAACCGCTCGAGGATCCATACTGCTGCGAGAGATGTGAGCATATCGTGCACTTGGAAGCCCAAATTCTGGATCTAAGTGCTCAGATAGCGGTACTGAGGAGCATCGACAACATGGAACGGAGTTTGCTGCTCACCGAGCAGACACTCAATGGGTCAATACTGGGGGTGGAGCATAGAGGGGAAGTGCAGGCTGAACAGGCAGGGAGCTGGATAACAGTTAGGAGGGATAGAGGGAAGAAGTATAGGAAGGCTGGTTCAGAACCGGCATTATTGGAGCACGACAGATCCTCTGACCGCAGGGGGAGTGTATGCTCCAGTAATGAGGGGGAGGGGGGAAGTGTAGGGCAGGCAAGACAGGTTCTGGTAGTGGGTGACTATTATTAGGGGGACAGACAGGGCAATCTGTCACAAAGACCGGGATCGCCGAACGGTGTGCTGCCTCCCTGGCGCTCGAGTCCGGCACATCGCGGATCGGGTTGACAGGTTACTGGGTGGGGCTGGCGAAGACCCAGCGGTCATGGTCCACATCGGCACCAATGACAAAGTGAGTGGTAGATGGAGGGTCCTTAAAAATGATTTCAGGGACCTAGGTAGGAAGCTTAGGGCAAGGACCTCCAAGGTAGTTTTCTCAGAAATACTACCAATCCCGCGAGCCACACAGGAGCGCCAACGGGAAGTTAGGGAGGTGAATAAGTGGCTAAAGAGTTGGTGCAAGGCAGAAGGGTTTGGGTTCATGGAGAACTGGGCCGACTTCGCGGTCGGCTACAGGCTCTACCGTAGGGACGGGCTGCACCTCAATGGGGAGGGTGCAGCGGTGCTGGGGAAGAAGATGGCTAATAGGTTGGAGGAGTTTTTAAACTAGAGACAGGGGGGGGTGGGAACCAAGGAAATAGGTGGGATGTGAGGCAAGCAAGGGGGAAGGGGAGAAGTGAATATAATGAGGGTGGAGAGGGGGGTGGGGATAGTACAGTTAGATCGTTAGAGAAGAATAGGATGCTAAATAACCCCAAAGTTTTATCTTGCATGCTGACCAACGCAAGAAGCCTGACCAATAAGGCGGATGAGCTGCAGGCGCTTATATCGGAGGAGAGGTATGACATCGTAGGTATAAGAGACTTGGCTAGACGATAGCTACGACTGGGTGGTAAATTTATTAGCTTATAGTTTATTTAGAAGGGACCGGAAACAGGGGAAAGGCGGAGGAGTCTGCTTATATGTAAAGTCATGTCTAAAACCCAGACTAAGGGAAGATATAGGAGAGGGAGAAGAGGGGGTCGAGTCCATGTGGGTAGAGATAGAGGGAACTAAAAATAATAATAAAATATTACTGGGGGTCTGCTATAAGCCACCAAATATAACAGAGGAAAATGAGAATCTGCTATTAGGACAAATAGACAAAGTAGCAAAACATAATGAAGTGATTGTAATGGGGGAATTCAACTACCCGGATATTGACTGGGAAACAGAAACCTGTAGATCTCAGAAAGGAAAAAGGTTCTTGACAAATATTAAGGATAATTATCTCTCCCAACTAGTGCAGGAACCAACGAGAGGGAAGGCCATGTTGGACTTAATATTGACTAATAGGCCTGATAGAATAACTGAGGTACAGATAGGGGGGCACCTAGGTAATAGCGACCATAATATTATCGACTTCAAAATGCCCTTCAGTAGGGTTATCAATAAGGGAACAACAAAAACATTAAACTTTAGGAGGGCGAAGTTTGATCAGCTGAAAGAAAGCCTTCAACTTATTGACTGGGACAAAGTTCTTAATCAAAGGAATACGAATAGTAAATGGGAAACCTTCAAAAGAATTCTGAATACTCAGTGCGAGAGGTATATACCGTATGGGAATAAAAGGGCCAGAAAATAAGAGGAAACCAATATGGTTGAACAAGAAAGTAAAAGGGGCGTTAAATAGCAAAAAAGAGGCATTCAAGAGATTAAAACAGGAAAACAGTAAGGAGGCACTAATGTGTTACAAGGAAAAAACGAGAACCTGCAAAAAACAAATAAAAATAGCGAAGGAGGAAACAGAGAGATGTATTGCTAGGGAAAGTAGATCAAATCCCAAACTGTTCTTTACGTATATAAATAGTAAAAGGATTAAATCGAATAATATTGGACCGATAAAAAGTGATGAAGGCAAAATCATAGAGAAAGATGAGGATAAAGCTAATCTATTAAATAAATTTTTTTCGACAACTTTCACAAAGGAAATCGAACTAACAGGAGAAATGAGAAGTGACAAACTTAATCCTCCACTAAGTATGACAAATCTAACCCAAGCTGGGGTACAGAAACGCCTCAGTAACATTAAAATAAACAAATCACCAGGACCTGATGGCATACACCCACGGGTACTAAGGGAACTAAGTAATGTGATAGACAGACCGTTATATCTTATCTTTAAGGACTCTGTTGAGACTGGGTCTGTGCCACTTGATTGGCGACAGGCGAATGTAGTGCCAATATTCAAAAAGGGAGCAAAAAGTGACGCCGGAAACTATCGGCCGGTGAGTCTGACGTCCGTTGTGGGCAAAATTTTTGAAAGCTTCATTAAAGAGGCAATTACGGAGCATCTTGATGCTAATAATCTATTAACCCCGAACCAACATGGATTCATGAGGAATCGCTCCTGCCAAACAAACCTGATTGACTTCTACGAGGAGGTTAGCTCTCGAGTAGATCAGGGGGAACCAGTGGATGTCGTGTATCTCGACTTCTCAAAAGCTTTCGATAGCGTGCCACATAATAGGTTGGTATACAAAATGAGAATGATGGGGCTGGGGGAAAATGTCTGCAAGTGGGTAGCTAACTGGCTAAAGGATAGAAGGCAGAGGGTGGTTATAAATGGAATATACTCAGATTGGGTAAGCGTCACTAGTGGGGTACCACAGGGGTCTGTACTAGGCCCAATGTTATTTAATATCTTTATTAACGACATAGTCAACGGGATAAATAGTAAAATATCAATATTTGCAGATGACACAAAGTTATGTAAAACAATTAATACAAAAGAGGACAGTGCAGACCTACAGAGGGATTTGGATAAGCTGGGTAGGTGGAGCATTAAATGGCAAATGAGGTTTAACGAGGAGAAATGTAAGGTCATACATATGGGAAGGAAAAATGGAAGTCACCAGTACTCACTGAATGGGAAATCATTGGGGAATTCAGAGATGGAGAAGGACTTGGGCATCTTGATTGATAGCAAACTAAATTGGAGTGCCCAAAGTCAGGCAGCTGCTGTAAGGGCAAACAGGGTAATGGGATGTATCAGAAGAGGTATAGCTGCAAAGGATGAGAACATTGTTCTTCCACTGTACAAAGCACTGGTCAGACCACACTTGGAATACTGTGCTCAGTTATGGGCCCCAATATATAGAAAGGATATAAATGAGCTTGAAAAGGTACAAAGGAGGGCAACAAAATTAATAAAGGGAATGGAGGGACTGCAATACCCAGAGAGGTTGGCAAAACTAGGACTATTCAGCCTGGAAAAGAGAAGGTTGAGGGGGGACATAATAAATGTGTACAAATATGTTAGGGGACAGTATAGAGATCTTGCCCGGGATTTGTTCAAAAGGAGGGATATTACGGTAACAAGAGGGCACTCACTAAGACTGGAAGAGAAAAGGTTTCAGCACCAGCATAGGAAGGGGTTCTTTACGGTAAGAGCAGTGAGAATATGGAATTCACTGAGTGAGGAGACGGTAATGTCGGATTCACTACACCAGTTCAAGCGGGGACTGGATGCATTTCTAGATACCAGGCAGATTTCAGCATATACTTAAAAATAAAATAAAATAGTAAGTTGATACAGGGATTTATTCTGACTGCTGGTTTCAGAGTCAGGAGGGAATTTTTCCTCAGGTGAAGATTGGCCAAATCATTTGGGGTTTTTGCCCTCCTCTGGATCAACTTTAGCAATTACAGAACTAACAGGTCGAACTTGATGGACGCAAGTCTTTATTCGGCTTTACTAACTATGTTACTATGTTACTATGGTAACAGTGTTATCACAGACAGCACATGGATGGCAATGCCAGCTGTCAGCGATGTCATGGACCCATAGATCTGACTGGAGAATTTTCATCAACCACTAGGATAAAAAACGGACACTACGCGGTTTTCAACAAAAAAAAATGACATGTGGACGACTCCACAGATTATATTGTGTATGTGATCTATCCGTAACAAATATGGAGAGGACACAAACATGAAAAACAGACGTCTGAATGAGGCTAAAGATATATGTTTCCACCCTGATAAGGGAGCGAGAAATATCTATTTCAGATTTGCCAATGAGTCCATGGCAGAAAATTCCAGTTAACCCCTTTATCACCTCAGGTTTTTCCGCTTTCATTTTTTGCTCCCCTTCTTCCCAGAGCCATAACTGTTTTATTTTTCCGTCAATATGGCCATGTGAGGGCTTGTTTTATTGTGGGATGAGTTATTCTTTTGAACACCACCATTGATTTTACCATATTGTGTACTGGAAAATGGGAAAAATATCCAAGTGCAGTGAAATGTCAAAAAAAGTGCAATTCCACAAAAGGTTTTTTTTTACCATGTTCAGTAAATGTTAACACTGACCGGCCATTATGATTCTCCAGGTCATTACGAGTTCGTAGTTACCAAACATGTGGAGCTTCTATTTTATTTAAGAGGTGAAATCAAAATTCAAAGCTTGTAAAAAAAAATAATCATTTTTCCGAGACCCGTAGCGTCTCCATTTTTCCTGATCTAGAGCCGGGTCAGGGGTTATTTTTTGCGCACTGAGCTGACATTTTTATTGATACCGTTTTGGTGTAGATATGATGTTATGATCGCCTGTTATTACATTTTAATGCAATGTTGTGGCGACCAAAACAACTTAATTCTGGAGTTTTGTTTTTTTTCTCGTTATACGGTTTACTGATGGAAGTCATTCTTTTTATATATTGATAGATCGGGCGATTCTAAATGCGGCGATACCAAACGTGTATTTTTGATTGTTTTATTTTGAATGGGGTAAAAGGGGGGTGATTTGAACTTTTAAATATTTTTTTTTTCCTTTTTACCTGCTTCAATAGTCTCCTTAGCAGACTAGAAGCTGTGATCTTCCGATCACTTGTGTTACACAAATGGCCGCCTGAGGCAGCAGATGCGCAATTGAGACCTCAGTAGCCGAGATCTCAGGAGACATTTACTTGGTTTGGCTTTCTACTTCTTTATCTAACTGTATTGCCCTCTATATCATCCATTCTGTGTGGACTGCCCTGTACTCATATTGGACATTTATGCATTTAGTAGGGCTTAAGGGGATTATTGTGCTTGTTACCCATCAAATCTGTAGATGCGCTCACTAATTAGACTTTGTTTAGGGCAATTTTAAAGTATAATATTGATAACGGTCCTGCATAGTGACAAGATTATGTTACAGGATTCTGGACAAATGTACAATGCCAGTCATTCAAGGGTTAATTCTTTGGAACACAGAGAGACTTTCTAGCCAGTGAAGCACCAGTAATAAACACCTGTGGTAACTACGGCAACTGTGCTGATGTCATAAACACATACATATATGATATAGAAGATGATTCCGGAAGCACAGGTCATTCAGCCGTATGAAGCGCCGTACTTGATGTGTCTGGAGACCTGGAGCTTCATCACTCCACAACCTGTAAGGGAGGAAGGGGATACGGCCTAGCCAGCCAGATCAGCCATACCGCCTAGCCAGCCAGATCAGCCATACCGCCTACCCAGCCAGATCAGCCAAACCGCCTAGCCAGCCAGATCAGCCATATCGCCTAGCTAGCCAGATCAGCCATACCGCCTAGCCAGCCAGATCAAACTAACCCTAGCGATCAATGGGGTGACAGATGTTGCAGCCAGATCTCCCTCACGTCCGGTACTAGTTGCCTTCACCTTTATGTGTACGGCCTGGAGATGTTGCATTAGACTTCTCCATATGGTGCTCGCACAGGGCACCTACTTTGACCTTCTCCATTACTGTCTGTTTTCTGATGATGTAATGTGTAACTTGTGTGACTATGTGATTTCACTGCTATCATATCTATAGTGGATGTATACCATGTCTCACTGTAAATATGATACAATGTACAAATTCTAGTACAATTTGCTGTTACTTGTTGGCACTATCCTTCTAAGCCCGAGGGATGGGCAAGTCCTCCAGCCATGGTTCCCTAGAGGTTTCCTCCACAGGGGGTTTTCCTCTCCTGAGTGCTGACGGATGATTCTTCGTGAGTCGGAGGTTTGCCATTTTCAGTGTCTTTTTCATAGCAATTGGCTGATTCTAAATTTCAGACACTGAATGAAATAATATGATTTGTAATAAAATTTGGTCTATTTAACATTCACTAAAAGTGTTTTGTGCATTTCTTTCACAATCTTGGGTTGGTGGGATTTTCTTGGGAATCAGGATCTAGCATCTATGATCAAGCCATGAAGCCGGATATGGAGTCAGAGCATTGTTAACCCTGTGCTTGAAGACAGAATGGAGCAGAAATGACAAAGTGTTACTTCACAAGTAGCACAAGTTCACAATCTTCCTTGCATTCAGATAATGGAGGTGGCTGCTGCAGAAAAACATACCCACAGCATGATACTACAACCACCATGTTTCACTGTGGGGATGGTGTTCTTGGGGTGATGAGCTGTTGGTTTGGTGCCAGACACAGCATTTACCTTGGTGGCCAAAAAGTTCAATTTTGGTCTCATCTGACCACAGCACATTCCTCCATATATTTTGGGAGTCTCCCACATGTTTTTTGGCAAACTCAAATCGAGACTTACAATTTTTAAGTAAAAGCTTTTTTCTGCCCACTGAGCGAGACAACTGTAGACTGGACAAGGGGATCAGAGGATGCCCGCAAGCTCGGACACTGAGTTTTCAGCTCCTGCAGTGTCAGTGTGTGCAGGGCTGAGGATTCAATATAGGCAGTGCTGTCAATCATTGTAAGGGGCAGAGGATGGTAATTAAGCGTGGGGTGTAAATGCTGTTTTTGCATAAAAATATAATCTGTACCTAAAGTATAATTTTTTTTTATAGGGGCCAAGATTCCTATACAAATCCATAAATGATTTGAGTATTGGGGGTGACAGACTCCCTTTAAGAAACTGAGACCACCCCATTAACTGGTTGTAGAAAAAACATGAAAAGTGTGAATTAACCAGACAGGTAAATTACAAAAAAGGAGATAAACACCAATGGAAATTCTTTGAAAATGTTATCAGTTTATTTCTATTAAGCATAAAACACGTTTTCCTGGAATATCCCTGTGTTTCCAAATAAATACCAGTAACGCAGTGAAGGATGGACATGGTGGAACAGGTTTCTATTAAAGTGCTTGAGCATATATTATGGATGCACCAAAATTCTGTAGTATAATAAAGCCTGCATCTTGGAGGGTTTCGTCCATATCTGGAGTAATATTAATAAAAATGTGGAGTTGGTGCATCCCTAGTATACTGCTATATCACTAGTAACACAATGGGACACACACAAAGCACTGTGTGCTGCCACCTAGACAGGGTAGCTGCTCAGCAGTGAGGGGTGCGGATTCGGCACAGATTGTCTATGATGACAGATATGTTGAGTTGTCCTCCACATTTATCTGATAGAAACTAGAGGGCTCCACAGCAAACAGTCTTAGCATATCCAGTTCTAGGGGATGCATGCAGCCGCTGACCACCAGGGAATGAAGAGGACCTCCAAAGTCAACAGTGCGGAGTTGCTGCAGAGTGCCCGCCGCTATATGTTGGCCAGATGCCCCCCACTCGGCCCAGTCCCATGCAGATTGTGTTCTCAGGTACAGCTGAGGATCGCAACAGAAACATTTATATCTCAATGATATCGCAATACGGTCTTCTATTTAAAAACATTATAAGAAAACTCACATGCAAAAATACTTATTTATATATATATATATATATATATATATATATATATATATATATATATATATATATATATATATATATATATATATATATATATATATATATATATATATATAAAAACCTTTAGGCACAATGGATATTGATGCAAATCAAGGTATTTATTCAGACAATAAATTGTTCATGATACAGATGTATGACCAACACTTCGGCCTCAGCGTTTATCAAGGTTTATCTAAAACAATACAAAAATGGGAAGAACTGTATAAAAAACGAAAATCCATCGTCTCATGATAAATCAAATTACAATCATATCTGAGAAAAAGAGGGGGGGTAACAAATAAGCCGACACTCAGCACATGAAAATATCCCATATAAATGAATACAAAGCGGTGCTTCATTCCGGAGTTAACCAATAAAGAGGAAAAATAAGAAATATACACGATTTAGTTATGGATTGTAACAAATATATGCTTCAAGTGTAAAACAGCCTCCTTCAAAAGAGTAAAAAGGGGGGGACATACTATGAGGTCAGACGTATCACAGGTATCAAAAGAGCCAAAGCGTAATGACACCATATACGCCCTACAGTATATGCCCCTCATCCTTCTATATGCCCCATCCTGGTATATTGAATATGGTCCCCATCCTGGGTAGGTGTATATGCCCCTCCATCCATCCTGGGTAGGTGTATATGCCCCTCCATCCGTCCAACCTGGGTAGGTGAATATGCCTCTCCATCCATCCATCCTGGGTAGGTGAATATGCCTCTCCATCCATCAATCCTGGGTAGGTGTATATGCCCCTCCATCCATCAATCGTGGGTAGGTGTATATGCCCCTCCATCCATCCATCCTGGGTAGGTGAATATGCCTCTCCATCCATCCATCCTGGGTAGGCGTATATGCCTCTCCATCCATCAATTCTGGGTAGTTGTAGATGCCCCTCCATCCATCAATCCATCCTGGGTAGGTGTTTCGGCTCCTCCATCCATCCTGGGTAGGTGTATTTGCCCGTCCATCCATCCTGGGTAGGTGTATATGCCCCTCCATCCATCCATCCTGGGTAGCAGTATATGTCCCTTCCTCCATCCATCCTGGGTAGCAGTATATGTCCCTTCCTCCATCCATCCTGGGTAGGTTTATATGCCCCTCCATCCATCCTGGGTAGGTGTATATGCCTCTCCATCCATCCAACCTGGGTAGGTGTATATGCTTCTCACTCCATCCAACCTGGGTAGGTGTATATGCCTCTCCATCCATCCATCCTGGGTAGGTGTATATGCCTCTCCATCCATCCATCCTGGGTAGGTGTATATGCCTCTCCATCCATCAATTCTGGGTAGTTGTAGATGCCCCTCCATCCATCAATCCATCCTGGGTAGGTGTTTCGGCCCATCCATCCATCATGGGTAGGTGTAGATGACCCTCCATCCATCCATCCATTCTGGGTAGGCGTAGATGACCCTCCATCCATCCATCCTGGGTAGTCTATTCTAGTATGTGTTTATGCCCCTCCATCCATCCATACTGGGTAGGCGTAGATGGCCCTCCATCCATCCATTCTGGGTAGGCGTAGATGACCCTCCATCCATCCATGCTGGGTAGTCTATTCTAGTATGTGTTTATGCCCCTCCATCCATCCTGGGTAGCAGTATATGTCCCTTCCTCCATCCATGCTGGGTAGGAGTATATGCCCCTCCATCCATCCTTGGTAGGAGAATATGCCCCTCCATCCATCCATCCTGGGTAGGTGTATATGCCCCTCCATCTATCCATCCTGGGTAGGTGTATATGCGCCTCCATCCATCCATCCTGGGTAGGTGTATATGCGCCTCCATCCATCCATCCTGGGTAGGTGTATATGCGCCTCCATCCATCCATCCTGGGTAGGTGTATATGCGCCTCCATCCATCCATCCTGGGTAGGTGTATATGCGCCTCCATCCATCCATCCTGGGTAGGTGTATATGCGCCTCCATCCATCCATCCTGGGTAGGTGTATATGCGCCTCCATCCATCCATCCTGGGTAGGTGTATATGCGCCTCCATCCATCCATCCTGGGTAGGTGTATATACCCTTCCATCCTTCCTCAGTAGGTGTAAATGCCCCTCCATCCATCCATCCTGGGTAGCAGTATATGTCCCTCCCTCCATCTATCCATCCTGGGTAGGTGTATATGCCCCTCCATCCATCCATCCTGGGTAGGTAAATATGCCTCTCCATCCATCAATCCTGGGTAGGTGTATATGCCTCTCCATCCATCAATTCTGGGTAGTTGTAGATGCCCCTCCATCCATCAATCCATCCTGGGTAGGTGTATTTGCCCGTCCATCCATCCTGAGTAGGTGTATATGGCCCTCCATCCATCCATCCTGGGTAGCAGTATATGTCCCTTCCTCCATCCATCCTGGGTAGGTGTATATGCCCCTCCATCCATCCTGGGTAGGTGTATATGCCTCTCCATCCATCCATCCTGGGTAGGTGTATATGCCTCTCCATCCATCCATCCTGGGTAGGTGTATATGCCTCTCCATCCATCCATCCTGGGTAGGTGTATATGCCTCTCCATCCATCCATCCTGGGTAGGTGTATATGCCTCTCCATCCATCCATCCTGGGTAGGTGTATATGCCTCTCCATCTATCCATCCTGGGTAGGTGTATATGCCTCTCCATCCATCAATTCTGGGTAGTTGTAGATGCCCCTCCATCCATCAATCAATCCTGGGTAGGTGTATCGGCCCATCCATCCATCATGGGTAGGTGTATATGCCCTTCCATCCATCCATTCTGGGTAGGCGTAGATGACCTTCCATCCATCCATTCTGGGTAGGCGTAGATGACCCTCCATCCATCCATCCTGAGTAGTCTATTCTAGTATGTGTTTATGCCCCTCCATCCATCCTGGTTAGGTGTAGATGACCCTCCATCCATCCATGCTGGGTAGGAGCATATGCCCCTCCATGCATCCTTGTTAGGAGAATATGCCCCTCCATCCATCCATCCTGGGTAGGTGTATATACCCCTCCATCTATCCATCCTGGGTAGGTGTATATGCCCCTCCATCTATCCATCCTGGGTAGGTGTATATGCGCCTCCATCCATCCATCCTGGGTAGGTGTATATGCGCCTCCATCCATCCATCCTGGGTAGGTGTATATGCCCCTCCATCCATCCATCCTGGGTAGGTGTATATGCCCCTCCATCCATCCATCCTGGGTAGGTGTATATGCCCCTCCATCCATCCATCCTGGGTAGGTGTATATGCCCCTCCATCCATCCATCCTGGGTAGGTGTATATGCCCCTCCATCCATCCATCCTGGGTAGGTGTAGCTACCCCTTCATTCATCCATTCTGGGTAGGTGTAGATGTCCCTCCATCGATCAATCCATCCTTGGTAGGTGTAGTTGCCACTCCATCCATCCATAGTGGGTGTGGATACCCCTCCATCCATTCTAGGTAGGTGTATATCCCCCTCCATCCATCCATCATGGGCAGGTGTATATGCCCCTCCATCCATCCATCCTGGGTAGGTGTATATCCCCCTCCATCCATCCATCCTGGGTAGGTGTATATCCCCCTCCATCCATCCAGTGTAGGTGTATATCCCCCTCCATCCATCCATCCTGGGTAGGTGTATATGCCCCTCCATCCATCCATCTTGGGTAGGTGTATATGCCCCTCCATCCATCCATCTTGGGTAGGTGTATATGCCCCTCCATCCATCCATCTTGGGTAGGTGTATATGCCCCTCCATCTATCCATCCATCATGGGTAGGTGTATATGCCCCTTCATCCATCCATCCTGGGTAGTCTATTCTGGTAGCTGTATATGCCCCTCCATACATCCATCCATCCACCCTGGGTAGGTGTATATGCGCCTCCATCCATCCATCCTGGGTAGGTGTATATGCGCCTCCATCCATCCATCCTGGGTAGGTGTATATGCCCCTCCATCCATCCATCCTGGGTAGGTGTATATGCCCCTCCATCCATCCATCCTGGGTAGGTGTATATGCCCCTCCATCCATCCATCCTGGGTAGGTGTAGCTACCCCTTCATTCATCCATTCTGGGTAGGTGTAGATGTCCCTCCATCGATCAATCCATCCTTGGTAGGTGTAGTTGCCACTCCATCCATCCATAGTGGGTGTGGATACCCCTCCATCCATTCTAGGTAGGTGTATATCCCCCTCCATCCATCCATCATGGGCAGGTGTATATGCCCCTCCATCCATCCATCCTGGGTAGGTGTATATCCCCCTCCATCCATCCAGTGTAGGTGTATATCCCCCTCCATCCATCCATCCTGGGTAGGTGTATATGCCCCTCCATCCATCCATCTTGGGTAGGTGTATATGTCCCTCCATCCATCCATCTTGGGTAGGTGTATATGCCCCTCCATCCATCCATCTTGGGTAGGTGTATATGCCCCTCCATCTATCCATCCATCATGGGTAGGTGTATATGCCCCTTCATCCATCCATCCTGGGTAGTCTATTCTGGTAGCTGTATATGCCCCTCCATACATCCATCCATCCACCCTGGGTAGGTGTAGATGCCCCTCCATCCATCCATCCTGCGTAGGTGTATATGCCCCTCCAACCATCCATCCTGGGTAGGTGTATATGCCCCTCCAACCATCCATCCTGGGTAGGTGTATATGCCCCTCCAACCATCCATCCTGGGTAGGTGTATATGCCCCTCCAACCATCCATCCTGGGTAGGTGTATATGCCCCTCCAACCATCCATCCTGGGTAGGTGTATATGCATCTCCATCCATCCATCCTGGGTAGGTGTATATGCCCCTCCATCCATCCATCCTGGGTAGGTGTAGATGCCCCTCCATCCATAAATCCATCCTGGGTAGGTGTAGATGCCCCTCCATCCATAAATCCATCCTGGGTAGGTGTAGATGCCCCTCCATCCATAAATCCATCCTGGGTAGGTGTATATGCCCCTCCATCCATCCTGGGTAGGTGTATATGCCCCTCCATCCATCCTGGGTAGGTGTATATGCCCCTCCATCCATCCTGGGTAGGTGTATATGCCCCTCCATCCATCCTGGGTAGGTGTATATGCCCCTCCATCCATCCTGGGTAGGTGTATATGCCCCTCCATCCATCCTGGGTAGGTGTATATGCCCCTCCATCCATCCTGGGTAGGTGTATATGCCCCTCCATCCATCCTGGGTAGGTGTATATGCCCCTCCATCCATCCTGGGTAGGTGTATATGCCCCTCCCTCCATCCTGGGTAGGTGTATATGCCCCTCCATCCATCCTGGGTAGGTGTATATGCCCCTCCCTCCATCCTGGGTAAGTATATATGCTCCATCATCTATCCATCCTCGTTAGGTGTAGATGCCCCTCCATCCATCCTGGGTAGGTGTATATGCCCCTCCATCCATCCTGGGTAGGTGTATATGCCCCTCCATCCATCCTGGGTAGATGTATATGCCCCTCCATCCATCCTGGGTAGATGTATATGCCCCTCCATCCATCCTGGGTAGGAGTATATGCCCCTCCTTCCATCCTTGGTAGGAGAATATGCCCCTCCATCCATCCATCCTGGGTAGGTGTATATGCCCCTCCATCCATCCATCCTGGGGAGGTGTATATGCCCCTCCATCCATCCATCCTGGGTAGGTGTATATGCCCTTCCATCCATCCATCCTGGGTAGGTGTATATGCCCCTCCATCCATCCATCCTGGGTAGGTGTATATGCCCCTCCATCCATCCATCCTGGGTAGGTGTATATGCCCCTCCATCCATCCATCCTGGGAAGGTGTATATGCCCTTCCATCCATCTATCCTGGGTAGGTGTATATGCCCCTCCATCCATCCATCCTGGGAAGGTGTATATGCCCTTCCATCCATCCATCCTGGGAAGGTGTATATGCCCTTCCATCCATCTATCTTGGGTAGGTGTATATGCCCCTCCATCCATCTATCCTGGGTAGGTGTATATGCCCCTCCATCCATCCATCCTGGGTAGGTGTATATGCCCCCTCCCTCTACTCCCTCTATTCTGGTGAGTATATGCCACCTCTCCATCCTGGTGGGTATATGCCACCTCTCCATCCATCCTGGTGGGTATATGCCTCCCTCCATCCATCCTGGTGGGTATATGCCCCCCCTCCATCCATCCTGGTGGGTATATGCCCCCCCTCCATCCATCCTGGTGGGTGGGTATATGCCCCCCCCTCCATCCATCCTGGTGGGTATATGCCCCCTCCATCCATCCTGATGGGTATATGCCCCCCTCCATCCATCCTGATGGGTATATGCCCCCCTCCATCCATCCTGATGGGTATATGCCCCCCTCCATCCTTGTCGGCATAAGCCCCACCTTCATCCTTGTGGATATATGCCCCCCCTCCACCCTGGTGGGTATATGCCTCCAACTCCACCCTTGTGTGTATATGCCCCCATATATTCACTGCAAAGGAAAAAAAAAAAAAAAACAATAAATGCTTCTACTCACCTTCCACGTTCCCACGCAGCGCTGTGTCTGTGTTGCCTGAAGATGTCGGCACTGATAACAGCAGAGAAGCTGAGATCACCGCACGGCGCCGCCGCAGATACTCACTCGGGACGTCCACTCCCAGGCATTTCCTCCCCGGCAGCTCCTGTCATGGCACGCTCTGACTGAGCAGTGCGTGCGACGACAGGGGGAATGTACAGCTTACACTGCAGGCTCCACAAAGATGGCTGCAATCTCCTCCCACGGCTGCGACCTGAACAGCCAAGGGGGCGTGCCCAGGTCACAGCTAGAGGCAGGAGGAGCGGCCTCTAATGTTAGAGATAGGGTCGGTGACAGACTACTGTCTCTTATGGCCAGGGCTGCTGTAAATGAGGTGTGTAAGAGCGCTTCTTACACACCCCCCAAATAAAAATGGCAGCCCCTAGTGGCCAATGTAAAAATAAATACATAAAAAACTAATAAAGTGGGACATTTAATTTTGTATTAAAAATAATTGATTACATAATTATTAATACAAAACATAAAATGGTGGCCCCTTCCCTGTAAGAATAGCACATGGCTCTTTTCACGTCTGGTTATTTCTCTAACAGGTAGAATATGCTCCGTTATAGACCGGGGACAGGTTTACAGCTCTATTTTTTTGTGGACGATTGATCTGCAAATCAGAACTGAGACCGGTCCGATTTTCATCCGATTTGTAGATAAAGATCATCTATTGAAGTCAATGAGTCTGTCAGAAAAAATGGCCAGAACCAACCATGTTGCCTGTACTGCCTGTTTTCCAGTGTCTATAGGCCGGGCAAGCGAGGCTAGGAAACCTTTAGCTTTTTACTTTACATATAAAAAAATATGCCCCACTGAGGAGGAAAACTGCCACACTGACCAAAATCAGATGAAAATTAGAAAAAAACACTGATTAAAACCTGACATGTGAACGGGGCCTTAGGCCTTAATCAGATGTCAGCAGGGTCGGACTGGGGTGTCTGGGGCCCACAGGGGACAGTGACTCTAGGGGCCACCTACAGCAATATGCAGATCTCTTTTCTCTGCTCTCCCTGTTATAGTGGAGCAGTGACCGGCGGCTCCTCACATCTACTGTGCACAGACTAGAACAGGGACGGACAATTTCTGGAGTTTGCATGAAAGAGCTTCTGTGGTTAAAACAAGTGATCACAGATTCATGGGCTACACAGGATAGGTGATCACTTATTGATTGGAAGAATGGGGAAGTTTTATCCCTGACAGGACACTTATCCCCATTTTACAATGCAGCGACAGGTGGGACGTCTGACCGCAGCCTCATTCGTTCTCTTGGGGGCTTCCAAAAAAGAGCAGCGCTCGCAGCCTCTGAGGGAATGAATGGATCAGTGGTTGAGTCGCACATGAGCTCCAGTCTAATGGGGAGAAAAGCTCCACATTCTGCCGATCGGTGCAGGTCCCAGTAGTCAGACCCCCACCAATCAATAAGTTATCACTGATCCTGTGGAGAGATGATGACTTGTTTTCCCCGGAGAACCCCTGTAAGTACATCTCTGACGCTCTGCTCCAAGTATTCCATCTCTAAGGCCACAGCCACACTATCAGTATTCAGTCAGGATTATTCTCAGGAGTGGGAGCCAAAACCAGGTGAGGAACAATGAGAGAAAAGGGAGAATAGAAACAAGTCACCAATTGTGGATTTATCACCCACTCCTGCTTTTGCCTCTCACTACTGAGAAAAAATACTGACCAAATGCTGATAGTGAAGCCGTGGCCTCATGGAAAAAAATCTTTTCCTAGTTAATCTCAGCGAGAACAAATAACCGCCATACACAACATAATCCACTATAACAACACCAATAATACCACATACAAAAGGGACAAATATCACCACACCATGACCAGACCACATATTACCACCACATAGTGACCAAATAATACAATACTGATCAGGAATACAAACCACAATACTAACAACACTGTCACTATACATATTACATATGAGCTCTGTATATAGTGTCAGTGTACAGGTAATACAGTGATCCCCAGTGACATTATAAACAGGATCTCTGTATATAGTGTCAGTGTACAGGTAATACAGTGATCACCGGTTACATTATACACAGGAGCTCTGTATATAGTGTACAGGTAATACAGTTATCACGAGTGACATTATACACAGGAGCTCTGTATATAGTGTATAGGTAATACACTGGTCACGAGTGACATACACAGGAGCTCTGTATATACTATATAGTGTAAGTGTACAGTAATACACTGACTCACCAGTGATGTCTCTAGGTGAAGTTCTTCATCTTCGCTTTTCTTCATCTGGCACAGTCCGCCATCACTTCTTCCAGCCAGGAATCATCTCTGCAGAAAATAACACACAGTTATCAATAACTGATCTCTTTTAGAGCACATTCCCACGGCTTCTACACTACACCAGTTGAAGAAATAAAGCGACATAGTGGCGCCCTGCACAGTAACAGGACCCCCCTTTTGTCCCCTCTTATGGAAAACAGTTTCCTAAAAAGTAAATTATATTACAGAAGTAATAATGTCCCTAATTGGACTCTAAAGTAATAATGTTCCCCACTCGCCATCATAAACAAATAAAGTTCCTCAATCTGGCCCCTAAACAGTAATAAAGTCCCTTGTCCAGCGTGGCCACCCATCTATCCAACCTGACCCCCCCCCCACCATATATCCATTCTGGTCTCCATGTGTCCAGCCTGCCCCTCCCATATATCCATCCGGGCCTCCATGTGTCCAGCCCGCCCCCCTCATATATGCATCCCACCCCACCCCATATATCTATCCAGGTCCCCATGTGTCCAACTTGCCGCCCTTCACCTCCATGTGTCCATCCAGGTCTCCAACTTGGCCACCTTCACCTCCAAATGTCCGATAATGCGTCCATCCAGCCCCCCCCTTCAGCCCCATGCCTCAATCCATGTCTCCCCATGTATCCAGCCAGCCCCCCCTTCAGCCCCCTGCCTCCATCCATATGTCCCCCCATGCGTCCACCCAGCCCCCCCTTCAGCCCCATGCCTCCATCCATATGTCCCCCCATGCGTCCATCCAGCCCCCCCTTCAGCCCCATGTCCCCATCCATGTCCCCATGGGTCCATCCAGCCCCCCCCTTCCGCCCCATGTGTCCATCCAGCCCCCCCTTCCGCCCCATGTCCCCCTCCATGTCCCCATGGGTCCAGCCAGCCTCCCCTTCCGCCCCATGTCCCCATGGGTCCAGCCAGCCCCCCTTCAGCCCCATGTCCCCCTCCATGTCCCCATGGGTCCAGCCAGCCCCCCCTTCAGCCCCATGGGTCCAGCCAGCCCCCCCTTCAGACCCATGTCCCCCTCCATGTCCCCATGGGTCCAGCCAGCCCCCCCTTCAGCCCCATGGGTCCAGCCAGCCCCCCCTTCAGACCCATGTCCCCCTCCAAGTCCCCCACCTTCAGCCCCATGTATCCCTCCTTGTACCCATGGGTCCAGTCAGCCCCCGCTTTAGCCCCATGTCCCCCTCCATGTCCCCCCCTTCAGCCCCATGTATCCCTCCTTGTCCCCATGGGTCCAGTCAGCCCCCGCTTTAGCCCCATGTCACCCTCCATGTCCCCATGGGTCCAGCCAGCCCCCCCCTTCAGCTCCATGTCCCCCTTCATGTCCCCAGCCAGCCCCCCCTTCAGCCCCATGTCCCCCTCCATGTCCTCAGCCAGCCCCCCCTTCAGCCCCATGTCCCCCTCCATGTCCCCAGCCAGCCCCCCCTTCAGCCCCATGTCCCCCTCCATGTCCCCAGCCAGCCCCCCCCCTTCAGCCCCATGTCCCCCTCCATGTCCCCAGCCAGCCCCCCCCCTTCAGCCCCATGTCCCCCTCCATGTCCCCAGCCAGCCCCCTCTTCAACCCCATGTCCCCCTCCATGTCCCCATGGGTCCAGCCAGCCCCCCCTTCCGCCCCATGTCCCCCTCCATGTCCCCCTCGGTCCAGCCAGCCCCCCCTTCAGCCCCATATCCCCCTCCATGTCCCCATGGGTCCATCCAGCCCCCCCTTCAGCCCCATGTCCCTATGGGTCCAGCCAGCCCCCTCTCCAGCCCCATGTCCCCAGCCAGCCCCCCCTTCAGCCCCATGTCCCCCTCCATGTCCCCATGGGTCCAGCCAGCCCCCCCTTCAGCCCCATGTCCCCCTCCATGTCCCCATGGGTCCAGCCAGCCCCCCCTTCAGCCCCATGTCCCCCTCCATGTCCCCATGGGTCCAGCCAGCCCCCCCTTCAGCCCCATGTCCCCCTCCATGTCCCCATGGGTCCAGCCAGCCCCCCCTTCAGCCCCATGTCCCCCTCCATGTCCCCATGGGTCCAGCCAGCCCCCCCTTCAGCCCCATGTCCCCCTCCATGTCCCCATGGGTCCAGCCAGCCCCCCCTTCAGCCCCATGTCCCCCTCCATGTCCCCATGGGTCCAGCCAGCCCCCCCTTCAGCCCCATGTCCCCCTCCATGTCCCCCCCTTGTCCCCATGGGTCCAGTCAGCCCCCGCTTTAGCCCCATGTCCCCCTCCATGTCCCCATGGGTCCAGCCAGCCCCCCCTTCAGCTCCATGTCCCCCTCCATGTCCCCAGCCAGCCCCCCCCTTCAGCCCCATGTCCCCCTCCATGTCCCCAGCCAGCCCCCCCCTTCAGCCCCATGTCTCCATCCATGTCCCAATGGGTCCATCCAGCCCCCCCTTCAGCACCATGTCTCCATCCATGTCACCATGGGTCCAGCCAGGCCCCCCTTCAGCCCCATGTCTCCATCCATGTCACCATGGGTCCAGCCAGGCCCCCCTTCAGCCCCATGTCTCCATCCATGTCACCATGGGTCCAGCCAGGCCCCCCTTCAGCCCCATGTCTCCATCCATGTCCCCATGGGTCCAGCCAGCCCCCCCTTCAGCTTCATGTCCCCATCCATGTCCCCATGGGTCTAGCCAACCCCCCCTTCAGCCCCATTTCCCCATCCATGTCCCCATGGGTCCAGCCAGCCCCCCCTTCAGCCCCATGTCTCCATCCATGTCCCAATGGGTCCATCCAGCCCCCCCTTCAGCACCATGTCTCCATCCATGTCACCATGGGTCCAGCCAGGCCCCCCTTCAGCCCCATGTCCCCATCCATGTTCCCATGGGTCCAGCCAGCCCCCCCCCTTCAGCCCCATGTCCCCATCCATGTCACCATGGGTCCAGCCAGCCCCCCCCCTTCAGCACCATGTCTCCATCCATGTCACCATGGGTCCAGCCAGGCCCCCCTTCAGCCCCATGTCCCCATCCATGTTCCCATGGGTCCAGCCAGTCCCCCCTTCAGCCCCATGGCCCCATGTCCCCATGTGACCAGCCTGCGACCCCTCCATATATGGATGATGACCAATGCTGGGAACACTCACCCAGAAAAACGTGGATATTGCACTTGACTTGAAGCTGAAGCAGGGAGAGCTGTAGCCAGGCCTGCAGCCTTGTTTCCAGGGTGATGGTGAGAGAGCAGAGTGCAGGTCACCGCATACTCAGCCCAGGAGCCGGCTTAAAAGGCCAAGAGAGCAGGAGAGAAGAGGGCGGTGCGGTGTTACATACCCGGACGGGAGCCGGTGTTACAAGGCCAATTCCAAGGGAGCAGGAGCCGGGACTGGAGAGCAGAGCGCGGCGTCGGCGTATCAAAAGCCGGCAGGGGAGCAGGGAGAGAAGAGCGTGACGTCAGCGTGTCACCTGACACCACACAACTGCCAGCCACCAGCGGGAAAGCAGAGCGCGGTGCGTGTCACCGCCCACCAAGAACACGTCCTCCTGTCATGTGACTATGCGCGTCACCCGCTGTCACCACTGAATAGTAGGAGCGCCGCACGCGACGCTACATTTCCTTCTGCTGCGCTTTTAAAGGGTCCGCACTTTTTAAGAGCCCCCGCTACCAATTCTCTCACTCTCTCATCGGGGCCCCCCGGGAATTTATCACACCAGGCCAGTCCGACCCTGCATGGGCCTATCAGGTAAAGTGATGGGATGAAGTTTTCTCTCCTCATGTTGTAAAATGACATTTTCTGCCACCTATTGATGAGAGAAAAAAAGTGATGAAGATTTACAAACTTCTAACATTAGTCAGTGAAAAACATACAGAACAAGGATGCAAATGGATCTTTTTTTGGCAATCCAATCATTTGAATGGGCCAGTTTTATCTGCAAATCAGATTACAATCAAACATGTCTCAAATTTCTTTTGTGAACCATCAGCATCAGAAAAGGTCCATAGACTATAATTATTATAGGGACACTGGACGATTATCCGGTGGCCCAGGGTCCTTGGCAGGACCCTGAGCAGGACGTAGAGGGGGCCCACTGGTTTCAACTGAATGTGCGTCCGAGGACATTTCATTAATGATCAGTATTGTAATATTCGGTCACTATGTTGTAATATCTGGTCCGGTCATGGTGTGGTATTTATCCCTGTATGTGTTATTATTTGGTCACTATGTGGTGTGGACATGGTGTGGTGGTATTTCTCCCTTGTATGTGGAATTATTTGGTCGCTATATGTTGGTAATATCTGGTCTGGTCATGGTGTGGCGATATTTCTCCCTTTTACAGTCTGAGGTATTGTTCGGTCACTATGTGGTGGTCATATGTGGTCTGCTCACGGTGTGACGGTAGTTCTCCCTTGTATGTGGAATTATTTGGTCGCTATATGTTGGTAATATCTGGTTTGGTCATGGTGTGGCGATATTTCTCCCTTTTACAGTATGAGGTATTGTTCGGTCACTATGTGGTGGTCATATGTGGTCTGCTCACGGTGTGACGGTAGTTCTCCCTTCTATGTGGAATAATTTGGTCGCTATATGCTGCTAAAATCTGGTCTGGTCATGGTGTAGCGATATTTGTCCCTTTTACAGTATGAGGTATTGTTCGGTCACTATGTGGTGGTCATATGTGGTCTGCTCACGGTGTGACGGTAGTTCTCCCTTCTATGTGGAATAATTTGGTCGCTATATGCTGCTAAAATCTGGTCTGGTCATGGTGTGGCGATATTTGTCCCTTATACAATATGTGGTATTATTGGGTCACTATGTGGTGGTAATATGTGGTCTGGTCACGGTGTGGCTGTATTTCTCCCTTCTACATGGGATTATTCGGTCGCTTTATGCAGGTAATAAGTGGTCTGGTAACAGTGTCACGTTAGTTCTCCCTTGAATGTGGTATTATTGGTCTTGAAAAAGTGGATTGTGTTGTGTATAGCAGTCAATTGTTCTCTCTGATATTAATTACGAGAATAATCTTTATTTAGATTTGTGATTAAATACTTGGAACAAGATGCACTTACAGGAATTCTACTGTGAAAACAAGTAATCACCTTTCCAAAGGATAAGTGATAAGGTATTGATTGGTGGGGGTCTGACTGCTGGGACCCGCACCGATTGGTAGAATGTGGAGCTTTTATCCCCACTAGACTGGAGCAGCATGTGCGACTTCACCACTGATCCATTCATTCCCTCAATGGCTGCGAGCGCTGCTCTTGTTTTTTTCTGGAAGCCCCATAGAGAATGAATGGATCTGCGGTCAGACATCCCACCTGCCGCTGCATTTTAAAATGGGGATAAAAGTGTCCTGTCAGGGATAAAACTTCCCAATTCTGATCAGTGCAGTTTCCAATGGTCGGACCCAAACGATCATTAAGTTATCACCAATCCTGAGGAGCCCATGGATCGGTGATAACTTGTTTTCACCAAAGAAGTCCTTTAATGCAAACTACCGTAATTGTCCATCCCAGTTGTGCTGTGCGCACAGTAGATGTGCAGGAGCCGCCTGTGTTTTACAGTCGAGGTCCCACTATAACGGGGATAACGGCTATCAGGTATCAGCATCTAGCTGTAGGGTGGGCCCCAGTCTCCCCAGTCCGACGCTGTGGGCAAATATAACCTGTCTGGGCAATTGTAGCCAATTTTGCTGCAAAAAAAGAAAAGTCTTTTTACCTTTTTAACCATAACTTTCAATGTCTTGGATAAATGTGTAACCCTTTATTAAATTCTGCCTTTATTATGGGGATCTCATGGTAGTAGAGCATACCAGAGGTTGACTATATTTTATTTTTTATAGAAAGATCCACGTAAAGAAAAAAAAAAAAGTAAAAAAAAATGGAAACCAAAAGAAAATAAACAGACCACACCTTTTTGGTAAATTTTTATACTTTGAGCAGCCCCATGATATAAGCTGGTGCAGGTCACTAATCAGACAAATCCACATGAATGAGTGTAAGAAGTGAATGCAGCACTCACCGCTATAATAAAACATTGTATTCCATCATTAATAACCATCAGCTTCTCACAGAGGGAGGTCAGCGAGTGGTAGATACAGGGCATTGTGAAAGGATTTGGCCCCCTTGAACTTTTCCACCTTTTGCCACATTTCTGGCTTCAAACATAAAGATATAAAATTAAATCAACAAGTGGGAATGAAATTTATTGGATATTTTAAACTTTAAAAAAAAAAAAAAAAAAAATGAAAAGTGCAATATTATTCGGCCCCTTTACTTTCAGTGCAGCAAACTCACTCCAGAAGTTCAGTGAGGATCTCTGAATGATCCAATGTTGTCCTAAATGACTGGTAATGATAAATAGAATCCACTGATCCAATGTTGTCCTAAATGACTGGTAACGATAACTAGAATCCACTGATCCAATGTTGTCCTAAATGACTGGTAACGATAACTAGAATCCACCTGTGTGTAATCAAGTCTCTGTATAAATGCACCTGCTGTGTGATAGTCTCAGGGTTCTGTTTCAAGTGCAGAGAGCATCATGAAGACCAAGGAACACACCAGGCAGGTCCGAGATACTGTTGTGGCGAAGTTCAAAGCCGGATTTGGATACAAAAAGATTTCCCAAGTTTTAAACATCTCAAGGAGCACTGTGCAAGCGATCATATTGAAATGGAAGGAGTATCAGACCAATGCAAATCTACCAAGACCCGGCCGTCCCTCTAAACCAGTGTTTCCCAAACTCCAGTCCTCACGGACCCCCACAGGTCGTGTTTTCAGGATTTCCTTAGTATTGCATAGGTGATGGAAGTATCATCAAGGCATCAGGAATTCTCTCACCTGTGCAATACTATGGAAATCCTGAAAACATGACCTGTGGGGTCTGTGAGGACTGGAGTATGGGAAACACTGCTCTAAACTTTCATCTCGAACAAGGAGAAGACTGATCAGAGATGCAGCCAAAAGGCCCATGATCACTCTGGATGAACTGCAGAGATCTAGAGCTGAGGTGGGTTAGTCTGTCCATAGGACAACAATCAGTTGTACACTGCACAAATCTGGGCTTTATGGAAGAATGGCAAGAAGAAAGCCATTTCTCAAAGATATTCATAAAAAGTCTCGTTTGAAGTTTGCCACAAGCCATCTGGGAGACACACCAAACATGTGGAATAAGGTGCTCTGGTCAGATGAAACCAAAATCGAACTTTTTGGCCACAATGCAAAACGATATGTTTGGCGTAAAAGCAACACAGCTCATCACCCTCAAAACACCATCCCAACTGTCGAACATGGTGGTGGCAGCATCTTGGTTTGGGCCTGCTTTTCTTCAGCAGGGATAGAGAAAATGGTTAAAATTGATGGGAAGATGGATGGAGCCAAATACAGGACCATTCTGGAAGAAAACCCGTTGGAGTCTGCAAAAGACCTGAGACTGGGACAGAGATTTATCTTCCAACAAGACAATGATCCCAAACATAAAGCAAAATCTACAATGGAATGGTTCAAAAATAAACATATGCAGGTGTTAGAATGGCCAAGTCAATGTCCAGACCTGAATCCAAACGAGAATCTTGGAAAGAGCTGAAAACTGCTGTTCACAAACGCCCTCCATCCAACCTCAATGAGCTCCAGCTGTTTTGCAAGGAAGTATGGGCAAGAATTTCAGCCACTCGATGTGCAAAACTGATAGAGGCATACCCCAAGCGACTTGCAGCTGTAATCGCAGCAAAAGGTGGCGCTACAAAGTATTAACTCAAGGGGGCCGAATAATATTGCACGCCCCACTTTTCAGTTTTTAATTTGTTAAAAAAGTATAAAATAGCAAATAAATTTCATTCCACTTCACGATTGTGTCCCACTTGTTGTTGATTCTTCCCCCAAAAAATAGAATTTTATATCTTTATGTTTCAAGCCAGAAATGTGGCAAAAGGTAGAAAAGTTCAAGGGGGCCAAATCCTTTCACAATGCAGTGTATAGGCGACGGCAGTGCTGTGTATCTGCAGGATTCCAGGCCAGTATCTGCCACCCGCTGGATTTCCCATGGGAGAAGCTCTGGGATTTTATTACAGGAAAACTGTCATCAGGTTTTTGCTATGTAATCTAAAAGCAACAAGTCGGGGCAGAGGACCTTATCCCAGCGATGTGTCACTTGCTGGTCTGCATGATGGCATTTTGATATAATCCCTCTTTTATCTGCTGCAGATCTAGCAGTTCCCTGAATTCACAGATCATGTAGAGACCAAGGCGGGAAAGTTACCCCAAATGTGATAGAAGTCAGCATTGGATTTTCTGCTTTCAGATCACCTCACAGACCAATGTAAGTTAAGGGACAAGTTCAGATGACGGTTTATCCCACTGTTTTTTGAAAGAAATTCGCCATTAAAACTCATGCATCCAGTACAAAAAGAAATAGATGCCACAACCAGGGCCGGCTCCAGGATTTCATGGGCCCCGGGCAAAAGTCTCAGTGGGCCCCATTCACACCTACCACGATTCATGATGCACAGGAATATAGGTATAGTACAATGCTAAAGATTTCACTTACTTCTCACATTACATGAGTGATATCTATTGTAAAGTCTACAACAGCTCAGAAACCGGCGAATCCTCCCAGCGCACAGTTCAGACCAGACAATATAGTCCTCTATACAGTATTATGGGCCCCACGTAGTCCTCCATATACAGTATTATGGGCCCCACGTAGTCCTCCATATACAGTATTATGGGCACCACGTGGTCCTCCATATACAGTATTATGGGCACCACGTGGTCCTCCATATACAGTATTATGGGCACCACATGGTCCTCCATATACAGTATTATGGGCAGCACATGGTCCTCCATATACAGTATTATGGGCAGCACATGGTCCTCCATATACAGTATTATGGGCACCACGTGGTCCTCCACATAGAGTATTATGGGCACCACGTGGTCCTCCACATAGAGTATTATGGGCACCACGTGGTCCTCCACATACAGTATTATGGGCCCCACGTGGTCCTCCACATACAGTATTATGGGCACCACGTGGTCCTCCACATACAGTATTATGGGCACCACGTGGTCCTCCACATACAGTATTATGGGCACCACGTGGTCCTCCATATACAGTATTATGGGCCCCACGTAGTCCTCCATGTACAGTATTATGGGCACCACATGGTCCTCCACACAGTATTATGGGCACCACATGGTCCTCCATACAGTATTATGGGCACCGCATGGTCCTCCATACAGTATTATGGACACCACATGGTCCTCCATACAGTATTATGGACACCACATGGTCCTCCATATACAGTATTGTGGGCACCACATGGTCCTCCACACAGTATTATGGGCACCACATGGTCCTCCACACAGTATTATGGGCACCACATGGTCCTCCATACAGTATTATGGACACCACATGGTCCTCCATACAGTATTATGGACACCACATGGTCCTCCATACAGTATTATGGACACCACATGGTCCTCCATACAGTATTATGGACACCACATGGTCCTCCATACAGTATTATGGGCAGCACATGGTCCTGCATCCAGTACTATGGGCACCATATATTGCTCCATACAGAATAATGGACCGCATATAATGCTCCATACAGTATGATCCCCATATATTGCTCCATTCAGTATAATGGACCCCATATATTGCTCCATAAAGTAAAATGAGCCCCATATATTGCTCCATACAGAATAATGGAGCCCAAATATTGCTCCATACAGTATGGGCCCTATATATTGCTCCATAAATAGTGGGCCCTATATATTGCTCCATAAATAGTGGGCCCAATATAATGCTCCATAAAGAATAGGCCCCATATAATGCTCCATAGATAATGGGCCCTATATAATACTCCATACATAATGGGCCCCATATATTGTTCAATAGATAATGAGCCACATATAATACTCCTTACATAATGGGCCCCATATATTGTTCAATAGATAATGAGCCCCATATAATACTCCATACATAATGAGCCCCTTATATTGTTCAATAGATAATGAGCCCCATATAATACTCCATACATAATGAGCCCCTTATATTGTTCAATAGATAATGAGCCCCATATAATACTCCATACATAATGAGCCCCATATAATACTCCTTACATAAAAAAAAAAATCAAATACCGCTCCTTGCTGGAAGCAGGCTTGTCTCATCAGCGTCTTCCGACTCTCTGCACTGGGACTGCTCAGCAGAGGGCGCTCTGTAGTGACGTCATTGCGCCCTCTGCCCTGAGATGTCACAGAGTAAGAAGACGCAGAAGACAGAGGAGCAGCAGAGGAACAGGGAGAGGTAAGTATTGCAAACAGTTTAAAGCACTGGGGAAGGCCCAGTGCAAGTGCCCATTCGCTGGCATCAGGCCCTGCTGACTCATGGGCCCCATAGCGCGCTGGTGTCCCAGAGGGTGAGTGGGCCCCCTGCTCGCTCAGGGCCCAGGCACTTGCCCGGGTGGTGATGCCGGCCCTGGGTACAACACATACGGCCCCCGTTTTTAACTGATCCGCTGCAATGATTCTGTAGGAAATTGTATTCATTTACAATCATCCACAGCGTGAGAGAAAACAGCTACAACATTACTGAATAAACAGAAACCCTGCAAGTATAAGAAAATGATTTTATTAAAAATATTTTGCATATCAATCCAGTTTGAAAAAAAATAACTTATTAAGCATTTTTTGCAACGTAGCAGTCCACATCTGACAGACTCCTGTAACTCTGGACACAGTATAATAGTGTGGCCGCTGTTCTCTAGCAGGACCCTCTAATGATAGAAGCAGGACGGCATACTGGATCTCGCACAACGCTACCTGCATGCCATCTGATTTTCTACTGTAAGTGCTCCAGCCGTATAAAGATCACTATGTATACAATATACTCCGAAAAGATGTCAGTGATTACTGTGAAGTAAAAATATTGTGGCCCCCATTGAGCAGGAATGATTAGAGATGGACAAGCTCCAGTCTGCAGACAGTCAGTGATGGCGGAGAGCTGATCATCTTTACTCGCTGCTCATTAGGAAAGTGGTCGCTTTCTGAAACCATTTGACTCTGAACTCGGCGTCAGACGCCATTATGTAAGAGGCCAATGTCTGAGTGGTTTTTGTGTCCATTTGTCCTTCCTCTGTTCTTTCTGCCAAAAGATCCTCACCCATAACCTAAGGATTAAAATAAAGTTGAATTGTTCCTAATATTTTTTTACATTTATCCCATGAATTGAATTTCATAAATTAAAAGAAAACTTTCCCTCCGATGTCCACAAAACTGAGCGCCACTACATAAGCCCCAAATAGTCTCCCCTCTCTCTCCCAGTCTGTGCAGCGGACGGGAACCATTTAAATGGGTGCAGGGCCGATTTTAGTTAAAGTGGGGCCCTGGGGAAAAGTTTAAAGTGGGGTCCCAAATGCTGACATACAGCACCACACAAACATTTAGCTTGTATTTACATGCGCTGAGATCAGGCCGCTAAACGAGCGCAATCCACAATACTGAAGCCGTTCGACGCTTGTTTCCCGGCCTCTTTACACCAGCTGAGGAAGAATGATGGATACAGAACAATCACTAATAGATCAATCTGTCCCCATACAGCATCATGTTATCAGCAGCACATCTGCAGGTTACACCGGGCAATGTGCTGCTGAGAACAAGGATTTTTGTTCTGGCATAAACAATCCAATTACACGATGAATAGGCAGCATTTTGCTTGTTTAGTATAATACATGCCATAGTCCTCCATATTTTATAATGTGCCCCACAACCCCCCATATTGTATAATGAGGCCCATAGTCCTCCATATAGTATAATACACTCCCGATAGCCCTCCATATAGTATAATGCACTCCCCATAACCCTCTATATAGTATAATATACTCCCCATAGTCCTCCATATTGTATAATGTGCCCCACAGCCCTCCATATTGTATAATGCACTCCCCATAGCCCTCCATATTGTATAATGCACTCCCCATAGCCCTCCATATTGTATAATGCACTCCCCATAACCCTCTATATAGTATAATATACTCCCCATAGTCCTCCATATTGTATAATGTGCCCCACAGCCCTCCATATTGTATAATGTGGTCCATATTCCTCCAAATAGTATAATACACTCCCCATAGCCCTCCATATAGTATAATATACTCCCCATAGTCCTCCATATAATGGAATGCACCTCATAGTCCTCCATATAGTATAATGCAGTCCCTATAGCCCTCCATATAGTATAATGCACTCCCTATAGCCCCCCTATAGTATAATGCACTTCCCATAGCCCTCCCTATAGTATAATGCACTCCCCATAGCCCTCCATATAGTATAATGCACTCCCTATAGCCCTCCCTATAGTATAATGCACTCCCCATAGCCCTCCCTATAGTATAATGCACTCCCCATAGTCCTTTATAGTGTATAATGCACTCCCCATAGTCCTTCATATAGTATAATGCATTCTCCTCAGTCCTTAATAGAGTATAATGCAGCCTCCCTATAGTATAATGCAGCCAAACATATAGTACATATAATATAATGCAACCCATAGTCCTCGATAAAGTATAATTCAGCCACTCCATACAGTATAATGCAGCCCCCCAGTTCTGCAGTATTATGGTCACCACGTATAAAAAACAAATACATACAATACTCACCTCTCCTCGTTCTCCAGCTGCTCCATGCTCTGCAGAGCGTCTCAGCAGCTCCACTCTGCAGGCACAGTCATTCCCCCGCTACCGATACAGTTCAATGCGCGATGCGGGGGGACGAACTCACGGGCCCTATAGCGGCACGCCACGGGCTGGAGGCCCCAGGAAGATGCCTAGTCTGCCTGCCCTTACGCCGGCCCTGAATGGGTGTCTCATGCTGGGGACGTGTTTTTCTGCTTTTTTTCTTGCCATAGTCCTACTGAATAGAATTTGTACTATCAGCTGTGTATCCACCAGACTTCTGCACAACACAACTGATGGTCCCAACCCCATTTATAAGGCAAGAAATCCCACTTATTAAACCTGACAGGGCACACCTGTGAAGTGAAAACCATTTCCGGTGACTACCTCTTGAAGCTCATCAAGAGAATGCCAAGAGTGTGCAAAGCAATCATCAAAGCAAAAGGTGGCTACTTTGAAGAACCTAGAATATAAGACATATTTTCAGTTGTTTCACACTTTTTTGTTACGTATATAATTCCACATGTGTTAATTCATAGTTTTGATGCCTTCAGTGTGAATGTACAATTTTCATAGTCATTGAAAATACAGAAAAATCTTTAAATGAGAAGGTGTGTCCAAACTTTTGGTCTGTTACTGTATATATCCAGGATGTGTGATCAAGGGTTGCCATACATACCAGAATGGGGGATCAAGGGGTGTCATGCATACCAGGATGGGTGATCAAGGGATGCCATGCATACCAGGATGGGGGATCAAGGGGTGCCATGTATACCAGGATGGGGGATCAAGGGGTACCATGAAAACTGGGATGGGGATCAAGGGGTGCCATGCATTCCAGGATTGGGATGAGGGCCACGTATACCAAGATGGGATGGGGGCCACATAAACCAGGAAGGAGGGACCATACATACCAGGATGGAGGATATTAACAGAATTGGGGGACATTACCGCAATACCAATGTCAGCAGCAGACTCCTATTAGACAAAGATAGCACAAGTATACACAAAATGCAGTTTTTAAAAGGAAGTATTTTATGATTAAGGGAAAAGGAAATCCAAACCTACAGGGCCCTGTATGAAAAAGTGATGCCCCTCCCTCCTTAAAATATAAATTAACTGTGATTTGTCACATCTTTGGGAAGCTGAGTTCAATTTCCGTAGCCCCACACAGCCCTGTTTACTGCCACACGTGTTCTCAATCAAGAAATCACTTAAATAGGACATGCCTGACAAAGTGAAGTAGAACAAAAGATCCTCTAAAGCTAGACATCATGCTGCGATCCAAAGAAATTCAGGACCAAATGAGAAACAAAGTAATTGAGATCTATCAGTCTGGAAAAAGTTCTAAAGCCATTTCTAAAGATTTGGGACTCCAGCGAACCACAGTGGGAGTAATTATCCACAATAGGCGAAAATATGGAACAATGGTGAACTTTCCTAGGCGTGGCCAGCAGATCAAAATTACCCCAAGAGCAACGACTCATCCAAGAGGTCACAAAAGACCCCACAACAACATCCAGAGAACTGCAGGTGTCAATTGCCTCAGTTAAGGACAGTGTTCATGACTACACCATAAGAAAGAGACTGGGCAAAAACGACACGCATAGCAGAGTTCCAAGACGAAAACCACTGCTGAGCAATAAGAACAAAGGCTCATCTCAGTTTTGGCAGAAAACATCTTGATGATCGCCAAGACTTTTGGGAGAATACTCTGTGGACTGGCAAGACAAAAGTTGAACTTTTTGGAAGGTGTGTGTTCCATTACATCAGGCGTGGAAGTAACACTGCGTTTCAAAAAAGGAACATCATACCAACAGTAAAATATGGTGGCGGTAGCGTGATGGTCTGGGACTGTTATGCTGCTTCAGGACCTGGAAGACTTGCTGTGGTAAATGGAACCATGAATTCTGCTGGTTAACCAAAAAATCCTGAAAGAGAATGTCCGGCCATCTGTTCATGACCTCAAGCTGAAGTGCACTTGGGTTATGCAGCAGGACAATGATCCAAAACACACTATTAAGTCCACCTCTGAGTGGCTTAAGGAAAACAAAATTAAGACTTTGCAGTGGCTTAGTCAAAGTCCTGACCTTAAGAAAGAGGTTCATGCTCGGAAACCCTCCAATGTGGCTAAATTACAACAATTTTGCAAAGATGAGTGGGCAAAAATTCCTCCAGAGTGTTGTAAAAGACTCATTGCCAATTATCCCAAACACTTGATTGTAGTTGTTGTTGCTGAGGGTGCTTCAACCAGTTATTAGGTTTAGAGGGCAATCACTTTTTCACACAGGGCCCTGTAGGTTTGGATTTCTTTTTCCCTTAATAATTAGGATCTTCATTTAAAAACTGCATTTTGTGGTTACTTGTGTTATCTTTGTCTAATATTAAAATTTGTTTTGACATCTGAAATATTTAAGTATGACAAACATGCAAAAGAATGAGAAATCAGGAAGGGGCAAACAACTTTTCACACATACACATATACATATATATATATATTCATCCCACAATGTCACATTCATGGTAGAAGAGAGGGATTGGTAAGATGGAACAACCATTACAAACCAGCCACCTGATCAGACGTTATTGAACACCTTTCCAGAAGCTTTAATCAATCTTATCTACTGTTATTTTCTGAAGAGAGGAAACAAATGTCCTAAAAATAAAAAACTATAAAAATGAAAGTTAAAAGAAAATAAAAATAAATAATCGGCTCACCTCCACTATGAGCATTTCTTGCTCTTCTAATAATCCAAACTTTCCTAATTGTTCTTCTATTTGCTCCTGCGTCCTCATATTCCTCTCCAGCACAAATGATGCATGCTGGGGCTGTAAGAGCTGTAATAGAAGCCTAGAAGAACCATCAGAGGTCAGGCCCATCTGGTTACAGAAAGAACACAGATACACGCTGTATAAGACAATGGGATGGAAACAAGATTTTAAAAGGAGTTATCAAACACTTTTATACTCCACTGGATAGGTCATTAATATAAGATAGGTGGGGTCCAACCATCGGCCCCCCGATGATCAGCTGTCATCACCTCTGGCAAGATGCAGGCAATGTTCAAAGTGGAACAAAACCGCTCCGTACACTGCGGCCGCTGCCGGGTGCAGACCAGCTATTGAGGAGTACCGGAGGTGATCTGCAGCACCAGGCAGTGGCCACTGGGGTGCGCTCTGTTCACAAGTTACATCCGGCCGTTGCCAGAGCTATAAACAGCTTATTGGTGGGGAGCCAAGAGTCGGACCTACAACGATCTGATATAGACCACCTATTTTATGCATAAATCATCTGCATTAAAGTATTAGAGAACGTCTTTAAGAGCCCGGCATTTTCAGAGCCAAACTTCAGTCAACATCTAATAACCAATTACAATGTCTTTCTTAGGACTCGTTCACACGAATGTATTTTCAGTAGGAAAGTTGTCTGAGGAACAAATGGACGGCGCTCAGACCAATGGGATTCAATGGGAAAGTGCAGAGTAGTCATTTTTCTTTTTTGTCACTGATCGAATCTGTGTGTGAGCAAAAAATAAAGAAAGAAAATGGCAGCATGTCCTCGTTTCATCCGTCAGACAAGATTCACCCATTCAAGTCTATGGGTACAGAAAAAAATCTGCTTTTTACAGATACATTGCAATCCTGTAGCCCAGGAAACTGTAAATGGTTAAAAAGCCAGATTAGATCTGGACTGCACATGGACGACAAGTGAGAAAAGAATTCTCCCACTTTTCTGGATGAAACTCTGAATGATATTTTATCTGCTTGTGTGAACAGGCCCTTAGAGGTCTCGACAAGACGGAGGAGCTGATCCAGAGTGTCCAGGGAAAGCTAGCAGTCCAGGTAATGGCGGATACGGAGGCAACCATCCACATCGTGCTCCATGCCCTTCTAATCTGACCTCCGTGACAGTGATGCTCAGTGTAAAGCCTGAGCTCAGGAGATGTGGGCTCGGACCCTGTTCAGACACACTGGAACTGATCAATCTCCATTCAACATTATGAACGTAAACCTGGAGCACTGGCCCCACTCAAATATATTGTATTATGGTCAAATCATTCCCTTTAGGAGCTGAGTGCTGTGTAATAGAGGAGGATAAGGCCCCCCCGTATACAGCAATCTATTCTCTGATAGGCGAGAGGGAAGAGACGTCATCTCCTTTCTGATAATGTCCCCTGTATCCTGCTGACAGTGATTGTGCCATCCCAGCCGGTGACACTAGAGCCGCTCCCCGCTCTTAGGCTATGTGCCCATGTAAAACCGTCTGCCATGCCAAGCAATGTGAATTGGGATGTGCTGTGCACATGATGCGCTAATTAGCGCGCCGAATTCGCATTGCAACACGCAGCATGACCATTTCTACCGCGATTACGCGGCCATTGAAAAGCAGCAAACCCGCAGGTATATGTGGATTTACTGCGTTTCAATTAAATTCAATGGCCCGAGAATTTGCAGCGTAATCGGGGTGTGTGTGGTACCCAGGATGAAGAAGAGACTACAACTCCTCTTCATCCCGGCTACCAAGCGGTGAAAAAAAGAAATAAATAAGTTAAAAATAAAAAACCCTGTATACTCCCCTCTCCGGTCTGCTCCCGGCGGCGTCCTCTCTCCTCGGCGTCCAGCGGTGTACTGGCAGGACCTGCGGTGACGTCATCTAGTCAGCTGATGGTCACGCGACCACTGACGTCAGAGGTCAGGTGATGGTCGCGTGCCCATCAGCTGACTAAATGACGTCACCGCAGGTCCTGCCAGTATACCGCGGGACGCTGAAGAGAGAGAACGCCGCCGGGAGGAGACTGGAGAGGTGAGTATACAGGGTTTTTATTATTTTTAACTTTTTAATTCTTTTTTTTTTTACTATAGATGCAGCATTTAAAGCATCTAAGTTGGTCACACAATATAAATCCATGCCGGTTGCCGGTTGCATGGATTTATATTGTGCAACCAATTTGTCAAGCACTTTTCCAGGTGATGCTCAAAATCACTTGGAAAAGTGCTTGAAAAAACGCTGAAAAAATGCTGAGAAAACACTTCTCTCTGGCAGAAAAAATGCATGTAAATCTGCTACGTGTGCACATAGCCTTAGCGTGTATGTGCTGTACTTATCATTCAGGACTGTGCAAAGACCTGCCTGTGACCAAAAGAACAACAAGGCTGTGTGCACACGCTGCAGATTTGGTGCGTTTTTCAATGGAACAGGCTGCCACGAGAGGCGGTGAATTCTCCTTCAATGGAAGTCTTCAAACAGAGGCTGGACAGACATTTGTCTGAGATGGTTTAGTGAATCCTGCATTGAGCAGGGGTTGGACACTAGGACCCTGGAGGTTCCTCCAATTCTAATGTTCTAGGATTCTATGTATAAACACCAGCTGCAATCTTCCATGGAGAAGTAACTGTGGTTTCAGGAGAACTTGCAGCAGAAGGTCTGTGCCTTCCGCTAGCTCCTCCCCCTTCCGCTAGCTCCTCCCCTTCCTTCTTTAAAGAGTATTAATAGCACTAACTGTCATCTATCTCACTAATAGGAAAGTTTGTCTTCACTGAATACAGATTTTACAGATGTTACCGCGAATTGAGACTGAAAGATCAATCCAGCAGGAAAAAGAAGACTTCTCTGATAAGATTATAAAATGTGTAATATTAATTTACAAAACAAAAATTAAAACAATGGTTATTCTTTAACTAGTGAAGCACTTAGGACACGGATTCATTAAGACTGGCCATATTCAAGCTGCTCTTGATGAGGGAGCGCGCTGGAGTCAGACGGTCCAGATTCATTAAGTGGCGCATGAATTATGCGCTTCTGACAAGTGGTGTGTGCACCTTGCCACAAATCTTACTCCAGTCACGGACTGGAGTAAGATTTCTGATGTAAGGGAAGCCACAGTTTGCTATGAATTAGACAAGCTGTGGTGCCACACTTCCATCCTGCCCCAACTCTGCCCATTTTGGTGAAGCTGGGCAAAACTGACGTGAAAACACCAAACGTCACAGCATTTTTGATCAACTCAATAATGTACGAGGTGTATGAAGCGGAGCCGCGCGTGGACGGGGTGTGCGGAGCGGAGCCGCGCGTGTACGAGGTGTGTGGAGTGGAGCCGCGCGTGTACGAGGTGTGTGGAGTGGAGCCGCGCGTGTACGAGGTGTGTGGAGCGGAGCCGCGCGTGTACGAGGTGTGCGGAGCGGAGCCGCGCGTGTACGAGGTGTGCGGAGCGGAGCCGCGCGTGTACGAGGTGTGCGGAGCGGAGCCGCGCGTGTACTAGGTGTGCGGAGCAGAGCCCCGCGTGTACGAGGTGTATGGAGCGGAGCCGCTCGTGTACTAGGTGTGCGGAGCGGAGCCGCGGGTGTACGAGGTGTACAGGGCAGAGCCGCGCATGTATGAGGTGTGCGGAGCGGAGTCGAGCGTGTACGAGGTGTGCGGAACCACGCGTATACGAGGTGTGCGGAGCAGAGCCACACGTGTACAAGGTGTGCGGAGCGGAGCCGCGCGTGTACGAGGTGTGCAGAGCAGAGCAGCGCATGTACGACGTGTAAGGAGCGGAGACGCGCCTGTACGAGGTGTGCGGAGCAGAGTCGTGCGTTTACGAGGTGTGCAGAGCAGCGCATGTACGGCGTGTAAGGAGCGGAGACGCGCGTGTACGATGTGTGCAGAGCAGAGCCGTGAATGTACGAGGTGTACGGAGCGGAGCCGCACGTGTCCGAGGTGTGCGGAGCGGAGTGGAGCCGCACGTGTACAATGTGTACGGAGCGAGGCCGCGCAAGTACGAGGTGTACGGAGCGAAACTGCGCAAGTACGAGGTGTACGGCGCGGAGCCGCGTGTGTACGACGTGTACGGAGCAGAGCCGCGCGTGCACGAGGTGTGCGGAGTGGAGCCGCGCGTATACGAGTTGTGCGGAGAGGGGCCGCGCGTGTACGAGTTTTACGGAATGGAGACGCGCGTGTACGAGTTGTACGGAGCGGAGCCGAGCGTGTATGATGTGTGCGAAACGGAGCCGCGCGTGTACGAGGTGTATGGAGCAGAGCTGCGCATTTACGAGTGTGCGGAGCGGATCCGCGCTTGTACAAGGTATACTGAGCGGAGCTGTGCGTGTACGAGGTGTGCAGAGCGGAGGCGCGCGTGTATGAGGTGTATAGAGCGGAACTGTGCGTGTACGAGTTGTGCGGAGCGGAGCCGCGCGTGTACAAAGTGTACAGAGAAAAGCCGCGCGTGTACGAGCTGTACGGAGCCGGCCGAATGTGTACGAGGTGTACGGAGCAGAGCAGCGCGTGTACGAGTGTGCGGAGCCGAGCCGCGCGTGTAAGAGTGTGCGGAGCCGAGCATGTATGAGGTGTGCAGAGCGGAGCCGCGCGTGTACTAGGTGTGTGGAGCGGAGACACGCGTGTACGAGGTGTGTGGAGTGGAGCCGCGCGTGTACGAGGTGTGTGGAGCGGAGCTGCGCGTGTACGAGGTGTGTGGAGCGGAGCTGCGCGTGTACGAGGTGTGTGGAGCGGAGCTGCGCGTGTACGAGGTGTGTGGAGCGGAGCTGCGCGTGTACGAGGTGTGTGGAGCGGAGCTGCGCGTGTACGAGGTGTGTGGAGCGGAGCTGCGCGTGTACGAGGTGTGTGGAGCGGAGCTGCGCGTGTACGAGGTGTGTGGAGTGGAGCCGCGCGTGTACGAGGTGTGTGGAGCGGAGCTGCGCGTGTACGAGGTGTGTGGAGCGGAGCTGCGCGTGTACGAGGTGTGTGGAGTGGAGCCGCGCGTGTACGAGGTGTGTGGAGCGGAGCTGCGCGTGTACGAGGTGTGTGGAGTGGAGCCGCGCGTGTACGAGGTGTGTGGAGCGGAGCTGCGCGTGTACGAGGTGTGCGGAGCGGAGCCGCGCGTGTACTAGGTGTACGGAGCGGAGCCGCGCGTGTACTAGGTGTGCGGAGCAGAGCCCCGCGTGTACGAGGTGTATGGAGCGGAGCCGCTCGTGTACTAGGTGTGCGGAGCGGAGCCGCGGGTGTACGAGGTGTACAGAGCAGAGCCGCGCATGTATGAGGTGTGCGGAACCACGCGTATACGAGGTGTGCGGAGCAGAGCCACACGTGTACGAGGTGTGCGGAGCGGAGCCGCGCGTGTACGAGGTGTGCAGAGCAGAGCAGCGCATGTACGACGTGTAAGGAGCGGAGACGCGCGTGTACGAGGTGTGCGGAGCAGAGTCGTGCGTTTACGAGGTGTGCAGAGCAGCGCATATACGGCGTGTAAGGAGCGGAGACGCGCATGTACGATGTGTGCAGAGCAGAGCCGTGAATGTACGAGGTGTACGGAGCGGAGCCGCACGTGTCCGAGGTGTGCGGAGCGGAGTGGAGCCGCACGTGTACAATGTGTACGGAGCGAGGCCGCGCAAGTACGAGGTGTACGGAGCGAAACTGCGCAAGTACGAGGTGTACGGCGCGGAGCCGCGTGTGTACGACGTGTACGGAGCAGAGCCGCGCGTGCACGAGGTGTGCGGAGTGGAGCCGCGCGTATACGAGGTGTGCGGAGAGGGGCCGCGCGTGTACGAGTTTTACGGAATGGAGACGCGCGTGTACGAGTTGTACGGAGCGGAGCCGAGCGTGTATGATGTGTGCGAAACGGAGCCGCGCGTGTACGAGGTGTATGGAGCAGAGCTGCGCATTTACGAGTGTGCGGAGCGGATCCGCGCTTGTACAAGGTATACTGAGCGGAGCTGTGCGTGTACGAGGTGTGCAGAGCGGAGGCGCGCGTGTATGAGGTGTATAGAGCGGAACTGTGCGTGTACGAGTTGTGCGGAGCGGAGCCGCGCGTGTACAAAGTGTACAGAGAAAAGCCGCGCGTGTACGAGCTGTACGGAGCGGGCCGAACGTGTACGAGGTGTACGGAGCAGAGCAGCGCGTGTACGAGTGTGCGGAGCGGAGCCGCGCGTGTAAGAGTGTGCGGAGCCGAGCATGTATGAGGTGTGCAGAGCGGAGCCGCGCGTGTACTAGGTGTGTGGAGCGGAGACACGCGTGTACAAGGTGTGCAGAGTGGAGCTGCGCGTGTACGAGGTGTGCGGAGCGGAGCCGCGCGTGTACGAGGTGTATGGAGCGGAGACACGCGTGTACAAGGTGTGCAGAGCAGAGCCGTACGTGTACGAGGTGTGTGGAGCAGAGCCGCGCGTGTACGAGGTGTGTGGAGCAGAGCCGTGCGTGTAAGAAGTGTGCGGAGCCGAGCATGTATGAGGTGTGCAGAGCGGAGCCGCGCGTGTACTAGGTGTGTGGAGCGGAGACACGCGTGTACAAGGTGTGCAGAGTGGAGCTGCGCGTGTACGAGGTGTATGGAGCGGAGACACGCGTGTACGAGGTGTGCAGAGCAGAGCCGTACGTGTACGAGGTGTGTGCAGCAGAGCCGCGCGTGTACGAGGTGTGTGGAGCAGAGCCGCGCGTGTAAGAGGTGTGCGGAGCGGAGCCGCGCGTGTACAAGGTGTGCGGAGCAGAGCCGCACATGTACGAGTGTGCGGAGGGGAGCCAATTGTGTACAAAGTGTGCGGAGTGGAGCGGATCCACACGTGTACAAAGTGTACGGAGCGGAGCCACGCGTGTATGAGCTGTACAGAGCGGAGCCGTGCATGTACGAGGTGTGCAGAGCGGAGCTGCACGTGTACAAAGTGTATGGAGCGAAACCATGCGTGTACAAGGTGTACGGAGCAGAGCCAATCGTGTATGAGTTGTACGGAGCGGAGCCGCATGTGTACGAGGTGTGCGGAGCGGATCCGCGCGTGTACAAAGTGTACAGAGAAAAGCCGCGCGTGTACGAGCTGTACGGAGCGGGCCGCACGTGTACGAGGTGTACGGAGCAGAGCAGCACATGTACGAGTGTGCGGAGCGGATCCACGCGTGTACAGGGTGTACGGAGCGGAGCTTAGCGTGTACGAGGTGTGCAGAGCGGAGCCGTGCGTGTACGGGGTATGTGGAGCAGAGCCGCGCAAGTACAAGGTGTGGAGAGGAGACACGCGTGTACGAGGTGTGTGGAGTACAGCCGCGCGTGTACGAAGTGTGCGGAGCGGAGTCGCGCGTGTACGAGGTGTGCAGAGCAGAGCCGCACATGTACGAGTGTGCGGAGCGGAGCCAATCGTGTACGAGGTGTGCGGAGCGGAGCCAATCGTGTACGAGGTGTGCGGAGCGGATCCACGCGTGTACAAAGTGTACGGAGCGGAGCCGCGCGTGTATGAGCTGTACGGAGCGGAGCCGTGCATGTACGAGGTGTGCAGAGCAGAGCTGCGCGTGTACAAAGTGTATGGAGCGGAGCCGCGCGTGTACGAGGTGTGCGGAGCGGATCCGCGAGTGTACAAAGTGTACGGAGCGGAGCCGCACGTGTGCGAGCTGTACGGAGCGGAGCCGCGCGTGGACGAGCTGTACGGAGCGGAGCCGCACGTGTACGAGCTGTACAGAGCGGAGCCGTGCATGTACAAGGTGTGCAGAGCGCAGACATGCGTGTACAAGGTGTGCGGAGCGGACCCACGCGTGTACAAGGTTTGCGGAGCAGAGCCGCAAGTGTACGAGTGTGCGGAGCTTAGCCGCTCGTGTACAAGGTGTACGGAGCAGAGCCGCGCGTGTATGTGGTGTGTGGAGCGGATCCGTGTGTGTACAAGCTGTACGGAGTGGAGCCGCGCGTGTTGAGCTGTACGGAGCGGAGCCGCGCGTGTACGAGCTGTACGGACCGGAGTCGTGCATGTACGATGTGCAGAACGGAGCTGCGCGTGTACAAAGTGTATGGAGCGGAACCGTGCGTGTACGAGATGTGCGGAGCAGAGCTGCGCATGTATGAGTGTGCGGAGTCACGCGTGTACGAGGTGTGCAAAGCGGAGTTGCGCGTGTACAAGGTGTGCGGAGCGGAGCCGCGCATGTACAAGGTGTGCGGAGCGGAGCCGCGAATGTACGAGGTGTGTGGAGCGGAGCCGTGTGTGTATGAGGTGTACACAGCAGAGCAGCGCGTGTACGAGTGTGTGGAGCGGATCCGCGCATGTACGAGTGTGCGCAGTGGAGCTGCGCGTGTACGAAATGTGCAGAGCGGAGCCGCGCATGTACGAGGTGTGTGGAGCGGAGACACGCATGTACGAGGTGTGTGGAGCTGAGCCGCACGTGTACGAGGTGTGCGGAGCGGAGCCGCGCGTGTACGAGTTGTGGAGCGGAGCCGCGCGTGTACGAGTTGTGGAGCACAGCCGTGCGTGTACGAGGTGTGCAGAGTGGAGACAAGCGTGTATGAGGTGTGTGGAGCAGATCCGCACGTGTAGAAGGTGTACGGAGCGGAGCCGCGCATGTACGAGCTGTACGGAGCGAGCCACGCGTGTTGAGCTGTACGGAGCGGAGCCGCGCGTGTACGAGCTGTACGGAGCGGAGCCGTGCATGTACGATGTGCAGAACGGAGCTGCGCGTGTACAAAGTGTACGGAGCGGAGCCACGCATGTACGAGCTGTACGGAGCGGAACCTTGCATGTACGAGGTGTGCGGAGCAGAGCTGCGCTTGTACGAGGTGTGCGGAGCGGAGCCACGCGTGTACGAGGTGTACAGAGCAGAGCAGCGCGTGTACGAGTGTGTGGAGCGGAGTCGCGCGTGTATGAGGTGTACGGAGCAGAGCCACGCGTGTACGCGGTGTACGGAGGGGTATTGCGCGTCTATGAGGTGTACGGAGCAGAGCCGCGCGTGTACGAGGTGTATAGAGCGGAACCGCGCTTCTACGAGTTGTACGGAGTTGAGCCGCACATGTACAAGGCGTACAGAGCAGCGTCGCGTGTGTACGAGGTGTACAGAGCAGAGCAGCATGTGTACGAGTGTGCAGAGCTGGAGAGGAGCCGCGCGTGTGCGAGATGTACGGAGCGAAGCAACGCGTGTACGAGGTGTACGGAGCGGAGCCACATGTGTACTAGGTGTACGGAGCAGAGCCGCGCATGTACAAGGTGTGCGGAGCGGAGCCGCATGTGTACGAGGTGTACAGAGCAGAGCAACGAGTGTGCGGAGCAGATCCGCGCTTGTACTAGGTGTACTGCGCGGAGCCGCACGTGTACTAGCTGTACGGAGCATAGCTGTGCATGTACGAGGTGTACGGATCAGAGCCGCACGTGTATGAGTGTGCAGAGCGGAGCCGCGCGTGTACGAGGTGTACAGAGCAGAGCAGCGTGTGTACGAGTTTGCGGAGCGGATCCGCACGTGTACAAGGTGTACGGAGCGGAGCCGCGCATGTACAAGCTGTACGGAGC
This sequence comes from Phyllobates terribilis, assembly GCF_046119375.1. Classification (NCBI taxonomy): domain Eukaryota; kingdom Metazoa; phylum Chordata; class Amphibia; order Anura; family Dendrobatidae; genus Phyllobates; species Phyllobates terribilis. Next base: position 1,447,285 of record NW_027362957.1, read on the forward strand.
GGAGCCGCACGTGTACGAGCTGTACGGAGCGGAGCCCCGCGTGTACGAGGTGTACGGATCAGAGCAGTGCGTGTACGAGGTGTACGGATCAGAGCTGCGCGTGTACGAGTGTGCGGAGCGGAGCCGCACGTGTATGAGGTGTACGGAGCGGAGCCGCGAGTTTACGAGGTGTACAGAGCGGAGCCACGCATTTACGAGGTTTACAGAGCGGAGCTGCGTGTGTACGAGGTGTGCGGAGCCGCACGTGTACGACATTTAAGGAGTGGAGCCGTGCGTGTACGAGCTGTAGGGAGAGGAGCCGTGCGTGTACGAGGTGTGCAGAGTGGAGCTCAGCGTGTATGAGGTTGTGGAGCAGAAACACACGTGTACGAGGTGTGCGGAGCGGAGCCGTGTGTGTGCGAGGTGTACGGAGCGGAGCCACGAGTGTATGAGGTGTACGTAGCGGAGCCGCACGTGTACTACGTGTAAGGAGCATAGTCGCGCGTGTACGAAGTGTGCAGAGCGGAGCCGCGCATGTACGAGGTGTACAGAGCAGATCCGCACGTGTACGAGCTGCACGGAGCGGAGCTGAGCGTGTACGAGTTGTACGGAGCGGAGTCGCACATGTACGAGTGTTTGAAGCGGAGCTGCGTGTGTAAGAGGTGTACACAGTGGAGCTGAGTGTGTACGAGGTGTACGGAGCTGAGTCGCGCTTGTACGAGTGTGCGGAGCAGAGTCGCGCGTGTACGAAGTGTATGGAGCAGAGTCGCGCGTGTACGAGTGTGCGAAACGGAGCTGCGTGTGTACGAGGTGTACAGAGTGGAGCCGAGTGTGTACGAGGTGTACGGAGCTGAGTCGCGCTTGTATGATGTGTGCAGAGCATAGCCGCGCGTGTGCGAGGTGTACAGAGCAGCGCGTGTACGAGTGTGCAGAGCTGGAGCGGAGCCGCACGTGTACGAGATGTATGGAGCGAAGCCACGCGTTTACGAGGTGTACGGAGAGGAGCCACGCGTGTACGAGGTGTACAGAGCGGAGCCGCGCGTGTACGACCTGCACGGAGCGGAGCCGAGCGTGTACGGAGCTGAGTTGCGCGTGTACGAGTGTACAGAGTGGAGCCGAGTGTGTACAAGGTGTACGGAGCGGAGTAGTGCTTGTATGATGTGTGCGGAGCGGAGCCACGCGTGTACGAGGTGTATGGAGCAGAGCTGCGCAATTACGAGTCTGCGGAGCGGAGCCGCGCGTGTACGAGGTGTGCGGAGTGGAGCCACGCGTGTACGAGGTGTACAGAGCAGAGCAGCGCGTGTCCGAGTGTGCGGAGCAGAGTCGGACGTGTACGAGGTGTACGGAGCGGAGCCACGCGTGTAGGAGGTGTACGGAGCAGAGCCGCGTGTGTACTAGGTGTACAGAGTGGTGCCGCGCATGTACGATTTGTACGAAGCTGAGCCGCGTGTGTACAAGACGTACGGAGCAGCGTCGTGTGTGTACGATGTGTGCGGAGCAGAGACGCGCGTGTACGAGTATGCGGAGCGGAGCCGCCCATGTACGAGATGTGCAGAGCGGAGCCGCGCGTGTACGAGATGTGCAGAGCGGAGCCGCGCGTGTACGAAGTGTACAGAGCAGAGCAGCGCGTGTACGAGTGTGCGGAGCTGGAGCGGAACCTCGCGTGTACGAGATGTATGGAGCGGAGACACGCGTGTATGAGGTGTGCGGAGTGGATCCACGCGTGTACAAGGAGTATGGAGCGGAGCAGCGAGTGTATGAGCTGTACAGAGCAGAGCCGTGCGTGTACGAGGTGTGCAGAGCGGAGGCGCGCGTGTATGAGGTGTATGGAGCGGAGCTGTGCGTGTACGAGGTGTGCGGAGCCGCACATGTACGAGTGTGTGGAGGCCAGCGTGTATGAGGTGTGCAGAGCGGAGCCGCGCGTGTACGAGTGTGCGGAGTGGAGCTGCGCGTCTACGAGGTGTGCGGAGTGGAGCCGCACGTGTACGAGGTGTGTGGAGCGGAGACACGCTTGTACGAGGTGTGTGGAGCGGAGACACGCGTGTACGAGGTCTGTGGAGCAGAGCCAATCGTGTATGAGGTGTACGGAGCGGAGCCGCGCGTGTACGAGGTGTGCAGAGTGGAGCGGATCCGCGCGTCTACAAAGTGTACGGAGCGGAGCTGCGCGTGTACGAGCTGTACGGAGCGGAGCCGTGCGTGTACGAGCTGTACGGACCAGAGCCGCACGTGTACAAGCTGTACAGAGCGGAGCCGTGCATGTACGAGGTGTGCAGAGCGGAGCCGCGCGTGTACGAGGTGTGCTGAGCAGAGCCACGCGTGTACGAGGTGTGCGGAGCAGAGCCGCACGTGTACGAGTGTGTGGAGCTTAGCCGCTCGTGTACGAGGTGTACGGAGCGGAGCCGCGCATGTACGAGGTGTATGGAGCGGAGACACGCGTGTATGAGGTGTGCGGAGCGGATCCATGCATGTACAAGGTGTACGGAGTGGAGCCGCGCGTGTAGGAGCTGTAAGGAGCGGAGCCGCGCGTGTACGAACTGTACGGAGCGGAGCCGTGCGTATACGACGTGTGCAGAGCGGAGCTGCGCGTGTACAAAGTGTATGGAGCGGAACCGTGCGTGTACGAGGTGTGCGGAGCAGAGCTGCGCGTGTACGAGTGTGCGATGCCGCACGTGTACAAGGTGTGCAAAGCAGAGCCGCACGTGTATGAGGTGTGTGGAGCGGAGCCGTGCGTGTACAAGGTGTGCGGAGCGGAGCCGCGCGTGTACGAGGTGTGTGGAGCGGAGCCGTGCGTGTTCGAGGTGTACAGAGCAGAGCACTGCGTGTACGAGTGTGCGATGCCGCACGTGTACAAGGTGTGCAAAGCAGAGCCGCACGTGTATGAGGTGTGTGGAGCGGAGCCGTGCGTGTACAAGGTGTGCGGAGCGGAGCCGCGCGTGTACGAGGTGTGTGGAGCGGAGCCGTGCGTGTTCGAGGTGTACAGAGCAGAGCACTGCGTGTACGAGTGTGCGCAGCGGAGCCGCACGTGTACGAAATGTGCAGAGCAGAGCAGCGCGTGTACGAGGTGTGTGGAGCTGAGCCGCGCGTGTACGAGGTGTGTGGAGCACAGCCGCGCATGTATGAGGTGCGCGGAGCGGAGCGGATCCGCACGTGTACAAGGTGTACGGAGCAGAGCCGCGCGTGTACGAGCTGTACGGAGCGGAACCGTGCGTGTACGAGGTGTGCAGAGCGGAGCCGCACGTGTACGAGGTGTGTGGAGCAGAGACATGCATGTACGAGGTGTACGAGCTGCACGGAGCGGAGCCGAGCGTGTACGAGTTGTACGGAGCGGAGTCGCGCATGTACGAGTGTTTGAAGCGGAGCTGCGTGTGTAAGAGGTGTACACAGTGGAGCCGAGTGTGTACGAGGTGTATGGAGCTGAGTCGCGCTTGTACGAGTGTGCGGAGCAGAGTCGCGTGTGTACGAAGTGTATGGAGCAGAGTCGCGCGTGTACGAGTGTGCGAAACGGAGCTGCGTGTGTACGAGGTGTACAGAGTGGAGCCGAGTGTGTACGAGGTGTACGGAGCTGAGTCGCGCTTGTATGATTTGTGCAGAGCATAGCCGCGCGTGTGCGAGGTGTACAGAGCAGCGCGTGTACGAGTGTGCAGAGCTGGAGCGGAGCCGTACGTGTACGAGATGTACGGAGCGAAGCCACGCGTTTACGAGGTGTACGGAGAGGAGCCACGCGTGTACGAGGTGTACAGAGCGGAGCCGCGCGTGTACGACCTGCACGGAGCGGAGCCGAGCGTGTACGGAGCTGAGTTGCGCGTGTACGAGTGTACAGAGTGGAGCCGAGTGTGTACAAGGTGTACGGAGCGGAGTCGTGCTTGTATGATGTCTGCGGAGCGGAACCGCGCGTGTACGAGGTGTGCGGAGCGGAGCCATGCGTGTACGAGGTATATGTAGCACCCTGAGGATTCGGCTGCTACAGGAGTATTGCACCTCAGCCAGAGGTGTGATATTCCACTCCCGGGTAAGGATGGAGTGTGGAACTGAGCTCAGATAGACTGCATGCACTACACACATCCCATTTCCGGGGGGCAGACCAACGGTACTCCCACTTAAGAAATGTGCAGGTACGACCGAGTCTGTCCCTGGCTGGAGTGGGAGGGGGGTGGAACATCCCAGTAGTGTAGGGGCAGATAGGGGGAGCAGTCTGGGTAGTGCTAGGAGCTCATTGGGTGCTGGTCACCTGAGCTCACACATAGAGGGAGTATATAAGGTGGGAACCATCTTAGATCAGGGTCTTGCAGAGGAGTCTTTTGTAGAAGGCTGGTCAGTCTGTCAGTCTTTTGCAGAGCAGTGGAGGAAAGCAGAGGAGCAGAGCAGCCCCAAGGCCCAGAGAGAGAGAGGAGAAAGAAGGACCCAGAGGGGGAGAAAGAAGGAACTCTGAGAGCCCAAACTAAATCAAAGGGTGAAGAGTTGGCACAAGGGTACCGGAGCCCAAACTGGTGGAGGGCACTAATCCTCAGCCAGAGACCGGAGGCCGTGGGCAGAATCTGCCATGGCCACCCACTATATCCACCCGGAAGGCAGACCACGCATAGGGTCAGGGAACCCAGAGACAAGGGTTTACCAACAAGAGGCCCGAGGGAGCCGGACATAGGTGGATCCCTGGTGGGGACGGCCAGAGAAGAGGACAGGACAGAAAGGGAGCTCAGGACCACGCTCCAGAACTACTTGGGGGTTGGCCGAGTCCAGGACCTGGTGGACGCAGCACGGCTCGGGTGGTCACTCAAGGCCGGAGTGACCGGAACAACAGCAGTGAGTAAAAACCCTGAACTGCAGAACCCGACTCTGTCTCTCATTACCATCCTCCCTGCACCTCTACAACCACCATCCTCTGCACCTGACCCCCTGAGGCTATACCCCTCCCGTTGGGGGTTATACTACCTGAGCTGCGCACACACCATCAGCCTCAGCGGACCCTGCTGCAGCGGCGGCCGTAGTGACCGCAATTCAACGGGTGGCGTAGTCGACATAAAGAACTTTCAGTAACATCTGTAGGACTGCCACAGCCTGAGCTTGACACCCTGGGCACGGACCGGGTCACAGCCGCTCGGAGACTACAACCCCCATCTGATCCGGCTCCGGGTATTCCCCTAAAGAATATGGACCAGGGGGCGCGTCAACTTTGGCGTAGTCGGCAGGATAACGTGCCCGCAACAACCGGGTACTGCGTGCCTGAAGAAAAGTTCACCGTTACCTCAAAAAGAAGTCTCCCGCCGGTTCCGGAGGGTCCCCGCCATCGGACCCCATCACCAGTCGATTCCTGCCGGTTGTCCGCCATTTGCAGTTTTTTCCCGCCATCTGCAGAGTTTCCCGCCACTGGGAGACGATTCCCGCCATTTCCAAAGATTTCCCGCCTTGGAAGAGCGGACGCCATTATGGGCGTGCCAGAGGATGGCAAGAAGCCGCCTCCCATCGTGGGCCAGGACGAAGAATGGCGCCAAAAGCGGAAACCGCCCCCACCAACAGAGACTGTGATGCTAGAGGTGTCCATCAGCGTGAAGGAACTGCCCCTGGAGCTGACAATCACCAAGTTGCCCCGGGACCGCCCTCGAAGTGGGAGGAGACAGAACAAAAGAGCAAAGATGGGTGCCGCCTGGAGCAGTCTGGAGAGAGCGCACCCGGAGACAAGAAGCCTGGAGCAGAGTCCAGAGAAAGCCTACCCGGAGATGGAAGGAGAGCAGAGCAGCACCGACCCACTGGTCAGGAGCCTGCTGGAAGCAACAAGCCCACTAGGCTTAGTGGAGATCTTAGCACAGCTCCCCCGAGATCGGGAGTGTGCACAGACTGCGCTGGAGGGCCTCGCACAGAGGATGGCCCGGGTGCAGCGAGAGACGTTGGCGGAGTGGAGCCGTGAGATGGCCCAGCAGACAAGAACCCGTCAGCGGAGCACGCCACCCGAGACGAGGAGACAGACCGCCTCTGAGGATGGCGCAGGAGGACTCAAGGCCGGAGACGGCGCCGAGAAGGGAGCCGAACGAATGGAGGCAGGTAAAGGGGACGTCTTTACCCCAAACCGGGAAACCGTGTGCCTGCCCCAGCTCCCCGTCGCAGAGCCTGAAGTACCCCCTGCCGTGCCCGTCGCTGCAACGTCACCGCCGCAGACTAGGCCTCAACCGGAAGCCACCGCCGCGACCCCTGTGACGTCACACGCCTCGACCCCGAGCGTGGCCAAGCAGGAAGTACCATCAGCCTGGTCGCAAGGCCTAGTACCCCCGGGCGCCGCAATACCAACAGCGCCCCCTACCTCCGCGGAGCCCCCGGCCTGGTCGCAGGGCCAAGTAACACAGGGCGCCGCCGTCCTTACGGTGCCCTTTACTTTCAAGGTGCCCCAAGCCTGGTCGCAAGGCCTGGGCAACCCGGGCGCCGCTACCACCACTGCGCCCATAAAAACAAGAGTGCCGCACCTGGGTGAAGACCTGTTGGCCCAGCATACGTGCCCGGATGGGCAGCCCTTTGTCTGGCCCCAAGAATACATCCAGCTGGAGCTGCAAAAAGCAAGGGCCATGTGCGAACCCCTGATCCCGGCTCCAAAGCCCGTAAAGAGGATCTCGCCCCCGCTAGAAGAGACCCAGTTTGAGTGGGACCCCACCGGAGAAGACCTCATGGGGTTCACTCAGGAGACTCGGGCAGCCGCAGCGGAGCGTGCAGAGTGCTGCCGGCAGCAGCTCGAGGTCTTTGAGAGGGAGCGGAGAGAGAGGCGGGTCCGGGAACAGCAAGCCCAAGTAAGGAGCGCGGAGCAGAAGAGCCGGACCAGGAGAGACCCCCGTGCAGCGCATGGTCCCCGTACCATCGGGACTGTGATAAAATTCAACCTGCAGCATGGGTGGGGTTTCATCAGGGATCACCACACCCCCGGCGACGTCTTCGTGACCAGAAGAGACGTTGAGTCCCATCTGCCGGAGGGACACAGAGGTCGTGACCTGTATTTAGGGGACGAGGTCACCTTCACCCGGCACAAGTGTGCCAAAGGACCCTACGCCCTCCATGTGCATCGCCTGACGGAGGAGGAGCTGCGGTGTCAGGAGGAGCAAGAGGACCCGGACGGGTCTGAAACTGAAACTGTCCACAAAGAAAGAGCAGGAGGACGCCGTCGTTGAGTACGGTAGTGAAGAGACTGTAAAATAGTTACCCGTCGGGGTACCAAAAACTGTTGCTGCTATTATAGTCCCCGTTGGGACCAGCGAATTGAACTGTTAAGCCGTGTGTCCCCTATCCATAACCTGGCCGAGGACTGAGAGCGGCCACCTTCCCTTTGTATATAGTTGCGCTTCCTAAAGCGCCCCCTACTGGTTTTATAGGAAAACCATTTTTCTTCAAGGAACTGTCGCACTTTTCCCGGTCACAAGTTGCACCGTGACCGGAGGAACCAGAAGCAAGAAGAGTTTGCCAGAATGTTATTTATGAAAAGTTTTGATGCTGCTAATATATGACGTTTTATATGTTCTATTATGTTGTTTATGCAAAAATTGTATGTTTTGGTGTTTTATTATCTTACAGCCCGAGGACGTGCTGTGGTTTACCAGGGGGGAATGTAGCACCCTGAGGATTCGGCTGCTACAGGAGTATTGCACCTCAGCCAGAGGTGTGATATTCCACTCCCGGGTAAGGATGGAGTGTGGAACTGAGCTCAGATAGACTGCATGCACTACACACATCCCATTTCCGGGTAGCAGACCAACGGTACTCCCACTTAAGAAATGTGCAGGTACGACCGAGTCTGTCCCTGGCTGGAGTGGGAGGGGGGTGGAACATCCCAGTAGTGTAGGGGCAGATAGGGGGAGCAGTCTGGGTAGTGCTAGGAGCTCATTGGGTGCTGGTCACCTGAGCTCACACATAGAGGGAGTATATAAGGTGGGAACCATCTTAGATCAGGGTCTTGCAGAGGAGTCTTTTGTAGAAGGCTGGTCAGTCTGTCAGTCTTTTGCAGAGCAGTGGAGGAAAGCAGAGGAGCAGAGCAGCCCCAAGGCCCAGAGAGAGAGAGGAGAAAGAAGGACCCAGAGGGGGAGAAAGAAGGAACTCTGAGAGCCCAAACTAAATCAAAGGGTGAAGAGTTGGCACAAGGGTACCGGAGCCCAAACTGGTGGAGGGCACTAATCCTCAGCCAGAGACCGGAGGCCGTGGGCAGAATCTGCCACGGCCAACCACTATATCCACCCGGAAGGCAGACCACGCATAGGGTCAGGGAACCCAGAGACAAGGGTTTACCAACAAGAGGCCCGAGGGAGCCGGACATAGGTGGATCCCTGGTGGGGACGGCCAGAGAAGAGGACAGGACAGAAAGGGAGCTCAGGACCACGCTCCAGAACTACTTGGGGGTTGGCCGAGTCCAGGACCTGGTGGACGCAGCACGGCTCGGGTGGTCACTCAAGGCCGGAGTGACCGGAACAACAGCAGTGAGTAAAAACCCTGAACTGCAGAACCCGACTCTGTCTCTCATTACCATCCTCCCTGCACCTCTACAACCACCATCCTCTGCACCTGACCCCCTGAGGCTATACCCCTCCCGTTGGGGGTTATACTACCTGAGCTGCGCACACACCATCAGCCTCAGCGGACCCTGCTGCAGCGGCGGCCGTAGTGACCGCAATTCAACGGGTGGCGTAGTCGACATAAAGAACTTTCAGTAACATCTGTAGGACTGCCACAGCCTGAGCTTGACACCCTGGGCACGGACCGGGTCACAGCCGCTCGGAGACTACAACCCCCATCTGATCCGGCTCCGGGTATTCCCCTAAAGAATATGGACCAGGGGGCGCGTCATATACAGAGCAGAGCAGCGCGTGTCCGAGTGTGCAGAGCAGAGTCGGACGTGTGCGAGGTGTACGGAGCGGAGCCACGCGTGTAGGAGGTGTACGGAGCGGAGCCGCGTGTGTACTAGGTGTACAGAGTGGTGCCGCGCATGTACGATTTGTACGAAGCTGAGCCGCGCGTGTACAAGACGTACGGAGCAGCGTCGTATGTGTACGATGTGTGCGGAGCAGAGACGCGCGTGTACGAGTATGCGGAGCGGAGCCGCCCGTGTACGAGATGTGCAGAGCGGAGCCGCGCGTGTACGAGATGTGCAGAGCGGAGCCACGCGTGTACGAAGTGTACAGAGCAGCGCGTGTACGAGTGTGCGGAGCTGGAGCGGAACCTCGCGTGTACGAGATGTATGGAGCGGAGACACGCGTGTATGAGGTATGCGGAGTGGATCCACGCGTGTACAAGGAGTATGAAGCGGAGCAGCGAGTGTATGAGCTGTACGGAGCAGAGCCGTGCGTGTACGAGGTGTGCAGAGCGGAGGCGCGCGTGTATGAGGTGTATGAAGCGGAGCTGTGCGTGTACGAGGTGTGCGGAGCCGCACATGTACGAGTGTGTGGAGGCCAGCGTGTAAGAGGTGTGCAGAGCGGAGCCGCGCGTGTACGAGTGTGCGGAGTGGAGCTGCGCGTCTACGAGGTGTGCGGAGTGGAGCCGCACGTGTACGAGGTGTGTGGAGCGGAGACACGCTTGTACGAGGTGTGTGGAGCGGAGACACGCGTGTACGAGGTCTGTGGAGCAGAGCCAATCGTGTACGAGGTGTACGGAGAGGAGACAATCGTGTACGAGGTGTACGGAGCGGAGCCGCGCGTGTACGAGGTGTGCAGAGTGGAGCGGATCCGCGCGTCTACAAAGTGTACGGAGCGGAGCCGCGCGTGTACGAGCTGTACGGAGCGGAGCCGCGCGTGTACGAGCTGTACGGACCAGAGCCGCACGTGTACAAGCTGTACAGAGCGGAGCCGTGCATGTACGAGGTGTGCAGAGCGGAGCCGCGCGTGTACGAGGTGTGCTGAGCAGAGCCACGCGTGTACGAGGTGTGCGGAGCAGAGCCGCACGTGTACGAGTGTGTGGAGCTTAGCCGCTCGTGTACGAGGTGTACGGAGCGGAGCCGCGCATGTACGAGGTGTATGGAGGGGAGACGCGTGTATGAGGTGTGCGGAGCGGATCCATGCGTGTACAAGGTGTACGGAGTGGAGCCGCGCGTGTAGGAGCTGTAAGGAGCGGAGCCGCGCGTGTACAAACTGTACGCAGCGGAGCCGCGCGTATACGACGTGTGCAGAGCGGAGCTGCGCGTGTACAAAGTGTATGGAGCGGAACCGTGCGTGTACGAGGTGTGCGGAGCAGAGCTGCGCGTGTACGAGTGTGCGGTGCCGCACGTGTACAAGGTGTGCAAAGCAGAGCCGCACGTGTATGAGGTGTGTGGAGCGGAGCCGCGAGTGTACGTGGTGTGTGGAGAGGAGACACGCGTGTACGAGGTGTGTGGAGCGGAGCCGTGCGTGTACAAGGTGTGCGGAGTGGAGCCGCGCGTGTACGAGGTGTGTGGAGTGGAGCCGTGCGTGTTCGAGGTGTACAGAGCAGAGCACTGCGTGTACGAGTGTGCGGAGCGGATCCGCGCGTGTACGAGTGTGCGCAGCGGAGCCGCACGTGTACGAAATGTGCAGAGCAGAACAGCGCGTGTACGAGGTGTGTGGAGCGGAGACACGCGTGTACGAGGTGTGTGGAGCTGAGCCGCGCGTGTACGAGGTGTGTGGAGCACAGCCGCGCATGTATGAGGTGCGCGGAGCGGATCCGCACGTGTACAAGGTGTACGGAGCGGAGCCGCGCGTGTACAAGGTGTATGGAGCGGAGCCGCGCGTGTACGAGCTGTACGGAGAGGAGCCGCGCGTGTACGAGCTGTACGGAGAGGAGCCGCGCGTGTACAAGCTGTACGGAGCGGAACCGCGCGTGTACGAGGTGTGCAGAGCGGAGCCGCACGTGTACGAGGTGTGTGGAGCAGAGACACGCATGTACGAGGTGTGTGGAGCAGAGCCGCACGTGTACGAGGTGTGGGGAGCGGAGTCGAGCGTGTACGATGTGTGTGGAGTGGAGACACGCGTGTATGAGGTGTGTGGAGCTGAGCCGCGCGTGTACGAGGTGTACGGAGCGGAGCCAAGCGTGTATGAGGTGTACGGAGCAGAGCCGCACGTGTACAAGGTGTGCAGAGCTGCGCATGTACAAGGTGTGCGGAGCGGAGCCGCGCGTGTACGAGGTGTGTGGAGCGGAGCCGTGCGTGTTCGAGGTGCACAGAGCAGAGCACTGCGTGTACGAGTGTGCGGAGCGGATCCGCGTGTGTCCGAGTGTGCGCAGAGGAGCCGCGCGTGTATGAAATGTGCAGAGCAAAGCAGCGCGTGTACGAGGTGTGTGGAGCTGAAGACACGCGTGTACGAGGTGTGTGGAGCTGAGCCGTGCGTGTACGAGGTGTGTGAAGCACAGCCGCGCGTGTATGAGGTGCGCGGAGCGGAGCGGATTCGCACGTGTACAAGGTGTACGGAGCGGAGCCGCGCGTGTGCAAGGTGTAAGGAGCAGAGCCGTACGTGTACGAGCTGTACGGAGCGGAGCCGCGCGTGTACGAGGTGTACGGAGCGGAACCGTGCGTGTACGAGGTGTACGGAGCGGAGCCACGCTTGTACGAGGTGTACGGAGCGGAGCCACGCATGTTCGAGGTGTACAAAGCGGAGCCACGCGTGTAGGAGGTGTATGTAGCAGAGTCTCCAGTCTACGAGTGTGCGGAGCGGAGCCGCGTGTGTACGAGGTGTACAAAGCGGAGCCACGCGTGTAGGAGGTGTATGGAGCAGAGTCTCCAGTGTACGAGTGTGCGGAGCGGAGCCGCGTGTGTATGAGATGTAAGGAGCAGAGCCGGGCATGTACGAGTGTGCGGAGCGGAGCCGCGAGTGTACGAAGTGTACAGAGCAGAGTCACACGTGTATGAGGGGTACGGAGCAGAGCTGCGCATGTACGAGGTGTACGGAGCAGAGCCGCGCATGTACGAGTGTGCGGAGCGGAGCCACGCGTGTACGAGTGTGCGGAGCGGAGCCGCGAGTGTACGAGGTGTACGGAGCAGAGACGCGCGTGTACGAGGTGTACGGAGCAGAGCCGCGCGTATACGAGTGTGCGGAGCGGAGCCGCGCGTGTACGAGTGTGCGGAGCCGCGGGTGTACGAAGTGTACAGAGCAGAGCCGCGCGTGTACGAGTGTGCGGAGCGGAGCCGCGTGTGTACGAGATGTAAGGTGCAGAGCTGAGCGTGTATGAGTGTGCGGAGCGGAGCCGCGAGTGTACGAGGTGTTCGGAGCAGTCACGCGTGTATGAAGTGTACGGTGCAGAGCCGCGCGTGTACGAGGTGTACGGAGCAGAGCCGCGCGTGTACGAGTGTGCGAAGCGGAGCCTCCCATGTACGAGTGTGCGGAGCGGAGCCACGCGTGTACGAGGTGTACAGAGCAGAGCCGCACGTGTACGAGGTGTACAGAGCAGAGCAGCGAGTGTATGACGTGTAAGGAGCGGACCCACGCGTGTACGAGGTGTATGGAGCGGAGCCGCCTGTGTATGAGGTGTGCAGAGCGGAGCCGCGCATGTACGAGGTGTGCAGAGCAGAGCCATACGTGTACGAGGTGTACAGAGCAGAGCAGCGCATGTACGACGTGTAAGGAGCGGAGCCACGCGTGTACGAGATGGAGCGAAACCGTGCGTGTATGAGGTGTGCGGAGCAGAGTCGCGCATTTACAAGGTGTGCAGAGCAGAGCAGCGCGTGTACGAGGTGTACGGAGCGGAACCGCACGTCTACGATGTGTGCGGAGCGGAGTGGAGCCGCACGTGTACAAGGTGTACGGAGAGACGCCGCCAAGTACGAGGTGTACGGAGCAAAACTGCGCAAGTACGAGGTGTACGGAGCGTAGACGTGCGTGTACAAGGTGTGCAGAGCAGAGCAGCGCGCGTACGAGTGTTCAGAGTGGAGCGGAGCCGTGCATGTATGAGGTGTACGGAGTGGAGCCACGCTTGTATGAAGAGTACGGACCAGAGCCACGCGTTTACGAAGTGTACGGAGCAGAGCCGCGCGTGTTCGAGGTGTACAGAGCGGAGCCGCGCGTGTACGAGTGTGCGGAGCGGAGTCGCGTGTGTACGAGATGTAAGAGCAGAGCCGCGCGTGTACGAGTTTGCGGAGCCGCGAGTGTACGAGGTGTACGGAGCAGAGTCACGCGTGTACAAAGCAGAGCTGCACGTGTACGAGGTGTACGAAGCAGAGCCGCGCGTGTACGAGTGTGTGGAGCAGAGCCGCCCGTGTACGAGGTGTACCGAGCGGAGCCGCACGTTTACGAGGTGTCTCTGCATACAGCTGAATTTTACCACCACAAAAGGACTAGGTGGACTCTGGCTAGCAACAGAAAAAAAATTATATTTTTTTTACTGTGCATACAAATCAATTTCACCCCCAAAAACTGATAAGGTGGGCTACTATAGCTTCCGCTATCACACTGGCAAATTATAAAAATATATTTTTGTGTTCTGCACTCAGCTCTGTATAACAGCTGAATTTCAATCCCACAAAATGAAAAGGTGTGCTAGTCTTTATTAAAGCCATAAAAATTAAATAAAAAGTTGAATAAAATGTAACACTAAAGCCATGTTCACACAACATGAAGACTGCATTTTTTTATGCAGGTGTCCGCACCATACAACAAAATAACAATCTTATTATTGTGTGTTTGCTGAGTTTCTTTTGAGTTTTCCCCCTTAAAATGTGTTTTGGTGAAGCTGTGAATCTACATTTTTAATACTACAGAAAAACTTAGATTTTTGAGCTTAAAAATGTTTTTTTTTTTTACAGGCTCCACAGAGGCTTATATATATATATAAAAAAATGCATGAAATCCGCACAGTTCAGCAGCGTCTTTAGACTCACTGCAGGCGTAGATTTTATTAAATCACATCCACTGCACTTGCACATTTAGGCCGTGTTCAGATGTAGCATAAGTGCTGTGTTTTTTCAGCTGCTTTTTTGGAACAGTCATTTTGCAGCATTTAAATGGCCAAGAAAAGTGGATGTGATTTCATGAAAACTGCTCTGTGGTCTAAAGACGCTGCTGATCTGTACGGTTATGGTTTATTTTACGTCTAGAGGCTTCTATGTGGAGCCTAAAAAGAGAGAAAACGCAGGTAAAAAGACTGCAGGTACCTTAAGTGCAGAATCAAAGCCATTCTGTATTATAGCAAAAAATGAACAATGCGGCTTCACATCTGCACCAAAAAACATCAAATAAGGGGGAAAAGGCATAAAAAAATGCAGCAAGTACGCAATAATCAGAGAAGATTGTTATTGTGTAGTTTGGTGTGGACATCTGCAGAAAACAAAAAAAAATACTGTATTTATTCAACATGTGAACACGGCCTTGCAGACACAAAAAAGCCAATGTCAAATAGTGAAGCTACATAAAGATGAGAAAGTGGAATGGACAGAAAATAAATCCATAGATCCTAAGTGAAAGAAGCACGACGCACAGATGACATCATGCCAGCCTCATCAAAAGTCACGCCGGATGAGGTAAGGTTAGTAGTGATGCATGAGCGTGTTCTCTTAACCCTCTCACAGAGCATGCTCAGGTGCTGCCTGAGTATTTTCGGCATCTATGCTCGAGCCGCCGCGGCTGCATGTGTCGCGGCTGTTAGACAGCTGTGACACATGCAGGGATTGCATGTTTGTTAGGCAATCCCTGCATGTGTCACAGCTGTCTAACAGCCCCAGCGGCCCGAGCATAGATACCGAGCACGCCGAAAATACTCGGGCAGCAACCGAGCGTGCACGGTGAAAGGGTAAACCGAGCATGCTCGTGCAACACTATAGGTAAGAGATTCGTGGCCTCCTGTCCAGCGTCCCAAGAATTGATCCTCTCAGCTCTAGTTCCAACTGTCCCGGATACGGTGAACAGCCCCGTATAAATAAACTAGCTACTGTGAGCGAAATACGCTCTCTTCTACGCCTTCCGAACTCCAAATTAATAAGATTTGTTTTACGAGCGCTCGGGAAATCAATACAGCACAGCCTTGTATGGTGTACTAGAAAAGACTTCTGCTTTATTAGCACATGTGGCACTTTAAATAGGGTCAGAGACAAAGGAATAGTTCCCTCTGACCTATGAACCAATAGTAACCTTAAGGGAGTGAATAGTAATGTGAAACCTCACTGCCCATCAGTGTTACCTGATGACCATTACATAAGAGTGAAAACAAAATGGATACCACAGAGAAACAAGATGGATTCTTTTCTCTCACACTACTGAATCCGTTCTACACCCGGGTGGCGAGCATCTTTATTGGTATATGGTCTCCCATGCTGGTATGTGCTGCCCCCCTCCTGGTATTTGTGCTGCCCCCATCATCCTATACTGGGATGCATGGCACCTCTCACCCCCCAATCCTGGTATGCGTGGCCCCCCTCATCCCCCAATGCTGGTATGTGTGGCCCCCTCATCCCCCAATCCTGGTATGCATGGTACCCCTCATCCCCCAATCCTGGTATGCGTGGCCCCCCTCATTGCCCAATGCTGGTATGCGTGGCACCCCTCATCCCCAATCCTGGTATGCATGGCACCCCTCATCCCCCAATCCTGGTATGCATGGCACCCCTCATCCCCCAATCCTGGTATGTATGGCATCCCTCATCCTCTAATCCTGGTATGCATAGGGCCCCTCATCCCCCAATCCTGGTATGGATGGGGCCCCTCACCCCCCAATCCTGGTATGTATGGCATCCCTCATCCCCCAATCCTGGTATGCATGGCGTCCCTCATCCCCCAATCCTGGTATGCATGGCGTCCCTCATCCCCCAATCCTGGTATGCATGGCGTCCCTCATCCCCCAATCTTGGTATGCATGGCGTCCCTCACCCCCCCAATCCTGGTATGCATGGCGTCCCTCACCCCCCAATCCTGGTATGTGTGGCCCCCTCATCTCTTTCACGCTGCACACACATACAAAAAAATAAACACTTAGACTCACCTTTCTTCCCTGTGCTCCAGCGCTGCTGTGTCCTGCTCTGCCGGGGGAGCAGTGCGGCGCCGGAGTACGTGCGTGCCCATACCGCGCTGTCCAGCGCCACTTTGCTGAAGAGACACTGCAAATGTGTCTTCAGTAAAATGGCGCTGGATAGCGCTATGCGCATGCGCCGATCCGACGCCTCACTCCTGCCCCGGTCTCCGGCGAAGAGAGAGGCGCCGCGGCAACGCTCCTCCCGGTCAGGTAAGTATATAAGTATGCATTCAGTGTCTAGGCATACCGCGATCTCCGGCGCCATACACTCCTCTTACCTGTAACGGCTCCATGCGTTCTTCTGTCTAGAGCCAGACTGCGCGTCGCACATGCGCAGTCTATCGAGGCTTCAGACAGAGGGACGCTTAGCTGATTATATTATAGATATAATTATAACACTGTTTATCAATGTACTATATTTTGTTGCTGTGGTGCTCTTTCAGTCATATTTTGATTTATTTTTTTATCTGCAGCATGTGGTCTGAGGCACGGCAGGCACTATCTAGTACCGTCCTCCCGTGCAGTCTGAGGCACGGCAGGCACTATCTAGTACCGTCCTCCCGTGCGGTCTGAGGCACGGCAGGCACTATCTAGTACCGTCCTCCCGTGCGGTCTGAGGCACGGCAGGCACTATCTAGTACCGTCCTCCCGTGTGGTCTGAAGAGCGGCAGGCACTATCTAGTACCGTCCTCCCGTGTGGTCTGAGGCACGGCAGGCACAATCTAGTACCGTCCTCCCGTGTGGTCTGAGGCACGGCAGGCACAATCTAGTACCGTCCTCTCGTGTGGTCTGAAGAACGGCAGGCACTATCTAGTACCGTCCTCCCGTGTGGTCTGAAAAGCGGCAGGCACTATCTAGTACCGTCCTCCCGTGCGGTCTGAAGAGCGGCAGGCACAATCTAGTACAGTCCTCCCGTGTGGTCTGAGGCACGGCAGGCACTATCTAGTACCGTCCTCCTGTGCGGTCTGAGGCACGGCAGGCACTATCTAGTACCGTCCTCCTGTGCGGTCTGAGGCACGGCAGGCACTATCTAGTACCGTCCACTCGTGTGGTCTGAAGAGCGGCAGGCACTATCTAGTACCGTCCTCTCGTGTGGTCTGAGGCACGGCAGGCACAATCTAGTACCGTCCTCTCGTGTGGTCTGAGGCACGGCAGGCACAATCTAGTACCGTCCTCCTGTGCGGTCTGAGGCACGGCAGGCACAATCTAGTACCGTCCTCTCGTGTGGTCTGAGGCACGGCAGGCACAATCTAGTACCGTCCTCCCGTGCGGTCTGAGGCACGGCAGGCACAATCTAGTACCGTCCGACTTCTTTACAGCACTCTAGGGCATACAGGTGGTGGTCGTACTTTATATGGGGAAAAACAGGTGACAGGTTCCCTTAAGGCTGTGTGCCCACGATGCATTTTTTAAGCAAAAACGCTGCAGAAACGCTTAAAAAACGCATGGTAGAAGGCCTGCCATGTTCCCCAATGATAATCCGCATGTGCTGTGCACATGCTGCGTAAATTTCCTCTGCGGATCATCATTGCGGAAAAAAACACAGCACTACCAATTATTTTGCGGAAGTGCTGCATTTTCGCCGCCATTGACTTGCATTAGATCGCATGGATTACGCATCACTGTATATGTAGATGCGCATTCCATGCGTTCTAGTGTGCGGATGGTACCCAGGTATAGAGGAGAGGAGACCGTCCTCCGGACCAGGGTACCATAGAAAACTGCAAAGAAAAAAAAAAGAATAAAATAAAAAATAAATATATACTTACCTTCTGGCGGCCACCTGCTGCACTCCTCCTCTCATGCCGGCAGTTCGCGATGTACTGAAGGACCTGTGCTGACATTATAGTCATGTGACAGGTCACGCGACGCTGACGTCGGCAGGTCCTTCAGTGTATCGCTGCTTGCAAGGGAGAACGGAGGGAAAGCAGGACACCGGGGGCCATCAGAGGGTAAGTATATATTTATTTTTTACCATTCTTTCGGTCACACTATATAAATCCATGTCGGTTGCATGGATTTATTTAGTGTGACCAAGTTGTCAAACACTTTCCAAGTGATGCTAAAATCGCTTGGAAAGCGCTTGACAACCCGCATGCGGAAATGCAAGTGAATAACGCTTCACATCCGCTTGTCCCTGGCAGCAAAACGCATGTACAATCCGCATGTACAATCCACATGTACAATCCGCAATGTGATGCAGCAGGCATCCCTTTAATGGTTCAGTGTGTGTTTTGACGGACCACGTACCTCCCTCAGCTGACTGGTCACATGACTGTGACATCACACAGGTCCTTTTGCACAACAGAAGGTCTGGACATGTGACTGTGAGATAAGCACAGGTCCTGTGGCTGTTTCTATAGGATATAAAAACCCTGGTAATTTGAGACAGAAGTGTGCAGGGGTGCAAGGGGTTTGATAGGCGTGAGGCCTGTTACCCATGTGTGTGGCACTGTGTGAGGCCTGGTGAGGCCTGATGAAGCTTGGTGGACTCCTGGAGGGTGAAGCCTGGATCCTTGTGTGTGTAAGTGATGCCAGTAAGCCTTGGAGAGCCAGAGGCTTTGGAGGATAAGCGTCCTGGAGGGCAGAGCCTGGATCTGTGTGTGTGAGAGATGCCAGTGGCCTTGGACGGGATAAGGGCTGGAGACCACGTGTGGTAAGCTGTAGAGCCACAGTGGTGGCGGAACCAAATGGACCGAAGCAGCTAAAACCTGACAAAGGTAATACACTTTGTTATATGGACATTGCTATAGTATTACCTTGCTGAAGGCTGTATCTGAAGCCAAGTGGGCCTGTCTGCCACTTGAGCTCGTGGACATTATATGTGTGAACTGCGGTTTATGAAGTATAATAAACTGCTGAAGTGTGAAAACCGGAAAGACATTGCTGGTGTGCATTAATTGACGCGCTGCAGCGAGTATTCCCCAGGATGATGACTAGCGCTGCCTTACAGCATGTACAATCCGCATGCACGATCCGCATGCACGATCCGCATGGACAATCCGCATGCGTTTTTTTCTGCCAGGGAGTTGCAGAAACTCTCAGGATAAAATCCTGAGCATTTCTGCATCGTGGGCACACAGCCTAAAGCAGGTTTTCATCTATGCAGCTTGTACAAGTGAACTTCATTGTTTGAAAAGTGGGTTACCTGTCTAAGCCATGTTATTACAGTACCTTTTATATGGTTTACACAGGTGCATCATGGGCTTTTCCTGCCCTATGAGTAAAATGAAAGGCTAAAATACAATGTGGAAACTTAATCAGAGAAATGTTTTATTTACATTCAGAACAGGTTTAAAAGAAACAAAATAACCATTACCACAGAAATCTCAAACGTTTAATTGTAGAAATATTATAGAAATAACATTTTACCATTATGTATAGAAATAATTCTAATTTAATAAAAGTGCATTTATGGGAGGATTGTGGGTAAGGTCTTTGGCTTTGCCCCGACCCCTCGGCCTGCCTCCGGTGTCTGATGTCTCAGCGTCCTGGAACTGAGATCATGATGCTGCTTTGGATAGCAAATCAATAGCCTTGAAAAACCCAGGAATAAGGGAAGGGGGTCTTTAGGGAAATTGGTCTCGAATATAAGGCGGCATGGAAAAATCTATTTTGTGGCTGTAGTCGACAACATCTCAGACCCAAGCGTTGTTGACTACCGAGAGCCACTCATCCCGGAACCAAAGGAGACGGCCGCCCACCCCGAGAAACATCCCAGGTGGGAATCTTCTAGATCCGGGCCTGGCAGACCAGCGCTGGTGGGTTCGTTGATGCCAGGAGGCGGCTAGCCTAAAGGAAGGTCTCTTCTTTTCCTGGTGGGCCGGAGTGTTGTCCTTTTGGTTGCTTTTCTACACTGAAAATTTCCGAAAGGACCAAAACTGGACTGTGCGTCTCTTGGGAGGAGGGCATTTGGCCCTCTGTTGCAGAAACAAAATACTCTTACCCGCCATGGCATTCGAGATCATCTTATCTAGCTCTTCGAAAAGGCAGGAGCCCTGGAAGGTGAGGCTGGTGGACTTTTTGGAAGCTGAATACAAGTTCCATGATTTCAGCTATGAGGCCATGGGGATGGTGATGTTGCCGGCTGCCAGGGCTGAATAGGTGGCTGCAGGGGGGCGGGCACACTCTCCTTATGGGGTCTCTGGGGGGATATAATGTTTGCAGGGGGCCATCTGCTGGGACGCCCCCCCCCACAAGCGTGCATCATCCGTCCCCCCCCCCCCCCACACAAGCGTGCATCGTCCGCCCCCCCCCCCCCACACAAGCGTGCATCGTCCGCCCCCCCCCACACAAGCGTGCATCGTCCGCCCCCCCCCACACAAGCGTGCATCGTCCGCCCCCCCCCACACAAGCGTGCATCGTCCGCCCCCCCCCACACAAGCGTGCATCGTCCGCCCCCCCCCACACAAGCGTGCATCGTCCGCCCCCCCCCCACAAGCGTGCATCATCTGCCCCCCCCCACAAGCGTGCATCATCTGCCCCCCCCCCACAAGCGTGCATCATCTGCCCCCCCCCCCCACAAGCGTGCATCATCTGCCCCCCCCCCCCACAAGCGTGCATCATCTGCCCCCCCCCCAAGCGTGCATCATCTGCCCCCCCCCCACAAGCGTGCATCATCTGCCCCCCCCCCACAAGCGTGCATCATCTGCCCCCCCCCAC
This sequence comes from Phyllobates terribilis, assembly GCF_046119375.1. Lineage (NCBI taxonomy): Eukaryota > Metazoa > Chordata > Amphibia > Anura > Dendrobatidae > Phyllobates > Phyllobates terribilis. Next base: position 1,467,826 of record NW_027362957.1, read on the forward strand.
AAGCGTGCATCATCTGCCCCCCCCACAAGCGTGCATCATCAAGCCCGCAGCATCCCCCCCAGAATACCTCCAGAGCCCGCAGCATGCCCTCAGTATCCCCACAGAGCACCCAGAGCCCCCACAAGCCTGCAGCATCCCTCCAGAGCAACCACCAGCCCGCAGCATGCCCCCACCAGAGCCATAGACATGCCACCACAGCCCGCAGCATGCACCCAGAGCCCCCACAAGCCTGCAGCATCCCTCCAGAGCAACCACCAGCCCGCAGCATGCCCCCACCAGAGCCATAGACATGCCACCACAGCCCGCAGCATCCCCACAGAGCCCCCACATGCGTGCATCATCGGCCCCCCCCCAGCGTCCCCACAAACCCGCAGCATTCCTCCAGAGCCTCCACCAGCCCGCAGCATGCCCCCAGCATCCCCACCAGCCCGCAGCATCCCTCCAGAGCCACCACCAGCCCGTAGCATGCCCATAGAGCCCCCACCATGCCCTCAGCATCCCCACCAGCCCGCAGCATCCCCCCAGAGCCACCACCAGCCCGCAGCATCCCTCCAGAGCCCCCACAAGCCCGCAGCATGCCTAGACAGCCCCCACTAGAGCAATAGACATGCCACCACAGCCCGCAGCATGCCCCCAGCATCCCCACCAGCCCGCAGCATCCCCCCAGAGCCACCACCAGCCCGCAGCATCCCCCCAGAGCCACCACGAGCCAGCAGCATCCCTCCAGAGCCCCCACCAGCCCGCAGCATGCCCCCACAAGCCCGCAGCATTCCTCCAGAGCCACCACCAGCCCGTAGCATGCCCACGGAGCTCCCAGAGCCCCCACACGCGTGCATCATCCCCCCCCAGAGCCCCCCCAAGCGTGCATCATCCGCCCCCCCCAAGCGTGCATCATCCGCCCCCCCAAGCGTGCATCATCCGCCCCCCCAAGCGTGCATCATCCGCCCCCCCCCAAGCGTGCATCATCCGCCCCCCCCCCAAGCGTGCATCATCCGCCCCCCCCCCAAGCGTGCATCATCCGCCCCCCCCAAGCGTGCATCATCCGCCCCCCCCCCCAAGCGTGCATCATCCGCCCCCCCCCCCAAGCGTGCATCATCCGCCCCCCCCAAGCGTGCATCATCCGCCCCCCCCAAGCGTGCATCATCCGCCCCCCCCCAAGCGTGCATCATCCGCCCCCCCCAAGCGTGCATCATCCGCCCCCCCCACAAGCGTGCATCATCCGCCCCCCCCACAAGCGTGCATCACCCGCCCCCCCCACAAACGTGCATCATCCGCCCCCCCCACAAGCGTGCATCATCCGCCCCCCCCCCCCACAAGCGTGCATCTCCAAGCCCGCAGCATCCCCCCCAGAATACCTCCAGAGCCCGCAGCATGCCCTCAGCATCCCCACAGAGCACTCAGAGCCCGCAGCATGCACCCAGAGCCCCCACAAGCCTGCAGCTTCCCTCCAGAGCAACCACCAGCATGCCCCCACCAGAGCCATAGACATGCCACCACAGCCCGCAGCATCCCCCCAGAGCTCCCACACGCGTGCATCATCCGCCCCCCCCCCAAGCGTGCATCATCCGCCCCCCCCCCAAGCGTGCATCATCCGCCCCCCCCCCAAGCGTGCATCATCCGCCCCCCCCCCAAGCGTGCATCATCCGCCCCCCCCCCAAGCGTGCATCATCCGCCCCCCCCCCAAGCGTGCATCATCCGCCCCCCCCCCAAGCGTGCATCATCCGCCCCCCCCCAAGCGTGCATCATCCGCCCCCCCCCAAGCGTGCATCATCCGCCCCCCCCCCAAGCGTGCATCATCCGCCCCCCCCCAAGCGTGCATCATCCGCCCCCCCCCCAAGCGTGCATCATCCGCCCCCCCCCCAAGCGTGCATCATCCGCCCCCCCCCCAAGCGTGCATCATCCGCCCCCCCCCCAAGCGTGCATCATCCGCCCCCCCCCCAAGCGTGCATCATCCGCCCCCCCCCCAAGCGTGCATCATCCGCCCCCCCCCCCCACAAGCGTGCATCATCCGCCCCCCCCCCCCACAAGCGTGCATCATCCGCCCCCCCCCCCCACAAGCGTGCATCATCCGCCCCCCCCACAAGCGTGCATCATCCGCCCCCCCCACAAGCGTGCATCATCCGCCCCCCCCACAAACGTGCATCATCCGCCCCCCCCACAAGCGTGCATCATCCGCCCCCCCCCCCACAAGCGTGCATCTCCAAGCCCGCAGCATCCCCCCCAGAATACCTCCAGAGCCCGCAGCATGCCCTCAGCATCCCCACAGAGCACTCAGAGCCCGCAGCATGCACCCAGAGCCCCCACAAGCCTGCAGCTTCCCTCCAGAGCAACCACCAGCATGCCCCCACCAGAGCCATAGACATGCCACCACAGCCCGCAGCATCCCCCCAGAGCTCCCACACGCGTGCATCATCCCCCCCCCCAGAGCCCCCACAAGCGTGCATCATCCCCCCCCAGAGCCCCCACAAGCGTGCATCATCCCCCCCCAGAGCCCCCACAAGCGTGCATCATCCCCCCCAGAGCCCCCACAAGCGTGCATCATCCCCCCCAGAGCCCCCACAAGCGTGCATCATCCGCCCCCCCCCACAAGCGTGCATCACAAAGCCCGCAGCATCCCCCCCAGAATACCTCCAGAGCCCGCAGCATGCCCTCAGCATCCCCACAGAGCCCGCAGCATGCACCCAGGGCCCCCACAAGCCTGCAGCATCCCTCCAGAGCAACCACCAGCCCGCAGCATGCCCCCACCAGAGCCATAGACATGCCACCACAGCCCGCAGCATCCCCCCAGAGCCCCCACACGCGTGCATCATCCGACCCCCCCCCCCCCAGAGCCCCCACACGGGTGCATCATCCCCCCCCCCCCACAGATTACCTCCAGAGCCCGCAACATGCTCCCACAGAACCCGCACCAGCCCCATAGAGCACCCACGAGCCCGCAGCATGCCCCCAGAGCCACAAGCCCACAGCATGCCCCCACCATCCCCCACAGACCCGCAGCATCCCCCCAGAGCCACCACGAGCCCGCAGCATCCCTCCAGAGCCACCACCAGCTCGTAGCATGCCCACAGAGCCCCCACCAGAGCCATAGACATGCCACCACAGCCGGCAGCATCCCCACAGAGCTCCCAGAGCCCCCACACGCGTGCATCATCATCAATCATCATCATCCCAGACCACCCAAAGCCCGCAGCACCCCCCCAGAGCCCAGCACTGACCTCCTCCTGAAGCTTCACTGTATCACTTTCTGCATGAATCTATGGCGTCTGGTGCTAAACTAGAACACGCCCATAATGCAGTCAGGACACGCCCACGGAAACGACGTCATACCTGGAAGGAGCCCATACATTCTAGCGTCTACCAGGGAGGAGGCTGCAGAGCGAGTGGTTGGTGGTGAGGCTGCTGAGTATTGGGGAGACATGGCGGATGACTGCGCACCCCACACTGAGCTCCCGGGGGGCAGTCTCAGTCCGGGGGGGGCACCCTGGCTTCCTGTGGATGTGGTTAGTCCCCTGCACTATAGAGAGCGGCACATAGACTGCTGTAGAGCAGCAATGGTCGGTGACGGGTCAGAGCCGGGGATTACAGGGAGCCGCAGCCTCTCACCTGTCAGCAGTTGGACTATAAACCAGGTTTCCAGTCACTGACAGTATGGCTGCAGCTCTGCCCATTATGCACTGTTAGAACTTGGCGATGTCTGCCATGTTTGGAGGTTCCTGGATTCTGTATTTTTCTGCACAGGGTTTGTCCATGAGAAAAAGGAACACAGAGCGCCAGTCCTGGCCACAGGTTGTGTCTGGTACTACAGCTCCGGTCTAGTGACGTGACAGGTGCTGTAATGCCACACACAGCCTGTGCCCAGGGGTGGCGCTGTAATCCAACAGCTCTGACTTTCTACTCTGGGACAACTTCTGTAAGGCTGAATTCACACATCTGTGCTCCACGGACCGAGCTCAGACCTGACAACCGCTGGGTCACCAGTGCTGATCTGTGATTACCTCCTAGGAATAGATGAGGCACTGATCAGGTCCGGAGAGCCGGGCCGCGTCCTCCGATCCCACCACGGATGTGTGAATTCCTCCTTAAGTTAATATCTTAGTGTTAGAGTTCTCCTTTAGAATTTGTGTTCACATGAGAGTAATTTATTATAGTTTATTGTGTAACTTTCGAAAAACGTATCGATTACTAATCCTGAGTTACAGCCAGTGATAGTCTAGAGCTGCGTTCAGAGATCTGCAGGCTTCTGAGCTGAAATCTCCCAGCAGTCCTTGCTGCGATCACTATTGTTAGCGTTGCAATGTTAAGGCAGGTGCAGATAGCAGTGTTTTCGGTCGGAGTGCAATCTGACAAAACATTGAATCGCACTGTGACCAGTGTTTGTCCAAGGAGAAAAATCGGACATGTGCACGGCCTGATAGACAGTCTGTCCGAGGACAAAAATCACTATGCTTGAGTTTCATCTAATATTCGGATCACGCTCTGCCATGCAAGTTAATGAGTCCTTGGAAAAGATCGGAAAAGATCGCACTGCACTCAGATGACATCTGAGTGCAGTCCCATTTTTCACGGATTGACGTAACGAAGAAGATGGAGAATTTTTTTTTACCTATGTCTTGTATCTTGTTTTGTGTCACTTTATGTACAAATCCTGACTGACTATGGACAATTTTTGTCTCATCAGTGCTAGGAGCTCACTACATACATTTCTGTTTGTCCACCCGCTTTTTGAGGAGTGACCACAATCGAATTGAGATCTGGAGAGTTTACTGGCCATGAACCCAAAATGTCAGTGTTACCCAGACACTTAGTTGTCACTTTTGCCTTGTGACATATTCTCCGTCATGCTGGTATATGCATTGTTAATCACCAAAAATGCTCCTGCTGTGTTCTTAGGCAAAATTGTGAGTGAGCCCACTCCCTTTTGATGATGGATAACTCCACACATGACTCGTCTCGGGGTGCTTTACTGTTGGCATAACACAGGACTCAAAGTAGCGCTCAGCTTTTCTTCTCCGGACATTCATTCTTCCATATGTCCCTAACAGTTTGAAGGGGGCCTTCATCAGGGAAATAACTTTACCCCAGTCCTCTGTAATCCAATCACTGTAGTTTACTGCATTTTATAATCCTGTTCTTCATCTTTTTCATGGAGAAAAGTGGTTTCTTTGCTGCCCTACTTGACACCAGCACAGCCTCCAAAATCCTTCTCCTCACGGTGTGTACAGATGCACTGATGCCTGCCTGCTGCCATTCTTGAGCAAGCTCTGCACTGGTGTTGAACCAATTCCATAGCTGAATCCTATGTAGGAGGTGATACAGGGACTTGCTGGACTTTCTTCAGAGTCCTGAAGTCTTCACAGCAAATTAACCTCCCCCTATTAAGTTATTATTTATTATAGTGCCATTTATTACATGGAGCTTTACATGTGAAAAGGGATATACATAGCAAAAAACAAGTACAATAATCTTGAACAAAAACGAATCACCGACTGGTACAGGAGGAGCGAGGACCCTGCCCGCGAGGGCTTACAGTCTACAATGAATGGGTGAGGATACAGTAGGTGAGGGTAGAGCTGGTCGTGCAGTGGTATGATGGAGCGGTGGTTACTGCAGATTGTAGGCTTGTCAGAAGAGGTGGATCTTCAGCTTCCTTTTGAAGGTTTCCACGGTTGGCAACAGTCTGATATATTGGGGTAGAGTTGTAGAGTAGGGGGATGCATGGGAGAAATCTTATGTGCAATTGTGGGAAGAGGAGATAAGAGGGGAGTAGAGAAGGAGATCTTGTGATGATTGGAGGTTGCGTGCAGGTAAGTACCGGGACACTAAGTCACAGTTATATGGAGGAGACAGGTTGTGGATGGCTTGGTATGTCATGGTTAGGGTTTTCAACTGGAGTCTCTGGATAATGGGGAGCCAGCGAAGGGATTGAAAGAGGGGAGAGGCCAGGGAATAGCGGGGGGGACAGGTGGATTAGTCGGGCAGCAGATTACAGTTATCTGACAGGAGAAAACAAACTCCTTTGCCATGCTTGCCGATGGGGCGAGGGGTGTGGGAAAGGTGGAATCCAACGTATGAAAGTGCAGCTGGAGACGCCATGTCAGATGGGGTGAGTCAGGTACCATTGATGCCAAGGAAGGAAAGTTTGTTAGCAATGAAAAGGTCATGGATGTAGGAAAGTTTGTTGCAGATGGAGAGAGCGTTCCATAGAGCTCCTGTTAGTGGGATTGGGGAAGCGGGGGATGGGCAATGGGTATAGGGTTAGAAAGGTTGTGGAAATTTGATAGATTGTGGATGAGAGGTAGAAGTGACTGTGGGGATGTGGTGAGGAGGGCCATGATTTGGAGAGATATCGCCAGCAGTGAGGAGCAGCAGGAGAGAGCGTGAGGTGGCTGTCTGTGTTTGGAGACAGAGGATTGTATGTTGAGGAACAGATCTGAGGAGGAGGTGAGATGGAGGGAGAGATGACCAGTTCATTACTAGGTGTAGGGATGAGAAGGGTTAGTAGAACGTGTAGGACTATAGGGGTGAGAGTGAAAACAAAGAGAAACATTTTTTACTCTGGCTGTGCAGTTACCTTCAGTTATCTTCTGGTTCAATTCTGGTCTAACTCAGTGCAACACAATGTAAGGTGGCTGCCAGACAGGTCGTGGACGGGAGGTATGTGTCCCCGAAGTACCAAACTTCGGTGATGTAGGACATGGAGAAGCAGGCTCCAGAACACATAGTGCTGGGAGGGAGTTAATGGGCCCGGATTAAAGGGCCGGGTTTCAAGAGCAGCTGAAAGAGTTGGGGGGGAAACAGCTGCTCACTTACCTCCAGTCCAGGTCTTGGAAGGCCTGATTTAAGACAGCTGCGCCTGTCTCAGTGGTGCTGTGTGTTGTGCATCGTGAGCAAACCTTGCATGTGCTGCTCAGTCTGCTGGAGGCAGAGAAAAGCACTACATTTAAACGGCTGATGCCGTGCTGTATGGACTGGTTATTTTTAGTTTTGTTCTGTTAAAGCAGTGTTTCCCAAACCCCATCCTCACGGACCCCCATAGGTCATGTTTTCAGAATCTCTTTAGTATTACACAGGTGAGAGAATTCCTGATGCCTTGGTGATACTTCAATCACCTGTGTAATACTAAGGAGATCCTGAAAATACGACCTGTGGGGTCTGTGAGGATGGGGTTTGGGAAACACTGCGTTATACCTTTTGTGTATCTATTGTATGGTGGCAGAAGGTGCCAAGCCCCCCCTGCTTTGGGCAGAGGGGGGGTATGTAAGGTTGCTGCCGGACAGGTCGTGGACGGGAGGTATGTGTCCCCGAAGTGCCAAGCTTTGGTGATGTAGGACCCGGAGAAGCAGGCTCCAGCACACATAGTGTAGGGAGTTAGTGGGCCCGGACTGAAGGGCCGAGTTTTACGAGCAGCTGAAAGAGCTGTTATGTTTTGTTTTCCTGATTGGTTTATGGACATTTAATAAACCACCAGTTTGTTTTGGAACCTGCGGACTGCATTCCTGTGTGAACCTGCGCCTACCCAAGAGCTGATCCGTCACAGCACGTATATGATGCACCGCAGACTAAATTCTTAATGACCCGATAAATGGTTGATCTAGGGGCAATCTTACAAGCAGCAATGGCCTTGCCTGCAAAGCAATGATGACTGCACATGTTTCCTTGAAGGTAATCAGAAGACCATGATTTGAAGCACCAGCCTGCTCTTGTAATTCAGTAAGCATGACTGTGGAAATGGGGGTTTTGTGGTTAAGTAATTTCCTTGGGAAAAAATTAATATGCATTTTTTTTTTTTTTTTTTTTTTAACAATTCATCTGATCATTCTTCATAACAATCTACAGTTATTGCAAATTGACACTATAAAAACTGAAGCAGCAAACTTTATGAAAGCCAGAATGTGTTTCAGTCTCCAAACTTGTCGACTGTGTATTATTGTGTTACCTCTTTTGTATATTATTGTGTCACCTCTTATCTTGTGTATCGCTTCTCTTTTCAGTTTGTTAGCCACATGCTGCCAGGCGAGAGCTTGTGGGCACAATCATGCGGCTGGTGATTCTTGATGACTATGCCCTGGCCAGCGAATGGGCAGCAAAATACATAAGTAATCGCATCGCCCAGTTCAATCCAGCACCTGACAATTACTTCACACTTGGGCTACCCACAGGTAATGTGCCTTTTATCTATCTTTATCCAGTTTTCCACGAGTTGGTTCAAGCGTTTTAGTTGTGGATTGAACTATTTTTGCACATGTGAATTACGAGAAGTCCTCAGGAGTAAGTCAGATGTGTACGGCAAAGCTTCATAGAGGAGGGAGACTCCAAGTTCACTGCTGAACATCTGCTCTCTCCATGTTTCGTTGCGATCTACCAGTGTCTCCGTAAGATTTGGCCATTCTCTACTGTTATATGCAAGAGTGTGCCAATTTTCCAAAGGAACAAGGAGATTGAGTAGCTCAACAGCCTCTTGCCACTGATCGGCAAACAAATTTGGAGAAAATAATTGGACAAAGCCTGAAGGACGCGGTAATGCAGGGCTGTGTTCTGGGGGATTGATGAAGACATAAGAAGCATGATTTGTGCTGAACAGTATGGATGGTAATCCAAAGCCTCCATAACCAAGCTTGGCGTGGAAGGCTCTCGGGAAATAGGAGTGTGAGTTGGGGATCTCCCAGTGGTAATACAGTTGGAATCACTGCCTTATTAATACAACGGGGAACTGTTTTGATTTCAATTAACATTAAAGGGGTTGTCCGTACCCTACACTGATTTAATCCTAAATCTCTATTTAATTTAATAATCTTCCGTATTTTTCGGACTATAAGACGCATTTTTTTTCCTCCAAAATTTTTGAGGAAAATGGGGGGTGTGTGTGTGTGTGTGTGTGTGTGTGTGTATATATCTATTGAACCCGTTCTACGCCCGGGTGGCGAGCATTTTTATTGGTATATGGTCTCCCATGTTAGTATGTGCTGCCCCCCTCCTGGTATTTGTGCTGCCCCCGCCATCCTATCCTGGAATGCGTGGCTCCCCTCATCCCCAATCCCGGTATGCGTGGCTTCCCTAATCCCCCCCCCCCCCCCCCCCCACACACTATACACACATCCCCAAAAAAATAAACAGTTATACTCACCTTTCTTCTCTGTACTCCAGCGCTGCAGCGTCCTGTTCTGCCGGAGGCCGGGGGAGGAGTGCGGCGACAGAGCACAGCGCCGACCGGCGCCAATTTGCTGAAGACACACTGTAAATGTGTCTTCATAAAAATGGCGCCGGATAGCGCTATGCGCATGCGCCGATCCGACGTCTCACTCCACCCCCGGTCTCCGCTGAAGAGAGGCGCCGCGGCAACGCTCTTCCCGGTCAGGTAAGTATGGCGCCGGAGATCGCAGTGTGCGTTCATTGCCTACACACAACCGCGATCTCTGACGCCATACACCTCTTACCTGTAACGGCTGGATGCGGTCTTCTGTCTGGAGCCAGACTGCGCGTCACGCATGCGCAGTCTATCGAGGCTTTGGACAGAGACCCGCATCCCCGGTTATATTATAGAATGTGGGGTGTGAGGGGAGTGGTAGCTGTGGAGGAACGGGGCACAGGAGGCAGCGGTGCAGCCTACACTGTCCCTGCTGCTAAAGAAAATGAATATTCACTGCTCCTTAATAGCAGAACACAGTGTAGCCGCGCTGCGGCTCCTGCTGCTGCCGGAATCGCCTGTGCCCGCTGTTAAAGGGCATGAATATTCAACCTCTCTCCACGCTCATGGGCGTGGGGAGGGGGTGAATATTCATGCCTTTTAATAAGCGGGCACACGCTATAGCCCGGCAGCAGCAGGAGCCGCAGCGCGGCCAAGCTGTGTGCCGGCTATGAAGGAGAGAAGTCACTGCTCCCCGCGCACACAGACCCGGCGTGGGGAGCAGTGACTTCCGGCAGCTGATCTCTCCATGTGAGCCGCACATGGCAGTGACGTGCGGCTCACATGGAGAGATCAGTGCGGGCAGACATGAGGAGAGAGAAGAAAGGTGAGTATAAGTGTTTATTTTTTTTTTTTTATGTGCAGCCTGATGGGGATTAGGGGGACCATGCATATTAGGGTATGGATGAGGGGGCCATACAAAACAGGATAAAGATGAGGGGGCCATACATACCAGGATGGGGATGAGGGGTGTCGTGCGTACCTGGACGGGGATGATGGCCGCCGTGCGTACCTGGACGGGGATGATGGCCACGTATAAAAGGAAGGGGGTTGGGCATATATACCAGGATAGGGGATATTGTCAGAATTGGGTATTACCCCTATACCAGAAGACCCCCTCCCCCTTAAAAGTGCATCATGAACAATTTTTTGCTTAATTTTTATTTTTTTTTCCCCTCCTCTAAAACCTAGGTGCGTCTTATGGTCCGGTGCGTCTTATAGTCCGAAAAATACGGTAATTGCTTTTCTAATATACTTTAATTAAAAGTTAATCTAAATTTATCTAACTGGGGTGTGTGTGTGTGTGTATATATTTGTTTTTTTTACCAACTTCCTGTTTGATAACATTTAGTTTGAAAATCCCCAGTGCATCCTGGGATATGAAGACGGACGTGATCAGGGAGCAGAGGCTGCGGTCACTGCTGCTGCCTCTTTCCCCACCCTGAATGAAGCGTCATCAGTGATGCCTGTTTCAGGGGCTGGGCTAGTCCCTGCTACTCTGCGCATGTGTCAATTCTAACTCTCAGTTGCTCAGCAGGATCTTGTCACTGTGCAATATTCTTTTTAATGCACAGCGTCAGGGATTCCTCAGAGACGACACCGGGGTGATCACGCAATATCTCACCCTGCCGTCACTGTGTCATGGATTTCGTCTGGAATCGCAAGCACACGATCCAGATTACTCGACAGTTCAGCAGTTTTTGGGGATTGCGAATCTCAAGAATGCTACCTCCCGGAAGCTAAAATACGATAAATGAGGGGCCAGGTGAAGAAAGCCATAGCAAATTCGGTCATGTCCCTTGCAGGTGCAATGTACCTGTTGGGTACCCTGACATCGTGCTTCCCAGGGGTTCTGTGAGCACAATACCATTCCAGGGTTTTACAGTGGGATCTGCTACATAATGAAGTTTCTCTTAAGGGGCACTTGGAAGGGAAGATGTCCTTATCACCCCGGTCAGTAAAATCTTTATAGAGGTTAGGATCATCCTGCCACCAATCTCGAGGGGTTCCCTGGGTACTTGGGGTCACTAGCACAATTACCACAGATGCGAGTCCCAGAGGGTGGGGAGCCCAGGGGACCTGGTCAGATATCGAAAAGGGTCTCTCCTCCAATGCAAAAGAACTTTTGTCAGTCCGAGCTCTGCTGTGCCTGTTTGGGGTGAAGTTCGGGTCCTAGGAGGCATCGACTATGCAGCCTGCACAGCAGATCACAGCCCGGGCACCGCGTCTCCGGGTAAATCTCCACCTTGTGAGTTGCTTCTTGTGCAGCAGCCCCATGCAAGTTGCTCCGCTCTCCTCGGCCAGCTCATGCTGAAGACTGAGCTCCTCTGCCCAATCTAGGAGCTCAATAGCCCTGATCACGTCAGTGGTAGCCCAGCACTGCTGGATCAGATTTACAAATGGCAAACTAATCAGCCCTAGGCATTTCTAATATGTGCAGAGCAGGCGACATAAGTCTGACCAGTGTCCTCATAGACCTTTCCTCAGCCGCGGTCTAATAGGAGCAGTAAGATGGCCGTCATGGGGTCCATTGTTAGATCTCGGCTGCCATAGAAACTCATCGGCACCATGATCGCGCCTCCCTCTCCTGTCTAAAGTGCCTAAATGCTGTGGAAGCCCCCTACTGTGTCATACAGTGGATTAAACTGCCAGGATCAGGGTTGGCTCCACTGTCGGTGGCTGAGGCAGGAGCAGGACTGTGTTATACAGCCACACTTCTGCCGCAGATCTTGTAAGAACCCTGACAGGACCTGCCTGATGATAATGTGTCCTATAGAGCGGGTCTTGGTACCAGACTGCCCTGTACATATTCACCACTAGCTGGGAACCAGTTACTTACAAGGTCTAGTTTCGGATGTGTTTCCAGGATCTGTAGTTGTCAGGATTTTATCCTTAAGGCCGAGTTATAATATCACTGTAACACTCTCGCCCTGTACCTGTATACCTGCCCTGTGTGCTGCACAAAATTATATAACAAAGTGTGTGTGTGTGTACACTGATATCTATCTCCTGAATGGTATTACTGCTAGATCTCCTGTACATAGAAATATGAGGTTCTTAGCGCACATTTTGAGAAAATTGTGCGAGCCCATCTGCCAACGTCAAGGCGACCTCTTCAGATGGGTCCCTACACTAACTTAGTAACTGGGACTAGTTTTTTGTATTATTATTACTATTTATTATTATTGCAATAATGCAATTAATTGTAGCTGTTATAACACTAATTAAAAAAAATTAATTCTAATTTTTTTATTATACTTGTGATTCTAATAATGGTATTACTAAAATCCCTATGCTTAAAGCTGTTGATCCAGAAGTAGGCAAAAACCCCAGGACACCTAACGCCAATTTATTTCATAGGGGAAAAAATTCCTTCTTGACCCCTGGAAAATGCGAACAATCCTAGGACCCTGGATCAAAACTAATAATGTTATTACAAGTTATATAATATTACGCTAATTATTGTACTACTGGAGTTATTTTAATTTGTTTTTATAAATCTAACTATCTGATATGGTTATTATTAATATTGTGCTATCTTATTACAGTATTATTCTTCTTTCCTATCACTACTAATACTGCCCTATACCTACAGTGTTGATCCAGAAGAAGGCAAAAACCCCAGGACACCTTCAGCCAATTTGTGTTACAGGGGAAAAATTCCTTCTTGACCCCGAGAAAAGGCGATCAGTCCTAGAACCCTGGATCACACTGTTATTCTACCTACTACTATTACTACTGTTATTTTATTACTTTCTTACTATTATCACTAGTAGTATTACTCAAATTACACTAATACTGATATACTACCTCTAGATTACTACTATCCTGCTATTATTACTTTGGTGGATTTCTACTTACCAGCCGGTATTGCCGTATGATGATATCGGCAGAGAGGTCCCAGCAGGATGGTCCACATGGTGTTCCTCTTTCCTCTCAAATACCTTTTGATGTAATGGCAGATGTTGTTCTGCTTCTTCCTTTATGTTGTAGGATCGATTGTTGTGTCCTCTTCTGTCCTCTTCTGTCCTCTTCTGTCCTCTTCTGTCCTCTTCTGTCCTCTTCTGTCCTCTTCTGTCCTCTTCTGTCCTCTTCTGTCCTCTTCTGTCCTCTTCTGTCCTCTTCTGTCCTCTTCTGTCCTCTTCTGTCCTCTTCTGTCCTCTTCTGTCCTCTTCTGTCCTCTTCTGTCCTCTTCTGTCCTCTTCTGTCCTCTTCTGTCCTCTTCTGTCCTCTTCTCAGGAAACGCAACCCTCAACTGACAGAGCGCCATTACTGACCTCATCCCGCTAAGTAAAAGTGTTTTTCCTGTTTTACACAGAATGCAGACTACCGTGCAGCAACCTATACTCCCGAGGGGCCGCAGGAAACTGGAGTGAATAATGTCCCCCTCTTCCTTTGGATTACGCTTATGCCGTGTTCTCACTGGTGCTATTGGCTTCCATTGGAGATTTAAGCTTTTTGGTATTTTTGATGCTGTATAGTTAGTCACAAAGTTACCTGAGACGTAATAAATAGCATTAAAGCTGCAGTAATTTTTTTATGTACACTGCTCAAAACATAAAGGGAACACTTAAACAACAGAATATAACTCCAAGTAAATCAAACTTCTCTGAAATCAAACTGTCCACTTAGGAAACAACACTGATTGACGATCAATTTCACATGCTGTTGTGCAAATGGAATAGACAATAGATGGAAATTATTGGCAATTATCAAGACACCCTCAGTAAAGGAGTAGTTCTGCAGGTGGGGACCACAGACCACATCTCAGTACCAATGCTTTCTGGCTGATGTTTTGGTCACTTTTGAATGTTGGTTGTGCTTTCACACTCGTGGTAGCATGAGACGGACTCTACAATCCACAGAAGATGCTCAGGTAGTGCAGCTCATCCAGGATGGCTCATCAGTGAGAGCTGTGGCAACGAGGTTTGCTGTGTATCAGCGTAGTGTTCAGAGGCTGGAGACGCTACCAGGAGACAGGCCAGTACACCAGGAGAGATGGAGGGGGGCCGTAGGAGGGCAACAACCCAGCAGCAGGACCACTACCTCCGCCTTTGTGCAAGGAGGAACAGGAGGAGCACTGCCAGAGCCCTGCAAAATGACCTCCAGCAGGCCACAAATGATCCTCCTTAAGACTGTCAGAAGGAGCTCACTGATAGATTCTCAGTTAGCTAATTTTGCAGCCAGGAATAGACAGTGCAGCACAGATGCTACAGAAGGCAACATTTTTAATGAAACTCAATTACAGAAATCAATTTTAGCCCCAAATACTTGCATTAACGTAAAAAAAACAAATGACCCCAAATCTGGACAACGCTTTAACTCCTTACCAATATCTGCCGTACGTGTCTGGTATAAGTCAGTAGCGGGTGTATGGAGCAGAGTCAGCTCGCCCCGTACATGGCAGATAATGGCTGTGACAAACAACCAGGACCTGCCTCTAAGAGCTGCGAGTGGAGCGAAGATCTGCCCACCGCTGTTAACCTGTTCAGTGCTGCTGTCAATCTCTAACAGCAGCATTAACAGCGCGCCGGCATTGGGACGCATCGTTCCATGCGCCCACCGGCGCTCCTGTGACGCGATCACAGGGCGCAGATGGACTGCTATGACATCCGGGGGTCTGCTGAAGCCTCCGTGCCTGTCATCATAAAGCTTCATTTGGGCTGTAAAGAAGACCGTGATTTTGCTATATGGAGCATTACTGTGGTATCGCTGTATATAGCACAAGCAATCAGATAATGTATACAAATGCAGTGAAATTTAAAAAAAAAAAAAGTGTAAAATATTAAAACCCCACACGTTCAGCTCACCTCCCACTAAAAATAAAGATAATAAAAATATACACATTTGTGGTATGGTCTCTTTCAGAGAAATACAATCAATCCAAATATAAAAAACAAACGATCAGTGAACACAGAAAAAAATTCAAAAAGCCAAAATTACATTTTTTTCGTTCGCCACAATACTACAGAAAACCCTGTAAGAAGCGATGACCATGTCATATGTGTCCCAAAATGTTATCAATAAAGTCCTCTTGCCCTTCAAAAAATAAGCCCCCACACAGCTCCATCAACCCGAAAAACGAAAATGTTACGGGTCTCAGAAAAAATGGTGACACCATAAAAAAAAGTTTTTTTCTTTTGCCAAAACTCTTGGAGAAGTTTGGTCATGCTGTAATCACACTGAGGAGTAGGATCCTATTACCAGGTCATTTTCACCACACTATGTACGCCGTTAAAACCCTTCCCAGATAAACAGGGTCAGGCTTTTTTTTTCCTCGCACTTTTACTGCACTTGGAATGTTTTTCCCGTTTTCTAGTACTATGTGGTAAATGAATGGTGGGATTTATAAGTACCGCTCATCCTACAAAATAACAAGACCTCACACTATGTGGACAGGCATGAAAAAGTTATAGCCCTTGGAAAAAGCGAAGGAAAAAACAGAAAAAAAACATCAATTGGTTCTGTTGGGAAGGGGTAAAGCTGAAGAAACGCATGTAACAGCAGAATATGGAGGAAGGTGAGATATCACCGGCTGGTGGATACTACCTGCTCCATCGCTGGCAGAGTAACCCATCCCCATGGTGGCCGCTGAGATCTTCTCTTGTAGAAACGGATCCAAAATCTATAAAACATGGGGAACAGTCAGCAGAGGGTTTGGTGATTGGCTCATATTGGCGATATACCCAGGGGCATTACTGGGCACAGGGAAGATTGGGAATGAATAGGATTGGCTGTTAGATATGTGATCTCTGCAATTAAAGGGGATGTCTAGTTGGAACAAGTTCTCACTGATCTCTGGATAGGTGATGACTCTTAGATCGGTGGGTTTGGCCGCTATGACCCAATCAGCAGAACAGCACTTATAGATAGAAGTGAGCGAAGTGCAAATGTTCAACTGCCGGTCCGTTCATTCTCTATGGGGGGCGCTGTACTCAGCTTTCTCCTGCATAGAGAATGAATGGATCGGTGGCCGGGGAGGGTCTAGCAGGGATTAGTTGGGTTCCCAGCAGATCTAGAAGTTGTCACTTATCATGTGTTGGGGAATAATGACTTCTCCTCTGATAAATGTGCTGATTCCTGTCAGTTGTGGTCGCTGAGTGCGTGTGATGGGATGTGGCTCCGTCCGTTATATTATATCACGTCTTATACCTATAATCTCGCTGATCGCAGGTGTCTGTCTTTACAATCAGATGAGATGGAACAAACTGACCATATAGAACTTTTTTTTTTTTCTTCAAATTCAAACCGAGCAATCCTATTGGCTGAGTATGAATGCAGTTACCATGGTGACAGAAGTAGCTGCAGAATTAAAGGGACAAGATACTAATATTGTACTAAAGTGTATTTTATTATATACTTCACATAACTGACTGGGTACACCTTGGTGCTGGTGGGATGGCTTTTTTTTTTTTTAATCAAAAACCATGTTTACTAAGTACCCTATATTATATATATTTCCTATTGCTTTTTACTTACTTATAGCAGGGTATATGTTCATATTGTTTCTATCCTAAGTTTGTCTATTTTCTAATAGATGGTGGCAAACTTCTTCCTCGCCTTTGAAGCACAGCTTTCAATTATTCCTATCGTAAACCAGGTAAAAAGCTTCGAGCCGAGCACGATCAGACTCCTTCAGTCCCGCAGCAGGTAAATCTGTGAACATCGCCGGCACTCCTGCTGTTCCTAGTACCGATCCCTCTGAGCGGCTGTGCAGTAATGAAGGCTGGATTCACCCCAAACTTGCTCTTCTTTTTTTTCGATTTCCAGTTCTGGTAATTAGTGATACACATGTGTATATCCAGTGGTCAACTCAAAACCTATGTATGGAAAATCAATTGTTTGCTGTATGCATCTCATTTGTAGGATGCACACTATTCATTTCAATATGGAGCGGAGTAGGAGGAGACTTTCATTACTGTTCCCTTTACTTCCTCCCTGCTGATAGGAAATGCCATGCTGTTTGCTTGTGTCCTGTGATTACAGCAGCCTGCAACAGTTTTCAGTGTGCACTCCCCGGCTCAGGCATCAAGCTGTAAATGATAACATTAAAACGCTGCTACCCCTTTGTTAGTCACTTTTTTATCTTCTTCCCCTTCTACGAATGCTATAGTCCGTTATTCTAGAACTGCTCTGAAAATGGTTCTCTCTGGAGTGTTGGGATTTGGGTTTAGGGTGGGTTATGGGAATTGAAGTTCAGATACTTTGTTCATATTTTTACTATGGAATTACTATGTCATGTATGTTATTTGAAAGATGGAATATTTGTAGTTGCAGTTTTTCAATAAAAATGATTTGATTAAAAAAAATATGAAATTAAAATTCCTCTGTTCTTGAGAAAGCATAGGATTTTTACTAAGAGGTAAATTGCACGTTCCTTGTTTTCCAGGCACTTTACATTTTTGCTAGTTTTGTACGATTACACAATCCCTTTTATAGGCCAGTGCCAGTTGTACATCTCTCCCTAAACTCTTGTTCACACTATATTTTAAGCCAGTTTTCTTATATGGTTTCTAGATGTTGTCCAGCTTTGATAAATAATTAGTATTTATACTTTTGCTTTTAGATAGACTTGAAGAATGCAGATCCGGAAAGGGTGGAGAAACAAATTGAGAAGATGTTTGACGTTCCCGCTAGTGACTGTATCCGGGTACGATGCGCTCCAGATCAAAATCATTCCTGTAGGCAAATTTAACTCCGCTGTCTGTACCTTGTCTTTTTATTTTTTTCTACAAAATGTGGCTGGAAAAGGGGCAATGTAGCGAGGAATTGACATCAATTTTTGGTGTTAAAAAAAAAAACAAAAACTTTTCTGATGCATCATTTTTGCGCAAAAATGTGCAGCTTCCTATTTTACAGCACTCTTACAACTTTTAGAAATTGGGCTTGGTAAGCCACACAGGTCTAAGAACGACCCATTGGGGTTTTAGGTGTTAAAAAAATGATCATATGAAAGATTTTGTGATCTGCGGTTACATGATTGTAATAACAACATTAAAGCCCCATTCAGATGTACAGGTTTTATCTATGAGAAACTGAGCAGAACGATATATAGGTTTGTGGGAGAAGATTCAGTATAAATTGTAATTTATTCATTAGATTTGAGAGTCCTCAGTGGTTGATACCTTTAATGGCTAACTGAAAAGATGGTAACAAATTGCAAGCTTTCCAGACTACTCAGGCTTCTTCATCAGGCAGACCTGAGACCTGAGTAGTCTGGAAAGCCTGCAATTTGTTACCTTTTAATGGCTAACGGAAAAGATGGTATCAACCACTGAGGACTCTCAAATCTAAATACTCTTCTATCTACTGGCTAATACGGTACAAAGATAGACGTTTTTCCTGTATCAATTTATTCAGTGGAATCCTGCTGTTTGTACAGATGAGTCCAGTGGGCGGTCCTACTAGTGATTGACAGCTATCTTTGCCTGCATGGTCATACAGGGAACTGTCAATCACTTAGTAGGACCGCCCACTGGACTAGTGTACATACGGCAGGACTTTTCACTGCATAAAATGCCAGTTTTGCTGACTCTCTTCCCACAGATATGTCTATCAGTCTGATCAACTTCTCTGCTCTACAACACCCCCCTACAGATCTTATACCATTTCAGCATGACAGGTTCCTTTAAT
This sequence comes from Phyllobates terribilis, assembly GCF_046119375.1. Lineage (NCBI taxonomy): Eukaryota > Metazoa > Chordata > Amphibia > Anura > Dendrobatidae > Phyllobates > Phyllobates terribilis. The sequence continues at coordinate 1,486,643 of NW_027362957.1, forward strand.
CACCTGCAGATGACATAAGTAGCCATGTTCTGTGTGGCTTACGGAGGGGCTTGATTGCTTGTCAGCTTCAAACAGGTTTCATTTCTTCTGATTCGTTGTAGCCGAGTTCTAAACTGTATTAAGAAATTAATTTCTCTGTTTATTTCTATTAGATGTCGGGGAAGCTTGGAACAAATGTGGAAAGTGTTCTTCAAGAAGTTGTCAGGAGGCTTCCACCGTGAGTACGGACTAATGCGGCTCTATCCATCTTCTCTTTATTAAAGGGAACCTGTCACCTTGGAAAATGCTATGTACCTGCAGGTATAGGGTTAATCTGCAGATAAATATTGTTATAATGCTGCCCTGCCGCCTTATTGATAGGGTAGGTACCGGGAGAAAATTAACTTCTTTCCTCCCTGCAGCCGCCGGCCTTCACTCATCGTTGTGCACGGAGCGGCTACAGTCTTGGATCACAGCACCGCTCGCTATATCAGGGGCGACGGCTGTAAACCCGACCCAGATTTTGATTGACAGCTTGCTCTGCACAGATGCGCTGCAGAACCACTTAGAATCTGAGTGAAGGAGTAGTATGTTCACACATAGAGAATATGGCTCATCCACGTGCAGATCTGCTCCACGTCCGATTACATATTTGTGGGAGAAACCCTAGTGGCAGCCTCATATTTCTGACATGGATCCTCTAGCACTATTTGTGAAACTGCGGCTCCCAGCATAACTTGATGAGAGACTGTCAGTCTGCTGGGACCTGTAGTTTCACTACAGCAGGAGTGTCACAAGCTGCGGACCTCTGCTCACTCCAGCACTGGTCGGCATTTTCAGCACGTGAACGTACGCTATGCTTTCTGGAGACACAAGGGTGTAGATAATTTTATCAAACCCTTGACTGTAAGTTTGCTGAACCCTAAGTGGATTATATTGTTCCCACAGTTTCAGTTTTGGACCATTTAAGGGGAATTTAAAGGGTTCTGGCCACTGATTTTCCTTAAAGGGGATCAGTATCCCTGTATGTCTTTGTATATACTTGATAAAGACCTATAACAGGTCGAAACGTTATGTGATGCCGGAATAAACTTTGTCTTTTGGAATTCATCACTCTGGACTGAACGCTGTTACTTACCTTTATCCCCCTTAACAGGATGTCTTATTTTTGTGTTTTAGTCCCAAGATTGAAAAGGGCAGCCCTCTTAAAGCCCTGCTGTTTGACTCAACGTTTGATCACTACAGAGGCGTCGTAGCCGCATCGCCCTGTGTGGAGGTGACGTGTGTAAAGGCAATAAAATCGTGTCTGCCCACTCTGGCAAGTGCTATGAAGTCAATGAGGTTGTCATACTGACCCCAGAGGAAGTGGCAGCCGAAAAACTAAGTTTTTTTTAAATAATTTAATTAGCCTTTCCCTCTGTTTTCACCAATCAGCCCTCTGTATTGATGATCAGATCAAAGATGTAGACAGGGATTGTCTCACGCTGCATCTCCTTCCTGATTGTATCACTGAGAAGACAGAAGCTGCCCCATCCCATTCTCCAAGAAATGCAGAACCCAATGCATCTGCTGTCCGTGATCTGCTTATTGTCAGAGGACATCATTAGGGACTGCATTTTCTCATTGCTTAAGAAATTGTTGGGGGATCCTGCTAATCCGGTTGCATGGATTTATATAGTGTGACTAAGTTGTCAAGCACTTTTCCATGTGATGCTAAAATCGTTTGGAAAGCGCTTGACAACCCGCATGCGAAATCGTATGTGCAAAACGCGTGACAAACGCTTGTCCCTGGCTGAAAAAAAGGCATGTAAAATCCGCATGCCAGGGAGATACAGAAACGTTCAGGAAAAAACTGGAGCATTTCTGCATCGTGGGCACATAGCCTTAGGGGGCCGCTGTGCAGGCAAAGACAACATCCCCCTCTTTCTGAGAATCAGTGGGGCTTGAAGGGGTACGGCTCCCCATCAGTTATAAAGCCATGTCATGTCATCAATCATATGAGTGTTATGTGGCAATGGCATTGTCTTGACAGCCAAGGATCCTACTGAAGGCCTCCATGTCTTCCATGATTGTACAACTATGAAGCCCGTCCCATAACTGGGATTAATATCAGATTGGTCATTTTACTCTACACTGTAGCGGTAAAGCCATTGGATGTTTTCGGTGACCTGAGCCTGCAAAGTTAAATTCTCCCGTTACATCATTTTTGGCTTCACCACATCTGTTCGTGTTAAAACTAAAAAAAATATCTTCTAGAAATCCTATCGAGAGGATGATGGAATGAAAAAGAAAAAAAAGATGAAGCGGCAGAATCTCTGGAGTTTATTTTGTTCACTTTGCCTCACCAAGAAAAGTAATAAAAAGATCAGAAAATATTTATAAAAACTACAGCTCTAACTGCAAAAAAAGCCCAGATACAACGAATCTACTGGAAAAAAAGCCCAGATACAACGAATCTACTGGAAAAAAAGCCCAGATACAACGAATCTACTGGAAAAAAAGCCCAGATACAACGAATCTACTGGAAAAAGCCCAGATACAACGAATCTACTGGGAAAAAAAGCCCAGATACAACGAATCTACTGGGAAAAAAGCCCAGATACAACGAATCTACTGGGAAAAAAAGCCCAGATACAACGAATCTACTGGAAAAAAAGCCCAGATACAACGAATCTACTGGGAAAAAAGCCCACATACAACGAATCTACTGGGAAAAAAGCCCACATACAACGAATCTACTGGGAAAAAAAGTTTTATAGCTTTTAGAAGGCAAGGATAAAAAACAAATTGTAAAAGTGAAGATTATCCCACATGCACTTTGTCACCCAAGGATCTGCATAAACTGCAGCCGGCCCATCTCAGCACCACTTCTTTTGTTTCTTCTTTTTCCTTATTGCTTTCTGTGTCTTTTTAAAAGGGTTTTTCCATCATTTTTTTAAAGTAATTTTTTCCGATATCCAAAGCATTTAAAATTGTGTACGACCCTGTGCAGGATATAATAGAGCGACATTTTAGCACACTAGGAATATTCTTATAGTGCCACTAGATGGCGCTCTAATCCTGCATGCAGTACTGATGCTCCTATCGGTGCTGCTTTCTATGAATATACATGGATGTTTGATGCCCAGGAGAGTGCAGAGCTGAAAGGGGATTCTGTTATTAAAGCAAATAAAATGCCAATATTGTGTTATGGAAAGTTACAAATCTGTTGTGGCCGTACGATGGTTCTCAGCTGGTTACAGTGCGATTAGCAGAGCTCTCTGATGTGGTATTTAGGCTCTGGGAAGTTATAACATATATGTTGATAGATCCAAAATAGTTTTACATCCAAAATTCAGTGCTGACTAATGTCACAGCATTTCTGACTTAAATGTGTAACGGGTCTGGGAGGCGGAACCTCTGAGCTACTATACAAGGGGGCGGTCCTTGTAAGGGAGCGGGTGGCGACCAGGGAAGACGGGCAGGAAGTCACAGCAGGTGACCGGGACAGTCTCTGAGTGAACGGGCTGGAGGTCACGGCAAGTGACCGGGGCAGTCTCTGGATGAACGGGCTGATGGTCACGGCAAGTGAACGGGCAGATGGTCACGGCAAGTGACCGGGGCAGTCTCTGGATGAACGGGCAGATGGTCACGGCAAGTGGCGGGCAGTCTCTGGATGAACGGGCAGATGGTCACGGCAAGTGACCGGGGCAGTCTCTAGGTAAAGGGTTGGTACGACCTGTGGCGGCTGATGATAGACGTGAGCTCCCAGGTGAGCAGGCGAGAGTCTCTGGATGAACGGGTGGTCACAGCACGTGACGGCAGAGCCTCCAGGTAGGCTAGCAGACAGGCAGCAGATGAGCGCTCCCAGGTGAGCGGGCAGGAGTCACTGGACAGGCAGGTGGTCACAGCACGTGACGGCGGAGCCTCCAGGTAGGCTAGCAGACAGGTAGCAGATGTGTGCTCCCAGGTGAGCGGGCAAGCTGGTCCTTAGACAGACTGACAGGAGTAGTAAGGCAGACCGTCGGACCTCAGGCAAGCAGGCAGGTAGCAGATAATCAGGCAGGAATCTGGCAGGTAACTGGCAACGGGACCTGAGGGCTGAAGCAGAGTAGTGAACAGTGCAACAACATTGCTCGGGCACCTCCATTTTGGAGGAGGTGCCTTATATATGGTGAAGTCCTCCGGCCATTGGCCGGGGACTCCTTAGGACGGCGCGCGCGGCCCCTTTAAGAGGGAGGGAGAGCGCGCGCGCGCGCCCTAAGCACAGTGGCCGGGAAGGAGCGCGCGCTGCCAGCAGAGCGGGAGGAGGACGCCGGGCACGGAGCAAGGAGGTGAGGGGAACAGCGTCCCTGCCTAGCAGAGGGCAGGGACGCCGGCGCTACAAAATGAATGTAACTAGATGAAATACTATTTTTGCTGCATGTAGCCACCACCAGGGGGAGCTGTTGACATGTGATTATGTACAGCTAGTATTGGACCCAACCGCAGCAGTAGAAGTCTGTCTCCAGTGAGCGCCCTCTAGTGCCAGCTGTATATAGCTGTAGTGAACTCATGTGACGCGCCCCCTGGGCCTGTGCTGTGCAGGGGGATACTCGGAGCCGGATCGCTGGGGGTTGTAGTCCTCCGTGGCGGTGACCCGGTCCGTGCCCAGGGCGGTCAAACCAGTGGCAGTCTATTTGTATGGTAATAAGTGTCCGACTACGCCACCCGTGGATTGCGGTCAGTGGGGACCGCCGCTGCGCTGCAGACCGCTGAGGCTGATGTTGTTTGCGCAGCTGAGTATAGGATGACTCCCCACGGGAGAAGTATTGCCTCAGGGCAGCTAATGTGGATGATGGTGGTAGTGATGGTGTGAGGGTCCCAGTGCTAATGGTGCAGGAGCGGCAAGGAATCACAGAGACGTGAGGTGCAGTTCAGGGTCTTTACTGATGGTACAAGGCAGACCCTCCCGGGAGTACTGGCTAGTATAAGGGGCCTGGTCAGTCTGCGAGCAAGCAGGAGTTCCCCTGGCCAGGTGGAGTTGTAGGCCTCCCCGTTTATCTGCACTCTTCCTGGCTACCTTGCTGTCAGCGGTTACAAGTAGCCCACGTCCCTTAGTATACCGTGTGCTGCTCTCCCGTATGGCTGGTGACTTGGGGCCTTCTGTTAGCCTCCGCTCCTGGATGGCTGCGCTGGTCCCTTCTCTGTGACTGAGCCTCCGGGCTTCTATGGCCAGAGGACCTGGAATCCCCTGCCAGCTGGTTTCTGCTGCTGGGTGGATATCAGTCCCCACAGCCTCGGACTCCTGTGTCCGGTTTTAGTGTCTTCGTCCAGGGCGAACTCTGCTCAGCTCCAGCCCCTGGACTTCTGCTGCTGCTCCTACAGAGCTCCTGATCTATCTTTTCCTGTGTCTGCAGCTTCACTCCAGGCTCTGACTGCTCTGCTTGTTCTGCAGGCTCTGTCTGCTCTAATCCCGCCCCAGACCCAGTTTATAAGGGCAGATTCCTCCCCTCCCAGGTCTGGGCGGGCAGTGTTGCATGTTTAGGGATCCTGACCAGAGAAACCTCCCACTTGCTCTCAAACATAATATCTCTATTACTGTGGCAACCAGACCCCTGGGGTGTCACACATGCAGTGCTGGGTCTCAGAGCCGTTGCTACCTTCTTTTATAGCTGATTTGTACCTGATATTCAATGTAGAATTTGATGAATCTGCACTAATTGTGAATATATATTACTCTCATTGTTTCCTAGATATGCTGGGCAAGTAGGTTATCTAATCGCTGGGATGAAGGACGCACAGGAAGCACAAATAGGAGACACTCTGCATTTACTGAAGCAGCCAGTGGCTCTGCCCGGCTTTAAGCCTGCGAAACCCATGGTGATGGCAGGTGAGTTGAACCCTAATACAAATTAAATGGTCCCTGTACTTGATGTCATTCGATAGATAATGTGCAAAATCCTTTTATAAAGTTCAATTAAGTTGGAGTTACTTTTCAGGGGTTAGATAACCTAAAAGTGTCGGCCGGTAGGGTCTCCCTTCTGTCTAAGTGTAATTTGTCTCTAGCAGCAGAAACCCCCCTATATGGATTACCGGAAGTGGGGCTTGGCCTTCGTCTCTCTGCTCCTGCCTGTCAAACTGTATATGCAGGCTTAACAGAGATTCAGTCTTTCAGTTAATTGCAGGCATCTCATTAAGCAATGGCGGAAGCAATACGTGCTGAGTAATGAGAGAAAGGATGTCCCAGGACCTATAGTGCTGACAGAATGCTGATAAAGAGCAATCGTCCACTCCAAAAGAGTGGATGGCAAGTTACAGAGCATGTGTATTGGTACTGTTCCAGGACATACTGTTTTATCTACAGTCCATTTAGAATCAAAACTCTGTTCTACATAATATTGCACATGGAACAGAGTATTATGCCAATGTAACTGCAACACGCATCGAAGTCAAAATCTCGGCAGAATTACACCTATAGCCCCCTCAGACTATGCAAAACACCAATTGAGCTTTAACAACTTCAGCTCAAGTGCTCAAAAACTGTGTAACGGGGTCGGAAAGCTATTGTACAGTATACAGTATATATTTTATTAGCGTAATATTAAAACCTGTATTACAAGAGCACTTAGTTCAAGATTCCGCCTCCAGATGGCGTGACATCAGAGATTAGACACATCTGCAAGAGCGTCCTCAACAATGAATATATAGTCAATCACAGGGACTAGACGTGTAATGTATTAGTACAACAGTATAACGAGTGTTGTGTAGAGATGAGCGAACCCAAACTGTAAAGTTTGGGGTTCATACCGGACACCTAGTGTCCAATGCTGAACTCCGAACACTGACAAGTCCGTTTTAAGAGTGAGAGACCTCCTAGCCCTTACTACGACCATTTTACAGCATCAAAGTTTGTGTCACCATTGACTTCTATGGGGTTTGGGTTCAAGTTCTGGTACCCGAACCGAACTTTGGGCTAAAGTTTGGTCGAAACCGAACATCCACGGGGTTCGCTCATCCCTAGTGTAGTGTAAATTCTACATATTTTGCGCCTGAGTACCAGTAATGAGGAGATCCTTACCCATTATGTGCCTGCCACTCTCCTAAACACGCGTTTCACTTTTTTAGCTTCTTCAGAGGGACACAGAGTATACCAAACACTGCCCCCCGGGCACCAGATGTAACCCACTGTATCCATTCCTTTAAGGCTAAAGTTACAGCTGTAGAATAGATTGACCTTGACAATTCAAGTGCTTTCTTGTGGGAAGTATGTGCACCTCCCGATCATTTCAGTGGAGAGCGACCATTCCCAGCCACCTCTATTGAGAATCCATGACAGACACAGGAGCTGTACCCTCGCCTGTCACACTTTAGTAATCCTACTAATTCCTTGTAACAGCCAGGAACGCCTCCACGATTGGATTAGGAACGGTGATCACAGAGTAGATAAATGCCAGAGAACCTTTATTCTGCAGCCGCATCTTTCATCCCATTAGACTCGGCCTATTTTACAGAAGCCGAGATAATTGAGGAGAGATGTAAGGAAGGAACCTCACGATCCTCCAGGACTAGTCAGCTCAGAGCCGTGACATGTGGACAAGGTTTTTCTACATTGTCGGGAATTTAGGGAGCGCTGCATCAAGGGGGTTGGTAATGACACGCCACCGTGACACATAATGCAAGGACTGTCTCCTCTCATTTGTTCTTTGAAGCTTGTTTTCCTCGTGAGTGATGCTCGGCGCATGAGAAAAGCCCAAACAATTAACATCAAATGGGTTTTCTGCGATTTGTAAAATCCTGCGCCCCGCTGATCCCCCGCTGCGGCTCCCCATAGGTGGATTATAATGAGGGCAATCCGGGCTACCGCCCGGGACCTCCGGTCTCTATGGCTGGATTGCCCTCATTATATGTGCAGCCCCGCGGCACATACCGGCAGACAGTGGCAGGGGGGGCCCCGGACCACTCCCCCAGCAGCGGTGCACAGCCGCTGCTTCTTCTTCGGCCGGGCCAGCACTGCAGCAGTTAACTTCCCTCTGCTGGCCCTGTGCGCGGCCATATCTCCTAGCTGTGACGTCACGCAGTGCGCGCCCGGCCTGCACTGCTACTTACCACCGGAGAGGAGCAGGAGCCAGGAGGACTGGAGCCGAACCGGGGGATGGTGAGTGAGTGTGTCTGTGTGTGTGTGAGTCTGTCTGTGTGTATGTGTATGTATGTATGTGTGTGCAGGCAGATATCATTGTGTGATGTCGGTTTATATGTATTTTTGTGTTTCAAATGTGTTTATGCGTGTATGTATATGTCTGTATATGTTTGTGTGTGTGCGTGACTGCGTGCGGCCTCCTGCTGAGTATAGATGGCGCTGTGTGGCCTCCTGCTGTCTCTGAGGGGGGCGCCGTGCGGCCTCCTGCTGTGTATAGGTGGCTCCGTGCTGCCTCCCGCTGTGTATAGATGGCTACGTGCGGCCTCCCGCTGTGTATAGATGGCTACGTGCGGCCTCCTGCTGTGTATAGATGGCTCCGTGCTGCCTCACGCTGTGTATAGATGGCTACGTGCGGCCTCCCGCTGTGTATAGATGGCACCGTGCGGCCTCCCGCTGTGTATAGATGGCACCGTGCAGCCTCCTGCTTTGTATAGATGGCACCGTGCGGCTCCCTGCTGTGTATAGATGGCACCGTGCGGCCTCCTGCTGTGTATAGATGGCACCGTGCCACCTCCTGCTGTGTATAGATTATTTGAATGCAGATTGCACATTTTCTGTTAGTACAATAAACCTCATTTCAAGGCAGAAACATTACTGTGTCCAACAGTTATTACATATATCAAACTGAAATAGCTGTTGCAAAAACACCAATTTTTATAAAACATTAAGCTTAAGATTAATAGGGGTGCCCAAACTTTTTCATATAACTGTATATAGTGTGACTGTAAAAGAATGGTAAAAAATAAATATATACTTACCTTCTGATGGCCTGTCGACGTCAGCGGTCGCGTGACCCGTCACATGACTAAATGACATCACGGCAGGTCCTTTTCAGACCATCGCGAGCTGCCGGCAAGCCAGGACGCATCGGATAAAGACACCGGGGGCCATCAGAAGGTAAGTATAATATTTATTTTTTATTTTATTCTTTTTTTTACAGGTTCTATGGTACCCTGGTCCGGAGGAGAGTCTCCTTTTCTCCAAACCCGGGTACCATCCGCACATTGAAGCGCATGGATTCTGCATGTACAGATGCAGTGATGCGGATTCCATGTGTTCCAATGCAAGTCAATGGCGGCGAAAGCGCCACGCTTCCGCAAAATAATTGTTATTGCTGCGGATTTTTCCACAATGATAATCCGCAGCGGAAATTTCCGCAGCATGTGCAGAGCACATGCGGATTATCATTGGGGAACATGGCCGACCTTCTACCAAGCGTTTTTTAAACGTTTCTGCAGCGGAATTGCCGCTGCGGAAAAGCTTAAAAAACGCGTAGTGGGCACACAGCCTAAAAAAAATTATTATAATTAATATTGTGCCAATCACATGATCTATCACAGGGGATCATGTGACATGTCATACATACAGGTATGTGTGCATGTGTGTGTGTGTGGGGGGGGGGGAAGGGGCCGCGCCTTCTAAACTGCCCGGGGCACTTGCTACTCTTAATCCACCCCTGTGACTCCCCCACACCCACCACCATGCGGCCATACAATAATATAGTATTCGGACTATAAGACGCACCCCCCACTTTCCTCCAAAATTTTGGAGGAAAAAAGTGCATCTTATAGTCCGAAAAATACGGTAATTATTAAGAATAGGAGATTTTTTTTTTTTTTTTTAAATGTAGGTACGATTCAATTATTCCCAAGATCTCACCCCATGGATGGATCCTTTGTATTTGCAATTGGTGGAGGAAGGGCATTGCTAACAATAGGAATTCCAGAGAATGGAGGACTTAACTACAACTCCCAGTATGTCCTTAGCAATGGTAAGGAGATACTGGGAGTTGTTACCAGTCATCATCAGACTGTGGACCGTATAGGAACCAATGTACTGATTAGATGCAAGCAGTGGAACTATTAAACGTTTAAAAAGTAACTTACATTTTGGGATATATATTACATGATTTAGGTCCTATAATTTTGAGCAGATTAGTGCGAATCTGAGACCCTGATCACTCAGAAGATCTCTTAGAAGTGAAGAGGTGAGGAGACATGACTATGACTTTCTGCTGCATTTGCTCCGCTCAGTGTACTCTCCTATCTACTGAGCTGCGCTCTTCTAGGAGGTCTTTTAAGCAAAGGAGCAAAGGATTGGGGTCCCCACAAATCTGCTCAGAATTAATGACCCTAAATCACATTAAAAACATCCCAAAAGTTGATTTACTCTTTAAGGTTAATTTACACACACACACGCACTGTATACGCTGTACGCACCACACACACTGTATACGGCGTACGCACCACACACACTGTATACGGCGTACGCACCACACATACACTGTATACGCCGTACGCACCACACACACTGTATACTCCATACGCACCACACACACACTGTATACGCCGTACGCACCACACACACACACACACTGTATACGCCGTACGCACCACACACACACACTGTATACGCCGTACGCACCACACACACACACACTGTATACTCCATATGCAACACACACACACACTGTATACTCCATACGCACCACACACACACTGTATACGCCGTACGCACCACACACACACACACACTGTATACGCCGTACGCACCACACACACACACACACTGTATACTCCATATGCAACACACACACACACTGAATACGGCATACGCACCACATACACTGTATACGCCGTACACACCACACACACACACTGTATACGGCGTACGCACCACACACACACTGTATACACCGTACATACCACATGCACTGTATACGCCGTACGCACCACACACACACACACACATTGTATACGCTGTACATACCACATACACTGTATACGCTGTACATACCACATACACTGTATACGCCGTACACACCACACACACTGTATACGCCGTACACACCACACACACACACACACATTGTATACGCCGTACACACCACATACACTGTATACGCTGTACATACCACATACACTGTATACGCTGTACATACCACATACACTGTATACGCCGTACACACCACACACACTGTATGCGCCGTACACACCACACACACACACTGTATACGCCTTACACACCACACACACACTGTATACGCCTTACACACCACACACACATTGTATACGCCGTACACACCACACACACTGTATGCTCCGTACACACCACACACACACACACACACTGTATACGCTGTACATACCACATACACTGTATACGCCGTACACACCACACACACACTGTATACGCCGTACACACCACACACACGCACACTGTATATGCCGTACACACCACACACACACACTGTATACACTGTACGCACCACACACACACACTGTATACGCTGTACATACCACATACACTGTATACGCCGTACGCACCACCACACACACTGTATACGCCATACACACCACACACACACACTGTATACGCCTTACACACCACACACACACTGTATACGCCTTACACACCACACACACACTGTATACGCCGTACACACCACACACACTGTATACGCCGTACACACCACACACACTGTATACGCCGTACACACCACACACTGTATACGCCGTACACACCACACACACTGTATACGCCGTACACACCACACACACTGTATACGCCATACGCACCACACACACATACACTGTATACGCCGTACACCACACACACACACACTCTGTATAAGCCGTACACACCACACACACATACTGTATACGCCGTACACACCACACACACACACACTGTATACGCTGTACATACCACATACACTGTATACACCATATGCACCACCACACACACTGTATACGCCGTACACACCACACACACACTGTATACGCCATACGCACCACCACACACACGCAGTCTGTATACATCGTATGCACCACACACACTGTATACGCCGTACGCACCACACACACACTGTATACGCCATACTCACCACACACACACTCTGTATACGCCGTACACACCACACACACACTGTATACGCTGTACATACCACACACACACTGTATATGCCGTACACACCACACACACACACACACACACTGTATACGCCGTATGCACCACCACACACACACGCACTCTGTATACACCGTACGCACCACACACACGCACTCTGTATACACCGTACACACCACACACACACTGTATATGCCGTACACAGTGGCGTACTGCCAGTGGCAGCAGACCAGGCGACTGCTATGGGGCCCGTGAGCCGAGGGGGCCCATAGCAGTCCAGGGGTGGATATACCGCCACCGGTGCAGCTGCGCCGGGTCCCCACCATGCAGCTGCACCAAGGGGCCCACAAGGTGCAGCTGCTCCCTGCACGTGGCGGTCAGGGAGTGATTCCTACAGCTCCGCTGCTGTCAGGAGGAGAATAGCAGCGGAGCTGGAGGGTTCATCCTCTACTTCCTCCCTGACCCAGGCGCGCGCAGCTTGATGACGTCATCATGCAGCGTGCACCTGGGTCAGGAAGAAAGCTGCCGGGCCCGGCAACCAGGAGGATGCTGCTGCAGGGGAGCGAGCTGAAGTAAGTTTTTTTTTTTTTTTTTTTTTTTTTACTGAAATGCTGGGGAGGGGATGGGGCTGGGAAGAGCAATAATGGGGCGGATAGAGCTGGGGAGAGCAATGATGGGGATGGTGGGGAAGGGGAGAGCAATGATGGGGGTGCTGGGAGAGAGCAATGATGGGGGTGCTGGGAGAGAGCAATGATGGGGGTGCTGGGAGAGAGCAATGATGGGGGTGCTGGGAGAGAGCAATGATGGGGGTGCTTGGACAGAGCAATGGTGGGGGGCTGGGAGAGAGCAATGATGGGGGTGCTGGGACAGAGTAATGATGGGGGTGCTGAGAGGAAATGATGGGGGTGCTGGGAGAAGCGATGATGGAGGTGCTGGGACAGAGCAATGATGGGGGGCTGGGAGAGAGCAATGATGGAGGTGCTGGGACAGCGCAATGATGGGGGTGCTGGACAGAGCAATGATGGGGGTTGGGAGAGAGCAATTATGGGGGTGGTGGGACAGAGCAATGATGCAGGTGCTAAGAGAGAGAGCAAAAATGGGGGTGCTGGGAGAGAGCAATGATGAGGGTGCTGGGAGAGAGCAATGGTGGGGGTGCTGGGACAGAGCAATGGTGGGGGTGCTGGGACAGAGCAATGGTGGGGGGCTGGGAGAGAGCAATGATGTGGGGCTGGGAGAGAGCAATGATGGAGGTGCTGGGACAGAGAAATGATGGGGGTGCTGGGAGAGAGCAATGATGGGAGTGCTGGGAGAAGCAATGATGGAGGTGCTGGGACAGAGCAATGATGGGGGGCTGGGAGAGAGCAATGATGGAGGTGCTGAGACAGTGCAATGATGGGGGTGCTGGACAGAGCAAGGATGGGGGTTGGGAGAGAGCAATGATGGGGCTGGTGGGACAGAGCAATGATGCAAGTGCTAAGAGAGAGCAATGATGGGGGTGCTGGGAGAGAGCAAAGATGGGGGTGCTGGGAGAGAGCAACGATGGGGGTGCTGGGACAGAGCAATGACGTGGGTGCTGGGACACAGCAATGACGGGGGTGCTGGGAGAGAGCAATGGTGGGGGTGCTGGGAGAGAGCAATGGTGGGGGGCTGGGAGAGAGCAATGATGTGGGGCTGGGAGAGAGCAATGATGGAGGTGCTGGGACAGAGAAATGATGGGGGTGCTGGGAGAGAGCAATGATGGGGGTGCTGGGAGAAGCAATGATGGAGGTGCTGGGACAGAGCAATGATGGGGGGCTGGGAGAGAGCAATGATGGAGGTGCTGAGACAGCGCAATGATGGGGGTGCTGGACAGAGCAATGATGGGGGTTGGGAGAGAGCAATGATGGGGGTGGTGGGACAGAGCAATGATGCAGGTGCTAAGAGAGAGCAATGATGGGGGTGTTGGGAGAGAGCAAAGATGGGGGTGCTGGGAGAGAGCAACGATGAGGGTGCTGGGACAGAGCAATGACGTGGGTGCTGGGACAGAGTAATGATGGGGGTGCTGGGAGAGAGTAATGATGGGGGTGCTGGGAGAGAGTAATGATGGGGGTGCTGGGACAGAGCAATGATGGGGGTGCTGGGACAGAGCAATGACGTGGGTGCTGGGACAGAGCAATGACGTGGGTGCTGGGACAGAGCAATGACGTGGGTGCTGGGACAGAGCAATGACGGGGGTGCTGGGAGAGAGTAATGATGGGGGTGCTGGGAGAGAGTAATGATGGGGGTGCTGGGAGAGAGCAATGACGAGGGTGCTGGGAGAGAGCAATGACGAGGGTGCTGGGAGAGAGCAATGACGAGGGTGCTGGGAGAGAGCAATGACGAGGGTGCTGGGAGAGAGCAATGATGGGGGTGCTGGGAGAGAGCAATTATGGGGGTTTCACTTTGCTTGTACTGTGAAGCCTTGTATGTTTTCCGTGTGCACATAGCCTTACAGTTAATTGGGGAGAGTCACAGAGACTGAATAATTTATATTATTGACTGGTGGAGATTATAGTTAATGGGGGGCACAGTGCTGCTTATCACTTTATATTTTGATTACTAGGTGGTTAATAGTATATTAATGGGGGGGGGTTACATATCTGTATTCGAGGACGCAGAGCGGGGGAGACACATGTATACATACAATATGTGACCTTGTTATTTTCTAGGCTGGAGATCATCGTGACAAGACGAGTCGTGGCTGGGAGATGTCGACATGAAGGTCTGACCAGATGGAGAAGAAGAAGCAGAAACCGACTCTGATCAGATGAGACGTCAGCGGTAAGTGCCTGGATGTAAATATTACTCTGTATCTGCACTATAAGACTTGGAGTGATAATGTTATCTGTAAAATCCCTTAGGCCACATTCTCACATTTGTGTGAAATGTCCGTGTGCTGCCAGATTTTTTTATCGGATGGTCCACGGACTCGTAGAGTTTTATAGATCCATTCACACATCCATGAAAATCACGGATCTGAGAATGAGATCTAAGAGGGTCAGAGAATGTCCTGTTCTGATCCAATATTGAGGATTAGAATAGGACATGCTCAATGCAGGGCAGCACACCGACACTGCACACAGATGCAGGAATGTAGCCTTATTATGTATAGCACAGTCCCTTAGTATATAGTGTACTCACTTATTATGTATAGCGCCATCCTTAGTTATATAGTTTCCTCTTTTATTATGTATAACACCCTCCCTTATTATGTACCATCCTCTCTAGCGGCTCACAGTTGGGGGATCATACTGTGTTGGGGTCAGCATACTTTACCCTGGGAGTTGAGGTGGGGTACAGTAGGGTCATTATACTGTGCATGTGGAGGAATTCACCATGGGGGTATTATACTATGTTTGGGGGGCCCTTTTATTGGCATCACACTTTATGGGGCAATGAAAGAGATCTAGGACGTCAGCAGGAGGAAAATTACTATGTAAAGATGGAAAGTTGTGAGATCTGATCTTTGGTGACCCCGACAATTATTTAATTTTTTTTTTGGGGGGGGGGCAATTAGAGCTTCTGCTATGGGGCCCCATGATTCCTATGTATGCCCCTGGCCGTACATACCACATACACTGTATACGCCATATACACCACCGCACACACACACTGTATACGCCGTACGCACCACACACACACACATACACTGTATATGCCGTACGCACCACCACACACACGCACTCTGTATACACCCTGCGCACCACACACACATACACTGTATACGCCATACGCACCACACACACACACACTGTATACGCCGTAAGCACCACACACACACACTATATACGCCGTACGCACCACACACACACACACACAGTGTATACGCCGTACGCACCACACACACGCACACACACGCACACACACGCACACACACACACACACACACACACACACACACACACACACACACACACACACACACACACACACACACACACACACACACACACACACACACACACACACACACACACACACACAGTGTATATGTGGCACCCCAGGGGTCTGGTTTCCACAGTAATGTAATGTTATGTCTGAGAGCAGGTGGGAGGTCCTTTGGTCAGGGATCCTGTGCATGCCACACCTCCTGCCCAGTCTTGGGAGGGGAAGAACTTCTCCTATATAAACCCGGGGCTGAAGCAGGGTTAGTCAGTCAAGGAGAGTAGAGACAGAGAAGCAGCATAGGAGGAAACAGCAGAAGCTCAGTGGAGCAATACCACTACGAGTCAGGGGCTGGCAGCTGCAGAGCTCGCCCTGACTGAGAAGATTTCTTACCGGACCCGGAGTCCGAGGCTGTGGGGACTAACTCCTACCCAGCAGCAGAATCCGTCAGGCAGGGGATTTCAGGTCCCCTGGCCAAGAAGCCCGAAGGCACGGTCACACGCGTGGGACCAGCACCGCCATCGTGGAGCGGAAGCCATTAGAAGGCCCCGAGTCACCGGCCATACGGGTGAGCACCACACGGTACACTCAGGGACGTGGGCTACTTATACCCGCTTCTAGCAAGGTAGCCAGAAGAGTACAGTCAGTTTGGGAGGCCTACAACTCCACCTGGCCAGGGGAGATCCCATCTGCTCAAGGACTGACCAGGCCCCAATCGCTAGCCAGTACTCCGGGAGGGTCTATCGTTGTTACTAGTAAAGACCCTGAACTACACCGTACCGTCTCCGAGTGGTTCCTGCTACCCCCATCATCCACATCTGCTGCCCTGAGGCCATACCCCTCCCGTTGGGGGTTATACCATCTACGCTGCACCATCCATCCACCGGCCTCAGCGGACTGTCCTGCAGCGGCAGCTCCATAGCTGCATTCAACGGGTGGCGTAGTCGTACAACATCTACCGCTGATACATCGCCGCTCAGTTTGACTCCCTGGGCACGGACCGGGTCACCGCCACGAGACTACAACCCTCAACAGATCCGGCTCCGGGTAAGCTCCCGCGTGTGCAACGCAGCGCGACACAGGCCCAGGGGCGCGTCAACTTTGGCGTAGTCGGCAGGATTTCGTGCCCGCAACCACCGGGTACTGCGTGCCTGAAAAAGAGACTTTTCAAACTTACCTGTGAAGATTCCCGCCATCCGGCGCCATCTTCTGCCTTCTTCCCGCCATCCGTGGAGTTTTCCCGCCATTGGACGCCATCTTGAGGACGCCGCGCGGGAAGAAGAGGGGCGTGGACTCCGAAAGCGCGCGAGAACTGAAGCCCCGCCTCATGTCCGGACGTTGCGTAAGGTCCTGGAAGGGAGCCCAGCAGACGCCGACGTCACAGGAGCGCGACGGAAGGTCCTCAACCCTGACGATCCACTGCGGAGCCGCGGCCTACGGAAGAGGATCATCGCAAGGTAGGCCACGGTCCACTAGGGGGGAGGAAGATGTCGGATACGGAGGAGAGCTTCACTGCCTCAACCCCCGCCAGCGCTACCGCTGCTGCAGTTATGCCCTTCACCATGCCCTATATCCCGGGAGCAGCTTGGCTACCCCAGTACTCAGGGGAGTCACATACCCTGCATGACTTTAGAGAAAAGCTGGATAGCCTCTTCCAGGTGTACCCCCTCACAGAAGAGCAAAAAGTGAGCATCCTGGTGGCCCAACTAACCGGGGCAGCCAAAAGGGAAGTAAAATCCTGGCCACCTGGGAGGAAGACTGTCGCAGGGATACTAACCCGGCTGAAGGACACCTTTGATACCCGCACCTCAGCCGAGATTAAGCTTAGATTCTACGGGTGCAAGCAGCGAGCGCATGAGAGTATAAGGGACTATGCACTAAACCTACAAGAGGCCCTGAGGGCCATTAAGCAGACCGACCCTGATGGAGTGGGAAACGAGGACAGGCTGTTGACCGAACAGTTTATAGAGGGACTGTATTGTAATACCCACCGAACCCAGTTGCGGGCAATGGCCTTACAGGACCCCCATCTGGGCTTTGCACAGTTCAAGGACAGAGCCATCCGGGTGCTCCGAGAACCGGCACCGGGTGGCGTTGTGACCCACAAGCGCCCTGCTATCACTTACCACCAGGAGGCGGCGCCCTTGTCGGCAGGGCCTGTGGGAGCTGATGCGCAGGCTTTGGACAATGACCCGGCTCCAGACCTACACCATCAGGTCCAAGAGCTAGCTAAGAGCGTTGCTGCGCTAACCCGAACTGTGCAGTCTTTACAGGCTTCCACCCCAGGGAAGATCCAGCTGGCATCCGGACCGGAGGACATCCCGTGGCGTCGACCAAGGAGGACCCTACCGGCCAGAGGAAGACCCAGTGACCGATACAGCGAGGACGGACGACCCATCTGCCTCCGCTGCAATCAACCCGGACATATGGCAAGGTACTGTTCTTTAAACGGGCACAACCTGGGGTAGAGGGCCAACCCCCAGGAAAAAGATCACCAGGCCCATCGAACTGGCGCGACAGATATGTGGGAGGACGTCCAGTCTTGCCTGTGGTACTGGATGGCATTCCCATGAGTGCCCTACTGGACACCGGGTCACAGGTCACCACCATCCCGTACGTGCTCTTTAAGCAGTACTGGAATGACTCGGATATTACCCGCTACCCTGACGACGACTTGAGTATCATCGCCAGCAATGGCCAGCCCGTGCCACAGATCGGATTTAAAGAGGTGACCATCAAAATCGGTAGAGTCGAACTGGCAGCACAGGGACTGATCATTGTAGATATTGACAAACATGAGAGTCACCCAAAAATAACTCTAGGAACTAATGTAATTGAAAATTGTCTTGCAGAGGTGATTTTCCTTTTACAGCAGGTTGCCAAGAACGCCAGCTCCGGCGAGCAGCGGGTGCTCCAGAAAGAGATCCGGGCACTGATGCGACGGCAACAGGTGGAACTCTCCGGCGGTGAGATTGGTAGCGTAAGAATGTGTGACCCTTTTCCTATTGCCATGCCCCCAAAAAGTGAAATGATGATTTGGTGCCGGGCAGCTATTGGTCTGAGAGGTAGAGATTACCAGGCAATGGTAGAACCAGTTTACTCGGACAGTAGGCCCACCATTTTGACAGCACGGGGGGTGGTTGATGTACGCCATGGGAGGGTGCCCGTTCGCATAATAAATATCGGGGAGAGGGAAGTGTACCTGCCCCGGTATGCCACGCTAGCCAAATTATATACCATTAACCAAAATGCTATACAATCTGTGGAACCCTTGCCTCCATCTCACCCGGAGGAAGGTAACGGCTCTAAGAAAAACATGGAGGACTGGTGTCAGCAACTACATCTGGGTACTGACTCCACTCCCGCACACCAGAAACAAGGAGTCTATCGGGTGGTTCAGGAGTACGAGAGAGTGTTTAGTAAACACCCGTTAGACTTCGGGCGAGTCAAGGGGGTAGAACACCACATCCCCACGGGAGACCATCCTCCTATAAAAGAGAGGTATCGACCCGTACCCCCTGCCCACTACCAACACGCCAAGGGGATGCTTAGAGACATGAAGGAGGCTGGGGTGATCAGGGATAGCTGTAGCCCCTGGGCAGCTCCACTAGTCTTAGTCCGAAAGAAAGACAACACCATGAGGATGTGTGTAGATTACCGGAAAATCAATCGTATCACACACAAGGATGCGTACCCCTTACCAAGGATAGAGGAGTCATTGGCTGCTTTAAGATCTGCTAACTTCTTCTCTACCTTGGATCTCACTAGCGGGTACTGGCAGGTTCCTGTAGCAGAGGCGGACCGGGAGAAGACCGCATTCACCACCCCGATGGGACTTAGCGAGTTCACCTGCATGCCGTTCGGACTCTGCAACGCACCAGGAACCTTCCAACGACTAATGGAGTGTTGTCTGGGCCACAGAAACTTCGAGACGGTCCTGTTGTACCTGGACGATGTCATCGTATATTCCAAGACGTATGAGGACCACCTGAAACACCTGGCGGAAGTGTTCGAAGCTCTGGCGAGTTACGGCCTAAAGGTGAAACCCTCCAAGTGTCACCTCCTGAAACCAAAGGTGCAGTACCTGGGACACGTGGTGAGCGCTGACGGAGTGGCTCCCGACCCTGATAAGATCACCGCAATTAAGGAATGGCCAAGCCCCTCCAGCGTGAAAGAAGTGCGGCAGTTCCTCGGGTTGGTAGGCTACTACCGAAGGTTTATTCCCGGTTTCACCAAAAAGGCAGCACCTATGCAGGACCTCCTGATAGGCCAGTCCCGGAAGGCCAAGAACCAGAAGCCGCCCTTCAAATGGGAGGAGCTGGAAGAAGAGTCCTTCCGCCAGCTGAAGATGGCCCTCACGGGGGACGAAATCCTGGCGTACCCGGATTATAGCCAGCCCTTTATCCTCTACACCGACGCCAGTAACATCGGGCTAGGAGCCGTACTGTCCCAGATCCAGCAGGGGAAGGAACGAGTAATCGCCTACGCCAGCCGAAAACTGCGACCCACCGAAAGGAACCCCGAGAATTACAGCTCATTTAAGCTGGAGTTCCTGGCCGTAGTATGGGCAGTCACCGAGCGCTTTAAGGATTACCTCGCTTCTTCCCGGTTCACCGTGTACACGGATAACAACCCGTTGACACACCTGGACCCGGCAAGACTCGGTGCCCTGGAGCAGAGGTGGATGGCCCGTCTGTCCAACTACGAGTTCACAATCAAATACCGGGCAGGACGCTCCAATACCAACGCGGACGCCCTGTCCAGGATGCCCAACCTGCCGGACGGAGGAGAAGATCCGGAGGGACTGGAAGAAGTTGAACTCCCTGCATTCCACCGTCATGGGACTATCCAGTATTCCCACCGGGTAAGGAGTAAGCAGGCTGTTACGTTGAACCCCTTACCTCACTACAACTGGGCGGAAACGCAAGACAGCGACCCTGCCGTCCGACTGGTGAAGGAGATGCTGACTCGCCCGGAGGCTTGCCTTGAACCAGACGCTCCGGAGGAAGCCAAACAACTATGGGCAGAGAAGAGTCGACTGTTCCTTTACAAGGGGAAGTTGTGCCGCAGAATGGTTAACTCCCGGACGCATGAATTACTCTGGCAAGTAGTGGTGCCACGAAGAGACGCAGCCATGGTGATGGAGGCATACCACGACGGAGCTGGACACTTCGGGTGGAAGAAGCTGGAGTTCCTGCTGCGCGAGCGATTCCACTGGGTAGGCATGAGGGGAACCATTGAGAAGTGGTGCAGAGACTGTGGCCCGTGCAACCTGAGAAGGAAGGACCGCGCCAGCCAGAAGACTCCCCTGCAGTCCATCGTCACCCGGCAACCGTTGGAACTGGTAGCCTTGGATCATGTAAAACTGACCCCAAGCAGAAGTGGCTACGTCTACGCGTTAACCATTGTGGATCATTACTCCCGGTTTCTGGTTGTCGTCCCCGTCAAGGACTTAACGGCTCAAACAGCAGCTAGAGCCTTCCAGCAGCACTTTTGCCGTCCACACGGGTACCCGGACCGAGTGCTGACGGACCAGGGACCTGCCTTTGAAGCGGAGGTCTTCCAGGAATTCTGCAATCTGTATGGCTGCCGGAAGATAAGGACGACACCCTACCATCCGCAAACTAATGGACTTTGTGAGAAAATGAACCAGGTGGTAATGGATCTTCTAAAAACGTTGCCCCTGGAAGAACGCAGTCTGTGGCCTGAGAAGTTGCCCGATCTGGTGGACCTATACAACCACATCCCGGTAGGTTCCACCAACTGTACCCCGGCTTACCTAATGAGGGCAAGACCTGGTAAGTTACCTGTTGACCTGGAAATGGGAGTCCTGACACCCGAGGACACTTCACCAGAAACAGACTGGGACACAGAGAGGCAGCAGCAGTACCGGAGAGTACAGGAGAGCGTGGAGCGAAGTCTCTGTCAGGCTAGGGAAAGACAAGAGAAAACTTACAACCAGTATGCTCCCGCTGTTCCCCTGGTACCCGGAGAGCAGGTCTTGAAGAGGAAGAGACGGCTCCACAAGTTGGACGACCAGTGGGAGAAGGACCCGTACACCGTACTGCCCTCAAGCCACGAGAACCCGAAGGTTTGTACCATCAGTAAAGACGGAGGGGAAACCACAGCCATTGTATCCCGGGACCACCTGAAGAAGTGTCCCGAACAACTGAGGAACCCTGAAGAGGAACAAGAAGACCATCGACCCGTAGAGGAAAGGGAAGATATGGTTAGTACTGTGCTCGGGGACTTCCCTCGGTCTTGGACTCAAGTCAATGGTGCAGTTGTGGTACCCGTACTCACCTTCCTCCAACCAGCATCCCAAGCACCTACGGAGCAACAGGTAGAGCTGGAAGAACAGCCGGTCCAGGAGGCAGAAGACTCCACACAAGCAGAACAGGAGGATCAACCCTCTGCTTATAGTGAGCCTGCCGTACCCCTAGTGAGACAAAGAGCCGGTAGACAGCTGCCCAGTTTACCCTTGACAGCTCCTACACCCTGTAGTTCAGGGCCAGACAGTCAGCTCCGTAGGTCCACTAGGGCCACTAGAGGCCAGTTACCCGCACGCTGGAGGATTTGAAGTGTATAAATTGTTTTATTTATGTTTACCTGTGTATTGTTGCTTGTGTATAATTTTGTGTTTCCAGTTACTTTTAGGAATCCTTGGTGGATTACCGGGAATCCTTGTACATAGTTGGAGCGTAACCCAGGATGGACTAGAGACTGTTAAGGACTCGGGGTAGGACAGACCCCTACCTGGTTACGTCTCCCTGTTTTGGTGAAATGGACACCTTGCTTTCTTCAAAGACTGCACCCGGTTACGGACATGCCGTGACCACCTTTATGTGTTTCTTATTGTATATCTTGTTATGTTTTTCTAAAATGTGTTTAGTCCCGGAGTACTAAATTTTACTAGGGGGGAATGTGGCACCCCAGGGGTCTGGTTTCCACAGTAATGTAATGTTATGTCTGAGAGCAGGTGGGAGGTCCTTTGGTCAGGGATCCTGTGCATGCCACACCTCCTGCCCAGTCTTGGGAGGGGAAGAACTTCCCCTATATAAACCCGGGGCTGAAGCAGGGTTAGTCAGTCAAGGAGAGTAGAGACAGAGAAGCAGCATAGGAGGAAACAGCAGAAGCTCAGTGGAGCAATACCACTACGAGTCAGGGGCTGGCAGCTGCAGAGCTCGCCCTGACTGAGAAGATTTCTTACCGGACCCGGAGTCCGAGGCTGTGGGGACTAACTCCTACCCAGCAGCAGAATCCGTCAGGCAGGGGATTTCAGGTCCCCTGGCCAAGAAGCCCGAAGGCACGGTCACACGCGTGGGACCAGCACCGCCATCGTGGAGCGGAAGCCATTAGAAGGCCCCGAGTCACCGGCCATACGGGTAAGCACCACACGGTACACTCAGGGACGTGGGCTACTTATACCCGCTTCTAGCAAGGTAGCCAGAAGAGTACAGTCAGTTTGGGAGGCCTACAACTCCACCTGGCCAGGGGAGATCCCATCTGCTCAAGGACTGACCAGGCCCCAATCGCTAGCCAGTACTCCGGGAGGGTCTATCGT
Organism: Phyllobates terribilis; assembly: GCF_046119375.1. Taxonomy (NCBI): domain Eukaryota; kingdom Metazoa; phylum Chordata; class Amphibia; order Anura; family Dendrobatidae; genus Phyllobates; species Phyllobates terribilis. The sequence goes on from NW_027362957.1 coordinate 1,510,156, forward strand.
TGTTACCAGTAAAGACCCTGAACTACACCGTACCGTCTCCGAGTGGTTCCTGCTACCCCCATCATCCACATCTGCTGCCCTGAGGCCATACCCCTCCCGTTGGGGGTTATACCATCTACGCTGCACCATCCATCCACCGGCCTCAGCGGACTGTCCTGCAGCGGCAGCTCCATAGCTGCATTCAACGGGTGGCGTAGTCGTACAACATCTACCGCTGATACATCGTCGCTCAGTTTGACTCCCTGGGCACGGACCGGGTCACCGCCACGAGACTACAACCCTCAACAGATCCGGCTCCGGGTAAGCTCCCGCGTGCGCAGCGCAGCGCGACACAGGCCCAGGGGCGCGTCATATACGCCGTACGCACCACCACACACGCACTCTGTATACACCCTGCGCACCACACACACACACACACACGCACCACACACACACTATATACGCCGTATTCACCACACATACCCTGTATACGCCGTATGCAACACCACACACACTGTATACGCCATACGCACCCCCCACACACACAGTGTATACGCCGTACGCACCCCCCCACACACACTGTATACGCTGTATGCACCACCACACACTCTGTATACGCCATACGCACCACACACGCTCTGTATACGCTGTACGCACCACACACACAATGTATACGGCATATGCACCACACACATTGTATACACCGTACACACCACACACACACACTGTATACGCCGTACGCACCACACACACTGTATACGCCGTACGCACCACACACTGTATACGCCGTATGCAACACACACTGTATACGCCGTATGCAACACACACTGAATACGCCGTACGCACCACACACTGTATACGCCGTACGCACCACACACTGTATACGCCGTATGCAACACACACTGTATACGCCATACGCACAACACACACACTGTATACGCTGCACACACCACACACACAGTATACGCCGTACGCACAACACACACACACTGTATACGCTGTACACACCACACACACTGTATATGCCGTACGCACCACCACACACACACACACTCTGTATACGCTATATGTCGCAAACACGCTGCCGCCGGGATCAGCCGAATGATTCACTGACTGCCCATCTTTGTACAGGAGGAGCGCATGCGCAGTTTTAATGTGACCGCCGCTATCTGCCTGCACAAAGATGGCGGCGATCTGATTTACTGCGCGGGGAGACAGCTCAAACGAGAGAACACATGAGGGAAGAAGACAGCGCAGGGGTGGAGAGAGAGAGCAGACAAGGGGGAGAGCACATGGGGTACACAGGTCAAAGAAGAGATCACATAAGAGGAGAAGACAGCAGATGGGGGAGAGAGAAAGCGCACAGGGGGAGAGAGGCAGAGCACAGGGGGGAGACAGCTCAAATGGGACAGCACATGAGGGGAGAACACAGCACAGGAAGGAGAGAGACAGCAGACAAGGGGGAGAGCACATGGGGTAGACAGGTCAAAGAAGAGAGCACATAAGAGGAGAAGACAGCAGATGGGGGAGAGAGAAAGCGCACAGGGGGAGAGAGGCAGAGCACAGGGGGGAGACAGCTCAAACGGGAAAGCACATGAAGGGAGAACACAGCACAGGAAGGAGAGAGACAGCAGACAAGGGGGAGAGCACATGGGGTAGACAGGTCAAAGAAGAGATCACATAAGAGGAGAAGACAGCAGATGGGGGAGAGAGAAAGTGCACAGAGGGAGAGAGACAGAGCACAGGGGGGGAGACAGCTCAAACGGGACAGCACATGAAGGGAGAACACAGCACAGGAAGGAGAGAGACAGCAGACAAGGGGGAGAGCACATGGGGTAGACAGGTCAAAGAAGAGAGCACATAAGAGGAGAAGACAGCAGATGGGGGAGAGAGAAAGCGCACAGAGGGGAAAGAGAGAGCACAGGGGGGAGACAGCTCAAACGGGACAGCACATGAAGGGAGAACACAGTACAGGAAGGAGAGAGACAGCAGACAAGGGGGATAGCACATGGGGTACACGGGTCAAAGAAGAGAGCACAAAAGAGGAGAAGACAGCAGATGGGGGAGAGAGAAAGCACACAGGGGGAGAGAGGCAGAGCACAGGGGGGAGACAGCTCAAACGGGACAGCACATGAGGGGACAACACAGCACAGGAAGGAGAGAGACAGCAGACAAGGGGGAGAGCACATGGGGTAGACAGGTCAAAGAAGAGATCACAGACGGGAGAAGTCAGCACATGGGGGAAAGAGAGAGTGGATAGGTGGGTGAGCACATGGGGGGTAGAGATTCTCAGCACTGCAAAGCCTGCCCCCATCGTGACATTACTGCCCTCCCGATGAGACAGCATCGGGCCTCCATCTAGTATATACAGTACAGACCAAAAGTTTGGACATACCTTCTCATTTAAAGATTTTTCTGTATTTTCATGACTATGAAAATTGTACATTCACACTGAAGGCATCAAAACTATGAATTAACACATGTGGAATTATATACTTAACAAAAAAGTGTGAAACAACTGAAAATATGTCTTATATTCTAGGTTCTTCAAAGTAGCCACCTTTTGCTTTGATGACTGCTTTGCACACTCTTGACATTCTCTTGATGAGCTTCAAGAAGTAGTCACCGGAAATGGTCTTCCAACAATCTTGACGGAGTTCCCAGAGATGCTTAGCACTTGTTGGCCCTTTTGCCTTCACTCTGCGGTCCAGCTCACCCCAAACCATCTCGATTGGGTTCAGGTCTGGTGACTGTGGAGGCCAGGTCATCTGGCGTAGCACCCCATCACTCTCCTTCTTGGTCAAATAGCCCTTACACAGCCTGGAGGTGTGTTTGGGGTCATTGTCCTGTTGAAAAATAAATGATGGTCCAACTAAACGCAAACCGGATGGAATAGCATGCCGCTGCAAGATGCTGTGGTAGCCATGCTGGTTCAGTATGCCTTCAATTTTGAATAAATCCCCAACAGTGTCACCAGCAAAGCACCCCCACACCATCACACCTCCTCCTCCATGCTTCACGGTGGGAACCAGGCATGTAGAGTCCATCCGTTCACCTTTTCTGCGTCGCAGAAAGACACGGTGGTTGGAACCAAAGATCTCAAATTTGGACTCATCAGACCAAAGCACAGATTTCCACTGGTCTAATGTCCATTCCTTGTGTTCTTTAGCCCAAACAAGTCTCTTCTGCTTGTTGCCTGTCCTTAGCAGTGGTTTTCTAGCAGCTATTTTACCATGAAGGCCTGCTGCACAAAGTCTCCTCTTAACAGTTGTTGAAGAGATGTGTCTGCTGCTAGAACTCTGTGTGGCATTGACCTGGTCTCTAATCTGAGCTGCTGTTAACCTGCGATTTCTGAGGCTGGTGACTCGGATAAACTTATCCTCAGAAGCAGAGGTGACTCTTGGTCTTCCTTTCCTGGGGCGGTCCTCATGTGAGCCAGTTTCTTTGTAGCGCTTGATGGTTTTTGCAACTGCACTTGGGGACACTTTCAAAGTTTTCCCAATTTTTCAGACTGACTGACCTTCATTTCTTAATGTAATGATGGCCACTCGTTTTTCTTTACTTAGCTGCTTTTTTCTTGCCATAATACAAATTCTAACAGTCTATTCAGTAGGACTATCAGCTGTGTATCCACCAGGCTTCTGCACAACACAACTGATGGTCCCAACTCCATTTATAAGGCAAGAAATCCCACTTATTAAACCTGACAGGGCACACCTGTGAAGTGAAAACCATTTCCGGTGACTACCTCTTGAAGCTCATCAAGAGAATGCCAAGAGTGTGCAAAGCAGTCATCAAAGCAAAAGGTGGCTACTTTGAAGAACCTAGAATATAAGACATATTTTCAGTTGTTTCACACTTTTTTGTTAAGTATATAATTCCACATGTGTTAATTCATAGTTTTGATGTCTTCAGTGTGAATGTACAATTTTCATAGTCATGAAAATACAGAAAAATCTTTAAATGAGGTGTGTCCAAACTTTTGGTCTGTACTGTATATATATTACATATTCTACAAGCAGGGCTTGTGGATTGTCCATTATTCTAATATACAACATATAAAGTGCAGTGCAGGAGGGGAAGGCGAAGGACCTGACTAATCCCCCCAAATATTAATGATAGTGTGTAAAATAATCACAGGCTGCAATTACCCACAATGTTTTTTAGTTTTGTTTTTTTAAACAATTAATATCAACTTTTTCTTGTGGTTGTAAATGTGAAATAACAGTGACAGCCATGATGACATCACAATGCACATGACATCATAGACATGACAGCTGGAGTAGAATGTATGAAGCTCTGCACCAGAGCCATCTTGTGTCACTAGTACCTGACAGCTGGAAGGGGACGAGTCCAGGTAGGGAGCACATTACTTTTAAGCTTTGGTATACTTATAGCGTATCCCCCGGATTTATCATGGATCGCCAGAAACGCTCTGTAATAAGACATTTTCAGGACCACCCCTTACCTAAATGAGGAGTCACTGATGATCTGTTGATATTAACAAGTATGGCAGCTAAACCCCCAGCAATGAGCTGCTATATTGCTGGGGAAGCAGCGTTTTCCATGCCCCCTATAGCAGGAGGATGACAATGTGATGATACATATTTGTTGGGGGTCTTCCAGCGCTTTGCACTGGCCCCCCACTATGGCAGACTACAATGGAGCTCGCCCCCTATGTCACCCCTATGCTCTAGTAAGGCATGTAGGTAGGGGGGGCTCAAGTTGGGACATCTTTATGTGGCTCCATTTTTGGATCGTTTTGCCATTGACGTGGTAGAATTACAGCACTTTGTAACAGAAATTTAGTAGCGTATGCCATCATTCTCTGTTGTCAGCTCCTTTGTTCCTGTTGAATTCGGGGGGGACATTGGAGTTGTAGGTTACTGGGGTCAGGAATGGCAGGATGGGGTCCTGGGTGTTATTTTAGTACATAGAGCAGTAGGTAATATAGATAAAATAAAAGGCTCCTTTTAAATGTGCGTCATAGAATTATAAAATGAGGTCGGGGTTTTGTCTTTTTATTGAATTAATTTGTTGTTGATGTTGTAAACTGGATCCATAAAAAGCAGTGAGAGTTTTAATGACATCACAGGGCGCGTGATGTCATCGACATCCCATGACATCACAGATGAAATAGAATGTACACATTTCTAAACCGGAATCATTTTATGTCTTTAACCCCGGACAGCTTGAAGGAGACTGGTCCAGGTAAGCGTCTCTTCACACAATCTTGGGGTCCTGTTTACCCATCATGTAGCTGGGGGTGTTTGTGGTGAAGTTCAGCACTGCACCATTTTGCCCCCCAAAAAATCAGAGCCAACACGTCTGTGTCATGTGCTTATTGCTGTGATTGTCAAGGTGATGCCTTTAGGGATCGCTGACACTGCTGAGTAGCCGGCATATAACTCGGATGAGTATAGCACTCACTCCAATGTTATACTATGGGGCAGTGCCAACTAGTGTTTATTTTCTCATGCCAAGTCGGCATGAGAAAAAAATTGCTGCATGCTGCAATTGGCAGAGTATATCAGACGACGCGCCCATACAAGTCTATGGATACGTGAAAAACATCGGACTGCACTCAGATGTCATCCGAGTGCAGTCCAATGTGCGCCGGCTGACTCACACAATTAAGAAGATGAAGAAATTAAATTCTCCATCTTCTCCACACCTGTGATCCGAATCTCGCATGCGAGAGAATTGGATCACAAACACAATATTGTTGATATTTTCCATTGAAGTAAGGCCCCCCTAAGGCGAAGGTCTGGACAGTAAGAAACCCTTCCAGTGTCAATGACCACCTAATGGTTCAAAAATATCTACCCCACTTTTTGCTATAAAGTGTAGATTGAGCATCCCAGAATGCCAAAGGGGATCCAGAAACCAGAATATTTAATACCTTATTTCAATCAGACTTCACCAATCTTTTTTTTTTTTGGTTTGTCCCATAGGGCGGAACGTTAAGTCGTCTGAAGAAACGCAGTGAGAAGGCATTCGTCTTGACTAGCGGAGAGGTTACTCCTTTGCTACAGGAGTCTGACAGGTAAGTGGACATTTTATCTCATCCATCAATTCCTCCCCTTGTAGATTTATTGCAGAATTGCCGTTTTAATCACCCAAAAAGCACATTGACCGGATATTTAACCAACTCACCACTTAGTTCAATCTACCAATTTTAGGACTTCAATCCTGAAATACTTATTGGGTATAATGGCTTCACTGACTTAATTTCTAATATGTCCATTTTCCAACTTCAACCAAGAGGATATGCTGGTCTTGGAATATTTTCACTAGAACCGGTATAACTACGTCCATCATGCTCCTCCAGTTAGGAGGATAGACTGGGACATTGATGGTTTATCAGCCCCACACTGGCGAATCCAGATCCAACTTCCATTAGGAGGGCAGACTGCTATACGGTGGGGAAAAGAAGTATTTAATACACTGCCGATTTTGCAAGTTTTCCCACCTACAATGAATGTAGAGGTCTGTAATTTTTATCGTAGGTCACTTCACCTGTGAGAGACCAAGTTTAAAAATAAAATCCAGAAAAATCACATTATATGATTAACATTACATAATTCATTTGCATTTTATTGCATGAAATAAGTATTTGATACAATAGAAAAATAGAACTTAAAATTTGGTACAGAAACCTTTGTTTGCAATTACAGAGGTCAGATATTTCCTGTAGTTCTTGACCAAGTTTGCACATAATAAAGCAGGGATTTTGGCCCTCTCCTCCATACGGATCTTCTCCAGATCTTTCAAGTTTCGGGGCTGTTGCTGGGCAATATTGAGTTTCAGCTCCCTCCAAAGCTTTTCTACTGGGATCAGGTCTGGAGACTGGCTAGACCACTACAGGACCTTGAAATGCTTCTTATCGAGCCACGCCTTAGGTTGCCCTGGCTGTGTGTTTCGGATCATTGTCATGCTGGAAGACCCAACCACAACCCATCTTCAACGTGCTTACTGAGGGAAGGAAGATACATGACCCCATCCATCCTCCCTTCAATACATTGCAGTCGTCCTGTCCCCTTTGCAAAAAAAAGCACCTCCGAAGTATGAGGTTTCCCCCGCCATGCTTCATGGTTGGGAGAGTGTTCTTGGGGTTGTACTCATCCTTCTTCTTCCTCCAAACAAGGTGAGTGGAGTGGACACCAAAAAGTTCTATTTTGATCTCATCTGACCACATGACCTTCTCCCATGCCTCCTCTGGATCATCCAGATGGTTATTGGCAACTTCAATCAGGCCTGGATATGTGCTGGGGTGAGCACTGGACCTTGTGTGCCCTGCAGGATTTTAATCCATGATAGCGTAGTGTGTAACTAATGGTAATGTTTGAGACTGTGGTGCCAGCTCTATTTAGGTCATTGACCAGGTCCTCCCATGTAGTTCTGGGCTGATTCCTGACGTTTCTCAGAATCATCCTTACCCCACGAGGCGAGATCTTGCATGGAGCCCCAGACCGAGGAAGACTTAGTCATCTTGTGTTTCTTCCATTTTCTAATAATTGCGCCAACAGTTGTTGCCGTCTCGTGAAGCTGCTTGCTTATTGTCCTGTAGCCCATCCCAGCCTTGTGTCTTTTATACAGGTAATAAGTTCAAACAAATGCAATTAATACAGGTAATGAGTGCAGAGTAGGAGGGCTTCTTAAAGAAAAGCTAACAAGTATGTGAGAGCCAGAATTCTTGCTGGTTGGTAGGTGATCAAATACTTATTTCATGCAATAAAATGCAATTTAATTATTTAAAAATCATATAATGTGATTTTCTGATTTTTAGATTTTGTCTCTCACAGATGAAGTGACCTACGATAAAAATGACAGACCTCTACACTCTTTGTAGGTAGGAAAACTTGCAAAATCGGCAGTGTATCAAATACTTATTTTCTCCACTGTAGTGCTGTCCAACATGACACCATCAAGCTCATCTTACCACTCCATACCAGGAGGGTAGATTGGGGCATTAACAGTTTAATCACTTTGTGTCCACAAGGCCATCTCTTCCAACTAGGAGCCTTAACTGGACTTACAGTGGTTTTATTCAGCTTATTGCAGCCATGTCCAGCTTGCACCTCCAACAAGGAGAGTAAACTGAAATGTAGATGTTTATCAACTTAAATGCTGAGCAGTCCATCCTATGACACCGGACCTGGAGGAGCAGCTGGACTTACACTGGTTGTGCTCAGCTCAGCCATACCCAACTTACAAATCCAACTTAAAGGATAACCTGGAAACTAAATGGTTAACCAACTTAAACGCCAACCAGTCCAATTTATGACTCCAGACCCCGAATATTAATTGAACTTACAATGATTTCATGTGTCTTATGACCAGTGGCGTAACTAGAGTCTGAATATATATATCCCGAATATGTCCCCCATTCTGCCGCTGTTCTTTATTGTATAAAAAAAAAACTAAGCCATTATACTCACCAGGGGTGTACATTCAAGTCATGGGGCTCCAGAGCTTAAGTATAACGCACTTCCCATAGTCCTTCATATAGTATAATGCATCCCATAGTCCTCCATATAGTATAATGCATCCCATTCTCCTCTATATAATATACTGTACAGCCCATAGTCGTCCATAAAGTATAATGCACAGCTCCTAGTCATACATGTAGTATAATGCACCCCATAGTTTTCAATAAAGTATAAAGCACCTCCACAGTCATACATAGTAGTATAATGCACCACATCATAATATATAGCAGTATAATTCACCCCCATAGTCATATATGGTAATATAATGTACCTCCATAGTCATATAAAGTAGTGTAATGCACCCCATAGTCATATATAGTAGTATAATGCACCTCCATAGTCATATATAGCAGTATAATGCACCCCCATCGTCATATATAGCAGTATAATGCACCCCATCGTCATATATAGCAGTATAATGCAAGCCATAGTCCTATATAGCAGTATAATGCACCCCCAGTCATATATAGTAGTATAATGCACCCCATAGACATGTACAGTAGTATAATGCATCCTCATAGTCATATATAGTAGTATAATACACTTCATAGTCATCCATAGAAGTATACTGCACCCCCATCGTCACATAAAGCAGTATAATGCACTCCATAGTCATATAAGGCAGTATAATGTACCCCCATATAGTTTATATAGTAGTATAATGCACCCCATAGTCATATATAGCAGTATATTGCACCTCCTGGTCATATATAGTTGTATAATGTACCCCCATAGTCATATATAATAGTATACTGCACCCCCATAGTCATATACACTAGTATAAAGCATCCCATAGTCATATATAGTAGTATAAAGCACCCCATAGTCATATATAGTAGTATAAAGCACCCTATAGTCATATATAGTAGTATAAAGCACCCCATAGTCATTTATAGTAGTATAATGTACCCCCATAGTCATATATAGTAGTATAATGCACCCCACTGTCATATCAGTGTAATGCACCCCCATAGTCCTATATAGTAGTATAATGCACCCACATAGTCATATATAGTAGTATAATACACCTTCATAGTCATATACAGAAGTATAATGCACCCCTATAGTCATCCGTAGTAGTATAATACAACCCCAATAGTCATCCGTAGTAGTATAATACAACCCCCATAGTCATATATAGTAGTGTAATGCACCTCCATAGTCATAAATAGTAGTATAATGCACCACCATAGTCATAAATAGTAGTAAAATGCACCCTATAGTCATATATAGCACTATATTGCACTTCAGTCATATATAGCAGTATAATGTACCCCCATAGTCATATATAGCAGTATAATGTACATCATAGTCATATATAGCAGTATAATGCACCCTTATAGCCATATATAGTAGTATAGTATACCCCATATTCATATATACTAGTATAATGTACTCCATAGTCATATAGCAGTATAATGCACCCCGTAGTCATATATAGTAGTATAAAGCACCTCATAGTCATATATAGTGTTACGGGTCCGGGGGGTGGAACCTCTGTGCTATGGTGCAAGGAGGGACCCAGAGGGGCGTAACTAAGTATCAACCCGGACCGACCCTGGTCGTACGGCGGCTAACGACTCCGTGACCAGGGAGGGACCGAGCCGAGGGACCAGGTGCTACTCTGGGGATGACCTTGTAAGGGAGCAGGTGACCTTCACGGTACAGATGGCAGGGACTGACCGGAATAGCAGGTAGGCACAGCAGGCAGGCTGGCGAGCAGGAGTCTCTAGGTGGGCTGGCAGGTGGTCACGGCAAGTGACGGCAGGAGTCTCTAGGTGGTCACGGCAAGTGACGGCAGGAGTCTCTAGGTGGGCTGGCAAGTGGTCACGGCAAGTGACGGCAGGAGCCTCCAGGAAGGCACGACAGGTAACAGGCAGGTCACAGGCAAGTGCTCCCAGGTGAGCGGGCTGGCAGGCACGGCAGGTAACAGGCTGGTGGGCAAGACTGGTAGTCAGGCTAGCAGCGGGACCTGAGGGCTGAAGCAGAAGTCAGAAACACTGTGCAACAACTTTTGCTCGGGCACCTCCATTTTGGAGGAGGTGCCTTATATATGGGAGGACCCTCGGCTATTGGCCGAGGACTCCTTAGGACGGCGCATGCGGCCCCTTTAAGAGGGAGGGAGCGAGCGCGCCCTAAGCACAGTGCCCGGGGAGCTGTGCGCGCCGGCTGCAGGAAGAGGAGCGCTGGTGAACGCAGAGCGGGGAGCGAGGAGGTGAATGGGACGGCGTCTCTGCCTAGCAGGGGGCAGAGATGCCGATGCTACATATAGTAGTATGGCAACTTATTTAAAATAAATATTTAAATACTCTACCCACCTTCCCTTCACTCCCGCTCCGCAAGTCCTGTTGTGAAGCAGGCAGCTGACTTCGGCCTGTGACGGGAGTGCATGACGTTACTGCCATGCGCCCCGTCATGTGCTGGCCTATGATTGGCCGACAGAATGCATTGTCGCTAAAGGACCCAATAGGTATGTCCACAGCAATACACTTCAACTGGATGTGCGTAGGAGGACACACATCTAATTAAAGGTTCTGCTGGTGTCGGCGGGCCCCTGATCCTCCGGGCCTTTGTGACTTGCTGCGACCGCAGTCGTTACTCCCCTACTAATCACAACCATGACCAACTTCAACTAGAAGGATAACTGGGACATAAATATTTTGCTAAGTAAAATGTCGACCAGTCCATTCTGAGACTCCCGACATCAGACTTAAAATAGCTTCATTCTGTTTAAAGCAACCATTTACACCTCCTACCAACAAGAGGCCAAACTGGGACATGGATAGCATATTGAACAGGTCTGCCTTTAACATCTAAGTATGAGGGATGGACTGGAAATTTGTTGGCCTCACCAGCTACCCTCAGGACTGTACTTTATTAAGGCACCTCCTTGTTGTTTGATAGGATCAGCCGTTATCACCCGGAAGTCATTCTTACCAATGAAGCATTGAGACAGTAAAGAAAACAAGCCTACAAACCACATTCGGCTGACATACCACTGAAAGTAGCCCGGGGCGGGCGGGCGGGCGGGCCCCACAGTCCGGACCCGGGGCGGGCGGGCCCCACAGTCTGGACACGGGGCTGGCTGGCCCCACAGTCAGGACACGGGGCGGGCGGGGGGCCCCACAGTCAGGACACGGGACGGGCGGGGGGCCCCACAGTCAGGACAAGGGGTGGGCAGGGGGCCCCACAGTCCGGATGCGGGGCTAGTCCCGGGGCAGGCAGGCCCACAGTCCAGGCTCGGGGCTAGACCCGGGGCCAGCCGGCCCCACAGTCCAGACCCGGGGCGGGCGGGGGGCCCCACAGTCCAGGCTCGGGCGGACGGGCCCCACAGTCCACGCTCGGGGTGGATAGGCCCCACAGTTCACGCTCGGGCCCCACAGTCCACGCTCGGGGCGGACGGGCCCCACAGTCCAGGCTCAGGGCGGACGGGCTCCACCGTCCAGGCCCGGGGCAGACAGGCTCCCCTTTCCCACTCGGGGCGGGCATGTCCCACAGTCCAGGCTCGGGGCGGGCGTGCCCCACAGTCCAGACACAGGGCTAGTCCTGGGGCAGGTGGCCCCACAGTCCAGACCTGGGGCTAGACCCGGGGCAGGCGGCCCCAAGTACGGAAAAGGGGCGGATGGGCCCCACAGTCTGGACTCGGGGCGGGCGAGCCCTACAGTCAGAAAACGGGGCGGGCGGGCCCCACACTCAGGACACGGGGCGGGCGGGCCCCACACTCAGGACACGGGGCGGGCGGGCGGGCCCCACAGTCAGGACACGGGGCGGGCGGGCCCCACAGTCAGGACACAGGGCGGGCGGACGGGGGGCGGGCGGGCCCCACAGTCAGGACACGGGGAGGGCGGGCTCCACAGTCAGGACATGGGGCAGGCGGGCCCCACAGTCCGAACACAGGGCTAATCCCGGGACAGGCGGCCCCACAGTCCAGACCTGGGGCTAGACCCGGGGCAGACGGCCCACAGTCCGGACACGGGGTGGACGGGCCCCACAGTCCGGACACGGAGCAGGCATGCCCCACAGTCCAGACCTGGGGCTAGACCCGGAGCACGCGGCCCCAGTCCGGACACGGGGTGGACGGTCCCCACAGTCCGGACACGGGGGGAGCCACAGTCCGGACATATGGTGGACGGGCCGCACAGTCCAGGCTCGGGGCGGACGGGCCCCACAGTCCGGACACGGGGCTAGTCCCGGGGCAGGCGGCCCCACAGTCCAGACCTGAGGCTAGACCAGGGGCAGGCGGCCCCACAGTCCAGACACCGGGTGGACGGGCCCCACAGTCCTGACATGGGGCGGACATGCCCCACAGTCCAGACCCGGGGCAGGCTTCCCCACAGTCCAGACTCGGGGCGAGCGGGGGGCCCCACAGTCCGTACCTGGGGCGGGCGGGGGGCCCCACAGTCCGTACCCGGGGCTGGCGGTGGGCCCCACAGTCCAGACCTGGGGCTAGACTCGGGGCGGGCGGCCCCACCGTCCGGACCTGGGGCGGGCGGGGGGCCCCACAGTCCAGACCTGGGGCTAGACCCGATGCAGGCGGCCCCACAGTCCGGACACGGGGCGGACGGGCCCATAGTCCGGACACTGGACGGCCGCAGTCTGGATATAGGGCGGCCGGGCCCCACAGTCCAGGCTCGGGAATAGACCCGGGACGGACGGGCCCCACAGTCCAAGCTTGGGGTGGCCCCAAAGTTCAGACACGGGGCGGATGAGCTCCACAGTCAGGACACGGGGCGGGCGGGACCCACAGTCAGTACACGGGGCGGGTGGGCCTCACAGTCAGGACACGGGGCGGGCGCCACAGTCAGGACATGGGGCGGGCGGGCCCGCCGGACCCCACAGTCAGGACACGGGGCGGGCGGGCCCCACAGTCAGGACACGGGGCGGGCGGGCCCCACAGTCAGGACACGGGGCGGGCGGGCCCCACAGTCAGGACACGGGGCGGGCGGGCCCCACAGTCAGGACATGGGGCGGGCGGGCCCCACAGTCAGGACATGGGGCGGGCGGGCCCGCCGGGCCCCACAGTCAGGACATGGGGCGGGTAGGCCCCACTGTCAGTACATGGGGCGGACGGGCCCCACAGTCAAGACATGGGGCGGGCGGGCTCCACAGTCAGGACATGGGGCGGGCGGTCTCCACAATCAGGACATGGGGCTAGACCCGGGGCAGGCAGCCCATAGTCCAGACACGGGGTGGACGGGCCCCATAGTCCGGACACGGGGCGGGCATGCCCCATAGTCCAGACCTGGGGCTAGACCCGGGGCAGGCGGCCCCACAGTCCAGACCTGAGGCTAGACCCGGGGCAGGCGGTCCCATATTCTAGACACGGGGTGGACGGGCCTCACAGACCTGACATGGGGCGGACATGCCCCACAGTCCTGACCTGGGGCTAGACCCGGGGCAGGCGACCCACAGTCCGGACACGGGGTGGACGGGCCCCACAGTCCGGACGCGGGGTGGACGGGCCCCACAGTCCGGACGCGGGGTGGACGGGCCCCACAGTCCGGACGCGGGGTGGACGGGCCCCACAGTCCGGACGCGGGGTGGACGGGCCCCACAGTCCGGACGCGGGGTGGACGGGCCCCACAGTCCGGACGCGGGGTGGACGGGCCCCACAGTCCGGACGCGGGGTGGACGGGCCCCACAGTCCGGACGCGGGGTGGACGGGCCCCACAGTCCGGACGCGGTGTGGACGGGCCCCACAGTCCGGACACGGGGTGGACGGGCCCCACAGTCCGGACACGGGGCGGGCGGGCCCCACAGTCCGGACACGGGGCGGGCGGGCCCCACAGTCAGGACACAGGGCGGGCGGGCCCCACAGTCAGGACACGGGGCGGGCGGGCCCCACAGTCAGGACACGGGGCGGGCGGGCCCCACAGTTAGGACATGGGGCGGGCGGGCCCGCCGGGCCCCACAGTCAGGACATGGGGCGGGCGGGTGGGCCCCACAGTCAGGACATGGGGCGGGCGGGCTCCACAGTCAGGACATGGGGCGGGCGGACCCCACAGTCAGGACACGGGGCGGGCGGGCCCCACAGTCCAGACCTGGGGCTAGACCCGGGGCAGGCGGCCCATAGTCCAGACACGGGGTGGACGGGCCCCACAGTCCGGACACGGGGCGGGCATGCCCCATAGTCCAGACCTGGGGCTAGACCCGGGGCAGGCGGCCCCACAGTCCAGACCTGAGGCTAGACCCGGGGCAGGCGGTCCCATATTCTAGACACGGGGTGGACGGGCCTCACAGACCTGACATGGGGCGGACATGCCCCACAGTCCAGACCGGGGGCTAGACCAGGGGCAGGCGACCCACAGTCCGGACACGGGGTGGACGGGCCCCACAGTCCGGACACGGGGTGGACGGGCCCCACAGTCCGGACACGGGGTGGACGGGCCCCACAGTCCGGACACGGGGTGGACGGGCCCCACAGTCCGGACACGGGGTGGACGGGCCCCACAGTCCGGACACGGGGTGGACGGGCCCCACAGTCCGGACACGGGGTGGACGGGCCCCACAGTCCGGACACGGGGTGGACGGGCCCCACTGTCCGGACACGGGGTGCACGGGCCCCACTGTCCGGACACGGGGTGCACGGGCCCCACTGTCCGGACACGGGGTGCACGGGCCCCACTGTCCGGACACGGGGTGCACGGGCCCCACTGTCCGGACACGGGGTGCACGGGCCCCACTGTCCGGACACGGGGTGCACGGGCCCCACTGTCCGGACACGGGGTGCACGGGCCCCACAGTCCGGACCCGGGGCGGACGGGCCCCACAGTCCGGACCCGGGGCGGACGGGCCCCACAGTCCGGACCCGGGGCGGACGGGCCCCACAGTCCGGACCCGGGGCGGACGGGCCCCACAGTCCGGACCCGGGGCGGACGGGCCCCACAGTCCGGACCCGGGGCGGACGGGCCCCACAGTCCGGACCCGGGGCGGACGGGCCCCACAGTCCGGACCCGGGGCGGACGGGCCCCACAGTCCGGACACGGGGCGGACGGGCCCCACAGTCCGGACACGGGGCGGACGGGCCCCACAGTCCGGACACGGGGCGGACGGGCCCCACAGTCCGGACACGGGGCGGACGGGCCTCACAGTCCGGACACGGGGCTAGTCCCGGGGCAGGCGGCCCCAAAGTCCGGACACGGGGCGGATGAGACCCACAGTCCGGACACGGGGCGGGCGAGTCCCACAGTCCGGACACGGGGCGGACGGGCCCCACAGTCCGGACACGGGGCGGACGGGCCCCACAGTCCGGACACGGGGCGGACGGGCCCCACAGTCCGGACACGGGGCGGACGGGCCCCACAGTCCGGACACGGGGCGGACGGGCCCCACAGTCCGGACACGGGGCGGACGGGCCTCACAGTCCGGACACGGGGCTAGTCCCGGGGCAGGCGGCCCCAAAGTCCGGACACGGGGCGGATGAGACCCACAGTCCGGACACGGGGCGGGCGAGTCCCACAGTCTGGACACGGGGCGGACGGGCCCCACAGTCCGGACCCGGGGCGGACGGGCCCCACAGTCCGGACCCGGGGCGGACGGGCCCCACAGTCCGGACCCGGGGCGGACGGGCCCCACAGTCCGGACCCGGGGCGGACGGGCCCCACAGTCCGGACACGGGGCGGACGGGCCCCACAGTCCGGACACGGGGCGGACGGGCCCCACAGTCCGGACACGGGGCGGACGGGCCCCACAGTCCGGACACGGGGCGGACGGGCCCCACAGTCCGGACACGGGGCGGACGGGCCTCACAGTCCGGACACGGGGCTAGTCCCGGGGCAGGCGGCCCCAAAGTCCGGACACGGGGCGGATGAGACCCACAGTCCGGACACGGGGCGGGCGAGTCCCACAGTCCGGACACGGGGCGGACGGGCCCCACAGTCCGGACACGGGGCGGACGGGCCCCACAGTCCGGACACGGGGCGGACGGGCCCCACAGTCCGGACACGGGGCGGACGGGCCCCACAGTCCGGACACGGGGCGGACGGGCCCCACAGTCCGGACACGGGGCGGACGGGCCTCACAGTCCGGACACGGGGCTAGTCCCGGGGCAGGCGGCCCCAAAGTCCGGACACGGGGCGGATGAGACCCACAGTCCGGACACGGGGCGGGCGAGTCCCACAGTCTGGACACGGGGCGGACGGGCCCCACAGTCCGGACACGGGGCGGACGGGCCTCACAGTCCGGACACGGGGCTAGTCCCGGGGCAGGCGGCCCCAAAGTCCGGACACGGGGCGGATGAGACCCACAGTCCGGACACGGGGCGGACGGGCCCCACAGTCCGGACACGGGGCGGACGGGCCCCACAGTCCGGACACGGGGCGGACGGGCCTCACAGTCCGGACACGGGGCTAGTCCCGGGGCAGGCGGCCCCAAAGTCCGGACACGGGGCGGATGAGACCCACAGTCCGGACACGGGGCGGGCGAGTCCCACAGTCTGGACACAGGGCGGGCGAGCCCCACAGTCCGGACACAGGGCGGACGGGCCTCACAGTCCGGACACGGGTCTAGTCCCGGGGCAGGCGGTCCCAAAGTCCGGACACGGGGCGGATGAGCCCCACAGTCTGGACACGGGGCGGATGAGCCCCACAGTCTGGACACGGGGCGGGCGGGCCCCACAGTCAGGACACAGTGCGGACGGGCCCCACAGTCAGGACACGGGGCGGACGGGCCCCACAGTCAGGACACGGGGCGGGCGGGCCCCACAGTCAGGACACGGGGCGGGCGGGCCCCACAGTCAGTACACGGGGCGGGCGGGCCCCACAGTCAGGACACGGGGCGGGCGGGCCCCACAGTCAGGACACGGGGCGGGCGGGCCCCACAGTCAGGACACGGGGCGGGCGGGCCCCACAGTCAGGACACGGGGCGGGCGGGCCCCACAGTCAGGACACGTGGCGGGCGGACCCCACAGTCAGGACACGGGGCGGGCGGGCCCCACAGTCAGGACATGGGGCGGGCGGGCCCGCCGGGCCCCACAGTCAGGACATGGGGCGGGCGGGACCCACAGTCAGGACATGGGGCGGGTGGGCCCCACTGTCAGGACACGGGGCGGGCGGGCCCCACAGTCCAGACCTGGGGCTAGACCCGGGGCAGGCGGCCCATAGTCCAGACACGGGGTGGACGGGCCCCACAGTCCGGACACGGGGCGGGCATGCCCCATAGTCCAGACCTAGGGCTAGACCCGGTGCAGGCGACCCCACAGTCCAGACCTGAGGCTAGACCCGGGGCAGGCGGTCCCATATTCTAGACACGGGGTGGACGGGCCTCAGAGACCTGACATGGGGCGGACATGCCCCACAGTCCAGACCTGGGGCTAGACCCAGGGCAGGCGACCCACAGTCCGGACACGGGGTGGACGGGCCCCACAGTCCGGACACGGGGTGGACGGGCCCCACAGTCCGGACACGGGGCGGACGGGCCCCACAGTCCGGACACGGGGCGGACGGGCCCCACAGTCCGGACACGGGGCGGACGGGCCCCACAGTCCGGACACGGGGCGGACGGGCCCCACAGTCCGGACACGGGGCTAGTCCCTGGGCAGGCGGCCCCACAGTCCGGACACGGGGCGGGCGAGCCCCACAGTCCGGACACGGGGCGGGCGAGCCCCACAGTCTGGACACGGGGCGGGCGAGCCCCACAGTCAGGACACGGGGCGGACGGGCCCCACAGTCAGGACACGGGGCGGACGGGCCTCACAGTCCGGACACGGGGCTAGTCCCTGGGCAGGCGGCCCCAAAGTCCGGACACGGGGCGGGCGAGCCCCACAGTCCGGACACGGGGCGGGCGAGCCCCACAGTCTGGACACGGGGCGGGCGAGCCCCACAGTCAGGACACGGGGCGGACGGGCCCCACAGTCAGGACACGGGTCGGACGGGCCCCACAATCAGGACACGGGGCGGGCGAACCCCACAGTCAGGACACGGGGCGGGCGGGCCCCACAGTCAGGACATGGGGCGGGCGGGCCCCACAGTCCGGACACTGGGTGGACGGGCCCCACAGTCCGGACACGGGGTGGACGGGCCCCACTGTCCGGACACGGGGTGGACGGGCCCCACTGTCCGGACACGGGGTGGACGGGCCCCACTGTCCGGACACGGGGCGGACGGGCCCCACTGTCCGGACACGGGGCGGACGGGCCCCACTGTCCGGACACGGGGCGGACGGGCCCCACAGTCCGGACACGGGGCGGACGGGCCCCACAGTCCGGACACGGGGCGGACGGGCCCCACAGTCCGGACACGGGGCGGACGGGCCCCACAGTCCGGACACGGGGCGGACGGGCCCCACAGTCCGGACACGGGGCGGACGGGCCCCACAGTCCGGACACGGGGCGGACGTGCCCCACAGTCCGGACACGGGGCGGACGGGCCCCACAGTCCGGACACGGGGCGGACGGGCCCCACAGTCCGGACACGGGGCGGACGGGCCCCACAGTCCGGACACGGGGCGGACGGGCCCCACAGTCCGGACACGGGGCGGACGGGCCCCACAGTCAGGACACGGGGCGGACGGGCCCCACAGTCAGGACACGTGGCGGGCGGACCCCACAGTCAGGACACGGGGCGGGCGGGCCCCACAGTCAGGACATGGGGCGGGCGGGCCCGCCGGGCCCCACAGTCAGGACATGGGGCGGGCGGGACCCACAGTCAGGACATGGGGCGGGTGGGCCCCACTGTCAGGACATGGGGCGGACGGGCCCCACAGTCCGGACACGGGGCGGACGGGCCCCACAGTCCGGACACGGGGCGGACGGGCCCCACAGTCAGGACACGTGGCGGGCGGACCCCACAGTCAGGACACGGGGCGGGCGGGCCGCACAGTCAGGACATGGGGCGGGCGGGCCCGCCGGGCCCCACAGTCAGGACATGGGGCGGGCGGGACCCACAGTCAGGACATGGGGCGGGTGGGCCCCACTGTCAGGACATGGGGCGGACGGGCCCCACAGTCCGGACACGGGGCGGACGGGCCCCACAGTCCGGACACGGGGCGGACGGGCCCCACAGTCAGGACACGTGGCGGGCGGACCCCACAGTCAGGACACGGGGCGGGCGGGCCGCACAGTCAGGACATGGGGCGGGCGGGCCCGCCGGGCCCCACAGTCAGGACATGGGGCGGGCGGGACCCACAGTCAGGACATGGGGCGGGTGGGCCCCACTGTCAGGACATAGGGCGGGCGGGCCCCACAGTCAGGACATGGGGCGGGCGGGCTCCACAGTCAGGACACGGGGCGGGCGGGCCCCACAGTCCAGACCTGGGGCTAGACCCGGGGCAGGCGGCCCATAGTCCAGACACGGGGTGGACGGGCCCCACAGTCCGGACACGGGGCGGGCATGCCCCATAGTCCAGACCTAGGGCTAGACCCGGTGCAGGCGACCCCACAGTCCAGACCTGAGGCTAGACCCGGGGCAGGCGGTCCCATATTCTAGACACGGGGTGGACGGGCCTCAGAGACCTGACATGGGGCGGACATGCCCCACAGTCCAGACCTGGGGCTAGACCCAGGGCAGGCGACCCACAGTCCGGACACGGGGTGGACGGGCCCCACAGTCCGGACACGGGGTGGACGGGCCCCACAGTCCGGACACGGGGTGGACGGGCCCCACAGTCCGGACACGGGGTGGACGGGCCCCACAGTCCGGACACGGGGCGGACGGGCCCCACAGTCCGGACACGGGGCGGACGGGCCCCACAGTCCGGACACGGGGCGGACGGGCCCCACAGTCCGGACACGGGGCTAGTCCCTGGGCAGGCGGCCCCACAGTCCGGACACGGGGCGGGCGAGCCCCACAGTCCGGACACGGGGCGGGCGAGCCCCACAGTCTGGACACGGGGCGGGCGAGCCCCACAGTCAGGACACGGGGCGGACGGGCCCCACAGTCAGGACACGGGGCGGACGGGCCTCACAGTCCGGACACGGGGCGGGCGAGCCCCACAGTCCGGACACGGGGCGGGCGAGCCCCACAGTCCGGACACGGGGCGGGCGAGCCCCACAGTCCGGACACGGGGCGGGCGAGCCCCACAGTCTGGACACGGGGCGGGCGAGCCCCACAGTCCGGACACGGGGCGGGCGAGCCCCACAGTCCGGACACGGGGCGGGCGAGCCCCACAGTCTGGACACGGGGCGGGCGAGCCCCACAGTCCGGACACGGGGCGGGCGAGCCCCACAGTCCGGACACGGGGCGGGCGAGCCCCACAGTCCGGACACGGGGCGGGCGAGCCCCACAGTCCGGACACGGGGCGGGCGAGCCCCACAGTCTGGACACGGGGCGGGCGAGCCCCACAGTCAGGACACGGGGCGGACGGGCCCCACAGTCAGGACACGGGGCGGACGGGCCCCACAATCAGGACACGGGGCGGGCGAACCCCACAGTCAGGACACGGGGCGGGCGGGCCCCACAGTCAGGACATGGGGCGGGCGGGCCCCACAGTCCGGACACTGGGTGGACGGGCCCCACAGTCCGGACACTGGGTGGACGGGCCCCACAGTCCGGACACGGGGTGGACGGGCCCCACTGTCCGGACACGGGGCGGACGGGCCCCACTGTCCGGACACGGGGCGGACGGGCCCCACAGTCCGGACACGGGGCGGGCGAGCCCCACAGTCCGGACACGGGGCGGGCGAGCCCCACAGTCCGGACACGGGGCGGGCGAGCCCCACAGTCTGGACACGGGGCGGGCGAGCCCCACAGTCAGGACACGGGGCGGACGGGCCCCACAGTCAGGACACGGGGCGGACGGGCCCCACAATCAGGACACGGGGCGGGCGAACCCCACAGTCAGGACACGGGGCGGGCGGGCCCCACAGTCAGGACATGGGGCGGGCGGGCCCCACAGTCCGGACACTGGGTGGACGGGCCCCACAGTCCGGACACTGGGTGGACGGGCCCCACAGTCCGGACACGGGGTGGACGGGCCCCACTGTCCGGACACGGGGCGGACGGGCCCCACTGTCCGGACACGGGGCGGACGGGCCCCACAGTCCGGACACGGGGCTAGTCCCTGGGCAGGCGGCCCCAAAGTCCGGACACGGGGCGGGCGAGCCCCACAGTCCGGACACGGGGCGGGCGAGCCCCACAGTCCGGACACGGGGCGGGCGAGCCCCACAGTCCGGACACGGGGCGGGCGAGCCCCACAGTCTGGACACGGGGCGGGCGAGCCCCACAGTCAGGACACGGGGCGGACGGGCCCCACAGTCAGGACACGGGGCGGACGGGCCCCACAATCAGGACACGGGGCGGGCGAACCCCACAGTCAGGACACGGGGCGGGCGGGCCCCACAGTCAGGACATGGGGCGGGCGGGCCCCACAGTCCGGACACTGGGTGGACGGGCCCCACAGTCCGGACACTGGGTGGACGGGCCCCACAGTCCGGACACGGGGTGGACGGGCCCCACTGTCCGGACACGGGGCGGACGGGCCCCACTGTCCGGACACGGGGCGGACGGGCCCCACAGTCCGGACACGGGGCGGACGGGCCCCACAGTCCGGACACGGGGCGGACGGGCCCCACAGTCCGGACACGGGGCGGACGGGCCCCACAGTCCGGACACGGGGCGGACGGGCCCCACAGTCCGGACACGGGGCGGACGGGCCCCACAGTCTGGACACGGGGCGGACGGGCCCCACAGTCCGGACACGGGGCGGACGGGCCCCACAGTCCGGACACGGGGCGGACGGGCCCCACAGTCCGGACACGGGGCGGACGGGCCCCACAGTCCGGACACGGGGCGGACGGGCCCCACAGTCCGGACACGGGGCGGACGGGCCCCACAGTCCGGACACGGGGCGGACGGGCCCCACAGTCCGGACACGGGGCGGACGGGCCCCACAGTCCGGACACGGGGCGGACGGGCCCCACAGTCCGGACACGGGGCGGGCGGGCCCCACAGTCCGGACACGGGGCGGGCGGACCCCACAGTCAGGACACGGGGCGGGCGGGCCGCACAGTCAGGACATGGGGCGGGCGGGCCCGCCGGGCCCCACAGTCAGGACATGGGGCGGGCGGGACCCACAGTCCGGACACGGGGCGGACGGGCCCCACAGTCCGGACACGGGGCGGACGGGCCCCACAGTCCGGACACGGGGCGGACGGGCCCCACAGTCCGGACACGGGGCTAGTCCCTGGGCAGGCGGCCCCACAGTCCGGACACGGGGCGGGCGAGCCCCACAGTCCGGACACGGGGCGGGCGAGCCCCACAGTCTGGACACGGGGCGGGCGAGCCCCACAGTCAGGACACGGGGCGGACGGGCCCCACAGTCAGGACACGGGGCGGACGGGCCTCACAGTCCGGACACGGGGCTAGTCCCTGGGCAGGCGGCCCCAAAGTCCGGACACGGGGCGGGCGAGCCCCACAGTCCGGACACGGGGCGGGCGGGCCCCACAGTCCGGACACGGGGCGGGCGGGCCCCACAGTCAGGACACGGGGCGGGCGGGCCGCACAGTCAGGACATGGGGCGGGCGGGCCCGCCGGGCCCCACAGTCAGGACATGGGGCGGGCGGGACCCACAGTCAGGACATGGGGCGGGTGGGCCCCACTGTCAGGACATAGGGCGGGCGGGCCCCACAGTCAGGACATGGGGCGGGCGGGCTCCACAGTCAGGACACGGGGCGGGCGGGCCCCACAGTCCAGACCTGGGGCTAGACCCGGGGCAGGCGGCCCATAGTCCAGACACGGGGTGGACGGGCCCCACAGTCCGGACACGGGGCGGGCATGCCCCATAGTCCAGACCTAGGGCTAGACCCGGTGCAGGCGACCCCACAGTCCAGACCTGAGGCTAGACCCGGGGCAGGCGGTCCCATATTCTAGACACGGGGTGGACGGGCCTCAGAGACCTGACATGGGGCGGACATGCCCCACAGTCCAGACCTGGGGCTAGACCCAGGGCAGGCGACCCACAGTCCGGACACGGGGTGGACGGGCCCCACAGTCCGGACACGGGGTGGACGGGCCCCACAGTCCGGACACGGGGTGGACGGGCCCCACAGTCCGGACACGGGGTGGACGGGCCCCACAGTCCGGACACGGGGCGGACGGGCCCCACAGTCCGGACACGGGGCGGACGGGCCCCACAGTCCGGACACGGGGCGGACGGGCCCCACAGTCCGGACACGGGGCGGACGGGCCCCACAGTCCGGACACGGGGCTAGTCCCTGGGCAGGCGGCCCCACAGTCCGGACACGGGGCGGGCGAGCCCCACAGTCCGGACACGGGGCGGGCGAGCCCCACAGTCTGGACACGGGGCGGGCGAGCCCCACAGTCAGGACACGGGGCGGACGGGCCCCACAGTCAGGACACGGGGCGGACGGGCCTCACAGTCCGGACACGGGGCTAGTCCCTGGGCAGGCGGCCCCAAAGTCCGGACACGGGGCGGGCGAGCCCCACAGTCCGGACACGGGGCGGGCGAGCCCCACAGTCTGGACACGGGGCGGGCGAGCCCCACAGTCAGGACACGGGGCGGACGGGCCCCACAGTCAGGACACGGGGCGGACGGGCCCCACAATCAGGACACGGGGCGGGCGAACCCCACAGTCAGGACACGGGGCGGGCGGGCCCCACAGTCAGGACATGGGGCGGGCGGGCCCCACAGTCCGGACACTGGGTGGACGGGCCCCACAGTCCGGACACGGGGTGGACGGGCCCCACTGTCCGGACACGGGGCGGACGGGCCCCACTGTCCGGACACGGGGCGGACGGGCCCCACAGTCCGGACACGGGGCGGACGGGCCCCACAGTCCGGACACGGGGCGGACGGGCCCCACAGTCCGGACACGGGGCGGACGGGCCCCACAGTCCGGACACGGGGCGGACGGGCCCCACAGTCCGGACACGGGGCGGACGGGCCCCACAGTCCGGACACGGGGCGGACGGGCCCCACAGTCCGGACACGGGGCGGACGGGCCCCACAGTCCGGACACGGGGCGGACGGGCCCCACAGTCCGGACACGGGGCGGACGGGCCCCACAGTCCGGACACGGGGCGGACGGGCCCCACAGTCCGGACACGGGGCGGACGGGCCCCACAGTCCGGACACGGGGCGGACGGGCCCCACAGTCCGGACACGGGGCGGACGGGCCCCACAGTCAGGACACGGGGCGGGCGGGCCCGACGGGCCCCACAGTCAGGACATGGGGCGGGCGGGACCCACAGTCAGGACATGGGGCGGGTGGGCCCCACTGTCAGGACATGGGGCGGGCGGGCCCGCCGGGCCCCACAGTCAGGACATGGGGCGGGCGGGACCCACAGTCAGGACATGGGGCGGGTGGGCCCCACTGTCAGGACATAGGGCGGGCGGGCCCCACAGTCAGGACATGGGGCGGGCGGGCTCCACAGTCAGGACACGGGGCGGGCGGGCCCCACAGTCCAGACCTGGGGCTAGACCCGGGGCAGGCGGCCCATAGTCCAGACACGGGGTGGACGGGCCCCACAGTCCGGACACGGGGCGGGCATGCCCCATAGTCCAGACCTAGGGCTAGACCCGGTGCAGGCGACCCCACAGTCCAGACCTGAGGCTAGACCCGGGGCAGGCGGTCCCATATTCTAGACACGGGGTGGACGGGCCTCAGAGACCTGACATGGGGCGGACATGCCCCACAGTCCAGACCTGGGGCTAGACCCAGGGCAGGCGACCCACAGTCCGGACACGGGGTGGACGGGCCCCACAGTCCGGACACGGGGTGGACGGGCCCCACAGTCTGGACACGGGGTGGACGGGCCCCACAGTCTGGACACGGGGCGGACGGGCCCCACAGTCAGGACACGGGGCGGACGGGCCTCACAGTCCGGACACGGGGCTAGTCCCTGGGCAGGCGGCCCCAAAGTCCGGACACGGGGCGGGCGAGCCCCACAGTCCGGACACGGGGCGGGCGAGCCCCACAGTCTGGACACGGGGCGGGCGAGCCCCACAGTCAGGACACGGGGCGGACGGGCCCCACAGTCAGGACACGGGGCGGACGGGCCCCACAATCAGGACACGGGGCGGGCGAACCCCACAGTCAGGACACGGGGCGGGCGGGCCCCACAGTCCGGACATGGGGCGGGCGGGCCCCACAGTCCGGACACTGGGTGGACGGGCCCCACAGTCCGGACACGGGGTGGACGGGCCCCACTGTCCGGACACGGGGTGGACGGGCCCCACTGTCCGGACACGGGGCGGACGGGCCCCACAGTCCGGACACGGGGCGGACGGGCCCCACAGTCCGGACACGGGGCGGACGGGCCCCACAGTCCGGACACGGGGCGGACGGGCCCCACAGTCCGGACACGGGGCGGACGGGCCCCACAGTCCGGACACGGGGCGGACGGGCCCCACAGTCCGGACACGGGGCGGACGGGCCCCACAGTCCGGACACGGGGCGGACGGGCCCCACAGTCCAGGCTCGGGGCGATCGGGCCTCACACTCCGGACACAGGGCTAGTCCCGGGGCAGGCGGCCCCAAAGTCTGGACACGGGGCGGATGAGCCCCACAGTCTGGACACGGGGCGGGCGAGCCCCACAGTCTGGACACGGGGCGGGCGAGCCCCACAGTCCAGACCTGGGGCTAGAGCCGGGGCAGGCGGCCCATAGTCCAGACACGGGGTGGACGGGCCCCACAGTCCGGACACGGGGCGGGCATGCCCCATAGTCCAGACCTAGGGCTAGACCCGGGGCAGGCGGCCCCACAGTCCAGACCTGAGGCTAGACCCAGGGCAGGCGGTCCCATATTCTAGACACGGGGTGGACGGACCTCACAGACCTGACATGGGGCGGACATGCCCCACAGTCCAGACCTGGGGCTAGACCCGGGGCAGGTGACCCACAGTCCGGACACGTGGTGGACGGGCCCCACAGTCCGGACACGGGGTGGACGGGCCCCACAGTCCGGACACGGGGTGGACGGGCCCCACAGTCAGGACATGGGGGGGCGGGCCCCACAGTCAGGACATGGGGCGGGGGGCCCCACAGTCAGGACATGGGGCGAGCGGGCTCCACAGTCAGGACATGGGGCGGGCGGGCTCCACAGTCAGGACATGGGGCGGGCAGGCTCCACAGTCAGGACATGGGGCGGGCGGGCTGCACAGTCAGGACATGGGGCGGGCGGGCCCCACAGTCCAGGCTCGGGGCGATCGGGCCTCAGAGTCCGGACACAGGGCTAGTCCCGGGGCAGGCGGCCCCAAAGTCCGGACACGGGGCGGATGAGCCCCACAGTCTGGACACGGGGCGGGCGAGCCCCACAGTCAGGACACGGGGCGGGCGAGCCCCACAGTCAGGACACGGGGCGGGCGAGCCCCACAGTCAGGACACGGGGCGGGCGGGCCCCACAGTCCAGACCTGGGGCTAGAGCCGGGGCAGGCGGCCCATAGTCCAGACACTGGGTGGACGGGCCCCACAGTCCGGACACGGGGCGGGCATGCCCCATAGTCCAGACCTAGGGCTAGACCCGGGGCAGGCGGCCCCACAGTCCAGACCTGAGGCTAGACCCGGGGCAGGCGGTCCCATATTCTAGACACGGGGTGGACGGGCCTCACAGACCTGACATGGGGCGGACATGCCTCACAGTCCAGACCTGGGGCTAGACCCGGGGCAGGCGACCCACAGTCCGGACACGGGGCGGGCGGGCCCCACAGTCAGGACATGGGGCGGGCGGGACAGTCAGGACATGGGGCGGTCGGGCCCCACAGTCAGGACATGGGGCGGGCGGGCTCCACAGTCAGGACATGGGGCGGGCGGGCTGCACAGTCAGGACATGGGGCGGGCGGGGCGGGCGGGCCCCACAGTCCAGACCTGGGGCTAGACCCGGGGCAGGCGGCCCATAGTCCAGACACGGGGTGGACGGGCCCCACAGTCCGGACACGGGGCGGGCATGCTCCATAGTCCAGACCTGGGGCTAGACCCGGGGCTGGCGCCCCACAGTCCAGACCTGAGGCTAGACCCGGGGCAGGCGGTCCCATATTCTAGACACGGGGTGGACGGGCCTCACAGACCTGACATGGGGCGGACATGCCCCACAGTCCAGACCTGGGGCTAGACCCGGGGCAGGCGACCCACAGTCCGGACACGGGATGGACGGGCCCCACAGTCCGGACACGGGGTGGACGGGCCCCACAGTCCGGACACGGGGTGGACGGGCCCCACAGTCCGGACACGGGGAGGACGGGCCCCACAGTCCGAACACGGGGCGGACGGGCCCCACAGTCCGGACACGGGGCGGACGGGCCCCACAGTCCGGACACGGGGCGGACGGGCCCCACAGTCCGGACACGGGGCGGACGGGCCCCACAGTCCGGACACGGGGCGGACGGGCCCCACAGTCCGGACACGGGGCGGACGGGCCCCACAGTCCGGACACGGGGCGGACGGGCCCCACAGTCCGGACACGGGGCGGACGGGCCCCACAGTCCGGACACGGGGCGGACGGGCCCCACAGTCCGGACACGGGGCGGACGGGCCCCACAGTCCGGACACGGGGCGGACGGGCCCCACAGTCCGGACACGGGGCGGACGGGCCCCACAGTCCGGACACGGGGCGGACGGGCCCCACAGTCCGGACACGGGGCGGACGGGCCCCACAGTCCGGACACGGGGCGGACGGGCCCCACAGTCCGGACACGGGGCGGACGGGCCCCACAGTCCGGACACGGGGCGGACGGGCCCCACAGTCCGGACACGGGGCGGACGGGCCCCACAGTCCGGACACGGGGCGGACGGGCCTCACAGTCCGGACACGGGGCTAGTCCCGGGGCAGGCGGCCCCAAAGTCTGGACACGGGGCGGGCGAGCCCCACAGTCTGGACACGGGGCGGACGGGCCCCACAGTCCGGACACGGGGCGGACGGGCCCCACAGTCCGGACACGGGGCGGACGGGCCCCACAGTCCGGACACGGGGCGGACGGGCCCCACAGTCCGGACACGGGGCGGACGGGCCTCACAGTCCGGACACGGGGCTAGTCCCGGGGCAGGCGGCCCCAAAGTCTGGACACGGGGCGGGCGAGCCCCACAGTCTGGACACGGGGCGGACGGGCCCCACAGTCCGGACACGGGGCGGACGGGCCCCACAGTCCGGACACGGGGCGGACGGGCCCCACAGTCCGGACACGGGGCGGACGGGCCCCACAGTCCGGACACGGGGCGGACGGGCCCCACAGTCCGGACACGGGGCGGACGGGCCCCACAGTCCGGACACGGGGCGGACGGGCCCCACAGTCCGGACACGGGGCGGACGGGCCCCACAGTCCGGACACGGGGCGGACGGGCCTCACAGTCCGGACACGGGGCTAGTCCCGGGGCAGGCGGCCCCAAAGTCTGGACACGGGGCGGGCGAGCCCCACAGTCTGGACACGGGGCGGACGGGCCCCACAGTCCGGACACGGGGCGGACGGGCCCCACAGTCCGGACACGGGGCGGACGGGCCCCACAGTCCGGACACGGGGCGGACGGGCCCCACAGTCCGGACACGGGGCGGACGGGCCTCACAGTCCGGACACGGGGCTAGTCCCGGGGCAGGCGGCCCCAAAGTCTGGACACGGGGCGGGCGAGCCCCACAGTCTGGACACGGGGCGGGCGAGCCCCACAGTCCGGACACGGGGCGGACGGGCCCCACAGTCCGGACACGGGGCGGACGGGCCCCACAGTCCGGACACGGGGCGGACGGGCCCCACAGTCCGGACACGGGGCGGACGGGCCCCACAGTCCGGACACGGGGCGGACGGGCCCCACAGTCCGGACACGGGGCGGACGGGCCCCACAGTCCGGACACGGGGCGGACGGGCCCCACAGTCCGGACACGGGGCGGACGGGCCCCACAGTCCGGACACGGGGCGGACGGGCCCCACAGTCCGGACACGGGGCGGACGGGCCCCACAGTCCAGGCTCGGGGCGGACGGGCCTCACAGTCCGGACACGGGGCTAGTCCCGGGGCAGGCGGCCCCACAGTCTGGACACGGGGCGGATGAGCCCCACAGTCCGGACACGGGGCGGACGGGCCCCACAGTCCGGACACGGGGCGGACGGGCCCCACAGTCCGGACACGGGGCGGACGGGCCCCACAGTCCGGACACGGGGCGGACGGGCCCCACAGTCCGGACACGGGGCGGACGGGCCCCACAGTCCGGACACGGGGCGGACGGGCCCCACAGTCCGGACACGGGGCGGACGGGCCCCACAGTCCAGGCTCGGGGCGGACGGGCCTCACAGTCCGGACACGGGGCTAGTCCCGGGGCAGGCGGCCCCACAGTCTGGACACGGGGCGGATGAGCCCCACAGTCTGGACACGGGGCGGGCGAGCCCCACAGTCCGGACACGGGGCGGACGGGCCCCACAG
Organism: Phyllobates terribilis; assembly: GCF_046119375.1. NCBI lineage: Eukaryota > Metazoa > Chordata > Amphibia > Anura > Dendrobatidae > Phyllobates > Phyllobates terribilis. The sequence goes on from NW_027362957.1 coordinate 1,539,922, forward strand.
TCCGGACACGGGGCGGACGGGCCCCACAGTCCAGGCTCGGGGCGGACGGGCCTCACAGTCCGGACACGGGGCTAGTCCCGGGGCAGGCGGCCCCACAGTCTGGACACGGGGCGGATGAGCCCCACAGTCTGGACACGGGGCGGGCGAGCCCCACAGTCAGGACACGGGGCGGGCGGGACCCACAGTCAGGACACAGGGCGGACGGGCCCCACAGTCAGGACACAGGGCGGGCCCCACTGTCAGGACACGGGGCGGGCGAGCCCCACAGTCAGGACACGGGGCGGGCGGGACCCACAGTCAGGAAACGGGGCGGGCGGGACCCACAGTCAGGACACGGGGCGGGCGGGCCCCACAGTCAGGACATGGGGCGGGCGGGCCCCACAGTCAGGACATGAGGCGGGCGGGCCCCACAGTCAGGACATGGGGTGGGTACAGTCAGGACATGGGGTTGGCGGGCCCCACAGTCCGGACACGGGGCTAGTCCCGGGGCAGGCGGCCCCAAAGTCCGGACACGGGGCGGATGAGCCCCACAGTCTGGACACGGGGCGGGCGAGCCCCACAGTCAGGACACGGGGCGGGCGGGACCCACAGTCAGGACACAGGGCGGACGGGCCCCACAGTCAGGACACAGGGCGGGCCCCACAGTCAGGACACGGGGCGGGTGAGCCCCACAGTCAGGACACGGGGCGGGCGGGACCCACAGTCAGGAAACGGGGCAGGCGGGCCCCACATTCAGGACACGGGGCGGGCCCCACAGTCAGGACACGGGGCGGGCGGGCCCCACAGTCAGGACATGGGGCGGGTGGGGGCGGGCGGGCCCCACAGTCAGGACATGAGGCGGGCGGGCCCCACAGTCAGGACATGGGGTGGGTACAGTCAGGACATGGGGTGGGCGGGCCCCACAGTCAGGACACGGGGCGGGCGGGCCCCACAGTCAGGACACGGGGCGGGCGGGCCCCACAGTCAGGACACGGGGCGGGCGGGCCCCACAGTCAGGACACGGGGCGGGCGGGCCCCACAGTCAGGACATGGGGGGGGCGGGCCCCACAGTCAGGACATGGGGGGGCGGCCCCCACAGTCAGGACATGGGGCGGGGGGCCCCACAGTCAGGACATGGGGCGGGCGGGCTCCACAGTCAGGACATGGGGCGGGCGGGCTCCACAGTCAGGACATGGGGCGGGCGGGCTGCACAGTCAGGACATGGGGCGGGCGGGCCCCACAGTCAGGACATGGGGGGGCGGGCCCCACAGTCAGGACATGGGGCGGGCGGGCCCCACAGTCAGGACATGGGGCGGGCGGGCCCCACAGTCAGGACATGGGGCGGGCGGGCCCCACAGTCAGGACATGGGGCGGGCGGGCCACACAGTCAGGACATGGGGCGGGCGGGCTCCACAGTCAGGACATGGGGCGGGCGGGCCGCACAGTCAGGACATGAGGCGGGCGGGCCCCACAGTCAGGACACGGGGCGGGCGGGCCCCACAGTCCAGACCTGGGGCTAGACCCGGGGCAGGCGGCCCATAGTCCAGACACGGGGTGGACGGGCCCCACAGTCCGGACACGGGGCGGGCATGCCCCATAGTCCAGACCTGGGGCTAGACCCGGGGCAGGCGGCCCCACAGTCCATGCCTGAGGCTAGACCCGGGGCAGGCGGTCCCATATTCTAGACACGGGGTGGACGGGCCTCACAGACCTGACATGGGGCGGACATGCCCCACAGTCCAGACCTGGGGCTAGACCCGGGGCAGGCGACCCACAGTCCGGACACGGGGTGGACGGGCCCCACAGTCCGGACACGGGGTGGACGGGCCCCACAGTCCGGACACGGGGTGGACGGGCCCCACTGTCCGGACACGGGGCGGACGGGCCCCACTGTCCGGACACGGGGCGGACGGGCCCCACAGTCCGGACACGGGGCGGACGGGCCCCACAGTCCGGACACGGGGCGGACGGGCCCCACAGTCCGGACACGGGGCGGACGGGCCCCACAGTCCGGACACGGGGCGGACGGGCCCCACAGTCCGGACACGGGGCGGACGGGCCCCACAGTCCGGACACGGGGCGGACGGGCCCCACAGTCCGGACACGGGGCGGACGGGCCCCACAGTCCGGACACGGGGCGGACGGGCCCCACAGTCCGGACACGGGGCGGACGGGCCCCACAGTCCGGACACGGGGCGGACGGGCCCCACAGTCCGGACACGGGGCGGACGGGCCCCACAGTCCGGACACGGGGCGGACGGGCCCCACAGTCCGGACACGGGGCGGACGGGCCCCACAGTCCGGACACGGGGCGGACGGGCCCCACAGTCCGGACACGGGGCGGACGGGCCCCACAGTCCGGACACGGGGCGGACGGGCCCCACAGTCCGGACACGGGGCGGACGGGCCCCACAGTCCGGACACGGGGCGGACGGGCCCCACAGTCCGGACACGGGGCGGACGGGCCCCACAGTCCGGACACGGGGCGGGCGAGCCCCACAGTCAGGACACGGGGCGGGCGAGCCCCACAGTCAGGACACGGGGCGGGCGAGCCCCACAGTCAGGACACGGGGCGGGCGAGCCCCACAGTCAGGACACGGGGCGGGCGGGACCCACAGTCAGGACATGGGGCGGGCGGGCCCCACAGTCAGGACATGGGGCGGGCGGGCCCCACAGTCAGGACATGGGGCGGGCGGGCTCCACAGTCAGGACATGGGGCGGGCGGGCTCCACAGTCAGAAAATGGGGCGGGCGGGCTGCACAGTCAGGACATGGGGCGGGCGACAGTCCAGACCTGGGGCTAGACCCGGGGCAGGCGGCCCATAGTCCAGACACGGGGTGGACGGGCCCCACAGTCTGGACACGGGGCGGACGAGCCCCACAGTCAGGACACGGGGCGGGCGAGCCCCACAGTCAGGACACGGGGCGGGCGAGCCCCACAGTCAGGACACGGGGCGGGCGAGCCCCACAGTCAGGACACGGGGCGGGCGAGCCCCACAGTCAGGACACGGGGCGGGCGAGCCCCACAGTCAGGACACGGGGCGGGCGGGACCCACAGTCAGGACATGGGGCGGGCGGGCCCCACAGTCAGGACATGGGGCGGGCGGGCCCCACAGTCAGGACATGGGGCGGGCGGGCTGCACAGTCAGGACATGGGGCGGGCGACAGTCCAGACCTGGGGCTAGACCCGGGGCAGGCGGCCCATAGTCCAGACACGGGGTGGACGGGCCCCACAGTCTGGACACGGGGCGGACGAGCCCCACAGTCAGGACACGGGGCGGGCGAGCCCCACAGTCAGGACACGGGGCGGGCGAGCCCCACAGTCAGGACACGGGGCGGGCGAGCCCCACAGTCAGGACACGGGGCGGGCGAGCCCCACAGTCAGGACACGGGGCGGGCGAGCCCCACAGTCAGGACACGGGGCGGGCGGGACCCACAGTCAGGACATGGGGCGGGCGGGCCCCACAGTCAGGACATGGGGCGGGCGGGCCCCACAGTCAGGACATGGGGCGGGCGGGCTCCACAGTCAGGACATGGGGCGGGCGGGCTCCACAGTCAGAAAATGGGGCGGGCGGGCTGCACAGTCAGGACATGGGGCGGGCGACAGTCCAGACCTGGGGCTAGACCCGGGGCAGGCGGCCCATAGTCCAGACACGGGGTGGACGGGCCCCACAGTCTGGACACGGGGCGGACGAGCCCCACAGTCAGGACACGGGGCGGGCGAGCCCCACAGTCAGGACACGGGGCGGGCGAGCCCCACAGTCAGGACACGGGGCGGGCGAGCCCCACAGTCAGGACACGGGGCGGGCGGGACCCACAGTCAGGACATGGGGCGGGCGGGCCCCACAGTCAGGACATGGAGCGGGCGGGCCCCACAGTCAGGACATGGGGCGGGCGGGCTCCACAGTCAGGACATGGGGCGGGCGGGCTCCACAGTCAGAAAATGGGGCGGGCGGGCTGCACAGTCAGGACATGGGGCGGGCGACAGTCCAGACCTGGGGCTAGACCCGGGGCAGGCGGCCCATAGTCCAGACACGGGGTGGACGGGCCCCACAGTCTGGACACGGGGCGGACGAGCCCCACAGTCAGGACATGGGGCGGGCGGGCCCCACAGTCAGGACATGGGGCGCGTGGGCGGGTGGGCAGGCGGCCCCAAAGTCTGGACACGGGGCGGATGAGCCCCACAGTCTGGACACGGGGCGGGCGAGCCCCACAGTCAGGACACGGGGCGGGCGGGACCCACAATCAGGACACAGGGCGGACGGGCCCCAGAGTCAGGACACAGGGCGGGCCCCACAGTCAGGACACGGGGCGGGCGAGCCCCACAGTCAGGACATGGGGCGGGCGGGCTCCACAGTCAGGGCATGGGGCGGGCGGGCTGCACAGTCAGGACATGGGGCGGGCGGGCCCCACAGTCCGGACATTGGGTGGGCGGGCTCCACAGTCAGGATACAGGGCGGGCAGGCCCCACAGTCCGGACACAGGGCTAATCCTGGGGCAGGTGGCCCCACAGTCCAGACCTGGGGCTAGACCCGGGGCAGGCGGCCCACAGTCCAGACACGGGGTGGACGGGCCCCACAGTCCAGATACGGGGCGGGCATGCCCCATAGTCAAGACCTGGGGCTAGACCCGGGGCAGGCGGCCCCACAGTCCAGACCTGAGGCTAGACCCGGGGCAGGCGGCCCCACATTCTAGACACAGGGTGGACGGACCCCACAGTCCTGACACGGGGCGGACATGCCCCACAGTCCAGACCTGGGGCTAGACCCGGGGTAGGCTGCCCCACAGTCCGGACACGGGGCGGACGGGCCCCACAGTCCAGGCTCGGGGCGATCGGGCCTCACAGTCCGGACACAGGGCTAGTCCCGGGGCAGGCGGCCCCACAGTCAGGACACGGGGCGGATGAGCCCCACAGTCAGGACACGGGGCGGGCGAGCCCCACAGTCAGGACACGGGGCGGGCGGGACCCAAAGTCAGGACACAGGGCGGACGGGCCCCACAGTCAGGACACAGGGCGGGCCCCACAGTCAGGACACGGGGCGGGCGAGCCCCACAGTCAGGACACGGGGCGGGCGGGACCCACAGTCAGGACATGGGGCGGGCGGGCCCCACAGTCAGGACACGGGGTGGGCGGGCCCCACGGTCAGGACACGGGGCGGGCGGGCTCCACGGTCAGGACATGGGGCGGGCGAGCCCCACAGTCAGGACATGGGGCGGGCGGGCCCCACAGTCAGGACATGGGGCGGGCGAGCCCCACAGTCAGGACATGGGGCGGGCGAGCCCCACAGTCCGGACACGGGGCGGACGGGCCCCACAGTCCGGACACGGGGTGGACGGGCCCCACAGTCCGGACACGGGGTGGACGGGCCCCACAGTCCGGACACGGGGTGGACGGGCCCCACAGTCCGGACACGGGGCGGACGGGCCCCACAGTCCAGACCTGGGGCTAGACCCGGGGCAGGCGGCCCATAGTCCAGACACGGGGTGGACGGGCCCCACAGTCCGGACACGGGGCGGGCATGCCCCATAGTCCAGACCTGGGGCTAGACCCGGGGCAGGCGGCCCCACAGTCCATGCCTGAGGCTAGACCCGGGGCAGGCGGTCCCATATTCTAGACACGGGGTGGACGGGCCTCACAGACCTGACATGGGGCGGACATGCCCCACAGTCCAGACCTGGGGCTAGACCCGGGGCAGGCGACCCACAGTCCGGACACGGGGTGGACGGGCCCCACAGTCCGGACACGGGGTGGACGGGCCCCACAGTCCGGACACGGGGTGGACGGGCCCCACTGTCCGGACACGGGGCGGACGGGCCCCACAGTCCGGACACGGGGCGGACGGGCCCCACAGTCCGGACACGGGGCGGACGGGCCCCACAGTCCGGACACGGGGCGGACGGGCCCCACAGTCCGGACACGGGGCGGACGGGCCCCACAGTCCGGACACGGGGCGGACGGGCCCCACAGTCCGGACACGGGGCGGACGGGCCCCACAGTCCGGACACGGGGCGGACGGGCCCCACAGTCCGGACACGGGGCGGACGGGCCCCACAGTCCGGACACGGGGCGGACGGGCCCCACAGTCCGGACACGGGGCGGACGGGCCCCACAGTCCGGACACGGGGCGGACGGGCCCCACAGTCCGGACACGGGGCGGACGGGCCCCACAGTCCGGACACGGGGCGGACGGGCCCCACAGTCCGGACACGGGGCGGACGGGCCCCACAGTCCGGACACGGGGCGGACGGGCCCCACAGTCCGGACACGGGGCGGACGGGCCCCACAGTCCGGACACGGGGCGGACGGGCCCCACAGTCCGGACACGGGGCGGGCGAGCCCCACAGTCAGGACACGGGGCGGGCGAGCCCCACAGTCAGGACACGGGGCGGGCGAGCCCCACAGTCAGGACACGGGGCGGGCGGGACCCACAGTCAGGACATGGGGCGGGCGGGCCCCACAGTCAGGACATGGAGCGGGCGGGCCCCACAGTCAGGACATGGGGCGGGCGGGCTCCACAGTCAGGACATGGGGCGGGCGGGCTCCACAGTCAGAAAATGGGGCGGGCGGGCTGCACAGTCAGGACATGGGGCGGGCGACAGTCCAGACCTGGGGCTAGACCCGGGGCAGGCGGCCCATAGTCCAGACACGGGGTGGACGGGCCCCACAGTCTGGACACGGGGCGGACGAGCCCCACAGTCAGGACACGGGGCGGGCGAGCCCCACAGTCAGGACACGGGGCGGGCGAGCCCCACAGTCAGGACACGGGGCGGGCGAGCCCCACAGTCAGGACACGGGGCGGGCGGGACCCACAGTCAGGACATGGGGCGGGCGGGCCCCACAGTCAGGACATGGAGCGGGCGGGCCCCACAGTCAGGACATGGGGCGGGCGGGCTCCACAGTCAGGACATGGGGCGGGCGGGCTCCACAGTCAGAAAATGGGGCGGGCGGGCTGCACAGTCAGGACATGGGGCGGGCGACAGTCCAGACCTGGGGCTAGACCCGGGGCAGGCGGCCCATAGTCCAGACACGGGGTGGACGGGCCCCACAGTCTGGACACGGGGCGGACGAGCCCCACAGTCAGGACATGGGGCGGGCGGGCCCCACAGTCAGGACATGGGGCGCGTGGGCGGGTGGGCAGGCGGCCCCAAAGTCTGGACACGGGGCGGATGAGCCCCACAGTCTGGACACGGGGCGGGCGAGCCCCACAGTCAGGACACGGGGCGGGCGGGACCCACAATCAGGACACAGGGCGGACGGGCCCCAGAGTCAGGACACAGGGCGGGCCCCACAGTCAGGACACGGGGCGGGCGAGCCCCACAGTCAGGACATGGGGCGGGCGGGCTCCACAGTCAGGGCATGGGGCGGGCGGGCTGCACAGTCAGGACATGGGGCGGGCGGGCCCCACAGTCCGGACATTGGGTGGGCGGGCTCCACAGTCAGGATACAGGGCGGGCAGGCCCCACAGTCCGGACACAGGGCTAATCCTGGGGCAGGTGGCCCCACAGTCCAGACCTGGGGCTAGACCCGGGGCAGGCGGCCCACAGTCCAGACACGGGGTGGACGGGCCCCACAGTCCAGATACGGGGCGGGCATGCCCCATAGTCAAGACCTGGGGCTAGACCCGGGGCAGGCGGCCCCACAGTCCAGACCTGAGGCTAGACCCGGGGCAGGCGGCCCCACATTCTAGACACAGGGTGGACGGACCCCACAGTCCTGACACGGGGCGGACATGCCCCACAGTCCAGACCTGGGGCTAGACCCGGGGTAGGCTGCCCCACAGTCCGGACACGGGGCGGACGGGCCCCACAGTCCAGGCTCGGGGCGATCGGGCCTCACAGTCCGGACACAGGGCTAGTCCCGGGGCAGGCGGCCCCACAGTCAGGACACGGGGCGGATGAGCCCCACAGTCAGGACACGGGGCGGGCGAGCCCCACAGTCAGGACACGGGGCGGGCGGGACCCAAAGTCAGGACACAGGGCGGACGGGCCCCACAGTCAGGACACAGGGCGGGCCCCACAGTCAGGACACGGGGCGGGCGAGCCCCACAGTCAGGACACGGGGCGGGCGGGACCCACAGTCAGGACATGGGGCGGGCGGGCCCCACAGTCAGGACACGGGGTGGGCGGGCCCCACGGTCAGGACACGGGGCGGGCGGGCTCCACGGTCAGGACATGGGGCGGGCGAGCCCCACAGTCAGGACATGGGGCGGGCGGGCCCCACAGTCAGGACATGGGGCGGGCGAGCCCCACAGTCCGGACACGGGGCGGACGGGCCCCACAGTCCGGACACGGGGCGGACGGGCCCCACAGTCCGGACACGGGGCGGACGGGCCCCACAGTCCGGACACGGGGCGGACGGGCCCCACAGTCCGGACACGGGGCGGACGGGCCCCACAGTCTGGACACGGGGCGGACGGGCCCCACAGTCCGGACACGGGGCGGACGGGCCCCACAGTCCGGACACGGGGCGGACGGGCCCCACAGTCCGGACACGGGGCGGACGGGCCCCACAGTCCGGACACGGGGCGGACGGGCCCCACAGTCCGGACACGGGGCGGACGGGCCCCACAGTCTGGACACGGGGCGGACGGGCCCCACAGTCCAGGCTCGGGGCGGGCGGGCCCCACAGTCCAGGCTCGGGGCGGGCGGGCCCCACAGTCAGGACACAGGGCTAGTCCCGGGGCAGGCGGCCCGAAAGTCCGGACACGGGGCGGATGAGACCCACATTCTGGACACAGGGCGGGCGAGCCCCACAGTCAGGACACAGGGCGGGCCCCACAGTCAGGACATTGGGCGGGCGGGCTCCACAGTCAGGATACAGGGCGGGCAGGCCCCACAGTCCAGACACAGGGCTAATCCCGGGGCAGGTGGCCCCACAGTCCAGACCTGGGGCTAGACCCGGGGCAGGCGGCCCAGAGTCCAGACACGGGGTGGACGGGCCCCACAGTCCAGATACGGGGCGGGCATGCCCCATAGTCAAGACTTGGGGCTAAACCCGGAGCTGGCGGCCCCACAGTCCAGACCTGAGGCTAGACCCGGGGCAGGCGGCCCCACATTCTAGACACGGGGTGGACGGGCCCCAAAGTCCGGATACGGGGCGGGCATGACCCATAGTCAAGACCTGGGGCTAGACCCAGGGCAGGCGGCCCCACAGTCCAGACCTGAGGCTAGACCCGGGGCAGGCGGCCCCACATTCTAGACACAGTGTGGACGGGCCCCACAGTCCTGACACGGGGCGGACATGCCCCACAGTCCAGACCTGGGGCTAGACCCGGGGTAGGCTGCCCCAAAGTCCGGACACGGGGTGGACGGGCCCCACAGTCCGGACACGGGGTGGACGGGCCCCACAGTCCGGACACGGGGTGGACGGGCCCCACAGTCCGGACACGGGGTGGACGGGCCCCACAGTCCGGACACGGGGTGGACGGGCCCCACAGTCCGGACACGGGGTGGACGGGCCCCACTGGTCCGGACACGGGGTGGACGGGCCCCACAGTCAGGACACGGGGTGGACGGGCCCCACAGTCAGGACACGGGGTGGACGGGCCCCACTGTCAGGACACGGGGTGGGCGGGCCCCACAGTCAGGACACGGGGCGGGCGGGCCCCACAGTCAGGACACGGGGCGGGCGGGCCCCAAAGTCAGGACACGGGGGGGGCGGGCCCCACAGTCAGGACACGGGGGGGGCGGGCCCCACAGTCAGGACATGGGGCGGGGGGCCCCACAGTCAGGACATGGGGCGGGCGGGGAAGGCGGGGCGGGTGGGCCCCACAGTCAGGACATGGGGCGGGCGGGCTCCACAGTCAGGACATGGGGTGGGCGGGCTGCACAGTCAGGACATGAGGCGGGCGGGCCCCACAGTCAGGATACGGGGCGGGCGGGCCCCACAGTCCAGACCTGGGGCTAGACCCGGGGCAGGCGGCCCATAGTCCAGACACGGGGTGGACGGGCCCCACAGTCCGGACACGGGGCGGGCATGCCCCATAGTCCAGACCTGGGGCTAGACCCGGGGCAGGCGGCCCCACAGTCCAGGCCTGAGGCTAGACCCGGGGCAGGCGGTCCCATATTCTAGACACGGGGTGGACGGGCCCCACAGTCCGGACATGGGGCGGACGGGCCCCACAGTGCGGACACGGGGCGGACGGGCCCCACAGTCCGGACACGGGGCTGACGGGCCCCACAGTCCGGACACGGGGCGGACGGGCCCCACAGTCCGGACACGGGGCGGTCGGGCCCCACAGTCCGGACACGGGGCGGACGGGCCCCACAGTCCGGACACGGGGCGGACGGGCCCCACAGTCCGGACACGGGGCGGACGGGCCCCACAGTCCGGACACGGGGCGGACGGGCCCCACAGTCCGGACACGGGGCGGACGGGCCCCACAGTCCGGACACGGGGCGGACGGGCCCCACAGTCCGGACACGGGGCGGACGGGCCCCACAGTCCGGACACGGGGCGGGCATGCCCCATAGTCCAGACCTGGGGCTAGACCCGGGGCAGGCGGCCCCACAGTCCAGGCCTGAGGCTAGACCCGGGGCAGGCGGTCCCATATTCTAGACACGGGGCGGACGGGCCCCACAGTGCGGACACGGGGCGGACGGGCCCCACAGTCCGGACACGGGGCTGACGGGCCCCACAGTCCGGACACGGGGCGGACGGGCCCCACAGTCCGGACACGGGGCGGTCGGGCCCCACAGTCCGGACACGGGGCGGACGGGCCCCACAGTCCGGACACGGGGCGGACGGGCCCCACAGTCCGGACACGGGGCGGACGGGCCCCACAGTCCGGACACGGGGCGGACGGGCCCCACAGTCCGGACACGGGGCGGACGGGCCCCACAGTCCGGACACGGGGCGGACGGGCCCCACAGTCCGGACACGGGGCGGACGGGCCCCACAGTCCGGACACGGGGCGGACGGGCCCCACAGTCCGGACACGGGGCGGGCATGCCCCATAGTCCAGACCTGGGGCTAGACCCGGGGCAGGCGGCCCCACAGTCCAGGCCTGAGGCTAGACCCGGGGCAGGCGGTCCCATATTCTAGACACGGGGCGGACGGGCCCCACAGTCCGGACACGGGGCGGACGGGCCCCACAGTCCGGACACGGGGCGGACGGGCCCCACAGTCCGGACACGGGGCGGACGGGCCCCACAGTCCGGACACGGGGCGGACGGGCCCCACAGTCCGGACACGGGGCGGACGGGCCCCACAGTCCGGACACGGGGCGGACGCTCCCCACAGTCCGGACACGGGGCGGACGGGCCCCACAGTCCGGACACGGGGCGGACGGGCCCCACAGTCCGGACACGGGGCGGACGGGCCCCCAGTCCAGGCTCGGGGCGGACGGGCCCCCAGTCCAGGCTCGGGGCGGACGGGCCTCACAGTCCGGACACGGGGCTAGTCCCGGGGCAGTCGGCCCCAATGTCCGGACACGGGGCGGACGAGCCCCACAGTCCGGACACGGGGCGGACGGGCCCCACAGTCCGGACACGGGGCGGACGGGCCCCACAGTCCGGACACGGGGCGGACGGGCCCCACAGTCCGGACACGGGGCGGACGGGCCCCACAGTCCGGACACGGGGCGGACGGGCCCCACAGTCCGGACACGGGGCGGACGGGCCCCACAGTCCGGACACGGGGCGGACGGGCCCCACAGTCCGGACACGGGGCGGACGGGCCCCACAGTCCGGACACGGGGCTAGTCCCGGGGCAGGCGGCCCCAATGTCCGGACACGGGGCGGATGAGCCCCACAGTCAGGACACGTGGCGGGCGGGACCCACAGTCAGGTCACAGGGCGGGCCCCACAGTCAGGACATTGGGCGGGCGGGCTCCACAGTCAGGATACAGGGCGGGCAGGCCCCACAGTCCAGACACAGGGCTAATCCCGGGGCAGGTGGCCCCACAGTCCATATCTGGGGCTAGACCCGGGGCAGGCGGCCCACAGTCCAGACACGGGGTGGACGGGCCCCACAGTCCAGATACGGGGCGGGCATGCCCCATAGTCAAGACCTGGGGCTAGACCCGGGGCAGGCGGCCCCACAGTCCAGACCTGAGGCTAGACCCGGGGCAGGCGGCCCCACATTCTAGACACAGGGTGGACGGACCCCACAGTCCTGACACGAGGCGGACATGCCCCACAGTCCAGACCTGGGGCTAGACCCGGGGTAGGCTGCCCCACAGTCCGGACACGGGGCGGACGGGCCCCACAGTCCAGGCTCGGGGCGATCGGGCCTCACAGTGCGGACACAGGGCTAGTCCCGGGGCAGGCGGCCCCAAAGTCAGGACACGGGGCGGATGAGCCCCACAGTCAGGACACGGGGCGGGCGAGCCCCACAGTCAGGACACGGGGCGGGCGGGACCCACAGTCAGGACACAGGGCGGACGGGCCCCACAGTCAGGACACAGGGCGGGCCCCACAGTCAGGACACGGGGTGGGCGGGCCCCACGGTCAGGACATGGGGCGGGCGGGCCCCACAGTCCGGACACGGGGCGGACGGGCCCCACAGTCCGGACACGGGGCGGACGGGCCCCACAGTCCGGACACGGGGCGGACGGGCCCCACAGTCCGGACACGGGGCGGGCATGCCCCATAGTCCAGACCTGGGGCTAGACCCGGGGCAGGCGGCCCCACAGTCCAGGCCTGAGGCTAGACCCGGGGCAGGCGGTCCCATATTCTAGACACGGGGCGGACGGGCCCCACAGTGCGGACACGGGGCGGACGGGCCCCACAGTCCGGACACGGGGCTGACGGGCCCCACAGTCCGGACACGGGGCGGACGGGCCCCACAGTCCGGACACGGGGCGGTCGGGCCCCACAGTCCGGACACGGGGCGGACGGGCCCCACAGTCCGGACACGGGGCGGACGGGCCCCACAGTCCGGACACGGGGCGGACGGGCCCCACAGTCCGGACACGGGGCGGACGGGCCCCACAGTCCGGACACGGGGCGGACGGGCCCCACAGTCCGGACACGGGGCGGACGGGCCCCACAGTCCGGACACGGGGCGGACGGGCCCCACAGTCCGGACACGGGGCGGACGGGCCCCACAGTCCGGACACGGGGCGGACGGGCCCCACAGTCCGGACACGGGGCGGGCATGCCCCATAGTCCAGACCTGGGGCTAGACCCGGGGCAGGCGGCCCCACAGTCCAGGCCTGAGGCTAGACCCGGGGCAGGCGGTCCCATATTCTAGACACGGGGCGGACGGGCCCCACAGTCCGGACACGGGGCGGACGGGCCCCACAGTCCGGACACGGGGCGGACGGGCCCCACAGTCCGGACACGGGGCGGACGGGCCCCACAGTCCGGACACGGGGCGGACGGGCCCCACAGTCCGGACACGGGGCGGACGGGCCCCACAGTCCGGACACGGGGCGGACGCTCCCCACAGTCCGGACACGGGGCGGACGGGCCCCACAGTCCGGACACGGGGCGGACGGGCCCCACAGTCCGGACACGGGGCGGACGGGCCCCCAGTCCAGGCTCGGGGCGGACGGGCCCCCAGTCCAGGCTCGGGGCGGACGGGCCTCACAGTCCGGACACGGGGCTAGTCCCGGGGCAGTCGGCCCCAATGTCCGGACACGGGGCGGACGAGCCCCACAGTCCGGACACGGGGCGGACGGGCCCCACAGTCCGGACACGGGGCGGACGGGCCCCACAGTCCGGACACGGGGCGGACGGGCCCCACAGTCCGGACACGGGGCGGACGGGCCCCACAGTCCGGACACGGGGCGGACGGGCCCCACAGTCCGGACACGGGGCGGACGGGCCCCACAGTCCGGACACGGGGCGGACGGGCCCCACAGTCCGGACACGGGGCGGACGGGCCCCACAGTCCGGACACGGGGCTAGTCCCGGGGCAGGCGGCCCCAATGTCCGGACACGGGGCGGATGAGCCCCACAGTCAGGACACGTGGCGGGCGGGACCCACAGTCAGGTCACAGGGCGGGCCCCACAGTCAGGACATTGGGCGGGCGGGCTCCACAGTCAGGATACAGGGCGGGCAGGCCCCACAGTCCAGACACAGGGCTAATCCCGGGGCAGGTGGCCCCACAGTCCATATCTGGGGCTAGACCCGGGGCAGGCGGCCCACAGTCCAGACACGGGGTGGACGGGCCCCACAGTCCAGATACGGGGCGGGCATGCCCCATAGTCAAGACCTGGGGCTAGACCCGGGGCAGGCGGCCCCACAGTCCAGACCTGAGGCTAGACCCGGGGCAGGCGGCCCCACATTCTAGACACAGGGTGGACGGACCCCACAGTCCTGACACGAGGCGGACATGCCCCACAGTCCAGACCTGGGGCTAGACCCGGGGTAGGCTGCCCCACAGTCCGGACACGGGGCGGACGGGCCCCACAGTCCAGGCTCGGGGCGATCGGGCCTCACAGTGCGGACACAGGGCTAGTCCCGGGGCAGGCGGCCCCAAAGTCAGGACACGGGGCGGATGAGCCCCACAGTCAGGACACGGGGCGGGCGAGCCCCACAGTCAGGACACGGGGCGGGCGGGACCCACAGTCAGGACACAGGGCGGACGGGCCCCACAGTCAGGACACAGGGCGGGCCCCACAGTCAGGACACGGGGTGGGCGGGCCCCACGGTCAGGACATGGGGCGGGCGGGCCCCACAGTCAGGACATGGGGTGGGCGGGCCCCACAGTCCGGACACGGGGTGGACGGGCCCCACAGTCCGGACACGGGGTGGACGGGCCCCACAGTCCGGACACGGGGCGGACGGGCCCCACAGTCCGGACACGGGGCGGACGGGCCCCACAGTCCGGACACGGGGCGGACGGGCCCCACAGTCAGGACACAGGGCGGGCCCCACAGTCAGGACATTGGGCGGGCGGGCTCCACAGTCAGGATACAGGGCGGGCAGGCCCCACAGTCCAGACACAGGGCTAATCCCGGGGCAGGTGGCCCCACAGTCCAGACCTGGGGCTAGACCCGGGGCAGGCGGCCCAGAGTCCAGACACTGGGTGGACGGGCCCCACAGTCCAGATACGGGGCGGGCATGCCCCATAGTCAAGACTTGGGGCTAAACCCGGAGCTGGCGGCCCCACAGTCCAGACCTGAGGCTAGACCCGGGGCAGGCGGCCCCACATTCTAGACACGGGGTGGACGGGCCCCAAAGTCCGGATACGGGGCGGGCATGACCCATAGTCAAGACCTGGGGCTAGACCGGGGCAGGCGGCCCCACATTCTAGACACAGTGTGGACGGGCCCCACAGTCCTGACACGGGGCGGACATGCCCCACAGTCCAGACCTGGGGCTAGACCCGGGGTAGGCTGCCCCAAAGTCCGGACACGGGGTGGACGGGCCCCACAGTCCGGACACGGGGTGGACGGGCCCCACAGTCCGAACACGGGGTGGACGGGCCCCACAGTCCGGACACGGGGTGGACGGGCCCCACAGTCCGGACACGGGGTGGACGGGCCCCACAGTCCGGACACGGGTTGGACGGGCCCCACAGTCCGGACACGGGGTGGACGGGCCCCACAGTCCGGACACGGGGTGGACGGGCCCCACAGGTCCGGACATGGGGTGGACGGGCCCCACAGTCCGGACACGGGGCTAGTCCCGGGGCAGGCGGCCCCAAAGTCCGGACACGGGGCGAATGAGCCCCACAGTCTGGACACGGGCGGGCGAGCCCCACAGTCTGGACACGGGGCAGGCGAGCCCCACAGTCAGGACACGGGGCGGGCGGGACCCACAGTCAGGACACGGGGCGGACGGGCCCCACAGTCCAGGCTCGGGGCGGACGGGCCTCACAGTCCGGACACGGGGCTAGTCCCGGGGCAGGCGGCCCAAAGTCCGGACACAGGGCGGATGGGCCCCACAGTCCGGACACGGGGTGGACGGGCGCCACAGTCCGGACACGGGGTGGACGGGCCCCACAGTTCGGATACGGGGCGGGCATGACCCATAGTCAAGACCTGGGGCTAGACCCAGGGCAGGCGGCCCCACAGTCCAGGCCTGAGGCTAGACCCGGGGCAGGCGGCCCCACATTCTAGACACAGTGTGGACGGGCCCCACAGTCCTGACACGGGGCGGACATGCCCCACAGTCCAGACCTGGGGCTAGACCCGGGGTAGGCGGCCCCACAGTCCAGACACGGGGTGGACGGGCCCCACAGTCCGGACACGGATGGGACGGGCCCCACAGTCCGAACACGGGGTGGACGGGCCCCACAGTCCGGACACGGGGTGGACGGGCCCCACAGTCCGGACACGGGGTGGACGGGCCCCACAGTCCGGACACGGGGTGGACGGGCCCCACAGGTCCGGACACGGGTGGACGGGCCCCCACAGGTCCGGACACGGGGTGGACGGGCCCCACAGGTCCGGACACGGGGTGGATGGGCCCCACAGGTCCGGACACGGGGTGGACGGGCCCCACAGTCCGGACACGGGGCGGACGGGCCCCACAGTCCGGACACGGGGCGGACGGGCCCCACAGTCCGGACACGGGGCGGACGGGCCCCTCAGTCCGGACACGCGGCGGACGGGACCCACAGTCCAGGCTCGGGGCGGACGGGCCTCACAGTCCGGACACGGGGCTAGTCCCGGGGCAGGCGGCCCCAAAGTCCGGACACGGGGCGGATGAGCCCCACAGTCTGGCCACGGGGCGGGCGAGCCCCACAGTCAGGACACGGGGCGGGCGGGACCCACAGTCAGGACACAGGGCGGACGGGCCCCACAGTCAGGACACAGGGCGGGCCCCACAGTCAGGACATTGGGCGGGCGGGCTCCACAGTCAGGATACAGGGCGGGCAGGCCCCACAGTCCGGAGACAGGGCTAATCCCGGGGCAGGTGGCCCCACAGTCCAGACCTGGGGCTAGACTCGGGGCAGGCGGCCCACAGTCCAGACACGGGGTGGACGGGCCCCACAGTCCAGATACGGGGCGGGCATGCCCCATAGTCAAGACTTGGGGCTATACCCGGGGCTGTCGGCTCCACAGTCCAGACCTGAGGCTAGACCCGGGGCAGGCGGCCCCACATTCTAGACACGGGGTGGACAGGCCCCACAGTCCGGATACGGGGCGGGCATGACCCATAGTCAAGGCCTGGGGCTAGACCCGGGGCAGGCGGCCCCATAGTCCAGACCTGAGGCTAGACCCGGGGCAGGCGGCCCCACATTCTAGACACAGGGTGGACGGGCCCCACAGTCCAGACACGGGGCGGACATGCCCCACAGTCCAGACCTGGGGCTAGACCCGGGGTAGGCTGCCCCAAAGTCCGGACACGGGGTGTACGAGCCCCACAGTCCGGACACGGGGCGGCCACAGTCCAGACATAGGGTGGGCGGGCGCCACAGTCCAGGCTCGGGGCTAAACCCGGGGAAGCCGACCCCACATTTCAGACCCGGGGCGGGGGGCCATATAGTCCAGGCTCGGGGCGGATGGGCCCCACAGTCCAGGCTCGGGGCGGATGGGCCCCACAGTATTGGCTCGGGGCGAACGGGCCCCACAGTCCAGGCTCGGGGCGGACAGGCTCCACAGTCCAGACCTGAGGCTCGGCCCGGGGCAGGCGGCCCCACAGTCCAGATACGGGGTGGACGGGCCCCACAGTCCTGACACGGGGCGGACATGCCCCACAGTCCAGACCTGGGGCTAGACCCGGGGTAGGCTGCCCCAAAGTCCAGACACGGGGTGACGAGCCCCACAGTCCGGACACGGGGCGGCCACAGTCCAGACATAGGGTGGGCGGGCCCCACAGTCCAGGCTCGGGGCTAAACCCGGGGAAGCCGGCCCCACATTTCAGACCCGGGGCTGGGGGCCACACAGTCCAGGCTCGGGGCGGATGGGCCCCACAGTCCAGACTCGGGGCGGATGGGCCCCACAGTATTGGCTCGGAGCGAACGGGCCCCACAGTCCACGCTCTGGCCCCACAGTCCACGCTCGAGGCAGACGGGCCCCACAGTCCACGCTTGGAGCGGACGGGCCCCACAGTCCAGACTCTGGGCGGACGGGCCCCACAGTCCAGGCTCGGGGCGGGCGGGCCCATAGTTACGACACGGGGCGGACGGGCCCCACAGTCCGTACACGGGGCTAGTCCCGGGGCAGGCGGCCCCACAGTCCGGACACGGGGCGGACGGGCCCCACAGTTCTGACACGGGGCGGGCATGCCCCACAGTCCTGACCTGCGGCTAGAGCCGGGGCAGGCGGCCCCACAGTCCGGACACGGGGTGGCCATGGTACGGACATAGGGCGGGCGGGCCCCACAGTCAGGACACGGGGCGGGCGGGCTCCACAGTCAGGACACGGGGCGGGCGGGCTCCACAGTCCGGACACTGAGCTAATCCCGGGGCAGGCGGCTTCACAATCCAGACCTGGGGCTAGACCCGGGGCAGACGGCCCACAGTCCGGACACGGGGTGGACGGGCCCCACAGTCCGGACACAGAGCAGGCATGCCCCACAGTCCAGACCTGGGGCTAGACCCGGAGCACGCGGCCCACAGTCCGGACACGGGGTGGACGGTCCCCACAGTCCGGACATATGGCGGACGGGCCCCACAGTCCAGGCTCGGGGCGGACGGGCCCCACAGTCCGGACACGGGGCTAGTCCCGGGGCAGGCGGCCCCACAGTCCAGACCGGAGGCTAGACCAGGGGCAGGCGGCCCCACAGTCCAGACACGGGGTGGACGGGCCCCACAGTCCTGACATGGGGCGGACATGCCCCACAGTCCAGACCCGGGGCAGGCGGCCCCACAGTCCAGACTCGGGGCGAGCGGAGGGCCCCACAGTCCGTACCCGGTGCGGGCGGGGGGCCCCACAGTCCAGGCTCAGGGCGGACGGGCCCCACAGTCCAGGCTCGGGGCAGACGGGCCCCACAGTCCGGACACGGGGCTAGTCCCGGGGCAGGCGGCCCCACAGTCCAGACCTGAGGCTAGACCAGGGGCAGGCGGCCCCACAGTTCTGACACGGGGCGGGCATGCCCCACAGTCCTGACCTGCGGCTAGAGCCGGGGCAGGCGGCCCCACAGTCCGGACACGGGGTGGACGGGCCCCACAGTCCTGACATGGGGCGGACATGCCCCACAGTCCAGACCCGGGGCAGGCGGCCCCACAGTCCAGACTCGGGGCGAGCGGGGGGCCCCACAGTCCGTACCCGGTGCGGGCGGGGGGCCCCACAGTCCAGGCTCAGGGCGGACGGGCCCCACAGTCCAGGCTCGGGGCGGACGGGCCCCACAGTCCGGACACGGGGCTAGTCCCGGGGCAGGCGGCCCCACAGTCCAGACCTGAGGCTAGACCAGGGGCAGGCGGCCCCACAGTCCAGACACGGGGTGGACGGGCCCCACAGTCCTGACATGGGGCGGACATGCCCCACAGTCCAGACCCGGGGCAGGCTTCCCCACAGTCCAGACTCGGGGCGAGCGGGGGGCCCCACAGTCCGTACCCGGGGCGGGCGGGGGGCCCCACAGTCCGTACCCGGGGCTGGCGGGGGGCCCCACAGTCCAGACCTGGGGCTAGACTCGGGGCGGGCGGCCCCACCGTCCAGACCTGGGGCGGGCGGGGGGCCCCACAGTCCAGACCTGGGGCTAGACCTGATGCAGGCGGCCCCACAGTCCGGACACGGGGCGGACGGGCCCATAGTCCGGACACTGGGCGGCCGCAGTCCGGATATAGGGCGGCCGGGCCCCACAGTCCAGGCTCGGGGCTAGACCCGAGACGGACGGGCCCCACAGTCAAAGCTTGGGGCGGGCGTGCCCCACAGACCGGAAACGGGGCTAGACCCGGGGCAGGCGGCCCCAAAGTCCAGACACGGGGCGGATGAGCCCCACAGTCTGGAGACGGTGCGGATGAGCCCCACAGTCTGGAGACGGTGCGGGCGAGCCCCACAGTCTGGACACGGTGCGGGCGAGCCCCACAGTCAGGACACGGAGCGGGCGAGCCCCACAGTCAGGACACGGGGCGGGCGAGCCCCACAGTCAGTACACGGGGCGGGCGAGCCCCACAGTCAGGACACGGGGCGGGCGGACACGGGGTGGACCCCACAGTCAGGACACGGGGCGGGCGGGCCCCACAGTCAGGACACGGGGCGGGCGGGCCCCACAGTCAGGACATGGGGCGGGCGGACCCCACAGTCAGGACATGGGGCGGGTGCCCCCACAGTCCAGACCTGGGGCTAGACTCGGGGCGGGCGGCCCCACCGTCCGGACCTGGGGCGGGCGGGGGGCCCCACAGTCCAGACCTGGGGCTAGACCCGATGCAGGCGGCCCCACAGTCCGGACACGGGTCGGACGGGCCCATAGTTCGGACACTGGGCGGCCGCAGTCCGGATATAGGGCGGCCGGGCCCCACAGTCCAGGCTCGGGGCTAGACCTGGGACGGACGGGCCTCACAGTTCAAGCTTGGGGCGGGCGTGCCCCACAGACCGGAAACGGGGCTAGACCCGGGGCAGGCGGCCCCAAAGTCCTGACACGGGGCGGATGAGCCCCACAGTCTGGACACGGGGCGGATGAGCCCCACAGTCTGGACACGGGGCGGATGAGCCCCACAGTCTGGACACGGGGCGGATGAGCCCCGCAGTCTGGACACGGGGCGGGCGAGCCCCGCAGTCTGGACACGGGGCGGGCGAGCCCCGCAGTCTGGACACGGGGCGGGCGAGCCCCGCAGTCTGGACACGGGGCGGGCGAGCCCCGCAGTCTGGACACGGGGCGGGCGAGCCCCACAGTCTGGACACGGGGCGGGCGAGCCCCACAGTCTGGACACGGGGCGGGCGAGCCCCACAGTCTGGACACGGGGCGGGCGAGCCCCACAGTCTGGACACGGGGCGGGCGAGCCCCACAGTCTGGACACGGGGCGGGCGAGCCCCACAGTCTGGACACGGGGCGGGCGAGCCCCACAGTCAGGACACGGGGCGGGCGAGCCCCACAGTCAGGACACGGGGCGGGCGGACACGGGGTGGACCCCACAGTCAGGACACGGGGCGGGCGGACCCCACAGTCAGAACATGGGGCGGGCGGCCCGCCCCACATTCAGGACAAGGGGCGGGCGGGCTCCACAGTCAGGACATGGGGCGGGCGGACCCCACAGTCAGAACATGGGGCGGGCGGCCCGCCCGCCCCACATTCAGGACAAGGGGCGGGCGGGCTCCACAGTCAGAATATGGGACGGGCGGGGGCCCGCCCCACCCGGGCGGGGGCCCGCCCCACCCGGGGCCCGCCCCACCCGACCCACAGTCAGGACATGGGGCGGGCGGGCCCGGGCGGGCGGGCCCCACAGTCAGGACATGGGGCGGGCGGGCCCCGGGCCCCACAGTCAGGACATGGGGCGGGCAGTCAGGACATGGGGCGGGCGGGCTCCACAGTCAGGACATGGGGCGGGCGGGCCCCACAGTCAGGACATGGGGCGGGCAGTCAGGACATGGGGCACAGTCAGGAAATGGGGCGGGCGGGCCCCACAGTCAGAACATGGGGCGGGCGGCCCGCCCGCCCCACATTCAGGACAAGGGGCCCACCCGCCCCACATTCAGGACAAGGGGCGGGCGGGCTCCACAGTCAGAATATGGGACGGGCGGGGGCCCGCCCCACCCGGGGCCCGCCCCACCCGCCCCACAGTCAGGACATGGGGCGGGCAGTCAGGACATGGGGCACAGTCAGGACATGGGGCGGGCGGGCCCCACAGTCAGGACACGGGGCGGGCGGGCTCTACAGTCAGGACATGGGGCGGGCGGGCCAGTCCAGACCTTGGTCTAGACCCGGGGCAGGCGGCCCACAGTCCAGACACGGGGTGGATGGGACCCACAGTCCGGACACGGGGCGGGCATGCCCCATAGTCCAGACCTGGGGCTAGACCCGGGGCAGGCGGCCCCACAGTCCAGACCTGAGGCTAGACCCTTGGCAGGCGGTCCCATATTCTAGACACGGGGTGGACGGGACTCACAGACCTGACACGGGGCGGACATGCCCCACAGTCCAGACCTGGGGCTAGACCAGGGGCAGGCGACCCACAGTCCGGAGACGGGGTGGACGGGCCCCACAGTCCGGAGACGGGGTGGACGGGCCCCACAGTCCGGAGACGGAGTGGACGGGCCCCACAGTCCGGAGACGGGGTGGACGGGCCCCACAGTCCGGAGACGGGGTGGACGGGCCCCACAGTCCGGAGACGGGGTGGACGGGCCCCACAGTCCGGAGACGGGGTGGACGGGCCCCACAGTCCGGAGACGGGGTGGACGGGCCCCACAGTCCGGAGACGGGGTGGACGGGCCCCACAGTCCGGAGACGGGGTGGACGGGCCCCACAGTCCGGAGACGGGGTGGACGGGCCCCACAGTCCGGAGACGGGGTGGACGGGCCCCACAGTCCGGACACGGGGTGGACGGGCCCTACATTCCGAACACGGGGTGGACGGGCCCCACAGTCCGGACACGGGGTGAACGGGCCCCACAGTCCGGACACGGGGTGAACGGGCCCCACAGTCCGGACACGGGGTGAACGGGCCCCACAGTCCGGACACGGGGTGGACGGGCCCCACAGTCCGGACACGGGGCGGACGGGCCCCACAGTCCGGACACGGGGCGGGCCCCACAGTCCGGACACGGGGCGGACGGGCCCCACAGTCCGGACACGGGGCGGACGGGCCCCACAGTCCGGGCTCGGGGCGGACGGGCCTCACAGTCCGGACACGGGGCTAGTCCCGGGGCAGGCGGCCCCACAGTCCGGACACGGGGCGGACGGGCCCCACAGTCCGGACACGGGGTGGACGGGCCCCACAGTCCGGAGACGGGGTGGACGGGCCCCACAGTCCGGAGACGGGATGGACGGGCCCCACAGTCCGGAGACGGGGTGGACGGGCCCCACAGTCCGGACACGGGGTGGACGGGCCCCACAGTCCGGAGACGGGGTGGACGGGCCCCACAGTCCGGAGACGGGGTGGACGGGCCCCACAGTCCGGACACGGGGTGGACGGGCCCCACAGTCCGGACACGGGGTGGACGGGCCCCACAGTCCGGACACGGGGTGGACGGGCCCCACAGTCCGGACACGGGGTGGACGGGCCCTACATTCCGAACACGGGGTGGACGGGCCCCACAGTCCGGACACGGGGTGGACGGGCCCCACAGTCCGGACACGGGGCGGACGGGCCCCACAGTCCGGACACGGGGCGGGCGGGCCCCACAGTCCGGACACGGGGCGGGCCCCACAGTCCGGACACGGGGCGGACGGGCCCCACAGTCCGGGCTCGGGGCGGACGGGCCTCACAGTCCGGACACGGGGCTAGTCCCGGGGCAGGTGGCCCCACAGTCCGGACACGGGGCGGACGGGCCCCACAGTCCGGACACGGGGTGGACGGGCCCCACAGTCCGGACACGGGGCTAGTCCCGGGGCAGGCGGCCCCAAAGTCCGGACACGGGGCGAATGAGCCCCACAGTCTGGACACGGGGCGGGCGAGCCCCACAGTCTGGACACGGGGCAGGCGAGCCCCACAGTCAGGACACGGGGCGGGCGGGACCCACAGTCAGGACACGGGGCGGATGGTCCTCACAGTCCAGGCTCGGGGCGGACGGGCCTCACAGTCCGGACACGGGGCTAGTCCCGGGGCAGGCGGCCCCAAAGTCCGGACACAGGGCGGACGGGCCCCACAGTCCGGACACGGGGTGGACGGGCCCCACAGTCCGGACACGGGGTGGACGGGCCCCACAGTCCGGACACGGGGTGGACGGGCCCCACAGTCCGGACACGGGGCTAGTCCCGGGGCAGGCGGCCCCAAAGTCCGGACACGGGGCGAATGAGCCCCACAGTCTGGACACGGGGCGGGCGAGCCCCACAGTCTGGACACGGGGCAGGCGAGCCCCACAGTCAGGACACGGGGCAGGCGGGCCCCACAGTCCAAGCTCGGGGCGGGCGGGCCCCACAGTCAGGACATGGGGCGGGCGGACCCCACAGTCAGAACATGGGGCGGGCGCATTCACTGCCCCACATTCAGGACAAGGGGCGGGCGGGCTCCACAGTCAGGATATGGGGCGGGCAGTCAGGACATGGGGCGGGCGGGACCCACAGTCAGGACATGGGGCGGGCGGGACCCACAGTCAGGACATGGGGCGGGCGGGCCCCACAGTCAGGACAAGGGGCGGGCGGGCCCCACAGTCAGGACACGGGGCGGGCGGGCCCCACAGTCCAGACCTTGGTATAGACCCGGGGCAGGCGGCCCACAGTCCAGACACGGGGTGGACGGGCCCCACAGTCCGGACACGGGGCGGGCATGCCCCATAGTCCAGACCTGGGGCTAGACCCGGGGCAGGCGGCCCCACAGTCCAGACCTGAGGCTAGACCCTTGGCAGGCGGTCCCATATTCTAGACACAGGGTGGACGGGCCTCACAGACCTGACACGGGGCGGACATGCCCCACAGTCCAGACCTGGGGCTAGACCCGGGGCAGGCGACCCACAGTCCGGACACGGAGTGGACGGGCCCCACAGTCCGGACACGGGGTGGACGGGCCCCACAGTCCGGACACGGGGTGGACGGGCCCCACAGTCCGGACACGGGGTGGACGGGCCCCACAGTCCGGACACGGGGTGGACGGGCCCCACAGTCCGGACACGGGGTGGACGGGCCCCACAGTCCGGACACGGGGTGGACGGGCCCCACAGTCCGGACACGGGGTGGACGGGCCCCACAGTCCGGACACGGGGTGGATGGGCCCCACAGTCCGGACACGGGGTGGATGGGCCCCACAGTCCGGACACGGGGTGGACGGACCCACAGTCCGGACACGGGGTGGACGGGCCCCACAGTCCGGACACGCGGCTAGTCCCGGGGCAGGCGGCCCCAAAGTCCGGACACGGGGCGAATGAGCCCCACAGTCTGGACACGGGGCGGGCGAGCCCCACAGTCTGGACACGGGGCAGGCGAGCCCCACAGTCAGGACACGGGGCAGGCGGGACCCACAGTCAGGACACGGGGCGGACGGGCCCCACAGTCCAAGCTCGGGGCGGGCGGGCCCCACAGTCAGGACATGGGGCGGGCGGACCCCACAGTCAGAACATGGGGCGGGCGCATTCACTGCCCCACATTCAGGACAAGGGGCGGGCGGGCTCCACAGTCAGGATATGGGGCGGGCAGTCAGGACATGGGGCGGGCGGGACCCACAGTCAGGACATGGGGCGGGCGGGACCCACAGTCAGGACATGGGGCGGGCGGGCCCCACAGTCAGGACATGGGGCGGGCGGGCCCCACAGTCAGGACAAGGGGCGGATGGGCCCCACAGTCAGGACACGGGGCGGGCGGGCCCCACAGTCCAGACCTTGGTCTAGACCCGGGGCAGGCGGCCCACAGTCCAGACACGGGGTGGACGGGCCCCACAGTCCGGACACGGGGCGGGCATGCCCCATAGTCCAGACCTGGGGCTAGACCCGGGGCAGGCGGCCCCACAGTCCAGACCTGAGGCTAGACCCTTGGCAGGCGGTCCCATATTCTAGACACAGGGTGGACGGGCCTCACAGACCTGACACGGGGCGGACATGCCCCACAGTCCAGACCTGGGGCTAGACCCGGGGCAGGCGACCCACAGTCCGGACACGGGGTGGACGGGCCCCACAGTCCGGACACGGGGTGGACGGGCCCCACAGTCCGGACACGGGGTGGACGGGCCCCACAGTCCGGACACGGGGTGGAGGGGCCCCACAGTCCGGACACGGGGTGGACGGGCCCCACAGTCCGGACACGGGGTGGACGGGCCCCACAGTCCGGACACGGGGTGGACGGGCCCCACAGTCCGGACACGGGGTGGACGGGCCCCATAGTCCGGACACGGGGCGGACGGGCCCCACAGTCCGGACACGGGGCGGACGGGCCCCACAGTCCGGACACGTGGCGGACGGGCCCCACAGTCCGGACACGGGGCGGACGGGCCCCACAGTCCGGACACGGGGCGGACGGGCCCCACAGTCCGGACACGGGGCGGACGGGCCCCACAGTCCGGACACGGGGCGGACGGGCCCCACAGTCCGGACACGGGGCGGACGGGCCCCACAGTCCGGACACGGGGCGGACGGGCCCCACAGTCCGGGCTCGGGACGGACGGGCCTCACAATCCGGACACGGGGCTAGTCCCGGGGCAGGCGGCCCCAAAGTCTGGACACGGGGCGAATGAGCCCCACAGTCTGGACACGGGGCGGGCGAGCCCCACAGTCTGGACACGGGGCAGGCGAGCCCCACAGTCCGGACACGGGGCGGACGGGCCCCACAGTCCGGACACGGGGCGGACGGGCCCCACAGTCCGGACACGGGGCGGACGGGCCCCACAGTCCGGACACGGGGCGGACGGGCCCCACAGTCCGGACACGGGGCGGACGGGCCCCACAGTCCGGACACGGGGCGGACGGGCCCCACAGTCCGGGCTCGGGACGGACGGGCCTCACAATCCGGACACGGGGCTAGTCCCGGGGCAGGCGGCCCCAAAGTCTGGACACGGGGCGAATGAGCCCCACAGTCTGGACACGGGGCGGGCGAGCCCCACAGTCTGGACACGGGGCAGGCGAGCCCCACAGTCAGGACACGGGGCGGGCGGGACCCACAGTCAGGACACGGGGCGGACGGGCCCCACAGTCCAGGCTCGGGGCGGACGGGCCTCACAGTCCGGACACGGGGCTAGTCCCGGGGCAGGCGGCCCCAAAGTCCGGACACGGGGCGGATGAGCCCCACAGTCCGGACACGGGGCGGATGAGCCCCACAGTCTGGACACGGGGCGGATGAGCCCCACAGTCTGGACACGGGGCGGGCGAGCCCCACAGTCAGTACACGGGGCGGGGCGGGGGGCGGGCCCCCCGCCCCCCAGTCAGGACACAGGGCGGCCCCCCCACAGTCAGGACATTGGGCGGGCTCCACAGTCAGGATACAGGGCGGGCAGGCCCCACAGTCCGGACACAGGGCTAATCCCGGGGCAGGCGGCCCACAGTCCAGACACGGGGTGGACGGGCCCCACAGTCCGGATACGGGGCGGGCATGCCCCATAGTCAAGACTTGGGGCTAAACCCGGGGCTGGCGGCCCCACAGTCCAGACCTGAGGCTAGATCCGGGGCAGGCGGCCCCACATTCTAGACACGGGGTGGACGGGCCCCACAGTCCGGATGCGGGGCGGGCATGACCCATAGTCAAGACCTGGGGCTAGACCCAAGGCAGGCGGCCCTACAGTCCAGACCTGAGGCTAGACCCGGGGCAGGCGGCCCCACATTCTAGACACAGGGTGGACGGGCCCCACAGTCCTGACACGGGGCGGACATGCCCCACAGTCCAGACCTGGGGCTAGACCCGGGGTAGGCTGCCCCAAAGTCCGGACACGGGGTCTACGAGCCCCACAGTCCGGACACGGGGCGGCCACAGTCCAGACATAGGGGAAGCCGGCCCCACATTTCAGACCCGGAGCGGGGGGCCCCACAGTCCAGGCTCGGCGCGGATGGGCCCCACAGTCCAGGCTCGGGGCGGATGGGCCCCACAGTATTGGCTCGGGGCGAACGGGCCCCACAGTCCAGGCTCGGGGCGGACGGGCTCCACAGTCCAGACCTGAGGCTCGGCCCGGGGCATGCGGCCCCACAGTCCAGATACGGGCCCCACAGTCCTGACACGGGGCGGACATGCCCCACAGTCCAGACCTGGGGCTAGACCCGGGGTAGGCTGCCCCACAGTCCGGACACGGGGCGGCCACAGTCCAGACATAGGGTGGGCCCCACAGTCCAGGCTCGGGGCTAAACCCGGGGAAGCCGGCCCCACATTTCAGACCCGGGGCGGATGGCCACACAGTCCAGGCTCGGGGCGGATGGGCCCCACAGTCCAGACTCGGGGCGGATGGGCCCCACAGTATTGGCTCGGAGCGAACGGGCCCCACAGTCCACGCTCTGGCCCCACAGTCCACGCTCGGGGCGGACGGGCCCCACAGTCCACGCTTAGAGCTAACGGGCCCCACAGTCGAGACTCGGGGCGGACGGGCCCCATAGTCCGTACACGGGGCTAGTTCCGGGGCAGACGGCCCCACAGTCCGGACACAGGGCGGACGGGCCCCACAGTTCTGACACGGGGCGGGCATGCCCCACAGTCCTGACCTGGGGCTAGAGCCGGGGCAGGCGGCCCCACAGTCCGGACACGGGGCGGCCATAGTACGGACATAGGGCGGGCGGGCCCCACAGTCAGGACACGGGGCGGGCGGGCTCCACAGTCAGGACACGGGGCCGGCGGGCCCCACAGTCCGGACACTGAGCTAATCCCGGGGCAGGCGGCTTCACAGTCCAGACCTGAGGCTAGACCTGGGGCAGGCGGCCCACAGTCCGGACACGGGGTGGACGGGCCCCACAGTCCGGACACGGGGCGGGCCACAGTGGGGACATAAGGCGGCCGGGCCCCACAGTCCAGGCTCGGGGCTAGACCCGGGGGCAGTCGGCCCCACAGTCCAGACCCGGGGAGGGGGGCCCCACTGTCCGGACCCGGGGCAAGCAGGGGATCCCACAGTCCTGACCCGGGGCGGGCGAGGGGCCCCACAGTCTGGAATCAGGGCGGGCGGGGGGCCCCACAGTCCGGACCTGGGGCTACACCCGGGGCAGGCGGCCCCACAGTCCGGACACGTGGCGGCCGCAGTCCGGATATAGGGTGAGCCCCACAGTCTGGACTCGGGGTGGCCACAGTCCAGACATAGGGTGGGCGGGCCCTGGGTGGGCGGGCCCCGGGTGGGCGGGCCCCACAGTCCAGGCTCAGGGCTAGACCCGGGGCGGGGGGAACACACAGTCCAGGCTCGGGGCTAGACCCGGGGAAGCCGGCCCCACATTTCAGACCCGGGGCGCGGGGCCCCAAAGTCCAGGCTCGGGGCGAACGGGCCCCACAGTCCAGGCTCGGGGCGGACGGGCCCCACAGTCCGGACATGGGGCTAGTCCCGGGGCAGGTGGCCCTACAGTCCAGACCTGAGGCTTGACTCGGGGCAGGCGGCCCCACAGTCCAGACACGGGGTGGACGAGCCCCACAGTCCTGACATGGGGCGGACATGCCCCACAGTCCAGACACGGGGCAGGCGGCCCCACAGTCCGGACACGGGGTGGGCGAGCCTTACAGTCCGGACACAGGGCGTCCGCAGTCCGGACATAGGGTGGGCGGGCCGCACAGTCCAGGCTCGGGGCCAGACCCTGGGCCATTCCCTGGGCCAGACCCGGGGCAACCGGCCCCACAGTCCAGACTCGGGGCGGGCGGGGGGCCCCACAGTCCGTACCCGGGGCTGGCGGGGGGTCCCACAGTCCAGACCTGGGGCTACACTCAGGGCGGGGGGCCCCACAGTCCAGACCTGGGGCTAGACCCGATGCAGGCGGCCCCACAGTCCGGATACGAGGCGGACGGGCCCACAGTCCGGACACGGGGCCGCCGCAGTCCGGATATAGGGCGGCCGGGCCCCACAGTTCAGGCTCGGGGCTAGACCCGGCACGGACGGGCCCCACAGTCCAAGCTCGGGGCGGACGGGCCCCACAGTCCAAGCTCGGGGCAGACGGGCCCCACAGTCCAAGCTCGGGGCGGGCGTGCCCCACAGTCCGGACACGGGGCTAGTCCCGGGGCAGATGGCCCCACAGTCAAGACCTGGGGCTAGACCTGGGGCAGGCGGCCCCAAAGTCCGGACACGGGGAGGATGAGCCCCACAGTCTGGACACGGGGCGGGCGAGCCCCACAGTCAGGACACGGGGTGGGTCAGTCAGGACACAGGGCTGGCGGGCCCCAAAGTCAGGACACAGGGCGGGCGGGCCCCAAAGTCAGGACACAGGGCGGGCGGGCCCCAAAGTCAGGACACAGGGCGGGCGGGCCCCAAAGTCAGGACACAGGGCGGGCGGGCCCCAAAGTCAGGACACAGGGCGGACGGGCCCTACAGTCAGGACACAGGGCGGGCCCCACAGTCAGGACACAGGGCGGGCCCCACAGTAAGGACATGGGGCGGGCGGGCTCCACAGTCAGGATACGGGGTGGATCCCGGGGCAGGTGGCCCCACAGTCCAGACCTGGGGCTAGACCAGGGGCAGGCGGCCCCACAGTTCAGACCTGAGGCTAGACCCGGGGCAGGCGGCCCACAGTCCGGACACGGGGTGGATGGGCCCCACAGTCCGGACACGGGGCGGGCATGCCCCACAGTCCAGACCTGGGGCTAGACCAGGAGCAGGCGGCCCACAGTCCAGACCTGGGGCTAGACCCGGAGCAGGCGGCCCACAGTCCAGACACGGGGTGGACGGTCCCCACAGTCCGGACACGGGGGGGGCACAGTTCGGACATAAGGCGGGCGGGCCCCACAGTCCAGGCTCGGGGCTAGACCCTGGGGCAGTCGGCCCCACAGTCCAGTCCCGGGGCGGGTGGCCCCACAGTCCGGACCCGGGGCAAGCAGAGGATCCCACAGTCCGGACCAGGGGCGGGCGAGGGGCCCCACAGTCTGGAATCGGGGCGGGCGTCGGGCCCCACAGTCCGGGCCTGGGGCTAGACCCGGGGCAGGCGGCCCCACACTCCGGACACGGGGCGGCCGCAGTCCGGATATAGGGCGAGGCCCACAGTCTGGACTCGGGGTGGCCACAGTCCAGACATAGGGTGGGCGGGCCCTGGGTGGGCGGGCCCTGGGTGGGCGGGCCCCACAGTCCAGGCTCAGGGCTAGACCTGGGGTGGGGGGAACACACAGTCCAGGCTCGGGGCTAGACCCGGGGAAGCCGGCCCCACATTTCAGACCCGGGGCGCGGGGCCCCACAGTCCAGGCTCGGGGCGGACGGGCCCCACAGTCCAGGCTCGGGGCGGACGGGCCCCACAGTCCGGACATGGGGCTAGTCCCGGGGCAGGCGGCCCTACAGTCCAGACCTGAGGCTTGACTCGGGGCAGGCGGCCCCACAGTCCAGACACGGGGTGGACGAGCCCCACAGTCCTGACATGGGGCGGACATGCCCCACAGTCCAGACACGGGGCAGGCGGCCCCACAGTCCGGACACGGGGTGGGCGAGCCTTACAGTCCGGACACAGGGCGTCCGCAGTCCGGACATAGGGTGGGCGGGCCGCACAGCCCAGGCTCGGGGCCAGACCCTGGGCCAGACCCTGGGCCAGACCCGGGGCAACCGGCCCCACAGTCCAGACTCGGGGCGGGCGGGGGGCCCCACAGTCCGTACCCGGGGCTGGCGGGGGGTCCCACAGTCCAGACCTGGGGCTACACTCGGGGCGGGGGGCCCCACAGTCCAGACCTGGGGCTAGACCCGATGCAGGCGGCCCCACAGTCCGGATACGGGGCGGACGGGCCCACAGTCCGGACACGGGGCCGCCGCAGTCCGGATATAGGGCGGCCGGGCCCCACAGTCCAGGCTCGGGGCTAGACCCGGCACGGACGGGCCCCACAGTCCAAGCTCGGGGCAGACGGGCCCCACAGTCCAAGCTCGGGGCGGGCGTGCCCCACAGTCCGGACACGGGGCTAGTCCCGGGGCAGATGGCCCCACAGTCAAGACCTGGGGCTAGACCTGGGGCAGGCGGCCCCAAAGTCCGGACACGGGGCGGATGAGCCCCACAGTCTGGACACGGGGCGGGCGAGCCCCACAGTCAGGACACGGGGTGGGTCAGTCAGGACACAGGGCTGGCGGGCCCCAAAGTCAGGACACAGGGCGGGCGGGCCCCAAAGTCAGGACATAGGGCGGGCGGGCCCCAAAGTCAGGACACAGGGCGGGCGGGCCCCAAAGTCAGGACACAGGGCGGACGGGCCCTACAGTCAGGACACAGGGCGGGCCCCACAGTCAGGACACAGGGCGGGCCCCACAGTAAGGACATGGGGCGGGCGGGCTCCACAGTCAGGATACGGGGCGGATCCCGGGGCAGGTGGCCCCACAGTCCAGACCTGGGGCTAGACCAGGGGCAGGCGGCCCACAGTCCAGACACGGGGTGGACGGGCCCCACAGTCCGGACACGGGGCGGGCATGCCCCATAGTCCAGACCTGGGGCTAGACCCGGGGCAGGCGGCCCCACAGTTCAGACCTGAGGCTAGACCCAGGGCAGGCGGCCCACAGTCCGGACACGGGGTGGATGGGCCCCACAGTCCGGACACGGGGCGGGCATGCCCCACAGTCCAGACCTGGGGCTAGTCCCGGAGCAGGCGGCCCACAGTCAAGACCTGGGGCTAGACCTGGGGCAGGCGGCCCCAAAGTCCGGACACGGGGCGGATGAGCCCCACAGTCTGGACACGGGGCGGATGAGCCCCACAGTCTGGACACGGGGCGGGCGAGCCCCACAGTCAGGACACGGGGTGGGTCAGTCAGGACACAGGGCTGGCGGGCCCCAAAGTCAGGACACAGGGCGGGCAGGCCCCAAAGTCAGGACACAGGGCGGGCGGGCCCCAAAGTCAGGACACAGGGCGGGCGGGCCCCAAAGTCAGGACACAGGGCGGACGGGCCCTACAGTCAGGACACAGGGCGGGCCCCACAGTCAGGACACAGGGCGGGCCCCACAGTAAGGACATGGGGCGGGCGGGCTCCACAGTCAGGATACGGGGCGGATCCCGGGGCAGGTGGCCCCACAGTCCAGACCTGGGGCTAGACCAGGGGCAGGCGGCCCACAGTCCAGACACGGGGTGGACGGGCCCCACAGTCCGGACGCGGGGCGGGCATGCCCCATAGTCCAGACCTGGGGCTAGACCCGGGGCAGGCGGCCCCACAGTCCAGACCTGAGGCTAGACCCGGGGCAGGCGGCCCACAGTCCGGACACTGGGTGGACGGGCCCCACAGTCCGGACACGGGCCGGGCATGCCCCACAGTCCAGACCTGGGGCTAGACCCGGAGCAGGCGGCCCACAGTCCAGACCTGGGGCTAGACCCGGAGCAGGCGGCCCACAGTCCAGACACGGGGTGGACGGTCCCCACAGTCCGGACACGGGGGGGGCCACATTCCGGACATAAGGCGGGCGGGCCCCACAGTCCAGGCTCGGGGCTAGACCCGGGGGCAGTCGGCCCCACAGTCCAGTCCCGGGGCGGGTGGCCCCACAGTCCGGACCCGGGGCAAGCAGAGGATCCCACAGTCCGGACCAGGGGCGGGCGAGGGGCCCCACAGTCTGGAATCGGGGCGGGCGTCGGGCCCCACAGTCCGGGCCTGGTGCTAGACCCGGGGCAGGCGTCCCCACAGTCCGGACACGGGGCGGCCTCAGTCCGGATATAGGGCGAGGCCCACAGTCTGGACTCGGGGCTGCCACAGTCCAGACATAGGGTGGGCGGGCCCCACAGTCCAGGCTCGGGGCTAGACCCGGGGCAGCCGGCCCCACATTTCAGACCAGGGGCGGGGGGCCCCACAGTCCAGGCTCGGGGCCAAACCCGGGGCAACCGGCCCCACAGTCCAGACTCGGGGCGGGCGGGGGACCCCACAGTCCGTACACGGGGCGGGCGGGCCCCACAGTCCGTACCCGGGGCTGGCGGGGGGCTCCACAGTCCAGACCTGGGGCTAGACTCGGGGCGGGCGGCCCCACCGTCCAGACCTGGGGCTAGATCCGAAGCAGACGGCCCCACAGTCCGTACACGGGGCGGACGGGCCCACACTCCAGACACGGGGCGGCCGCAGTCCGGATATAGGGCGGACGGGCCGCACAGTCCAGGCTCGGAGCTAGACCTGGGGCGGACGGGCCCCACAGTCCAGGCTCGGGGCGGACGGGCCCCACAGTCCAGGCTCGGGGCGGACGGGCCCCACAGTCCGGACATGGGGCTAGTCCCGGGGCAGGCGGCCCTACAGTCCAGACCTGAGGCTTGACTCGGGGCAGGCGGCCCCACAGTCCAGACACGGGGTGGACGAGCCCCACAGTCCAGACACGGGGTGGACAAGCCCCACAGTCCTGACATGGGGCGGACATGCCCCACAGTCCAGACACGGGGCAGGCGGCCCCACAGTCCGGACACGGGGTGGGCCACAGTCCGGACATAAGGCGGGCGGGCCCCACAGTCCAGGCTCGGGGCTAGACCCGGGGGCAGTCGGCCCCACAGTCCAGTCCCGGGGCGGGTGGCCCCACAGTCCGGACCCGGGGCAAGCAGAGGATCCCACAGTCCGGACCAGGGGCGGGCGAGGGGCCCCACAGTCTGGAATCGGGGCGGGCGTCGGGCCCCACAGTCCGGGCCTGGGGCTAGACCCGGGGCAGGCGGCCCCACAGTCCGGACACGGGGCGGCCGCAGTCCGGATATAGGGCGAGGCCCACAGTCTGGACTCGGGGCTGCCACAGTCCAGACACGGGGTGGACGGTCCCCACAGTCCGGACACGGGGGGGGCCACAGTCCGGACATAAGGCAGGCGGGCCCCACAGTCCAGGCTCGGGGCTAGACCCGGGGCAGCCGGCCCCACATTTCAGACCAGGGGCGGGGGGCCCCACAGTCCAGGCTCGGGGCCAAACCCTGGGCAACCGTCCCCACAGTCCAGACTCGGGGCGGGCGGGGTACCCCACAGTCCGTACACGGGGCGGGCGGGCCCCACAGTCCGTACCCGGGGCTGGCGGGGGGCTCCACAGTCCAGACCTGGGGCTAGACTCGGGGCGGGCGGCCCCACCGTCCAGACCTGGGGCTAGATCCGAAGCAGACGGCCCCACAGTCCGTACACGGGGCGGACGGGCCCAGACTCCAGACACGGGGCGGCCGCAGTCCGGATATAGGGCGGACGGGCCGCACAGTCCAGGCTCGGAGCTAGACCCGGGGCGGACGGGCCCCACAGCCCAGGCTCGGGGCGGTCGGGCCCCACAGCCCAGGCTCGGGGCGGATGGGCCCCACAGTCCAGGCTCGGGGCGGACGGGCCCTACAACCCAGGCTCGGGGCGAACGGGCCCCACAGTCCAGGCTCGGGGCGGACAGGCCCCACAGTCCAGACCTGAGGCTAGACCCGGGGTAGGCGGCCCCACAGTCCAGATACGGGGTGGACGGGCCCCACAGTCCAGACCTGGGGCTAGACCCGGGGTTGGCAGCCCCAAAGTCCGGACACGGGGTGGACGAGCCCCACAGTCCGGACACGGGGAGGCCACAGTCCAGACATAGGGTGGGCGGGCCCACAGTCCAGGCTCGGGGCTAGACCCGGGGTAGCCGGCCCCACATTTCTGACCTGGAGCGGGGAGCCACACAGTCCAGGCTTGGGGCGGACGGGCCCCACTGTCCAGGCTCGGGGCGGATGGGCCCCACAGTACTGGCTTGGTGCGAACGGGCCCCACAGTCTACGCTCGGGCCCCACTGTCCATTCTCTGGATGGACGGGCCCCACAGTCCACGCTTAGAGCGGACGGGCCCCACAGTCCAGGCTCAGGGCGGGCGGGCCCATAGTTACGACACGGGGTGGGCGAGCCCTACAGTCCGGACACGGGGCTAGTCCCAGGGTAGGCGGCCCCACAGTCCGGACACGGGGTGGACGGGCCCCACAGTCCGGACATAGGGTGGTCAGGCCCCACAGTCCAGGCTCGGGGCTAGACCCGGGGGCAGCTGGCCCCAAAGTCCAGACCCGGGGCGGGCGGGGGGGCCCCACAGTCCAGGCTCGGGGCGGGGGGGCCCCACAGTCCAGGCTCGGGGCGGACGGGCCCCAAAGTCCAGGCTCGGGGCGGACGGGCCCCACAGTCCAGGGTCGGGGCGGATGGGCCCCACAGTCCAGGGTCGAGGCTGACGGGCCCCACAGTCCAGGCTCGGGCCTGACGGGCCCCACAGTCCAGGCTCGGGGCTGACGGGCCCCACAGTCCACTCTCGGGCCCCACAGTCCATGCTCGGGGTGGACTGGCCCCACAGTCCAGGCTCGGGGCGGACGGGCCCCACAGTCCAGGCTCGGAGCGGATGGGCCTCCCTTTCCTGCTCGGGGCGGGCATGCCCCACAGTCCAGGCTCGGGGCTAGACCCGGGGCAGCCGGCCCCACATTTCAGACCAGGGGCGGGGGGCCCCACAGTCCAGGCTCGGGGCCAGACCCGGGGCAACCGGCCCCACAGTCCAGACTCGGGGCGGGCGGGGGACCCCACAGTCCGTACACGGGGCGGGCGGGGGACCCCACAGTCCGTACACGGGGCGGGCGGGCCCCACAGTCCGTACCCGGGGCTGGCGGGGGGCTCCACAGTCCAGACCTGGGGCTAGACTCGGGGCGGGCGGCCCCACCGTCCAGACCTGGGGCTAGATCCGAAGTAGACGGCCCCACAGTCCGTACACGGGGCGGACGGGCCCACACTCCAGACACGGGGCGGCCGCAGTCCGGATATAGGGCGGACGGGCCGCACAGTCCAGGCTCGGGGCTAGACCCGGGGCGGACGGGCCCCACAGCCCAGGCTCGGGGCGGACGGGCCCCACAGCCCAGGCTCGGGGCGGATGGGCCCCACAGTCCAGGCTCGGGGCGGATGGGCCCTACAACCCAGACTCGGGGCAGATGGGCCCCACAGTCCAGGCTCGGGGCGAACGGGCCCCACAGTCCAGGCTCGGGGCGGACAGGCCCCACAGTCCAGACCTGAGGCTAGACCCGGGGTAGGCGGCCCCACAGTCCAGATACGGGGTGGACAGGCCCCACAGTCCAGACCTGGGGCTAGACCCGGGGTTGGCAGCCCCAAAGTCCGGACACGGGGTGGACGAGCCCCACAGTCCGGACACGGGGAGGCCACAGTCCAGACATAGGGTGGGCGGGCCCCGTGGGCGGGCCCACAGTCCAGGCTCGGGGCTAGACCCGGGGTAGCCGGCCCCACATTTCTGACCTGGGGCGGGGAGCCACACAGTCCAGGCTTGGGGCGGACGGGCCCCACTGTCCAGGCTCGGGGTGGATGGGCCCCACAGTACTGGCTCGGTGCGAACGGGCCCCACAGTCCACGCTCGGACCCCACTGTCCATGCTCTGGATGGACGGGCCCCACAGTCCACGCTTGGAGCGGACGGGCCCCACAGTCCAGGCTCGGGGCGGACGGGCCCCACAGTCCAGGCTCGGGGCGGGCGGGCCCATAGTTACGACACGGGGTGGGCGAGCCCTACAGTCCGGACACGGGGCTAGTCCCAGGGCAGGCGGCCCCACAGTCCGGACACGGGGTGGACGGGCCCCACAGTCCGGACATAGGGCGGGCGGGCCCCACAGTCCAGGCTCGGGGCTAGACCCGGGGGCAGCTGGCCCCAAAGTCCAGACCCGGGGCGGGCGGGGGGGCCCCACAGTCCAGGCTCGGGGCGGACGGGCCCCACAGTCCAGGCTCGGGGCGGACGGGCCCCACAGTCCAGGGTCGGGGCAGACGGGCCCCACAGTCCAGGCTCGAGGCTGACGGGCCCCACAGTCCAGGCTCGGGGCTGACGGGCCCCACAGTCCAGGCTCGGGGCTGACGGGCCCCACAGTCCAGGCTCGGGGCGGACGGGCCCCACAGTCCACTCTCGGGCCCCACAGTCCATGCTCGGGGTGGACTGGCCCCACAGTCCAGGCTCGGGGCGGACGGGCCCCACAGTCCAGGCTCGGAGCAGATGGGCCTCCCTTTCCCGCTCGGGGCGGGCGTGCCCCACAGTCCAGGCTCGGGGCTAGTCCCGGGGCAGGTGGCCCCACAGTCGAGACCTGGGGCTAGACCCGGGGCAGGCAGCCCCAAGTCAGGACACGGGGTGGATGGGCCCCACAGTCTGGACTCGGGGCGGGCGAGCCCTACAGTCAGGACATGTGGCGGGCGGGCCCCACAGGCCGGACACGGGGCTAATCCCGGGACAGGCGGCTTCACAGTCCAGACCTGGGGCTAGACCCGGGGCAGGCGGCCCACAGTCCGGACAAGGGGTGGACGGGCCCCACAGTCCGGATACGGGGCGGGCATGCCCCACAGTCCAGACACGGGAGGGGCACAGTCCGGACATAAGGCGGGCGGGCCCCACAGTCCAGGCTCGGGGCTAGACCCGGGGGCAGTCGGCCCCACAGTCCAGACCCGGGGCAAGCGGGGGATCCCACAGTCTGGACCCGGGGCAGGCGAGGGGCCCCACAGTCTGGAATCAGGGTGGGCGGCGGGCCCCACAGTCCGGACCTGGGGCTAGACCCGGGACAGGCGGCCCCACAGTCCGGACACGGGGCGGCCGCAGTCCGGACATAGGGTGGGCGGGCCGCACATTCCAGGTTCGGGGCTAGACCCGGGGCAACCGGCCCCACAGTCCGGACACGGGGCGGCCGCAGTCCGGATATAGGGCGGGCCCCACAGTCCAGGCTCGGGGCTAGACCCGGGACAGGCGGGCCCCACAATCCAGGCTCGGAGCGGACGGGCCCCGCAGTCTAGGCTCGGAGCGGTCGGGCACCACAGTCCGGACACGGGGCTAGTACCAGGGCTGGCGGCCCCACAGTCCAGACCTGAGGCTAGACCATGGGCAGGTGGCCCCACAGTCCAGACACGGGGAGGATGGGCCCCACAGTCCTGACACGGGCTTGACATGCCCCACAGTCCAGACCTGGAGCTAGACCCGGGGCAGGCAGCCCCAAAGTCCGGACACGGGGTGGACGAGCCCCACAGTCCGGACACGGGGCGGCCACAGTACGGACATAGGGTGGGCCCCACAGTCCAGGCTCGGGGCTAGACCCGGGGCAGCCGGCCCCACAGTTCAGACCCGGGGCGGGTGGGGGGCCCCACAGTCCGTGCCCGGGGCTGACGCGGGGGCCCACAGTCCAGACCTGGGGCTAGACTTGGGGCGGGCGGGGGGCCCCACCATCCGGACCTGGGGAGGGGGGCCCCACAGTCCAGTCCAGGGGCTAGACCCAATGCAGGCAGCCCCACAGTCCGGACACGGGGTGGACGAGCCCCACAGTCCAGATGCAGTGCGGCCACAGTCCGTACATAGGGCGGGCCCCACAGTCCAGGCTCGGGGCGGACGGGCCCCACAGTCCAGGCTCGGGGCGGACGGGCCCCACAGTCCAGGCTTGGGGCGGACGGGCCCCACAGTCCAGGCTTGGGGCGGACGGGCCCCACAGTCCAGGCTCGGGGCGGACGGGCCCCACAGTCCAGGCTCGGGGCGGACGGGCCCCACAGTCCAGGCTCGGGGCGGACGGGCCCCACAGTCCAGGCTCGGGGCGGACGGGCCCCACAGTCCAGGCTCGGGGCGGACGGGCCCCACAGTCCAGGCTCGGGGCGGACAGGCCCCCCTTTCCCGCTCGGGGCGGGCGTGCCACACAGTCCAGGCTCGGGGCGTGCGGTGCCCACAGTCAGGACACGGGACGGGCGGGCTCCACAGTCAGGACACGGGGCGGGCGGGCCCCGGGCGGGCCCCACAGTCCGGACACGGAGCTAATCCCGGGGCAGGCGGCCCCACAGTCTAGACCTGGGGCTAGACCCGGGGCAGGCGGCCCACAGTCCGGGCAGGCGGCCCACTGTCCGGACACGGGGTGGACGGGCCCCACAGTCCGGACACGGGGCGGGCATGCCCCACAGTCCAGACCTGGGGCTAGACCCGGAGCAGGCGGCCCACAGTCCGGACACGGGGTGGACGGTCCCACAGTCCGGACACGGGGGAGACCACAGTACGGACATAAGGCGGGCGGGCCCCATAGTCCAGGCTCGGGGCTAGCCCCCGGGGCAGTCGGCCCCACAGTTCAGACCCGGGGCGGGGGGCCCCACAGTCAGGACACAGGGCGGGCTGGCCCCACAGTCAGGACACTCTGCGGGCGAGCCCCACAGTAAGGACACGGGGCGAACGGGCCCCACAGTCAGGACACGGGACGGGCGGGCTCCACAGTCAGGACACGGGGCGGGCGGGCCCCGGGCGGGCCCCACAGTCCGGACACGGAGCTAATCCCGGGGCAGGCGGCCCCACAGTCTAGACCTGGGGCTAGACCCGGGGCAGGCGGCCCACAGTCCGGGCAGGCGGCCCACTGTCCGGACACGGGGTGGACGGGCCCCACAGTCCGGACACGGGGCGGGCATGCCCCACAGTCCAGACCTGGGGCTAGACCCGGAGCAGGCGGCCCACAGTCCGGACACGGGGTGGACGGTCCCACAGTCCGGACACGGGGGAGACCACAGTACGGACATAAGGCGGGCGGGCCCCATAGTCCAGGCTCGGGGCTAGCCCCCGGGGCAGTCGGCCCCACAGTTCAGACCCGGGGCGGGGGGCCCCACAGTCAGGACACAGGGCGGGCTGGCCCCACAGTCAGGACACTCTGCGGGCGAGCCCCACAGTAAGGACACGGGGTGGGCGGGCCCATAGTTAGGACACGGTGCTAGTCCTGGGGCAGGCGGCCCAACATTCCAGACCTGCGGCTAGACCCGGGGCTGGCGGCCGCAAAGTCCGGACACGGGTCGGACGGGCCCCACAGTCCTGACACGGGGCGGGCATGCCCCACAGTCCAGAGTTGGGGCTAGACCCAGGGCAGGCAGCCCCACAGTCCGGACACGGGGTGGACGGGCCCCACAGTATGGACACGAGGCGGCCACAGTCTGGACATAGGGCGGGCGGTCCCCACAGTCCAGGCTCGGGGCTAGACCCGGGGGCAACCGGCCCCACAGTCCAGGCTCGGGGCGGACGGGCCCCACAGTCAGGACACAGTGTGGGCGGGCCCATAGTTAGGACACGGGGCGGGACCCACAGTCCGGGGACAGGGCTTGTCCCGGGGTAGGCGGCCCCACAGTCCGGACACGGGGCGGACGGGCCCCACAGTCCTGACACGGGGTGGGCATGCCCCACAGTCCAGACCTGGGGCTAGACCCGGGGCAGGCGGCCCCACAGTCCAGACACGGGGCGGCCACAGTACGGACATAGGGCGGGCGGGCCCCACAGTCTAGGCTCGGGGCTAGACCCGGGGGCAGCCGGCCCCACAGTCCAGACCCTGGGCGGACGGGGGGCCCCACAGTCCAGGCTCGGTGCGGAAAGGCCCCACAGTCCACGCTCGGGCCCCACAGTCCAATCTCGGGGTGGACGGGCCCCACAGTCCAGGCTCGGGGCGGATGGTCCCCACAGTCCAGGCTCGGGGCGGACGGGCCCCCCTTTCCCGCTCGGGTCGGGCGTGCCCCACAGTCCAGGCTCGGGGCGCGCGTGCCCCACAGTCCGGACACGGGGCTAGTCCTGGGACTGGTGGCCCCACAGTCCAGACCTGGGGCTAGACCCGGGGCAGGCGGCCCCAAAGTTCGGACTCGGGGCGGATGGGCCCCACAGTCTGGAGTTGGGGCGGGCGAGCCCCAAAGTCGGGACACGGGGCGGGCGGGCTCCACAGTCAGGACACTGGGCGGGCAGGCCCAACAGTCTGGATACGGGGTGGACGGGCCTCACAGTCAGGACACGGGGCGGGCATGCCCCACAGTCCAGACCTGGGGCTAGACCCGGGGCAGGCGACCTCACAGTCCGGACATGGGGCGGCCACAGGGCGGACGGGCCCCACAGTCCAGACACAGGGCGGACGGGCCCCACAGTCCAGACCCAGGGCGGGCGGCCCAACAGTCCAGACCCAGGGCGGGCGGCCCAACAGTCCAGACCCGAGGCGAGCGGCCCACCAGTCCAGACCTGGGGCTAGACCCGGGGCAGGCGACCTCACAGTCCGGACATGGGGCGGCCACAGTACGGACAGAGGGCGGACGGGCCCCACAGTCCAGGCTCGGGGCGGACAGGCCCCACCGGCCAGGCTCGGGGCGGACGGGCCCCACAGTCCACGTTCTGGCCCCACAGTCCACGCTCGGGGGCGGATGGGCCCCACAGTTCACGCTCGAGGCGGTCGGGCCCCACAGTCCACGCTCGGGCCCCACAGTCCAGGCCCGGGGCAGACGGGCCCCAAACTCCAGGCTCGGGGCGGACGGGCCCCACAGTCCAGGCTCGGGGCGGACGGGCCCCACAGTCCAGGCTCGGGGGGACGGGCCCCACAGTCCAGGCTTGGGGCGGACGGGCCCCACAGTCCAGGCTCTGGGCGGACGGGCCCCACAGTCCAGGCTCTGGGCGGACGGGCCCCACAGTCCAGGCTCTGGGCGGACGGGCCCCACAGTCCAGGCTCGGGGCGGACGGGCCCCACAGTCCAGACACGGGGATAGTCCCGGGGCAGGCGGCCCCACAGTCCAGACCTGGGGTTAGACCCAGGGCAGGCGGCCCCAAAGTCCAGACACAGGGCGGACGGGCCCCACAGTCCAGACCCAGGGCGGACGGGCCCCACAGTCCAGACCCAGGGCGGACGGGCCCCACAGTCCAGACCCAGGGCGGGCGGCCCAACAGTCAAGACCCAGGGCGGGCG
This sequence comes from Phyllobates terribilis, assembly GCF_046119375.1. Classification (NCBI taxonomy): domain Eukaryota; kingdom Metazoa; phylum Chordata; class Amphibia; order Anura; family Dendrobatidae; genus Phyllobates; species Phyllobates terribilis. The sequence goes on from NW_027362957.1 coordinate 1,581,988, forward strand.
GCCCAACAGTCCAGACCCAGGGCGGGCGACCCAACAGTCCAGACCCGAGGCGGGCGGCCCAACAGTCCAGACCCAAGGCGAGCGGCCCACCAGTCCAGAACCAAGGTGGGCGGCCCAACAGTCCAGATCTGAGTCGGGCGGCCCAACAGTCCAGACCCGAGTCGGGCGGCCCAACAGTCCAGACATGGGGCCAGACCCGAGGAGGGTGGCCAATTGGTGCAACATGTGCAGTTCCACAGGGACCCAAGATGTAAAGGGGCCACCACCACCTCCTAATCAGGTCAATTGTGCATTATGATGAGCTATGCCAATATACTGATAGAGGGGAACTGTCCAGACCCGAGGCGGGCGGCCCAACTGTCCAGACCCGAAGTGGGAGGTCCAACAGTCCAGACTCAAGACGGGAAGTCCCACAGTCCAGACACGAAGCCAGGCCCGAGGTGGGCGGCCCAACAGTCCAGACACGGGGCCATGCCCGAGGCGGCCCGCCCAACAGTTCAGACACGGGGCTAGATATACTGTTCTGATAGAGGGGCCCTCTTCTGGCTGTGTCCGCCCCTGACGTACAGATATACAGCAATATGCAGCAGGAGAGACAAGATCCAGGGAGATATCCGATCGCCAGAACTGGGGTCAGGAAGGAATTTTTTTCCCCCCTAGGGGGTTTTCTTCGCCTTCCTCTGGATCTTTGGTTCCAGTGGCTCTCATCAGGTCTGCACTATCCGCAGCAAGTTCTGTAGTCTCTATCGGGCCTGACCTGAGAGTCATTGTGAACTTTAATTTATTAAAGGGCCAGTAATATTTTTATTACAATGTGGCTTATTGCTATTCCAATAAAAAAATTAATAATAATATATTGTGTTGTGTGTTTTATTTGTGTGGACTTCACCCTACAGAAACAATGATGAGAGTGAACGCTGACGCTCAATATTCCAGAACTAGAACCAGACTTGGCTCATCCGGCATATAATAAAGTGTCTGTCTCATCTGCTGTATACATGATGGCAGCTGCTGCAGGACCAGGGAGTATAGAGGGTGCTACATACAGGAGCATCTCACAAAATTAGAATATCATCAAAAAGTTAATTTCAGTTCTTCAATATAAAAAGTCAAAGTCATATATTATATAGAGTCATTACAAACAGAGTGATCTATTTCAAGTGTTTATTTCTGTTAATGTTGATGGTTATGGCTTACAGCCAATGAAAACACAACAGTCATTATCTCAGTAAACTTAAATAATTAACAAAAAACACCTGCAAAGGCTTCATAAGCATTTAAAAAGTCCCTTAGTCTGTTTCAGTAGGCTCCGCAATCATGGGGAAGACTGTTGACTTGACAGATGTCCAGAAGGCAGTCATTGACACTCCACAAGGTCCCAGAGTTCCAATTTTAATTTGTTTCATTTCATTTGTTTAGCTGCTGGAGGTCTAGTGTGAAGTTTCCACCATCAGTGATGGTTTGGGGAGCCATGTCATCTGCTGGTGTAGGTCCACTGTGTTTTATCAAGACCAAAGTCAGTGCAGCCGCCTACCAGGAAATTTTAGAGCACTTCATGCTTCCCTCTGCAGACAAACTTTTGGAGATGGAAATGTCATTCTCCAGCAGGACTTGGCCCCTGTCCACACGGCCAAAAGTACCAATACCTGGTTTACACACAACAGTATCACTGTGCTTGATTGGCAGCAAACTCGCCTGACCTAATCCCCATAGAGAATCTATTATAGAGAATCTTTGGGGTATTGTCAAGAGGAAGATGAGAAACCCCAGACACAACAATGCAGACGAGCTGAAGGCTGCCATCAAAGCCACCTGGGCTTCCATAACACCTCAGCAGGGCCACAGGCTGATTGCCTCCATGCCACATTGCCGCATTGATGCAGTAATTGATGCAAAAGGAGCCCCGACCAGGTATTGAGTGCATTTACTGAATATACATTTCAATAGGCCAATATTTCGGATTTTAAAATAATTTTTCAAGCTGTTATAAAGTATTCTAATTTACTGAGATAATAACTTTTGTGTTTCCATTGGCTGTAAGCCATAATCAACATTAACAGAAATAAACACTTGAAATAGATCCCTCTGTGTGTAATGACTCTATATAATATAGGAGTTTCACTTTTTGTATTGAAGAACTGAAATAAAGTAACTTTTTGATGATATTCTAGTTCTGTGAGATGCACCTGTACATAGAGCAGGTCACATATAACTCCAGCCCAAGTTACATCACCAGTGTTTTGGGGGTCGGTCTCTGTGATGGGGGCACTTATATTGTATTGGTCCTATAAAACACACTACCTGAAAGACTGATGACCAGATCACAGCAAAGCAGAATGCAGGAAACGCAGGAAAATGGCTAAATAGGTGTCACAGGGTGCAATAAGTAGCCATGGGCCCCAAGACAAAACTAGGGCCTCACTCAGAAATGAACACAATAGCCCATTTACCAAGGCTGGCTATAGGTAGTAAAGCAGATACTTGGAGGGATTTGTGCCAAATTTTCCACCTATTTATTAGAACGAAGAAAATAGTGTTACAGGGTCAGGATAGGGTTAAAAATCTTGTGAGTTTATTTGTAGCAAAAAATATATAAAAACATCACCATAGGTCGCGATCCTAACCAGAATAATGTTTAACCGCAAATGCGTTTCCGACTTGCATCTATAGTTATTGCAATAGGATAGGACAGATACACAATTCCAGTTAAAGGGAATCTGTCAGAAGGTTTTGCTACGTAATCCGAGATCAGCATGATGTAGGGGCAGAGAGCCTGATTCCAGCGATGTATCACTTACTAGACTGCTTGGTGCAGTTTTGATAGAATCCCTGCTTTCTCTGTTGTAAATGAAGCAGTGCTCAGAATGTTAAGCCCTGTGTAACCCTGCCCACGCTGGCAGATTCCTGTGTACAAACTGCAAATCAGTGGTGAGGGCGGGGTTACACAGATGAGCCTGACTGGCCTGTACCTGAGACCTAGTCAGGCAGTGATCATCTCCTGGTGATAAAACATGGATTGTATTGAAACTACAACACACAGCCTAATAAGTGACACATCCCTGGAATCAGGATGTCTTGCTCTACATCATGCTGCTCTCAGATTAAGTAGCAAAAATCTGCTGACAGATTCCCTTTAATAAAGTACATGTCCTGTTTTGTATCTCCCAGAGCAATGTCATCAGTGTCGCTCACCACCAATGCAGATGTGAGTGGTGCCGGACAACCTCTTTATGTCAAATAATTCCCTGCAGAGCTGGCATCCATCTGAGGAGATGTAACATATCTGCCTGACAGGTGGGTGGAGATGAATTGGTTGATATATCCCACTCTTAGTCCACTTGGCTGAAAAGATGATTTACATCCAGGGAAGAGGGACAGAGGGGCAGCAACACAAGAAAAGCAACGCCGTATTCAGAACAGGGGCATTTACACCAGGTAAAAAATTACATCGTTATGGAAAGTGACAGGTTCTCTTTAAAGGGATTTCAGAAGACTGAGAACACCTACAACACCTGAAATGGATGACCTACATCTCTGGTTTACTCTATTATGACCGGCTATTAATGGAAAAAGTATGGAAATGGGACCAGTCGTGTGCAGGGTCCTCACATACAAAGGTTGAAAAAAAGATGATGGGGCTGGTATCTACTATAGACAAGTTGTGGGGCCGCACATCAACTAGTCCATAAAGCTCCTGCAATCAGCAGCAAACCAAAGACAAGTGCGAAGCATCATGCTCCGTGTGCATTACCTAATTCCCTATTAGTTATTAATTTGTGGGGATAATTTGGGACATTAATTTGACTGCTGGTTCTATTAGCTCAATAGGTCCACAGGAATCCTTGATTAGTTTAGGAATGGGCATCCACTATGGTTACTGGACACATGAAGTCCCCCACAACCACGATACCCATACACAATAGATACAAGGTAGAAAGTCTTGCCCTGTTGAACACTACACCTGACTTGAGGCCACCACATCTTGGTTGTCCAATGTTCTTGCTTCTCTAGGGCTCTTCTCAGATATTCATTATACCAGCTCCCCAGAATACCAAAGCTAGGGTGGGTGACCGCAAGCCCTGGTGGTGGTCATAACTGCGGCCACCCAGGGGCAATACTCCATAACAACAATCCCCTGAGGTGGTGTAGGATGTAAGGACCTATTCACACTACATTCAGCGCTGCATTCAGGTCTTTACACAAGGCTTACAACTGAATCCCTGAAATTCAGGATTGTGCTGTCTGAAATGAGACATCTGAAAGCAGAGCAAATGGCGCCTAAAGATTCATACTTTAGGCTCGGTTTGCCTTTGTTCAAATCAATGGAAAAAATCCCCATCTCTACATGTCTGACAGCCATTCTATTCCAGCGTCAGTTGAATTCCAACCACAGTCCACCTCATTCTACTTAATGTGCTTCTGATTAGGTGATCACCTGAACCAAATCTTATGTAACGAGGGAAAGGATAAAAAACACTGCTGTGGTCTTCACAATCCTCTTGCAATAGGACAAGCTGGATGGCAAAACAAGTGCTAGGAAGAGCCCAAAAGTAATTTGAATGAAAAACTAACTTTTAACCATGCCAAAGGAGTTGAAAAGAAGTCTTGAGTGAGGAAAAGAAGGGCTCAATTCTGGCTTCTCTAGCAGAGGGATACAGTGAGCGTCATGTTGCCTCCATCCTTAAAATTTCAAAGACGGCAGTCCATTACAACAAGGTCAAGCAGCAGACATTGGGGACAACAAAGCTACAGACCGGCAGAGGGCGAAAGTGACTCTCCACTGACCGGGATGACCGTCATCTTATTCTAATGTCACTCAGCAACCGCAGGATGACATCAAGTGACCTACAGAAGGAATGGCAAATGGCAGCTGAGGTGAAGTGCACGGCAAGAACAGTTCATAACTGGCTCCTAGAGACCTCAAGTCATGTAAAGCTAGAAAAAAGCCTTTCATCAATGAGAAGCAAAGGAGAGCCAGGCTGAAGTTTGCCAAAGACCATAAGGATTGGACCATAGAGGACTGGAGTAAGGTAATCTTCTCTGATGAGTCTAATTTTCAGCTTTGCCCAACACCTGGTCGTCTAATGGTTAGACGGAGACCTGGAGAGGCATACAAGCCACAGTGTCTTGCACCCACTGTGAAATTTGGTGGAGGATCGGTGATGATCTGGGGATGCTTCAGCAAGGCTGGAATTGGGCAGGTTAATCTTTGCGAAGGACGTATGAATCAAGCCACATACAAGGTTATTCTTGAAAAACCACTTGCTTCCTTCTGCTCAGGCAATGTTCCCCAACTCTGAGGACTGGTTTTTCCAGCAGGACAATGCCCCATGCCACACAGCTAGGTCAATCAATGTGTGGATGAAGGAGCACCACATCAAGACCCTGTCATGGCCAGCCCAATCTCCAGACCTGAACCCTATTGAAAACCTCTGGAATGTAATCAAGAGGAAGATGGATAGTCACAAGCCATCAAACAAAGAAGAACTGCTTACATTTTTGTGCCAGGAGTGGCATAAGGTCACCCAAAAGCAGCGTGAAAGACTGGTGGAAAGCAGCCAAGACGCATGAAAGCTGGGATTAAAAATCATGGCTGTTCCACCAAATAGTGATTTCTGAACTCTTCCTGAGTTAAAACAGGAGTATTGTTGTTTCTAAATGAATAAGAACTTGTTTTCTTTGCAGTATTTGAGGTCTGACAGCACTGGTTCTCTGGTTCTCTGTTTCTTTTTTATTATTTTGACGATTTCTCATTTGCTGCAAATAAATACAAAATTTTTAGCTTTGAATTTCGGAGACAAGTTGTCAGTAGTTTATAGAATAAAACAACAATGTACATTTTACTCAAAAATAGACCTATAAAGAGAAAAATCAGAGAAAATGAAAATGAGCTGTGTATATATAGATATATATAAATATATACACACACACATTATATACATACACACATATTATATACACACACACATATATATGTGGCGCCCCTGAGGGTTCGGTCACCACAGAGGTACTGCATCTCACCCAGAGGTGTGGTATCTCACTCTCAGGTAAGGAAGGAGTACAGCTCAGGACCCCAACACCTGCATTCATTACACCACACTTCAGAGGGCGGGGCGAGATTGCTCCTACGGGAGAGCACAGTCCCTGGTCCCTGGCTGGAGTGGGGGGAACCTAGTAAAGGGGTGTGGGTGGAGGACGTAGTTAAGAGGAGCACATTGAAGGAAGATATAAAAAGAGAAACCATCTTAGAAAGACAGATTAGTCTGAGGAGGAAAGTGCCAGGAGCAGAGGCTCTGTAGGAGCTCTTTTCCAGAGGCGGGCCTAGCCAGTGAGGCCCAAGGCTGAGAGGAAGAAGAGAAGGAGAGGAGAGGGAGCAGGAAGGCTCCAGGAACCAGAAGAAAGGATCCCAGGGGTACAGGCAGTGCGAGAGGCCACCCGTACGCCCGAATCTGCCGGGAGGTGGAGGGGTCAGGCTGCATACAGGGAACTGGTCCCTCAACTAGTAGAAGATTGCACGTCTTAACTAGAAACCGGAGGCTGCAGTATTTCATGTCCAGTAGCCAACATTCCATACCAGTCTCACCAGGAAGGTAGCTATATAGGACCCAGGGGACGGAACAGACGTCGCCCGCCAAGGCCCACAGGTACTGGACTGGGACACTTGGTATGAGGTTCAGGGAGACAGCCAGAGAGAGGACACAGAAGGGGGTCCTGCTATGTACTCCGGAGTTACCTGGGGGTGGACTGAACCCCTCACTGAGTAAATGCTGCACGGCATGGGAAGTTACCTTGACGTCTGTAACTTGGACTGCAATAACCGTGAGTAAAGATCCAGAGGACTGCACCACCTTGTCTGTGTTTCTTGCAGCGCCATCACTCCCTGCACTACAACGCCCAGCGCAACTTACAACAACATCTACACTGCCCTGGAGCTAGCTCTTCCTGTGGAGAGCCACACCATCCCTGCTGCAGTAACATCAGCTTCAGAGGACGGCTCCGCAGCGGCCGCTCCCTTTAGCCGCATTCCACAGGTGGCGTCACAAACTTTAACATAAACTATAAAAATCCCCTGTAAATATAACCCCTTTTATTGACCGCCCTGGATCACGGACCGGGTCACCGCCACTGTGACATCCCCCAGCATCTACCGGCCCGGCACCGGGTACCCCACGGCCCAGGGGGGCGCGTCATATATATTGGCAGAGCATCCCTCTCAAAGTCTGCACCGCTCTCGCTCACTAACTCAAGCAACCTGCACCGCCTCGCACCCCGCTAGCTCACGCACACAGCACCCCCTTGCATCCCTCTATCCCACACACCCTGCATATCCATGCACACTTATCAACTGTGCGAAGGTCACTGGTAAAATACTGGAGGGGAAATATGTGTCAATCAGGATGTTACCATCAGTGATATGAACCCGGAAAAATGCTCCAGCATACTAAGTGCTGAGAGGGGTTAATCGACCATGCTAAGGGCTGGGTTTAGTGAACAGCTAAAGAGTGGGTAGGAGGCTGTTCACCATATCTCCACCCCAGGGTATGGGCCAGAAGGTAAATACGAAGCTTTTGGACTCATTCAGTGTTTGGTGTGTCTGTAGATGAGAGCACCAGAGCTGTGCTCATGTTAAAAAGAACTGAACCTATTTGTTTTCCTAATTTTGGACTGGTTTATGCAGTACAATTTTAATAAATCAGTTGAAAACTTAAACAGAAAATGTTCCTGTATCTACCTCTAAGAAGCTGAGTGAGTCGACCTACTATACCACACACCCTGCACCCCTTTATCCCACACCCCTTACTACTCAGATGTGTTTTCTTCCATTTGGACAAGAAGCTGATTAGTGCGCCCCAGCAACCTGCCACCCTAGGCACCCGCCCTCCAGTGCCTAGCAGCTAATACTGCCCTGCTCAGGAATAAAAACAAACTCAAATCTGTCTTGGACAAAACAAGATAGACTGCCAGAACAGTGAGGTGTCAGGTTACACCTGCATTTATACTGCAAGGAGAGGGAAGGGAGAGGAGGGGGCAGAGACAAAAAGACACAGGCGGATGGAGCCACAGCTTATAGGTAATGTATTTCTCTTTGATGGATTTACAGCCACAGCACAGTAATGCTGTATAATGTCCACATTGCTTCTGTTGCTACTGTCTTTGTGCTTAGAGCAAGAGCAGCAAGAATCCATCATGTCCGTGTACGGTATAGACATCATAGTAGCTAATCTCCACCCACTAGCTCAGAGAGGACTGAAAATCAGAGATAGAGCCTGCAGAGGGGAAACTGATGAAAACACACGATTCAAGTCATATAATAACCAGAAATAGTGACAGCCTGTTCTGACTAGTCACCTGAAAGGACAGGTACCCTTTAAAAGGAATCTGTCAGAAGGATTACACGCCTCAAACTATTTATATGCACATGTAACTCTTGCAAATACAAGTACAGTATTTCCTTTTGCTAGAGTCTATTCCTCCATTACAGAGAAAGCTGCATTTGAATCGATAAGCAAACGAGGCTGAAGTACTTTGGGTGTGTGGAAGCACTTCCAATGCCTCCGCTCTTCCCAGCTGTATTTCCCACCTATTGATGCCTTTTGCTTAACTGTCTCCTCCTTTTGGATTCTGGTCGATCAGATGCCCCTGCAGAGCAGACCCTGGTACATGTGAGTATTTGGTAAAGAGATTATGTGGCGCCCCTGAGGGTTCAGTCGCCACAGAGGTACTGCACCTCACCCAGAGGTGTGGTATCCCCTTCTCTCAGGTAAGGAGGGAGTGCTGCCTGGAACCCCAAAACCTGCATCCAACACTACACTACTCCAGGCCGGCTGGAAGGGCAAGATGCAATGTGTTTTCCTGCTGAGCCCTGTCCCTGGCTGGAGTGGGGGGAACCTAAAGGTAGGGGGAACCAGTAGTGGGTGTGGGTGGAGGAAGTAGTTAGAGGGAGCACTTTGACCGTAGGTATATAAATGGAAGCCATCTTAGGGTGGCAGTGGAGTAAGAGGAGTGAGTGAGTGAGGACAGTCTGGGAGCAGAGGCTTTTTAGGACCTCTGCTCCATAAGTAGGGCCCAGTCCTAGAGGCCCAGGTGGGGAGCAGAGGAGTAGGCTCCGTTCTAAGTAAGGGATCCCAGGGGGTACGGCGAGTGCAGGACAGCACCCGTACGCCCCGAATCTGCCAGAAGACAGAGGGATCGTAGGTCGCAAGAAGGGGACCGGCCCCTGGTCCAGCCGTGTTACTCTAAGTCTCGGCTGGGAAAACCGGAGGCTTCTGGTTGATATAGTCAGTTGCCGAAGCCTCGTTCTAATCCCCGTGAGGGTCAAGCAGGTCCGGGAACTCCGACGAGACAGGAAGGACTTCAGAGCACCCGAGCGGGATTGAGAGTGGGGAAGCGCAGGGCAGGAGGGAGAAAGACCCAGCGTGAAGACGGTCTAGCTAGGAACACAAGAAAGTGGGGTTCTGTCAGGTACTCCTAATCGGCCTGAGGAAGTGCTGAACCCCTGCCTGGTGAACGCAGCGCGACGTGGGAGGCTGACACCTGTAAAGTGAACGAGTGGAACTGTCATAAGAACTGTGAGTAAAGACTCGGATGACTGCACCACACTGCCTCCGTCCATTCCTTTCATCTGCGCCATCTTTCCTTCCCTGCACTACAACGCCCAGCGCAACTTACACTACCTACACTGCCCTGGACCCACACCATCCCTGCTGCAGTAACATCAGCTTCAGAGGACTTCTCCACAGCGGCGGCTCCCTTTTGCCGCGTTCCACGAACTTTCCAAATCCCCTATATATTTCCCCTTTTTGCTGACCGCCATGGGTCACAGACCGGGCCAGCCACCGTGATATCCCCCACCGGCATACACAGAGGCCCGGCTGCCGAGTACCCCACGGCCGAGGGGGCGCGTCAATTACTCACTATTAAAAATCCTGTATACTTAGTATCTTCCCCATTCTTACAATTCTAGGACAAGGGAGCCCCTGCTGCACCAGTATCTGCACCCAAAAGGGCTGTCTAGGTCTCAGGGAAATCTAGAAGATGTGCTCTCTGCAGTATAAAATTGCCTGGGAAACAGCTATGTGAGAGGTGGACCTCTAAAATCATCAGGGATGAACAGTCTACTTTTCTATCTGACATGAGGTCCATGATTAGAGAGGAGGTGCAAACTTCAATCTCTAATTTCGTTCCCCCACAGACATCTCAGCCAGGTCCCCGTGCTAAGAGACCAAGATGGGAGATGGAGCTAAGCTCAGAAGAGGACATACAATCCCTTGATTCTGATCAGGATGAGGAAGGCAAGATCTGCTCAGAATCCCCAGAAGAAGGGAAAAAATATATTTTTTCTACTCTGACAACACAGACAAGATCCTACTGGACTGGGGTGTCTGGGGCCCACCAGGGAAATTAACTCCAGGGGCCCACCCACCCGGGCCCACCCTTCAGCTATTTGCAAATACCTGTTAGCCGTTATACCCATTATATTGGCGGCTCCTGCCCATCACTGTGCGCTCACCAGAACTGCAATGTACAATTACTGTAGTTTGCATTAAAGGGTTTTTATTGGTGAAAACAAGTTCTCAGCGATGCCCAGGTTGGGAAGGTGATCACTTATTTATTGGTGGAATCCGCACTGTCAGAAGATTGTGGCACTTGAGTATTTGGTGAGATTTTTACCTCAGTATTTGTAAGACAAAACCAGGAGTGGAGCAATCCGAGGTCATGTTTTATGCATTTCTCACCCACTCCAGAAGGGGGCTGGAAGCAAGTGTAACTAGAAGGAAGCCCCACATGACCGGGATGTGCCAGGAGGGTGTAATTTTAATCCCAATATCCGGATTGGTTATAAGCCTGGAGGGGCGGGCATTGGAAGGGGCTGGGGAGATATAATAAGGAAAAGTGCGGGAAAAAGGTCAGTCCAGGAAGGAAGTCAGCGGGGAAAGTTGCAGAACTCAAAAAAAAAAAAACTACAACTTTCCCATTGTTTGAGTACACTTACCAATCTTATGGAAACCGTTGATTCCCTGATCACCAAGCTGAGGGAGGCTGCCAGATCCAGGCGTGGAGGGTGGCTTGAGTCCCAGCTGTCTGGATTGCTGGGGAATGCCGGAGCAGAAGATTCTCCGTTGGGATCCGTAAGAAGCGGCAGGAGGACGCAGCCCCCCCCCCCCGAGAGGCTTTCCCCGGAGATGGTTAGTACGGGCAGCAGGCGCAGGCTGCGGAGCCCCTCATGGGACCCTGCGTCCGGTGAGCATGCTGGCGGAACCCCCCGCCAGCGCGCCCGCAGCGGCAGGAATCCACCCAGCCGGCCTGCGGGCTCCTCCAGCATCGGGTCGCGGTCCGCGACTGAAGTGCCCCGCTCAGCTGTAGTGCAGCCTGCTCCGGCGGCGCGCCGCAATACCAGAGCCCGGGCCACGCCGGAAGCAAGGCCCGCGTTGCAGCCACGTCATCATCCGGGGGGCGGGGCTTCACCGGAAGTGCGGCCTACGTCACTTCCGGCCCCAGCGTCATGTGACAGGGGCGTTCGGGAAGTGAGCGGTGGGCGCATGGACACACCCCCTGCAGCAGGAGTCGGCGATTCACGACGCCGCTTGCCCATAAGAAAACGGAGTGCCAGAGCGGATGAGGGGACCAGAGGGACCACCAGCACGGCAGGCGCACCTGGCGATGTACCAGTCGGGGTGCCTGCCAGAAACATCAGCCGAGGGATACAGCAGCGCAGGTGCACGGGCAGGCAGCAGTAATTCGAGGACCTGCTGCCAGGCTCGAGTCGGCACATCCAGGGCGGTGGAGCGGCGGGAAGCAGCATGGGGCTGCCTGGCAGTCACCCACGGACCACCATGGATCGGGCTAGGGAGTCCGGGTCTGGAAGTCGCGGAGTGCCACGGATGGCGGGGAGGACCGGAGCCGGGACTGACGGGGGGACGATCGGCGGGGACATCGGTACGCGCTCAGGTCCCCCCTGGTGACGAGGAGGCCAGGGGCGCGGGCCTTGAGCAGCAGCAGGAGTCTGGCGAATCGGAGTGTGGCAAGGATCAAAGCGAATCCAGGATTCATCAGGACTCGGGATGTTCGGCTGGCAGGGACACAGCACCTGCGCAGCTTGGTGAGCATGCGTCCATGTATTGTTTGTCGCCCGCTGGGTCATTAGTGGATGGGGGAGGTGATAGGCAGTTGGCTGGGCCCAGCGGGGAAAATACTAGGGGAGGTCGTGGGTCAGATGTAGTGGGTCTTAGGGACATTTTGTTTAGCATGTCGCAAATTTTGGCTAGAATAGACGGTGGTGGAGTTAATCAAGGAGGTTTGTCACCTGCGGCGGCGTGGGTACCTAGTCAACCGGTGTTGTCGCAGGTGGGGAGCGAGTCGGCCAGGTCGGCGGTGAATGCAGCCGGGACACCTTCTGGGGCATCGGTTTGCGTACAGACAGAGAAGGACAAAGCGGATACCGTAAAGCTGGATGATAGGGCAAAAGGGGAGGTATATGTGTGCTTTGAGGGGCCGTTGGGGGCACACTTAAAAAAAAAAAAAAAGAGAGGTAAAGGAAAAGTTTGGCGGAATGACTATGTTGAAATTTTTTCCCTTCTTCCGCTGGAAAAGTTTAATCTGGATAAGGGTAAAAAGGACGATAGTAAAAAAGAGGAAGAAGAGAAACGTAGGTGGAGGTTGATTCCTCAGACGTTTGTTAATTGGTTACAGGCTTTTGCAATATTGGCTAGCGTTATTGGGGAAAAAGCTCCGGATAATTGCTCAGGTTTATTTTGCTACCTTGATTCTATTGGGGAGGCTCATCGTACTTATGGGGGTCAGGTGTGGTTACGATATGACGAGCAATTTAGGCAGAGGAAAGCTGTCCGCCCGGAGATCAGATGGGATCAATAGGACATTGGGTTGTGGTTGAAGGTTATGGCCCCACTGAGGTATGAGCAGTCCTTTCACGGGAGCAACAGTAGCGGGAATCAGTCAGCAGGACACGGGGGAAGTAGTCAAGGGGCACACAGCACAAAAAAAGGAAGCGGGAACTTGCTGGCAATTTAATGACGGCCAATGCAAGTTCGGGACCTCCTGTAAATTTAAACATGTGTGCTCCCATTGTAACGGAAGTTCGCACGGAGCATCAAAATGCTTTAAGAAGGGTAAGGGAAAGCCGACAGTGGGTACCGGTCAAAGGGGTGACTCCGGTGAGGGTTCACGCGATGGCCCCCTTTCTAAGTAGGTATCCGGATCAGTTGAAGGCTAAGGTCATTGCGGATGTTTTTTTTTTTTTTTGGAAGGGTTTAGAATCCCTCCTCCTGATCATGAGGTCCCCTTTTTCAGTTAAAAATTTGACGTCGGCTTCCCTTCATCCGGAAGTGGTTAGTGTGAAGTTGGCTAAGGAGGTGGAATTGGGCAGGATGGCTGGACCGTTTCAGGAATTGCCTATTAGCAAGGTGATTATCTTGCCGTTGGGGGTTGTGCCCAAGAAAGAGCTGAATAAGTTTCGTTTAATTCAGCATTTGTCGTACCCGAAGGGGCTTTCGGTTAATGATGGTATTGCGCAGGAGTTGTATTCGGTTGAATATACATCATTCGATGCGGCGGTGCATTGGGTACGGAGATACGGGCCAGGCTCGTTGCTAGCTAAGACTGATATCGAGTCAGCCTTTAGGTTGTTGCCAGTTCACCCGGATAGCATCCCGTTGTTAGGTTCTTTTTGGGAAGGGGAGTACTATGTGGATAGGTGTTTGCCAATGGGTTGTGTGATTTCGTGTTCTTTGTTTGAAACGTTTAGCTCCTTTTTGGAATGGGAAGTGAAGGGCCTGGCTTCTGTTAAGTCAGTCATTCATTATTTGGATGACTTCTTGTTTATAGGCCCCCCGCAATCGTTGTTGTGTAGGAATTTGTTAGGTACTATGGTGTGGGTAGCGGAGCATTTTGGCGTGCCGTTAGCAGAAGAAAAAACGGAAGGACCTGGCACCATTTTAAGTTTTTTGGGCATTGTAATTGATACCGAAAGAATGGAGTGTCGGTTACCGGATGATAAATTGAGTTTGCTTAAGCAGGAGGTCGATAGGATCAGGAAGTTGCGCAAGGTTACCCTGAGGGAGCTACAGTCGCTGTTAGGGCGTTTGAATTTTGCTTGCAGGATTATGCCAATGGGCAGAATATTTTGTCGCAGATTGTCCGGAGCGACAGCAGGAGTGCGCGCGCCGCATCTTTTCATTCGCCTTAATAAGGACCACAAGGAGGATCTAAAAGTTTGGAAATTGTTTTGGAAAGTTATAACGGCAGGTCAGTAATCCAGCAGGAGTTCTTGAACAGTTTTGATTGTGAGATATTTACGGATGCGGCAGGAGGTGCTGGTTACGGGGCCTACTGGAAAGGGCGGTGGAGCATTGGCGAGTGGCCGAAGGTGTGGAAAGAGAGGGGTCTTACGAGGAACTTGGCATTTTTGGAATTGTTTCCTATTGTTGTTGCGGTTATTATTTGGGGAGAGTGTTTCGCCAACAGGAGAATTCGGTTTCACTGCGATAACATGGGAGTGGTGTCTGTCATCAACAGTTTGTCGGCCTCGTCTCCGCCTGTGATTAGGCTGCTGAGGGAACTAGTACTTTGTTGTCTTAAGCTGAACGCTTGGATTACAGCGGTACATGTTCCAGGTGTACAAAATTCCATAGCAGATGCCTTGTCTCGTTTTCAGTGGGATCGTTTTCGGACGCTAGCTCCAGAGGCAGAGGACGTGGGACGGGAATGCCCTTCGCGTTTGTGGCAGCTGGTTATGGAAGAGCGGGACGGTTAATACGGGAGTCCATCACAAGGCAGACCTGGGCATCATACGAGGCATCGTGGCGAGTATGGCAAAGTTGGATTATGCAGTGGGGTGTGATGGAGAGTGATGGAGATAGAGAGATGGCGGTGTTGTTTCTCGTGGGAAGGGCAGCGGAGAGCGGTTGGTCGGTTTCAAAAGTTGGGAAGTTTGTTGCAGGTTTAGCGTTTGGTTTTAAATTGCAGGGGATGAAGGATGTTACGAAGTCCTTTTTAGTGAAGCAAGCTCTCAAGGGCTTTAGGACAAGAGGTAAAGAGTTGGATAAACGGAGACCGGTAACCTTTAGTATTTTGGAACGTTTGGGTTTTGTATTGGATAAGATTTGTTGTTCAGTTTTTGAAGCCACACTATTTAGGTTGGCTTTTTCATTGGCGTTTTTTGGCGCGCTGAGAGTAGGTGAATTGGTGGCACCAAGCAGGAATAAGGTTGGGGGTTTGTTTGGATATGAGTGGTCGAGATGGGGGTATTGGATTAGGTGGGGAAAAGACGGATCAATTGGGCAAAGGTAAACGAGTAATATTGGGTGAGGTTATGGGATCTTTTCTTTGTCCTAGGAGATGTTTATTGGCTTATTGGCAGGTTTGGTCAGGGTGGAAGGGCCCATTATTGTGTCATGAAAAATGGAGACTTTTTGTCACGTTTTCAATTCATAGCGGTGTTTAAAAAGGGGATTGCTGAGCTGGGCCTTAGCCCTGAGGTATACGGGTCACATTCATTCAGAATTGGTGCGGCATCAGAAGCGGATGGCTTGGGGTTAGGCAAGGATGTGATAAAACGTATTGGGAGGTGGAGTTCTGATCGTTACCTGTCTTATGTAAGGCATTAGGTATGCGGTCTTAGGTAATTTGCCTTTTGAGATTCAAATACCTTTTGGTTGTCTTGTTGCTAGTGGCGTCCCGTTGTTAGTTTGGATGCTAGGACACTCTTTCGTCCATTGGGAGCGGTGAGGGCGGACTTGAGGCCGGACGGTAGGCAATTGGTTTTTTAGCAGGGAGCAAGCGGTGGTTCGGTGGTTGGGTTTTCGAGGGATGGTTTGGAGAAGGGTTTCTGCCAGAATTCCATAAAGCAGCTCGTTTGGATCGGGCGCCGGATATTTTGGTGGTGCATATGGGGGGAAATGATTTGGAGGGCTCGGCCAGTCAGGGAATTGATGAGGGACATTCGAATCGATCTGTTAAGGTTATGGACATCTTTTCCTGAGGTGTTGACAGTGTGATCTGACATTGTGCCCAGAGGAAAATGGAGGGAGGCCAGATCATTGAAGGGAATTAATAGGGCACGTATAAAGTTGAACAGAGCTATATCAGCTTTTGTTACCAGGAACGGGGGAGTAAGCGTGCGGCATCTTGATCTGGAAGCGGGAGTTGGAGATTTTTGGGAAAAGGACGGCGTACATTTGAATGATATTGGCATTGATTTATGGGCATTGGCCATACAGGAGGGGATCGAAAGGGCTTTTGCGGTGTTGGGGCGCTCACGAGCCTGAGGTGGTCAGGGCTGTTCGTTGGTGGCGGGGGGTGGGGTTCTTGGAGTTGGCACAGAAGTGTCGGTGGAAAGAATATTGGATAATCACAGGCAGTGCCTTGATTAACCGGGGTGATCTGGCATTTGGTTTTGGGCTCTGGACGGGGTTTTACCCTGGGAGCTTTTGGTGCCCTTGAGCTGGTGATGGACGGCTGAGGGTAATATGGTGGTTCGAGTTCGGTTTAATTTATGCCAGATCTAATTTTAACTCCAAGAACCCTCCCTTCTTATTTATTTTATAACACTGTTAATATGTTAATGTTGTTTGTTAATAAAATGGCCGCTGTGGCCAAATTTATCCAAAGAAATACAGGTGCAGTGTTTTTATTTGGTGGGGGAAGGTGAGTGCTGGAAGGTGGGGGCATGTTGATCCATGGAACCCGTGTTGGCAGTACACGGTCATGGTTTTGTCTTATAAATACAGAGGTGAAAATCACACCAAATGCCAACTGGCTTTCTCTGGTGAACCTCTGTAACTGCATCTCTGCTGCTGTGTAATAGTCACAGGGCAGGGAGGGGTTAAACATCCAAATATTTAATATCTATTGGAAATAAAGAGGTTTCCCCTTATTGATATCAGATAAAACAAATGACCAACCACAATCCACTCTACCAAGACCAATATTACCAGATAGAAGGCAGAAATACCACCACACCGTGACCAGATCACATATTACCACCACATAGTGCCCAAATAATGCCACATACAATGCACAAATACCGCCACACCATGGCCAAAGCACATAATACCACCACATAGTGATCAAATGCTACCAGATACAAGGTATAAATACTGACACACCATGAGACCACATATTACCACCACATAGTGACTGAATAATACCACATACAAGGGACAAATATCGTCATGTCATGACCAAAGCACATAATGGCACCACATAGTGACAAATAATACTAAAATAATAAAAATGTAAAAAAAGCTCTGTATATAGTGTCAGTGTACAGGTTATACAGTGATCACCAGTGACATTATACACAGGAGCTCTGTATATAGTGTCAGTGTATAGGTAATACAATGATCACCATTGATATTATACACAGGAGCTCTGTATATAGTGTCAGTGTGAATGTATAGGTAACACATACTCACAAGTTCTTTATCTGCAGACCGATATATCACATCTTCTATGCAGGACTTATCTCTGCAGAAAATAACATAGTTAGCTATAACTGATCACTTCCAGAGCACAATCCACACTTTTCCCAAGATTTCTACACTACATGAAATGACAAAAAAAGAAACATAGCGCCGCACTACACAGTAACAGTGCTCCAGTGTCATTCTGTGCCTGCTCATCTGTCAGCAGACATATTTGTCTGATGGCAAAGATCTAGCAGAGCTGAAGACCCATGGATGATGTCGGAGCGAGGATTTTTTTTAATTAAAGATGGAGTCCCTTAGGCTTAGTTTCCCACGCAGCATAATAGCCGCATATTCCTGCTTTTATGCGGCGCTCCTGTCATCAGGATTTTGATAATTTTGAGTATTTGTTCAACAGAGGTTGATTTTGAAAGGAGAGCGGAGGAATTGAAACACAGGTTCTTAGATCACGGATATAGTCGAAGAAGTATTAAGCATGCCTATAATCGAGCCAAAACCAGTAATCGTCAACAATTAATGTATTCTAATCGAGCTCACAAACAAGAGAACTGTGTCAGGATGGTGACACAGTACCATACACAATGGCGCAAAATGTGTGATGAGCTTAGGAAACACTGGCCCATTTTACTTGCGGATTAGACGTTGCGCCAATATTTGCCTATGTATCCGTCAGTCACAGCCCGTCGATCTCCGAGCCTCCGAGATCACTTGGTAAGGAGCTACCTTACACCTAATACTCAGAAGAAAATTGCCGAAATAGGACTGGCTGAAATAAGACAAACGTGGGGTTGTACCCCATGTGGTTCATGTATTTCGTGTCCAAACATCGAACATACTAAAAAGTTTCTTTCATCTAGTGGGAAAGAATTTACTATCCTACACTCCATTACGTGTACAGCACGTAATGTCATTTATCACGCTACATGGCCTTGCTCTTTGGTATACATAGGTCTGACCACTAGGATGTTAAAGACCAGAGCGAGGGAACATGGACGTGATATTATGGCAGCAGCCACTGAGGATAATTTGGAGTTGTTGAAAACAATCCCTAGACACTTTAAAAACTATCATGCCTGTGATCCATCAGGTCTTCAAGTTAAAGGCATCGATGATGTTTATAGTACGTTGCGTGGAGGTAGTGCTAGTCGCCTACTTGCACAGAAAGAATCCAGATGGATTTGGCTATTGCAAACATTACATCCTCAGGGCCTCAACGAGTCCTTAAGCTTTTCACCATTCCTCTGATTGCCTCTATCTCTCCCCCACCCCTGCACCCGCTAGATTGATCGGTATTTTAATGATGTTTATAATCCCCCCCCCCTTGTTTTATCCTCTGTTGTCTAATTAATGTTCATCTTTTCCTTAGTACATACTCTTTTGTCCTTGGTTGCGGCTGCCTTCCGTGTCTCTTTCTGCTGGTTACTCCTATTGATGGATGGCTGTGGACGATTTATACATCTTGATTAATCAATGATTCTCCTGGACTACTGACAATAGGTCACAGAGATATTATCATCTACTGGGACAAAGAAAAGCTACGCAACGAATGAATTCATCTAATTGCTGGATATACTTGATATTGAGCTGTATTATGCGGTGTATTGTGTTTTTTGTATGTTTATGCTTACAACCTATTGTGTAGGATTTAATTGTTGAATGTTTCTATCATTTTTCTCCATTACACAGTGTACTGTATCTTTTATATGTACATATTACACCACATTTTTTGAGGTTTTTGACTGGTGCTCTCCGTTGGGGCAATGGCGCCATGCCCCCATGGACAGTATTTTTCGGTAATATTTAGTTACAATATTGGATCAACATTAGCCATACAATTGATATGAAGAATGTCTTTTGATTATAATTGGCTACTGATGGCAATTATATGGGGGAAGGGGTCCCACAGCTATGCATCTACTGAGATATATCCTGCTTCTTTTGATCTGCGATTTGTTTCCGTTGTGATATGTTATCTGTTCACACTTATTATTCTGTGATTGGTTCATTATTGCGTTAGTTGGGCACTATTGGGTTAAATAGCTGTGGTTTAGCCACGACTCTTCTCATTAGATCCGATTGTCCACTTCCTATATTAATTTATCTACACTTTTGTTGGGCGTTTTATAATGTATACTTACCACATTATAGCGCTATGTCCCCTGTTATGGGCTTTCCCCGTTGGTCAGATTGTGATGTCACAGCGATTTTCGTCCATGTGACCTGGGGGGTGTGGCTTGTATTTATGTGTGGCGAGGGGCGGATGACTGTGTCCCGACACGTCATAGCAAGTCCCGCTCATGTGGCCTGGGAGGTGTGGTTTGTTATCACGGGGGGCGAGGGGCAGATGATTGCGTCCTGAAGCGAAGGGGTCCTACTATATACTTCCAGATGTGAGTGGTAATACAGGGGCACACGTGACTCTATATGTATGTATTATGGTGAGCGGTTGGCTATTCTAATAGCTGCGTCCTGTCTTACTTTCACCCATTGGACAATAAGTAATACTTAAGGGATACCGAAACGCGCGTAGGGGTGACGATACCTGGACTGACAAACAATACATATGTGAGTAATACTACATTCCCACTTATTTTCAAGTGCTAAATGGATTTACTTTTATATCAACTATTTATGCACTGTCCACCTTAGCATTTGCATTGAAGCTTTGATATTATGCTTACAGCTGGGATAGGGCATGTGGTTTACATACCCATACCCGTATTTTCTTCAACTATGTAGGTTTAATCTATTTATAATATGATTGTATTGGTCTTGGCATCTCTATTATAGCTCACTACTTATGTATTTATGCCACTTTTTCAATATGGATGTTTTTTTAATTAATGTGTATTAATAAATTTATGAATTTTTTGCAAAATTATGTTCTTATACGTCATTTTTTCTATATGATTTGCTATTATAGACGTTGAACAGAGTCTCATTGTCCTACTATAGAGAACTAATTGTGTATGTGACCTTGGTGGTCAGTTAATCTGTCTCAGGATTTTGATAAGTAAACTACAGGCAGTGAAAGGTTGGCACTGTTACACTGATTAAACAAGAACCATAAGACAGATTTCTTCACCCCAGGTATCATTTTAATCTGTGTTTGCAGTTAATGAGATGTTTGTGCTCTGGGCTTAAATAACCTTCCATGACCTTCCTCCTATTTTAAATACTGCACATTTAATATTGTGGTCTTAAAAAAAATTTTTTGGCTCCAACAAAATGGCGCCGGTGCATGCACAGTAGCATCTATCTGTGCAAGCGCAGTATTTAAAGGTTCAGTGACCTGTCATTTAAGCCCAGAATGATGACAATGAGGCCAGAGAACCAAAAAAAGACCTGCCCACAGGCCGGTCTCGAAGCACAAGCATCTCATTAACTCCAAACTGCAAACAGATTAAACAAGAACCACTAGACAGATTTCTTCAAACCAGATATCATTTTAATCAGTGTAACAGCACCAACCTGACAATGCCTATAGTTTACTTAGCAAAATCCTGATGACAGGTTTCCTTTAACAGTAGGGATAAACCTTCTAACAATCTCCCAATAGCTCCCAAATGCAAACATTAAGCGTTTATGCTGCACAGTGTTGAAGCATGGATGTACCTACTTTCAATCGAAGGTGACAGGAGAAGCTTTTCTGTTTTACCAACATCTAACCTGTGCTATGTCATTTACTGTTTACCTGTTGGAATGTGGGTGCTGTCTCCAATATGTGAGACGCAACACTCAACAGGTTCACATCAGGTGATGGAGGGGATGTTACACAGATCAGCATTGATAGTGAAGTATACAGACACCGTGTTCCCACCGCCATCACCCTTGTTATAAGATACCACACAGTGGTTTATATAGAAGCTGGACACTGCACCTCTCATTCATGTCCACCACCAACATTTCTGTACACTGAGGAAGGTCTTACATGACCGAAACGTTTGTTTTGTACTACTTTTTCTACTATTAAAATTCATTGAGTCATCTTGAGTGCCAAGTTTTTCATCTTATTGCAGTCACACAGAGTGACCGCAGACTTATCAATTTGGACCAGACAATTCCTGCAAAGGGTAAAAAGTAGTCTCTGTGCTGCTTGGTATCATGGTGTGTGAACATGGACCAAAGAAAGGTAAGGAGAGAGTTGTCTCAGGAAATTAGAAAGAAAATTATAGACAAACATGTTAAAGGTAGATGCTATAAGACCATCTCCAAACCAATGTTCCTGTTACCACATTTGCACATATTATTCAGAGCTTTAAGGTCTATGAGGCGGTAGCCAATGTCCCTGGATGTGGCCGCAAGAGTAAATTAATGACAAATTAAAGAGATGGATAATTTGAATGGTTACAAAAGAGCCCAGAACAACTTTCAAAGAGATTAAAGGTGAACTCCAAGGTCAGGGTACATTAGTGTCAGATCGCACCATTTGTCGCTGTCTTGACCAAAGTGAAATTCATGGAAGAAGAGGAGGAGGAAACCATTGTTCAAAGCAAATCAGAAAAAAAACAAGACAGGAATTTTCTAAAGTTTCTGGGAGAATGTCCTTTGGACAGATGAAACAAACCTGTGCTTTTTGGCAAGTCACATCAGCTCTATGCTCACAGACAGAAAAATGAGAAAATAAACCAAAAAGAGAAGGCGCGCCATGTGTCACAGCATATAGATGGAGGGGTGAGAGGTATTCCACTCACCTCTGGTAGTTGTGTATGCCAGACACAAAGCTGATACTAAGCGGTAATGACTGCGGTCCTGGAGCACTGCGACACCTTCTGCCCTCCCCGGCATCATGCTCAGGAGCCATGATACAGCGAAAGATAATGAACAGTGGGTGGTGGAGATCCACAGGTCGCCACGCTCTGAGTTAGGAACCACCAGGTTAGGCAAGAGAAGTCGATTTATTCAACACATAACGCGTTTCAGAGACGATCTGTGCCCTTCATCAGGTGATTCCAGAATGTATACCACGCTGAGTGCTTTAAATAGATAGGCACTGATGTGATTGATAATTGCATACAGGCTTTAGAAATAAATAAATCTACATATAATTTTCATGATTAAAAATCATTAAAACCAATAATACACTAAAAATTAACCCCTTTCTGATGTGTGACCTAATAGTATGTCATGGTGACCTGGGCCGATTGGACCAATGACGTACTATTAGGTCATATGGCCATCGCGCCCGCACACAAGTGGTGCGGGGCGATCGCCGCCTGGTGACAGCTGATAGCACCAGGTATTAGCTGTGACTATGTGCAGGGAGCGGTCCCGCACCACTCCCGGCACATTAAAGCCCTCAATGCTGCGATCGAAGTCGATCGCAGAATTGCGGGGGCAAGGGGAGGTGATCGCAATACTCACCTCCTCTCCCGGCCTCCAGCGCTGTCTGCAGCGGCTTCCCGGATGTCGTCATTACAACATCCGGGTCACCAGACAGCAGGAAGATATTTTGGTCATGCGCAGTGCATGACCAAAGTATCTTCTGCATCTGCAGGGTTGACAGTCTGTATAGCATAGGGATGGTGCTCCATCCCTGTGCTATACAGGCGATCAGAATAAAAAAAGTGAAAGTCGAATAGTGGGAAAGAGAATAAAAGTCCAAAAAGTGTTAAAAAATGAAGAAAAAAAATTGTAAAAATATAAAGAAAAAATTTTAAAAAAATCCACCAAAAAAAATATATATATAATGTACCCATCAAATATTATTATGAAAAAAACAAAAAAAACAATAAAAGAACACATATTTGATATCGCCGCGTCCGGCGACCTGACCTATAAAACTGTCCCACTAATTAACCCCTTTAGTGAACATGGTAAAAAAAATTAAAAAAAAGCTACGCAAAAAACAATGCTTTATCATCATACCGCCAAACAAAAAATGGAATAACACGTGATCAAAAAGACGAATGTAAATAAAAATTGTACCACTGAAAACGTCATCTTGTCCCGCAAAAAACAAGCCGCCATACAGCTCCATCAGCCGAAAAATAAAAAAGTTATAGCTCTCAATATAAAGCGATGCAAAAAAATTTTTTTTATATAAAATAGCTTTTATTGTGTAAAAACGCCAAAACATAGAAATACGATATAAATGTGGTACCACTGTAAACGTACTGACCCGAAGAATAAAGCTGCATTATCAATTTCACCACACGCGGAACAGCATAAAAAAAACCCCATAAGAACAATTCCGGAATTGCTGTTTTTTGTTTATTCTGCCTCCCAAAAATCGGAATAGAAAGCGATTAAAAAAATGTCAAGTGCCTGAAAATGGCACCAATAAAAACATCAACTCGTCCTGCAAAAAACAAGCTGTCACATGACTCTGTCGGCCAAAATATGGAAAAATTATTGCTCTCAAAATATGGCGATGCAAAAACTAGATTTTACAAAAAAATGCGTCTTTTAGTGTGTGACAGCTGTCAATCATAAAAACCTGATATGATTCTGGTATCGCTGTAATCGTACCGACCCGAAGAATAAAGTCGTCTAATCACTTATACCGCACGAGGAACGGCGTGAAAAATAAACTCTAGGGTTAGGGTAGGGTTAGGGTTAGGGTTGGTGTTAGGGTTGGGCTAGGGTTAGGGTTGGGCTAGGGTTAGGGTTGGGCTAGGGTTAGGGTTGGGGTTAGGGTTGGGCTAGGGTTGGGGTTAGGGGTGGGCTAGGGTTAGGGTTGGGCTAGGGTTAGGGTTAGGGTTGGGGTTGTATTAGGGTTGGGGTTAGGGTTGTATTAGGGTTGGGATTTTTTTCAAAAGTAAAAAAAAAAAAGATGACGATATGGTGATTAGTGTTGAGAGCAAGTGCTCGCTACTTGAGTTTGCATCGGGTGCTCGGGTATGCACTGAGTATCGCGGGTGCTCGAGTGACATGCTCAAGTCTCCGCCCCATATCCTTCGTGGCCAAAAAAAACCTCGCAGGGACTGCCTGTCATGCACGAGCGAACCCTGGATGGTTTTTTTTGGGTGTCTAATAACCACGAAGCATGCGAGGGGGACTTGAGCATGTCACTCGAGCACGTGCGATACATGGTGCATACCCGAGTACCCAATGCAAACTCAAGTAGCGAGCACTTACACTCAAGACTAATGACAACTTATTCAATATGATGAACTAATGTTATCAAATTCTGTGTCGTACCTCTGGGTTCAAAATGTTCAGTATACCCCTTGATAAAATCCTTGAGGGGTCTAGTTTCCAAAATGGGGTCACTTGTGGGGGGTTTCCACTATTTAGGCACATCAGGGGCTCTCCAAACACGACATGGCGTCCGCTCTCAATTCCAGCCAATTTTGCGTTCAAAAAGTCACACAGTGCTCCTTCCCTTCTGAACTCTGCCATGCGCCCAAACACTGTATTTTCCCCACATATGGGGTATTGGCGAATTTTTTCCTGTTACCCCTGCGAAAATAAAAAAAATTGTGTGTAAAATAACATTTTTGTGAAAAAAGTTAAATGTTCATTTTTTTCTTCCACGTTCCAAAAATTCCTGTGAAGCACCTGAAGGCTTAATAAAGTTCTTGAATGTGGTTTTGAGCACCTTGAGGCGTGCAGTTTTTAGAATGGTGTCACTCTTGGGTATTTTCTGTCATGAAGACCTCTCAAAGTAACTTCAAATATGATGTGGTCCCTAAAAAAATGGTTTTGTAAATTTTGTTGGAAAAATGAGAAATCGCTGGTCAACTTTTAACCCTTATAGCGCACTAATAAAAAAAATTTGGTTCCAAAATTGTGCTGATGTAAAGTAGACATGTGGGAAATGTTATTTATTAACTATTTTGTGTAACATATCTCCCTGATTTAAGGGCATAAAAATGTAAATTTTGAAAATCGCTAAACTTTCACCAAATTTCCGTTTTTTTCACAAATAAACGCAAGTGATATCGAAGAAATTTTACCACAATCATGAAGTACAATATGTCACGAAAAAAACAATCTCAGAATCAGGGGGATCCGTTGAAGCGTTCCAGAGTAATTACCTCCTAAAGTGACAGTGGTCAGAATTGTAAAAATTGGCCTGGTCATTAACGTGCAAACCACCCTCGGGGGTAAAGGGGTTACCGTATTTTTCAGACTATAAGACGCACCGGACCATAATACGCACCTAGGTTTTAAAGGAGGAAAATAGGGAAAAAAAATGTAAGCAAAAAATGTGGTCATGATGCCCTGTTATGGGAGAGGGGGTCTACTGCTGACACTGGTATTGGGGTAATGTCCCCCAATTCTGTTAATATCCTCCATCCTGGTATGTATGGCCCCTCCTTCCTGGTTTAAGTGGCCCCCATCCCATCCTGGTATGCATGGCACCCCTTTATCCCCCATCCTGGTATGCATGGCACCCCTTTATCCCCCATCCTGGTATGCATGACACCCCTTTATACCCCATCTTGGTATGCATGGCACCCCTTTATCCCCCATCCTGGTATGCATGGCACCCTCTGAGCCCCCATCCTGGTATGCATGGCATCCTCTGAGCCCCCATCCTGGTATGCATGGCACCTTCTGAATCCCCATCCTGGTATGCATGGCACCTTCTGAGCCCCCATTCTGGTATGCATGGCACCTTCTGAGCCCCATCCTGGTATGTATGGCACCTTCTGAGCCCCCATCCTGGTATGTATGGCACATTCTGAGCCCCCATCCTGGTATGTATGGCACCCTCTGAGCCCCCATCACGCTGCCTACAAAAAAAAAAAAGAACAATCATACTCACCTCCTCTCTCCTCCAGCGCTGCCCCGCCTTGCTGCTGACACTCTCACTGTGTGAGCGGCGCATGGCAGGGCGCGCATGGCATCCCTGCCGTGCGCCCTCACACAGTGTGAGACGCTGTGCTGGAATAGTCACTACTCCCCACGCCGGGACTCTGTGCATGGGGAGCAGTCTGTTCAATAGCCGGCACACTGTACTGCAGCGCGGCTTCCGCTGCCGCTCTGCGGTCAGTGTGCCTGCTATTAAAGACCATAGATATTCACTACAACCCATGGGAGTGGGTTGTAGCGAATATTCATGAGCTTTAATAGCGGGCACACTGACCACAGAGTGCAGCAGGAGCCGCGCTGTGGCTACAGTGTGCCGGCTATTAAGAGAAATGAATATTCATTGCTCTCCGCGCCCATGGGTATGGGGAGCAGGGAATATTCATTTTCTTTAGTAGCGGGCACAGCTAGGCTGTATATGACTCGCCCCCTGGGCCGTGGGGCACCCGGAACCGGGCTTCTGTACGATGCTGGGGGTAGTAGTGGCAACCCGATCCCGTGGCTCAGGGTGGTCAGACCAAATTGTGGCAGTCTATTTATACATTTGGGAATGTCCAACTACGCCACCCGTGGATTGCTGTCAGAGTTAACCGCCGCTGCGAGGCAGACCACTGAGGCTGGTGTTGGTGTGCAGCACAGGGGTAGGACAACTCCCCACGGGAAGAGTGTAGCCTCAGGGCAGTGTAGGTGAATGCTGGGGGTGATAGTGCAGGCCGCAATAGTATGAGTTCAGAGTCCGCTTCAAACAGTCCAGGGTCTTTATTGCAGATGTTATTACTGACCCAACAGGAGTACCGGTTAGGAATGGGCCTGGGTATCAGAGAGCATTCGGGCGAGCCCCATTGGTCAGGGTGAGTGTGTAGGCCTACCGTTCTCTCTCTGCCCTTGCTGACTATCCCCTTTTCGTGGTGTAATAGCCCACATCCCTGAGCTGGCCGTGTACTTTACCTGTATGGCTTGCGACTCGGGCCTTGGGTACCTTTTGCTTCTCCTTGCTGTACTGGTCCCTCTGTGTGGCGGAGCCTCCAGGCTTCTTAGGCCAAGGGACCTGAAATCCCTCGCGGGTTGGTTCTCTGCTGCTGGGCTTGCAACCCTGACAGCCTTGGACCCCAATGTCCGGTTGTGTACTTCTCTCAGCCAGGACCGGCTCTTGTCACCTCTGTCCCTGGCTTGCAGCTTCTCCTCTGCCTCACGGACTCCTCAGCTGCTGCTGACCTGTCCCTCTTCTCTGAGAACCCTTCTGGACACTTCAGAAGTGGGTTCTGGTCTCTCTAACCCTGCCCCAGTTCCAGCTTTTATAGGGGCAGCCTGCTCCCCCTACTGGCCTGGGACAGGAGGTACTGCATGCTAATTGTCCCTGACCAGGGAACCTCCCTCCTGCTCTCAGATACAGCCTTTAATATTTGTGGCATCCAGGCCTGGGGTGACACATTTCCCCCTAGTAAAATTTAGTACTCCGGGACTAAGCCTTTTTGGCCAACAGCAAACAGGGTATAAATTACAACATAACATATATACAAGTACATTTTGTCCTTAAGGTCACGGCGCTTCCATGACCGGGTGTCCATATCACCCAACAAGGTGAAGTTTTCCACAGTGTGGGGACCTGTCTCCATAAACCCCAAGCTCCTGGCCTTGGGCGTGGCGACAAGGCCAAGCTAACTACTTTGGGCCACAAGGGAGCCACGCAAGACAGGTTTTTCTTCTGTGGCCATCTTCACAAGAGGGCACCTAGTGCAACTATTTACAAGACAGTTCCGGCCATTCAGTGTCCATGACCTGTCAGTCCATTGTATCTAGGAAAACTGGGAAAACAGTATTAATAACCAGGTAACAAGTATAAAACATTAACTACATACTTTACATTCAGATTTTCCAGCGAGCTGGTATTTGACCCCTAGTGATCCGGGTTGACCTGCGTAACCCACTGTCTGGTGGTGGTCTATCCTGGCTTTCCCCACTAGCATTTAGGGTACAGCTACTAGCTGGGTTTACAGGCAGGGCAGGCAGCTGTCTGCGGGTCCTTTGGCTTACCGCAGGCATGGCAGGCTCACTGTCAGCAGAGGGTTGACTCTCCTGGGCTGCTGGCATGGGTTCTTCTGCCTCCGGGGCTGCTTGTTCCTCTTGTTCTTCCTGCTCTCCTGTAGGCTCCTGCTGGGTAGGTTGAAGGAAGTGTAGGATGGGCACCACTATGGCATTGTTTATCCGAGTCCAGGACCGGGGGAACTCTCCGAGAATGGTGCTGACCATTTCTTCCTTGTCCTCTATGGGTTCAAGGTCATCTTGATCTTCTCTTGGACTCTGCAGTTGCTCGGGGCACCGCTTTAGGTGGTCTCTGGAGACAGTGCTAGTGGTTTCTCCTCCATCCTTGGTAATTACACATACCTTCGGGTTGTTGTGGTTGGACGGCAGTACTGTGTACGGGTCGCTCTCCCACTGGTCATCTAGCTTGTGAAGCCTTCTCTTCCGCTTCAGGACCTGCTCACCAGGTTCCATGGGACCAGCAGGGGCGTGTTGGATGAAGAGCCTCTCTTGTTTTTCTCTCGCTTGAGCCAGACTCCTCTCCACACTCTCCTGTACCTTCTTGTACTGTAGCCGCCGTTCCGTATCCCAGTCCGCGTCTGGGGAGGTGTCCTCGGGTGTCAGGACTCCCATCTCCACGTCTACCGGCAGCTTACCTGGTCTTGCTCGCATCAGGTAAGCCGGGGTGCAATTTGTAGCATTCACCGGGATATGGTTGTACAAGTCTATCAGGTCTGGCAGCTTCTCCGGTCACAGGCTGCGTTCTTCCAGGGGCAACGTCTTGAGGAGATCAATGATGATATTGTTCATTTTCTCACACAGCCCGTTGGTTTGCGGGTGGTAAGGCATTGTCCGAATCTTCCTACAGCCGTAGAGGTTGCAGAACTCCTGAAAGACTTCCGCCTCAAACACTGGACCATGATCTGTTAAGACCTGTTCCGGATACCCGTGTGGATGGCAGAAGTGTTGTTGGAAGGCTCTGGCCGCTGTTTGGGCTGTCAAGTCTTTAACCAGGACCACCACCAAGAACCGGGAGTAATGGTCCACAATCGTGAGGGCATAGATATAGCCGGACCGGCTTGGAGCCAACTTCACATGGTCCAGAGCTACCAGCTCAAGAGGCTGCCTGGTGACGATGGGCCTCAAGGGTGTCTTCTGGCTGGTACGGTCGTTCCTTTTGAGGTGACATGGGCCGCAGTCCCTGCACCACTTCTCTATGGCCCCTCTGATACCGATCCAGTAGAACCGCTCTCTCAGTAGGAACTCCAGTTTCTTCCACCCGAAGTGTCCCGCTCTGTCATGGTAGGCCTCCAGGACCATTGCTGCATCCCGTCTCGGGACCACTACCTGCCAGGTCAGCTCGTGCGTCCAGTGGTTGACAAGCCTCCTGCACAGCTTACCTTCGTAGAGGAATAGCCTGCTTTTCTCCTTCCATAACTGCTTGGCTTCCTCTGGAGCGTCCGGGCCAGGGCTAGCGTCTGCCTGGGTTAACAGGTATTTCACCAGGCGAACTGCAGGGTCACTAGCTTGCGTTTCAGCCCAGCCGTGGTGGGGTAAGGGGTTGAACATGACGGTGGTTAGGTCTTTGTCTCTTACCCGGTGAGAATACTGAGTGGCCCCATACTAGTGGAACGCAGCTCTTCCGAGTCTTCTTCTCCTTCGGGTAGGTGGGGCACTCTTGATAGGGCGTCTGCGTTGGCGTTGGTTCTGCCTGCCTGGTATTTGATTGTGAAGTCATAATTTGATAGCCGGGCCATCCCCTGCTGTTCTAGGGCACCTAGTCTTGCATTGTCCAGGTGTGTCAACAGGTTGTTGTCCGTGTACACAGTCCGTGTACACAGTGAACTTTGCGGAGGCCAGGTAATGCTTGAACCGTTCTGTGACGGCCCACACCACTGCCAAGAATTCTAGCTTGAAGGAGCTGTAATTCTCCGGGTTCCTTTCAGTGGGCCTCAGCTTCCGGCTGGCGTACGCAATCACCCTTTCTCTGCCCTGTTGGTTTTGGGACAGTACGGCTCCTAACCCCACATTACTGGCGTCTGTGTGGAGGATAAAAGGCTGGCCATAATCGGGGTAGGCCAGGATCTCATCCCCCGTGAGGGCCATCTTCAGCTGGCGGAAGGACTCCTCTTCCGGCTTGTCCCACTTGAGGGGGGCTTTTGACTTCTGGATTTAGACTGACCTATCAGGAGGTCCTGCATTGGAGCCGCCATCTTTGTGAACCCGGGGATGAACCTTCGGTAGTAGCCTACCAACCCGAGGAACTGCCTCACTTCTTTGATGTTTGAGGGGCTTGGCCAGCTCTTGATTACTGTGACCTTGTCGGGGTCAGGGGCTACTCCTTCTGCACTCACCACGTGCCCCAGGTACTGTACCTTCGGCTTTAACAGATGGCACTTGGAGGGTTTCACTTTCATACCAAAGCATGCCAGGGCCTCGAACACCTCGGCCAGGTACTTTAGATGGTCCTCGTAAGTCTTTGAACAAACAATCACGTCGTCCAGGTAAAGTAGGACTGTCTCAAAGTTTCAGTGCCCTAGACAGCATTCCATCAGCCTCTGGAAGGTCCCGGGTGCGTTGCAGAGCCCGAATGGCATACAGTTGAATTCACTTAATCCCATCGGGGTGGTGAAGGCGGTCTTCTCCTTTTCAGCCTCTGCCACAGGAACCTGCCAGTACCCGCTAGTAATGTCCAAAGTAGAGAAGAAATTAGCTGATTTTAGTGCGGCTAAGGACTCCTCTATCTTAGGTAACGGGTACTCGTCTTTATGGGTGATACGATTGATTTGTCTATAGTCCACGCACATTCTCATGGTACCGTCTTTCTTTTTTACCAGGACCAAGGGGGCTGCCCAGGGGCTACAGCTGTCTCTAATGACCCCGGCTTCTTTCATTTCTCTCAGCATGCCCTTTGCGTTCTGATAATGTGCAGGGAGTGCAGGACTGTATCTCCCTTTTATTGGTGGGTGGCTCCCCGTGGGGATGTGGTGTTCTACCCCTTTCACCCTGCCGAAGTCTAGCGGGTGCTTACTAAAGATTCTCTCGTACTCCTGAACCACCCGGTAGACTCCTTGTTTTTGGTGCAAGGGAGTGTAGTCAGCACCCATGTGGAGTTTCTGGCACCAGTCCTCCTTAAGTTTCTGGGAGCCATTACCCTCCACCAGGGGAGATGGAGGCAAGGGTTCCACGACCCTGAGAGCATTGTGTTCGACGGCAAACAATTTGGCTAGTGTAGCATACCGGGGCAAGTGTACTTCCCTTTCCCCGATGTTTAAGATCCGGACGGGCACCCTTCCATGGCGGACATCAACCACCCCCCGGGCTGTCAAAATGGTGGGCCTGCTGTCTGAGTACACGGGTT
This sequence comes from Phyllobates terribilis, assembly GCF_046119375.1. NCBI lineage: Eukaryota > Metazoa > Chordata > Amphibia > Anura > Dendrobatidae > Phyllobates > Phyllobates terribilis. The sequence goes on from NW_027362957.1 coordinate 1,613,575, forward strand.
CTACCATGGCTTGGTAGTCTCTCCCTCTTAACCCGATTGCAGTCCGACACCAGATCATCATTTCACTTTTGGGAGGCATGGCAATGGGGAACGGGTCGCTCATCCTCACGCTACCGATCTCACCACCAGACAGTTCTACCCGTCTCTTCAGGGCTCTTATCTCCTTCTGGAGGACCCTCTGTTGGCTGGAGCTCGCATTCATCGCCACCTGCTGCAAAATTACAATCACTTCTGAAAGACAATTTTCAATCACGTTAGTACCCAAGGTTATTTTAGGGTGACTTTCTCGACGGTCAATGTCCACAATGATCACTCCCTGTGCCGGCAGTTCAACTTTCCCAATCTTAATGGTCATCTCTCTGAACCCCACCTGCGGCACGGGCTGGCCATAGCTGGCGATGATGCTCAAGTCACTGTCTGGATAGCGGGTTATGTCAGTGTCACTCCAGTACTGCTTGAAAAGTACATAGGGGATGGTAGTCACTTGGGACCCGGTGTCCAGCAGTGCACTCATGGGGATACCGTCCAGCACTACGGGTAAAACCGGGCGTCCCCCTACGTACTTATCACGCCAATTAGACGGGCCTGGTGACCTTATGCCTGGGGGTTGGCCCTCTGCCCCAGGTCGGACCCATTTAAAGTACAGTACCTGGCTACGTGTCCCGGCTGGCTGCAACGGCGGCAAATCGGCTGTCCATCCTCAGTGTAACGATCGGCGGGCCTCCCTCTGAACGACGGGATCCTCCTCCATCGACGCCATGGGACATCCTCCGGACTGGAAGCCAGCTTGATTGGTCCTGACGGGTCCATCTGTAACAACTGTACGGTCCTGGTCAATGCAGCAACACTCTTTGTCAGTTCTTGGACCTGATGGTGCAGGTTTGCAGGCGGGGATGGGTTTAGGGCCTGCGCATCAGTCCCCACAAGGTCTGCAGGGTAGGGCGCTGCCTCCTGGTGGTAAGTGATGGCAGGGCGCCGGGAAACTACAGCGCCACCTGGTGCGGGTTCTCGGAGCACCCGGATGGCCCTATCTTTGAACTGTGCAAAAGTCAAATCGGGGTTCTGTAGGGCCATGAGACGTAGCTGGGTTCTGTGGGCGCTGGACAGCAGACCTTCTATGAACTGATCAGTCAACAGTTTATCGGTATCCTGCACGCTGCCAGGGTCAGCTTGCTTAATTGCCCCCAAGGCTTCCTGTAAATTTAGGGCATAGTCTCTGATGCTATCTTGAGCTCGCTGCTTACATCCATAGAACCGCATTTTGATTTCTGCTGAGGTACGGGTATCAAAGGTGTCCCGTAGATGGGTCAGAACCCCCCTTACAGTCCTTTTCTCCTCCGCTGTCCAAGACTTTACCTCCCGCTGGGCCGCACCAGTTAACTGCCTTATCAGTATGCTTACTTTCTGTTCTTCTGTCAGGGGATAAACTTTGAACAGGCTATACAGCCTTTCTTTAAAGTAGCCCAAGGTATGCGACTCGCCGGCATACTGTGGCAGCCAGGCTGCTCCGGGGATATAGGGCATGGAAAACGGCATCACAGCTGCAGCGGCTACGCTGGTGGTAGAGGGTCCCTCCGCGTCCGACATCTTCCTCCCCCCTAGTTAACCGAGGCCTACCTTCCGGCGATCCTCTTCTGTAGGCCTCGGCTCCGCTCGCGATTCTCTGGGCGAGGACCTTGCATCGCTCGGTGATGACGTCAGCGTCGCTCTCTCTCCTTCCAGGACCTTGCACGGCGTCTCAGCGTAGGGCGGGGCTTCAGGTCTCGCGCGTTTTTGGACGTCCACGCCCCTCTTCTTCCCGCGCGGCGTCCCGAAGATGGCGCCCGATGGCGGGAAACGGCTCCGATTGGCGGGATATGGCCCCGAATGGGGGGAAACTTCACTCAGGTAAGTATAAAGTCTTTTTCAGGCACGCAATACCCGTTTGTGGCGGGTTGGTCACAATCCTGCCGACTACGCCAAAGCTGACTCGCCCCCTGGGCCGTGGGGCACCCGGAACCGGACTTCTGTACGATTCTGGGGGTAGTAGTGGCAACCCGATCCCGTGGCTCAGGGTGGCCAGACCAAATGCTGTGGCAGTCTATTTATACATTTGGGAATGTCCGACTACGCCACCCGTGGATTGCGGTCAGAGATAACCGCCACTGCGAGGCAGACCACTGAGGCTGCTGTTGGTGTGCAGCACAGGGGTAGGACAACTCCCCACGGGAAGAGTGTAGCCTCAGGGCAGTGTAGGTGAATGCTGGGGGTGATAGTGCAGGCCGCAATAGTATGAGTTCAGATTCCGCTTCAAACAGTCCAGGGTCTTTATTGCAGATGTTATTACTGACCCAACAGGAGTACCGGTTAGGAATGGGCCTGGGTATCTGAGAGCATTCGGGCGAGCCCCACTGGTCAGGGTGAGTGTGTAGGCCTACCGTTCTCTCTCTATGCTCTTGCTGACTATCCCCCTTTTCGTGGTGTAATAGCCCACGTCCCTGAGCTGGCCGTGCACTTTACCTGTATGGCTTGCGACTCGGGCCTTGGGTACCTTTTGCTTCTCCTTGCTGTACTGGTCCCTCTGTGTGGCGGAGCCTCCAGGCTTCTTAGGCCAAGGGACCTGAAATCCCTCGCGGGTTGGTTCTCTGCTGCTGGGCTTGCAACCCTGACAGCCTCAGACCCCAATGTCCGGTTGTGTATTTCTCTCAGCCAGGACCGGCTCTCGTCGCCTCTGTCCCTGGCTTGCAGCTTCTCCTCTGCCTCACGGACTCCTCAGCTGCTGCTGACCTGTCCCTCTTCTCTGAGAACCCTTTTGGACACTTCAGAAGTGGGTTCTGGTCTCTCTAACCCTGCCCCAGTTCCAGCTTTTATAGGGGCAGCCTGCTCCCCCTACTGGCCTGGGACAGGAGGTGCTGCATGCTAATGGTCCCTGACCAGGGAACCTCCCTCCTGCTCTCAGACACAGCCTTTAATATTTGTGGCATCCAGGCCTGGGGTGACACATATACATCGTACGCACCACACACACGCACTCTGTATACACCGTACGCACCACACACACTGTATACGCCGTACGCACCACAAACCCACTGTATATGCAGTACACAGTGGCGTACTGCCAATGGCGGCAGACCACGCGACTACTATGGGGCCCGTGAGCTGGGGGGGCCCCATAGCAGTCCAGGGGTGGACATACCACCACTGGTGCAGCTGTGCCGGGTCCCCACCATGCAGCTGCACCAAGGGGCCCGCAAGGTGCAGCTGCTCCCTGCACGCGGAGGTCAGGGAGCGATCCCTGCAGCTCCGTTGCTGTCAGGAGGAGAATAGCAGCGGAGCTGGAGGGTTCGTCCTCTGCTTCCTCCCTGACCCAGGCACGCGCAGCTTGATGACGTCATCATGCAGCGCGCGCCTGGGTCAGGAAGAAAGCTGCCGGCAACCAGGAGGATGCTGCTGCAGGGGAGCAAGCTGAGGTAAGTTGTTTTTTTTTTTTTTTTTACTGAAATGCTGGGGAGGGGATGGGGCTGGGGAGAGGAATGATGGGGCTGAGAAGAGCAATAATGGGGCTGATGGGACTGGGGAGAGCAATGATCGGGCTGGGGAGAGAAATATTGGGGCTGGAGAGGGGGCTGATGGGGCTGGGGAGAGGAATAATGGGATTGATGGGGCTGGGGAGAGCAATAATGGGGCTGATGGGGCTGGGGAGAGGAATAATGGGGTTGATGGGACTGGGGAGAGGAATAATAGGTCTGATGGGGCTGGGGAGAGGAATAATGGGGTTGATGGGGCTGGGGAGAGCAATAATGAGGCTGATGGGGCTGGAGAGAGGAATAATGGGGTTGATGGGGCTGGGGAGAGCAATAATGGGGCTGATGGGACTGGGGAGAGGAATGATGGGGCTTGGGATAGGAATAATGGGACTAATGGGGCTGGGAAGAGAAATAATGGGGCTGGGGAGAGGAATGATGGGACTGGGGAAAGGAATAACGGGGTTGATGGGGGTGGGGAGAGGAATAATGGGATGGTAGGGCTAGGGAGAGCAATGATGGGGCTGGGGAGAGGAATGATGGGGCTGGGGAGAGCAATGATGGGGATGGTGGGACTGGGGAGAGCAATGATGGGATAGTGGGGCTGGGGTGAGCAATAATGGTGCTGATGGGGCTGGGGAGAGGAATAATGGAGTTGATGGGGCTGGGGAGAGGAATGATGGGATGATGGGGTTGGAGAGAGCAATAATGGGGCTGATGGGGCTGGGAAGAGCAATAGTGGGGTTGATGGGGCTGGGGAGAGGAATGATGGGGCTGGGAAGAGCAATAATGGGGCTGATAGAGCTGGGGAGAGCAATGATGGGGATGGTGGGGAAGGGGAGAGCAATGACGTGTTGCTGGGAGAGAGCAATGATGGGGTGCTGGGACAGAGCAATGGTGGGGGGCTGGGAGAGAGCAATGATGTGGGGCTGGGAGAGAGCAATGATGGAGGTGCTGGGACAGAGTAATGATGGGGGTGCTGGGAGAGCGCAATGATGGAGGGGGCTAGGAGAGAGCAATGATGGGAGTGCTGAGAGAAGTGACGCGCCCAAGGGATGGGGACTCGGCGCCCGGGCCTTGCTGTTTGGTTTTGGGGGACGCCGCGGTGGCCGGCTCCCGGGCCCGTACCCTGGGGTCACTCTTTAAAAGAAAGAAGGAATGGTGGGGAAAAGGTGTATGGGATAGGAAAGAGTTTGTGACGCCACCCGTGGTGTCTGGTGAGGATCACCAGCGCTGCTACAGTCCTCTGAGGCCGGTGATCAGGCAGCTTAGATGGTATGGCTCCCCACAGGTGGAGCGGGGCCTCAGGGCAGCGTAGGAGAAGGGATGCAGGACAGAGGGACCCAGCCGGGTCGGAGGAAGAATAGGCACACACACGACAGTTCACTTCAGTACCTTTACTGGTGGTGTTTCAGGCACGATCAAGGGCACTGTAGGGTGAAGGGTGCATTTCAGGACTCTCTCCAGTGAGCGGGTGTGGGGCCTCCTGTTTCTTGCCTTTTCCTGTTAAGTTTATGACCTGCCTGGAGCTAGGCCTAACTTGGTCTCTGTCTTGCACCGGCTGACCTGGTGGTAGGGCCTTCTGTTGGAGATCACACTCCCTGGTCTCTTGGGCCTCAGTGATTCCTGACCCTGGTATTACACGCAGCTTTTGGTGTTCCTGAGACATGTAGTTCGCCAGGGATCCCAGTTGTTTCTGCTGGTCCTAGAGATCCTTGCAGACGCGGTCCCGGTGTCCGGTAAATGCTTATGGGGTGAGCTAGTTAAGCTCCTCTGCCCCCTACATAGCTCGCTTACTCCACTTGCCTTCGGCCGCGCTCGGGGCCCTCACTAGGCTTCACACTGGCAGTAAACCGCGCTACTCTTCACCGCTCTTATGGCGTCAGCACGCCTTAAGCTCACTGACTGAGCTTTATGAGTCTGAACTCTCTCTAGAGGGACTGGAACTACCTCTGTCCCCTGAGGAAACTGTTCTCTAGACTGAGCTCCACTGCAGGCTGACCTCTCTCAGGCTCATCTTCTGCAGGAACTGACTGCCTAGCTCCACCTTCCCTTTTTATATCCCTAACGGGCTCCCTCTGTTGGTCTGAGGTGGAAGGTGGAGGTGTGTGTGTATGCTACGAGGGCCTCTTGTGGAGGAATCCGTCCATGCACCCCTCTAGGATCTGTGGCACCAATGCGCAGCAGGGGCGCCACATTCCCCCCCCTAGCAAAGCTCAGTACTCCCGGACTGAAGTACTTTTTATAACAACAATACAATATTTCTTCCCTTTATGGGAGGCACTTTGCTTAAACGTTACATAATAAAACATTATAAATAACAAATATATACATATATACAATACGCAACCTCAGAATTCAAGTCTCTTCTGCTGAGGTTCCCAACAGGATGTCCATCTCACAGGGTAGAGTACTTGGTAGCTTGAGGGACCTGTCCCAGACCCTCAATGTAGGCCCTGGGGTGGCTGCAGGGCTTGGAGATCCTGAGTCGGACCTCCGTTAGTCCCACACCAGACACGTTTTTCTTCCGAGGTCACCTAAAGGGGCACTCCAGGGCGTGCAATTATTTACAAGAAGCAGTTTTTGGGCTGCACATAGTCCTCAGCCACAAAGTTCTTTATGTACCCTGACGAGTAACTAAAGGTAACAAGGAAAAGTGTCCATTTCACTTAAATTGTCCATTATAAGGCAAAACAACAAGTTAATAAATATATATACATGAAAATACACAATATAATACCCCAGGGGCAACTATTTACACTGTCAGAGTTTCCTTCTCTATTCTCTGTATCTGACAGGGGTCTGACCTCGTGTGCTATGCGTCGACCTACGTAGTACTGGGATGCGTGAGGCACTAGTATTTGCACTACCTCCCATTCTGTCAGTTCTAAGTGTTGGGGAACTGCAGGGTTGCCTTAACCTCTCTACAGGACTGGCAAGTATACCATTGGCTGGGCCTTCTTGCTCTGCTCAAACCGGGGATCCTTCTTCCGTGGATTCTTCTTGAGCAGGCTCTTCTGAAGCACTTACAGGCTGTGGAGGGTTTTCTGGCTGTTGAAAGAAGTGGATCACAGGTATTATTACTGCTCCTCCTAGTTGAGGCCAATCTGCCGGGAAATCTCCTAAGTCAGTATGGAGTACTGCTTCTTTAGGCTCCTCCGGTTCGGTGAGAGGCACTTCTTCTTGGAGCTTTAGCAGGTCTGGACACAACTTCAGATGGTCTCTAGATACCGCTGTAGTCGTTATTCCTCCGTCTCTACTAATTAGGCAGGTCTTCCTATTATCGAATCTTGAATTTAACACAGTGTAGGGTTCTCTCTCCCACTGGAAATCAAGTTTGTGGTTTCTCCTTTTTCTTTTTAACACCACTTCTCCTGGTGTGAAGGGTTCCGCGGGCGCACTTTTATTGTAGTGGGCTTCCTGCTTGTCCCTTACCCGAGTGAGACTGTCTTCGACAAAGGCCTGTACTCTTCTGTACCGCTCTTGTCTGGTCGTGTCCCAGTCCTCAGTGGACATATCTGCTTCTGGTTCTACTACACCAAGCTCCAGGTCCATGGGCAACTTCCCGGGTCTGGCTTGCATGAGATATGCTGGAGTACAATTGGTGAAACTCACAGGTATGTGGTTGTACAGATCTATCAGGTCAGGTAGTAGGTCTGGCCACTGATTTCTCTCCTCTAGTGGTAAGGTCTTCAGCAGGTCAATGATGATGTTATTCATCTTTTCACAGAGACCGTTGGTTTGGGGGTGGTACGGTGTAGTCCTGATCTTTTTACACCTGTACAGATGGCAGAACTCCTTGAACAGTTCGGCTTCAAAGGCTGGGCCTTGATCTGTCAGCACCTGCTCCGGGTATCCATGGGCCTGCAGAAGTACGCCTGAAATGTCTTCGCCGCAGTTTCTGTTGTCAGGTCCTTGACGGGGGCGACCACCAGGAACCGGGAGTAGTGATCCACCATGGTCAGGGCATAGGAATATCCTGACCTGCTGGGTGACAGCTTGACATGATCCAGGGCCACGATCTCCAGGGGACGAGTCGTCTTGATGGGTTGCAGGGGTGCCTTCAGGCTGCTGCAGTCTTTTCTTCTGAGGCTACAGGGTCCACAATTCCGGCACCACCTCTCAATGGAACTACCCAATAAAACCAACACTTCAACAGGGTCTCTAGCTTCTTCCAGCCGAAGTGCCCCGCCTGATCGTGGTAGGCTTCCAACACCATCTGGATGTCTGTCTTGGGCACCACTGTCTGCCATACCATCTCATGGGTTTTGGGGTTGACGTACCTCCGGCACAGCTTCTCTCTATAGATGAACAGCCGGCTCTTCTCATTCCACAGCTGCTTGGCTTGGAGAGACGCTTCCTTCTCCAGGGAGGAACCTTCCTGGGTTATCAGTTCTTTGATACGGCTGACAACCGGGTCGCTGTCCTGAGTCTCCTTCCAGCTGTGGTGAGGCAGGGGGTTTAGCGTGTTACCGCGAGGCCTCCTGGAGGCTCGTTGCTCGTGGACCATCCCATTCTGATGAAAGGCAGGTAGTTCAATCTCCTCCAGGTCGTCCACTTCATCTTCAGTGTCTGACTGGTGAGGCATCCTGGACAGGGCATCGGCGTTGGCGTTCTTGCGGCCCACCCGGTACTTAATAGTGAATTGGTAATTTGACAGCCGAGCCATCCATCGATGCTCCAAGGCTCCTAGCTTGGCTGTTTCTAGATGAGTCAAGGGGTTGTTATCAGTGAAGGCAGTGAACTTACTGGAGGCTAGATAGTGCTTGAACCGCTCGGTGATGGCCCAGACCAGGGCCAGAAACTCCAACTTGGAGCTGCTATAGTTCTCTGGGTTCCTCTCGGTCGGGCGGAGCTTCCTGCTTGCATAGGCGATCACCTTCTCTTTGCCATTCTGCTTCTGACTCAGTACAGCTCCTAATCCTTCGTTGCTGGCATCAGTGTACAGCAGGAACGGTTGGCTGTAGTCAGGGTAGGCTAGGATCTCTTCGCCGGTCAGGATCTCCTTCATCACCTTAAAGGATTCAGCTTGCTTCTTACCCCACTGGAACGGGGGATTTCTGCCTCTGGGGGACTGTCCTACCAGGAGGTCTTGCAGAGGCGCCGCTTTCTTAGTATAGTCCTTCACAAACCTCTGGTAATACCCGACTAGTCCCAGGAACTGACGTACCTCCTTGAGGCTCTTTGGCCCCGGCCATTTCTGGATGGCAGTGACCTTCTCCGGGTCTGGTGCTACTCCCTCTGAACTGACGATGTGCCCCAGGTACCGTACCTTTCTCTTGAGCAGGTGGCACTTTGAGGGCTTCAACTTCATCCTACACCGGGACAGCGACTCGAATACCTCCGCCAGGTGCTTCAAGTGGTCCTTATACGTTTTGGAGTATACTATCACATCATCCAGGTATAGTAGTACAGTCTCAAAGTTGCGGTGTCCGAGGCAGCACTCCATCAATCTTTGGATCGTTCCGGGGGCGTTGCAGAGTCCAAACAGCATACTATTGAACTCGCAGAGTCCCATCGGGGTGGTGAAGGCCGTCTTCTTCCGATCCTCCTTAGCAACAGCTACTTGCCAGTACCCACTAGTGAGGTCAAGGGTGGAGAAGTAATTTGCAGACTTTAAGGCAGCCAGGGATTCCTCTATACGTGGTAAAGGGTATGCATCTTTATGTGTAATGCCATTTACTTGTCTGTAATCTACACACATTCTCATGCTTTCATCCTTTTTCCTGACTAAAACTAGGGGAGCTGCCCAGGGACTACAACTACCCCTTACTACCCCTGCCTTCTTCATGTCGTGCAACATCTCCTTCACCTTCTGGTAGTGTGCTGGTGGTATAGGCCTGTAACGTTCTTTGATGGGTGGATGGTCACCTGTGGGGATATGGTGTTGAACCCCCTTAATCCTCCCAAAGTCAAGTGGGTGCTTACTGAATACTTGCTCATATTCCTGAACCACCCGGTGTACACCCTGCTTCTGATGAGCAGTAGTGGTGTCTGTCCCAACATGGAGTTGTTGACACCAATCCTCCACCTGGGTTGCCGGGTCATTATCCTCCACTTCGTCTGGTGAGGTTAAGGACTCCACCGTGTGTATGGAGTTGTTATTTACTGTGTACAGTTTGGCAACAGTGGCGTAGCAAGGTAATCTAATCTCGTCCTCCCCATAGTTTAGGAGGCGTACGGGCACCCTCCCTTTGCGTACATCCACTACCCCTCTGGCAGTCAAGAGTGTAGGCCTATGCTCGGAGCTAAGGGGCTCTACTACCGCCTGGTAGCTCCGTCCTTTGAGACCTATTGCTGCTCTACACCATATCAGCATTTCACTCATCGGGGGAATCACAATGGGTACCGGGTCTGTCACCAGTACATTACCAATTTCACCACCTGTTAGCTTTACCTGTTGCTGGTACATAAGGGCTCGGATTTCTTTCTGGAGCGCCCTTCTCTGCCCTGGTCTGACAGTGTCAGCTATCTGTTGGAGCAAGAACACTACTTCTCCCAGAAAGTTACTAACAATATTAGTGCCAAGTACCATATACAAATTTGTATCATCAGGATTAGTCTCTACTACAATTAGTCCCTGGTTCCACTCTTCCCACCTTTACTGCCACATCCTTAACCCCGACTAGGTTAAGGGGAAGGCCGTTTGAGGCATAAACGGAAAGGTTTGGAGCTGGTGGGCTTAGGTCATCCATGGACCAGAACCTTTTGTAGAGGACGTCAGGCATGATGGTTACCTGAGATCCTGTGTCCAGCAGAGCGGATGTCGCAATGCCGTCCAGCACAACAGACAGGAAAGGTCTTCCTCCCACAAACCTGCTGTACCAGTCTGTTGGGCCTGGGGACTCTACTCCTAGGTGTCGGCCCTCGGCCCCTGGGTTTTCTCGTTTAAAGGACAGCTCTGGATGGTGTGACCTGACTTGTGGCAGCGGTGGCAAACAGGGTCCTTCGGTGGACGGCATTGGTCGCTGATCCTCCCAGGGGGTGGCGTTGTCCTCTTCCTCCTTCTCATCCAGAGGACATCCTCAGGGCTGTCGGCTAGCAGGATCCTTCCTTCCTCCTCGGGCTCCGTCCGCAGCTGCAGGGTTCTCAGTACAGTGGTCAGGGTTTTGCTCAATTGACGCACATCAGAGCGCAGGCTGTCCAGCTCACTAGGGGACGTTGCTTGCACCTTGGCTTCAGCAGCCACTGGGGAAAAGGTGGACGCTGCAGGCACTGGGGTGGCCCCACCCTGGTAACATTGGATAGCAGTTGTTTCCAGGGGCTGCAGTCCTTTTGTAGCCATGTCCTTAAGGATGTCAAAGGTGGCATCTGGATGATCCAGGGACCACCAACGCAGTCCTGCTCTCCTCTGGAGATAACCTGTTCCTTCAGTATTTTATTTTCATTATTGATGCTGGTTGGACTAACCTGTTTCAGAGCTCGCAGGGCCCCTTGTAAACGCCAGGCATAGTCCCGATCGCTGTCCTCCGGTTGCTGAGAGCAGTTGTAGAACCTCATCTGGAGGTCTGTCTCAGTACGATTCTCAAAGACAGTCTGTAACTTTTTAAAGATTGCGGACACTGACTCTTGGTCTGCGGCCGACCAGGTTTCTACTTCTTGCTTTGCAGCACCGGTTAATTGTCCTAATACCACAGCGGCTCTTTGCTTGCCTGTCATAGAGTACGTATCCAGTATACCGCATATTTTCCGCTTAAATCCAGACAGGGTATCTGGTTTGCCGCTGTACTGGGGGAGCCACTTCGCTCCGGGGATGTACGGTAGGGCCATGGGTATGACAGGGGTTACATGCCCTGCTGGTGGAGCGGCTGCTTCGGCCTGCTCGGCGTCGGGCACAAGTTGAGCATCAGGACGGTTAACCGGTATTCCGGCGTTGTGCTGTTCTTCGAACATTCTGTCGCCCCCCTAGCTAACTGTGGCCTACCTTCTCTTCTTTGCTTCCGGTAGGCCGCAGCTCCGCAGGTGACGTTCTTCTTCAGGACCTTGCGTCGCTTGCGTCCTACGTCAGAGCGTTCACCGGCGCTCCTTCCAGGACCTGGCGCTTCCTGGTTTGACGTCGAGGCGTGGGGCGTGTTCGGGGCTTCGCGCGCTTTAGCAGGTACGCCTCTCAGTTTCCCGCGGTTACGCCCTTCTTCCCACTTGGCGGCCCAACAATGGCGGCAATCTTCGTCACAGTTAAATATACAGTTTTTGATTAAAGGCGCACATTACCCGGTGGCAACGGACACAACACTCCGTCGCTGCAGCGGGCACAGGATCCTGTTCGTGATGCCAGGAAGAGATGACGAGCCCAAGGGATGGGGACTCGGCACCCGGGCCTTGCTGTTAGTTTTGGGGGATGCCGCGGTGGCCGGCTCCTGGGGCCGTACCCTGGGGTCACTCTTAAAAATAAGCAAGGAATTGGGGGAAAGGTGTATGGGAAAAGGAGAAAGTTCGTGACGCCACCTGTGGTGTCTGGTGAGACTCACCAGAGCTGCTACAGTCCTCTGAGGCCGGTGGTTGGGCAGCTTAGTTGGTTCTGCTCCCCACAGGTGGAGCGGGGCCTCAGGGCAGCGTAGGTGAAGGGATACAGGACAGAGGGGACCCAGCCGGGTCAAAGGAAGAATAGGCACACACACGACAGTTCACTTCAGTACCTTTACTGGTGGTGTTTTCAGGCATGATCCGGGGTACTGTAGGGTGAAGGGTGCATTTCAGGACTCTCCCCAGTGAGCGGGTGTGGAGCCTCCTGTTTCTTGCCTTTTCCTAGTAAGTTTATGACCTGCATGAAGCTAGGCCTAACTTGGTCTCTGTCTTGCACCTGCTGACCTGGTGGTAGGGCCTTCTGTTGGAGTTCACACTCCCTGTTTTCTTGGGCCTCAGTGACTCCTGACCCTGGTTTTACAGTCAGCTTTTGGTATTCCTGGGACATGTAGTTCGCCAGGGATCCCAGTTGTTTCTGCTGGTCCTAGAGATCCTTGCAGACACGGACCCGGTGTCCAGTAAATGCTTGTGGGGGTGAGCTGGTTAAGCTCCTCTGCCCCCTATGTAGCTCGCTTACTCCACTTGCCTTCGGCCTGCTTGGGTCCCTCACTAGGCTTCACACTGGCAGTAGGCCTCGCTACTCTTCACCGCTCTTATGGCGTCGGCACGCCTTTGGCTCACTACCTGAGCTCAATGAGTCTGCTCCACTGCAGGATGGCTATTGCAGGAGCTCCTCTCAACAGGCTTCCTTCTACAGACTGGATCCTCACAGACTGGAACTAGCTCTGTCCCAGAGGAAACTGTTCTCCAGACTGACTGCCTAGCTCCACCTTGCCTTTTTATATCCCTAACGGGCTCCCTCTGGTGGTCTGAGGTGGAAGGTGGAGGTGTGTGTATGCTATGAGGGCCTCTTGTGGAGGAATCTGTTCATGCACCCCTCTAGGATCTGTGGCACCAATGCACAGCAGGGCGCCACATTTGTATTCAGCCCCCTGTAGTCTACTACCCCTAAATAAAATCGTGAGTGACCAATGAAGTCACATAATGAGTAAACTGAGTCCACCTGCGTACAATTTATTGTCAGTATAACTACAGCTGTTCTGTGAAAATCTCAGAGGTTTATTTGAGAACATTAGGAATCAAACAGCATCATGAAAACCAAGGAATACACCGGTCAGGTCAGAGATAAAGTTATGGAGAAGAGTAAAGCAGGGTTAGGTTATAAAAAAAAATAGCCCAAGCTCTGAACAACTCACGGAGCACAGTTCAATCGATAATAAAAAAAACGTAAGTAGTATGCTACAACTGCAAACCTACCAAGACATGGCCGTCCACCTAAACTGACAGTCCTTGTATGGAGAGCACTAATTAGAGAAGCAGCCAAGAGGCCCATGGTCACTCTGGAGGAGCTGCAAATCCACAGCTCAGGTGGGAGAATCTGTCCACAGGACAACTACTAGTCCAGAAATCTGGTCTTTATGGAAGAGTGGCAAAAATAAAGCGTTTTTTGAAAGCAAGCCGTAAAAAATCTGTATGGAGGAATATGTGGTGCCCATAATAATGTATGGAGGACTATGTGGGGCCCATTATTCTGTATGGAGGACTATGTGAGGCCCATTATTCTGTATGGAGGACTATATGGGGTCCATTATTCTGTATGGAGGACTATGTGGGGCCCATTATACTGTATACCGGTTGACCCGCGATTTTGTCCAAGTTTTTCATTTTGGCTCTCTGAGTTTGAGTTTGGCATCCCTGGTTTAAGTCAAAGGATATCAGAAGAACAATAAGGGTTCACACTGTTTAAAAAAAAATTTTGTGCTCAGGAGGAAAATAGTCCATTAATATCTTAACTAAACCTCCGGCACTAATAAGTGAAAAAACAACTGTATATCATTTCAAGAATTTTTTTTTTAATTCTAAAGAGTGACTGTAACAAGATAATAACCACCAGAACGTTTTGTTTCGGCTAATTGCCTTTATCAAGGTTATCTGTGTCAATGAAAAATATGAATACTACATTTAATATGGTCACACAAATAATAGAGCCATACATATTACATACATATATTTTTTTCCAAACATACATAAAGCTCATATGCCAGGTTGCCAAGTAGTGGGTCACTTATTTTAAGCATAGGCGGTCATATTCAAGCGCAAATTGTACCTATAATATAAAAATAATCAGTAAGAAATCATCCAATGCCATATAATGAAAAAAAGGGGAATTGGCAACTTAGAATTCCAAAGGTATTCATTTCAGAACAAACTAGGAGGTAGAATACTTGGAGAAATAGTGAAATATATGAAAAGTCATAAATATGCCCCAAAGGTAAAAAGAAACTGGAGTCCTCAGAGTGCGTATCAGAGAGTATCAAACTGAGTATATAGCTGTGCAACTTACTTATTTGAATCCAGGAGTATCACCAGGGTGCGTCCATGTGGCATAACTAACAGTCAGTGTGCCGGTGTATGCACATGGGAAATGTGTCCCATTTTATATGCGTCAGAACAGGAAGAGGTAAGTATGAATGGTCAAGGCTGATAGATGTTACCTGGACCACCGCGGCCGAAAGATGCAGTGCAGTCTGCGTTCCACCGTCAGCCGGATGTGACGCGCCGGTATCATACTGAAAGAGAGCGGTGAGTTGCGTTCCACCGTGCGCATGCGCAGTGAACCCAAGGCGCGCTATGTGAAAATAAGACTTGGAACAGGGGAGACTGCATAAATAGATATATGAGAGAGGTGAGAAAGGTGAAAAGTCAAAGGATATTCATGTGTTTGAATGACCATGTCAACGTCCAGATCTAAATCCCATTGAGAATCTGTGGCAAGACTTGCTGTTCACAAACCATCCGCATCCAATCTCACTGAGCTGGAGCTAAGTTGCAAAGAAGAATTGGCAAACATTTTCAGCCTCCAGATGTGCAAACCTGGTAGAGACATACCCCAAAAGACTTGCAGCAGTAATTGCAGTGAAAGATGGTTCTACAGTGTATTGACATAGGGGGGCAGATGACAATTTCCAGATTCATATTTTTAAAATTTTTAGAAAACCATGTATCATTTCCTTTACACGTCACAAATACTTGCTACTTTGTGTTAGTATATCATAAAAAATACCAATTATATATATTTAAGTTTGTGGGTGTAACGTGAACAAAATATGGAAAAGTTCACGGGGAAAGAATACTTTTTCCAGGCACTGTACTTGTCTGTGTCTGGTAGTTCTCACATGAATTCACCATTTCAGAAAAAAGAATAGAGTAAATAAGTTGGTGCAAGAACGAGTAAGTACCAGCAGGGCACTGTGTTCCATCTCTGGGATCCCATATATTTGCACAATTGGTGGACTCCTTAACTCTAACTAGCACTCCAAAAATATAGATGAGGTGGAGAAGTGGTCATACATGCATATGGATATCTCCACAGACTTTTGTAAGAAGTAGTGAAAAACTTGGCTGAAACTTTCCCCTCTCCAATCCGTCCTGAACGTAGCAGCCAGGATCATATTCCTCACCAACCCATACACTGATGCCTCTTCCCTGTGCCAGTCATTGCACTGGTTGCCCATTCAATGTAAACCTATCACTCTTACCCACAAAGCTATCCACGATTCAGCACCGCCCTACATATCCTCCCTCGTCTCAGTCTACCACCCTATACATGCCCTCCGTTCCGCTAGTGACTTAAAACTAAAATCCTCCATAATCCGAACCTCTCACTCTCGTCTTCAAGATTTCTCACGTGCTGCGCCAATTCTTTGGATTGCACTACCCAGGACAATTCGATTAATTCCCAATACCCACAGTTTTAAGCATGCCCTAAAAACCCATTTCTTTAGACTGGCTTATCGCCTCAACACACTTATCTACTGTAACTGTCCCAGTTGGCCCATATTAAAATTTTCTTCAAAATCATGCTCATACCATCCATGCACTGATTAGCCTCTGTCTGTACTGTACACATACTGGCTGGCGACCAGTTCATGTAGTGTTATGTACTTACCCTATTTAGCATATTATGTATTATACAATATTTGTACATTTTACCTTTTGTGTCTCCCCTATTTTCTTATAGACTGTAAGCTTGCGAACAGGACCCTCACTCCTTTTAATATCTGAGTTATGCTTATTCTGTAACATCTGTATTGTCTGTATAAGTCCCCCCTAAAATTGTAAAGTGCTGCGGAATATGTTGGTGCTATAAAAATAAAAATTATTATTATTATTATTATTATTCAGCACCTCACATTATTTGAACTACAGCAAATATGGGTCCCTATTCTCCCGATAGGTGCTAGGTTGCTCTTCCAGGACTTCTACATATCAAACATTTGTACCATATACGTTCTATGTGCCATTATCTCAGATGATAATACACCTTTAAGTTTTATTGTAGCCCTTGGGATTGGTTCTATCTCTATAGCTAAGCTGTGAACTGTGACATTCTATCACTATCCAGAATGACCCTAAAATAGCTGCTTCATTTCCTGCTTCTGCTTTTATGCAGGCTATGATAGTCCCTTTTTATTTGTTGTGTTATGTAATGTGATGTGATAACTGCAAACCTGCCCCACGTCATTTGATCCTTCGGTCGCTGATGTAATCTTCTACATTGTATAAAATCACAGCAGCCATTTTAGGCAACTTTTGCAAAGCTAATCGTAGATTGTTCGAATTCCCTGAGTTCAGCAACTTTAAGCTTGTGGGCTCCAATGCAAATTCTCCACTAGGGGACTCAACCATCACGACTCTTTGATAGGATTTGTGTACTCATATGATACAAAGGTAACTTTTGGTCCACCTGAACTCCAGGTTCGACTGAAGCCCTACACCCACTATAGTTACGCCCCTGCTTATAACTATCCCTTTTAGTGCAAATTACTCCCATCTCCTGCATCTACTTTTCTGCAGTACTTAAGTAATTGGCAGTAACTTTCTGAACCATTCAATTCTGGGACAGCTTTTCATGGACCTACTTTCCCAGAACTACTACTACTCCCTCAGGAAATCGACAGGAAAAAATAAAAGTCTCTCATATCTCTGGGAGTACTTGTAGATCACAGACAAAATATCAGCATGCAATGTCAGTAGGTGGCTTCTAAAGCCAGCAGGATATAGTCATGTATTAAAAGTATCATGAACTTGTAGGACAGAGACGTAATATTACCACTTTACAAAGCGTAAGTGCGGCCTCATCTGGAATATGCAGTTTAGTTATCGGTACCAGTTCATGGAAAGGATGTCCTGGACTGCGAAAAAGTAGAAGGAAGAGCAACAAAACTGGTAAGGGGCATGGAGGATCTTTGTTAAGAGGAAAGACTAAGGGAATCTGTCACAAGGTTTTTTTTACACCTAATCTGATAGCAGCATAATGTAGAGCCAGAGACCTTGACTCCAGCGATGTGTTACTTACTGGGCTGCTTAGTGTAGTTTTAATAAAATCACTGTTTTATCAGGAGGAGATTATCATTAGAGGATTAGTAAACTTGCTGCCAGGTAGTCCAGCATATTCATGAGCTCTGTGTACACTGTACATGAGCAGAAAGCTGCCAATCAGTGATAGGGGTGGGGTTTTAGAGAGCTCAGCATTCAAAGAACTGCTAGATCTGCAGCAGATAAAACTGTGATTTTATCAAAATTATATTGTAAAGGATGTGGCACCCCAGGGGTCTGGTTTCCACAGTAATAGCAATATTACGTCTGTGAGCAGGTGGGAGTTTTCCTGGTCAGACATCCTATGCATGCCACACCTCCTGCCCAGTCCTGGGAGGGGAAGAACTTCCCCTATATAAAACTAGGGCTGAGGCAGGGTTAGAGAGAAAGAGCAGAGAACACAGACAGAGACACAGTCTGGTCTGTAGTGGAGCAGCTTTAGGAACAAGAAAGATCAGGAGCTCTGTGGGAGCTGTGCTAAAAGAGATCAGGGGCTGGAAGCTGTAGAGCTCGCCCTGATTGAAGAGCTCTTACCGGACCCGGAGTCCGAGGCTGTGGGGACTAATCCTTACCCAGCAGCAGAAACCGCCCGGCAGGGGATTTCAGGTCCTCTGGCCAAGAAACCCGAAGGCACGGTCACACGCAAGGGACCAGCACCGCGACGTGGAGCGGAAGCTACCAAAAGGCCCCGAGTCACCGGCCATACGGGTGAGCACCACACGGTACACTCAGGGACGTGGGCTACTTTTACCAGCCTCTAGCAAGGTAGCCAGAAGAGTACGATTAGTTGGGGAGGCCTACAACTCCGCCTGGCCAGGGGAGATCCCATCTGCTCGCGGACTGACCAGGCCCCGATCGCTAGCCAGTACTCCGGGAGGGTCTACCTTTGCCCCCAGTAAAGACCCTGAACTACACCGCACCGTCTCCGAGTGTTTCATCATCCACGTCCGCTGCCCTGAGGCCATACCCCTCCCGTTGGGGGTTATACCATCCAGGCTGCACAACCGTACCACCGGCCTCAGCGGTCTGCCCTGCAGCGGCGGTTTCATAACCGCACTCAACGGGTGGCGTAGTCGAACATTCTAACATCTACTGCTAAATACTGCCACTCAGTTTGACTCCCTGGGCACGGACCGGGTCACCGCCACGAGACTACTACCCCCATCTGATCCGGCTCCGGGTAGGCCCCCGCGTGCGCAACGCTACTCAGCACAGGCCCAGGGGCGCGTCAACTTTTGGCGTAGTCGGCAGGATTCCGTGCCCGCAACCACCGGGTACTGCGCGCCTGAAAAAGAGACTTTTAAACTTACCTGTGGTGAAGATTCCCGCCATCCGACGCCATCTTCTACCTCCTTCCCGCCATCCGTGGAGTTTTCCCGCCGTTGGACGCCATCTTCTGCCTTCTTCCCGCCATCCGTGGAGTTTTCCCGCCGTTGGACGCCATCTTGAAGATGCCGCGAGGGAAGAAGAGGGGCGTGGACTCCGAAAAGCCCGCGAGAACTGAAGCCCCGCCTCGCGTTCGGACGTTGCGTAAGGTCCTGGAAGGAGCCCAGCAGACGCCGACGTCATAGAAGCGCGACGGAAGGTCCTCGACCCTGACAATCCACTGCGGAGCCGCGGCCTACGGAAGAGGATCATCGCAAGGTAGGCCACGGTCCACTAGGGGGGAGGAGGATGTCGGATACGGAGGAGAGCTTCACTGCCACAGCCACTGCCAGCGCCACTGCTGCTGCGGTCATGCCTTTCACGATGCCCTATATCCCGGGGGCAGCCTGGCTACCCCAGTACTCAGGGGAGTCACATACCCTGAATGACTTTAGAGAAAAGCTGGATAGCCTCTTCCAGCTGTACCCCCTCACAGAAGAGCAAAAAGTGAGCATCCTGGTGGCCCAACTAACCGGGGCAGCCCAAAGGGAGGTAAAGTCCTGGCCACCTGGGAGGAGGACTGTCGCAGGGATATTAACCCGGCTGAAGGACACCTTTGATACCCGCACCTCAGCTGAGATTAAGCTTAGATTCTACGGGTGCAAACAGCGAGCACATGAGAGTATAAGAGACTATGCTTTAAACCTACAAGAGGCCCTGAGAGCCATTAAGCAGACCGACCCTGACGGCGTGGGAAACGAGGACAGGCTGTTGACCGAACAATTTATAGAGGGACTATATTGCAATGCCCACCGAACCCAGTTGCGGGCAATGGCCTTACAGGATCCTCATCTGGACTTTGCACAGTTCAAGGACAGAGCCATCCGGGTGCTCCGAGAACCGGCACCGGGTGGCGTTGTGACCCACAGGCGCCCTACTACCGCTTACCACCAGGAGGCGGCGCCCTTGTCGGCAGGGCCTGTGGGAGCTGATGCGCTGGCTTTGAACAATGACCCGGCTCCAGACCTGCACCATCAGGTCCAAGAGCTAGCTAAAAGCGTTGCTGCGCTAACCCGAACTGTGCAGTCGTTACAGGTTTCTGCTCCAGGGAAGATCCAGCTGGCATCCGGACCGGAGGACATCCCGTGGCGTCGACCAAGGAGGACCCCACCGGCCAGAGGAAGACCCAGCGACTGATACAACGAGGACGGACAACCCATCTGCCGCCGCTGCAATCAACCCGGACATATGGCAAGGTACTGTCCTTTAAACTGGCACAACCTAGGGTAGAGGGCCAACCCCTAGGAATAAGATCACCGGGCCCATCGAACTGGCGTGACAAATATGTGGGAGGACGTCCAGTCTTGCCTGTGGTACTGGATGGCATTCCTATGAGTGCCCTACTTGACACCGGGTCACAGGTCACCACCATCCCGTACGTGCTCTTCAAGCAGTACTGGAATGACTCGGATATAACCCGCTACCCTGACGACGACTTGAGTATCATCGCCAGCAATGGTCAACCCGTGCCACAGATCGGATTCAAAGAGATGACCATTAAAATCGGTAGAGTCGAACTGGCAGCACAGGGACTGATCATTGTAGACATTGACAAGCGCGAGAGTCACCCAAAGATAACGCTAGGAACTAATGTGATTGAAAATTGTCTTGCAGAGGTGATTTTCATTTTACAGCAGGTTGCCAAGAACGCCAGCTCCGGCCAGCAGCGAGTGCTCCAAAAAGAGATCCGGGCACTGATGCGACGGCAACAGGTGGAACTCTCCGGTGGTGAGATTGGAAGTGTGAGAATGTGTGACCCTTTCCCTATTGCCATGCCCCCAAAAAGTGAAATGATGATTTGGTGCCGGGCAGCTATTGGTCTAAGAGGTAGAGACTACCAAGCAATGGTAGAACCCGTCTACTCAGACAGTAGGCCCACCATTCTGACAGCACGGGGGGTGGTTGATGTACGCCATGGGAGGGTGCCCGTTCGCATAATAAACATCGGGAAGAGAGAAGTACACCTGCCCCGGTATGCCACGCTAGCTAAATTGTTCACCATAAACCAGAATGCTGTACAGGCCGTGGAACCCTTGCCTCCATCTCAACCAGAGGAAGGTAACGGCTCTAACAAACCAATGGAGGACTGGTGTCAGCAACTACATCTGGGTACTGACTCCACTCCCTCACACCAGAAACAAGGAGTCTATCGGGTGGTTCAAGAGTACGAGAGAGTGTTTAGTAAACACCCGTTAGACTTCGGGCGAGTAAAGGGGGTAGAACACCATATCCCCACGGGAGACCATCCTCCCATAAAGGAGAGATACCGACCCGTACCCCCTGCACACTACCAACACGCCAAGGGGATGCTTAGAGACATGAAGGAGGCTGGGGTAATCAGGGATAGCTGTAGCCCCTGGGCAGCTCCACTAGTCTTGGTTAAAAAGAAAGACAACACCATGAGAATGTGTGTAGATTACCGGAAAATCAACCGTATCACACACAAAGATGCGTACCCCTTACCAAGGATAGAGGAGTCTTTGGCTGCTTTAAAATCTGCTAACTTCTTCTCTACTTTGGATCTCACTAGCGGGTACTGGCAGGTTCCTGTAGCAGAGGCGGACCGGGAGAAGACCGCATTCACCACCCCGATGGGACTTAGCGAGTTTACCTGCATGCCGTTCGGACTCTGCAACGCACCAGGAACCTTCCAACGGTTGATGGAATGCTGTCTGGGACACCGAAACTTCGAGACGGTCCTGTTATACCTGGACGATGTCATCGTCTACTCCAAGACCTACGAGGACCACCTGAAACACCTGGCAGAAGTGTTCGATGCCCTGGCAAACTACGGCCTAAAGGTGAAACCCTCCAAGTGTCACCTCCTGAAACCAAGGGTGCAGTACCTGGGACACGTGGTGAGTGCTGACGGAGTGGCTCCCGACCCTGATAAGATCACCGCAATTAAGGAATGGCCAAGCCCCTCCAGCGTAAAGGAAGTGCGGCAGTTCCTCGGGTTGGTAGGCTACTACCGAAGATTCATTCCCGGTTTCACCAAAAAGGCAGCTCCTATGCAGGACCTCCTGATAGGCCAGTCCAGGAAGGCCAAGAACCAGAAGCCGCCCTTCAGATGGGAGAAGTTGGAAGAAGAGTCCTTCCGCCAGCTGAAGATGGCCCTCACGGGGGATGAAATCCTAGCTTACCCTGATTACAGCCAGCCCTTTATCCTCTACACCCACGCAAGTAACATCGGGCTAGGAGCCGTACTGTCCCAGATCCAGCAGGGGAAAGAACGGGTAATTGCTTACGCCAGCCGAAAACTGCGACCCACCGAAAGAAACCCTGAGAATTACAGCTCATTCAAGCTAGAGTTCCTGGCAGTGGTGTGGGCAGTCACCGAACGCTTTAAGCACTACCTCGCCTCTTCCCGGTTTACCGTGTACACGGATAACAACCCGTTGACACATCTGGACACAGCAAGACTCGGTGCCCTGGAGCAGAGATGGATGGCCCGCCTGTCCAACTTTGAGTTCACAATCAAATACCGGGCAGGACGCTCCAATACCAACGCGGATGCCTTGTCCAGAATGCCAAACCTACCGGACGTGGGGGAAGATCCAGAGGGACTGGAAGAAGTTGAGCTTCCCGCGTTCCACCGGCATGGGACTATCCAGTATTCCCACTGTGTAAGGAGTAAGCAATCCGCTACGTTCAACCCCTTACCTCATTACAACTGGGCGGAAACGCAAGACAGTGACCCCGCCGTCCGACTGGTGAAGGAGATGCTGACTCAGCCAGATGCCCACCTTGACCCAGACGCTCCGGAGGAGGCCAAGCAACTGTGGATTGAGAAGAGTCGACTGTTCCTTTACAAGGGGAAGTTGTGCCGCAGAATGGTTAACTCCCGGACGCATGAACTGGTCTGGCAAGTAGTGGTGCCAAGAAGAGACGCCGCTATGGTACTGGAGGCATACCACGACGGAGCTGGGCACTTCGGATGGAAGAAGCTGGAGTTCCTGCTGCGCGGGCGGTTCCACTGGGTAGGCATGAGAGGAACCATCAAGAGGTGGTGCAGAGACTGTGGACCGTGCCACCTAAGAAGGAAGGACCGTGCCAGCCAGAAGACTCCCTTGCAGCCCATCATCTCCCGACAGCCACTGGAACTGGTAGCCCTGGACCATGTGAAACTGGCTCCAAGCAGATCTGGGTATGTCTACGCCCTCACAATCGTAGATCATTACTCCCGGTTCCTGGTGGTGGTCCCGGTCAAGGACTTAACGGCTCAAACAGCAGCTAGAGCCTTCCAGCAGCACTTCTGCCGTCCACACGGATACCCAGAGCAGGTGCTGACGGACCAAGGACCTGCCTTTGAAGCGGAAGTCTTCCAGGAGTTCTGTACTCTGTATGGCTGCCGGAAGATAAGAACAACACCCTATCATCCGCAAACCAATGGGCTCTGCGAGAAAATGAACCAGGTGGTGATAGATCTTCTGAAAACATTGCCCCTGGAAGAACGCAGTCTGTGGCCTGAGAAACTGCCTGATCTGGTGGACCTATACAACCACATCCCGGTAGGTTCTACCAACTGTACCCCGGCTTACCTAATGAGAGCAAGACCTGGTAAGCTTCCTGTTGATCTGGAGATGGGAGTCCTGACACCCGAGGACACTTCACCAGAAGCAGACTGGGACACGGAAAGGCAGCAGCAGTACCGGAAAGTACAGGAGAGCGTGGAGCGAAGTCTCTGTCAAGCTAGAGAAAGACAGGAGAAGACTTACAACCAGTATGCTCCCGCTGTTCCCCTGGTACCTGGAGAGCAGGTCTTGAAGAGGAAGAGAC
This sequence comes from Phyllobates terribilis, assembly GCF_046119375.1. Taxonomy (NCBI): domain Eukaryota; kingdom Metazoa; phylum Chordata; class Amphibia; order Anura; family Dendrobatidae; genus Phyllobates; species Phyllobates terribilis. Next base: position 1,637,184 of record NW_027362957.1, read on the forward strand.
GCCTCCACAAGTTGGACGACCAGTGGGAGAAGGACCCGTACACCGTACTTCCCTCAAGCCATGAGAACCCGAAAGTCTGCATAATCAGTAAGGACGGAGGAGAAACCACAGCCATTGTCTCCCGAGATCACCTGAAGAAGTGTCCCGAACAGCTACGAAGCCCTGAAGAAGAGCAAGAAGACCCTCGACCCGCAGAGGAAAGGGAAGATATGGTCAGTACTGTGCTCGGAGACTTTCCTCGGTCTTGGACTCAAGTCAATGGCGCTGTTGTGGTACCCGTCCTCACCTTCCTCCAACCAGCATCTCAAGTACCTACGGAGAGACAGGTAGAGCTGGAAGAGCAGCCGGTCCAGGAGGCAGAAGACCCCACACAAGCAGACCAGGAGGATCAACCCTCTGCTTATAGTGAGCCTGCCGTACCCCTAGTGAGCCAAAGAGCCCGTAGACAGCTGCCCAGTTTACCTTTGACAGCTCCTACACCCCGTAGCTCAGGACCAGTCAGTCAGCTCCGTAGGTCCACAAGGGTCACTAAAGGCCAGTTGCCCGTACGTTGGAGGATCTAAGTGTTTAAACTGTTTATTTGTATTTACCTGTTTTCTGTTATTTGTAAATAATTGTGTATTTTTAGTTATTTTATAGGTGTCGTTTAGGGATTATCCGGAATCCTTTGTACATATGTTGGAGCGTAACCCAGGAAAGGACTAAGACTGTTAAGGACTCGGGGCAGGACAGACCCCTACCTGGTTACGTCTCCCGGTGTCTTGGTGAAATGGACACCTTTGTTTTCTTCAAAGACTGCACCCGGTTGCGGACACGCCGTGACCATCCTAATGTGTTTTTCTTTATTGTACTGTTTCTGTTTTTACTTGTTATGTTTTACAAAAATATGTTTAGTCCCGGAGTACTAAATTTCACCAGGGGGGAATGTGGCACCCCAGGGGTCTGGTTTCCACAGTAATAGCAATATTACGTCTGTGAGCAGGTGGGAGTTTTCTTGGTCAGACATCCTATGCATGCCACACCTCCTGCCCAGTCCTGGGAGGGGAAGAACTTCCCCTATATAAAACTAGGGCTGAGGCAGGGTTAGAGAGAAAGAGCAGAGAACACAGACAGAGACACAGTCTGGTCTGTAGTGGAACAGCTTTAGGAACAAGAAAGATCAGGAGCTCAGTGGGAGCAGTGCTAAAAGGAATCAGGGGCTGGAAGCTGTAGAGCTCGCCCTGATTGAAGAGTTCTTACCGGACCCGGAGTCCGAGGCTGTGGGGACTAATCCTTACCCAGCAGCAGAAACCGCCCGGCAGGGGATTTCAGGTCCTCTGGCCAAGAAACCCGAAGGCACGGTCACACGCAAGGGACCAGCACCGCGACGTGGAGCGGAAGCTACCAAAAGGCCCCGAGTCACCGGCCATACGGGTGAGCACCACACGGTACACTCAGGGACGTGGGCTACTTTTACCAGCCTCTAGCAAGGTAGCCAGAAGAGTACGATTAGTTGGGGAGGCCTACAACTCCGCCTGGCCAGGGGAGATCCCATCTGCTCGCGGACTGACCAGGCCCCGATCGCTAGCCAGTACTCCGGGAGGGTCTACCTTTGCCACCAGTAAAGACCCTGAACTACACCGCACCGTCTCCGAGTGTTTCATCATCCACGTCCGCTGCCCTGAGGCCATACCCCTCCCGTTGGGGGTTATACCATCCAGGCTGCACAACCGTACCACCGGCCTCAGCGGTCTGCCCTGCAACGGCGGTTTCATAACCGCACTCAACGGGTGGTGTAGTCGAACATTCTAACATCTACTGCTAAATACTGCCACTCAGTTTGACTCCCTGGGCACGGACCGGGTCACCGCCACGAGACTACTACCCCCATCTGATCCGGCTCCGGGTAGGCCCCCGCGTGCGCAACGCTACTCAGCACAGGCCCAGGGGCGCGTCAAAGGACATATTGATATTCATGGTATAGCAACTCCATGTTGTCTGCTTGTTTCAAAATCATGTTATTATCACTCCTTGCATAACATACTTCTTTCCTGCTTTTCTCATGCTTTACATGGAACTTTCTCACACTAACTTTTTATCTCAAGAACATTTTGTCAGACACCCGCTCCTGTTATCTAACTAGTCTAGGCCAGGATTGACCTTGTACATTTCCATCGTGCTTCGAACTAACGATGATAATATGACCATATATGTGTTTCCGTAATAATTGCACTAACACGGCTGTAGGGGATTGGCTATTGATAAACTCAAAACAATATCAAATGCTAAGCAAAATAAATGGAATCAGAGATTCTTTGAATCCTCCCATACAGAGCATTGCCTCCGTTTGGTTTTCTGTGGATTGCGCAATCAACATAATAATTTGACACTCACTTGGTCAACCGTGAAGGGTTATTGCCCTCCCTCAACAATATCAAGCAGCTCTGTAAGTGATACATCGTTAGAATCAGGGTCCCTGCCTCTATATTATATGCTGTTCTCAGATGGGGTAGCAAAAACCTAGTGACAGATTCCCTTTAACTCTTGACCCAGACTTTTTTTTTGTGCTTTCATTTTTTCATCCATTTGTTCCAAGAACCACAGGCTTTTTTTGGAGGATGAGTTGTAGTTTTATATGTCACTACTCATTTTATCATAAAATATATTGAAAAAGCGAAAAAAAAAGTGGGGTAAAATGGTGTTAAAAATGAAATTCCATAATTTGTGTGTATGTGTGGCATTCAGTGTGCAGTAAAAATTACCTGTCAATATGATTTTCCAGGTCAGTATGAATAAGGCAATACTAATCTAAAAGGGGATCTGTCATCATTTTTTTCACCTTGATTCAAGGGATGTGTCACTTACTAGGCCGCTTGCTGTAGTTTTAATATAATCACTATTTTACCAGCAGGAATATATCACTAGTACACCTGCTACCAGGTAGTCCTCCATATTCATGAGCTATGTATATCCCTGTCCCTCACTGATTAATTGATTTTGCCTTTGCACAGTGTACACAGAAAGCAGCTAATCAGTGGTTTGGCGGGGTTATACAGAGCTCCGCATTCAGAGAACTGGTAGATCTGCAGCAGATAAAATAGTATATTTATCAAAACGGCAGCACACAGCCCAGTAAGTGATACAGGTGCATCTCACAAAATTAGAATATTATCAAAAAGTTAATTTATTTCAGTTCTTCAATCCAAAAAGTGAAACTCATATATTATAAAGATTCATTACAAACAGAGTGATCTATTTCAAGTTAATGTTGATGATTATGGCTTACTGCCAATGAAAACACAAAAGTCATTATCTCAGTAAATTAAAATAATTAACAAAAAACACCTGCAAAGGCTACCTAAGCATTTAAAAAGGTCCCTTAGTCTGTTTCAGTAGGCTCCACAATCATGGGGAAGACTGTTGACTTGACAGATGTCCTGAAGGCAGTCATTGACACACTCCACAAGGTCCCAGATTTACAATTTTCATTTGGAAATCAAGGTCCCAGAGTCTGGAGGAAGAGTGGAGACAGGCCCAGAGTCAGCACCCGGGCAAATGCCGGGGCCCTGAGCAGGCGGGGCAGGGGCCCACTCGCTGTCGGGCACCCGGCATGCTATGGGGCCCGTGAGCGGAGGAGTGTGGTGCCAGCGCCCGCGAGTGGGTTCCCCCCGCTTGCTCAGGGCCCAGACACAATACTTACCTCTCCCAGTGCCTCCACAGCACTGGTCTCTTCCGTCTCTTGACTGTGACATCTTAGGTCAGAGGACGCGATGACGTCTTTCCAGCGCGCCCTGTGCTGAGCAGTCACAGTGCAGACAGCGGGAAGACACCAGCGACGCTGAGGAGTCCGGAGCAGCGGCAGCAGGAGAGGTGAAGTGAGTATTTGATTATTTTATTTTTTTTATGTATGGAGGCATGGGGCATTATATGGGGCCCATACAGGATGGAGCCCATACTGGATGGAGCCCATACAGAATGCAGCAATCTATGGGACCCATACAGGATGGAGCCCATACAGAATGGAGCAATATATGGGGCCCATACAGGATGGAGCAATCTCTGGGGCCCATACAGGATGGAGCAATATATATGGCCCATACAGGATGGAGCATTATATGGAGCCCATACAGGATGGAGCATATATGGAGCCCATACAGGATGGAGAATTATATGGGGCCCATACAGAATGGAGCATTATGTGGGGCCCATACAGGATGGAGCATTATATGGGGCCCATACAGGATGGAGCTTTATATGGGGCCCATACAGGATGGAGCATTATATGGGGCCCAGCCTGCATGAAGCATTTTATGGGGGCCAGTATACTGTATGGAGCATTATATGGGGGCCAGTATCCCGTATGAAGCATTATATGGGGCCCATAATACTGTATGGAGGACTATACTGTCCGCTCTGCACTGTGCGCTGCGAGGATTCACCATTTTCTGAGATATTGTAGAATTTACGATAGATATCACTCATATAATGTAAGAAGGGAGTGAAATCTTTGGCATTGTACTATACCTATATTTCTCTGCCGCATCTGTGCATCATGAATCATGAATCGTGGTATGTGCTAAAGGGACCCACTGAGACTCTTTCGCCCGGGGCCCACGAAAACCTGGAGCCGGCCCTGAGTGGAGAGGCACATAATCCAAGCTGCTTGAGGTCTAGTGTGAAGTTTCCACAATCGGTGATGGTTTGGGGAGCCATGTCATCTGCTGGTGGAGGTCCACTGTGTTTTATCAAGACCAAACTCAGCGCAGCCGTCTACCAGGACATTTTACAGCCCTTCATGCTTCCCTCTGCCGACAAGCTTTTGGGAGATGGAAATGTCATTCTCCAGCAGGACTTGGCCCCTGTCCACACGGCCAAAAGTACCAATACCTGGTTTACACACAACAGTATCACTGTGCTTGATTGGCAGCAAACTCGCCTGACCTAATCCCCATAGAGAATCTATTATAGAGAATCTATGGGGTATTGTCAAGAGGAAGATGAGAGACCCCAGACACAACAATGCAGACGAGCTGAAGGCTGCTATCAAAGCCACCTGGGCTTCCATAACACCTCAGCAGTGCCACAGGCTGATCGCCTCCATGCCACATTGCCGCATTGATGCAGTAATTGATGCAAAAGGATCCCCGACCAAGTATTGAGGGCATTTACTGAACAGACATTTCAGATTTTAAAATCATTTTTCAAGCTGTTGTTATAAAGTATTCTAATTTACTGAGATAATGAGTTTTGTGTTTTCATTGGCTGTAAGCCATAATCATCAACATTAACAGAAATAAACACTTGAAATAGATCACTCTGTGTGTAATGACTCTATATAATATATGAGTTTCACTTTTTGTATTGAAGAACTGAAATAAATTAACTTTTGATAATATTCTAATTTTGTGAGATGCACCTGTACATAACCAGAATTAGGGTCTCTGCCTCTACATCGTGCTGCTCTCAGATGAAGTAGCAAAATCTGGGTGACAGATTCCCCTTAAGAAAAAAAATTAGAACAAACATATCTATATTATATATATATATATACAGTTGAAACCAGAAGTTTACATACACTATATAAAAAGACACATATGCAGGTTTTTCTCAATATCTGACATGAAATCAGAATAAACCATTCCCATTTTAGGTCAATTAGGATTACCATAATGTTTAATATTTGCAAAATATCAGAATAATGAAAGAGAGAGAGAGAATGTTTTAAGGCATTTTTATTACTTACTGCAAAGTCAAAAGTTTACATACATTTCATTATTATTTGGTTTTCATTACCCTTAAACTGAATGACTTGTGTCAAACGTTCGGGATATCCTTCCACAAGCTTCTCACAATAGTTGGTCGGAATTTGGGCCCATTCCTCCTGACAAAACTGGTGTCACTGATCCAGGTTTGTAGGTCGCCTTGCTCACACCTGCATTTTCAATAGGATTGAGATCAGGGCTTTGTGATGGCCACTCCAAAACATTGACTTTATTATCCTTAAGCCACTTTGTTACCATTTTGGCAGTATGCTTTGGGTCATTGTCCATTTGGAAGATCCATTTCCGCCCAAGCTTTAACTTTCTGGCTGATGTCTTGAGATGTTGCTTCAGTATTGCCACATAATCTTCTTTTCTCATGATGCCATCTATTTTGAGAAGTGCACCTGTCCCTCCTGCAGCAAAACAATCCCACAACATGATGCTGCTACCCCTGTGTTTCACAGTTGGGATGGTGTTCTTAGGCTTCCAAGCTTCTCCCTTTTTCCTCCAAAAGTAACGATGGTCATTATCCTCAAAAAAGTTAAATTTTAGTTTCATCAGACCACAGGACAAATCGCCAAAAATTAAGGTATTTGTTCCTGTGTGCATTTGCAAACATTAATCTGTTTTTTTATCTTTCTTTTGGAGTAATGGCTTCTTCCTGGCAGAGTGGCCTTTTAGCCCATGTTGATACAGTACTCGTTTCACTGTGGATATTGACACAATCTTACCAGCTTCCGCCATCATCTTCACAAGATCTTTTGCTTTTGTCCTTCCTGAGCGGTATGATGGCTGGACATTCCCATCTTGTTTGTACTTGCATATAATTGTTTGTACAGATGAACGAGGCACCTTCAGGTATCCTGAAAATGTACCCAAGGATAAGCCAGACATATGCAAGTCCAAAATTCTCTTTCTGATATCTTGGCTGATTTCTTTAGACTTTCCCATGATGCTACACAATAAAGCAGTGTGTTTCAGGTGTGCATTAAAATACATCCACAGGTGTGTCTCTAATTAACTGAGATGTTGCCAAAAAAAGCTTCCAAACACATGACATCATCATATGGGCAGTCCAGAATTGTTTAAAGGCATAGTAATCTTAGTGTATGTAAACTTTTGACTTTGCAGTAAGTAATAAAAATGCCTTAAAACATTCTCTCTCTCCCATTATTCTGGCATTTGGCAAATATTAAAAATTATGGTAATCCTAATTGTCGTGCTGGCGGAGGATACATCTACCCGCAAATATTTTGCTACTAAGATCATCAGCAAAAGAGCCCTGCTTGCTTCCGGTGATGCTTCTGGGATGGTGGAGCGACGGGTTTTACAGCTGGCATCTGGGAGCCCCTTCCTTGTCCGCGCAGACTTCGCATTCCAGACCAAGGTAAGATCTCCATTACTTAAGCCCCTTCCCAACACTGACAATTCTCATCTTTGCACTTTACTTTTTTCCCTCCCCTTCTTCCAAGAGCCATATCTTTTTTGCTTTTCCATCACCATAGCGTATGAGGGATTGCGTTTTGCAGGATGAGTTGTAATTTCAAATTCCAAATTCATTGAAATGGTGAAAAAAAGAAAGAAGAAAAAAAGCAACTCCACCATTGATTTTTTTCTTTTGTTCATGTGGTATTCATCGTGCAATAAAAATGACTGGGTAAAATGAATCTCCAGGTCTGAACATTTACTAAGACCCCAAACTTGTCTATTTTTTTTTTAAATTTAAGTGATGAAAAAAATGTGAACATTGTAAATAAAAAACATTGGGTTTGTGCGTCCATTTTCTAAGACCTGCAAATGTTTTATTCTTTTTTTTGTGAGGTGGGGAGATGTTTTGATCACATTTTATTGCCTTTTGTTAGGAAAGTGTGTCGGCCAAAAACACACTTAATTGAATATTTTGATAATAATATAATTATTTTTTTTTATACTTAATAAAGGAAAAGGGTTGATTCAAATTATTATAAGTTTTTATTTGGTTTATATTTTTGACACTTTTTTATGTATGTTTACTTTATTTTTTCAGTCCTCTTATGGAATTTAAAGGGGTTTTTCCACAAACAAAGTACATTTTAACTAATAGATCTTGGAGTAAAAATAAGTTCTACAATTGGATGGGTTAAAAAAATGTTCCTGTGCTGAGATAATCTTATAAATGTGCCCCTGGTTTGTACTGTGTAATGGATGTGTCTGACCTTACAGGGCCATGGTCTGATCATACCACAGCTCCTGGGCAGGGGAGGACACAAAAGAGTATACAGACATTACAACACGGGATCACAGCTGATTCATTTTGTGAGGTAAAACATTTTGCTGTCTGTTTTTAAGCAATATTTTTCCTGAAAGAAATAATCATTTGTGATCCTGTCTGTATCCTCTTTTGCTTCCTCCTGCCCAGGAGCTGTGGTATGATCAGACCATTGTCCAGCACGGTCAGACACGGCCATTACACAGTACACAGCAGGGGCACATTTATAAGATTATCTCAGCACAGGAACATTTATTTTTACACTCATCCTAGTAGTTCTCATAGTCAGCTGCCATGATAACCCATCCGCAGCCAGTGATCAGTGTAACAGCAGCGATCAGAACAATCTCTGATGGCTGCGGTTACAGATGCCGGCTGTGTACAGGCATCTCCCTGTAGAACCGCGAGCAAAACGCCTGTGGGTGGAGGTCACACAGCCCTACCCCGCTCATGCCATACTGCCTCTGGATTTGGCTAATCCCATCTTTATTTCTTCATTATATCCTGATATTTATTCTTATGTTGGCCAATGACTTTTGCACTATGTACATTATTACGGCCATGTATTCAAGTTATGTGTCACAAGAATTATATGAGATTTTTCCTATTTGTTATATTAGATGTACTGTTTTTCTCTTTGATGTTATTCTGGTATATACATATATATATCTGCACATGCACTTTATGTATTTAATATATCGATGGTGTTAATTTACTTGTATTCATGTATTTACTGGATGAAATCCAATATATGTGCATCCTAGGGAGAACCACTATTCAATACATAGGCTGTGTCTCTACACCCCACGTGTGTTTTAATGTATAGTTGTCAATTACATGTTTTTTAACGTATTTTTCTATGTCTGATCACTGATTTATCCAAATAAAGAATTTACTCCATTATGTCTGCTGTATTATTTAATCCTTACTGGATTGTTGTAGGTCATTTCATACTTGAATTGTGGTCCAGTGGACCTTAATGATTATACACATGTATTTTTTTTCCTGAATGTGCAGCTATACCCCATTCATTGTCGGTGTTATGTGTACAGGCATCTGCCCAGTATGATGCGGGCTCAGCTCCTGAACCTGCTCCATACATAGAGACCTGACATTGGAGGAGCTATTACATCATATGTCGGCAAACGCTTTTCTGCCTCCTTTATAAGTTAGCAGTGGGAGAGCATGATAAAAAGGCTTACCTACCCCCCGAGACCGACTTTAGCTCTTAGGCCACGGCCCCACTATCAGTATTTGGTCAGTATTCGGTCAGTATTTTTTCTCAGGAGTGGGAGCCAAGACCAGGAGTGGGTGATAAATGCAGAATTGGTGACTTGTTTCTATTATACCTTTTTCTGATTGTTCCTCACCTGGTTTTGGCTTTGGGGTGACAGCTAATATTTTAACAATAGTAGGGGTAACATTAGGCCTTATTCAGAAATACTGTCTGTTATTAAAATTGGCTTTGTTATCAATAGTAATAAAACCTCAATTTTTTTATTTTTTTTATTTTATTTTTAAAAAGCAGATTTATCAGCCATCACCCCAAGATTCCCCTGATTCTTTAGGTCATGGTGCTCTTTGGATGACAGCTAATATGTCTAGAGTTTACAGTAGGATGCACTGGTCCATGTTTATAGACGTCACAATGATTTAGTAACGTGCGGCATTGTACTCATTACACTGAGCTCTGACTTCTTGGGATGGGTAACAAGGACATTTTTGGGGTAAATGAGGCCCAATATACCCCTTACTATAGATTATTACATTTTTCGCAGTGTTCCCTCATCTGTATAATAACATCTTAGGTCTTGATGCTCCTAGGGAAACCACTAATATTAGTATCATTTGGAAAAAAACAGAGAAACTAGGAGTTTCTTATGCAAAGATATGACAAAATCTTTATTAAATACACATGTATACATAATAGCAAATAGACAATAAAGACAAAAACAGTGTGCATAGGGGTAAGTGTAAGGAAACCCCCCAGGGGAAAACCAATCAGAGATTATATATAGCTCTATGCAAGGTATAGGCTGGGAAAAGCGGGGTGTTTTAGGCTAGTGGTAACAGGTTGACCCAGGTAATCTATATAGGGCAAGTGGTGAGAGTATAAGCACTAAGTGTGCCACTAAAATACCAACTCCCAGGGCCACCATCAGCAAATGTATAAGTATCAGAATAATGGACCAAAGGGCCTATGACCGCTTACCCTAAATTGTAGTATCCCAAGGACCCTCAGACCGGTGGCTAGGGTGGTTTAGCTTCTTCCCAGGGAAACCACTAATATTAGTATTATTTACAGTATGGGGTAAATTATCACATGAATGTAAGCATCAAATCCATTTAGTAGCCCTTGGACATTGAAGACCATCTCTGAGACCAGCACAGTTGTAATATGTGATATGTCTGTTTACATGTATTTTTCTGTATGTCTTCAAATATGTTTATGTCTGTATGTGTCTTTGTATATGTCTGTATATGTTTCTGCGACCTGTATATGTGCAGGTCTGCATGTGTATGTGTGTGACTGCATGTGTGTGTGTATGTGGCTGCGTGTGTGTGTATGTGTGTGACTGCGTATGTGTGTGTATGTGTGTGTATGTGCATGACTGCATGTGTGCTGTATGTGCGTGACTGCATGTGTGTGTATGTGCGTGACTGCCTGTGTGTGTGTCTACATGTGCGTGTGGACCAGTGTACAAAAAACTGATGTATATCTGAGGATTAGTAATAACTAGCTAACAAATTTATCCATTTAAAAATTAAAAATGTATGCAATTTAGATTATTACCAAAAAGCTATGCAGGGGCTCATACTGTATCTAGGAGGCTATGCAGGGGCTCATACTGTATCTAGGAGGCTATGTGGGGTCTCATACTGTATCTAGAAGGCTATGTGGGGTCTCATACTGTATCTTGGGAGCTATGCACGGGGCTCATACTGTATCTAGGAGGCTATGCAGGGGCTCATACTGTATCTAGGAGGCTATGTGGGGTCTCATACTGTATCTAGGAGGCTATGCGGGGTCTCATACTGTATCTAGGAGGCTATGCGGGGTGTCATACTGTATCTAGGAGTCTATGCGGGGGCTCATACTGTATCTTGGGAGCTATGCACGGGGCTCATACTGTATCTAGGAGGCTATGCGGGGTCTCATACTGTATCTAGGAGTCTATGCGGGGTCTCATACTGTATCTTGGGAGCTATGCACGGGGCTCATACTGTATCTATGGAGCTATGCGGGGGCTCATACTGTATCTACTGTATCTAGGGAGCTATGCGAGGGTTCATACTGTATCTACTGTGACTAGGGAGCTATGCGAGGGTTCATACTGTATCTACTGTATCCTGGGAGCTATGCGAGGGTTCATACTGTATCTACTGTGTCTAGGGAGCTATGCGAGGGTTCATACTGTATCTACTGTGTCTAGGGAGCTATGCGAGGGTTCATACTGTATCTACTGTGTCTAGGGAGCTATGCAAGGGTTCATACTGTATCTACTGTATCCTGGGAGCTATGCGAGGGTTCATACTGTATCTACTGTGTCTAGGGAGCTATGCGAGGGTTCATACTGTATCTACTGTGTCTAGGGAGCTATGCGAGGGTTCATACTGTATATACTGTATCCTGGGAGCTATGCGAGGGTTCATACTGTATCTACTGTATCTAGGGAGCTATGCGAGGGTTCATACTGTATCTAGAGAGCTATATGGGGGCTCATACTGTATCTAGGGAGCTATGCGCAAGGCTCATACTGTATATGGGAGGCTATGTGGAGGCTCATACTGTATATAGGAGGCTATATGGAGGCTCATACTGTATCTAAGGCGCTATCTGGGGGCTCACACTGTATATAAGGAGCTATGTGGGGCTCTTACTGTATGTAGGGGGCTATGTGGTGGCTCATACTGTATGAAGGGGGTGATGTGGGAGGGCTCATACTGTATATAGGGGGATGTCAGCATACTTAATTGTGCTCAATATTAAGTTATTATTATTTATTATTATTAAATATTATATTATAAAAAATAATTATAATTAATATGTTAATATTAACATTGAGCAGAATTAATTTCAGCCTATTGGTTTGGTCTCCACAACAATCATGGTCTCTCATGTGGCCCCTTGGGAAAATTAATCTCCCACCCCTGCTCTATTTTATATAGTGCCATTTTATGTATGGTGCTGTACATAAGGGTAAACTTTGCGCTGCGCGCTGTGTGCACCGCTGGCTTTGTCCATCTACAGATGTGTACAAGCGCACCTATGTGTTACTTTTCTTGGTCATGCCCTCAGCACTCTCTTAAAGGAGTTATTTGAAGAGCCCCACGTGAATGGCGCAGCAGTGCGCATCATCAACCACAGCTCCATTTATCTTTTCACAGTTCCGTTTCTCTGGATCATGGTGGTCCCAGTGGTTAGGTCCGCAGTGATCAGAAAGTCATCCCCTATCCATAAGAAGGGGGATAACTTCCAAACTTGGGATAACCCATTTAAACAGGATTTCAAAATGTATTTTTATTTGCCCATAGGAATGTAGAAAATTATAAACCAATAATGACTCTACCTAAGTGTAATACAGCCTCTCCAAGAATAGGAGAGAGGAAATGGCACTGTGCAGTCTATATGTATACAGAATAATCCAAATACTGAAAATTACACTCCGCATACAGGACAGGAGAAGTGGTACTGTGCAGTCTATATACAGTCTATATACAGTATATACACAGAATAATACAGATACTGAGAATTAAAACCAGTATACAAGACGGGAGAAGTAGTACTGTGCAGTGTATATATACAGATTACTACAGATACTGAGAATATTGCAGTCAATTTATATACACAGAATAATACAGATACTGAGATTTACATCAGTATACAGGGCAGGAGAAGTGGTACTGTGCAGTGTATATATACAGAATAATAAAGATACTGAGAATTACACCCAGTATACAGGGCAGGAGAAGTGGTACTGTGCAGTGTAAATATGCAGAATAATACAGATACTGAGACTTAGGTCACAGCCTCACTATCAGTATTTGGTCAGTATTATTTCCGCAGTATCTGTATTATTCTGTACATACAGTATACACTGCACAGTACCACTTCTGTCTGTATGCTGATTGCAATTGTCAGTATCCGTATTATTCTGTATATATACAGTACACTGCAAAGTACCACTTCTCATGTCCTATATATACTGTGTGTAAGGCCACGGCCCCACTATCAGTATTTGGTCAGTATTTTTTCTTAGGAGTGGGAGCCAAAACCAGGTGAGGAACAATCAGAGAAAAGGTATAATAGAAGCAAGTCACCAATTCTGGATTTATCACCCACTCCTGGTTTTGTCTCCAACTCCTGAGAAAAAATACTGACCGAATACTGACCAAATACTGATAGTGGGGCCGTGGCCATAGGGAGAATTATACACAGCATACATAGCTCCAAAATATATGCTACAAACATCTAAATATATATATATATATATATATACCCACACAAACACTGGGACCATTGTATATACATGTAGCAAATATTATAGTATATATATTATAGTATGAACTATGGAGCTGTGTATATAGTTATTTAGTGTGGTGCTGTGCCTGAGTACATAACTTTTAGTGGGAAGTCCACACCATATACAGAGCTCCACACTATATACTGGGTTATAAAACATGGTATGGAGCTGTGTGTATACTATATAGTGTAGAGATGTGCCTTTTATATAAAATGTGCAGCCCACACTATATGCTATACACACATATTATATTCACATCACATCTACACTATATATTACACACAGCACCTCACTACATGCTATATACACAGGTCCACACTATATACAGTACTTAATTATGCTGTTTACATCAGATAGTATAATCTGGGGCCGATGCATATACATTACATAGGATACACTGGGGATGATATGTATACATTACATAGGATACAATGGGGCCGATGTATATACTTCTGAGGGGATGTGCTGGGGGCGATATATATACATCACATAGGATACACTGGGGCCGATGTATATACATCAGATGAGATACGCTGGGAACGATGTATATACATCACATGGGATACACTGGGGCTGATGTATATACGGATTATAATGAGGGCAATTTGGGCTACCGCCCGGGGCCCGAGGCTTCAGGGGGACCCATGGCCAGATTGCCCTCATTATAATGTTTTGTGCAGAGGCAGGGGCAGGTTTGGCAGGGGGACCGCACTGTACCTTTTAGACGCCGGCCACATCACAGGGAGGCAGACACGCACCCTGCGCGCTGTGTGCTGCGTCTCCAGGACTGACATCACACAGCAGCGCCTGGAGCTTCTTTATCCTGCGGGAGAGGAGCTGGTGGATCAGGTCAGTGAATGGCGGTAAATATGAGGTCTGGAGAGGATGTCTGGAGTGGGGAGGGGGCTGCAGGATGCTGCTCCCCTCCTGATGAGTTTGCATAAGATTCCATAGTGTCAGTTCAGCGGCCGCTCTGATAGGGCTCTGTATAAGTTATTGCAGGACTTTCATCGTTGCTGCAGATCAGGTCACTCTGGGTCATCGGCTCCAGCATCACCAGATCTGCAGGAAAATTCAGAGTCCTGTAATAAATCCCACTGAGCCCCAGCAGAGCGACCACAGACATTGCATAGAGGATCCTGCACTGACTGATCAACCCTGAACCTGCAGGACATCACATACTGTACTGATCCATATATGATATGTGAGGTCCTGTAGGCAGGTGTGATCAGTACAGTGTATATCCCTGTACAAAATGTCACATCCAGTAAACAGATTAGTGTATATTATACTGTGGTACAGACATCAGATGGGATATAACAATGTGTATAGTATAACATCTAATGTCTGTATCACAGTATATTATACTAGCTATTGAACCCGTTTTACACCCGGGTCACAAGCATTTTTAGTGGTACATTTCTGGCGCCATTTTTTTTAAGACACTGTGTCTGCGAATTCTCATAAACACTTCAATAAAATGGCGCTGGATAGCATGGTAAGCGCATGCACTGACTCCGGCACCATTTCATTGAAGTAATGTGCTACAAAATTAAAGGGTTCCTTTCATCGGAAATAACGCTATTAACCTGCGTTCAGGTAAACAGCGTTTTTATACTGCCCAGTAGCTGAATGCAGTGGGGAGAAAATGATCTTTACTCTACTCGCCAGCATTCGGTATCAGTCATGAGGGCAGTGCCGGTTCGGTCACCACTCTGAGTATACAGAGCGTCCTCTGCAACCGAGCCCCCGGCCCTGACTGACACTGACTCTACATTGAGACCGGCTGTCAGTCAGGGCCAGGATTACAGGGGTTGCTCTGTATACTGAAAGTAAAGACTGAACCACGCCGGGCCAGACCCCATTACTAAAACCAAATGCTCCCCCATCCTGGTATATGCTCCCTGCCCATCCTGGTATATGCTCCCTCCCCATCCTTATCCCCCATCCTGGTATATGTTCCCCCATCTTGCCTGCTCTGATATTCTTCCATCCATACAAAAAAAAAAACAACACTCCTACTCGCCTTTTCCCCTCTCGCTTGCAGCGCATCCTCGAACACCGGCAAGGCTGGAGGAGTGTGGCGCCAGAGTTCGCACCTGTGCATGCATGAACCACAACGCCACACTCCTCCAACCTCGCCGGACATCAAGGTATGTGTCCTAATGGCGCCGAAGATGGCAGTATGACGTGATCTCCGTCATTACAATCCTTTATCCTCGTCCTCCTCCCTGTCACCTGTAACATCTGATGTGTTCTTCTGTCTCCGGCCAGACTGTACAGGCGCATTGCGTGCACAGTCTATAGAGGCTTCGGACAGACGGACACATCCCTGATTATATTATAGATAGTCATGTATTCTCATATAGACTCTACAGGGCCGTACCTAGGGGAAGAGGAGGGGCATGTGACCTGGGTACAGCCGTCAGGGGGTGCCTTCGGGCCACCTCATGCGGTGGTCAGAGGTGTCTCCCAGGCAGCTGCAATTTGCCGCCCCCAGAGTGGGAGTCGACCATTCTCTGAGCTTGCTGTGGAACCGACAGTCGATCAGAGAAGGGAGCTATGTGCGGGCTCATACTGTATATAGGGAGCTATGTGCGGGCTCATACTGTATATAGGGAGCTATGTGCGGGCTCATACTTTATATAGGGAGCTATGTGCGGGCTCATATTGTATATAGGAAGCTATGTGCGGGCTCATACTGTATGTAGGGGCTATGTGCAGACTCATATTGTATCTAAGTAACTATGTAGGGGCTCATATTGTATGTAGGTGGCAGTGTGTGGGCTCATACTATATGTACAGGGCTATGCGGGGGCTCATACTGTATGTAGGGGGGGTGTGGGGGCTCATACTATATGTACAGGGCTCTGCGGGGGCTCATACTGTATCTAGACCGCTATGTGCGGGCTCATACTGTATATAGGGAGCTATGTGCGGGCTCATACTGTATATAGGGAGCTATGTGCGGGCTCATATTGTATATAAGGAGCTATGTGCGGGCTCACACTGTATATAGGGAGCTATGTGCAGGCTCATATTGTATATAAGGAGCTATGTGCGGGCTCATACTGTATATAGGGGCTATGTGCAGACTCATTTTGTATCTAAATAACTATGTAGGGGCTCATACTGTATGTAGGTGGCAGTGTGTGGGCTCATACTTTATGTACAGGGCTATGTGGGGGCTCATACTGTATGTAGGGGGCTGTGTGGGGGCTCATACTATATGTACAGGGCTCTGCAGGGGCTCATACTGTATCTAGGGAGCTATGCGGGGCTCATACTGTATATAGGAGGCTATGTGGGGGCTCATACTGTATATAGAGGGGCTATGCGGGGGCTCATACTGTATCTAGGGAGCTATGCGGGCGCTCATACTGTATCTAGGGAGCTATGCGGGGGCTCATACTGTATATAGAGGGATGTCAGCATACTTAATTCTGCTCAATATTAAGTCATACAATTAATATAATTTTTTTTAATTATTTTGTTAATATTAATATGGAGCAGAATTAATTTCAGCCTATTGGATCGGCCTCCATAACAGTCACGATCTCTCATGTGGCCCCTCCGGAAAATTAATCTGCCACCCTGATCTACTATATATAGTGCTATGTTATGGAAATTTTTTTTCCTCATTCTCTGTCTATAGATGTGATCAGAACATCTGTGTGTTGATCACATGTCCAATCACATGATCTATCAAAGGGGATCATGTGACATGTCACTCACGTGATACATCCGGTACCTGCGGGGGGGGGGCACACCTTTTAAACTGCCCGGGGCCCTGGCTACTCTTAATCCACCCCTGTGTATATACATCATATAGGATACGTTGGGGACAATGTATATACATCACATAGGATACGTTGGGGACGATGTATATACATCACATGGGATACACTGGGGCCGATGTATATATAGGTGCATCTCACTAAATTATAATATCATCAGGAAGTTAATTTATTTCAGTTCTTCAATACAAAAAGTGAAACTCATATATTATATAGAGTCATTAATATAATTGTCTTATCCCGTCTGTCAATCTGTCTGTCCTTCTGTTCAGGAAATCCCGCGTCGCTGATTGGTCTGGCGCGGCCAATCAGCAACGCGGCATTTCAGAAAAAGATGGCGGCCGTTAGCGGCTCATCTGCCGCACGGAGGTCAGCGGCGATGCAGCCGGGAGATGCAGCCGGCTGCTCGCAGCATAAGTCCCCTGACCGGAGGCGCCGCTGACCTCCATGCAGCTACCGTCAGGAGATCAGCGACTACGGCCTCTTATCTCCCGACGGCAAGTGTGACACCCCCCCCTCCCCTCTCCTCTCCTCCCCTCCCCTCTCCGCTCCTCTCCCCTCTCCCCCCCTCCCCTCCCCCCGCTTGCTCAGGGCCCCAGCACCCGGCGCCATACTTACCCCTCCCTGTGCCTCCGCAGCAGCTCCTGTGTCTTCCACTGCCGCTCTGTGACGTCTCAGGTCAGAGGGCTCGGTGACGTCTTTACACTGCACTCTCTCCTGAGCGGTCACAGAGCGCAGCGGGAAGATGCCGGCTACGCTGGAGTCCGGAGCAGCAGCTGAGAATTGAGGTGAGTATTGGATTTTTTTTTATTGTATGGGGGCATAGGGCATTAAATGGTGGGGTGGGGGTGTGTGACATCGTGGAGGGGCCATTAAAAGCGAGGGGGGGGTGTGACATCCTGCATGGGCCACTATGGGGGGATGTGACATCCTGCATGGGGTATTATATAGGGGGGATGTGACTTCCTGCATGGGGCATTATAAGGGAGGGGGGGATGTGACATCCTGCATGGGGCACTATGGGGGAGATGTGATTTCCTCCATGGGGCATTATATAGGGGGGATGTCACTTCCTGCATGGTGCATTATAAGGGAGGGGGGATGAGACTTCCTCCATGGGGCATTATAAGGGGGGTGGTGACATCCTGCATGGGGCATTTATATGGTGGGAGGGGGAGTGACATCCTGCATGGGGCATTATAATGGTGGGGGGAATGTGACATCCTGCATGGGGCACTATGGAGGGGATGTGACTTCCTCCATGGGGCATTATATAGGGGGGATATGACTTCCTGCATGGGGTATTATATAGGGTGGATGTGTCTTCCTGCATGGGGCATTCTATAGGAGGGATGTGACTTCCTGCATGGGGCATTATAAAGAAGGGGGGGATGTGACTTCCTGCATGGGGCATTATAAAGAAGGGGGGGATGTGACATCCTGCATGGGGCATTATACAGGGGGGATGTGACATCCTGCAAGGGGCATTATAAGGGAGGGGGGATGTGACATCCTGCATGGGGCATTATCCTGCATGGGCCATTATATGGGGGGGATGTGACATCCTTCTTGGGGCATTATAAGGGAGGGGGGGATGTGACATCCTGCATGGGGCATTATATGGGGGGGAGTGACATCCTGCATGGGGCATTATAAGGGAGGGGGGGTGACATCCTGCATGGGGCATTATAAGGGAGGGGGCGATGTGACATCCTGCATGGGGCATTATAAGGGAGGGGGGGTGACATCCTGCATGGGGCATTATAAGGGAGGGGGCGATGTGACATCCTGCATGGGGCATTATATGGGGGAGGGGGAAGTGACAACCTGCATGGGGCATTATAAGGCAGGTGGATGCTCCCCGGTCCTCACTAACACGGTTCGCTGATTGGTCACAGCCACCGGCCACGACCAATCAGCTATTTCAGCGCCAAATTTAAACACCGCTCTGCTGATTGCTCGCGGCCGCCCGCGGCGACCAATCTGCGATTGTGGCGCCAAATTTAAACACGGTCTCCGGCCAATTGGCGGCAGATTTAAAATAAGTACGCCACCGTCGGGAGACATATTCTAGAATACCCGATGCGTTAGAATCGGGCCACCATCTAGTATATTATATAGAGTCATTACAAACAGAGTGATCTATTTCACGTGTTTATTTCTGTTAATGTTGATGATTATGGCTTACAGCCAATGAAAACACAAAAGCCATTATCTCAGTGAATTAAAATGATTAACAAAAAAACACATGCAAAGGCTTCCTAAGCATTTAAAAGGTCCCTTAGTCTGTTTCAGAAGGCTCCACAATCATAGGGAAGACTGCTGACATGACAGATGTCCAGAAGGCAGTCATTGACACACTCCACAAGGTCCCAGAGTTCCAATTTTCATTTGGAAATCAAGGTCCCAGAGTCTGGAGGAAGAGTGGAGAGGCCACAATCCAAGCTGCTTGAGGTCTAGTGTGAAGTCTCCACAATCGGTGATGGTTTGGGGAGCCATGTCATCTGCTGGTGTAGGTCCACTGTGTTTTATCAAGACCAAAGTCAGCGCAGCCATCTACCAGGACATTTTAGAGCACTTCATGCTTCCCTCTGCCGACAAGCTTTTTGGAGATGGAAATTTCATTCTCCAGCAGGACTTGACACTAGTGTTGAGCGAGTATGTTCTATTAACCCTTTCGCCGACTATGCTCGGGCCGAGCTCCGAGTATTTACAGCTGCTCGGTGATAAGGTTAAATCGCTCCTGTGTGCATGATTTGCAACTGTTTGACAGCTTTATTACATGTGAGGAATGTCTATTTCTTACACATTCCTCACATGTAATAAAGCAGTCAAACAGTTGCAAATCATGCACACGGGAGCGATTTAACCTCATCACCGAGCAGCTGGAAATACTCGGAGCTCGGCCCGAGCATACTCGGTCAGAACATACTCGCTCAACCCTACTTGGCACCTGTCCACACTGCCAAAAATACCAATACCTGGTTTAAAAACAACAGTATCACTGAGCTTGATTGGCCAGAGAATCTATCGGGTATTGTCAAGAGGAAGATGAGAGACACCAGACCCAACAATGCAGACGAGCTGATGGCTGCTATCAAAGCAACCTGCGCTTCCATAACACCTCAGCAGGGCCACAGGCTGATCGCCTCCATGCCACATTGCCGCATTGATGCAGTAATTGATGCAAAAGGAGCCCCGACCAAGTATTGAGTGCATTTAATGAACATACATTTCAGTAGGCCAACATTTCGGATTTTAAAAACATTTTTCAAGCTGTTGTTGCTGTAAAGTATTCTAATTTACTGAGATAATGACTTTTGTTCATTGGCTGTAAGCTATAATCATCAACATTAACAGAAATAAACACTTGAAATAGATCACTCTGTGTGTAATGACTCTATATAATATATGAATTTCACTTTTTGCATTGAAGAACTGAAATAAATTAACTTTTGATGATATTCTAATTTAGTGAGATGCACCTGTACATCATATAGGATGCTGGGGCTGATCAGTATACATAATATAAGATACACTGGGGCTGATATATATACGTCATGTAGGATACACTGGTGATGATGTACATACATTACATAGGATATGCTGGAGACTATGTATATACATCATATAGGATACGCTTGTGCCAGTGTATATGCATCTCTATAGGATACCTTGGGAGCGATGTACATAGATCATATAGGATATGCTGGGGCCGATATATATACATCATATAGAATACACTGGGGCTGTGTCATAGTGTGACTGTGGGATAGCAAGTGTGCTCCTATTCTGACCCTCAGGCTAGGGGTCCCTAGCTATTTCTGTTCCCAGGATTACTCCTGAATGTGGAGATGCCCGAGCCTCGTTCCTTACTATGCTCCTAAGCAGCACTAGTTTGTACAGTGTATGGGGGGAATACAAAACAAGATAGGACAGAACTGAAGCACAGTCACACAACACGCTCTCAGGGAAATACACAAAGGAATATAAAGTCTAAAACCCGAGAGGCAACAAAGTAATATAAAGACACCTAGGGAAAAAGGAAAGGGTTACCAAACAACGCTTGCAACAACTTTAGCAATAACCACTAAACCAGTATGTGTTCACCTTTCCAGAACAGGATAGAGAAAAACTATACTGGCATTGCCAGCAAAGCACAGCCGGCTTAAATGGAGAAACAGCAGACACGACTGGTTCTCCTCTAGCATGTGATCAAAGGCAGTCAACAACCTCAGCCCAGCAAAGACTAACTTTTGCTCACCTGCCAAGGAGCTGCAGCTCTAAGAGTCGATGCCCTAGTCACCCTGCACTGACCATAGCTATCAATGGAGTTACAAGGAGCAGTATATGAATCTGTGGAATCCACAGACTTGGACGCCGCCATCACAGTTTGTGATGTTAGAGAAAACCTCCTTGTGACATGCTGATGTACAAACATCATATAGGATACACTAGGGCTGATGTATATATAGTACATCTTAAAGGATATACGGGTGCTAATGTAGAGTATATACATCATATAGGATACACTGGGGCTGATGTATATACATCGTATAGGATACACTAGGGCTGATGTATATATATCATATAGGATACACTAGGGCTGATGTATATATATCATATAAGAGATACTGGAGCTAATGTACAGTATATACATCGTATAGGATACACTGGGGCTGATGTATATACATCATATAGGATACACTGGGGCTGATGTATATACATCATATAGGGTATACAGGTGCTGATGTACAGTATATACATCGTATAGGATACACTGGGGCTGATGTATATACATCATATAGGATATACAGGTGCTGATGTATATACATCATATAGGATATACAGGTGCTGATGTACAGTATATACATCGTATAGGATACACTGGGGCTGATGTATATACATCATATAGGATACACTGGGGCTGATGTATATACATCATATAGGATATACAGGTGCTGATGTACAGTATATACATCGTATAGGATACACTGGGGCTGATGTATACACATCATATAGGATATACAGGTGCTGATGTACAGTATGTACATCACATAGGATACACTAGGGCTGATGTACATACATTACATGGCCTCTGCTTGTTAACTCATTCATAGCCTGGAGATGAATCAGTGTAGCATGCAGCCCTCCCAGAGCTTGAAGATGAGCCTGCAGGAAAGTAAGGAGCCGGCGCGCAGAGAGCGGTAGCCCCTCCTACCAAGAACATCCTGATAACACTATCTGGCACTAGGCCTGGCAAAGAGTACGCCACTGCGGTGTACTGAACGCTGTGCGTGTGCGTCGTGCATGGGCGCGCATGGGCGGGTACACACGACATGGACATGAAAAAATATTAAAAGGCCAGCAGCTGCAAAACCACGGCCGATGGCCCACAATGTAGGTGAGGGCTGCAGCCCAGTGAGCATGTGCCTGTTGGGCTTGTAGTAGTGTCATGGTTCTAGAGGTCAATATATCTTTGAACATAAGTATGAGATATACAACCAATACCATTTTAATGGCAACTCTTGTATATATATATATATATATATACAGTATATATATACATATATATATATATATATATATATATATATATATATATATAGTGTCGGACTGGGGTGTCTGGGGCCCACAGGAGGAATTGATCCTCAGGGCCCACCTTACAGCTATATGTAAATACCTGATAGCCGATATCCCCGTTATAGTGGAGCGTCTGCTGTAAATCACAGGCGGCTCCTGCACATCTACTGTGCACATGCTATAACTAGGATGTACAATGTTCTTTGGTTAAAACAAGTTATCACCGATCCAAGGGCTCCACGGGATAGGTGATAACTGACTGATCGTTTGGGTCCGAACATTGGAAACCGCACCGATCAGAAGAATGGGGAAGTTTTATCCCTGTCAGGACACTTATCCCCATTTTAAAATGCAGCGGCAGGTGGGATGTCTGACTGCAGCTCCCTTCATTCTTTTTGGGGTTTCCAGAAAAAAAACAAGAACAGCCACTGAGGGAATGAATGGATCAGTGGTCAAGTCGCACATGAGCTCCAGTCTAATGGGGATAAAAGCTCCACATTCTACCAATCGGTGCAGGTTCCAGCATTCAGACCCCCACTAATCAATAACTTATCACTTATCCTGTGGAGAGGTGATTACTTGTTTTCATCGGAGAACCCCTGTAAGTGCATCTTGTTCCAAGTATTTAATTAATCACTAATGGAAACAAAGAATCTTCTCCTAATTAATATCAGAGAGAACAGATGACTGCCATACACAACACAATCCACTGTACCAACACAAACAGTACCACATACAAGGGAGAAATACTGCCACACCAGCCACGTTGTAAGGCAGCACTAGTCATCATGCTGGGGGACACTCGCTGCATCGGGTCAATTAAAGCACACCAGCCACGTTTTCCAGTATTTCACAATCCAGCAGTTTATTACACTTCACTACTGCTTATCACCGAGTCCAACTCAGTGGCTCGCCGACATACACATATAATGTCCAGGAGCCTTTCAAGTGGCAGACAGGCCCACTTGGCTCCAGTTACAGCCATCAGCAAAGTCACTTATATCAACGTCCATATAATGCAGTGCTTTACCTTTGCCCGGTTTTAGCTGCTTCAGTCAGATTTGTTCTGCCACCACTGTGGCTTTAGGGCTTCCCAGATGGGGGTCTCCAGCCCTCGTTCCTTCAAAGGCTACTGGTATGTTTTCTCACCTAACATCCAGCCTCTGCCTTCCAGGACTCTTGCCTTCCAAGCCTCTGGCCCTCCAAGGCTACTGGTATCGCTTACATGTAAGGATCCAGCCTCTGCCTTTCAGGCTTCACTAGGCCTCACTAAGCCTCTCCAGGCTAACGGTGTCTCACACAGGGGAACAGGCCTCACGCCTTTCACACCTGTCTCAAATCTACCAGGGTTTATATATCCTCTAGTGCACACACAGGACCTGTGCTGATGTCACAGTCATGTGATCAGACCTTCTGTATGCACAGGACCTGTGCGATGTCACAGTCATGTGATCAGTCACCTCGGGAGGTACATGGTCGGCCAAAACACACCCTGGACCATTACAGTAATGCCGCAAGCCGCTGCATTACAGCCCCAATGAAAAATTTCCAACATGGCCCCCAACCATTACAGATCTTTAATAGTACTGGTGTTCTCTTATGGGCCAAAAGGATATTTTGGCCCCATAGGCTCCAGGGCTAAGTGCGACTGCAACACATGTACTTACTATAGTTATGTCTCTATGTTTGTATCTGGACAATCAGACAGGCATTTACCATGTAGCCTATAGTTATTCTGTAGTAGATGTGTAGGTACTGTAATAATCTGGCAATTCACCTATATCTCTGCTCTGTACAACAGCTGCATTTGCTCCTTGGTCTGGAATACGTGAGCTGCGGGGACTTTTACAGCTACTTACTGATGAAGGGGCAGCTTGACATCCCCAGTGCAAGGTAAAGTTTTATTTTTATGTAATTATACACGAATAGAAATATACAGTATATATAAACAGCAGTTCCGTCATCAGTATTGATTGCTCTTTGATGGCAATATGGATTAGACTAAAGCAATATATTAGTCATCAGAACCTGGACAGAATCCTGACCGGCCACTTTATTACACTATGGATAGGGCAGGATTTCTTGTATTTCTGTAGACAGTCACTAATTTCTTGTCTCTCTGTCAGATTCTATGCCGCTGAACTCGTCTGTGGAATCCAACATCTCCACTCCAAGGGCGTCATCCACAGAGACCTCAAGCCCGAGAACATCTTGGTGGCTGAAACGGGCCATATTAAGATCACAGATTTCGGTCTCTCAATTGACAACATGCATGGAGACCGAACAGCCACTGGATACGCTGGAACTGCAGGCTACATGGCTCCTGAGGTGAGAAGAACAAGGATTTTCTCTTTTTTTCATACTGTAATTGTATGTCTGCCTGGATCACACACATAATCCAACAAATGTCCATTACAGTAAATGGGACATTCTGACATTGACATCTGGCATGCCATACACATTAGATAGGCAGCTTGGCTCAGCTGAGTGTACATGCGTTCTGAATGGGAGGGGGGAGTATGACCATGCCAGACACAAAGGATCGGGCACTGAAATTCAGCATCCAGTGTTTGAGCTGAATTGGGATGTCTCCATACACATTAGATGATCTCTCCGGAATCTGTGACTCCGGCCACAATACATGATCATGCTATATGTTTTGCCAGCATTAGAGACCCAAAGAGTTACAAGTCAGCCAACAAAGGTTCTGGAGCTCAGAAGAGCAGCATGGCTCCTTTCAGTCATTAGTGTGGTAATCATAATATTCAAGTGATGCCACAACCAGAGGAATCATCCACTCTCACTATATTACATAGTCTTACAATTATTATGCTGAGAACTTTGTTACACTGAAGATATGGAACTTTTTGACCAACTCTTTATCTATTTTCTTCTTCTTTATGTAGATTTTGGCTGGGAAGGAGTATAACGCCGGAGTAGACTGGTATTCTTTTGGTGTCATCTTAAAAGAAATGGTTACCGATGAGTGCGCCTACCATCAGACACTCAATGATAAATCCTCCGGCATCAGGAACATCATTAAACAGGTCAGTTGTCTTAACAGTCATTAGTACTATGATGTATACAATGTTATTGTTGTAGAGATGAGCAAACCTTTTGAAATTCAAATTAACCAGCTTGTTCCAATTTTTTCCCAAAAATGTTAAAATCGCAAGTACTCAACATAAATGGGTAAACTTGTGGTAACCGTTCTTTACTGCTGTGCTGTCACATACTATCTGTGCAGTCTTTTACTGTTTTATGTCTTTCTCTCTCAATCTCTACTGCTAAGCTGTGATGTGCTCTCCCTATCCAGATTCACCACAAAATGACTCCTACATTCATTGCTTTGGCTTTCATACAGGCTATGATAGTCCCTCCTGATTGTGCTATAACATGTGATGTGACACCTTAAAGCATTATGGTGAAGCCTGGACGGCTTACATCAGAGGTCCCATAAGTCTTCTCTGACTGATGTAATTTTTAGTAATACTGCATGAAAATTGGCTGCAATTATTTTAGGTGATTCCCAAGAAGCAAATCACAAATTGTTGAAATTCACCGGGTTCAGCAGATTCACAAAAATTCAACACAAATTCAGTTCGCATCAAGTGGATTTGCTCATCTCTGCATAGTAGTCATCATTTTCTCTCCAGTTTACATTCATGGATTTTGGTTTTATCTTTATTAGCTCCTTCAGAAAGATCCTGCCAGTCGCTTAGGAGCCAACGGTAACATCAGAAAGCACAGGTTTTTTCAGCGTATCGACTGGGTCTCTGTGGAAGCCCTGAAACTGCCTCCACCATACGTCCCTGTAGTAAGTATATGAGCAGATATGGTTTCTTAGTATTAAAATCTTTGTGTCTATTCTTTTACTAGTTTTCAATCAACACAACTTGTTTTTAACGGAGACTCTGATATAAAGTCATAATTTTAATGTTATAATTCCTTTTTTCCTTTATAGCCATCTGAGCCTCCCCGTCGTCATAAACCATTCCATCTGGAGAAACTAGAAGCAGCAGAGGCCACAGCACCTATATCAACAAAGGACCAGGCATTGTTTGAGGGATTTTCATTTGTCAACTTGGAAACCCTTGAGCAGACCCCAGCTCTATAGTCATCAGAGCGAGCGGCCCACCTGAGCCTCCGGAAGACTGAAAATCAGAAGACTGGACATCACTGGAACAAACACTGCAAGAATGAAGGTGACCATGGAGACGTCGAGGGACCCCGAATGAAGACACAGAGAATGACGGAGCCAGCAGATCCACCTATGGGCTGGCGGTAAGAATAAGCGCCATAATATCTGCGCTTTATTCCAATCATAGGCATGTGCCAAACATTTTTCACTGACCGGTAATAGGATTTCCTCCTGCTCATTTTAGCTGCATTTTTTGGTGCTGTCTTGGGCAATGATGAAATACCGAGGTGCGTGATGGCCGGCTATTAAGGGGTGGCAGGAGGCCGGATTTTTTTTTTTTTAACAACATCTTGCACTTGCCTATGATAAATCTACCATTACCGGCAGTTGGATTTCCTCATACTTATGACAGTGTTGTCATAGGAGTGGGGAAAAAGGTGAGAGATGGCCGGCTATTAAGGGGTGGCAGGAGGCCGGATTTTTTTTTTTTTTTTTTTTAAATAGGGAAAATTTGGCCTATGGAGAACACAAGAGCTTACAGCTAGTGGACCTGCACATCCTCCAGATGTAAGTGTAAAATGAGAGCCGCAGTCCTACAAAGTACATTTTGTTAAAACCCTGAGGATGGCAGAGCCGGCAGATCCACCTATGAGCTGGGGGTAAGAATGGAGGACTATTTCATCAAAGTCCTGTGAAGACACCCATGCCAATGTCATTCCAGTCCATGCCAGGGGTACCCATTCCAGAAGCCATTGAGCCTTCTCATGGAACATCTATATAGTTAAACAAAGCAAAAAAAACTGCAAAGCTTTTTAATGCAACTAAAACCTCTTACATTTTTCTTAGATCTGTAAATAACAACAGAATGAAGTGGGTTAAAAGTGTATTTTGAATATTACCATTTTTTAAGGCACCTAAACAGGAAATGGTTCTTTACAGTCAGAGCAGTGGGACTGTGGAATTCCCTACCACAATAAGTAGTGATGGCAGACACTATAACAGCTTTCAAAAAAGGGCTGGACGATTTCCTCGATACACATAACATTGAGGGTTACCGTTAAATTAGACAAAATGTTACACCTATAGAAGTACATTTAATACCATAATAGTAATTACATAATTAGTATCATAATTTGGTTTGATCCAGGGTTCCAGGACTGATCGCCTATTTTCGGGGTCAAGAAGGAACTTTTCCCCTGTGACACAAATTGGCTGAAGGTGTCCTGGGGTTTTTGCCTTCTTCTGGATCAACAATGTAGGCATAGGGTAGTATTATTAGTGATAGGAAAGTTAGAATAATACTGTAATAAGATAGCAGGATGTTAATAATAGTAACGATATCAAATAGTCACATTTATAAAAATAAAAACAAATTAAATAATAACTGCAGTAGTACAATAAGTAGTGTAATATTAAATATATAACTAGTAATAACATAATTAGGTTTGATCCAGGGTTCTAGGACTGATCGCCTTTTCTTGGGGTCAAGAAGGAACTTTTCCCCTGTGACACAAATTGGCTGAAGGTGTCCTGGGGTTTTTGCCTTCTTCTGGATCAACAATGTAGGCATAGGGCAGTATTATTAGTGATAGGAAAGTTAGAATAATACTGTAATAAGATAGCAGGATGTTAATAATAGTAACAATATCAAATAGTCACATTTATAAAAATAAAAACAAATTAAATAATAACTGCAGTAGTACAATAAGTAGTGTAATATTAAATATATAACTAGTAAAAACATAATTAGGTTTGATCCAGGGTTCTAGGACTGATCGCCTTTTCTTGGGGTCAAGAAGGAATTTTTCCCCGTGATGCAAATTGGCTGAATGTGTCCTGGGGTTTTTACCTTCTTCTGGATCAACAGATTTAGGCATAGGGATTCTGGTAATACCATTATTAGAATCACAAGAGTAATACAAAATATAAAATTAATTAAAAATATGTAATTATAAACGGGTACATTCTTAATTGTTATAGTGCAGCAATAATAAAAAAGGTAATAATAATAATAACAGTAATACATTTGTGAGGCCTAGTGCCAGTTAGTTAGTAAGTTAGTGTAGTGTTAGTGTACGGAGTACAATTGGGGGAGGAAAGTTGAACTTAATAGACCGAGATCTTTATTCAACCTACATTACAATGTTACTAATATTTGCGCTTTATTCCAATCATAGGCATGTGCCAAATATTTTTCACTGACCGGTAATAGGATTTCCTCCTGCTCATTTTAGCTCCAATTTTTGGTGCTGTCTTGGGCAATGATGAAATACTGAGGTGCGTGATGGCCGGCTATTAAGGGGTGGCAGGAGGCCGGATTTTTTTTTTTAACAACATCTTGCACTTGCCTATGATAAATCTACCATTACCGGCAGTTGGATTTCCTCATATTTATGACAGTGTTGTCATAGGAGTGGGGAAAAAGGTGAGAGATGGCCGGCTATTAAGGGGTGGCAGGAGGCCGGATTTTTTATTTTTTTTTTAAATAGGGAAAATTTGGCCTATGGAGAACACAAGAGCTTACAGCTAGTGGACCTGCACATCCTCCAGATGTAAGTGTAAAATGAGAGCCGCAGTCTTAAAAAGTACATTTTGTTAAGACCCTGAGGATGGCAGAGCCGGCAGATCCACCTATGAGCTGCATGTAAGTATAGGCGCCATAATATGTAAACCCAGATCGCCAAATGGAGGACTATTTCATCAAAGTCCCGTGAAGACACCCATGCCAATGTCATTCCAGTCCATGCCAGGGGTACCCATTCCAGAAGCCATTGAGCCTTCTCATGGAACATCTATATAGTTAAACAAAACAAAAAAACCTGCAAAGCTTTTTAATGCAACTAAAACCTCTTACATGTTTCTTATATCTGTAAATAATGAATGAAGTGGGTTAAAAGTTGATTTTGAATATTCCCATTTTTTAAGGCACCTAAGCAGGAAAGGGTTCTTTACAGTCAGAGCAGTCAGACTGTGGAATTCCCTACCACAAGAGGTAGTGATGGCAGACACTATAACAGCTTTCAAAAAAGGGCTGGACCATTTCCTCGATACACATAACATTGAGGGTTACCGTTAAATTAGACAAAATTTTACAACTATAGTAGTACATGTAGTACGGTAATAGTATTATTATTATTTATTATTATAGCGCCATTTATTCCATGGCACTTTACATGTCAAGAAGGGGTATACATACAAGAACTATTACAATAATCTTGAACACAATGTGACGGCGACTGGTACAGGAGGAGCGAGGACCCTGCCCGTGAGGGCTCACAGTCTACAAGGGATGGGTGAGGATACAGTAGGTGAGGGTAGAGCTGGTTGTGCAGCGGTATGGTGGAGCGATGGTTACTGCAGGTTGTAGGCTTGTCGGAAGAGGTGGGTCTTCAGGCTCTTTTTGAAGGTTTCCACGGTTGACGAGAGTCTGATGTGTTGGGGTAGAGAGTTCCAGAGTAGGGGGGAAGCACGGGAGAAATCTTGTATGCGATTGTGGGAGGAGGAGATTAGAGGGGAGTAGAGAAGGAGATCTTGTGAGGATCGGAGATTGCGTGCGGGTATGTAGCGGGAGACTAGGTCAGAGATATATGGAGGAGACAGGTTGTGAATGGCTTTGTATGTCATGATTAGGGTTTTGAACTGGAGTCTCTGGGCAATGGGGAGCCAGTGAAGAGATTGACAGAGAGGAGAGGCCGGGGAATAGCGGGGGGCAGGTGGATTAGTCGGGCAGCAGAGTTTAGGATGGATTGGAGGGGTGCAAGAGTGTTGGAAGGGAGGCCACAGAGCAGGAGGTTGCAGTAATCAAGGCGGGAGATGATGAGGGCGTGCACTAGTGTTTTTGCAGATTCATGGTTGAGGAATGTGCGGATCCGGGAGATATTTTTGAGTTGGAGTCGGCAGGAAGTGGAAAGGGCTTGGAT
The DNA here is from genome assembly GCF_046119375.1 of Phyllobates terribilis. Lineage (NCBI taxonomy): Eukaryota > Metazoa > Chordata > Amphibia > Anura > Dendrobatidae > Phyllobates > Phyllobates terribilis. Next base: position 1,668,139 of record NW_027362957.1, read on the forward strand.
ATGTGGTTTGAAGAAGAGTTCAGAGTCCAGGGTTACCCCAAGGCAGCGAGCCTGAGGGACTGGGGAGAGTGGGCAGCCATTGACTATGATGGATAGGTGAGTTGGGGGGGTCGAATGAATTGGCGGAAAGATGATGAATTCTGTTTTGTCCATGTTAAGTTTTAGAAATCTAGCAGAGAAGAAGGATGAAATAGCAGACAGACATTGTGGGATTTTGTTTAGTAAGGAGGTGATATCGGGTCCAGAGAGGTAGATCTGTGTGTCATCAGCACAGAGGTGATAATGAAAGCTATGAGACTCTATGAGCTGTCCCAGGCCTAAGGTGTAGATGGAGAAGAGCAGGGGTCCTAGAACTGAACTTTGGGGGACACCGACAGATAGGGGGCGAGATGAGGAGGTGGTCTGTGAGTGAGAGATACTGAATGTCCTGTCTGTTAGGTATGAGTAGATCCAGGATAGGGCCAAGTCTGTGATGCCGAGAGATGGGAGAGTTTGTAGTAAGAGGGAATGGTCCACTGTGTCGAAGGCAGATGACAGGTCTAGGAGGAGGAGGACAGAGTAGTGTCGCATAGATTTGGCGGTTAGTAGGTCATTGGTGACTTTAGTCAGTGCAGTTTCAGTAGAATGGTGCGGTCGGAAACCAGATAGTAGGCTGTCGAAGAGGGAGCAGGAGGAGAGGTGGGAGGACAGCTCAGAATGGACGTGTTGTTCCAGTAGTTTTGAGGCATAGGGGAGAAGTGATATAGGGCGATAGCTAGACAGAGAGGATGGGTCAAGGGAGGGCTTTTGAGGATTGGTGTGATTGAGGCATGTTTGAAGCATGAGGGGAAGACACCAGTTGTTAGTGACAGGTTGAAGAGGTTGGCTAGGGGTGGGATGAAGATAGTGGTAAGGTTTGGGATGAGGTGGGACGGGATTCGGTCAAGTTTACAGGCGGTGAGGTGTGATTTGGAGAGTAAAGAGAAAAGTTGATCTTCTGTAATGGTGGAGAATGTGGTTTTGGAGGAGGAGGGTTGAGTAGGTGTGGGGAGGGGCTGTGGGGGCTTTAGGCAAAAGCTTTGTCTGATGGTGTCAATCTTCTGCTTGAAGAATGAGGCAAAGTCTTCGGCTGAAATAAGAGGAGAGGGAGGAGGCACTGGGGGACGGAGGAGAGAATTGAAGGTGTTGAATAGTTGTTTGGGGTTGTGAGACAGGGAGGATATGAGAGATGAGAAGTATGTTTGTTTTGCTGCAGTGAGTGTGGACTTGAAGGTAGTGAGGGACTGTTTAAATGCGATGAAGTGCTCATTGGAGTGGGACCTTTTCCATCTGCGCTCAGCAACCCTGGAGGGCCATCGCAGTTCTTTAGTTAGGCTGGTGTGCCAGGGTTGTCTGTTGGTTGTGCGAGCTTTGGTATGTGTGAGGGGGGCGACTGAATTGAGAGCTGCAGCTGTTGTGGTGTTGTATAAAGTGGCAGCAACATCTGTATCATGTAAGGAACTAATGTCTGTAAGAGGGAGAAGGGATTCAGAGAGTGACTGTAGGTCAAGGTGTTTGAGATTTCTGCGAGGGTATGACGCGCCCCCTGGGCCTGTGCTGTGTAGGGGAGGGGATACCCGGAGCCGGATCGCTGGGGGTTGTAGTCCTCCGTGGCTGTGACCCGGTCCGTGCCCAGGGTGGTCAAACCAGTGGCAGTATTAGTAATGTGACAAATGTCCGACTACGCCACCCGTGGATTGCGGTCAGTGGGGACCGCCGCTGCGCTGCAGACAGCTGAGGCTGATGTTATATGCGCAGCCAAGTATGGGATGAGTATAGCCTCAGGGCAGTTAGTGTGGAGATGATGGGAGTGATGGTGTGAGCGTTCCAGTACTAATGGTGCTGGTGCGGCGATGAAACACAGAGACGTTGGGCTGCAGTTTCCAATGCTTTACTCACAGTTGTTATTCGTGTCAATCCTGCAGGCGATGACTGCCCAAGCCGTGCTGCGTCCACCAGGCAAGGGGCTCGACCAACTCCCATGCAATTTCAGAGCTTGGCACAGGGCTCCCTTCTCTTCCCTTCTCTGGCCGTCCTCACTAGTGACCCACCTTTGTCCAGCTTCCTCGGGCCTTCTATTGGCGAAACCTATCTCCGGTTTCCCTGACCCTACGTGGTATGCTTTCCTGGTGGATGTAGTGAGGGGTCGCACCAGGATGTGGTCACAACCTCCGGTCTTTGGCTGAGGAATCTGTTGCCTCCACCAATTTGGGTCCCGGTACCCTGCTCTGCCAACCCTTCACCAGCAATCTCCTGGGCCTATGGGGTTCCTTCTGTCCTCGTGTCTCTGGGCCTTTCTTAATGTTCTGTTCCTTGTTTCCTTTCTCTTCTGTTCCTGTTCTCTCTGCTGTTTCTTGCCTCTACTCCAGGCCCGCCTCATGGAGCTGGGCCCAGACTGAGCCACAGCTCCCTGTCAGCCCTCTCTGGCTGAACTCCTCTCTGAACTGAACTCTGTTCTAAGATGGTGTCCACCTTATATACCTCCCTCTATGTGTGAGCCCAGGTGACTAGCAACCAATGGGCTCCTACCTATGCCCAGAGACCCACCCCTATCTGCTCCTACACCACTGGGTTTTCCTCCCCCTCCCCACTCCAGCCAGGGACAGAAGCTGTCGTGCCTGCACTCCTGTCTCGTGGGAGCACCGTTGACCTGTCCCTCGGAAATGGGGTGTGTGTGGTGCATGCAGCCTAACGAGTCCTGGTCCACACTCCATCCTTACCCGGGAGTGGAATATCACACCTCTGGTTTGAGGTGCAATACCCCTGTAGCAGCCGAGCCCTCGGGGTGCTACATTCCCCCCTGGTAAATCACAGCACGTCCTCGGGCTGGAAAAGAGCAAAAATAATTTAAAACATACAAAAATTTTAGAATGCATTCGTATATAAGACAATAACTATTAACCCATCCCTTTATGGGAGGCACTCTTCTCTTTTAACGTTACTGGTACTCTTTTATCATATATAACATCACATAAAACATTTGCATTATTGCTCTAACAGCATATAAAACTTTTTCATTATAAAACACTCGCAAGGAAAACATTCTCAAAACACATTCTTGAATCCTGGCCGCGGTGCAACTTGTGACCAGGTGCTCGATCTTCTTTTTAAGTGCAAAAACTTCAGTAAACTTGTAAACTGGAGGGATTCTCGGTCCCGAGGTAGACGTTGCAGTCTTTTTATAAAACCAGTAGGGGGCGCTTTAAGAAGCGCAACTATTTACAAGGGATTGGCCGTTCCCAGTCCTCGGCCGGTGGGGATAGTGGAATGGCTGCTCACAGTCCTCAGCCTGGTTAGGGATTGAGGGGATTAACTTGCACACAGTCAACAGTTCCACAACAATAAACAGTTCTCTGTACCCTTACGGGTAACTATGCACAGTTCCACTTTACCATTCACTGGTAACGGTGTCCTCCTCGCTCTTCCGGGTAGTCTTCAGATCCGTCCGGACCCTCAGGGTAGTCCATGTCTGGGCGGTACCGCAGTTCCTCCTCCGTTAGACGGTGGACATGGAGGGCGTACAGTCCCTTTGCGCCCTTGTGCCGTGTGTAGGTGACCACGTCGCCGGGGTACAGGTCACGGCCGTGATGTCCCTCTGGCAAGTGGCTTTCCACGTCTCTCCAGGTGACGAAGACGTCGGTGTCAGCCTCCGGGTCTCTTATGAAGCCCCAGCCGTGCTCCAGCTGGAACTTTACTATGACTACGGTCCCGGTGGCTCGGGGACCGCGGATGGCTTGGGAGTCCTGACGGGCTCTCCTCTTCTGCTCTGCGCTCCGGACTTGGAGTCGCTCCTCCCTGATGCGCCTCTGCCGCCGCTCCCTTTCATAGGTGGCCAGCTGTTGACGGCAGCAGTCCAGGTGACGATCTGCGTCCGCCTGTGTTTCTTGTAGTGCGGGCGGGGCGACTTCCGCGGGCTCCGGAGCCGGTATCAGAGGCTCACGCGGGGGTGGAGCTCTCCAGGGCTGACCGCTGGTCAGTTCGGCCGGCCACACCAGGGGCCGTGTGCTGGGCGAAGAGATCCGCGCCCAGGGGTGGTATGGCTCCGGACCCCCTTTGGGGAGCAGCGCCTGGGGGCACTCAGCCTTACGACCAGGCCGGTGTCGTCTGATGGTCGCGCCCGGGGATGGCACAGTCACGGTAAGGGGCGCTGGTGGGGCAGCTGCGCCCGGGTGTACCAGGCCCTGCGTCCCGGCCTGTGACGTCTCCTGCTTTACGGCGCCCGGGTTCAGAGGGCACAGCGCGGGGCGGGGCGTGTCAGCGACGCTTGCACCCTGAGGCCTAGCTGGCGGCGGTGGAGGCGTGGTGTCAGGTACGGTCCCCGGGGCTTCGGGTCCCGCAACGGAGGGTGGGGGCAGGCTGGTGATCTCAGGGCGTAGAGTGGTGGCGTCCCCGTTACCTGCCTCGGCCTCCGTTGCCTCCTCCGCGGCGTCGTTCGCAGCCGCCGGTCCATCTTCACCTCCCTCAGAGGCAAGCTCACTGCTCGGTCCTCGCGGTGTCTCCTGCTGGCCGGTTACGTGCTGCCGGGCCAACTCCTCCTTCCACCCGGCAAACACATCCCGCTGCGCCCGGACCATCCTCCTATTTAGGTCCTCCAGCGCAGCTCGCGCGCAGTCCGGGTCTCTGGACAGCTGTGCCAGCAACTCCGTTAAGCTGCAGGGTGGCTCAGCTTGCAGCAGGCTGCGGGCCAGGGTGCTGGTGGGGTTCGCTGCTCCCTCCATCTCCGGGTGCAGCAGGTCCAGACTGATCCAGGCCGCACCTGGCCCCACAGTTTTCTTTCCTATCCGCCCCCATGGGGGGTGGTCTTGGGGGCATCTGCTGACAATCACCTTTAGGGGCAGCCAACCCACGTTGATGGACATTTCCACTGCTGCACTCATAGTTGCTGGGGGCAGGCCCCTTCTTTGGCGCCACTCTGGGACCTGGCCCACGATGGGAGGCGGCTTCCTGCTGTCTTTTGGTGCGCACATAATGGCGTCCGCTCTGCCAGGGCGGGAAAAACAGATTAAGATGGCGGGAAACGGTCCAAGATGGCGTCCGATGGCGGGAAACGACTCCGGACGGCGGGAAACTTCTCTCAGGTAAGTGCAAAAAGTCTTTTTTTTCAGGCACGCAATACCCGTTGGGGCGGGTTGGTTTGAATCCTGCCGACTACGCCAAAAGTTGACGCGCCCCCTGGGCCTGTGTTGTGCAGGGAATACCCGGAGCCGGATTGCTGGGGGTTGTAGTCTCCGTGGCGCTGACCCGGTCCGTGCCCAGGGTGGTCAAACCAGTGGCAGTCTGAGTGTGATAACAAATGTCCGACTACGCCACCCGTGGATTGCGGTCAGTGGGGACCGCCGCTGCGCTGCAGACCGGTGTGGCTGATGTTGTATGCGCAGCCAAGTATGGGATAACTCCCCACGGGAGAAGTATTGCCTCAGGGCAGCTAGTGTGGATGATGAGAGTAATGGTGTGAGCATCCCAGTACTGATGGTGCTGGTGCGGCGATGAAACACAGAGACGTGTGGTGCAGTTCAGGGTCTTTACTGATGGAATAACGCAGACTCTCCCAGGAGTACTGGTTAGTAGTAGGGGCCTGGTCAGTCTGTAAGCAAGTAGGATCTCCCCTGGCCAGGTGGAGTTGTAGGCCTCCCCGACTATCTGCACTCTTTCCTGGCTACCTTGCTCTATGCGGGTAGAAGTAGCCCACGTCCCTGAGTATACCGTCTGGTGCTCACCCGTATGGCCGGTGACTTGGGGCCTTCCGTTAGCCTCCGCTTCACGATGGCGGTGCTGGTCCCTTGCTTGTGACCGTGCCTCCGGGCTTCTATGGCCAGAGGACATGGAATCCCCTGCCGGTTGGATTCTGCTGCTGGACCTGGATGTCCCCACAGCCTCGGACTCCGTGTCCGGGTTTAGTGTCTTCAGTCAAGGCGAACTTTCTAGCTTCCAGCCTCTGGCACTCGCTCCTGCTCCTACAGAGCTCCTAGTTCTTGCTTTCCCTCTCCAGCTCTAACTGACTTAATCCCGCCCCAGACCCAGTTTATAAGGGCAGATTCCTCCCCTCCCAGGTCTGGGCGGGCAGTGTTGCATGCTTAGGGCTCCTGACCAGAGAAACCTCCCACTTGATCTCAGACATATTTCTATTACTGTGGCAACCAGACCCCTGGGGTGCCACAGGTATGCAAGTTTGTGGAGTGGGGATTGTTGCCCTGGAGAGGAGAGGGTATAGAATGTAAGTAGGTTGTGGTCAGAGAGGGAGAGGTGAGTTACAGAGGTTAGATAGGGAACAGAGGCGGGTGAAGATGAGGTCCAGCGTGTGGCCGTCTTTGTGGGTGGGTGTGGAAGAAAACTGGGAAAGACCAAAGGAGGAAGTGAGGGATAGGAGCTTAGAGACAGCTGAGAGGGAAGTGTCAATGGGGATGTTGAAGTCGCCAATGAGGATAGTGGGGATGTCAACAGAGAGGAAATGAAGTAGCCAAGTGGTGAAGTGGTCAAAGAAAGTGGTGGCTGATCCTGGAGGGTGGTAGATGGCAGCCGGTTGGAGGGGGAGTAGATGCGCACGCAGTGCACTTCAAAAGAGGGGACAGTAATTGAGGGCAGCAGAGGGATATGGGTGAAGGAGCAGTTATCTGAGAGGAGGAAACCTATTCCTCCACCATGCTTGCCGGTGGGGCGGGGGGCATGGGAAAGGTGGAATCCGCCGTACGAAAGTGCAGCAGGAGAGGCCGTGTCGGAGGGGGTGAGCCAGGTTTCAGTGATGCCAAGGAAGGAAAGCTTGTTAGTGATGAAGAGATCGTGAATGTAGTAAAGTTTGTTGCAGAGAGAGCGAGCGTTCCATAGAGCTCCTGTTAGGGGGACTGGGGAGGCGGGGGCTGGGCGGATGGGTATAAGGTTAGAAGGGTTACGAGAGTTTGGGATAGATTGTGGGTAGAAGGTAGAAGTGACTGTAGGGATGTGGTGAGGAGGGCGGTACTGTGGTGAGGAGTACGGTAATTACATAACTAGTATGATAATTAGGTTTGATCCAGGGTTCCAGGACTGATCGCCTTTTCTCGGGTTAAGAAGGAATTTTTCCCCTGTGACACAAATTGGCTGAAGGTGTCCTGGGGTTTTTGCCTTCTTCTGGATCAACAATGTAGGCATAGGGTAGTATTATTAGTGATAGGAAAGTTAGAATAATACTGTAATAAGATAGCAGGATGTTAATAATAGTAACGATATCAAATATTCACATTTATAAAAATAAAAACAAATTAATTAATAACTGCAGTAGTACAATAAGTAGTGTAATATTAAATATATAACTAGTAATAACATAATTAGGTTTGATCCAGGGTTCTAGGACTGATCGCCTTTTCTCGGAGTCAAGAAGGAATTTTTCCCTGTGATGCAAATTGGCTGAATGTGTCCTGGGGTTTTTGCCTTCTTCTGGATCAACAGATTTAGGCATAGGGATTCTGGTAATACCATTATTAGAATCACAAGAGTAATACAAAATATAAAATTAATTTAAAAAATTTAATTATAAATGGGTACATTCTTAATTGTTATAGTGCAGCAATGATAAAAATGGTAATAATAATAATAATAATAATAATAATAATAATACATTTGTGAGGCCTAGTGCCAGTTAGTTAGTAAGTTAGTGTAGTGTTAGTGTAGGGAGTACAATTGGGGGAGGAAAGTTGAACTTGATGGACCGAGGTCTTTCTTCAACCTGCGTTACAATGTTACTAATATCTGCGCTTTATTCCAATCATAGGCATGTGCCAAATATTTTTCACTGACCGGTAATAGGATTTCCTCCTGCTCATTTTAGCTGCATTTTTTGGTGCTGTCTTGGGCAATGATGAAATACTGAGGTGCGTGATGGCCGGCTATGAAGGGGTGGAGGAGGTTGGATTTTTTTTTTTAATAACATCTTGCACTTGCCTATGATAAATCTACCATTACCGGCAGTTGGATTTCCTCATACTTATGACAGTGTTGTCATAGGAGTGGGGAAAAAGGTGAGAGATGGCCGGCTATTAAGGGGTGGCAGGAGGCCGGATTTTTTTTTTTTTTTTTTTTAAATAGGGAAAATTTGGCCTATGGAGAACACAAGAGCTTACAGCTAGTGGACCTGCACATCCTCCAGATGTAAGTGTAAAATGAGAGCCGCAGTCTTAAAAAGTACATTTCATTAAGACCCTGAGGATGGCAGAGGCGGCAGATCCACCTATGAGCTGCATGTAAGTATAGGCGCCATAATATCTGCCCTTATGTTACAGGGTGGTGTTCCGTATATTAATTATTAATGTCAGGCTTGACTATTAATAATCGGTATCCGGCTAATACCTCACCTGTTACTACTCTGATTCCTTTGCTATATGCGATACTAACGGCGACTAACTGAGACGAAACCGTGTATCAATAAAATACATTTATTACACACAAGTCTACAGTTAATATACTACCAATTTCCACAGTACACAATAATATTAACAATAGCACACAATACGGATATACAATTAACCCCACCAATAACCTAATTATACTTCCCACCCACTTGCCTAAAAGCATACAAACATTAATTACAAACCACCCGCCTATCAACCACTATCCCTACAGCAATCAAGGGGTTTATGAGGCTATGTGCCCATGATGCAGAAATGCTGCAGATTTTTTACGCTTCTCCCTGCAGGAAAAACACATGCGTTTTTTTCATGTGTTTTTCCAGCCAGGTAGAAGCGTTTGTCGAGCGTTTTTTGCAGCATTTCAGCATGCGGGTTATCAAGCGCTTTTCCAAGCGATTTTAGTGTGGCACCCCAGGGGTCTGGTTGCCACAGTAATAGAAATATTATGTCTGAGAGCAAGTGGGAGGTTTCTCTGGTCAGGAGCCCTAAGCATGCAACACGGCCCACCCAGACCTGGGAGGGGAGGAATCTGCCCTTATAAACTGGGTCTGGGGCGGGATTAGACAGACAGAGCCTGCAGAACAAGCAGAGCAGTCAGAGTCAGTGTGAAGTCCCAGACAGAGACGCAGTCAGGTCTGGAGGACAGCAGACAGAGGGAAAGCAAGAACTAGGAGCTCTGTAAGAGCAGGAGCGAGTGCCAGAGGCTGGAAGCTAGATTGCTCGCCTTGGCTGAAGACACTAAACCCGGACACGGAGTCCGAGGCTGTGGGGACATCCAGGTCCAGCAGCAGAATCCAACCGGCAGGGGATTTCATGTCCTCTGGCCTTAGAAGCCCGGAGGCACGGTCACAAGCAAGGGACCAGCACCGCCATCGTGAAGCGGAGGCTAACGGAAGGCCCCAAGTCACCGGCCATACGGATGAGCACCACACGGTATACTCAGGGACGTGGGCTACTTCTACCCGCATAGAGCAAGGTAGCCAGGAAAGAGTGCAGATAGTCGGGGAGGCCTACAACTCCACCTGGCCAGGGGAGATCCTACTTGCTTACAGACTGACCAGGCCCCTACTGCTAACCAGTACTCCCGGGAGGGTCTGCGTTATTCCATCAGTAAAGACCCTGAACTGCACCACACGTCTCTGTGTTTCATCGCCGCACCAGCACCATCTGTACTGGGACGCTCACGCCATCACTCCCATCATCCACACTAGCTGCCCTGAGGCAATACTTCTCCCGTGGGGAGTCATCCCATACTTGGCTGCACATACAACATCAGCCTCCGCGGTCTGCAGCGCAGTGGCGGTCCCCACTGACCGCAATCCACGGGTGGCGTAGTCGGACATTTGTCATCACACTCAGACTGCCACTGGTTTGACCGCCCTGGGCACGGACCGGGTCACCGCCACGGAGGACTACAACCCCCAGCGATCCGGCTCCGGGTATCCCCTGCACAGCACAGGCCCAGGGGGCGCGTCAACTTTGGCGTAGTCGGCAGGATTTCGTGCCCGCAACCACCGGGTACTGCGTGCCTGAAAAAAGACTTTTATACTTACCTGTGGCGAAGTTTCCCGCCGTCCGGAGTCGTTTCCCGCCATCGGACGCCATCTTGGACCGTTTCCCGCCATCTTCCCGCCATCCGCAGCTGCTTCCCGCCTTCAGACGCTATCTTCGGGACGCCGCACGGGAAGAAGAGGGGCGTGGACGCCGAAAGCGCGCGAGATCCGAAGCTCCGCCCCACGCACTGACGCTGCGCAAGGTCCTGGAAGGTAGGAAGAGAGAGACGCTGACGTCATCGGAGCGCGACTCCAGGTCCTCTACCCCGACGATTGACTGCGGAGTCGCGGCCTACGGAAGAAGAGCATCGCAAGGTAGGCCACGGTCCACTAGGGGGGAAGGAGGATGTCGGACACCGAGGGGAGCTCCACCACCACACCGGCCGCCAGCGCAACCACAGCAGCGGTCATGCCATTCACCATGCCCTATATCCCGGGGGCAACCTGGCTACCCCAGTACTCAGGGGAGTCACATACTCTAAGTGACTTTAGGGAAAGACTGGATAGCCTCTTCCAGGTATACCCCCTCACAGAAGAGCAAAAAGTGAGCATCCTGGTGGCCCAGTTAATCGGGGCAGACCAAAGGGAGGTAAAGTCCTGGTCACCTGGGAAGAAGAGGACTGTCAGAGAGATACTAGCCCGGCTGAAAGACACATTTGACACCCGCACCTCTGCCGAGATAAAACTCAGATTTTACGGGTGCAAACAGCGGGCACATGTAAGTATAAGAGACTATGCTCTAAACCTACAAGAGGCCCTGAGAGCCATTAAGCAGGCAGACCCTGACAGCGTGGGAAATGAAGACAAGCTGTTGACCGAACAATTTATTGAGGGTCTACTTTGCAATGCCCACCGAACCCAGTTGCGAGCAATGGCCTTACAGGACCCTGACCTGTACTTTGCACAGTTCAAGGACAGAGCCATCCGGGTGCTCCGAGAACCGGCACCAGGTGGCGCTGTGACCCACAGGCGCCCTGCTATCACTTATCACCAGGACGCGGCGCCCTTGTCTGCAGGGCCTGTGGGAGCTGATGCGCAGGCTTTGAACAATGACCCCGCTACAGACCTGCACCATCAGGTCCAAGAGCTGACTAAAAGCTTTGCCGCGCTAACCAGAACTGTGCAGTCTTTACAGGTCTCTTCTCCAGGAAAGATCCAGCTGGCATCCGGACCGGAGGACGTCCCGTGGCGCCGACTGAGGAGGACCCCACCGGCCAGAGGGAGACCCAGCGACAGATACAACGAGGACGGACGACCCATCTGCCGCCGCTGCAATCAACCCGGACATATGGCAAGGTACTGTCATTTAAACGGGCACAACCTGGGGTAGAGGGCCAACCCCCAGGCATAAGATCATCAGGCCCATCAAACTGGCGTGATAAATACGTAGGGGGACGTCCGGTCTTGCCTGTGGTACTGGATGGCATTCCTATGAGTGCCCTACTAGACACTGGGTCACAGGTGACTACCATCCCGTACGTGCTCTTCAAGCGGTACTGGAATGACTCGGACATAACCCGCTATCCAGATGACGACCTGAGCATTATCGCCAGCAATGGTCAGCCCGTGCCACAGATAGGATTTAAGGAAGTGACCATCAAGGTCGGTAAAGTTGAACTGCCGGCACAAGGACTGATCATTGTGGACATTGACCGTCGCGAGAGTCACCCAAAAATAACCCTAGGTACTAATGTAATCGAAAACTGTCTTGCAGAGGTGATTCTTATTTTGCAACAGGTTGCCAAGAACGCCAGTTCCAGCCAGCAGCGTGTCCGGGCACTGATGAAACGGCAACAGGTGGAACTATCTGTTGGTGAGATAGGTAGCGTGAGAATGTGTGACCCGTTCCCTATTGCCATGCCCCCAAAAAGTGAGATGATGATTTGGTGCCGGGCAGCTATTGGTCTAAGAGGTAGAGACTACCAAGCAATGGTAGAACCCGTCTACTCAGACAGTAGGCCCACCATTTTGACAGCACGGGGGGTGGTCGATGTACGTCATGGGAGGGTGCCCGTCCACATCATAAATATCGGGGAGAGAGAAGTATACCTGCCCCGGTATGCCACGCTAGCCAAATTGTTCACCATCAACCAGAACTCTGTACAGGCCGTGGAACCCTTGCCTCCATCTCAACCAGAGGAAGGTAACGGCTCTAAGAAACCAATGGAGGACTGGTGTCAGCAACTGCATTTGGGTACTGACTCCACTCCCTCACACCAAAAACAGGGAGTCTATCGGGTGGTTCAAGAGTAAGAGAGAGTGCTTAGTAAAATGCGTACCCGTTACCAAGGATAGAAGAGTCCTTAGCTGCATTAAAATCTGCTAACTTCTTCTCTACTTTGGATCTCACTAGCGGGTACTGGCAGGTTCCTGTAGCAGAGGCGGACCGGGAGAAGACCGCATTCACCACCCCGATGGGACTCAGCGAATTTAACTGTATGCCGTTCGGGCTCTGCAACACACCAGGAACCTTCCAACGGTTGATGGAATGCTGTCTGGGACACCGGAACTTCGAGACGGTCCTATTATACCTGGACGACGTCATCGTCTATTCCAAGACCTATGAGGACCATCTGGAACACCTGGCAGAAGTGTTTGAAGCCCTGGCAAACTATGGCCTAAAGGTAAAACCCTCGAAGTGTCATCTACTGAAGCCAAAGGTACAGTACCTGGGACACGTGGTGAGTGCTGACGGAGTGGCTCCCGACCCTGACAAGATCACCGTGATTAAGGATTGGCCAAGACCATCCAGCATAAAGGAAGTACGGCAGTTCCTCGGGTTGGTAGGCTACTACCGAAGATTCATTCCCGGTTTTACCAAGAAGGCAGCTCCTATGCAGGACCTCCTGATAGGCCAGTCCAGGAAGGCCAAAAACCAGAAGCCACCCTTCAAGTGGGAAAAGCTGGAAGAGGAGTCCTTCCGCCAGCTGAAGATGGCCCTCACGGGGGATGAAATCCTGGCATACCCTGATTACAGCCAGCCCTTTATCCTCCACACGGACGCAAGCAACATCGGGCTAGGGGCCGTACTGTCCCAGATCCAGCAGGGGAGAGAACGGGTAATTGCTTACTCCAGCCGAAAACTGCGACCCACGGAAAGAAACCCTGAGAATTACATCTCGTTCAAGCTAGAGTTCCTGACAGTGGTGTGGGCAGTAACCGAACGTTTCAAGCATTACCTTGCCTCTTCCAGGTTCACCGTGTACACGGACAACAACCCGTTGACACACCTGGACACTGCAAGACTGGGTGCCCTGGAGCAAAGATGGATGGCCCGCCTGTCCAATTATGAGTTCACAATCAAATACCGGGCAGGGCGCTCCAATACCAATGCGGACGCCCTGTCCAGGATGCCAAACCTACCGGACGAAGGGGAGGATCCAGAAGAATTGGAAGAGATCGAACTCCCTGCGTTTCACCGTCATGGGATTACCCAGTATTCCCACCGTGTGAGGGGCCAGCGGTCCGCTACGTTCAACCCCTTACCCCACTACAACTGGGCGGAGACGCAAGACAGTGACCCTGCAGTCCGTCTGGTGAAGGAGATGCTGACCCAGGCTGACGCCCGCCTGGACCCAGACGCTCCGGAAGAGACCAAGCAACTGTGGACGGAAAAGAGCAGACTGTTTCTCTATAAGGAGAAGTTGTGCCGCAGAATGGTCAATTCCTGGACACATGAACTGATCTGGCAGGTGGTGGTACCGAGACGGGACACAGCTATGGTGCTGGAGGCCTACCACAATGGGGCAGGGCACTTCGGATGGAAGAAGCTGGAGTTCCTGCTGCGTGCACGGTTCTACTGGATAGGCATGAGAGGAGCCATTGAGAGGTGGTGTAGAGACTGTGGCCCTTGCAATCTAAGAAGAAGGGACCGTGCCAGCCAGAGGACTCCCCTGCAGCCCATCATCACCAGGCAGCCGCTGGAACTGGTCGCTCTGGACCATGTTAAACTGGCTCCAAGCAGAAGCGGGTATGTCTACGCCCTAACCATCGTGGATCACTACTCCCGATTCCTAGTGGTGGTCCCCGTCAAAGACTTAACAGCACAAACAGCAGCTAGAGCCTTCCAGCTGCACTTCTGCCGCCCACACGGGTACCCGGACCAAGTGCTGACGGACCAAGGACCAGCCTTCGAAGCGGAGGTCTTCCAGGAGTTCTGCAACCTGTATGGCTGCAAGAAGATAAGAACAACGCCCTATCACCCCCAAACCAATGGACTCTGTGAGAAGATGAACCAGGTGGTGATAGATCTGTTAAAAACATTGCCCCTGGAAGAACGCAGTCTGTGGCCTGAGAAACTGCCCGATCTGGTGGACCTGTATAACCACATCCCGGTAGGTTCCACCAACTATACCCCGGTTTACCTAATGAGAGCAAGACTTGGTAAGCTGCCTATTGACCTGGATATGGGAGTCCTGATACCCGAGGACACCTCGCCAGAGGCAGACTGGGATACAGAACGGCAGCAGCAGTACCGGAAAGTACAGGAGAGCGTCGAGCGAAGTCTCTGTCAATGAAGAGAAAGGCAGGAGAGGACTTATAACCAACATGCTCCCGCTGTTCCCCTGGTACCTGGAGAGCAGGTCTTGAAAAGAAAAAGGCGGCTCCATAAGTTGGACGACCAGTGGGAAAAGGACCCATACACCGTACTGCCCTCAAGCCACAATAATCCAAAGGTGTACGTCATCAGCAAGGATGGAGGAGAGACCACAGCCACTGTCTCCAGAGACCACCTGAAAAAGTGCCCGGAGAAGTTGCAAAGCACGGATGAAGATCAGGAAGACCCTCAACCCGTAGAGGAAAAGAAGGAAATGATCAGCACCGTACTCGGAGACTTTCCCCGGTCCTGGACACAAGTAAACAATGCTATCGTGGTGCCCGTCCTCACATTTCTCCACCCAGCCCCTCAAGTGCCTACAGAAGACCAGGTAGAGCTGGAAGAGCAGCCGGCCCAGACTGACCAGGCCCCTACTGCTAACCAGTACTCCCGGGAGGGTCTGCGTTATTCCATCAGTAAAGACCCTGAACTGCACCACACGTCTCTGTGTTTCATCGCCGCACCAGCACCATCAGTACTGGGACGCTCACACCATCACTCCCATCATCCACACTAGCTGCCCTGAGGCAATACTGCTCCCGTGGGGAGTCATCCCATACTTGGCTGCGCATACAACATCAGCCTCTGCGGTCTGCAGCGCAGCGGCGGTCCCCACTGACCGCAATCCACGGGTGGCGTAGTCGGACATTTGTTATCACACTCAGACTGCCACTGGTTTGACCGCCCTGGGCACGGACCGGGTCACCGCCACGGAGGACTACAACCCCCAGCGATCCGGCTCCGGGTATCCCCTGCACAGCACAGGCCCAGGGGGCGCGTCATTAGCATCACTTGGAAAAGTGCTTGACAACTTGGTCACACTATATAAATCCATGCAACCGGCATGGATTTTATATAGTGTGACCAAGTTAGTTAAAAAAAAAGAATAAGAATGGTAAAAAATAAAAAATTTATTTTATACTCACCTTCCGATGTCCTCCCGATGTTCTCTCCGATGGGTCTGGTGTCTTGGGCGGCTCGCGGTGGTGTGAAGGACCTGCGGTGACGTCATTGAGTCATGTGACAGGTCACATGACTCAATGACATCATGGCCGGTCCTTCACAACACCGCAACCCATAGAGAAGACCAGACGGAGGGGAGAAAACCCCGGGAGGACATCGGAAGGTAAGTATAATCTTTATTTTTTATTTTAAATTCTTTTTTAACAGGTTCTATGGAACCTGGGTCTGGATGAGTCTCCTCTCATCCACACCCGGGTACCATCTGCACATAGAAACGCATAATATCCGTGTATACAAATGTACTGACACGGATATTATGCGTTTCAATGCAAGTCAATGGCGGCAATTGATGCGTATTTTTCCGCAATGATAATAAGCAGCGGAAATTTCTGCAGCATGTGCACAGCACATGAGGATTGTCATTGGGGACCATGGAGCACGTATTACCAAGCGTTTTTTAAGCATTTTCGCTGCAGAAATTCCGCAGCAAAAACGCTTGAAAAACGCATAGTGGGCATGCAGCCTAATAGTGCGATACTTAGCCCAGTAGCTGTCGTCAGGCTGATTCTGGGCTGCTTGGCACTTGGTGTGGCTATGAGAAAAGTAGAGGAAAGTGACACAAGGAGAGAGGGCACTTGAGCTGAGTACTTCTAGAGCACAAGGGGACTGAGGGGATGCTGTTGTCAGAGAGCAGTCAGAGAGCAGCTGAGGGAGGATGGGGCAGAGGAGCTGCACAGAGAGGCTATAGGCTGAGAGGTAGAAAGCTGAGGGGCTGAGGAGAATAGCTGCTGTGAGCAGGGGTGTGGGTAAGGAGAAGAGGTAGGAAGATGAGGGGCTGAGGGGGACAGCTGCGGTGAGCAGGGCTGTGGGCAAGGGGAAGGGGTAGGAAGCTGAGGGGCTGAGGAGGACAGCTGTGATGAGCAGGGCAGTGGGCAAAAAGAAGAGGTAGGAAGCTGAGGGGCTGAGGAGGACAGATGCGGTGAGCAGGGGTGTGGGCAAGAAGAAGAGGTAGGTAGCTGAGGGGCTGAGGAGAACAGCTGCGGTGAGCAGGGGTGTGGGCAAGGCGAAGAGGTAGGAAGCTGAGGGGCTGAGGAGGACAGCTGCGGTGAGCAGGGGTGTGGGCAAGGAGAAGAGGTAGGAAGCTGAGGGGCTGAGGAGGACAGCAGCGGTGAGCAGGGCTGTGGGCAAGGGGAAGGGGTAGGAAGCTGAAGGGCTGAGGAGGACAGCTGCGGTGAGCAGGGGTGTGGGCAAGGAGAAGCGGTAGAAAGCTGAGGGGCTGAGGAGGACAGCTGCGGTGAGCAGGGCTGTGGGCAAGGAGAAGAGGTAGGAAGCTGAGGGGCTGAGGAGGACAGCTGCGGTGAGCAGGGCTGTGGGCAAGGGGAAGGAGTAGGAAGCTGAGGGGCTGAGGAGGACAGCTGCGGTGAGCAGGGGTGTGGGCAAGGAGAAGAGGTAGGTAGCTGAGGGGCTGAGGAGGACAGCTGCAGTGAGCAGGGCTGTGGGCAAGGGGAAGGGGTAGGAAGCTGAAGGGCTGAGGAGGACAGCTGCGGTGAGCAGGGGTGTGGGCAAGGAGAAGAGTTAGAAAGCTGAGGGGCTGAGGAGGACAGCTACGGTGAGCAGGGGTGTGGGCAAAGAGAACAGGTAGGATGCTGAGGGGCTGAGGATCACAGCTGCTGTGAGCAGGGGTAGGGGGAAAGGAGAAGAGGTAGGAATCTGAAGGGCTGAGGAGGACAGCTGCGGTGAGCAGGGGTGTTGGCAAGGAGAAGAGGTAGGTAGCTGAGGGGCTGAGGAGGACAGCTGCGGTGAGCAGGGGTGTTGGCAAGGCGAAGAGGTAGGAAGCTGAGGGGCTGAGGAGGACAGCTGCGGTGAGCAGGGCTGTGGGCAAGGAGAAGAGGTAGGAAGCTGAGTGGCTGAGGAGGACAGCTGCGGTGAGCAGGGGTGTTGGCAAGGAGAAGAGGTAGGTAGCTGAGGGGCTGAGGAGGACAGCTGCGGTGAGCAGGGGTGTGGGCAAGGAGAAGAGGTAGGAAGCTGAGGGGCTGAGGAGGACAGCTGCGGTGAGCAGGGGTGTTGGCAAGGCGAAGAGGTAGGAAGCTGAGGGGCTGAGGAGGACAGCTGCGGTGAGCAGGGCTGTGGGCAAGGAGAAGAGGTAGGAAGCTGAGTGGCTGAGGAGGACAGCTGCGGTGAGCAGGGGTGTTGGCAAGGAGAAGAGGTAGGTAGCTGAGGGGCTGAGGAGGACAGCTGCGGTGAGCAGGGGTGTGGGCAAGGAGAAGAGGTAGGAAGCTGAGGGGCTGAGGAGGACAGCTGCGGTGAGCAGGGCTGTGGGTAAGGAGAAGAGGTAGGAAGCTGAGGGGCTGAGGAGGACAGCTGCGGTGAGCAGGTCTGCGGGCAAGGGGAAGGAATAGGAAGCTGAGGGGCTGAGGAGGACAGCTGCGGTGAGCAGGGGTGTGGGCAAGGCGAAGAGGTAGAAAGCTGAGGGGCTGAGGAGGACAGCTGCGGTGAGCAGGGCAGGGGTGTGGGCAAGGAGAAGAGGTAGGAAGCTGAGGGGCTGAGGAGGACAGCTGCGGTGAGCAGGGCTGTGGGCAGGGAAAAGAGGTAGGAAGCTGAGGGGCTGAGGAGTACATCTGCAGTGAGCAGGGCTGTGGGCAATGGACTTAGTCTAAGGCATGATTAAAGTAGATTTTACAAAAAAATTTTTTTTGCTAAAATATGAAAACAGTAAGCTCCTTTTCAGCTCCTGTTTAAAAATGCCAGAGCATATCTCAAAAGTATTAATTAGATACCATAGTACATGAGCTCTTGACTGGCAGTGAAACTGTGAATTCAACATTTTATTATATGGAGGTAACCAATTCTGGTTTTCCAAAGTTAGAAAAAGTTGTTACAGGGGACGGTTCATGGAGTTTTTGCAACTTTTAAAAGGGCTCTCACAAACACTCTTGGAGCTAGCCACTTAGCTTAGCTTTGATGAACCGGGTCCACAGACTCTTCAGCTGGACATCACCACCAGCCCCAGCCTCACTAATATGCTTGGATGCATGCACCACACTTGCATCAACAGTGCCATCCACAGTGTAAGAGTGGTGACGCCTGATGAAAGAGGTTGCAGTTGGGGCAGTTTCAGACCAGAAGGTAACATTTTTATATCAGTGACCTTTGCAGCATTTTGGTTCTCCACTAGTGGAATTACCGGTGCCATACAAATGGCACCTTTAAAAACACAATCCAGGGCAATATACAGAACGGACTGACCCAGGCGTTTTGTTATGAAATGGCTACTGCTGTTCTCCTTCATCAGATTCAAGAGGCAGCAGACCTAGGTGATCACAATTATTTGACATGTTGAAAGTGTAAACTGTTAGGCTATGTGCCCACGATGCAGAAATGAAGCAGAAAATTTCTGCAGCATTTCTGCATCTCCCTGGCAGAAAAAACGCGTGCAGATTGTGCATGCGTTTTCCCTGCAGAATACATGCGGATTCACATGCGTATCCACATGCATTAACGCATGTGTTTCCGCTTGCGGACTGACAAGCACTTTCCAGGCGGTAGCATCACTTGGAAAGTGCTTGACAACTAGGTCACACTGTATAAATCC
This sequence comes from Phyllobates terribilis, assembly GCF_046119375.1. Classification (NCBI taxonomy): domain Eukaryota; kingdom Metazoa; phylum Chordata; class Amphibia; order Anura; family Dendrobatidae; genus Phyllobates; species Phyllobates terribilis. The sequence goes on from NW_027362957.1 coordinate 1,687,240, forward strand.
AGGAAACGGCATGGATTTATACAGTGTGACCGTAAAAAATAAAAAAAATAAAGCTATACTTACCCCCGATCCCCCGCCGCGTGTGCTGCCGCGCTCGTCCTGGCTTCTTCCAGGTTGCCGGCACATCGCGAGACAGCCTGCGGTCACATGACCGCGACGTCATCTCAGGTCCTGGAAGGAGAAGCGCTGCCGGCATGTAGAGAGAAGCCGCCGGACAGGTGAGTATAAACTTTATTTTTTATTTTATTCTTTTTTTTACAGGTACAATGGTACCCAGGTCTGGAGGAGAGTCTTCTCTCCTCCAGAACTGGGTACCATCCGCACATTGAGACGCATGTTATCCGCTTGTACAAATGTACAGACGTGGATATTATGCGTCTCAATGCAAGTCAATAGCGGCGCTTCCGCTGCGCTTCCGCAAAATTAATGAACATGCTGCGGATTTATTTGCGCTGCAGAAACGCTGCGGAAAAATCCGCAGCATGTGCATTGACATTGCTGAATGCCATTGGGAACCATGGGGTGCGGATTACCATGCGTTTTTGATGCGTTTCCGCTGCGGAAATTCCGCAGCATAAACGCATGAAAAACGCATCGTGTGCACGCAGCCTTATACACATCTTCTAAATAAGAACACCATCCCATCTGTAAAACATCAGGGTGGCAGCATCATGTTGTAGGGTTGTTTTGCTGCAGGAGGGACTGGTGCACTTCACAAAATAAATGGCATCATGAGAAAAGAAGACACAGGCGTGTCTCTGATTAACTCAGATGTTGCCAAAAAAATCAGAATCTTCCAAACACATGACATCATCATATGGGCAATCCAGAATTGTTTAAAGGCATTGTAATCTTAGTATATGTAAACTTTTGACTTTGTAGTAAGTAATAAAAATGCCTTAAAACATTCTCTCTCTCTCATTATTCTGACATTTGGCAAATATTAAAAATTTTGGTAATCCTAATTGACCTAAAACGGGAAATGTTTATTCTGATTTCATGTCAGATATTGAGAAAAACCTGCATATGTGTCTTTTTATATAGTGTACTGTATGTAAACTTCTGGTTTCAACTGTATCTGCAAAGCCAAGTTGTCAATTTAATAGGTCTCTAAGAGACACCCATATCTAGGGACAGTCTCCTTCTACTAAGAAAACACTGATTTGGGTGGTCATATCATTTCACATTGATCATTAGCCAGAGGCACCACAGTCGCCACAGTCTTGGTTAAGCAATCTCATCCATTCATAGAAATCACTGATGCGAATGACAAATATATTCTAATTTGCCTGATCTGACACAAAGTTTTTTTTATAGGGGTTTACATCCCAAACCATACTCCTCCACTGCAATTAATGACATAATAAATGTGTTGATGTGTTGCCAATTACCAACTAGTTCCTTTCTACCGACTAGTATCATCTAATGATTATCTTCTTTTTAAATGAGATGAACACAACCTGTGACCTGGAGAACCAAATGCACCCCACAATGCTATTCTGTGTGTCACCCAAAACATCTGGTCACCGATATACAGTGCCTTGAAAAAGTATTCATACCCAGTGAACCTGTGACGCCCAGCTGCGCTTGGTATCACAGATCCTAGAAGAGTGCATTGATGGATTCCTCCACAAGAGGCCCCCATAAACATTCACACATCTCCACCTTCCACCTCAGACCAGCAGGGGGAGCCCGTTAGGGATATAAATAGGGAAGGTGGAGCCAGGCAGTTCAGTTCCTCTGGAGAGTTCAGCTAGTACACATCTGAATACAGAGTCGAGCTCAGTCAGTCTGTTGAGAGAGTTTCTGCAGTAAGAGAATCCTGAGAGAGGTCAGTCTGCAGTGGAGCATAGTCCAGACTCAGTTGTAGCTCAGAATAGTGAGCTTTAGGTGTGCCGGCACCATAAGATCGGTGAAGCGCGGCAAGCTGCCATTAGTGTGAGTAGCCTAGTGAGGGCCCGAGTAGGCCGAAGGCGAGTGGAGAGTTAGTACATAGGGGGCAGAGGAGCTTACCTAGCTCACCCCGAATAATTTACCGGACACCGGGTCCTAAGCTTGCCGGGATCTCTACGACCCAGTAAGGTATAACCGGAATCCCTGGAGAACTACAAGTCCGAGGATCGCTAAAGTGCTGATACATAACAGAGCCAGGAGACTCATAGGCCCCGCAAGCTGAGGAGCGTGTACTCCGAGAAAAGGCCCTACTACAAGGTCAGCCAGCGCAGGGCAGAGACAAAGTTAGGCCTAGCTCCAGGCAGGTCAAAATCTTACTACGCAGAGGCAAGAAACAGGAGGCCCTACACCTGCTCATTGGGGAGGATCCTGATATGCACCCTTCACCCTACAGTGCTCCGGGATGTGCCTGATTTTCCATCAGTAAAAGGTACTGAAGTGACTATCGTGTCCGTCCCCGTTCTTGCTCTGACCCAGCTGAGTCTCGCCTGTCCTGCATCCCCCTCTCCGTACGCTGCCCTGAGGCCAAGCTCCACCTGTGGGGAGCTATACCATCGAGCTGCCTTATCACCGGCCTCAGTGGGCTGCCGCAGCGCTGGTGATTCTCACCAGAAACCACAGGTGGCGTCACAAGCTTTTATAAAATAAACAAATATCCACCCTTTTGAAGAGTGACCCCAGGGTACGTGCCCGGGAGCCGACCACCGCGACATCACCAAGGCGAGGCAAAGGCCCGGGTACCGACTTATCCCCATCCCCTGGGCTAGTCAAACCTTTCCACATTTTTTCATATTTCAACCACAAACTTAAATGTATTTGATTGGGATTATATGTGATATACCAACATAAAATAGCAAGTATTTATGAAGTGTAAAGGAAATAACACATGGTTTTCTAATTATTTTAAAAATATAAATCTGAAAATTGTGATGAACATTTGTGACGCCCCCAAGGGATGGGGACTCAGCGCCCGGGCCTTGCTGTTAGTTTTGAGGGATGCCGCGGTGGCCGGCTCCCGGGGCCGTACCCTGGGGTCACTCTTAATAAAAAGCAAGGAATTGGGGGAAAGGTGTATGGGAAAAAGGGAAAGTTCGTGACGCCACCTGTGGTGTCTGGTGAGACTCACCAGCGCTGCTACAGTCCTCTGAGGCCGGTGGTCGGGCAGCTTAGTTGGTTCTGCTCCCCACAGGTGGAGCGGGGCCTCAGGGCAGCGTAGGAGAAGGGATGCAGGACAGAGGGGACCCAGCCGGGTCAAAGGAAGAATAGGCACACACAGGACAGTTCACTTCAGTACCTTTACTTGTGGTGTTTTCAGGCACATCCGCGGTACTGTAGGGTGAAGGGTGCATTTCAGGACTCTCCCCAGTGAGCGGGTGTGGGGCCTCCTGTTTCTTGCCTTTTCCTAGTAAGTTTATGACCTGCCTGAAGCTAGGCCTAACTTGGTCTCTGTCTTGCACCTGCTGACCTGGTGGTAGGGCCTTCTGTTGGAGTTCACACTCCCTGGTTTCTTGGGCCTCAGTGACTCCTGACCCTGGTATTACGGTCAGCTTTTGGTATTCCTGGGACATGTAGTTCACCAGGGATCCCGGTTGTTTCTGCTGGTCCTAGAGATCCTTGCAGACACGGACCCGGTGTCCGGTAAATTCTTATGGGGTGAGATGGTTAAGCTCCTCTGCCCCCTATGTAGCTCGCTTACTCCACTTGCCTTCGGCCTGCTCGGGGCCCTCACTAGGCTTCACACTGGCAGTAGGCCTCGCTACTTTTCACCGCTCTTATGGCGTCGGCACACCTTGGGCTCACTACCTGAGCTCAATGAGTCTGGACTGTGCTCCACTGCAGGATGGCTACTGCAGGAGCTCCTCTCAACAGGCTTCCTTCTACAGACTGGATCCTCAAAGACTGGAACTAGCTCTGTCCCAGAGGAAACTGTTCTCCAGACTGACTGCCTAGCTCCACCTTCCCTTTTTATATACCTAACGGCTCCCTCTGGTGGTCTGAGGTGGAAGGTGGAGGTGTGTGTATGCTATGAGGGCCTCTTGTGGAGGAATCTGTTCATGCACCCCTCTAGGCTCTGTGGCACCAATGCACAGCAGGGCGCCACATTCCCCACTAGAAAAGCTCAGTACTCCCAGAGTGAAGTACTTTTTATAACAACAATAATAACAATTTTCCCTTTATGGGAGGCACTTGCTTAAACGTTACATAATAAACATTATAAATAATAGACATATGTACAATAAGCAACCTCAGAATTCAAGTCTCTTTTGGTGAGGTTCCCTCACAGGATGTCCATCTCACAGGGCATAGTATTTGATAGCTTGAGGGACCTGTCCCAAACCATCAACGTAGGCCCTGGGGTGGCTGCAGGGCATGGCGATCCTGAGTTGGACCTCCGTTAGTGCCACTCCAGACAGGTTTTTCTTCTGAGGTCACATAAAGGGGCACTCCAGGGAGTGCAATTATTTACAAGAATCAGTTTTTGGGCTGCACATATGTGGCACCCCAGGGATCTGGTTTCCCACAGTAATGTAATGTTATGTCTGAGAGCAGGTGGGAGGTCCTTTGGTCAGGGATCCTGTGCATGCCACACCTCCTGCCCAGTCTTGGGAGGGGAAGAACTTCCCCTATATAAACCCGGGGCTGAGGCAGGGTTAGGAGTCAAGGAGAGTAGAGACGAGAAACAGTCATAGGAAGAAACAGCAGAAGCTCAGTGGGAGCAATACTACTACGAGTCAGGGGCTGGCAGCTGCAGAGCTCGCCCTGACTGAGAAGCTTTCTTACCGGACCCGGCGTCCGAGGCTGTGGGGACTAACTCTTACCCAGCAGCAGAAGCCGACCGGCAGGGGATTTCAGGTCCTCAGGCCCAGAAACCCGAAGGCAAGGTCACACGCGTGGGACCAGCACCGCCATCGTGGAGCGGAAGCCATTAGAAGGCCCCGAGTCACCGGCCATACGGGTGAGCACCACACGGCACACTCAGGGACGTGGGCTACTTATATCCGCTTCTAGCAAGGTAGCCAGAAGAGTACAGTCAGTTTGGGAGGCCTACAACTCCGCCTGGCCAGGGGAGATCCCATCTGCTCAAGGACTGACCAGGCCCCGTTCGCTAGCAAGTACTCCGGGAGGGTCTATCGTTGTTACCAGTAAAGACCCTGAATTACACCGCACCGTCTCTGAGTGGTTCCTGCTACCCCCATCTTCCACGTCGGCTGCCCTGAGGCCATACCCCTCCCGTTGGGGGTTATACTATCACGCTGCACAATTCTACACCGGCCTCAGCGGTCTGCCCTGCAGCGGCAGCTCCATAGCTGCAAATCAACGGGTGGCGTAGTCGACACTCAAATAACACCTATCAAGACTGCCACACACTGAGTTTGACTCCCTGGGCACGGACCGGGTCCCCGCCACTCGGAGACTACAACCCTCATCTGATCCGGTTCAGGGTAAGCCCCCGTGCGCGAGACGCTGCGCGACACAGCAGGCCCAGGGGCGCGTCAACTTTGGCGTAGTCGGCAGGATTTCGTGCCCGCAACCACCGGGTACTGCGTGCCTGAAAAAGAGACTTTTAAAACTTACCATCGGTGAAGATTCCCGCCATCCGGCGCCATTTTCAGCCTTCTTCCCGCCATCTGTGAAGATTCCCGCCATCCGGCGCCATCTTCAGCCTTCTTCCCGCCATCCGTGGAGTTTTCCCGCCGTTGGACGCCATCTTGAGGACGCCGCGCGGGAAGAAGAGGGGCGTGGACTCCGAAAGCGCGCGAGAACTGAAGCCCCGCCTCACGTCCGGACGTTGCGTAAGGTCCTGGAAGGAGCCCAGCAGACGCCGACGTCACCGGAGCGCGACGGAAGGTCCTCAACCCTGACGATCTACTGCGGAGCCGCGGCCTACGGAACAGGATCATCGCAAGGTAGGCCACGGTCCACTAGGGGGGAGGAAGATGTCGGATGCGGAGGAGAGCTTCATTGCCTCAACCCCCGCCAGCGCCACCGCTGCTGCAGTTATGCCCTTCACCATGCCCTATATCCCGGGAGCAGCTTGGCTACCCCAGTACTCAGGGGAGTCACATACCCTGCATGACTTTAGAGAAAAGCTGGATAGCCTCTTCCAGGTGTACCCCCTCACAGAAGAGCAAAAAGTGAGCATCCTGGTGGCCCAACTAACCGGGGCAGCCAAAAGGGAAGTAAAATCCTGGCCACCTGGGAGGAAGACTGTTGCAGGGATACTAACCCGGCTGAAGGATACCTTTGATACCCGCACCTCAGCCGAGATTAAGCTTAGATTCTACGGGTGCAAGCAGCGAGCGCATGAGAGTATAAGGGACTATGCACTAAACCTACAAGAGGCCCTGAGGGCCATTAAGCAGACCGACCCTGTTGGAGTGGGAAACGAGGACAGGCTGTTGACCGAACAATTTATAGAGGGACTATATTGTAATGCCCACCGAACCCAGTTGCGGGCGATGGCCTTACAGGATCCCCATCTGGGTTTTGCACAGTTCAAGGACAGAGCCATCCGGGTGCTCCGAGAACCGGCACCGGGTGGCGTTGTGACCCACAGGCGCCCAGCTATCACTTACCACCAGGAGGCGGCGCCCTTGTCGGCAGGGCCTGTGGGAGCTGATGCGCAGGCTTTGGACAATGACCCGGCTCCAGACCTACACCATCAGGTCCAAGAGCTAGCTAAGAGCGTTGCTGCGCTAACCCGAACTGTGCAGTCTTTACAGGTTTCCACCCCAGGGAAGATCCAGCTGGCATCCGGACCGGAGGACATCCCGTGGCGTCGACCAAGGAGGACCCCACCGGCCAGAGGAAGACCCAGTGACCGATACAGCGAAGACGGACGACCCATCTGCCGCCGCTGCAATCAACCCGGACATATGGCAAGGTACTGTTCTTTAAACGGGCACAACCTGGGGTAGAGGGCCAACCCCCAGGAAAAAGATCACCAGGCCCATCGAACTGGCGCGACAGATATGTGGGAGGACGTCCAGTCTTGCCTGTGGTACTGGATGGCATTCCCATGAGTGCCCTACTGGACACCGGGTCACAGGTCACCACCATCCCGTACGTGCTCTTTAAGCAGTACTGGAATGACTCGGATATTACCCGCTACCCTGACGACGACTTGAGTATCATCGCCAGCAATGGCCAGCCCGTGCCACAGATCGGATTTAAAGAGGTGACCATCAAAATCGGTAGAGTCGAACTGGCAGCACAGGGACTGATCATTGTAGATATTGACAAACATGAGAGTCACCCAAAAATAACTCTAGAAACTAATGTAATTGAAAATTGTCTTGCAGAGGTGATTTTCCTTTTACAGCAGGTTGCCAAGAACGCCTGCTCCGGCGAGCAGCGGGTGCTCCAGAAAGAGATCCGGGCACTGATGCGACGGCAACAGGTGGAACTCTCCGGCGGTGAGATTGGTAGCATAAGAATGTGTGACCCTTTTCCTATTGCCATGCCCCCAAAAAGTGAAATGATGATTTGGTGCCGGGCAGCTATTGGTCTGAGAGGTAGAGATTACCAGGCAATGGTAGAACCAGTTTACTCAGACAGTAGGCCCACCATCTTGACAGCACGGGGGGTGGTTAATGTACGCCATGGGAGGGTGCCCGTTGGCATAATCAATATCGGGAAGAGGGAAGTGTACCTGCCCCGGTATGCCACGCTAGCCAAATTATATACCATTAACCAAAATGCTATACAATCTGTGGAACCCTTGCCTCCATCTCACCCGGAGGAAGGTAACGGCTCTAAGAAAACAATGGAGGACTGGTGTCAGCAACTACATTTGGGTACTGACTCCACTCCCTCACATCAGAAACAGGGAGTCTATCGGGTGGTTCAAGAGTACGAGAGAGTGTTTAGTAAACACCCGTTAGACTTCGGGCGAGTCAAGGGGGTAGAACACCACATCCCCACGGGAGACCATCCTCCCATAAAAGAGAGGTATCGACCCGTACCCCCTGCACACTACCAACACGCCAAGGGGATGCTTAGAGACATGAAGGAGGCTGGGGTGATCAGGGATAGCTGTAGGCCCTGGGCAGCTCCACTAGTCTTAGTCAGAAAAAAAGACAACACCATGAGGATGTGTGTAGATTACCGGAAAATCAACCGTATCACACACAAGGATGCGTACCCCTTACCAAGGATAGAGGAGTCATTGGCTGCTTTAAGATCTGCTAACTTCTTCTCTACCTTGGATCTCACTAGCGGGTACTGGCAGGTTCCTGTAGCAGAGGCGGACCGGGAGAAGACCGCATTCACCACCCCGATGGGACTTAGCGAGTTCACCTGCATGCCGTTCGGACTCTGCAACGCACCAGGAACCTTCCAACGACTAATGGAGTGTTGTCTGGGCCACAGAAACTTCGAGACGGTCCTGTTGTACCTGGACGATGTCATCGTATATTCCAAGACGTATGAGGACCACCTGAAACACCTGGCGGAAGTGTTCGAAGCTCTGGCGAGTTACGGCCTAAAGGTGAAACCCTCCAAGTGTCACCTCCTGAAACCAAAGGTGCAGTACCTGGGACACGTGGTGAGCGCTGACGGAGTGGCTCCCGACCCTGATAAGATCACCGCAATTAAGGAATGGCCAAGCCCCTCCAGCGTAAAAGAAGTGCGGCAGTTCCTCGGGTTGGTAGGCTACTACCGAAGGTTTATTCCCGGTTTCACCAAAAAGGCAGCACCTATGCAGGACCTCCTGATAGGCCAGTCCCGGAAGGCCAAGAACCAGAAGCCGCCCTTCAAATGGGAGGAGCTGGAAGAAGAGTCCTTCCGCCAGCTGAAGATGGCCCTCACGGGGGACGAAATCCTGGCGTACCCGGATTATAGCCAGCCCTTTATCCTCTACACCGACGCCAGTAACATCGGGCTAGGAGCCGTACTGTCCCAGATCCAGCAGGGGAAGGAACGAGTAATCGCCTACGCCAGCCGAAAGCTGCGACCCACCGAAAGGAACCCCGAGAATTACAGCTCATTTAAGCTAGAGTTCCTGGCCGTAGTATGGGCAGTCACCGAGCGCTTTAAGCATTACCTCGCTTCTTCCCGGTTCACCGTGTACACGGATAACAACCCGTTGACACACCTGGACACGGCAAGACTCGGTGCCCTGGAGCAGAGGTGGATGGCCCGTCTGTCCAACTACGAGTTCACAATCAAATACCGGGCCGGACGCTCCAATACCAACGCGGACGCCCTGTCCAGGATGCCCAACCTGCCGGACGAAGGAGAAGATCCGGAGGGACTGGAAGAAGTTGAACTCCCTGCGTTCCACCGTCATGGGACTATCCAGTATTCCCACCGGGTAAGGAGTAAGTAGGCTGCTACGTTGAACCCCTTACCTCACTACAACTGGGCGGAAACGCAAGACAGCGACCCTGCCGTCCGACTGGTGAAGGAGATGCTGACTCGCCCGGAGGCTTGCCTTGAACCAGACGCTCCGGAGGAAGCCAAACAACTATGGGCAGAGAGGAGTCGACTGTTCCTTTACAAGGGGAAGTTGTGCCACAGAATGGTTAACTCCCGGACGCATGAACTACTCTGGCAAGTAGTGGTGCCACGAAGAGACGCAGCCATGGTGATGGAGGCATACCACGACGGAGCTGGACACTTCGGGTGGAAGAAGCTGGAGTTCCTGCTGCGCGAGCGATTCCACTGGGTAGGCATGAGGGGAACCATTGAGAAGTGGTGCAGAGACTGTGGCCCGTGCAACCTAAGAAGGAAGGACCGTGCCAGCCAGAAGACTCCCCTGCAGTCCATCGTCACCCGGCAGCCGTTGGAACTGGTAGCCTTGGATCATGTAAAACTGACCCCAAGCAGAAGTGGCTACGTCTACGCACTAACCATCGTGGATCACTACTCCCGGTTCTTGGTTGTCGTCCCCGTCAAGGACTTAACAGCTCGAACAGCAGCGAGAGCCTTCCAGCAGCATTTCTGCCGTCCACACGGGTACCCGGACCAAGTGTTGACAGACCAGGGACCTGCCTTTGAAGCGGAGGTCTTCCAAGAATTCTGCACTCTGTATGGCTGCCGGAAGATAAGGACGACACCCTATCATCCGCAAACTAATGGACTTTGTGAGAAAATGAACCAGGTGGTAATGGATCTTCTGAAAACGTTGCCCCTGGAAGAACGCAGTCTGTGGCCTGAGAAGCTGCCCGATCTGGTGGACCTATACAACCACATCCCGGTAGGTTCCACCAACTGTACCCCGGCTTACCTAATGAGGGCAAGACCTGGTAAGTTACCTGTTGACCTGGAAATGGGAGTCCTGACACCCGAGGACACTTCACCAGAAGCAGACTGGGACACAGAGAGGCAGCAGCAGTACCGGAGAGTACAGGAGAGCGTGGAGCGAAGTCTCTGTCAGGCTAGGGAAAGACAAGAGAAAACTTACAACCAGTATGCTCCCGCTGTTCCCCTGGTACCCGGAGAGCAGGTCTTGAAGAGGAAGAGACGGCTCCACAAGTTGGACGACCAGTGGGAGAAGGACCCGTACACCGTACTGCCCTCAAGCCACGAGAACCCGAAGGTTTGTACCATCAGTAAAGACGGAGGGGAAACTACAGCCATTGTATCCCGGGACCACCTGAAGAAGTGTCCCGAACAACTGAGGAACCCTGAAGAGGAACAAGAAGACCATCGACCCGTAGAGGAAAGGGAAGATATGGTTAGTACTGTGCTCGGGGACTTCCCTCGGTCTTGGACTCAAGTCAATGGTGCAGTTGTGGTACCCGTACTCACCTTCCTCCAACCAGCATCCCAAGCACCTACGGAGCAACAGGTAGAGCTGGAAGAACAGCCGGTCCAGGAGGCAGAAGACCCCACACCCGCAGACCAGGAGGATCAACCCTCTGCTTGCAGTGAGCCTGCCATATCCCTAGTGAGCCAAAGAGCCGGTAGACAGCTGCCCAGTTTACCCTTGACAGCTCCTACACCCTGTAGTTCAGGGCTAGACAGTCAGCTCCGTAGGTCCACTAGGGCCACTAGAGGCCAGTTACCCGCACGTTGGAGGATTTGAAGTGTATAAATTGTTTTATTTATGTTTACCTGTGTATTGTTGCTTGTGTATAATTTTGTGTTTCTAGTTATTTGTAGGAGTCCTTGGTGGATTTACCGGGAATCCTTTGTACATAGTTGGAGCGTAACCCAGGACGGACTAAAGACTGTTAAGGACTCGGGGCAGGACAAACCCCTACCTGGTTACGTCTCCCTGTTTTGGTGAAATGGACACCTTGCTTTTCTTCAAAGACTACACCCGGTTACGGACATGCCGTGACCACCTTTATGTGTTTCTTCTTATTGTACTATTATTGTTGTTATATCTTGTTATGTTTTTCTAAAATATGTTTAGTCCCGGAGTACTAAATTTCACTAGGGGGGAATGTGGCACCCCAGGGGTCTGGTTTCCCACAGTAATGTAATGTTATGTCTGAGAGCAGGTGGGAGGTCCTTTGGTCAGGGATCCTGTGCATGCCACACCTCCTGCCCAGTCTTGGGAGGGGAAGAACTTCCCCTATATAAACCCGGGGCTGAGGCAGGGTTAGGAGTCAAGGAGAGTAGAGACGAGAAACAGTCATAGGAAGAAACAGCAGAAGCTCAGTGGGAGCAATACTACTACGAGTCAGGGGCTGGCAGCTGCAGAGCTCGCCCTGACTGAGAAGCTTTCTTACCGGACCCGGCGTCCGAGGCTGTGGGGACTAACTCTTACCCAGCAGCAGAAGCCGACCGGCAGGGGATTTCAGGTCCTCAGGCCCAGAAACCCGAAGGCAAGGTCACACGCGTGGGACCAGCACCGCCATCGTGGAGCGGAAGCCATTAGAAGGCCCCGAGTCACCGGCCATACGGGTGAGCACCACACGGCACACTCAGGGACGTGGGCTACTTATATCCGCTTCTAGCAAGGTAGCCAGAAGAGTACAGTCAGTTTGGGAGGCCTACAACTCCGCCTGGCCAGGGGAGATCCCATCTGCTCAAGGACTGACCAGGCCCCGTTCGCTAGCAAGTACTCCGGGAGGGTCTATCGTTGTTACCAGTAAAGACCCTGAATTACACCGCACCGTCTCTGAGTGGTTCCTGCTACCCCCATCTTCCACGTCGGCTGCCCTGAGGCCATACCCCTCCCGTTGGGGGTTATACTATCACGCTGCACAATTCTACACCGGCCTCAGCGGTCTGCCCTGCAGCGGCAGCTCCATAGCTGCAAATCAACGGGTGGCGTAGTCGACACTCAAATAACACCTATCAAGACTGCCACACACTGAGTTTGACTCCCTGGGCACGGACCGGGTCCCCGCCACTCGGAGACTACAACCCTCATCTGATCCGGTTCAGGGTAAGCCCCCGTGCGCGAGACGCTGCGCGACACAGCAGGCCCAGTGGCGCGTCACATACTCCTCAGCCACTAAGTTCTGTATGTACCCTTACGGGTAACTAAAGGCAACAAAGAAAAGTGTCCATTTCACTTAAATTGTCCATTATAAAGCAAAACACAAGTTAATAAATACATACATGAAAATACACATCATAATACCCCAGGGGCACTATTTACACTGTCAGAGTTTCCTTCTTTACTTTCTGTATCTGACAGGGGTCTGACCTCGTGTGCTACGTGTCGACCTACGTGGTACTGGGATGCATGAGGCACTAGTATTTGCACTACCTCCCATTCTGTCAGTTCTAAGTGCTGGGGAACTGCAGGGTTGCCTTAACCTCTCTAAGGGACTGGCGAGTATACCATTGGCTGGGCCTTCTTGCTCTGCTCCAACCAGGGATTCTTCTTGAGCAGGCTCTTCTGAAGCACTTACAGGCTCTACTTGCTGTGGAGGGTCTTCTGCCTGTTGAAATAAGTGGATCACAGGTATTATTACTGCTCCTCCTAGTTGAGGCCAATCTGCCGGGAAATCTCCTAAGTCAGTATGGAGTACTGCTTCTTTAGCCTCCTCCAGTACGGTGAGAGGCACTTCTTCTTGGGGCTTTAGCAGGTCTGGACACAACTTCAGATGGTCTCTAGATAGCATTGCAGTCGTTCTTCCTCCGTCCTTATTAATTAGACAGGTCTTCCTGTTACCAAATCTTGAATTTAACACAGTGTAGGGTTCTCTCTCCCACTGGTCATCAAGTTTGTGGTTTCTCCTTTTTCTTTTTAACACCACTTCTCCTGGTGTGAAGGGTTCTGCGGGCGCACTTTTATTGTAGTTTGCTTCCTGCTTGTCCCTCACATGAGTGAGACTGTCTTCGACACAAGCCTGTACTCTTCTGTACTGCTCCTGTCTGGTCGTGTCCCAGTCCTCAGTGGACATATCTGCTTCTGGTTCCACTACACCTAGCTCCAGGTCCATGGGCAACTTCCCGGGTCTGGCTCGCATGAGATATGCTGGAGTACAATTGGTGGAACTCACAGGTATGTGGTTGTACAGATCTACCAGGTCAAGTAGTACGTCTGGCCACTGATTTCTCTCCTCTAGTGGTAAGGTCTTCAGCAGGTCGATGACGATGTTCTTCATCTTTTCACAGAGACCGTTGGTTTGGGGGTGGTACGGTGTGGTCCGGATCTTTTTACACCCGTACAGATGGCAGAACTCCTTGAACAATTCATCCTCGAAGGCTGGGCCTTGATCCGTCAGCACCTGCTCCGGGTTTCCATGGGGCCTGCAGAAGTACGCCTGAAACGTCTTCGCCGCAGTTTCTGCCGTTAGATCCTTGATGGGGGCGACCACCAGGAACCGAGAGTAGCGATCCACCATGGTCAGGGTATAGGAATATCCTGACCTGCTGGGTGACAGCTTGACATGATCCATGGCCACGATCTCCAAAGGTCGAGTTGTCTTGATGGGTTGCAGGGGTGCCTTCTGGCTGCTGTAGTCATTTCTTCTGAGGCTACAGGGTCCACAATTCCAGCACCACCTCTCAATGGAACTGCGCATTCCTACCCAATAAAACCAACACTTCAGCAGGGTTTCTAGCTTCTTCCAGCCAAAGTGCCCCGCCTGATCGTGGCAGGCTTCCAAAACCATATGGATGTCTGTCTTTGGCACTACGATCTGCCATACCATCTCATGGGTTTTAGGGTTGACGTACCTCTGGCACAGCTTCTCTCTATAGATGAACAGCCGGTGATGCGCCCCCTGGGCCGTGGGGTACCCGGAGCCTGTAGATGCTGGGGGTTGTAGTCACCGTGGCGGTGACCCGGTCCGTGACCCAGGTGGTCAACCTAAGGGTAGTTTATGTATATCTGTTATGTATAGTCCGACTACGCCACCTGTGGAATGCAGTTATTGGGAACCGCCGCTGCGAAGCAGTCCACTGAAGCTGGTGGTATGTGCAGCAAGGTGATGTAACTCCCCACAGGAAGAGTGGAGATTCAGGGCAGCGTGTATGGATGATGGTGGTGGTAGTGCAAGGTATCAGTAATGACAACACGGAGTCTTTGCAGTGCAGTCCCAGGGTCTTTACTGTTGGCAATTATATGGGCCCCAACGGGAGTACCGGCTAGTGATGAGGGCCTGATCAGTCTGGGAACAATCCTAGAGTCCTCCTGGCCAGGTGAAGTTGTAGGCCTGCCGTTCTGACTATACTTTTTGGGCTATCCCGCTTATAGTCATGTTGTAGCCCACGTTCCTGAGTGTAACGTGCTGCGCTCACCCGTATGGCTGGCGACTCGGGCCTTGTGTATTCCTCACTCCTCTGTGGCGGTACAGGTCCTTTCGTGTGGCTGAGCCTCCGGGCTTCTGTTGGGCCAGGAGACCTGCAATCTCCTGCCCTGCGGTATCTGCTGCTGGATATGCAATGCCCACAGCCTCGGACTCCGGTCCTATGTGGATACTATCCAGGACGAGCTAACTCCAGCTCCAGTCCCTGGCTCTTTACTCCTTCGTGTCCTACTTGACTCCACACACTGAACTCTAGACTCAGACTCCCTAACCCCGCCTCCAGATCCAGTTATAAAGGGCAGGATCCTCCCCTTTCTGGTCTGGGGCAGGAGGTGTTGCATGTAATGTGTTCCTGACCAGGAAACTCCTGCTTTGCTCCCAGACATGGTATTACTACCACTGTGGCAACCAGACCCTCTGGGGTGCCACATTCCCCCCCTAGTAAATTTCAATACTCTGGGACTGAGCATATTTTGCAAAAATATAACAGATAACAATAAACAATAGCAATAACAATACATGAACATATTTACAGGCATTACAGTCCTTATAGGTCACGGTATCATCCGTAACCAGGTGTCCATTTCACCCAACAAGGTACAGTTGTAGAATGGGGGACGTGTCCAAAACAAACCCCAAAGTTGGCCTTGGGCGTGGCTGCAAGGCTTAGGCAGTCCCGTTGGACCACAAGTGGGGCCACACCAGACAGGTTTTTGTTCCGTGGTCTGTTGCAAGGGGGGCACTTTATAGGTGCAATTATTTACAGGGCAAGTTTTTGGTTACTCACTGTCCATAACCTGAAAGTCTTTGAACCCTGTCGGGTAACTGGAAAAACATAATCAGTACACACATATAAAACATTTCAACATTTGCAATACTACAGTTATGGGTTACATCTAAATCCTCCAGCGAGCAGGGATTTGACCTCTGGTGCTTCTGGTAGATCTACGTAACACACTGTCTATCTGTGTTCTACCTTGGTCCCCTATATTTACCCCTGGTGTGGTGGGTTCAATGTTCACCACACTACAGGTGTTTGGAGGTGTCTCTGGTAGGTTGGGCAGCTCCCTATGGATCCTTTGGCTTACCGTGGGTATGACAGGTTCGCTACTAGCAGAGAGTAGATTCTCCTGGTCTGCCGATGAGGAATCTTCTGTCTCTGGGGCCAATGGTTCTTCCAACTCTTCTGGGACTTCTACAGCTCCCTGAGGGGCTGGTTGGAGAAATGTAAGGACTGGCACAACAATGGCATTATTCACTTGCGTCCATGACCGGGGAAATTCTCCGAGTACTGTGCTGACCATTCCTTCCACTTCCTCTGCGGGTTGAGGGATATCTTGGCCTTCTTCAGCATGCTGTAGTTGCTCAGGACATTTCTTCAGGTGGTCTCTGGAAACTGTTGCTGTCGTTTCTCCTCCATCCTTACTTATGATGTACACCTTGGTGTTATCATGACTTGATGGTAGAATGGTATACGGCTCTTTTTCCCACTGGTCATCCAATTTATGGAGCCGCCTTTTTCTCTTTAGGACTTGCTTTCCAGGTGACAAGGGGGTTGCTGGTGCATGTTGATTGTAAGTCCTCTCTTGCCTTTCTCTTGCTTGGGACAGACTTCTTTCAGCACTTTCCTGTACCTTACGGTATTGTAGTTTCCGCTCAGTATCTCAATCCGCATCTGGTGAGGCGTCCTCTGGTGTCAGAACTCCCATATCCAGATCGATGGGCAGCTTACCAGGTCTTGCTCTCATCAGGTAAGCAGGTGTGCAGTTGGTGGAATTCACTGGAATGTGATTGTAGAGATCCACCAGGTCTGGCAACTTTTCTGGCCACAGGCTACGTTGCTCCAGGGGCAACGTCTTCAGTAGGTCTATCACCACCTGATTCATCTTTTCACACATCCCGTTGGTCTGGAGATAATAAGGAGTTGTACGGATCTTCTTGCAGCCGTACAGGTTGCAGAATTCCTGGAATACTTCTGCTTCGAAGGCCGGACCTTGGTCAGTTAGCACACGTTCTGAGTAACCATGCGGGCGGCAGAAGTGCTGTTGGAAAGCTCTGGCTGCTGTCTGAGCCGTTTGGTCCTTGACTCTCACTACTACCAGGAACCGGGAGTAGTGGTCTACGATGGTGAGAGCGTAGACTTAGCCTGACCTGCTCGGGGATAGCTTCACATGGTCCAGGGCTACCAGTTCGAGTGGCTGCTTGGTGATGATGGACTGCAGGGGAGCCCTCTGGCTGTCACGGTCTTTTCTTCTCAGGTTGCATGGTCCGCATTCTCGACACCACCTCTCGACTGCTTTCCTCATGCCAACCCAATAGAACCGTTCACGTAGCAGGACTTCCAGCTTCTTCCATCCAAAATGTCCCGCTCCATCGTGGTACGCTTCCAGGACCATGTAAAATAATACTCTTCCTGTATTATTTTTTTCTACTGAGGACTTCTCAAAGTATCAATATCACGATATTCTTATAAAAAAATGTATCTATTTATTCTTGGATTGTCCATTAAAAAGAATCAGATTGCAGCAGGTACATACAATAATTAGTTATAAAGTAATTGTCCATTTGTCCATAATTAGCTTAATTGTTGAGATTCACCCATCTTTCCTTGGATCCTGGCTGGTAAATCATGTCTTTGTCCAGCACGTGTCCAGGCCTACATGTCAACTGCTTCTCAGCATGAAGATTCTTCTTGTGGGGTGGGAAGAGCAAGAGAGCCCCCCCCTTTCTGTACCATGGGCTTTTATAGCCAGTCGTATGGCACACCTGTTCTACATATGGTAGTGAACCAAAAATACACACACAAATAGCGCATGTCAACTAGACACAATGGCTGAGGCAATCCTTGTATAGAACTCAAAATTAAGGATAAAATGAATATCCATTATTAATTAACATTCCAAATGAATTTCCATAATTAACCATTTAACATTTCCCCCTTTTTTGAGGATGACAGAGTTCAACTGAAAATCCTCAAAAGAAGATAGGTTCATCATTAGGATAAGGCTATGTGCCCACGTTGCGGACCTGAAGCATATTTTTTACGCTTCTCCCTGGCGGGAAAATCGCATGCGGATATTACATGCGGTTTTCCCGCCAGGTAGAAGCGTTTGTGAGGCGTCTTTGCATGCATTTCCGCATGCGGGTTATCAAGCACTTCTCCAAGCATCACTTGGAAAAGTGCTTGACAACTTGTTCAGAATGGTAAAAAATAAAAAAATAAACTTTATACTCACCTTCTGATGCATTCTCTGCCCCGTCCGGAGTCTTGAGCGGCTCACGCTGTTGTGTGCAGGACCTGCGGTGACGTCATTGAGTCATGTGGTGGGTCACATGACTCAATGACGTGGCAGGTCCTTCAGACAACAGCGCGACGGAGGGAAAACATCAGAAGATAAGTATAAACTTTATTTTATTCTTTTTTTTACAGGTTCTTTGGTACCCAGGTCTGGATGAGAGTCTCCTCTCCTCCAGACTTGGGTACCATCCGCACATTGATTCCGCAGCGCTTCCGCAAAATTAATGAACATGCTGCGGATTTTTGACTGCAGCATATACGCTGCGGAAAAATCCGCAGCATGGGCATTGACATTGCGGAATGCCATTGGGGACCATGGGGTGCGGATCTACATGCGTTTTTCAAGCGTTTACGCTGCGGAAATTCCGCAGCATATACGCTTGAAAAACGCTACGTGGGCACACAGCCTAACAATCATTGTTTCTTTCCTTCTTCCTTGGCAATATCATCAAATTTCCATAATAATAATAATAGTAATAATAGTATCAATATCTGATTATTGTTATATAATGATGTGAATTCATGTTATGGTAAGCCGTGACTAATATTCATTTAATATGTATAATTATACTTCCCTATATCTAAATTGAAGTAATCGCGGGTCCAATCGTCATCGTCTGATGTCATCGGGTCGTCGTCTCGTCTTCTTCTTGGTTCTTTTATAACACAGTCTTTAGATGAAAACTCCTTTGAAATAAATGACAGCGTGTAGATATTGTACAGTCCATAATTGTGTTCATTATTGTGCAGTCTATAAACTGTACTCTTTATTAGAAAGATCATGTGTCAATTGATAAGAAAACAAAGTCCATGGATGAAATGTAGCTTTAATATCTGTGCGATGTCACCTGGACTTACGTTGGATATTCTGGAATCTTCCGTGTCATCCGCACTGGTCTCGTGTCACTTTTGGAACAGATGTGACGTCTTTGGTCAGTAAAGCAAGGGTTAACTTGACACTTCCCTGCTTTATATAACACCATAACCAGTACTCAGTCCTTTATATACAGGACACATACGCCAGGTATTACCTGTTCACCAGCTTTCATTGAAGCGTTGCAGGTGATAAGAAACCACTGGAACGTGATGAAACTTGAACACAACACAGTTCATATAGGATCATCGTCCTCTGCCGTCCCGGTGATCAGTGGTGTGGATTGTATTGTATGTACTGGACACAGTCTATGATCACTCAGCATTCACACCTGTTACCTTCTGAGACCTCCGGATATCGGTTGCGTCTTCTTGTAACCTTTGAGAGTCTCTTTGATTTATAAATATGAAAAGTCTTTATTAAGATAGAATTCATAATTGCGATGTCTTGATTGAAGTCTTCATTCCCTAATCTGATACCAAATCTGGCAACTTTCCTAACCTATAATATCACAGGGTACCATAGCAATCAATAATATCCATCTAATTATTATCAAAACATTAAAATAAATTATGTTTGGAATAATAAACAATAATAGATAATAATTCATTATTAATCAAGTTCTCCATATGATAGAACATTTTTATGTCATAGGTGTAATTACCTTTTCCAACCCATAGGTGTCAGTGTGTTTTGAAACAACAAGTGTTTATATCTTTATTAAACCAATAATACCAAAGAATGTATACTCCTGAATCAAAATGAATAAATATATGAATGAATGAATGAATAAATGAATGAATGAATTGTTGTGTTTACTCAGAAAATGTAAACATTTTTTTCCTTAACAATATATATTTAATGAAGCAATACTCTTGTATTAGACATTACTTTATTAAATATTAATGTGTTTTCTCAATTGAGATATTGAACTGAAATAAAATCAAATGAGAATTAAAAAATGAAAAAATAGAAAAATAAGAAGTATAAAGTAAGAATAAAATTTTAAAAATGAAAAATAAAATTAAGAGTAAAAATAAGAATAAAAATAAGGCCTTTACATTTTAATGACAAATGCAGAGTAATTATATTCTCCATAAAAAATACCCTTATATCTCCATTATCTGGATGATTTCATATTGTCATAACCTTGTATCACCAAAAAATTATTAAACTATGCAACTTTGCATGTAACACCCTTCTTAATTATATCATTGTACCTTATTATTGTTTCTTCTTTATTAAAATGTGTGGAAAATAAGTATTGATCAAAAGTGATTATGTAATCAGGATCAAAAATATTATTTTATAAAATTTATGTATATATCAGAACCAAATTAAAAATAATTATTCTTCTAGAAATATTGTGCATAAATTTCATATCGATGAGTAGCATAGATTTGTCTAAAGAGAGGTGTGTACCTATTTAGGTAACCATTAAAAATAATATTATAGTTATTCAAGAATATTATCATGTGGAAAATTATTCTAAATGTAAATTTGCTTTGTAAACCATTTGATGTGTGGTTGCTCTTATCCACTATTAGTTAAATCAAGAAATAATAATTATTAAAGAAATATAGAAATATATATATGTAGATAATACCTAATTATGTATTATAATTTCCTCAGAATTAAATATATTTTTGTACCTTCACATAAAGAAACATTTTTTTTTCTTTCCAAACATACAAACATACGAGGCCTCTGTCACATCAATCACACTTAGCAGCTGCTGATTTACTCTTCTGTCACCTTCACTCTGACATTCACAGATCTGTTCAACTCAAACATTCCACATATGAAGTTTTATATATATATATATATATATATTTAACCCAAAATTGTATCCCAATTTATTAATGCGCATTGTAAACTATCAGTTAAATTGAATATCTTTATATTTCTTTGAATATTCCCCAAGTACATATTATATAATATGAGAGTAAGTCACTGGAATTTCAGACACTTGAAAAAACTCTTGACTTAGATTCTTTTTTCACTGGCTGCCAGGTTTTAAGTTACATCAGCTGAAAATAGAATGAATGGGATCTATACTATTAGCTCAAAGTTCAAAGGCCGCAGCTGTCACACGTCATGCTGTAAAGGTTGCTTTGATAGCAGCCTTCAGCTCGTCTGCATTGTTGGGTCTGGTGTCTCTCATCTTCCTCTTGACAATACCCCATAGATTCTCTATAATAGATTCTCTATGAGGATTAGGTCAGGCGAGTTTGCTGGCCAATCAAGCACAGTGATACTGTTGTTTTTAAACCAGGTATTGGTATTTTTGGCAGTGTGGACAGGTGCCAAGTAGGGTTGAGCGAGTATGTTCTGACCGAGTATGCTCGGGCCGAGCTCCGAGTATTTCCAGCTGCTCGGTGATGAGGTTAAATTGCTCCCGTGTGCATGATTTGCAACTGTTTGACTGCTTTATTACATGTGAGGAATGTGTAAGAAATAGACATTCCTCACATGTAATAAAGCTGTCAAACAGTTGCAAATCATGCACACAGAAGCAATTTAACCTTATCACCGAGCAGCTGGAAATACTCGGAGCTCGGCCCGAGCATAGTCGGCGAAAGGGTTAATAGAACATACTCGCTCAACTCTAGTGTCAAGTCCCAGCAGATGACATGGCTCCCCAAACCATCACCGATTGTGGAGACTTCACACTAGACCGCAAGCAGCTTGGATTGTGGCCTCTCCACTCTTCCTCGAGACTCTGGGACCTTGATTTCCAAATGAAAATTGGAACTCTGGGACCTTGTGGAGTGTGTCAATGACTGCCTTCTGGACATCTGTCATGTCAGCAGTCTTTCCTATGATTGTGGAGCCTTCTGAAACAGACTAAGGGACCTTTTAAATGCTTAGGAAGCCTTTGCATGTGTTTTTTTGTTAATTATTTTAATTCACTGAGATAATGGCTTTTGTGTTTTCATTGGCTGTAAGCCATAATCATCAACATTAACAGAAATAAACACGTGAAATAGATCACTCTGTTTGTAATGACTCTATATAATATACTAGATGGTGGCCCGATTCTAACGCATCGGGTATTCTAGAATGTCTCCCGACGGTGGCATACTTATTTTAAATCTGCCGCCAATTGGCCGGAGACCGTGTATAAATTTGGCGCCACAATCGCAGATTGGTCGCCGCGGGCGGCCGCGAGCAATCAGCAGAGCGGTGTTTAAATTTGGCGCCGAAATCGCTGATTGGTCGCGGCTGCGACCAATCAGCGAACCGTGTTAGTGAGGACCGGGGAGTATCCACCTGCCTTATAATGCCCCATGCAGGTTGTCACTCCCCCCCCCCATATAATGCCCCATGCAGGATGTCACATCCCCCCATCCCTTATAATGCCCCATGCAGGATGTCACCCCCCCTCCCTTATAATGCCCCATGCAGGATGTCACTCCCCCCCATATAATGCCCCATGCAGGATGTCACATCCCCCTCCTTTATAATGCCCCATGCAGGAAGTCACATCCCCCCTCCCTTATAATGCCCCAAAAAGGATGTCACACACCCCCCATATAATGGCCCATGCAGGATAATGCCCCATGCAGGATGTCACATCCCCCCCCTGTATAATGCCCCATGCAGGATGTCACATCCCCCCCCTTCCTTATAATGCCCCATGCAGGATGTCACATCCCTCCTATAGAATGCCCCATGCAGGAAGTCACATCCCCCCTATATAATACCCCATGCAGAAAGTGACATCCCCCCTATATAATGCCCCATAGAGGAAGTCACATCCCCTCCATAGTGCCCCATGCAGGATGTCACATCCCCGCCTCCCTTATAATGCCCCATGCAGGATGTCACTCCCCCCCACCATATAAATGCCCCATGCAGGATGTCACCACCCCCCTTATAATGCCCCATGGAGGAAGTCACATCGCCCCCTCCCTTATAATGCCCCATGCAGGAAGTGACATCCCCCCTATATAATACCCCATGGAGGAACTCACATCCCCCCCATAGTGCCCTATGCAGCATGTCACATCCCCCCCTCCCTGATAATGCCCCATGCAGAAAGTCACATCCCCCTTATAAAATACCCCATGCAGGATGTCACATCCACCCATAGTGGCCCATGCAGGATGTCACACCCCCCCCTCGCTTATAATGGCCCCTCCACAATGTCACACACCCCCACCCCACCATTTAATGCCCTATGCCCCCATACAATAAAAAAAAAAAATCCAATACTCACCTCACTTCTCAGCTGCTGCTCCGGACTCCAGCGTAGCCGGCATCTTCCCACTGCGCGCTGTGACCGCTCAGGAGAGAGCGCAGTGTAAAGACGTCACCGAGCCCTCTGACCTGAGACGTCACAGAGCAGCAGCGGCAGACACAGGAGCTGCTGCGGAGGCACAGGGAGGGGTAAGTATGGCGCCGGGTGCCGGGGCCCTGAGCAAGCGGGGAGAGGGGAGGGGGGAGAGGGGAGAGGAGGGGAGAGGGGGGGAGAGGAGAGGGGAGGGGGGGCGTCACACTTGCCGTCGGGAGATAAGCGGCCGTAGCCGCTGATCTCCCGACGGTAGCCGCATGGAGGTCAGCAGCGCCTCCGGTGGGGGACTTATGCTGCGAGCAGCCGGCTGCATCTCCCGGCTGCATCGCCGCTGACCTCCGTGCGGCAGATGAGCCGCTAACATCCGCCATCTTTTTCTGAAATGCCGCCTCGCTGATTGACAGCGCCGGACCAATCAACGACGCAGGATTTCCTGGACAGAAGGACAGACAGACAGACGGGATAAGACAATTATATTAATGACTCTATATAATATATGAGTTTCACTTTTTGTATTGAAGAACTGAAATAAATTAACTTCTTGATGATATTATAATTTAGTGAGATGCACCTATATATACATCGGCCCCAGTGTATCCCATGTGATGTATATATAGCACCCCGAGGACTCGGCTGCTACAGGGGTATTGCACCTCGATCCAGAGGTGTGGTATTCCACTCCCGGGTAAGGATGGAGTGTGGGACTGAGCTCAGCTAGCTGCATGCACTACACTCATCCCATTTCCGGGGGACAGAACAACGGTACTCCCACCAGATAGATGTGCAGGTACGACAGCGTCTGTCCCTGGCTGGAGTGGGAGGGGGGGAGGAACATCCCAGTAGTGTAGGGGCAGATAGGGGAGGGACTCTGGGCATAGAGGTAGGAGCCCATTGGGTGCTAGTCACCTGGGCTCACACATAGAGGGAGTATATATGGTGGGCACCATCTAGAGACAGGGAGAGCAGAGCTGAGGGAGTCAGAGGGAGAGTTCAGCCAGGAGGGCTGACAGGGAGCTGTGGCTCCGGCTGGGCCCAGCTCCAGGACCAGGCCTGCAGTGGAAAGGAGGAGGAAGAGAGGCCCAGAGACGCAAGACAAGAGGGAACCCTGAGATCCCAGAAGTAAACCAAAAGGGGTGAAGGGTTGGCAGAAAAGGGTACCGGAACCCAAACTGGTGGAGGCTAATGATCCTCAGCCAGGAACCGGAGGTCGTGGTCAAGTTTTGGCGCGACCCTCACCACATCCACCAGGAAGGCACACCACGAATAGGGTCAGGAAAGCCAGAGAAGGTTTTACCACCAAGAGGCCCGAGGGAGCCGGACAAAGGTGGATCCCTGGTGGGAACGGCCAGTAGGAAGGAAGAGAGGGGAGCTCAGGACCACGCTCTGGACTGCCTGGGAGTTGGCCGAGTCCCACACCTGGTGGACGCAGCACGGCTCGGGTGGTCACTCAAGGCCGGAGTGACCGGAACAACACCTGTGAGTAAAAACCCTGAAACTGCATCGCATGTCTCTGAGCTTCCTTGCTGCACCATCACAACCACCATCTTCCACATCTGCTGCCCTGAGGCCATACCCCTCCCGTTGGGGGTTATACCATCCTTGCTGCACAATCCTACCACCGGCCTCAGCGGACTGCTCTGCAGCGGCGGCCTCCTAGCCGCAATCAACGGGTGGCGTAGTCGACACTTAAACAACATCTACAAAAGACTGCCACACACTTAGTTTGACCACCCTGGGCACGGACCGGGTCACCGCCACAAGGACTACTACCCCTATCCAGATCCGGCTCCGGGTGTCCCTTGAACATGGCCCAGGGGGCGCGTCATATATACATCGTCCCCAACGTATCCTATATGATGTATATACACAGGGGTGGATTAAAAGTAGTGTTGAGCCACCCCCGTAGTGTTCGAGTTCGGTTCGGTTCGTCGAACACCCGTGTGTTCGCCGAACTGTTCGTCGAACTGTTCGTCGAACACCTTCGAACACCGTTAAAACCAATGGCAGGCAAACAAAAACACATAGAAACACATAGAAAACACCTTCAAAGGTGTCCAAAAGCTGACAAACTGCTCAGAAGACATAACTAACACATGGAAAAGTGACAAGTACATATAGTCATGCGAAAATAAAAGAGGTGGAGGAGTAAAAGGAGGGGGAGACACAGATATAGGCATGTCATGCCCTTCTAAAATCCAAAAAGTGAGAAGCCGACACGGCCAGTCCGCTCCTGCCCGTGCCACCTCCGTGTCGCCGGGTTTGTGCCAGAGCCGCGGT
Source organism: Phyllobates terribilis (assembly GCF_046119375.1). Lineage (NCBI taxonomy): Eukaryota > Metazoa > Chordata > Amphibia > Anura > Dendrobatidae > Phyllobates > Phyllobates terribilis. The sequence continues at coordinate 1,712,601 of NW_027362957.1, forward strand.
GAACCCTGATGGCCAGCCCCCCTCTCCCAATACTGGTGCCTGTCCGCTGGTGGGTCGAGCGAGCCCCCCTGTGGTGGAGGCAGCTCTAAGCTTTTTAATTTAAATTGTCTCTCTAATTTGAATGAATACACTTTAAATCCATTTACAAGGATCTATTGGAGGGCAAGTCTCATGCCAGCAGCCGCGTAATTCCAGCTCCAGTAGCGTCCACTAAAGCTGCTGCAGTTAAAAAGCTTTTATAAGGATCGAGCTCGGCTGTCCACCGCAAGGCATCCTACTGCCAGTCCCAGCCCCTATGCCTTGGGGTGCCTCCTGATGCTCTTCACTGAGTATCCCGTGGTCCCGAAGCATTTCCTTTGAAAAAATTAAGTGTCTAAACTACAGGTGGTGTAGCTTGCTTAACAGCCGGCATAATCCGCTGACTAGCAGACACTGCTACTAGGCACAAAGTATTTCCTGGGCTAGATGCAGTTAAAAATTTGTAATTAGATACTCTCGTTGGATGCTGAGAAAGCATTCCATAGAGTCTCCTGGCACGCCATATATGATTCTCTTAAAAAGCTTGGGGTAGGGGTCTAGGGGACCCTTTTATAGCCAAAATCACGGCCCTGTATCACAATACGTCACCTAGGCTGAAGATAAATGGAACTGTAGCACCCTGAGGGCTCGGTTGCTACAGACGTATTGCACCTCACCCAGAGGTGTGATATCTCACTCTCAGGTAAGGATGGAGTGTGGATCAGGACCCGACACCTGCATGCATTACACCACATTGCCGTGGGGCAGGGCGACCAATATGCCCCTGAGATGGGCACGACAGTCCCTGTCCCTGGCTGGAGTGGGGGGAGGGAACACTGAGGAAGGGGAACCCTGTAGTGCAGGAGCAGGGAGGAAGCAGTTCCTGGGTGCATTGAGAAGGGAGTATAAAAGGTGGGCACCATCTTAGTTCAGTGCAGAGAAGTCTGAGCAGAAGTGGCAGGGAGCAGGGGCTCTGCATGAGCTCTGCTCCGGAGGCGGGCCTAGTAACAGAGGCCCAGGCCTGGAAGAGGGAGAAGGAAGGAAGAGGAGCGGAGAAGGCTCCAGGAACGAGGAATGAAGGGATCCCAGGGGTGTGGACGGGCGAGTCGCCACCGCACGCCCGAATCCACCTGCGTGGAGGGGTCAGGCCAAAGGGGGAGACCGGTCCCCGAACTAGTGGAGGCAGGAAACGACCCTCAGCTAGAAACCGGAGGCTCTGACATTTTATGTGGCGCAGCCCCTCGCTACACCCGCTAGGAAGGCACCACATAGGGTCAGGGAAACTGGCGCCAAGTTTACCAAGAGGAGGCCCGAGGCAGCCGGACAGAAGTGTTGGTAAGAAAGGCCAGACAAAGGACACACAAAGGGGGTCCTGTGAAGTGCTCCAAAGTTATCTGGGAGTTGTCTGAGCCCCTCACAGTACGACGTGGGCAGCCGTTACCTGCAGACGTGGGCTGGATAATAAGAACTGTGAGTAAAGGCCCTGAACTGCATCACTGACTCCGTGTCGTTACTGCTGCTGCCCTGCACCATCACCCCCATCCTCCGCATACACTGCCCTGAGGCTATACTCCTCCCGTGGGGAGTTATGCTACGCTCTGCTGCACCCACAACACCAGCCTCAGCGGTCTGCCCTGTAGCGGCGGTTCACTATGACCGCAATCCACGGGTGGCGTAGTCGTACATTTAAACATCAAAACCACATAAATAGTTCCGCCACTGGTTTGACCGCCCTGAGCCACGGAACCGGGTCGCCGCCACGAAGACTACAACCACCAGCATCCACCAAAAAGGGTCCGGCTCCGGGTGTCCCAAGGCCCAGGGGGTGCATCAGAACATTTTCATCACCTTTCACAATCACCAATGGGACAAGGCAGGGATGTCCTCTGTCCCCTCTCTTATACATCCTAGTGACGGAGCACCTGCTCTCATCAATTCGCCATAACCCCAATATTAGGTGGATTGAGGTGGGAGGCACCGAGTACAAGTGCTCTCTATTTGCTGATGATGTCCTAGTATATATCACTCAATCACATATATCCATCCATGCTGTTATGGCTGAAATAGATCACTTTGTTACATGGTCAAATTTTAAAATCAATGCAGCGAAGTCTGAGGCCCTCGATGTCTCCCTCCCCAAATCCATATAGGATTCCATCCAGTCCAACTTTCCCTTTGCCTGGCCCTCACAGGGTATCAAATACTTAGGAATTCCTATTCATAGATACCTCTCCCATCTATGTTATCTTAATTTTGGGCCCTTTATTGAACAACTCCATACAGACCACGGTTGGCAAGTTAGAACTGTAAGATTCACTACGTGAACCGCTGGTGTTTTGTGGAAAAGCACATGTACACTGCGTTCCAAATTATTATGCAAAAAGTGTTTAGGAGTGATAAGGGAAGAATTTGTTTGTTTGTCAGTTAAACTCATTGATGGTGATGTGTGTCAGGGCTCTTTATATCACTGTAAGCAATTGCAGACACCTGTGCTAATTAGTTTGGCAGGTGTGTCCAATGAAAGGCAAGACTACTTAAGAAGGCTCTCTCACATTATTAAGCAGCCTACATTTTCTGCCAAAATGGGAAAGAAAAAGGATGTGTCGGCTGCTGAGAAGCAACAAATTGTGGAGTGTTTAGGTCAAGGCATGACTACAATCAACATTGTGCGATGATCAGGATGAAGTGTCTTGGCAATCAAGAAGTATGTAGCTGATTCACAGTACACACGTGTGCGTGCTGATAAGGGCAAATTGAGGACTCTTTCCTACAGGCAATTACGTCAGGTTGAAAGAGCAGCGGCAAAAAAGCCTTGTCATAGCAGCAGACAAGTTTTTGAAGCTGCTTGTGCCTCCAACGTCCCCCGAACAACAAGATGCAGGGTCCTTCAGAGGTTTGCAGCTGTGCATACGCCATCCTGTTGACCTCCTCTATCCACTTCACACAAGCAGAAACGGCTCCAGTGGGCCAAACATTACATGAAGACTGATTTCAAAACAGTTTTGTTCACGGATGAGTGCCGTGCAGCGCTCGATGGTCCAGATGGATGGAGTGGAGGATGGCTGGTTGATGGACACCCCACGCAAACACGGCTACAGTGCCAACAAGGAGGAGGTGGAGTAATGTTTTGGGCTGGAATCATGGGGAGAGAGATTGTCGGCCCCTTTAGGATCCCTGAAGGCGCTAAAGATGAACTCCATAATGTATGTGGATTTTCTCAAACAGCACTTCCTGCCATGGTTCAAGAAGAAGAACCGTGTATTTCACAGCAAGATCATTTTTCTGCATGATAATGCACCATCTCATGCTGCACATAAAACATCTGCATCTCTGGCTGATATGGGCATAAAAGGGGACAAACTTATGGTGTGACCCCCATGCTCCCCTGACCTCTACCCCATTCAGAACCTTTGGAGCATCATTAAAAGGAGTGTCTATGATGGCGGGAGGCAGTTCACATCTAAGCAACAGCTCTGGGAGGGTATTCTGTCCTCATGCAAAACAATTGAAGCAGAAACCATCCAAAACCTGACAAATTCAATGGACGAGAGAGTTCAGAAGCTCCTTTCGAACAAGGGGTCCTATGTGAAAATGTAACATCACCTAGAATAAAGTTTTGAGTTGAAAACTGTTTGATTTCAGTTTCTAACAACCTGCTAATGCTTATAATTTCAAAAATGACCATTTTTTTGGTCTTTATTAAAATGAAAAGGTTGATCGAAAAGTTTGGGGGATCTAAGAGTGTGGCAACCCAGTAGTCATGATTACTTCGAATTCTGACAATATGAGGGTCATGCTGCAGGTAGTGCAGCAAGAAGGCACTTATGTGTCTTGCGCATCTCGGAGCCCCAAAATTATTTTCCGGGCTAGATGCAGCTAAAAATTATTTTTAATTTTAAATCTGGTGAAGCTTTAGTATAGATGGCCTAATAGGATCAGTGCTGCACACTGCTACAAAGCCCAAATTATTTTCCAGTCAAGATACAGATAAACATGATTAGTAATTTGAAAGCTTAAAACGGTTGGTAGGGTGATTTTAACCAATCATCAAGCTTTTACTCTCCCCAGGATGACACAGGGGTAGAAAAGTCGTTTCGGATCCATGATTTGTTCATCTTTATGAACGTGAGTCTGTCTACATTATCAGTGGAGAGCCGCGTGCGCTTATCTGTCAGCACACCACCAGCAGCGCTGAACACACGTTCAGGCAGAACGCTGGCTGCGGGGCATGACAAGATCTCCAAGGCGTAAGTGGCTAGCTCCGGCCATTTATCCAGATTGGAAGCCCAAAAAGAGCAAGGGTCCAGTGACACAGTCGTGGCTTCAATGTTTACTTGGAGATACTCCTGTACCATCGTCTCTAGGCGTTGACTATGTGTCAGACTTCTTGTCTCCTGTGGCCTTGCAAAGGATGGGCTAAAAAAGTGGTGAAATGATTCCGCAAAATTGATGTTACCAGCAGATACTGTGGTTCTGTTACGGTTTGAGTGCTGAACACTTGACGGTCCCACGGTTGGCAAGTTGGAACTGTGAGATTCACTACGTGCACCACTGGTATTTTGTGGAAAAGCACATGTAAGATTCTGCAACAGTCTCTGCTGATACTCCTGCATGCGTGCATCCCTTTCTATGGCAGGAATAATTTCTGCAAATTTACTTTTGTACCGGGGATCTAACAGTGTGGCAACCCAGTAGTCAGGATTATTTCTAATTCTCACAATTCGAGGGTCATGTTGCAGGTAGTGCAGCAAGAAGGCACTCATGTGTGTTGCGCATCCAGGAGCACCAAGTCCCTGTTGTGTTGGTGGCGAGGTAACAATCATGCTTCCTTCCTCTGTCCTCTCCCCCCAACCTCGCACAACAGAAATGTGATCAAGGTCTCCCTCATCTGATGAGTCTTCCATCAGTTCGTCCTCCACTTCTTCCTGGGCTCCTGCACCTTCCTCACTAGTTTGGCTGCTACCATGCGCCCTGGTAAAACCATCTCCCCCACCCTCACATGCCTGCCGCCTTGGTGCTGCCGACCGTCTGGACCTTGCAGATGTTAGTGACGCGCCCCTGGGCCTGTGTCGTGCTGCGGTGCGCACGCGGGAGCTTACCCGGAGCCGGATCCGTGGAGGGTTGTAGTCTCGTGGCGGTGACCCGGTCCGTGCCCAGGGAGTCAAACTGGACGGCAGTCTATTAGTAGTAAATAGTTGATGACTACGCCACCCGTTGAGTGCAGCCAGGGAGCTGCTGCTGCGGGGCAGACCGCTGAGGCCGATGGTAGGATTATGCAGCGTGATAGTATAACCCCCAACGGGAGGGGTATGGCCTCAGGGCAGCCGACGTGGATGATGGGGGTAGCAGGAACCACTCAGAGACGGTACGGTGTAGTTCAGGGTCTTTACTGGTAACAACGATAGACCCTCCCGGAGTACTTGCTAGCGAACGGGGCCTGGTCAGTCCTTGAGCAGATGGGATCTCCCCTGGCCAGGCGTAGTTGTAGGCCTCCCAAACTGACTGTACTCTTCTGGCTACCTTGCTAGAAGCTGATGTAAGTAGCCCACGTCCCTGAGTGTACCGTGTGGTGCTCACCCGTATGGCCGGTGACTCGGGGCCTTCTAATGGCTTCCGCTCCACGATGGCGGTGCTGGTCCCACGCGTGTGACCGTGCCTTCGGGCTTCTGGGCCAGAGGACCTGAAATCCCCTGCCTGACGGATTCTGCTGCTGGGTAGGAGTTAGTCCCCACAGCCTCGGACTCCGGGTCCGGAAAGAAGTCTTCTTAGTCAGGGCGAGCTCTGCAGCTGCCAGCCCCTGACTCCTTGTGACTCTGCTGTTTCCTATGCTGCTTCTTGTCTCTACTCCACTTGTCTGACTCACCCTGCCTCAGCCCCGGGTTTATACAGGGGAAGTCCTTCCCCTCCCAAGACTGGGCAGGAGGTGTGGCATGCACAGGATCCCTGACCAAAGGACCTCCCACCTGCTCTCAGACATAACATTACATTACTGTGGAAAACCAGACCCCTGGGGTGCCACATTCCCCCCTAGTGAAATTTAGTACTCCGGGACTAAACATATTTTTTTTTTTTTTTTTTTTAGAAAAACATAACAAGGCAAAAACATTAATAATACAATAAGAAAACATATAAAGATGGTTACGGCGTGTCCGCAACCGGGTGCAGTCTCTGAAGAAAGCAAGGTGTCCATTTCACCAACACAGGGAGACGTAACCAGGTAGGGGTCTGTCCTACCCCGAGTCCTTAACAGTCTCTAGTCCATCCTGGGTTACGCTCCAACTATGTACAAGGATTCCCGGTAAATCCACCAAGGATTCCTATAAATAACTGGAAACACAAAATTATACACAAGCAACAAGACACAGAAAAACATAAATAAAACAATTTATACACTTTAAATTCTCCAGCGTGCGGGTAACTGGCCTCTAGTGGCCCGAGTGGACCTACGGAGCTGACTGTCTGGCCCTGAACTACAGGGTGTAGGAGCTGTCAAGGGTAAACTGGGCAGCTGTCTACCGGCTCTTTGTCTCACTAGGGGTACGGCAGGCTCACTATAAGCAGAGGGTTGATTCTCCTGTTCTGCTTGTGTGGAGTCTTCTGCCTCCTGGACCGGCTGTTCTTCCAGCTCTACCCGTTGCTCCGTAGGTTCTTGGGATGATGGTTGGAGGAAGGTGAGTACGGGTACCACAACTGCACCATTGACTTGAGTCCAAGACTGAGGGAAGTCCCCGAGCACGGTACTAACCATATCTTCCCTTTCTTCCACGGGTCGATGGTCTTCTTGTTCCTCTTCAGGGTTCCTCAGTTGTTCGGGACACTTCTTCAGGTGGTCCCGGGATACAATGGCTGTGGTTTCCCCTCCGTCTTTACTGATGGTACAGACCTTCGGGTTCTCGTGGCTTGAGGGCAGTACGGTGTACGGGTCCTTCTCCCACTGGTCGTCCAACTTGTGGAGCCGTCTCTTCCTCTTCAAGACCTGCTCTCCGGGTACCAGGGGAACAGTGGGAGCATACTGGTTGTAAGTTTTCTCTTGTCTTTCCCTAGCCTGACAGAGACTTCGCTCCACGCTCTCCTGTACTCTCCGGTACTGCTGCTGCCTCTCTGTGTCCCAGTCTGTTTCTGGTGAAGTGTCCTCGGGGGTCAGGACTCCCATTTCCAGGTCAACAGGTAACTTACCAGGTCTTGCCCTCATTAGGTAAGCCGGGGTACAGTTGGTGGAACCTACCGGGATGTGGTTGTATAGGTCCACCAGATCGGGCAACTTTTCAGGCCACAGACTGCGTTCTTCCAGGGGCAACGTTTTTAGAAGATCCATTACCACCTGGTTCATTTTTTCACAAAGTCCATTAGTCTGCGGATGGTAGGGTGTCGTCCTTATCTTCCGGCAGCCATACAGATTGCAGAATTCCTGAAAGACCTCCGCTTCAAAGGCAGGTCCCTGGTCCGTCAGCACTTGGTCCGGGTACCCGTGTGGACGGCAGAAGTGCTGCTGGAAGGCTCTAGCTGCTGTTTGAGCCGTTAAGTCCTTGACGGGGACGACAACCAAGAACCGGGAGTAATGATCCACGATGGTTAACGCGTAGACGTAGCCACTTCTGCTTGGGGTCAGTTTTACATGATCCAAGGCTACCAATTCCAACGGTTGCCGGGTGACGATGGACTGCAGGGGAGTCTTCTGGCTGGCTCGGTCCTTCCTTCTCAGGTTGCACGGGCCACAATCTCTGCACCACTTCTCGATGGTTCCCCTCATGCCTACCCAGTGGAACCGCTCGCGCAGCAGGAACTCCAGCTTTTTCCACCCAAAGTGTCCAGCTCCGTCGTGGTATGCCTCCATCACCATGGCTGCGTCTCTTCGTGGCACCACTACTTGCCAGAGTAATTCATGCGTCCGGGAGTTAACCATTCTGCGGCACAACTTCCCTTTATAAAGGAACAGTCGACTCTTCTCTGCCCATAGTTGTTTGGCTTCCTCCGGAGCGTCTGGTTCAAGGCGAGCCTCCGGCCGAGTCAGCATCTCCTTCACCAGTCGGACGGCAGGGTCGCTGTCTTGCGTTTCCGCCCAGTTGTAGTGGGGTAAGGGGTTCAACGTAGCAGCCTGCTTACTCCTTACCCGGTGGGAATACTGAATAGTCCCATGACGGTGGAACGCAGGGAGTTCAACTTCTTCCAGTCCCTCCGGATCTTCTCCTCCGTCCGGCAGGTTGGGCATCCTGGACAGGGCGTCCGCGTTGGTATTGGAGCGTCCTGCCCGGTATTTAATTGTGAACTCGTAGTTGGACAGACGGGCCATCCACCTCTGCTCCAGGGCACCGAGTCTTGCCGTGTCCAGGTGTGTCAGCGGGTTGTTATCCGTGTACACGGTGAACCGGGAAGAAGCGAGGTAATGCTTAAAGCGCTCAGTGATTGCCCATACTACGGCCAGGAACTCTAACTTAAATGAGCTGTAATTCTCGGGGTTCCTTTCGGTGGGTCGCAGTTTTCGGCTGGCGTAGGCGATTACTCGTTCCTTCCCCTGCTGAATCTGGGACAGTACGGCTCCTAGCCCGATGTTACTGGCGTCGGTGTAGAGGATAAAGGGCTGGCTATAATCCGGGTACGCCAGGATTTCGTCCCCCGTGAGGGCCATCTTCAGCTGGCGGAAGGACTCTTCTTCCAGCTCTTCCCATTTGAAGGGCGGCTTCTGGTTCTTGGCCTTCCGGGACTGGCCTATCAGGAGGTCCTGCATAGGTGCTGCTTTTTTGGTGAAACCGGGAATAAACCTTCGATAGTAGCCTACCAACCCGAGGAACTGCCGCACTTCTTTTACGCTGGAGGGGCTTGGCCATTCCTTAATTGCGGTGATTTTATCAGGGTCGGGAGCCACTCCGTCAGCGCTCACTACGTGTCCCAGGTACTGCACCTTTGGTTTCAGGAGGTGACACTTGGAGGGTTTCACCTTTAGGCCGTAACTCGCCAGAGCCTCGAACACTTCCGCCAGGTGTTTCAGGTGGTCCTCATACGTCTTGGAATATACGATGACATCGTCCAGGTACAACAGGACCGTCTCGAAGTTTCTGTGGCCCAGACAACACTCCATTAGGCGTTGGAAGGTTCCTGGTGCGTTGCAGAGTCCGAACGGCATGCAGGTGAACTCGCTAAGTCCCATCGGGGTGGTGAATGCGGTCTTCTCCCGGTCTGCCTCTGCTACAGGAACCTGCCAGTACCCGCTAGTGAGATCCAAGGTAGAGAAGAAGTTAGCAGATCTTAAAGCAGCCAATGACTCCTCTATCCTTGGTAAGGGGTACGCATCCTTGTGTGTGATACGGTTGATTTTCCGGTAATCTACACACATCCTCATGGTGTTGTCTTTCTTTTTGACTAAAACTAATGGGGCTGCCCAGGGGCTACAACTATCCCGGATTACCCCAGCCTCCTTCATGTCTCTAAGCATCCCCTTGGCGTGTTGGTAATGTGCAGGGGGTACGGGTCGATACCTCTCTTTTATGGGAGGATGATCTCCCGTGGGGATGCGATGTTCTACCCCCTTGACTCGCCCGAAGTCTAACGGGTGTTTACTAAACACTCTCTCATACTCTTGAACCACCCGATAGACTCCTTGTTTCTGATGTGAGGGAGTGGAGTCAGTACCCAGATGTAGTTGCTGACACCAGTCCTCCATGTCTTTCTTAGAGCCGTTACCTTCCTCCGGGTGAGATGGAGGCAAGGGTTCCACAGATTGTATAGAATTTTGATTAGTGATATATAATTTGGCTAGCGTGGCATACCGGGGCAGGTACACTTCCCTCTCCCCGATATTTATTATGCGAACGGGCACCCTCCCATGGCGTACATTGACGACCCCCCGTGCTGTCAAAATGGTGGGCCTACTGTCTGAGTAAACTGGTTCTACCATTGCCTGGTAATCTCTACCTCTCAGACCAATAGCTGCCCGGCACCAAATCATCATTTCACTTTTTGGGGGCATGGCAATAGGAAAAGGGTCACACATTCTTACGCTACCAATCTCACCGCCGGAGAGTTCCACTTGTTGCCGTTGCATCAGTGCCCGGATCTCTTTCTGGAGCACCCGCTGCTCGCCGGAGCTGGCATTCTTGGCAACCTGCTGTAAAAGGAAAATCACCTCTGCAAGACAATTTTCAATTACATTAGTTCCCAGAGTTATTTTTGGGTGACTCTCATGTTTATCAATATCTACAATGATCAGTCCCTGTGCGGCCAGTTCGACTCTACCAATTTTGATGGTCACCTCTTTAAATCCGATCTGTGGCACGGGCTGACCATTGCTGGCGATGATACTCAAGTCGTCGTCGGGGTAGCGGGTAATATCCGAGTCATTCCAGTACTGCTTGAAGAGCACGTACGGGATGGTGGTGACCTGTGACCCGGTGTCCAGTAGGGCACTCATGGGAATGCCATCCAGTACCACAGGCAAGACTGGACGTCCTCCCACATATCTGTCGCGCCAGTTCGATGGGCCTGGTGATCTTTTTCCTGGGGGTTGGCCCTCTACCCCAGGTTGTGCCCGTTTAAAGAACAGTACCTTGCCATATGTCCGGGTTGATTGCAGCGGCGGCAGATGGGTCGTCCGTCCTCACTGTATCGGTCACTGGGTCTTCCTCTGGCCGGTGGGGTCCTCCTTGGTCGACGCCACGGGATGTCCTCCGGTCCGGATGCCAGCTGGATCTTCCCTGGGGTGGAAACCTGTAAAGACTGCACAGTTCGGGTTAGCGCAGCAACGCTCTTAGCTAGCTCTTGGACCTGATGGTGTAGGTCTGGAGCCGGGTCATTGTCCAGAGCCTGCGCATCAGCTCCCACAGGCCCTGCTGACAAGGGCGCCGCCTCCTGGTAGTAAGTGGTAGTGGGGCGTCTGTGGGTCACAACGCCACCTGGTGCCGGTTCTCGGAGCACCCGGATGGCTCTGTCCTTGAACTGTGCAAAGTCCAGATGGGGATCCTGTAAGGCCATTGCCCGCAACTGGGTTCGGTGGGCATTGCAATATAAACCCTCTATAAATTGTTCAGTCAACAGCCTGTCCTCGTTTCCCACCCCATCAGGGTCGGTCTGCTTTATGGCCCTCAGGGCCTCTTGTAGGTTTAGTGCATAGTCCCTTATACTCTCATGCGCTCGCTGCTTGCACCCGTAGAATCTAAGCTTAATCTCGGCTGAGGTGCGGGTATCAAAGGTGTCCTTCAGCCGGGTTAGTATCCCTGCGACAGTCTTCCTCCCAGGTGGCCAGGATTTTACTTCCCTTTTGGCTGCCCCGGTTAGTTGGGCCACCAGGATGCTCACTTTTTGCTCTTCTGTGAGGGGGTACACCTGGAAGAGGCTATCCAGCTTTTCTCTAAAGTCATGCAGGGTATGTGACTCCCCTGAGTACTGGGGTAGCCAAGCTGCTCCCGGGATATAGGGCATGGTGAAGGGCATAACTGCAGCAGCGGTAGCGCTGGCGGGGGTTGAGGCAGTGAAGCTCTCCTCCGTATCCGACATCTTCCTCCCCCCTAGTGGACCGTGGCCTACCTTGCGATGATCCTCTTCCGTAGGCCGCGGCTCCGCAGTGGATCGTCAGGGTTGAGGACCTTCCGTCGCGCTCCTGTGACGTCGGCGTCTGCTGGGCTCCTTCCAGGACCTTACGCAACGTCCGGACGTGAGGCGGGGCTTCAGTTCTAGCGCTTTCGGAGTCCACGCCCCTCTTCTTCCCGTGCGGCGTCCTCAAGATGGCGTCCAATGGCGGGAAAACTCCACGGATGGCAGGAAGAAGGTCGAAGATGGCGCCGGATGGCGGGAAAACTTCGCGGATGGCGGGAAGAAGGTAGAAGATGGCGCCGGATGGCGGGAAACCTCCACGGATAGCGGGAATCTTCACCACTGGTAAGTTTGAACAGTCTTTGCTTTTCAGGCACGCAGTACCCGGTGGTTGCGGGCACGAAATCCTGCCGACTACGCCAAAGTTGATGCGCCCCTGGGCCTGTGTCGCGCTGCGGTGCGCACGCGGGAGCTTACCCGGAGCCGGATCCGTGGAGGGTTGTAGTCTCGTGGCGGTGACCCGGTCCGTGCCCAGGGAGTCAAACTGGACGGCAGTCTATTAGTAGTAAATAGTTGATGACTACGCCACCCGTTGAGTGCAGCCAGGGAGCTGCTGCTGCGGGGCAGACCGCTGAGGCCGATGGTAGGATTATGCAGCGTGATAGTATAACCCCCAACGGGAGGGGTATGGCCTCAGGGCAGCCGACGTGGATGATGGGGGTAGCAGGAACCACTCAGAGACGGTACGGTGTAGTTCAGGGTCTTTACTGGTAACAACGATAGACCCTCCCGGAGTACTTGCTAGCGAACGGGGCCTGGTCAGTCCTTGAGCAGATGGGATCTCCCCTGGCCAGGCGTAGTTGTAGGCCTCCCAAACTGACTGTACTCTTCTGGCTACCTTGCTAGAAGCTGATGTAAGTAGCCCACGTCCCTGAGTGTACCGTGTGGTGCTCACCCGTATGGCCGGTGACTCGGGGCCTTCTAATGGCTTCCGCTCCACGATGGCGGTGCTGGTCCCACGCGTGTGACCGTGCCTTCGGGCTTCTGGGCCAGAGGACCTGAAATCCCCTGCCTGACGGATTCTGCTGCTGGGTAGGAGTTAGTCCCCACAGCCTCGGACTCCGGGTCCGGAAAGAAGTCTTCTTAGTCAGGGCGAGCTCTGCAGCTGCCAGCCCCTGACTCCTTGTGACTCTGCTGTTTCCTATGCTGCTTCTTGTCTCTACTCCACTTGTCTGACTCACCCTGCCTCAGCCCCGGGTTTATACAGGGGAAGTCCTTCCCCTCCCAAGACTGGGCAGGAGGTGTGGCATGCACAGGATCCCTGACCAAAGGACCTCCCACCTGCTCTCAGACATAACATTACATTACTGTGGAAAACCAGACCCCTGGGGTGCCACATTAGCCCTTCCGCATACAACTCCTCCTCCTCTACTTCCTCCACCTCCTCTTGTGCCACCACCTGACTCCGAATTCTGTTTAACATGTGCTCCAGCATGTAAATCACCGGAATAGTCATGCTGATAATGGCATCGTCAGCACTAAACATCTTCGTCGCCATTTCAAAACTGTGCAGAAGGGTGCATAGGTCCCTGATCTGAGACCACTCCTCCAGCGTGATTTGCCCCACCTCTGAATCTTGTTGGCCCAGGCTATACGTCAGAACGTATTGCACCAGGGCTTGTCGGTGCTGCCACAGTCGCTGCAACATGTGCAGAGTTGAATTCCACCGGGTAGGCACATCGCATTTTAGCCGGTGAAGTGGCAGGCCCAACGACTTCTGTAGAGATGTAAGTCGCTGAGCTGCGGGATGCGAACGGCGGAAGTGAGCACACAGCGACCGTGCCCTCTGCAGAAGGCCATCTAGTCTGGGATAGTGGGCTAAAAATTGCTGGACAACCAGGTTCAACACGTGAGCCATACAAGGCACGTGTGTGACATTGCCCCGGCGAAGGGCCGCACCCAGGTTTGCAGCATTGTCGCACACGGCCTTCCCTGGTTTCAGGTCCAGTGGAGACAACCATTCATGAAATTGGTTCTCCAGAGCTGACCACAACTCCTCAGCTGTGTGACTCACATTTCCCAGACATTTCAATGTAAAAACCGCCTGATGACGTTGAGCCCTACTGCCAGCATAGTAAGGAGGTGTGCAGGATCCCTTCTGCGCAGTTAGAAAGCTTGTGGCATGACCAGACAGGCTTTTGGTGCAGGTGGAAGACCGAGAGGAGGTTGAGGAGGCAGAAGCAGTGGAGGAACTTTGACATAAAGAGGATTGACGCACAACTCGTGGGGACGGCAAGACTTGGACAGCAGCCCCTTGTCCTGCTGTCACCATAGTTACCCAGTGCCCAGTCAGCGACATGTAACGCCCCTGTCCATGCCTACTCGTCCAAGTGTCTGTGGTGAAATGCACCCTGTCACGCACAGAGTTTCTCAAAGAAGCGGTGATGTTGTGTGCGACATGCTGGTGGAGCGCAGGCACACCTTTCTTTGAGAAGTAGTGCCGACTGGGCATCTGGTACTGGGGCACTGCGACGGACATAAGGTCTCGAAAATCCTCTGTGTCCACCAGGCGGAAAGGCAGCATTTCTGTAGCCAAGAGCTTGCAGATGGTGAAATTCAACCTCTTAGCTTTCTCATGGCTAGGAGGAAATGGTCTTTTACTTGTCCACATCTGAGGGACCGAGGGCTGGCTATTGTGCTTAGACGGGGTTAATAAGGGTGTCCCCGGCAAACTGCCGGTCTGTGAGGAAGATGCAGGCGGACATGTTAGGTTGCCTTGATCCAAAGGTGGTGCTATCGATGTCGGACAGCGCTCAACACCAGCTGGTGTTCCCACCTCCAAAGAAAATGATGACCTGCCAATCACGCTGGCTGTTGCGGGTAAAGAGGTGGCAGGTCTGCGCCCCAAAACAGGTGTGACTGCTGTCCCCCCAGTCACAGAGGATGAAGAGGCCGCGGATGCACAAGATATGGCAGACGGTGGTTGGCCCGGCCGGCTAGGCCGCATTGTAGCACACTGAGCTTCCCACTGCAACTTATGCTTCATGTCCATGTGCCGGTTCATGCATGAAGTACTCAAACTATGTATTTTTTGGCCTCTACTTAGCTTTTGCTGACAAATGTTACAGATAACACGAGTTGGGTCATCTTTATCGATCTGAAAAAATGCCCAGGCTATGCAAGGCTTAGCACCCATGCGACCTGAAGAGCCACCACGACTTGTGGTGAGAGGCAGAGTTGTGTTTGAGGATGCAGTTGTTGACGTGCTTCCAGTACTACGTCTCTGTCCAGGAAGGCGCAACCTGACCTCGTCGTCACTAGCATCTTCCTCCACCTCCTCTGTTGACCTCATCTCTTGGCTGACTGTGGGTTGACAGTAAGTGGGATCTCCAACCTCATCATCATCACCCTGTGCGTTATCACACCCGTCGTCCTCAGAGCCAACCTGTTCCTGCCCTGACAAAAAACTAAAGTTGTCGCTCCAATCAGGTATTTGAGTCTTATCATCGTCTTCCTCATTGTCTCCACCAACAGGAGTTACAGTTTGGGAATGAGGGTCTACATTATGGTCAGAACCTTCTGCGTCTGGTCCTGGATCCGACTCATAAAGATTCTGGGCATCAGTGCAGATCATTTCCTCGTCTGGATTCACAGAAGCGCTGGAGTCGACCTCTGATTCCCAGGCTATAGTATGAGTAAACAGCTCTGCAGACTCAACCATCTGTTCTACCTCATACTCAGACGGGCAGCTGGAGATTTGGGAGCTGTGAGGAAGCAAGTGCGATTGGGGTGACACCTTTGAGGACTGGAGTATTTGTGATGTTGAAGTTGATGTGGAGGAGAGCCCACTTAAAGGAGCACTTGAAATCCGTTGAAGCACCTGCTGTTTTTGTGCCTCATCTGGAATTTGTAGCGATTGGCGTGGCCGTAAGAAAGGGATCTTATCACATTGTCCGCTAAAAGAAGTAGACATTTTAGTTTGGCTGGAAGATGGTCTTTCTTCTGCAGATGTTACTGTTGCTTTAACACCTACCCCACGGACACAACCTTTTTTCCCCTTCCCAACACGCCTATTCCCCTTTCCACCAGCAGCAGGCCTTTTTCCACTCATTTTGGTGGTTAACTAATTCACAACTCTGGAGTTGTTTGCACAAAAAAACAATGGATGGTAACCGAGCAGAGCTGAGTGGCCAAACTGTGGTATTAGGCCAAAACTATTGGCTGGGTTAGATGCAGAAAAAAAATATATTCAGTTTGCAACCTGATGGAGGTCAGTATAGATGGACTAATACAACAAGTCCCACACACAGCTAGAAGCCCAATATTTTTTCAGAGGTAGATGCAGAAAAAAATATATTCAGTTTGCAACCTGATGGAGGTCAGTATAGATGGACTAATACAACAAGTCCCACACACAGCTAGAAGCCCAAATATTTTTTCAGAGGTACTGTAGATGCAGAAAAAAATTATATTCAGTTTGCAACCTGATGGAGGTCAGTATAGATGGACTAACAGAGAAAGTCCCACACACTGCTAGAAGGCCAAATATTTTTTCAGAGCTAGATGCAGAAAAAAATTATTTTCAGTTTGCAACCTGATGGAGGTCTGTATAGATGGATTAATAGAACAAGACCCACACACAGCTAGAAGCCCAATATTTTTTTAGAGGTAGATGCAGAAAAAAATATATTCAGTTTGCAACCTGATGGAGGTCTGTATAGATGGATTAATAGAACAAGACCCACACACAGCTAGAAGCCCAATATTTTTTCAGAGGTAGATGCAGAAAAAAATATATTCAGTTTGCAACCTGATGGAGGTCAGTATAGATGGACTAATACAACAAGTCCCACACACAGCTAGAAGCCCAATATTTTTTCAGAGGTAGATGCAGAAAAAAATATATTCAGTTTGCAACCTGATGGAGGTCAGTATAGATGGACTAATACAACAAGTCCCACACACAGCTAGAAGCCCAATATTTTTTCAGAGGTAGATGCAGAAAAAAATATATTCAGTTTGCAACCTGATGGAGGTCAGTATAGATGGACTAATACAACAAGTCCCACACACAGCTAGAAGCCCAAATATTTTTTCAGAGGTACTGTAGATGCAGATAATTATTTTTAATTTGCAACCTGATGGAGGTCAGTATAGATGGACTAATAGAGAAAGTCCGACACACTGCTAGAAGGCCAAATATTTTTTCAGAGCTAGATGCAGAAAAAAATTATATTCAGTTTGCAACCTGATGGAGGTCAGTATAGATGGACTAACAGAGAAAGTCCCACACACTGCTAGAAGGCCAAATATTTTTTCAGAGCTAGATGCAGAAAAAAATTATATTCAGTTTGCAACCTGATGGAGGTCTGTATAGATGGATTAATAGAACAAGACCCACACACAGCTAGAAGCCCAATATTTTTTCAGAGGTAGATGCAGAAAAAAATATATTCAGTTTGCAACCTGATGGAGGTCAGTATAGATGGACTAATACAACAAGTCCCACACACAGCTAGAAGCCCAATATTTTTTCAGAGGTAGATGCAGAAAAAAATATATTCAGTTTGCAACCTGATGGAGGTCAGTATAGATGGACTAATACAACAAGTCCCACACACAGCTAGAATCCCAATATTTTTTCAGAGGTAGATGCAGAAAAAAATATATTCAGTTTGCAACCTGATGGAGGTCAGTATAGATGGACTAATACAACAAGTCCCACACACAGCTAGAAGCCCAAATATTTTTTCAGAGGTACTGTAGATGCAGATAAAAATTATTTTTAATTTGCAACCTGATGGAGGTCAGTATAGATGGACTAATAGAGAAAGTCCGACACACTGCTAGAAGGCCAAATATTTTTTCAGAGCTAGATGCAGAAAAAAATTATATTCAGTTTGCAACCTGATGGAGGTCAGTATAGATGGACTAATAGAATGATGCTATGCCCAAAAGATTTTACTTCACTAGGTGCAGTAAAAAAATTGGTATTCTATACACAGGTGGTATATCTTGCAACACAGATAGGCTACTCCACTGACTAACACACTCTGCAATAGGCCAAAAAGGATTAGCTTTGCTAGATTCAGCCAAATGCTGTGAAAAAAAACTTGCACAGCACTGGCACAGACCTGCCTGGCAAAAACTGATAGGAACTGATGTAACCTAGTCCTGAAAAGGACTGCAATTACAATTAGTCTTTACTCCCACAATCTATCTATTTAAGAGCACAGACCTGCCTGATAAAAGTCGTAGGAAATGCTGTAACCTAGTCCTTAAAAGGACTGCAATCACAACTATTCCCTACTCCCAAGCTATCTGTATATTTGTGCGAAAATTGGCTTGAAATTAACAAGGTATAGCGCACACAGCAACAGCGGTGCCGTCTAACACGCAGCTGCAGCAGTGAGAAAATGGTGGCGACGGGGAAAATGGCTTGGTCTTATAGGGCAAGGACATGTGACATACACTGCCAATCACACATGCCCTTGCTTGTGTGAAAAAAAGCACTTCGCTCCGTGTGTGCGCTGCTGATAGGCTGACAGATTGCACCTCCCCACTGTAAATGCGGGAAAGAGAAAAAAAAATGGAGATCTTCATTGTTCCTGCAGAGATCCATCCCCTGCCCCTCCCCCCACCCCGCTGTACACTCAAACTGCGTATTAACATTAATTTTCATCATTACTGAGAAAAAATCCAGTTATGATTTTGGTGCACGAACAGTTATCGAACATAACCTTGAACAGCCGAATTTTTCTCAAATTGTTCGTGTTCGCCGAACGGCTCGAACACCGCCCAAAACAGCTCGAATTTGAGATTGGCGAACAGTTCGAGTAGAACAACGCTCATCTCTAATTAAGAGTAGCCAGGGCCCCGGGCAGTTTAAAAGGTGTGCCCCCCCGAGGTACCGGATGTATCACGTGACATGTCACATGATCCCCTTTGATAGATCATGTGATTGATCATGTGATCAACACACAGATGTTCTGATCACATCTATAGACAGAGAATGAGGGGAAAAAATTTCCATAACATAGCACTATATATAGTAGATCAGGGTGGCAGATTAATTTTCCGGAGGGGCCACATGAGAGATCGTGACTGTTATGGAGGCCGATCCAATAGGCTGAAATTAATTCTGCTCCATATTAATATTAACAAAATAATAAAAAAAAATTATATTAATTGTATGACTTAATATTGAGCAGAATTAAGTATGCTGACATCCCTCTATATACAGTATGAGCCCCCGCATAGCTCCCTAGATACAGTATGAGCGCCCGCATAGCTCCCTAGATACAGTATGAGCCCCCGCATAGCCCCTCTATATACAGTATGAGCCCCCACATAGCCTCCTATATACAGTATGAGCCCCGCATAGCTCCCTAGATACAGTATGAGCCCCTGCAGAGCCCTGTATATATAGTATGAGCCCCCACACAGCCCCCTACATACAGTATGAGCCCCCACATAGCCCTGTACATACAGTATGAGCCCACACACTGCCACCTACATACAGTATGAGCCCCTACATAGTTATTTAGATACAAAATGAGTCTGCACATAGCCCCTATATACAGTATGAGCCCGCACATAGCTCCTTATATACAATATGAGCCTGCACATAGCTCCCTATATACAGTGTGAGCCTGCACATAGCTCCCTATATACAGTGTGAGCCCGCACATAGCTCCTTATATACAATATGAGCCCGCACATAGCTCCTTATATACAGTATGAGCCCGCACATAGCTCCCTATATACAGTATGAGCCCGCACATAGCGGCCTAGATACAGTATGAGCCCCCGCTGAGCCCTGTACATATAGTATGAGCCCCCATACACCCCCCTACATACAGTATGAGCCACCGCATAGCCCTGTACATACAGTATGAGCCCACACACTGCCACCTACTTACAGTATGAGCCCCTACATAGTTACTTAGATACAATATGAGTCTGCACATAGCCCCTATATACAGTATGAGCCCGCACATAGCTTCCTATATACAATATGAGCCCGCACATAGCTCCCTATATACAGTATGAGCCCGCACATAGCTCCCTATATACAGTATGAGCCCGCACATAGCTCCCTATATACAGTATGAGCCCGCACATAGCTCCCTTCTCTGATCGACTGTCGGTTCCACAGCAAGCTCAGAGAATGGTCGATTCCCACTCTGGGGGCGGCAAATTGCAGCTGCCTGGGAGACACCTCTGACCACCGCATGAGGTGGCCCGAAGGCACCGCCCTGACGGCTGTACCCAGGTCACATGCCCCTCCTCTTCCCCTAGGTACAGCCCTGTAGAGTCTATATGAGAATACATGACTATCTATAATATAATCAGGGATGTGTCCGTCTGTCCGAAGCCTCTATAGACTGTGCACGCAATGCTCCTGTACAGTCTGGCCGGAGACAGAAGAACACATCAGATGTTACAGGTGACAGGGAGGAGGACGAGGATAAAGGATTGTAATGACGGAGATCACGGGGTGCGTAAACACTGATTTCATACTGCCATCTTCGGCGCCATTAGGACTCATACCTTGATGTCCGGCGAGGTTGGAGGAGTGTGGCGTTGTGGTTCATGCATGCGCAGGTGCGAACTCTGGCGCCACACTCCTTCAGCCTTGCCGGTGTTCGAGGATGCGCTGCAAGCGAGAGGGGAAAAGGCGAGTAGGAGTGTTGTTTTTTTTTTGTATGGATAGAAGAACATCAGAGCAGGCAAGATGGGGGAACATATACCAGGATGGAGGATAAGGATGGGGAGGGAGCATATACCAGGATGGGGAGGGAGCATATACCAGGATGAGGGAGCATTTGGTTTTAGTAATGGGGTCTGGCCCGTCGCCGGTTCAGTCATTACTTTGAGTATACAGAGCAACCCCTGTAATCCTGGCCCTGACTGACAGCCGGTCTCAATGTAGAGTCAGTGTCAGTCAGGGCCGGGGGCTCGGTTGCAGAGGACGCTCTGTATACTCAGAGTGGTGACCGAACCGGCACTGCCCTCATGACTGAAACCGAATGCTGGCGAGTAGAATAAAGATCATTTTCTCCCCACTGCATTCAGCTACTGGGCAGTATAAAAACGCTGTTTACCTGAACGCAGGTTAATAGCGTTATTTCCGATGAAAGGAACCCTTTAATTTTGTAGCACATTACTTCAATGAAATGGTGCCGGAGTCAGTGCATGCGCTTACCACGCTATCCAGCGCCATTTTATTGAAGATACTGTTTATGAGAACTCGCAGACACAGTGTCTTAAAAAAAATGGCGCCAGAAATGTACCACTAAAAATGCTTGTGACCCGGGTGTAAAACGGGTTCAATAGCTAGTATAATATACTGTGATACAGACATTAGATGTTATACTATACACATTGTTATATCCCATCTCATGTCTGTACCACAGTATAATATACACTAATCTGTTTACTGGATGTGACATTTTGTACAGGGATATACACTGTACTGATCACACCTGCCTACAGGACCTCACATATCATATATGGATCAGTACAGTATGTGATGTCCTGCAGGTTCAGGGTTGATCAGTCAGTGCAGGATCCTCTATGCAATGTCTGTGGTCGCTCTGCTGGGGCTCAGTGGGATTTATTACAGGACTCTGAATTTTCCTGCAGATCTGGTGATGCTGGAGCCGATGACCCAGAGTGACCTGATCTGCAGCAACGATGAAAGTCCTGCAATAACTTATACAGAGCCCTATCAGAGCGGCCGCTGAACTGACACTATGGAATATTTTGCAAACTCATCAGGAGGGGAGCAGCGTCCTGCAGCCCCCTTCTCACTCCAGACATCCTCTCCAGACCTCATATTTACCGCCATTCACTGACCTGATCCACCAGCTCCTCTCCCGCAGGATAAAGAAGCTCCAGGCGCTGTTGTGTGATGTCAGTCCTGGAGACGCAGCACACAGCGCGCAGGGTGCGTGTCTGCCTCCCTGTGATGTGGCCGGCGTCTAAAAGGTACAGTGCGGTCCCCCTGCCAAACCTGCCCCTGCCTCCGCACAAAACATTATAATGAGGGCAATCTGGCCATGGGTCCCCCTGAAGCCTCGGGCCCCGGGCGGTAGCCCAAATTGCCCTCATTATAATCCGTATATACATCAGCCCCAGTGTATCCCATGTGATGTATATACATCTTCCCCAGCATATCCCATGTGATGTATATACATCGGCCCCAGCGTATCCCATGTGATGTATATAGATCGCCCCCAGCACATCCCCTCAGAAGTATATACATCGGCCCCATTGTATCCTATGTAATGTATATATATCATCCCCAGTGTATCCTATGTAATGTATATGCATTGGCCCCAGATTATACTATCTGATGTAAACAGCATAATTAAGTGCTGTATTTAGTGTGGACCTGTGTATATAGCATGTAGTGAGGTGCTGTGTGTAATATATAGTGTAGATGTGATGTGAATATAATATGTGTGTATAGCATATAGTGTGGGCTGCACATTTTATATAAAAGGCACATCTCTACACTATATAGTATACACACAGCTCCATACCATGTTTTATAACCCAGTATATAGTGTGGAGCTCTGTATATGGTGTGGACTTCCCACTAAAAGTTTTGTGCTCAGGCACAGCACCACACTAAATAACTATATACACAGCTCCATAGTTCATACTATAATATATATACTATAATATTTACTACATGTATATACAATGGTCCCAGTGTTTGTGTGGGTATATATATATATTTAGATGTTTGTAGCATATATTTTGGAGCTATGTATGCTGTGTATAATTCTCCCTATGGCCACGGCCCCACTATCAGTATTTGGTCAGTATTCCGTCAGTATTTTTTCTCAGGAGTTGGAGACAAAACCAGGAGTTGGTGATAAATCCAGAATTGGTGACTTGTTTCTATTACACCTTTTCTCTGATTGTTCCTCACCTGGTTTTGGCTCCCACTCCTAAGAAAAAATACTGACCAAATACTGATAGTGAGGCTGTGGCCTAAGTCTCAGTATCTGTATTATTCTGCATATTTACACTGCACAGTACCACTTCTCCTGCCCTGTATACTGGGTGTAATTCTCTGTGTATGTATTATTCTGTATATACAGTATATACACTGGATAGAACCAATTCTCTTGTCCTGTATACTGGGTGTAATTCCCTGTGTATGTATTATTCTGTATATCCAGTATATACACTGCACAGTACCACTTCTCCTGCCCTGTATACTGGGTGTAATTATCAGTATCTTTATTATTCTGTATATATACACTGCACAGTACCACTTCTCCTGCCCTGTATACTGGGTGTAATTCTCAGTATCTTTATTATTCTGTATATATACACTGCACAGTACCACTTCTCCTGCCCTGTATACTGATGTAAATCTCAGTATCTGTATTATTCTGTGTATATAAATTGACTGCAATATTCTCAGTATCTGTATTAATCTGTATATATACACTGCACAGTACCACTTCTCCTGTCCTGTATACTGGGTGTAATTCTCAGTATCTGTATTATTCTGTGTATATACTGTATATAGACTGTATATATACACTGCACAGTACCACTTCTCCTGCCCTGTATACTGATGTAAATCTCAGTATCTGTATTATTCTGTGTATATAAATTGACTGCAATATTCTCAGTATCTGTATTAATCTGTATATATACACTGCACAGTACTACTTCTCCCGTCTTGTATACTGGTTTTAATTCTCAGTATCTGTATTATTCTGTGTATATACTGTATATAGACTGTATATAGACTGCACAGTACCACTTCTCCTGTCCTGTATGCGGAGTGTAATTTTCAGTATTTGGATTATTCTGTATACATATAGACTGCACAGTGCCATTTCCTCTGTCCTATTCTTGGAGAGGCTGTATTACAGATAGGTAGAGTCATTATTGCTTTATAATTTTCTACATTCCTATGGGCAAATAAAAATACATTTTGAAATCCTGTTTAAATGGGTTATCCCAAGTTTGGAAGTTATCCCCCTTCTTATGGATAGGGGATAACTTTTGATCACTGCGGACCTAACCACTGGGACCACCATGATCCAGAGAAACGGAACTGTGAAAAGATAAATGGAGCTGTGGTTGATGATGCGCACTGCTGCGCCATTCATGTGGGGCTCGTCAAATAACTCCTTTAAGAGAGTGCTGAGGGCATGACCAAGAAAAGTAACACATAGGTGCGCTTGTACACATCTGTAGATGGACAAAGACAGCGGTGCACACAGCGCGCAGCGCAAAGTTTACCCTTATGTACAGCACCATACAGAAAATGGCACTATATAAAATAGAGCAGGGGTGGGAGATTAATTTTCCCAAGGGGCCACATGAGAGACCATGATTGTTGTGCAGACCAAACCAATAGGCTGAAATTAATTCTGCTCAATGTTAATATTAACATATTAATTATAATTATTTTTTATAATATAATATTTAATAATAATAATAAATAATAATAACTTAATATTGAGCACAATTAAGTATGCTGACATCCCCCTATATACAGTATGAGCCCTCCCACATCACCCCCTACATACAGTATGAGCCACCACATAGCCCCCTACATACAGTAAGAGCCCCACATAGCTCCTTATATACAGTGTGAGCCCCTAGATAGCGCCTTAGATACAGTATGAGCCTCCATTTAGCCTCCTATATACAGTATGAGCCTCCATATAGCCTCCCATATACAGTATGAGCCTGCGCTTAGCTCCCTAGATACAGTATGAGCCCCCATATAGCTCTCTAGATACAGTATGAACCCTCGCATAGCTCCCTAGATACAGTAGATACAGTATGAACCCTCGCATAGCTCCCAGGATACAGTAGATACAGTATGAACCCTCGCATAGCTCCCTAGACACAGTAGATACAGTATGAGCCCCCGCATAGCTCCATAGATACAGTATGAGCCCCGTGCATAGCTCCCTAGATACAGTATGAGCCCCGTGCATAGCTCCCAAGATACAGTATGAGACCCCGCATAGACTCCTAGATACAGTATGAGACCCCGCATAGCCTCCTAGATACAGTATGAGACCCCGCATAGCCTCCTAGATACAGTATGAGCCCCGTGCATAGCTCCATAGATACAGTATGAGCCCCGTGCATAGCTCCCAAGATACAGTATGAGCCCCCGCATAGACTCCTAGATACAGTATGAGCCCCGTGCATAGCTCCCAAGATACAGTATGAGCCCCCGCATAGACTCCTAGATACAGTATGAGCCCCGTGCATAGCTCCCAAGATACAGTATGAGACCCCACATAGCCTCCTAGATACAGTATGAGACCCCACATAGCCTCCTAGATACAGTATGAGCCCCTGCATAGCCTCCTAGATACAGTATGAGCCCCTGCATAGCCTCCTAGATACAGTATGAGCCCCTGCATAGCCTCCTAGATACAGTATGAGACCCCACATAGCCTCCTAGATACAGTATGAGCCCCTGCATAGCCTCCTAGATACAGTATGAGCCCCCGCATAGCCTCCTAGATACAGTATGAGCCCCGTGCATAGCCTCCTAGATACAGTATGAGACCCCACATAGCCTCCTAGATACAGTATGAGCCCCTGCATAGCCTCCTAGATACAGTATGAGCCCCCGCATAGCCTCCTAGATACAGTATGAGCCCCGTGCATAGCCTCCTAGATACAGTATGAGCCCCTGCATAGCCTCCTAGATACAGTATGAGACCCCACATAGCCTCCTAGATACAGTATGAGACCCCACATAGCCTCCTAGATACAGTATGAGCCCCTGCATAGCCTCCTAGATACAGTATGAGCCCCTGCATAGCCTCCTAGATACAGTATGAGCCCCTGCATAGCCTCCTAGATACAGTATGAGCCCCTGCATAGCCTCCTAGATACAGTATGAGCCCCCGCATAGCCTCCTAGATACAGTATGAGCCCCTGCATAGCCTCCTAGATACAGTATGAGCCCCCTGCATAGCCTCCTAGATACAGTATGAGCCCCGTGCATAGCCTCCTAGATACAGTATGAGCCCCTGCATAGCTCTTTGCTATTAATCTAAATTGAATACATTTTTAATTTTTAAATGGATAAATTTGTTAGCTAGTTATTACTAATCCTCAGATATACATCAGTTTTTTGTACACTGGTCCACACGCACATGTAGACACACACACAGGCAGTCATGCACAAACACACACGCAGTCACGCACATACACACACATGCAGTTACGCACATACACACACATGCAGTCACGCACATACACACACATACGCAGTCACACATATACACACACACGCAGTCACGCACATACACACACACGCAGTCACGCACATACACACACATGCAGTCACACACATACACACACATACGCAGTCACACATATACACACACACGCAGTCACGCACATACACACACATGCAGTCACACACATACACACACATACGCAGTCACACATATACACACACACGCAGTCACGCACATACACACACATGCAGTCACGCACATACACACACGCGCAGTCACGCACATACACACACGCTCAGTCATGCACATACACACACATGCAGTCACACACATACACACACATGCAGTCACGCACATACACACACATGCAGTCACGCACATACACACACATGCAGTCACACACATACACACACATGCAGTCAGGCACATACACACACATGCAGTCACACACATACACACACATGCAGTCAGGCACATACACACACATGCAGTTACGCACATACACACACATACGCAGTCACGCACATATGCATGCCGTCTTGCAAATACACAAACATTCAGTCAACACTCAGTCACGCACACACGTAGTCTTGTACACACATGCAGTCTTTTACACAAGCAGTCATACACACACAGTCACATACACTCACGTGGTCATGCACACAGTCAGACACCAGCAGGCATGCGCACACATGGTCATACACACACGGTCATGCACATGCAGTCACGCATATACGCACACGGAGTCACGTATACACATGCAGACTTGCACATATACGGGTCGCAGAAACATATACAGACATATACAAAGACACATACAGACATAAACATATTTGAAGACATACAGAAAAATACATGTAAACAGACATATCACATATTACAACTGTGCTGGTCTCAGAGATGGTCTTCAATGTCCAAGGGCTACTAAATGGATTTGATGCTTACATTCATGTGATAATTTACCCCATACTGTAAATAATACTAATATTAGTGGTTTCCCTGGGAAGAAGCTAAACCACCCTAGCCACCGGTCTGAGGGTCCTTGGGATACTACAATTTAGGGTAAGCGGTCATAGGCCCTTTGGTCCATTATTCTGATACTTATACATTTGCTGATGGTGGCCCTGGGAGTTGGTATTTTAGTGGCACACTTAGTGCTTATACTCTCACCACTTGCCCTATATAGATTACCTGGGTCAACCTGTTACCACTAGCCTAAAACACCCCGCTTTTCCCAGCCTATACCTTGCATAGAGCTATATATAATCTCTGATTGGTTTTCCCCTGGGAGGTTTCCTTACACTTACCCCTATGCACACTGTTTTTGTCTTTATTGTCTATTTGCTATTATGTATACATCTGTATTTAATAAAGATTTTGTCATATCTTTGCATAAGAAACTCCTAGTTTCTCTGTTTTTTTCCAAATTATACTAATATTAGTGGTTTCCCTAGGAGCATCAGGACCTAAGATGTTATTATACAGATGAGGGAACACTGCGAAAAATGTAATAATCTATAGTAAGGGGTATATTGGGCCTCATTTACCCCAAAAATGTCCTTGTTACCCATCCCAAGAAGTCAGAGCTCAGTGTAATGAGTACAATGCCGCACGTTACTAAATCATTGTGACGTCTAAAAACATGGACCAGTGCATCCTACTGTAAACTCTAGACATATTAGCTGTCATCCAAAGAGCACCATGACCTAAAGAATCAGGGGAATCTTGGGGTGATGGCTGATGAATCTGCTTTTTAAAAATAAAATAAAAAAAATAAAAAAATTGAGGTTTTATTACTATTGATAACAAAGCCAATTTTAATAACAGACAGTATTTATGAATAAGGCCTAATGTTACCCCTACTATTGTTAAAATATTAGCTGTCACCCCAAAGCCAAAACCAGGTGAGGAACAATCAGAAAAAAGGTATAATAGAAACAAGTCACCAATTCTGCATTTATCACCCACTCCTGGTCTTGGCTCCCACTCCTGAGAAAAAATACTGACCGAATACTGATAGTGGGGCCGTGGCCTAAGAGCTAAAGTCGGTCTCGGGGGGTAGGTAAGCCTTTTTATCATGCTCTCCCACTGCTAACTTATAAAGGAGGCAGAAAAGCGTTTGCCGACATATGATGTAATAGCTCCTCCAATGTCAGGTCTCTATGTATGGAGCAGGTTCAGGAGCTGAGCCCGCATCATACTGGGCAGATGCCTGTACACATAACACCGACAATGAATGGGGTATAGCTACACATCCAGGAAAAAAAATACATGTGTATAATCATTAAGGTCCACTGGACCACAATTCAAGTATGAAATGACCTACAACAATCCAGTAAGGATTAAATAATACAGCAGACATAATGGAGTAAATTCTTTATTTGGATAAATCAGTGATCAGACATAGAAAAATACGTTAAAAAACATGTAATTGACAACTATACATTAAAACACACGTGGGGTGTAGAGACACAGCCTATGTATTGAATAGTGGTTCTCCCTAGGATGCACATATATTGGATTTCATCCAGTAAATACATGAATACAAGTAAATTAACACCATCGATATATTAAATACATAAAGTGCATGTGCAGATATATATATGTATATACCAGAATAACATCAAAGAGAAAAACAGTACATCTAATATAATAAATAGGAAAAATCTCATATAATTCTTGTGACACATAACTTGAATATATGGCCGTAATAATGTACATAGTGCAAAAGTCATTGGCCAACATAAGAATAAATATCAGGATATAATGAAGAAATAAAGATGGGATTAGCCAAATCCAGAGGCAGTATGGCATGAGCGGGGTAGGGCTGTGTGACCTCCACCCACAGGCGTTTTGCTCGCGGTTCTACAGGGAGATGCCTGTACACAGCCGGCATCTGTAACCGCAGCCATCAGAGATTGTTCTGATCGCTGCTGTTACACTGATCACTGGCTGCGGATGGGTTATCATGGCAGCTGACTATGAGAACTACTAGGATGAGTGTAAAAATAAATGTTCCTGTGCTGAGATAATCTTATAAATGTGCCCCTGCTGTGTACTGTGTAATGGCCGTGTCTGACCGTGCTGGAAAATGGTCTGATCATACCACAGCTCCTGGGCAGGAGGAAGCAAAAGAGGATACAGACAGGATCACAAAGGATTATTTCTTTCAGGAAAAATATTGCTTAAAAACAGACAGCAAAATGTTTTGCCTCACAAAATGAATCAGCTGTGATCCCGTGTTGTAATGTCTGTATACTCTTTTGTGTCCTCCCCTGCCCAGGAGCTGTGGTATGATCAGACCATGGCCCTGTAAGGTCAGACACATCCATTACACAGTACAAACCAGGGGCACATTTATAAGATTATCTCAGCACAGGAACATGTTTTTAACACATCCAATTGTAGAACTTATTTTTACGCCAAGATCTATTAGTTAAAATGTACTTTGTTTGTGGGAAAACCCTTTAAATTCCATAAGAGGACTGAAAAAATAAAGTAAACATACATAAAAAGTGTTAAAAATATAAACCAAATAAAAACTTATAACAATTTGAACCCTTTTCCTTTATTAAGTATAAAAAAAAATAATTATATTATTATCAAAATATTCAATTAAGTGTGTTTTTGGCCGACACACTTTCCTAACAAAAGGCAATAAAATGTGATCAAAACATCTCCCCACCTCACAAAAAAAAGAATAAAACATTTGCAGGTCTTAGAAAATGGACGCACAAACCCAATGTTTTTTATTTACAAATGTTCACATTTTTTTCATCACTAGTGTTGAGCATTCCGATACTGTAATATCGGGTATCAGCCGATATTCGCGGTATCGGAATTCCGATACTTAATTCCGATACTTTTACAATATCGAATACCGGAATCGGAAGTTCCCATAATGCCTGCGCTCTGCAGTGTCTCTGAAGGATGACAAGCTGGATAGCAGCGCTCAGCTGAGATCCAGCCTCTCATCAGAATGCCATCCCGGCGTGGGAGAATTCTCCTGATCGTTTAAAAGCCGGCGGGTGGTAAAAAGCCGCCGGCTTTTAAACAATCACACAGCCCCATACTGCTTCCCTGCAGCCTCCCACCCCGATCCTCCGCTCCCCTCGCCACCTCCCATCCCGATCGTAAGTTAGGACCGGGCGGGGAGCGCAGCACCAAGGAGCGGGGAGCAAAGGACCCGGGCGGGGAAGTCGGCAGTGAAAAGACTTCACCGCCGGCTTTCCCGTTCTGTGCTGCGCTTTCCCGCCGGTTATTTCAAATGAACAGCTGAGGTATCAGGTGATGCTGATCAGCTGTTCATTTGAAGTAGCCGCTGCCCTCAGAGGGTTCATGTGAGTTCATGCTTGACTGCATTGCATGAACTCACATGAACTTTCCCACGGTCGCACAGGTCAGCCTCACCTCCCAGACGATCAGCCCGTCATGATTGGTGTGTGTGGGTGTCTGTGCGTGTGTCTGCGAGTGTGTGCGGGGTGTCTGTGCGATGTCTGCGGGTGTGTGCGATGTCTGCGGGTGTGTGCGGTGTCTGTGCGATGTGTGGGGGTGTGTGCGGTGTCTGTGCGATGTCTGCGGTGTCTGTGCGATGTCTGCGAGTGTGTGCGGTGTCTGTGCGATGTCTGCGAGTGTGTGCGGGGTGTCTGTGCGATGTCTGCGGGTGTGTGCGATGTCTGCGGGTGTGTGCGGTGTCTGTGCGATGTGTGCGGGTGTCTGTGCGATGCCTTCGGTGTCTGTGCGAGGTCTGCGAGTGTGTGCGGTGTCTGTGCGATGTCTGCGGGTGTGTGCGGCGTCTGTGCGATGTCTGCGAGTGTGTGCGGTGTCTGTGCGATGTCTGCGAGTGTGCGCGGTGTCTGTGCGATGTCTGCGGGTGTGTGCGGTGTCTGTGCGATGTCTGCGAGTGTGCGCGGTGTCTGTGCGATGTCTGCGGGTGTGTGCGTGCAGGCAGACATAGGCCGATGTGACACTACTACTCCCATCGGCCTATGTCTGTCCCCCGTCCACTCGTGCCAGCAGGATCAGCTCGATGGGAGCAGTAGTTCCCATCAGCCTGATCCTGCTATTTAAATTGCCCTACTGTGTCCCCAATAAATTTTAAATACATGTCATTGGTGGCCAGTGGTTGCCTACAATAAATTAGTTCATACATTACCTGTCCCCGCCGATCGCCACCTAAAATAAAGTAAAAAATAAAAAACTACACCTATACTCACCTAGACACCTAATTCCCCGAAGCCATCGATCTCCTGTAATAAAATATAAAATAATAAACCACAACCTTATCCTTACCCCTCCGTAGTAGTCCACGAGTGTCCCACGATGATCTCCAGTTTAGAGCAGCCACATAGAATGTGACCGCTCTGAACCGCTGCCACTGCTAGAATGACGGGGCCGTAAAGCAGCCCCGTCATTGCATAAGCGGGTTCGCCGGAGTTCAGGCAGCGCTGCTCCGGTTAGCTGCTTTACGGCCCTGCTGTATCGTGAGAAATTCCCACGGTACAGAACTGCCGTAAAGGAGGTCTCCAGAGCTGTGCTGCCTGAATGCACTCCGGTGACCTCAGTCAGTGGCTCCCGCTGCCGGGAGCGGACGTGTTCCCGGCAGTGTGAGCTTACAGTAGCCATGCACAGCTGTCACCATCTCCAGATGTGACAGCTGTGCATGGGAGATCAGCGCAGGAACGTGGACAGGTAACTATTTTTTTTTAGTAAACTAAGAATTAAATAAAATTGTGTGTTTTATTTCAAATAAATTATTTTTTTCTGGGTGTAGTGTGTGTTTTCTTTTTAACACTTTGTAGGTTAGTAATGGGGGTGTCTTATAGACGCCCATCATTACTAACCTGGGCTTCATGGCAGCTGGCGGTGACATGAACCCCAACCCTATTACCCCCTGCCACCGCACCAGGGCAGCGTGGAAGAGCGAGGCTAAGTGCCAGAATTGGCGCATCCTATGCATGTGCCATTTCTGGGGCGGCTGACGGTTGGTGTTTCTAGCCTGGGAGGGGGCCAATATTCATGGCACCCTTCCTGGGCTATTAATATCAGCCCCCAGCTGTCTGCCTAGCCTTTGCTAGCTATTAAATAGGGGGTCCCCCATTTTAATAGCTAGTAAAGGCTAGGTATTCAGCTGGGGGCTGATATTAGTAGCCTGGGAAGCTCCGTGGGTATTACCCCCTTCCCAGGCTTCAAACATCTGCCCCAGCTGTCTGCTTAACCTCCGCTAGAGACTAAAATTAAGGGGAACCCCACGCCAATTTTTTTTAAAATAAATCCTTATTTTAACACTAAATGACAAGTACAGTAATCAACACTGTCACTGTACTTCATATATATGTGACTGACATGTTTCTATCTATCTAATCTATGTGTGAAGCTCTATTCTTTCTGTTGTAAATTGTCGGGTAAAGGTGTATGCCGCTGATGAATTGCCGGCTTTTCGCATAATACATTCTACATTATTCTTAGTTGTTTTACTTCATGTAGAATTAACCTACAAGAAAAGAAAGGGTTTATTTTCGTTCCGATATTTGTGTCCCATTGACTTGCATTGGTTTCCGGTACCGGAATCGGCGATATCCGATACTTTTTGGGTATCGGTCCGATCCAATCCGATACGATATTTCCTGATATCGGAAGGTATCGCTCAACACTACTGATAAGTCCAAATTTGAGATCTTTCGTTCCAACCACTGTGACTTTGTGCGACGCAGAAAAGGTGAACGTATGGACTCTACATGCCTGGTTCCCACCGTGAAGCATGGAGGAGGAGGTGTGATGGTGTGGGGGTGCTTTGCTGGTGACACTGTTGGGGATTTATTCAAAATTGAAGGCATACTGAACCAGCATGGCTACCACAGCATCTTGCAGCGGCATGCTATTCCATCCGGTTTGCGTTTAGTTGGACCATCATTTATTTTTCAACAGGACAATGACCCCAAACACACCTCCAGGCTGTGTAAGGGCTATTTGACCAAGAGGGAGAGTGATGGGGTGCTACGCCAGATGACCTGGCCTCCACAGTCACCAGACCTGAACCCAATCGAGATGGTTTGGGGTGAGCTGGACCGCAGAGTGAAGGCAAAAGGGCCAACAAGTGCTAAGCATCTCTGGGAACTCCTTCAAGATTGTTAGAAGACCATTTCCCGTGACCACTGTACCTCTTGAAGCTCATCAAGAGAATGCCAAGAGTGTGCAAAGCAGTCATCAAAGCAAAAGGTGGCTACTTTGAAGAACCTAGAATATAAGACATATTTTCAGTTGTTTCACACTTTTTTGTTAAGTATATAATTCCACATTTGTTAATTCATACTTTTGATGCCTTCAGTGTGAATGTACAATTTTCAGAGTCATGAAAATACAGAAAAATCTTTAAATAAACTTTTGGTCTGTACTGTATATATAATATAATGCTACAAGCCTCCCTCTGTCTGAAGCCTTTAAAGACTTGGCAAGTGCTACATGCCTGCGCAGTCTGGCTCTAGATAGAAGAACCCATTACGTTACAGGTAAGGGGAGTGTGTATGGCGCCGGAGATTGCGGTATGCGTAGACACTGAACACATACCGCGATCTCCGGCGCCATACTTACCTGACCGGGAGGAGCGTTGCAGCGGCGTTTCTCTTCTCGCTGGAGACCAGGGCAGGAGTGAAGGTGTTGGAATCGGCACATGTGCATAACTCTATCCGGCGCCATTTTACTGAAGACATATTTGCAGTTTGTCTTCAGTAAAATGGCGTTGAACAGCACGGTATGGTCACGCGCGTACTCTGGCGCTGCACTGCTCCCCCGGCAGAACAGGATACAGTAGCACTGGAGCACAGGGAAGAAAGGTGAGTATGTGTTTATTTTTTTGTATGTGTGCACCGTGAAAGGGATGAGGGGTGCCATACATACCAGGAATGGGGTGTGACGGGTACCATACATACCAGGAAAGGGGTGTGAGGGGTACCATACATACCAGGAAAGGGGTGTGAGGGGACCATGCATACCAGGATTGGGGGATGAGGGGTACAATGCATACCAGGATTTGGGGGGTGACTGAACCATGAAAACCAGGATTGGGGGGTGAGGGGTGCCATACATACCAGGATTGGGGGGTGAGGGGTGCCATACATACCAGGATTGGGGGGTGAGGGGTGCCATACATACCTGGACTTGGGGGGTGACTGAACCATGAAAACCAGGATTGGGGGGTGAGGGGTGCCATACATACCAGGATTGGGGGGTGAGTGGTGCCATACATACCAGGATTGGGGGGTGAGGGGTACCATGCATACCAGGATAGGAAAGTGGGGTTCCATGCATACCAGAATAGGGATGAGGGGTACCATGCATACCAGGATTGGGGGATGAGGGGACCATGCATACCAGGATTGGGGGATGAGGGGACCATGCATACCAAGATTGGGGGATGAGGAGGCCATACATACCAGGATTGGGGATGAGAGAGTCATGCATACCAGGATTGGGGATGAGAGAGCCATGCATACCAGGATGGGGGATGAGGAGGCCATACATACCAGGATTGGGGGATGAGGGGTACCATACATACCCGGATTGGGATGAGGGGTGCCATATATACCAAGATGAGGGGTACCATAAATACAAGAATAGGAATGAGGGGTACCATGCATACCAGGATGAGGGATGGGTTGCCATGCATACCAGAATGAGGGGTAACATACATAACAGGATAGGGATGAGGTGCACCATAAATACCAAGATGAGGGATGGGGTGCCATGCACATCAGGAAGAGGGATTGAGTGCCATACATACCAGGATTGGCGAATGAGCAGTGCCATACATACCAGGATGAGAGATGGGGTGCCATGCATACCGGATTGGGATGAGGGGGTGCCATGCATACCCGGATTGGGGTGAGGGGTGCCATGCATACCCGGATTGGGGTGAGGGGACAGGATGGGGGCAGCACAAATACCAGGATGGGGGGCAGCACATACCAGCATGGGAGACCATATACCAATAAAAATGCTCGCCACCCGGGCGTAGAACAGGTTCAATAGCTAGTGTGTGTGTGTGTGTGTGTATGTGTGTGTATGAGTGTGTGTGTGTGTGTGTGTGTGTGTGTGTGTGTGTGTGTGTGTGTGTGTGTGTGTGTAAATTAACCTTAAAGTGTAAATCAACTTTTGGGACGTTTTTTAATGTGGTTTAGGGTCATTAATTCTGAGCAGATTTGTGGGGACCCCAATCCTTTGCTCCTTTGCTTAAAAGACCTCCTAGAAGAGCGCAGCTCAGTAGATAGGAGAGTACACTGAGCAGAGCAAATGCAGCAGAAAGTCATAGTCATGTCTCCTCACCTCTTCACTTCTAAGAGATCTTTTGAGTGATCAGGGTCTCAGATTCGCACTAATCTGCTCAAAATTATTGGACCTAAATCATGTAATATATATCCCTAAATGTAAGTTACTTTTTAAACGTTTAATAGTTCCACTGCTTGCATCTAATCAGTACATTGGTTCCTATACGGTCCACAGTCTGATGATGACTGGTAACAACTCCCAGTATCTCCTTACCATTGCTAAGGACATACTGGGAGTTGTAGTTAAGTCCTCCATTCTCTGGAATTCCTATTGTTAGCAATGCCCTTCCTCAACCAATTGCAAATACAAAGGATCCATCCATGGGGTGAGATCTTGGGAATAATTGAATCGTAACTACATTTAAAAAAAAAAAAAAAAATCTCCTATTCTTAATAATAACCGTATTTTTCGGACTATAAGATGCACTTTTTTCCTCCAAAATTTTGGAGGAAAGTGGGGGGTGCGTCTTATAGTCCGAATACTATATTATTGTATGGCCGCATGGTGGTGGGTGTGGGGGAGCTGCAGCGGGGGATCAGCGGGGCACAGGAGGCAGCAGCCGCCTGCTGCAGCCTAGCTGTGCCCGCTACTAAAGAAAATGAATATTCCCTGCTCCCCATACCCATGGGCGTGGAGAGCAATGAATATTCATTTCTCTTAATAGCCGGCACACTGTAGCCACAGCGCGGCTCCTGCTGCGCTCTGTGGTCAGTGTGCCCGCTATTAAAGCTCATGAATATTCGCTACAACCCACTCCCATGGGTTGTAGTGAATATCTATGGTTAATAAATAGTTGATAAATAACATTTCCCACATGTCTACTTTACATCAGCACAATTTTAGAACCAAAATTTTTTTTATTAGGGAGCTATAAGGGGTAAAAGTTGACCAGCGATTTCTCATTATTCCAACAAAATTTACAAAACCATTTTTTTAGGGACCACATCATATTTGAAGTTACTTTGAGGGGCCTTTATGACAGAAAATACCCAAAAGTGACACCATTCTAAAAACTGCACCCCTCATTTTTCACAAAAATGTTATTTTAGACACAATTTTTTTTATTTTCGCAGGGGTAACAGGAAAAAATACGCCAATACCCCATATGTGGGGAAAATACAGTGTTTGGGCGCACGGTAGAGTTCAGAAGGGAAGGAGCACTGTGTGACTTTTTGAACGCAAAATTGGCTGGAATTGAGAGCGGACGCCATGTCGCGTTTGGAGAGCCCCTGATGTGCCTAAATAGTGGAAACCCCCCACAAGTGACCCCATTTTGGAAACTAGACCCCTCAAGGATTTTATCAAGGGGTATACTGAACATTTTGAACCCAGAGGTACGACACAGAATTTGATAACATTAGTTCATCAAATTGAATAAGTTGTCATTAGTCTTGAGTGCAAGTGCTCGCTACTTGAGTTTGCATTGGGTACTCAGGTATGCACCATGTACTGACATGCTCAAGTCCCCGCTCGCATGCTTCACGGTTATTAGACACCCCAAATAAAACATCCAGGGATCGCTCGTGCATGGCAGGCAATCCCTGCGAGTTTTTTTTTGGCCACGAAGCATATGGGGTGGAGACTCGAGCATGTCACTTGAGCACCCGCGATACTCGGTGCATACCCAAGCATCCGATGAAAACTCAAGTAGCGAACACTAGTCACCATATCGTCCTCTTTTTTTTTTTTTTACTTTTGAAAAAAATCCCAAACCTAATACAACCCTAACCCCAACCCTAATACAACCCCAACCCCAACCCTAACCCTAGCCCAACCCTAACCCCAACCCTAATACAACCCTAACTCTAGCCCACCCCTAACCCTAACCCTAGCCCAGCCCTAACCCCAACCCTAACACAATCCTAACCCTAGCCCAACCCTAACCCCAACCCTAACCCTAGCCCAACCCTAACACAACCCTAACCCTAGAGTTTATTTTTCACGCCGTTCCTCGTGCGGTATAAGTGATTAGACGGCTTTATTATTCGGGTCAGTGCGATTACAGCGATACCAGAATCATATCAGGTTTTTATGATTGACAGCTGTCACACACTAAAAGACGCATTTTTTTGTAATATCTAGTTTTTGCATCGCCATATTTTGAGAGCTATAATTTTCCATATTTTGGCCAGCAGAGCCATGTGACAGCTTGTTTTTTGCGGGACGAGTTGACGTTTTTATTGTTGCCATTTTCAGGCACTTGACATTTTTTGATCGCTTTCTATTCCGATTTTTGGGAGGCAGAATAAACAAAAAACAGCAATTCCAGAATTGTTATTATGTTTTTTTTTATGCTGTTCCGCGTATGGTGAAATTGATAAGGCAGCTTTATTCTTCGGGTCAGTACGTTTACAGCAGTACCACATTTATATCGTATTTCTATGTT
The DNA here is from genome assembly GCF_046119375.1 of Phyllobates terribilis. Taxonomy (NCBI): domain Eukaryota; kingdom Metazoa; phylum Chordata; class Amphibia; order Anura; family Dendrobatidae; genus Phyllobates; species Phyllobates terribilis. The sequence goes on from NW_027362957.1 coordinate 1,750,107, forward strand.
TTGGCGTTTTTACACAATAAAAATTATTTTATAGAAAAAAAAATTTTTTGCATCGCTTTATTCTGAGAGCTATAACTTTTTTATTTTTTGGCTGATGGAGCTGTATGGCGGCTTGTTTTTTGAGGGACAAGATGACAGTTTTCAGTGGTACCATTTTTATTTACATTCGTCTTTTTGATCGCATGTTATTCCATTTTTTGTTTGGCGGTATGATGATAAAGCATTGTTTTTTGCTTCGCTTTTTATTTTTTTTTTACCATGTTCACTAAAGGGGTTTACTAGTGGGACAGTTTTATAGGTCAGGTCGCCGGACGCGGCGATATCAAATATGTGTTCTTTTATTGTGTTTGTTGTTTTTTTCCTAATAATATTTATTGATGGGTACATTATATATATATTTTTTTTGGTGGATTATTTATTTATTTATTTTTTTTTATATTTTTACAATTTTTTTTTCCATTTTTTAACACTTTTTGAACTTTTATTCTGTTTCCCACTATGGGACTTTCACTTTTTTTATTCTGATCGCCTGTATAGCACAGGGATGGAGCACCATCCCTGAGCTATACAGGCTGTCAACGCTGCAGATGCAGAAGATACTTTGGTCATGCACTGCGCATGACCAAAATATCTTCCTGCTGTCTGATGACCTGGATGTTGTCATGACGACATCCGGGAAGCTGCGGCAAACAGCGCTGGAGGCCGGGAGAGGAGGTGAGTATTGCGATCACCTCCCCTTGCCCCCGCAATGTTGCGATCGACTTCGATCGCAGCATTGAGGGGGTTAATGTGCCGGGAGCAGTGCGGGACCGCTCCCTGCACATAGTCACAGCTAATACCTGGTGCTATCAGCTGACACCCGGCGGCGATCGCCCCGCACCGCTTGTGTGCGGGCGCGATGGCCATATGACCTAATAGTACGTCATTGGTCCAATCGGCCCAGCTCACCATGATGTACTATTAGGTCACACATCAGAAAGGGGTTAATTTTTAGTGTATTATTGGTTTTAATGATTTGTAATCATGAAAATTATATGTAGATTTATTTATTTCTAAAGCCTGTATGCAATTATCAATCACATCAGTGCCTATCTATTTAAAGCACTCAGCGTGGTATACATTCTGGAATCACCTGATGAAGGGGACAGATCGTCTCTGAAACGCGTTAAGTGTTGAATAAATCGACTTCTCTTGCCTAACCTGGTGGTTCCTAACTCAGAGCGTGGCGACCTGTGGATCTCCACCACCCACTGTTCATTATCTTTCGCTGTATCATGGCTCCTGAGCATGATGCCGTGGAGGGCAGAAGGTGCTGCAGTGCTCCAGGACCGCAGTCATTACCGCTTAGTATCAGCTTTGTGTCTGGCATGCACAACTACCAGAGGTGAGTGGAATACCTCTCACCCCTCCATCTATATGCTGGGACATTCTTCACATGGCGTGCCTTCTCTTTTTGGTTTATTTTCTCATTTTTCTGTCTGTGAGCATAGAGCTGATGTGACTTGCCAAAAAGCACAGGTTTGTTTCATCTGTCCAAAGGACATTCTCCCAGAAACTTTGGAAAATTCCCGTCTTGCCTTTTTTCTGATTTGCTTTGAACAAAGGTTTCCTCCTCCTCTTCTTCCATGAATTTCACTTTGGTCAAGACAGCGACAAATGGTGCGATCTGACACTAATGTACCCTGACCTTGGAGTTCACCTTTAATCTCTTTGAAAGTTGTTCTGGGCTCTTTTGTAACCATTCAAATTATCCATCTCTTCAATTTGTCATTAATTTACTCTTGTGGCCACATCCAGGGACATTGGCTACCGCCTCATAGACCTTAAAGCTCTGAATAATATGTGCAAATGTTGTAACAGGAACATTTGTTTGGAGATGGTCTTATAGCATCTACCTTTAACATGTTTGTCTATAATTTTCTTTCTAATTTCCTGAGACAGCTCTCTCCTTACCTTTCTTTGGTCCATGTTCACACACCATGATACCTTTGCAGGAATTGTCTGGTCCAAATTGATAAGTCTGCGGTCACTCTGTGTGACTGCAATAAGATGAAAAACTTGGCACTCAAGATGACTCAATGAATTTTGAGAATTTAATAGTAGAAAAAGTAGTACAAAACAAACGTTTCGGTCATGTAAGACCTTCCTCTGTGTACAGAAATTTTGTTAGTGGACATGTGTAGCTCCCCGAGGGTTCGGCCGCTACAGGGGTATTGCACCTCTACCAGAGGTGTGATATTCCACTCCCAGGTAAGGATGGAGTGTGGACCAGGACTCAGTTAGCTGCATGCAGCACACACACCCCATTTCCGAGGGACAGCTCAACGGTGCTCCCACTAGACAGAAGTGCAGGCACGACCGACCATGTCCCTGCTGGAGTGGGGAGGGAGGGGTGGAACACCCAGTGCTGTAGGGGCAGATAGGGGGCGGTTCCTGAGCATAGGAAGGAGCCCATTGGTTGCTGGTCACCTGGGCTCATGGCTAGAGGGAGGTATAAAAGGTGGGCACCATCTTAGATCTAGGTTCGTTCTGTGGAGAGGAGAAGACAGGGAGCAGCAGCTCAGGCTGAGTGCTGCTCCAGAGGCAGGCCTAGGGAAGAGGCCGGGGCCTGAGAGGAGAAGGAGAAGTGGGCCTGGAGAAGAGGCCGAGGAGGAGGTGAAGGGGAGCTGAGATTCTAGCTCATCTCAGCTCCAAGAGAAAGGAACAGAAGCAGAAAGGAACTGCAAAGAAGGAGAGACAGAGAAACAGAAGGGCTCAGGAACAAGAAGGTGGAAGGGACCCTAAGAACCCACGAGAATCCAGGGTGAAGGGTCAGGCAGATTAAGGGTACCGGATCCCAAGTTGGTGGAGGAGAAACTACCCTCAGCCAAAGACCGGTCGTCGTGATCATATATTGGTGCGACACCTCATCAAACCTGCTAGGAAGGCACCATATAGGACAGCGGAGGACGGGGCCCACGTTTAACCGCACAGGTCCGCGGCAGCTGGACAAAAGTGGGTCACTGGTGAGGCAGGCCAGAGAAAGGATAAAAGGGGGTCCTGTGCCATGCTCCTGAACTGCCTGGGAGTTGACCGAGCCCCTCACCTGGTGGATGCAGCACGGCTCGGGCGGTCACTGCTGGCCGAAGTGACCTGGAACAAACGAACTGTGAGTAAAGACCCTGGACTGTAACTTGTTGTCTGTGTGCTCCTTCGCGCCTCCAGCACTATCAGCACCGGGACCCGCACTACCATCACTCCCAACATCCACTACAGTGCCCTGGGGCTGCACTCTTCCCGTGGGGAGTCACATCACCTCAGCTGCACCCATCATCAGCCCCAGCTGACTGCCTTGCAGCGGCGGTTCCTAATAACCGCAATCCACGGGTGGCGTAGTCGGACATTATTTGGAGCGCATAGCAGACTACCACTGGCCTGACCACCCTGAGCCGCGGGACCGGGCCGCCACTACTACTACCCCCATCGTTCCCCTATCGCCCGGATCCGCGTGCCCCACGGCCCAGGGGGCGAGTCACATGAATGAGAGGTGCAGTGTCCAGCTTCTATATAAACCACTGTGTGGTATCTTATAACAAGGGTGATGGCGGTGGGAACACGGTGTCTGTATACGTCACTATCAATGCTGATCTGTGTAACATCCCCTCCATCACCTGATGTGACCCTGTTGAGTGTTGCGTCTCACATATTGGAGACAGCACCCACATTCCAACAGGTAAACAGTAAATGACATACCACAGGTTAGATGTTGGTAAAACAGAAAAGTTTCTCCTGTCACCTTCGATTGAAAGTAGGTACATCCATGCTTCAACACTGTGTAGCATAAACGCTTAATGTTTGCATTTGGGAGCTATTGGGAGATTCTTAGAAGGTTTATCCCTACTGTTAAAGGAAACCTGTCATCAGGATTTTGCTAAGTAAACTATAGGCATTGTCAGGTTGGTGCTGTTACACTGATTAAAATGATATCTGGTTTGAAGAAATCTGTCTAGTGGTTCTTGTTTAATCTGTTTGCAGCTTGGAGTTAATGAGATGCTTGTGCTTCGAGACCGGCCTGTGGGCAGGTCTTTTTTTTGGTTCTCTGGCCTCATTGTCATCATTCTGGGCTTAAATGACAGGTCACTGAACCTTTAAATACTGCGCTTGCACAGATAGATGCTACTGTGCATGCACCGGCGCCATTTTGTTGGAGGCAAATTTTTTTTTTTAAGACCACAATATTAAATGTGCAGTATTTAAAATAGGAGGAAGGTCATGGAAGGTTATTTAAGCCCAGAGCACGAGCATCTCATTAACTGCAAACACAGATTAAAATGATACCTGGGTTGAAGAAATCTGTCTTATGGTTCTTGTTTAATCAGTGTAACAGTGCCAACCTTTCACTACCTGTAGTTTACTTATCAAAATGCTGAGACAGATTAATTGACCACCAAGGTCACATACACAATTAGTTCTCTATAGTAGGACAATGAGACTCTGTTCAATGTCTATAATAGCAAATCATATAGAAAAAATGACGTATAGGAACATAATTTTGCAAAAAAATCATAAATTTATTAATACACATTAATTAAAAAAACATCCATATTGAAAAAGTGGCATAAATACATAAGTAGTGAGCTGTAATAGAGATGCCAAGACCAATACAATCATATAATAAATAGATTAAACCTACATAGTTGAAGAAAATACGGGCATGGGTATGTAAACCACATGCCCTATCCCAGCTGTAAGCATAATATCAAAGCTTCAATGCAAATGCTAAGGTGCGCAGTGCATAAATAGTTGATATAAAAGTAAATCCATTTAGCACTTGAAAATAAGTGGGAATGTAGTATTACTCACATATGTATTGTTTGTCAGTTCAGGTATCGTCACCCCTACGCGCGTTTCGGCGCTGTGCCTTCTTCTGGGGGTTATAGTATGTCTGGAACCGGTATCCCTTAAGTATTGCTTATTGTCCAATGGGTGAAAGTAAGACAGGACGCAGCTATTAGAATAGCCAACCTCTCACCATAATACATACATATAGAGTCACGTGTGCCCCTGTATTACCACTCACATCTGGAAGTATATAGTAGGACCCCTTCGCTTCAGGACGCAATCATCCGCCCCTCGCCCCCCGTGATAACAAACCACACCTCCCAGGTCACATGAGCGGGAGTTGCTATGACGCGTCGGGACACAGTCATCTGCCCCTCGCCACACATAAATACAAGCCACACCCCCCAGGTCACATGGACGAAAATCACTGTGACATCACAATCTGACCGACGGGGAAAGCCCATAACAGGGGACATAGCGCTATAATGTGGTAAGTATACATTATAAAACGCCCAACAAAAGTGTAGATAAATGAATATAGGAAGTGGACAATCGGATCTAATGAGAAGAGTCGTGGCTAAACCACAGCTATTTAACCCAATAGTGCCCAACTAACGCAATAATGAACCAATCACAGAATAATAAGTGTGAACAGATAACATATCACAACGGAAACAAATCGCAGATCAAAAGAAGCAGGATATATCTCAGTAGATGCATAGCTGTGGGACCCCTTCCCCCATATAATTGCCATCAGTAGCCAATTATAATCAAAAGACATTCTTCATATCAATTGTATGGCTAATGTTAATCCAATATTGTAACTAAATATTACCGAAAAATACTGTCCATGGGGGCATGACGCCATTGCCCCAACGGAGCGCACCAGTCAAAAACCACAAAAAATGCGGTGTAATATGTACATATAAAAGATACAGTACACTGTGTAATGGAGAAAAATGATAGAAACATTCAACAATTAAATCCTACACAATAGGTTGTAAGCATAAAATACAAAAAACACAATACACCGCATAATACAGCTCAATATCAAGTATATCCAGCAATTAGATGAATTCATTCGTTGCGTAGCTTTTCTTTGTCCCAGTAGATGATAATATCTCTGTGACCTATTGTCAGTAGTCCAGGAGAATCATTGATTAATCAAGATGTATAAATCGTCCACAGCCATCCATCAATAGGAGTAACCAGCAGAAAGAGACACGGAAGGCAGCCGCAACCAAGGACAAAAGAGTATGTACTAAGGAAAAAATGAACATTAATTAGACAACAGAGGATAAAACAAGGGGGGGGGGTTAAAAACATCATTAAAATACCGATAAATCTAGCGGGTGCAGGGGTGGGGGAGAGATAGAGGCAATCAGAGGAATGGTGAAAAGCTTAAGGACTCCTTGAGGCCCTGAGGATGTAATGTTTGCAATAGCCAAATCCATCTGGATTCTTTCTGTGCAAGTAGGCGACTAGCACTACCTCCACGCAACGTACTATAAACATCATCGATGCCTTTAACTTGAAGACCTGATGGATCACAGGCATGATAGTTTTTAAAGTGTCTAGGGATTGTTTTCAACAACTCCAAATTATCCTCAGTGGCTGCTGCCATAATATCACGTCCATGTTCCCTCGCTCTGGTCTTTAACATCCTAGTGGTCAGACCTATGTATACCAAAGAGCAAGTACATGTAACGTGATAAATGACATTACGTGTTGTACACGTAATGGAGTGTAGGATAGTCAATTCTTTCCCACTAGATGAAAGAAACTTTTTAGTATGTTCAATGTTTGGACACGAAATACATGAACCACATTGGGTACAACCCCACGTTTGTCTTATTTTAGCCAGTCCTATTTCGGCAATTTTCTTCTGAGTATTAGGTGTAAGGTAGCTCCTTACCAAGTGATCTCGGAGGCTCGGAGATTGACGGGCTGTGACTGACGGATACATAGGCAAATATTGGCGCAACGTCTGATCTGCAAGTAAAATGGGCCAGTGTTTCCTAAGCACATCACACATTTTGCGCCATTGTGTATGGTACTGTGTCACCATCCTGACACAGTTCTCTTGTTTGTGAGCTCGATTAGAATACATTAATTGTTGACGATTACTGTTTTTGGCTCGATTATAGGCATGCTTAATACTTCTTCGACTATATCCGCGATCTAAGAACCTGTGTTTCAATTCCTCCGCTCTCCTTTCAAAATCAACCTCTGTTGAACAAATACTCAAAATTATCAAAATCCTGATGACAGGAGCGCCGCATAAAATCAGGAATATGCGGCTATTATGCTGCGTGGGAAACTAAGTCTAAGGGACTCCATCTTTAATTAAAAAAAATCCTCGCTCCGACGTCATCCATGGGTCTTCAGCTCTGCTAGATCTTTGCCATCAGACAAATATGTCTGCTGACAGATGAGCAGGCACAGAATGACACTGGAGCACTGTTACTGTGTAGTGCGGCGCTATGTTGCTTTTTTTGTCATTTCATGTAGTGTAGAAATCTTGGGAAAAGTGTGGATTGTGCTCTGGAAGTGATCAGTTATAGCTAACTATGTTATTTTCTGCAGAGATAAGTCCTGCATAGAAGATGTGATATATCGGTCTGCAGATAAAGAACTTGTGAGTATGTGTATTACCTATACATTCACACTGACACTATATACAGAGCTCCTGTGTATAATATCAATGGTGATCATTGTATTACCTGTACACTGACACTATATACAGAGCTCCTGTGTATAATGTCACTGGTGATCACTGTATAACCTGTACACTGACACTATATACAGAGCTTTTTTACATTTTTATTATTTTAGTACTATTTGTCACTATGTGGTGCCATTGTGTGCTTTGGTCATGACATGACGATATTTGTCCCTTGTATGTGGTATTATTCAGTCACTATGTGGTGGTAATATGTGGTCTCATGGTGTGTCAGTATTTATACCTTGTATCTGGTACCATTTGATCACTATGTGGTGGTATTATGTGCTTTGGTCATGGTGTGGCGGTATTTGTGCCTTGTATGTGGCATTATTTGGGCACTATGTGGTGGTAATATGTGATCTGGTCACGGTGTGGTGGTATTTCTGCCTTCTATCTGGTAATATTGGTCTTGGTAGAGTGGATTGTGGTTGGTCATTTGTTTTATCTGATATCAATAAGGGGAAACCTCTTTATTTCCAATAGATATTAAATACTTGGATGTTTAACCCCTCCCTAACCCCTCTGCAGTTACAGAGGTTCACCAGAGAAAGCAAGTTGGCATCTGGTGTGATTTTCACCTCTGTATTTATAAGACAAAACCAGGAGTGGGTGAGAAATGCATAAAACATGACCTCGGATTGCTCCACTCCTGGTTTTGTCTTATAAATACTGAGGTAAAAATCTCACCAAATACTCAAAGTGCCACAATCTTCTGACAGTGCGGATTCCACCAATAAATAAGTGATCACCTTCCCAACTTGTGCATCGCTGATAACTTGTTTTCACCAATAAAAACCCTTTAATGCAAACTACAGTAATTGTACATCGCAGTTCTGGTGAGCGCACAGTGATGGGCAGGAGCCGCCAGTATAATGGGTATAACGGCTAACAGGTATTTGCAAATAGCTGAAGGGTGGGCCCGGGTGGGTGGGCCCCTGGAGTTAATTTCCCTGGTGGGCCCCAGACACCCCAGTCCAGTAGGATCTTGTCTGTGTTGTCAGAGGAGAAAAAATATATTTTTTCCCTTCTGGGGATTCTGAGCAGATCTTGCCTTCTTCATCCTGATCAGAATCAAGGGATTGTATGTCCTCTTCTGAGCTTAGCTCCAGCTCCCATCTTGGTCTCTTAGCACGGGGACCTGGCTGAGATGTCTGTGGGGGAACGAAATTAGAGATTGAAGTTTGCACCTCCTCTCTAATCATGGACCTCATGTCAGATAGAAAATTAGACTGTTCATCCCTGATGATTTTAGAGGTCCACCTCTCACATAGCTGTTTCCCAGGCAATTTTATACTGCAGAGAGCACATCTTCTAGATTTCCCTGAGACCTAGACAGCCCTTTTGGGTGCAGATACTGGTGCAGCAGGGGCTCCCTTGTCCTAGAATTGTAAGAATGGGGAAGATACTAAGTATACAGGATTTTTAATAGTGAGTAATTGACGCGCCCCCTCGGCCGTGGGGTACTCGGCAGCCGGGCCTCTGTGTATGCCGGTGGGGGATATCACGGTGGCTGGCCCGGTCTGTGACCCAGGGCGGTCAGCAAAAGGGGAAATATATAGGGGATTTGGAAAGTTCGTGGAACGCGGCAAAAGGGAGCCGCCGCTGTGGAGCAGTCCTCTGAAGCTGATGTTACTGCAGCAGGGATGGTCTGGCTCCAGGGCAGTGTAGGTAGTGTAAGTTGCGCTGGGCGTTGTAGTGCAGGGAAGGAAAGATGGCGCAGATGAAAGGAATGGACGGAGGCAGTGTGGTGCAGTCATCCGAGTCTTTACTCACAGTTCTTATGATAGTTCCACTCGTGCACTTTACAGGTGTCAGCCTCCCACGTCGCGCTGCGTTCACCAGGCAGGGGTTCAGCACTTCCTCAGGCCGATTAGGAGTACCTGACAGAACCCCACTTTCTTGTGTTCCTAGCTAGACCGTCTTCACGCTGGGTCTTTCTCCCTCCTGCCCTGCGCTTCCCCACTCTCAATCCCGCTCGGGTGCTCTGAAGTCCTTCCTGTCTCGTCGGAGTTCCCGGACCTGCTTGACCCTCACGGGGATTAGAATGAGGCTTCGGCAACTGACTATATAAGCCAGAAGTCTCCGGTTTTCCCAGCCGAGACTTAGAGTCACACGGCTGGACCAGGGGCCGATCCCCTTCTTGCGGCCTACGATCCCTCTGTCTTCTGGCAGATTCGGGGCGTACGGGTGCTGTCCTGCACTCGCCGTACCCCCTGGGATCCCTTACTTAGAACGGAGCCTACTCCTCTGCTCCCCACCTGGGCCTCTAGGACTGGGCCCTACATATGGAGCAGAGGTCCTAAAAAGCCTCTGCTCCCAGACTGTCCTCACTCACTCACTCCTCTTACTCCACTGCCACCCTAAGATGGCTTCCCTTTATATACCTACTGTCAAAGTGCTCCCTCTAACTACTTCCTCCACCCACACCCACTACTGGTTCCCCCTACCTTTAGGTTCCCCCCACTCCAGCCAGGGACAGGGCTCAGCAGGAAAACACATTGCATCTTGCCCTTCCAGCCGGCCTGGAGTAGTGTAGTGTTGGATGCAGGTTTTGGGGTTCCGGGCAGCACTCCCTCCTTACCTGAGAGAAGGTGATACCACACCTCTGGGTGAGGTGCAGTACCTCTGTGGCGACTGAACCCTCAGGGGCGCCACATAATCTCTTTACCAAATACTCACATGTACCAGGGTCTGCTCTGCAGGGGCATCTGATCGACCAGAATCCAAAAGGAGGAGACAGTTAAGCAAAAGGCATCAATAGGTGGGAAATACAGCTGGGAAGAGCGGAGGCATTGGAAGTGCTTCCACACACCCAAAGTACTTCAGCCTCGTTTGCTTATCGATTCAAATGCAGCTTTCTCTGTAACGGAGGAATAGACTCTAGCAAAAGGAAATACTGTACTTGTATTTGCAAGAGTTACATGTGCATATAAATAGTTTGAGGCGTGTAATCCTTCTGACAGATTCCTTTTAAAGGGTACCTGTCCTTTCAGGTGACTAGTCAGAACAGGCTGTCACTATTTCTGGTTATTATATGACTTGAATCGTGTGTTTTCATCAGTTTCCCCTCTGCAGGCTCTATCTCTGATTTTCAGTCCTCTCTGAGCTAGTGGGTGGAGATTAGCTACTATGATGTCTATACCGTACACGGACATGATGGATTCTTGCTGCTCTTGCTCTAAGCACAAAGACAGTAGCAACAGAAGCAATGTGGACATTATACAGCATTACTGTGCTGTGGCTGTAAATCCATCAAAGAGAAATACATTACCTATAAGCTGTGGCTCCATCCACCTGTGTCTTTTTGTCTCTGCCCCCTCCTCTCTCTTCCCTCTCCTTGCAGTATAAATGCAGGTGTAACCTGACACCTCACTGTTCTGGCAGTCTATCTTGTTTTGTCCAAGACAGATTTGAGTTTGTTTTTATTCCTGAGCAGGGCAGTATTAGCCGCTAGGCACTGGAGGGCGGGTGCCTAGGGTGGCAGGTTGCTGGGGCGCACTAATCAGCTTCTTGTCCAAATGGAAGAAAACACATCTGAGTAGTAAGGGGTGTGGGATAAAGGGGTGCAGGGTGTGTGGTATAGTAGGTCGACTCAGCTTCTTAGAGGTAGATACAGGAACATTTTCTGTTTAAGTTTTCAACTGATTTATTAAAATTGTACTGCATAAACCAGTCCAAAATTAGGAAAACAAATAGGTTCAGTTCTTTTTAACATGAGCACAGCTCTGGTGCTCTCATCTACAGACACACCAAACACTGAATGAGTCCAAAAGCTTCGTATTTACCTTCTGCCCCATACCCTGGGGTGGAGATATGGTGAACAGCCTCCTACCCACTCTTTAGCTGTTCACTAAACCCAGCCCTTAGCATGGTCGATTAACCCCTCTCAGCACTTAGTATGCTGGAGCATTTTTCCGGGTTCATATCACTGATGGTAACATCCTGATTGACACATATTTCCCCTCCAGTATTTTACCAGTGACCTTCGCACAGTTGATAAGTGTGCATGGATATGCAGGGTGTGTGGGATAGAGGGATGCAAGGGGGTGCTGTGTGCGTGAGCTAGCGGGGTGCGAGGCGGTGCAGGTTGCTTGAGTTAGTGAGCGAGAGCGGTGCAGACTTTGAGAGGGATGCTCTGCCAATATATATGACGCGCCCCCCTGGGCCGTGGGGTACCCGGTGCCGGGCCGGTAGATGCTGGGGGATGTCACAGTGGCGGTGACCCGGTCCGTGATCCAGGGCGGTCAATAAAAGGGGTTATATTTACAGGGGATTTTTATAGTTTATGTTAAAGTTTGTGACGCCACCTGTGGAATGCGGCTAAAGGGAGCGGCCGCTGCGGAGCAGTCCTCTGAAGCTGATGTTACTGCAGCAGGGATGGTGTGGCTCTCCACAGGAAGAGCTAGCTCCAGGGCAGTGTAGATGTTGTTGTAGGTTGCGCTGGGCGTTGTAGTGCAGGGAGTGATGGCGCTGCAAGAAACACAGACAAGGTGGTGCAGTCCTCTGGATCTTTACTCACGGTTATTGCAGTCCAAGTTACAGACGTCAAGGTAACTTCCCATGCCGTGCAGCATTTACTCAGTGAGGGGTTCAGTCCACCCCCAGGTAACTCCGGAGTACATAGCAGGACCCCCTTCTGTGTCCTCTCTCTGGCTGTCTCCCTGAACCTCATACCAAGTGTCCCAGTCCAGTACCTGTGGGCCTTGGCGGGCGACGTCTGTTCCGTCCCCTGGGTCCTATATAGCTACCTTCCTGGTGAGACTGGTATGGAATGTTGGCTACTGGACATGAAATACTGCAGCCTCCGGTTTCTAGCTAAGACGTGCAATCTTCTACTAGTTGAGGGACCAGTTCCCTGTATGCAGCCTGACCCCTCCACCTCCCGGCAGATTCGGGCGCACGGGTGGCCTCTCGCACTGCCTGTACCCCTGGGATCCTTTCTTCTGGTTCCTGGAGCCTTCCTGCTCCCTCTCCTCTCCTTCTCTTCTTCCTCTCAGCCTTGGAACTCACTGGCTAGGCCCGCCTCTGGAAAAGAGCTCCTACAGAGCCTCTGCTCCTGGCACTTTCCTCCTCAGACTAATCTGTCTTTCTAAGATGGTTTCTCTTTTTATATCTTCCTTCTATGTGCTCCCCTTAACTACGTCCTCCACCCACACCCCTTTCCTAGGTTCCCCCCACTCCAGCCAGGGACCAGGGACTGTGCTCTCCCGTAGGAGCAATCTCGCCCCACCCTCTGAAGTGTGGTATAATGAATGCAGGTGTTGGGGTCCTGAGCTGTACTCCTTCCTTACCTGAGAGTGAGATACCACAGCTCTGGGTGAGATGCAGTACCTCTGTGGTGACCGAACCCTCAGGGGCGCCACATATATATGTGTGTGTGTATATAATATAATGTGTGTATGTATATAATGTGTGTGTGTATATATCTATATATATCTATATATACACAGCTCATTTTCATTTTCTCTGATTTTTCTCTTTCTAGGTCTATTTTTGAGTAAAATGTACATTGTTGTTTTATTCTATAAGCTACTGACAACTTGTCTCCGAAATTCAAAGCTAAAAATTTTGTATTTATTTGCAGCAAATGAGAAATCGTCAAAATAATAAAAAAGAAACAGAGAACCAGAGAACCAGTGCTGTCAGACCTCAAATACTGCAAAGAAAACATGTTATTATTCATTTAGAAACAACAATACTCCTGTTTTAACTCAGGAAGAGTTCAGACATCAATATTTGGTGGAATAACTATGATTTTTAATCCCAGCTTTCATGCGTCTTGGCTGCTTTCCACCAGTCTTTCACGCTGCTTTTGGGTGACCTTATGCCACTCCTGGCACAAAAATGTAAGCAGTTCTTCTTTGTTTGATGGCTTGTGACTATCCATCTTCCTCTTGATTACATTCCAGAGGTTTTCCATGGGGTTCAGGTCTGGAGATTGGGCTGGCCATGACAGGGTCTTGATGTGGTGCTCCTTCATTCACACATTGATTGACCTAGCTGCGTGGCATGGGGCATTGTCCTGCTGGAAAAACCAGTCCTCAGAGTTGGGGAACATTGCCTGAGCAGAAGGAAGCAAGTGTTTTTTCAAGAATAACCTTGTATGCGGCTTGATTCATACGTCCTTCGCAAAGATTAACCTGCCCAATTCCAGCCTTGCTGAAGCATCCCCAGATCATCACCGATCCTCCACCAAATTTCACAGTGGGTGCAAGACACTGTGGCTTGTATGCCTCTCCAGGTCTCCGTCTAACCATTAGACGACCAGGTGTTGGGCAAAGCTGAAAATTAGACTCATCAGAGAAGATTACCTTACTCCAGTCCTCTATGGTCCAATCCTTATGGTCTTTGGCAAACTTCAGCCTGGCTCTCCTTTGCTTCTCATTGATGAAAGGCTTTTTTTGTCGCTTTACATGACTTGAGGTCTCTAGGAGCCAGTTATGAACTGTTCTTGCCGTGCACTTCACCTCAGCTGCCATTTGCCATTCCTTTTGTAGGTCACTTGATGTCATCCTGCGGTTGCTGAGTGACATTAGAATAAGATGACGGTCATCCCGGTCAGTGGAGAGTCGCTTTCGCCCTCTGCCGGTCTGTAGCTTTGTTGTCCCCAATGTCTGCTGCTTGACCTTGTTGTAATAGACTGCCGTCTTTGAAATTTTAAGGATGGAGGCAACATGACTCTCACTGTATCCCTCTGCTAGAGAAGCCAGAATTGAGCCCTTCTTTTCCTCACTCAAGACTTTTCTTTTCAACTCCTTTGGCATGGTTAAAAGTTAGTTTTTCATTCAAATTACTTTTGGGCTCTTCCTAGCACTTGTTTTGCCATCCAGCTTGTCCTATTGCAAGAGGATTGTGAAGACCACAGCAGTGTTTTTTATCCTTTCCCTCGTTACATAAGATTTGGTTCAGGTGATCACCTAATCAGCAGCACATTAAGTAGAATGAGGTGGACTGTGGTTGGAATTCAGCTGACGCTGGAATAGAATGGCTGTCAGACATGTAGAGATGGGGATTTTTTCCATTGATTTGAACAAAGGCAAACCGAGCCTAAAGTATGAATCTTTAGGCGCCATTTGCTCTGCTTTCAGATGTCTCATTTCAGACAGCACAATCCTGAATTTCAGGGATTCAGTTGTAAGCCTTGTGTAAAGACCTGAATGCAGCGCTGAATGTAGTGTGAATAGGTCCTTACATCCTACACCACCTCAGGGGATTGTTGTTATGGAGTATTGCCCCTGGGTGGCCGCAGTTATGACCACCACCAGGGCTCGCGGTCACCCACCCTAGCTTTGGTATTCTGGGGAGCTGGTATAATGAATATCTGAGAAGAGCCCTAGAGAAGGAAGAACATTGGACAACCAAGAGGTGGTGGCCTCAAGTCAGGTGTAGTGTTCAACAGGGCAAGACTTTCTACCTTGTATCTATTGTGTATGGGTATCGTGGTTGTGGGGGACTTCATGTGTCCAGTAACCATAGTGGATGCCCATTCCTAAACTAATCAAGGATTCCTGTGGACCTATTGAGCTAATAGAACCAGCAGTCAAATTAATGTCCCAAATTATCCCCACAAATTAATAACTAATAGGGAATTAGGTAATGCACACGGAGCATGATGCTTCGCACTTGTCTTTGGTTTGCTGCTGATTGCAGGAGGTTTATGGACTAGTTGATGTGCGGCCCCACAACTTGTCTATAGTAGATACCAGCCCCATCATCTTTTTTTCAACCTTTGTATGTGAGGACCCTGCACACGACTGGTCCCATTTCCATACATTTTCCATTAATAGCCGGTCATAATAGAGTAAACCAGAGATGTGGGTCATCCATTTCAGGTGTTGTAGGTGTTCTCAGTCTTCTGAAATCCCTTTAAAGAGAACCTGTCACTTTCCATAACGATGTAATTTTTTACCTGGTGTAAATGCCCCTGTTCTGAATACGGCGTTGCTTTTCTTGTGTTCCTGCCCCTCTGTCCCTCTTCCCTGGATGTAAATCATCTTTTTAGCCAAGTGGACTAAGAGTGGGATATATCAACCAATTCATCTCCACCCACCTGTCAGACAGATGTGTGTCCATCTCCTCAGATGGATGCCAGCTCTGCAGGTAATTATTTGACATAAAGAGGTTGTCCGGCGCCACTCACATCTGCATTGGTGGTGAGCGACACTGATGACATTGCTCTGGGAGATACAAAACAGGACATGTACTTTATTAAAGGGAATCTGTCAGCAGATTTTTGCTACTTAATCTGAGAGCAGCATGATGTAGAGCAAGATATCCTGATTCCAGGGATGTGTCACTTATTAGGCTGTGTGTTGTAGTTTCAATACAATCCATGTTTTATCACCAGGAGATGATCACTGCCTGACTAGGTCTCAGGTACAGGCCAGTCAGGCTCATCTGTGTAACCCCGCCCTCACCACTGATTTGCAGTTTGTACACAGGAATCTGCCAGCGTGGGCGGGGTTACACAGGGCTTAACATTCTGAGCACTGCTTCATTTACAACAGAGAAAGCAGGGATTCTATCAAAACTGCACCAAGCAGTCTAGTAAGTGATACATCGCTGGAATCAGGCTCTCTGCCCCTACATCATGCTGATCTCGGATTACGTAGCAAAACCTTCTGACAGATTCCCTTTAACTGGAATTGTGTATCTGTCCTACCCTATTGCAATAACTATAGATGCAAGTCGGAAACGCATTTGCGGTTAAACATTATTCTGGTTAGGATCGCGACCTATGGTGATGTTTTTATATATTTTTTGCTACAAATAAACTCACAAGATTTTTAACCCTATCCTGACCCTGTAACACTATTTTCTTCGTTCTAATAAATAGGTGGAAAATTTGGCACAAATCCCTCCAAGTATCTGCTTTCCTACCTATAGCCAGCCTTGGTAAATGGGCTATTGTGTTCATTTCTGAGTGAGGCCCTAGTTTTGTCTTGGGGCCCATGGCTACTTATTTCACCCTGTGACACCTATTTAGCCATTTTCCTGGGTTTCCTGCATTCTGCTTTGCTGTGATCTGGTCATCAGTCTTTCAGGTAGTGTGTTTTATAGGACCAATACAATATAAGTGCCCCCATCACAGAGACCGACCCCCAAAACACTGGTGATGTAACTTGGGCTGGAGTTATATGTGACCTGCTCTATGTACAGGTGCATCTCACAGAACTAGAATATTATCAAAAAGTTACTTTATTTCAGTTCTTCAATACAAAAAGTGAAACTCCTATATTATATAGAGTCATTACACACAGAGGGATCTATTTCACGTGTTTATTTCTGTTAATGTTGATGATTATAGCTTACAGCCTATGAAAATACAACAGTCATTATCTCAGTAAATTAGAATACTTTATAACAGCTTGAAAAATTATTTTAAAATCCGAAATATTGGCCTATTGAAATGTATATTCAGTAAATGCACTCAATACCTGGTCGGGGCTCCTTTTGCATCAATTACTGCATCAATGCGGCATGGAGGCAATCAGCCTGTGGCCCTGCTGAGGTGTTATGGAAGCCCAGGTGGCTTTGATAGCAGCCTTCAGCTCGTCTGCATTGTTGTGTCTGGGGTCTCTCATCTTCCTCTTGACAATACCCCATAGATTCTCTATAATAGATTCTCTATGGGGTTAAGGTCAGGCGAGTTTGCTGCCAATCAAGCACAGTGATACTGTTGTGTGTAAACCAGGTATTGGTACTTTTGGCCGTGTGGACAGGGGCCAAGTCCTGCTGGAGAATGAAATTTCCATCTCCAAAAGTTTGTCTGCAGAGGGAAGCATGAAGTGCTCTAAAATTTCCTGGTAGGCGGCTGCGCTGACTTTGGTCTTGATAAAACACAGTGGACCTCCACCAGCAGATGACATGGCTCCCCAAACCATCACTGATGGTGGAAACTTCACACTAGACCTCCAGCAGCTAAACAAATGAAATGAAACAAATTAAAATTGGAACTCTGGGACCTTGTGGAGTGTGTCAATGACTGCCTTCTGGACATCTGTCAAGTCAACAGTCTTCCCCATGATTGCGGAGCCTACTGAAACAGACTAAGGGACTTTTTAAATGCTTAGGAAGCCTTTGCAGGTGTTTTTTGTTAATTATTTAAGTTTACTGAGATAATGACTGTTGTGTTTTCATTGGCTGTAAGCCATAACCATCAACATTAACAGAAATAAACACTTGAAATAGATCACTCTGTTTGTAATGACTCTATATAATATATGACTTTGACTTTTTATATTGAAGAACTGAAATTAACTTTTTGATGATATTCTAATTTTGTGAGATGCTCCTGTATGTAGCACCCTCTATACTCCCTGGTCCTGCAGCAGCTGCCATCATGTATACAGCAGATGAGACAGACACTTTATTATATGCCGGATGAGCCAAGTCTGGTTCTAGTTCTGGAATATTGAGCGTCAGCGTTCACTCTCATCATTGTTTCTGTAGGGTGAAGTCCACACAAATAAAACACACAACACAATATATTATTATTAATTTTTTTATTGGAATAGCAATAAGCCACATTGTAATAAAAATATTACTGGCCCTTTAATAAATTAAAGTTCACAATGACTCTCAGGTCAGGCCCGATAGAGACTACAGAACTTGCTGCGGATAGTGCAGACCTGATGAGAGCCACTGGAACCAAAGATCCAGAGGAAGGCGAAGAAAACCCCCTAGGGGGGAAAAAAATTCCTTCCTGACCCCAGTTCTGGCGATCGGATATCTCCCTGGATCTTGTCTCTCCTGCTGCATATTGCTGTATATCTGTACGTCAGGGGCGGACACAGCCAGAAGAGGGCCCCTCTATCAGAACAGTATATCTAGCCCCGTGTCTGAACTGTTGGGCGGGCCGCCTCGGGCATGGCCCCGTGTCTGGACTGTTGGGCCGCCCACCTCGGGCCTGGCTTCGTGTCTGGACTGTGGGACTTCCCGCCTTGAGTCTGGACTGTTGGACCTCCTACTTCGGGTCTGGACAGTTGGGCCGCCCGCCTCGGGTCTGGACAGTTCCCCTCTATCAGTATATTGGCATAGCTCATCATAATGCACAATTCACCTGATTAGGAGGTGGTGGTGGCCCCTTTACATCTTGGGTCCCTGTGGAACTGCACATGTTGCACCAATTGGCCACCCTCCTCGGGTCTGGCCCCATGTCTGGACTGTTGGGCCGCCCGCCCTGGGTCTGGACTGTTGGGCCGCCCGCCCTGGGTCTGGACTGTTGGGCCGCCCGCCCTGGGTCTGGACTGTGGGGCCTGTCCGCCCTGTGTCTGGACTTTGGGGCCGCCTGCCCTGGGTCTAACCCAAGGTCTGGCTTGTGGGGCCGCCTGCCCCGGGACTATCCCCGTGTCTGGACTGTGGGGCCCGTCCGCTCCGAGCCTTGACTGTGGGGCCCGTCCGCCCCAAGCCTTGACTGTGGGGCCCGTCCGCCCCGAGCCTGGACTGTGGGGCCCGTCCGCCCCGAGCCTGGACTGTGGGGCCCGTCCGCCCCGAGCCTGGACTGTGGGGCCCGTCCGCCCCGAGCCTGGACTGTGGGGCCCGTCCGCCCCGAGCCTGGACTGTGGGGCCCGTCCGCCCCGAGCCTGGACTGTGGGGCCCGTCCGCCCCGAGCCTGGACTGTGGGGCCCGTCCGCCCCGAGCCTGGACTGTGGGGCCCGAGCGTGGACTGTGGGGCCCGACCGCCTCGAGCGTGAACTGTGGGGCCCATCCGCCCCGAGCGTGGATTGTGGGGCAAGAACGTGGACTGTGGTGCCCGTCCGCCCCGAGCCTGGACGGTGGGGCCCATCCGCCCCGAGCCTGGACAGTGGGGCCCGTCCGCCCTCTGTCCGTACTGTGGCCGCCCCATGTCCGGACTGTGAGGTTGCCTGCCCCGGGTCTAGCGCCAGGTCTGGACTGTGGGGCATGCCCACCCCGTGTCAGGACTGTGGGGCCCGTCCGCCCCTTGTCCTAACTATGGGCCCGCCCGCCCCGTGTCCTGACTGTGAGGCCCGCCCACCCCGTATACAGACTGTTGGGCCTGCCCGCCCAGTGTCCTGACTGTGGAGCCCGCCCGCCCCGTGTCCTGACTTTGGGGCTCGCCCGCCCCAACTCCAGACTGTGGGGCCCATCCGCCCCGAGTCCGGACTTTGGGGCCGCCTGCCCCGGGTCTAGCCCCAGGTCTGGACTGTGGGGCCACCAGTCCCGGGACTAGCCCCGTGTCCGGACTGTGGGGCACGCGCGCCCCGAGCCTGGACTGTGGGGCACGCCCGACCCGAGCGGGAAAGGGGGGCCCGTCCGCCCCGAGCCTGGACTGGACTGTGGGGACCATCCGCCCCGAGCCTGGACTGTGGGGAACATCCGCCCCGAGATTGGACTGTGGGGCCCGAGCGTGGACTGTGGGGCCTGTCCGCCCCGAGCCTGGACTGTGGGGCCCCCCGTCCACCCAGGGTCTGGACTGTGGGGCCGGCTGCCCCCGGGTCTAGCCCCGAGCCTAGACTGTGGGGCCCGCCGGCCCTATGTCCGTACTGTGGCCGCCCCGTGTCTGGACTGTGGGGCCGCCTGCCCCGGGTCTAGCCCCAGGTCTGGACTGTGGGGCATGCCCACCCCGTGTCAGGACTGTGGGGCCCGTCCGCCCCGTGTCCGGACTGTGGGGCCGCCTGCCCCGGGACAAGCCCAGTCCCCGGACTGTGGGGCCCGCCCCATGTCCTAACTATAGGCCCGCCCACACTGTGTCCTGACTGTGGGGCCCGTCCGCCCCGAGCCTGGACTGTGGGGCCGGTTGCCCCCGGGTCTAGCCCCGAGCCTGGACTGTGGGGACCGCCCGCCCTATGTCCGGACTGTGGCCGCCTCGTGTCCGTATTGTGGGGCCCGTCCACCCCGTGTCCGGACTGTGGGGCTGCCTGCCCCGGGTCTAGCCCCAACTCTGGACTGTGGGGCATGCCCGCCCCGTGTCAGGACTGTGGGGCCCGTCCGACCCGTGTTCGGACTTTGCGGCCGCCAGCCCCAGGACTAGCACCGTGTCCTAACTATGGTCCCGACTGTGGGGCCAGCCCGCCCTGTGTCCTGACTGTGGGGCCCCCCGCCCCGGGTCAGAACTGTGGGGCCGACTGCCCCCGGGTCTAGCCCCGAGCCTGGACTGTGGGGCCCGCCCGCCTTATGTCCGGACTGTGGTCCCCCCCCGTGTCCGGACTGTGGGACCGTCCACCCCGTGTCTGGACTGTGGGCCGCCTGCTCCGGGTCTAGCCCCAGGTCTGGACTGTGGGGCATGCCCGCCCCGTGTCCGGACTGTGGGGCCCGTCCACCCCGTGTCCGGACAGTGGGCCGCCTGCCCGGACTGTGGGCCGCCTGCCCCGGGTCTAGCCCCAGGTCTAGACTGTGGGGCCGCCTGCCCCGGGATTAGCTCCGTGTCCGGACTTGTAGGGCCCACCCGCCCCGTGTCCTGACTGTGGAGCCCGCCCGTCCCGTGTCCTGACTGTGGGCACCGCACGCCCCGAGCCTGGACTGTGTGGCACGCCCGCCCCGAGCGGGAAAGGGGGGCCCGTCCGCCCCGAGCCTGGACTGAGGGGCCCGTCCGCCCCGAGCCTGGACTGTGGGGCCCGTCCGCCCCGAGCCTGGACTGTGGGGCCCGTCCGCCCCGAGCCTGGACTGTGGGGCCCGTCCGCCCCGAGCCTGGACTGTGGGGCCCGTCCGCCCCGAGCCTGGACTGTGGGGCCCGCCCTATGTACGGACTGTGGCCGCACTGCATCTGGACTGTGGGGCCCGTCCACCCCGTGTCCGGACTGTGGGGCCGCCTGCATCGGGTCTAGCCCCTGGACTGGACTGTGGGGCCCCCCACCCCAGGTCCGGATGGTGGGGCCCCCCGCCCGCCCCGAGTCTAGCCCCAGATCTGGACTGTGGGCCCCCGCGTCAGCCCCGGGCACGGACTGTGGGGCCCCCCACCCGCCCCGGGTCTGAACTGTGGGGCCGGCTGCCCCGGGTCTAGCCCCGAGCCTGGACTGTGGGGCCCACCCTATGTCCGGACTGTGGCCGCCCCGTGTCCGGACTGTGGGGCTCGTCCACCCCGTGTCCGGACTTTGGGGCTGCCTGCCCCGGGTCTAGCTCCAGGTCTGGGCTGTGGGGCATGTCAAGCCCGTGTCAGGACTGTGGGGCCCATCCTCCCCGTGTCTGGACTGTGGGGCCGCCAGCCCTGGTACTAGCCCCGTGTCCGGACTGTGGGGCCCGTCCGCTCCGAGCCTGGACTGTGGTGCCCGTCCGCTCCGAGCCTAGACTGCGGGGCCCGTCCGCCCCGAGCCCGGACTGTGGGGCCCCTCCGCCCCGAGCCTGGACTGTGGGGCCCCTTCGCCCCGAGCCTGGACTGTGGGGCCCCTCCGCCCCGAGCCTGGACTGTGGGGCCCCTCCGCCCCGAGCCTGGACTGTGGGGCCCCTCCGCCCCGAGCCTGGACTGTGGGACCCCTCCGCCCCGAGCCTGGACTGTGGGGCCCGTCCGACCTGAGCCTGGACTGCGGGGCCCATCCGCAGCGAGGATGGACTGTGGGGCCTGTCCGCCCTGAGCCTGGACTGTGGGGCCCATCCGTTCCGGGTCTAGCCCCGAGCCTGGACTGTGGGGCCCGCCCTATATCCGGACT
Organism: Phyllobates terribilis; assembly: GCF_046119375.1. Lineage (NCBI taxonomy): Eukaryota > Metazoa > Chordata > Amphibia > Anura > Dendrobatidae > Phyllobates > Phyllobates terribilis. The sequence continues at coordinate 1,772,259 of NW_027362957.1, forward strand.
GCGGCCGCCCCGTGTCCGGACTGTGGGGCCGCCTGCCCCGGGTCTAGCCCCAGGTCCGGACTGTGGGGCCCCCCGCTCGCCCCGATTCCAGACTGTGGGGCCCCTCGCCCGCTCCGGGTCCAGACTGTGGGATCCCCCGCTTGCCCCGGGTCTGGACTGTGGGGCCGACTGCCCCCGGGTCTAGCCCCGAGCCTGGACTGTGGGGCCCGCCAACCTTATGTCCAGACTGTGCCCCCCCGTGTCTGGAATGTGGGGACCGTCCACCCCTTGTCCGGACTGTGGGCCGCCTGCCCCGGGTCTAGCCCCAGGTCTGGACTGTGAAGCCGCCTGTCCCGGGATTAGCCCCGTGTCCGGCCTGTGGGTGTCCTGACTGTAGGGCTCGCCCGCCCCGAGTCCAGACTGTGGGGCCCATCCACACCGTGTCCTGACTTGGGGCCGCCTGCCCCGGGTCTAGCCCCAGGTCTGGACTGTGGGCCCCCGCGTAAGCCCCGGGCACGGACTGTGGGGCCCCCCACCCGCCCCGGGTCTGAACTGTGGGGCCGGCTGCCACGGGTCTAGCCCCGAGCCTGGACTGTGGGGCCCACCCTATGTCCGGACTGTGGCCACCCCGTGTCCGGACTGTGGGGCTCGTCCACCCCGTGTCCGGACTTTGGGGCTGCCTGCCCCGGGTCTAGCTCCAGGTCTGGACTGTGGGGCATGTCAAGCCCGTGTCAGGACTGTGGGGCCCATCCTCCCCGTGTCTTGACTGTGGGGCCACCTGCCCCTGGTCTAGCCTCAGGTCTGGACTGTGGGGCCGCCAGCCCTGGTACTAGCCCCGTGTCCGGACTGTGGGGCCCGTCCGCTCCGAGCCTGGACTGTGGGGCCCGTCCGCTCCGAGCCTGGACTGTGGGGCCCGTCCGCCCCGTGTCCGGACTGTGGGGCTGGTTGCCCCGGGTCTAGCCCCGAACCTGGAATGTGCGGCCCGCCCACCCTATGTCCGGACTGTGGCCGCCCCGTGTCCAGACTGTGGGGCCCGTCCGCCCCGAGCCCGGACTGTGGGGCCCGTCCGCCCCGAGCCCGGACTGTGGGGCCCGTCCGCCCCGAGCCCGGACTGTGGGGCCCGTCCGCCCCGAGCCCGGACTGTGGGGCCCGTCCGCCCCGAGCCCGGACTGTGGGGCCCCTCCGCCCCGAGCCCGGACTGTGGGGCCCCTCCGCCCCGAGCCCGGACTGTGGGGCCCCTCCGCCCCGAGCCCGGACTGTGGGGCCCCTCCGCCCCGAGCCCGGACTGTGGGGCCCCTCCGCCCCGAGCCTGGACTGTGGGGCCCCTCCGCCCCGAGCCTGGACTGTGGGGCCCCTCCGCCCCGAGCCTGGACTGTGGGGCCCCTCCGCCCCGAGCCTGGACTGTGGGGCCCCTCCGCCCCGAGCCTGGACTGTGGGGCCCGTCCGACCTGAGCCTGAACTGCGGGGCCCGTCCGCAGCGAGGATGGACTGTGGGGCCTGTCCGCCCTGAGCCTGGACAGTGGGGCCCATCCGTCCCGGGTCTAGCCCCGAGCCTGGACTGTGGGGCCCGCCCTATATCCGGACTGCGGCCGCCCCGTGTCCGGACTGTGGGGCCGCCTGCCCCGGGTCTAGCCCCAGGTCCGGACTGTGGGGCCCCTCGCCCGCCCCGGGTCCAGACTGTGGGATCCCCCGCTTGCCCCGGGTCTGGACTGTGGGGCCGATTGCCCCCGGGTCTAGCCCCGAGCCTGGACTGTGGGGCCCGCCAACCTTATGTCCGGACTGTGCCCCCCCCCCCGTGTCTGGAATGTGGGGACCGTCCACCCCGTGTCCGGACTGTGGGCCGCCTGCTCCGGGTCTAGCCCTAGGTCTGGACTGTGGGGCATACCCGCCCCGCATCCGGACTGTGGGGCCCGTCCACCCCTTGTCCGGACTGTGGGCCGCCTGCCCCGGGTCTAGCCCCAGGTCTGGACTGTGAAGCCGCCTGTCCCGGGATTAGCCCCGTGTCCGGCCTGTGGGTGTCCTGACTGTAGGGCTCGCCCGCCCCGAGTCCAGACTGTGCGGCCCATCCGCACCGTGTACTGACTTGGGGCCGCCTGCCCCGGGTCTAGCCCCAGGTCTCGACTGTGGGGCCACCTGCCCCGGGACTAGCCCCGAGCCTGGACTGTGGGGCACGCCCGCCCCGAGCGGGAAAGGGAGGCCCATCCGCTCCGAGCCTGGACTGTGGGGCCCGTCCGCCCCGAGCCTGGACTGTGGGGCCAGTCCGCCCCGAGCATGGACTGTGGGGCCAGTCCGCCCCGAGCATGGACTGTGGGGCCAGTCCGCCCCGAGCATGGACTGTGGGGCCAGTCCGCCCCGAGCATGGACTGTGGGGCCAGTCCGCCCCGAGCATGGACTGTGGGGCCAGTCCGCCCCGAGCCTGGACTGTGGGGCCCGCCAGCCCCGAGCCTGGACTGTGGGGCCCGCCAGCCCCGAGCCTGGACTGTGGGGCCCGCCAGCCCCGAGCCTGGACTGTGGGGCCCGTCAGCCCCGAGCCTGGACTGTGGGGCCCGTCAGCCCCGAGCCTGGACTGTGGGGCCCGTCAGCCCCGAGCCTGGACTGTGGGGCCCGTCAGCCCCGAGCCTGGACTGTGGGGCCCGTCAGCCCCGAGCCTGGACTGTGGGGCCCGTCAGCCCCGAGCCTGGACTGTGGGGCCCGTCCGCCCCGAGCCTGGACTGTGGGGCCCGTCCGCCCCGAGCCTGGACTGTGGGGCCCGTCCGCCCGCCCCGGGTCTGGACTGTGGGGCCCCCCGCCCGCCCCGATTCCAGACTGTGGGGCCCCTCGCCCGCCCCGGGTCCAGACTGTGGGATCCCCCGCTTGCCCCGGGTCTGGACTGTGGGGCCGATTGCCCCCGGGTCTAGCCCCGAGCCTGGACTGTGGGGCCCGCCAACCTTATGTCCGGACTGTGCCCCCCCCGTGTCTGGAAAGTGGGGACCGTCCACCCCGTGTCCGGACTGTGGGCCGCCTGCTCCGGGTCTAGCCCTAGGTCTGGACTGTGGGGCATACCCGCCCCGCATCCGGACTGTTGGGCCCGTCCACCCCTTGTCCGGACTGTGGGCCGCCTGCCCCTGGTCTAGCCCCAGGTCTGGACTGTGAAGCCGCCTGTCCCGGGATTAGCCCCGTGTCCGGCCTGTGGGTGTCCTGACTGTAGGGCTCGCCCGCCCCGAGTCCAGACTGTGCGGCCCATCCGCACCGTGTCCTGACTTGGGGCCGCCTGCCCCGGGTCTAGTCCCAGGTCTCGACTGTGGGGCCACCTGCCCCGGGACTAGCCCCGAGCCTGGACTGTGGGGCACGCCCGCCCCGAGCGGGAAAGGGAGGCCCATCCGCTCCGAGCCTGGACTGTGGGGCCCGTCCGCCCCGAGCCTGGACTGTGGGGCCCGTCAGCCCCGAGCCTGGACTGTGGGGCCCGTCAGCACCGAGCCTGGACTGTGGGGCCCGTCAGCCCCGAGCCTGGACTGTGGGGCCCGTCAGCCCCGAGCCTGGACTGTGGGGCCCGTCAGCCCCGAGCCTGGACTGTGGGGCCCGTCCGCCCCGAGCCTGGACTGTGGGGCCCGTCCGCCCCGAGCCTGGACTGTGGGGCCCGTCCGCCCCGAGCCTGGACTGTGGGGCCCGTCCGCCCCGAGCCTGGACTGTGGGGCCCGTCCGCCCCGAGCCTGGACTGTGGGGCCCGTCCGCCCCGAGCCTGGACTGTGGGGCCCGTCCGCCCCGAGCCTGGACTGTGGGGCCCGTCCGCCCGCCCCGGGTCTGGACTGTGGGGCCCGTCTGCCCGCCCCGGGTCTGGACTGTGGGGCCCGTCCGCCCCGAGCTTGGACTGTGGGGCCAGTCCACCCCGAGCATGGACTGTGGGGCCCGAGAGTGGACTGTGGGGCCCGCCCACCCCGAGCCTGGACTGTGGGGTCCGCCCGCCCCGAGCCTGGACTGTGGGGCTCGTCAGCCCCGAGCCTGGACTGTGGGGCCCGTCAGCCCCGAGCCTGGACTGTGGGGCCCGTCAGCCCCGAGCCTGGACTGTGGGGCCCGTCCGCCCCGAGCGTGGACTGTGGGGCCCGTCCGCCCCGAGCCTGGACTGTGGGGCCCGTCCGCCCCGAGCCTGGACTGTGGGGCCCCACCGCCCGCCCCGGGTCTGGACTTTGGGGCCAGCTGCCCCCGGGTCTAGCCCCGAGCCTGGACTGGCCCGCCCTATGTCTGGACTGTGGGGCCCGTCCACCCCGTGTCTGGACTGTGCGGCCGCCTGCCCGGCTCTAGCCCCGTGTCAGGACTGTGGGGCCCGTCCGCCCCGTGTCCGGATTGTGGGGCCGCCTGCCCTGGGACTAGCCCCGTGTCCGGACTGTAGGGCCCGCCCACAGGGCCCGCCCCGAGCCTGGACTGTGGGGCCCGTCCGCTCCAAGCGTGGACTGTGGGGCCTGTCCATCCAGAGCATGGACAGTGGGGCCCGAGCGTGGACTGTGGGGCCCGTTCGCCCCGAGCCAGTACTGTGGGGCACATCCGCCCCGAGCCTGGACTGTGGGGCCCGTCCGCCCCAAGCCTGGACTGTGTGGCTCCCCGCTCCAGGACAGAAATGTGGGGCCGGCTACCCCGGGTCTAGCCCCGAGCCTGGACTGTGGGGCCAGCCCACCCTATGTCTGGACTGTGGCCTCCCCGTGTCCGGACTGTGGGGCTCGTCCACCCCGTGTCCGGACTTTGGGGCTGCCAACCCCGGGTCTAGCCCCAGGTCTGGACTGTGGGGCCCGTCCACCCCGTATCTGGACTGTGGGGCCGCCTACCCCAGGTCTAGCCTCAGGTCTGGACTGTGGGGCCTGTCCGCCCCGAGCCTGGACTGTGGGGCCCGTCCGCCCCGAGCCTGGGTTGTAGGGCCCGTCCGCCCCGAGCCTGGGCTGTGGGGCCCGTCCGCCCCGAGCCTGGGCTGTGGGGCCCGTCCGCCCCGAGCCTGGGCTGTGGGGCCCGTCCGCCCCGAGCCTGGGCTGTGGGGCCCATCCGCCCCGAGCCTGGGCTGTGGGGCCCGTCCGCCCCGGGTCTAGCCCCGAGCCTGGACTGTGCGGCCCGTCCGCCCTATATCCGGACTGCGGCCGCCCCGTGTCTGGAGTGTGGGCCCGTCCGCCCCGTGTACGGACTGTGGGGCCGTCTGCTTCGGATCTAGCCCCAGGTCTGGACGGTGGGGCCGCCCGCCCCGAGTCTAGCCCCAGCTCTGGACTGTGGAGCCCCCCGCCAGCCCCGGGTACGGACTGTGGGGCCCGCCCGCCCCGTGTCCGGACTGTGGGGCCCCCCGCCCGCCCCGAGTCTGGACTGTGGGGCCGGTTGCCGCAGGTCTGGCCCCGAGCCTGAACTGTGCGGCCCGCACACCCTATGTCCGGACTGCGTCCACCCTGTGTCCGGACTGTGGGGCCGCCTTCCCCGGGTCTGGACTGTGGGGCATATCCGCCCCATGTCAGGACTGTGGGGCCGCCTGCACCGGGAATAGCCCCGTGTCCGGACTGTGGGGCCCGTCCGCCCCGAGCCTGGACTGTGGGGCCCGTCCGCCCCGAGCCTGGACTGTGGGGCCCCCCGCCCCTGGTCTGAAATGTGGGGCCGGCTGCCCCGGGTCTAGCCCCGAGCCTGGACTGTGGGGCCCGCCCACCCTATGTCTGGACTGTGGCCGCCCCGAGTCCAGACTGTAGGCCTCGCCCTATATCCGGACTGCGGCCGCCCCGTGTCCGGACTGTGGGGCCGCCTGCCCCGGGTCTAGCCCCAGGCCCGGACTGTGGGGGCCCGACGCCCGCCCCGATTCCAGACTGTGGGGCCCCTCGCCCGCCCCTGGTCCGGACTGTGGGATCCTCTGCTTGCCCCGGGTCCGGACTGTGGGGCCACCCGCCCCGGGACTGGACTGTGGGGCCGACTGCCCCCGGGTCTAGCCCCGAGCCTGGACTGTGGGGCCTGCCCGCCTTATGTCTGGACTGTGGCCCCCCCCCGTGTCCGGACTGTGGGGACCGTCCACCCCGTGTCCGGACTGTGGGCCACCTGCTCTGGGTCTAGCCCCAGGTCTGGACTGTGGGCCGCCTGCTCCGGGTCTAGCCCCAGGTCTGGACTGTGGGGCATGCCCGCCCCGTGTCCAGACTGTGGGGCCCATCCACCCCGTGTCCGGACTGTGGGCCACCTGCCCCGGGTCTAGCCTCAGGTCTGAACTGTGGGGCTGCCTGCCCCGGGTCTAGCCCCAGGTCTGGACTATGGGGCATGCCCGCCCCGCGTCCGGACTGTGGGGCCCGTCCACCCCGTGTCTGGACTGTGGGCCGCCTGCCCCTGGTCTAGCCCCAGGTCTGGACTGTGGGGCCACCTGCCCCGGGATTAGCCCCGTGTCCGGACTGTGGGGCCCGCCCGCCCCATGTCCTGACTGTGGAGGCGGGCGACATGTGGGCCCGCCCACCCCATGTCCTGACTGTGGGGCCCGCCCTGTGTCCTGACTGTGGGGCCCGCCCTGTGTCCTGACTGTGGGGCCCCCCGCCCGCCCCGAGTCTAGCCCCAGGTCTGGACTGTGGGGCCCCCAGCCAGCCCCGGGTACGGACTGTGGGGCCCCACGCCCGCCCCGGGTACGGACTGTGGGGCCCACCGCTCGCCCCGAGTCTTGACTGTGGGGAAGCCTGCCCCGGGTCTGGACTGTGGGGCATGTCCGCCCCATGTCAGGACTGTGGGGCCCGTCCACCCCGTGTCTGGACTGTGGGGCCGCCTGCCCCTGGTTTAGCCTCAGGTCTGGACTGTGGGGCCGCCTGCCCCGGGACTAGCTCCGTGTCCGGACTGTGGGGCCCGTCCGCCCCGAGCCTGGACTGTGGGGCCCGTCCGCCCAGAGCCTGGACTGTGGGGCCCGTCCGCCCAGAGCCTGGACTGTGGGGCCCCCCGCCCGCCCCGGGTATGGACTGTGGGGCCCCCCGCTCGCCCCGAGTCTGGACTTGTGGGGCCGCCTGTCCCGGGTCTGGACTGTGGGGCATGTTCGCCCCATGTCAGGACTGTGGGGCCCGTCCACCCCGTGTCTGGACTGTGGGGCCGCCTGCCCCTGGTCTAACCTCAGGTCTGGACTGTGGGGCCGCCTGCCCCGGGACTAGCCCCGTGTCCGGACTGTGGGGCCAGTCCGCCCCGAGCCTGGACTGTGGGGCCCGTCCGCCATATGTCCGGACTGTGGCTCCCCCCGTGTAAGGACTGTGGGGACCGTCCACCCCGCGTCCGGACTGTGGGCCGCGTGCTCCGGGTCTAGCCCCAGGTCTGGACTGTGGGGCATGCCTGCTCCGTGTCCGGACTGTGGGGCCCGTCCACCCCGTGTCCGGACTGTGGGCCGTCTGCCCCAGGTCTAGCCCCAGGTCTGGACTGTGAAGCCACCTGCCCCGGGATTAGCTCAGTGTCCGGACTGTGGGGTCCGCCTGCCCCATGTCCTGACTGAGGAGCCCGCCCGCCCCGTGTCCTGACTGTGGGCCCCGTGTCCTGACTGTGGGGCCCGCCCGCCCTGTGTCCTGACTGTGGGGCCCGTCCGCCCCGTGTCCTGACTGTGGGTCCCGCCCGCCCCGTGTCCTGACTGTGGGTCCCGCCCGCCCCGAGTCCTGACTGTGGGGCCCGCCCGCCCTATGTCCGTACTGTGGGGCCCGCCCTGTGTCCTGACTGTGGGGCCCGTCCGCCCCGTGTCCTGACTGTGGGTCCCGCCCGCCCCGTGTCCTGACTGTGGGTCCCGCCCGCCCCGTGTCCTGACTGTGGGTCCCGCCCGCCCCGTGTCCTGACTGTGGGTCCCGCCCGCCCCGTGTCCTGACTGTGGGTCCCGCCCGCCCCGTGTCCTGACTGTGGGTCCCGCCCGCCCCGTGTCCTGACTGTGGGTCCCGCCCGCCCCGTGTCCTGACTGTGGGTCCCGCCCGCCCCGTGTCCTGACTGTGGGGCTCATCCGCCCAGTGTCTGGACTTTGGGGTCGCCTGCCCCGGGTCTAGCCCCGTTTCCGGTCTGTGGGGCACGCCCGCCCCAAGCTTGGACTGTGGGGCCCGTCCGTCCCGGGTCTAGCCCCGAGCCTGGACTGTGGGGCCCGGCCACCCTATATCCGGACTGCTGCCGCCCAGTGTCCGGACTATGGGCCCGTCCGCCCTGTGTCCGGACTGTGGGGCCGCCTGCATCGGGTCTAGCCCCAGGTCTGGACTGTGGGGCCCCCCGCCCGCCCCGAGTCTAGCCCCATGTCTGGACTGTGGGGCCCCCAGCCAGCCCCGGGTACGGACTGTGGGGCCCCCCGCCCGCCCCGGGTACGGACTGTGGGGCCCCCCGCTCGCCCCAAGTCTGGACTGTGGGGAAGCCTGCCCCGGGTCTGGACTGTGGGGCATGTCCGCCCCATGTCAGGACTGTGGGGCCCGTCCACCCAGTGTCTGGACTGTGGGGCCGCCTGCCCCTGGTTTAGCCTCAGGTCTGGACTGTGGGGCCGCCTGCCCCGGGACTAGCTGTGTCCGGACTGTGGGGCCCGTCCGCCCCGAGCCTGGACTGTGGGGCCCGTCCGCCCCGAGCCTGGACTGTGGGGCCCGCCCTATGTACGGACTGTGGCCGCACTGCATCTGGACTGTGGGGCCCGTCCACCCCGTGTCCGGACTGTGGAGCCCGTCCGCCATATGACCGGACTGTGGGGCCCGTCCACCCCGTGTCCGGACTGTGGGCCGTCTGCCCCAGGTCTAGCCCCAGGTCTGGACTGTGAAGCCGCCTGCCCCGGGATTAGCTCAGTGTCCGGACTGTGGGGTCCGCCTGCCCCATGTCCTGACTGTGGAGCCCGCCCGCCCCGTGTCCTGACTGTGGGCCCCGTGTCCTGACTGTGGGGCCCGCCCGCCCTATGTCCGTACTGTGGGGCCCGCCCTGTGTCCTGACTGTGGGGCACGCCCGCCCCGTGTCCTGACTGTGGGTCCCGCCCGCCCCGTGTCCTGACTGTGGGTCCCGCCCGCCCCGTGTCCTGACTGTGGGTCCCGCCCGCCCCGTGTCCTGACTGTGGGTCCCGCCCGCCCCGTGTCCTGACTGTGGGTCCCGCCCGCCCCGTGTCCTGACTGTGGGTCCCGCCCCGTGTCCTGACTGTGGGTCCCGCCCGCCCCGTGTCCTGACTGTGGGGCTCATCCGCCCAGAGTCTGGACTTTGGGGTCGCCTGCCCCGGGTCTAGCCCCGTTTCCGGTCTGTGGGGCACGCCCGCCCCAAGCTTGGACTGTGGGGCCCATCCGTCCCGGGTCTAGCCCCGAGCCTGGACTGTGGGGCCCGGCCACCCTATATCCGGACTGCGGCCGCCCAGTGTCCGGACTATGGGCCCGTCCGCCCCGTGTCCGGACTGTGGGGCCGCCTGCATCGGGTCTAGCCCCAGGTCTGGACTGTGGGGCCCCCCGCCCGCCCCGAGTCTAGCCCCAGGTCTGGACTGTGGGGCCCCCAGCCAGCCCCGGGTACGGAATGTGGGGCCCCCCGCCCGCCCCGGGTTCGGACTGTGGGGCCCGCCGCTCGCCCCAAGTCTGGACTGTGGGGAAGCCTGCCCCGGGTCTGGACTGTGGGGCATGTCCGCCCCATGTCAGGACTGTGGGGCCCGTCCACCCAGTGTCTGGACTGTGGGGCCGCCTGCCCCTGGTTTAGCCTCAGGTCTGGACTGTGGGGCCGCCTGCCCCGGGACTAGCTGTGTCCGGACTGTGGGGCCCGTCCGCCCCGAGCCTGGACTGTGGGGCCCGTCCGCCCCGAGCCTGGACTGTGGGGCCCGCCCTATGTACGGACTGTGGCCGCACTGCATCTGGACTGTGGGGCCCGTCCACCCCGTGTGCGGACTGTGGAGCCCGTCCGCCATATGTCCGGACTGTGGGGACCGTCCACCCCGTGTCCGGACTGTGGGCCGCGTGCTCCGGGTCTAGCCCCAGGTCTGGACTGTGGGGCATGCCTGCTCCGTGTCCGGACTGTGGGGCCCGTCCACCCCGTGTCCGGACTGTGGGCCGTCTGCCCCAGGTCTAGCCCCAGGTCTTGACTGTGAAGCCGTCTGCCCCTGGATTAGCTCAGTGTCCGGACTGTGGGGCCCGCCTGCCCCGTGTCCTGACTGTGGGCCCCGTGTCCTGACTGTGGGGCCCGCCCGCCCTATATCCGTACTATGGCCGCCCCGTGTCCGGACTGTGGGGCCCGTCCACCCCGTGTCCGGACTGTGGGGCCGCCTGCCAGGGGACTAGCCCCGTGTACGGACTGTGGGGCCCGCCCGCCCCGAGCCTGGACTGTGGGGCCCGTCCTCCCCGAGTCTGGACCGTGGGGCCCGTCCGCTCCAAGCGTGGACTGTGGGGCCCTTCCACCCCGTGTCTGGACTGTGGGCCGCCTGCCCCGGGTCTAACCCCAGGTCTGGACTGTGGGCCGCCTGCCCCGGGTCTAGCCCCAGGTCTGGACTGTGGGGCATGCCTGCTCCGTGTCCGGACTGTGGGGCCCGTCCACCCCGTGTCCGGACTGTGGGCCGTCTGCCCCAGGTCTAGCCCCAGGTCTGGACTGTGAAGCCGCCTGCCCCGGGATTAGCTCAGTGTCCGGACTGTGGGGCCTGCCCGCCCTGTATCCTGACTGTGGGGCCTGCCCGCCCTGTATCCTGACTGTGGAGCCCGCCCGCCCAATGTCCTGACTGTGGGGCCCGCCCTGTGTCCTGACTGTGGGTCCCGCCCGCCCCGTGTCCTGACTGTGGGTCCCGCCCGCCCCGTGTCCTGACTGTGGGTCCCGCCCGCCCCGTGTCCAGACTGTGGGTCCCGCCCGCCCCGTGTCCAGACTGTGGGTCCCGCCCGCCCCGTGTCCAGACTGTGGGGCTCCTCCGCCCCGTGTCCAGACTGTGGGGCTCATCTGCCCCATGTCCGGACTTTGGGGCCGCCTGCCCCGGGTCTAGCCCCGTTTCCGGTCTGTGGGGCACGCCCGCCCCAAGCTTGGACTGTGGGGCCCGTCCGTCCCGGGTCTAGCCCCGAGCCTGGACTGTGGGGCCCGGCCGCCCTATATCCGGACTGCGGCCGCCCAGTGTCCGGACTATGGGCCCGTCCGCCCCGTGTCCGGACTGTGGGGCCGCCTGCATCGGGTCTAGCCCCAGGTCTGGACTGTGGGGCCCCCCGCCCGCCCCGAGTCTAGCCCCAGGTCTGGACTGTGGGGCCCCCAGCCAGCCCCGGGTACGGACTGTGGGGCCCCCCGCCCGCCCCGGGTACGGACTGTGGGGCCCCCCGCTCGCCCCAAGTCTGGACTGTGGGGAAGCCTGCCCCGGGTCTGGACTGTGGGGCATGTCCGCCCCATGTCAGGACTGTGGGGCCCGTCCACCCAGTGTCTGGACTGTGGGGCCGCCTGCCCCTGGTTTAGCCTCAGGTCTGGACTGTGGGGCCGCCTGCCCTGGGACTAGCTCTGTGTCCGGACTGTGGGGCCCGTCCGCCCCGAGCCTGGACTGTGGGGCCCGTCCGTCCCGAGCCTGGACTGTGGGGCCCGTCCGCCCCGAGCCTGGACTGTGGGGCCCGCCCTATGTACGGACTGTGGCCGCACTGCATCTGGACTGTGGGGCCCGTCCACCCCGTGTCCGGACTGTGGGGCCCGTCCGCCATATGTCCGGACTGTGGCTCCCCCCGTGTCCGGACTGTGGGGACCGTCCTCCCCGTGTCCGGACTGTGGGCCGCGTACTCCGGGTCTAGCCCCAGGTCTGGACTGTGGGGCATGCCTGCTCCGTGTCCGGACTGTGGGGCCCGTCCACCCCGTGTCCGGACTGTGGGCCGTCTGCCCCAGGTCTAGCCCCAGGTCTGGACTGTGAAGCCGCCTGCCCCGGGATTAGCTCAGTGTCCAGACTGTGGGGCCTGCCTGCCCCGTGTCCTGACTGTGGAGCCCGCCCGCCCCGTGTCCTGACTGTGGGCCCCGTGTCCTGACTGTGGGGCCCGCCCGCCCTATATCCGTACTATGGCCGCCCCGTGTCCGGACTGTGGGGCCCGTCCACCCCGTGTCCGGACTGTGGGGCCGCCTGCCACGGGACTAGCCCCGTGTACGGACTGTGGGGCCCGCCCGCCCCGTGTCTTAACTATGGGCCCGCCCGCCCCGAGCCTGGACTGTGGGGCCCGTCCGCCCCGAGTCTGGACTGTGGGGCCCGTCCGCTCCAAGCGTGGACTGTGGGGCCCTTCCACCCCGTGTCTGGACTGTGGGCCGCCTGCCCCGGGTCTAACCCCAGGTCTGGACTGTGGGCCGCCTGCCCCGGGTCTAGCCCCAGGTCTGGACTGTGGGGCATGCCTGCTCCGTGTCCGGACTGTGGGGCCCGTCCACCCCGTGTCCGGACTGTGGGCCGTCTGCCCCAGGTCTGGACTGTGAAGCCGCCTGCCCCGGGATTAGCTCAGTGTCCGGACTGTGGGGCCTGCCCGCCCTGTATCCTGACTGTGCAGCCCGCCCGCCCAATGTCCTGACTGTGGGGCCCGCCCTGTGTCCTGACTGTGGGTCCCGCCCGCCCCGTGTCCTGACTGTGGGTCCCGCCCGCCCCGTGTCCAGACTGTGGGCCGCCCCGTGTCCAGACTGTGGGTCCCGCCCGCCCCGTGTCCAGACTGTGGGGCTCCTCCGCCCCGTGTCCAGACTGTGGGGCTCCTCCGCCCCGTGTCCAGACTGTGGGGCTCCTCCGCCCCGTGTCCGGACTTTGGGGCCGCCTGCCCCGGGACGACCCCCGTGTCCGGACTGTGGGGCCCGTCCACCCCGTGTCCGGACTGTGGGGCCCGTCCACCCCGTGTCCGGACTGTGGGGCCCGTCCACCCCGTGTCCGGACTGTGGGGCCCGTCCACCCCGTGTCCGGACTGTGGGGCCCGTCCACCCCGTGTCCGGACTGTGGGGCCCGTCCACCCCGTGTCCGGACTGTGGGTCGCCTGCCCCGGGTCTAGCCCCAGGTCTGGACTGTGGGGCCGCCTGCCCCGGGTCTAGCCCCAGGTCTGGACTATGGGGCATGCCCGCCCCGTGTCCGGACTGTGGGGCCCGTCCACCCCGTGTCTGGACTGTGGGCCGCCTGCCCCGGGTCTAGCCCCAGGTCTGGACTGTGGGGCCAGCCCGCCCCGTGTCCTGACTGTGGGGCGGGCCGCCCGCCCCATGTCCTGACTGTGGGGCGGGCCGCCTGCCCCATGTCCTGACTGTGGGAGGGGGCCGCCCGCCACATGTCCTGACTGTGGGGCCCGCCCGCCCCATGTCCTGACTGTGGGGCCCGCCCGCCCCGTGTCCTGACTGTGGGGCCCGCCCGCCCCGTGTCCTGACTGTGGGGCTCGCCCGCCCCGTGTCCTGACTGTGGGGCTCGCCCACCCCGTGTCCTGACTGTGGGGCTCGTCCGCCCAGTGTCCTGACTGTGGGGCACATCCGCCCAGTGTCCTGACTGTGGGGCACGCCCGCCCCAACCTTGGACTGTGGGGCCCGTCCGTCCCGGGTCTAGCCCCGAGCCTGGACTGTGGGGCCCGGCTGCCCTATATCCGGACTGCGGCCGCAAAGTGTCCGGACTATGGGCCCGTCCGCCCCATGTCCGGACTGTGGGGCCGCCTGCATCGGGTCTAGCCCTAGGTCTGGACTGTGGGGCCCCCCGCCCTCCCCGAGTCTAGCCCCAGGTCTGGACTGTGGGGCCCCCAGCCAGCCCCGGGTACGGACTGTGGGGCCCCCCGCCCGCCCCGGGTACGGACTGTGGGGCCCTCCGCTCGCCCCGAGTCTGGACTGTGGGGCATGTCCGCCCCATGTCAGGACTGTGGGGCCCGTCCACCCCGTGTCTGGACTGTGGGGCCGCCTGCCCCTGGTCTAGCCTCAGGTCTGGACTGTGGGGCCGCCTGCCCCGGGACTAGCTCCGTGTCCGGACTGTGGGGCCCGTCCGCCCCGAGCCTGGACTGTGGGGCCCGTCCGCCCCGAGCCTGGACTGTGGGGCCCGTCCGCCCCGAGCCTGGACTGTGGGGCCCGTCCGCCCACCCCGGGTACGGACTGTGGGGCCCCCCGCTCGCCGCGAGTCTGGATTGTGGGGCCGCCTGCCCCGGGTCTGGACTGTGGTGCATGTCCGCCCCATGTCAGGACTGTGGGGCCCGTCCACCCCGTGTCTGGACTGTGGGGTCGCCTGCCCCTGGTCTAGCCTCAGGTCTGGACTGTGGGGCCGCCTGCCCCGGGACTAGCCCCGTGTCCGGACTGTGGGGCCAGTCCGCCCCGAGCCTGGACTGTGGGGCCCGTCCGCCATATGTCCGGACTGTGGCTCCCCCCGTGTCCGGACTGTGGGGACCGTCCACCCCGTGTCCGGACTGTGGGCCGCGTGCTCCGGGTCTAGCCCCAGGTCTGGACTGTGGGGCATGCCTGCTCCGTGTCCGGACTGTGGGGCCCGTCCACCCCGTGTCCGGACTGTGGGCCGTCTGCCCCAGGGCTAGCCTCAGGTCTGGACTGTGAAGCCGCCTGCCCCGGGATTAGCTCAGTGTCCGGACTGTGGGGCCCGCCTGCCCCGTGTCCTGACTGTGGAGCCCGCCCGCCCCGTGTCCTGACTGTGGGCCCAGTGTCCTGACTGTGGGGCCCGCCCGCCCTATGTCCGTACTATGGCCACCCCGTGTCCGGACTGTGGGGCCCGTCCACCCCGTGTCCGGACTGTGGGGCCGCCTGCCCCGGGACTAGCCCCGTGTACGGACTGTGGGGCCCGCCCGCCCCGTGTCGTAACTATGGGCCCGCCCGCCCCGAGCCTGGACTGTGGGGCCCGTCCGCCCCGAGTCTGGACTGTGGGGCCCGTCCGCCCCGAGCGTGGACTGTGGGGCCAGAGCGTGGACTGTGGGGCCCGTTCGCTCCGAGCCAATACTGTGGGGCCCATCCGCCCCGAGTCTGGACTGTGGTGCCCATCCGTCCCGAGCCTGGACTGTGGGGCCCCCCGCCCCGGGTCTGAAATGTGGGGCCGGCTTCCCCGGGTTTAGCCCCGAGCCTGGACTGTGGGGCCCGCCCACCCTATGTCTGGACTGTGGCCGCCCCGTGTCCGGACTGTGGGGCTCGTCACCCCGTGTCTGGACTTTGGGGCAGCCTACCCCTGGTCTAGCCCTAGGTCTGGACTGTGGGGCATGTCCGCCCCGTGTCAGGACTGTGGGGCCCGTCCACCCCGTATCTGGACTGTGGGGCCGCCTGCCCCGGGCCGAGCCTCAGGTCTGGACTGTGGAGCCCGTCCGCCCCGAGCCTGGACTGTGGGGCCCGTTGGCCCCGAGCCAATACTGTGGGGCCCATCCGCCCCGAGCCTGGACTGTGGGGCCCATCCGCCCCGAGCCTGGACTGTGGGGCCCCCCGCCCCGGGTCTGAAATGTGGGGCCGGCTTCCCCGGGTTTAGCCCCGAACGTGGACTGTGGGGCCCGCCCACCCTATGTCTGGACTGTGGCCGCCCCGTGTCCGGACTGTGGGGCTCGTACACCCCGTGTCCGGACTTTGGGGCAGCCTACCCCGGGTCTAGCCCCAGGTCTGGACTGTGGGGCATGTCCGCCCCGTGTCAGGACTGTGGGGCCCGTCCACCCTATGTCTAGAATGTGGGGCTGCCTGCCCCGGGTCTAGCCTCAGGTCTGGACTGTGGGGCCGCCTGCCCCGGGTCTAGCCCCAGGTCTTGACTATGGGTCATGCCCGCCCCGTATCCGGACTGTGGGGCCCGTCCACCCCGTGTCTAGAATGTGGGGCCGCCTGCCCCGGGTCTAGCCTCAGGTCTGGACTGTGGGGCCGCCAGCCCCGGGTTTAGCCCCAGGTCTTGACTATGGGTCATGCCCGCCCCGTATCTGGACTGTGGGGCCCGTCCACCCCGTGTCTGGACTGTGGGCCGCCTGCCCCAGGTCTGGACTGTGGGGCCACCTGCCCCGGGATTAGCCCTGTGTCCTGACTGTGGGGCCTGCTCGCCCTGTATCCTGACTGTGGAGCCCGCCCGCCCAATGTCCTGACTGTGGGGCCCGCCCTGTGTCCTGACTGTGGGGCCCGTCCGCCCCGTGTCCTAACTGTGGGGCCCGTCCGCCCCGTGTCCTGACTGTGGGTCCCGCCCGCCCCGTGTCCTGACTGTGGGTCCCGCCCGCCCCGTGTCCTGACTGTGGGTCCCGCCCGCCCCGTGTCCTGACTGTGGGTCCCGCCCGCCCCGTGTCCGGACTGTGGGTCCCGCCCGCCCCGTGTCCGGACTGTGGGTCCCGCCCGCCCCGTGTCCGGACTGTGGGTCCCGCCCGCCCCGTGTCCGGACTGTGGATCCCGCCCGCCCCGTGTCCGGACTGTGGGGCCCGTCCACCCCGAATCCAGACTGTGGGGCCCGTCCACCCCGTGTCCGGACTGTGGGGCCCGTCCACCCCGTGTCCGGACTGTGGGGCCCGTCCACCCCGGGTCTAGCCCCAGGTCTGGACTGTGGGGCATGTCCGCCCCGTGTCAGGACTGTGGGGCCCGTCCACCCTGTGTCTAGAATGTGGGGCCGCCTGCCCCGGGTCTAGCCTCAGGTCTGGACTGTGGGGCCGCCTGCCCCGGGTATAGCCCCAGGTCTTGACTATGGGTCATGCCCGCCCCGTCCCCGGACTGTGGGGCCCGTCCACCCCGTGTCTAGAATGTGGGGCCGCCTGCCCCGGGTCTAGCCTCAGGTCTGGACTGTGGGGCCGCCAGCCCCGGGTTTAGCCCCAGGTCTTGACTATGGGGCATGCCCGCCCCGTATCTGGACTGTGGGGCCCGTCCACCCCGTGTCTGGACTGTGGGCCGCCTGCCCGGGGTCTAGCCCCAGGTCTGGACTGTGGGGCCACCTGCCCCGGGATTAGCCCTGTGTCCGGACTGTGGGGCCTGCCCGCCCTGTATCCTGACTGTGGAGCCCGCCCGCCCAATGTCCTGACTGTGGAGCCCGCCCGCCCAATGTCCTGACTGTGGGGCCCGCCCGCCCCGTGTCCTGACTGTGGGGCCCGCCCGCCCCGTGTCCTGACTGTGGGGCCCGCCCGCCCCGTGTCCGGACTGTGGGGCCCGCCCGCCCCGTGTCCGGACTGTGGGGCCCGCCCGCCCCGTGTCCAGACTGTGGGGCCCGCCCGCCCCGTGTCCAGACTGTGGGGCCCGCCCGCCCCGTGTCCGGACTGTGGGGCCCGCCCGCCCCCTGTCCGGACTGTGGGGCCCGCCCGCCCCGTGTCCGGACTGTGGGGCCCGTCCACCCCGTGTCCGGACTGTGGGGCCCGTCCACCCCGTGTCCGGACTGTGGGGCCCGTCCACCCCGTGTCCGGACTGTGGGGCCCGTCCACCCCGTGTCCGGACTGTGGGGCCCGTCCACCCCGTGTCCGGACTGTGGGGCCCGTCCACCCCGTGTCCGGACTGTGGGGCCCGTCCACCCCGTGTTCGGACTGTGGGGCCCGTCCACCCCGTGTCCGGACTGTGGGGCCCGTCCACCCCGTGTCCGGACTGTGGGCCGCCTGCCCCGGGTCTAGCCCCAGGTCTGGACTATGGGGCATGCCCGCCCCGTGTCCGGACTGTGGGGCCCGTCCACCCCGTGTCTGGACTGTGGGCCGCCTGCCCCGGGTCTAGCCCCAGGTCTGGACTGTGGGGCCCGCCCGCCCCATGTCCTGACGGTGGGGCCCGCCCGCCCCGTGTCCTGACTGTGGGGCCCGCCCGCCCCGTGTCCTGACTGTGGGGCCCGCCCGCCCCGTGTCCTGACTGTGGGGCCCGCCCGCCCCGTGTCCTGACTGTGGGGCTCGCCCGCCCCGTGTCCTGACTGTGGGGCTCATCCGCCCCGTGTCTGGACTTTGGGGCCCCCTGCCCCCGGTCTAACCCCGTTTCCGGTCTGTGGGGCACGCCCGCCCCAAGCTTGGACTGTGGGGCCCGGCCGCCCCAGGTCTAGCCCCGAGCCTGGACTGTGGGGCCTGGCCGCCCTATATCCGGACTGCGGCCGCCCAGTGTCCGGACTATGGGCCCGTCCGCGCCGTGTCCGGACTGTGGGGCCGCCTGCATCGGGTCTAGCCCCAGGTCTGGACTGTGGGGCCCCGCGCCAGCCCCGGGTACGGACTGTGGGGCCCCCCACCCACCCCGGGTACGGACTGTGGGGCCCCCCGCTCGCCCCGAGTCTGGACTGTGGGGAAGCCTGCCCCGGGTCTGGACTGTGGGGCATGTCCGCCCCATGTCAGGACTGTGGGGCCCGTCCACCCAGTGTCTGGACTGTGGGGCCGCCTGCCCCTGGTCTAGCCTCAGGTCTGGACTGTGGGGCCGCCTGCCCTGGGACTAGCCCCGTGTCCGGACTGTGGGGCCCGTCCGCCCCGAGCCTGGACTGTGGGGCCCCCCGCCCGCTCCGGGTACGGACTGTGGGGCCCCCCGCCCGCCCTGAGTCTGGACTGTGGGGACGCCTGCCCCGGGTCTGGACTGTCGGGCATGTCCGCCCCATGTCAGGACTGTGGGGCCCGTCCACCCAGTGTCTGGACTGTGGGGCCGCCTGCCCCTGGTCTAGCCTCAGGTCTGGACTGTGGGGCCGCCTGCCCTGGGACTAGCCCCGTGTCCGGACTGTGGGGCCCGTCCGCCCCGAGCCTGGACTGTGGGGCCCGTCCGCCCCGAGCCTGGACTGTGGGGCCCCCCGCCCGCCCCGGGTACGGACTGTGGGGCCCCCCGCTCGCCCCGAGTCTGAACTGTGGGGACGCCTGCCCCGGGTCTGGACTGTGGGGCATGTCCGCCCCATGTCAGGACTGTGGGGCCCGTCCACCCCGTGTCTGAACTGTGGGGCCGCCTGCCCCTGGTCTAGCCTCAGGTCTGGACTGTGGGGCCGCCTGCCCCGGGACTAGCCCCGCGTCCGGACTGTGGGGCCCGTCCGCCCCGAGCCTGGACTGTGGGGCCCGTCCGCCATATGTCCGGACTGTGGCTCCCCCCGTGTCCGGACTGTGGGGACCGTCCACCCCGTGTCCGGACTGTGGGCCGCGTGCTCCGGGTCTAGCCCCAGGTCTGGACTGTGGGGCATGCCTGCTCCGTGTCCGGACTGTGGGGCCCGTCCACCCCGTGTCCGGACTGTGGGCCGTCTGCCCCGGGTCTAGCCCCAGGTCTGGACTGTGGGGCCGCCTGCCCCGGGATTAGCCCTGTGTTTGGGCTGTGGGGCCCGCCCGCCCCATGTCCTGACTGTGGAGCCCGCCCTCCCCGTGTCCTGACTGTGGGGCCCGCCCGCCCCGTGTCCTGACTGTGGGGCCAGCCCGCCCGTGTCCTGACTGTGGGGCCAGCCCGCCCCGCCCGCCCCGTGTCCTGACTGTGGGGCCCGCCCGCCCCGTGTCCATACTGTGGGGCCCGCCCGCCCCGTGTCCAGACTGTGGGGCCCGCCCGCCCCGTGTCCAGACTGTGGGGCCCGCCCGCCCCGTGTCCAGACTGTGGGGCCCGCCCCGTGTCCAGACTGTGGGGCCCGCCCGCCCCGAGTCCAGACTGTGGGGCCCGCCCGCCCCGAGTCCAGACTGTGGGGCCCGCCCGCCCCGAGTCCAGACTGTGGGGCCCGTCCGCCCCGAGTCCAGACTGTGGGGCCCGTCCGCCCCGAGTCCAGACTGTGGGGCCCGTCCGCCCCGAGTCCAGACTGTGGGGCCCTTCCGCCCCGAGTCCAGACTGTGGGGCCCATCCGCCCCGAGTCCAGACTGTGGGGCCCATCCGCCCCGAGTCCAGACTGTGGGGCCCATCCGCCCCGAGTCCAGACTGTGGGGCCCATCCGCCCCGAGTCCAGACTGTGGGGCCCATCCGCCCCGAGTCCAGACTGTGGGGCCCATCCGCCCCGAGTCCAGACTGTGGGGCCCTTCCGCCCCGAGTCCAGACTGTGGGGCCCATCCGCCCCGAGTCCAGACTGTGGGGCCCTTCCGCCCCGAGTCCAGACTGTGGGGCCCATCCGCCCCGAGTCCAGACTGTGGGGCCCATCCGCCCCGAGTCCAGACTGTGGGGCCCATCCGCCCCGAGTCCAGACTGTGGGGCCCATCCGCCCCGTGTCCGCACTTGGGGCCGCCTGCCCCGGGTCTAGCCCCAGGTCTGGACTGTGGGGCCACCTGCCCGAGGACTAGCCCTGTGTCTAGACTGTGGGGCACGCCCACCCCGAGCCTGGACTGTGGGACATGCCCGCCCCGAGTGGAAAAGGGGAGCCTGTCTGCCCCGGGCCTGGACGGTGGGGCCCGTCCGCCCTGAGCCTGGACTGTGGGGCCGGCTGCCCCCGGGTCTAGCCCCGAGCCTGGACTGTGGGGCTGCCTGCCCCGGGACTAGCCCCGCATCCGGACTGTGGGGCCCCCCGCCCGCCCCGTGTCCTGACTGTGGGGCCCCCCGCCCGCCCCGTGTCCTGACTGTGGGGCCCCCCGCCCGCCCCGTGTCCTGACTGTGGGGCCCCCCGCCCGCCCCGTGTCCTGACTGTGGGGCCAGCCAGCCCCATGTCTTGACTGTGGGGCCCATCGGCCCCATGTCCGGCCTTTGCGGCCGCCTGCCCCGGGTCTAGCTCCAGGTCTGGACAGTGGGGACCCACGCCTGCCCCGGGTCCGGACTGTGGGGCCCCCCACCCGCCCCGACTCCGGACTGTGGGGCCCCCCGTCCGCCCCGATCCTGGACTTTGGGGCCTGTTCGCTCGAGCCTGGACCGTGCGGCCCGTCCTCCCCGAGCCTGGACCGTGGGACCCGTCCTCCCCGAGCCTGGACCGAGGGACCCGTCCTCCCCGAGCCTGGACCGAGGGGCCCGTCCGCCCCGAGCCTGGACCGTGGGGCCCGTCCGCCCCGAGCCTGGACCGTGGGGCCCGCCCGCCCCGGGTCCGGACTGTGGGGCCCGCCCGCCCCGGGCTACTTTCAGTGGTATGTCAGCCGATTGTGGTTTGTAGGCTTCTTTTCTTTACTGTCTCAATGCTTCATTAACTAGCAATTCTGCTGATATTGGTAAGAATGACTTCCGGGTGATAACGGCTGATCCTATCAAACAACAAGGAGGTGCCTTAATAAAGTACAGTCCTGAGGGTAGCTGGTGAGGCCAACAAATTTCCAGTCCATCCCTCATACTTAGATGATAAAGGCAGACCTGTTCAATATGCTATCCATGTCCCAGTTTGGCCTCTTGTTGGTAGGAGGTGTAAATGGTTGCTTTAAACAGAATGAAGCTATTTTAAGTCTGATGTCGGGAGTCTCAGAATGGACTGGTCGACATTTTACTTAGCAAAATATTTATGTCCCAGTTATCCTTCTAGTTGAAGTTGGTCATGGTTGTGATTAGTAGGGGAGTAACGACTGCGGTCGCAGCAAGTCACAAAGGCCCGGAGGATCAGGGGCCCGCCGACACCAGCAGAACCTTTAATTAGATGTGTGTCCTCCTACGCACATCCAGTTGAAGTGTATTGCTGTGGTCATACCTATTGGGTCCTTTAGCGACAATGCATTCTGTCGGCCAATCATAGGCCAGCACATGACGGGGCGCATGGCAGTAACGTCATGCACTCCCGTCACAGGCCGAAGTCAGCTGCCTGCTTCACAACAGGACTTGCGGAGCGGGAGTGAAGGGAAGGTGGGTAGAGTATTTAAATATTTATTTTAAATAAGTTGCCATACTACTATATGTAGCATCGGCATCTCTGCCCCCTGCTAGGCAGAGACGCCGTCCCATTCACCTCCTCGCTCCCCGCTCTGCGTTCACCAGCGCTCCTCTTCCTGCAGCCGGCGCGCGCAGCTCCCCGGGCACTGTGCTTAGGGCGCGCTCGCTCCCTCCCTCTTAAAGGGGCCGCATGCGCCGTCCTAAGGAGTCCTCGGCCAATAGCCGAGGGTCCTCCCATATATAAGGCACCTCCTCCAAAATGGAGGTGCCCGAGCAAAAGTTGTTGCACAGTGTTTCTGACTTCTGCTTCAGCCCTCAGGTCCCGCTGCTAGCCTGACTACCAGTCTTGCCCACCAGCCTGTTACCTGCCGTGCCTGTCAGCCCGCTCACCTGGGAGCACTTGCCTGTTGCCTGCCTGGTACCTGCCGTGCCTGTCAGCCCGCTCACCTGGGAGCACTTGCCTGTGACCTGCCTGTTACCTGCCGTGCCTTCCTGGAGGCTCCTGCCGTCACTTGCCGTGACCACTTGCCAGCCCACCTAGAGACTCCTGCCGTCACTTGCCGTGACCACCTAGAGACTCCTGCCGTCACTTGCCGTGACCACCTGCCAGCCCACCTAGAGACTCCTGCTCGCCAGCCTGCCTGCTGTGCCTACCTGCTATTCCGGTCAGTCCCTGCCATCTGTACCGTGAAGGTCACCTGCTCCCTTACAAGGTCATCCCCAGAGTAGCACCTGGTCCCTCGGCTCGGTCCCTCACTGGTCACGGAGTCGTTAGCCGCCGTACGACCAGGGTCGGTCCGGGTTGATACTTAGTTACGCCCCTCTGGGTCCCTCCTTGCACCATAGCACAGAGGTTCTACCCCCCGGACCCATAACACTATATATGACTATGAGGTGCTTTATACTACTATATATGACTACGGGGTGCATTATACTGCTATATGACTATGGGGTACATTATACTACTATATATGAATATGGGGTATACTATACTACTATATATGGCTATAAGGGTGCATTATACTGTTATATATGACTATGATGTACATTATACTGCTATATATGACTATGGGGGTACATTATACTGCTATATATGACTGAAGTGCAATATAGTGCTATATATGACTATAGGGTGCATTTTACTACTATTTATGACTATGGAGGTGCATTACACTACTATATATGACTATGGGGGTTGTATTATACTACTACGGATGACTATTGGGGTTGTATTATACTACTACGGATGACTATAGGGGTGCATTATACTTCTGTATATGACTATGAAGGTGTATTATACTACTATATATGACTATGTGGGTGCATTATACTACTATATATGACTATGGGGGTGCATTATACTGATATGACAGTGGGGTGCATTATACTACTATATATGACTATGGGGGTACATTATACTACTATAAATGACTATGGGGTGCTTTATACTACTATAAATGACTATGGGGTGCTTTATACTACTATATATGACTATGGGGTGCTTTATACTACTATATATGACTATGGGATGCTTTATACTAGTATATATGACTATGGGGGTGCAGTATACTATTATATATGACTATGGGGGTACATTATACAACTATATATGACCAGGAGGTGCAATATACTGCTATATATGACTTTGGGGTGCATTATACTACTATATAAACTATATGGGGGTACATTATACTGCCTTATATGACTATGGAGTGCATTATACTGCTTTATGTGACGATGGGGGTGCATTATACTTCTATGGATGACTATGAAGTGTATTATACTACTATATATGACTATGAGGATGCATTATACTACTGTACATGTCTATGGGGTGCATTATACTACTATATATGACTGGGGGTGCATTATACTGCTATATAGGACTATGGCTTGCATTATACTGCTATATATGACGATGGGGTGCATTATACTGCTATATATGACGATGGGGGTGCATTATACTGCTATATATGACTATGGAGGTGCATTATACTACTATATATGACTATGGGGTGCATTACACTACTTTATATGACTATGGAGGTACATTATATTACCATATATGACTATGGGGGTGAATTATACTGCTATATATTATGATGTGGTGCATTATACTACTATGTATGACTGTGGAGGTGCTTTATACTTTATTGAAAACTATGGGGTGCATTATACTACATGTATGACTAGGAGCTGTGCATTATACTTTATGGACGACTATGGGCTGTACAGTATATTATATAGAGGAGAATGGGATGCATTATACTATATGGAGGACTATGGGATGCATTATACTATATGAAGGACTATGGGGAGTGCGTTATACTTCTGCTCTGGAGCCCCATGACTTGAATGTACACCCCTGGTGAGTATAATGGCTTAGTTTTTTTTTTATACAATAAAGAACAGCGGCAGAATGGGGGACATATTCGGGATATATATATTCAGACTCTAGTTACGCCACTGGTCATAAGACACATGAAATCATTGTAAGTTCAATTAATATTCGGGGTCTGGAGTCATAAATTGGACTGGTTGGCGTTTAAGTTGGTTAACCATTTAGTTTCCAGGTTATCCTTTAAGTTGGATTTGTAAGTTGGGTATGGCTGAGCTGAGCAAAACCAGTGTAAGTCCAGCTGCTCCTCCTGGTCCGGTGTCATAGGATGGACTGCTCAGCATTTAAGCTGATAAACATCTACATTTCAGTTTACTCTCCTTGTTGGAGGTGCAAGCTGGACATGGCTGCAATAAGCTGAATAAAACCACTGTAAGTCCAGTTAAGGCTCCTAGTTGGAAGAGATGGCCTTGTGGACACAAAGTGATTAAACTGTTAATGCCCCAATCTACCCTCCTGGTATGGAGTGGTAAGATGAGCTTGATGGTGTCATGTTGGACAGCACTACAGTGGAGAAAATAAGTATTTGATACACTGCCGATTTTGCAAGTTTTCCTACCTACAAAGAGTGTAGAGGTCTGTCATTTTTATCGTAGGTCACTTCATCTGTGAGAGACAAAATCTAAAAATCAGAAAATCACATTATATGATTTTTAAATAATTAAATTGCATTTTATTGCATGAAATAAGTATTTGATCACCTACCAACCAGCAAGAATTCTGGCTCTCACATACTTGTTAGCTTTTCTTTAAGAAGCCCTCCTACTCTGCACTCATTACCTGTATTAATTGCACTTGTTTGAACTTATTACCTGTATAAAAGACACAAGGCTGGGATGGGCTACAGGACAATAAGCAAGCAGCTTCACGAGACGGCAACAACTGTTGGCGCAATTATTAGAAAATGGAAGAAACACAAGATGACTAAGTCTTCCTCGGTCTGGGGCTCCATGCAAGATCTCGCCTCGTGGGGTAAGGATGATTCTGAGAAACGTCAGGAATCAGCCCAGAGCTACATGGGAGGACCTGGTCAATGACCTAAATAGAGCTGGCACCACAGTCTCAAACATTACCATTAGTTACACACTACGCTATCATGGATTAAAATCCTGCAGGGCACACAATGTCCAGTGCTCACCCCAGCACATATCCAGGCCTGTTTGAAGTTGCCAATAACCATCTGGATGATCCAGAGGAGGCATGGGAGAAGGTCATGTGGTCAGATGAGATCAAAATAGAACTTTTTAGTGTCCACTCCACTCACCTTGTTTGGAGGAAGAAGAAGGATGAGTACAACCCCAAGAACACTCTCCCAACCATGAAGCATGGCGGGGGAAACCTCATACTTCGGAGGTGCTTTTTTTTGCAAAGGGGACAGGAAGACTGCAATGTATTGAAGGGAGGATGGATGGGGTCATGTATCTTCCTTCCCTCAGTAAGCACGTTGAAGATGGGTTGTGGTTGGGTCTTCCAGCATGACAATGATCCGAAACACACAGCCAGGGCAACCTAAGGCGTGGCTCGATAAGAAGCATTTCAAGGTCCTGTAGTGGTCTAGCCAGTCTCCAGACCTGATCCCAGTAGAAAAGCTTTGGAGGGAGCTGAAACTCAATATTGTCCAGCAACAGCCCCGAAACTTGAAAGATCTGGAGAAGATCCGTATGGAGGAGAGGGCCAAAATCCCTGCTTTATTATGTGCAAACTTGGTCAAGAACTACAGGAAATATCTGACCTCTGTAATTGCAAACAAAGGTTTCTGTACCAAATATTAAGTTCTATTTTTCTATTGTATCAAATACTTATTTCATGCAATAAAATGCAAATGAATTATGTAATGTTAATCATACAATGTGATTTTTCTGGATTTTATTTTTAAACTCGGTCTCTCACAGATGAAGTGACCTACGATAAAAATTACAGACCTCTACATTCATTGTAGGTGGGAAAACTTGCAAAATCGGCAGTGTATTAAATACTTATTTTCCCCACCGTATAGCAGTCTGCCCTCCTAATGGAAGTTGGATCTGGATTCGCCAGTGTGGGGCTGATAAACCATCAATGTCCCAGTCTATCCTCCTAACTGGAGGAGCATGATGGACATAGTTATACCGGTTCTAGTGAAAATATTCCAAGACCAGCATATCCTCTTGGTTGAAGTTGGAAAATGGACATATTAGAAATTAAGTCGGTGAAGCCATTATACCCAATAAGTATTTCAGGATTGAAGTCCTAAAATTGCTAGATTGAACTAAGTGGTGAGTTGGTTAAATATCCGGTCAATGTGCTTTTTGGGTGATTAAAACGGCAATTCTGCAATAAATCTACAAGGGGAGGAATTGATGGATGAGTTAAAATGTCCACTTACCTGTCAGACTCCTGTAGCAAAGGAGTAACCTCTCCGCTAGTCAAGACGAATGTCTTCTCACTGCGTTTCTTCAGACGACTTAACGTTCCGCCCTATGGGACAAACCAAAAAGAAAAAAAGATTGGTGAAGTCTGATTGAAATAAGGTATTAAATATTCTGGTTTCTGGATCCCCTTTGGCATTCTGGGATGCTCAGTCTACACTTTATAGCAAAAAGTGGGGTAGATATTTTTGAACCATTAGGTGGTCATTGACACTGGAAGGGTTTCTTACTGTCCAGACCTTCGCCTTAGGGGGGACCTTACTTCAATGGAAAATATCAACAATATTGTGTTTGTGATCCAATTCTCTCGCATGCGAGATTCGGATCACAGATGTGGAGAAGATGGAGCATTTAATTTCTCCATCTTCTCAATTGTGTGTCAGCCGGCGTATATTGGACTGCACTCGGATGACATCTGAGTGCAGTCCGATGTTTTTCACGGATCCATAGACTTGTATGGGTGCGTCGTCTGATATACTCTGCCAATTGCAGCATGCAGCAATTTTTTTCTCATGCCGACTTGGCATGAGAAAATAAACACTAGTTGGCACTGCCCCATAGTATAACATTGGAGTGAGTGCTATACTCATCCGAGTTATATGCCGGCTACTCAGCAGTGTCAGCGATCCCTAAAGGCATCACCTTGACAATCACAGCAATAAGCACATGACACAGACGTGTTGCCTCTGATTTTTTGGGGGGCAACATGGTGCAGTGCTGAACTTCACCACAAACACCCCCAGCTACATGATGGGTAAACAGGACCCCAAGATTGTGTGAAGAGACGCTTACCTGGACCAGTCTCCTTCAAGCTGTCCGGGGTTAAAGACATAAAATGATTCCGGTTTAGAAATGTGCACATTCTATTTCATCTGTGATGTCATGGGATGTCGATGACATCACGCGCCCTGTGTTGTCATTAAAACTCTCACTGCTTTTTATGGATCCAGTTTACAACATCAACAACAAATTAATTCAATAAAAAGACAAAACCCCGACCTCATTTTATAATTCTATGACGCACATTTAAAAGGAGCCTTTTATTTTATCTA
This sequence comes from Phyllobates terribilis, assembly GCF_046119375.1. NCBI lineage: Eukaryota > Metazoa > Chordata > Amphibia > Anura > Dendrobatidae > Phyllobates > Phyllobates terribilis. The sequence continues at coordinate 1,799,546 of NW_027362957.1, forward strand.
TATTACCTACTGCTCTATGTACTAAAATACCACCCAGGACCCCATACTGCCATCCCTGACCCCAGTAACCTACAACTCCAATGTCCCCCCCGAATTCAACAGGAGCAAAAGAGCTGACAACAGAGAATGATGGCATACGCTACTAAATTTCTGTTACAAAGTGCTGTAATTCTACCATGTCAATGGCAAAACGATCCAAAAATGGAGCCCCATAAAGATGTCCCAACTTGAGCCCCCCTATCTACATGCCTTACTAGAGCATAGGGGTGACATAGGGGGCGAGCTCCATTGTAGTCTGCCATAGTGGGGGGGCAGTGCAAAGAGCTGGAAGACCCCCAACAAATATGTACCATCACATTGTCATCCTCCTTCTATAGGGGGCATGGAAAACGCTGCTTCCCCAGCAATATAGCAGCTCATTGCTGGGGGTTTAGCTGCCATACTTGTTAATATCAACAGATCATCAGTGACTCCTCATTTAGGTAAGGGGTGGTCCTGAAAATGTCTTATTACAGAGTGTTTCTGGCGATCCATGATAAATCCGGGGGATACGCTATAAGTATACCAAAGCTTAAAAGTAATGTGCTCCCTACCTGGACTCGTCCCCTTCCAGCTGTCAGATCCTAGTGACACAAGATGGCTCTGGTGCAGAGCTTCATACATTCTACTCCAGCTGTCATGTCTATGATGTCATGTGCATTGTGATGTCATCATGGCTGTCACTGTTATTTCACATTTACAACCACAAGAAAAAGTTTATATTAATTGTTTAAAAAAACAAAACTAAAAAACATTGTGGGTAATTGCAGCCTGTGATTATTTTACACACTATCATTAATATTTGGGGGGATTAGTCAGGTCCTTCGCCTTCCCCTCCTGCACTGCACTTTATATGTTGTATATTAGAATAATGGACAATCCACAAGCCCTGCTTGTAGAATATGTAATATATATACAGTACAGACCAAAAGTTTGGACATACCTTCTCATTTAAAGATTTTTCTGTATTTTCATGACTTTGAAAATTGTACATTCACACTGAAGACATCAAAACTATGAATTAACACATGTGGAATTATATACTTAACAAAAAAGTGTGAAACAACTGAAAATATGTCTTATATTCTAGGTTCTTCAAAGTAGCCACCTTTTGCTTTGATGACTGCTTTGCACACTCTTGGCATTCTCTTGATGAGCTTCAAGAGGTAGTCACCGGAAATGGTTTTCACTTCACAGGTGTGCCCTGTCAGGTTTAATAAGTGGGATTTCTTGCCTTATAAATGGAGTTGGGAACATCAGTTGTGTTGTGCAGAAGTCAGGTGGATACGCAGCTGATAGTCCTACTGAATAGACTGTTAGAATTTGTATTATGGCAAGAAAAAAGCAGCTAAGTAAAGAAAAACGAGTGGCCATCATTACTTTAAGAAATGAAGGTCAGCCAGTGCGAAAAATTGGGAAAACTTTGAATGTATCCCCAAGTGCAGTTGCAAAACCCATCAAGAAAACAAAGAAACTGGCTCACATGAGGACCGCCCCAGGAAAGGAAGACCAAGAGTCACCTCTGCTTCTGAGGATAAGTTTATCCGAGTCACCAGCCTCAGAAATCGCAGGTTAACAGCAGCTCAGATTAGAGACCAGGTCAATGCCACACAGAGTTCTAGCAGCAGACACATCTCTTCAACAACTGTTAAGAGGAGACTTTGTGCAGCAGGCCTTCATGGTAAAATAGCTGCTAGAAAACCACTGCTAAGGACAGGCAACAAGCAGAAGAGACTTGTTTGGGCTAAAGAACACAAGGAATGGACATTAGACCAGGGGAAATCTGTGCTTTGGTCTGATGAGTCCAAATTTGAGATCTTTGGTTCCAACCACCGTGTCTTTCTGCGACGCAGAAAAGGTGAACGGATGGACTCTACATGCCTGGTTCCCACCGTGAAGCATGGAGGAGGAGGTGTGATGGTGTGGGGGTGCTTTGCTGGTGACACTGTTGGGGATTTATTCATAATTGAAGGCATACTGAACCAGCATGGCTACCACAGCATCTTGCAGCGGCATGCTATTCCATCCGGTTTGCGTTTAGTTGGACCATCATTTATTTTTCAACAGGACAATGACCCCAAACACACCTCCAGGCTGTGTAAGGGCTATTTGACCAAGAAGGAGAGTGATGGGGTGCTACGCCAGATGACCTGGCCTCCACAGTCACCAGACCTGAACCCAATCGAGATGGTTTGGGGTGAGTTGGACCGCAGAGTGAAGGCAAAAGGTCCAACAAGTGCTAAGTATCTCTGGGAACTCCTTCAAGATTGTTGGAAGACCATTTCCGGTGATTACCTCTTGAAGCTCATCAAGAGAATGCCAAGAGTGTGCAAAGCAGTCATCAAAGCAAAAGGTGGCTATTTTGAAGAACCTAGAATATAAGACATATTTTCAGTTGTTTCACACTTTTTTGTTAAGTATATAATTCCACATATGTTAATTCATAGTTTTGATGCCTTCAGTGTGAATGTACAATTTTAATAGTCATGAAAATACAGAAAAATCTTTAAATGAGAAGGTGTGTCCAAACTTTTGGTCTGTACTGTATATACTAGATGGAGGCCCGATGCTATCGCATCGGGAGGTCAGTAATGTCACGATGGGGGCAGGCTTTGCAGTGCTGAGAATCTCTCCCCCCCATGTGCTCACTCACCTATTCACTCTCTCTTTCCCCCATGTGCTGACTTCTCCCGTCTGTGATCTCTTCTTTGACCTATCTTCTCCATGTGCTCTCCCTCTTGTCTGCTGTCTCTCTCCTTCCTGTGCTGTGTTCTCCCCTCATGTGCTGTCCCGTTTGAGCTGTCTCCCCCCTGTGCTCTGTCTCTCTCCCCCTGTGCACTTTCTCTCTCCCCCATCTGCTGTCTTCTCCTCTCATGTGATCTCTTCTTTGACCTATCTACCCCATGTGCTCTCCCCCTTGTCTGCTGTCTCTCTCCTTCCTGTGCTGTGTTCTCCCTTCATGTGCTGTCCCGTTTGAGCTGTCTCCTCCCTGTGCTCTGTCTCTCTCCCCCTGTGTGCTTTCTCTCTCCCCCATCTGCTGTCTTCTCCTCTTATGTGCTCTCTTCTTTGACCTGTCTACCCCATGTGCTCTCCCCCTTGTCTGCTGTCTCTCTCCTTCCTGTGCTGTGTTCTCCCCTCATGTGCTGTCCCGTTTGAGCTGTCTCCCCCCTGTGCTCTGTCTCTCTCCCCCTGTGCGCTTTCTCTCTCCCCCATCTGCTGTCTTCTCCTCTTTTGTGATCTCTTCTTTGACCTGTGTACCCCATGTGCTCTCCCCCTTGTCTGCTGTCTCTCTCCTTCCTGTACTGTGTTCTTCCCTCATGTGTTCTCTCGTTTGAGCTGTCTCCCCACGCAGTAAATCAGATCGCCGCCATCTTTGTGCAGGCAGATAGCGGCGGTCACATTAAAACTGCGCATGCGCTCCTCCTGTACAAAGATGGCGGCAGTCAGTGAATCATTCGGCTGATCCCGGCGGCGGCGTTTTTGCGACAGTGTTCCGCTGGTGGTACCACGCAAGAGGCTGCGTACGGCGTATACAGTGTGTGTGGTGCGTACGGTGTATACAGAGTGCGTGTGTGTGGTGCATACGATGTATACAGACTGCGTGTGTGTGGTGGTGCGTACGGCGTATACAGTGTGTGTGGTGGTGCGTACGGCGTATACAGTGTGTGTGGTGGTGCGTACGGCGTATACAGTGTGTGTGGTGGTGCGTACGGCGTATACAGTGTATGTGGTATGTATGGCGTATACAGTGTGTGTGTGGTGCGTACGGCGTATACAGTGTGTGGTGGTGCGTACGGCGTATACAGTGTGTGTGTGGTGTGTACGGCGTATACAGTGTGTGTGGTGGTGCGTACGGCGTATACAGTGTATGTGGTATGTACAGCATATACAGTGTGTGTGTGTGTGTGTGTGGTGCGTACGGCGTATACAGTGTGTGTGTGTGTGTGTGTGGTGTACGGCGTATACAGTGTGTGTGTGTGGTGTGTACGGCTTATACAGAGTGTGTGTGTGTGGTATGTACGGCGTATACAGTGTGTGTGGTGTACGGCGTATACAGTGTGTGTGTGTGTACGGCGTATACAGTGTATGTGGTATGTACAGCGTATACAGTGTGTGTGTGTGTGTGGTGTGTACGGCGTATACAGTGTGTGTGTGTGGTGCGTACGGCGTATACAGTGTGTGTGGTATGTACGGCGTATACAGTGTGTGTGTGGTGCGTACGCCGTATACAGTGTGTGTGTGTGTGTTGCATGCGGAGTATACAGTGTGTGTGTGGTGCGTATGGCGTATACAGTGTGTGTGTGGTTCGTACGGTGTATACAGAGTGCGTGTGTGTGGTGCATACGATGTATACAGACTGCGTGTGTGTGGTGGTGCGTACGGCGTATACAGTGTGTGTGGTGGTGCGTACGGCGTATACAGTGTGTGTGGTGGTGCGTACGGCGTATACAGTGTGTGTGGTGGTGCGTACGGCGTATACAGTGTATGTGGTATGTATGGCGTATACAGTGTGTGTGTGGTGCGTACGGCGTATACAGTGTGTGGTGGTGCGTACGGCGTATACAGTGTGTGTGTGGTGTGTACGGCGTATACAGTGTGTGTGGTGTTGCATACGGCATATAGAGTGTATGTGGTGTGTACGGCGTATACAGTGTGTGTGGTGTGTATGGCGTATACAGTGTGTGTGTGGTGTGTACGGCGTATACAGTGTGTGTGGTGGTGCGTACGGCGTATACAGTGTATGTGGTATGTACAGCATATACAGTGTGTGTGTGTGTGTGTGGTGCGTACGGCGTATACAGTGTGTGTGTGTGTGTGTGTGTGGTGTACGGCGTATACAGTGTGTGTGTGTGGTGTGTACGGCTTATATAGAGTGTGTGTGTGTGGTATGTACGGCGTATACAGTGTGTGTGGTGTACGGCGTATACAGTGTGTGTGTGTGTACGGCGTATACAGTGTATGTGGTGTGTACGGCGTATACAGTGTGTGTGTGGGTGTGGTGTGTACGGCGCATACAGTGTGTGTGTGTGGTGCGTACGGCGTATACAGTGTGTGTGGTATGTACGGCGTATACAGTGTGTGTGTGGTGCGTACGCCGTATACAGTGTGTGTGTGTGTGTTGCATGCGGAGTATACAGTGTGTGTGTGGTGCGTATGGCGTATACAGTGTGTGTGGTGCGTACGGCGTATACAGTGTGTGTGTGTGTTGCATGCGGTGTATACAGTGTGTGTGTGTATGTAAATTAACCTTAAAGAGTAAATCAACTTTTGGGACGTTTTTTAATGTGATTTAGGGTCATTAATTCTGAGCAGATTTGTGGGGACCCCAATCCTTTGCTCCTTTGCTTAAAAGACCTCCTAGAAGAGCGCAGCTCAGTAGATAGGAGAGTACACTGAGCAGAGCAAATGCAGCAGAAAGTCATAGTCATGTCTCCTCACCTCTTCACTTCTAAGAGATCTTCTGAGTGATCAGGGTCTCAGATTCGCACTAATCTGCTCAAAATTATAGGACCTAAATCATGTAATATATATCCCAAAATGTAAGTTACTTTTTAAACTTTTAATAGTTCCACTGCTTGCATCTAATCAGTACATTGGTTCCTATATGGTCCACAGTCTGATGATGACTGGTGACAACTCCCAGTATCTCCTTACCATTGCTAAGGACATACTGGGAGTTGTAGTTAAGTCCTCCATTCTCTGGAATTCCTATTGTTAGCAATTAGAGATGAGCGTTGTTCTACTCGAACTGTTCGCCAATCTCAAATTCGAGCTGTTTTGGGCGGTGTTCGAGCCGTTCGGCGAACACGAACAATTTGAGAAAAATTCGGCTGTTCGAGGTTATGTTCGATAACTGTTCGTGCACCAAAATCATAACTGGATTTTTTCTCAGTAATGATGAAAATTAATGTTAATACGCAGTTTGAGTGTACAGCGGGGCGGGGGGAGGGGCAGGGGATGGATCTCTGCAGGAATAATGAAGACCTCCATTTTTTTTTCTCTTTCCCGCATTTACAGTGGGGAGGTGCAATCTGTCAGCCTATCAGCAGCGCACACACGGAGCGAAGTGCTTTTTTTCACACAAGCAAGGGCATGTGTCATTGGCAGTGTATGTCACATGTCCTTGCCCTATAAGACCAAGCCATTTTCCCCGTCGCCACCATTTTCTCACTGCTGCAGCTGCGTGTTAGACGGCACCGCTGTTGCTGTGTGCGCTATACCTTGTTAATTTCAAGCCAATTTTCGCACAAATCTACAGATAGCTTGGGAGTAGGGAATAGTTGTGATTGCAGTCCTTTTAAGGACTAGGTTACAGCATTTCCTACGACTTTTATCAGGCAGGTCTGTGCTCTTAAATAGATAGGTTGTGGGAGTAAAGACTAATTGTAATTGGAGTCCTTTTCAGGACTAGGTTACATCAGTTCCTATCAGTTTTTGCCAGGCAGGTCTGTGCCAGTGCTGTGCAAGTTTTTTTCACAGCATTTGGCTGAATCTAGCAAAGCTAATCCTTTTTGGCCTATTGCAGAGTGTGTTAGTCAGTGGAGTAGCCTATCTGTGTTGCAAGATATACCACCTGTGTATAGAATACCAATTTTTTTACTGCACCTAGTGAAGTAAAATCTTTTGGGCATAGCATCATTCTATTAGTCCATCTATACTGACCTCCATCAGGTTGCAAACTGAATCTAATTTTTTTCTGCATCTAGCTCTGAAAAAATATTTGGCCTTCTAGCAGTGTGTGGGACTTGTTCTATTAGTCCATCTATACTGACCTCCATCAGGTTGCAAATTCAAAATAATTTTTATCTGCATCTACCTCTGAAAAAATATTTGGGCTTCTAGCTGTGTGTGGGACTTGTTGTATTACTCCATCTATACTGACCTCCATCAGGTTGCAAACTGAATATATTTTTTTCTGCATCTGACGCGCCCCTGGGCCTGTGTCGCGCTGCGTTGCGCACGCGGGAGCTTACCCGGAGCCGGATCTGTTTAGGGTTGTAGTCTCGTGGCGGTGACCCGGTCCGTGCCCAGGGAGTCAAACTGGACGGCAGTCTGTTAGCGGTAGAAAACGGTTGATGACTACGCCACCCGTTGAATGCAGCCAGGGGGCTGCTGCTGCAGGGCAGACCGCTGAGGCCGGTGGTAGGATTGTGCAGCGTGATAGTATAACCCCCAACGGGAGGGGTATGGCCTCAGGGCAGCCGACGTGGATGATGGGGGGTAGCAGGAACCACTCAGAGACGGTATGGTAGCGTTCAGGGTCTTTACTGGTAACAACGATAGACCCTCCCGGAGTACTTGCTAGCGAACGGGGCCTGGTCAGTCCTTGAGCAGATGGGATCTCCCCTGGCCAGGCGTAGTTGTAGGCCTCCCAAGCTGACTGTACTCTTCTGGCTACCTTGCTAGAAGCTGATGTAAGTAGCCCACGTCCCTGAGTGTACCGTGTGGTGCTCACCCGTATGGCCGGTGACTCGGGGCCTTCTAATGGCTTCCGCTCCACGATGGCGGTGCTGATCCCATGCGTGTGACCGGGCCTTCGGGCTTCTGGGCCAGGGGACCTGAAATCCCCTGCCTGACGGATTCTGCTGCTGGGTAGAAGTTAGTCCCCACAGCCTCGGACTCCGGGTCCGGTAAAGAATCTTCTTAGTCAGGGCGAGCTCTTTAGCTGCCAGCCCCTGACTCCTTGTGACTCTGCTGCTTCCTATGCTGCTCTTGTCTCTACTCTTCCTGGACTCACTAACTCTGCCTCAGCCCCGGGTTTATACAGGGGAAGTTCTTCCCCTCCCAAGGCTGGGCAGGAGGTGTGGCATGCACAGGATCCCTGACCAAAGGACCTCCCACCTGCTCTCAGACGTAATATCTCTATCACTGTGACAACCAGACCCCTGGGGTGTCACACTCCCCCCTAGTGAAATTTAGTACTCCGGGACTAAACACTTTTTAGAAAAATATAACAAGGTATATCAAAGAACAATAAAATACAATAAGGAAACACAATAAGATGGTCACGGATGTCCGCAACCGGGTGCAGTCTTTGAAGAAAAGCAAAGGTGTCCATTTCACCAACACAGGGAGACGTAACCAGGTAGGGGTCTGTCCTACCCCGAGTCCTTAACAGTCTCTAGTCCATCCTGGGTTACGCTCCAACTATATACAAAGGATTCCCGGTAAATCCACCGAAGACTCCTAAAAACAACTAGAAACACAAAATTACACACAAGCAACAATAAACAGGTAAACATTGTAAAACAACTTAAACATTTAGATCCTCCAACGTGCGGGTAACTGGCCTCTAGTGGCCCTAGTGGACCTACGGAGCTGACTGTCTGGCCCTGAACTACAGGGTGTAGGAGCTGTCAAGGGTAAACTGGGCAGCTGTCTACCGGCTCTTTGTCTCACTAGGGGTACGGCAGGCTCACTATAAGCAGAGGGTGGATTCTCCTGTTCCGCTTGGGTGGAGTCTTCTGCCTCCTGGACCGGCTGCTCTTCCAGCTCTACCCGTTGCTCCGTAGGTTCTTGGGATGATGGTTGGAGGAAGGTGAGTACGGGTACCACAACTGCACCATTGACTTGAGTCCAAGACCGAGGGAAGTCCCCGAGCACGGTACTAACCATATCTTCCCTTTCTTCCACGGGTCGATGGTCTTCCTGTTCCTCCTCAGGGTTCCTCAGTTGTTCGGGGCACTTCTTCAGGTGGTCCCGGGATACAATGGCTGTGGTTTCCCCTCCGTCTTTACTGATGGTACAGACCTTCGGGTTCTCGTGGCTTGAGGGCAGTACGGTGTACGGGTCCTTCTCCCACTGGTCGTCCAACTTGTGGAGCCGTCTCTTCCTCTTCAAGACCTGCTCTCCGGGTACCAGGGGAACAGCGGGAGCATACTGGTTGTAAGTCTTCTCTTGTCTTTCCCTAGCCTGACAAAGACTTCGCTCCACGCTCTCCTGTACTTTCCGGTACTGCTGCTGCCTCTCTGTGTCCCAGTCTGTTTCTGGTGAAGTGTCCTCGGGCGTCAGGACTCCCATTTCCAGGTCAACAGGTAACTTACCAGGTCTTGCCCTCATTAGGTAAGCCGGGGTACAGTTGGTGGAACCTACCGGGATGTGGTTGTATAGGTCCACCAGATCGGGCAACTTCTCAGGCCACAGACTGCGTTCTTCCAGGGGCAACGTTTTTAGAAGATCCATTACCACCTGGTTCATTTTCTCACAAAGTCCATTAGTTTGCGGATGGTAGGGTGTCGTCCTTATCTTCCGGCAGCCATACAGATTGCAGAATTCCTGGAAGACCTCCGCTTCAAAGGCAGGTCCCTGGTCCGTCAGCACTTGGTCCGGGTACCCGTGTGGGCGGCAAAAGTGCTGCTGGAAGGCTCTAGCTGCTGTTCGAGCCGTTAAGTCCTTGACGGGGACGACAACCAGAAACCGGGAGTAATGATCCACGATGGTTAACGCGTAGACGTAGCCACTTCTGCTGGGGGTCAGTTTTACATGATCCAAGGCTACCAGTTCCAACGGTTGCCGGGTGACGATGGACTGCAGGGGAGTCTTCTGGCTGGCCCGGTCCTTCCTTCTCAGATTGCACGGGCCACAGTCTCTGCACCACTTCTCGATGGTTCCCCTCATGCCTACCCAGTGGAACCGCTCGCGCAGCAGGAACTCCAGCTTTTTCCACCCGAAGTGTCCAGCTCCGTCGTGGTATGCCTCCATCACCATGGCTGCGTCTCTTCGTGGCACCACTACTTGCCAGAGTAGTTCATGCGTCCTGGAGTTAACCATTCTGCGGCACAACTTCCCCTTGTAAAGGAACAGTCGACTCTTCTCTGCCCATAGTTGTTTGGCTTCCTCTGGAGCGTCTGATTCCAGGCTAGCCTCCGGGCGAGTCAGCATCTCCTTCACCAGTCGGACGGCAGGGTCGCTGTCTTGCGTTTCCGCCCAGTTGTAGTGAGGTAAGGGGTTCAACGTAGCAGCCTGCTTACTCCTTACCCGGTGGGAATACTGGATAGTCCCATGACGGTGGAACGCAGGGAGTTCAACTTCTTCCAGTCCCTCCGGATCTTCTCCTCCGTCCGGCAGGTTGGGCATCCTGGACAGGGCGTCCGCGTTGGTATTGGAGCGCCCTGCCCGGTATTTAATTGTGAACTCGTAGTTGGACAGACGGGCCATCCACCTCTGCTCCAGGGCACCGAGTCTTGCCGTGTCCAGGTGTATCAACGGGTTGTTATCCGTGTATACGGTGAACCGGGAAGAAGCGAGGTAATGCCTAAAGCGCTCGGTGACTGCCCATACCACGGCCAGGAACTCTAGCTTAAATGAGCTGTAATTCTCGGGGTTCCTTTCGGTGGGTCGCAGTTTTCGGCTGGCATAGGAGATCACTCGTTCTCTCCCCTGCTGAATCTGGGATAGTACGGCTCCTAGCCCGATGTTACTGGCGTCGGTGTAGAGGATGAAGGGCTGGCTATAGTCTGGGTATGCCAAGATTTCATCCCCCGTGAGGGCCATCTTCAGCTGGCGGAAGGACTCTTCTTCTAGCTCTTCCCATTTGAAGGGCGGCTTCTGGTTCTTGGCCTTCCGGGACTGGCCTATCAGGAGGTCCTGCATAGGCGCTGCCTTTTTGGTGAAACCGGGAATAAACCTTCGGTAGTAGCCTACCAACCCTAGGAACTGCCGCACTTCTTTTACGCTGGAGGGGCTTGGCCATCCCTTAATTGCGGTGATCTTATCGGGGTCGGGAGCCACTCCGTCAGCGCTCACCACGTGTCCCAGGTATTGCACCTTTGGTTTCAGGAGGTGACACTTGGAGGGTTTCACCTTTAGGCCATAACTCGCCAGAGCTTCGAACACCTCCGCCAGGTGTTTCAGGTGGTCCTCATAAGTTTTGGAGTATACGATGACATCGTCCAGGTACAACAGGACCGTCTCGAAGTTTCTGTGGCCCAGACAGCACTCCATTAATCGTTGGAAGGTTCCTGGGGCGTTGCAGAGTCCGAACGGCATACAGGTGAACTCACCAAGTCCCATCGGGGTGGTGAATGCAGTCTTCTCCCGGTCTGCCTCTGTTACAGGAACCTGCCAGTACCCGCTAGTGAGATCCAAGGTAGAGAAGAAGTTAGCAGATCTTAAAGCAGCCAATGACTCCTCTATCCTTGGTAAGGGGTACGCATCCTTGTGTGTGATACGGTTGATTTTCCGGTAATCTACACACATCCTCATGGTGTTGTCTTTCTTTTTGACTAAAACTAGTGGGGCTGCCCAGGGGCTACAGCTATCCCGGATTACCCCAGCCTCCTTCATGTCTCTAAGCATCCCCTTGGCGTGTTGGTAATGTGCAGGGGGTACGGGTCGATACCTCTCTTTTATGGGAGGATGATCTCCCGTGGGGATGCGGTGTTCTACCCCCTTGACTCGCCCGAAGTCTAACGGGTGTTTACTAAACACTCTCTCATACTCTTGAACCACCCGATAGACTCCTTGTTTCTGGTGTGAGGGAGTGGAGTCAGTACCCAGATGTAGTTGCTGACACCAGTCCTCCATGTCTTTCTTAGAGCCGTTACCTTCCTCCGGGTGAGATGGAGGCAAGGGTTCCACAGATTGTATAGAATTTTGATTAGTGGTATATAATTTGGCTAGCGTGGCATACCGGGGCAGGTACACTTCCCTCTCCCCGATATTTATTATGCGAACGGGCACCCTCCCATGGCGTACATTGACCACCCCCCGTGCTGTCAAAATGGTGGGCCTACTGTCTGAGTAAACTGGTTCTACCATTGCCTGGTAATCTCTACCTCTCAGACCAATAGCTGCCCGGCACCAAATCATCATTTCACTTTTTGGGGGCATGGCAATAGGAAAAGGGTCACACATTCTTACGCTACCAATCTCACCGCCGGAGAGTTCCACTTGTTGCCGTTGCATCAGTGCCCGGATCTCTTTTTGGAGCACTCGCTGCTCGCCGGAGCTGGCGTTCTTGGCAACCTGCTGTAAAAGGAAAATCACCTCTGCAAGACAATTTTCAATTACGTTAGTTCCTAGAGTTATTTTTGGGTGACTCTCATGTTTATCAATATCTACAATGATCAGTCCCTGTGCGGCCAGTTCGACTCTACCGATTTTGAGGGCCACCTCTTTAAATCCGATCTGTGGCACGGGCTGGCCATTGCTGGCGATGATACTCAAGTCGTCGTCAGGGTAGTGGGTAATATCCGAGTCATTCCAGTACTGCTTGAAGAGCACGTACGGGATGGTGGTGACCTGTGACCCGGTATCCAGTAGGGCACTCATGGGAATGCCATCCAGTACCACAGGCAAGACTGGACGTCCTCCCACATATCTGTCGCGCCAGTTCGATGGGCCTGGTGATCTTTTTCCTGGGGGTTGGCCCTCTACCCCAGGTTGTGCCCGTTTAAAGAACAGTACCTTTCCATATGTCCGGGTTGATTGCAGCGGCGGCAGATGGGTCGTCCGTCCTCGCTGTATCGGTCACTGGGTCTTCCTCTGGCCGGTGGGGTCCTCCTTGGTCGACGCCACGGGATGTCCTCCGGTCCGGATGCCAGCTGGATCTTCCCTGGAGTGGAAACCTGTAAAGACTGCACAGTTCGGGTTAGCGCAGCAACGCTCTTAACTAGCTCTTGGACCTGATGGTGTAGGTCTGGAGCTGGGTCATTGTCCAAAGCCTGCGCATCAGCTCCCACAGGCCCTGCCGACAAGGGCGCCGCCTCCTGGTGGTAAGTAATAGCTGGGCGCCTGTGGGTCACAACGCCACCCGGTGCTGGTTCTCGGAGCACCCGGATAGCTCTATCCTTGAACTGTGCAAAGTCCAGATGGGGATCCTGTAAGGCCATTGCCCGCAACTGGGTTCGGTGGGCATTGCAATATAAACCCTCTATAAATTGTTCAGTCAACAGCCTGTCCTCGTTTCCCACCCCATCAGGGTCGGTCTGCTTTATGGCCCTCAGGGCCTCTTGTAGGTTTAGTGCATAGTCCCTTATACTCTCATGCGCTCGCTGCTTGCACCCGTAGAATCTAAGCTTAATCTCGGCTGAGGTGCGGGTATCAAAGGTGTCCCTCAGCCGGGTTAGTATCTCTGCGACAGTCTTCCTCCCAGGTGGCCAGGATTTTACTTCCCTTTTGGCTGCCCCGGTTAGTTGGGCCACCAGGATGCTCACTTTTTGCTCTTCTGTGAGGGGGTACACCTGGAAGAGGCTATCCAGCTTTTCTCTAAAGTCATGCAGGGTATGTGACTCCCCTGAGTACTGGGGTAGCCAAGCTGCTCCCGGGATATAGGGCATTGTGAAGGGCATAACTGCAGCAGCGGTAGCGCTGGCGGGGTTTGGGGCAGTGAAGCTCTCCTCCGTATCCGACATCTTCCTCCCCCCTAGTGGACCGTGGCCTACCTTGCGATGATCCTCTTCCGTAGGCCGCGGCTCCGCAGTGGATCGTCAGGGTTGAGGACCTTCCGTCGCGCTCCTGTGACGTCGGCGTCTGCTGGGCTCCTTCCAGGACCTTACGCAACGTCCGGACGTGAGGCGGGGCTTCAGTTCTCGCGCGCTTTCGGAGTCCACGCCCCTCTTCTTCCCGCGCGGCGTCCTCAAGATGGCGTCCAATGGCGGGAAAACTCCACGGATGGCGGGAAGAAGGCTGAAGATGGCGCCGGATGGCGGGAAACTTCACCGATGGCGGGAAGAAGGCTGAAGATGGCGCCGGATGGCGGGAATCTTCACCACTGGTAAGTTTGAACAGTCTTTGCTTTTCAGGCACGCAGTACCCGGTGGTTGCGGGCACGTGATCCTGCCGACTACGCCAAAGTTGACGCGCCCCTGGGCCTGTGTCGCGCTGCGTTGCGCACGCGGGAGCTTACCCGGAGCCGGATCTGTTTAGGGTTGTAGTCTCGTGGCGGTGACCCGGTCCGTGCCCAGGGAGTCAAACTGGACGGCAGTCTGTTAGCGGTAGAAAACGGTTGATGACTACGCCACCCGTTGAATGCAGCCAGGGGGCTGCTGCTGCAGGGCAGACCGCTGAGGCCGGTGGTAGGATTGTGCAGCGTGATAGTATAACCCCCAACGGGAGGGGTATGGCCTCAGGGCAGCCGACGTGGATGATGGGGGGTAGCAGGAACCACTCAGAGACGGTATGGTAGCGTTCAGGGTCTTTACTGGTAACAACGATAGACCCTCCCGGAGTACTTGCTAGCGAACGGGGCCTGGTCAGTCCTTGAGCAGATGGGATCTCCCCTGGCCAGGCGTAGTTGTAGGCCTCCAAAGCTGACTGTACTCTTCTGGCTACCTTGCTAGAAGCTGATGTAAGTAGCCCACGTCCCTGAGTGTACCGTGTGGTGCTCACCCGTATGGCCGGTGACTCGGGGCCTTCTAATGGCTTCCGCTCCACGATGGCGGTGCTGATCCCATGCGTGTGACCGGGCCTTCGGGCTTCTGGGCCAGGGGACCTGAAATCCCCTGCCTGACGGATTCTGCTGCTGGGTAGAAGTTAGTCCCCACAGCCTCGGACTCCGGGTCCGGTAAAGAATCTTCTTAGTCAGGGCGAGCTCTTTAGCTGCCAGCCCCTGACTCCTTGTGACTCTGCTGCTTCCTATGCTGCTCTTGTCTCTACTCTTCCTGGACTCACTAACTCTGCCTCAGCCCCGGGTTTATACAGGGGAAGTTCTTCCCCTCCCAAGGCTGGGCAGGAGGTGTGGCATGCACAGGATCCCTGACCAAAGGACCTCCCACCTGCTATCAGACGTAATATCTCTATCACTGTGACAACCAGACCCCTGGGGTGTCACACATCTACCTCTGAAAAAATATTGGGCTTCTAGCTGTGTGTGGGACTTGTTGTATTAGTCCATCTATACTGACCTCCATCAGGTTGCAAACTGCATATAATTTTTTTCTGCATCTAGCTCTGAAAAAATATTTGGCCTTCTAGCAGTGTGTCGGACTTTCTCTATTAGTCCATCTATACAGACCTCCATCAGGTTGCAAATTAAAAATAATTTTTATCTGCATCTACAGTACCTCTGAAAAAATATTTGGGCTTCTAGCTGTGTGTGGGACTTGTTGTATTAGTCCATCTATACTGACCTCCATCAGGTTGCAAACTGAATATATTTTTTTCTGCATCTACCTCTGAAAAAATATTGGGCTTGTAGCTGTGTGTGGGTCTTGTTCTATTAATCCATCTATACTGACCTCCATCAGGTTGCAAACTGAATATAATTTTTTTCTGCATCTAGCTCTGAAAAAATATTGGGCTTCTAGCTGTGTGTGGGTCTTGTTCTATTAATCCATCTATACTGACCTCCATCAGGTTGCAAACTGAATATATTTTTTTCTGCATCTACCTCTGAAAAAATATTGGGCTTCTAGCTGTGTGTGGGTCTTGTTCTATTAATCCATCTATACTGACCTCCATCAGGTTGCAAACTGAATATAATTTTTTTCTGCATCTAGCTCTGAAAAAATATTTGGCCTTCTAGTAGTGTGTCGGACTTTCTCTATTAGTCCATCTATACTGACCTCCATCAGGTTGCAAATTAAAAATAATTTTTATCTGCATCTACAGTACCTCTGAAAAAATATTTGGGCTTCTAGCTGTGTGGGGGACTTGTTGTATTAGTCCATCTATACTGACCTCCATCAGGTTGCAAACTGAATATATTTTTTTCTGCATCTACCTCTGAAAAAATATTGGGCTTCTAGCTGTGTGTGGGTCTTGTTCTATTAATCCATCTATACTGACCTCCATCAGGTTGCATACTGAATATAATTTTTTTCTGCATCTAGCTCTGAAAAAATATTGGGCTTCTAGCTGTGTGTGGGTCTTGTTCTATTAATCCATCTATACTGACCTCCATCAGGTTGCAAACTGAATATAATTTTTTTTTTCTGCATCTAGCTCTGAAAAAATATTTGGCCTTCTAGTAGTGTGTCGGACTTTCTCTATTAGTCCATCTATACTGACCTCCATCAGGTTGCAAATTAAAAATAATTTTTATCTGCATCTACAGTACCTCTGAAAAAATATTTGGGCTTCTAGCTGTGTGTGGGACTTGTTGTATTAGTCCATCTATACTGACCTCCATCAGGTTGCAAACTGAATATATTTTTTTCTGCATCTACCTCTGAAAAAATATTGGGCTTCTAGCAGTGTGTGGGTCTTGTTCTATTAATCCATCTATACTGACCTCCATCAGGTTGCATACTGAATATAATTTTTTTCTGCATCTAGCTCTGAAAAAATATTGGGCTTCTAGCTCTGTGTGGGACTTGTTCTATTAGTCCACCTATACTGACCTCCATCAGGTTGCAAACTGAATATAATTTTTTTCTGCATCTAGCTCTGAAAAAATATTTGGCCTTCTAGTAGTGTGTCGGACTTTCTCTATTAGTCCATCTATACTGACCTCCATCAGGTTGCAAATTAAAAATAATTTTTATCTGCATCTACAGTACCTCTGAAAAAATATTTGGGCTTCTAGTAGTGTGTCGGACTTTCTCTATTAGTCCATCTATACTGACCTCCATCAGGTTGCAAATTAAAAATAATTTTTATCTGCATCTACAGTACCTCTGAAAAAATATTTGGGCTTCTAGCAGTGTGTGGGACTTGGTCTATTAGTCCATCTATACTGACCTCCATCAGGTTGCAAATTCAAAATAATTTTTTTCTGCATCTCACCCAGCCAATAGTTTTGGCCTAATACCACAGTTTGGCCACTCAGCTCTGCTCGGTTACCATCCATTGTTTTTTTGTGCAAACAACTCCAGAGTTGTGAATTAGTTAACCACCAAAATGAGTGGAAAAAGGCCTGCTGCTGGTGGAAAGGGGAATAGGCGTGTTGGGAAGGGGAAAAAAGGTTGTGTCCGTGGGGTAGGTGTTAAAGCAACAGTAACATCTGCAGAAGAAAGACCATCTTCCAGCCAAACTAAAATGTCTACTTCTTTTAGCGAACAATGTGATAAGATCCCTTTCTTACGGCCACGCCAATCGCTACAAATTCCAGATGAGGCACAAAAACAGCAGGTGCTTCAACGGATATCAAGTGCTCCTTTAAGTGGGCTCTCCTCCACATCAACTTCAACATCACAAATACTCCAGTCCTCAAAGGTGTCACCCAAATCGCACTTGCTTCCTCACAGCTCCCAAATCTCCAGCTGCCCGTCTGAGTATGAGGTAGAACAGATGGTTGAGTCTGCAGAGCTGTTTACTCATACTATAGCCTGGGAATCAGAGGTCGACTCCAGCGCTTCTGTGAATCCAGACGAGGAAATGATCTGCACTGATGCCCAGAATCTTTATGAGTCGGATCCAGGACCAGACGCAGAAGGTTCTGACCATAATGTAGACCCTCATTCCCAAACTGTAACTCCTGTTGGTGGAGACAATGAGGAAGACGATGATAAGACTCAAATACCTGATTGGAGCGACAACTTTAGTTTTTTGTCAGGGCAGGAACAGGTTGGCTCTGAGGACGACGGGTGTGATAACGCACAGGGTGATGATGATGAGGTCGGAGATCCCACTTACTGTCAACCCACAGTCAGCCAAGAGATGAGGTCAGCAGAGGAGGTGGAGGAAGATGCTAGTGACGACGAGGTCAGGTTGCGCCTTCCTGGACAGAGACGTAGTACTGGAAGCACGTCAACAACTGCATCCTCAAACACAACTCTGCCTCTCACCACAAGTCGTGGTGGCTCTTCAGGTCGCATGGGTGCTAAGCCTTGCATAGCCTGGGCATTTTTTCAGATCGATAAAGATGACCCAACTCGTGTTATCTGTAACATTTGTCAGCAAAAGCTAAGTAGAGGCCAAAAAATACATAGTTTGAGTACTTCATGCATGAACCGGCACATGGACATGAAGCATAAGTTGCAGTGGGAAGCTCAGTGTGCTACAATGCGGTCTAGCCGGCCGGGCCAACCACCGTCTGCCATATCTTGTGCATCCGCGGCCTCTTCATCCTCTGTGACTGGGGGGACAGCAGTCACACCTGTTTTGGGGCGCAGACCTGCCACCTCTTTACCCGCAACAGCCAGCGTGATTGGCAGGTCATCATTTTCTTTGGAGGTGGTAACACCAGCTGGTGTTGAGCGCTGTCCGACATCGATAGCACCACCTTTGGATCAAGGCAACCTAACATGTCCGCCTGCATCTTCCTCACAGACCGGCAGTTTGCCGGGGACACCCTTATCAACCCCGTCTAAGCACAATAGCCAGCCCTCGGTCCCTCAGATGTGGACAAGTAAAAGACCATTTCCTCCTAGCCATGAGAAAGCTAAGAGGTTGAATTTCACCATCTGCAAGCTCTTGGCTACAGAAATGCTGCCTTTCCGCCTGGTGGACACAGAGGATTTTCGAGACCTTATGTCCGTCGCAGTGCCCCAGTACCAGATGCCCAGTCGGCACTACTTCTCAAAGAAAGGTGTGCCTGCGCTACACCAGCATGTCGCACACAACATCACCGCTTCTTTGAGAAACTCTGTGTGTGACAGGGTGCATTTCACCACAGACACTTGGACGAGTAGGCATGGACAGGGGCGTTACATGTCGCTGACTGGGCACTGGGTAACTATGGTGACAGCAGGACAAGGGGCTGCTGTCCAAGTCTTGCCGTCCCCACGAGTTGTGCGTCAATCCTCTTTATGTCAAAGTTCCTCCACTGCTTCTGCCTCCTCAACCTCCTCTCGGTCTTCCACCTGCACCCAAAACCTGTCTGGTCATGCCACAAGCTTTCTAACTGCGCAGAAGGGATCCTGCACACCTCCTTACTATGCTGGCAGTAGGGCTCAACGTCATCAGGCGGTTTTTACATTGAAATGTCTGGGAAATGTGAGTCACACAGCTGAGGAGTTGTGGTCAGCTCTGGAGAACCAATTTCATGAATGGTTGTCTCCACTGGACCTGAAACCAGGGAAGGCCGTGTGCGAAAATGCTGCAAACCTGGGTGCGGCCCTTCGCCGGGGCAATGTCACACACGTGCCTTGTATGGCTCACGTGTTGAACCTGGTTGTCCAGCAATTTTTAGCCCACTATCCCAGACTAGATGGCCTTCTGCAGAGGGCACGGTCGCTGTGTGCTCACTTCCGCCGTTCGCATCCCGCAGCTCAGCGACTTACATCTCTACAGAAGTCGTTGGGCCTGCCACTTCACTGGCTAAAATGCGATGTGCCTACCCGGTGGAATTCAACTCTGCACATGTTGCAGCGACTGTGGCAGCACCGACAAGCCCTAGTGCAATACGTTCTGACGTATAGCCTGGGCCAACGAGATTCAGAGGTGGGGCAAATCACGCTGGAGGAGTGGTCTCAGATCAGGGACCTATGCACCCTTCTGCACAGTTTTGAAATGGCGACGAAGATGTTTAGTGCTGACGATGCCATTATCAGCATGACTATTCCGGTGATTTACATGCTGGAGCACATGTTAAACAGAATTCGGAGTCAGGTGGTGGCACAAGAGGAGGTGGAGGAAGTAGAGGAGGAGGAGTTGTATGCGGAAGGGCTAACATCTGCAAGGTCCAGACGGTCGGCAGCACCAAGGCGGCAGGCATGTGAGGGTGGGGGAGATGGTTTTACCAGGGCGCATGGTAGCAGCCAAACTAGTGAGGAAGGTGCAGGAGCCCAGGAAGTAGTGGAGGACGAACTGATGGAAGACTCATCAGATGAGGGAGACCTTGATCACATTTCTGTTGTGCGAGGTTGGGGGGAGAGGACAGAGGAAGGAAGCATGATTGTTACCTCGCCACCAACACAACAGGGACTTGGTGCTCCTGGATGCGCAACACACATGAGTGCCTTCTTGCTGCACTACCTGCAACATGACCCTCGAATTGTGAGAATTAGAAATAATCCTGACTACTGGGTTGCCACACTGTTAGATCCCGGGTACAAAAGTAAATTTGCAGAAATTATTCCTGCCATAGAAAGGGATGCACGCATGCAGGAGTATCAGCAGAGACTGTTGCAGAATCTTACATGTGCTTTTCCACAAAACACCAGTGGTGCACATAGTGAATCTCACAGTTCCAACTTGCCAACCGTGGGACCGTCAAGTGTTCAGCACTCAAACCGTAACAGAACCACAGTATCTGGTGGTAACATCAATTTTGCGGAATCATTTCACCACTTTTTTAGCCCATCCTTTGCAAGGCCACAGGAGACAAGAAGTCTGACACATAGTCAACGCCTAGAGACGATGGTACAGGAGTATCTCCAAGTAAACATTGAAGCCACGACTGTGTCACTGGACCCTTGCTCTTTTTGGGCTTCCAATCTGGATAAATGGCCGGAGCTAGCCACTTACGCCTTGGAGATCTTGTCATGCCCCGCAGCCAGCGTTCTGTCTGAACGTGTGTTCAGCGCTGCTGGTGGTGTGCTGACAGATAAGCGCACGCGGCTCTCCACTGATAATGTAGACAGACTCACGTTCATAAAGATGAACAAATCATGGATCCGAAACGACTTTTCTACCCCTGTGTCATCCTGGGGAGAGTAAAAGCTTGATGATTGGTTAAAATCACCCTACCAACCGTTTTAAGCTTTCAAATTACTAATCATGTTTATCTGTATCTTGACTGGAAAATAATTTGGGCTTTGTAGCAGTGTGCAGCACTGATCCTATTAGGCCATCTATAATAAGCTCCACCAGATTTAAAATTAAAAATAATTTTTAGCTGCATCTAGCCCGGAAAATAATTTTGGGGCTCCGAGATGCGCAAGACACATAAGTGCCTTTTTGCTGCACTACCTGCAGCATGACCCTCATATTGTCAGAATTCGAAGTAATCATGACTACTGGGTTGCCACACTCTTAGATCCCCCAAACTTTTCGATCAACCTTTTCATTTTAATAAAGACCAAAAAAATGGTCATTTTTGAAATTATAAGCATTAGCAGGTTGTTAGAAACTGAAATCAAACAGTTTTCAACTCAAAACTTTATTCTAGGTGATGTTACATTTTCACATAGGACCCCTTGTTCGAAAGGAGCTTCTGAACTCTCTCGTCCATTGAATTTGTCAGGTTTTGGATGGTTTCTGCTTCAATTGTTTTGCATGAGGACAGAATACCCTCCCAGAGCTGTTGCTTAGATGTGAACTGCCTCCCGCCATCATAGACACTCCTTTTAATGATGCTCCAAAGGTTCTGAATGGGGTAGAGGTCAGGGGAGCATGGGGGTCACACCATAAGTTTGTCCCCTTTTATGCCCATATCAGCCAGAGATGCAGATGTTTTA
The DNA here is from genome assembly GCF_046119375.1 of Phyllobates terribilis. Taxonomy (NCBI): domain Eukaryota; kingdom Metazoa; phylum Chordata; class Amphibia; order Anura; family Dendrobatidae; genus Phyllobates; species Phyllobates terribilis. The sequence continues at coordinate 1,820,809 of NW_027362957.1, forward strand.
TGTGCAGCATGAGATGGTGCATTATCATGCAGAAAAATGATCTTGCTGTGAAATACACGGTTCTTCTTCTTGAACCATGGCAGGAAGTGCTGTTTGAGAAAATCCACATACATTATGGAGTTCATCTTTAGCGCCTTCAGGGATCCTAAAGGGGCCGACAATCTCTCTCCCCATGATTCCAGCCCAAAACATTACTCCACCTCCTCCTTGTTGGCGCTGTAGCCGTGTTTGCGTGGGGTGTCCATCAACCAGCCATCCTCCACTCCATCCATCTGGACCATCGAGCGCTGCACGGCACTCATCCGTGAACAAAACAGTTTTGAAATCAGTCTTCATGTAATGTTTGGCCCACTGGAGCCGTTTCTGCTTGTGTGAAGTGGATAGAGGAGGTCGACAGGATGGCGTATGCACAGCTGCAAACCTCTGAAGGACCCTGCATCTTGTTGTTCGGGGGACGTTGGAGGCACAAGCAGCTTCAAAAACTTGTCTGCTGCTATGACAAGGCTTTTTTGCCACTGCTCTTTCAACCTGACGTAATTGCCTGTAGGAAAGAGTCCTCAATTTGCCCTTATCAGCACGCACACGTGTGTACTGTGAATCAGCTACATACTTCTTGATTGCCAAGACACTTCATCCTGATCATCGCACAATGTTGATTGTAGTCATGCCTTGACCTAAACACTCCACAATTTGTTGCTTCTCAGCAGCCGACACATCCTTTTTCTTTCCCATTTTGGCAGAAAATGTAGGCTGCTTAATAATGTGAGAGAGCCTTCTTAAGTAGTCTTGCCTTTCATTGGACACACCTGCCAAACTAATTAGCACAGGTGTCTGCAATTGCTTACAGTGATATAAAGAGCCCTGACACACATCACCATCAATGAGTTTAACTGACAAACAAACAAATTCTTCCCTTATCACTCCTAAACACTTTTTGCATAATAATTTGGAACACAGTGCACATGTGCTTTTCCACAAAACACCAGCGGTTCACGTAGTGAATCTTACAGTTCTAACTTGCCAACCGTGGTCTGTATGGAATTGTTCAATAAAGGGCCCAAAATTAAGATAACATAGATGGGAGAGGTCTCTATGAATAGGAATTCCTAAGTATTTGATACCCTGTGAGGGCCAGGCAAAGGGAAAGTTGGACTGGATGGAATCCTATATGGATTTAGGGAGGGAGACATCGAGGGCCTCAGACTTCGCTGCATTGATTTTAAAATTTTACCATGTAACAAAGTGATCTATTTCAGCCATAACAGCAGGGATGGATATATGTGATTGAGTGATATATACTAGGACATCATCAGCAAATAGAGAGCACTTGTACTCGGTGCCTCCCACCTCAATCCACCTAATATTGGGGTTATGGCGAATTGATGAGAGCAGGTGCTCCGTCACTAGGATGTATAAGAGAGGGGACAGAGGACATCCCTGCCTTGTCCCATTGGTGATTGTGAAAGGTGATGAAAATGTTCTGACGCACCCCCTGGGCCTTGGGACACCCGGAGCCGGACCCTTTTTGGTGGATGCTGGTGGTTGTAGTCTTCGTGGCGGCGACCCGGTTCCGTGGCTCAGGGCGGTCAAACCAGTGGCGGAACTATTTATGTGGTTTTGATGTTTAAATGTCCGACTACGCCACCCGTGGATTGCGGTCAGAGTGAACCGCCGCTACAGGGCAGACCGCTGAGGCTGGTGTTGTGGGTGCAGCAGAGCGTAGCATAACTCCCCACGGGAGGAGTATAGCCTCAGGGCAGTGTATGCGGAGGATGGGGGTGATGGTGCAGGGCAGCAGCAGTAATGACACGGAGTCAGTGATGCAGTCCAGGGCCTTTACTCACAGTTCTTATTATCCAGACCACGTCTGCAGGTAACGGCTGCCCACGTCGTACTGTGCTCACCAGGTGAGGGGCTCAGACAACTCCCAGATAACTTTGGAGCACTTCACAGGACCCCCTTTGTGTGTCCTTTGTCTGGCCTTTCTTACCAACACTTCTGTCCGGCTGCCTCGGGCCTCCTCTTGGTAAACTTGACGCCAGTTTCCCTGACCCTATGTGGTGCCTTCCTAGCGGGTGTAGCGAGGGGCTGCGCCACATAAAATGTCAGAGCCTCCGGTTTCTAGCTGAGGGTCGTTTCCTGCCTCCACTAGTTCGGGGACCGGTCTCCCCCTTTGGCCTGACCCCTCCACGCAGGTGGATTCGGGCGTGCGGTGGTGACTCGCCCGTCCGCACCCCTGGGATCCCTTCATTCCTCGTTCCTGGAGCCTTCTCCGCTCCTCTTCCTTCCTTCTCCCTCTTCCAGGCCTGGGCCTCTGTTACTAGGCCCGCCTCCGGAGCAGAGCTCATGCAGAGCCCCTGCTCCCTGCCACTTCTGCTCAGACTTCTCTGCACTGAACTAAGATGGTGCCCACCTTTTATACTCCCTTCTCAATGCACCCAGGAACTGCTTCCTCCCTGCTCCTGCACTACAGGGTTCCCCTTCCTCAGTGTTCCCTCCCCCCACTCCAGCCAGGGACAGGGACTGTCGTGCCCATCTCAGGGGCATATTGGTCGCCCTGCCCCACGGCAATGTGGTGTAATGCATGCAGGTGTTGGGTCCTGATCCACACTCCATCCTTACCTGAGAGTGAGATATCACACCTCTGGGTGAGGTGCAATACGTCTGTAGCAACCGAGCCCTCAGGGTGCTACAGTTCCATTTATCTTCAGCCTAGGTGACGTATTGCGATACAGGGCCGTGATTTTGGCTATAAAAGGGTCCCCTAGACCCCTACCCCAAGCTTTTTAAGAGAATCATATATGGCGTGCCAGGAGACTCTATGGAATGCTTTCTCAGCATCCAACGAGAGTATCTAATTACAAATTTTTAACTGCATCTAGCCCAGGAAATACTTTGTGCCTAGTAGCAGTGTCTGCTAGTCAGCGGATTATCCCGGCTGTTAAGCAAGCTACACCACCTGTAGTTTAGACACTTAATTTTTTCAAAGGAAATGCTTCGGGACCATGGGATACTTAGTGAAGAGCATCAGGAGGCACCCCAAGGCATAGGGGCTGGGACTGGCAGTAGGATGCCTTGCGGTGGACAGCCGAGCTCGATCCTTATAAAAGCTTTTTAACTGCAGCAGCTTTAGTGGACGCTACTGGAGCTGGAATTACCGCGGCTGCTGGCATGAGACTTGCCCTCCAATAGATCCTTGTAAATGGATTTAAAGTGTATTCATTCAAATTAGAGAGACAATTTAAATTAAAAAGCTTAGAGCTGCCTCCACCACAGGGGGGCTCGCTCGACCCACCAGCGGACAGGCACCAGTATTGGGAGAGGGGGGCTGGCCGTCAGGGTTCACCGCGGCTCTGGCACAAACCCGGCGACACGGAGGTGGCACGGGCAGGAGCGGACTGGCCGTGTCGGCTTCTCACTTTTTGGATTTTAGAAGGGCATGACATGCCTATATCTGTGTCTCCCCCTCCTTTTACTCCTCCACCTCTTTTCTTTTCGCATGACTATATGTACTTGTCACTTTTCCATGTGTTAGTTATGTCTTCTGAGCAGTTTGTCAGCTTTTGGACACCTTTGAAGGTGTTTTCTATGTGTTTCTATGTGTTTTTGTTTGCCTGCCATTGGTTTTAACGGTGTTCGAAGGTGTTCGACGAACAGTTCGACGAACAGTTCGGCGAACACACGGGTGTTCGACGAACCGAACGGAACTCGAACACTACGGGGGTGGCTCAACACTACTGTTAAGCAGTTGTCTTTTGTGTATGGCATTGTCTGTTAAGCAGTTGTCTTTGGTGTATGGCATTGCCTGTTAATCAGTTGTCTTTGGTGTATGGCATTGTCTGTTAAGCAGTTGTCTTTGGTGTATGGCATTGCCTGTTAAGCAGTTGTCTTTGGTGTATGGCATTGCCTGTTAAGCAGTTGTCTTTGGTGTATGGCATTGTCTGTTAAGCAGTTGTCTTTAGTGTATGTCATTGCCTGTTAAGCAGTTGTCTTTGGTGTATGGCATTGTCTGTTAAGAACTTGTCTTTAGTCTATGGCAGTGTATGTTAAGCAGTGGTCTTTGGTGTACGGCGTTGACTGTTAAACAGTTTTCTTTGGTGTATGGTGTTGTATGTTAAGCAGTTGTCTTTGGTGTATGGCATTCCCTGTTAAGCAGTTGTCTTTAGTGTATGGCATTGCCTATTAAGCAGTTATCTTTGGTGTATGGCATTGCCTATTAAGCAGTTGTCTTTAGTGTATGGCATTGCCTGTTAACCAGTTGTCTTTGGTGTATGGCATTGTCTGTTAAGCAGTTGTCTTTAGTTTATGACATTGTCTGTTAAGCAGTTGTCTTTAGTGTATGGCGTTGTCTGTTAAGCAGTTGTCTTTGGTGTATGGCATTGCCTGTTAAGCAGTTGTCTTTGGTGTATGGCATTGTCTGTTAAGCAGTTGTCTTTAGTGTATGGCATTGCCTGTTAAGCAGTTGTCTTTGGTGTATGGCGTTGTCTGTTAAGCAGTTGTCTTTGGTGTATGGCATTGTCTGTTAAGCAGTTGTCTTTGGTGTATGGCGTTGTCTGTTAAGCAGTTGTCTTTGGTGTATGGCATTGCCTGTTAAGCAGTTGTCTTTGGTGTATGGCGTTGTCTGTTAAGCAGTTGTCTGTGGTGTATGGCATTGTCTGTTAAGCAGTTGTCTTTAGTGTATGGCGTTGTCTGTTAAGCAGTTGTCTTTGGTGTATGGCATTGCCTGTTAAGCAGTTGTCTTTGGTGTATGGTGTTGTCTGTTAAGCAGTTGTCTTTGGTGTATGGCATTGTCTTTTAAGCAGTTGTCTTTAGTGTATGGCATTGTATGTTAAGCAGTTGTCTTTAGTGTATGGCACTGTCTGTTAAGCAGTTGTCTTTGGTGTATGGCATTGTCTGTTAAGCAGTTGTCTTTGGTGTATGGCATTGTCTTTTAAGCAGTTGTCTTAGGTGTATTGCATTGCCTGTAAAGCAGTTGTCTTTGGTGTATGGCATTTTCTGTTAAGCAGTTGTCTTTAGTGTATGGCAGTGTCTGTTAAGCAGTGGTCTTTGGTGTTTGGCATTGTCTGTTGAGCAGTTGTCTTCAGTGTATGGCATTGCCTGTTAAGCAGTTGTCTTTAGTGTATGTCATTGCCTGTTAAGCAGTTGTCTTTGGTGTATGGCATTGATGGTTAAGCAGTTGTCATTGGTGTATGGCGTTGCCTGATAAGCAGTTGTCTTTGGTGTATGGCAGTGTCTGTTAAGCAGTTGTCTTTGCTGTATGGCATTGTCTGTTAAGCAGTTGTCTTTGGTGTATGGCATTGTCTGTTAAGCAGTTGTCATTGGTGTATGGCGTTGCCTGATAAGCAGTTGTCTTTGGTGTATGGCAGTGTCTGTTAAGCAGTTGTCTTTGCTGTATGGCATTGTCTGTTAAGCAGTTGTCTTTGGTGTATGGCATTGCCTGTTAAGTAGTTGTCTTTGGTGTATGGCATTGCCTGTTAAGCAGTTGTCTTTGGTGTATGGCATTGTCTGTTAAGCAGTTGTCTTTGGTGTATGGCATTGCCTGTTAAGAACTTGCCTTTAGTCTATGGCAGTGTATGTTAAGCAGTGGTCTTTGGTGTACGGCGTTGACTGTTAAACAGTTTTCTTTGGTGTATGGCATTCCCTGTTAAGCAGTTGTCTTTAGTGTATGGGATTGTCTGTTAAGCAGTTGTCTTTGGTGTATGGCATTGCCTGTTAAGCAGTTGTCTTTGGTGTATGGCATTGTCTGTTAAGCAGTTGTCTTTAGTGTATGGCAGTGTCTGTTAAGCAGTGGTCTTTGGTGTTTGGCATTGTCTGTTGAGCAGTTGTCTTCAGTGTATGGCATTGCCTGTTAAGCAGTTGTCTTTAGTGTATGTCATTGCCTGTTAAGAACTTGTCTTTAGTCTATGGCAGTGTATGTTAAGCAGTGGTCTTTGGTGTACGGCGTTGACTGTTAAACAGTTTTCTTTGGTGTATGGCATTCCCTGTTAAGCAGTTGTCTTTAGTGTATGGCATTGCCTGTTAAGAACTTGTCTTTAGTCTATGGCAGTGTATGTTAAGCAGTGGTCTTTGGTGTACGGCGTTGACTGTTAAACAGTTTTCTTTGGTGTATGGCATTCCCTGTTAAGAAGTTGTCTTTAGTGTATGGCATTGTCTGTTAAGCAGTTGTCTTTGGTGTATGGCATTGCCTGTTAAGCAGTTGTCTTTGGTGTATGGCATTGTCTGTTGAGCAGTTGTCTTTAGTGTATGGCATTGCCTGTTAAGCAGTTGTCTTTGGTGTATTGCATTGCCTGTTAAGCAGTTGTCTTTGGTGTATGGCATTGTCTGTTAAGAACTTGTCTTTAGTCTATGACAGTGTATGTTAAGCAGTTGTCTTTGTTGTGTGGCACTGTCTGCTAAGCAGTTGTCATTGGTGTATGGCGTTGCCTGTTAAGCAGTTGTCTTTGGTGTATGGCATTGTCTGTTAAGCAGTTGTCTTTGGTTTATGGTGTTGCCTGTTAAGCAGTTTTCTTTGGTGTATGGCGTTGCCTGTTAAGCAGTTGTCTTTGGTGTATGGCATTGTAAGTTAAGCAGTTGTCTTTGGTTTATGGTGTTGCCTGTTAAGCAGTTGTCTTTAGTGTATGGCATTGCCTGTTAAGCAGTTGTCTTTGGTGTATGGCAGTGTCTGTTAAGCAGTTGTCTTTGGTGTATGGCATTGTCTGTTAAGCAGTTGTCTTTGGTGTATGGCGTTGTCTGTTAAGCAGTTGTCTTTGGTGTATGGCGTTGTCTGTTAAGCAGTTGTCTTTGGTGTATGGCATTGCCTGTTAAGCAGTTGTCTTTGGTATATGGCTTATTCTGTTAAGCAGTTGTCTTTGGTCTATTGCATTGCCTGTTAAGCTGTTGTCTTCGGTGTATGACATTGCCTGTTAAGCAGTTGTCTTTGGTGTATGGCATTGCCTGTTAAGAAGTTGTCTTTGGTGTATGGCATTGCCTGTTTAGCACTTTTCTTTGGTGTATGGCAGTGTCTGTTAAGCAGTTGTCTTTGGTGTATGGCGTTGTCTGTTAAGCAGTTGTCTTTGGTGTATGGCATTGCCTGTTAAGCAGTTGTCTTTGGTATATGTCTTTTTCTGTTAAGCAGTTGTCTTTGGTCTATTGCATTGCCTGTTAAGCAGTTGTCTTCGGTGTATGACATTGCCTGTTAAGCAGCTGTCTTTGGTGTAAAGCGTTGTCTGTTAAGCAGTTGTCTTTGGTGTATGGCATTGCCTGTTAAGCAGTTGTCTTTGGTGTATGGCATTGTCTGTTAAGCAGTTGTCTTTGGTGTATGACATTGCCTGTTAAACAGTTGTCTTTGGTGTAAGGCGTTGTCTGTTAAGCAGTTGTCTTTGGTGTTTGGCATTGTCTGTTAAGCAGTTGTCTTTGGTGTATGGCATTGCCTCTTAAGCAGTTGTCTTTGGTGTATGGCATTGCCTGTTAAGTAGTAGTCTTTGGTGTATGGCATTGCCTCTTAAGCAGTTGTCTTTGGTGTATGGCATTGTCTGTTAAGCAGTTGTCTTTGGTGTATGGCATTGCCTGTTAAGCAGTTGTCTTTGGTGTATGGCATTGCCTGTTAAGCAGTTGTCTTTGGTGTATGGCATTGTCTGTTAAGCAGTTGTCTTTGGTGTATGGCATTGTCTGTTAAGCAGTTGTCTTTGGTGTACAGCATTGCCTGTTAAGCAGTTGTCTTTGGTGTATGCTGTTGCCTGTTAAGCAGTTTTCTTTGGTGTATGGCATTGTCTGTTAAGCAGTTGTCTTTGGTGTATGGCATTGCCTGTCAAGCAGTTGTCTTTGGTGTATGGCATTGCCTGTTAAGCAGTTGTCTTTGGTGTATGGCATTGTCTGTTAAGCAGTTGTGTTTGGTGTATGGCATTGCCTGTTAAGCAGTTGTCTTTGGTGTATGGCATTGTCTTTTAAGCAGTTGTCTTAGGTGTATTGCATTGCCTGTAAAGCAGTTGTCTTTGGTGTATGGCATTTTCTGTTAAGCAGTTGTCTTTAGTGTATGGCAGTGTCTGTTAAGCAGTGGTCTTTGGTGTTTGGCATTGTCTGTTGAGCAGTTGTCTTCAGTGTATGGCATTGCCTGTTAAGCAGTTGTCTTTAGTGTATGTCATTGCCTGTTAAGCAGTTGTCTTTGGTGTATGGCATTGATGGTTAAGCAGTTGTCATTGGTGTATGGCGTTGCCTGATAAGCAGTTGTCTTTGGTGTATGGCAGTGTCTGTTAAGCAGTTGTCTTTGCTGTATGGCATTGTCTGTTAAGCAGTTGTCTTTGGTGTATGGCATTGTCTGTTAAGCAGTTGTCATTGATGTATGGCGTTGCCTGATAAGCAGTTGTCTTTGGTGTATGGCAGTGTCTGTTAAGCAGTTGTCTTTGCTGTATGGCATTGTCTGTTAAGCAGTTGTCTTTGGTGTATGGCATTGCCTGTTAAGCAGTTGTCTTTGGTGTATGGCATTGCCTGTTAAGCAGTTGTCTTTGGTGTATGGCATTGTCTGTTAAGCAGTTGTCTTTGGTGTATGGCATTGCCTGTTAAGAACTTGTCTTTAGTCTATGGCAGTGTATGTTAAGCAGTGGTCTTTGGTGTACGGCGTTGACTGTTAAACAGTTTTCTTTGGTGTATGGCATTCCCTGTTAAGCAGTTGTCTTTAGTGTATGGCAGTGTCTGTTAAGCAGTGGTCTTTGGTGTTTGGCATTGTCTGTTGAGCAGTTGTCTTCAGTGTATGGCATTGCCTGTTAAGCAGTTGTCTTTAGTGTATGTCATTGCCTGTTAAGAACTTGTCTTTAGTCTATGGCAGTGTATGTTAAGCAGTGGTCTTTGGTGTACGGCGTTGACTGTTAAACAGTTTTCTTTGGTGTATGGCATTCCCTGTTAAGCAGTTGTCTTTAGTGTATGGCATTGCCTGTTAAGAACTTGTCTTTAGTCTATGGCAGTGTATGTTAAGCAGTGGTCTTTGGTGTACGGCGTTGACTGTTAAACAGTTTTCTTTGGTGTATGGCATTCCCTGTTAAGAAGTTGTCTTTAGTGTATGGCATTGTCTGTTAAGCAGTTGTCTTTGGTGTATGGCATTGCCTGTTAAGCAGTTGTCTTTGGTGTATGGCATTGTCTGTTGAGCAGTTGTCTTTAGTGTATGGCATTGCCTGTTAAGCAGTTGTCTTTGGTGTATTGCATTGCCTGTTAAGCAGTTGTCTTTGGTGTATGGCATTGTCTGTTAAGAACTTGTCTTTAGTCTATGGCAGTGTATGTTAAGCAGTTGTCTTTGTTGTGTGGCACTGTCTGCTAAGCAGTTGTCATTGGTGTATGGCGTTGCCTGTTAAGCAGTTGTCTTTGGTGTATGGCATTGTCTGTTAAGCAGTTGTCTTTGGTTTATGGTGTTGCCTATTAAGCAGTTTTCTTTGGTGTATGGCGTTGCCTGTTAAGCAGTTGTCTTTGGTGTATGGCATTGTCTGTTAAGCAGTTGTCTTTGGTTTATGGTGTTGCCTGTTAAGCAGTTGTCTTTAGTGTATGGCATTGCCTGTTAAGCAGTTGTCTTTGGTGTATGGCATTGTCTGTTAAGCAGTTGTCTTTGGTGTATGGCATTGCCTGTCAAGCAGTTGTCTTTGGTGTATGGCATTGCCTGTTAAGCAGTTGTCTTTGGTGTATGGCATTGTCTGTTAAGCAGTTGTGTTTGGTGTATGGCATTGCCTGTTAAGCAGTTGTCTTTGGTGTATGGCATTGCCTGTTAAGCAGTTGTCTTTGGTATATGGCTTTTTCTGTTAAGCAGTTGTCTTTGGTGTATTGCATTGCCTGTTAAGCAGTTGTCTTCGGTGTATGACAATGCCTGTTAAGCAGTTGTCTTTGGTGTAAGGCGTTGTCTGTTAAGCAGTTGTCTTTGGTGTATGGAATTGTCTGTTAAGCAGTTGTCTTTGGTGTATAGCATTGCCTGTTAAGCAGTTGTCTTTGGTGTATGGCATTGCCTGTTAAGTAGTAGTCTTTGGTGTCTGGTAGTGTCTGTTAAGCAGTTGTCTCTGGTGTATGGCTTTTTCTGTTAAGCAGTTGTCTTTGGTCTATTGCATTGCCTGTTAAACAGCTGTCCTTGGTGTATGGCTTTTTCTGTTAAGCAGTTGTCTTTGGTCTATTGCATTGCCTGTTAAGCAGTTGTCTTTGGTGTAAGGCGTTGTCTGTTAAGCAGTTGTCTTTGGTGTTTGGCATTGTCTGTTAAGCAGTTGTCTTTGGTGTATGGCATTGCCTGTTAAGCAGTTGTCTTTGGTGTATGGCATTGCCTGTTAAGTAGTAGTCTTTGGTGTTTGGTAGTGTCTGTTAAGCAGTTGTCTTTGGTGTATAGCATTGCCTGTTAAGCAGTTGTCTTTGGTGTATGGTGTTGCCTGTTAAGCAGTTTTCTTTGGTGTATGGCATTGTCTGTTAAGAAGTTGTCTTTGGTGTATGGCATTGCCTGTTAAGCAGTTGTCTTTGGTGTATGGCATTGTCTGTTAAGCAGTTGTCTTTGGTGTATGGCATTGTATGTTAAGCAGTTGTCTTTGGTGTATGGCATTGCCTGTTAAGCAGTTGTCTTTGGTATATGGCATTGCCTGTTAAGCAGTTGTCTTTGGTGTATGGCATTGCCTGTTAAGAATTTGTCTTTGGTGTATGGCATTGCCTGTTTAGCAGTTGTCTTTGGTGTATGGTGTTGCCTGTTAAGCAGTTTTCTTTGGTGTATGGCATTGTCTGTTAAGCAGTTGTCTTTGGTGTATGGAATTGCCTGTCAAGCAGTTGTCTTTAGTGTATGGCATTGCCTGTTAAGCAGTTGTGTTTGGTGTATGGCATTGCCTGTTAAGCAGTTGTCTTTGGTGTATGGCATTGCATGTTAAGCAGTTGTCTTTGGTGTATGGCATTGTCTGTTAAGCAGTTGTCTTTGGTGTATGGCATTGTCTGTTAAGCAGTTGTCTTTGGTGTATGGCATTGCCTGTTAAGCAGTTGTCTTTGGTGAATGGTGTTGCCTGTTAAGCAGTTTTCTTTGGTGTATGGCCTTGCCTGTTAAGCAGTTGTCTTTGGTGTATGGTGTTGCCTGTTAAGCAGTTGTCTTTGGTGTATGGTGTTGCCTGTTAAGCAGTTGTCTTTGGTGTGTGGCATTGTCTGCTAAGCAGTTGTCTTTGGTGTATGGCGTTACCTGTTAAGCAGTTGTCTTTGGTGTATGGCAGTGTCTTTTAAGCAGTTGTCTTTGGTGTATGGTGTTGCCTGTTAAGCAGTTTTCTTTGGTGTATGGCATTGCCTGTTTAGCAGTTGTCTTTGGTGTATGGTGTTGCCTGTTAAGAAGTTTTCTTTGGTGTATGGTGTTGCCTGTTAAGCAGTTGTCTTTGGTGTATGACATTGTCTGTTAAGCAGTTGTCTTTGGTGTATGGCATTGCCTGTTAAGCAGTTGTCTTTAGTGTATGGCACTGCCTGTTAAGCAGTTGTCTTTTGTGTATGGCAGTGTCTGTTAAGCAGTTGTGTTTGGTGTATGGCAGTGTCTGTTAAGCAGTTGTCTTTGGTGTATGGCGTTGTCTTTTAAGCAATTGTCTTTGGTGTATGGCATTGCCTGTTAAGCAGTTGTCTTTGGTATATGTCTTTTTCTGTTAAGCAGTTGTCTTTCGTGTATGGCATTGTCTGCTAAGCAGTTGTCTTTGGTGTATGGCATTGTCTGTTAAGCAGTTGTCTTTGGTGTATGGCATTGTCAGTTAAGCAGTTGTGTTTGGTGTATGGCATTGTCTGTTGAGCAGTTGTCTTTGGTATATGGCATTACCTTTTAAGCAGTTATCTTTGGTGTATGGCATTGTCTGTTAAGCAGTTGTCTTTATTGTATGGCATTGCCTGTTAAGCAGCAGTCTTTGGTGTCTGGTAGTGTCTGTTAAGCAGTTGTCTTTGGTGTATGGCGTTGTCTGTTAAGCAGTTGTCTTTGGTGTATGGCATTGTCTGTTAAGCAGTTGTCTTTGGTGTATGGCATTACCTGTTAAGCAGTTGTCTTTGGTGTATGGCATTACCTGTTAAGCAGTTGTCTTTGGTGTATGGCAGTGTCTGTTAAGCAGTTGTCTTTGGTGTATGGCAGTGTCTATTAGGCAGTTGTCTTTGGTGTATGGCATTGTCTGTTATGCAGTTGTCTTTAGTGTATGGCATTGCCTGTTAAGCAGTTGTCTTTGGTGTATGGCATTGCCTGTTAAGCAGTTGTCTTTGGTGTACTGCATTGTCTGTTAAGCAGTTGTCTGTGGTGTATGGCATTGTCTGTTAAGCAGTTGTCTATGGTGTATGGCATTGCAGTTAAGCAGTTGTCTTTGGTGTATGGCGTTGTCTGTTAAGCAGTTGTCTTTGGTGTATGGCATTGCCTGTTAAGCAGTTGTCTTCGGTGTATGACATTGCCTGTTAAGCAGCTGTCTTTGGTGTAAGGCGTTGTCTGTTAAGCAGTTGTCTTTGGTGTATGGCATTGCCTGTTAAGCAGTTGTCTTTGGTGTATGACATTGCCTGTTAAACAGTTGTCTTTGGTGTAAGGCGTTGTCTGTTAAGCAGTTGTCTTTGGTGTTTGGCATTGTCTGTTAAGCAGTTGTCTTTGGTGTATGGCATTGTCTGTTAAGCAGTTGTCTTTGGTGTATGGCAGTGTCTGTTAAGCAGTTGTCTTTGGTGTATGGCATTGTCTGTTAAGCAGTTGTCTTTAGTGTATGGCATTGTCTGTTAAGCAGTTGTCTTTGGTGTATGGCATAGTCTGTTAAGCAGTTGTCTTTGGTGTATGGCATTGTCTGTTAAGCAGTTGTCTTTGGTGTATGGCATTGCCTCTTAAGCAGTTGTCTTTGGTGTATGGCATTGCCTGTTAAGTAGTAGTCTTTGGTGTCTGGTACTGTCTGTTAAGCAGTTGTCTTTGGTGTTTGGCATTGTCTGTTAAGCAGTTGTCTTTGGTGTATGGCATTGCCTGTTAAGCAGTTGTCTTTGGTGTATGGCATTGCCTGTTAAGTAGTAGTCTTTGGTGTTTGGTAGTGTCTGTTAAGCAGTTGTCTTTGGTGTATAGCATTGCCTGTTAAGCAGTTGTCTTTGGTGTATGGTGTTGCCTGTTAAGCAGTTTTCTTTGGTGTATGGCATTGTCTGTTAAGCAGTTGTCTTTGGTGTATGGCATTGCCTGTCAAGCAGTTGTCTTTTGTGTATGGCATTGCCTGTTAAGCAGTTGTCTTTGGTGTATGGCATTGTCTGTTAAGCAGTTGTCTTTGGTGTATGGCATTGTCTGTTAAGCAGTTGTCTTTGGTGTATGGCATTGCCTGTTAAGCAGTTGTCTTTGGTATATGGCATTGCCTGTTAAGCAGTTGTCTTTGGTGTATGGCATTGCCTGTTAAGAATTTGTCTTTGGTGTATGGCATTGCCTGTTTAGCAGTTGTCTTTGGTGTATGGTGTTGCATGTTAAGCAGTTTTCTTTGGTGTATGGCATTGTCTGTTAAGCAGTTGTCTTTGGTGTATGGCATTGCCTGTCAAGCAGTTGTCTTTAGTGTATGGCATTGCCTGTTAAGCAGTTGTGATTAGTGTATGGCATTGCCTGTTAAGCAGTTGTCTTTGGTGTATGGCATTGCATGTTAAGCAGTTGTCTTTGGTGTATGGCATTGTCTGTTAAGCAGTTGTCTTTGGTGTATGGCATTGTCTGTTAAGCAGTTGTCTTTGGTGTATGGCATTGCCTGTTAAGCAGTTGTCTTTAATGTATGTCATTGCCTGTTAAGCAGTTGTCTTTGGTGTGTGGCATTGTCTGCTAAGCAGTTGTCTTTGGTGTATGGCGTTACCTGTTAAGCAGTTGTCTTTGGTGTATGGCAGTGTCTGTTAAGCAGTTGTCTTGGGTGTATGGTGTTGCCTGTTAAGCAGTTTTCTTTGGTGTATGGCATTGCCTGTTAAGCAGTTGTCTTTGGTGTTGCCTGTTAAGCAGTTTTCTTTGGTGTATGGTGTTGCCTGTTAAGCAGTTGTCTTTGGTGTATGGCGTTGTCTGTTAAGCAGTTGTCTTTGGTGTATGGTGTTGCCTGTTAAGCAGTTTTCTTTGGTGTATGGCATTGCCTGTTAAGCAGTTGTCTTTGGTGTATGGTGTTGCCTGTTAAGCAGTTTTCTTTGGTGTATGGTGTTGCCTGTTAAGCAGTTGTCTTTGGTGTATGGTGTTGCCTGTTAAGCAGTTGTCTTTGGTGTATGGTGTTGCCTGTTAAGCAGTTGTCTTTGGTGTGTGGCATTGTCTGTTAAGCAGTTGTCTTTGGTGTATGGCGTTACCTGTTAAGCAGTTGTCTTTGGTGTATGGCAGTGTCTGTTAAGCAGTTGTCTTTGGTGTATGGTGTTGCCTGTTAAGCAGTTTTCTTTGGTGTATGGCATTGCCTGTTAAGCAGTTGTCTTTGGTGTATGGTGTTGCCTGTTAAGCAGTTTTCTTTGGTGTATGGTGTTGCCTGTTAAGCAGTTGTCTTTGGTGTATGGCAGTGTCTGTTAAGCAGTTGTCTTTGGTGTATGGCATTGCCTGTTAAGCAGTTGTCTTTGGTGTATGGTGTTGCCTGTTAAGCAGTTTTCTTTGGTGTATGGCATTGCCTGTTAAGCAGTTGTCTTTGGTGTATGGTGTTGCCTGTTAAGCAGTTGTCTTTGGTGTATGACAGTGTCTGTTAAGCAGTTGTCTTTGGTGTATGGTGTTGCCTGTTAAGCAGTTGTCTTTGGTGTATGGCAGTGTCTGTTAAGCAGTTGTCTTTGGTGTATGGTGTTGCCTGTTAAGCAGTTGTCTTTGGTGTATGGCGTTACCTGTTAAGCAGTTGTCTTTAGTGTATGGCGTTGTCTGTTAAGCAGTTGTCTTTGGTGTATGGCGTTGTCTGTTATGCAGTTGTCTTTAGTGCATGGCATTGCCTGTTAAGCAGTTGTCTTTGGTGTATGGCATTGTCTGTTAAGCAGTTGTCTTTGGTGCACGGCATTGCCTGTTAAGCAGTTGTCTTTGGTGTATGGCATTGTCTGTTAAGCAGTTGTCTTTGGTGTATGGTGTTGCCTGTTAAGCAGTTTTCTTTGGTGTATGGCATTGCCTGTTAAGCAGTTGTCTTTGGTGTATGGTGTTGCCTGTTAAGCAGTTGTCTTTGGTGTATGACAGTGTCTGTTAAGCAGTTGTCTTTGGTGTATGGTGTTGCCTGTTAAGCAGTTGTCTTTGGTGTATGGCAGTGTCTGTTAAGCAGTTGTCTTTGGTGTATGGTGTTGCCTGTTAAGCATTTGTCTTTGGTGTATGGCGTTACCTGTTAAGCAGTTGTCTTTAGTGTATGGCGTTGTCTGTTAAGCAGTTGTCTTTGGTGTATGGCGTTGTCTGTTATGCAGTTGTCTTTAGTGCATGGCATTGCCTGTTAAGCAGTTGTCTTTGGTGTATGGCATTGTCTGTTAAGCAGTTGTCTTTGGTGCACGGCATTGCCTGTTAAGCAGTTGTCTTTGGTGTATGGCATTGTCTGTTAAGCAGTTGTCTTTGGTGTATGGTGTTGCCTGTTAAGCAGTTGTCTTTGATGTATGGTGTTGCCTGTTAAGCAGTTGTCTTTGGTGTATGGCAGTGTCTGTTAAGCAGTTGTCTTTGGTGTATGGCATTGCCTGTCAAGCAGTTGTCTTTGGTGTATGGCATTGCCTGTTAAGCAGTTGTCTTTGGTGTATGGTGTTGCCTGTTAAGCAGTTGTCTTTGGTGTATGACAGTGTCTGTTAAGCAGTTGTCTTTGGTGTATGGTGTTGCCTGTTAAGCAGTTGTCTTTGGTGTATGGCAGTGTCTGTTAAGCAGTTGTCTTTGGTGTATGGTGTTGCCTGTTAAGCAGTTGTCTTTGGTGTATGGCGTTACCTGTTAAGCAGTTGTCTTTAGTGTATGGCGTTGTCTGTTAAGCAGTTGTCTTTGGTGTATGGCATTGTCTGTTATGCAGTTGTCTTTGGTGCATGGCATTGCCTGTTAAGCAGTTGTCTTTTGTGTATGGCAGTGTCTGTTAAGCAGTTGTCTTTGGTGTATGGCAGTGTCTGTTAAGCAGTTGTCTTTGGTGTATGGCGTTGTCTTTTACGCAATTGTCTTTGGTGTATGGCATTGCCTGTTAAGCAGTTGTCTTTGGTATATGTCTTTTTCTGTTAAGCAGTTGTCTTTCGTGTATGGCATTGTCTGCTAAGCAGTTGTCTTTGGTGTATGGCATTGTCTGTTAAGCAGTTGTCTTTGGTGTATGGCATTGTCAGTTAAGCAGTTGTGTTTGGTGTATGGCATTGTGTATTGAGCAGTTGTCTTTGGTGTATGGCATTACCTTTTAAGCAGTTATCTTTGGTGTATGGCATTGTCTGTTAAGCAGTTGTCTTTATTGTATGGCATTGCCTGTTAAGCAGCAGTCTTTGGTGTCTGGTAGTGTCTGTTAAGCAGTTGTCTTTGGTGTATGGCGTTGTCTGTTAAGCAGTTGTCTTTGGTGTATGGCATTGTCTGTTAAGCAGTTGTCTTTGGTGTATGGCATTACCTGTTAAGCAGTTGTATTTGGTGTATGGCATTGTCTGTTAAGCAGTTGTCTTTGGTGTATGGCAGTGTCTATTAGGCAGTTGTCTTTGGTGTATGGCATTGTCTGTTATGCAGTTGTCTTTAGTGTATGGCATTGCCTGTTAAGCAGTTGTCTTTGGTGTATGGCATTGTCTGTTAAGCAGTTGTCTTTGGTGTATGGCATTACCTGTTAAGCAGTTGTCTTTGGTGTATGGCAGTGTCTGTTAAGCAGTTGTCTTTGGTGTATGGCAGTGTCTATTAGGCAGTTGTCTTTGGTGTATGGCATTGTCTGTTAAGCAGTTGTCTTTGTTGTATGGCATTGCCTGTTAAGCAGTTGTCTTTGGTGTATGGCATTGCCTGTTAAGCAGTTGTCTTTGGTGTACTGCGTTGTCTGTTAAGCAGTTGTCTGTGGTGTATGGCATTGTCTGTTAAGCAATTGTCTATGGTGTATGGCATTGCCAGTTAAGCAGTTGTCTTTGGTGTATGGCGTTGTCTGTTAAGCAGTTGTCTTTGGTGTATGGCATTGCCTGTTAAGCAGTTGTCTTCGGTGTATGACATTGCCTGTTAAGCAGCTGTCTTTGGTGTAAGGCGTTGTCTGTTAAGCAGTTGTCTTTGGTGTATGGCATTGCCTGTTAAGCAGTTGTCTTTGGTGTATGACATTGCCTGTTAAACAGTTGTCTTTGGTGTAAGGCGTTGTCTGTTAAGCAGTTGTCTTTGGTGTATGGCATTGTCTGTTAAGCAGTTGTCTTTAGTGTATGGCGTTGTCTGTTAAGCAGTTGTCTTTGGTGTATGGCGTTGTCTGTTAAGCAGTTGTCTTTGGTGTATGGCATTGCCTGTTAAGCAGTTGTCTTTGGTGTATGGCGTTGTCTGTTAAGCAGTTGTCTGTGGTGTATGGCATTGCCTGTTAAGTAGTAGTCTTTGGTGTTTGGTAGTGTCTGTTAAGCAGTTGTCTTTGGTGTATAGCATTGCCTGTTAAGCAGTTGTCTTTGGTGTATGGTGTTGCCTGTTAAGCAGTTTTCTTTGGTGTATGGCATTGTCTGTTAAGAAGTTGTCTTTGGTGTATGGCATTGCCTGTTAAGCAGTTGTCTTTGGTGTATGGCATTGTCTGTTAAGCAGTTGTCTTTGGTGTATGGCATTGTATGTTAAGCAGTTGTCTTTGGTGTATGGCATTGCCTGTTAAGCAGTTGTCTTTGGTATATGGCATTGCCTGTTAAGCAGTTGTCTTTGGTGTATGGCATTGCCTGTTAAGAATTTGTCTTTGGTGTATGGCATTGCCTGTTTAGCAGTTGTCTTTGGTGTATGGTGTTGCCTGTTAAGCAGTTTTCTTTGGTGTATGGCATTGTCTGTTAAGCAGTTGTCTTTGGTGTATGGCATTGCCTGTCAAGCAGTTGTCTTTAGTGTATGGCATTGCCTGTTAAGCAGTTGTGTTTGGTGTATGGCATTGCCTGTTAAGCAGTTGTCTTTGGTGTATGGCATTGCATGTTAAGCAGTTGTCTTTGGTGTATGGCATTGTCTGTTAAGCAGTTGTCTTTGGTGTATGGCATTGTCTGTTAAGCAGTTGTCTTTGGTGTATGGCATTGCCTGTTAAGCAGTTGTCTTTGGTGTATGGTGTTGCCTGTTAAGCAGTTGTCTTTGGTGTATGGTGTTGCCTGTTAAGCAGTTGTCTTTGGTGTGTGGCATTGTCTGCTAAGCAGTTGTCTTTGGTGTATGGCGTTACCTGTTAAGCAGTTGTCTTTGGTGTATGGCAGTGTCTGTTAAGCAGTTGTCTTTGGTGTATGGTGTTGCCTGTTAAGCAGTTTTCTTTGGTGTATGGCATTGCCTGTTAAGCAGTTGTCTTTGGTGTATGGTGTTGCCTGTTAAGCAGTTTTCTTTGGTGTATGGTGTTGCCTGTTAAGCAGTTGTCTTTGGTGTATGACATTGTCTGTTAAGCAGTTGTTTTTAGTGTATGGCACTGCCTGTTAAGCAGTTGTCTTTTGTGTATGGCAGTGTCTGTTAAGCAGTTGTCTTTGGTGTATGGCATTGTCTGTTAAGCAGTTGTCTTTGGTGTATGGCATTGCCTGTTAAGCAGTTGTCTTTAGTGTATGGCACTGCCTGTTAAGCAGTTGTCTTTTGTGTATGGCAGTGTCTGTTAAGCAGTTGTCTTTGGTGTATGGCAGTGTCTGTTAAGCAGTTGTCTTTGGTGTATGGCGTTGTCTTTTAAGCAATTGTCTTTGGTGTATGGCATTGCCTGTTAAGCAGTTGTCTTTGGTGTATGGCGTTGTCTGTTAAGCAGTTGTCTTTGGTGTATGGCATTGCCTGTTAAGCAGTTGTCTTTGGTATATGTCTTTTTCTGTTAAGCAGTTGTCTTTCGTGTATGGCATTGTCTGCTAAGCAGTTGTCTTTGGTGTATGGCATTGTCTGTTAAGCAGTTGTCTTTGGTGTATGGCATTGTCAGTTAAGCAGTTGTCTTTGGTGTATGGCATTGTCAGTTAAGCAGTTGTGTTTGGTGTATGGCATTGTCTGTTGAGCAGTTGTCTTTGGTATATGGCATTACCTTTTAAGCAATTATCTTTGGTGTATGGCATTGTCTGTTAAGCAGTTGTCTTTATTGTATGGCATTGCCTGTTAAGCAGTTGTCTTTGGTGTCTGGTAGTGTCTGTTAAGCAGTTGTCTTTGGTGTATGGCGTTGTCTGTTAAGCAGTTGTCTGTGGTGTATGGCATTACCTGTTAAGCAGTTGTCTTTGGTGTATGGCATTACCTGTTAAGCAGTTGTCTTTGGTGTATGGCAGTGTCTGTTAAGCAGTTGTCTTTGGTGTATGGCAGTGTCTATTAGGCAGTTGTCTTTGGTGTATGGCATTGTCTGTTATGCAGTTGTCTTTAGTGTATGGCATTGCCTGTTAAGCAGTTGTCTTTGGTGTATGGCATTGCCTGTTAAGCAGTTGTCTTTGGTGTACTGCGTTGTCTGTTAAGCAGTTGTCTGTGGTGTATGGCATTGTCTGTTAAGCAGTTGTCTATGGTGTATGGCATTGCCAGTTAAGCAGTTGTCTTTGGTGTATGGCGTTGTCTGTTAAGCAGTTGTCTTTGGTGTATGGCATTACCTGTTAAGCAGTTGTCTTTGGTGTATGGCAGTGTCTGTTAAGCAGTTGTCTTTAGTGTATGGCAGTGTCTATTAGGCAGTTGTCTTTGGTGTATGGCATTGTCTGTTATGCAGTTGTCTTTAGTGTATGGCATTGCCTGTTAAGCAGTTGTCTTTGGTGTATGGCATTGCCTGTTAAGCAGTTGTCTTTGGTGTACTGCGTTGTCTGTTAAGCAGTTGTCTGTGGTGTATGGCATTGTCTGTTAAGCAGTTGTCTATGGTGTATGGCATTGCCAGTTAAGCAGTTGTCTTTGGTGTATGGCGTTGTCTGTTAAGCAGTTGTCTTTGGTGTATGGCATTGCCTGTTAAGCAGTTGTCTTCGGTGTATGACACTGCCTGTTAAGCAGCTGTCTTTGGTGTAAGGCGTTGTCTGTTAAGCAGTTGTCTTTGGTGTATGGCATTGCCTGTTAAGCAGTTGTCTTTGGTGTATGACATTGCCTGTTAAACAGTTGTCTTTGGTGTAAGGCGTTGTCTGTTAAGCAGTTGTCTTTGGTGTTTGGCATTGTCTGTTAAGCAGTTGTCTTTGGTGTATGGCATTGTCTGTTAAGCAGTTGTCTTTGGTGTATGGCAGTGTCTGTTAAGCAGTTGTCTTTGGTGTATGGCATTGTCTGTTAAGCAGTTGTCTTTAGTGTATGGCATTGTTTGTTAAGCAGTTGTCTTTGGTGTATGGCATAGTCTGTTAAGCAGTTGTCTTTGGTGTATGGCATTGTCTGTTAAGCAGTTGTCTTTGGTGTATGGCATTGCCTCTTAATCAGTTGTCTTTGGTGTATGGCATTGCCTGTTAAGTAGTAGTCTTTGGTGTCTGGTACTGTCTGTTAAGCAGTTGTCTTTGGTGTTTGGCATTGTCTGTTAAGCAGTTGTCTTTGGTGTATGGCATTGCCTGTTAAGCAGTTGTCTTTGGTGTATGGCATTGCCTGTTAAGTAGTAGTCTTTGGTGTTTGGTAGTGTCTGTTAAGCAGTTGTCTTTGGTGTATAGCATTGCCTGTTAAGCAGTTTTCTTTGGTGTATGGTGTTGCCTGTTAAGCAGTTGTCTTTGGTGTATGACAGTGTCTGTTAAGCAGTTGTCTTTGGTGTATGGTGTTGCCTGTTAAGCAGTTGTCTTTGGTGTATGGCAGTGTCTGTTAAGCAGTTGTCTTTGGTGTATGGTGTTGCCTGTTAAGCAGTTGTCATTGGTGTATGGCGTTACCTGTTAATCAGTTGTCTTTAGTGTATGGCGTTGTCTGTTAAGCAGTTGTCTTTGGTGTATGGCGTTGTCTGTTATGCAGTTGTCTTTAGTGCATGGCATTGCCTGTTAAGCAGTTGTCTTTGGTGTATGGCATTGTCTGTTAAGCAGTTGTCTTTGGTGCATGGAATTGCCTGTTAAGCAGTTGTCTTTGGTGTATGGCATTGTCTGTTAAGCAGTTGTCTTTGGTGTATGGTGTTGCCTGTTAAGCAGTTGTCTTTGGTGTATGGTGTTGCCTGTTAAGCAGTTGTCTTTGGTGTATGGCAGTGTCTGTTAAGCAGTTGTCTTTGGTGTATGGCATTGCCTGTCAAGCAGTTGTCTTTGGTGTATGGCATTGCCTGTTAAGCAGTTGTCTTTGGTGTATGGTGTTGCCTGTTAAGCAGTTGTCTTTGGTTTATGACAGTGTCTGTTAAGCAGTTGTCTTTGGTGTATGGTGTTGCCTGTTAAGCAGTTGTCTTTGGTGTATGGCAGTGTCTGTTAAGCAGTTGTCTTTGGTGTATGGTGTTGCCTGTTAAGCAGTTGTCTTTGGTGTATGGCGTTACCTGTTAAGCAGTTGTCTTTAGTGTATGGCGTTGTCTGTTAAGCAGTTGTCTTTGGTGTATGGCATTGTCTGTTATGCAGTTGTCTTTGGTGCATGGCATTGCCTGTTAAGCAGTTGTCTTTGGTGTATGGCATTGTCTGTTAAGCAGTTGTCTTTGGTGTATGACATTGTCTGTTAAGCAGTTGTCTTTGGTGTATGGCATTGCCTGTTAAGCAGTTGTCTTTAGTGTATGGCACTGCCTGTTAAGCAGTTGTCTTTTGTGTATGGCAGTTTCTGTTAAGCAGTTGTCTTTGGTGTATGGCAGTGTCTGTTAAGCAGTTGTCTTTGGTGTATGGCGTTGTCTTTTAAGCAATTGTCTTTGGTGTATGGCATTGCCTGTTAAGCAGTTGTCTTTGGTATATGTCTTTTTCTGTTAAGCAGTTGTCTTTCGTGTATGGCATTGTCTGCTAAGCAGTTGTCTTTGGTGTATGGCATTGTCTGTTAAGCAGTTGTCTTTGGTGTATGGCATTGTCAGTTAAGCAGTTGTGTTTGGTGTATGGCATTGTGTGTTGAGCAGTTGTCTTTGGTGTATGGCATTACCTTTTAAGCAGTTATCTTTGGTGTATGGCATTGTCTGTTAAGCAGTTGTCTTTGGTGTATGGCATTGCCTGTTAAGCAGCAGTCTTTGGTGTCTGGTAGTGTCTGTTAAGCAGTAGTCTTTGGTGTATGGCGTTGTCTGTTAAGCAGTTGTCTTTGGTGTATGGCATTGTCTGTTAAGCAGTTGTCTTTGGTGTATGGCATTACCTGTTAAGCAGTTGTCTTTGGTGTATGGCATTGTCTGTTAAGCAGTTGTCTTTGGTGTATGGCAGTGTCTATTAGGCAGTTGTCTTTGGTGTATGGCATTGTCTGTTATGCAGTTGTCTTTAGTGTATGGCATTGCCTGTTAAGCAGTTGTCTTTGGTGTATGGCATTGTCTGTTAAGCAGTTGTCTTTGGTGTATGGCATTACCTGTTAAGCAGTTGTCTTTGGTGTATGGCAGTGTCTGTTAAGCAGTTGTCTTTGGTGTATGGCAGTGTCTATTAGGCAGTTGTCTTTGGTGTATGGCATTGTCTGTTAAGCAGTTGTCTTTGTTGTATGGCATTGCCTGTTAAGCAGTTGTCTTTGGTGTATGGCATTGCCTGTTAAGCAGTTGTCTTTGGTGTACTGCGTTGTCTGTTAAGCAGTTGTCTGTGGTGTATGGCATTGTCTGTTAAGCAATTGTCTATGGTGTATGGCATTGCCAGTTAAGCAGTTGTCTTTGGTGTATGGCGTTGTCTGTTAAGCAGTTGTCTTTAGTGTATGGCATTGCCTGTTAAGCAGTTGTCTTCGGTGTATGACATTGCCTGTTAAGCAGCTGTCTTTGGTGTAAGGCGTTGTCTGTT
This sequence comes from Phyllobates terribilis, assembly GCF_046119375.1. Lineage (NCBI taxonomy): Eukaryota > Metazoa > Chordata > Amphibia > Anura > Dendrobatidae > Phyllobates > Phyllobates terribilis. The sequence continues at coordinate 1,843,549 of NW_027362957.1, forward strand.
AAGCAGTTGTCTTTGGTGTATGGCATTGCCTGTTAAGCAGTTGTCTTTGGTGTATGACATTGCCTGTTAAACAGTTGTCTTTGGTGTAAGGCGTTGTCTGTTAAGCAGTTGTCTTTGGTGTATGGCATTGTCTGTTAAGCAGTTGTCTTTAGTGTATGGCGTTGTCTGTTAAGCAGTTGTCTTTGGTGTATGGCGTTGTCTGTTAAGCAGTTGTCTTTGGTGTATGGCATTGCCTGTTAAGCAGTTGTCTTTGGTGTATGGCGTTGTCTGTTAAGCAGTTGTCTGTGGTGTATGGCATTGTCTGTTAAGCAGTTGTCTTTAGTGTATGGCGTTGTCTGTTAAGCAGTTGTCTTTGGTGCATGACATTGTCTGTTAAGCAGTTGTCTTTGGTGTATGGCATTGTATGTTAAGCAGTTGTCTTTAGTGTATGGCACTGACGGTTAAGCAGTTGTCTTTGGTGTATGGCATTGTCTGTTAAGCAGTTGTCTTTGGTGTATGGCATTGTCTTTTAAGCAGTTGTCTTAGGTGTATTGCATTGCCTGTAAAGCAGTTGTCTTTGGTGTATGGCATTTTCTGTTAAGCAGTTGTCTTTAGTGTATGGCAGTGTCTGTTAAGCAGTGGTCTTTGGTGTTTGGCATTGTCTGTTGAGCAGTTGTCTTTGGTGTACGGCGTTGACTGTTAAACAGTTTTCTTTGGTGTATGGTGTTGTATGTTAAGCAGTTGTCTTTGGTGTATGGCATTCCCTGTTAAGCAGTTGTCTTTAGTGTATGGCATTGCCTGTTAAGCAGTTGTCTTTAGTGTATGGCAGTGTCTGTTAAGCAGTGGTCTTTGGTGTTTGGCATTGTCTGTTGAGCAGTTGTCTTCAGTGTATGGCATTGCCTGTTAAGCAGTTGTCTTTAGTGTATGTCATTGCCTGTTAAGCAGTTGTCTTTGGTGTATGGCATTGATGGTTAAGCAGTTGTCATTGGTGTATGGCGTTGCCTGATAAGCAGTTGTCTTTGGTGTATGGCAGTGGCTGTTAAGCAGTTGTCTTTGCTGTATGGCATTGTCTGTTAAGCAGTTGTCTTTGGTGTATGGCATTGTCTGTTAAGCAGTTGTCATTGGTGTATGGCGTTGCCTGATAAGCAGTTGTCTTTGGTGTATGGCAGTGTCTGTTAAGCAGTTGTCTTTGCTGTATGGCATTGTCTGTTAAGCAGTTGTCTTTGGTGTATGGCATTGCCTGTTAAGCAGTTGTCTTTGGTGCATGGCATTGCCTGTTAAGCAGTTGTCTTTGGTGTATGGCATTGTCTGTTAAGCAGTTGTCTTTGGTGTATGGCATTGCCTGTTAAGAACTTGTCTTTAGTCTATGGCAGTTTATGTTAAGCAGTGGTCTTTGGTGTACGGCGTTGACTGTTAAACAGTTTTCTTTGGTGTATGGCATTCCCTGTTAAGCAGTTGTCTTTAGTGTATGGCATTGTCTGTTAAGCAGTTGTCTTTGGTGTATGGCATTGCCTGTTAAGCAGTTGTCTTTGGTGTATGGCATTGTCTGTTGAGCAGTTGTCTTTAGTGTATGGCATTGCCTGTTAAGCAGTTGTCTTTGGTGTATTGCATTGCCTGTTAAGCAGTTGTCTTTGGTGTATGGCATTGTCTGTTAAGAACTTGTCTTTAGTCTATGGCAGTGTATGTTAAGCAGTTGTCCTTGTTGTGTGGCACTGTCTGCTAAGCAGTTGTCTTTGGTGTATGGCATTGTCTGTTAAGCAGTTGTCTTTGGTGTATGGCATTGTCTGTTAAGCAGTTGTCTTTGGTTTATGGTGTTGCCTGTTAAGCAGTTTTCTTTGGTGTATGGCATTCCCTGTTAAGCAGTTGTCTTTAGTGTATGGCATTGTCTGTTAAGCAGTTGTCTTTGGTGTATGGCATTGCCTGTTAAGCAGTTGTCTTTGGTGTATGGCATTGTCTGTTGAGCAGTTGTCTTTAGTGCATGGCATTGCCTGTTAAGCAGTTGTCTTTGGTGTATTGCATTGCCTGTTAAGCAGTTGTCTTTGGTGTATGGCATTGTCTGTTAAGAACTTGTCTTTAGTCTATGGCAGTGTATGTTAAGCAGTTGTCTTTGTTGTGTGGCACTGTCTGCTAAGCAGTTGTCTTTGGTGTATGGGATTGTCTGTTAAGCAGTTGTCTTTGGTGTATGGCATTGTCTGTTAAGCAGTTGTCTTTGGTTTATGGTGTTGCCTGTTAAGCAGTTGTCTTTAGTGTATGGCATTGCCTGTTAAGCAGTTGTCTTTGGTGTATGGCAGTGTCTGTTAAGCAGTTGTCTTTGGTGTATGGCATTGTCTGTTAAGCAGTTGTCTTTGGTGTACGGCGTTGTCTGTTAAGCAGTTGTCTTTGGTGTATGGCATTGCCTGTTAAGCAGTTGTCTTTGGTATATGGCTTATTCTGTTAAGCAGTTGTCTTTGGTCTATTGCATTGCCTGTTAAGCTGTTGTCTTCGGTGTATGACATTGCCTGTTAAGCAGTTGTCTTTGGTATAAGGAGTTGTCTGTTAAGCAGTTGTCTTTGGTGTTTGGCATTGTCTGTTAAGCAGTTGTCTTTGGTGTATGGTAGTGTCTGTTAAGCAGTTGTCTTTGGTGTATAGCATTGCCTGTTAAGCAGTTGTCTTTGGTGTATGGCATTGTCTGTTAAGCAGTTGTCTTTGGTATATGGCATTGCCTGTTAAGCAGTTGTCTTTGGTGTATGGCATTGTCTGTTAAGCAGTTGTCTTTGGTGTATGGCGTTGTCTGTTAAGCAGTTGTCTTTGGTGTATAGCACTGTCTGTTAAGCAGTTGTCTTTGGTGTATGGCATTGCCTGTTAAGCAGTTGGCTTTGGTATATGGCTTATTCTGTTAAGCAGTTGTCTTTGGTGTATGGCATTGTCTGTTAAGCAGTTGTCTTTGGTGTATGGCATTGTCTGTTAAGCAGTTGTCTTTGGTGTACAGCATTGCCTGTTAAGCAGTTGTCTTTGGTGTATGCTGTTGCCTGTTAAGCAGTTTTCTTTGGTGTATGGCATTGTCTGTTAAGCAGTTGTCTTTGGTGTATGGCATTGCCTGTCAAGCAGTTGTCTTTGGTGTATGGCATTGCCTGTTAAGCAGTTGTCTTTGGTGTATGGCATTGTCTGTTAAGCAGTTGTGTTTGGTGTATGGCATTGCCTGTTAAGCAGTTGTCTTTGGTGTATGGCATTGCCTGTTAAGCAGTTGTCTTTGGTATATGGCTTTTTCTGTTAAGCAGTTGTCTTTGGTGTATTGCATTGCCTGTTAAGCAGTTGTCTTCGGTGTATGACAATGCCTGTTAAGCAGTTGTCTTTGGTGTAAGGCGTTGTATGTTAAGCAGTTGTCTTTGGCGTATGGAATTGTCTGTTAAGCAGTTGTCTTTGGTGTATGGCATTGCCTGTTAAGTAGTAGTCTTTGGTGTCTGGTAGAGTCTGTTAAGCAGTTGTCTCTGGTGTATGGCATTGTCTGTTAAGCAGTTGTCTTTGGTGTATGGCAGTGCCTGTTAAGCAGTTGTCTTTGGTGTAAGGCGTTGTCTGTTAAGCAGTTGTCTTTGGTGTTTGGCATTGTCTGTTAAGCAGTTGTCTTTGGTGTATGGCATTGCCTGTTAAGCAGTTGTCTTTGGTGTATGGCATTGCCTGTTAAGTAGTAGTCTTTGGTGTTTTGTAGTGTCTGTTAAGCAGTTGTCTTTGGTGTATAGCATTGCCTGTTAAGCAGTTGTCTTTGGTGTATGGTGTTGCCTGTTAAGCAGTTTTCTTTGGTGTATGGCATTGTCTGTTAAGCAGTTGTCTTTGGTGTATGGCATTGCCTGTTAAGCAGTTGTCTTTGGTGTATGGCATTGTCTGTTAAGCAGTTGTCTTTGGTGTATGGCATTGTCTGTTAAGCAGTTGTCTTTGGTGTATGGCATTGCCTGTTAAGCAGTTGTCTTTGGTATATGGCATTGCCTGTTAAGCAGTTGTCTTTGGTGTATGGCATTGCCTGTTAAGAATTTGTCTTTCAGGTATGGCATTGCCTGTTAAGCTGTTGTCTTCGGTGTATGACATTGCCTGTTAAGCAGTTGTCTTTGGTGTAAGGAGTTGTCTGTTAAGCAGTTGTCTTTGGTGTTTGGCATTGTCTGTTAAGCAGTTGTCTTTGGTGTATGGTAGTGTCTGTTAAGCAGTTGTCTTTGGTGTATGGCATTGTCTGTTAAGCAGTTGTCTTTGGTATATGGCATTGCCTGTTAAGCAGTTGTCTTTGGTGTATGGCATTGTCTGTTAAGCAGTTGTCTTTGGTGTATGGCGTTGTCTGTTAAGCAGTTGTCTTTGGTGTATGGCATTGCCTGTTAAGCAGTTGGCTTTGGTATATTGCTTATTCTGTTAAGCAGTTGTCTTTGGTGTAAGGAGTTGTCTGTTAAGCAGTTGTCTTTGGTGTTTGGCATTGTCTGTTAAGCAGTTGTCTTTGGTGTATGGTAGTGTCTGTTAAGTAGTTGTCTTTGGTGTATAGCATTGCCTGTTAAGCAGTTGTCTTTGGTGTATGGCATTGTCTGTTAAGCAGTTGTCTTTGGTGTATGGCATTGCCTGTTAAGCAGTTGTCTTTGGTGTATGGCATTGCCTGTTCAGTAGTTGTCTTTGGTGTATGGCATTGCCTGTTAAGAAGTTGTCTTTGGTGTATGGCATTGCCTGTTTAGCAGTTTTCTTTGGTGTATGGCAGTGTCTGTTAAGCAGTTGTCTTTGGTGTATGGCGTTGTCTGTTAAGCAGTTGTCTTTGGTGTATGGCATTGCCTGTTAAGCAGTTGTCTTTGGTATATGTCTTTTTCTGTTAAGCAGTTGTCTTTGGTCTATTGCATTGCCTGTTAAGCAGTTGTCTTCGGTGTATGACATTGCCTGTTAAGCAGCTGTCTTTGGTGTAAGGCGTTGTCTGTTAAGCAGTTGTCTTTGGTGTATGGCATTGCCTGTTAAGCAGTTGTCTTTGGTGTATGGCATTGTCTGTTAAGCAGTTGTCTTTGGTGTATGACATTGCCTGTTAAACAGTTGTCTTTGGTGTAAGGCGTTGTCTGTTAAGCAGTTGTCTTTGGTGTATGGCATTGTCTGTTAAGCAGTTGTCTTTGGTGTATGGCATTGCCTGTTAAGCAGTTGTCTTTGGTATATGGCTTATTCTGTTAAGCAGTTGTCTTTGGTGTAAGGAGTTGTCTGTTAAGCAGTTGTCTTTGGTGTATGACATTGCCTGTTAAACAGTTGTCTTTGGTGTAAGGCGTTGTCTGTTAAGCAGTTGTCTTTGGTGTGTGGCATTGTCTGTTAAGCAGTTGTCTTTGGTGTATGGCATTGTCTGTTAAGCAGTTGTCTTTGGTGTATGGCATTGCCTGTTAAGCAGTTGTCTTTGGTATATGGCTTATTCTGTTAAGCAGTTGTCTTTGGTGTAAGGAGTTGTCTGTTAAGCAGTTGTCTTTGGTGTTTGGCATTGTCTGTTAAGCAGTTGTCTTTGGTGTATGGTAGTGTCTGTTAAGCAGTTGTCTTTGGTGTATGGCATTGTCTGTTAAGCAGTTGTCTTTGGTGTATGGCATTGTCTGTTAAGCAGTTGTCTTTGGTGTATGGCATTGCCTGTTAAGCAGTTGTCTTTGGTGTATGGCATTGCCTGTTAAGTAGTTGTCTTTGGTGTATGGCATTGCCTGTTAAGAAGTTGTCTTTGGTGTATGGCATTGCCTGTTTAGCAGTTTTCTTTGGTGTATGGCAGTGTCTGTTAAGCAGTTGTCTTTGGTGTATGGCATTGCCTGTTAAGCAGTTGTCATTGGTATATGTCTTTTTCTGTTAAGCAGTTGTCTTTGGTCTATTGCATTGCCTGTTAAGCAGTTGTCTTTGGTGTATGGCATTGCCTGTTAAACAGTTGTCTTTGGTGTAAGGCGTTGTCTGCTAAGCAGTTGTCTTTGGTGTATGGCATTGCCTCTTAAGCAGTTGTCTTTGGTGTATGGCATTGCCTGTTAAGTAGTAGTCTTTGGTGTATGGCATTGCCTCTTAAGCAGTTGTCTTTGGTGTATGGCATTGCCTGTTAAGCAGTTGTCTTTGGTGTATGGCATTGTCTGTTAAGCAGTTGTCTTTGGTGTATGGCATTGTCTGTTAAGCAGTTGTCTTTGGTGTACAGCATTGCCTGTTAAGCAGTTGTCTTTGGTGTATGCTGTTGCCTGTTAAGCAGTTTTCTTTGGTGTATGGCATTGTCTGTTAAGCAGTTGTCTTTGGTGTATGGCATTGCCTGTCAAGCAGTTGTCTTTGGTGTATGGCATTGCCTGTTAAGCAGTTGTCTTTGGTGTATGGCATTGCCTGTTAAGCAGTTGTCTTTGGTGTATGGCATTGCCTGTTAAGCAGTTGTCTTTGGTGTATGGCATTGCCTGTTAAGCAGTTGTCTTTGGTATATGGCTTTTTCTGTTAAGCAGTTGTCTTTGGTGTATTGCATTGCCTGTTAAGCAGTTGTCTTCGGTGTATGACAATGCCTGTTAAGCAGTTGTCTTTGGTGTAAGGCGTTGTCTGTTAAGCAGTTGTCTTTGGTGTATGGAATTGTCTGTTAAGCAGTTGTCTTTGGTGTATGGCATTGCCTGTTAAGTAGTAGTCTTTGGTGTCTGGTAGTGTCTGTTAAGCAGTTGTCTCTGGTGTATGGCATTGTCTGTTAAGCAGTTGTCTTTGGTGTATGGCAGTGCCTGTTAAGCAGTTGTCTTTGGTGTAAGGCGTTGTCTGTTAAGCAGTTGTCTTTGGTGTTTGGCATTGTCTGTTAAGCAGTTGTCTTTGGTGTATGGCATTGCCTGTTAAGCAGTTGTCTTTGGTGTATGGCATTGCCTGTTAAGTAGTAGTCTTTGGTGTTTGGTAGTGTCTGTTAAGCAGTTGTCTTTGGTGTATAGCATTGCCTGTTAAGCAGTTGTCTTTGGTGTATGGTGTTGCCTGTTAAGCAGTTGTCTTTGGTGTATGGCATTGTCTGTTAAGCAGTTGTCTTTGGTGTATGGCATTGTCTGTTAAGCAGTTGTCTTTGGTGTATGGCATTGCCTGTTAAGCAGTTGTCTTTGGTATATGGCATTGCCTGTTAAGCAGTTGTCTTTGGTGTATGGCATTGCCTGTTAAGAATTTGTCTTTCGTGTATGGCATTGCCTGTTTAGCAGTTGTCTTTGGTGTATGGTGTTGCCTGTTAAGCAGTTTTCTTTGGTGTATGGCATTGTCTGTTAAGCAGTTGTCTTTGGTGTATGGCATTGCCTGTCAAGCAGTTGTCTTTAGTGTATGGCATTGCCTGTTAAGCAGTTGTGTTTGGTGTATGGTATTGCCTGTTAAGCAGTTGTCTTTGGTGTATGGCATTGCATGTTAAGCAGTTGTCTTTGGTGTATGGCATTGTCTGTTAAGCAGTTGTCTTTGGTGTATGGCATTGTCTGTTAAGCAGTTGTCTTTGGTGTATGGCATTGTCTGTTAAGCAGTTGTCTTTGGTGTATGGCAGTGTCTGTTAAGCAGTTGTCTTGGGTGTATGGTGTTGCCTGTTAAGCAGTTTTCTTTGGTGTATGGCATTGCCTGTTAAGCAGTTGTCTTTGGTGTATGGTGTTGCCTGTTAAGCAGTTTTCTTTGGTGTATGGTGTTGCCTGTTAAGCAGTTGTCTTTGGTGTATGGCATTGTCTGTTAAGCAGTTGTCTTTGGTGTATGGTGTTGCCTGTTAAGCAGTTTTCTTTGGTGTATGGCATTGCCTGTTAAGCAGTTGTCTTTGGTGTATGGTGTTGCCTGTTAAGCAGTTTTCTTTGGTGTATGGCATTGCCTGTTAAGCAGTTGTCTTTGGTGTATGGTGTTGCCTGTTAAGCAGTTGTCTTTGGTTTATGGTGTTGCCTGTTAAGCAGTTGTCTTTGGTGTGTGGCATTGTCTGCTAAGCAGTTGTCTTTGGTGTATGGCGTTACCTGTTAAGCAGTTGTCTTTGGTGTATGGCAGTGTCTGTTAAGCAGTTGTCTTTGGTGTATGGTGTTGCCTGTTAAGCAGTTTTCTTTGGTGTATGGCATTGCCTGTTAAGCAGTTGTCTTTGGTGTATGGTGTTGCCTGTTAAGCAGTTTTCTTTGGTGTATGGTGTTGCCTGTTAAGCAGTTGTCTTTGGTGTATGGCAGTGTCTGTTAAGCAGTTGTCTTTGGTGTATGGCATTGCCTGTTAAGCAGTTGTCTTTGGTGTATGGTGTTGCCTGTTAAGCAGTTTTCTTAGGTGTATGGCATTGCCTGTTAAGCAGTTGTCTTTGGTGTATGGCATTGCCTGTCAAGCAGTTGTCTTTTGTGTATGGCATTGCCTGTTAAGCAGTTGTCTTTGGTGTATGGCATTGTCTGTTAAGCAGTTGTCTTTGGTGTATGGCATTGTCTGTTAAGCAGTTGTCTTTGGTGTATGGCATTGCCTGTTAAGCAGTTGTCTTTGGTATATGGCATTGCCTGTTAAGCAGTTGTCTTTGGTGTATGGCATTGCCTGTTAAGAATTTGTCTTTGGTGTATGGCATTGCCTGTTTAGCAGTTGTCTTTGGTGTATGTTGTTGCCTGTTAAGCAGTTTTCTTTGGTATATGGCATTGTCTGTTAAGCAGTTGTCTTTGGTGTATGGCATTGCCTGTCAAGCAGTTGTCTTTAGTGTATGGCATTGCCTGTTAAGCAGTTGTCTTTGGTGTATGGCATTGCCTGTTAAGCAGTTGTCTTTAATGTATGTCATTGCCTGTTAAGCAGTTGTCTTTGGTGTGTGGCATTGTCTGCTAAGCAGTTGTCTTTGGTGTATGGCGTTACCTGTTAAGCAGTTGTCTTTGGTGTATGGCAGTGTCTGTTAAGCAGTTGTCTTGGGTGTATGGTGTTGCCTGTTAAGCAGTTTTCTTTGGTGTATGGCATTGCCTGTTAAGCAGTTGTCTTTGGTGTATGGTGTTGCCTGTTAAGCAGTTGTCTTTGGAGTATGGTGTTGCCTGTTAAGCAGTTTTCTTTGGTGTATGGCATTGCCTGTTAAGCAGTTGTCTTTGGTGTATGGTGTTGCCTGTTAAGCAGTTGTCTTTGGTGTATGGTGTTGCCTGTTAAGCAGTTGTCTTTGGTGTGTGGCATTGTCTGCTAAGCAGTTGTCTTTGGTGTATGGCGTTACCTGTTAAGCAGTTGTCTTTGGTGTATGGCAGTGTCTGTTAAGCAGTTGTCTTTGGTGTATGGTGTTGCCTGTTAAGCAGTTTTCTTTGGTGTATGGCATTGCCTGTTAAGCAGTTGTCTTTGGTGTATGGTGTTGCCTGTTAAGCAGTTTTCTTTGGTGTATGGTGTTGCCTGTTAAGCAGTTTTCTTTGGTGTATGGTGTTGCCTGTTAAGCAGTTGGCTTTGGTGTATGGCAGTGTCTGTTAAGCAGTTGTCTTTGGTGTATGGCATTGCCTGTTAAGCAGTTGTCTTTGGTGTATGGTGTTGCCTGTTAAGCAGTTTTCTTTGGTGTATGGCATTGCCTGTTAAGCAGTTGTCTTTGGTGTATGGTGTTGCCTGTTAAGCAGTTGTCTTTGGTGTATGACAGTGTCTGTTAAGCAGTTGTCTTTGGTGTATGGTGTTGCCTGTTAAGCAGTTGTCTTTGGTGTATGGCAGTGTCTGTTAAGCAGTTGTCTTTGGTGTATGGTGTTGCCTGTTAAGCAGTTGTCTTTGGTGTATGGCATTGTCTGTTAAGCAGTTGTCTTTGGTGTATGGCGTTGTCTGTTATGCAGTTGTCTTTGGTGCATGGCATTGCCTGTTAAGCAGTTGTCTTTGGTGTATGGCATTGTCTGTTAAGCAGTTGTCTTTGGTGTATGGTGTTGCCTGTTAAGCAGTTGTCTTTGGTGAATGGTGTTGCCTGTTAAGCAGTTGTCTTTGGTGTATGGCAGTGTCTGTTAAGCAGTTGTCTTTGGTGTATGGCATTGCCTGTCAAGCAGTTGTCTTTGCTGTATGGCATTGCCTGTTAAGCAGTTGTCTTTGGTGTATGGTGTTGCCTGTTAAGCAGTTGTCTTTGGTGTATGACAGTGTCTGTTAAGCAGTTGTCTTTGGTGTATGGCATTGCCTGTTAAGCAGTTGTCTTTGGTGTATGGTGTTGCCTGTTAAGCAGTTGTCTTTGGTGTATGGTGTTGCCTGTTAAGCAGTTTTCTTTGGTGTATGGCATTGCCTGTTAAGCAGTTGTCTTTGGTGTATGGTGTTGCCTGTTAAGCAGTTGTCTTTGGTGTATGGTGTTGCCTGTTAAGCAGTTGTCTTTGGTGTGTGGCATTGTCTGCTAAGCAGTTGTCTTTGGTGTATGGAGTTACCTGTTAAGCAGTTGTCTTTGGTGTATGGCAGTGTCTGTTAAGCAGTTGTCTTTGGTGTATGGTGTTGCCTGTTAAGCAGTTGTCTTTGGTGTATGGTGTTGCCTGTTAAGCAGTTTTCTTTGGTGTATGGTGTTGCCTGTTAAGCAGTTGTCTTTGGTGTATGGCAGTGTCTGTTAAGCAGTTGTCTTTGGTGTATGGCATTGCCTGTTAAGCAGTTGTCTTTGGTGTATGGTGTTGCCTGTTAAGCAGTTTTCTTTGGTGTATGGCATTGCCTGTTAAGCAGTTGTCTTTGGTGTATGGTGTTGCCTGTTAAGCAGTTGTCTTTGATGTATGACAGTGTCTGTTAAGCAGTTGTCTTTGGTGTATGGTGTTGCCTGTTAAGCAGTTGTCTTTGGTGTATGGCAGTGTCTGTTAAGCAGTTGTCTTTGGTGTATGGCATTGTCTGTTATGCAGTTGTCTTTGGTGCATGGCATTGCCTGTTAAGCAGTTGTCTTTGGTGTATGGCATTGTCTGTTAAGCAGTTGTCTTTGGTGTATGGTGTTGCCTGTTAAGCAGTTGTCTTTGGTGTATGGTGTTGCCTGTTAAGCAGTTGTCTTTGGTGTATGGCAGTGTCTGTTAAGCAGTTGTCTTTGGTGTATGGCATTGCCTGTTAAGCAGTTTTCTTTGGTGTATGGCATTGCCTGTTAAGCAGTTGTCTTTGGTGTATGGTGTTGCCTGTTAAGCAGTTGTCTTTGGTGTATGACAGTGTCTGTTAAGCAGTTGTCTTTGGTGTATGGTGTTGCCTGTTAAGCAGTTGTCTTTGGTGTATGGCAGTGTCTGTTAAGCAGTTGTCTTTGGTGTATGGTGTTGCCTGTTAAGCAGTTGTCTTTGGTGTATGGCGTTACCTGTTAAGCAGTTGTCTTTAGTGTATGGCGTTGTCTGTTAAACAGTTGTCTTTGGTGTATGGCATTGTCTGTTATGCAGTTGTCTTTGGTGCATGGCATTGCCTGTTAAGCAGTTGTCTTTGGTGTATGGCATTGTCTGTTAAGCAGTTGTCTTTGGTGTATGACATTGTCTGTTAAGCAGTTGTCTTTGTTGTATGGCATTGCCTGTTAAGCAGTTGTCTTTAGTGTATGGCACTGCCTGTTAAGCAGTTGTCTTTTGTGTATGGCAGTGTCTGTTAAGCAGTTGTCTTTGGTGTATGGCAGTGTCTGTTAAGCAGTTGTCTTTGGTGTATGGCGTTGTCTTTTAAGCAATTGTCTTTGGTGTATGGCATTGCCTGTTAAGCAGTTGTCGTTGGTATATGTCTTTTTCTGTTAAGCAGTTGTCTTTCGTGTATGGCATTGTCTGCTAAGCAGTTGTCTTTGGTGTATGGCATTGTCTGTTAAGCAGTTGTCTTTGGTGTATGGCATTGTCAGTTAAGCAGTTGTGTTTGGTGTATGGCATTGTCTGTTGAGCAGTTGTCTTTGGTGTATGGCATTACCTTTTAAGCAGTTGTCTTTGGTGTATGGCATTGTCTGTTAAGCAGTTGTCTTTGGTGTATGGCAGTGTCTATTAGGCAGTTGTCTTTGGTGTATGGCATTGTCTGTTATGCAGTTGTGTTTAGTGTATGGCATTGCCTGTTAAGCAGTTGTCTTTGGTGTATGGCATTGCCTGTTAAGCAGTTGTCTTTGGTGTACTGCGTTGTCTGTTAAGCAGTTGTCTTTGGTGTATGGCATTGCCTGTTAAGCAGTTGTCTTTGGTGTAAGGCGTTGTCTGTTAAGCAGTTGTCTTTGGTGTATGGCATTGCCTGTTGAGCAGTTGTCTTTGGTGTATGGCATTACCTTTTAAGCAGCTGTCTTTGGTGTATGGCATTGCCTGTTAAGCAGTTGTCTTTGGTGTATGGCATTGTCTGTTATGCAGTTGTCTTTAGTGTATGGCATTGCCTGTTAAGCAGTGGTCTTTGGTGTATGGCATTGTCTGTTAAGCAGTTGTCTTTGGTGTATGGCATTGCCTGTTAAGCAGTTGTCTTTGGTGTATGACATTGCCTGTTAAACAGTTGTCTTTGGTGTAAGGCGTTGTCTGTTAAGCAGTTGTCTTTGGTGTTTGGCATTGTCTGTTAAGCAGTTGTCTTTGGTGTATGGCATTGTCTGTTAAGCAGTTGTCTTTGGTGTATGGCAGTGTCTGTTAAGCAGTTGTCTTTGGTGTATGGCATTGTCTGTTAAGCAGTTGTCTTTAGTGTATGGCATTGTCTGTTAAGCAGTTGTCTTTGGTGTATGGCATTGTCTGTTAAGCAGTTGTCTTTGGTGTATGGCATTGCCTCTTAAGCAGTTGTCTTTGGTGTATGGCATTGCCTGTTAAGTAGTAGTCTTTGGTGTCTGGTACTGTCTGTTAAGCAGTTGTCTTTGGTGTTTGGCATTGTCTGTTAAGCAGTTGTCTTTGGTGTATGGCATTGCCTGTTAAGCAGTTGTCTTTGGGGTATGGCATTGTCTGTTAAGTAGTAGTCTTTGGTGTATGGCATTGCCTGTTAAGTAGTAGTCTTTGGTGTTTGGTAGTGTCTGTTAAGCAGTTGTCTTTGGTGTATAGCATTGCCTGTTAAGCAGTTGTCTTTGGTGTATGGTGTTGCCTGTTAAGCAGTTTTCTTTGGTGTATGGCATTGTCTGTTAAGCAGTTGTCTTTGGTGTATGGCATTGCCTGTCAAGCAGTTGTCTTTTGTGTATGGCATTGCCTGTTAAGCAGTTGTCTTTGGTGTATGGCATTGTCTGTTAAGCAGTTGTCTTTGGTGTATGGCATTGTCTGTTAAGCAGTTGTCTTTGGTGTATGGCATTGCCTGTTAAGCAGTTGTCTTTGGTATATGGCATTGCCTGTTAAGCAGTTGTCTTTGGTGTATGGCATTGCCTGTTAAGAATTTGTCTTTGGTGTATGGCATTGCCTGTTTAGCAGTTGTCTTTGGTGTATGGTGTTGCCTGTTAAGCAGTTTTCTTTGGTATATGGCATTGTCTGTTAAGCAGTTGTCTTTGGTGTATGGCATTGCCTGTCAAGCAGTTGTCTTTAGTGTATGGCATTGCCTGTTAAGCAGTTGTGTTTACTGTATGGCATTGCCTGTTAAGCAGTTGTCTTTGGTGTATGGCATTGCATGTTAAGCAGTTGTCTTTGGTGTATGGCATTGTCTGTTAAGCAGTTGTCTTTGGTGTATGGCATTGTCTGTTAAGCAGTTGTCTTTGGTGTATGGCATTGCCTGTTAAGCAGTTGTCTTTAATGTATGTCATTGCCTGTTAAGCAGTTGTCTTTGGTGTGTGGCATTGTCTGCTAAGCAGTTGTCTTGGGTGTATGGTGTTGCCTGTTAAGCAGTTTTCTTTGGTGTATGGCATTGCCTGTTAAGCAGTTGTCTTTGGTGTATGGCGTTACCTGTTAAGCAGTTGTCTTTGGTGTATGGCAGTGTCTGTTAAGCAGTTGTCTTGGGTGTATGGTGTTGCCTGTTAAGCAGTTTTCTTTGGTGTATGGCATTGCCTGTTAAGCAGTTGTCTTTGGTGTATGGTGTTGCCTGTTAAGCAGTTGTCTTTGGTGTATGGTGTTGCCTGTTAAGCAGTTTTCTTTGGTGTATGGCATTGCCTGTTAAGCAGTTGTCTTTGGTGTATGGTGTTGCCTGTTAAGCAGTTGTCTTTGGTGTATGGTGTTGCCTGTTAAGCAGTTGTCTTTGGTGTGTGGCATTGTCTGCTAAGCAGTTGTCTTTGGTGTATGGCGTTACCTGTTAAGCAGTTGTCTTTGGTGTATGGCAGTGTCTGTTAAGCAGTTGTCTTTGGTGTATGGTGTTGCCTGTTAAGCAGTTTTCTTTGGTGTATGGCATTGCCTGTTAAGCAGTTGTCTTTGGTGTATGGTGTTGCCTGTTAAGCAGTTTTCTTTGGTGTATGGTGTTGCCTGTTAAGCAGTTTTCTTTGGTGTATGGTGTTGCCTGTTAAGCAGTTGGCTTTGGTGTATGGCAGTGTCTGTTAAGCAGTTGTCTTTGGTGTATGGCATTGCCTGTTAAGCAGTTGTCTTTGGTGTATGGTGTTGCCTGTTAAGCAGTTTTCTTTGGTGTATGGCATTGCCTGTTAAGCAGTTGTCTTTGGTGTATGGTGTTGCCTGTTAAGCAGTTGTCTTTGGTGTATGACAGTGTCTGTTAAGCAGTTGTCTTTGGTGTATGGTGTTGCCTGTTAAGCAGTTGTCTTTGGTGTATGGCAGTGTCTGTTAAGCAGTTGTCTTTGGTGTATGGTGTTGCCTGTTAAGCAGTTGTCTTTGGTGTATGGCGTTACCTGTTAAGCAGTTGTCTTTAGTGTATGGCGTTGTCTGTTAAGCAGTTGTCTTTGGTGTATGGCGTTGTCTGTTATGCAGTTGTCTTTGGTGCATGGCATTGCCTGTTAAGCAGTTGTCTTTGGTGTATGGCATTGTCTGTTAAGCAGTTGTCTTTGGTGTATGGTGTTGCCTGTTAAGCAGTTGTCTTTGGTGTATGGTGTTGCCTGTTAAGCAGTTGTCTTTGGTGTATGGCAGTGTCTGTTAAGCAGTTGTCTTTGGTGTATGGCATTGCCTGTCAAGCAGTTGTCTTTGCTGTATGGCATTGCCTGTTAAGCAGTTGTCTTTGGTGTATGGTGTTGCCTGTTAAGCAGTTGTCTTTGGTGTATGACAGTGTCTGTTAAGCAGTTGTCTTTGGTGTATGGCATTGCCTGTTAAGCAGTTGTCTTTGGTGTATGGTGTTGCCTGTTAAGCAGTTGTCTTTGGTGTATGGTGTTGCCTGTTAAGCAGTTTTCTTTGGTGTATGGCATTGCCTGTTAAGCAGTTGTCTTTGGTGTATGGTGTTGCCTGTTAAGCAGTTGTCTTTGGTGTATGGTGTTGCCTGTTAAGCAGTTGTCTTTGGTGTGTGGCATTGTCTGCTAAGCAGTTGTCTTTGGTGTATGGCGTTACCTGTTAAGCAGTTGTCTTTGGTGTATGGCAGTGTCTGTTAAGCAGTTGTCTTTGGTGTATGGTGTTGCCTGTTAAGCAGTTTTCTTTGGTGTATGGCATTGCCTGTTAAGCAGTTGTCTTTGGTGTATGGTGTTGCCTGTTAAGCAGTTTTCTTTGGTGTATGGTGTTGCCTGTTAAGCAGTTGTCTTTGGTGTATGGCAGTGTCTGTTAAGCAGTTGTCTTTGGTGTATGGCATTGCCTGTTAAGCAGTTGTCTTTGGTGTATGGTGTTGCCTGTTAAGCAGTTTTCTTTGGTGTATGGCATTGCCTGTTAAGCAGTTGTCTTTGGTGTATGGTGTTGCCTGTTAAGCAGTTGTCTTTGATGTATGACAGTGTCTGTTAAGCAGTTGTCTTTGGTGTATGGTGTTGCCTGTTAAGCAGTTGTCTTTGGTGTATGGCAGTGTCTGTTAAGCAGTTGTCTTTGGTGTATGGTGTTGCCTGTTAAGCAGTTGTCTTTGGTGTATGGCGTTACCTGTTAAGCAGTTGTCTTTAGTGTATGGCGTTGTCTGTTAAGCAGTTGTCTTTGGTGTATGGCGTTGTCTGTTATGCAGTTGTCTTTGGTGCATGGCATTGCCTGTTAAGCAGTTGTCTTTGGTGTATGGCATTGTCTGTTAAGCAGTTGTCTTTGGTGTATGGTGTTGCCTGTTAAGCAGTTGTCTTTGGTGTATGGTGTTGCCTGTTAAGCAGTTGTCTTTGGTGTATGGCAGTGTCTGTTAAGCAGTTGTCTTTGGTGTATGGCATTGCCTGTCAAGCAGTTGTCTTTGGTGTATGGCATTGCCTGTTAAGCAGTTGTCTTATGTGTATGGTGTTGCCTGTTAAGCAGTTGTCTTTGGTGTATGACAGTGTCTGTTAAGCAGTTGTCTTTGGTGTATGGTGTTGCCTGTTAAGCAGTTGTCTTTGGTGTATGGCATTGTCTGTTAAGCAGTTGTCTTTATTGTATGGCATTGCCTGTTAAGCAGCAGTCTTTGGTGTCTGGTAGTGTCTGTTAAGCAGTTGTCTTTGGTGTATGGCATTGTCTGTTAAGCAGTTGTCTTTGGTGTATGGCATTGTCTGTTAAGCAGTTGTCTTTGGTGTATGGCATTACCTGTTAAGCAGTTGTTTTTGGTGTATGGCAGTGTCTGTTAAGCAGTTGTCTTTGGTGTATGGCAGTGTCTATTAGGCAGTTGTCTTTGGTGTATGGCATTGTCTGTTATGCAGTTGTCTTTAGTGTATGGCATTGCCTGTTAAGCAGTTGTCTTTGGTGTATGGCATTGCCTGTTAAGCAGTTGTCTTTGGTGTACTGCGTTGTCTGTTAAGCAGTTGTCTGTGGTGTATGGCATTGTCTGTTAAGCAGTTGTCTATGGTGTATGGCATTGCCAGTTAAGCAGTTGTCTTTGGTGTATGGCGTTGTCTGTTAAGCAGTTGTCTTTGGTGTATGGCATTGTCTGATAAGCAGTTGTCTTTGGTGTATGGCATTTTCTGTTAAGCAGTTGTCTTTGGTGTATGGCATTGTCTGTTAAGCAGTTGTCCTTGGTGTATGGCATTGCCTGTTAAGCAGTTGTCTTTGTTGTATGGCATTGCCTGTTAAGCAGTTGTCTTTGGTGTATGGCATTGTCTGTTAAGCAGTTGTCTTTGGTGTATGGCATTGTCTGTTAAGCAGTTGTCTTTGGTGTATGGCATTGTTTGTTAAGCAGTTGTCTTTGGTGTATGGCATTGCCTGTTAAGCAGTTGTCTTTGGTGTATGGCGTTGCCTGTTCAGCAGTTGTCTTTGGTGTACGGCATTGCCTGTTAAGCAGTTGTCTTTGGTGTATGGCATTGTCTGTTAAGCAGTTGTCTTTGGTGTATGGCAGGGCTTGTTAAGCAGTTGTCCTTAGTGTATGGCATTGTCTGTTAAGCAGTTGTCTTTGGTGTATGGCATTGCCTGTTAAGCAGTTGTCTTTGGTGTATGGCACTGTCTGTTAAGCAGTTGTCTTTGGTGTATGGCATTGTCTGTTAAGCAGTTGTCTTTGGTGTATTTCAGTGTCTGATAAGCAGTTGACTTTGGTGTATGGCATTGTCTGTTAAGCAGTTGTCTTTGGTGTATGGCATTGCCTTTTAAGCAGTTGTTTTTGGTGTTTGGCAGTGTCTATTACGCAGTTGTCTTTAGTGTATGGCATTGTCTGTTAAGCAGTTGTCTTTGGTGTATGGCATTGTCTGTTAAGCAGTTGTCTTTGGAGTACGGCATTTTCTGTTAAGCAGTTGTCTTTGGTGTATGGCATAGTCTGTTAAGCAGTTGTCTGTGGTGTATAGCATTGTCTGTTAAGCAGTTGTCTTTGTTGTATGGCATTGCCTGTTAAGCAGTTGTCTTTGGTGTATGGCATTGCCTGTTAAACAGTTGTCTTTGGTGTATGGCATTGTCTGTTAAGCAGTTGTCTTTGGTGTATGGCATTGTCTGTTAAGCAGTTGTCTTTGGTGTATGGAATTGCCTGTTAAGCAGTTGTCTAAGGTGTATGGCAGTGTCTGTTAAGCAGTTGTCTTTGGTGTATGGCATTGCCTGTTAAGCAGTTGTCTTTGGTGTATGACAGTGTCTGTTAAGCAGTTGTCTTTGGTGTATGGTGTTGCCTGTTAAGCAGTTGTCTTTGGTGTATGGCATTGTCTGTTAAGCAGTTGTCTTTATTGTATGGCATTGCCTGTTAAGCAGCAGTCTTTGGTGTCTGGTAGTGTCTGTTAAGCAGTTGTCTTTGGTGTATGGCGTTGTCTGTTAAGCAGTTGTCTTTGGTGTATGGCATTGTCTGTTAAGCAGTTGTCTTTGGTGTATGGCATTACCTGTTAAGCAGTTGTCTTTGGTGTATGGCAGTGTCTGTTAAGCAGTTGTCTTTGGTGTATGGCAATGTCTATTAGGCAGTTGTCTTTGGTGTATGGCATTGTCTGTTATGCAGTTGTCTTTAGTGTATGGCATTGCCTGTTAAGCAGTTGTCTTTGGTGTATGGCATTGCCTGTTAAGCAGTTGTCTTTGGTGTACTGCGTTGTCTGTTAAGCAGTTGTCTGTGGTGTATGGCATTGTCTGTTAAGCAGTTGTCTATGGTGTATGGCATTGCCAGTTAAGCAGTTGTCTTTGGTGTATGGCGTTGTCTGTTAAGCAGTTGTCTTTGGTGTATGGCATTGTCTGTTAAGCAGTTGTCTTTGGTGTATGGCATTTTCTGTTAAGCAGTTGTCTTTGGTGTATGGCATTGTCTGTTAAGCAGTTGTCCTTGGTGTATGGCATTGCCTGTTAAGCAGTTGTCTTTGTTGTATGGCATTGCCTGTTAAGCAGTTGTCTTTGGTGTATGGCATTGTCTGTTAAGCAGTTGTCTTTGGTGTATGGCATTGTCTGTTAAGCAGTTGTCTTTGGTGTATGGCATTGTTTGTTAAGCAGTTGTCTTTGGTGTATGGCATTGCCTGTTAAGCAGTTGTCTTTGGTGTATGGCGTTGCCTGTTCAGCAGTTGTCTTTGGTGTACGGCATTGCCTGTTAAGCAGTTGTCTTTGGTGTATGGCATTGTCTGTTAAGCAGTTGTCTTTGGTGTATGGCAGGGCTTGTTAAGCAGTTGTCCTTAGTGTATGGCATTGTCTGTTAAGCAGTTGTCTTTGGTGTATGGCATTGCCTGTTAAGCAGTTGTCTTTGGTGTATGGCACTGTCTGTTAAGCAGTTGTCTTTGGTGTATGGCATTGTCTGTTAAGCAGTTGTCTTTGGTGTATTTCAGTGTCTGATAAGCAGTTGACTTTGGTGTATGGCATTGTCTGTTAAGCAGTTGTCTTTGGTGTATGGCATTGCCTTTTAAGCAGTTGTTTTTGGTGTTTGGCAGTGTCTATTACGCAGTTGTCTTTAGTGTATGGCATTGTCTGTTAAGCAGTTGTCTTTGGTGTATGGCATTGTCTGTTAAGCAGTTGTCTTTGGGGTACGGCATTTTCTGTTAAGCAGTTGTCTTTGGTGTATGGCATTGTCTGTTAAGCAGTTGTCTTTGGGGTACGGCATTTTCTGTTAAGCAGTTGTCTTTGGTGTATGGCATTGTCTGTTAAGCAGTTGTCTTTGTTGTATGGCATTGCCTGTTAAGCAGTTGTCTTTGGTGTATGGCATTGCCTGTTAAACAGTTGTCTTTGGTGTATGGCATTGTCTGTTAAGCAGTTGTCTTTGGTGTATGGCATTGTCTGTTAAGCAGTTGTCTTTGGTGTATGGAATTGCCTGTTAAGCAGTTGTCTAAGGTGTATGGCAGTGTCTGTTAAGCAGTTGTCTTTGGTGTATGGCATTGCCTGTTAAGCAGTTGTCTTTGTTGTATGGCATTGCCTGTTAAGCAGTTGTCTTTGGTGTATGGCATTGTCTGTTAAGCAGTTGTCTTTGGTGTATGGCATTGTCTGTTAAGCAGTTGTCTTTGGTGTATGGCATTGTCTGTTAAGCAGTTGTATTTGGTGTATGGCATTGTTTGTTAAGCAGTTGTCTTTGGTGTATGGCATTGCCTGTTAAGCAGTTGTCTTTGGTGTATGGCGTTGCCTGTTCAGCAGTTGTCTTTGGTGTATGGCATTGCCTGTTAAGCAGTTGTCTTTGGTGTATGGCATTGTCTGTTAAGCAGTCGTCTTTGGTGTATGGCAGGGCTTGTTAAGCAGTTGTCCTTAGTGGATGGCATTGTCTGTTAAGCAGTTGTCTTTGGTGTATGGCATTGCCTGTTAAGCAATTGTCTTTGGTGTATGGCACTGTCTGTTAAGCAGTTGTCTTTGGTGTATGGCATTGTCTGTTAAGCAGTTGTCTTTGGTGTATTTCAGTGTCTGATAAGCAGTTGACTTTGGTGTATGGCATTGTCTGTTAAGCAGTTGTCTTTGTTGTATGGCATTGCCTTTTAAGCAGTTGTTTTTGGTGTTTGGCAGTGTCTATTACGCAGTTGTCTTTAGTGTATGGCATTGTCTGTTAAGCAGTTGTCTTTGGTGTATGGCATTGTCTGTTAAGCAGTTGTCTTTGGGGTACGGCATTTTCTGTTAAGCAGTTGTCTTTGGTGTATGGCATAGTCTGTTAAGCAGTTGTCTGTGGTGTATAGCATTGTCTGTTAAGCAGTTGTCTTTGTTGTATGGCATTGCCTGTTAAGCAGTTGTCTTTGGTGTATGGCATTGCCTGTTAAACAGTTGTCTTTGGTGTATGGCATTGTCTGTTAAGCAGTTGTCTTTGGTGTATGGCATTGTCTGTTAAGCAGTTGTCTTTGGTGTATGGAATTGCCTGTTAAGCAGTTGTCTAAGGTGTATGGCAGTGTCTGTTAAGCAGTTGTCTTTGGTGTATGGCATTGCCTGTTAAGCAGTTGTCTTTGGTGTATAGCATTGTCTGTTAAGCAGTTGTCTTTGGTGTATGGCATTGCCTGTTAAGCAGTTGTCTTTGGTGTATGGCATTGTCTGTTAAGCAGTTGTCTTTGGTGTATGGCATTGTCTGTTAAGCAGTTGTCTTTGGTGTATGGCATTGCTTGTTAAGCAGTTGTCTTTGGTGTATGGCATTGTCTGTTAAGCAGTTGTCTTTGGTGTATGGCAGTGTCTGTTAAGCAGTTGTCTTTGGTGTATGGCTTTGTCTGTTAAGCAGTTGTCTTTGGTGTATGGCATTGTCTGTTAAGCAGTTGTCCTTGGTGTATGGCATTGTCTGTTATGCAGTTGTCTTTATTGTATGGCATTGCCTGTTAAGCAGTTGTCTTTGGTGTATGGCATTGTCTGTTAAGCAGTTGTCTTTGGTGTATGGCATTGTCTGTTAAGCAGCTGTCCTTGGTGTATGGCATTGTCTGTTATGCAGTTGTCTTTATTGTATGGCAATGCATGTTAAGCAGTTGTTTTTAGTGTATGGCATTGTCTGTTATGCAGTTGTCCTTGGTGTATGGCAATGTATGTTAAGCAGTTGTCTTTATTGTATGGCAATGCATGTTAAGCAGTTGTCTTTAGTGTATGGCATTGTCTGTTATGCAGTTGTCTTTGGTGTATGGCATTGTCTGTTAAACAGTTGTCTTTGGTAAATGGCTTTTTTTGTTAAGCAGTTGTGTTTGTTGTATCGCATTGCCTGTTAAGCAGTTGCCTTTGGGGTATGGCATTGCCTCTTAATCAGTTGTCTTTGGTCTATGGCATTGCCTGTTAAGCAGCTGTCTTTGGTGTAAGGCGTTGTCTGTTAAGCAGTTTCTTTGGTGTATGGCATTGCCTGTTAAGCAGGAGTCTTTGGTGTCAGGTAGTGTCTGTTAAGCAGTTGTCTTTGGTGTATGGCATTGCCTTTTAAGCAGTTGTCTTTGGTGTATGACATTGCCTGTTAAGCAGTTGTCTTTGGTGCATGGCATTGCCTGTTAAGCAGTTGTCTTTGGTGTATGGCATTGCCTGTTAAGCAGTTGTCTTTGGTGTATGACATTGCCTGTTAAGCAGTTGTCTTTGGTGTATGGCATTGTCTGTTAAGCAGTTGTCCTTGGTGTATGGCATTGTCTGTTATGCAGTTGTCTTTATTGTATGGAAATGCATGTTAAGCAGTTGTTTTTAGTGTATGGCATTGTCTGTTATGCAGTTGTCCTTGGTGTATGGCAATGTATGTTAAGCAGTTGTCTTTATTGTATGGCAATGCATGTTAAGCAGTTGTCTTTAGTGTATGGCATTGTCTGTTATGCAGTTGTCTTTGGTGTATGGCATTGTCTGTTAAGCAGTTGTCTTTAGTGTATGGCAGTGTCTGTTAAGCAGTTGTCTTTGGTGTATGGCATTGCCTGTTAAGCAGTTGTCTTTGGTGTATGACATTGTCTGTTAAGCAGTTGTCCTTGGTGTATGGCATTGTCTGTTAAGCAGTTGTCTTTGGTGCATGGCATTGTCTGTTAAGCAGTTGTCTTTGGTGTATGGCATTGCCTGTTAAGCAGTTGTCTTTGGTTTATGGCATTGTCTGTTAAGCAGTTGTCTTTGGTGTATGGAATTGCCTGTTAAGCAGTTGTCTTTGGTGTATGGCATTGTCTGTTAAGCAGTTGTCTTTGGTGTATGGCATTGTCTGTTAAGCAGTTGTCTTTGGTGTATGGCATTGTCTGTTAATCAGTTGTCTTTGGTGTATGGCATTGTCTGTTAAGCAGTTGTCTTTGGTGCATGGCATTGTCTGTTATGCAGGTGTCTTTGGTGTATGGCATTGCCTGTTAAGCAGTTGTCTTTGGTGTATGGCAGTGTCTATTAGGCAGTTGTCTTTGATGTATGGCATTGACTGTTATGTAGCTGTCTTTAGTGTATGGCATTGCCTGTTAAGCAGTAGTCTTTGGTGTATGGCATTGCCTGTTAAGCAGTTGTCTTTGGTGTATGGCATTGCCTGTTAAGCAGTTGTCTTTGGTGTATGGCATTGTCTGTTAAGCAGTTGTCTTTGGTGTATGGCATTGTCTGTTAAGCAGTTGTCTTTGGTGTATGGCATTGTCTGTTAAGCAGTTGTCTTTGGTGTATGGCATTGTCTGTTAAGCAGTTGTCTTTGGTGTATGGCATTGCCTGTTAAGCAGTTGTCTTTGGTGTATGGCATTGTCTGTTAAGCAGTTGTCTTTGGTGTATGGCATTGTCTGTTAAGCAGTTGTCTTTAGTGTATGGCATTGCCTGTTAAGCAGTTGTCTTTGGTGTATGGCATTGCCTGTTAAGCAATTGTCTTTGGTGTATGGAATTGCCTGTTATGCATTTGTCTTTGGTGTATGGTGTTGTCTGTTAAGCAGTAGTCTTTGGTGTATGGCATTGGCTGTTAAGCAGTTGTCTTTGGTAAATGGCTTTTTTTGTTAAGCAGTTGTGTTTGTTGTATCGCATTGCCTGTTAAGCAGTTGTCTTTGCGGTATGGCATTGCCTCTTAATCAGTTGTCTTTGGTGTATGGCATTGCCTGTTAAGCAGTTGTCTTTGGTGTAAGGCGTTGTCTGTTAAGCAGTTTCTTTGGTGTATGGCATTGCCTGTTAAGCAGGAGTCTTTGGTGTCAGGTAGTGTCTGTTAAGCAGTTGTCTTTGGTGTATGGCATTGCCTTTTAAGCAGTTGTCTTTGGTGTATGACATTGCCTGTTAAGCAGTTGTCTTTGGTGCATGGCATTGTCTGTTAAGCAGTTGTCTTTGGTGTATGGCATTGTCTGTTAAGCAGTTGTCTTTGGTGTATGGCATTGTCTGTTAAGCAGTTGTCTTTGGTGTATGGCATTGTCTGTTAAGCAGTTGTCTTTGGGCTACGGCATTTTCTGTTAAGCAGTTGTCTTTGGTGTATGGCATTGTCTGTTAAGCAGTTGTCTGTGGTGTATAGCATTGTCTGTTAAGCAGTTGTCTTTGTTGTATGGCATTGCCTGTTAAGCAGTTGTCTTTGGTGTATGGCATTGCCTGTTAAACAGTTGTCTTTGGTGTATGGCATTGTCTGTTAAGCAGATGTCTTTGGTGTATGGCATTGTCTGTTAAGCAGTTGTCTTTGGTGTATGGAATTGCCTGTTAAGCAGTTGTCTAAGGTGTATGGCAGTGTCTGTTAAGCAGTTGTCTTTGGTGTATGGCATTGCCTGTTAAGCAGTTGTCTTTGTTGTATGGCATTGCCTGTTAAGCAGTTGTCTTTGTTGTATGGCATTGCCTGTTAAGCAGTTGTCTTTGGTGTATGGTGTTGTCTGTTAAGCAGTTGTCTTTCGTGTATGGCATTGTCTGTTAAGCAGTTGTCTTTGGTGTATGGCATTGTTTGTTAAGCAGTTGTCTTTGGTGTATGGCATTGCCTGTTAAGCAGTTGTCTTTGGTGTATGGCGTTGCCTGTTCAGCAGTTGTCTTTGGTGTATGGCATTGCCTGTTAAGCAGTTGTCTTTGGTGTATGGCATTGTCTGTTAAGCAGTTGTCTTTGGTGTATGGCAGGGATTGTTAAGCAGTTGTCCTTAGTGTATGGCATTGTCTGTTAAGCAGTTGTCTTTGGTGTATGGCATTGCCTGTTAAGCAGTTGTCTTTGGTGTATGGCACTGTCTGTTAAGCAGTTGTCTTTGGTGTATGCCATTGTCTGTTAAGCAGTTGTCTTTGGTGTATTTCAGTGTCTGATAAGCAGTTGACTTTGGTGTATGGCATTGCCTTTTAAGCAGTTGTTTTTGGTGTTTGGCAGTGTCTATTACGCAGTTGTCTTTAGTGTATGGCATTGTCTGTTAAGCAGTTGTCTTTGGTGTATGGCATTGTCTGTTAAGCAGTTGTCTTTGGGGTACGGCATTTTCTGTTAAGCAGTTGTCTTTGGTGTATGGCATAGTCTGTTAAGCAGTTGTCTGTGGTGTATAGCATTGTCTGTTAAGCAGTTGTCTTTGTTGTATGGCATTGCCTGTTAAGCAGTTGTCTTTGGTGTATGGCATTGCCTGTTAAACAGTTGTCTTTGGTGTATGGCATTGTCTGTTAAGCAGTTGTCTTTGGTGTATGGCATTGTCTGTTAAGCAGTTGTCTTTGGTGTATGGAATTGCCTGTTAAGCAGTTGTCTAAGGTGTATGGCAGTGTCTGTTAAGCAGTTGTCTTTGGTGTATGGCATTGTCTGTTAAGCAGTTGTCTTTGGTGTATAGCATTGTCTGTTAAGCAGTTGTCCTTGGTGTATGGCATTGCCTGTTAAGCAGTTGTCTTTGGTGTATGGCATTGTCTGTTAAGCAGTTGTCTTTGGTGTATGGCATTGCCTGTTAAGCAGTTGTCTTTAGTGTATGGCAGTGTCTGTTAAGCAGTTGTCTTTGGTGTATGGCATTGCCTGTTAAGCAGTTGTCTTTGGTGTATGACATTGTCTGTTAAGCAGTTGTCCTTGGTGTATGGCATTGTCTGTTAAGCAGTTGTCTTTGGTGCATGGCATTGTCTGTTAAGCAGTTGTCTTTGGTGTATGGCATTGCCTGTTAAGCAGTTGTCTTTGGTTTATGGCATTGTCTGTTAAGCAGTTGTCTTTGGTGTATGGCATTGCCTGTTAAGCAGTTGTTTTTGGTGTATGGCATTGTCTATTAAGCAGTTGTCTTTGGTGTATGGCATTGTCTGTTAAGCAGTTGTCTTTGGTGTATGGCATTGTCTGTTAAGCAGTTGTCTTTGGTGTATGGCATTGCCTGTTATGCAGTTGTTTTTGGTGTATGGCATTGTCTGTTAAGCAGTTGTCTTTGGTGTATGGCATTGTCTGTTAATCAGTTGTCTTTCGTGTATGGCATTGTCTGTTAAGCAGTTGTCTTTGGTGCATGGCATTGTCTGTTATGCAGGTGTCTTTGGTGTATGGCATTGCCTGTTAAGCAGTTGTCTTTAGTGTATGGCAGTGTCTATTAGGCAGTTGTCTTTGATGTATGGCATTGACTGTTATGTAGCTGTCTTTAGTGTATGGCATTGCCTGTTAAGCAGTAGTCTTTGGTGTATGGCATTGCCTGTTAAGCAGTTGTCTTTGGTGTATGGCATTGCCTGTTAAGCAGTTGTCTTTGGTGTATGGCATTGTCTGTTAAGCAGTTGTCTTTGGTGTATGGCATTGTCTGTTAAGCAGTTGTCTTTGGTGTATGGCATTGTCTGTTAAGCAGTTGTCTTTGGTGTATGGCATTGTCTGTTAAGCAGTTGTCTTTGGTGTATGGCATTGCCTGTTAAGCAGTTGTCTTTGGTGTATGGCATTGTCTGTTAAGCAGTTGTCTTTGGTGTATGGCATTGTCTGTTAAGCAGTTGTCTTTAGTGTATGGCATTGCCTGTTAAGCAGTTGTCTTTGGTGTATGGCATTGCCTGTTAAGCAATTGTCTTTGGTGTATGGCATTGCCTGTTATGCATTTGTCTTTGGTGTATGGTGTTGTCTGTTAAGCAGTAGTCTTTGTTGTATGGCATTGGCTGTTAAGCAGTTGTCTTTGGTAAATGGCTTTTTTTGTTAAGCAGTTGTGTTTGTTGTATCGCATTGCCTGTTAAGCAGTTGCCTTTGGGGTATGGCATTGCCTCTTAATCAGTTGTCTTTGGTGTATGGCATTGCCTGTTAAGCAGTTGTCTTTGGTGTAAGGCGTTGTCTGTTAAGAAGTTTCTTTGGTGTATGGCATTGCCTGTTAAGCAGGAGTCTTTGGTGTCAGGTAGTGTCTGTTAAGCAGTTGTCTTTGGTGTATGGCATTGCCTTTTAAGCAGTTGTCTTTGGTGTATGACATTGCCTGTTAAGCAGTTGTCTTTGGTGCATGGCATTGCCTGTTAAGCAGTTGTCTTTGGTGTATGGCATTGCCTGTTAAGCAGTTGCCTTTGGTGTATGACATTGCCTGTTAAGCAGTTGTCTTTGGTGTATGGCATTATCTGTTAAGCAGTTGTCCTTGGTGTATGGCATTGTCTGTTATGCAGTTGTCTTTATTGTATGGCAATGCATGTTAAGCAGTTGTTTTTAGTGTATGGCATTGTCTGTTATGCAGTTGTCCTTGGTGTATGGCAATGTATGTTAAGCAGTTGTCTTTATTGTATGGCAATGCATGTTAAGCAGTTGTCTTTAGTGTATGGCATTGTCTGTTATGCAGTTGTCTTTGGTGTATGGCATTGTCTGTTAAGCAGTTGTCTTTAGTGTATGGCAGTGTCTGTTAAGCAGTTGTCTTTGGTGTATGGCATTGCCTGTTAAGCAGTTGTCTTTGGTGTATGACATTGTCTGTTAAGCAGTTGTCCTTGGTGTATGGCATTGTCTGTTAAGCAGTTGTCTTTGGTGCATGGCATTGTCTGTTAATCAGTTGTCTTTGGTGTATGGCATTGCCTGTTAAGCAGTTGTCTTTGGTTTATGGCATTGTCTGTTAAGCAGTTGTCTTTGGTGTATGGCATTGCCTGTTAAGCAGTTGTCTTTGGTGTATGGCATTGTCTGTTAAGCAGTTGTCTTTGGTGTATGGCATTGTCTGTTAAGCAGTTGTCTTTGGTGTATGGCATTGTCTGTTAAGCAGTTGTCTTTGGTGTATGGCATTGCCTGTTAAGCAGTTGTCTTTGGTGTATGGCATTGTCTGTTAAGCAGTTGTCTTTGGTGTATGGCATTGTCTGTTAATCAGTTGTCTTTGGTGTATGGCATTGTCTGTTAAGCAGTTGTCTTTGGTGCATGGCATTGTCTGTTATGCAGGTGTCTTTGGTGTATGGCATTGCCTGTTAAGCAGTTGTCTTTGGTGTATGGCAGTGTCTATTAGGCAGTTGTCTTTGATGTATGGCATTGACTGTTATGTAGCTGTCTTTAGTGTATGGCATTGCCTGTTAAGCAGTAGTCTTTGGTGTATGGCATTGCCTGTTAAGCAGTTGTCTTTGGTGTATGGCATTGCCTGTTAAGCAGTTGTCTTTGGTGTATGGCATTGTCTGTTAAGCAGTTGTCTTTGGTGTATGGCATTGTCTGTTAAGCAGTTGTCTTTGGTGTATGGCATTGTCTGTTAAGCAGTTGTCTTTGGTGTATGGCATTGTCTGTTAAGCAGTTGTCTTTGGTGTATGGCATTGTCTGTTAAGCAGTTGTCTTTGGTGTATGGCATTGTCTGTTAAGCAGTTGTCTTTAGTGTATGGCATTGCCTGTTAAGCAGTTGTCTTTGGTGTATGGCATTGCCTGTTAAGCAATTGTCTTTGGTGTATGGCATTGCCTGTTATGCATTTGTCTTTGGTGTATGGTGTTGTCTGTTAAGCAGTTGTCTTTGGTGTATAGCATTGTCTGTTAAGCAGTTGTCTTTGGTGTATAGCATTGTCTGTTAAGCAGTTGTCTTTGGTGTATGGCATTGGCTGTTAAGCAGTTGTCTTTGGTAAATGGCTTTTTTTGTTAAGCAGTTGTGTTTGTTGTATCGCATTGCCTGTTAAGCAGTTGTCTTTGCGGTATGGCATTGCCTCTTAATCAGTTGTCTTTGGTGTATGGCATTGCCTGTTAAGCAGTTGTCTTTGGTGTAAGGCGTTGTCTGTTAAGCAGTTTCTTAGGTGTATGGCATTGCCTGTTAAGCAGGAGTCTTTGGTGTCAGGTAGTGTCTGTTAAGCAGTTGTCTTTGGTGTATGGCATTGCCTTTTAAGCAGTTGTCTTTGGTGTATGGCATTGTCTGTTAAGCAGTTGTCCTTGGTGTATGGCATTGTCTGTTATGCAGTTGTCTTTATTGTATGGAAATGCATGTTAAGCAGTTGTTTTTAGTGTATGGCATTGTCTGTTATGCAGTTGTCCTTGGTGTATGGCAATGTATGTTAAGCAGTTGTCTTTATTGTATGGCAATGCATGTTAAGCAGTTGTCTTTAGTGTATGGCATTGTCTGTTATGCAGTTGTCTTTGGTGTATGGCATTGTCTGTTAAGCAGTTGTCTTTAGTGTATGGCAGTGTCTGTTAAGCAGTTGTCTTTGGTGTATGGCATTGCCTGTTAAGCAGTTGTCTTTGGTGTATGACATTGTCTGTTAAGCAGTTGTCCTTGGTGTATGGCATTGTCTGTTAAGCAGTTGTCTTTGGTGCATGGCATTGTCTGTTAAGCAGTTGTCTTTGGTGTATGGCATTGCCTGTTAAGCAGTTGTCTTTGGTTTATGGCATTGTCTGTTAAGCAGTTGTCTTTGGTGTATGGAATTGCCTGTTAAGCAGTTGTCTTTGGTGTATGGCATTGTCTGTTAAGCAGTTGTCTTTGGTGTATGGCATTGTCTGTTAAGCAGTTGTCTTTGGTGTATGGCATTGTCTGTTAATCAGTTGTCTTTGGTGTATGGCATTGTCTGTTAAGCAGTTGTCTTTGGTGCATGGCATTGTCTGTTATGCAGGTGTCTTTGGTGTATGGCATTGCCTGTTAAGCAGTTGTCTTTGGTGTATGGCAGTGTCTATTAGGCAGTTGTCTTTGATGTATGGCATTGACTGTTATGTAGCTGTCTTTAGTGTATGGCATTGCCTGTTAAGCAGTAGTCTTTGGTGTATGGCATTGCCTGTTAAGCAGTTGTCTTTGGTGTATGGCATTGCCTGTTAAGCAGTTGTCTTTGGTGTATGGCATTGTCTGTTAAGCAGTTGTCTTTGGTGTATGGCATTGTCTGTTAAGCAGTTGTCTTTGGTGTATGGCATTGTCTGTTAAGCAGTTGTCTTTGGTGTATGGCATTGTCTGTTAAGCAGTTGTCTTTGGTGTATGGCATTGCCTGTTAAGCAGTTGTCTTTGGTGTATGGCATTGTCTGTTAAGCAGTTGTCTTTGGTGTATGGCATTGTCTGTTAAGCAGTTGTCTTTAGTGTATGGCATTGCCTGTTAAGCAGTTGTCTTTGGTGTATGGCATTGCCTGTTAAGCAATTGTCTTTGGTGTATGGAATTGCCTGTTATGCATTTGTCTTTGGTGTATGGTGTTGTCTGTTAAGCAGTAGTCTTTGGTGTATGGCATTGGCTGTTAAGCAGTTGTCTTTGGTAAATGGCTTTTTTTGTTAAGCAGTTGTGTTTGTTGTATCGCATTGCCTGTTAAGCAGTTGTCTTTGCGGTATGGCATTGCCTCTTAATCAGTTGTCTTTGGTGTATGGCATTGCCTGTTAAGCAGTTGTCTTTGGTGTAAGGCGTTGTCTGTTAAGCAGTTTCTTTGGTGTATGGCATTGCCTGTTAAGCAGGAGTCTTTGGTGTCAGGTAGTGTCTGTTAAGCAGTTGTCTTTGGTGTATGGCATTGCCTTTTAAGCAGTTGTCTTTGGTGTATGACATTGCCTGTTAAGCAGTTGTCTTTGGTGCATGGCATTGTCTGTTAAGCAGTTGTCTTTGGTGTATGGCATTGTCTGTTAAGCAGTTGTCTTTGGTGTATGGCATTGTCTGTTAAGCAGTTGTCTTTGGTGTATGGCATTGTCTGTTAAGCAGTTGTCTTTGGGCTACGGCATTTTCTGTTAAGCAGTTGTCTTTGGTGTATGGCATTGTCTGTTAAGCAGTTGTCTGTGGTGTATAGCATTGTCTGTTAAGCAGTTGTCTTTGTTGTATGGCATTGCCTGTTAAGCAGTTGTCTTTGTTGTATGGCATTGCCTGTTAAGCAGTTGTCTTTGTTGTATGGCATTGCCTGTTAAGCAGTTGTCTTTGGTGTATGGTGTTGTCTGTTAAGCAGTTGTCTTTCGTGTATGGCATTGTCTGTTAAGCAGTTGTCTTTGGTGTATGGCATTGTTTGTTAAGCAGTTGTCTTTGGTGTATGGCATTGCCTGTTAAGCAGTTGTCTTTGGTGTATGGCGTTGCCTGTTCAGCAGTTGTCTTTGGTGTATGGCATTGCCTGTTAAGCAGTTGTCTTTGGTGTATGGCATTGTCTGTTAAGCAGTTGTCTTTGGTGTATGGCAGGGATTGTTAAGCAGTTGTCCTTAGTGTATGGCATTGTCTGTTAAGCAGTTGTCTTTGGTGTATGGCATTGCCTGTTAAGCAGTTGTCTTTGGTGTATGGCACTGTCTGTGAAGCAGTTGTCTTTGGTGTATGCCATTGTCTGTTAAGCAGTTGTCTTTGGTGTATTTCAGTGTCTGATAAGCAGTTGACTTTGGTGTATGGCATTGCCTTTTAAGCAGTTGTTTTTGGTGTTTGGCAGTGTCTATTACGCAGTTGTCTTTAGTGTATGGCATTGTCTGTTAAGCAGTTGTCTTTGGTGTATGGCATTGTCTGTTAAGCAGTTGTCTTTGGGGTACGGCATTTTCTGTTAAGCAGTTGTCTTTGGTGTATGGCATAGTCTGTTAAGCAGTTGTCTGTGGTGTATAGCATTGTCTGTTAAGCAGTTGTCTTTGTTGTATGGCATTGCCTGTTAAGCAGTTGTCTTTGGTGTATGGCATTGCCTGTTAAACAGTTGTCTTTGGTGTATGGCATTGTCTGTTAAGCAGTTGTCTTTGGTGTATGGCATTGTCTGTTAAGCAGTTGTCTTTGGTGTATGGAATTGCCTGTTAAGCAGTTGTCTAAGGTGTATGGCAGTGTCTGTTAAGCAGTTGTCTTTGGTGTATGGCATTGTCTGTTAAGCAGTTGTCTTTGGTGTATAGCATTGTCTGTTAAGCAGTTGTCCTTGGTGTATGGCATTGCCTGTTAAGCAGTTGTCTTTGGTGTATGGCATTGTCTGTTAAGCAGTTGTCTTTGGTGTATGGCATTGCCTGTTAAGCAGTTGTCTTTAGTGTATGGCAGTGTCTGTTAAGCAGTTGTCTTTGGTGTATGGCATTGCCTGTTAAGCAGTTGTCTTTGGTGTATGACATTGTCTGTTAAGCAGTTGTCCTTGGTGTATGGCATTGTCTGTTAAGCAGTTGTCTTTGGTGCATGGCATTGTCTGTTAAGCAGTTGTCTTTGGTGTATGGCATTGCCTGTTAAGCAGTTGTCTTTGGTTTATGGCATTGTCTGTTAAGCAGTTGTCTTTGGTGTATGGCATTGCCTGTTAAGCAGTTGTTTTTGGTGTATGGCATTGTCTATTAAGCAGTTGTCTTTGGTGTATGGCATTGTCTGTTAAGCAGTTGTCTTTGGTGTATGGCATTGTCTGTTAAGCAGTTGTCTTTGGTGTATGGCATTGCCTGTTATGCAGTTGTTTTTGGTGTATGGCATTGTCTGTTAAGCAGTTGTCTTTGGTGTATGGCATTGTCTGTTAATCAGTTGTCTTTCGTGTATGGCATTGTCTGTTAAGCAGTTGTCTTTGGTGCATGGCATTGTCTGTTATGCAGGTGTCTTTGGTGTATGGCATTGCCTGTTAAGCAGTTGTCTTTAGTGTATGGCAGTGTCTATTAGGCAGTTGTCTTTGATGTATGGCATTGACTGTTATGTAGCTGTCTTTAGTGTATGGCATTGCCTGTTAAGCAGTAGTCTTTGGTGTATGGCATTGCCTGTTAAGCAGTTGTCTTTGGTGTATGGCATTGCCTGTTAAGCAGTTGTCTTTGGTGTATGGCATTGTCTGTTAAGCAGTTGTCTTTGGTGTATGGCATTGTCTGTTAAGCAGTTGTCTTTGGTGTATGGCATTGTCTGTTAAGCAGTTGTCTGTGTTGTATGGCATTGTCTGTTAAGCAGTTGTCTTTGGTGTATGGCATTGCCTGTTAAGCAATTGTCTTTGGTGTATGGCATTGTCTGTTAAGCAGTTGTCTTTAGTGTATGGCATTGCCTGTTAAGCAGTTGTTTTTGGTGTATGGCATTGTCTGTTGAGCAGTTGTCTTTAGTGTATGGCAATGCCTGTTAAGCAGTTGTCTTTAGTGTATGGCATTGTCTGTTATGCAGTTGTCTTTGGTGCATGGCATTGTCTGTTAAGCAGTTGTCTTTAGTGTATGGCAGTGTCTGTTAAGCAGTTGTCTTTGGTGTATGGCATTGCCTGTTAAGCAGTTGTCTTTGGTGTATGGCATTGTCTGTTAAGCAGTTGTCCTTGGTGTATGGCATTGTCTGTTATGCCGTTGTCTTTGGTGCATGGCATTGTCTTTTAAGCAGTTGTCTTTGGTGTATGGCATTGCCTGTTAAGCAGTTGTCTTTGGTGTATGGCATTGCCTGTTAAGCAGTTGTCTCTGGTAAATGTTCTTTTTTGTTAAGCAGTTGTCTTTGGTGTATCGCATTGCCTGTTAAGCAGTTGTCTTTGGTGTACGTCATTGACTCTTAATCAGTTGTCTTTGGTGTATGGCATTGTCTGTTAAGCAGTTGTCTTTGGTGTATGGCATTGTCTGTTAAGCAGTTGTCTTTAGTGTATGTCATTGTCTGTTAAGCAGTTGTCTTTGGTGTATGGCATTGTCTGTTAAGCAGTTGTCTTTGGTGTATGGCATTGTCTGTTAAGCAGTTGTCTTTGGTGTATGGCATTGCCTGTTAAGCAGTTGTCTTTTGTGTATGACATTGCCTGTTAAGCAGTTGTCTTTGGTGTATGGCATTGTCTGTTAAGCAGTTGTCTTTGGTGTATGGCATTGTCTTTTAAGCAGTTGTCTTTGGTGTATGGCAGTGTCTGTTAAGCAGTTGTCTTTGGTGTATGGCATTGTCTTTTAAGCAGTTGTCTTTGGTGTATGGCAGTGTCTGTTAAGCAGTTGTCTTTGGTGTATGGCATTGTCTGTTAAGCAGTTGTCTTTGGTGTAATGCGTTGTCTGTTAAGCAGTTGTCTTTGGTGTATGGCATTGTCTGTTAAGCAGTTGTCTTTGGTGTATGGCATTGTCTGTTAAGCAGTTGTCTTTGGTGTATGGCATTGTCTTTTAAGCAGTTGTCTTTGGTGTATGGCATTGCCTGTTAAGCAGTTGTCTTTGGTGTATGGCATTGCCTGTTAAGCAGTTGTCTTTGGTGTATGGCATTGTCTGTTAAGCAGTTGTCTTTAGTGTATGGCATTGCCTGTTGAGCAGTTGTCTTTGGTGTATGGCATTGCCTGTTATTCAGTTGTCTTTGGTGTATGGCGTTGTCTGTTTAGCAGTTGTCTTTGGTGTATGGCATTGCCTGTTAAGCAGTTGTCTTTGGTAAATGGCTTTTTTTGTTAAGCAGTTGTGTTTGTTGTATCGCATTGCCTGTTAAGCAGTTGTCTTTGGGGTATGGCATTGCCTCTTAATCAGTTGTCTTTGGTGTATGGCATTGCCTGTTAAGCAGTTGTCTTTGGTGTAAGGCGTTGTCTGTTAAGCAGTTTCTTTGGTGTATGGCATTGTCTGTTAAGCAGGAGTCTTTGGTGTCAGGTAGTGTCTGTTAAGCAGTTGTCTTTGGTGTATGGCATTGCCTTTTAAGCAGTTGTCTTTGGTGTATGACATTGCCTGTTAAGCAGTTGTCTTTGGTGTATGGCGTTGCCTGTTAAGCAGTTGTCTTTGGTGTATGGCGTTGTCTGTTAAGCAGTTGTCTTTGGTGTATGGCATTGCCTGTTAAGCAGTTGTCTTTGGTGTATGGCATTGCCTGTTAAGCAGTTGTCTTTGGTGTATGACATTGCCTGTTAAGCAGTTGTCTTTAGTGTATGGCATTGCCTGTTAAGCAGTTGTCTTTGGTGTATGGCATTGTCTGTTAAGCAGTTCTCTTTGGTGTAAGGCGTTGCCTGTTAAGCAGTTGTCTTTGGTGTATGGCATTGTCTGTTAAGCAGTTGTCTGTGTTGTATGGCATTGTCTGTTAAGCAGTTGTCTTTGGTGTATGGCATTGCCTGTTAAGCAATTGTCTTTGGTGTATGGCAGTGTCTGTTAAGCAGTTGTCTTTGGTGTATGGCATTGTCTGTTAAGCAGTTGTCTTTAGTGTATGGCATTGCCTGTTAAGCAGTTGTTTTTGGTGTATGGCATTGTCTGTTGAGCAGTTGTCTTTAGTGTATGGCAATGCCTGTTAAGCAGTTGTCTTTAGTGTATGGCATTGTCTGTTATGCAGTTGTCTTTGGTGCATGGCATTGTCTGTTAAGCAGTTGTCTTTAGTGTATGGCAGTGTCTGTTAAGCAGTTGTCTTTGGTGTATGGCATTGCCTGTTAAGCAGTTGTCTTTGGTGTATGGCATTGTCTGTTAAGCAGTTCTCCTTGGTGTATGGCATTGTCTGTTATGCCGTTGTCTTTGGTGCATGGCATTGTCTTTTAAGCAGTTGTCTTTGGTGTATGGCATTGCCTGTTAAGCAGTTGTCTTTGGTGTATGGCATTGCCTGTTAAGCAGTTGTCTTTGGTGTATGGCATTGCCTGTTAAGCAGCTGTCTCTGGTAAATGTTCTTTTTTGTTAAGCAGTTGTCTTTGGTGTATCGCATTGCCTGTTAAGCAGTTGTCTTTGGTGTATGGCATTGCCTGTTAAGCAGTTGTCTTTGGTGTACGGCATTGCCTCTTAATCAGTTGTCTTTGGTGTATGGCATTGTCTGTTAAGCAGTTGTCTTTGGTGTATGGCATTGTCTGTTAAGCAGTTGTCTTTAGTGTATGTCATTGCCTGTTAAGCAGTTGTCTTTGGTGTAATGCGTTGTCTGTTAAGCAGTTGTCTTTGTTGTATGGCATTGTCTGTTAAGCAGTTGTCTTTGGTGTATGGCATTGCCTGTTAAGCAGTTGTCTTTAGTGTATGACATTGCCTGTTAAGCAGTTGTCTTTGGTGTATGGCATTGTCTGTTAAGCAGTTGTCTTTGGTGTATGGCATTGTCTTTTAAGCAGTTGTCTTTGGTGTATGGCAGTGTCTGTTAAGCAGTTGTCTTTGGTGTATGGCATTGTCTTTTAAGCAGTTGTCTTTGGTGTATGGCAGTGTCTGTTAAGCAGTTGTCTTTGGTGTATGGCATTGTCTTTTAAGCAGTTGTCTTTGGTGTATGGCAGTGTCTGTTAAGCAGTTGTCTTTGGTGTATGGCATTGCCTGTTAAGCAGTTGTCTTTGGTGTATGGCATTGTCTGTTAAGCAGTTGTCTTTGGTGTAATGCGTTGTCTGTTAAGCAGTTGTCTTTGGTGTATGGCATTGTCTGTTAAGCAGTTGTCTTTGGTGTATGGCATTGTCTGTTAAGCAGTTGTCTTTGGTGTATGGCATTGTCTTTTAAGCAGTTGTCTTTGGTGTATGGCGTTGTCTGTTAAGAAGTTGTCTTTGGTGTATGGCATTGCCTGTTAAGCAGTTGTCTTTGGTGTATGGCATTGTCTGTTAAGCAGTTGTCTTTAGTGTATGGCATTGCCTGTTGAGCAGTTGTCTTTGGTGTATGGCATTGCCTGTTATTCAGTTGTCTTTGGTGTATGGCGTTGTCTGTTTAGCAGTTGTCTTTGGTGTATGGCATTGCCTGTTAAGCAGTTGTCTTTGGTAAATGGCTTTTTTTGTTAAGCAGTTGTGTTTGTTGTATCGCATTGCCTGTTAAGCAGTTGTCTTTGGGGTATGGCATTGCCTCTTAATCAGTTGTCTTTGGTGTATGGCATTGCCTGTTAAGCAGTTGTCTTTGGTGTAAGGCGTTGTCTGTTAAGCAGTTTCTTTGGTGTATGGCATTGCCTGTTAAGCAGGAGTCTTTGGTGTCAGGTAGTGTCTGTTAAGCAGTTGTCTTTGGTGTATGGCATTGCCTTTTAAGCAGTTGTCTTTGGTGTATGACATTGCCTGTTAAGCAGTTGTCTTTGGTGTATGGCGTTGCCTGTTAAGCAGTTGTCTTTGGTGTATGGCGTTGTCTGTTAAGCAGTTGTCTTTGGTGTATGGCATTGCCTGTTAAGCAGTTGTCTTTGGTGTATGGCATTGCCTGTTAAGCAGTTGTCTTTGGTGTATGACATTGCCTGTTAAGCAGTTGTCTTTAGTGTATGGCATTGCCTGTTAAGCAGTTGTCTTTGGTGTATGGCATTGTCTGTTAAGCAGTTCTCTTTGGTGTAAGGCGTTGTCTGTTAAGCAGTTGTCTTTGGTGTATGGCATTGTCTGTTAAGCAGTTGTCTGTGTTGTATGGCATTGTCTGTTAAGCAGTTGTCTTTGGTGTATGGCATTGCCTGTTAAGCAATTGTCTTTGGTGTATGGCAGTGTCTGTTAAGCAGTTGTCTTTGGTGTATGGCATTGTCTGTTAAGCAGTTGTCTTTAGTGTATGGCATTGCCTGTTAAGCAGTTGTTTTTGGTGTATGGCATTGTCTGTTGAGCAGTTGTCTTTAGTGTATGGCAATGCCTGTTAAGCAGTTGTCTTTAGTGTATGGCATTGTCTGTTATGCAGTTGTCTTTGGTGCATGGCATTGTCTGTTAAGCAGTTGTCTTTAGTGTATGGCAGTGTCTGTTAAGCAGTTGTCTTTGGTGTATGGCATTGTCTGTTAAGCAGTTCTCCTTGGTGTATGGCATTGTCTGTTATGCCGTTGTCTTTGGTGCATGGCATTGTCTTTTAAGCAGTTGTCTTTGGTGTATGGCATTGCCTGTTAAGCAGTTGTCTTTGGTGTATGGCATTGCCTGTTAAGCAGTTGTCTTTGGTGTATGGCATTGCCTGTTAAGCAGCTGTCTCTGGTAAATGTTCTTTTTTGTTAAGCAGTTGTCTTTGGTGTATCGCATTGCCTGTTAAGCAGTTGTCTTTGGTGTATGGCATTGCCTGTTAAGCAGTTGTCTTTGGTGTACGGCATTGCCTCTTAATCAGTTGTCTTTGGTGTATGGCATTGTCTGTTAAGCAGTTGTCTTTGGTGTATGGCATTGTCTGTTAAGCAGTTGTCTTTAGTGTATGTCATTGCCTGTTAAACAGTTGTCTTTGGTGTAATGCGTTGTCTGTTAAGCAGTTGTCTTTGGTGTATGGCATTGTCTGTTAAGCAGTTGTCTTTGGTGTATGGCATTGCCTGTTAAGCAGTTGTCTTTAGTGTATGACATTGCCTGTTAAGCAGTTGTCTTTGGTGTATGGCATTGTCTGTTAAGCAGTTGTCTTTGGTGTATGGCATTGTCTTTTAAGCAGTTGTCTTTGGTGTATGGCAGTGTCTGTTAAGCAGTTGTCTTTGGTGTATGGCATTGTCTTTTAAGCAGTTGTCTTTGGTGTATGGCAGTGTCTGTTAAGCAGTTGTCTTTGGTGTATGGCATTGTCTTTTAAGCAGTTGTCTTTGGTGTATGGCAGTGTCTGTTAAGCAGTTGTCTTTGGTGTATGGCATTGCCTGTTAAGCAGTTGTCTTTGATGTATGGCATTGTCTGTTAAGCAGTTGTCTTTGGTGTAATGCGTTGTCTGTTAAGCAGTTGTCTTTGGTGTATGGCATTGTCTGTTAAGCAGTTGTCTTTGGTGTATGGCATTGTCTGTTAAGCAGTTGTCTTTGGTGTATGGCATTGTCTTTTAAGCAGTTGTCTTTGGTGTATGGCGTTGTCTGTTAAGAAGTTGTCTTTGGTGTATGGCATTGCCTGTTAAGCAGTTGTCTTTGGTGTATGGCATTGTCTGTTAAGCAGTTGTCTTTGGTGTATGGCATTGTCTGTTAAGCAGTTGTCCTTGGTGTATGGCATTGTCTGTTATGCAGTTGTCTTTGGTGTATGGCATTGTCTGTTAAGCAGTTGTCTTTGGTGTATGGCATTGTCTGTTAAGCAGTTGTCTTTGGTGCATGGCATTGTCTGTTAAGCAGATGTCTTTATTGTATGGCAATGTATGTTAAGCAGTTGTCTTTAGTGTATGGCATTGTCTGTTATGCAGTTGTCTTTGGTGTATGGCATTGCCTGTTAAGCAGTTGTCTTTAGTGTACGGCAGTGTCTGTTAAGCAGTTGTCCTTGGTGTATGGCATTGTCTGTTAAGCAGTTGTCTTTGGTGCATGGCATTGTCTGTTAAGCAGTTGTCTTTGGTGTATGGCATTGCCTGTTAAGCAGTTGTCTTTGGTGTATGGCATTGTCTGTTAAGCAGTTGTCTTTGGTGTATCGCATTGCCTGTTAAGCAGTTGTCTTTGGTGTATGGCATTGTCTGTTAAGCAGTTGTCTTTGGTGTATGGCATTGTCTGTTAAGCAGTTGTCTTTGGTGTATGGCATTGTCTGTTAAGCAGTTGTCTTTGGTGTATGGCATTGTCTGTTAAGCAGTTGTCTTTGGTGTATGGCATTGCCTGTTAAGCAGTTGTCTTTGGTGTATGGCATTGTCTGTTAAGCAGTTGTCTTTGGTGTATGGCATTGACTGTTAAGCAGTTGTCTTTGTTGTATGGCATTGTCTGTTAAGCAGTTGTCTTTGGTGTATGGCATTGTCTGTTAATCAGTTGTCTTTGGTGTATGGCATTGTCTGTTAAGCAGGTGTCCTTGGTGTATGGCATTGTCTGTTAAGCAGTTGTCTTTGGTGCATGGCATTGTCTGTTAAGCAGATGTCTTTGGTGTATGGCATTGCCTGTTAAGCAGTTGTCTTTTGTGTATGGCATTGTCTGTTAAGCAGTTGTCTTTGGTGTATGGCATTGCCTGTTAAGCAGTTGTCTTTGGTGTATGGCATTGTCTGTTAAGCAGTTGTCTTTGGTGTATGGCATTGTCTGTTAAGCACTTGTCTTTGGTGTATGGCATTGTCTGCTAAGCAGTTGTCTTTGGTGTATGGCATTGTCTGTTAAGCAGTTGTCTTTGGTGTATGGCATTGCCTGTTAAGCAGTTGTCTTTGGTGTATGGCATTGTCTGTTAAGCAGTTGTCTTTGGTGTATGGCATTGTCTGTTAAGCAGTTGTCTTTAGTGTATGGCATTGCCTGTTAAGCAGTTGTCTTTGGTGTATGGCATTGCCTGTTAAGCAATTGTCTTTGGTGTATGGCATTGTCTGTTAAGCAGTTGTCTTTGGTGTATGGCATTGTCTTTTAAGCAGTTGTCTTTGGTGTATGGCATTGCCTGTTAAGCAGTTGTCTTTGGTGTATGGCATTGCCTGTTAAGCAGTTGTCTTTGGTGTATGGCATTGTCTGTTAAGCAGTTGTCTTTAGTGTATGGCATTGCCTGTTGAGCAGTTGTCTTTGGTGTATGGCATTGCCTGTTATTCAGTTGTCTTTGGTGTATGGCGTTGTCTGTTAAGCAGTTGTCTTTGGTGTATGGCATTGCCTGTTAAGCAGTTGTCTTTGGTAAATGGCTTTTTTTGTTAAGCAGTTGTGTTTGTTGTATCGCATTGCCTGTTAAGCAGTTGTCTTTGGGGTATGGCATTGCCTCTTAATCAGTTGTCTTTGGTGTATGGCATTGCCTGTTAAGCAGTTGTCTTTGGTGTAAGGCGTTGTCTGTTAAGCAGTTTCTTTGGTGTATGGCATTGCCTGTTAAGCAGGAGTCTTTGGTGTCAGGTAGTGTCTGTTAAGCAGTTGTCTTTGGTGTATGGCATTGCCTTTTAAGCAGTTGTCTTTGGTGTATGACATTGCCTGTTAAGCAGTTGTCTTTGGTGTATGGCGTTGCCTGTTAAGCAGTTGTCTTTGGTGTATGGCGTTGTCTGTTAAGCAGTTGTCTTTGGTGTATGGCATTGCCTGTTAAGCAGTTGTCTTTGGTGTATGGCATTGCCTGTTAAGCAGTTGTCTTTGGTGTATGACATTGCCTGTTAAGCAGTTGTCTTTAGTGTATGGCATTGCCTGTTAAGCAGTTGTCTTTGGTGTATGGCATTGTCTGTTAAGCAGTTCTCTTTGGTGTAAGGCGTTGTCTGTTAAGCAGTTGTCTTTGGTGTATGGCATTGTCTGTTAAGCAGTTGTCTGTGTTGTATGGCATTGTCTGTTAAGCAGTTGTCTTTGGTGTATTGCATTGCCTGTTAAGCAATTGTCTTTGGTGTATGGCAGTGTCTGTTAAGCAGTTGTCTTTGGTGTATGGCATTGTCTGTTAAGCAGTTGTCTTTAGTGTATGGCATTGCCTGTTAAGCAGTTGTTTTTGGTGTATGGCATTGTCTGTTGAGCAGTTGTCTTTAGTGTATGGCAATGCCTGTTAAGCAGTTGTCTTTAGTGTATGGCATTGCCTGTTAAGCAATTGTCTTTGGTGTATGGCATTGCCTGTTATGCATTTGTCTTTGGTATATGGTGTTGTCTGTTAAGCAGTTGTCTTTGGTGTATGGCATTGCCTGTTAAGCAGTTGTCTTTGGTGTATGACATTGCCTGTTAAGCAGTTGTCTTTAGTGTATGGCATTGCCTGTTAAGCAGTTGTCTTTGGTGTATGACATTGCCTGTTAAGCAGTTGTCTTTAGTGTATGGCATTGCCTGTTAAGCAATTGTCTTTGGTGTATGGCAGTGTCTGTTAAGCAGTTGTCTTTGGTGTATGGCATTGTCTGTTAAGCAGTTGTCTTTAGTGTATGGCATTGCCTGTTAAGCAGTTGTTTTTGGTGTATGGCATTGTCTGTTGAGCAGTTGTCTTTAGTGTATGGCAATGCCTGTTAAGCAGTTGTCTTTAGTGTATGGCATTGCCTGTTAAGCAATTGTCTTTGGTGTATGGCATTGCCTGTTATGCATTTGTCTTTGGTGTATGGTGTTGTCTGTTAAGCAGTTGTCTTTGGTGTATGGCATTGCCTGTTATGCATTTGTCTTTGGTGTATGGCATTGTCTGTTAAGCAGTTGTCTTTGGTGTATGGCATTGTCTGTTAAGCAGTTGTCTTTGGTGTATGGCATTGTCTGTTAAGCAGTTGTCTTTGGTGTATGGCATTGTCTGTTAAGCAGTTGTCTTTGATGTATGGCATTGTCTGTTAATCAGTAGTCTTTGGTGTATGGCATTGTCTGTTAAGCAGTTGTCTTTGGTGTATGGCATTGTCTGTTAAGCAGTTGTCTTTGGTGTATGGCATTTCCTGTTATGCATTTGTCTTTGGTGTATGGCATTGTCTGTTAAGCAGTTGTCTTTGGTGTATGGCATTGTCTGTTAAGCAGTTGTCTTTGGTGTATGGCATTGTCTGTTAAGCAGTTGTCTTTGGTGTATGGCATTGTCTGTTAAGCAGTTGTCTTTGGTGTATGGCATTGTCTGTTAATCAGTAGTCTTTGGTGTATGGCATTGTCTGTTAAGCAGTTGTCTTTGGTGTATGGCATTGTCTGTTAAGCAGTTGTCTTTGGTGTATGGCATTGCCTGTTAAGCAATTGTCTTTGGTGTATGGCATTGCCTGTTATGCATTTGTCTTTGGTGTATGGCATTGCCTGTTAAGCAATTGTCTTTGGTGTATGGCATTGCCTGTTATGCATTTGTCTTTGGTGTATGGCATTGTCTGTTAAGCAGTTGTCTTTGGTGTATGTCATTGTCTGTTAAGCAGTTGTCTTTGGTGTATGGCATTGCCTGTTAAGCAGTAGTCTTTGGTGTATGGCAGTGTCTGTTAAGCAGTTGTCTTTGGTGTATGGCATTGTCTGTTAAGCAGTTGTCTTTAGTGTATGGCATTGCCTGTTAAGCAGTTGTTTTTGGTGTATGGCATTGTCTGTTAAGCAGTTGTCTTTAGTGTATGGCAATGCCTGTTAAGCAGTTGTCTTTAGTGTATGGCATTGCCTGTTAAGCAGTTGTCTTTGGTGTATGGCATTGTCTGTTATGCAGTTGTCTTTGGTGTATGGCATTGCCTGTTAAGCAGTTGTCTTTGGTGTATGGCATTGTCTGTTAAGCAGTTCTCTTTGGTGTATGGCATTGTCTGTTATCCCGTTGTCTTTGGTGCATGGCATTGTCTTTTAAGCAGTTGTCTTTGGTGTATGGCATTGCCTGTTAAGCAGTTGTCTTTGGTGTATGGCATTGCCTGTTAAGCAGTTGTCTCTGGTAAATATTCTTTTTTGTTAAGCAGTTGTCTTTGGTGTATCGCATTGCCTGTTAAGCAGTTGTCTTTGGTGTACGGCATTGCCTCTTAATCAGTTGTCTTTGGTGTATCGCATTGCCTGTTAAGCAGTTGTCTTTGGTGTAATACGTTGTCTGTTAAGCAGTTGTCTTTGGTGTATGGCATTGTCTGTTAAGCAGTTGTCTTTGGTGTATGGCATTGTCTGTTAAGCAGTTGTCTTTAGTGTATGTCATTGCCTGTTAAGCAGTTGTCTTTGATGTATGGCATTGCCTGTTAAGCAGTTGTCTTTAGTGTATGGCACTGTCTGTTAAGCAGTTGTCTTTGATGTATGGCATTGTCTGTTAAGCAGTTGTCTTTAGTGTATGGCAGTGTCTGTTAAGCAGTTGTCTTTGGTGTATGGCATTGCCTGTTAAGCAGTTGTCTTTGGTGTATGGCAGTGTCTGTTAAGCAGTTGTCTTTGGTGTATGGCATTGTCTGTTAAGCAGTTGTCTTTGGTGTATGGCATTGCCTGTTAAGCAATTGTCTTTGGTGTATGGCATTGCCTGTTATGCATTTGTCTTTGGTGTATGGCATTGCCTGTTAAGCAATTGTCTTTGGTGTATGGCATTGCCTGTTATGCATTTGTCTTTGGTGTATGGCATTGTCTGTTAAGCAGTTGTCTTTGGTGTATGGCATTGTCTGTTAAGCAGTTGTCTTTGGTGTATGGCATTGCCTGTTAAGCAGTAGTCTTTGGTGTATGGCAGTGTCTGTTAAGCAGTTGTCTTTGGTGTATGGCATTGTCTGTTAAGCAGTTGTCTTTAGTGTATGGCATTGCCAGAAGGGGGCTGGAGGCATGGGAACCTAGAAGGAAGCCCCACATGACCGGGATTGGCCAGGAGGGTGCAATTTTTAAATCCCAATGGTCGGGATTGGGTATAGGTTTGGAGGGGCTGGCATTTGGATGGGGGTGGGGTAAAGGGGGGAAGAGGTATAATAGGGAAAAGTGCGGGAAAACGGGCAGTCCAGGGAAGAAACCATTGAGAGAAGTTCTGGAGCACTGATAAAAAAAAAAAAAAAAAAAATTATTTTACCTTTTTAATTGCTGGGACACTCTTCTCGCTATTATGGAGTCTGTGGAGTCCCTTATCGCCAGGCTGAGGGAGACTGCCAGATCCAGGCAAGGAGGGTGGCTTGAGGCCCAGCTGGCCGGACTTCTGGGGAATGCCGGGGAGGAAGAATCCCCGTCGGGTTTGGGAAGAAGTGCCAGGAGGACGCGGCCCCCCGAGAGGCTTTCCCTGGAGATGGTTGGTACGGGCAGCAGGCGCAGGCTGCGGAGCCCCTCAGGGGACCCTGTGTCCGGGGAGCATGCCGGCGGAATCCCCTGCCGGCGTGCCCGCCGCGGCAGGAATCCGCCCAGCCGGTCTGCGGGCTCCCCCTGCATCGGGTCGCGGTCCGCGACTGAAGTTCCCCGGTCCGTCGTGGTGCAGCCTCCCCCGTCGGCGCGCCGCAGTACTAGAGCCCAGGCCACGCCGGAAGCAAGGCCCGGGCCGCAGACGCGTCATCCGGGGGGCGGGGCCTCACCGGAAATGGGGACTACGTCACTTCCGGCCCCGGAGACAGACGAGAGGGACGCACAGCCAATGAGCGGCGGGCGCAGTGACACGCCCCCCGCTCCAAGATCTAGCGGCGATTCAAGACGCCGGTTATTTAAAAGAAAAAAGGGCGGCAATCCTGCAGCGGGGAACGGAGGGAACACCAGCGCGGCAGGCACACCTTGGCGACGTTCCTGTCGGGGTGCCTGCCAGACAGACCAGAGGGCGCAGACAGCAGCGGAGCTACACGGGCAGGCAGCAACAATTCCAGGACCTGCTGCCTGGCTCAAGTTTCTCCAGGCAGAGGGATGGAGCGGCGGGCAGCAGCACGGATTTGCCTGGCAGTTATCCACGGACCAACACGGATCGGGCTGGTGAGTCCGGGTCTAAAAATCGCGGAGGTGCACGGTCGGCGGTGAGGAGTGGAGGACGAACGGCGGGGAGGTCGGCACGGGCTCGGGTCCCCCCTGGTGACGAGGAGGCCAGGGGCGCGGGCCTTGAGCAGCAGGGGTCGGTCGGACTGGATTATGGAGAAGAACAAGACGAACCAAGGACTCATCAGGACTCGGGGAGTACGGCTGGCGGGGACACAGCACCTGCGCAGCTTCGTGAGTATGCGTCTATGTATGGTTTGTCGCCCGCGGGGTCTGTAGCGGATGGGGTAGGCGATAGGCAGGTGTCTGGGCCCAGCGGGGAAAATGTTAGGGGAGGTAGTGGGTCAGATGTAAGCGGGTTTAGGGATTTGTTGGTTAGCATGTCACGCATTTTGGCGAGAATAGACGGCGGGGGGGCCATTCAAAGGGGGGTTGTCACCGGCGGGGGCTTGGCTACCTAGTCAACCGGCGTTGTTGCAGGTGGGGAGCGAGTCGGCCAGGTCGGCGGGGTGTACAGCTGGGACACCTTCTGGGGTGTCGGTGTGTGTGCAGACAGAAAAGGATAATGCGGATAGTATAAAACTGGATGATAGGGCGAAAGGGGAGGTATACGTGTGCTTTGAGGGGCCATTGGGGGCGCATTTAAAAAAAGAGGTTAAAGAAAAAATTTGGCGGGACGAGTATGTCGAAATTTTTTCCCTTCTTCCGTTGGAAAAGTTTAACCTGGATAAGGGGAAAAAGGAAGACAGTAAAAAAGAGGAAGAAGAGAAGCGTAGGTGGAGGTTGATTCCACAGACGTTTGTCAATTGGTTGCAAGCTTTTGCAATAATGGCTAGCGTTATTGGAGAAAAAGCTCCTGATAATTGTTCGGGTTTGTTTTGCTACCTTGATGCTATTGGGGAGGCTCATAGGACTTACGGGGGTCAGACATGGTTACGTTATGACGAGCAATTTCGTCAGAGGAAGGCAGTCCGCCCTGAGATCAGATGGGATCAAAAGGACATTGGGTTGTGGCTGAAGGTTATGGCCCCAGTGAGGTATGGGC
Source organism: Phyllobates terribilis (assembly GCF_046119375.1). Lineage (NCBI taxonomy): Eukaryota > Metazoa > Chordata > Amphibia > Anura > Dendrobatidae > Phyllobates > Phyllobates terribilis. Next base: position 1,888,450 of record NW_027362957.1, read on the forward strand.
AGTCCTTTCACGGGAGCAGCAGTAGTGGTAACCAACCAGCAGGACAAGGGGGAGGTAACCAAGGGGCACAAAGCACTAAGAAGGAAGTGGGAACTTGCTGGCAATTTAATGACGGCCAATGCAAGTACGGGACCTCCTGTAAATTCAAACACGTGTGCTCCCATTGTAATGGAAGCTCACACGGAGCATCAAAATGCTTTAAGAAGGGTAAGGGAAAGCCGACAGTGGGTACCGGTCAAAGGGGTGACTCCGGTGAGGGTGCACGCGATGGCCCCCTTTCTAAGTAGGTATCCTGATCAGTCGAAGGCTAAGGTCATTTCGGATGGGTTTTTGGAAGGTTTTAGAATCCCTCCTCCTGAGCACGAGGTCCCCTTTTCACTAAAAAATTTGACGTCGGCTTCCCTTCATCCGGATGTGGTTAGCGTGAAGTTGGCTAAGGAGGTGGAATTGGGCAGGATGGCGGGACCGTTTCGGGTATTACCCAGCAGCAGGGTGATTATCTCGCCACTGGGGGTTGTGCCCAAAAAAGAGCTGAATAAGTTTCGTTTGATTCAGCATTTGTCGTACCCGAAGGGGCTCTCGGTGAATGATGGCATTGCACAGGAATTATGTTCAGTTGAATATACATCATTTGATGCGGCGGTGCGATGGGTACAGCGTTATGGGTCAGGATCGTTGCTAGCCAAGACGGATATCGAGTCGGCTTTTCGGTTGCTGCCAGTTCACCCGGATAGCATCCCGTTGTTAGGTTGTTTTTGGAATGGGGCATATTACATGGATAGGTGTTTGCCAATGGGTTGTGCAATTTCGTGTTCTTTGTTTGAAACGTTTAGTACCTTTTTGGAATGGGTGGTGATGGACCTGGCATCAGTTAATTCAGTCATTCATTATTTGGATGATTTTTTGTTTATAGGCCCTCCGCAATCGTTATTGTGTAGGAATCTGTTAGGTACTATGGTGTGGGTAGCGGAGCATTTTGGTGTACCATTGGCAAAAGAAAAGACAGAAGGCCCTTGCACAATCCTAAGTTTTTTGGGCATTGTAATTGATACAGAAAGGATGGAGTGCCGGTTACCTGAAGATAAATTGTGTCTGCTCAAGCAGGAGGTCGATAGAGTCAGGAGGTTGCGCAAGGTGACCCTGAGGGAGCTACAATCGCTGTTGGGGCGCTTAAATTTTGCATGCAGGATTATGCCAATGGGCAGAATATTTTGTCGCAGGTTGTCAGGCGCCACAGCAGGAGTGCGTGGGGCTCATCATTTTATCCGCCTAAATAAGGAACACAAGGAGGATCTGAGGGTTTGGAAGTTGTTTTTGGAAAGCTTTAATGGCAGGTCATTAATCCAGCAGGAGTTTGTAAGCAGTTTTGATTGTGAGATTTTTACAGATGCTGCGGGAGGTGCTGGATACGGGGCCTACTGGAAAGGGCGGTGGAGTGTTGGGGCATGGCCGATTGGGTGGACGGAGAGGGGTCTTACGAGGAACCTGGCGTTTTTGGAATTGTTCCCTATTGTTGTTGCGGTTACTATTTGGGGGGAGTGTTTTGCCAACAGGAGAATTCGGTTTCATTGCGATAACATGGGAGTGGTGTCTGTCATCAACAGCTTGTCGGCCTCATCCCCGCCTGTGATTAGGCTACTGAGGGAACTAGTACTTTGTTGTCTTAAGCTGAACGCTTGGATTACAGCGGTCCATGTTCCAGGTGTACAAAATTCCATAGCAGATGCCTTATCTCGTTTTCAGTGGGACCGTTTTCGGGCGCTAGCACCAGAGGCCGAGGACGTGGGTCAAGAATGCCCTTCGCATTTGTGGCAACTGGTTATGGAGGAGCCGGACGGTTAATAAGGGAGTCCATTACGAGGCAGACCTGGGCATCATACGAGGCATCGTGGCGAGTATGGCGAAGTTGGATTCTGGAGTGGGGTGTGGTGGAAGGTGAAGGAGATAGAGAGATGGCGGTGTTGTTTCTTGTGGGAAGGGCAGCAGAGATTGGATGGTCTGTGTCAAAAGTTAGTAAATTTGTAGCAGGATTGGCATTCGCTTTTAAATTGCAGGGGTTAAAAGATGTTACAAAATCGTTTTTAGTGAAGCAAGCACTTAGGGGCTTTAGGAGAGGCGGTAAGGTGTTAGATAAACGAAGACCGGTGACTTTTAGTATTTTAGAGCGGTTGGGTTTAGTGTTGGATAAGATTTGTTGTTCAGTTTTTGAAGCCACACTGTTTAGGTTGGCTTTTTCATTGGCGTTCTTTGGCGCACTAAGATTAGGTGAGTTGGTGGCACCAAGTAGGAATAAGGTTGGGGGTTTGTTTGCCGAGGACGTGAGTGGTCGGAAAGGGGGCATCGAATTTTGGATTAGGAGGGCGAAGATGGATCAATTGGGCAGAGGCAAGCTAGTGGTATTGGGGGAAGTTGATGGATCGTTTATGTGTCCTAGGAGATGTTTAATGGCTTACTGGCAGGTTTGGTCGGGACGTAAGGGCCCATTATTGTGTCATAAAAACGGAGAGTTTCTGTCACGTTTTCAATTTATTGCAGTATTTAAAAAAGGGATCCGGGAGTTGGGCCTTAGTCCTGAGGTGTACGGGTCGCATTCTTTCAGAATCGGTGCGGCGTCAGAAGCGGACGGTTTGGGTTTAGGAAAGGATGTGATAAAACGCATCGGGAGGTGGAGTTCAGATCGTTATCTGTCCTATGTACGGCATTAGGTCTGCAGGCTTATGTTTTATCTGGTCAGAAGTGAATACAATTCTTTGGTTGTCTTATTGCAGGTGACGTCCCGTTGTTAGTCTGGATTCTTGGACACTCTTTCGTTCATTGGGGGGCGCTGCGGGCGGATGTGAGGCCAAACGGTAGGCAATTGGGTTTTAGCAGAGAGCAAGTGGTGGTCCGGTGGCTGGGTTTTAGAGGGATGGTATGGAGAAGGGTGCTTCCTGAATTCCATAAGGCGGCTCGTTTGGACCGGGGGCCGGACATTTTGGTGGTGCATATGGGGGGGAATGATTTGGGGGTTCGGCCAGTTAGGGAATTGATGAGGGATATTCGAATTGATTTTTTAAGGTTATGGACATCTTTTCCTGGGGTGTTGACGGTTTGGTCTGACATTGTGCCGAGAAAAAATTGGAGGGAGGCCAGATCAGTGAAGGGCATTAATAGGGCACGAGTAAAGTTGAATAGAGCCATAGCAGCTTTTGTTGGTAGAAATGGGGGTGTAAGTGTTCGGCATCTTGATCTTGAGGCAGGGGTTGGTGATTTTTGGGCAAAGGATGGGGTGCACCTGAACGATATTGGGATTGATTTATGGGCATTATCTATACAGGAGGGGATTGAGAGGGCTTTGGCAGTGTTGGGGCGCTCACGAGCCTGAGGTGGTCAGGGCTGTTCGTTTGTGGCAGGGGGTGGGGTTCTTGGAGTTGGCACAGAAGTGTCGGTGGGAAAGTTATTGGAAATTTACAGGCAGTGGCTTGATTAAGCGGGGTGATCTGGCATTTGGTTTTGGGCTCTGGACGGGGTTTTACCCTGGGAGCTTTTGGTGCCCTCGAGCTGGTGATGGACGGCTGAGGGTAATACGGTGGTTCGATTTCGGTTTAGTTATGCCAGATCTAATTTTTAACTCCAAGAACCCTCCCTTCTTATTTATTTGAATAATAATGTTTATATGTTAATGTTGTTTGTTAATAAAATGGCCGCTGTGGCCAAATTTATCCAAAGAAATTACAGGTGCAGTGTTTTTATTTGTTAAGCTACTTGAGGTTGGTAAGATGGGGAGGGGTATTACGGAACTATGGAACCCGGGTTGGCCGTACACGGTCATGTTAAGCAGTTGTTTTTGGTGTATGGCATTGTCTGTTAAGCAGTTGTCTTTAGTGTATGGCAATGCCTGTTAAGCAGTTGTCTTTAGTGTATGGCATTGCCTGTTAAGCAGTTGTCTTTGATGTATGGCATTGTCTGTTATGCAGTTGTCTTTAGTGTATGGCATTGCCTGTTAAGCAGTTGTCTTTGATGTATGGCATTGTCTGTTATGCAGTTGTCTTTAGTGTATGGCATTGTCTGTTAAGCAGTTGTCTTTGGTGTATGGCATTGCCTGTTAAGCAGTTGTCTTTGATGTATGGCATTGTCTGTTATGCAGTTGTCTTTAGTGTATGGCATTGCCTGTTAAGCAGTTGTCTTTGATGTATGGCATTGTCTGTTAAGCAGTTGTCTTTGGTGTATGGCATTGTCTGTTAAGCAGTTGTCTTTGGTGTATGGCATTGCCTGTTAAGCAGTTGTCTTTGGTGTATGGCATTGCCTGTTAAGCAGTTGTCTTTGGTGTATGGCATTGTCTGTTAAGCAGTTGTCTTTAGTGTATGGCAATGCCTGTTAAGCAGTTGTCTTTAGTGTATGGCATTGCCTGTTAAGCAGTTGTCTTTGATGTATGGCATTGTCTGTTATGCAGTTGTCTTTAGTGTATGGCATTGCCTGTTAAGCAGTTGTCTTTGATGTATGGCATTGTCTGTTATGCAGTTGTCTTTAGTGTATGGCATTGCCTGTTAAGCAGTTGTCTTTGATGTATGGCATTGTCTGTTATGCAGTTGTCTTTGGTGTATGGCACTGTCTGTTAAGCAGTTGTCTTTGATGTATGGCATTGTCTGTTAAGCAGTTGTCTTTAGTGTATGGCAGTGTCTGTTAAGCAGTTGTCTTTGGTGTATGGCATTGCCTGTTAAGCAGTTGTCTTTGGTGTATGGCATTGCCTGTTAAGCAGTTGTCTTTGGTGTATGGCATTGTCTGTTAAGCAGTTCTCCTTGGTGTATGGCATTGTCTGTTATGCCGTTGTCTTTGGTGCATGGCATTGTCTTTTAAGCAGTTGTCTTTGGTGTATGGCATTGCCTGTTAAGCAGTTGTCTTTGGTGTATGGCATTGCCTGTTAAGCAGTTGTCTCTGGTAAATATTCTTTTTTGTTAAGCAGTTGTCTTTAGTGTATTGCATTGCCTGTTAAGCAGTTGTCTTTGGTGTACGGCATTGCCTCTTAATCAGTTGTCTTTGGTGTATCGCATTGCCTGTTAAGCAGTTGTCTTTGGTGTAATACGTTGTCTGTTAAGCAGTTGTCTTTGGTGTATGGCATTGTCTGTTAAGCAGTTGTCTTTGGTGTATGGCATTGTCTGTTAAGCAGTTGTCTTTAGTGTATGTCATTGCCTGTTAAGCAGTTGTCTTTGGTGTAATGCGTTGTCTGTTAAGCAGTTGTCTTTGGTGTATTGCATTGTCTGTTAAGCAGTTGTCTTTGGTGTATGGCATTGTCTGTTAAGCAGTTGTCTTTAGTGTATGTCATTGCCTGTTAAGCAGTTGTATTTGGTGTATGGCATTGTCTGTTAAGCAGTTGTCTTTGGTGTATGGCATTGCCTGTTAAGCAGTTGTCTTTGGTGTATGGCATTGTCTGTTAAGCAGTTGTCCTTGGTGTATGGCATTGCCTGTTAAGCAGTTGTCTTTGGTGTATGGCATTGCCTGTTAAGCAGTTGTCTTTGGTGTATGGCATTGTCTGTTAAGCAGTTGTCCTTGGTGTATGGCATTGCCTGTTAAGCAGTTGTCTTTGGTGTATGGCATTGTCTGTTAAGCAGTTGTCCTTGGTGTATGGCATTGTCTGTTAAGCAGTTGCCTTTAGTGTATGGCAGTGTCTGTTAAGCAGTTGTCTTTAGTGTATGGCAGTGTCTGTTAAGCAGTTGTCTTTGGTATATGGCATTGCCTGTTAAGCAGTTGTCTTTGGTGTATGGCATTGTCTGTTAAGCAGTTGTCCTTGGTGTATGGCATTGTCTGTTAAGCAGTTGTCTTTGGTGCATGGCATTGTCTGTTAAGCAGTTGTCTTTGGTGTATGGCATTGCCTGTTAAGCAGTTGTCTTTGGTGTATGGCATTGTCTGTTAAGCAGTTGTCTTTGGTGTATCGCAGTGTCTGTTAAGCAGTTGTCTTTAGTGTATGGCAGTGTCTGTTAAGCAGTTGTCTTTGGTATATGGCATTGCCTGTTAAGCAGTTGTCTTTGGTGTATGGCATTGTCTGTTAAGCAGTTGTCCTTGGTGTATGGCATTGTCTGTTAAGCAGTTGTCTTTGGTGCATGGCATTGTCTGTTAAGCAGTTGTCTTTGGTGTATGGCATTGCCTGTTAAGCAGTTGTCTTTGGTGTATGGCATTGTCTGTTAAGCAGTTGTCTTTGGTGTATCGCATTGCCTGTTAAGCAGTTGTCTTTGGTGTATGGCATTGTCTGTTAAGCAGTTGTCTTTGGTGTATCGCATTGTCTGTTAAGCAGTTGTCTTTGGTGTATCGCATTGTCTGTTAAGCAGTTGTCTTTGGTGTATGGCATTGTCTGTTAAGCAGTTGTCTTTGGTGTATGGCATTGCCTGTTAAGCAGTTGTCTTTGGTGTATGGCATTGTCTGTTAAGCAGTTGTCTTTGGTGTATGGCATTGCCTGTTAAGCAGTTGTCTTTGGTGTATGGCATTGTCTGTTAAGCAGTTGTCCTTGGTGTATGGCATTGCCTGTTAAGCAGTTGTCTTTGGTGTATGGCATTGCCTGTTAAGCAGTTGTCTTTGGTGTATGGCATTGTCTGTTAAGCAGTTGTCCTTGGTGTATGGCATTGCCTGTTAAGCAGTTGTCTTTGGTGTATGGCATTGTCTGTTAAGCAGTTGTCCTTGGTGTATGGCATTGTCTGTTAAGCAGTTGTCTTTAGTGTATGGCAGTGTCTGTTAAGCAGTTGTCTTTAGTGTATGGCAGTGTCTGTTAAGCAGTTGTCTTTGGTATATGGCATTGCCTGTTAAGCAGTTGTCTTTGGTGTATGGCATTGTCTGTTAAGCAGTTGTCCTTGGTGTATGGCATTGTCTGTTAAGCAGTTGTCTTTGGTGCATGGCATTGTCTGTTAAGCAGTTGTCTTTGGTGTATGGCATTGCCTGTTAAGCAGTTGTCTTTGGTGTATGGCATTGTCTGTTAAGCAGTTGTGTTTGGTGTATCGCAGTGTCTGTTAAGCAGTTGTCTTTAGTGTACGGCAGTGTCTGTTAAGCAGTTGTCTTTGGTATATGGCATTGCCTGTTAAGCAGTTGTCTTTGGTGTATGGCATTGTCTGTTAAGCAGTTGTCCTTGGTGTATGGCATTGTCTGTTAAGCAGTTGTCTTTGGTGCATGGCATTGTCTGTTAAGCAGTTGTCTTTGGTGTATGGCATTGCCTGTTAAGCAGTTGTCTTTGGTGTATGGCATTGTCTGTTAAGCAGTTGTCTTTGGTGTATGGCATTGTCTGTTAAGCAGTTGTCTTTGGTGTATCGCATTGTCTGTTAAGCAGTTGTCTTTGGTGTATCGCATTGTCTGTTAAGCAGTTGTCTTTGGTGTATGGCATTGTCTGTTAAGCAGTTGTCTTTGGTGTATGGCATTGCCTGTTAAGCAGTTGTCTTTGGTGTATGGCATTGTCTGTTAAGCAGTTGTCTTTGGTGTATGGCATTGTCTGTTAAGCAGTTGTCTTTGGTGTATGGCATTGTCTGTTAAGCAGTTGTCTTTGGTGCATGACATTGTCTGTTAAGCAGATGTCTTTGGTGTATGGCATTGCCTGTTAAGCAGTTGTCTTTGGTGTATGGAATTGTCTGTTAAGCAGTTGTCTTTGGTGTATGGCATTGCCTGTTAATCAGTTGTCTTTGGTGTATGGCATTGTCTGTTAAGCAGTTGTCTTTGGTGTATGGCATTGTCTGTTAAGCACTTGTCTTTGGTGTATGGCATTGTCTGTTAAGCACTTGTCTTTGGTGTATGGCATTGTCTGTTAAGCAGTTGTCTTTGGTGTATGGCATTGCCTGTTAAGCAGTTGTCTTTGGTGTATGGCATTGTCTGTTAAGCAGTTGTCTTTGGTGTATGGCATTGTCTGTTAAGCAGTTGTCTTTAGTGTATGGCATTGCCTGTTAAGCAGTTGTCTTTGGTGTATGGCATTGCCTGTTAAGCAATTGTCTTTGGTGTATGGCACTGCCTGTTAAGCAGCTGTCTTTGGTGTATGGCATTGCCTGTTATGCATTTGTCTTTGGTGTATGGTGTTGTCTGTTAAGCAGTAGTCTTTGGTGTATGGCATTGCCTGTTAAGCAGTTGTCTTTGGTAAATGGCTTTTTTTGTTAAGCAGTTGTGTTTGTTGTATCGCATTGCCTGTTAAGCAGTTGTCTTTGGGGTATGGCATTGCCTGTTAAGCAGTTGTCTTTGGTGTATGACATTGCCTCTTAATCAGTTGTCTTTGGTGTATGGCATTGTCTGTTAAGCAGTTGTCTTTGGTGTATGGCATTGCCTGTTAAGCAGTTGTCTTTGGTGTATGGCATTGCCTGTTAAGCAGTTGTCTCTGGTAAATGTTCTTTTTTGTTAAGCAGTTGTCTTTGGTGTATGGCATTGCCTGTTAAGCAGTTGTCTTTGGTGTATGGCATTGCCTGTTAAGCAGTTGTTTTGGTGTATGGCATTGTCTGTTAAGCAGTTGTCTTTGGTGTAATGCGTTGTCTGTTAAGCAGTTGTCTTTGGTGTATGGCATTGTCTGTTAAGCAGTTGTCTTTGGTGTATGGCATTGTCTGTTAAGCAGTTGTCTTTAGTGTATGTCATTGCCTGTTAAGCAGTTGTCTTTGATGTAATGCGTTGTCTGTTAAGCAGTTGTCTTTGGTGTATGGCATTGTCTGTTAAGCAGTTGTCTTTGGTGTATGGCATTGCCTGTTAAGCAGTTGTCTTTGGTGTATGGCATTGTCTGTTAAGCAGTTGTTTTGGTGTATGGCATTGTCTGTTAAGCAGTTGTCTTTGGTGTATGGCATTGTCTGTTAAGCAGTTGTCTTTGGTGTATGGCATTACCTCTTAATCAGTTGTCTTTGGTGTATGGCATTGCCTGTTAAGCAGTTGTCTTTGGTGTAATGCGTTGTCTGTTAAGCAGTTGTCTTTGGTGTATGGCATTGTCTGTTAAGCAGTTGTCTTTGGTGTATGGCATTGTCTTTTAAGCAGCTGTCTTTAGTGTATGTCATTGCCTGTTAAGCAGTTGTCTTTGATGTAATGCGTTGTCTGTTAAGCAGTTGTCTTTGGTGTATGGCATTGTCTGTTAAGCAGTTGTCTTTGGTGTATGGCATTGTCTGTTAAGCAGTTGTCTTTGGTGTATGGCATTGCCTGTTAAGCAGTTGTCTTTGGTGTATGGCATTGCCTGTTAAGCAGTTGTCTTTGGTGTATGGCATTGTCTGTTAAGCAGTTGTCTTTGGTTTATGGCATTGTCTGTTAAGCAGTTGTCTTTGGTGTATGGCATTGCCTGTTAAGCAGTTGTCTTTGGTTTATGGCATTGTCTGTTAAGCAGTTGTCTTTGGTGTATTGCAGTGTCTGTTAAGCAGTTGTCTTCGGTGTATGGCATTGCCTGTTAAGCAGTTGTCTTTGGTTTATGGCATTGTCTGTTAAGCAGTTGTCTTTGGTGTATGGCATTGTCTGTTAAGCAGTTGTCTTTGGTGTATGGCATTGTCTGTTAAGCAGTTGTCTTTAGTATATGTCATTGCCTGTTAAGCAGTTGTCTTTGGTGTAATGCGTTGTCTGTTAAGCAGTTGTCTTTGGTGTATGGCATTGTCTGTTAAGCAGTTGTCTTTGGTGTATGGCATTGCCTGTTAAGCAGTTGTCTTTAGTGTATGTCATTGCCTGTTAAGCAGTTGTCTTTGGTGTATGGCATTGTCTGTTAAGCAGTTGTCTTTGGTGTATGGCATTGTCTGTTAAGCAGTTGTCTTTGGTGTATGGCAGTGTCTGTTAAGCAGTTGTCTTTGGTGTATGGCATTGTCTGTTAAGCAGTTGTCTTTGGTGTATGGCATTGCCTGTTAAGCAGTTGTCTTTGGTGTATGGCATTTTCTGTTAAGCAATTGTCTTTGGTGTATGGCATTGTCTGTTAAGCAGTTGTCTTTGGTGTATGGCATTGTCTGTTAAGCAGTTGTCTTTAGTGTATGTCATTGCCTGTTAAGCAGTTGTCTTTGGTGTAATGCGTTGTCTGTTAAGCAGTTGTCTTTGGTGTATGGCATTGTCTGTTAAGCAGTTGTCTTTGGTGTATGGCATTGTCTGTTAAGCAGTTTTCTTTAGTATATGTCATTGCCTGTTAAGCAGTTGTCTTTGGTGTAATGCGTTGTCTGTTAAGCAGTTGTCTTTGGTGTATGGCATTGTCTGTTAAGCAGTTGTCTTTGGTGTATGGCATTGCCTGTTAAGCAGTTGTCTTTAGTGTATGTCATTGCCTGTTAAGCAGTTGTCTTTGGTGTATGGCATTGTCTGTTAAGCAGTTGTCTTTGGTGTATGGCATTGTCTGTTAAGCAGTTGTCTTTGGTGTATGGCAATGTCTTTTAAGCAGTTGTCTTTGGTGTATGGCATTGTCTGTTAAGCAGTTGTCTTTGGTGTATGGCAGTGTCTGTTAAGCAGTTGTCTTTGGTGTATGGCATTGTCTGTTAAGCAGTTGTCTTTGGTGTATGGCAGTGTCTGTTAAGCAGTTGTCTTTGGTGTATGGCAGTGTCTGTTAAGCAGTTGTCTTTGGTGTATGGCATTGCCTGTTAAGCAGTTGTCTTTGGTGTATGGCAGTGTCTGTTAAGCAGTTGTCTTTGGTGTATGGCATTGCCTGTTAAGCAGTTGTCCTTGGTGTATGGCATTGTCTGTTATGCAGTTGTCTTTATTGTATGGCAATGCATGTTAAGCAGTTGTCTTTGGTGTATGGCAGTGTCTGTTAAGCAGTTGTCTTTGGTGTATGGTATTGTCTGTTAAGCAGTTGTCCTTGGTGTATGGCAATGTATGTTAAGCAGTTGTCTTTATTGTATGGCAATGCATGTTAAGCAGTTGTCTTTAGTGTATGGCATTGCCTGTTATGCAGTTGTCTTTGGTGTATGGCATTGTCTGTTAAGCAGTTGTCTTTGGTGTATGGCATTGTCTTTTAAGCAGTTGTCTTTGGTGTATGGCAGTGTCTGTTAAGCAGTTGTCTTTGGTGTATGGCATTGTCTGTTAAGCAGTTGTCTTTGGTGTATGGCAATGTCTGTTAAGCAGTTGTCTTTAGTGTATGTCATTGCCTGTTAAGCAGTTGTCTTTGGTGTATGGCATTGTCTGTTAAGCAGTTGTCTTTGGTGTATGGCATTGTCTGTTAAGCAGTTGTCTTTGGTGTATGGCAGTGTCTGTTAAGCAGTTGTCTTTGGTGTATGGCAGTGTCTGTTAAGCAGTTGTCTTTGGTGTATGGCATTGCCTGTTAAGCAGTTGTCTTTGGTGTATGGCAGTGTCTGTTAAGCAGTTGTCTTTGGTGTATGGCATTGCCTGTTAAGCAGTTGTCCTTGGTGTATGGCATTGTCTGTTATGCAGTTGTCTTTATTGTATGGCAATGCATGTTAAGCAGTTGTCTTTGGTGTATGGCAGTGTCTGTTAAGCAGTTGTCTTTGGTGTATGGTATTGTCTGTTAAGCAGTTGTCCTTGGTGTATGGCAATGTATGTTAAGCAGTTGTCTTTATTGTATGGCAATGCATGTTAAGCAGTTGTCTTTAGTGTATGGCATTGCCTGTTATGCAGTTGTCTTTGGTGTATGGCATTGTCTGTTAAGCAGTTGTCTTTGGTGTATGGCATTGTCTTTTAAGCAGTTGTCTTTGGTGTATGGCAGTGTCTGTTAAGCAGTTGTCTTTGGTGTATGGCATTGTCTTTTAAGCAGTTGTTTTTGGTGTATGGCAGTGTCTGTTAAGCAGTTGTCTTTGGTGGATGGCATTGCCTGTTAAGCAGTTGTCTTTGGTGTATGGCATTGTCTGTTAAGCAGTTGTCTTTGGTGTAATGCGTTGTCTGTTAAGCAGTTGTCTTTGGTGTATGGCATTGTCTGTTAAGCAGTTGTCTTTGGTGTATGGCATTGTCTGTTAAGCAGTTGTCTTTGGTGTATGGCATTGTCTTTTAAGCAGTTGTCTTTGGTGTATGGCGTTGTCTGTTAAGAAGTTGTCTTTGGTGTATGGCATTGCCTGTTAAGCAGTTGTCTTTGGTGTATGGCATTGTCTGTTAAGCAGTTGTCTTTAGTGTATGGCATTGCCTGTTGAGCAGTTGTCTTTGGTGTATGGCATTGCCTGTTATTCAGTTGTCTTTGGTGTATGGCGTTGTCTGTTAAGCAGTTGTCTTTGGTGTATGGCATTGCCTGTTAAGCAGTTGTCTTTGGTAAATGGCTTTTTTTGTTAAGCAGTTGTGTTTGTTGTATCGCATTGCCTGTTAAGCAGTTGTCTTTGGGGTATGGCATTGCCTCTTAATCAGTTGTCTTTGGTGTATGGCATTGCCTGTTAAGCAGTTGTCTTTGGTGTAAGGCGTTGTCTGTTAAGCAGTTGTCTTTGGTGTATGGCATTGTCTGTTAAGCAGTTGTCTTTGGTGTATGGCATTGCCTGTTAAGCAGTTGTCTTTGGTGTATGGCATTGTCTGTTAAGCAGTTGTCTTTGGTGTAATGCGTTGTCTGTTAAGCAGTTGTCTTTGGTGTATGGCATTGCCTGTTAAGCAGTTGTCTTTGGGGTATGGCATTGCCTCTTAATCAGTTGTCTTTGGTGTATGGCATTGCCTGTTAAGCAGTTGTCTTTGGTGTATGGCATTGCCTGTTAAGCCGTTGTCTTTGGTGTATGACATTGCCTGTTAAGCAGTTGTCTTTAGTGTATGGCATTGCCTGTTAAGCAGTTGTCTTTGGTGTATGGCATTGTCTGTTAAGCAGTTCTCTTTGGTGTAAGGCGTTGTCTGTTAAGCAGTTGTCTTTGGTGTATGGCATTGTCTGTTAAGCAGTTTTCTTTGGAGTATGGCATTGTCTGTTAAGCAGTTGTCTTTGGTGTATGGCATTGTCTGTTAAGCAGTTGTCTGTGTTGTATGGCATTGTCTGTTAAGCAGTTGTCTTTGGTGTATGGCATTGCCTGTTAAGCAATTGTCTTTGGTGTATGGCAGTGTCTGTTAAGCAGTTGTCTTTGGTGTATGGCATTGTCTGTTAAGCAGTTGTCTTTAGTGTATGGCATTGCCTGTTAAGCAGTTGTTTTTGGTGTATGGCATTGTCTGTTGAGCAGTTGTCTTTAGTGTATGGCAATGCCTGTTAAGCAGTTGTCTTTAGTGTATGGCATTGTCTGTTATGCAGTTGTCTTTGGTGCATGGCATTGTCTGTTAAGCAGTTGTCTTTAGTGTATGGCAGTGTCTGTTAAGCAGTTGTCTTTGGTGTATGGCATTGCCTGTTAAGCAGTTGTCTTTGGTGTATGGCATTGTCTGTTAAGCAGTTCTCCTTGGTGTATGGCATTGTCTGTTATGCCGTTGTCTTTGGTGCATGGCATTGTCTTTTAAGCAGTTGTCTTTGGTGTATGGCATTGCCTGTTAAGCAGTTGTCTTTGGTGTATGGCATTGCCTGTTAAGCAGTTGTCTCTGGTAAATGTTCTTTTTTGTTAAGCAGTTGTCTTTGGTGTATGGCATTGCCTGTTAAGCAGTTGTCTTTGGTGTATGGCATTGCCTGTTAAGCAGTTGTCTTTGGTGTACGGCATTGCCTCTTAATCAGTTGTCTTTGGTGTATGGCATTGTCTGTTAAGCAGTTGTCTCTGGTAAATGTTCTTTTTTGTTAAGCAGTTGTCTTTGGTGTATCGCATTGCCTGTTAAGCAGTTGTCTTTGGTGTATGGCATTGCCTGTTAAGCAGTTGTCTTTGGTGTACGGCATTGCCTCTTAATCAGTTGTCTTTGGTGTATGGCATTGTCTGTTAAGCAGTTGTCTTTGGTGTATGGCATTGCCTGTTAAGCAGTTGTCTTTGGTGTATGGCATTGCCTGTTAAGCAGTTGTCTTTGGTGTATGGCATTGCCTGTTAAGCAGTTGTCTTTGGTGTATGGTGTTGCCTGTTAAGCAGTTGTCTTTGGTGTATGGCATTGCCTGTTAAGCAGTTGTCTTTGGTGTATTGCATTGCCTGTTAAGCAGTTGTCTTTGGTGTATGGCATTGCCTGTTAAGCAGTTGTCTCTGGTAAATGTTCTTTTTTGTTAAGCAGTTGTCTTTGGTGTATCGCATTGCCTGTTAAGCAGTTGTCTTTGGTGTATGGCATTGCGTGTTAAGCAGTTGTCTTTGGTGTACGGCATTGCCTCTTAATCAGTTGTCTTTGGTGTATGGCATTGTCTGTTAAGCAGTTGTCTTTGGTGTATGGCATTGTCTGTTAAGCAGTTGTCTTTAGTGTATGTCATTGCCTGTTAAGCAGTTGTCTTTGGTGTAATGCGTTGTCTGTTAAGCAGTTGTCTTTGGTGTATGGCATTGTCTGTTAGGCAGTTGTCTTTGGTGTATGGCATTGCCTGTTAAGCAGTTGTCTTTAGTGTATGACATTGCCTGTTAAGCAGTTGTCTTTGGTGTATGGCATTGTCTGTTAAGCAGTTGTCTTTGGTGTATGGCATTGTCTTTTAAGCAGTTGTCTTTGGTGTATGGCAGTGTCTGTTAAGCAGTTGTCTTTGGTGTATGGCATTGTCTTTTAAGCAGTTGTCTTTGGTGTATGGCAGTGTCTGTTAAGCAGTTGTCTTTGGTGTATGGCATTGCCTGTTAAGCAGTTGTCTTTGGTGTATGGCATTGTCTGTTAAGCAGTTGTCTTTGGTGTAATGCGTTGTCTGTTAAGCAGTTGTCTTTGGTGTATGGCATTGTCTGTTAAGCAGTTGTCTTTGGTGTATGGCATTGTCTGTTAAGCAGTTGTCTTTGGTGTATGGCATTGTCTTTTAAGCAGTTGTCTTTGGTGTATGGCGTTGTCTGTTAAGAAGTTGTCTTTGGTGTATGGCATTGCCTGTTAAGCAGTTGTCTTTGGTGTATGGCATTGTCTGTTAAGCAGTTGTCTTTGGTGTATGGCATTGTCTGTTAAGCAGTTGTCCTTGGTGTATGGCATTGTCTGTTATGCAGTTGTCTTTGGTGTATGGCATTGTCTGTTAAGCAGTTGTCTTTGGTGTATGGCATTGTCTGTTAAGCAGTTGTCTTTGGTGCATGGCATTGTCTGTTAAGCAGATGTCTTTATTGTATGGCAATGTATGTTAAGCAGTTGTCTTTAGTGTATGGCATTGTCTGTTAAGCAGTTGTCTTTGGTGTATGGCATTGCCTGTTAAGCAGTTGTCTTTGGTGTATGGTGTTGCCTGTTAAGCAGTTGTCTTTAGTGTATGGCAGTGTCTGTTAAGCAGTTGTCCTTGGTGTATGGCATTTTCTGTTAAGCAGTTGTCTTTGGTGCATGGCATTGTCTGTTAAGCAGTTGTCTTTGGTGTATGGCATTGCCTGTTAAGCAGTTGTCTTTGGTGTATGGCATTGTCTGTTAAGCAGTTGTCTTTGGTGTATCGCATTGCCTGTTAAGCAGCTGTCTTTGGTGTATGGCATTGTCTGTTAAGCAGTTGTCTTTGGTGTATGGCATTGTCTGTTAAGCAGTTGTCTTTGGTGTATGGCATTGTCTGTTAAGCAGTTGTCTTTGGTGTATGGCATTGTCTGTTAAGCAGTTGTCTTTGGTGTATGGCATTGCCTGTTAAGCAATTGTCTTTGGTGTATGGCATTGCCTGTTATGCATTTGTCTTTGGTGTATGGCATTGCCTGTTAAGCAATTGTCTTTGGTGTATGGCATTGCCTGTTATGCATTTGTCTTAGGTGTATGGCATTGTCTGTTAAGCAGTTGTCTTTGGTGTATGGCATTGTCTGTTAAGCAGTTGTCTTTGGTGTATGGCATTGCCTGTTAAGCAGTAGTCTTTGGTGTATGGCAGTGTCTGTTAAGCAGTTGTCTTTGGTGTATGGCATTGTCTGTTAAGCAGTTGTCTTTAGTGTATGGCATTGCCTGTTAAGCAGTTGTTTTTGGTGTATGGCATTGTCTGTTAAGCAGTTGTCTTTAGTGTATGGCAATGCCTGTTAAGCAGTTGTCTTTAGTGTATGGCATTGCCTGTTAAGCAGTTGTCTTTGGTGTATGGCATTGTCTGTTATGCAGTTGTCTTTGGTGTATGGCATTGCCTGTTAAGCAGTTGTCTTTGGTGTATGGCATTGTCTGTTAAGCAGTTCTCCTTGGTGTATGGCATTGTCTGTTATGCCGTTGTCTTTGGTGCATGGCATTGTCTTTTAAGCAGTTGTCTTTGGTGTATGGCATTGCCTGTTAAGCAGTTGTCTCTGGTAAATGTTCTTTTTTGTTAAGCAGTTGTCTTTGGTGTATCGCATTGCCTGTTAAGCAGTTGTCTTTGGTGTAATACGTTGTCTGTTAAGCAGTTGTCTTTGGTGTATGGCATTGTCTGTTAAGCAGTTGTCTTTGGTGTATGGCATTGTCTGTTAAGCAGTTGTCTTTAGTGTATGTCATTGCCTGTTAAGCAGTTGTCTTTGATGTATGGCATTGCCTGTTAAGCAGTTGTCTTTAGTGTATGGCAGTGTCTGTTAAGCAGTTGTCTTTGGTGTATGGCATTGCCTGTTAAGCAGTTGTCTTTGATGTATGGCATTGTCTGTTAAGCAGTTGTCTTTAGTGTATGGCAGTGTCTGTTAAGCAGTTGTCTTTGGTGTATGGCATTGCCTGTTAAGCAGTTGTCTTTGGTGTATGGCATTGTCTGTTAAGCAGTTCTCCTTGGTGTATGGCATTGTCTGTTATGCCGTTGTCTTTGGTGCATGGCATTGTCTTTTAAGCAGTTGTCTTTGGTGTATGGCATTGCCTGTTAAGCAGTTGTCTTTGGTGTATGGCATTGCCTGTTAAGCAGTTGTCTCTGGTAAATGTTCTTTTTTGTTAAGCAGTTGTCTTTGGTGTATCGCATTGCCTGTTAAGCAGTTGTCTTTGGTGTACGGCATTGCCTCTTAATCAGTTGTCTTTGGTGTATCGCATTGCCTGTTAAGCAGTTGTCTTTGGTGTAATACGTTGTCTGTTAAGCAGTTGTCTTTGGTGTATGGCATTGTCTGTTAAGCAGTTGTCTTTGGTGTATGGCATTGTCTGTTAAGCAGTTGTCTTTAGTGTATGTCATTGCCTGTTAAGCAGTTGTCTTTGGTGTAATGCGTTGTCTGTTAAGCAGTTGTCTTTGGTGTATTGCATTGTCTGTTAAGCAGTTGTCTTTGGTGTATGGCATTGCCTGTTAAGCAGTTGTCTTTAGTGTATGTCATTGCCTGTTAAGCAGTTGTCTTTGTTGTATGTCATTGCCTGTTAAGCAGTTGTCTTTGTTGTATGGCATTGTCTGTTAAGCAGTTGTCTTTGGTGTATGGCATTGTCTGTTAAGCAGTTGTCTTTGGTGTATGACATTGTCTGTTAAGCAGTTGTCTTTGGTGTATGGCAGTGTCTGTTAAGAAGTTGTCTTTGGTGTATGGCATTGCCTGTTAAGCAGTTGTCTTTCGTGTATGGCATTGCCTGTGAAGCAGTTGTCTTTGGTGTATGGCATTGTCTGTTAAGCAGTTGTCCTTGGTGTATGGCATTGCCTGTTAAGCAGTTGTCTTTGGTGTATGGCATTGTCTGTTAAGCAGTTGTCCTTGTTGTATGGCATTGTCTGTTAAGCAGTTGTCTTTAGTGTATGGCAGTGTCTGTTAAGCAGTTGTCTTTAGTGTATGGCAGTGTCTGTTAAGCAGTTGTCTTTGGTATATGGCATTGCCTGTTAAGCAGTTGTCTTTGGTGTATGGCATTGTCTGTTAAGCAGTTGTCCTTGGTGTATGGCATTGTCTGTTAAGCAGTTGTCTTTGGTGCATGGCATTGTCTGTTAAGCAGTTGTCTTTGGTGTATGGCATTGCCTGTTAAGCAGTTGTCTTTGGTGTATGGCATTGTCTGTTAAGCAGTTGTCTTTGGTGTATCGCATTGCCTGTTAAGCAGTTGTCTTTGGTGTATGGCATTGTCTGTTAAGCAGTTGTCTTTGGTGTATCGCATTGTCTGTTAAGCAGTTGTCTTTGGTGTATGGCACTGTCTGTTAAGCAGTTGTCTTTGGTGTATGGCATTGTCTGTTAAGCAGTTGTCTTTGGTGTATGGCATTGCCTGTTAAGCAGTTGTCTTTGGTGTATGGCATTGTCTGTTAAGCAGTTGTCTTTGGTGTATGGCATTGTCTGTTAAGCAGTTGTCTTTGGTGTATCGCATTGCCTGTTAAGCAGTTGTCTTTGGTGTATGGCATTGTCTGTTAAGCAGTTGTCTTTGGTGTATCGCATTGTCTGTTAAGCAGTTGTCTTTGGTGTATGGCACTGTCTGTTAAGCAGTTGTCTTTGGTGTATGGCATTGTCTGTTAAGCAGTTGTCTTTGGTGTATGGCATTGCCTGTTAAGCAGTTGTCTTTGGTGTATGGCATTGTCTGTTAAGCAGTTGTCTTTGGTGTATGGCATTGTCTGTTAATCAGTTGTCTTTGGTGTATGGCATTGTCTGTTAAGCAGTTGTCTTTGGTGCATGACATTGTCTGTTAAGCAGATGTCTTTGGTGTATGGCATTGCCTGTTAAGCAGTTGTCTTTGGTGTATGGCATTGTCTGTTAAGCAGTTGTCTTTGGTGTATGGCATTGCCTGTTAATCAGTTGTCTTTGGTGTATGGCATTGTCTGTTAAGCAGTTGTCTTTGGTGTATGGCAGTGTCTGTTAAGCAGTTGTCTTTGGTGTATGGCATTGTCTGTTAAGCAGTTGTCTTTAGTGTATGTCATTGCCTGTTAAGCAGTTGTCTTTGGTGTATGGCATTGTCTGTTAAGCACTTGTCTTTGGTGTATGGCATTGTCTGTTAAGCAGTTGTCTTTGGTGTATGGCATTGTCTGTTAAGCAGTTGTCTTTGGTGTATGGCATTGCCTGTTAAGCAGTTGTCTTTGGTGTATGGCATTGTCTGTTAAGCAGTTGTCTTTGGTGTATGGCATTGTCTGTTAAGCAGTTGTCTTTAGTGTATGGCATTGCCTGTTAAGCAGTTGTCTTTGGTGTATGGCATTGCCTGTTAAGCAATTGTCTTTGGTGTATGGCACTGCCTGTTAAGCAGCTGTCTTTGGTGTATGGCATTGCCTGTTATGCATTTGTCTTTGGTGTATGGTGTTGTCTGTTAAGCAGTAGTCTTTGGTGTATGGCATTGCCTGTTAAGCAGTTGTCTTTGGTGTATGGCATTGCCTGTTAAGCAGTTGTTTTGGTGTATGGCATTGTCTGTTAAGCAGTTGTCTTTGGTGTATGGCATTGTCTGTTAAGCAGTTGTCTTTGGTGTATGGCATTACCTCTTAATCAGTTGTCTTTGGTGTATGGCATTGCCTGTTAAGCAGTTGTCTTTGGTGTAATGCGTTGTCTGTTAAGCAGTTGTCTTTGGTGTATGGCATTGTCTGTTAAGCAGTTGTCTTTGGTGTATGGCATTATCTGTTAAGCAGTTGTCTTTAGTGTATGTCATTGCCTGTTAAGCAGTTGTCTTTGATGTAATGCGTTGTCTGTTAAGCAGTTGTCTTTGGTGTATGGCATTGTCTGTTAAGCAGTTGTCTTTGGTGTATGGCATTGTCTGTTAAGCAGTTGTCTTTGGTGTATGGCATTGCCTGTTAAGCAGTTGTCTTTGGTGTATGGCATTGCCTGTTAAGCAGTTGTCTTTGGTGTATGGCATTGTCTGTTAAGCAGTTGTCTTTGGTGTATGGCATTGTCTGTTAAGCAGTTGTCTTTGGTGTATGGCATTACCTCTTAATCAGTTGTCTTTGGTGTATGGCATTGCCTGTTAAGCAGTTGTCTTTGGTGTAATGCGTTGTCTGTTAAGCAGTTGTCTTTGGTGTATGGCATTGTCTGTTAAGCAGTTGTCTTTGGTGTATGGCATTGTCTGTTAAGCAGTTGTCTTTGGTGTATGGCATTCCCTGTTAAGCAGTTGTCTTTGGTGTATGGCATTGCCTGTTAAGCAGTTGTCTTTGGTGTATGGCATTGTCTGTTAAGCAGTTGTCTTTGGTTTATGGCATTGTCTGTTAAGCAGTTGTCTTTAGTGTATGTCATTGCCTGTTAAGCAGTTGTCTTTGATGTAATGCGTTGTCTGTTAAGCAGTTGTCTTTGGTGTATGGCATTGCCTGTTAAGCAGTTGTCTTTGGTGTATGGCATTGCCTGTTAAGCAGTTGTCTTCGGTGTATGGCATTGCCTGTTAAGCAGTTGTCTTTGGTTTATGGCATTGTCTGTTAAGCAGTTGTCTTTGGTGTATGGCATTGTCTGTTAAGCAGTTGTCTTAGGTGTATGGCATTGTCTGTTAAGCAGTTGTCTTTAGTGTATGTCATTGCCTGTTAAGCAGTTGTCTTTGGTGTAATGCGTTGTCTGTTAAGCAGTTGTCTTTGGTGTATGGCATTGTCTGTTAAGCAGTTGTCTTTGGTGTATGGCATTGTCTGTTAAGCAGTTATCTTTAGTATATGTCATTGCCTGTTAAGCAGTTGTCTTTGGTGTAATGCGTTGTCTGTTAAGCAGTTGTCTTTGGTGTATGGCATTGTCTGTTAAGCAGTTGTCTTTGGTGTATGGCATTGCCTGTTAAGCAGTTGTCTTTAGTGTATGCCATTGCCTGTTAAGCAGTTGTCTTTGGTGTATGGCATTGTCTGTTAAGCAGTTGTCTTTGGTGTATGGCAGTGTCTGTTAAGCAGTTGTCTTTGGTGTATGGCATTGTCTGTTAATCAGTTGTCTTTGGTGTATTGCATTGCCTGTTAAGCAGTTGTCTTTGGTGTATGGCATTTTCTGTTAAGCAGTTGTCTTTGGTGTATGGCATTGTCTGTTAAGCAGTTGTCTTTGGTGTATGGCATTGTCTGTTAAGCAGTTGTCTTTGGTGTATGGCATTGTCTGTTAAGCAGTTGTCTTTAGTGTATGTCACTGCCTGTTAAGCAGTTGTCTTTGGTGTAATGCGTTGTCTGTTAAGCAGTTGTCTTTGGTGTATGGCATTGTCTGTTAAGCAGTTGTCTTTGGTGTATGGCATTGTCTGTTAAGCAGTTGTCTTTAGTATATGTCATTGCCTGTTAAGCAGTTGTCTTTGGTGTAATGCGTTGTCTGTTAAGCAGTTGTCTTTAGTATATGTCATTGCCTGTTAAGCAGTTGTCTTTGGTGTATGGCATTGTCTGTTAAGCAGTTGTCTTTGGTGTATGGCATTGCCTGTTAAGCAGTTGTCTTTAGTGTATGTCATTGCCTGTTAAGCAGTTGTCTTTGGTGTATGGCATTGTCTGTTAAGCAGTTGTCTTTGGTGTATGGCATTGTCTGTTAAGCAGTTGTCTTTGGTGTATGGCAATGTCTTTTAAGCAGTTGTCTTTGGTGTATGGCATTGTCTGTTAAGCAGTTGTCTTTGGTGTATGGCAGTGTCTGTTAAGCAGTTGTCTTTGGTGTATGGCATTGTCTGTTAAGCAGTTGTCTTTGGTGTATGGCAGTGTCTGTTAAGCAGTTGTCTTTGGTGTATGGCAGTGTCTGTTAAGCAGTTGTCTTTGGTGTATGGCATTGCCTGTTAAGCAGTTGTCTTTGGTGTATGGCAGTGTCTGTTAAGCAGTTGTCTTTGGTGTATGGCATTGCCTGTTAAGCAGTTGTCCTTGGTGTATGGCATTGCCTGTTAAGCAGTTGTCCTTGGTGTATGGCAATGTACGTTAAGCAGTTGTCTTTATTGTATGGCAATGCATGTTAAGCAGTTGTCTTTAGTGTATGGCATTGTCTGTTATGCAGTTGTCTTTGGTGTATGGCATTGTCTGTTAAGCAGTTGTCTTTAGTGTATGGCATTGTCTGTTAAGCAGTTGTCTTTGGTGTACGGCATTGCCTGTTAAGCAGTTGTCTTTGGTGTATGGCATTGCCTGTTAAGCAGTTGTCTTTGGTGTATGGCATTGCCTGTTAAGCAGTTGTCTTTGGTGTATGGCATTGCCTGTTAAGCAGTTGTCTTTGGTGTATGGCATTGTCTGTTAAGCAGTTGTCTTTGGTGTATGGCATTGTCTGTTAAGCAGTTGTCTTTGGTGTATGGCATTGCCTGTTAAGCAGTTGTCTTTGGTGTATGGCATTGCCTGTTAAGCAGTTGTCTTTGGTGTATGGCATTGTCTGTTAAGCAGTTGTCTTTGGTGTATGGCATTGTCTGTTAAGCAGTTGTCTTTGGTGCATGGCATTGTCTGTTAAGCAGTTGTCTTTGGTGTATGGCATTGCCTGTTAAGCAGTTTTCTTTGGTGTATGGCATTGTCTGTTAAGCAGATGTCTTTGGTGTATGGCATTGCCTGTTAAGCAGTTGTCTTTGGTGTATGGCATTGTCTGTTAAGCAGTTGTCTTTGGTGTATGGCATTGTCTGTTAAGTAGTTGTCTTTGGTGTATGGAATTGTCTGTTAAGCAGTTGTCTTTGGTGTATGGCATTGTCTGTTAAGTAGTTGTCTTTGGTGTATGGCATTGCCTGTTAAGCAGTTGTCTTTGGTGTATGGCATTGTCTGTTAAGCAGTTGTCTTTAGTGTATGGCATTGTCTGTTAAGTAGTTGTCTTTGGTGTATGGCATTGTCTGTTAAGCAGTTGTCTTTGGTGTATGGCATTGTCTGTTAAGTAGTTGTCTTTGGTGTATGGCATTGTCTGTTAAGTAGTTGTCTTTGGTGTATGGAATTGTCTGTTAAGCAGTTGTCTTTGGTGTATGGCATTGTCTGTTAAGTAGTTGTCTTTGGTGTATGGCATTGTCTGTTAAGTAGTTGTCTTTGGTGTATGGCATTGTCTGTTAAGCAGTTGTCTTTGGTGTATGGCATTGTCTTTTAAGCAGTTGTCTTTGGTGTATGGCAGTGTCTGTTAAGCAGTTGTCTTTGGTGTATGGCATTGTCTTTTAAGCAGTTGTCTTTGGTGTATGGCAGTGTCTGTTAAGCAGTTGTCTTTGGTGTATGGCATTGCCTGTTAAGCAGTTGTCTTTGGTGTATGGCATTGTCTGTTAAGCAGTTGTCTTTGGTGTAATGCGTTGTCTGTTAAGCAGTTGTCTTTGGTGTATGGCATTGTCTGTTAAGCAGTTGTCTTTGGTGTATGGCATTGTCTGTTAAGCAGTTGTCTTTGGTGTATGGCATTGTCTTTTAAGCAGTTGTCTTTGGTGTATGGCGTTGTCTGTTAAGAAGTTGTCTTTGGTGTATGGCAATGCCTGTTAAGCAGTTGTCTTTGGTGTATGGCATTGTCTGTTAAGCAGTTGTCTTTGGTGTATGGCATTGTCTGTTAAGCAGTTGTCCTTGGTGTATGGCATTGTCTGTTATGCAGTTGTCTTTGGTGTATGGCATTGTCTGTTAAGCAGTTGTCTTTGGTGTATGGCATTGTCTGTTAAGCAGTTGTCTTTGGTGTATGGCATTGCCTGTTAAGCAGTTGTCTTTGGTGTATGGCATTGCCTGTTAAGCAGTTGTCTTTGGTGTATGGCATTGTCTGTTAAGCAGTTGTCTTTGGTGTATGGCATTGTCTGTTAAGCAGTTGTCTTTGGTGTATGGCATTGCCTGTTAAGCAGTTGTCTTTGGTGTATGGCATTGCCTGTTAAGCAGTTGTCTTTGGTGTATGGCATTGTCTGTTAAGCAGTTGTCTTTGGTGTATGGCATTGTCTGTTAAGCAGTTGTCTTTGGTGCATGGCATTGTCTGTTAAGCAGTTGTCTTTGGTGTATGGCATTGCCTGTTAAGCAGTTTTCTTTGGTGTATGGCATTGTCTGTTAAGCAGATGTCTTTGGTGTATGGCATTGCCTGTTAAGCAGTTGTCTTTGGTGTATGGCATTGTCTGTTAAGCAGTTGTCTTTGGTGTATGGCATTGTCTGTTAAGTAGTTGTCTTTGGTGTATGGAATTGTCTGTTAAGCAGTTGTCTTTGGTGTATGGCATTGTCTGTTAAGTAGTTGTCTTTGGTGTATGGCATTGCCTGTTAAGCAGTTGTCTTTGGTGTATGGCATTGTCTGTTAAGCAGTTGTCTTTAGTGTATGGCATTGTCTGTTAAGTAGTTGTCTTTGGTGTATGGCATTGTCTGTTAAGCAGTTGTCTTTGGTGTATGGCATTGTCTGTTAAGTAGTTGTCTTTGGTGTATGGCATTGTCTGTTAAGTAGTTGTCTTTGGTGTATGGAATTGTCTGTTAAGCAGTTGTCTTTGGTGTATGGCATTGTCTGTTAAGTAGTTGTCTTTGGTGTATGGCATTGTCTGTTAAGTAGTTGTCTTTGGTGTATGGCATTGTCTGTTAAGCAGTTGTCTTTGGTGTATGGCATTGTCTTTTAAGCAGTTGTCTTTGGTGTATGGCAGTGTCTGTTAAGCAGTTGTCTTTGGTGTATGGCATTGTCTTTTAAGCAGTTGTCTTTGGTGTATGGCAGTGTCTGTTAAGCAGTTGTCTTTGGTGTATGGCATTGCCTGTTAAGCAGTTGTCTTTGGTGTATGGCATTGTCTGTTAAGCAGTTGTCTTTGGTGTAATGCGTTGTCTGTTAAGCAGTTGTCTTTGGTGTATGGCATTGTCTGTTAAGCAGTTGTCTTTGGTGTATGGCATTGTCTGTTAAGCAGTTGTCTTTGGTGTATGGCATTGTCTTTTAAGCAGTTGTCTTTGGTGTATGGCGTTGTCTGTTAAGAAGTTGTCTTTGGTGTATGGCAATGCCTGTTAAGCAGTTGTCTTTGGTGTATGGCATTGTCTGTTAAGCAGTTGTCTTTGGTGTATGGCATTGTCTGTTAAGCAGTTGTCCTTGGTGTATGGCATTGTCTGTTATGCAGTTGTCTTTGGTGTATGGCATTGTCTGTTAAGCAGTTGTCTTTGGTGTATGGCATTGTCTGTTAAGCAGTTGTCTTTGGTGCATGGCATTGTCTGTTAAGCAGATGTCTTTATTGTATGGCAATGTATGTTAAGCAGTTGTCTTTAGTGTATGGCATTGTCTGTTAAGCAGTTGTCTTTGGTGTATGGCATTGCCTGTTAAGCAGTTGTCTTTGGTGTATGGTGTTGCCTGTTAAGCAGTTGTCTTTAGTGTATGGCAGTGTCTGTTAAGCAGTTGTCCTTGGTGTATGGCATTGTCTGTTAAGCAGTTGTCTTTGGTGCATGGCATTGTCTGTTAAGCAGTTGTTTTGGTGTATGGCATTGCCTGTTAAGCAGTTGTCTTTGGTGTATGGCATTGTCTGTTAAGCAGTTGTCTTTGGTGTATCGCATTGCCTGTTAAGCAGCTGTCTTTGGTGTATGGCATTGTCTGTTAAGCAGTTGTCTTTGGTGTATGGCATTGTCTGTTAAGCAGTTGTCTTTGGTGTATGGCATTGTCTGTTAAGCAGTTGTCTTTGGTGTATGGCATTGCCTGTTAAGCAGTTGTCTTTGGTGTATGGCATTGTCTGTTATGCATTTGTCTTTGGTGTATGGCATTGTCTGTTAAGCAGTTGTCTTTGGTGTATGGCATTGTCTGTTAAGCAGTTGTCTTTGGTGTATGGCATTGTCTGTTAAGCAGTTGTCTTTGGTGTATGGCATTGTCTGTTAAGCAGTTGTCTTTGGTGTATGGCATTGTCTGTTAAGCAGTTGTCTTTGGTGTATGGCATTGCCTGTTAAGCAGTTGTCTTTAGTGTATGTCATTGCCTGTTAAGCAGTTGTCTTTGTTGTATGTCATTGCCTGTTAAGCAGTTGTCTTTGTTGTATGGCATTGTCTGTTAAGCAGTTGTCTTTGGTGTATGGCATTGTCTGTTAAGCAGTTGTCTTTGGTGTATGGCATTGTCTGTTAAGCAGTTGTCTTTGGTGTATGGCAGTGTCTGTTAAGAAGTTGTCTTTGGTGTATGGCATTGCCTGTTAAGCAGTTGTCTTTCGTGTATGGCATTGCCTGTGAAGCAGTTGTCTTTGGTGTATGGCATTGTCTGTTAAGCAGTTGTCCTTGGTGTATGGCATTGCCTGTTAAGCAGTTGTCTTTGGTGTATGGCATTGTCTGTTAAGCAGTTGTCCTTGGTGTATGGCATTGTCTGTTAAGCAGTTGTCTTTAGTGTATGGCAGTGTCTGTTAAGCAGTTGTCTTTAGTGTATGGCAGTGTCTGTTAAGCAGTTGTCTTTGGTATATGGCATTGCCTGTTAAGCAGTTCTCTTTGGTGTATGGCATTGTCTGTTAAGCAGTTGTCCTTGGTGTATGGCATTGTCTGTTAAGCAGTTGTCTTTGGTGCATGGCATTGTCTGTTAAGCAGTTGTCTTTGGTGTATGGCATTGCCTGTTAAGCAGTTGTCTTTGGTGTATGGCATTGTCTGTTAAGCAGTTGTCTTTGGTGTATCGCATTGCCTGTTAAGCAGTTGTCTTTGGTGTATGGCATTGTCTGTTAAGCAGTTGTCTTTGGTGTATCGCATTGTCTGTTAAGCAGTTGTCTTTGGTGTATGGCACTGTCTGTTAAGCAGTTGTCTTTGGTGTATGGCATTGTCTGTTAAGCAGTTGTCTTTGGTGTATGGCATTGCCTGTTAAGCAGTTGTCTTTGGTGTATGGCATTGTCTGTTAAGCAGTTGTCTTTGGTGTATGGCATTGTCTGTTAAGCAGTTGTCTTTGGTGTATCGCATTGCCTGTTAAGCAGTTGTCTTTGGTGTATGGCATTGTCTGTTAAGCAGTTGTCTTTGGTGTATCGCATTGTCTGTTAAGCAGTTGTCTTTGGTGTATGGCACTGTCTGTTAAGCAGTTGTCTTTGGTGTATGGCATTGTCTGTTAAGCAGTTGTCTTTGGTGTATGGCATTGCCTGTTAAGCAGTTGTCTTTGGTGTATGGCATTGTCTGTTAAGCAGTTGTCTTTGGTGTATGGCATTGTCTGTTAATCAGTTGTCTTTGGTGTATGGCATTGTCTGTTAAGCAGTTGTCTTTGGTGCATGACATTGTCTGTTAAGCAGATGTCTTTGGTGTATGGCATTGCCTGTTAAGCAGTTGTCTTTGGTGTATGGCATTGTCTGTTAAGCAGTTGTCTTTGGTGTATGGCATTGCCTGTTAATCAGTTGTCTTTGGTGTATGGCATTGTCTGTTAAGCAGTTGTCTTTGGTGTATGGCAGTGTCTGTTAAGCAGTTGTCTTTGGTGTATGGCATTGTCTGTTAAGCAGTTGTCTTTAGTGTATGTCATTGCCTGTTAAGCAGTTGTCTTTGGTGTATGGCATTGTCTGTTAAGCACTTGTCTTTGGTGTATGGCATTGTCTGTTAAGCAGTTGTCTTTAGTGTATGTCATTGCCTGTTAAGCAGTTGTCTTTGGTGTATGGCATTGTCTGTTAAGCAGTTGTCTTTGGTGTATGGCATTGTCTGTTAAGCAGTTGTCTTTGGTGTATGGCATTGTCTGTTAAGCAGTTGTCTTTGGTGTATGGCATTGCCTGTTAAGCAGTTGTCTTTGGTGTATGGCATTGTCTGTTAAGCAGTTGTCTTTGGTGTATGGCATTGTCTGTTAAGCAGTTGTCTTTAGTGTATGGCATTGCCTGTTAAGCAGTTGTCTTTGGTGTATGGCATTGCCTGTTAAGCAATTGTCTTTGGTGTATGGCACTGCCTGTTAAGCAGCTGTCTTTGGTGTATGGCATTGCCTGTTATGCATTTGTCTTTGGTGTATGGTGTTGTCTGTTAAGCAGTTGTCTTTGGTGTATGGCAGTGTCTGTTAAGCAGTTGTCTTTGGTGTATGGCATTGCCTGTTAAGCAGTTTTCCTTGGTGTATGGCATTGTCTGTTATGCAGTTGTCTTTATTGTATGGCAATGCATGTTAAGCAGTTGTCTTTAGTGTATGGCATTGCCTGTTATGCAGTTGTCTTTGGTGTATGGCATTGTCTGTTAAGCAGTTGTCCTTGGTGTATGGCAATGTATGTTAAGCAGTTGTCTTTATTGTATGGCAATGCATGTTAAGCAGTTGTCTTTAGTGTATGGCATTGTCTGTTATGCAGTTGTCTTTGGTGTATGGCATTGTCTGTTAAGCAGTTGTCTTTAGTGTATGGCAGTGTCTGTTAAGCAGTTGTCTTTGGTGCATGGCATTGTCTGTTAAGCAGTTGTCTTTGGTGTATGGCATTGTCTGTTAAGCAGTTGTCTTTGGTGTACGGCATTGCCTGTTAAGCAGTTGTCTTTGGTGTATGGCATTGCCTGTTAAGCAGTTGTCTTTGGTGTATGGCATTGCCTGTTAAGCAGTTGTCTTTGGTGTATGGCATTGTCTGTTAAGCAGTTGTCTTTGGTGTATGGCATTGTCTGTTAAGCAGTTGTCTTTGGTGTATGGCATTACCTCTTAATCAGTTGTCTTTGGTGTATGGCATTGCCTGTTAAGCAGTTGTCTTTGGTGTAATGCGTTGTCTGTTAAGCAGTTGTCTTTGGTGTATGGCATTGTCTGTTAAGCAGTTGTCTTTGGTGTATGGCATTGTCTGTTAAGCAGTTGTCTTTGGTGTATGGCATTGCCTGTTAAGCAGTTGTCTTTGGTGTATGGCATTGCCTGTTAAGCAGTTGTCTTTGGTGTATGGCATTGTCTGTTAAGCAGTTGTCTTTGGTTTATGGCATTGTCTGTTAAGCAGTTGTCTTTAGTGTATGTCATTGCCTGTTAAGCAGTTGTCTTTGATGTAATGCGTTGTCTGTTAAGCAGTTGTCTTTGGTGTATGGCATTGTCTGTTAAGCAGTTGTCTTTGGTGTATGGCAATGTCTTTTAAGCAGTTGTCTTTGGTGTATGGCATTGTCTGTTAAGCAGTTGTCTTTGGTGTATGGCAGTGTCTGTTAAGCAGTTGTCTTTGGTGTATGGCATTGCCTGTTAAGCAGTTTTCCTTGGTGTATGGCATTGTCTGTTATGCAGTTGTCTTTATTGTTTGGCAATGCATGTTAAGCAGTTGTCTTTAGTGTATGGCATTGCCTGTTATGCAGTTGTCTTTGGTGTATGGCATTGTCTGTTAAGCAGTTGTCCTTGGTGTATGGCAATGTATGTTAAGCAGTTGTCTTTATTGTATGGCAATGCATGTTAAGCAGTTGTCTTTAGTGTATGGCATTGTCTGTTATGCAGTTGTCTTTGGTGTATGGCATTGTCTGTTAAGCAGTTGTCTTTAGTGTATGGCAGTGTCTGTTAAGCAGTTGTCTTTGGTGCATGGCATTGTCTGTTAAGCAGTTGTCTTTGGTGTATGGCATTGTCTGTTAAGCAGTTGTCTTTGGTGTACGGCATTGCCTGTTAAGCAGTTGTCTTTGGTGTATGGCATTGCCTGTTAAGCAGTTGTCTTTGGTGTATGGCATTGCCTGTTAAGCAGTTGTCTTTGGTGTATGGCATTGCCTGTTAAGCAGTTGTCTTTGGTGTATGGCATTGTCTGTTAAGCAGTTGTCTTTGGTGTATGGCATTGTCTGTTAAGCAGTTGTCTTTGGTGTATGGCATTGCCTGTTAAGCAGTTGTCTTTGGTGTATGGCATTGCCTGTTAAGCAGTTGTCTTCGGTGTATGGCATTGCCTGTTAAGCAGTTGTCTTTGGTTTATGGCATTGTCTGTTAAGCAGTTGTCTTTGGTGTATGGCATTGTCTGTTAAGCAGTTGTCTTAGGTGTATGGCATTGTCTGTTAAGCAGTTGTCTTTAGTGTATGTCATTGCCTGTTAAGCAGTTGTCTTTGGTGTAATGCGTTGTCTGTTAAGCAGTTGTCTTTGGTGTATGGCATTGTCTGTTAAGCAGTTGTCTTTGGTGTATGGCATTGTCTGTTAAGCAGTTGTCTTTAGTATATGTCATTGCCTGTTAAGCAGTTGTCTTTGGTGTAATGCGTTGTCTGTTAAGCAGTTGTCTTTGGTGTATGGCATTGTCTGTTAAGCAGTTGTCTTTGGTGTATGGCATTGCCTGTTAAGCAGTTGTCTTTAGTGTATGCCATTGCCTGTTAAGCAGTTGTCTTTGGTGTATGGCATTGTCTGTTAAGCAGTTGTCTTTGGTGTATGGCAGTGTCTGTTAAGCAGTTGTCTTTGGTGTATGGCATTGTCTGTTAATCAGTTGTCTTTGGTGTATTGCATTGCCTGTTAAGCAGTTGTCTTTGGTGTATGGCATTTTCTGTTAAGCAGTTGTCTTTGGTGTATGGCATTGTCTGTTAAGCAGTTGTCTTTGGTGTATGGCATTGTCTGTTAAGCAGTTGTCTTTGGTGTATGGCATTGTCTGTTAAGCAGTTGTCTTTAGTGTATGTCACTGCCTGTTAAGCAGTTGTCTTTGGTGTAATGCGTTGTCTGTTAAGCAGTTGCCTTTGGTGTATGGCATTGTCTGTTAAGCAGTTGTCTTTGGTGTATGGCATTGTCTGTTAAGCAGTTGTCTTTAGTATATGTCATTGCCTGTTAAGCAGTTGTCTTTGGTGTAATGCGTTGTCTGTTAAGCAGTTGTCTTTAGTATATGTCATTGCCTGTTAAGCAGTTGTCTTTGGTGTATGGCATTGTCTGTTAAGCAGTTGTCTTTGGTGTATGGCATTGCCTGTTAAGCAGTTGTCTTTAGTGTATGTCATTGCCTGTTAAGCAGTTGTCTTTGGTGTATGGCATTGTCTGTTAAGCAGTTGTCTTTGGTGTATGGCATTGTCTGTTAAGCAGTTGTCTTTGGTGTATGGCAATGTCTTTTAAGCAGTTGTCTTTGGTGTATGGCATTGTCTGTTAAGCAGTTGTCTTTGGTGTATGGCATTGCCTGTTAAGCAGTTGTCCTTGGTGTATGGCATTGCCTGTTAAGCAGTTGTCCTTGGTGTATGGCAATGTATGTTAAGCAGTTGTCTTTATTGTATGGCAATGCATGTTAAGCAGTTGTCTTTAGTGTATGGCATTGTCTGTTATGCAGTTGTCTTTGGTGTATGGCATTGTCTGTTAAGCAGTTGTCTTTAGTGTATGGCATTGTCTGTTAAGCAGTTGTCTTTGGTGTACGGCATTGCCTGTTAAGCAGTTGTCTTTGGTGTATGGCATTGCCTGTTAAGCAGTTGTCTTTGGTGTATGGCATTGCCTGTTAAGCAGTTGTCTTTGGTGTATGGCATTGCCTGTTAAGCAGTTGTCTTTGGTGTATGGCATTGTCTGTTAAGCAGTTGTCTTTGGTGTATGGCATTGTCTGTTAAGCAGTTGTCTTTGGTGTATGGCATTGCCTGTTAAGCAGTTGTCTTTGGTGTATGGCATTGCCTGTTAAGCAGTTGTCTTTGGTGTATGGCATTGTCTGTTAAGCAGTTGTCTTTGGTGTATGGCATTGTCTGTTAAGCAGTTGTCTTTGGTGCATGGCATTGTCTGTTAAGCAGTTGTCTTTGGTGTATGGCATTGCCTGTTAAGCAGTTTTCTTTGGTGTATGGCATTGTCTGTTAAGCAGATGTCTTTGGTGTATGGCATTGCCTGTTAAGCAGTTGTCTTTGGTGTATGGCATTGTCTGTTAAGCAGTTGTCTTTGGTGTATGGCATTGTCTGTTAAGTAGTTGTCTTTGGTGTATGGAATTGTCTGTTAAGCAGTTGTCTTTGGTGTATGGCATTGTCTGTTAAGTAGTTGTCTTTGGTGTATGGCATTGCCTGTTAAGCAGTTGTCTTTGGTGTATGGCATTGTCTGTTAAGCAGTTGTCTTTAGTGTATGGCATTGTCTGTTAAGTAGTTGTCTTTGGTGTATGGCATTGTCTGTTAAGCAGTTGTCTTTGGTGTATGGCATTGTCTGTTAAGTAGTTGTCTTTGGTGTATGGCATTGTCTGTTAAGTAGTTGTCTTTG
Source organism: Phyllobates terribilis (assembly GCF_046119375.1). Classification (NCBI taxonomy): domain Eukaryota; kingdom Metazoa; phylum Chordata; class Amphibia; order Anura; family Dendrobatidae; genus Phyllobates; species Phyllobates terribilis. Next base: position 1,919,815 of record NW_027362957.1, read on the forward strand.
GTGTATGGAATTGTCTGTTAAGCAGTTGTCTTTGGTGTATGGCATTGTCTGTTAAGTAGTTGTCTTTGGTGTATGGCATTGTCTGTTAAGTAGTTGTCTTTGGTGTATGGCATTGTCTGTTAAGCAGTTGTCTTTGGTGCATGGCATTGTCTGTTAAGCAGTTGTCTTTGGTGTATGGCATTGCCTGTTAAGCAGTTTTCTTTGGTGTATGGCATTGTCTGTTAAGCAGATGTCTTTGGTGTATGGCATTGCCTGTTAAGCAGTTGTCTTTGGTGTATGGCATTGTCTGTTAAGCAGTTGTCTTTGGTGTATGGCATTGCCTGTTAAGCAGTTGTCTTTGGTATATGGCATTGCCTGTTATGCAGTTGTCTTTGGTGTATGGCATTGCCTGTTAAGCAGTTTTCTTTGGTGTATGGCATTGTCTGTTAAGCAGATGTCTTTGGTGTATGGCATTGCCTGTTAAGCAGTTGTCTTTGGTGTATGGCATTGTCTGTTAAGCAGTTGTCTTTGGTGTATGGCATTGCCCGTTAAGCAGTTGTCTTTGGTGTATGGCATTGTCTGTTAAGCAGTTGTCTTTGGTGTATGGCATTGTCTGTTAAGCAGTTGTCTTTGGTGTATGGCATTGTCTGTTAAGCAGCTGTCTTTGGTGTATGGCATTGTCTGTTAAGCAGTTGTCTTTGGTGTATGGCATTGCCTGTTAAGCAGTTGTCTTTGGTGTATGGCATTGTCTGTTAAGCAGTTGTCTTTGGTGTATGGCATTGCCTGTTAAGTAATTGTCTTTGGTGTATGGCATTGCCTGTTATGCATTTGTCTTTGGTGTATGGTGTTGTCTGTTAAGCAGTAGTCTTTGGTGTATGGCATTGCCTGTTAAGCAGTTGTCTTTGGTAAATGGCTTTTTTTGTTAAGCAGCTGTGTTTGTTGTATCGCATTGCCTGTTAAGCAGTTGTCTTTGGGGTATGGCATTGCCTCTTAATCAGTTGTCTTTGGTGTATGGCATTGCCTGTTAAGCAGTTGTCTTTGGTGTAAGGCGTTGTCTGTTAAGCAGTTCTCTTTGGTGTATGGCATTGCCTGTTAAGCAGGAGTCTTTGGTGTCAGGTAGTGTCTGTTAAGCAGTTGTCTTTGGTGTATGGCATTGCCTGTTAAGCAGTTGTCTTTGGTGTATAACATTGCCTGTTAAGCAGTTGTCTTTGGTGCATGGCATTGCCTGTTAAGCAGTTGTCTTTGGTGTATGACATTGCCTGTTAAGCAGTTGTCTTTACTGTATGGCATTGCCTGTTAAGCAGTTGTCTTTGGTGTATGGCATTGTCTGTAAAGCAGTTCTCTTTGGTGTAAGGCGTTGTCTGTTAAGCAGTTGTCTTTGGTGTATGGCATTGTCTGTTAAGCAGTTTTCTTTGGTGTATGGCATTGTCTGTTAAGCAGTTGTCTTTGGTGTATGGCATTGTCTGTTAAGAAGTTGTCTGTGGTGTATGGCATTGTCTGTTAAGCAGTTGTCTTTGGTGTATGGCATTGCCTGTTAAGCAGTTGTTTTTGGTGTATGGCATTGTCTGTTAAGCAGTTGTCTTTAGTGTATGGCAATGCCTGATAAGCAGTTGTGTTTAGTGTATGGCATTGTCTGTTATGCAGTTGTCTTTGGTGCATGGCATTGCCTGTTAAGCAGTTGTCTTTAGTGTATGGCAGTGTCTGTTAAGCAGTTGTCTTTGGTGTATGGCATTGCCTGTTATGCAGTTGTCTTTGGTTTATGGCATTGTCTGTTAAGCAGTTCTCCTTGGTGTATGGCATTGTCTGTTATGCCGTTGTCTTTGGTGCATGGCATTGTCTTTTAAGCAGTTGTCTTTGGTGTATGGCATTGCCTGTTAAGCAGTTGTCTTTGGTGTATGGCATTGCCTGTTAAGCAGTTGTCTCTGGTAAATGTTCTATTTTGTTAAGCAGTTGTCTTTGGTGTATCGCATTGCCTGTTAAGCAGTTGTCTTTGGTGTATGGCGTTGTCTGTTAAGCAGTTGTCTTTGGTGTATGGCATTGCCTGTTAAGCAGTTGTCTTTGGTGTAATGCGTTGTCTGTTAAGCAGTTGTCTTTGGTGTATGGCATTGTCTGTTAAGCAGTTGTCTTTGGTGTATGGCATTGTCTGTTAAGCAGTTGTCTTTAGTGTATGTCATTGCCTGTTAAGCAGTTGTCTTTGGTGTAATGCGTTGTCTGTTAAGCAGTTGTCTTTGGTGTATGGCATTGTCTGTTAAGCAGTTGTCTTTGGTGTATGTCATTGCCTGTTAAGCAGTTGTCTTTAGTGTATGTCATTGCCTGTTAAGCAGTTGTCTTTGGTGTATGGCATTGTCTGTTAAGCAGTTGTCTTTGGTGTATGGCATTGGCTGTTAAGCAGTTGTCTTTGGTGTATGTCATTGGCTGTTAAGCAGTTGTCTTTGGTGTATGGCAGTGTCTGTTAAGCAGTTGTCTTTGGTGTATGGCAGTGTCTGTTAAGAAGTTGTCTTTATTGTATGGCAATGCATGTTAAGCAGTTGTCTTTAGTGTATGGCATTGTCTGTTAAACAGTTGTCTTTAGTGTATGGCAGTGTCTGTTAAGCAGTTGTCTTTGGTGTATGGCATTGCCTGTTAAGCAGTTGTCTTTGGTGTATGGCATTGTCTGTTAAGCAGTTGTCCTTGGTGTATGGCATTGTCTGTCAAGCAGTTGTCTTTGGTGCATGGCATTGTCTGTTAAGCAGTTGTCTTTGGTGTATGGCATTGCCTGTTAAGCAGTTGTCTTTGGTATATGGCTTTTTCTGTTAAGCAGTTGTCTTTCGTGTATGGCATTGTCTGCTAAGCAGTTGTCTTTGGTGTAAGGCATTGCCTGTTAAGCAGTTGTCTTTGGTATATGGCTTTTTCTGTTAAGCAGTTGTCTTTCGTGTATGGCAGTGTCTGTTAAGCAGTTGTCTTTGTTGTTTGGCAATGTCTGTTAAGCAGTTGTCTTTTGTGTATAGCATTGTCTGTTAAGCAGTTGTCTTTTGTAAATGGCAGTGTCTGTTAAGCTGTTGTCTTTGGTGTATGGCATTGCCTGTTAAGCAGTTGTCTTTGGTGTATGGCATTGTCTGTTAAGCAGTTGTCTTTGGTGTATGGCATTGTCTGTTAAGCAGTTGTCCTTGGTGTATGGCATTGTCTGTTATGCAGTTGTCTTTGGTGCATGGCATTGTCTGTTAAGCAGTTGTCTTTGGTGTAATGCGTTGTCTGTTAAGCAGTTGTCTTTAGTGTATGGCAATGCCTGTTAAGCAGTTGTCTTTAGTGTATGGCATTGTCTGTTATGCAGTTGTCTTTGGTGCATGGCATTGTCTGTTAAGCAGTTGTCCTTAGTGTATGGCAGTGTCTGTTAAGCAGTTGTCTTTGGTGTATGGCAGTGTCTGTTAAGCAGTTGTCTTTGGTGTATGGCGTTGTCTGTTAAGCAGTTGTCTTTGGTGTATGGCATTGTCTGTTAAACAGTTGTCCTTGGTGTATGGCATTGCCTGTTATGCAGTTGTCTTTGGTGCATGGCATTGTCTGCTAAGCAGTTGTCTTGGGTGTATAGCATTGCCTGTTAAGCAGTTGTCTTTGGTGTATGGCATTGTCTGTTAAGCAGTTGTCTTTAGTGTATGGCATTGCCTGTTAAGCAGTTGTCTTTGGTGTATGGCATTGTCTGTTAAGCAGTTCTCCTTGGTGTATGGCATTGTCTGTTAAGCAGTTGTCTTTGGTGTATGACATTGTCTGTTATGCAGTTGTCTTTGGTGTATGGCATTGTCTGTTAAGCAGTTGTCTTTGGTGTATGGCATTGTCTGTTAAGCAGTTGTCTTTGGTGTATGGCATTGCCTCTTAAACAGTTGTCTTTGCTGTATGACATTGTCTGTTAAGCAGTTGTCTTTGGTGTATGGCATTGTCTGTTAAGCAGTTGTCTTTGGTGTATGGCATTGTCAGTTAAGCAGTTGTGTTTGGTGTATGGCATTGTCTGTTGAGCAGTTGTCTTTGGTGTATGGCATTGCCTCTTAAGCAGTTGTCTTTGCTGTATGACATTGTCTGTTAAGCAGTTGTCTTTGGTGTATGGCATTGTCTGTTAAGCAGTTGTCTTTGGTGTATGGCATTGTCAGTTAAGCAGTTGTGTTTGGTGTATGGCATTGTCTGTTGAGCAGTTGTCTTTGGTGTATGGCCTTACCTGTTAAGCAGTTATCTTTGGTGTATGGCATTGTCTGTTAAGCAGTTGTCTTTGTTGTATGGCATTGCCTGTTAAGCAGTTGTCTTTATTGTATGGCATTGCCTGTTAAGCAGCAGTCTTTGGTGTCTGGTAGTGTCTGTTAAGCAGTTGTCTTTGGTGTATGGCGTTGTCTGTTAAGCAGTTGTCTTTGGTGTATGGCATTGTCTGTTAAGCAGTTGTCTTTGGTGTATGGCATTGCCTGTTAAGCAGTTGTCTTTGGTGTATGGCAGTGTCTGTTAAGCAGTTGTCTTTGGTGTATGGCAGTGTCTATTAGGCAGTTGTCTTTGGTGTATGGCATTGTCTGTTATGCAGTTGTCTTTAGTGTATGGCATTGCCTGTTAAGCAGTTGTCTTTGGTGTATGGCATTGCCTGTTAAGCAGTTGTCTTTGGTGTAGTGCGTTGTCTGTTAAGCAGTTGTCTGTGGTGTATGGCATTGTCTGTTAAGCAGTTGTCTTTGGTGTATGGCGTTGCCAGTTAAGCAGTTGTCTTTGGTGTATGGCGTTGTCTGTTAAGCAGTTGTCTTTGGTGTATGGCGTTGTCTGTTAAGCAGTTGTCTTTGGTGTATGGCATTTTCTGTTAAGCAGTTGTCTTTGGTGTATGGCATTGTCTGTTAAGCAGTTGTCTTTGGTGTATGGCATTTTCTGTTAAGCAGTTGTCTTTGTTGTATGGCATTGCCTGTTAAGCAGTTGTCTTTGGTGCATGGCATTGCCTGTTAAGCAGTTGTCTGTGGTGTATGGCATTGCCTGTTAAGCAGTTGTCTTTGGTGTATGGCATTGTCTGTTAAGCAGTTGTCTTTGGTGTATGGCATTGTCTGTTAAGCAGTTGTCTTTGGTGTATGGCATTGCCTGTTAAGCAGTTGTCTTTAGTTTATGGCATTGTCTGTTAATCAGTTGTCTTTAGTTTATGGCATTGTCTGTTAATCAGTTGTCTTTGGTGTATGGCATTGCCTGTTAAGCAGTTGTCTTTGGTGTATGGCGTTGCCTGTTCAGCACTTGTCTTTGGTGTATGACATTGCCTGTTAAGCAGTTGTCTTTGGTGTATGGCGTTGCCTGTTCAGCAGTTGTATTTGGTGTATGGCATTGTCTGTTAAGCAGTTGTCTTTGGTGTATGGCATTGTCTGTTAAGCAGTTGTCTTTGGTGTATGGCATTGTCTGTTAAGCAGTTGTCTTTGGTGTATGGCATTGTCTGTTAAGCAGTTGTCTTTGGTGTATGGCATTGCCTGTTAAGCAGTTGTCTTTGGTGTATGGCATTGTCTGTTAAGCAGTTGTCTTTGGTGTATGGCATTGCCTGTTAAGCAGTTGTCTTTGGTGTATGGCACTGTCTGTTAAGCAGTTGTCTTTGGTGTATGGCATTGTCTGTTAAGCAGTTGTCTTTGGTGTATTGCATTGCCTGTTAAGCAGTTGTCTTTGGTGTATGGCATTGCCTGTTAAGCAGTTGTCTTCGGTGTATGGCACTGTCTGTTAAGCAGTTGTCTTTGTTGTATGGCATTGTCTGTTAAGCAGTTGTCTTTGGTGTATTTCAGTGTCTAATAAGCAGTTGACTTTGGTGTATGGCATTGTCTGTTAAGCAGTTGTCTTTGGTGTATGGCATTGCCTTTTAAGCAGTTGTTTTTGGTGTTTGGCAGTGTCTATTACGCAGTTGTCTTTGGTGTATGGCATTGTCTGTTATGCAGTTGTCATTGGTGTATGGCATTGTCTGTTAAGCAGTTGTATTTGGTGTATGGCATTGTCTGTTAAGCAGTTGTCTTTGGTGTATGGCATAGTCTGTTAAGCAGTTGTCTGTGGTGTATAGCATTGTCTGTTAAGCAGTTGTCTTTGTTGTATGGCATTGCCTGTTAAGCAGTTGTCTTTGGTGCATGGCATTGCCTGTTAAGCAGTTGTCTTTGGTGTATGGCAGTGTCTGTTAAGCAGTTGTCTTTGGTGTATGGAATTGCCTGTTAAGCAGTTGTCTAAGGTGTATGGCATTGTCTGTTAAGCAGTTGTCTTTGGTGTATGGCATTGTCTGTTAAGCAGTTGTATTTGGTGTATGGCATTGCCTGTTAAGCAGTTGTCTTTGGTGTATGGCATTGTCTTTTAAGCAGTTGTATTTGGTGTATGGCATTGTCTGTTAAGCAGTTGTCCTTGGTGTATGGCATTGTCTGTTATGCAGTTGTCTTTGGTGCATGGCATTGTCTGTTAAGCCGTTGTCTTTGGTGTATGGCATTGTCTTTTAAGCAGTTGTATTTGGTGTATGGCATTGTCTGTTAAGCAGTTGTCCTTGGTGTATGGCATTGTCTGTTATGCAGTTGTCTTTGGTGCATGGCATTGTCTGTTAAGCAGTTGTCTTTGGTGTATGGCATTGTCTGTTAAGCAGTTGTCTTTGGTGTATGGCATTGTCTTTTACGCAGTTGTCTTTGGTGTATGGCATTGTCTGTTAAGCAGTTGTCCTTGGTGTATGGCATTGTCTGTTAAGCAGTTGTCCTTGGTGTATGGCATTGCCTGTTAAGCAGTTGTCTTTGGTGTATGGCATTGTCTGTTAAGCAGTTGTCTTTGGTGTATGGCATTGTCTTTTACGCAGTTGTCTTTGGTGTATGGCATTGTCTGTTAAGCAGTTGTCCTTGGTGTATGGCATTGTCTGTTATGCAGTTGTCTTTGCTGCATGGCATTGTCTGTTAAGCAGTTGTCTTTGGTGTATGGCATTGCCTGCTAAGCAGTTGTCTTTGGTGTGTGGCAATGCCTGTTAAGCAGTTGTCTTTGGTGTATGGCATTGTCTGTTAAGCAGTTGTCTTTGATGTATGGCATTGTCTGTTAAGCAGTTGTCTTTGATGTATGGCATTGCCTGTTATGCAGTGGTCTTTGGTGTATAGCATTGCCTGTTAAGCAGTTGTCTTTGGTGTATGGCGTTATCTGTTAAGCAGTTGTCTCTGGTGTATGGCATTGGCTGTTAAGCAGTTGTCTTTGGTGTATGGCATTGCCTGTAAAGCAGTTGTCTTTGGTGTATGGCATTGCCTGTTAAGCAGTTTTCATTGGTGTATGGCATTGCCTGTTAAGCAGTTGTCTTTGCTGTATGGCATTGTCCATTAAGCAGCTGTCTTTGGTGTATGGCATTGTCTGTTAAGCAGTTGTCTGTGGTGTATGGCATTGTCTGTTAAGCAGTTGTCTTTGGTGTATGGCACTGCCTGTTAAGCAGTTGTCTTTGATGTATGGCATTGTCTGTTAAGCAGTTGTCTTTGGTGTATGGCATTGTCTGTTATGCAGTTGTCTTTGGTGTATGGCATTGTCTGTTAAGCAGTTGTCTTTAGTGTATGTCATTGCCTGTTAAGCAGTTGTCTTTGGTGTATGGCATTGTCTGTTAAGCAGTTGTCTTTAGTGTATGTCATTGCCTGTTAAGCAGTTGTCTTTAGTGTATGGCATTGCCTGTTAAGCAGTTGTCTTTGGTGTATGGCATTGTCTGTTAAGCAGTTGTCTTTGGTGCATGGCATTGTCTGTTAAGCAGTTGTCTTTGATGTATGGCATTGCCTGTTAAGCAGTGGTCTTTGGTGTATAGCATTGCCTGTTAAGCAGTTGTCTTTGGTGTATGGCGTTATCTGTTAAGCAGTTGTCTCTGGTGTATGGCATTGGCTGTTAAGCAGTTGTCTTTGGTGTATGGCATTGCCTGTAAAGCAGTTGTCTTTGGTGTATGGCATTGCCTGTTAAGCAGTTTTCATTGGTGTATGGCATTGCCTGTTAAGCAGTTGTCTTTGCTGTATGGCATTGTCCATTAAGCAGCTGTCTTTGGTGTATGGCATTGTCTGTTAAGCAGTTGTCTGTGGTGTATGGCATTGTCTGTTAAGCAGTTGTCTTTGGTGTATGGCACTGCCTGTTAAGCAGTTGTCTTTGATGTATGGCATTGTCTGTTAAGCAGTTGTCTTTGGTGTATGGCATTGTCTGTTATGCAGTTGTCTTTGGTGTATGGCATTGTCTGTTAAGCAGTTGTCTTTAGTGTATGTCATTGCCTGTTAAGCAGTTGTCTTTGGTGTATGGCATTGTCTGTTAAGCAGTTGTCTTTGTTGTTTGGCAGTGTCTGTTAAGCAGTTGTCTTTTGTGTATAGCATTGTCTGTTAAGCAGTTGTCTTTGGTAAATGGCAGTGTCTGTTAAGCTGTTGTCCTTGGTGTATGGCATTGCCTGTTAAGCAGTTGTCTTTGGTGTATGGCATTGTCTGTTAAGCAGTTGTCTTTGGTGCATGGCATTGTCTGTTAAGCAGTTGTCTTTGGTGTATGGCATTGTCTGTTAAGCAGTTGTCTTTGGTGCATGGCATTGTCTGTTAAGCAGTTGTCTTTGGTGTATGGCATTGCCTGTTAAGCAGTTGTCTTTGGTGTATAACATTGCCTGTTAAGCAGTTGTCTTTGGTGCATGGCATTGCCTGTTAAGCAGTTGTCTTTGGTGTATGACATTGCCTGTTAAGCAGTTGTCTTTACTGTATGGCATTGCCTGTTAAGCAGTTGTCTTTGGTGTATGGCATTGTCTGTAAAGCAGTTCTCTTTGGTGTAAGGCGTTGTCTGTTAAGCAGTTGTCTTTGGTGTATGGCATTGTCTGTTAAGCAGTTTTCTTTGGTGTATGGCATTGTCTGTTAAGCAGTTGTCTTTGGTGTATGGCATTGTCTGTTAAGAAGTTGTCTGTGGTGTATGGCATTGTCTGTTAAGCAGTTGTCTTTGGTGTATGGCATTGCCTGTTAAGCAGTTGTTTTTGGTGTATGGCATTGTCTGTTAAGCAGTTGTCTTTAGTGTATGGCAATGCCTGATAAGCAGTTGTGTTTAGTGTATGGCATTGTCTGTTATGCAGTTGTCTTTGGTGCATGGCATTGCCTGTTAAGCAGTTGTCTTTAGTGTATGGCAGTGTCTGTTAAGCAGTTGTCTTTGGTGTATGGCATTGCCTGTTATGCAGTTGTCTTTGGTTTATGGCATTGTCTGTTAAGCAGTTCTCCTTGGTGTATGGCATTGTCTGTTATGCCGTTGTCTTTGGTGCATGGCATTGTCTTTTAAGCAGTTGTCTTTGGTGTATGGCATTGCCTGTTAAGCAGTTGTCTTTGGTGTATGGCATTGCCTGTTAAGCAGTTGTCTCTGGTAAATGTTCTATTTTGTTAAGCAGTTGTCTTTGGTGTATCGCATTGCCTGTTAAGCAGTTGTCTTTGGTGTATGGCGTTGTCTGTTAAGCAGTTGTCTTTGGTGTATGGCATTGCCTGTTAAGCAGTTGTCTTTGGTGTAATGCGTTGTCTGTTAAGCAGTTGTCTTTGGTGTATGGCATTGTCTGTTAAGCAGTTGTCTTTGGTGTATGGCATTGTCTGTTAAGCAGTTGTCTTTAGTGTATGTCATTGCCTGTTAAGCAGTTGTCTTTGGTGTAATGCGTTGTCTGTTAAGCAGTTGTCTTTGGTGTATGGCATTGTCTGTTAAGCAGTTGTCTTTGGTGTATGTCATTGCCTGTTAAGCAGTTGTCTTTAGTGTATGTCATTGCCTGTTAAGCAGTTGTCTTTGGTGTATGGCATTGTCTGTTAAGCAGTTGTCTTTGGTGTATGGCATTGGCTGTTAAGCAGTTGTCTTTGGTGTATGTCATTGGCTGTTAAGCAGTTGTCTTTGGTGTATGGCAGTGTCTGTTAAGCAGTTGTCTTTGGTGTATGGCAGTGTCTGTTAAGAAGTTGTCTTTATTGTATGGCAATGCATGTTAAGCAGTTGTCTTTAGTGTATGGCATTGTCTGTTAAACAGTTGTCTTTAGTGTATGGCAGTGTCTGTTAAGCAGTTGTCTTTGGTGTATGGCATTGCCTGTTAAGCAGTTGTCTTTGGTGTATGGCATTGTCTGTTAAGCAGTTGTCCTTGGTGTATGGCATTGTCTGTCAAGCAGTTGTCTTTGGTGCATGGCATTGTCTGTTAAGCAGTTGTCTTTGGTGTATGGCATTGCCTGTTAAGCAGTTGTCTTTGGTATATGGCTTTTTCTGTTAAGCAGTTGTCTTTCGTGTATGGCATTGTCTGCTAAGCAGTTGTCTTTGGTGTAAGGCATTGCCTGTTAAGCAGTTGTCTTTGGTATATGGCTTTTTCTGTTAAGCAGTTGTCTTTCGTGTATGGCAGTGTCTGTTAAGCAGTTGTCTTTGTTGTTTGGCAATGTCTGTTAAGCAGTTGTCTTTTGTGTATAGCATTGTCTGTTAAGCAGTTGTCTTTTGTAAATGGCAGTGTCTGTTAAGCTGTTGTCTTTGGTGTATGGCATTGCCTGTTAAGCAGTTGTCTTTGGTGTATGGCATTGTCTGTTAAGCAGTTGTCTTTGGTGTATGGCATTGTCTGTTAAGCAGTTGTCCTTGGTGTATGGCATTGTCTGTTATGCAGTTGTCTTTGGTGCATGGCATTGTCTGTTAAGCAGTTGTCTTTGGTGTAATGCGTTGTCTGTTAAGCAGTTGTCTTTAGTGTATGGCAATGCCTGTTAAGCAGTTGTCTTTAGTGTATGGCATTGTCTGTTATGCAGTTGTCTTTGGTGCATGGCATTGTCTGTTAAGCAGTTGTCCTTAGTGTATGGCAGTGTCTGTTAAGCAGTTGTCTTTGGTGTATGGCAGTGTCTGTTAAGCAGTTGTCTTTGGTGTATGGCGTTGTCTGTTAAGCAGTTGTCTTTGGTGTATGGCATTGTCTGTTAAACAGTTGTCCTTGGTGTATGGCATTGCCTGTTATGCAGTTGTCTTTGGTGCATGGCATTGTCTGCTAAGCAGTTGTCTTGGGTGTATAGCATTGCCTGTTAAGCAGTTGTCTTTGGTGTATGGCATTGTCTGTTAAGCAGTTGTCTTTAGTGTATGGCATTGCCTGTTAAGCAGTTGTCTTTGGTGTATGGCATTGTCTGTTAAGCAGTTCTCCTTGGTGTATGGCATTGTCTGTTAAGCAGTTGTCTTTGGTGTATGACATTGTCTGTTATGCAGTTGTCTTTGGTGTATGGCATTGTCTGTTAAGCAGTTGTCTTTGGTGTATGGCATTGTCTGTTAAGCAGTTGTCTTTGGTGTATGGCATTGCCTCTTAAACAGTTGTCTTTGCTGTATGACATTGTCTGTTAAGCAGTTGTCTTTGGTGTATGGCATTGTCTGTTAAGCAGTTGTCTTTGGTGTATGGCATTGTCAGTTAAGCAGTTGTGTTTGGTGTATGGCATTGTCTGTTGAGCAGTTGTCTTTGGTGTATGGCATTGCCTCTTAAGCAGTTGTCTTTGCTGTATGACATTGTCTGTTAAGCAGTTGTCTTTGGTGTATGGCATTGTCTGTTAAGCAGTTGTCTTTGGTGTATGGCATTGTCAGTTAAGCAGTTGTGTTTGGTGTATGGCATTGTCTGTTGAGCAGTTGTCTTTGGTGTATGGCCTTACCTGTTAAGCAGTTATCTTTGGTGTATGGCATTGTCTGTTAAGCAGTTGTCTTTGTTGTATGGCATTGCCTGTTAAGCAGTTGTCTTTATTGTATGGCATTGCCTGTTAAGCAGCAGTCTTTGGTGTCTGGTAGTGTCTGTTAAGCAGTTGTCTTTGGTGTATGGCGTTGTCTGTTAAGCAGTTGTCTTTGGTGTATGGCATTGTCTGTTAAGCAGTTGTCTTTGGTGTATGGCATTGCCTGTTAAGCAGTTGTCTTTGGTGTATGGCAGTGTCTGTTAAGCAGTTGTCTTTGGTGTATGGCAGTGTCTATTAGGCAGTTGTCTTTGGTGTATGGCATTGTCTGTTATGCAGTTGTCTTTAGTGTATGGCATTGCCTGTTAAGCAGTTGTCTTTGGTGTATGGCATTGCCTGTTAAGCAGTTGTCTTTGGTGTAGTGCGTTGTCTGTTAAGCAGTTGTCTGTGGTGTATGGCATTGTCTGTTAAGCAGTTGTCTTTGGTGTATGGCGTTGCCAGTTAAGCAGTTGTCTTTGGTGTATGGCGTTGTCTGTTAAGCAGTTGTCTTTGGTGTATGGCGTTGTCTGTTAAGCAGTTGTCTTTGGTGTATGGCATTTTCTGTTAAGCAGTTGTCTTTGGTGTATGGCATTGTCTGTTAAGCAGTTGTCTTTGGTGTATGGCATTTTCTGTTAAGCAGTTGTCTTTGTTGTATGGCATTGCCTGTTAAGCAGTTGTCTTTGGTGCATGGCATTGCCTGTTAAGCAGTTGTCTGTGGTGTATGGCATTGCCTGTTAAGCAGTTGTCTTTGGTGTATGGCATTGTCTGTTAAGCAGTTGTCTTTGGTGTATGGCATTGTCTGTTAAGCAGTTGTCTTTGGTGTATGGCATTGCCTGTTAAGCAGTTGTCTTTAGTTTATGGCATTGTCTGTTAATCAGTTGTCTTTAGTTTATGGCATTGTCTGTTAATCAGTTGTCTTTGGTGTATGGCATTGCCTGTTAAGCAGTTGTCTTTGGTGTATGGCGTTGCCTGTTCAGCACTTGTCTTTGGTGTATGACATTGCCTGTTAAGCAGTTGTCTTTGGTGTATGGCGTTGCCTGTTCAGCAGTTGTATTTGGTGTATGGCATTGTCTGTTAAGCAGTTGTCTTTGGTGTATGGCATTGTCTGTTAAGCAGTTGTCTTTGGTGTATGGCATTGTCTGTTAAGCAGTTGTCTTTGGTGTATGGCATTGTCTGTTAAGCAGTTGTCTTTGGTGTATGGCATTGCCTGTTAAGCAGTTGTCTTTGGTGTATGGCATTGTCTGTTAAGCAGTTGTCTTTGGTGTATGGCATTGCCTGTTAAGCAGTTGTCTTTGGTGTATGGCACTGTCTGTTAAGCAGTTGTCTTTGGTGTATGGCATTGTCTGTTAAGCAGTTGTCTTTGGTGTATTGCATTGCCTGTTAAGCAGTTGTCTTTGGTGTATGGCATTGCCTGTTAAGCAGTTGTCTTCGGTGTATGGCACTGTCTGTTAAGCAGTTGTCTTTGTTGTATGGCATTGTCTGTTAAGCAGTTGTCTTTGGTGTATTTCAGTGTCTAATAAGCAGTTGACTTTGGTGTATGGCATTGTCTGTTAAGCAGTTGTCTTTGGTGTATGGCATTGCCTTTTAAGCAGTTGTTTTTGGTGTTTGGCAGTGTCTATTACGCAGTTGTCTTTGGTGTATGGCATTGTCTGTTATGCAGTTGTCATTGGTGTATGGCATTGTCTGTTAAGCAGTTGTCTTTGGTGTATGGCATTGTCTGTTAAGCAGTTGTCTTTGGTGTATGGCATAGTCTGTTAAGCAGTTGTCTGTGGTGTATAGCATTGTCTGTTAAGCAGTTGTCTTTGTTGTATGGCATTGCCTGTTAAGCAGTTGTCTTTGGTGCATGGCATTGCCTGTTAAGCAGTTGTCTTTGGTGTATGGCAGTGTCTGTTAAGCAGTTGTCTTTGGTGTATGGAATTGCCTGTTAAGCAGTTGTCTAAGGTGTATGGCATTGTCTGTTAAGCAGTTGTCTTTGGTGTATGGCATTGTCTGTTAAGCAGTTGTATTTGGTGTATGGCATTGCCTGTTAAGCAGTTGTCTTTGGTGTATGGCATTGTCTTTTAAGCAGTTGTATTTGGTGTATGGCATTGTCTGTTAAGCAGTTGTCCTTGGTGTATGGCATTGTCTGTTATGCAGTTGTCTTTGGTGCATGGCATTGTCTGTTAAGCCGTTGTCTTTGGTGTATGGCATTGTCTTTTAAGCAGTTGTATTTGGTGTATGGCATTGTCTGTTAAGCAGTTGTCCTTGGTGTATGGCATTGTCTGTTATGCAGTTGTCTTTGGTGCATGGCATTGTCTGTTAAGCAGTTGTCTTTGGTGTATGGCATTGTCTGTTAAGCAGTTGTCTTTGGTGTATGGCATTGTCTTTTACGCAGTTGTCTTTGGTGTATGGCATTGTCTGTTAAGCAGTTGTCCTTGGTGTATGGCATTGTCTGTTAAGCAGTTGTCCTTGGTGTATGGCATTGCCTGTTAAGCAGTTGTCTTTGGTGTATGGCATTGTCTGTTAAGCAGTTGTCTTTGGTGTATGGCATTGTCTTTTACGCAGTTGTCTTTGGTGTATGGCATTGTCTGTTAAGCAGTTGTCCTTGGTGTATGGCATTGTCTGTTATGCAGTTGTCTTTGCTGCATGGCATTGTCTGTTAAGCAGTTGTCTTTGGTGTATGGCATTGCCTGCTAAGCAGTTGTCTTTGGTGTGTGGCAATGCCTGTTAAGCAGTTGTCTTTGGTGTATGGCATTGTCTGTTAAGCAGTTGTCTTTGATGTATGGCATTGTCTGTTAAGCAGTTGTCTTTGATGTATGGCATTGCCTGTTATGCAGTGGTCTTTGGTGTATAGCATTGCCTGTTAAGCAGTTGTCTTTGGTGTATGGCGTTATCTGTTAAGCAGTTGTCTCTGGTGTATGGCATTGGCTGTTAAGCAGTTGTCTTTGGTGTATGGCATTGCCTGTAAAGCAGTTGTCTTTGGTGTATGGCATTGCCTGTTAAGCAGTTTTCATTGGTGTATGGCATTGCCTGTTAAGCAGTTGTCTTTGCTGTATGGCATTGTCCATTAAGCAGCTGTCTTTGGTGTATGGCATTGTCTGTTAAGCAGTTGTCTGTGGTGTATGGCATTGTCTGTTAAGCAGTTGTCTTTGGTGTATGGCACTGCCTGTTAAGCAGTTGTCTTTGATGTATGGCATTGTCTGTTAAGCAGTTGTCTTTGGTGTATGGCATTGTCTGTTATGCAGTTGTCTTTGGTGTATGGCATTGTCTGTTAAGCAGTTGTCTTTAGTGTATGTCATTGCCTGTTAAGCAGTTGTCTTTGGTGTATGGCATTGTCTGTTAAGCAGTTGTCTTTAGTGTATGTCATTGCCTGTTAAGCAGTTGTCTTTAGTGTATGGCATTGCCTGTTAAGCAGTTGTCTTTGGTGTATGGCATTGTCTGTTAAGCAGTTGTCTTTGGTGCATGGCATTGTCTGTTAAGCAGTTGTCTTTGATGTATGGCATTGCCTGTTAAGCAGTGGTCTTTGGTGTATAGCATTGCCTGTTAAGCAGTTGTCTTTGGTGTATGGCGTTATCTGTTAAGCAGTTGTCTCTGGTGTATGGCATTGGCTGTTAAGCAGTTGTCTTTGGTGTATGGCATTGCCTGTAAAGCAGTTGTCTTTGGTGTATGGCATTGCCTGTTAAGCAGTTTTCATTGGTGTATGGCATTGCCTGTTAAGCAGTTGTCTTTGCTGTATGGCATTGTCCATTAAGCAGCTGTCTTTGGTGTATGGCATTGTCTGTTAAGCAGTTGTCTGTGGTGTATGGCATTGTCTGTTAAGCAGTTGTCTTTGGTGTATGGCACTGCCTGTTAAGCAGTTGTCTTTGATGTATGGCATTGTCTGTTAAGCAGTTGTCTTTGGTGTATGGCATTGTCTGTTATGCAGTTGTCTTTGGTGTATGGCATTGTCTGTTAAGCAGTTGTCTTTAGTGTATGTCATTGCCTGTTAAGCAGTTGTCTTTGGTGTATGGCATTGTCTGTTAAGCAGTTGTCTTTGTTGTTTGGCAGTGTCTGTTAAGCAGTTGTCTTTTGTGTATAGCATTGTCTGTTAAGCAGTTGTCTTTGGTAAATGGCAGTATCTGTTAAGCTGTTGTCCTTGGTGTATGGCATTGCCTGTTAAGCAGTTGTCTTTGGTGTATGGCATTGTCTGTTAAGCAGTTGTCTTTGGTGCATGGCATTGTCTGTTAAGCAGTTGTCTTTGGTGTATGGCATTGTCTGTTAAGCAGTTGTCTTTGGTGCATGGCATTGTCTGTTAAGCAGTTGTCTTTGGTGTATGGCATTGTCTGTTAAGCAGTTGTCTTTGGTGTATGGCATTGTCTGTTAAGCAGTTGTCCTTGGTGTATGGCATTGTCTGTTATGCAGTTGTCTTTGGTGCATGGCATTGTCTGTTAAGCAGTTGTCTTTAGTGTATGGCAATGCCTGTTAAGCAGTTGTCTTTAGTGTATGGCATTGTCTGTTATGCAGTTGTCTTTGGTGTACTGCGTTGTCTGTTAAGCAGTTGTCTTTGGTGCATGGCATTGCCTGTTAAGCAGTTGTCTTTGGTGTACTGCGTTGTCTGTTAAGCAGTTGTCTTTGGTGCAGGGCATTGTCTGTTAAGCAGTTGTCTTTAGTGTATGGCAGTGTCTGTTAAGCAGTTGTCTTTGGTGTATGGCAGTGTCTGTTAAGCAGTTGTCTTTGGTGTATGGCATTGTCTCTTAAGCAGTTGTCTTTAGTGTATGGCATTGTCTGTTAAGCAGTTGTCTTTGGTGTATGGCATTGTCTGTTAAGCAGTTGTCCTTGGTGTATGGCATTGTCTGTTATGCAGTTGTCTTTGGTGCACGGCATTGTCTGTTAAACAGTTGCCTTTAGTGTATGGCATTGCCTGTTAAGCAGTTGTCTTTGGTGTATGGCATTGTCTGTTAAGCAGTTATCCTTGGTGTATGGCATTGTCTGTTAAGCAGTTGTCTTTGGTGTATGGCATTGTCTGTTAAGCAGTTGTCCTTGGTGTATGGCATTGTCTGTTATGCAGTTGTCTTTGGTGCATGGCATTGTCTGTTAAGCAGTTGTCTTTAGTGTATGGCAGTGTCTGTTAAGCAGTTGTCTTTGGTGTGTGGCATTGTCTGTTAAGCAGTTGTCTTTAGTGTATGGCAGGGTCTGTTAAGCAGTTGTCTTTAGTGTATGGCATTGTCTGTTATGCAGTTGTCTTTGGTGTATGGCATTGTCTGTTAAGCAGTTGTCTTTAGTGTATGGCAGTGTCTGTTAAGCAGTTGTCTTTGGTGTATGGCATTGCCTGTTAAGCAGTTGTCTTTGGTGTATGGCATTGTCTGTTAAGCAGTTCTCCTTGGTGTATGGCATTGTCTGTTATGCCGTTGTCTTTGGTGCATGGCATTGTCTTTTAAGCAGTTGTCTTTGGTGTATGGCATTGCCTGTTAAGCAGTTGTCTTTGGTGTATGGCATTGCCTGTTAAGCAGTTGTCTCTGGTAAATGTTCTTTTTTGTTAAGCAGTTGTCTTTGGTGTGTGGCATTGCCTGTTAAGCAGTTGTCTTTGGTGTATGGCATTGCCTCTTAATCAGTTGTCTTTGGTGTATGGCATTGCCTGTTAAGCAGTTGTCTTTGGTGTAATGCGTTGTCTGTTAAGCAGTTGTCTTTGGTGTATGGCCTTGTCTGTTAAGCAGTTGTCTTTGGTGCATGGCATTGTCTGTTAAGCAGTTGTCTTTGGTGTATGGCATTGTCTGTTAAGCAGTTGTCTTTGGTGTATGGCATTGTCTGTTAAGCAGTTTTCTTTGGTGTATGGCATTGCCTGTTAAGCAGTTGTCTTTGGTGTATGGCATTGCCTGTTAAGCAGTTGTCTTTGGTGTAATGCGTTGTCTGTTAAGCAGTTGTCTTTGGTGTATGGCATTGTCTGTTAAGCAGTTGTCTTTGGTGTATGGCATTGTCTGTTAAGCAGTTGTCTTTAGTGTATGTCATTGCCTGTCAAGCAGTTGTCTTTGGTGTAATGCGTTGTCTGTTAAGCAGTTGTCTTTGGTTTATGGCATTGTCTGTTAAGCAGTTGTCTTTGGTGTATGGCATTGTCTGTTAAGCAGTTGTCTTTAGTATATGTCATTGCCTGTTAAGCAGTTGTCTTTGGTGTAATGCGTTGTCTGTTAAGCAGTTGTCTTTGGTGTATGGCATTGTCTGTTAAGCAGTTGTCTTTGGTGTATGGCGTTGTCTGTTAAGCAGTTGTCTTTGGTGTATGGCATTGTCTGTTAAGCAGTTGTCTTTGGTGTATGGCATTGCCTGTTAAGCAGTTGTCTTTAGTGTATGTCATTGCCTGTTAAGCAGTTGTCTTTGGTGTATGGCATTGTCTGTTAAGCAGTTGTCTTTGGTGTATGGCATTGTCTGTTAAGCAGTTGTCTTTGGTGTATGGCATTGTCTTTTAAGCAGTTGTCTTTGGTGTATGGCAGTGTCTGTTAAGCAGTTGTCTTTGGTGTATGGCAGTGTCTGTTAAGCAGTTGTCTTTGGTGTATGGCATTGCCTGTTAAGCAGTTGTCTTTGGTGTATGGCATTGTCTGTTAACCAGTTGTCTTTGGTGTATGGCATTGTCTGTTAAGCAGTTGTCCTTGGTGTATGGCATTGTCTGTTATGCAGTAGTCTTTATTGTATGGCAATGCTTGTTAAGCAGTTGTCTTTAGTGTATGGCATTGTCTGTTATGCAGTTGTCTTTGGTGTATGGCATTGTCTGTTAAGCAGTTGTCCTTGGTGTATGGCAATGTATGTTAAGCAGTTGTCTTTATTGTATGGCAATGCATGTTAAGCAGTTGTCTTTAGTGTATGGCATTGTCTGTTATGCAGTTGTCTTTGGTGTATGGCATTGTCTGTTAAGCAGTTGTCTTTAGTGTATGGCAGTGTCTGTTAAGCAGTTGTCTTTGGTGTATGGCATTGTCTGTTAAGCAGTTGTCCTTGGTGTATGGCATTGTCTGTTAAGCAGTTGTCTTTGGTGTATGGCATTGCCTGTTAAGCAGTTGTCTTTGGTGTATGGCATTGTCTGTTAAGCAGTTGTCTTTGGTGTATGGCATTGCCTGTTAAGCAGTTGTCTTTGGTGTATGGCATTGTCTGTTAAGCAGTTGTCTTTGGTGTATGGCATTGTCTGTTAAGCAGTTCTCTTTGGTGTAAGGCGTTGTCTGTTAAGCAGTTGTCTTTGGTGTATGGCATTGTCTGTTAAGCAGTTTTCTTTGGTGTATGGCATTGTCTGTTAAGCAGTTGTCTTTGGTGCATGGCATTGTCTGTTAAGCAGTTGTCTTTGGTGTATGGCATTGCCTGTTAAGCAGTTGTCTTTGGTGTATGGCATTGTCTGTTAAGCAGTTGTCTTTGGTGTATGGCACTGCCTGTTAAGCAGTTGTCTTTGGTGTATGGCATTGTCTGTTAAGCAGTTGTCTTTGGTGTATGGCATTGTCTGTTAAGCAGTTGTCTTTGGTGTATGGCATTGTCTGTTAAGCAGTTGTCTTTGGTGTATGGCATTGCCTGTTAAGCAGTTGTCTTTGGTGTATGGCATTGTCTGTTAAGCAGTTGTCTTTGGTGTATGGCATTGTCTGTTAATCAGTTGTCTTTGGTGTATGGCATTGTCTGTTAAGCAGTTGTCTTTGGTGCATGGCATTGTTTGTTAAGCAGATGTCTTTGGTGTATGGCATTGTCTGTTAAGCAGATGTCTTTGGTGTATGGCATTGCCTGTTAAGCAGTTGTCTTTGGTGTATGGCATTGTCTGTTAAGCAGTTGTCTTTGGTGTATGGCATTGTCTGTTAAGCAGTTGTCTTTGGTGTAGGGCATTGTCTGTTAAGCAGTTGTCTTTGGTGTATGAAATTGTCTGTTAAGCAGTTGTCTTTGGTGTATGGCATTGTCTGTTAAGCAGTTGTCTTTGGTGTATGGCATTGCCTGTTAAGCAGTTGTCTTTGGTGTATGGCATTGTCTGTTAAGCAGTTGTCTTTGGTGTATGGCATTGCCTGTTATGCATTTGTCTTTGGTGTATGGTGTTGTCTGTTAAGCAGTAGTCTTTTGTGTATGGCATTGCCTATTAAGCAGTTGTCTTTGGTAAATGGCTTTTTTTGTTAAGCAGTTGTGTTTGTTGTATCCCATTGCCTGTTAAGCAGTTGTCTTTGGGGTATGGCATTGCCTCTTAATCAGTTGTCTTTGGTGTATGGCATTGCCTGTTAAGCAGTTGTCTTTGGTGTAAGGTGTTGTCTGTTAAGCAGTTGTCTTTGGTGTATGGCATTGCCTGTTAAGCAGGAGTCTTTGGTGTCAGGTAGTGTCTGTTAAGCAGTTGTCTTTGGTGTATGGCATTGTCTGTTAAGCAGTTGTCTTTGGTGTATGGCATTGCCTGTTAAGCAGTTGTCTTTGGTGTATGACATTGCCTGTTAAGCAGTTGTCTTTGGTGCATGGCATTGCCTGTTAAGCAGTTGTCTTTGGTGTATGGCATTGCCTGTTAAGCAGTTGTCTTTAGTGTATGGCATTGCCTGTTAAGCAGTTGTCTTTGGTGTATGGCATTGTCTGTTAAGCAGTTCTCTTTGGTGTAAGGCGTTGTCTGTTAAGCAGTTGTCTTTGGTGTATGGCATTGTCTGTTAAGCAGTTTTCTTTGGTTTATGGCAGTGTCTGTTAAGCAGTTGTCTTTGGTGTATGGCATTGTCTGTTAAGCAGTTGTCTTTGGTGTATGGCATTGTCTGTTAAGCAGTTGTCTTTGGTGTATCGCATTGTCTGTTAAGCAGTTGTCTTTGGTGTATGGCATTGTCTGTTAAGCAGTTGTCTTTGGTGTATGGCATTGTCTGTTAAGCAGTTGTCTTTGGTGTATGGCATTGTCTGTTAAGCAGTTGTCTTTGGTGTATGGCATTGTCTGTTAAGCAGTTGTCTTTGGTGTATGGCATTGCCTGTTAAGCAGTTGTCTTTGGTGTATGGCAGTGTCTGTTAAGCAGTTGTCTTTGGTGTATGGCATTATCTGTTAAGCAGTTGTCTTTAGTGTATGGCATTGCCTGTTAAGCAGTTGTTTTTGGTGTATGGCATTGTCTGTTAAGCAGTTGTCTTTAGTGTATGGCAGTGTCTGTTAAGCAGCTGTCTTTGGTGTATGGCATTGTCTGTTAAGCAGCTGTCTTTGGTGTTTGGCAATGCCTGTTAAGCAGTTGTCTTTAGTGTATGGCATTGTCTGTTATGCAGTTGTCTTTGGTGCATGGCATTGTCTGTTAAGCAGTTGTCTTTAGTGTATGGCAGTGTCTGTTAAGCAGTTGTCTTTGGTGTATGGCATTGCCTGTTAAGCAGTTGTCTTTGGTGTATGGCATTGTCTGTTAAGCAGTTGTCTTTGGTGTATGGCATTGTCTGTTAAGCAGTTCTCCTTGGTGTATGGCATTGTCTGTTATGCCGTTGTCTTTGGTGCATGGCATTGCCTGTTAAGCAGTTGTCTTTGGTGTACGGCATTGTCTGTTAAGCAGTTGTCTTTGGTGTATGGCATTGCCTCTTAATCAGTTGTCTTTGGTGTATCGCATTGCCTTTTAAGCAGTTGTCTTTGGTGTACGGCATTGCCTGTTAAGCAGTTGTCTTTGGTGTATGGCATTGCCTCTTAATCAGTTGTCTTTGGTGTATCGCATTGCCTGTTAAGCAGTTGTCTTTGGTGTAATGCGTTGTCTGTTAAGCAGTTGTCTTTGGTGTATGGCAGTGTCTGTTAAGCAGTTGTCTTTGGTGTAATGTGTTGTCTGTTAAGCAGTTGTCTTTGGTGTATGGCATTGTCTGTTAAGCAGTTGTCTTTAGTGTATGTCATTGCCTGTTAAGCAGTTGTCTTTGGTGTAATGCGTTGTCTGTTAAGCAGTTGTCTTTGGTGTATGGCATTGTCTGTTAAGCAGTTGTCTTTGGTGTATGGCATTGCCTGTTAAGCAGTTGTCTTTAGTGTATGTCATTGCCTGTTAAGCAGTTGTCTTTGGTGTATGTCATTGCCTATTAAGCAGTTGTCTTTGGTGTATGGCATTGTCTGTTAAACAGTTGTCTTTGGTGTATGGCATTGTCTGTTAAGCAGTTGTCTTTGGTGTATGGCAGTGTCTGTTAAGCAGTTGTCTTTGGTGTATGGCAGTGTCTGTTAAGAAGTTGTCTTTGGTGTATGGCATTGTCTGTTAAGCAGTAGTCTTTGGTGTATGGCATTGCCTGTTGAGCAGTTGTCTTTGGTGTATGGCATTGCCTGTTAAGCAGTTGTCTTTGGTGTATGGCATTGTCTGTTAAGCAGTTGTCTTTGGTGTATGGCATTGTCTGTTAAGCAGTTGTCCTTGGTGTATGGCATTGTCTGTTATGCAGTTGTCTTTGGTACATGGCAATGTATGTTAAGCAGTTGTCTTTATTGTATGGCAATGCATGTTAAGCAGTTGTCTTTAGTGTATGGCATTGTCTGTTATGCAGTTGTCTTTGGTGTATGGCATTGTCTGTTAAGCAGTTGTCTTTAGTGTATGGCAGTGTCTGTTAAGCAGTTGTCTTTGGTGTATGGCATTGTCTGTTAAGCAGTTGTCTTTAGTGTATGGCGTTGTCTGTTAAGCAGTTGTCCTTGGTGTATGGCATTGTCTGTTAAGCAGTTGTCTTTGGTGCATGGCATTGTCTGTTAAGCAGTTGTCTTTGGTGTATGGCATTGCCTGTTAAGCAGTTGTCTTTGGTGTATGGCATTGTCTGTTAAGCAGTTGTCTTTGGTGTATCGCATTGCCTGTTAAGCAGTTGTCTTTGGTGTATGGCATTGTCTGTTAAGCAGTTGTCTTTGGTGTATGGCATTGTCTGTTAAGCAGTTGTCTTTGGTGTATGGCATTGTCTGTTAAGCAGTTGTCTTTGGTGTATGGCATTGTCTGTTAAGCAGTTGTCTTTGGTGTATGGCATTGTCTGTTAAGCAGTTGTCTTTGGTGTATGGCATTGCCTGTTAAGCAATTGTCTTTGGTGTATGGCATTGCCTGTTATGCATTTGTCTTTGGTGTATGGTGTTGTCTGTTAAGCAGTAGTCTTTGGTGTATGGCATTGCCTGTTAAGCAGTTGTCTTTGGTAAATGGCTTTTTTTGTTAAGCAGTTGTGTTTGTTGTATCGCATTGCCTGTTAAGTAGTTGTCTTTGGGGTATGGCATTGCCTCTTAATCAGTTGTCTTTGGTGTATGGCATTGCCTGTTAAGCAGTTGTCTTTGGTGTAAGGCGTTGTCTGTTAAGCAGTTGTCTTTGGTGTATGGCATTGCCTGTTAAGCAGTAGTCTTTGGTGTCAGGTAGTGTCTGTTAAGCAGTTGTCTTTGGTGTATGGCATTGCCTGTTAAGCAGTTGTCTTTGGTGTATGACATTGCCTGTTAAGCAGTTGTCTTTGGTGCATGGCATTGCCTGTTAAGCAGTTGTCTTTGGTGTATGGCATTGCCTGTTAAGCAGTTGTCTTTGGTGTATGGCATTGTCTGTTAAGCAGTTCTCTTTGGTGTAAGGCGTTGTCTGTTAAGCAGTTGTCTTTGGTGTATGGCATTGTCTGTTAAGCAGTTTTCTTTGGTGTATGGCATTGTCTGTTAAGCAGTTGTCTTTGGTGTATGGCATTGTCTGTTAAGCAGTTGTCTGTGGTGTATGGCATTGTCTGTTAAGCAGTTGTCTTTGGTGTATGGCATTGCCTGTTAAGCAATTGTCTTTGGTGTATGGCAGTGTCTGTTAAGCAGTTGTCTTTGGTGTATGGCATTGTCTGTTAAGCAGTTGTCTTTAGTGTATGGCATTGCCTGTTAAGCAGTTGTTTTTGGTGTATGGCATTGTCTGTTAAGCAGTTGTCTTTAGTGTATGGCATTGCCTGTTAAGCAGTTGTCTTTGGTGTATGGCATTGCCTGTTATTCAGTTGTCTTTGGTGTATGGCGTTGTCTGTTAAGCAGTTGTCTTTGGTGTATGGCATTGCCTGTTAAGCAGTTGTCTTTGGTAAATGGCTTTTTTTGTTAAGCAGTTGTCTTTGGTGTATGGCGTTGCCTGTTAAGCAGTTGTCTTTGGTGTATGGCATTGACTCTTAATCAGTTGTCTTTGGTGTATGACATTGCCAGTTAAGCAGTTGTCTTTGGTGTATGGCATTGCCTGTTTAGAAGTTGTCTTTAGTGTATGGGATTGCCTGTTAAGCAGTTCTCTTTGGTGTATGACATTGCCTGTTTAGAAGTTGTCTTTAGTGTATGGTGTTGCCTGTTAAGCAGTTGTCTTTGGTGTATGGCATTGACTCTTAATCAGTTGTCTTTGGTGTATGGCATTGCCAGTTAAGCAGTTGTCTTTGGTGTATGGCATTGCCTGTTTAGAAGTTGTCTTTGGTGTATGGCATTGACTCTTAATCAGTTGTCTTTGGTGTATGGCATTGCCAGTTAAGCAGTTGTCTTTGGTGTATGGCATTGACTCTTAATCAGTTGTCTTTGGTGTATGGCGTTGCCTGTTAAGCAGTTGTCTTTGGTGTATGGCATTGACTCTTAATCAGTTGTCTTTGGTGTATGGCATTGCCAGTTAAGCAGTTGTCTTTGGTGTATGGCATTGCCTGTTTAGAAGTTGTCTTTAGTGTATGGTGTTGCCTGTTAAGCAGTTGTCTTTGGTGGATGGCATTGTCTGTTAAGCAGTTGTCTTTGGTGTTTGGCATTTTCTGTTAAGCAGTTGTCTTTGGTGTATGGCAGTGTCTGTTAAGCAGTTTTCTTTGGTGTATGGCATTGCCTGTTAAGCAGTTGTCTTTGGTGTATGGCATTCTCTGTTAAGCAGTTGTCTTTGGTGTATGGCATTGTCTGTTAAGCAGTTTTCTTTGGTGTATGGCATTGTCTGTTAAGCAGTTGTCTTTGGTGTATGGCATTGCCTTTTAAGCCGTTGTCTTTGGTGTATGGCAGTGTCTATTAGGCAGTTGTCTTTGGTGTATGGCATTTTCTGTTATGCAGTTGTCTTTAGTGTATGGCATTGCCTGTTAAGCAGTTGTCTTTGGTGTATGGCATTGCCTGTTAAGCAGTTGTCTTTGGTGTATGGCGTTGTCTGTTAAGCAGTTGTCTTTGGTATATGGCGTTGCCTGTTAAGCAGTTGTCTTTGGTGTATGGCATTGCCTGTTAAGCAGTTGTCTTTGGTATATGGCAGTGTCTGTTAAGCAGTTGTCTTTGGTGTATGGCATTGTCTGTTAAGCAGTTGTCTTTAGTGTATGGCATTGCCTGTTAAGCAGTTGTTTTTGGTGTATGGCATTGTCTGTTAAGCAGTTGTCTTTAGTGTATGGCATTGCCTGTTAAGCAGTTGTCTTTGGTGTATGGCATTGACTCTTAATCAGTTGTCTTTGGTGTATGGCATTGCCAGTTAAGCAGTTGTCTTTGGTGTATGGCATTGCCTGTTTAGAAGTTGTCTTTAGTGTATGGTGTTGCCTGTTAAGCAGTTGTCTTTGGTGCATGGCATTGTCTGTTAAGCAGTTGTCTTTGGTGTTTGGCATTTTCTGTTAAGCAGTTGTCTTTGGTGTATGGCAGTGTCTGTTAAGCAGTTTTCTTTGGTGTATGGCATTGCCTGTTAAGCAGTTGTCTTTGGTGTATGGCATTCTCTGTTAAGCAGTTGTCTTTGGTGTATGGCATTGTCTGTTAAGCAGTTTTCTTTGGTGTATGGCATTGTCTGTTAAGCAGTTGTCTTTGGTGTATGGCATTGCCTTTTAAGCCGTTGTCTTTGGTGTATGGCAGTGTCTATTAGGCAGTTGTCTTTGGTGTATGGCATTTTCTGTTATGCAGTTGTCTTTAGTGTATGGCATTGCCTGTTAAGCAGTTGTCTTTGGTGTATGGCATTGCCTGTTAAGCAGTTGTCTTTGGTGTATGGCGTTGTCTGTTAAGCAGTTGTCTTTGGTATATGGCGTTGCCTGTTAAGCAGTTGTCTTTGGTGTATGGCATTGCCTGTTAAGCAGTTGTCTTTGGTATATGGCAGTGTCTGTTAAGCAGTTGTCTTTGGTGTATGGCATTGTCTGTTAAGCAGTTGTCTTTAGTGTATGGCATTGCCTGTTAAGCAGTTGTTTTTGGTGTATGGCATTGTCTGTTAAGCAGTTGTCTTTAGTGTATGGTATTGCCTGTTAAGCAGTTGTCTTTGGTGTATGGCATTGCCTGTTATTCAGTTGTCTTTGGTGTATGGCATTGCCTGTTAAGCAGTTGTCTTTGGTAAATGGCTTTTTTTGTTAAGCAGTTGTCTTTGGTGTATGGCATTGCCTGTTAAGCAGTTGTCTTTGGTATATGGCAGTGTCTGTTAAGCAGTTGTCTTTGGTGTATGGCATTGTCTGTTAAGCAGTTGTCTTTAGTGTATGGCATTGCCTGTTAAGCAGTTGTTTTTGGTGTATGGCATTGTCTGTTAAGCAGTTGTCTTTAGTGTATGGCATTGCCTGTTAAGCAGTTGTCTTTGGTGTATGGCAGTGTCTGTTAAGCAGTTGTCTTTGGTGTATGGCGTTGCCTGTTAAGCAGTTGTCTTTGGTGTATGGCATTGACTCTTAATCAGTTGTCTTTGGTGTATGGCATTGCCAGTTAAGCAGTTGTCTTTGGTGTATGGCATTGCCTGTTTAGAAGTTGTCTTTAGTGTATGGGATTGCCTGTTAAGCAGTTGTCTTTGGTGCATGGCATTGTCTGTTAAGCAGTTGTCTTTGGTGTTTGGCATTTTCTGTTAAGCAGTTGTCTTTGGTGTATGGCAGTGTCTGTTAAGCAGTTTTCTTTGGTGTATGGCATTGCCTGTTAAGCAGTTGTCTTTGGTGTATGGCATTCTCTGTTAAGCAGTTGTCTTTGGTGTATGGCATTGTCTGTTAAGCAGTTGTCTTTGGTGTATGGCAGTGTCTGTTAAGAAGTTGTCTTTGGTGTATGGCATTGTCTGTTAAGCAGTTTTCTTTGGTGTATGGCATTGCCTTTTAAGCCGTTGTCTTTGGTGTATGGCATTGCCTTTTAAGCCGTTGTCTTTGGTGTATGGCATTGCCTGTTAAGCAGTTTTCTTTGGTGTATGGCATTGTCTGTTAAGCAGTTGTCTTTGGTGTATGGCATTGCCTTTTAAGCCGTTGTCTTTGGTGTATGGCAGTGTCTATTAGGCAGTTGTCTTTGGTGTATGGCATTTTCTGTTATGCAGTTGTCTTTAGTGTATGGCATTGCCTGTTAAGCAGTTGTCTTTGGTGTATGGCGTTGCCTGTTAAGCAATTGTCTTTGGTGTATGGCAGTGTCTGTTAATCAGTTGTGTTTGGTGTATGGCATTGTCTGTTATGCAGTTGTCTTTAGTGTATGGCAATGCCTGTTAAGCAGTTGTCTTTAGTGTATGGCATTGCCTGTTATGCAGTAGTCTTTGCTGTATGGTATTGTCTGTTAAGCAGTTGTCTTTGGCTTATGGCAGTGTCTGTTAAGCAGTTGTCTTTGGTGTTTGGCATTGTCTGTTAAGCAGTTTTCTTTGGTGTATGGCATTGCCTGTTAAGCAGTTGTCTTTGGTGTATGGCATTGTCTGTTAAGCAGTTGTCTTTAGTGTATGGAATTGTCTGTTAAGCAGTTGTCTTTGGTGTATGGCATTGTCTGTTAAGCAGTTGTCTTTGGTGTATGGCATTGCCTGTTAAGCAGTTATCTTTGGTGTAAGGCTTTGCCTGTTAAGAAGTTGTCTTTGGTGTATGGCATTGCCTGTTAAGCATTTCTCTTTGGTGTATGGCATTGCCTGTTAAGAAGTTGTCTTTGGTGTATGGCTTTGTCTGTTAAGCAGTTGTCTTTGGTGTATGGCATTGCCTGTTAAGCAGTTGTCTTTGGTGTATGGCATTGCCTGATAAGCAGTTGTCTTTGGTGTATGGCATTTTCTGTTAAACAGTTGTCTTTGGTGTATGGCATTGTCTGTTAAGCAGTAGTCTTTGGTGTATGGCATTGCCTGTTAAGCAGTTGTCTTTGGTGTATGGCATTGCCTGTTAAGCAGTTGTCTTTGGTGTATGGCATTGCCTGTTAAGCAGTTGTCTTTGGTGTATGGCAGTGTCTGTTAAGCAGTTGTCTTTGGTGTATGGCAGTGCCTGTTAAGCAGTTGTCTTTGATGTATGGCATTGCCTGTTAAGCAGTTGTCTTTGGTGTATGGCATTGTCTGTTAAGCAGTTGTCTTTGGTGTATGGCGTTGTCTGTTATGCAGTTCTCTTTGGTGTATGGCATTGTCTGTTAAGCAGTTGTCTTTGGCTTATGGCATTGTCTGTTAAGCAGTTGTCTTTGGTGTTTGGCATTGTCTGTTAAGCAGTTTTCTTTGGTGTATGGCATTGCCTGTTAAGCAGTTGTCTTTGGTGTATGGCATTGTCTGTTAAGCAGTTGTCTTTAGTGTATGGAATTGTCTGTTAAGCAGTTGTCTTTGGTGTATGGCATTGCCTGTTAAGCAGTTGTCTTTAGTGTATGGCATTGTCTGTTATGCAGTAGTCTTTGCTGTATGGTATTGTCTGTTAAGCAGATGTCTTTGGCTTATGGCAGTGTCTGTTAAGCAGTTGTCTTTGGTGTTTGGCATTGTCTGTTAAGCAGTTGTCTTTGGTGTATGGCATTGCTTGTTAAGCAGTTGTCTTTGGTGTATGGCCTTGTCTGTTAAGCAGTTGTCTTTGGTGTATGACATTGCCTGTTAAGCAGTTGTCTTTGGTGTATGGCATTGCCTGTTAAGCAGTTTTCTTTGGTGTATGGCATTGTCTGTTAAGCAGTTGTCTTTGGTGTATGGCATTGTCTGTTAAGCAGTTGTCTTTGGTGTATGACATTGTCTGTTAAGCAGTTGTCTTTGGTGTATGGAATTGTCTGTTAAGCAGTTGTCTTTGGTGTATGGAATTGTCTGTTAAGCAGTTGTCTTTGGTGTATGGCATTGTCTGTTAAGCAGTTGTCTTTGCTGTATGGCATTGTCTGTTAAGCAGCTGTCTTTGGTGTATGGAATTGTCTGTTAAGCAGTTGTCTTTGGTGTATG
The DNA here is from genome assembly GCF_046119375.1 of Phyllobates terribilis. Taxonomy (NCBI): domain Eukaryota; kingdom Metazoa; phylum Chordata; class Amphibia; order Anura; family Dendrobatidae; genus Phyllobates; species Phyllobates terribilis. The sequence goes on from NW_027362957.1 coordinate 1,948,280, forward strand.
GAATTGTCTGTTAAGCAGTTGTCTTTGGTGTATGGCATTGTCTGTTAAGCAGTTGTCTTTGGTGTATGGAATTGTCTGTTAAGCAGTTGTCTTTGGTGTATGGCATTGTCTGTTAAGCAGTTGTCTTTGGTGTATGGCATTGTCTGTTAAGCAGTTGTCTTTGGTGTATGGCATTGTCTGTTAAGCAGTTGTCTTTAGTGTATGACATTGTCTGTTAAGCAGTTGTCTTTGCTGTATGGCATTGTCTGTTAAGCAGTTGTCTTTGGTGTATGGCATTGTCTGTTAAGCAGTTGTCTTTGGTGTATGGCATTGTCTGTTAAGCAGTTGTCTTTGGTGTATGGCATTGTCTGTTAAGCAGTTGTCTTTAGTGTATGACATTGTCTGTTAAGCAGTTGTCTTTGCTGTATGGCATTGTCTGTTAAGCAGTTGTCTTTGCTGTATGGCATTGTCTGTTAAGCAGCTGTCTTTGGTGTATGGAATTGTCTGTTAAGCAGTTGTCTTTGGTGTATGGAATTGTCTGTTAAGCAGTTGTCTTTGGTGTATGGCATTGTCTGTTAAGCAGTTGTCTTTGGTGTATGGAATTGTCTGTTAAGCAGTTCTCTTTGGTGTATGGCATTGTCTGTTAAGCAGTTGTCTTTGGTGTTTGGCATTGTCTGTTAAGCAGTTTTCTTTGGTGTATGGCATTGCCTGTTAAGCAGTTGTCTTTGGTGTATGGCATTGTCTGTTAAGCAGTTGTCTTTAGTGTATGGAATTGTCTGTTAAGCAGTTGTCTTTGGTGTATGGCATTGTCTGTTAAGCAGTTGTCTTTGGTGTATGGCATTGCCTGTTAAGCAGTTATCTTTGGTGTAAGGCTTTGCCTGTTAAGAAGTTGTCTTTGGTGTATGGCATTGCCTGTTAAGCATTTGTCTTTGGTGTATGGCATTGCCTGTTAAGCAGTTGTCTTTGGTGTATGGCTTTGTCTGTTAAGCAGTTGTCTTTGGTGTATGGCTTTGTCATTTAAGCAGTTGTCTTTGGTGTATTGCATTGTCTGTTAAGCAGTTTTCTTTGGTGTATGGCATTGTCTGTTAAGCAGTTTTCTTTGGTGTATGGCATTGTCTGTTAAGCAGTTTTCTTTGGTGTATGGCATTGTCTGTAAAGCAGTTGTCTTTGGTGTATGGCATTGCCTGTTAAGCAGTTGTCTTTGGTGTATGGCATTGCCTGATAAGCAGTTGTCTTTGGTGTATGGCATTTTCTGTTAAACAGTTGTCTTTGGTGTATGGCATTGTCTGTTAAGCAGTAGTCTTTGGTGTATGGCATTGCCTGTTAAGCAGTTGTCTTTGGTGTATGGCATTGCCTGTTAAGCAGTTGTCCTTGGTGTATGGCAGTGTCTGTTAAGCAGTTGTCTTTGGTGTATGGCATTGCCTGTTAAGCAGTTGTCTTTGGTGTATGGCAGTGTCTGTTAAGCAGTTGTCTTTGGTGTATGGCAGTGCCTGTTAAGCAGTTGTCTTTGATGTATGGCATTGCCTGTTAAGCAGTTGTCTTTGATGTATGGCATTGTCTGTTAAGCAGTTGTCTTTGGTGTATGGCGTTGTCTGTTATGCAGCTGTCTTTGGTGTATGGCATTGTCTGTTAAGCAGTTGTCTTTGGCTTATGGCAGTGTCTGTTAAGCAGTTGTCTTTGGTGTTTGGCATTGTCTGTTAAGCAGTTTTCTTTGGTGTATGGCATTGCCTGTTAAGCAGTTGTCTTTGGTGTATGGCATTGTCTGTTAAGCAGTTGTCTTTAGTGTATGGAATTGTCTGTTAAGCAGTTGTCTTTGGTGTATGGCATTGCCTGTTAAGCAGTTGTCTTTAGTGTATGGCATTGTCTGTTATGCAGTAGTCTTTGCTGTATGGTATTGTCTGTTAAGCAGATGTCTTTGGCTTATGGCAGTGTCTGTTAAGCAGTTGTCTTTGGTGTTTGGCATTGTCTGTTAAGCAGTTGTCTTTGGTGTATGGCATTGCTTGTTAAGCAGTTGTCTTTGGTGTATGGCCTTGTCTGTTAAGCAGTTGTCTTTGGTGTATGACATTGCCTGTTAAGCAGTTGTCTTTGGTGTATGGCATTGCCTGTTAAGCAGTTGTCTTTGGTGTATGGCATTGTCTGTTAAGCAGTTGTCTTTGGTGTATGGCATTGTCTGTTAAGCAGTTGTCTTTGGTGTATGGCATTGCCTGTTAAGCAGTTGTCTTTGGTGTATGGCATTGTCTGTTAAGCAGTTGTCTTTGGTGTATGACATTGTCTGTTAAGCAGTTGTCTTTGGTGTATGGAATTGTCTGTTAAGCAGTTGTCTTTGGTGTATGGCATTGCTTGTTAAGCAGTTGTCTTTGGTGTATGGCCTTGTCTGTTAAGCAGTTGTCTTTGGTGTATGACATTGCCTGTTAAGCAGTTGTCTTTGGTGTATGGCATTGCCTGTTAAGCAGTTGTCTTTGGTGTATGGCATTGTCTGTTAAGCAGTTGTCTTTGGTGTATGGCATTGTCTGTTAAGCAGTTGTCTTTGGTGTATGGCATTGCCTGTTAAGCAGTTGTCTTTGGTGTATGGCATTGTCTGTTAAGCAGTTGTCTTTGGTGTATGACATTGTCTGTTAAGCAGTTGTCTTTGGTGTATGGAATTGTCTGTTAAGCAGTTGTCTTTGGTGTATGGAATTGTCTGTTAAGCAGTTGTCTTTGGTGTATGGCATTGTCTGTTAAGCAGTTGTCTTTGCTGTATGGCATTGTCTGTTAAGCAGCTGTCTTTGGTGTATGGAATTGTCTGTTAAGCAGTTGTCTTTGGTGTATGGAATTGTCTGTTAAGCAGTTGTCTTTGGTGTATGGCATTGTCTGTTAAGCAGTTGTCTTTGGTGTATGGAATTGTCTGTTAAGCAGTTGTCTTTGGTGTATGGCATTGTCTGTTAAGCAGTTGTCTTTGGTGTATGGCATTGTCTGTTAAGCAGTTGTCTTTGGTGTATGGCATTGTCTGTTAAGCAGTTGTCTTTAGTGTATGACATTGTCTGTTAAGCAGTTGTCTTTGCTGTATGGCATTGTCTGTTAAGCAGTTGTCTTTGGTGTATGGCATTGTCTGTTAAGCAGTTGTCTTTGGTGTATGGAATTGTCTGTTAAGCAGTTGTCTTTGGTGTATGGAATTGTCTGTTAAGCAGTTGTCTTTGCTGTATGGCATTGCCTGTTAAGCAGTTGTCTTTGGTGTATGGCATTGTCTGTTAAGCAGCTGTCTTTGGCTTATGGCACTGTCTGTAAAGCAGTTGTCTTTGGTGTTTGGCATTGTCTGTTAAGCAGTTTTGTTTGGTGTATGTCATTGCCTGTTAAGCAGTTGTCTTTGGTGTATGGCATTGTCTGTTAAGCAGTTGTCTTTAGTGTATGGAATTGTCAGTTAAGCAGTTGTCTTTGGTGTATGGCATTGCCTGTTAAGCAGTTGTCTTTAGTGTATGGCATTGTCTGTTATGCAATAGTCTTTGCTGTATGGCGTTGTCTTTGGCTTATGGCAGTGTCTGTTAAGCAGTTGTCTTTGGTGTTTGGCATAGTCTGTTAAGCAGTTGTCTTTGGTGTATGGCATTGCTTGTTAAGCAGTTGTCTTTGGTGTATGGCCTTGTCTGTTAAGCAGTTGTCTTTGGTGTATGACATTGCCAGTTAATCAGTTGTCTTTGGTGTATGGCATTGTCTGTTAAGCAGTTGTCTTTGGTGTATGGCATTGTCTGTTAAGCAGTTGTCTTTGGTGTATGGCATTGTCTGTTAAGCAGTTGTCTTTGGTGTATGGCATTGTCTGTTAAGCAGTTGTCTTTGGTGTATGGCATTGCCTATTAAGCAGTTGTCTTTGATGTATGGCATTGTCTGTTAAGCAGTTGTCTTTGTTGTATGGAATTGTCTGTTAAGCAGTTGTCTTTGGTGTATGGCATTGTCTGTTAAGCAGTTGTCTTTGGTGTATGGAATTGTCTGTTAAGCAGCTGTCTTTGGTGTATGGCATTGTCTGTTAAGCAGTTGTCTTTGGTGTATGGAATTGTCTGTTAAGCAGTTGTCTTTGGTGTATGGCATTGTCTGTTAAGCAGTTGTCTTTGCTGTATGGTATTGTCTGTTAAGCAGCTGTCTTTGGCTTATGGCACTGTCTGTTAAGCAGTTGTCTTTGGTGTTGGGCTTTGTCTGTTAAGCAGTTTTCTTTGGTGTATGGCATTGTCTGTTAAGCAGTTTTCTTTGGTGTATGGCATTGCCTTTTAAGCAGTTGTATTTGGTGTATGGCAGTGTCTATTAGGCAGCTGTCTATGGTGTATGGCATTGCCTGTTAAGCAGTTGTCTTTGGTGTATGGCATTGTATGTTATGCAGTTGTGTTTAGTGTATGGCATTGCCTGTTAAGCAGTTGTCTTTGTTGTATGGCTTTGCCTGTTAAACAGTTGTCTTTGGTGTATGGCATTCTCTTTTAAGCAGTTGTCTTTGGTGTATGGCATTGTCTGTTAAGCAGTTGTCTTTTGTGTATTGCATTGTCTGTTAAGCAGTTTTCTTTGGTGTATGGCATTGCCTGTTAAGCAGTTGTCTTTTGTGTATTGCATTGTCTGTTAAGCAGTTTTCTTTGGTGTATGGCATTGTCTGTTAAGCAGTTTTCTTTGGTGTACGGCTTTGTCTGTTAAGCAGTTGTCTTTGCTGTATGGCATTGTCTGTTAAGCAGTTGTCTTTGGTGTATGGCATTTTCTGTTAAGCAGTTGTCTTTGGTGTATGGCAGTGTCTGTTAAGCAGTTGTCTTTGGTGTATGGCATTTTTTGTTAAGCAGTTGTCTTTGGTGTATGGCATTGCCTGTTAAGCAGTTGTCTGTGGTGTATGGCATTGTCTGTTAAGCAGTTGTCTTTGGTGTATGGCGTTGTCTGTTAAGCAGTTGTCTTTGGTGTATGGCGTTGCCTGTTAAGCAGTTGTCTTTGGTGTATGGCGTTGTCTGTTATGCAGTTGTCTTTGGTGTATGGCATTGCCTGTTAAGCAGTTGTCTTTGGTGTACGGCGTTGTCTGTTAAGCAGTTGTCTTTTGTGTATGGCATTGTCTGTTAAGCAGTTGTCTTTGGTGTATGGCATTGCCTGTTAAGCAGTTGTCTTTGGTGTATGGCATTGCCTTTTAAGCAGTTGTCTTTGGTGTATGGCATTGTCTGTTAAGCAGTTCTCTTTGGTGTAACGAATTGCCTTTTAAGCAGTTGTCTGTGGTGTATGGCATTGTCTGTTAAGCAGTTGTCTTTCTTGTATGGCATTGTCTGTTAAGCAGTTGTCTTTGGTTTATGGCATTGCCTGTTAAGCAGTTGTCTTTGGTGTATGGCATTGTCTGTTAAGCAGTTGTGTTTGGTGTATGGCATTGCCTGTTAAGCAGTTGTCTTTGGTGTATGGCATTGCCTGTTAAGCAGTTGTCTTTGGTGTATGGCATTGTCTGTTAAGCAGTTGTCTTTGGTGTATGGCGTTGTCTGTTATGCAGTTGTCTTTGGTGTATGGCATTGCCTGTTAAGCAGTTGTCTTTTGTGTATGGCATTGTATGCTAAGCAGTTGTCCTTGGTGTGTGGCATTGACTGTTAAGCAGTTGTCTTTGGTGTATGGCATTGCCTGTTAAGCAGTTGTCTTTGGTGTATGGCAGTGTCTGTTAAGCAGTTGTCCTTGGTGTGTGGCATTGCCTGTTAAGCAGTTGTCTTTGGTGTATGGCATTGTCTGTTAAGCAGTTGTCTTTGGTGTATGGCATTGCCTGTTAAGCAGTTGTCTTTGGTGCATGGCATTGCCTGTTAAGCAGTTGTCTGTGGTGTATGGCATTGCCTGTTAAGCAGTTGTCTTTGGTGTATGGCTTTGTCTGTTAAGCAGTTTTCTTTGGTGTATGGAATTGTCTGCTAAGCAGTTGTCTTTGGTGTATGGCATTGCCTGTTAAGCAGATGTCTTTGGTGTATGGCATTGTCTGTTAAGCAGTTGTCTTTGGTGTATGGCATTGCCTGTTAAGCAGTTGTCTTTGGTGTATGGCATTGCCTGTTAAGCAGTTGTCTTTGGTGTATGGCATTGCCTGTTAAGCAGTTGTCTTTGGTGTATGGCATTGTCTGTTAAGCAGTTGTCTTTGGTGTATGGCATTGCCTGTTATGCAGTAGTCTTTGCTGTATGGTATTGTCTGTTAAGCAGTTGTATTTGGCTTATGGCAGTGTCTGTTAAGCAGTTTTCTTTGGTGTATGGCATTGCCTGTTAAGCAGTTGTCTTTGGTGTATGGTATTGTCTGTTAAGCAGTTGTCTTTAGTGTATGGAATTGTCTGTTAAACAGTTGTCTTTGGTGTATGGCATTGCCTGTTAAGAAGTTGTCTTTGGTGTATGGCATTGCCTGTTAAGCAGTTGTCTTTGGTGTATGGCATTGTCTGTTAAGCAGTTGTCTTTGGTGTATGGCATTGCCTGTTAAGCAGTTGTCTTTGGTGTATGCCATTGACTGTTAAGCAGTTGTCTTTGGTGTATGGCATTCCCTGATAAGCAGTTGTCTTTGGTGTATGGCATTTTCTGTTAAACAGTTGTCTTTGGTGTATGGCATTGTCTGTTAAGCAGTAGTCTTTGGTGTATGGCATTTTCTGTTAAACAGTTGTCTTTGGTGTATGACATTGTCTGTTAAGCAGTAGTCTTTGGGGTATGGAATTGCCTGTTAAGCAGTTGTCTTTGGTGTATGGCATTGCCTGTTAAGCAGTTGTCTTTGGTGTATGGCATTGTCTGTTAAGCAGTTGTCTTTGGTGTATGGCGTTGTCTGTTATGCAGTTGTCTTTGGTGTACGGCATTGTCTGTTAAGCAGTTGTCTTTGGTGTATGGCATTGCCTGTTAAGCAGTTGTCTTTTGTGTATGGCATTGTCTGTTAAGCAGTTGTCCTTGGTGTATGGCATTGCCTGTTAAGCAGTTGTCTTTGGTGTATGGCATTGTCTGTTAAGCAGTAGTCTTTGGGGTATGGAATTGCCTGTTAAGCAGTTGTCTTTGGTGTATGGCATTGCCTGTTAAGCAGTTGTCTTTGGTGTATGGCATTGTCTGTTAAGCAGTTGTCTTTGGTGTATGGCGTTGTCTGTTATGCAATTGTCTTTGGTGTACGGCATTGTCTGTTAAGCAGTTGTCTTTGGTGTATGGCATTGCCTGTTAAGCAGTTGTCTTTTGTGTATGGCATTGTCTGTTAAGCAGTTGTCTTTGGTGTATGGCATTGCCTGTTAAGCAGTTGTCTTTGGTGTATGGCATTGCCTGTTAAGCAGTTGTCTGTGGTGTATGGCATTGCCTGTTAAGCAGTTGTCTTTGGTGTATGGCGTTGTCTGTTAAGCAGTTGTCTTTGGTGTATGGCGTTGTCTGTTAAGCAGTTGTCTTTGGTGTATGGCGTTGTCTGTTAAGCAGTTGTCTTTGGTGTATGGCATTGTCTGTTAAGCAGTTGTCTTTGGTGTATGGCTTTGTCTGTTAAGCAGTTTTCTTTGGTGTATGGCATTGTCTGTTAAGCAGTTGTCTTTGGTGTATGGCATTGCCTGTTAAGCAGTTGTCTTTGGTGTATGCCATTGACTGTTAAGCAGTTGTCTTTGGTGTATGCCATTGCCTGATAAGCAGTTGTCTTTGGTGTATGGCATTTTCTGTTAAACAGTTGTCTTTGGTGTATGGCATTGTCTGTTAAGCAGTAGTCTTTGGTGTATGGCATTGCCTGTTAAGCAGTTGTCTTTGGTGTATGGCATTGTATGTTAAGCAGTAGTCTTTGGTGTATGGCATTGACTGTTAAGCAGTTGTCTTTGGTGTATGGCATTGCCTGATAAGCAGTTGTCTTTGGTGTATGGCATTTTCTGTTAAACAGTTGTCTTTGGTGTATGGCATTGTCTGTTAAGCAGTTGTCTTTGGTGTATGGCATTTTCTGTTAAACAGTTGTCTTTGGTGTATGGCATTGTCTGTTAAGCAGTAGTCTTTGGTGTATGGCATTGCCTGTTAAGCAGTTGTCTTTGGTGTATGGCATTGCCTGTTAAGCAGTTGTCTTTGGTGTATGGCATTGTCTGTTAAGCAGTTGCCTTTGGTGTATGGCGTTGTCTGTTATGCAGTTGTCTTTGGTGTACGGCATTGTCTGTTAAGCAGTTGTCTTTGGTGTATGGCATTGCCTGTTAAGCAGTTGTCTTTTGTGTATGGCATTGTCTGTTAAGCAGTTGTCCTTGGTGTGTGGCATTGCCTGTTAAGCAGTTGTCTTTGGTGTATGGCATTGCCTGTTAAGCAGTTGTCTTTGGTGTATGGCAGTGTCTGTTAAGCAGTTGTCCTTGGTGTGTGGCATTGCCTGTTAAGCAGTTGTCTTTGGTGTATGGCATTGTCTGTTAAGCAGTTGTCTTTGGTATATGGCATTGTCTGTTAAGCAGTTGTCTTTGGTGTATGGCATTGTCTGTTAAGCAGTTGTCTTTGCTGTATGGCATTGCCTGTTAAGCAGTTGTCTGTGGTGTATGGCATTGCCTGTTAAGCAGTTGTCTTTGGTGTATGGCTTTGTCTGTTAAGCAGTTTTCTTTGGTGTATGGAATTGTCTGCTAAGCAGTTGTCTTTGGTGTATGGCATTGCCTGTTAAGCAGATGTCTTTGGTGTATGGCATTGCCTGTTAAGCAATTGTCTTTGGTGTATGGCATTGTCTGTTAAGCAGTTGTCTTTGGTGTATGGCATTGCCTGTTAAGCAGTTGTCTTTGGTGTATGGCATTGCCTGTTAAGCAGTTGTCTTTGGTGTATGGCATTGCCTGTTAAGCAGTTGTCTTTAGTGTATGGCATTGCCTGTTAAGCAGTAGTCTTTGCTGTATGGTATTGTCTGTTAAGCAGTTGTCTTTGGCTTATGGCAGTGTCTGTTAAGCAGTTGTCTTTGGTGTTTGGCATTGTCTGTTAAGCAGTTTTCTTTGGTGTATGGCATTGCCTGTTAAGCAGTTGTCTTTGGTGTATGGCATTGTCTGTTAAGCAGTTGTCTTTAGTGTATGGAATTGTCTGTTAAGCAGTTGTCTTTGGTGTATGGCATTGTCTGTTAAGCAGTTGTCTTTGGTGTATGGCATTGCCTGTTAAGCAGTTATCTTTGGTGTAAGGCTTTGCCTGTTAAGAAGTTGTCTTTGGTGTATGGCATTGCCTGTTAAGCATTTGTCTTTGGTGTATGGCATTGCCTGTTAAGCAGTTGTCTTTGGTGTATGGCTTTGTCTGTTAAGCAGTTGTCTTTGGTGTATGGCTTTGTCATTTAAGCAGTTGTCTTTGGTGTATTGCATTGTCTGTTAAGCAGTTTTCTTTGGTGTATGGCATTGTCTGTTAAGCAGTTTTCTTTGGTGTATGGCATTGTCTGTTAAGCAGTTGTCTTTGGTGTATGGCATTGCCTGTTAAGCAGTTGTCTTTGGTGTATGCCATTGACTGTTAAGCAGTTGTCTTTGGTGTATGGCATTGCCTGATAAGCAGTTGTCTTTGGTGTATGGCATTTTCTGTTAAGCAGTTGTCTTTGGTGTATGGCATTTTCTGTTAAACAGTTGTCTTTGGTGTATGGCAGTGTCTGTTAAGCAGTAGTCTTTGGTGTATGGCATTGCCTGTTAAGCAGTTGTCTTTGGTGTATGGCATTGCCTGTTAAGCAGTTGTCTTTGGTGTATGGCATGGTCTGTTAAGCAGTTGTCTTTGGTGTATGGCGTTGTCTGTTATGCAGTTGTCTTTGGTGTACGGCATTGTCTGTTAAGCAGTTGTCTTTGGTGTATGGCATTGCCTGTTAAGCAGTTGTCTTTTGTGTATGGCATTGTCTGTTAAGCAGTTGTCCTTGGTGTGTGGCATTGCCTGTTAAGCAGTTGTCTTTGGTGTATGGCATTGCCTGTTAAGCAGTTCTCTTTGGTGTATGGCATTGTCTGTTAAGCAGTTGTCTTTGGTGTATGGCATTGCCTGTTAAGCAGTTGTCTTTGGTGTATGGCATTGCCTGTTAAGCAGTTGTCTGTGGTGTATGGCATTGCCTGTTAAGCAGTTGTCTTTGGTGTATGGCGTTGTCTGTTAAGCAGTTGTCTTTGGTGTATGGCGTTGTCTGTTAAGCAGTTGTCTTTGGTGTATGGCGTTGTCTGTTAAGCAGTTGTCTTTGGTGTATGGCATTGTCTGTTAAGCAGTTGTCTTTGGTGTATGGCTTTGTCTGTTAAGCAGTTTTCTTTGGTGTATGGCATTGTCTGTTAAGCAGTTGTCTTTGGTGTATGGCATTGCCTGTTAAGCAGTTGTCTTTGGTGTATGCCATTGACTGTTAAGCAGTTGTCTTTGGTGTATGCCATTGCCTGATAAGCAGTTGTCTTTGGTGTATGGCATTTTCTGTTAAACAGTTGTCTTTGGTGTATGGCATTGTCTGTTAAGCAGTAGTCTTTGGTGTATGGCATTGCCTGTTAAGCAGTTGTCTTTGGTGTATGGCATTGTATGTTAAGCAGTAGTCTTTGGTGTATGGCATTGACTGTTAAGCAGTTGTCTTTGGTGTATGGCATTGCCTGATAAGCAGTTGTCTTTGGTGTATGGCATTTTCTGTTAAACAGTTGTCTTTGGTGTATGGCATTGTCTGTTAAGCAGTTGTCTTTGGTGTATGGCATTTTCTGTTAAACAGTTGTCTTTGGTGTATGGCATTGTCTGTTAAGCAGTAGTCTTTGGTGTATGGCATTGCCTGTTAAGCAGTTGTCTTTGGTGTATGGCATTGCCTGTTAAGCAGTTGTCTTTGGTGTATGGCATTGTCTGTTAAGCAGTTGCCTTTGGTGTATGGCGTTGTCTGTTATGCAGTTGTCTTTGGTGTACGGCATTGTCTGTTAAGCAGTTGTCTTTGGTGTATGGCATTGCCTGTTAAGCAGTTGTCTTTTGTGTATGGCATTGTCTGTTAAGCAGTTGTCCTTGGTGTGTGGCATTGCCTGTTAAGCAGTTGTCTTTGGTGTATGGCATTGCCTGTTAAGCAGTTGTCTTTGGTGTATGGCAGTGTCTGTTAAGCAGTTGTCCTTGGTGTGTGGCATTGCCTGTTAAGCAGTTGTCTTTGGTGTATGGCATTGTCTGTTAAGCAGTTGTCTTTGGTATATGGCATTGTCTGTTAAGCAGTTGTCTTTGGTGTATGGCATTGTCTGTTAAGCAGTTGTCTTTGCTGTATGGCATTGCCTGTTAAGCAGTTGTCTGTGGTGTATGGCATTGCCTGTTAAGCAGTTGTCTTTGGTGTATGGCTTTGTCTGTTAAGCAGTTTTCTTTGGTGTATGGAATTGTCTGCTAAGCAGTTGTCTTTGGTGTATGGCATTGCCTGTTAAGCAGATGTCTTTGGTGTATGGCATTGCCTGTTAAGCAATTGTCTTTGGTGTATGGCATTGTCTGTTAAGCAGTTGTCTTTGGTGTATGGCATTGCCTGTTAAGCAGTTGTCTTTGGTGTATGGCATTGCCTGTTAAGCAGTTGTCTTTGGTGTATGGCATTGCCTGTTAAGCAGTTGTCTTTAGTGTATGGCATTGCCTGTTAAGCAGTAGTCTTTGCTGTATGGTATTGTCTGTTAAGCAGTTGTCTTTGGCTTATGGCAGTGTCTGTTAAGCAGTTGTCTTTGGTGTTTGGCATTGTCTGTTAAGCAGTTTTCTTTGGTGTATGGCATTGCCTGTTAAGCAGTTGTCTTTGGTGTATGGCATTGTCTGTTAAGCAGTTGTCTTTAGTGTATGGAATTGTCTGTTAAGCAGTTGTCTTTGGTGTATGGCATTGTCTGTTAAGCAGTTGTCTTTGGTGTATGGCATTGCCTGTTAAGCAGTTATCTTTGGTGTAAGGCTTTGCCTGTTAAGAAGTTGTCTTTGGTGTATGGCATTGCCTGTTAAGCATTTGTCTTTGGTGTATGGCATTGCCTGTTAAGCAGTTGTCTTTGGTGTATGGCTTTGTCTGTTAAGCAGTTGTCTTTGGTGTATGGCTTTGTCATTTAAGCAGTTGTCTTTGGTGTATTGCATTGTCTGTTAAGCAGTTTTCTTTGGTGTATGGCATTGTCTGTTAAGCAGTTTTCTTTGGTGTATGGCATTGTCTGTTAAGCAGTTGTCTTTGCTGTATGGCATTGCCTGTTAAGCAGTTGTCTTTGGTGTATGCCATTGACTGTTAAGCAGTTGTCTTTGGTGTATGGCATTGCCTGATAAGCAGTTGTCTTTGGTGTATGGCATTTTCTGTTAAGCAGTTGTCTTTGGTGTATGGCATTTTCTGTTAAACAGTTGTCTTTGGTGTATGGCAGTGTCTGTTAAGCAGTAGTCTTTGGTGTATGGCATTGCCTGTTAAGCAGTTGTCTTTGGTGTATGGCATTGCCTGTTAAGCAGTTGTCTTTGGTGTATGGCATGGTCTGTTAAGCAGTTGTCTTTGGTGTATGGCGTTGTCTGTTATGCAGTTGTCTTTGGTGTACGGCATTGTCTGTTAAGCAGTTGTCTTTGGTGTATGGCATTGCCTGTTAAGCAGTTGTCTTTTGTGTATGGCATTGTCTGTTAAGCAGTTGTCCTTGGTGTGTGGCATTGCCTGTTAAGCAGTTGTCTTTGGTGTATGGCATTGCCTGTTAAGCAGTTCTCTTTGGTGTATGGCATTGTCTGTTAAGCAGTTGTCTTTGGTGTATGGCATTGCCTGTTAAGCAGTTGTCTTTGGTGTATGGCATTGCCTGTTAAGCAGTTGTCTGTGGTGTATGGCATTGCCTGTTAAGCAGTTGTCTTTGGTGTATGGCTTTGTCTGTTAAGCAGTTTTCTTTGGTGTATGGAATTGTCTGCTAAGCAGTTGTCTTTGGTGTATGGCATTGCCTGTTAAGCAGATGTCTTTGGTGTATGGCATTGCCTGTTAAGCAGTTGTCTTTGGTGTATGGCATTGTCTGTTAAGCAGTTGTCTTTGGTGTATGGCATTGCCTGTTAAGCAGTTGTCTTTGGTGTATGGCATTGCCTGTTAAGCAGTTGTCTTTGGTGTATGGCATTGTCTGTTAAGCAGTTGTCTTTGGTGTATGGAATTGTCTGTTAAGCAGTTGTCTTTGGTGTATGGCATTGCCTGTTAAGCAGTTGTCTTTAGTGTATGGCATTGCCTGTTATGCAGTAGTCTTTGCTGTATGGTATTGTCTGTTAAGCAGTTGTCTTTGGCTTATGGCAGTGTCTGTTAAACAGTTGTCTTTGGTGTTTGGCATTGTCTGTTAAGCAGTTTTCTTTGGTGTATGTCATTGCCTGTTAAGCAGTTGTCTTTGGTGTATGGCATTGTCTGTTAAGCAGTTGTCTTTAGTGTATGGAATTGTCTGTTAAGCAGTTGTCTTTGGTGTATGGAATTGTCTGTTAATCAGTTGTCTTTGGTGTATGGCATTGCCTGTTAAGCAGTTGTCTTTAGTGTATGGCATTGCCTGTTATGCAGTAGTCTTTGCTGTATGGTATTGTCTGTTAAGCAGATGTCTTTGGCTTATGGCAGTGTCTGTTAAGCAGTTGTCTTTGGTGTTTGGCATTGTCTGTTAAGCAGTTGTCTTTGGTGTATGGCATTGCTTGTTAAGCAGTTGTCTTTGGTGTATGGCCTTGTCTGTTAAGCAGTTGTCTTTGGTGTATGACATTGCCTGTTAACCAGTTGTCTTTGGTGTATGGCATTGCCTGTTAAGCAGTTGTCTTTGGTGTATGGCATTGTCTGTTAAGCAGTTGTCTTTGGTGTATGGCATTGTCTGTTAAGCAGTTGTCTTTGGTGTATGGCATTGTCTGTTAAGCAGTTGTCTTTGGTGTATGGAATTGTCTGTTAAGCAGTTGTCCTTGGTGTATGGAATTGTCTGTTAAGCAGTTGTCTTTGGTGTATGGCATTGTCTGTTAAGCAGTTGTCTTTGGTGTATGGCATTGTCTGTTAAGCAGTTGTCTTTGGTGTATGGAATTGTCTGTTAAGCAGTTGTCCTTGGTGTATGGAATTGTCTGTTAAGCAGTTGTCTTTGGTGTATGGCATTGTCTGTTAAGCAGTTGTCTTTGCTGTATGGCATTGTCTGTTAAGCAGCTGTCTTTGGTGTATGGAATTGTCTGTTAAGCAGTTGTCTTTGGTGTATGGAATTGTCTGTTAAGCAGTTGTCTTTGGTGTATGGCATTGTCTGTTAAGCAGTTGTCTTTGCTGTATGGCATTGTCTGTTAAGCAGTTGTCTTTGGTGTATGGCATTGTCTGTTATGCAGTTGTCTTTGGTGTATGGCATTGTCTGTTAAGCAGTTGTCTTTGGTGTATGGCATTGTTTGTTAAGCAGTTGTCTTTGCTGTATGGCATTGTCTGTTAAGCAGTTATCTTTGGTGTATGGCATTGTCTGTTAAGCAGTTGTCTTTGTTGTATGGAATTGTCTGTTAAGCAGTTGTCTTTGGTGTATGGAAATGTCTGTTAAGCAGTTGTCTTTGGTGTATGGCATTGCCTGTTAAGCAGTTGTCTTTGGTGTATGGCATTGTCTGTTAAGCAGCTGTCTTTGGCTTATGGCACTGTCTGTTAAGCAGTTGTCTTTGGTGTTTGGCATTGTCTGTTAAGCAGTTGTCTTTAGTGTATGGAATTGTCAGTTAAGCAGTTGTCTTTGGTGTATGGCATTGCCTGTTAAGCAGTTGTCTTTAGTGTATGGCATTGTCTGTTATGCAATAGTCTTTGCTGTATGGTATTGTCTGTTAAGCAGATGTCTTTGGCTTATGGCAGTGTCTGTTAAGCAGTTGTCTTTGGTGTTTGGCATTGTCTGTTAAGCAGTTGTCTTTGGTGTATGGCATTGCTTGTTAAGCAGTTGTCTTTGGTGTATGGCCTTGTCTGTTAAGCAGTTGTCTTTGGTGTATGACATTGCCTGTTAAGCAGTTGTCTTTGGTGTATGGCATTGCCTGTTAAGCAGTTGTCTTTGGTGTATGGCATTGTCTGTTAAGCAGTTGTCTTTGGTGTATGGCATTGTCTGTTAAGCAGTTGTCTTTGGTGTATGGCATTGCCTGTTAAGCAGTTGTCTTTGGTGTATGGCATTGTCTGTTAAGCAGTTGTCTTTGTTGTATGGAATTGTCTGTTAAGCAGTTGTCTTTGGTGTATGGCATTGCCTGTTAAGCAGTTGTCTTTGGTGTATGGCAGTGTCTGTTAAGCAGTTGTCTTTGGTGTATGGAATTGTCTGTTAAGCAGTTGTCTTTGGTGTATGGCATTGTCTGTTAAGCAGTTGTCTTTGCTGAATGGTATTGTCTGTTAAGCAGCTGTCTTTGGCTTATGGCACTGTCTGTTAAGCAGTTGTCTTTGGTGTTTGGCTTTGTCTGTTAAGCAGTTTTCTTTGGTGTATGGCATTGTCTGTTAAGCACTTGTCTTTGCTGTATGGTATTGTCTGTTAAGCAGCTGTCTTTGGTGTATGGCATTGTCTGTTAAGCAGTTGTCTTTGATGTATGGCAGTGTCTGTTAAGCAGTTTTCCTTGGTGTATGGCATTGTCTGTTAAGCAGTTGTCTTTGGTGTATAGCGTTGTCTGTTAAGCAGTTTTCTTTGGTGTATGGCATTGCCTTTTAAGCAGTTGTATTTGGTGTATGGCAGTGTCTATTAAGCAGCTGTCTATGGTGTATGGCATTGCTGTTAAGCAGTTGTCTTTGGTGTATGGCATTGTCTGTTAAGCAGTTGTCTTTGGTGTATCTCATTGTCTGTTATGCAGTTGTCTTTGGTGTATGGCATTGTCTGTTAAGCAGTTGTCTTTGGTGTATGGCATTGTCTGTTATGCAGTTGTGTTTAGTGTATGGCATTGCCTGTTAAGCAGTTGTCTTTGGTGTATGGCATTCTCTTTTAAGCAGTTGTCTTTTGTGTATTGCATTGTCTGTTAAGCAGTTTTCTTTGGTGTATGGCATTGCCTGTTAAGCAGTTGTCTTTTGTGTATTGCATTGTCTGTTAAGCAGTTTTCTTTGGTGTATGGCATTGTCTGTTAAGCAGTTTTCTTTGGTGTACGGCTTTGTCTGTTAAGCAGTTGTGTTTGCTGTATGGCATTGTCTGTTAAGCAGTTGTCTTTGGTGTATGGCATTTTCTGTTAAGCAGTTGTCTTTGGTGTATGGCATTGTCTGTTAAGCAGTTGTCTTTGGTGTATGGCATTGTCTGTTAAGCAGTTTTCTTTGGTGTATGGCATTGCCTGTTAAGCAGTTGCCTTTGGTGTATGGCATTCTCTGTTAAGCAGTTGTCTTTGGTGTATGGCAGTGTCTGTTAAGCAGTTTTCTTTGGTGTATGGCACTGCCTGTTAAGCAGTTGTCTTTGGTGTATGGCATTCTCTGTTAAGCAGTTGTCTTTGGTGTATGGCATTGTCTGTTAAGCAGTTGTCTTTAGTGTATGGCAGTGTCTGTTAAGAAGTTGTCTTTGGTGTATGGCATTGTCTGTTAAGCAGTTTTCTTTGGTGTATGGCATTGTCTGTTAAGCAGTTGTCTTTGGTGTATGGCATTGCCTTTTAATCCGTTGTCTTTGGTGTATGGCAGTGTCTATTAGGCAGTTGTCTTTGGTGTATGGCATTGCCTGTTAAGCAGTTGTCTTTGGTGTATGGCATTGTCTGTTAAGCAGTTGTCTTTGGTGTATGGCATTGCCTGTTAAGCAGTTGTCTTTGGTGTATGGCGTTGTCTGTTAAGCAGTTGTCTTTGGTGTATGGCATTGCCTGTTAAGCAGTTGTCTTTGGTGTATGGCGTTGTCTGTTAAGCAGTTGTCTTTGGTGTATGCCATTGACTGTTAAGCAGTTGTCTTTGGTGTATGGCATTGCCTGATAAGCAGTTGTCTTTGGTGTATGGCATTTTCTGTTAAACAGTTGTCTTTGGTGTATGGCATTGTCTGTTAAGCAGTAGTCTTTGGTGTATGGCATTTTCTGTTAAACAGTTGTCTTTGGTGTATGGCATTGTCTGTTAAGCAGTTGTCTTTGGTGTATGGCATTTTCTGTTAAACAGTTGTCTTTGGTGTATGGCATTGTCTGTTAAGCAGTAGTCTTTGGTGTATGGCATTGCCTGTTAAGCAGTTGTCTTTGGTGTATGGCATTGCCTGTTAAGCAGTTGTCTTTGGTGTATGTCATTGTCTGTTAAGCAGTTGTCTTTGGTGTATGGCAGTGTCTGTTAAGCAGTTGTCTTTGGTGTATGGCATTGTCTGTTAAGCAGTTGTCTTTGGTGTATGGCAGGGTCTGTTAAGCAGTTGTCTTTGGTGTATGGCATTGTCTGTTAAGCAGTTGTCTTTTTGTATGGCACTGTCTGTTAAGCAGTTGTCTTTGGTGTATGGCATTGTCTGTTAAGCAGTTGTCTTTGGTGTATGGCAGTGTCTGTTAAGCAGTTGTCTTTGGTGTATGGAATTGCCTGTTAAGCAGTTGTCTTTGGTGTATGGCATTGTCTGTTAAGCAGTTGTCTTTGGTGTATGACATTGTTAAGCAGTTGTCTTCGGTGTATTTCAGTGTCTGATAAGCAGTTGTCTTTGGTGTATGGCATTGTCTGTTAAGCAGTTTTCTTTGGTGTATGGCATTGTCTGTTAAGCAGCTGTCTTTGGTGTATGGCATTGCCTTTTAAGCAGTTGTCTTTGGTGTTTGGCATTGTCTGTTATGCAGTTGTCTTTAGTGTATGGCATTGCCTGTTAAGCAGTTGTCTTTGGTGTATGGCATTGTCTGTTAAGCAGCTATCTTTGGAGTATGGCATTGTCTGTTAAGCAGTTGTCTTTGGTGTATGGCATTGCCTGTTAAGCAGTTGTCCTTGGTGTATGGCATTGCCTGTTAAGCAGTTGTCTTTGGTGTATGGCATTGTCTGTTAAGCAATTCTCTTTGGTGTAAGGAATTGCCTGTTAAGCAGTTGTCTTTGGTGTATGGAGTTGTCTGTTAAGCAGTTGTCTTTGGTGTATGGAATTGTCTGTTAAGCAGTTGTCTTTGGTGTATGGCGTTGTCTGTTAAGCAGTTTTCTTTGGTGTATGGCATTGCCCGTTAAGCAGTTGTCTTTGGTGTATGGCTTTTGTCTGTTAAGCTGTTGTCTTTGGTGTATGGCATTGTCTGTTAAGCAGTTGTCTTTGGTGTATGGCATTGCCTGTTAAGCAGTTGTCTTTGGTGTATGGCATTGCCTTTTAAGCAGTTGTCTTTGGTGTATGGCATTGTCTGTTAAGCAGTTCTCTTTGGTGTAAGGAATTGCCTGTTAAGCAGTTGTCTTTGGTGTATGGCTTTGTCTGTTAAGTAGTTGTCTTTCTTGTATGGCATTGTCTGTTAAGCAGTTGTCTTTGGTGTATGGCATTGCCTGTTAAGCAGTTGTCTTTGGTGTATGGCAGGGTCTGTTAAGCAGTTGTCTTTGGTGTATGTCATTGCCC
Organism: Phyllobates terribilis; assembly: GCF_046119375.1. NCBI lineage: Eukaryota > Metazoa > Chordata > Amphibia > Anura > Dendrobatidae > Phyllobates > Phyllobates terribilis. The sequence goes on from NW_027362957.1 coordinate 1,966,459, forward strand.
GTTAAGCAGTTGTCTTTGGTGTATGGCATTGTCTGTTAAGCAGTTGTGTTTGGTGTATGGCATTGTCTGTTAAGTAGTTGTCTTTGGTGTATGGCATTGCCTGTTAAGCAGTTGTCTTTGGTGTATGGCATTGTCTGTTAAGCAGTTGTCTTTGGTGTATGGCATTGCCTTTTAAGCAGTTGTCTTTGGTGTATGGCATTGTCTGTTAAGCAGTTGTCTTTGGTGTATGTCATTGCCCGTTAAGCAGTTGTGTTTGGTGTATAGCATTGTCTGTTATGCAGTTGTCTTTGGTGCATGGCATTGTCTGTTAAGCAGTTGTCTTTAGTGTATGGCATTGCCTGTTAAGCAGTTGTCTTTAGTGTATGGCATTGACTGTTAAGCAGTTGTCTTTGGTGTATGGCATTGCCTGTTAAGCAGTTGTCTTTGGTGTATGGCGTTGTCTGTTAAGCAGTTGTCTTCGGTGTATGGCATTGCCTGTTAAGCAGTTGTCTTTGGTGTATGGCGTTGTCTGTTAAGCAGTTGTCTTGGGTGTATAGCATTGCCTGTTAAGCCATTGTCTTTGGTGTATGGCATTGTCTGTTAAGCTGTTGTCTTTGGTGTAAGGCGTTGTCTGTTAAGCAGTTGTCTTTGGTGTATGGCATTGCCTGTTAAGCAGTTATCTTTGGTGTAAGGCATTGCCTGTTAAGAAGTTGTCTTTGGTGTATGGCATTGCCTGTTAAGCATTTGTCTTTGGTGTATGGCATTGCCTGTTAAGCAGTTTTCTTTGGTGTATGGCATTGTCTGTTAAGCAGTTGTCTTTGGTGTATGGCATTGCTTGTTAAGCAGTTGTCTTTGGTGTATGGCATTGTCTGTTAAGCAGTTGTCTTTAGTGTATGGCATTGTCTGTTAAGCAGTTGTCTTTGGTGTATGGCATTGTCTGTTAAGCAGTTGTCTTTAGTGTATGGCATTGTCTGTTAAGCAGTAGTCTTTGGTGTATGGCATTTTCTGTTAAACAGTTGTCTTTGGTGTATGGCATTGCCTGTTAAGCAGTTGTCTGTGGTGTATGGCATTGCCTGTTAAGCAGTTGTCTTTGGTGTATGGCTTTGTCTGTTAAGCAGTTTTCTTTGGTGTATGGAATTGTCTGCTAAGCAGTTGTCTTTGGTGTATGGCATTGCCTGTTAAGCAGATGTCTTTGGTGTATGGCATTGCCTGTTAAGCAGTTGTCTTTGGTGTATGGCATTGTCTGTTAAGCAGTTGTCTTTGGTGTATGGCATTGCCTGTTAAGCAGTTGTCTTTGGTGTATGGCATTGCCTGTTAAGCAGTTGTCTTTGGTGTATGGCATTGTCTGTTAAGCAGTTGTCTTTGGTGTATGGTATTGTCTGTTAAGCAGTTGTCTTTGGCTTATGGCAGTGTCTGTTAAACAGTTGTCTTTGGTGTTTGGCATTGTCTGTTAAGCAGTTGTCTTTGGTGTATGGCAGTGTCTGTTAAGCAGTTTTCTTTGGTGTATGTCATTGCCTGTTAAGCAGTTGTCTTTGGTGTATGGCATTGTCTGTTAAGCAGTTGTCTTTAGTGTATGGAATTGTCTGTTAAGCAGTTGTCTTTGGTGTATGGAATTGTCTGTTAATCAGTTGTCTTTGGTGTATGGCATTGCCTGTTAAGCAGTTGTCTTTAGTGTATGGCATTGTCTGTTATGCAGTAGTCTTTGCTGTATGGTATTGTCTGTTAAGCAGATGTCTTTGGCTTATGGCAGTGTCTGTTAAGCAGTTGTCTTTGGTGTTTGGCATTGTCTGTTAAGCAGTTGTCTTTGGTGTATGGCATTGCTTGTTAAGCAGTTGTCTTTGGTATATGGCCTTGTCTGTTAAGCAGTTGTCTTTGGTGTATGACATTGCCTGTTAAGCAGTTGTCTTTGGTGTATGGCATTGCCTGTTAAGCAGTTGTCTTTGGTGTATGGCATTGTCTGTTAAGCAGTTGTCTTTGGTGTATGGCATTGTCTGTTAAGCAGTTGTCTTTGGTGTATGGCATTGCCTGTTAAGCAGTTGTCTTTGGTGTATGGCATTGTCTGTTAAGCAGTTGTCTTTGGTGTATGGAATTGTCTGTTAAGCAGTTGTCCTTGGCGTATGGAATTGTCTGTTAAGCAGTTGTCTTTGGTGTATGGCATTGTCTGTTAAGCAGTTGTCTTTGGTGTATGGCATTGTCTGTTAAGCAGTTGTCTTTGGTGTATGGAATTGTCTGTTAAGCAGTTGTCCTTGGTGTATGGAATTGTCTGTTAAGCAGTTGTCTTTGGTGTATGGCATTGTCTGTTAAGCAGTTGTCTTTGCTGTATGGCATTGTCTGTTAAGCAGCTGTCTTTGGTGTATGGAATTGTCTGTTAAGCAGTTGTCTTTGGTGTATGGAATTGTCTGTTAAGCAGTTGTCTTTGGTGTATGGCATTGTCTGTTAAGCAGTTGTCTTTGCTGTATGGCATTGTCTGTTAAGCAGTTGTCTTTGGTGTATGGCATTGTCTGTTATGCAGTTGTCTTTGGTGTATGGCATTGTCTGTTAAGCAGTTGTCTTTGGTGTATGGCATTGTTTGTTAAGCAGTTGTCTTTGCTGTATGGCATTGTCTGTTAAGCAGTTATCTTTGGTGTATGGCATTGTCTGTTAAGCAGTTGTCTTTGGTGTATGGAATTGTCTGTTAAGCAGTTGTCTTTGGTGTATGGAATTGTCTGTTAAGCAGTTGTCTTTGGTGTATGGCATTGCCTGTTAAGCAGTTGTCTTTGGTGTATGGCATTGTCTGTTAAGCAGCTGTCTTTGGCTTATGGCACTGTCTGTTAAGCAGTTGTCTTTGGTGTTTGGCATTGTCTGTTAAGCAGTTGTCTTTAGTGTATGGAATTGTCAGTTAAGCAGTTGTCTTTGGTGTATGGCATTGCCTGTTAAGCAGTTGTCTTTAGTGTATGGCATTGTCTGTTATGCAATAGTCTTTGCTGTATGGTATTGTCTGTTAAGCAGATGTCTTTGGCTTATGGCAGTGTCTGTTAAGCAGTTGTCTTTGGTGTTTGGCATTGTCTGTTAAGCAGTTGTCTTTGGTGTATGGCATTGCTTGTTAAGCAGTTGTCTTTGGTGTATGGCCTTGTCTGTTAAGCAGTTGTCTTTGGTGTATGACATTGCCTGTTAAGCAGTTGTCTTTGGTGTATGGCATTGCCTGTTAAGCAGTTGTCTTTGGTGTATGGCATTGTCTGTTAAGCAGTTGTCTTTGGTGTATGGCATTGTCTGTTAAGCAGTTGTCTTTGGTGTATGGCATTGCCTGTTAAGCAGTTGTCTTTGTTGTATGGAATTGTCTGTTAAGCAGTTGTCTTTGGTGTATGGCATTGCCTGTTAAGCAGTTGTCTTTGGTGTATGGCACTGTCTGTTAAGCAGTTGTCTTTGGTGTATGGAATTGTCTGTTAAGCAGTTGTCTTTGGTGTATGGCATTTTCGGTTAAGCAGTTGTCTTTGCTGAATGGTATTGTCTGTTAAGCAGCTGTCTTTGGCTTATGGCACTGTCTGTTAAGCAGTTGTCTTTGGTGTTTGGCTTTGTCTGTTAAGCAGTTTTCTTTGGTGTATGGTATTGTCTGTTAAGCACTTGTCTTTGCTGTATGGCATTGTCTGTTAAGCACTTGTCTTTGCTGTATGGTATTGTCTGTTAAGCAGCTGTCTTTGGTGTATGGCATTGTCTGTTAAGCAGTTGTCTTTGATGTATGGCAGTGTCTGTTAAGCAGTTTTCCTTGGTGTATGGCACTGTCTGTTAAGCAGTTGTCTTTGGTGTATGGCGTTGTCTGTTAAGCAGTTTTCTTTGGTGTATGGCATTGCCTTTTAAGCAGTTGTATTTGGTGTATGGCAGTGTCTATTAGGCAGCTGTCTATGGTGTATGGCATTGCCTGTTAAGCAGTTGTCTTTGGTGTATGGCATTGTCTGTTAAGCAGTTGTCTTTGGTGTATCTCATTGTCTGTTATGCAGTTGTCTTTGGTGTATGGCATTGTCTGTTAAGCAGCTGTCTTTGGCTTATGGCACTGTCTGTTAAGCAGTTGTCTTTGGTGTTTGGCTTTGTCTGTTAAGCAGTTTTCCTTGGTGTATGGCATTGTCTGTTAAGCAGTTGTCTTTGGTGTATGGCGTTGTCTGTTAAGCAGTTTTCTTTGGTGTATGGCATTGCCTTTTAAGCAGTTGTATTTGGTGTATGGCATTGTCTGTTAAGCAGTTGTCTTTGGTGTATGGCATTTTCTGTTAAGCAGTTGTCTTTGGTGTATGGCATTGTCTGTTAAGCAGTTGTCTTTGGTGTATGGCATTGTCTGTTAAGCAGTTTTCTTTGGTGTATGGCATTGCCTGTTAAGCAGTTGCCTTTGGTGTATGGCATTCTCTGTTAAGCAGTTGTCTTTGGTGTATGGCAGTGTCTGTTAAGCAGTTTTCTTTGGTGTATGGCACTGCCTGTTAAGCAGTTGTCTTTGGTGTATGGCATTCTCTGTTAAGCAGTTGTCTTTGGTGTATGGCATTGTCTGTTAAGCAGTTGTCTTTAGTGTATGGCAGTGTCTGTTAAGAAGTTGTCTTTGGTGTATGGCATTGTCTGTTAAGCAGTTTTCTTTGGTGTATGGCATTGTCTGTTAAGCAGTTGTCTTTGGTGTATGGCATTGCCTTTTAATCCGTTGTCTTTGGTGTATGGCAGTGTCTATTAGGCAGTTGTCTTTGGTGTATGGCATTGCCTGTTAAGCAGTTGTCTTTGGTGTATGGCATTGTCTGTTAAGCAGTTGTCTTTGGTGTATGGCATTGCCTGTTAAGCAGTTGTCTTTGGTGTATGGCGTTGTCTGTTAAGCAGTTGTCTTTGGTGTATGGCATTGCCTGTTAAGCAGTTGTCTTTGGTGTATGGCGTTGTCTGTTAAGCAGTTGTCTTTGGTGTATGCCATTGACTGTTAAGCAGTTGTCTTTGGTGTATGGCATTGCGTGATAAGCAGTTGTCTTTGGTGTATGGCATTTTCTGTTAAACAGTTGTCTTTGGTGTATGGCATTGTCTGTTAAGCAGTAGTCTTTGGTGTATGGCATTTTCTGTTAAACAGTTGTCTTTGGTGTATGGCATTGTCTGTTAAGCAGTTGTCTTTGGTGTATGGCATTTTCTGTTAAACAGTTGTCTTTGGTGTATGGCATTGTCTGTTAAGCAGTAGTCTTTGGTGTATGGCATTGCCTGTTAAGCAGTTGTCTTTGGTGTATGGCATTGCCTGTTAAGCAGTTGTCTTTGGTGTATGGCATTGTCTGTTAAGCAGTTGTCTTTGGTGTATGGCAGTGTCTGTTAAGCAGTTGTCTTTGGTGTATGGCATTGTCTGTTAAGCAGTTGTCTTTGGTGTATGGCAGGGTCTGTTAAGCAGTTGTCTTTGGTGTATGGCATTGTCTGTTAAGCAGTTGTCTTTTTGTATGGCACTGTCTGTTAAGCAGTTGTCTTTGGTGTATGGCATTGTCTGTTAAGCAGTTGTCTTTGGTGTATGGCAGTGTCTGTTAAGCAGTTGTCTTTGGTGTATGGAATTGCCTGTTAAGCAGTTGTCTTTGGTGTATGGCATTGTCTGTTAAGCAGTTGTCTTTGGTGTATGACATTGTTAAGCAGTTGTCTTCGGTGTATTTCAGTGTCTGATAAGCAGTTGTCTTTGGTGTATGGCATTGTCTGTTAAGCAGTTTTCTTTGGTGTATGGCATTGTCTGTTAAGCAGCTGTCTTTGGTGTATGGCATTGCCTTTTAAGCAGTTGTCTTTGGTGTTTGGCATTGTCTGTTATGCAGTTGTCTTTAGTGTATGGCATTGCCTGTTAAGCAGTTGTCTTTGGTGTTTGGCATTGTCTGTTATGCAGTTGTCTTTGGTGTATGGCATTGTCTGTTAAGCAATTCTCTTTGGTGTAAGGAATTGCCTGTTAAGCAGTTGTCTTTGGTGTATGGAGTTGTCTGTTAAGCAGTTGTCTTTGGTGTATGGCATTGTCTGTTAAGCAGTTGTCTTTGGTGTATGGCGTTGTCTGTTAAGCAGTTTTCTTTGGTGTATGGCATTGCCCGTTAAGCAGTTGTCTTTGGTGTATGGCTTTTGTCTGTTAAGCTGTTGTTTTTGGTGTATGGCATTGTCTGTTAAGCAGTTGTCTTTGGTGTATGGCATTGCCTGTTAAGCAGTTGTCTTTGGTGTATGGCATTGCCTTTTAAGCAGTTGTCTTTGGTGTATGGCATTGTCTGTTAAGCAGTTCTCTTTGGTGTAAGGAATTGCCTGTTAAGCAGTTGTCTTTGGTGTATGGCTTTGTCTGTTAAGTAGTTGTCTTTCTTGTATGGCATTGTCTGTTAAGCAGTTGTCTTTGGTGTATGGCATTGCCTGATAAGCAGTTGTCTTTGGTGTATGGCAGGGTCTGTTAAGCAGTTGTCTTTGGTGTATGTCATTGCCCGTTAAGCAGTTGTCTTTGGTGTATGGCATTGTCTGTTAAGCAGTTGTGTTTGGTGTATGGCATTGTCTGTTAAGTAGTTGTCTTTGGTGTATGGCATTGCCTGTTAAGCAGTTGTCTTTGGTGTATGGCATTGTCTGTTAAGCAGTTGTCTTTGGTGTATGGCATTGCCTTTTAAGCAGTTGTCTTTGGTGTATGGCATTGTCTGTTAAAAAGTTGTCCTTGGTGTATGGCATTGTCTGTTATGCAGTTGTCTTTGGTGCATGGCATTGTCTGTTAAGCAGTTGTCTTTAGTGTATGGCATTGCCTGTTAAGCAGTTGTCTTTAGTGTATGGCATTGACTGTTAAGCAGTTGTCTTTGGTGTATGGCATTGCCTGTTAAGCAGTTGTCTTTGGTGTATGGCGTTGTCTGTTAAGCAGTTGTCTTTGGTGTATGGCATTGCCTGTTAAGCAGTTGTCTTTGGTATATGGCTTTTTCTGTTAAGCAGTTGTCTTGGGTGTATAGCATTGCCTGTTAAGCCATTGTCTTTGGTGTATGGCATTGTCTGTTAAGCAGTTGTCTTTGGTGTAAGGCGTTGTCTGTTAAGCAGTTGTCTTTGGTGTATGGCATTGCCTGTTAAGCAGTTATCTTTGGTGTAAGGCATTGCCTGTTAAGAAGTTGTCTTTGGTGTATGGCATTGCCTATTAAGCATTTGTCTTTGGTGTATGGCATTGCCTGTTAAGCAGTTTTCTTTGGTGTATGGCATTGTCTGTTAAGCAGTTGTCTTTGGTGTATGGCATTGCTTGTTAAGCAGTTGTCTTTGGTGTATGGCATTGTCTGTTAAGCAGTTGTCTTTAGTGTATGGCATTGTCTGTTAAGCAGTTGTCTTTCTTGTATGGCATTGTCTGTTAAGCAGTTGTCTTTGGTGTATGGCATTGCCTGTTAAGCAGTTGTCTTTGGTGTATGGCAGGGTCTGTTAAGCAGTTGTCTTTGGTGTATGGCAGGGTCTGTTAAGCAGTTGTCTTTGGTGTATGTCATTGCCTGTTAAGCAGTTGTCTTTGGTGTATAGTATTGTCTGTTAAGCAGTTGTGTTTGGTGTATGGCATTGTCTGTTAAGTAGTTGTCTTTGGTGTATGGCATTGCCTGTTAAGCAGTTGTCTTTGGTGTATGGCATTGTCTGTTAAGCAGTTGTCTTTGGTGTATGGCATTGCCTTTTAAGCAGTTGTCTTTGGTGTATGGCATTGTCTGTTAAAAAGTTGTCCTTCGTGTATGGCATTGTCTGTTATGCAGTTGTCTTTGGTGCATGGCATTGTCTGTTAAGCAGTTGTCTTTGGTATATGGCATTGCCTGCTAAGCAGTTGTCTTTGGTGTATGGCATTGCCTGTTAAGCAGTTGTCTTTGGTGTATGGCAGGGTCTGTTAAGCAGTTGTCTTTGGTGTATGTCATTGCCTGTTAAGCAGTTGTCTTTGGTGTATGGTATTGTCTGTTAAGCAGTTGTGTTTGGTGTATGGCATTGTCTGTTAAGTAGTTGTCTTTGGTGTATGGCATTGCCTGTTAAGCAGTTGTCTTTGGTGTATGGCATTGTCTGTTAAGCAGTTGTCTTTGGTGTATGGCATTGCCTTTTAAGCAGTTGTCTTTGGTGTATGGCATTGTCTGTTAAAAAGTTGTCCTTCGTGTATGGCATTGTCTGTTATGCAGTTGTCTTTGGTGCATGGCATTGTCTGTTAAGCAGTTGTCTTTAGTGTATGGCATTGCCTGTTAAGCAGTTGTCTTTAGTGTATGGCATTGACTGTTAAGCAGTTGTCTTTTGTGTATGGCATTGCCTGTTAAGCAGTTGTCTTTGGTGTATGGAATTGTCTGTTAAGCAGTTGTCTTTGGTGTATGGCATTGTCTGTTAAGCAGTTGTCTTTGCTGTATGGTATTGTCTGTTAAGCAGCTGTCTTTGGCTTATGGCACTGTCTGTTAAGCAGTTGTCTTTGGTGTTTGGCATTGTCTGTTAAGCAGTTTTCTTTGGTGTATGGCATTGCCTGTTAAGCAGTTGTCTTTGGTGTATGGCATTGTCTGTTAAGCAGTTGTCTTTAGTGTATGGAATTGTCAGTTAAGCAGTTGTCTTTGGTGTATGGCATTGCCTGTTAAGCAGTTGTCTGTAGTGTATGGCATTGTCTGTTATGCAATAGTCTTTGCTGTATGGTATTGTCTGTTAAGCAGATGTCTTTGGCTTATGGCAGTGTCTGTTAAGCAGTTGTCTTTGGTGTATGACATTGCCTGTTAAGCAGTTGTCTTTGGTGTATGGCATTGCCTGTTAAGCAGTTGTCTTTGGTGTATGGCATTGTCTGTTAAGCAGTTGTCTTTGGTGTATGGCATTGTCTGTTAAGCAGTTGTCTTTGGTGTATGGCATTGCCTGTTAAGCAGTTGTCTTTGGTGTATGGCATTGTCTGTTAAGCAGTTGTCTTTGTTGTATGGAATTGTCTGTTAAGCAGTTGTCTTTGGTGTATGGCATTGCCTGTTAATCAGTTGTCTTTGGTGTATGACATTGTCTGTTAAGCAGTTGTCTTTGGTGTATGGAATTGTCTGTTAAGCAGTTGTCTTTGGTGTAAGGAATCGTCTGTTAAGTAGTTGTCTTTGGTGTATGGCATTGTCTGTTAAGCAGTTGTCTGTGGTGTATGGCATTGTCTGTTAAGCAGTTGTCTTTGGTGTATGGCATTGTCTGTTAAGCAGTTGTCTTTGGTGTATGGCATTGTCTGTTAAACAGTTGTCTGTGGTGTATGGCATTGTCTGTTAAGCAGTTGTCTTTGGTGTATGGCATTGTCTGTTAAGCAGTTGTCTTTGGTGTATGGCATTGTCTGTTAAGCAGTTGTCTTTGGTGTATGGAATTGTCTGTTAAGCAGTTGTCTTTGGTGTATGGAATCGTCTGTTAAGCAGTTGTCTTTGGTGTATGGCATTGTCTGTTAAGCAGTTGTCTTTGGTGTATGACATTGCCTGTTAAGCAGTTGTCTTTGGTGTATGGAATTGTCTGTTAAGCAGTTGTCTTTGCTGTATGGTATTGTCTGTTAAGCAGCTGTCTTTGGCTTATGGCATTGTCTGTTAAGCAGTTGTCTTTGGTGTTTGGCTTTGTCTGTTAAGCAGTTTTCTTTGGTGTATGGCATTGTCTGTTAAGCAGTTTTCTTTGGTGTATGGCATTGCCTTTTAAGCAGTTGTATTTGGTGTATGGCAGTGTCTATTAGGCAGCTGTCTATGGTGTATGGCATTGTCTGTTATGCAGTTTTGTTTAGTGTATGGCATTGCCTGTTAAGCAGTTGTCTTTGTTGTATGGCTTTGCCTGTTAAACAGTTGTCTTTGGTGTATGGCATTCTCTTTTAAGCAGTTGTCTTTGGTGTATGGCATTGCCTGTTAAGCAGTTGTCTTTTGTGTATTGCATTGTCTGTTAAGCAGTTTTCTTTGGTGTATGGCATTGTCTGTTAAGCAGTTTTCTTTGGTGTACGGCTTTGTCTGTTAAGCAGTTGTCTTTGCTGTATGGCATTGTCTGTTAAGCAGTTGTCTTTGGTGTATGGCATTGTCTGTTAAGCAGTTGTCTTTGGTGTATGGCAGTGTCTGTTAAGCAGTTGTCTTTGGTGTATGGCATTGTCTGTTAAACAGTTGTCTTTGATGTATGGCAGTGTCTGTTAAGCAGATGTCTTTGGTGTCTGGTAGTGTCTGCTAAGCAGCTGACTTTGGTGTATGGCATTGCCTGTTAAGCAGTTGTCTTTGGTGTATGGCATTGTCTGTAAAGCAGTTGTCTTTGGTGTATGGCATTGTCTGTTAAGCAGTTGTCTTTGGTGTATGGAATTGTCTGTAAAGCAGTTGTCTTTGGTGTATGGCATTGTCTGTTATGCAGTTGTCTTTGGTGTATGGCATTGCCTGTTAAGCAGTTGTCTTTGGTGTATGGCATTGTCTGTTAAACAGTTGTCTCTGGTGTATGGCATTGTCTGCTAAGCAGCTGTCTTTGGTGTATGGCATTGCCTGTTAAGCAGTTGTCTTTGGTGTATGGCATTGTCTGTTAAGCAGTTGTCTTTGGTGTATGGCATTGCCTGTTAAGCAGTTGTCTTTGGTGTATGGCATTGCCTGTTAAGCAGTTGTCTTTGGTGTATGGCATTGTCTGTTAAGCAGTTGTCTTTGGTGTATGGAATTATCTGCTAAGCAGTTGTCTTTGGTGTATGGCATTGCCTGTTAAGCAGTTGTCTTTGGTGTATGTAATTGTCTGTTAAGCAGTTGTCTTTAGTGTATGGCAGTGTCTGTTAAGCAGTTGTCTTTGGTGTATGGCAGTGTCTGTTAAGCAGTTGTCTTTGGTGTATGGCAATGTCTGTTAAGCAGTTTTCTTTGGTGTATGGCATTGCCTGTTAAGCAGTTGTCTTTGGTGTATGGCATTGTGTGTTAAGCAGTTGTCTTTAGTGTATGGAATTGTCTGTTAAGCAGTTGTCTTTGGTGTATGGCATTGCCTGTTAAGCAGTTGTCTTTAGTGTATGGCATTGTCTGTTATGCAGTAGTCTTTGCTGTATGGTATTGTCTGTTAAGCAGATGTCTTTGGCTTATGGCAGTGTCTGTTAAGCAGTTGTCTTTGGTGTTTGGCATTGTCTGTTAAGCAGTTGTCTTTGGTGTATGGCATTGCTTGTTAAGCAGTTGTCTTTGGTGTATGGCCTTGTCTGTTAAGCAGTTGTCTTTGGTGTATGACATTGCCTGTTAAGCAGTTGTCTTTGGTGTATGGCATTGCCTGTTAAGCAGTTGTCTTTGGTGTATGGCATTGTCTGTTAAGCAGTTGTCTTTGTTGTATGGAATTGTCTGTTAAGCAGTTGTCTTTGGTGTATGGCATTGCCTGTTAATCAGTTGTCTTTGGTGTATGACATTGTCTGTTAAGCCGTTGTCTTTGGTGTATGGAATTGTCTGTTAAGCCGTTGTCTTTGGTGTATGACATTGTCTGTTAAGCCGTTGTCTTTGGTGTATGGCATTGCCTGTTAATCAGTTGTCTTTGGTGTATGGCATTGTCTGTTAAGCAGTTGTCTGTGGTGTATGGCATTGTCTGTTAAGCAGTTGTCTTTGGTGTATGGCATTGTCTGTTAAGCAGTTGTCTTTGGTGTATGGCATTGTCTGTTAAGCAGTTGTCTGTGGTGTATGGCATTGTCTGTTAAGCAGTTGTCTTTGGTGTATGGCATTGTCTGTTAAGCAGTTGTCTTTGGTGTATGGTATTGTGTGTTAAGCAGTTGTCTTTGGTGTATGGCATTGTCTGTTAAGCAGTTGTCTTTGGTGTATGGCATTGTCTGTTAAGCAGTTGTCTGTGGTGTATGGCATTGTCTGTTAAGCAGTTGTCTTTGGTGTATGGCATTGTCTGTTAAGCAGTTGTGTTTGGTGTATGACATTGCCTGTTAAGCAGTTGTCTTTGGTGTATGGAATTGTCTGTTAAGCAGTTGTCTTTGCTGTATGGTATTGTCTGTTAAGCAGCTGTCTTTGGCTTATGGCATTGTCTGTTAAGCAGTTGTCTTTGGTGTATGGCATTGTCTGTTAAGCAGTTGTCTTTGGTGTATGGCATTGTCTGTTAAGCAGTTGTCTTTGGTGTATGGCATTGCCTGTTAAGCAGTTGTCTTTGGTGTATGGAATTGCCTGTTAAGCAGTTGTCTTTGCTGTATGGTATTGTCTGTTAAGCAGCTGTCTTTGGCTTATGGCATTGTCTGTTAAGCAGTTGTCTTTGGTGTATGGCATTGTCTGTTAAGCAGTTGTCTTTGGTGTTTGGCTTTGTCTGTTAAGCAGTTTTCTTTGGTGTATGGCATTGCCTTTTAAGCAGTTGTATTTGGTGTATGGCAGTGTCTATTAGGCAGCTGTCTATGGTGTATGGCATTGTCTGTTATGCAGTTGTGTTTAGTGTATGGCATTGCCTGTTAAGCAGTTGTCTTTGTTGTATGGCTTTGCCTGTTAACCAGTTGTCTTTGGTGTATGGCATTCTCTTTTAAGCAGTTGTCTTTGGTGTATGGCATTGTCTGTTAAGCAGTTGTCTTTTGTGTATTGCATTGTCTGTTAAGCAGTTTTCTCTGGTGTATGGCATTGTCTGTTAAGCAGTTTTCTTTGGTGTACGGCTTTGTCTGTTAAGCAGTTGTCTTTGCTGTATGGCATTGTCTGTTAAGCAGTTGTCTTTGGTGTATGGCATTGTCTGTTAAGCAGTTGTCTTTGGTGTATGGCATTGTCTGTAAAGCAGTTGTCTTTGGTGTACGGCGTTGTCTGTTATGCAGTTGTCTTTGGTGTACGGCATTGTCTGTTAAGCAGTTGTCTTTGGTGTATGGCATTGCCTGTTAAGCAGTTGTCTTTGGTGTATGGCATTGCCTGTTAAGCAGTTGTCTTTGGTGTATGGCATTGTCTGTTAAGCAGTTGTCTTTGGTGTATGGCATTGCCTGTTAAGCAGTTGTCTTTGGTGTTTGGCATTGCCTGTTAAGCAGTTGTCTTTGGTGTATGGCATTGTCTGTTAAGCAGTTGTCTTTGGTGTATGGAATTGTCTGCTATGCAGTTGTCTTTGGTGTATGGCATTGCCTGTTAAGCAGTTGTCTTTGGTGTATGTAATTGTCTGTTAAGCAGTTGTCTTTGGTGTATGGCATTGTCTGTTAAGCAGTTGTCTTTGGTGTATGTAATTGTCTGTTAAGCAGTTGTCTTTGGTGTATGGCATTGTCTGTTAAGCATTTGCCTTTCGTGTATGGCATTGCCTGTAAAGCAGTTGTCTTTGGTGTATGGCGTTGTCTGTTTAGCAGTTGTCTTTGGTGTATGGCATTGTCTGTTAAGCAGTTGTCTTTGGTGTATGGCATTGCCTGTTAAGCAGTTGTCTTTACTGTATGGCATTGCCTGTTAAGAAGTTGTCTTTGGTGTATGGCGTTGTCTGTTAAGCAGTTGTCTTTGGTGTATGGCTTTGCCTGTTAAGCAGTTGTCTTTGGTGTATGGCATTGCCTGTTAAGCAGTTGTCTTTGGTGTATGGCATTGCCTGTTAAGCAGTTGTCTTTGGTGTATGGCATTGTCTTTTAAGCAGTTGTCTTTGGTGTATGGCATTGTCTGTTAAGCAGTTGTCTTTGGTGTATGGCATTGTCTTTTAAGCAATTGTCTTTGGTGTATGGCATTGTCTGTTAAGCAGCTGTCTTTGGTGCATGGCAGTGTCTGTTAAGCAGTTGTCTTTGGTGTATGGCATTGCCTGTTAAGCAGTTTTCTATGGTGTATGGCATTGCCTTTTAAGCAGTTGTCTTTGGTGTACGGCAGTGTCTGTTAAGCAGTTGTCTTTGGTGTAAGGCATTGCCTGTTAAGCAGTTGTCTTTGGTGTATGGCATTGCCTGTTAAGCAGTTGTCTTTGGTGTATGGCATTGACTGTTAAGCAGTTGTCTTTGGTGTATGGCAGTGTCTGTTAAGCAGTTGTCTTTGGTGTATGGCATTGTCTGTTAAGCAGTTGTCTTTGGTGTATGGCATTGTCTGTTAAGCAGTTGTCTTTGGTGTATGGCACTGCCTGTTAAGCAGCTGTCTTTAGTGTATGGCATTGTCTGTTAAGCAGTTGTCTTTAGTGTATGGCATTGTCTGTTAAGCAGTTGTCTTTGGTGTAAGGCATTGCCTGTTAAGCAGTTGTCTTTGGTGTATGGCATTGCCTGTTAAGCAGTTGTCTTTGGTGTTTGGCAGTGTCTCTTAAGCAGTTGTCTTTGGTGTATGGCAGTGTCTGTTAAGCAGTTGTCTTTGGTGTATGGCATTGTCTGTTAAGGAGTTGTCTTTGGTGTATGGCAGTGTCTGTTAAGCAGTTGTCTTTGGTGTATGGCATTGTCTGTTAAGCAGTTGTCTATGGTGTATGGCATTGTCTGTTAAGCAGTTGTCTTTGGTGTGTGGCATTGTCTGCTAAGCAGTTGTCTTTGGTGTGTGGCATTGTTTGTTAAGCAGTTGTCTTTAGTGTATGGCATTGTCCGTTAAGCAGTTGTCTTTAGTGTATGGCATTGCCTGTTAAGCAGTTGTCTTTGGTGTATGACATTGTCTGTTAAGCAGTTGTCTTCGGTGTGTGGCATTGTCTGCTAAGCAGTTGTCTTTGGTGTGTGGCATTGTCTGTTAAGCAGTTGTCTTTAGTGTTTGGCATTGTCTTTTAAGCAGTTGTCTTTGGTGTATGGCATTGTCTGTTAAGCAGTTGTCTTTAGTGTATGGCATTGTCTGTTAAGCAGTTGTCTTTGGTGCATGGCAATGTCTGTTAAGCAGTTGTCTTTGGTGTATGGCATTGTATGTTAAGCAGTTGTCTTTGGTGCATGGCATTGCCTGTTAAGCAGTTGTCTTTGGTGCATGGCATTGCCTGTTAAGCAGTTGTCTTTGGTGTATGGCAGTGTCTGTTAAGCAGTTGTCTTTGGTGTATGGCATTGTATGTTAAGCAGTTGTCTTTAGTGTATGGCTTTGCCTGTTAAGCAGTTGTCTTTGGTGTATGGCAGTCTCTGTTAAGCAGTTGTCTTTGGTGTAAGGCATTGTATGTTCAGCAGTTGTCTTTGGTGTACGGCATTGTCTGTTAAGCAGTTGTCTTTGGTGTATGGCATTGCCTATTAAGCAGTTGTCTTTGGTGTATGGCATTGTCTGTTAAGCAGTTTTCTTTAGTGTATGGCATTGCCTGTTAAGCAGTTGTCTTTGGTGTATGGCGTTGTCTGTTAAGCAGTTGTCTTTTGTGTATGACATTGTCTGTTAAGCAGTTGCCTTTGGTGTATGGCATTGCCTGTTAAATAGTTGTCTTTGGTGTATGGCATTGCCTGATAAGCAGTTGTTTTTGGTGATTGGCATTGTCTGTTAAGCAGTTTTCTTTGGTGTATGGCATTGCCTGATAAGCAGTTGTCTTTGGTGTATGGCAGTGTCTGTTAAGCAGTTGTCTTTGGTGTATGGCATTGCCTGTTAAGCAGTTGTCTTTGGTGTATGACATTGTCTGTTAAGCAGTTGTCTTTGGTGCATGGCATTGCTTGTTGAGCAGTTGTCTTTGGTGTATGGCGTTGCCTGATAAGCAGTTGTCTTTGGTGTATGACAGTGTCTGTTAAGCAGTTGTCTCTGGTGTATGGCATTGTCTGTTAAGCAGTTGTCTTTGGTGTATGGCATTGTCTGTTAAGCAGTTGTCTTTGGTGTATGGCATTGTCTGTTAAGCAGTTGTCTTTGGTGTATGGCGTTGTCTGTTAAGCTGTTGTCTTTGGTGTATGGCGTTGTCTGTTAAGCAGTTGTCTTTGGTGTATGGCATTGCCTGTTAAGCAGTTGTCTTTGGTGTATGGCATTGCCTGTTAAGCAGTTGTCTTAGGTGTATGGCATTGCCTGTTAAGCAGTTGTTTTTAGTGTATGGCATTGTCTGTTAAGCAGTTGTCTTGGTGCATGGCAGTGTCTGTTAAGCAGTTGTCGTTGGTGTATGGCATTGCCTGTTAAGCAATTGTCTTTGGTGTATGGCATTGTCTGTTATGCAGTTGTCTTTGGCTTATGGCAGTGTCTGTTAAGCAGTTGTCTTTGGTGTTTGGCATCGTCTGTTAAGCAGTTTTCTTTGGTGTATGGCATTGTCTATTAGGCAGTTGTCTTTGGTGTATGGCATTGTCTGTTAAGCAGTTGTCTTTGGTGTATGGCAGTGTCTATTAGGCAGTTGTCTTTGGTGTATGGCATTGTCTGTTAAGCAGTTGTCTTTGGTGTATGGCATTGTCTGTTAAGCAGTTGTCTTTGGCTTATGGCAGTGTCTGTTAAGCAGTTGTCTTTGGTGTTTGGCATCGTCTGTTAAGCAGTTTTCTTTGGTGTATGGCATTGTCTGTTAAGCAGTTTTCTTTGGTGTATGGCATTGCCTTTTAAGCAGTTGTCTTTGGCTTATGGCAGTGTCTGTTAAGCAGTTGTCTTTGGTGTTTGGCATCGCTGTTAAGCAGTTTTCTTTGGTGTATGGCATTGTCTGTTAAGCAGTTTTCTTTGGTGTATGGCATTGCCTTTTAAGCAGTTGTATTTGGTGTATGGCAGTGTCTTTTATGCAGTTGTGTTTAGTGTATGGCATTGCCTGTTAATCAGTTGTCTTTGTTGTATGGGGTTGCCTGTTAAGCAGTTGTCTTTGGTATATGGCTTTGCCTGTTAAACAGTTTTCTTTGTTGTATGGCGTTCTCTTTTAAGCAGTTGTCTTTGGTGTATGGCATTGTCTGTTAAGCAGTTGTCTTTGGTGTATGGCATTGTCTGTTAAGCAGCTGTCTTTGGTGTATGGCATTGTCTGTTAAGCAGTTGTCTTTGATGTATGGCATTGTCTGTTAAGCAGTTGTCTTTGGTGCATGGCATTGCCTGTTAAGCAGTTGACTTTGGTGTATGGCATTGTCTGTTAAGCAGTTGTCCTTAGTGTATGGCATTGTCTGTTAAGCAGTTGTCTTTGGTGTATGGCATTGTCTGTTAAGCAGTTGTCTTTGGCTTATGGCAGTGTCTGTTAAGCAGTTGTCTTTGGTGTTTGGCATCGTCTGTTAAGCAGTTTTCTTTGGTGTATGGCATTGTCTGTTAAGCAGTTTTCTTTGGTGTATGGCATTGCCTTTTAAGCAGTTGTATTTGGTGTATGGCAGTGTCTTTTATGCAGTTGTGTTTAGTGTATGGCATTGCCTGTTAATCAGTTGTCTTTGTTGTATGGAGTTGCCTGTTAAGCAGTTGTCTTTGGTATATGGCTTTGCCTGTTAAACAGTTTTCTTTGTTGTATGGCGTTCTCTTTTAAGCAGTTGTCTTTGGTGTATGGCATTGCCTGTTAAGCAGTTGTCTTTGGTGTATGGCTTTGTCTGTTAAGCAGTTGTCTTTGGTGTATTGCATTGTCTGTTAAGCAGTTGTCTTTGGTGTAAGGCATTGTATGTTCAGCAGTTGTCTTTGGTGTACGGCATTGTCTGTTAAGCAGTTGTCTTTGGTGTATGGCATTGCCTGTTAAGCAGTTGTCTTTGGTGTATGGAATTGTCTGTTAAGCAGTTTTCTTTAGTGTATGGCATTGCCTGTTAAGCAGTTGTCTTTGGTGTATGGCGTTGTCTGTTAAGCAGTTGTCTTTTGTGTATGACATTGTCTGTTAAGCAGTTGCCTTTGGTGTATGGCATTGCCTGTTAAATAGTTGTCTTTGGTGTATGGCATTGCCTGATAAGCAGTTGTTTTTGGTGATTGGCATTGTCTGTTAAGCAGTTTTCTTTGGTGTATGGCATTGCCTGATAAGCAGTTGTCTTTGGTGTATGGCAGTGTCTGTTAAGCAGTTGTCTTTGGTGTATGGCATTGCCTGTTAAGCAGTTGTCTTTGGTGTATGACATTGTCTGTTAAGCAGTTGTCTTTGGTGCATGGCATTGCTTGTTGAGCAGTTGTCTTTGGTGTATGGCGTTGCCTGATAAGCAGTTGTCTTTGGTGTATGACAGTGTCTGTTAAGCAGTTGTCTCTGGTGTATGGCATTGTCTGTTAAGCAGTTGTCTTTACTGTATGGCATTGCCTGTTAAGAAGTTGTCTTTGGTGTATGGCGTTGTCTGTTAAGCAGTTGTCTTTGGTGTATGGCTTTGCCTGTTAAGCAGTTGTCTTTGGTGTATGGCATTGCCTGTTAAGCAGTTGTCTTTGGTGTATGGCATTGCCTGTTAAGCAGTTGTCTTTGGTGTATGGCATTGTCTTTTAAGCAGTTGTCTTTGGTGTATGGCATTGTCTGTTAAGCAGTTGTCTTTGGTGTATGGCATTGTCTTTTAAGCAGTTGTCTTTGGTGTATGGCATTGTCTGTTATGCAGTTGTCTTTGGTGCATGGCAGTGTCTGTTAAGCAGTTGTCTTTGGTGTATGGCATTGCCTGTTAAGCAGTTTTCTATGGTGTATGGCATTGCCTTTTAAGCAGTTGTCTTTGGTGTATGGCAGTGTCTGTTAAGCAGTTGTCTTTGGTGTAAGGCATTGCCTGTTAAGCAGTTGTCTTTGGTGTATGGCATTGCCTGTTAAGCAGTTGTCTTTGGTGTATGGCATTGACTGTTAAGCAGTTGTCTTTGGTGTATGGCAGTGTCTGTTAAGCAGTTGTCTTTGGTGTATGGCATTGTCTGTTAAGCAGTTGTCTTTGGTGTATGGCATTGTCTGTTAAGCAGTTGTCTTTGGTGTGTGGCATTGTCTGCTAAGCAGTTGTCTTTGGTGTGTGGCATTGTTTGTTAAGCAGTTGTCTTTAGTGTATGGCATTGTCTGTTAAGCAGTTGTCTTTAGTGCATGGCATTGCCTGTTAAGCAGTTGTCTTTGGTGTATGGCATTGTCTGTTAAGCAGTTGTCTTTGGTGTGTGGCATTGTCTGCTAAGCAGTTGTCTTTGGTGTGTGGCATTGTCTGTTAAGCAGTTGTCTTTAGTGTTTGGCATTGTCTTTTAAGCAGTTGTCTTTGGTGTATGGCATTGTCTGTTAAGCAGTTGTCTTTAGTGTATGGCATTGTCTGTTAAGCAGTTGTCTTTGGTGCATGGCAATGTCTGTTAAGCAGTTGTCTTTGGTGTATGGCATTGTATGTTAAGCAGTTGTCTTTGGTGCATGGCATTGCCTGTTAAGCAGTTGTCTTTGGTGCATGGCATTGCCTGTTAAGCAGTTGTCTTTGGTGTATGGCAGTGTCTGTTAAGCAGTTGTCTTTGGTGTATGGCATTGTATGTTAAGCAGTTGTCTTTAGTGTATGACTTTGCCTGTTAAGCAGTTGTCTTTGGTGTATGGCAGTCTCTGTTAAGCAGTTGTCTTTGGTGTAAGGCATTGTATGTTCAGCAGTTGTCTTTGGTGTACGGCATTGTCTGTTAAGCAGTTGTCTTTGGTGTATGGCATTGCCTGTTAAGCAGTTGTCTTTGGTGTATGGCATTGTCTGTTAAGCAGTTTTCTTTAGTGTATGGCATTGCCTGTTAAGCAGTTGTCTTTGGTGTATGGCGTTGTCTGTTAAGCAGTTGTCTTTTGTGTATGACATTGTCTGTTAAGCAGTTGCCTTTGGTGTATGGCATTGCCTGTTAAATAGTTGTCTTTGGTGTATGGCATTGCCTGATAAGCAGTTGTTTTTGGTGATTGGCATTGTCTGTTAAGCAGTTTTCTTTGGTGTATGGCATTGCCTGATAAGCAGTTGTCTTTGGTGTATGGCAGTGTCTGTTAAGCAGTTGTCTTTGGTGTATGGCATTGCCTGTTAAGCAGTTGTCTTTGGTGTATGACATTGTCTGTTAAGCAGTTGTCTTTGGTGCATGGCATTGCTTGTTGAGCAGTTGTCTTTGGTGTATGGCGTTGCCTGATAAGCAGTTGTCTTTGGTGTATGACAGTGTCTGTTAAGCAGTTGTCTCTGGTGTATGGCATTGTCTGTTAAGCAGTTGTCTTTGGTGTATGGCATTGTCTGTTAAGCAGTTGTCTTTGGTGTATGGCATTGTCTGTTAAGCAGTTGTCTTTGGTGTATGGCGTTGTCTGTTAACCTGTTGTCTTTGGTGTATGGCGTTGTCTGTTAAGCAGTTGTCTTTGGTGTATGGCATTGCCTGTTAAGCAGTTGTCTTTGGTGTATGGCATTGCCTGTTAAGCAGTTGTCTTAGGTGTATGGCATTGCCTGTTAAGCAGTTGTTTTTAGTGTATGGCATTGTCTGTTAAGCAGTTGTCTTGGTGCATGGCAGTGTCTGTTAAGCAGTTGTCGTTGGTGTATGGCATTGCCTGTTAAGCAGTTGTCTTTGGTGTATGGCATTGTCTGTTATGCAGTTGTCTTTGGCTTATGGCAGTGTCTGTTAAGCAGTTGTCTTTGGTGTATGGCATTGTCTGTTAAGCAGTTGTCTTTGGTGTATGGCATTGTCTGTTAAGCAGTTGTCTTTGGCTTATGGCAGTGTCTGTTAAGCAGTTGTCTTTGGTGTTTGGCATCGTCTGTTAAGCAGTTTTCTTTGGTGTATGGCATTGTCTGTTAAGCAGTTTTCTTTGGTGTATGGCATTGCCTTTTAAGCAGTTGTCTTTGGCTTATGGCAGTGTCTGTTAAGCAGTTGTCTTTGGTGTTTGGCATCGCTGTTAAGCAGTTTTCTTTGGTGTATGGCATTGTCTGTTAAGCAGTTTTCTTTGGTGTATGGCATTGCCTTTTAAGCAGTTGTATTTGGTGTATGGCAGTGTCTTTTATGCAGTTGTGTTTAGTGTATGGCATTGCCTGTTAATCAGTTGTCTTTGTTGTATGGGGTTGCCTGTTAAGCAGTTGTCTTTGGTATATGGCTTTGCCTGTTAAACAGTTTTCTTTGTTGTATGGCGTTCTCTTTTAAGCAGTTGTCTTTGGTGTATGGCATTGTCTGTTAAGCAGTTGTCTTTGGTGTATGGCATTGTCTGTTAAGCAGCTGTCTTTGGTGTATGGCATTGTCTGTTAAGCATTTGTCTTTGATGTATGGCATTGTCTGTTAAGCAGTTGTCTTTGGTGCATGGCATTGCCTGTTAAGCAGTTGACTTTGGTGTATGGCATTGTCTGTTAAGCAGTTGTCCTTAGTGTATGGCATTGTCTGTTAAGCAGTTGTCTTTGGTGTATGGCATTGTCTGTTAAGCAGTTGTCTTTGGCTTATGGCAGTGTCTGTTAAGCAGTTGTCTTTGGTGTTTGGCATCGTCTGTTAAGCAGTTTTCTTTGGTGTATGGCATTGTCTGTTAAGCAGTTTTCTTTGGTGTATGGCATTGCCTTTTAAGCAGTTGTGTTTGGTGTATGGCAGTGTCTTTTATGCAGTTGTGTTTAGTGTATGGCATTGCCTGTTAATCAGTTGTCTTTGTTGTATGGAGTTGCCTGTTAAGCAGTTGTCTTTGGTATATGGCTTTGCCTGTTAAACAGTTTTCTTTGTTGTATGGCGTTCTCTTTTAAGCAGTTGTCTTTGGTGTATGGCATTGCCTGTTAAGCAGTTGTCTTTGGTGTATGGCTTTGTCTGTTAAGCAGTTGTCTTTGGTGTATTGCATTGTCTGTTAAGCAGTTGTCTTTGGTGTAAGGCATTGTATGTTCAGCAGTTGTCTTTGGTGTACGGCATTGTCTGTTAAGCAGTTGTCTTTGGTGTATGGCATTGCCTGTTAAGCAGTTGTCTTTGGTGTATGGCATTGTCTGTTAAGCAGTTTTCTTTAGTGTATGGCATTGCCTGTTAAGCAGTTGTCTTTGGTGTATGGCGTTGTCTGTTAAGCAGTTGTCTTTTGTGTATGACATTGTCTGTTAAGCAGTTGCCTTTGGTGTATGGCATTGCCTGTTAAATAGTTGTCTTTGGTGTATGGCATTGCCTGATAAGCAGTTGTTTTTGGTGATTGGCATTGTCTGTTAAGCAGTTTTCTTTGGTGTATGGCATTGCCTGATAAACAGTTGTCTTTGGTGTATGGCAGTGTCTGTTAAGCAGTTGTCTTTGGTGTATGGCATTGCCTGTTAAGCAGTTGTCTTTGGTGTATGACATTGTCTGTTAAGCAGTTGTCTTTGGTGCATGGCATTGCTTGTTGAGCAGTTGTCTTTGGTGTATGGCGTTGCCTGATAAGCAGTTGTCTTTGGTGTATGACAGTGTCTGTTAATCAGTTGTCTCTGGTGTATGGCATTGTCTGTTAAGCAGTTGTCTTTACTGTATGGCATTGCCTGTTAAGAAGTTGTCTTTGGTGTATGGCGTTGTCTGTTAAGCAGTTGTCTTTGGTGTATGGCTTTGCCTGTTAAGCAGTTGTCTTTGGTGTATGGCATTGCCTGTTAAGCAGTTGTCTTTGGTGTATGGCATTGCCTGTTAAGCAGTTGTCTTTGGTGTATGGCATTGTCTTTTAAGCAGTTGTCTTTGGTGTATGGCATTGTCTGTTAAGCAGTTGTCTTTGGTGTATGGCATTGTCTTTTAAGCAGTTGTCTTTGGTGTATGGCATTGTCTGTTAAGCAGCTGTCTTTGGTGCATGGCAGTGTCTGTTAAGCAGTTGTCTTTGGTGTATGGCATTGCCTGTTAAGCAGTTTTCTATGGTGTATGGCATTGCCTTTTAAGCAGTTGTCTTTGGTGTATGGCAGTGTCTGTTAAGCAGTTGTCTTTGGTGTAAGGCATTGCCTGTTAAGCAGTTGTCTTTGGTGTATGGCATTGTCTGTTAAGCAGTTGTCTTTGGTGTATGGCATTGACTGTTAAGCAGTTGTCTTTGGTGTATGGCAGTGTCTGTTAAGCAGTTGTCTTTGGTGTATGGCATTGTCTGTTAAGCAGTTGTCTTTGGTGTATGGCATTGTCTGTTAAGCAGTTGTCTTTGGTGTGTGGCATTGTCTGCTAAGCAGTTGTCTTTGGTGTGTGGCATTGTTTGTTAAGCAGTTGTCTTTAGTGTATGGCATTGTCTGTTAAGCAGTTGTCTTTAGTGTATGGCATTGCCTGTTAAGCAGTTGTCTTTGGTGTATGGCATTGTCTGTTAAGCAGTTGTCTTTGGTGTGTGGCATTGTCTGCTAAGCAGTTGTCTTTGGTGTGTGGCATTGTCTGTTAAGCAGTTGTCTTTAGTGTTTGGCATTGTCTTTTAAGCAGTTGTCTTTGGTGTATGGCATTGTCTGTTAAGCAGTTGTCTTTAGTGTATGGCATTGTCTGTTAAGCAGTTGTCTTTGGTGCATGGCAATGTCTGTTAAGCAGTTGTCTTTGGTGTATGGCATTGTATGTTAAGCAGTTGTCTTTGGTGCATGGCATTGCCTGTTAAGCAGTTGTCTTTGGTGCATGGCATTGCCTGTTAAGCAGTTGTCTTTGGTGTATGGCAGTGTCTGTTAAGCAGTTGTCTTTGGTGTATGGCATTGTATGTTAAGCAGTTGTCTTTAGTGTATGGCTTTGCCTGTTAAGCAGTTGTCTTTGGTGTATGGCAGTGTCTGTTAAGCAGTTGTCTTTGGTGTAAGGCATTATATGTTCAGCAGTTGTCTTTGGTGTACGGCATTGTCTGTTAAGCAGTTGTCTTTGGTGTATGGCATTGCCTGTTAAGCAGTTGTCTTTGGTGTATGGCATTGTCTGTTAAGCAGTTTTCTTTAGTGTATGGCATTGCCTGTTAAGCAGTTGTCTTTGGTGTATGGCGTTGTCTGTTAAGCAGTTGTCTTTTGTGTATGACATTGTCTGTTAAGCAGTTGCCTTTGGTGTATGGCATTGCCTGTTAAATAGTTGTCTTTGGTGTATGGCATTGCCTGATAAGCAGTTGTTTTTGGTGATTGGCATTGTCTGTTAAGCAGTTTTCTTTGGTGTATGGCATTGCCTGATAAGCAGTTGTCTTTGGTGTATGGCAGTGTCTGTTAAGCAGTTGTCTTTGGTGTATGGCATTGCCTGTTAAGCAGTTGTCTTTGGTGTATGACATTGTCTGTTAAGCAGTTGTCTTTGGTGCATGGCATTGCTTGTTGAGCAGTTGTCTTTGGTGTATGGCGTTGCCTGATAAGCAGTTGTCTTTGGTGTATGACAGTGTCTGTTAAGCAGTTGTCTCTGGTGTATGGCATTGTCTGTTAAGCAGTTGTCTTTGGTGTATGGCATTGTCTGTTAAGCAGTTGTCTTTGGTGTATGGCATTGTCTGTTAAGCAGTTGTCTTTGGTGTATGGCGTTGTCTGTTAAGCTGTTGTCTTTGGTGTATGGCGTTGTCTGTTAAGCAGTTGTCTTTGGTGTATGGCATTGCCTGTCAAGCAGTTGTCTTTGGTGTATGGCATTGCCTGTTAAGCAGTTGTCTTAGGTGTATGGCATTGCCTGTTAAGCAGTTGTTTTTAGTGTATGGCATTGTCTGTTAAGCAGTTGTCTTGGTGCATGGCAGTGTCTGTTAAGCAGTTGTCGTTGGTGTATGGCATTGCCTGTTAAGCAGTTGTCTTTGGTGTATGGCATTGTCTGTTATGCAGTTGTCTTTGGCTTATGGCAGTGTCTGTTAAGCAGTTGTCTTTGGTGTATGGCATTGTCTGTTAAGCAGTTGTCTTTGGTGTATGGCATTGTCTGTTAAGCAGTTGTCTTTGGCTTATGGCAGTGTCTGTTAAGCAGTTGTCTTTGGTGTTTGGCATCGTCTGTTAAGCAGTTTTCTTTGGTGTATGGCATTGTCTGTTAAGCAGTTTTCTTTGGTGTATGGCATTGCCTTTTAAGCAGTTGTCTTTGGCTTATGGCAGTGTCTGTTAAGCAGTTGTCTTTGGTGTTTGGCATCGCTGTTAAGCAGTTTTCTTTGGTGTATGGCATTGCCTTTTAAGCAGTTGTATTTGGTGTATGGCAGTGTCTTTTATGCAGTTGTGTTTAGTGTATGGCATTGCCTGTTAATCAGTTGTCTTTGTTGTATGGGGTTGCCTGTTAAGCAGTTGTCTTTGGTATATGGCTTTGCCTGTTAAACAGTTTTCTTTGTTGTATGGCGTTCTCTTTTAAGCAGTTGTCTTTGGTGTATGGCATTGTCTGTTAAGCAGTTGTCTTTGGTGTATGGCATTGTCTGTTAAGCAGCTGTCTTTGGTGTATGGCATTGTCTGTTAAGCAGTTGTCTTTGATGTATGGCATTGTCTGTTAAGGAGTTGTCTTTGGTGCATGGCATTGCCTGTTAAGCAGTTGTCTTTGGTGTATGGCATTGTCTGTTAAGCAGTTGTCCTTAGTGTATGGCATTGTCTGTTAAGCAGTTGTCTTTGGTGTATGGCATTGTCTGTTAAGCAGTTGTCTTTGGCTTATGGCAGTGTCTGTTAAGCAGTTGTCTTTGGTGTTTGGCATCGCTGTTAAGCAGTTTTCTTTGGTGTATGGCATTGTCTGTTAAGCAGTTTTCTTTGGTGTATGGCATTGCCTTTTAAGCAGTTGTATTTGGTGTATGGCAGTGTCTTTTATGCAGTTGTGTTTAGTGTATGGCATTGCCTGTTAATCAGTTGTCTTTGTTGTATGGGGTTGCCTGTTAAGCAGTTGTCTTTGGTATATGGCTTTGCCTGTTAAACAGTTTTCTTTGTTGTATGGCGTTCTCTTTTAAGCAGTTGTCTTTGGTGTATGGCATTGCCTGTTAAGCAGTTGTCTTTGGTGTATGGCTTTGTCTGTTAAGCAGTTGTCTTTGGTGTATTGCATTGTCTGTTAAGCAGTTTTCTTTGGTGTATGGCATTGTCTGTTAAGCAGTTGTCTTTGGTGTATGGCATTGCCTGTTAAGCAGTTGTCTTTGGTGTATGGCGTTGTCTGTTAAGCAGTTGTCTTTGGTGTATGGCTTTGCCTGTCAAGCAGTTGTCTTTGGTGTATGGCTTTGTCTGTTAAGCAGTTGTCTTTGGTGTATATCCACAGAGGACCGGACGCCGGAGTCTGAGGCTGTGTGGATTGCATATCCAACAGCAGATACTGCAAGGCAGGAGATTGCAGGTCTCCTGGCCCGACAGAAGCCCGGAGGCTCAGCCACACGAAAAGACCCGTACCGCCACAGAGGAGCGAGGAATACACAAGGTCCGAGTCGCCAGCCATACGGGTGAGCGCAGGCCTACAACTTCACCTGGCCAGGAGGACTCTAGGATTCTTCCCAGACTGATCAGGCCCTCATCACTAGCCGGTACTCCCGTTGGGGCCCATATAATTGCCAGCAGTAAAGACCCTGGGACTGCACTGCAAAGACTCCGTGTTGTCATTACTGATACCTTGCACTACCACCACCATCATCCATACACGCTGCCCTGAAGCTCCACTCTTCCTGTGGGGAGTTACATCACCTTGCTGCACATACCACCAGCTTCAGCGGACTGCCCCGCAGCAGCGGTTCCCAATAACCGCATTCCACAGGTGGTGTAGTCGGACTATAAATAACAGATATACATAAACTACCCTTAGATTGACCACCTGGGTCACGGACCGGGTCACCGCCACGGTGACTACAATCCCCAGCATCTACAGGCCCGGTTCCGGGTACCCCATGGCCCAGGGGGCGTGTCAACTTTGGCGTAGTCGGCAGGATCTCATGCCCACTACCACCGGGTACTGCGCGCCTTCACAGACTGTGTCGAATACCGTGGTGACGATTTCCCGCCATTTGTTGCCGTTTTCCCGCCATTGTCCGCCATTTTCGAGTCGCCGCGCGAGAAGAAGAGGGGCGTGATCGCTGGAAACACACGAAGTCTAAAGCCCTGCCCCACACACGGACGCAGCGCCAGGTCCCGGAAGGAGCCACAGTGAACGCTGACGTCAGACGCATGCGACGCCAGGTCCTCGACAGAGACCATCGCCTGCGGAACTGCGGCCTATGGAAGAAAAGAGAAGGAAGGTAGGCCACGGTTCACTAGGGGGTAGGAAGACGCCCGATATGGAGGGAACTTCAACCACCGGCGCGGCCGCTGCCGCGGTAATGCCATTATCCATGCCATATATACCGGGGGCGGCGTGGTTGCCCCAGTACTCAGGAGAGTCGCACACCCTGAGTGACTTCAAGGAGAGACCAAGCAGTTTATTTAAAGTATACCCCCTGTCCAAGGAGCAGAAAGTGAGCATCCTCGTAGGCCAGTTGATTGGTGCAGCCCAGAGAGAAGTAAAATCCTGGTCAGCAAGAGAAAAAGGGACTGTAAAAGAGATACTGGCCCACCAAAAGGACACTTTTGACACCCGTACTACGGCAGAGATAAAGATGAAGCTTTATGGGTGCAAACAACGGTCGCAGGACAGAGTACGGGACTATGCTTTAAACCTGCAGGAGGCGCTGAGGGCCATCAAACAGGTAGACCCTGACAGTGTGCGTGATGAAAACAGGCTGTTAACTGAGCAATTTATTGAGGGTTTACTGTCCACCGTCCACCGCACCCAGCTGCGCATAATGGCTCTGCAAAACCCTGACTTGGACTTTGCTCAATTTAAAGACAGGGCCATCCGGGTGCTACAGGAACCAGCACAAGGGGGCGCTACAGCTCACCGGCGCCCGGCTATCACCTACCACCAGGAGGTGGCACCCTTTTCCCCTGAGCCTGTAGGAGCTGATGCACAGACTCTGGACAATGCCCCGTCTACAGACCTGCACCATCAGGTCCAAGAGTTAACTAAAAGTGTAGCTACGCTAACCAAAATTGTGCAGGCCTTGCAGGTGTATCCCAAAGGAAAGATCCAGCTGGCTTCCAGTCCGGAGGACGTCCCTTGGCGCCGAGAGAAGAGAATTCCACCATCCAGAGAGAGGAACAGCGACCTCTACGACCAGGACAGACAACCCATCTCCCGCCGCTGCAACCAGCCAGGACATTATGCAAGGTACTGTCATTTAAACAAGCAAAATCTGGGGCAGAGGGCCAACCCCCAGGTGTAAGACCACCAGGCCCATCAAGCTGGCTAGACAAATATGTGGGTGGACGACCAGTCCTACCTATCGTGCTGAACGGCTTTCCAATGAGCGTGTTGCTGGACACTGGGTCCCAGGTGACCACCATCCCCTACATTCTTTTCAAATGGTTCTGGCCTGATTCGGACATTACCCTCCGTCCAGACGAACATTTGAGTATTTATGCTAGTAATGGTCTACCCGTACCTCAGGTGGGGTACAAAGAAGTGACCATAAAGGTTGGCAAAGTCAAACTGCCAGCACAAGGACTGATTATTGTCGACATTGATCGCCGAGAAAGTCATCCCATGATAACCTTAGGCACTAATGTCATTGAAAATTGTCTTGCAGAAATAATTGTCTTGTTACAGCAGGTTGCGGAGACCGCCAGTTCCAGCCAGCAGCGGGTTCTACAAAGAGAGATCAGAGCCCTGATGAAAAGACAACAGGTAGAACTGTCTGGTGGTGAAATTGGCAGTGTCAGGATGAGTGATCCATTCCCTATTGCCATGCCCCCAAGAAGTGAAATGCTGATATGGTGCCGGGCAGCAATAGGTCTCCGGGGTAGAGATTACCAGGCCCTGGTAGAGCCCGTCTACTCTGACAGTAGGTCCACCATTTTGACAGCCAGGGGGGTGGTTGATGTCCGCCATGGGAGAGTGCCAGTCCGCATCCTGAACATTGGGGAAAAAGAAGTTCACTTGCCCTGGTATGCCACCCTAGCCAAGCTAATTACCGTCAAGCAAAATGCTATAAAAACAGTGGAACCCTTACCTCCATCCAACCAGGCAGAGGGTAATGGTTCCGAGGGACAGATGGAGGACTGGTGTCAGAAGCTGCATGTGGGCACTGACTCCACCCCTCAACACCAAAAACAAGGAGTATACCGGGTGGTGCAAGAGTATGAAAGGGTCTTCAGTAAACACCCACTCGACTTTGGGCAGGTAAAGGGGGTTCAACACCATATCCCCACGGGAGACAATCCACCCATTAAAGAAAGGTACTGGACTGTACCGCCAGCACACTACCAAAATGCCAAAGGGATGTTGCGAGAGATGAAGGAGGCTGGGGTAATAAGAGACAGTTGTAGCCCCTGGGCAGCTCCATTAGTTCTTGTAAAGAAAAAGGATGGCACAATGAGAATGTGTGTAGAGTAGAGGCAAATTAACCGCATAACACATAAAGATGCATACCCGCTACCCAGGATAGAGGAGTCACTAGCTGCGTTAAAATATGCTAATTATTTCTCTACTTTGGATCTTACTAGTGGGTATAGGCAGGTTCCTGTAGCAGAGGCGGATAAGGAGAAGACCGCATTCACCACCCCGATGGGCCTCAGCGAGTTCACCTACATGCCATTCGGGCTCTGCAACGCCCCAGGAACCTTCCAGCGGTTGATGGAGTGGGGTCTAGGGCATAAGAATTTCGAGACAGTCCTGCTGTACCTGGATGATGTCATAGTATACTCCAAGACATATGAGGATCATCTGAAGCACCTGGCGGAAGTGTTTGAAGCCCTGGCTGGCTTTGGCCTGAAGGTGAAGCCGTCTAAATGCCACCTGCTGAAGCCCAAAGTACAGTACTTAGGACATGTGGTAAGCGCTGACGGTGTAGCACCAGACCCCGATAAGATCACCGTAATCAAGGACTGGCCGAGACCTTCCACCATCAAAGAAGTGCGGCAGTTCCTCGGGTTGGTAGGCTACTACCGAAGGTTTATACCAGGCTTCACCAAGATGGCGGCACCCATGCAGGACCTCCTGATAGGCCAGTCCAGGAAGGCCAAGAACCAGAAACCACCATTCAAATGGGGCAAGCTGGAAGATGAGTCCTTCACCAGGTTGAAGATGACCCTAACAGGAGACGGGGTCCTGGCCTACCCTGATTATGGCCAACCCTTCATCCTTCACACAGACGCGAGCAACGTGGGACTAGGAGCGGTGCTGTCCCAGATCCAGCAAGGCAGAGAAAGGGTGATCGCCTACGCCAGCAGGAAGCTCCGGCCCACAGAAAGAAACCCAGAGAACTACAGCTCCTTCAAGTTGGAGTTTCTTGCCATCGTCTGGGCTGTGACTGAGAGCTTCAAACATTATCTCACCTCTTCCAAATTCACTGTGTACACGGATAATAACCCGCTGACACACCTGGACACTGCAAAACTTGGTGCCCTGGAACAAAGATGGATGGTCCGACTGTCTAATTACGAATTCACCATCAAGTACCGGGCTGGGCACAAGAATGCAAACGCAGATGCGCTGTCCAGAATTCCTAACTTGCCAGACGAGGGAGAAGACCCAGAGGAGCTGGAAGAGATAGAAATCCCCGCGTTCCACCGCCATGGGAAAAAGCAGTGCTCCCATTGTGTGAAGAACAGGTGTTCATCCAACAGAGAAGCCACATTCAATCCATTGCCCCACCATGGATGGGCAGAAACACAAGACAGTGACCCGGCTGTTTTCCTAGTCAAAGAGTTGCCGACACAAGCTGACTCATACCCTGATTCAGATGCTCCAGAAGAGACCAAACAGCTGTGGAAAGAAAAGAGCAAGCTGTTCATCTATGAAGGGAAGCTGTGTCGAAGAACTGTCAACTCCCGGACACCTGAGCTGGTCTGGCAGGTGGTAGTCCCGAGGCGAGATGCGTCTATGGTCCTGGAAGCGTACCACGATGGAGCGGGACATTTTGGATGGAAGAAGCTGGAAGTCATGCTACGTGAACGGTTCTATTGGGTTGGCATGAGGAAAGCAGTCGAGAGGTGGCGTCGAGAATGCGGACCATGCAACCTGAGAAGAAAAGACCGTGACAGCCAGAGGACTCCCCTGCAGCCCATCATCACCAAGCAGCGACTCGAACTGGTAGCCCTGGACCATGTGAAGCTATCCCCGAGCAGGTCAGGCTAAGTCTACGCTCTCACCATCGTAGACCACTACTCCCGGTTCCTGGTAGTAGTGAGAGTCAAGGACCAAATGGCTCAGACAGCAGCCAGAGCTTTCCAACAGCACTTCTGCCGCCCGCATGGTTACCCAGAACGTGTGCTAACTGACCAAGGTCCGGCCTTCAAAGCAGAAGTATTCCAGGAATTCTGCAACCTGTACGGCTGCAAGAAGATCCGTACAACGCCTTATCATTCCCAGACCAACGAGATGTGTGAAAAGATGAATCAGGTGGTGATAGACCTACTGAAGACTTTGCCCCTGGAGGAACGCAGCCTGTGGCCAGAAAAGTTGCCAGACCTGGTGGATCTCTACAATCACATTCCAGTGAATTCCACCAACTGCACACCTGCTTACCTGATGAGAGCAAGACCTGGTAAGCTGCCCATCGATCTGGATATGGGAGTTCTGACACCAGAGGACACCTCGCCAAATGCGGATTGAGATACTGAGCGGAAACTACAATACCGTAAGGTACAGGAAAGTGTTGAAAGAAGTCTGTCCCAAGCAAGAGAAAGGCAAGAGAGGACTTACAATCAACATGCACCAGCTGCCCCCTTGTCACCTGGAAAGCAAGTCCTAAAGAGAAAAAGGCAGCTCCATAAATTGGATGACCAGTGGGAAAAAGAGCCGTATACCATTCTACCATCAAGTCATGATAACACCAAGGTGTACCTCATAAGTAAGGATGGAGGAGAAACGACAGCAACAGTTTCCAGAGACCACCTGAAGAAATGTCCTGAGCAACTACAGCATGCTGAAGAAGGCCAAGGTATCCCTCAACCCGCAGAGGTGGAAGAAATGGTCAGCACAGTACTCGGAGAATTTTCCCGGTCATGGACGCAAGTGAATAATGCCATTGTTGTGCCAGTCCTTACATTTCTCCAACCAGCCCCTCAGGGAGCTGTAGAAGTCCCAGTAGAGTTGGAAGAACCATTGGCCCCAGAAACAGAAGATTCCTCATCGGCAGACCAGGAGAATCTACCCTCTGCTAGTAGCGAACCTGTCGTACCCACAGTAAGCCAAAGGATTCATGCGGAGCTGCCCAACCTACCAGAGACACCTCCAAACACCTGTAGTGTGGTGAACATTGAACCCACCACACCAGGGGTAAATACAGGGGACCAAGGTAGAACACAGATAGACAGTGTGTTACATAGATCTACCAGAAGCACCATAGGTCAAATCCCTGCTCGCTGGAGGATTTAGATGTAACCCATAACTGTAGTATTGCAAATGTTGAAATGTTTTATATGTGTGTACTGATTATGTTTTTCCAGTTACCCGACAGGGTTCAAAGACTTTCAGGTTATGGACAGTGAGTAACCAAAAACTTGCCCTGTAAATAGTTGCACCTATAAAGTGCCCCCCTTGCAACAGACCGCGGAACAAAAATCTGTCTGGAGTGGTCCCACTTGTGGTCCAACTGGACTGCCTAAGCCTTGCAGCCACGCCCAAAGTCAACTTTGGGGTTTGTTTTGGACAGGTCCCCCATTCTACAACTGTACCTTGTTTGGGTGAAATGGACACCTGGTTACGGATGATACCATGACCTATAAGGACTGTAATGCCTGTAAATATGTTCATGTATTGTTATTTCTATTGTTTATTGTTATCTGTTATATTTTTGCAAAATATGCTCATTCCCAGAGTATTGAAATTTACTAGGGGGGAATGTGGCACCCCAGAGGGTCTGGTTGCCACAGTGGTAGTAATACCATGTCTGGGAGCAAAGCAGGAGTTTCCTGGGCAGGAACACATTACATGCAATACCTCCTGCCCCAGACCAGATTGGGGAGGATCCTGCCCTTTATAACTGGATCTGGAGGCGGGGTTAGGGAGTCTGAGTCTAGAGTTCAGTGTGTGGAGTCAAGTAGGACACGAAGGAGTAAAGAGCCAGGGACTGGAGTTGGAGTTAGCTCGTCCTGGATAGTATCCACAGAGGACTGGACGCCGGAGTCCGAGGCTGTGGGCATTGCATACCCAGCAGCAGATACCGCAGGGCAGGAGATTGCAGGTTTCCTGGCCCAACAGAAGCCCGGAGGCTCAGCCACACGAAAGGACCCGTACCGCCACAGAGGAGAGAGGAATACACAAGGCCCGAGTTGCCAGCCATACGGGTGAGTGCAGCACGTTACACTCAGGGACGTGGGCTACAACACGACTATAAGCGGGATAGCCCAAAAAGTATAGTCAGAACGGCAGGCCTACAACTTCACCTGGCCAGGAGGACTCTAGGATTGTTCCCAGACTGATCAGGCCCTCATCACTAGCCGGTACTCCCGTTGGGGCCCATATAATTGCCAACAGTAAAGACCCAGGGACTGCACTGCAAAGACTCCGTGTTGTCATTACTGATACCTTGCACTACCACCACCATCATCATCAATACACGCTGCCCTGAAGCTCCACTCTTCCTG
This sequence comes from Phyllobates terribilis, assembly GCF_046119375.1. Taxonomy (NCBI): domain Eukaryota; kingdom Metazoa; phylum Chordata; class Amphibia; order Anura; family Dendrobatidae; genus Phyllobates; species Phyllobates terribilis. Next base: position 1,999,298 of record NW_027362957.1, read on the forward strand.
TGGGGAGTTACATCACCTTGCTGCACATACCACCAGCTTCAGCGGACTGCTTCGCAGTGGCGGTTCCCAATAACCGCATTCCACAGGTGGCTTAGTCGGACTATACATAACAGATATACATAAACTACCCTTAGATTGACCACCTGGGTCACGAACCGGGTCACCGCCACGGTGACTACAACCCCCAGCATCTACAGGCTCCGGGTACCCCACGGCCCAGGGGGCGCATCACCGGCTGTTCATCTATAGAGAGAAGCTGTGCCAGAGGTACGTCAACCCTGAAACCCTTGAGATGGTATGGCAGATCGTAGTGCCCAAGACAGACATCCAGATGGTGTTGGAAGCCTACCACGATCAGGAGAGGCACTTTGGCTGGAAGAAGCTAGAAACCCTGCTGAAGTGTTGGTTTTATTGGGTAGGAATGCGCAGTTCCATTGAGAGGTGGTGCTGGAATTGTGTACCCTGTAGCCTCAGAAGAAATGACTACAGCAGCCAGAAGGCACCCCTGCAACCCATCAAGACAACTCGACCTTTGGAGATCGTGGCCATGGATCATGTCAAGCTGTCACCCAGCAGGTCAGGATATTCCTATGCCCTGACCATGGTGGATCACTACTCTCGGTTCCTGGTGGTCGCCCCCGTCAAGGATCTAACGGCAGAAACTGCGGCGAAGACGTTTCAGGCGTACTTCTGCAGGCCCCATGGAAACCCGGAGCAGGTGCTGACGGATCAAGGCCCAGCCTTCGCGGCTGAATTGTTCAAGGAGTTCTGCCATCTGTACGGGTGTAAAAAGATCCAGACCACACCGTACCACCCCCAAACCAACGGTCTCTGTGAAAAGATGAATAACATCGTCATCGACCTGCTGAAGACCTTACCACTAGAGGAGAGAAATCAGTGGCCAGACGTACTACTTGACCTGGTAGATCTGTACAACCACATACCTGTGAGTTCCACCAATTGTACTCCAGCATATCTCATGCGAGCCAGACCCAGGAAGTTGCCCATGGACCTGGAGCTAGGTGTAGTGGAACCAGAAGCAGATATGTCCACTGAGGACTGGGACACGACAAGACAGGAGCAGTACAGAAGAGTACAGGCCTGTGTCGAAGACATTCTCACTCATGTGAGGGACAAGCAGGAAGCAAACTACAATAAAAGTGCGCCCGCAGAACCCTTCACACCAGGAGAAGTGGTGTTAAAAAGAAAAAGGAGAAACCACAAACTTGATGACCAGTGGGAGAGAGAACCCTACACTGTGTTAAATTCAAGATTTGGTAACAGGAAAACCTGTCTAATTACTAAGAACGGAGGAAGAACGACTGCAATGCTATCTAGAGACCATCTGAAGTTATGTCCAGACCTCCTAAAGCCCCAAGAAGAAGTGCCTCTCACCGTACTGGAGGAGCCTAAAGAAGCAGTACTCCATACTGACTTAGGAGATTTCCCGGCAGATTGGCCTCAACTAGGAGGAGCAGTAATAATACCTGTGATCCACTTCTTTCAACAGGCAGAAGACCCTCCACAGCAAGTAGAGCCTGTAAGTGCTTCAGAAGAGCCTGCTCAAGAAGAATCCCCGGTTGGAGCAGAGCAAGAAGGCCCAGCCAATGGTATACTTGCCAGTCCCTTGGAGAGGTTAAGGCAACCCTGCAGTTCCCCAGCACTTAGAACTGACAGAATGGGAGGTAGTGCAAATACTAGTGCCTCATGCATCCCAGTACCACGTAGGTCGACACGTAGCACACGAGGTCAGACCCCTGTCAGATACAGAGAGTAAAGAAGGAACCTCTGAGTGTAAATAGTGCCCCTGGGGTATTATGTTGTGTATTTTCATGTATGTATTTTTTAACTTGTGTTTTGCTTTATAATGGACAATTTAAGTGAAATGGACACTTTTCCTTGTTCTCTTTAGTTACCCGTAAGGATACATACAGAACTTAGTGGCTGAGGAGTATGTGCAGCCCAAAAACTGATTCTTGTAAATAATTGCACTCCCTGGAGTGCCCCTTTATGTGACCTCAGAAGAAAAACCTGTCTGGAGAGACACTAACGGAGGTCCAACTCAGGATCGCCATGCCCTGCAGCCACCCCAGGGCCTACGTTGAGGGTTTGGGACAGGTCCCTCAAGCTATCAAATACTATGCCCTGTGAGATGGACATCCTGTCAGGGAACCTCACCAAAAGAGACTTGAATTCTGAGGTTGCTTATTGTACATATGTCTATTTATTTTTTATAATGTTTATTAGGTAACGTTCAAGCAAGTGCCTCCCATAAAGGGAAGATTGTTATTATTGTTGTTATAAAAAGTACTTCAGTCCGGGAGTACTGAGCTTTGCTAGGGGGGAATGTGGCGCCCTGCTGTGCATTGGTGCCACAGATCCTAGAGGGGTGCATGAACAGATTCCTCCACAAGAGGCCCTCATAGCATACACACACCTTCACCTTCCACCTCAGACCACCAGAGGGAGCCGTTAGGGATATAAAAAGGGAAGGTGGAGCTAGGCAGTCAGTCTTGGTAACAGTTTCCTCCGGGACAGAGCTAGTTCCAGTCTGTGAGGATCCAGTCTGTAGAAGGAAGCCTGTTGAGAGGAGCTCCTGCAGTAGCCATCCTGCAGTGGAGCATAGTCCAGACTCATTGAGCTCAGGTAGTGAGCCCAAGGCGTGCCGACGCCATAAGAGCGGTGAAGAGTAGCGAGGCCTACTGCCAGTGTGAAGCCTAGTGAGGGCCCCGAGCAGGCCGAAGGCAAGTGGAGTAAGCGAGCTACATAGGGGGCAGAGGAGCTTAACCAGCTCACCCCACAAGCATTTACCGGACACCGGGTCCGTGTCTGCAAGGATCTCTAGGACCAGCAGAAACAACTGGGATCCCTGGCGAACTACATGTCCCAGGAATACCAAAAACTGACCGTAATACCAGGGTCAGGAGTCACTGAGGCCCAAGAAACCAGGGAGTGTGAACTCCAACAGAAGGCCCTATCACCAGGTCAGCAGGTGCAAGACAGAGACCAAGTTAGGCCTAGCTTCAGGCAGGTCATAAACTTACTAGGAAAAGGCAAGAAACAGGAGGCCCCACACCCGCTCACTGGGGAGAGTCCTGAAATGCACCCTTCACCCTACAGTACCCCGGATCGTGCCTGAAAACACCACAAGTAAAGGTACTGAAGTGAACTGTCGTGTGTGTGCCTATTCTTCCTTTGACCCGGCTGGGTCCCCTCTGTCCTGCATCCCTTCCCCTACGCTGCCCTGAGGCCCCGCTTCACCTGTGGGGAGCAGAACCAACTAAGCTGCCCGACCACCGGCCTCAGAGGACTGTAGCAGCGCTGGTGAGTCTCACCAGACACCACAGGTGGCGTCACGGACTTTCCCCTTTTCCCATACACCTTTCCCCCAATTCCTTGCTTTTTTTAAGAGTGACCCCAGGGTACGGCCCCGGGAGCCGGCCACCACAGCATCCCCCAAAACTAACAGCAAGGCCCGGGCGCCGAGTCCCCATCCCTTGGGGGCGCCACAAATGTTCATCACAATTTTCAGATTTATATTTTTAAAATAATTAGAAAACCATGTGTCATTTCCTTTACACTTCATAAATACTTGCTATTTTATGTTGGTATATCACATATAATCCCAATCAAATACATTTAAGTTTGTGGTTGAAATATGAAAAAATGTGGAAAGGTTTGACTAGCCCAGGGGATGGGGATGAGTCGGTACCCGGGCCTTTGCCTCGCCTTGGTGATGTCGCGGTGGTCGGCTCCCGGGCCCGTACCCCGGGGTCACTCTTTAAAAGGGTGGATATTTGTTTATTTTATAAAAGTTTGTGACGCCACCTGTGGTTTCTGGTGAGAATCACCAGTGCTGCGGCAGCCCACTGACGCCGGTGATAAGGCAGCTCGATGGTATAGCTCCCCACAGGTGGAGCTTGGCCTCAGGGCAGCGTACGGAGAGGGGGATGCAGGACAGGCGAGACCCAGCCGGGTCAGAGCAAGAATGGGGACGGACGCGATAGTCACTTCAGTACCTTTTACTGATGGAAAATCAGGCACATCCAGGAGCACTGTAGGGTGAAGGGTGCATATCAGGATCCTCCCCAATGAGCAGGTGTAGGGCCTCCTGTTTCTTGCCTCTGAGTAGTAAGTTTTTGACCTGCCTGGAGCTAGGCCTAACTTGGTCTCTGCCCTGCGCTGGCTGACCTTGTGGTTGGACCTTTTCTCGGGGTACACACTCTTCAGCTTGCGGGGCCTATGAGTCTCCTGGCTCTGTTACGTATCAGCACTTTAGCGATCCTGGGACTTGTAGGTCTCCAGGGATTCCAGTTATACCTTACTGGGTCGTAGAGATCCCGGTAAGCTTCGGACCCGGTGTCCGGTAAATTATTCGGAGTGAGCTAGGTAAGCTCCTCTGCCCCCTATGTACTAACTCTCCACTAGAGATGAGCGTTGTTCTACTCGAACTGTTCGCCAATCTCAAATTCGAGCTGTTTTGGGCGGTGTTCGAGCCGTTCGGCGAACACGAACAATTTGAGAAAAATTCGGCTGTTCGAGGTTATGTTCGATAACTGTTCGTGCACCAAAATCATAACTGGATTTTTTCTCAGTAATGATGAAAATTAATGTTAATACGCAGTTTGAGTGCACAGCGGGGTGGGGGGAGGGGCAGGGGATGGATCTCTGCAGGAACAATGAAGATCTTCATTTTTTTTTTCTCTTTCCCGCATTTACAGTGGGGAGGTGCAATCTGTCAGCCTATCAGCAGCGCACACATGGAGCGAAGTGCTTTTTTTCACACAAGCAAGGGCATGTGTCATTGGCAGTGTATGTCACATGTCCTTGCCCTATAAGACCAAGCCATTTTCCCCGTCGCCACCATTTTCTCACTGCTGCAGCTGCGTGTTAGACGGCACCGCTGTTACTGTGTGCGCTATACCTTGTTAATTTCAAGCCAATTTTCGCACAAATCTACAGATAGCTTGGGAGTAGGGAATAGTTGTGATTGCAGTCCTTTTAAGCACTAGGTTACAGCATTTCCTACGACTTTTATCAGGCAGGTCTGTGCTCATAAATAGATAGATTGTGGGAGTAAAGACTAATTGTATATAGTTACATAGTTAGTAAAGCCGAATAAAGACTTGCGTCCATCAAGTTCGACCTGTTAGTTCAATAATTGGAGTCCTTTTTAGGACTAGGTTACATCAGTTCCTATCAGTTTTTGCCAGGCAGGTCTGTGCCAGTGCTGTGCAAGTTTTTTTCACAGCATTTGGCTGAATCTAGCAAAGCTAATCCTTTTTGGCCTATTGCAGAGTGTGTTAGTCAGTGGAGTAGCCTATCTGTGTTGCAAGATATACCACCTGTGTATAGAATACCAATTTTTTTACTGCACCTAGTGAAGTAAAATCTTTTGGGCATAGCATCATTCTATTAGTCCATCTATACTGACCTCCATCAGGTTGCAAATTGAATATAATTTTTTTCTGCATCTAGCTCTGAAAAAATATTGGGCTTCTAGCTGTGTGTGGGACTTGTTGTATTAGTCCATCTATACTGACCTCCAACAGGTTGCAAACTGAATATATTTTTTTCTGCATCTACCTCTGAAAAAATATTGGGCTTCTAGCTGTGTGTGGGACTTGTTCTATTAATCCATCTATACAGACCTCCATCAGGTTGCAAACTGAATATATTTTTTTCTGCATCTACCTCTGAAAAAATATTGGGCTTCTAGCTGTGTGTGGGACTTGTTGTATTAGTCCATCTATACTGACCTCCATCAGGTTGCAAACTGAATATATTTTTTTCTGCATCTACCTCTGAAAAAATATTGGGCTTCTAGCTGTGTGTGGGACTTGTTCTATTAATCCATCTATACAGACCTCCATCAGGTTGCAAACTGAATATATTTTTTTCTGCATCTACCTCTGAAAAAATATTGGGCTTCTGTAGCGCCGGCGTCCCTGCCCTCTGCTAGGCAGGGACGCTGTTCCCCTCACCTCTCTGCTCCGTGCCCGGCGTCCTCCTCCCGCTCTGCTGGCAGCGCGCGCTCCTTCCCGGCCACTGTGCTTAGGGCGCGCGCGCGCGCTCTCCCTCCCTCTTAAAGGGGCCGCGCGCGCCGTCCTAAGGAGTCCCCGGCCAATGGCCGGAGGACTTCACCATATATAAGGCACCTCCTCCAAAATGGAGGTGCCCGAGCAATGTTGTTGCACTGTTCACTACTCTGCTTCAGCCCTCAGGTCCCGTTGCCAGTTACCTGCCAGATTCCTGCCTGATTATCTGCTACCTGCCTGCTAGTCTGAGGTCCGACGGTCTGCCTTACTACTCCTGTCAGTCTGTCTAAGGACCAGCCTGCCCGCTCACCTGGGAGCGCACATCAGCTACCTGCCTGCTTGCCTGAGGTCCGACGGTCTGCCTTCCAACTCCTGTCAGTCTGTCTATGGACCAGCTTGCCCGCTCACCTGGGAGCACACATCTGCTGTCTGCTAGCCTACCTGGAGGCTCCGCCGTCACGTGCTGTGACCACCTGCCTGTCCAGTGACTTCTGCCCGCTCACCTGGGAGCGCTCATCTGCCGCCTGTCTGTTGGTCTTCCTGGAGGCTCCGCCGTCACATGCTGTGACCACCCGTTCATCCAGAGACTCTCGCCTGCTCACCTGGGAGCTCACGTCTATCATCAGCCGCCACAGGTCGTACCAACCCCTTACCTAGAGACTGCCCCGGTCACTTGCCGTGACCATCTGCCCGTTCTTTCAGAGACTGCCCCGGTCACTTGCCGTGACCATCTGCCCGTTCATTCAGAGACTGCCCCGGTCACTTGCCGTGACCATCAGCCCGTTCATCCAGAGACTGCCCCGGTCACTTGCCGTGACCTCCAGCCCGTTCACTCAGAGACTGTCCCGGTCACCTGCTGTGACTTCCTGCCCGTCTTCCCTGGTCGCCACCCGCTCCCTTACACGGACCGCCCCCTTGTATAGTAGCTCAGAGGTTCCGCCTCCCAGACCCGTTACAGTTTGCTCGGGCCATGGAACCCGGTGGCACCCAAGCTCCCTCGCTCTCGGACCTGTGTCATGAACTGTCCCGTCAAAGGTCCCAACAGGAGTCCATCCTGGGTCACCTGCGGAATGTCAATACTCGCCTGGACACTCTGACTGCTCCACCAGCAACCTCCGCCAGTGCCATGTCTCGCAATCCGGCAGCTCCGCTGCCCACTAATACCATGCTATCTTACCCCGGACCCCGGCTTTCTGCACCTCCTCGCTTCGGAGGCGACTCCGCCCAGGCTCGGGGCTTCATAAATCAGTGCACCCTGCACTTTGAACTATTGTCTCACCAGTTTAACTCCGACCGGGCCAAAATTGCATTCATCATGTCCCATCTCACCGGGGAGGCCCTGGCCTGGCTAAATCCTCTATGGGAGAGAGGAGACCCCCTGGTATCCAACTTGCCTGCTTTTCTCACGGCTTTCCGGAAAGTCTTCGACGAACCCAGACGGAAGACCTCATCCGCATCATCACTGCTACGCCTCCGTCAGGGAAGTCTCACCGTGGGCCAATATGCCATACGGTTCCGTACCCTTGCCTCGGAGCTGGCCTGGGATAACGACGCTCTGGTATCCGTCTTCTGGGAGGGTCTGTCCGGCCGTATTAAAGATGAACTTGCCGGTCGGGACATTCCTACCACTCTCGATGACCTAATAACTCTTGCCACCCGGATTGACCTACGGTTCCAGGAGCGTGCCAAAGAGGTCACCCGTGAGAGGGGGTTACCACGTCTAGCTCCTACTTTTCTGAAACCCGTCACTCCCTCCGTCTCTACCCAGGTACACTCTCCTGAGCCTATGCAGGTCGACCAGACCAAGATGCTCAAAACCCGTCAGGACTTACGCCGTGCCGAGGGGAGCTGCTTCTACTGTGGCAGTAAGGAGCACCGGATCCGTGCCTGCCCGGAGAGGTCGGGAAACGCCTGTGTCTAGGTTCGCTCAGAGAGGTCGACCTAGACAAGAATAAATCCTCTCCATCTCTGCTGTTGTCAGTCTCAATCGTCTGCGGGGAGAACCGTTATTTCGAACTAGCCCAACTTGACTCTGGAGCAGCCGGGAATCTTATTTCACAGTCCCTGGTAGAGAAATACCGCATCCCCACCAAACCTCTGGCTGTACCCTTGTCTGTTGCTGCCGTGGATGGGGGTCTCTTACCACGCCCCATTCAACTCATCACCGAATCCATTACTCTGCAGGTGGGAATGCTGCATTCTGAGAGTATCTCCTTTCATGTTCTGCCTGGACTCTCTCACGCCCTCTTGCTAGGCCTACCTTGGCTCCAGAGACATGCACCCGTGCTTGACTGGCAGACCGGAGAAGTCCTTCGCTGGGGACAGGACTGCCATAAGACCTGTCTGGTTCCCGTCCATCCCGTCCGTCCTTCTCCTACCCCAGCTAATCTACCTGGACTTCCGATTCCTTATTGGTCTTATGCTGATGTCTTTAATAAAAAGGAGGCAGAGACACTACCCCCTCATAGACCATACGACTGCCCTATCGACCTGTTACCTGGTACTACTCCTCCACGTGGGCGTATTTATCCATTATCCGCTGCTGAGACCCGGTCGATGTCCGAATATATTGAGGAGAATCTGGCCAGGGGATTCATCCGGAAATCTACCTCCCCGGCGGGAGCAGGCTTCTTTTTCGTCAAAAAGAAGGACGGCTCTCTCCGTCCCTGTATAGACTATAGAGGTCTTAACCAGATCACGGTGAAGAATAAGTACCCCCTTCCGCTCATTCCGGAGTTATTTGATCGTCTGAGGGGGGCTAGAATCTTCACCAAACTGGACCTCCGTGGGGCGTACAACCTGGTTCGTATCCATCAGGGGGATGAATGGAAGACGGCATTCAACACCCGGGACGGCCACTATGAATATCTGGTAATGCCCTTTGGTCTCTGTAACGCTCCTGCCGTCTTTCAAGAGTTGGTCAATGACATCTTCCGGGACCTTCTCTACTCCTGCGTAGTGGTGTACCTGGACGACATCTTGGTCTTCTCTCCGGATCTCCAGACTCACCGGAGGGACGTTCGTCAGGTCCTGCTCAGGCTCAGGCAGAATCACCTCTTCGCTAAATACGAGAAGTGCCTCTTTGAGCAGACCTCGCTTCCGTTTTTGGGCTACATTATTTCTCAGACCGGCCTACGAATGGATCCAGAGAAACTGTCTGCCATCGAGAAATGGCCTCGACCGGAGGGGTTGAAGGCCATTCAGCGATTCCTGGGCTTCGCCAACTACTACCGCCTCTTCATACCACACTTCTCTTCCCGGACTGCCCCAATTTCCGCGCTCACCCGTAAAGGTACTAATCCCAAAGAGTGGCCTCCCGAAGCAGAGGAGGCCTTTCTTTCCCTAAAACAGGCCTTCTCTTCCGCCCCGGTGCTGCATCGCCCAGATGGCAACAAGAAGTTCTTCCTGGAAGTTGACGCCTCCTCCTCTGGAGCCGGAGCGGTACTTACTCAAAAATCATCTTCCGGGAGAATGGTAACTTGTGGCTTCTTCTCTAAACTCTTCTCCTCCTCAGAGCGCAATTATTCCATAGGAGACCGAGAGTTATTGGCCATCAAACTGGCATTGGAGGAGTGGCGTTACCTGCTCGAGGGGGCTCTTCACCCGGTAATAATTTACACTGACCACAAGAACTTGGCTTACCTCCAGCATGCCCAGAGACTTAACCCGCGCCAAGCCCGGTGGTCCTTGTTTTTTGCTCGCTTTGATTTTGTTCTTCATTTTCGCCCGGCTGACAAAAGCGTCAAAGCAGACGCCTTGTCCCGATCCTTTCTGGTGTCTGATCTCGAGGAAGAACCTAAACATATCATCGATCCCGCCAGAGTAATGCAGGTGGCTCCCGTGAGTCTAAATCGTCTTCCTCCCGGTAAGACGTTTGTTTCAGTACCTGATCGGGAGAAGATCCTACACTGGGGCCATTCGTTTAAACTAGCTGGCCACGCCGGTCAGAAAAAGACCCTCCAGCTTATTGCCCGGCACTACTGGTGGCCTACCCTGCACAAGGACGTAATAGACTTTGTTTCTACCTGTGTGTCCTGCGCCCGCAACAAAGTCCCGAGACACCTGCCAGCCGGTCGCCTCCTTCCGCTTCCTGTGCCTGCTGCCCCCTGGCAGCATATTGCTATGGACTTCATAACTGATCTCCCCGTCTCTGCCGGTTGTACGGTCATTTGGGTGGTCGCTGACCGCTTTTCCAAGATGGCTCACTTTATTCCCCTGCCAGGCCTCCCGTCTGCACCCGAGCTGGCTAAAGACTTTATCCGCCACATCTTCCGTCTTCATGGCCTGCCCCTCCACATCGTGTCGGATCGTGGGGTACAGTTCACCTCACGTTTCTGGAGAGCCACTTGTAAACTGCTAGACGTCACCCTGGACTTCTCTTCCGCTTACCACCCACAGTCCAATGGTCAAGTGGAGCGGATCAATCAGAACCTGACCAGTTACCTCCGGCACTTCGTTAATGCCCATCATTCAGACTGGGTGGATCTCCTACCATGGGCCGAGTTCTCTTATAATAATCACCAGAGCGAATCCTCCTCCAAATCCCCCTTTTTTGTAGTCTTCGGTCAGCATCCTCGGATTCCTTTTCCTGTTTCCACCTCTGTGGACAACCCGGCTGCGGAATCTCTCGTTAGCAAATTTTCCTCCATTTGGGAGAGTACCCGATCCGCACTCCTTCAGTCGTCCGAACGGATGAAAAGACACGCTGACAAAAAACGCCTGGATCCTCCACAATTTCGTCCTGGAGATAAAGTCTGGCTCTCATCTAAATATGTCCGACTCAAGATACCTTCTTACAAGTTAGGGCCTCGGTTCATCGGTCCTCTGGAGGTCATCAGTCAGATCAACCCGGTGGCCTATAAATTGAAACTCCCGGCCAACTTACGGATCCCTAACTCCTTCCATGTATCTCTCCTCAAACCTGTGGTTCTTAACTCTTTTTCCAAGTCTACAGGTACGCCTCCTGCTCCGGTTTCTGCTGAGGACGAGTTTGAGGTAGAGAACATTCTTGCCACCAAAAGGGTAAGAGGAAAGACCTGCCGTCACGTGCTGTGACCACCCGCCTGTCCAGAGACTTCTGCCCGCTCACCTGGGAGCGCTCATCTGCCGCCTGTCTGTTGGTCTTCCTGGAGGCTCCGCCGTCACATGCTGTGATCACCCGTTCATCCAGAGACTCTCGCCTGCTCACCTGGGAGCTCACGTCTATCATCAGCCGCCACAGGTCGTACCAACCCCTTACCTAGAGACTGCCCCGGTCACTTGCCGTGACCATCTGCCCGTTCTTTCAGAGACTGCCCCGGTCACTTGCCGTGACCATCTGCCCGTTCATTCAGAGACTGCTCCGGTCACTTGCCGTGACCATCAGCCCGTTCATCCAGAGACTGCCCCGGTCACTTGCCGTGACCTCCAGCCCGTTCACTCAGAGACTGTCCCGGTCACCTGCTGTGACTTCCTGCCCATCTTCCCTGGTCGCCACCCGCTCCCTTACAAGGACCGCCCCCTTGTATAGTAGCTCAGAGGTTCCGCCTCCCAGACCCGTTACAGCTTCTAGCTGTGTGTGGGACTTGTTGTATTAGTCCATCTATACTGACCTCCATCAGGTTGCAAACTGAATATATTTTTTTCTGCATCTACCTCTGAAAAAATATTGGGCTTCTAGCTGTGTGTGGGACTTGTTCTATTAATCCATCTATACAGACCTCCATCAGGTTGCAAACTGAATATATTTTTTTCTGCATCTACCTCTGAAAAAATATTGGGCTTCTAGCTGTGTGTGGGACTTGTTGTATTAGTCCATCTATACTGACCTCCATCAGGTTGCAAATTAAAAATAATTTTTATCTGCATCTACAGTACCTCTGAAAAAATATTTGGCCTTCTAGCAGTGTGTGGGACTTTCTCTATTAGTCCATCTATACTGACCTCCATCAGGTTGCAAATTAAAAATAATTTTTATCTGCATCTAGCTCTGAAAAAATATTTGGCCTTCTAGCAGTGTGTGGGACTTTCTCTATTAGTCCATCTATACTGACCTCCATCAGGTTGCAAATTAAAAATAATTTTTATCTGCATCTACAGTACCTCTGAAAAAATATTTGGGCTTCTAGCTGTGTGTGGGACTTGTTCTATTAGTCCATCTATACTGACCTCCATCAGGTTGCAAATTGAATATAATTTTTATCTGCATCTAGCTCTGAAAAAATATTTGGCCTTCTAGCAGTGTGTGGGACTTTCTCTATTAGTCCATCTATACTGACCTCCATCAGGTTGCAAATTGAATATAATTTTTATCTGCATCTAGCTCTGAAAAAATATTTGGCCTTCTAGCAGTGTGTGGGACTTTCTCTATCAGTCCATCTATACTGACCTCAATCAGGTTGCAAATTAAAAATAATTTTTATCTGCATCTACCTCTGAAAAAATATTTGGGCTTCTAGCTGTGTGTGGGACTTGTTCTATTACTCCATCTATACTGACCTCCATCAGGTTGCAAACTGAATATATTTTTTTCTGCATCTACCTCTGAAAAAATATTGGGCTTCTAGCTGTGTGTGGGACTTGTTGTATTAGTCCATCTATACTGACCTCCATCAGGTTGCAAATTAAAAATAATTTTCATCTGCATCTACAGTACCTCTGAAAAAATATTTGGGCTTCTAGCTGTGTGTGGGACTTGTTCTATTAGTCCATCTATACTGACCTCCATCAGGTTGCAAATTGAATATAATTTTTATCTGCATCTAGCTCTGAAAAAATATTTGGCCTTCTAGCAGTGTGTGGGACTTTCTCTATTAGTTCATCTATACTGACCTCCATCAGGTTGCAAATTAAAAATAATTTTTATCTGCATCTACCTCTGAAAAAATATTTGGGCTTCTAGCTGTGTGTGGGACTTGTTCTATTAATCCATCTATACAGACCTCCATCAGGTTGCAAACTGAATATAATTTTTTTCTGCATCTAGCTCTGAAAAAATATTTGGCCTTCTAGCAGTGTGTGGGACTTGTTCTATTAGTCCACCTATACTGACCTACATCAGGTTGCACATTCAAAATAATTTTTTGTCTGCATCTAGCTCTGAAAAAATATTTGGCCTTCTAGCAGTGTGTGGGACTTTCTCTATTAGTCCATCTATACTGACCTCCATCAGGTTGCAAACTGAATATATTTTTTTTCTGCATCTACCTCTGAAAAAATATTGGGTTTGTAGCTGTGTGTGGGACTTGTTCTATTAATCCATCTATACAGACCTCCATCAGGTTGCAAACTGAATAAAAAAATTTTCTGCATCTACCTCTGAAAAAATATTTGGGCTTCTAGCTGTGTGTGGGACTTGTTCTATTAGTCCATCTATACTGACCTCCATCAGGTTGCAAATTGAATATAATTTTTATCTGCATCTAGCTCTGAAAAAATATTTGGCCTTCTAGCAGTGTGTGGGACTTTCTCTATTAGTCCATCTATACTGACCTCCATCAGGTTGCAAATTAAAAATAATTTTTATCTGCATCTACCTCTGAAAAAATATTTGGGCTTCTAGCTGTGTGTGGGACTTGTTCTATTAATCCATCTATACAGACCTCCATCAGGTTGCAAACTGAATATAATTTTTTTCTGCATCTAGCTCTGAAAAAATATTTGGCCTTCTAGCAGTGTGTGGGACTTGTTCTATTAGTCCACCTATACTGACCTACATCAGGTTGCACATTCAAAATAATTTTTTGTCTGCATCTAGCTCTGAAAAAATATTTGGCCTTCTAGCAGTGTGTGGGACTTTCTCTATTAGTCCATCTATACTGACCTCCATCAGGTTGCAAACTGAATATATTTTTTTTCTGCATCTACCTCTGAAAAAATATTGGGCTTGTAGCTGTGTGTGGGACTTGTTCTATTAATCCATCTATACAGACCTCCATCAGGTTGCAAACTGAATAAAAAAATTTTCTGCATCTACCTCTGAAAAAATATTTGGGCTTCTAGCTGTGTGTGGGACTTGTTCTATTAGTCCATCTATACTGACCTCCATCAGGTTGCAAATTGAATATAATTTTTTTCTGCATCTAACCCAGCCAATAGTTTTGGCCTAATACCACAGTTTGGCCACTCAGCTCTGCTCGGTTCCCATCCATTGTTTTTTTGTGCAAACAACTCCAGAGTTGTGAATTAGTTAACCACCAAAATGAGTGGAAAAAGGCCTGCTGCTGGTGGAAAGGGGAATAGGCATGTTGGGAAGGGGAAAAAAGGTTTTGTCCGTGGGGTAGGTGTTAAAGCAACAGTAACATCTGCAGAAGAAAGACCATCTTCCAGCCAAACTAAAATGTCTACTTCTTTTAGCGGACAATGTGATAAGATCCCTTTCTTACGGCCACGCCAATCGCTACAAATTCCAGATGAGGCACAAAAACAGCAGGTGCTTCAACGGATATCAAGTGCTCCTTTAAGTGGGCTCTCCTCCACATCAACTTCAACATCACAAATACTCCAGTCCTCAAAGGTGTCACCCCAATCGCACTTGCTTCCTCACAGCTCCCAAATCTCCAGCTGCCCGTCTGAGTATGAGGTAGAACAGATGGTTGAGTCTGCAGAGCTGTTTACTCATACTATAGCCTGGGAATCAGAGATCGACTCCAGCGCTTCTGTGAATCCAGACGAGGAAATGATCTGCACTGATGCCCAGAATCTTTATGAGTCGGATCCAGGACCAGACGCAGAAGGTTCTGACCATAATGTAGACCCTCATTCCCAAACTGTAACTCCTGTTGGTGGAGACAATGAGGAAGACGATGATGAGACTCAAATACCTGATTGGAGCGCCAACTTTAGTTTTTTGTCAGGGCAGGAACAGGTTGGCTCTGAGGACGACGGGTGTGATAACGCACAGGGTGATGATGATTAGGTTGGAGATCCCACTTACTGTCAACCCACAGTCAGCCAAGAGATGAGGTCAGCAGAGGAGGTGGAGGAAGATGCTAGTGACGACGAGGTCAGGTTGCGCCTTCCTGGACAGAGACGTAGTACTGGAAGCACGTCAACAACTGCATCCTCAAACACAACTCTGCCTCTCACCACAAGTCGTGGTGGCTCTTCAGGTCGCATGGGTGCTAAGCCTTGCATAGCCTGGGCATTTTTTCAGATCGATAAAGATGACCCAACTCGTGTTATCTGTAACATTTGTCAGCAAAAGCTAAGTAGAGGCCAAAAAATACATAGTTTGAGTACTTCATGCATGAACCGGCACATGGACATGAAGCATAAGTTGCAGTGGGAAGCTCAGTGTGCTACAATGCGGCCTAGCCGGCCGGGCCAACCACCGTCTGCCATATCTTGTGCATCCGCGGCCTCTTCATCCTCTGTGACTGGGGGGACAGCAGTCACACCTGTTTTGGGGCGCAGACCTGCCACTTCTTTACCCGCAACAGCCAGCGTGATTGGCAGGTCATCATTTTCTTTGGAGGTGGTAACACCAGCTGGTGTTGAGCGCTGTCCGACATCGATAGCACCACCTTTGGATCAAGGCAACCTAACATGTCCGCCTGCATCTTCCTCACAGACCGGCAGTTTGCCGGGGACACCCTTATCAACCCCGTCTAAGCACAATAGCCAGCCCTCGGTCCCTCAGATGTGGACAAGTAAAAGACCATTTCCTCCTAGCCATGAGAAAGCTAAGAGGTTGAATTTCACCATCTGCAAGCTCTTGGCTACAGAAATGCTGCCTTTCCGCCTGGTGGACACAGAGGATTTTCGAGACCTTATGTCCGTCGCAGTGCCCCAGTACCAGATGCCCAGTCGGCACTACTTCTCAAAGAAAGGTGTGCCTGCGCTACACCAGCATGTCGCACACAACATCACCGCTTCTTTGAGAAACTCTGTGTGTGACAGGGTGCATTTCACCACAGACACTTGGACGAGTAGGCATGGACAGGGGCGTTACATGTCGCTGACTGGGCACTGGGTAACTATGGTGACAGCAGGACAAGGGGCTGCTGTCCAAGTCTTGCCGTCCCCACGAGTTGTGCGTCAATCCTCTTTATGTCAAAGTTCCTCCACTGCTTCTGCCTCCTCAACCTCCTCTCGGTCTTCCACCTGCACCCAAAAACTGTCTGGTCATGCCACAAGCTTTCTAACTGCGCAGAAGGGATCCTGCACACCTCCTTACTACTGGCAGTAGGGCTCAACGTCATCAGGCGGTTTTTACATTGAAATGTCTGGGAAATGTGAGTCACACAGCTGAGGAGTTGTGGTCAGCTCTGGAGAACCAATTTCATGAATGGTTGTCTCCACTGGACCTGAAACCAGGGAAGGCCGTGTGCGACAATGCTGCAAACCTGGGTGCGGCCCTTCGCCGGGGCAATGTCACACACGTGCCTTGTACGGCTCACGTGTTGAACCTGGTTGTCCAGCAATTTTTAGCCCACTATCCCAGACTAGATGGCCTTCTGCAGAGGGCACGGTCGCTGTGTGCTCACTTCCGCCGTTCTCATCCCGCAGCTCAGCGACTTACATCTCTACAGAAGTCGTTGGGCCTGCCACTTCACCGGCTAAAATGCGATGTGCCTACCCGGTGGAATTCAACTCTGCACATGTTGCAGCGACTGTGGCAGCACCGACAAGCCCTGGTGCAATACGTTCTGACGTATAGCCTGGGCCAACGAGATCCAGAGGTGGGGCAAATCACGCTGGAGGAGTGGTCTCAGATCAGGGACCTATGCACCCTTCTGCACAGTTTTGAAATGGCGACGAAGATGTTTAGTGCTGACGATGCCATTATCAGCATGACTATTCCGGTGATTTACATGCTGGAGCACAGGTTAAACAGAATTCGGAGTCAGGTGGTGGCACAAGAGGAGGTGGAGGAAGTAGAGGAGGAGGAGTTGTATGCGGAAGGGCTAACATCTGCAAGGTCCAGACGGTCGGCAGCACCAAGACGGCAGGCATGTGAGGGTGGGGGAGATGGTTTTACCAGGGCGCATGGTAGCAGCCAAACTAGTGAGGAAGGTGCAGGAGCCCAGGAAGAAGTGGAGGACGAACTGATGGAAGACTCATCAGATGAGGGAGACCTTGATCACATTTCTGTTGTGCGAGGTTGGGGGGAGAGGACAGAGGAAGGAAGCATGATTGTTACCTCGCCACCAACACAACAGGGACTTGGTGCTCCTGGATGCGCAACACACATGAGTGCCTTCTTGCTGCACTACCTGCAACATGACCCTCGAATTGTGAGAATTAGAAATAATCCTGACTACTGGGTTGCCACACTGTTAGATCCCCGGTACAAAAGTAAATTTGCAGAAATTATTCCTGCCAAAGAAAGGGATGCACGCATGCAGGAGTATCAGCAGAGACTGTTGCAGAATCTTACATGTGCTTTTCCACAAAATACCAGTGGTGCACGTTGTGAATCTCACAGTTCCAACTTGCCAACCGTGGGACCGTCAAGTGTTCAGCACTCAAACCGTAACAGAACCACAGTATCTGCTGGTAACATCAATTTTGCGGAATCATTTCACCACTTTTTTAGCCCATCCTTTGCAAGGCCACAGGAGACAAGAAGTCTGACACATAGTCAACGCCTAGAGACGATGGTACAGGAGTATCTCCAAGTAAACATTGAAGCCATGACTGTGTCACTGGACCCTTGCTCTTTTTGGGCTTCCAATCTGGATAAATGGCCGGAGCTAGCCACTTACGCCTTGGAGATCTTGTCATGCCCCGCAGCCAGCGTTCTGTCTGAACGTGTGTTCAGCGCTGCTGGTGGTGTGCTGACAGATAAGCGCACGCGGCTCTCCACTGATAATGTAGACAGACTCACGTTCATAAAGATGAACAAATCATGGATCCGAAACGACTTTTCTACCCCTGTGTCATCCTGGGGAGAGTAAAAGCTTGATGATTGGTTAAAATCACCCTACCAACCGTTTTAAGCTTTCAAATTACTAATCATGTTTATCTGTATCTTGGCTGGAAAATAATTTGGGCTTTGTAGCAGTGTGCAGCACTGATTCTATTAGGCCATCTATAATAAGCTCCACCAGATTTAAAATTACTAATCATGTTTATCTGTATCTTGACTGGAAAATAATTTGGGCTTTGTAGCAGTGTGCAGCACTGATCCTATTAGGCCATCTATAGTAAAGCTTCACCAGATTTAAAATTAATAATAATTTTTAGCTGCATCTAGCCCGGAAAATAATTTTGGGGCTCCGAGATGCGCAAGACACATAAGTGCCTTCTTGCTGCACTACCTGCAGCATGACCCTCATATTGTCAGAATTCGAAGTAATCACGACTACTGGGTTGCCACACTCTTAGATCCCCCAAACTTTTCGATCAACCTTTTCATTTTAATAAAGATCAAAAAAATGGTCATTTTTGAAATTATAAGCATTAGCAGGTTGTTAGAAACTGAAATCAAACAGTTTTCAACTCAAAACTTTATTCTAGGTGATGTTACATTTTCACATAGGACCCCTTGTTCGAAAGGAGCTTCTGAACTCTCTCGTCCATTGAATTTGTCAGGTTTTGGATGGTTTCTGCTTCAATTGTTTTGCATGAGGACAGAATACCCTCCCAGAGCTGTTGCTTAGATGTGAACTGCCTCCCGCCATCATAGACACTCCTTTTAATGATGCTCCAAAGGTTCTGAATGGGGTAGAGGTCAGGGGAGCATGGGGGTCACACCATAAGTTTGTCCCCTTTTATGCCCATATCAGCCAGAGATGCAGATGTTTTATGTGCAGCATGAGATGGTGCATTATCATGCAAAAAAATGATCTTGCTGTGAAATACACGGTTCTTCTTCTTGAACCATGGCAGGAAGTGCTGTTTGAGAAAATCCACATACATTATGGAGTTCATCTTTAGCGCCTTCAGGGATCCTAAAGGGGCCGACAATCTCTCTCCCCATGATTTCAGCCCAAAACATTACTCCACCTCCTCCTTGTTGGCGCTGTAGCCGTGTTTGCGTGGGGTGTCCATCAACCAGCCATCCTCCACTCCATCCATCTGGACCATCGAGCGCTGCACGGCACTCATCCGTGAACAAAACAGTTTTGAAATCAGTCTTCATGTAATGTTTGGCCCACTGGAGCCGTTTCTGCTTGTGTGAAGTGGATAGAGGAGGTCGACAGGATGGCGTATGCACAGCTGCAAACCTCTGAAGGACCCTGCATCTTGTTGTTCGGGGGACGTTGGAGGCACCAGCAGCTTCAAAAACTTGTCTGCTGCTATGACAAGGCTTTTTTGCCGCTGCTCTTTCAACCTGACGTAATTGCCTGTAGGAAAGAGTCCTCAATTTGCCCTTATCAGCACGCACACGTGTGTACTGTGAATCAGCTACATACTTCTTGATTGCCAAGACACTTCATCCTGATCATCGCACAATGTTGATTGTAGTCATGCCTTGACCTAAACACTCCACAATTTGTTGCTTCTCAGCAGCCGACACATCCTTTTTCTTTCCCATTTTGGCAGAAAATGTAGGCTGCTTAATAATGTGAGACAGCCTTCTTAAGTAGTCTTGCCTTTCATTGGACACACCTGCCAAACTAATTAGCACAGGTGTCTGCAATTGCTTACAGTGATATAAAGAGCCCTGGCACACATCACCATCAATGAGTTTAACTGACAAACAAACA
This sequence comes from Phyllobates terribilis, assembly GCF_046119375.1. Taxonomy (NCBI): domain Eukaryota; kingdom Metazoa; phylum Chordata; class Amphibia; order Anura; family Dendrobatidae; genus Phyllobates; species Phyllobates terribilis. Next base: position 2,018,970 of record NW_027362957.1, read on the forward strand.
AATTCTTCCCTTATCACTCCTAAACACTTTTTGCATAATAATTTGGAACACAGTGTACATGTGCTTTTCCACAAAACACCAGTGGTTCACGTAGTGAATCTTACAGTTCTAACTTGCCAACCGTGGTCTGTATGGAGTTGTTCAATAAAGGGCCCAAAATTAAGATAACATAGATGGGAGAGGTCTCTATGAATAGGAATTCCTAAGTATTTGATACCCTGTGAGGGCCAGGCAAAGGGAAAGTTGGACTGGATGGAATCCTATATGGATTTGGGGAGGGAGACATCGAGGGCCTCAGACCTCGCTGCATTGATTTTAAAATTTGACCATGTAACAAAGTGATCTATTTCAGCCATAACAGCAGGGATGGATATATGTGATTGAGTGATATATACTAGGACATCATCAGCAAATAGAGAGCACTTGTACTCGGTGCCTCCCACCTCAATCCACCTAATATTGGGATTATGGCGAATTGATGAGAGCAGGTGCTCTGTCACTAGGATGTATAAGAGAGGGGACAGAGAACATCCCTGCCTTGTCCCATTGGTGATTGTGAAAGGTGATGAAAATGTTCTGACGCGCCCTCTGGGCCTTGGGGCACCCGGAGCCGGATCCTTTTTGGTGGATGCTGGTGGTTGTAGTCTCCGTGGAGGCGACCCGGTTCCGTGGCTCAGGGCGGTCAAACCAGTGGCGGAACTATTTATGTGGTTTTGATGTTTAAATGTCCGACTACGCCACCCGTGGATTGCGGTCAGAGTGAACCGCCGCTCCAGGGCAGACCGCTGAGGCTGGTGTTGTGGGTGCAGCAGAGCGTAGCATAACTCCCCACGGGAGGAGTATAGCCTCAGGGCAGTGTATGCGGAGGATGGGGGTGATGGTGCAGGGCAGCAGCAGTAACGACACGGAGTCAGTGATGCAGTCCAGGGCCTTTACTCACAGTTCTTATTATCCAGACCACGTCTGCAGGTAACGGCTGCCCACGTCGTACTGTGCTCACCAGGTGAGGGGCTCAGACAACTCCCAGATAACTTTGGAGCGCTTCACAGGACCCCCTTTGTGTGTCCTTTGTCTGGCCTTTCTTACCAACCCTTCTGTCCGGCTGCCTCGGGCCTCCTCTTGGTAAACTTGGCGCCAGTTTCCCTGACCCTATGTGGTGCCTTCCTAGCGGGTGTAGCGAGGGGCTGCGTCACATAAAATATCACAGCCTCCTGTTTCTAGCTGAGGGTCGTTTCCTGCCTCCACTAGTTCGGGGACCGGTCTCCCCCTTTGGCCTGACCCCTCCACGCAGGTGGATTCGGGCGTGCGGTGGCGACTCGCCCGTCCGCACCCCTGGGATCCCTTCGTTCCTCGTTCCTGGAGCCTTCTCCGCTCCTCTTCCTTCCTTCTCCCTCTTCCAGGCCTGGGCCTCTGTTACTCCGGAGCAGAGCTCATGCAGAGCCCCTGCTCCCTGCCACTTCTGCACAGACTTCTCTGCACTGAACTAAGATGGTGCCCACCTTTTATACTCCCTTCTCAAAGCACCCAGGAACTGCTTCCTCCCTGCTCCTGCACTACAGGGTTCCCCTTCCTCAGTGTTCCCTCCCCCCACTCCAGCCAGGGACAGGGACTGTCGTGCCCATCTCAGGGGCATATTGGTCGCCCTGCCCCATGGCAATGTGGTGTAATGCATGCAGGTGTCGGGTCCTGATCCACACTACATCCTTACCTGAGAGTGAGATATCACACCTCTGGGTGAGGTGCAATACTTCTGTAGCAACCGAGCCCTCAGGGTGCTACAGTTCCATTTATCTTCAGCCTAGGTGACGTATTGCGATACAGGGCCGTGATTTTGGCTATAAAAGGGTCCCCTAGACCCCTACCCCAAGCTTTTTAAGAGAATCATATATGGCGTGCCAGGAGACTCTATGGAATGCTTTCTCAGCATCCAACGAGAGTATCTAATTACAAATTTTTAACTGCATCTAGCCCAGGAAATACTTTGTGCCTAGTAGCAGTGTCTGCTAGTCAGCGGATTATCCCGGCTGTTAAGCAAGCTACACCACCTGTAGTTTGGACACTTAATTTTTTCAAAGGAAATGCTTCGGGACCACGGGATACTCAGTGAAGAGCATCAGGAGGCACCCCAAGGCATAGGGGCTGGGACTGGCAGTAGGATGCCTTGCGGTGGACAGCCGAGCTCGATCCTTATAAAAGCTTTTTAACTGCAGCAGCTTTAGTGGACGCTACTGGAGCTGGAATTACGCGGCTGCTGGCATGAGACTTGCCCTCCAATAGATCCTTGTAAATGGATTTAAAGTGTATTCATTCAAATTAGAGAGACAATTTAAATTAAAAAGCTTAGAGCTGCCTCCACCACAGGGGGGCTCGCTCGACCCACCAGCGGACAGGCACCAGTATTGGGAGAGGGGGGCTGGCCGTCAGGGTTCACCGCGGCGCTGGCACAAACCCGGCGACGCGGAGGTGGCACGGGCAGGAGCGGACTGAACGTGTCGGCTTCTCACTTTTTGGATTTTAGAAGGGCATGACATGCCTATATCTGTGTCTCCCCCTCCTTTTACTCCTCCACCTCTTTTCTTTTCGCATGACTATATGTACTTGTCACTTTTCCATGTGTTAGTTGTGTCTTCTGAGCAGTTTGTCAGCTTTTGGACACCTTTGAAGGTGTTTTCTATGTGTTTCTATGTGTTTTTGTTTGCCTGCCATTGGTTTTAACGGTGTTCGAAGGTGTTCGACGAACAGTTCGACGAACAGTTCGGCGAACACACGGGTGTTCGACGAACCGAACTGAACTCGAACACTACGGGGGTGGCTCAACACTACTCTCCACTCGCCTTCGGCCTACTCGGGCCCTCACTAGGCTACTCACACTAACGGCAGCTTGCCGCGCTTCACCGATCTTATGGTGCCGGCACACCTAAAGCTCACTATTCTGAGCTACAACTGAGTCTGGACTGTGCTCCACTGCAGACTGACCTCTCTCAGGATTCTCTTACTGCAGAAACTCTCTCAACAGACTGACTGAGCTCGACTCTGTATTCAGATGTGTACTAGCTGAAATCTCCAGAGGAACTGAACTGCATGGCTCCACCTTCCCTATTTATATCCCTAACGGGCTCCCCCTGCTGGTCTGAGGTGGAAGGTGGAGATGTGTGAATGTTTATGGGGGCCTCTTGTGGAGGAATCCATCAATGCACTCTTCTAGGATCTGTGATACCAAGCGCAGCTGGGCGTCACAGGTTCACTGGGTATGAATACTTTTTCAAGGCACTGTATATCGGTGACCAGATGTTTTGGGTGACACACAGAATAGCATTGTGGGGTGCATTTGGTTCTCCAGGTCACAGGTTGTGTTCATCTCATTTAAAAAGAAGATAATCATTAGATGATACTAGTCGGTAGAAAGGAACTAGTTGGTAATTGGCAACACATCAACACATTTATTACGTCATTAATTGCAGTGGAGGAGTGTGGTTTGGGATGTAAACCCCTATAAAAAAACTTTGTGTCAGATCAGGCAAATTAGAATATATTTGTCATTCGCATCACTGATTTCTATGAATGGATGAGATTGCTTAACCAAGACTGTGGCGACTGTGGTGCCTCTGGCTAATGATCAATGTGAAATGATATGACCACCCAAATCAGTGTTTTCTTAGTAGGAGACTGTCCCTAGATATGGGTGTCTCTTAGAGACCTAATAAATTGACAACTTTGCTTTGCAGATACAGTTGAAACCAGAAGTTTACATACAGTACACTATATAAAAAGACACATCTGCATGTTTTTCTCAATATCTGACATGAAATCAGAATAAACGTTTCCCGTTTTAGATCAATTAGGATTACCAAAATTTTTAATATTTGCCAAATGTCAGAATAATGAGAGAGAGAATGTTTAAAGGCATTTTTATTACTTACTACAAAGTCAAAAGTTTACATACACAAAGATTACAATGCCTTTAAACAATTCTGGATTGCCCATATGGTGATGTCATGTGTTTGGAAGATTCTGATTTTTTTGGCAACATCTGAGTTAATCAGAGACACGCCTGTGTCTTCTTTTCTCATGATGCCATTTATTTTGTGAAGTGCACCAGTCCCTCCTGCAGCAAAACAACCCTACAACATGATGCTGCCACCCTGATGTTTTACAGCTGGGATGGTGTTCTTATTTAGAAGATGTGTATAAGGCTGCGTGCACACGATGCGTTTTTCATGCATTTATGCTGCGGAATTTCCGCAGCGGAAACGCATCAAAAACGCATGGTAATCCGCACCCCATGGTCCCCAATGGCATTCCGCAATGTCAATGCACATGCTGCGGATTTTTCCGCAGCGTTTCTGCAGCGCAAATAAATCCGCAGCATGTTCATTAATTTTGCGGAAGCGCAGCCATTGACTTGCATTGAGACACATAATATCCCCGTCTGTACATTTGTACAAGCGGATAACATGCGTCTCAATGTGCGGATGGTACCGAGTTCTGGAGGAGAGAAGGCTCTCATCCAGACCTGGGTACCATTGTACCTGTAAAAAAAAGAATAAAATAAAAAATAAAGTTTATACTCACCTGTCCGGCGGCTTCTCTCTACATGCCGGCAGCGCTTCTCCTTCCAGGACCTGAGATGGCGTCGCGGTCATGTGACCGCAGGCTGTCTCGCGATGTGCCGGCAACCCGGAAGAAGCCAGGACGAGCGCGGCAGCACACGCGGCGGAGGATCGGGGGTAAGTATAGCTTTATTTTTTTTATTTTTTAAGGTCACACTGTATAAATCCATGCCGTTTGCATGGATTTATACAGTGTGACCTAGTTGTCAAGCACTTTCCAAGCGATGCTATCGCCTGGAAAGTGCTTGTCAGTCCGCATGCGGAAACACATGCGTTAACGCATGTGGGTACGCATGTGCATCCGCATGTATTCCGCATGTATTCTGCAGGAAAAACGCATGCACAATCTGCATGCGTTTTTTCTGCAGGGAGATGCAGAAATGCTGCAGAAATTTTCTGCTTCATTTCTGCATCGTGGGCACATAGCCTAACAGTTTACACTTTCAACATGTCAAAAAATTGTGATCACCTAGGTCTGCTGCCTCTTGAATCTGATGAAGGAGAACAGCAGTAACCATTTCATAACAAAACGCCTGGGTCAGTCCGTTCTGTATATTGCCCTGGATTGTGTTTTTAAAGGTGCCATTTGTATGGCACCGGTAATTCCACTAGTAGAGAACCAAAATGCTGCAAAGGTCACTGATATAAAAATGTTACATTCTGGTCTGAAACTGCCCCAACTGCAACCTCTTTCATCATGCGTCACCACTCTTACACTGTGGATGGCACTGTTGACGCAAGTGTGGTGCATGCATCCAAGCATATTAGTGAGGCTGGGGCTGGTGGTGATGTCCAGCTGAAGAGTCTGTGGACCCGGTTCATCAAAGTTAAGCTAAGTGGCTAGCGCCAAGAGTGTTTGTGAGAGCCCTTTTAAAAGTTGCAAAAACTCCATGAACCGTCCCCTGTAACAACTTTTTCTAACTTTGGAAAACCAGAATTGGTTACCTCCATATAATAAAATGTTGAATTCACAGTTTCACTGCCAGTCAAGAGCTCATGTACTATGGTATCTAATTAATACTTTTGAGATATGCTCTGGCATTTTTAAACAGGAGCTGAAAAGGAGCTTACTGTTTTCATATTTTAGCAAAAAAATTTTTTTATAAAACTACTTTAATCATGCCTTAGACTAAGTCCATTGCCCACAGCCCTGCTCACTGCAGATATACTCCTCAGCCCCTCAGCTTCCTACCTCTTCTCCTTGCCCACAGCCCTGCTCACAGCAGCTGTCCTCCTCAGCCCCTCAGCTTCCTACCTCTTCTCCTTGCCCACACCCCGGCTCACCGCAGCTGTCCTCCTCAGCCCCTCAGCTTCCTACCTCTTCGCCTTGCCCACACCCCTGCTCACCGCAGCTGTCCTCCTCAGCCCCTCAGCTACCTACCTCTTCTCCTTGCCCACACCCCTGCTCACCGCAGCTGTCCTCCTCAGCCCCTCAGCTACCTACCTCTTCTCCTTGCCCACACCCCTGCTCACCGCAGCTGTCCTCCTCAGCCCCACAACTTCCGATTCCTTCCCCTTGCCCACAGACCTGCTCACCGCAGCTGTCCTCCTCAGCCCCTCAGCTTCCTACCTCTTCTCCTTGCCCACAGCCCTGCTCACCGCAGCTGTCCTCCTCAGCCCCTCTGCTTCCTATTCCTTCCCCTTGCCCACAGACCTGCTCACCGCAGCTGTCCTCCTCAGCCCCTCAGCTTCCTACCTCTTCTTCTTGCCCACACCCCTGCTTACCGCAACTGTCCTCCTCAGCCCCTCAGCTTCCTACCTCTTCTCCTTGCCCAAAGCCATGCTCACCGCAGCTGTCCTCCTCAGCCCCTCAGCTTCCTACCTCTTCTCCTTGCCCACAGCCCTGCTCACCGCAGCTGTCCTCCTCAGCTCCTCAGCTTCCTATTCCTTCCCCTTGCCCACAGACCTGCTCACCGCAGCTGTCCTCCTCAGCCCCTCAGCTTCCTACCTCTTCTCCTTGCCCACACCCCTGCTCACCGCAGCTGTCCTCCTCAGCCCCTCAGCTTCCTACCTCTTCTCCTTGCCCACACCCCTGCTCACCGCAACTGTCCTCCTCAGCCCCTCAGCTTCCTACCTCTTCTCCTTGCCCACAGCCATGCTCACCGCAGCTGTCCTCCTCAGCCCCTCAGCTTCCTACCTCTTCTCCTTGCCCACAGCCCTGCTCACTGCAGCTGTCCTCCTCAGCCCCTCAGCTTCCTACCTCTTCTCTTTGCCCACTGCCCCGCTCATCGCAGCTGTCCTCCTCAACCCCTCAGCTTCCTACCTCTTCTCCTTGCACACAGCCCTGCTCACCGCTGCTGTCCTCCTCAGCCCCTCAGCTTCCTACCTCTTCTCCTTGCCCACAGCCCTGGTCACCGCAGTTGTCCTCCTCAGCCCCTCAGCTTCCTACCTCTTTGCCTTGCCAACACCCCTGCTCACCGCAGCTGTCCTCCTCAGCCCCTCAGCTGCCTACCTCTTCGCCTTGCCAACACCCCTGCTCACCGCAGCTGTCCTCCTCAGCCCCTCAGCTTCCTACTTCTTCCCCTTGCCCACAGCCCTGCTCACCGCAGCTGTCTTCCTCAGCCCCTCAGCTTCCTACCTCTTCTCCTTGCCCACAGCCCTGCTCACCGTAGCTGTCCTCCTCAGCCCCTCAGCTTCCTACCTCTTCTCCTTGCCCACACCCCTGCTCACCGCAGCTGTCCTCCTCAGCCCCTCAGCTTCCTACCTCTTCTCCTTGCCCACACCCCTGCTCACCGCAGCTGTCCTCCTCAGCTACCTACCTCTTCTCCTTGCCCACACCCCTGCTCACCGCAGCTGTCCTCCTCAGCCCCTCAGCTTCCTACTCCTTCCCCTTGCCCACAGCCCTGCTCACCACAGCTGTCTTCCTCAGGCCCTCAGCTTCCTACCTCTTCTCCTTGCCCACAGCCCTGCTCACCGTAGCTGTTCTCCTCAGCCCCTCAGCTTCCTACCTCTTCTCCTTGCCCACACCCCTGCTCACCGCAGCTGTCCTCCTCAGCCCTTCAGCTTCCTACCCCTTCCCCTTGCCCACAGCCGTGCTCACCGCAGCTGTCCTCCTCAGCCCCTCAGCTTCCTACCTCTTCTCCTTGCCCACAGCCCTGCTCACCGCAGCTGTCCTCCTCAGCCCCTCAGCTTCCTACCTCTTCTCCTTGCCCACACCCCTGCTCACCGCAACTGTCCTCCTCAGCCCCTCAGCTTCCGACCTCTTCTCCTTGCCCACAGCCCTGCTCACCGCAGCTGTCCTCCTCAGCCCCTCAGCTTCCTACCTCTTCTCCTTGCCCACACCCCTGCTCACCGCAGCTGTCCTCCTCAGCCCCTCAGCTTCCTACCTCTTCTCTTTGCCCACTGCCCAGCTCATCGCAGCTGTCCTCCTCAGCCCCTCAGCTTCCTACCTCTTCTCCTTGCCCACAGCCCTGGTCACCGCAGTTGTCCTCCTCAGCCCCTCAGCTTCCTACCTCTTTGCCTTGCCAACACCCCTGCTCACCGCAGCTGTCCTCCTCAGCCCCTCAGCTGCCTACCTCTTCGCCTTGCCAACACCCCTGCTCACCGCAGCTGTCCTCCTCAGCCCCTCAGCTTCCTACTTCTTCCCCTTGCCCACAGCCCTGCTCACCGCAGCTGTCTTCCTCAGCCCCTCAGCTTCCTACCTCTTCTCCTTGCCCACAGCCCTGCTCACCGTAGCTGTCCTCCTCAGCCCCTCAGCTTCCTACCTCTTCTCCTTGCCCACACCCCTGCTCACCGCAGCTGTCCTCCTCAGCCCCTCAGCTTCCTACCTCTTCTCCTTGCCCACACCCCTGCTCACCGCAGCTGTCCTCCTCAGCTACCTACCTCTTCTCCTTGCCCACACCCCTGCTCACCGCAGCTGTCCTCCTCAGCCCCTCAGCTTCCTACTCCTTCCCCTTGCCCACAGCCCTGCTCACCACAGCTGTCTTCCTCAGGCCCTCAGCTTCCTACCTCTTCTCCTTGCCCACAGCCCTGCTCACCGTAGCTGTTCTCCTCAGCCCCTCAGCTTCCTACCTCTTCTCCTTGCCCACACCCCTGCTCACCGCAGCTGTCCTCCTCAGCCCTTCAGCTTCCTACCCCTTCCCCTTGCCCACAGCCGTGCTCACCGCAGCTGTCCTCCTCAGCCCCTCAGCTTCCTACCTCTTCTCCTTGCCCACAGCCCTGCTCACCGCAGCTGTCCTCCTCAGCCCCTCAGCTTCCTACCTCTTCTCCTTGCCCACACCCCTGCTCACCGCAACTGTCCTCCTCAGCCCCTCAGCTTCCGACCTCTTCTCCTTGCCCACAGCCCTGCTCACCGCAGCTGTCCTCCTCAGCCCCTCAGCTTCCTACCTCTTCTCCTTGCCCACACCCCTGCTCACCGCAGCTGTCCTCCTCAGCCCCTCAGCTTCCTACCTCTTCTCTTTGCCCACTGCCCAGCTCATCGCAGCTGTCCTCCTCAGCCCCTCAGCTTCCTACCTCTTCTCCTTGCCCACAGCCCTGCTCACTGCAGCTGTCCTCCTCAGCCCCTCATCTTCCTACCTCTTCGCCTTGCCAACATCCCTGCTCACCGCAGCTGTCCTCCTCAGCCACTCAGCTTCCTACCTCTTCTCCTTACCCACACCCCTGCTCACAGCAGCTATCCTCCTCAGCCCCTCAGCTTTCTACCTCTCAGCCTATAGCCTCTCTGTGCAGCTCCTCTGTCCCATCCTCCCTCAGCTGCTCTCTGACTGCTGTCTGACAGCAGCATCCCCTCAGTCCCCTTGTGCTCTAGAAGTACTCAGCTCAAGTGCCCCTCAGCTTCCTACCTCTTCTCCTTGCCCACAGCCCTGCTCACCGTAGCTGTCCTCCTCAGCCCCTCAGCTTCCTACCTCTTCTCCTTGCCCACGCCCCTGCTCACCGCAGCTGTCCTCCTCAGCCCCTCAGCTTCCTACCTCTTCTCCTTGCCCACACCCCTGCTCACCGCAACTGTCCTCCTCAGCCCCTCTGCTTCCGACCTCTTCTCCTTGCCCACAGCCCTGCTCACCGCAGCTGTCCTCCTCAGCCCCTCAGCTTCCTACCTCTTCTCCTTGCCCACACCCCTGCTCACCACAGCTGTCCTCCTCAGCCCCTCAGCTTCCTACCTCTTCTCTTTGCCCACTGCCCAGCTCATCGCAGCTGTCCTCCTCAGCCCCTCAGCTTCCTACCTCTTCTCCTTGCCCACACCCCTGCTCACCGCAGCTGTCCTCCTCAGCCCCTCAGCTTCCTACCTCTTCTCTTTGCCCACTGCCCAGCTCATCTCAGCTGTCCTCCTCAGCCCCTCAGCTTCCTACCTCTTCTACTTGCCCACAGCCCAGCTCACCGCAGCTGTCCTCCTCAGCCCCTCAGCTTCCTACCTCTTCTCCTTGCCCACAGCCCTGCTCACTGCAGCTGTCCTCCTCAGCCCCTCATCTTCCTACCTCTTCGCCTTGCCAACATCCCTGCTCACCGCAGCTGTCCTCCTCAGCCACTCAGCTTCCTACCTCTTCTCCTTACCCACACCCCTGCTCACAGCAGCTATCCTCCTCAGCCCCTCAGCTTTCTACCTCTCAGCCTATAGCCTCTCTGTGCAGCTCCTCTGTCCCATCCTCCCTCAGCTGCTCTCTGACTGCTGTCTGACAGCAGCATCCCCTCAGTCCCCTTGTGATCTAGAAGTACTCAGCTCAAGTGCCCTCTCTCCTTGTGTCACTTTCCTCTACTTTTCTCATAGCCACACCAAGTGCCAAGCAGCCCAGAATCAGCCTGACGACAGCTATTGGGCTAAGTATCGCACTAATAGGCTGCATGCCCACTATGCGTTTTTCAAGCGTTTTTGCTGCGGAATTTCTGCAGCGAAAATGCTTAAAAAACGCTTGATAATACGTGCTCCATGGTCCCCAATGACAAACCTCATGTGCTGTGCACATGCTGCGGAAATTTCCGCTGCGGATTATCATTGCGGAAAAATATGCATCAATTGTTGCCATTGACTTGCATTGAAACGCATAATATCCGTGTCAGTACATTTGTATACACGGATATTATGCGTTTCTATGTGCAGATGGTACCCGGGTGTGGATGAGAGGAGACTCATCCAGACCCAGGTACCATAGAACCTGTTAAAAAAGAATTTCAAATAAAAAATAAAGATTATACTTACCTTCCGATGTCCTCCCGGGGTTTTCTCCCCTCCGTCTGGTCTTCTCTATGGGTCTCGGTGTTGTGAAGGACCTGCCATGATGTCATTGAGTCATGTGACCTGTCACATGACTCAATGACGTCACCGCAGGTCCTTCACACCACCGCGAGCCGCCCAAGACACCAGACCCATCGGAGAGAACATCGGGAGGACATCGGAAGGTGAGTATAAAATTATTTTTTTATTTTTTAACCATTCTTATTCTTTTTTTAACTAACTTGTTCACACTATATAAAATCCAAGCCGGTTGCATGGATTTATATAGTGGGACCAAGTTGTCAAGAACTTTTCCAAGTGATGCTAAAATCGCTTGGAAAAGCGCTTGATAACCCGCATGCAGAAATGCTGCAAAAAAACGCTCGACGAACGCTTCTACCTGGCTGGAAAAACACATGAAAAAACCGCATGCGTTTTTCCTGCAGGGAGAAGCGTAAAAAATCTGCAGCATTTCTGCATCGTGGGCACATAGCCTTATAAACCCCTTGATTGCTGTAGGGATAGTAGGTGATAGGCGGGTGGTTTGTAATTAATGTTTGTATGCTTTTAGGCAAGTGGGTGGGAAGTATAATTAGGTTATTGGTGGGGTTAATTGTATATCCGTATTGTGTGCTATTGTTAATATTATTGTGTACTGTGGAAATTGGTAGTATATTAACTGTAGACTTGTGTGTAATAAATGTATTTTATTGATACACGGTTTCGTCTCAGTTAGTCGCCGTTAGTATCACATATAGCAAAGGAATCAGAGTAGTAACAGGTGAGGTATTAGCCGGATACCGATTATTAATAGTCAAGCCTGACATTAATAATTAATATACGGAACACCACCCTGTAACATAAGGGCAGATATTATGGCGCCTATACTTACATGCAGCTCATAGGTGGATCTGCCGCCTCTGCCATCCTCAGGGTCTTAATGAAATGTACTTTTTAAGACTGCGGCTCTCATTTTACACTTACATCTGGAGGATGTGCAAGTCCACTAGCTGTAAGCTCTTGTGTTCTCCATAGGCCAAATTTTCCCTACTTAAAAAAAAAAAAAAAATCCGGCCTCCTGCCACCCCTTAATAGCCGGCCATCTCTCACCTTTTTCCCCACTCCTATGACAACACTGTCATAAGTATGAGGAAATCCAACTGCCGGTAATGGTAGATTTATCATAGGCAAGTGCAAGATGTTGTAAAAAAAAAAAAAATCCGGCCTCCTGCCACCCCTTAATAGCCGGCCATCACGCACCTCAGTATTTCATCATTGCCCAAGACAGCACCAAAAAATGCAGCTAAAATGAGCAGGAGGAAATCCTATTACCGGTCAGTGAAAAATATTTGGCACATGCCTATGATTGGAATAAAGCGCAGATATTAGTAACATTGTAACGTAGGTTGAAGAAAGACCTCGGTCCATCAAGTTCAACTTTCCTCCCCCAATTGTACTCCCTACACTAACACTACACTAACTTACTAGCTAACTGGCACTAGACCTCACAAATGTATTATTATTATTATTACCTTTTTTTATTATTGCTGCACTATAACAATTAAGAATGTACCCGTTTATCATTTAATTTTTTAATTAGTTTTATATTTTGTATTACTCTTGTGATTCTAATAATGGTATTACCAGAATCCCTATGCCTAAATCTGTTGATCCAGAAGAAGGCAAAAACCCCCAGGACACATTCAGCCAATTTTCATCACGGGGAAAAATTCCTTCTTGACCCCGAGAAAAGGCGATCAGTCCTAGAACCCTGGATCAAACCTAATTATGTTATTACTAGTTATATATTTAATATTACACTACTTATTGTACTACTGCAGTTATTAATTAATTTGTTTTTATTTTTATAAATGTGACTATTTGATATCGTTACTATTATTAACATCCTGCTATCTTATTACAGTATTATTCTAACTTTCCTATCACTACTAATACTACCCTATGCCTACATTGTTGATCCAGAAGAAGGCAAAAACCCCAGGACACCTTCAGCCAATTTGTGTCACTGGGGAAAAATTCCTTCTTGACCCCGAAAATAGGCGATCAGTCCTGGAACCCTGGATCAAACCTAATTATGATTCTAATTATGTAATTACCGTACTATTACCGTACTACATGTACTACTATAGGTGTAACATTTTGTCTAATTTAACTGTAACCCTCAATGTTATGTGTATCGAGGAAATGGTCCAGCCCTTTTTTGAAAGCTGTTATAGTGTCTGCCATCACTACCTCTTGTGGTAGGGAATTCCACAGTCCCACTGCTCTGACTGTAAAGAACCCTTTCCTGTTTAGGTGCCTTAAAAAATGGAAATATTCAAATTACACGTTTAACCCACTTCATTATGTTGTTATTTACAGATACAACTAAAAACTCTTACATTTTTCTTATATTAAAAAGCTTTGCAGGTTTTTTTGCTTTGTTTAACTATATAGATGTTCCATGAGAAGGCTCAATGGCTTCTGGAATGGGTATCCCTGGCATGGACTGGAATGACATTGGCATGGGTGTCTTCACGGGACTTTGATGAAATAGTCCTCCATTCTTACCCCCAGCTCATAGGTGGATCTGCCGGCTCTGCCATCCTCAGGGTCTTAATGAAATGTACTTTTTAAGACTGTGGCTCTCATTTTACACTTACATCTGGAGGATGTGCAAGTCCACTAGCTGTAAGCTCTTGTGTTCTCCATAGGCCAAATTTTCCCTATTTAAAAAAAAAAAAAAAAATCCGGCCTCCTGCCACCCCTTAATAGCCGGCCATCTCTCACCTTTTTCCCCACTCCTATGACAACACTGTCATAAGTATGAGGAAATCCAACTGCCGGTAATGGTAGATTTATCATAGGCAAGTGCAAGATGTTGTTAAAAAAAAAAAAATCCGGCCTCCTGCCACCCCTTAATAGCCGGCCATCACGCACCTCGGTATTTCATCGTTGCCCAAGACAGCACCAAAAATTGGAGCTAAAATGAGCAGGAGGAAATCCTATTACCGGTCAGTGAAAAATGTTTGGCACATGCCTATGATTGGAATAAAGCGCAGATATTATGGCGCTTATTCTTACCGCCAGCCCATAGGTGGATCTGCTGGCTCCGTCATTCTCTGTGTCTTCATTCGGGGTCCCTCGACGTCTCCATGGTCACCTTCATTCTTGCAGCGTTTGTTCCAGTGATGTCCAGTCTTCTGATTTTCAGTCTTCCGGAGGCTCAGGTGGGCCGCTCGCTCTGATGACTATAGAGCTGGGGTCTGCTCAAGGGTTTCCAAGTTGACAAATGAAAATCCCTCAAACAATGCCTGGTCCTTTGTTGATATAGGTGCTGTGGCCTCTGCTGCTTCTAGTTTCTCCAGATGGAATGGTTTATGACGACTGGGAGGCTCAGATGGCTATAAAGGAAAAAAGGAATTATAACATTAAAATTATGACTTTATATCAGAGTCTCCGTTAAAAACAAGTTGTGTTGATTGAAAACTAGTAAAAGAATAGACACAAAGATTTTAATACTAAGAAACCATATCTGCTCATATACTTACCACAGGGACGTATGGTGGAGGCAGTTTCAGGGCTTCCACAGAGACCCAGTCGATACGCTGAAAAAACCTGTGCTTTCTGATGTTACCGTTGGCTCCTAAGCGACTGGCAGGATCTTTCTGAAGGAGCTAATAAAGGTAAAACCAAAATCCATGAATGTAAACTGGAGAGAAAATGATGACTACTATGCAGAGATGAGCAAATCCACTTGATGCGAACTGAATTTGTGTTGAATTTTTGTGAATCTGCTGAACCCGGTGAATTTCAACAATTTGTGATTTGCTTCTTGGGAATCACCTAAAATAATTGCAGCCAATTTTCATACAGTATTACTAAAAATTACATCAGTCAGAGAAGACTTATAGGACCTCTGATGTAAGCCGTCCAGGCTTCACCATAATGCTTTAAGGTGTCACATCACATGTTATAGCACAATCAGGAGGGACTATCATAGCCTGTATGAAAGCCAAAGCAATGAATGTAGGAGTCATTTTGTGGTGAATCTGGATAGGGAGAGCACATCAGAGCTTAGCAGTAGAGATTGAGAGAGAAAGACATAAAACAGTAAAAGACTGCACAGATAGTATGTGACAGCACAGCAGTAAAGAACGGTTACCACAAGTTTACCCATTTATGTTGAGTACTTGCGATTTTAACATTTTTGGGAAAAAATTGGAACAAGCTGGTTAATTTGAATTTCAAAAGGTTTGCTCATCTCTACAACTATAACATTGTATACATCATAGTACTAATGACTGTTAAGACAACTGACCTGTTTAATGATGTTCCTGATGCCGGAGGATTTATCGTTGAGTGTCTGATGGTAGGCGCACTCATCGGTAACCATTTCTTTTAAGATGACACCAAAAGAATACCAGTCTACTCCGGCGTTATACTCCTTCCCAGCCAAAATCTACATAAAGAAGAAGAAAATAGATAAAGAGTTGGTCAAAAAGTTCCATATCTTCAGTGTAACAAAGTTCTCAGCATAATAATTGTAAGACTATGTAATATAGTGAGAGTGGATGATTCCTCTGGTTGTGGCATCACTTGAATATTATGATTACTACACTAATGACTGAAAGGAGCCATGCTGCTCTTCTGAGCTCCAGAACCTTTGTTGGCTGACTTGTAACTCTTTGGGTCTCTAATGCTGGCAAAACATATAGCATGATCATGTATTGTGGCCGGACTCACAGATTCCGGAGAGATCATCTAATGTGTATGGAGACATCCCAATTCAGCTCAAACACTGGATGCTGAATTTCAGTGCCCGATCCTTTGTGTCTGGCATGGTCATACTCCCCCCTCCCATTCAGAACGCATGTACACTCAGCTGAGGCAAGCTGCCTATCTAATGTGTATGGCATGCCAGATGTCAATGTCAGAATGTCCCATTTACTGTAATGGATATTTGTTGGATTATGTGTGTGATCCAGGCAGACATACAATTATAGTATGAAAAAAAGAGAAAATCCTTGTTCTTCTCACCTCAGGAGCCATGTAGCCTGCAGTTCCAGCGTATCCAGTGGCTGTTCGGTCTCCATGCATGTTGTCAATTGAGAGACCGAAATCTGTGATCTTAATATGGCCCGTTTCAGCCACCAAGATGTTCTCGGGCTTGAGGTCTCTGTGGATGACGCCCTTGGAGTGGAGATGTTGAATTCCACAGACGAGTTCAGCGGCATAGAATCTGACAGAGAGACAAGAAATTAGTGACTGTCTACAGAAATACAAGAAATCCTGCCCTATCCATAGTGTAATAAAGTGGCCGGTCAGGATTCTGTCCAGGTTCTGATGACTAATATATTGCTTTAGTCTAATCCATATTGCCATCAAAGAGCAATCAATACTGATGACGGAACTGCTGTTTATATATACTGTATATTTCTATTTGTGTATAATTACATAAAAATAAAACTTTACCTTGCACTGGGGATGTCAAGCTGCCCCTTCATCAGTAAGTAGCTGTAAAAGTCCCCGCAGCTCACGTATTCCAGACCAAGGAGCAAATGCAGCTGTTGTACAGAGCAGAGATATAGGTGAATTGCCAGATTATTACAGTACCTACACATCTACTACAGAATAGGACAGAATAACTATAGGCTACATGGTAAATGCCTGTCTGATTGTCCAGATACAAACATAGAGACATAACTATAGTAGGTACATGTGTTGCAGTCGCACTTAGCCCTGGAGCCTATGGGGCCAAAATATCCTTTTGGCCCATAAGAGAACACCAGTACTATTAAAGATCTGTAATGGTTGGGGGCCATGTTGGAAATTTTTCATTGGGGCTGTAATGCAGCAGCTTGCGGCATTACTGTAATGGTCCAGGGTGTGTTTTGGCCGACCATGTACCTCCCGAGGTGACTGATCACATGACTGTGACATCGCACAGGTCCTGTGCATACAGAAGGTCTGATCACATGACTGTGACATCAGCACAGGTCCTGTGTGAGCACTAGAGGATATATAAACTCTGGTAGATTTGAGACAGGTGTGAAAGGCGTGAGGCCTGTTCCCGTGTGTGGGACACCGTTAGCCTGGAGAGGCTTAGTGAGGCCTAGTGAAGCCTGAAAGGCAGAGGCTGGATCCTTACGTGTAAGCGATACCAGTAGCCTTGGAGGGCCAGAGGCTTGGAAGGCAAGAGTCCTGGAAGGCAGAGGCTGGATGTTAGGTGAGAAAACATACCAGTAGCCTTTGAAGGAACGAGGGCTGGAGACCCCCATCTGGGAAGCCGTAAAGCCACAGTGGTGGCAGAACAAATCTGACTGAAGCAGCTAAAACCCGGCAAAGGTAAAGCACTGCATTATATGGACATTGATATTAGTGACTTTGCTGATGGCTGTAACTGGAGCCAAGTGGGCCTGTCTGCCACTTGAAAGGCTCCTGGACATTATATGTGTATGTCGGCGAGCCACTGAGTTGGACTCGGTGATAAGCAGTAGTGAAGTGTAATAAACTGCTGGATTGTGAAATCCTGGAAAACGTGGCTGGTGTGCTTTAATTGACCCGATGCAGCGAGTGTCCCCCAGCATGATGACTAACGCTGCCTTACAGGGTCTATAAACTTCAAGCAACGCCACTATACACATATACACATACTGTATATACTCACACACATGCACATGTACTGTATGTACACACCAATGTGTAAGTGTGTCTATATACAGGGTCGGACTGGGGCACCGGGACACCGGAGAATTCTCCGGTGGGCCCGGGTCCTCAGCGGGCCCCCGAGCAGGACACACGGGTGCCCCTGGTTAACATGGCCGCCGGTGCTCTGCACTGCAAGGGCCTGGAGGGTCAGGGGGGCCCTTGCAGTGCGGCTGATGAAGGCAATCTGGCCTGCTTCTCGGTCCCATGGGCAGATTGCCCTCATCCTGTGTGGCAGGCAAGGAGCGATCCCTCCAGCTCCACTGCCGACAGGAGGAAAATGGCAGCGTAGCTGCAGGGATCCGGCGTTTCCTCCCTCACACAGGCTCGCGCTGCTTGATGACGTCATCATGCAGCATGGGCCTGTCAGGGAGAAAGATGCCGGGCAGGAAGCAGAGGACAGTGCTGCGGGGGAGCGCGCTGAGAGACAAGTTTTGGGTTTTTTTGAGGGAGAACAATGGTGATTGAGCAGGTGCGGCGAGATATGACATGGTGGGGGATATATGGCATGGCAATGGGTGAGGTGGGGGGAGATATGCATGGCATGGTGATGGAGGAGGTAGGGGGAGATATGACATGGCATTAGTGATAGAGGAGGTGGGGGAGATATGGCAATGATGGTGGAGCAGGTGGGGGGAGAAATGGCAATGATGATGGAGTAGGTGGGGGGAGATATGGCAATGATGACGGAGCAGGTTGGGGGAGATATGGCAATGATGACAGAGCAGGTGGGGGAGATATGGCAATGATGACGGAGCAGGTGGGGGGAGATATGGCAATGATGATGGAGGTGGTGGGGGGAGATATGGCAATGATGGAGTAGGTGGGGGAGATATGACAATGTTGGAGAAGGTGGGGGAGAGCAATGATTGGGATGGGGAAGAGCAATTATGGAGGTAGGAGAGAGAAATGATGGGGAATTATTTGGACGCTATTTGCTGTTAATATCTGGTCTGGTCATGGCATGGTGGTATTTCTCCCTTGTATGTAGTATTATTCGGTCACTATGTGGTGGTAATATGTGGTCTGGTCATGGTTTCGTGGTATTTCTCCCTTGTATGCGGTATTATTCGGTCACTATGTGGTGGTAATATGTGGTCTGGTCATGGTGTGGTGGTATTTCTCCCTTGTATGTAGTATTATTCGGTCACTATGTGGTGGTAATATGTAGTCCAGTCATGGTGTGGCAGTATTTCTCCCTTGTATGTGGTACTGTTTGTGTTGGTACAGTGGATTGTGTTGTGTATGACAGTCATCTGTTCTCTCTGATATTAATTAGGAGAAGATTCTTTGTTTCCATTAGTGATTAATTAAATACTTGGAACAAGATGCACTTACAGGGGTTCTCCGATGTATGTACATCAGCCCTAGTGTATCCTACTGTATATGATGTGTATACATCAGCCCCAGTGTATCCTATGTGATGTACATACTGTACATCAGCACCTGTATATCCTATATGATGTATATACATCAGCCCCAGTGTATCCTATACGATGTATATACATCAGCCCCAGTGTATTCTATACGATGTATATACTGTACATTAGCTCCAGTATCTCTTATATGATATATATACATCAGCCCTAGTGTATCCTATACGATGTATATACATCAGCCCCAGTGTATCCTATATGATGTATATACTCTACATTAGCACCCGTATATCCTTTAAGATGTACTATATATACATCAGCCCTAGTGTATCCTATATGATATATATACATCAGCATGTCACAAGGAGGTTTTCTCTAACATCATAAACTGTGATGGCGGCGTCCAAGTCTGTGGATTCCACAGATTCATATACTGCTCCTTGTAACTCCATTGATAGCTATGGTCAGTGCAGGGTGACTAGGGCATCGACTCTTAGAGCTGCAGCTCCTTGGCAGGTGAGCAAAAGTTAGTCTTTGCTGGGCTGAGGTTGTTGACTGCCTTTGATCACATGCTAGAGGAGAACCAGTCGTGTCTGCTGTTTCTCCATTTAAGCCGGCTGTGCTTTGCTGGCAATGCCAGTATAGTTTTTCTCTATCCTGTTCTGGAAAGGTGAACACATACTGGTTTAGTGGTTATTGCTAAAGTTGTTGCAAGCGTTGTTTGGTAACCCTTTCCTTTTTCCCTAGGTGTCTTTATATTACTTTGTTGCCTCTCAGGTTTTAGACTTTATATTCCTTTGTGTATTTCCCTGAGAGCGTGTTGTGTGACTGTGCTTCAGTTCTGTCCTATCTTGTTTTGTATTCCCCCCATACACTGTACAAACTAGTGCTGCTTAGGAGCATAGTAAGGAACGAGGCTCGGGCATCTCCACATTCAGGAGTAATCCTGGGAACAGAAATAGCTAGGGACCCCTAGCCTGAGGGTCAGAATAGGACCACACTTGCTATCCCACAGTCACACCATGACACAGCCCCAGTGTATTCTATATGATGTATATATATCGGCCCCAGCATATCCTATATGATCTATGTACATCGCTCCCAAGGTATCCTATATGATGCACATACACTGGCACAAGCGTATCCTATATGATGTATATACATAGTCTCCAGCATATCCTATGTAATGTATGTACATCATCACCAGTGTATCCTACATGACGTATATACATCAGCCCCAGTGTATTTTATATTATGTATACTGATCAGCCCCAGCATCCTATATGATGTACAGGTGCATCTCACTAAATTAGAATGTCATCAAAAAGTTAATTTATTTCAGTTCTTCAATGCAAAAAGTGAAACTCATATATTATATAGAGTCATTACACACAGAGGGATCTATTTCAAGTGTTTATTTCTGTTAATGTTGATGATTATAGCTTACAGCCAATGAACAAAAGTCATTATCTCAGTAAATTAGAATACTTTACAGCAACAACAGCTTGAAAAATGTTTTTAAAATCCGAAATGTTGTCCGACTGAAATGTATGTTCATTAAATGCACTCAATACTTGGTCGGGGCTCCTTTTGCATCAATTACTGCATCAATGCGGCAATGTGGCATGGAGGCGATCAGCCTGTGGCACTGCTGAGGTGTTATGGAAGCCCAGGTGGCTTTGATAGAAGCCTTCAGCTCGTCTGCATTGTTGGGTCTGGTGTCTCTCATCTTCCTCTTGACAATACCCGATAGATTCTCTGGCCAATCAAGCTCAGTGATACTGTTGTTTTTAAACCAGGTATTGGTATTTTTGGCAGTGTGGACAGGTGCCAAGTAGGGTTGAGTGAGTATGTTCTGACCGAGTATGCTCGGGCCGAGCTCCGAGTATTTACAGCTGCTCGGTGATGAGGTTAAATCGCTCCCGTGTGCATGATTTGCAACTGTTTGACTGCTTTATTACATGTGAGGAATGTGTAAGAAATAGACATTCCTCACATGTAATAAAGCTGTCAAACAGTTGCAAATCATGCACACAGGAGCGATTTAACCTTATCACCGAGCAGCTGTAAATACTCGGAGCTCGGCCCGAGCATAGTCGGCGAAAGGGTTAATAGAACATACTCGCTCAACACTAGTGTCAAGTCCTGCTGGAGAATGAAATTTCCATCTCCAAAAAGCTTGTCGGCAGAGGGAAGCATGAAGTGCTCTAAAATGTCCTGGTAGACGGCTGCGCTGAGTTTGGTCTTGATAAAACACAGTGGACCTACACCAGCAGATGACATGGCTCCCCAAACCATCACCGATTGTGGAAACTTCACACTAGACCTCAAGCAGCTTGGATTGTGGCCTCTCCACTCTTCCTCCAGACTCTGGGACCTTGATTTCCAAATGAAAATAGGAACTCTGGGACCTTGTGGAGTGTGTCAATGACTGCCTTCTGGACATCTGTCATGTCAGCAGTCTTCCCTATGATTGTGGAGCCTTCTGAAACAGACTAAGGGACCTTTTAAATGCTTAGGAAGCCTTTACATGTGTTTTTTTGTTAATTATTTTAATTCACTGAGATAATGGCTTTTGTGTTTTCATTGGCTGTAAGCCATAATCATCAACATTAACAGAAATAAACACGTGAAATAGATCACTCTGTTTGTAATGACTCTATATAATATACTAGATGGTGGCCCGATTCTAACGCATCGGGTATTCTAGAATATGTCTCCCGACGGTGGCGTACTTATTTTAAATCAGCCGCCAATTGGCCGGAGACCGTGTTTAAATTTGGCGCCACAATCGCAGATTGGTCGCCGCAGGCGGCCACGAGCAATCAGCAGAGCGGTGTTTAAATTTGGCGCCGAAATAGCTGATTGGTCGTGGCCGGTGGCTGCGACCAATCAGCGAACCGTGTTAGTGAGGACCGGGGAGCATCCACCTGCCTTATAATGCCCCATGCAGGTTGTCACTTCCCCCCCCCCCCATATAATGCCCCATGCAGGATGTCACATCCCCACTCCCTTATAATGCCCCATGCAGGATGTCACCCCCCCTCCCTTATAATGCCCCATGCAGGATGTCACCCCCCCTCCCTTATAATGCCCCATGCAGGATGTCACTCCCCCCCCCCATATAATGCCCCATGCAGGATGTCACACCCCCCCTCCTTTATAATGCCCCATGCAGGATGTCACATCCCCCCCTCCCTTATAATGCCCCAAGAAGGATGTCACATCCCCCCCCATATAATGGCCCATGCAAGATAATGCCCCATGCAGGATGTCACATCCCCCCTCCCTTATAATGCCCCATGCAGGATGTCACATCCCCCCCTGTATAATGCCCCATGCAGGATGTCACATCCCCCCCTTTCTTATAATGCCCCATGCAGGATGTGACATCCCCCCTTCCTTTATAATGCCCCATGCAGGAAGTCACATCCCTCCTATAGAATGCCCCATGCAGGAAGTGACATCCCCCCTATATAATACCCCATGCAGGAAGTGACATCCCCCTTATATAATGCCCCATGGAGGAAGTCACATCCCCTCCATAGTGCCCCATGCAGGATGTCACATCCCCCTCCCTTATAATGCCCCATGCAGGATGTCACTCCCCCCCACCATATAAATGCCCCATGCAGGATGTCACCACCCCCCTTATAATGCCCCATGGAGGAAGTCACATCCCCCCCTCCCTTATAATGCACCATGCAGGAAGTGACATCCCCCCTATATAATGCCCCATGGAGGAAGTCACATCCCCCCATAGTGCCCCATGCAGGATATCACATCCCCCCTCCCTTATAATGCCCCATGCAGGAAATCACATCCCCACTATATAATACCCCATGCAGGATGTCACATCCCCCCCATAGTGGCCCATGCAGGATGTCACACCCCCCCTCGCTTATAATGGCCCCTCCACGATGTCACACACCCCCACACCACCATTTAATGCCCTATGCCCCCATACAATAAAAAAAAAAAAATCCAATACTCACCACACTTCTCAGCTGCTGCTCCGGACTCCAGCGTAGCCGGCATCTTCACGCTGCGCGCTGTGACCGCTCAGGAGAGAGTGCAGTGTAAAGATGTCACCGAGCCCTCTGACCTGAGACGTCACAGAGCAGCAGCGGAAGACACAGGAGCTGCTGCGGAGGCACAGAGAGGGGTAAGTATGGCGCCGGGTGCTGGGGCCCTGAGCAAGCGGGGGGAGGGGAGGGGGGGAGAGGGGAGAGGAGCGGAGAGGGGAGGAGAGGGGAGAGGGGAGGGGGGCGTCACACTTGCCGTCGGGAGATAAGAGGCCGTAGTCGCTGATCTCCTGACGGTAGCTGCATGGAGGTCAGCGGCGCCTCCGGTCAGGGGACTTATGCTGCGAGCAGCCGGCTGCATCTCCCGGCTGCATCGCCGCTGACCTCCGTGCGGCAGATGAGCCGCTAACGGCCGCCATCTTTTTCTGAAATGCTGCGTCGCTGATTGGTCGCGCCGGACCAATCAGCGACGCGGGATTTCCTGGACAGAAGGACAGACAGACAGACAGACGGGATAAGACAATTATATTAATGACTCTATATAATATATGAGTTTCACTTTTTGTATTGATGAACTGAAAAAAATTAACTTCTTGATGATATTATAATTTAGTGAGATGCACCTATATATACATCGGCCCCAGTGTATCCCATGTGATGTATATACATCGTCCCCAACGTATCCTATGTGATGTATATACATTGTCCCCAACGTATCCTATATGATGTATATACACAGGGGTGGATTAAGAGTAGCCAGGGCCCCGGGCAGTTTAAAAGGTGTGGCCCCCACCCCAGGTACCGGATGTATCACGTGACTTGTCACATGATCCCCTTTGATAGATCATGTGATCAACACACAGATGTTCTGATCACATCTATAGACAGAGAATGAGGAAAACAAATTTCCATAACATAGCACTATATATAGTAGATCAGGGTGGCAGATTAATTTTCCCGAGGGGCCACATGAGAGATCGTGACTGTTATGGAGGCCGATCCAATAGGCCGAAATTAATTCTGCTTCATATTAATATTAACAAAATAATAAAAAAAAATTATATTAATGGTATGACTTAATATTGAGCAGAATTAAGTATGCTGACATCCCTCTAGATACAGTATGAGCCCCCGCATAGCTCCCTAGATACAGTATGAGCCCCCGCATAGCCCCTCTATATACAGTATGAGCCCCCACATAGCCTCCTATATACAGTATGAGCCCCGCATAGCTCCCTAGATACAGTATGAGCCCCTGCAGAGCCCTGTACATATAGTATGAGCCCCCACACAGCCCCCTACATACAGTATGAGCCCCCACATAGCCCTGTACATACAGTATGAGCCCACACACTGCCACCTACATACAGTATGAGCCCCTACAGTTATTTAGATACAAAATGAGTCTGCACATAGCCCCTATATACAGTATGAGCCCGCACATAGCTCCTTATATACAATATGAGCCTGCACATAGCTCCCTATATACAGTGTGAGCCCGCACATAGCTCCTTATATACAATATGAGCCCGCACATAGCTCCCTATATACAGTATAAGCCCGCACATAGCTCCCTATAAACAGTATGAGCCCGCACATAGCGGCCTAGATACAGTATGAGCCCCCGCAGAGCCCTGTACATATAGTATGAGCCCCCACACACCCCCCTACATACAATATGAGCCCCCGCATAGCCCTGTACATACAGTATGAGCCCCTACATAGTTACTTAGATACAATATGAGTCTGCACATATCCCCTATATACAGTATGAGCCCGCACATAGCTTCCTATATAAAATATGAGTCCGCACATAGCTCCCTATATACAGTATGAGCCTGCACATAGCTCCCTATATACAGTATGAGCCCGCACATAGCTCCCTATATACAATATGAGCCCGCACATAGCTCCCTATATACAGTATGAGCCCGCACATAGCTCCCTATATACAGTATGAGCCCGCACATAGCTCCCTTCTCTGATCGACTGTCGGTTCCACAGCAAGCTCAGAGAATGGTCGACTCCCACTCTGGGGGCGGCAAATTGCAGCTGCCTGGGAGACACCTCTGACCACCGCATGAGGTGGCCCGAAGGCCCCCCCCTGACGGCTGTACCCAGGTCACATGCCCCTCCTCTTCCCCTAGGTACGGCCCTGTAGAGTCTATATGAGAATACATGACTATCTATAATATAATCAGGGATGTGTCCGTCTGTCCGAAGCCTCTACAGACTGTGCACGCAATGCGCCTGCACAGTCTGGCCGGAGACAGAAGAACACATCAGATGTTACAGGTGACAGGGAGGAGGACGAGGATAAAGGATTGTAATGACGGAGATCACGGGGTGCGTAAACGCTGATTTCATACTGCCATCTTCGGCGCCATTAGGACACATACCTTGATGTCCGGCGAGGTTGGAGGAGTGTGGCGTTGTGGTTCATGCATGCGCAGGTGCGAACTCTGGCGCCACACTCCTCCCGCCTTGCCGGTGTTCGAGGATGCGCTGCAAGCGAGAGGGGAAAAGGCGAGTAGGAGTGTTGTTTTTTTTTTGTATGGATGGAAGAACATCAGAGAAGGCAAGATGGGGGAACATATACCAGGATGGGGGATAAGGATGGGGAGGGAGCATATACCAGGATGGGGAGGGAGCATATACCAGGATGGGGGAGAATTTGGTTTTAGTAATGGGGTCTGGCCCGACGCCGGTTCAGTCATTACTTTGAGTATACAGAGCAACCCCTGTAATCCTGGCCCTGACTGACAGCCGGTCTCAATGTAGAGTCAGTGTCAGTCAGGGCCGGGGGCTCGGTTGCAGAGGACGCTCTGTATACTCAGAGTGGTGACCGAACCGGCACTGCCCTCATGACTGAAACCGAATGCTGGCGAGGAGAATAAAGATCATTTTCTCCCCACTGCATTCAGCTACTGGGCAGTATAAAAACGCTGTTTACCTGAACGCAGGTTAATAGCGTTATTTCCGATGAAAGGATCCCTTTAATTTTGTAGCACATTACTTCAATGAAATGGTGCCGGAGTCAGTGCATGCGCTTACCACGCTATCCAGCGCCATTTTATTGAAGTGTTTATGAGAATTCGCAGACACAGTGTCTTAAAAAAAATGGCGCCAAAAATGTACCACTAAAAATGCTTGTGACCCGGGTGTAAAACGGGTTCAATAGCTAGTATAATATACTGTGATACAGACATTAGATGTTATACTATACACATTGTTATATCCCATCTGATGTCTGTACCACAGTATAATATACACTAATCTGTTTACTGGATGTGACATTTTGTACAGG
The DNA here is from genome assembly GCF_046119375.1 of Phyllobates terribilis. Classification (NCBI taxonomy): domain Eukaryota; kingdom Metazoa; phylum Chordata; class Amphibia; order Anura; family Dendrobatidae; genus Phyllobates; species Phyllobates terribilis. The sequence goes on from NW_027362957.1 coordinate 2,045,141, forward strand.
GATATACACTGTACTGATCACACCTGCCTACAGGACCTCACATATCATATATGGATCAGTACAGTATGTGATGTCCTGCAGGTTCAGGGTTGATCAGTCAGTGCAGGATCCTCTATGCAATGTCTGTGGTCGCTCTGCTGGGGCTCAGTGGGATTTATTACAGGACTCTGAATTTTCCTGCAGATCTGGTGATGCTGGAGCCGATGACCCAGAGTGACCTGATCTGCAGCAACGATGAAAGTCCTGCAATAACTTATACAGAGCCCTATCAGAGCGGCCGCTGAACTGACACTATGGAATCTTATGCAAACTCATCAGGAGGGGAGCAGCATCCTGCAGCCCCCTCCTCACTCCAGACATCCTCTCCAGACCTCATATTTACCGCCATTCACTGACCTGATCCACCAGCTCCTCTCCTGCAGGATAAAGAAGCTCCAGGCGCTGCTGTGTGATGTCAGTCCTGGAGACGCAGCACACAGCGCGCAGGGTGCGTGTCTGCCTCCCTGTGATGTGGCAGGCGTCTAAAAGGTACAGTGCGGTCCCCCTGCCAAACCTGCCCCTGCCTCTGCACAAAACATTATAATGACGGCAATCTGGCCATGGGTCCCCCTGAAGCCTCGGGCCCCGGGCGGTAGCCCAAATTGCCCTCATTATAATCCGTATATACATCAGCCCCAGTGTATCCCATGTGATGTATATACATCGTTCCCAGCGTATCCCATCTGATGTATATACATCGGCCCCAGTGTATCCTATGTGATGTATATAGATCGCCCCCAGCACATCCCCTCAGAAGTATATACATCGGCCCCATTGTATCCTATGTAATGTATACATATCATCCCCAGTGTATCCTATGTAATGTATATGCATCGGCCCCAGATTATACTATCTGATGTAAACAGCATAATTAAGTACTGTATATAGTGTGGACCTGTGTATATAGCATGTAGTGAGGTGCTGTGTGTAATATATAGTGTAGATGTGATGTGAATATAATATGTGTGTATAGCATATAGTGTGGGCTGCACATTTTATATAAAAGGCACATCTCTACACTATATAGTAGACACACAGCTCCATACCATCTTTTATAACCCAGTATATAGTGTGGAGCTCTGTATATGGTGTGGACTTCCCACTAAAAGTTATGTACTCAGGCACAGCACCACACTAAATAACTATATACACAGCTCCATAGTTCATACTATAATATATATACTATAATATTTACTACATGTATATACAATGGTCCCAGTGTTTGTGTGGGTATATATATATATATATATATATATTTAGATGTTTGTAGCATATATTTTGGAGCTATGTATGCTGTGTATAATTCTCCCTATGGCCACGGCCCCACTATCAGTATTTGGTCAGTATTCGGTCAGTATTTTTTCTCAGGAGTTGGAGACAAAACCAGGAGTGGGTGATAAATCCAGAATTGGTGACTTGCTTCTATTATACCTTTTCTCTGATTGTTCCTTACCTGGTTTTGGCTCCCACTCCTAAGAAAAAATACTGACCAAATACTGATAGTGGGGCCGTGGCCTTACACACAGAATATATAGGACATGAGAAGTGGTACTTTGCAGTGTACTGTATATATACAGAATAATACGGATACTGACAATTGCAATCAGCATACAGACAGAAGTGGTACTGTGCAGTGTATACTGTATGTACAGAATAATACAGATACTGCGGAAATAATACTGACCAAATACTGATAGTGAGGCTGTGGCCTAAGTCTCAGTATCTGTATTATTCTGCATATTTACACTGCACAGTACCACTTCTCCTGCCCTGTATACTGGGTGTAATTCTCAGTATCTTTATTATTCTGTATATGTACACTGCACAGTACCACTTCTCCTGCCCTGTATACTGATGTAAATCTCAGTATCTGTATTATTCTGTGTATATAAATTGACTGCAATATTCTCAGTATCTGTATTAATCTGTATATATACACTGCACAGTACTACTTCTCCCGTCTTGTATACTGGTTTTAATTCTCAGTATCTGTATTATTCTGTGTATATACTGTATATAGACTGTATATACACTGCACAGTACCACTTCTCCTGCCCTGTATACTGATGTAAATCTCAGTATCTGTATTATTCTGTGTATATAAATTGACTGCAATATTCTCAGTATCTGTAGTAATCTGTATATATACACTGCACAGTACTACTTCTCCCGTCTTGTATACTGGTTTTAATTCTCAGTATCTGTATTATTCTGTGTATATACTGTATATAGACTGTATATAGACTGCACAGTACCACTTCTCCTGTCCTGTATGCGGAGTGTAATTTTCAGTATTTGGATTATTCTGTATACATATAGACTGCACAGTGCCATTTCCTCTGTCCTATTCTTGGAGAGGCTGTATTACACTTAGGTAGAGTCATTATTGGTTTATAATTTTCTACATTCCTATGGGCAAATAAAAATACATTTTGAAATCCTGTTTAAATGGGTTATCCCAAGTTTGGAAGTTATCCCCCTTCTTATGGATAGGGGATGACTTTCTGATCACTGCGGATCTAACCACTGGGACCACCATGATCCAGAGAAACGGAACTGTGAAAAGATAAATGGAGCTGTGGTTGATGATGCGCACTGCTGCGCCATTCATGTGGGGCTCGTCAAATAACTCCTTTAAGAGAGTGCTGAGGGCATGACCAAGAAAAGTAACACATAGGTGCGCTTGTACACATCTGTAGATGGACAAAGACAGCGGTGCACACAGCGCGCAGCGCAAAGTTTACCCTTATGTACAGCACCATACAGAAAATGGCACTATATAAAATAGAGCAGGGGTGGGAGATTAATTTTCCCAAGGGGCCACATGAGAGACCATGATTGTTGTGGAGACCAAACCAATAGGCTGAAATTAATTCTGCTCAATGTTAATATTAACATATTAATTATAATTATTTTTTATAATATAATATTTAATAATAATAAATAATAATAACTTAATATTGAGCACAATTAAGTATGCTGACATCCCCCTAGATACAGTATGAGCCCTCCCACATCACCCCCTACATACAGTATGAGCCACCACATAGCCCCCTACATACAGTAAGAGCCCCACATAGCTCCTTATATACAGTGTGAGCCCCCAGATAGCGCCTTAGATACAGTATGAGCCTCCATATAGCCTCCTATATACAGTATGAGCCTCCACATAGCCTCCCATATACAGTATGAGCCTTGCGCATAGCTCCCTAGATACAGTATGAGCCCCCATATAGCTCTCTAGATACAGTATGAACCCTCGCATAGCTCCCTAGATACAGTAGATACAGTATGAACCCTCGCATAGCTCCCAGGATACAGTAGATACAGTATGAACCCTCGCATAGCTCCCTAGACACAGTAGATACAGTATGAACCCTCGCATAGCTCCCTAGATACAGTAGATACAGTATGAACCCTCGCATAGCTCCCAGGATACAGTAGATACAGTATGAACCCTCGCATAGCTCCCAGGATACAGTAGATACAGTATGAGTCCCCGCATAGCTCCATAGATACAGTAGATACAGTATGAACCCTCGCATAGCTCCCTAGACACAGTAGATACAGTATGAACCCTCGCATAGATCCCTAGACACAGTAGATACAGTATGAACCCTCGCATAGCTCCCAGGATACAGTAGATACAGTATGAACCCTCGCATAGCTCCCTAGACACAGTAGATACAGTATGAACCCTCGCATAGCTCCCAGGATACAGTAGATACAGTATGAACCCTCGCATAGCTCCCAGGATACAGTAGATACAGTATGAACCCTCGCATAGCTCCTTAGACACAGTAGATACAGTATGAACCCTCGCATAGCTCCCTAGATACAGTAGATACAGTATGAGCCCCCGCATAGCTCCATAGATACAGTATGAGCCCCGTGCATAGCTCCCAAGATACAGTATGAGACCCCGCATAGACTCCTAGATACAGTATGAGACCCCGCATAGCCTCCTAGATACAGTATGAGCCCCGTGCATAGCTCCCAAGATACAGTATGAGCCCCCGCATAGACTCCTAGATACAGTATGACACCCCGCATAGCCTCCTAGATACAGTATGAGACCCCACATAGCCTCCTAGATACAGTATGAGACCCCACATAGCCTCCTAGATACAGTATGAGACCCCGCATAGCCTCCTAGATACAGTATGAGACCCCACATAGCCTCCTAGATACAGTATGAGCCCCTGCATAGCCTCCTAGATACAGTATGAGCCCCGTGCATAGCTCCCAAGATACAGTATGAGACCCCACATAGCCTCCTAGATACAGTATGAGCCCCTGCATAGCTTTTTGGTAATAATCTAAATTGCATACATTTTTAATTTTTAAATGGATAAATTTGTTAGCTAGTTATTACTAATCCTCAGATATACATCAGTTTTTTGTACACTGGTCCACACGCACATGTAGACACACACACAGGCAGTCATGCACAAACACACACGCAGTCACACACATACACACACACATGCAGTCAAGCACATACACACACATGCAGTCATGCACATACACACACATACACACACATGCAGTCATGCACATACACACACATACACACACATGCAGTCACACACATACACACACACAGGCAGTCATGCACAAACACACACGCAGTCACACACATACACACACATGCAGTCACGCACATACACACACATGCAGTCATGCACATACACACACATACACACACATGCAGTCACGCACATACACACACATACAGTCACACACATACACACACATGCAGTCACGCACATACGCACATACACACATGCAGTCACGCACATACACACACATACGCAGTCACACACATACACACACATGCAGTCACACACATACACATGCATGCAGTCACGCACATACACACACATGCAGTCACGCACATACACACACATGCAGTCACACACATACACACACACGCAGTCACACACATACACACACATGCAGTCACACAAATACACATGCATGCAGTCACGCACATACACACACATGCAGTCACGCACATACACACACATGCAGTCACACACATACACACACATGCAGTCACACACATACACACACAGGCAGTCACGCACATACACACACATGCATTCACACACATACACACACACGCAGTCACACACATACACACACACGCAGTCACACACATACACACACACGCAGTCACGCACATACACACACATGCAGTCACGCACATACACACACATGCAGTCACACACATACACACACATGCAGTCACGCACATACACACACATGCAGTCACACACATACACACACATGCAGTCACACACATACACACACACACGCAGTCACGCACATACACACACACGCAGTCACACACATACACACACACGCAGTCACACACATACACACACATGCAGTCACGCACATACACACACATGCAGTCACGCACATACACACACATGCAGTCACGCACATACACACATGCAGTCACGCACAAACACACACATGCAGTCACGCACATACACACACATGCAGTCACACACATACACACACATGCAGTCACGCACATACACACACATGCAGTCACGCACATACACACACATGCAGTCACGCACATACACACACATGCAGTCACGCACATACACACACATGCAGTCACGCACATACACACACATACAGTCACGCACATACACACACATGCAGTCACGCACATACACACACACGCAGTCACACACATACACACACATACAGTCACACACATACACACACATGCAGTCAGGCACATACACACACATGCAGTCACACACATACACACACACGCAGTCACGCACATACACACACATGCAGTCACGCACATACACACACATGCAGTCACGCACATACACACACATGCAGTCAGGCACATACACACACATGCAGTCACGCACATACACACACACGCAGTCACACACATACACACACATACAGTCACACACATACACACACATGCAGTCAGGCACATACACACACATGCAGTCACACACATACACACACACGCAGTCACACACATACACACACATGCAGTCACGCACATACACACACACGCAGTCACACACATACACACACATACAGTCACGCACATACACACACATGCAGTCACACACATACACACACATGCAGTCACGCACATACACACACACGCAGTCACGCACATACACACACACGCAGTCACACACATACACACACATGCAGTCACGCACATACACACACATGCAGTCAGGCACATACACACACATGCAGTCACACACATACACACACACGCAGTCACACACATACACACACATGCAGTCAGGCACATACACACACATGCAGTCACACACATACACACACATGCAGTCACACACATACACACATGCAGTCACGCACATACACACACATGCAGTCACGCACATACACACACATACAGTCACACACATACACACACATGCAGTCACGCACATACACACACACGCAGTCACACACATACACACACATGCAGTCAGGCACATACACACACATGCAGTCACACACATACACACACACGCAGTCACGCACATACACACACACGCAGTCACGCACATACACACACACGCAGTCACACACATACACACACACGCAGTCACGCACATACACACACATGCAGTCACGCACATACACACACATGCAGTCACGCACATACACACACATGCAGTCACACACATACACACATGCAGTCACACACAGACACACACATACGCAGTCACACACATACACACACATGCAGTCACGCACATACGCACACACACGCAGTCACGCACATACACACATGCAGTCACACACATACACACACACGCAGTCACGCACATACACACACATGCAGTCACGCACATACACACACATGCAGTCACGCACATACACACACATGCAGTCACACACATACACACATGCAGTCACACACAGACACACACATACGCAGTCACACACATACACACACATGCAGTCACGCACATACACACACACACGCAGTCACGCACATACACACATGCAGTCACACACAGACACACACGCGCAGTCATGCACATACACACACATGCAGTTACGCACATACACACACACGCAGTCACGCACATATGCATGCAGTCTTGCAAATACACAAACATGCAGTCAACACTCAGTCACGCACACACGTAGTCTTGTATACACATGCAGTCTTTTACACAAGCAGTCACACACACGCAGTCACATGCACTCACGCGGTCATGCACACAGTCAGACACCAGCAGGCATGCGCACACATGGTCATACACACACAGTCATGCACATGCAGTCACGCATATACGCACACGGAGTCACGTATACACATGCAGACTTAAACATATTTGAAGACATACAGAAAAATACATGTAAACAGACATATCACATATTACAACTGTGCTGGTCTCAGAGATGGTCTTCAATGTCCAAGGGCTACTAAATGGATTTGATGCTTACATTCATGTGATAATTTACCCCATACTGTAAATAATACTAATATTAGTGGTTTCCCTGGGAAGAAGCTAAACCACCCTAGCCACCGGTCTGAGGGTCCTTGGGATACTACAATTTAGGGTAAGCGGTCATAGGCCCTTTGGTCCATTATTCTGATACTTATACATTTGCTGATGGTGGCCCTGGGAGTTGGTATTTTAGTGGCACACTTAGTGCTTATACTCTCACCACTTGCCCTATATAGATTACCTGGGTCAACCTGTTACCACTAGCCTAAAACACCCCGCTTTTCCCAGCCTATACCTTGCATAGAGCTATATATAATCTCTGATTGGTTTTCCCCTGGGGGGTTTCCTTACACTTACCCCTATGCACACTGTTTTTGTCTTTATTGTCTATTTGCTATTATGTATACATGTGTATTTAATAAAGATTTTGTCAAATCTTTGCATAAGAAACTCCTAGTTTCTCTGTTTTTTTCCAAATTATACTAATATTAGTGGTTTCCCTAGGAGCATCAGGACCTAAGATGTTATTATACAGATGAGGGAACACTGCGAAAAATGTAATAATCTATAGTAAGGGGTATATTGGGCCTCATTTACCCCAAAAATGTCCTTGTTACCCATCCCAAGAAGTCAGAGCTCAGTGTAATGAGTACAATGCCACACGTTACTAAATCATTGTGACGTCTATAAACATGGACCAGTGCGTCCTACTGTAAACTCTAGACATATTAGCTGTCATCCAAAGAGCACCATGACCTAAAGAATCAGGGGAATCTTGGGGTGATGGCTGATAAATCTGCTTTTTAACAATAAAATAAAAAAAATAAAAAAATTGAGGTTTTATTACTATTGATAACAAAGCCAATTTTAATATCAGACAGTATTTCTGAATAAGGCCTAATGTTACCCCTACTATTGTTAAAATATTAGCTGTCACCCCAAAGCCAAAACCAGGTGAGGAACAATCAGAAAAAGGTATAATAGAAACAAGTCACCAATTCTGCATTTATCACCCACTCCTGGTCTTGGCTCCCACTCCTGAGAAAAATACTGACCGAATACTGACCAAATACTGATAGTGGGGCCGTGGCCTAAGAGCTAAAGTCGGTCTCAGGGGGTAGGTAAGCCTTTTTATCATGCTCTCCCACTGCTAACTTATAAAGGAGGCAGAAAAGCGTTTGCCGACATATGATGTAATAGCTCCTCCAATGTCAGGTCTCTATGTATGGAGCAGGTTCAGGAGCTGAGCCCGCATCATACTGGGCAGATGCCTGTACACATAACACCGACAATGAATGGGGTATAGCTACACATTCAGGAAAAAAATACATGTGTAGAATCATTAAGGTCCACTGGACCACAATTCAAGTATGAAATGACCTACAACAATCCAGTAAGGATTAAATAATACAGCAGACATAATGGAGTAAATTCTTTATTTGGATAAATCAGTGATCAGACATGAAAAATACGTTAAAAAACATGTAATTGACAACTATACATTAAAACACACGTGGGGTGTAGAGACACAGCCTATGTATTGAATAGTGGTTCTCCCTAGGATGCACATATATTGGATTTCATCCAGTAAATACATGAATACAAGTAAATTAACACCATCGATATATTAAATACATAAAGTGCATGTGCAGATATATATATGTATATACCAGAATAACATCAAAGAGAAAAACAGTACATCTAATATAACAAATAGGAAAAATCTCATATAATTCTTGTGACACATAACTTGAATATATGGCCGTAATAATGTACATAGTGCAAAAGTCATTGGCCAACATAAGAATAAATATCAGGATATAATGAAGAAATAAAGATGGGATTAGCCAAATCCAGAGGCAGTATGGCATGAGCAGGGTAGGGCTGTGTGACCTCCACCCACAGGCGTTCTGCTCGCGGTTCTACAGGGAGATGCCTGTACACAGCCGGCATCTGTAACCGCAGCCATCAGAGATTGTTCTGATCGCTGCTGTTACACTGATCACTGGCTGCGGATGGGTTATCATGGCAGCTGACTATGAGAACTACTAGGATGAGTGTAAAAATAAATGTTCCTGTGCTGAGATAATCTTATAAATGTGCCCCTGCTGTGTACTGTGTAATGGCCGTGTCTGACCGTGCTGGACAATGGTCTGATCATACCACAGCTCCTGGGCAGGAGGAAGCAAAAGAGGATACAGACAGGATCACAAAGGATTATTTCTTTCAGGAAAAATATTGCTTAAAAACAGACAGCAAAATGTTTTGCCTCACAAAATGAATCAGCTGTGATCCCGTGTTGTAATGTCTGTATACTCTTTTGTGTCCTCCCCTGCCCAGGAGCTGTGGTATGATCAGACCATGGCCCTGTAAGGTCAGACACATCCATTACACAGTACAAACCAGGGGCACATTTATAAGATTATCTCAGCACAGGAACATGTTTTTAACACATCCAATTGTAGAACTTATTTTTACTCCAAGATCTATTAGTTAAAATGTACTTTGTTTGTGGGAAAACCCTTTAAATTCCATAAGAGGACTGAAAAAATAAAGTAAACATACATAAAAACGTGTTAAAAATATAAACCAAATAAAAACGTATAATAATTTGAATCAACCCTTTTCCTTTATTAAGTATAAAAAAAATAATTATATTATTATCAAAATATTCAATTAAGTGTGTTTTTGGCCGACACACTTTCCTAACAAAAGGCAATAAAATGTGATCAAAACATCTCCCCACCTCACAAAAAAAGAATAAAACATTTGCAGGTCTTAGAAAATGGACGCACAAACCCAATGGTTTTTTATTTACAAATGTTCACATTTTTTTCATCACTAGTGTTGAGCATTCCGATACTGTAATATCGGGTATCAGCCGATATTCGCGGTATCGGAATTCCGATGCTTAATTCCGATACTTTTACAATATCGAATACCGGAATCGGAAGTTCCCATAATGCCTGCGCTCTGCAGTGTCTCTGAAGGATGACAAGCTGGATGGCAGCGCTCAGCTGAGATCCAGCCTCTCATCAGAATGCAATCCCGGCGTGGGAGAATTCTCCTGATCGTTTAACCCCTTAATAACATCTGACGTACTAATACGCGTCTGTGCCCTGGGACTTAACAGCCAGACCCGTATTAGTACGTCATGGCGATCGCGCGCGCACACAGGCTGTGCGGGTGCGATCGCCGCCGGGTGTCAGCTGATTGTCACAGCTGACACCCGGTACTATGTGCAGGGAGCGGTCCTGCACCGCTCCCAGCACATTAACCCCCGAGATGCTGCGATCGAAGTTGATCAAAGTCGATCGCGGCATTGCGGGGGCAAGGGGAGGTGATCGGCGATACTCACCTCCTCTTCCGGCTTCCAGCGCAGTCTGCAAAGGCTTCCCGGGTGTTGCCATGACGACCCGATGTCGTCATGACAACATCCGGGTCACCAGAGAGCAGGAAGATTGCTTGGACATGCGCAGTGCATCTCCAAGCAATCTTCACACTGTGCACTTCTGACAGCCTTCATGGCATAGGGATGGTGCTCCATTCCTGTGCCATGCAGGCGATCAGAAAAAAAAAAGTGAAAGTCCCAGAGTGGGACAAAGTAATAAAGTGTATAAACTGTGTGAAAGTGGAAAAAAAAAATGTGCAAAAATATTATAAAAAAATAAAAAAAATAATACACCAAAAATAAAAATATAATGTACCCATCAATAAATATTATTATAAAAAAAAGAAAAAAAAAACAATAAAAGTACACATATTTGGTATCGCCGCGTCCGGAACAACCTGACCTATAAAACTGTCCCACTAGTTAACCCCTTCAGTGAACACGGTAAAAAAAAAAAAAAAAAAACGAAGCAAAAAACAATGCTTTATCACCATACCGCCAAACAAAAAGTGGAATAACACGCGATCAAAAAGACGCATATAAATAAAAATGATACCGCTGAAAATGTCATCTCGTCCCGCAAAAAACAAGCCGCTATACAGCTCCATCAGCCGAAAAATAAAAAAGTTATAGCTCTCAGAATAAAGCGATACTAAAAAATATTTTTTTCTATAAAATAGCTTTTATTGTGTATAAGCGCCAAAACATAGAAAAATGATACAAATGTGGTACCGCTGTAAACGTACTGACCCGAAGAATAAAGCTACCTCATCAATTTTACCACACGCGGAACGGAATAAAAAAAAAAAAAAAAACAATTCCTGAATTGTTGGTTTTTGTTTATTCTGCCTCCCAAAAATCGGAATAGAAAGCGATCAAAAAATGTCACGTGCCTGAAAATGGCACCAATAACAACGTCAAGTCATCCCGCAAAAAACGAGCCGTCACATGACTGTCTGCCAAAATCTGGAAAAATTATAGCTCTCAAAATATGGCGATGCAAAAACTAGATTTTACAAAAAATGCGTCTTTTAGTGTGTGACAGCTGTCAGTCATAAAAACCCCATATGATTCTGGCATTGCTGTAATCACACCGACCCGAAGAATAAAGTCGTCTAATCACTTATACCGCACAAGGAACGGCGTCAAAAATAAACTCTTGGGTTAGGATTGGGCTAGGGTTAGGGCTGGGTTTGGGGCTAGGGTTGTGCTGGGGCTAGGGTTGTGCTAGGGTTAGGGCTGGGGTTGGGATTTTTTTCAAAAGTAAGAGAAAAAGATGACGATATGGCGACTAGTGTTGAGAGCAAGTGCTCGCTACTTGAGTTTGCATCGGGTGCTCTGGTATGTATTGAGTATCGTGGGTATTTGAGTGACATGCTCGAGTCTCTGCCCCATATGCTTCGCGGCCAAAAAACTTTACGGGGATTGCCTGCCATGCACGAGCGATCCCCGCATGTTTTTTTTTGGGTGTCTAATAACCGTGAAACATGCGGAGCAGGGACTCGAGCACACGCTGTACATGGTGCATACCTGAGTACCCGATGCAAACTCAAGTAGCGAGCACTTGTGCTCAAGAATAATGACAACTTATTCAATATGATGACCTAATGTAAACAAATAATGTGCCGTACCTCTGGGTTCAAAATGTTCACTATACACCTTAATAAAATCCTTGAGGGGTATAGTTTCCAAAATGGGGAAACTTGTGGGGGAGCTCCACTGTTTAGGCACATCACGGGCTCTCCAAACGCAACATGGTGTCCGCTAACAAATTGAATGGAAAATCGGATCAAATTGTTAGCGGACGCCATGTTGCGTTTGGAGAGCCCCTGTGTGCCCAAACATTGGAGCTCCCCCACAAGTGACCCCATTTTGGAAACTAGACCCCCCAAGGCACCTATCTAGATGCATAGTGAGCGCTTGGAACCCCCAGGTGCTTCACAAATTGATTCGTAACAATGAAAAAGTGAAAAAAAAAACACTTTTTCATTTTTATGAATCAATTTGTGAAGCACCTGGGGTTCCAAGTGCTCACTATGAATCTAGATAGGTGCCTTGGGGGGTCTAGTTTCCAAAATGGGGTCACTTGTGGGGGAGCTCCAATGTTTGGGCACACAGGGACTCTCTAAATGCAACATGGTATCCGCTAACAAATTGAATGGAAAATCGGCTCAAATTGTTAGCGGACACCACATTGCGTTTGGAGAGCCCCTCTGTGCCCAAACTTTGGAGCTCCCCCACAAGTGACCCCATTTTGGAAACTAGACCCCCCAAGGCACCTTTCTAGATGCATAGTGAGCACTTGGAACCCCCAGGTGCTTCACAAATTGATTCGTAAAAATGAAAAAGTGAAAAAAAAAACACTTTTTCATTTTTATGAATCAATTTGTGAAGCACCTGGGGTTCCAAGTGCTCACTATGAATCTAGATAGGTGCCTTGGGGGGTCTAGTTTCCAAAATAGGGTCACTTGTGGGGGAGCTCCAATGTTTGGGCACACAGGGACTCTCCAAATGCAGCATGATATCCGCTAGCAAATTGTCGGCTCAAATTGTTAGCGGATATCATGTTGCATTTGGAGAGTCCCTGTGTGCCCAAACATTGGAGCTCCCCCACAAGTGACCCCATTTTGGAAACTAGACCCCCCAAGGCACCTATCTAGATGCATTGTGAGCACTTGGAACCCTCAGGTGCTTCACAAATTGATTCATAAAAATGAAAAAGTGTCTTTTTTTTCACTTTTTCATTGTTACGAATCAATTTGTGAAGCACCTGGGGGTTCCAAGTGCTTACTATGCATCTAGAAAGGTGCCTTGGGGGGTCTAGTTTCCAAAATGGGGTCACTTGTGGGGGAGCTCCAAAGTTTGGGCACACATGGGCTCTCCAAACACAACATGGCGTCCGCTAATTATTCAAGCAAATTTTACAATCAAAAAGTCAAATGGCGCTCCTTCCCTTCCGAGCCCTGCCGTGCGCCCAAACAGTGTTTTTTCCCCAAATATTGGGTATCTGCGTGCCCAGGGGAAATTGCACAACAAATTTTGGGGTCCATTTTTTCTTGTTGCCCCTGTGAAAATAAAAAAAATTGGGTCTAAAGTAACATTTTTGTGAAAAAAGTTAAATGTTCATTTTTTTCTTCCACATTCAAAAAATTCCTGTGAAGCACCTGAAGGGTTAATAAAGTTCTTGAATGTGGTTTTGAGCACCTTGAGGGGTGCAGTTTTTAGAATGGTGTCACTTTTGGGTATTTTCTGTCATAAAGACCTCTCAAAGTGACTTCAAATGTGATGTGGTCCCTAAAAAAATGGTTTTGTAAATTTTGTTGGAAAAATGAGAAATCGCTGGTCAACTTTTAACCCTTATAGCTCCCTAACAAAAAAAAATTTTGGTTCCAAAATTGTGCTGATGTAAAGTATACATGTGGGAAATGTTATTTATTAACTCTTTTGTGTGACATATCGCTCTGATTTCAGGGCTTAAAAATTCAAATTTTGAAAATTGCAAAATTTTCAAAATTTTCGCCAAATTTCCGTTTTTTTCACAAATAAACGCAAGTGATATCGAAGAAATTTTTCCACAATCATGAAGTACAGTATGTCACGAAAAAACAATCTCAGAATCAGGGGCATCCGTTGAAGCGTTCCAGAGTAATTACCTCATAAAGTGACAGTGGTCAGAATTGTAAAAATTGGCCCGGTCATTAACGTGCAAACCACCCGCGGGGCTTAAGGGGTTAAAAGCCGGCGGGCGGTAAAAAGCCGCCGGCTTTTAAACAATCACACAGCCCCATACTGCTTCCCTGCAGCCTCCCACCCGATCCTCCGCTCCCCTCGCCACCTCCCATCCCGATCGTAAGTTAGGACCGGGCGGGGAGCGCAGCACCAAGGAGCGGGGAGCGAAGGACCCGGGCGGGGAAGTCGGCAGTGAAAAGACTTCACCGCCGGCTTTCCCGTTCTGTGCTGCGCTTTCCCGCCGGTTATTTCAAATGAACAGCTGAGGTATCAGGTGATGCTGATCAGCTGTTCATTTGAAGTAGCCGCTGCCCTCAGAGGGTTCATGTGAGTTCATGCTTGACTGCATTGCATGAACTCACATGAACTTTCCCACGGTCGCACAGGTCAGCCTCACCTCCCAGACGATCAGCCCGTCATGATTGGTGTGTGTGGGTGTCTGTGCGTGTGTCTGCGAGTGTGTGTGGGGTGTCTGTGCGATGTCTGCGGGTGTGTGCGGTGTCTGTGCGATGTGTGCGGGTGTGTGCGGTGTCTGTGCGATGTCTGCGGTGTCTGTGCGATGTCTGCGAGTGTGTGCGGTGTCTGTGCGATGTCTGCGGGTGTGTGCGGTGTCTGTGCGGTGTGTGCGGTGTCTGTGCGATGCCTTCGGTGTCTGTGCAAGGTCTGCGAGTGTGTGCGGTGTCTGTGCGATGTCTGCGAGTGTGTGCGGCGTCTGTGCGATGTTTTCGGGTGTGTGCGGTGTCTGTGCGATGTCTGGGGGTGTGTGCGGTGTCTGTGCGATGTCTGCGGGTGTGTGCGATGTATGCGGTGTCTGTGCGATGTGTGCGGGTGTGTGCGATGCCTGCGAGTGTGTGCGGTGTCTATGCGATGTCTGCGGGTGTGTGCGGTGTCTGTGCGATGTCTTCGGGTGTGTGCGGTGTCTGTGCGATGTCTGCGAGTGTGTGCGGTGTCTGTGCGATGTCTGCAGGTGTGTGCGTGCAGGCAGACATAGGCCGATGTGACACTACTACTCCCATCGGCCTATGTCTGTCCCCCGTCCACTCGTGCCAGCAGGATCAGCTCGATGGGAGCAGTAGTTCCCATCAGCCTGATCCTGCTATTTAAATTGCCCTACTGTGTCCCCAATAAATTTTAAATACATGTCATTGGTGGCCAGTGGTTGCCTACAATAAATTAGTTCATACATTACCTGTCCCCGCCGATCGCCACCTAAAATAAAGTAAAAAATAAAAAACTACACCTATACTCACCTAGACACCTAATTCCCCGAAGCCATCGATCTCCTGTAATAAAATATAAAATAATAAACCACAACCTTATCCTTACCCCTCCGTAGTAGTCCACGAGTGTCCCACGATGATCTCCAGTTTAGAGCAGCCACATAGAATGTGACCGCTCTGAACCGCTGCCGCTGCTAGAATGATGGGGCCGTAAAGCAGCCCCGTCATTGCATAAGCGGGTTCGCCGGAGTTCAGGCAGCGCTGCTCCGGTTAGCTGCTTTACGGCCCTGCTGTATCGTGAGAAATTCCCACGGTACAGCACTGCCGTAAAGGAGGTCTCCGGAGCTGCGCTGCCTGAATGCACTCCGGTGACCTCAGTCAGTGGCTCCCGCTGCCGGGAGCGGACGTGTTCCCGGCAGCGTGAGCTTACAGCAGCCATGCACAGCTGTCACCATCTCCAGATGTGACAGCTGTGCATGGGAGATCAGCGCAGGAACGTGGACAGGTAACTATTTTTTTTTAGTAAACTAAGAATTAAATAAAATTGTGTGTTTTATTTCAAATAAATTATTTTTTTCTGGGTGTAGTGTGTTTTTTCTTTTTAACACTTTGTAGGTTAGTAATGGGGGTGTCTTATAGACGCCCATCATTACTAACCTGGGCTTCATGGCAGCTGGCGGTGACATGAACCCCAACCCTATTACCCCCTGCCACCGCACCAGGGCAGCGTGGAAGAGCGAGGCTAAGTGCCAGAATTGGCGCATCCTATGGATGTGCCATTTCTGGGGCGGCTGACGGTTGGTGTTTCTAGCCTGGGAGGGGGCCAATATTCATGGCACCCTTCCTGGGCTATTAATATCAGCCCCCAGCTGTCTGCTTAGCCTTTGCTAGCTATTAAATAGGGGGTCCCCCATTTTAATAGCTAGTAAAGGCTAGGTATTCAGCTGGGGGCTGATATTAGTAGTCTGGGAAGCTCCGTGGGTATTACCCACTTCCCAGGCTTCAAACATCTGCCCCAGCCGTCTGCTTAACCTCCGCTAGAGCCTAAAATTATGGGGGATCCCACGCCAATTTTATTTTAAATAAATCCTTTATTTTAACACTAAATGACATTTGAGGAGTTAATAAAGATGCAGTCCCTAAATTATTATTTATTTTTTAATTAATTTTTCCCAAAAATTTTGACGTGGGCTTTGCCATATTTTTGTATGCCAGCCAGGTACAGCATCCAGCTTCTATGAACGCACCATTTTCCGGGGTGGCTGCGGACTGCAATTTGCATCAGGGGGGGGGGGCCCAGAAAGCTTGGGTCTCCCTGCGCTGCAGATTCCATCCCCCAGCTGCCTAGTTGTACCTGGCTGGACACACAAATAGGGAGAAGCCCCACGTATTTTTTTTTTAATTATTTCAGGAAATTCATGAAATAATTAAAAAAAAATTGATGTGGGGCTTCGCCCTATATTTGTGTCCAGCCAGGTACAGCAGGCAGGAACGGGCTGCCCCCAACCACCAGCTGCCTATTTGTACCTGGCCGGACACAACAATATAGGGAAGCCCTTTTTTTTTTAATTATTTCATGAAATAATTTAAAAAAAAAATACGTGGGGCTTCGCCCTATTTTTGTGTCCAGCCAGGTACAACTAGGCAGCTGGGGGCTGGAATCCGCAGCGCAGGGAGGCCCAAGCTTTCTGGGCCCACACGCAGCAAATTGCAGTCCGCAGCCACCCCGGAAAATGGCGCGTTCATAGAAGCGCCATCTTCTGGCGCTGTACCCAACTCATCCAGGGCCCTGGTGCGGTGGCTCACTGGGTAATAAAGGGGTTAAGGCCAGTTTGGCATTATCAGCTGGCCCTAAGCCCGAAATTCATGGGGTCACGCCAATATTAGACATGACCACCATGAATTTCTAGTAAAGTATTTAAAAAAAACACAACACCCAGAATAAAGTCCTTTAATTGAAATAAAGACACAATTCTTTATTGTTCTAAATTAAACTATACTTACCATCACGCCCATTCCAGCTGAAGCCAACGATCTCCTGCAATAAAAGTAAAATAATAAAGCAACCTCATCCTTACCTTTCCATGGTTCCCAGGACAGCTTCAGCTCTGCTACATCGAGATGACAGGTTGGACCGCAGCAGAACGCTGCCATCCAGCCTGTCATCCCGCGGACACTGAGAAGCGCAGGCATGCTTGCGCTCTTCAGTGTCTCTCTGTGACGGCATCCAGATGAGCCGAGGTCATGTCCAATGAACTCAGCTCACCTCATGCACGTCACTGACAGCGTGGGAAAATTCTCCTGCACTCAGCGCTTCAGCGTGAGAATTTTCCCACGCTGTCAGTGACGTGAATGAGGTGAGGTCATGTCCAATGAACTCAGCTCACCTCATGCACGTTACTGACAGCGTGGGAAAATTCTCACGCTGAAGCGCTGAGTGCAGGAGAATTCTCCCACGCTGTCAGTGACGTGCATGAGGTGAGCTGAGTTCATTGGACATGACCTCGGCTCATCTGGATGCCGTCACAGAGACACTGAGGAGCGCAAGCATGCCTGCTCTTCTCAGTGTCCGCGGGATGACAGGCTGGATGGCAGCGTTCTGCTGCGGTCCAGCCTGTCATCTCGATGTAGCAGAGCTGAAGCTGTCGTGGGAACCATGGAAAGGTAAGGATGATGTTGGTTTATTATTTTTCTTTTATTGCAGGAGATCGTTGGCTTCAGCTGGAATGGGCGTGATGGTAAGTAGAGTTTAATTTAGAACAATAAAGAATTGTGTGTTTATTTCAATTAAAGGACTTTATTCTGGGTGTTTGTGGGTTTTTTTTTAACTTTGACTATGGGGTTAGTAATGGGGGTGTCTTATAGACGCCTCTCCATTACTAACCTGGGCTTGATGTCAGCTGGCATTATAAGCTGACATCAACCCCAAACCTATTACCCCACTGCCACCGCTACAGGGCAGTGGAAAGAGCGAGGCTAAGTGCCAGAATTGGCGCATCCTATGGATGCGCCATTTCTGGGGCGGCTGACGGCTGGTGTTTCTAGCCTGGGAAGGGGCCAATATTCATGGAACCCTTCTTGGGCTATTAATATCAGCCCCCATCTGTCTGCCTAGCCTTTGCTAGCTATTAAATTAGGAGGGACCCCACGTCATTTTTTTTGGGGGGTCCCCCATTTTAATAGCTAGTAAAGGCTAGGTATTCAGCTGGGGGCTGATATTAGTAGCCTGGGAAGCTCCGTGGGTATTACCCCCTTCCCAGGCTTCAAACATCTGCCCCAGCTGTCTGCTTAACCTCCGCTAGAGACTAAAATTAAGGGGAACCCCACGCCAATTTTTTTTTAAATAAATCCTTATTTTAACACTAAATGACAAGTACAGTAATCAACACTGTCACTGTACTTCATATATATGTGACTGACATGTTTCTATCTATCTAATCTATGTGTGAAGCTCTATTCTTTCTGTTGTAAATTGTCGGGTAAAGGTGTATGAAGAACCTAGAATATAAGACATATTTTCAGTTGTTTCACACTTTTTTGTTAAGTATATAATTCCACATTTGTTAATTCATACTTTTGATGCCTTCAGTGTGAATGTACAATTTTCAGAGTCATGAAAATACAGAAAAATCTTTAAATAAACTTTTGGTCTGTACTGTATATATAATATAATGCTACATGTCTCCCTCTGTCTGAAGCCTTTAAAGACTTGGCAAGTGCTACATGCCTGCGCAGTCTGGCTCTAGACAGAAGAACCTATTACGTTACAGGTAAGAGGAGTGTATGGCGCCGGAGATTGCGGTATGCGTAGACACTGAACACATACCGCGATCTCCGCCGCCATACTTACCTGACCGGGAGGAGCGTTGCAGCGGCGTTTCTCTTCTCGCCGGAGACCAGGGCAGGAGTGAAGGTGTTGGAATCGGCACATGTGCATAACTCTATCCGGCGCCATTTTACTGAAGACATATTTGCAGTGTGTCTTCAGTAAAATGGCGTTGAACAGCACGGTATGGTCACGCGCGTACTCTGGCGCCGCACTGCTCCCCCGGCAGAACAGGATACAGTAGCACTGGAGCACAGGGAAGAAAGGTGAGTATGTGTTTATTTTTTTGTATGTGTGCACCGTGAAAGGGATGAGGGGTGCCATACATACCAGGAATGGGGTGTGACGGGTACCATACATACCAGGAAAGGGGTGTGAGGGGTACCATACATACCAGGAAAGGGGTGTGAGGGGACCATGCATACCAGGATTGGGGGATGAGGGGTACAATGCATACCAGGATTTGGGGGGTGACTGAACCATGAAAACCAGGATTGGGGGGTGAGGGGTGCCATACATACCAGGATTGGGGGGTGAGGGGTGCCATACATACCAGGATTGGGGGGTGAGGGGTGCCATACATACCAGGACTTGGGGGGTGACTGAACCATGAAAACCAGGATTGGGGGGTGAGGGGTGCCATACATACCAGGATTGGGGGGTGAGTGGTGCCATACATACCAGGATTGGGGGGTGAGGGGTACCATGCATACCAGGATAGGAAAGTGGGGTTCCATGCATACCAGAATAGGGATGAGGGGTACCATGCATACCAGGATTGGGGGATGAGGGGACCATGCATACCAGGATTGGGGGATGAGGGGACCATGCATACCAGGATTGGGGGATGAGGAGGCCATACATACCAGGATTGGGGATGAGAGAGTCATGCATACCAGGATTGGGGATGAGAGAGCCATGCATACCAGGATGGGGGATGAGGAGGCCATACATACCAGGATTGGGGGATGAGGGGTACCATACATACCCGGATTGGGATGAGGGGTGCCATGTATACCAAGATGAGGGGTACCATAAATACAAGAATAGGAATGAGGGGTACCATGCATACCAGGATGAGGGATGGGTTGCCATGCATACCAGGATGAGGGGTAACATACATAACAGGATAGGGATGAGGTGCACCATAAATACCAAGATGAGGGATGGGGTGCCATGCACATCA
Source organism: Phyllobates terribilis (assembly GCF_046119375.1). NCBI lineage: Eukaryota > Metazoa > Chordata > Amphibia > Anura > Dendrobatidae > Phyllobates > Phyllobates terribilis. The sequence continues at coordinate 2,066,004 of NW_027362957.1, forward strand.
GGAAGAGGGATTGAGTGCCATACATACCAGGATTGGCGAATGAGCAGTGCCATACATACCAGGATGAGAGATGGGGTGCCATGCATACCGGATTGGGATGAGGGGGTGCCATGCATACCCGGATTGGGGTGAGGGGTGCCATGCATACCCGGATTGGGGATGAGGGGACAGGATGGGGACAGCACAAATACCAGGATGGGGGGCAGCACATACCAGCATGGGAGACCATATACCAATAAAAATGCTCGCCACCCGGGCGTAGAACAGGTTCAATAGCTAGTGTGTGTGTGTGTGTGTGTGTGTGTGTATATATATATATATATATATATATATATATATATATATATATTTATAACATGGTTGCCAAAAATAAAAAATCCTAGTGATTGCACAGATACGTAGCACAATGTGAATGTTAATCTATATAATTGACATTAACTAAGGGGAAATGTAAGCGTCTGTAGAACTATTAAAAGGATATCTTCATAGTGTGACAAAGTCTCTGGTAGTGTGTCAGAAGGGAGGTATGTGTCGCTGAGACTCTTAGACTCAGTGATGTGAAAACATACAAGTTCTCATGCACAAGTAGGTGCAGAGAGAGTTAATAGAACGATATTTACAAGGGAATGTTTTCAGTGGATAACGAAAGTGTAGGGAGGAACGTTATCCACCTTCATTCCAATCAGGGGAGTGTCTGGGCTTTAAATAGTCAGCCCTGACACTCAGGTGTGTTCAGTACCTGGGGAAACTTTGTTCCAGGAAGGAGCTAGCACATGCTGTGATGAACCTGTGTGTAGCTAATTGTGAGTGGCCAGACCTTGGCCGAGATAAGGACTCTGCTGAAAGTTCTGAAAGTTTTGCATTTAGTTTTGTCTCTTTAGCTGAATGGGCTGTGTTTTTATTTATGGACTCAAGGGTAGTTTATGACTGCTAAATAAACTAACCTGAGAATTTAAAGAGACAGTATCTTGTGGTTTACCTACGCATACAGCCGAGCTTGTCGCTATACCACAATAGACTCACAAGCCCAAGTGGGTACACATATATAGTATATAATATTAAGCTCTATAAGGAATCGCCTATAAAATAAAACATCCAAAATGGATGTTTTCGGGGCCCCTGATGAAGCAAGGACGAAAGGTACATTGGTGCACATAGGACCACATCCCACATTTACTCACTTGGACATTTAAGTTGCCTTGTAACTACTGCTCCTCCATTTTGAATGTATTATTTTATAGGAGATTCTTTACAGAGTTTAATATTATATACTATATATGTGTACTCACTTGGGCTTGTGAGTGTAAGAAGCTATCTTCTTAGTAGTTCTAAAGACACTTACATTTCCCCTTGGTTATTGTCAACTATATAGATTAACATGCACATTGTGCTACATATGCGTGCAATCATTAGGATTTTTTTTGGCAACCATGTTATAGGCATATATCTAATATATATAATTGTCTTATCCCGTCAACCTGTCTGTCTGTCTGTCCAGAAAATCCCGCGTCGCTGATTGGTCCGCGACGCGGATGGCGGCCGTTAGCGGCTCATCTGCTGCACGGAGGTCAGCGGCGATGCAGCCGGGATATGACCGGCGGTGCCGCTGACCTCCATGCGGCTACCGTCGGGAGATCAGCGGCTAGGACTGCTGATCTCCCGACGGTAAGTGTGAAGGGAGGACCGGGGAGCGGCGCCGCCGGTCGGGATACTTCTGCTGCGAGCAGCCGGTCATCTCCCGCAGCGCCGCTCCCCGGTCCTCACTAATACAATTCGCTGATTGGTCGCGGCCAATCAGCGATATTGGCGCCAAATTTAAAACCGCTGTGCTGATTGCGCCCGGTGTACCGCATTCATATTCTAGAATACCCGATGCGTTTGAATCGGGCCACCATCTAGTATATATATATATATATATATATTCACTAATGTCTCTATATATGTGATACTCATGAGTTGGTGACTTGGGGTCCTCCAATGTTATACTCTGTAGAATTGTCTTTTAATTTTTGCAATATTTATTTTAGCATCAATAAGCACCTATTGTTCCATTTTGGTGGTATCTACAGTCATATATATGTATATACATACAGCAATATATATACTGTATAAGATCTGATGTCAGCAATGTACAGTATGTACTTTATTGTGCACTGACATTAGATCATATATGCCCTGGACTGATCCTGCACCGACTACCAGACATCACATTGTATAGATGGCAGTATAGATATAATCTGTGACGTCCTGTACAGGGCCGGCTCCAGGTTTTCGTAGGCTCAAAAGAGTCTCAGTGGCCCCTTTAACACATACCACAATTCATGATGCACAGATAAGGCGGAGAAATATAGATATAGTACAATGCCAAAGATTTCACTTACCTTATTTTTCGGACTATAAGACGCACTTTTTTCCCTCCAAAATGTTAGCTACGCTGTGTGCCGGCTATGAAGGAGAGTGAAGTCACTGCTCCCCGCGCACACAGTCCCGGCATGGGGAGCAGTGACTTCTGGCAGCTGATCTCTCCTTGTGAGCCACGCATGGCAGTCATATCATGCGCGGCTCACATGGAGAGATCAGTGCGGGCAGACAGGACGCAGCGCTGGAGGAAAGAAGAAAGGTGAGTATCAGTGTTTTTTTTTTTTTTTTTTATGTGCAGCATGATGGGGATTAGGGGGACCATGCATACCAGGATAAGGATTAGGGGCACCATGCATACCAGGATAAGGATTAGGGGGACCATGCATACCAGGATAAGGATGAGGGGGCCATACATACCAGGGTAACGCTGAGGGGCCATACATACCAGGGTAAGGCTGAGGGGGCCATACATACCAGGGTAAGGCTGAGGGGGCCATACATACCAGGGTAACGCTGAGGGGGCCATACATACCAAGGTAACGCTGAGGGGGCAATGTGCAGCATGATGGGGATTAGAGGTGCCATACATACCAGGACAGGGATGAGGGGTGCCATGCATACCGGGATAGGGATGAGGGGTGCCATGCATACCGGGATAGGGATGAGGGGTGCCATGCATACCGGGATAGGGATGAGGTGTGCCATGCATACCGGGATAGGGATGAGGGGTGCCATGCATACCAGGATGGGGATGAGGGGTGCCATGCATACCGGGATAGGGATGAGGGGTGCCATGCATACCAGGATGGGGATGGGGACTACGTATAAAAGGGGGGGGGCATATATACCAGGATGGGGGATATTGTCAGAATTGGGGGACATTACCCCTATACCAGTGTCAGCAGAAGACCCCCTCCCCCTTAAAAGTGCATCATGAACACATTTTTGGCTTAAATGTTTTTATTTTCCTCCTTTAAAACCTAGGTGCGTCTTATGGTCCTGTGCATCTTATAGTCCGAAAAATACGGTACTTCATACATTACATGAGTGATATCTATTGTAAATTCTATAATAGCTCAGAAACCGGCGAATCCTCACAGTGCATGGGGCGTGTCATGGGGGGATTCAAAAGTTTTCATTTTAGACTGTACATTATAGTCCTCCATACAGTATTATGGGCACCACATAGTCCTCCATACAGTATTATGGACACCACATAGTCCTCCGTACAGTATTATGGGCACTACATAGTACTCCATACAGTATTATGGGCACTACATAGTACTCCATACAGTATTATGGGCACCACATAGTCCTCTATACAGAATGGGCTCCATACTGAATAATGGACCCCATATAATGTTCCATACAGAATAATAGGCCCCATATAATGCTCTATACAGAATAATGAACCCCATATAATGCTCATTACACCATAATTGACCCCATATATTACTCCATGCAGAATAATGGGCGTCATGAAATATGCCATACAGAATAATGGGCCCCATATAATGCTCCATAGAGAATGGGCCCCATATAATGCACCATAGAGAATGGGCCCCATATAATGCACCATAGAGAATGGGCCCCATATAATGCTCCATAGAGAATGGGCCCCATATAATGCTCCATAGAGAATGGGCCCCATATAATGCTCCATAGAGAATGGGTCCCATATAATGCTCCATAGAGAATGGGCTCGATCCATAAAAAAATAAATAAAATACTCACCTCTCCTCATACCCTGCTGGCTACAGGTCCTGTCTCTTCAACACTGAGACGTCACAGAGTCAGAAGACGCAGAGGAGACTGGACCTGCGGCCAGCAGGGTATGACGAGAGGTGAGTATTTCACATAATGTAAAGCACGGGGGGGGGGGGGGGGTTACACCGGGCCCCCCCAATTCACAGGCCCAATAGCGTTCCAGTGTCCCCAACTGTGAGTGGGGCCCCCCTCTTGCCCAGGGCCCTGGCACTTGCCCTGGTGCAATGGGTGGTTATGCCGGCTCTGGCCCTGTAGCTGGTGCAGGATCAGTCTGGGGCAGGGGTCTGTATAGTAAGATCTGAAGTGTCTCGATCTCAGGTCCGATGTGATTTGAACATTCATACAGATCGAGAGCCGATGATCTCACACTGACAGCATGACCCCAACCTGCTTGAAGGGTCCATCTGCTACAATAAATCTTTCTGATCCTCAGCAGAGCGACCATAGATAACATTCAGGATCTGGCCCTGGACTTGTCAGGAGGTGAGCAGCATCCTGCCACTTCCACACTCTACAAAAAGTGTAAATCTCCTGTCCTGACCACTATCCGGAGCTCAGGCTAAGGCCACGGCCCCACTATCAGTATTTGGTCAGTATATTTTCTCAGGAGTGGGAGCCAAAACCAGGTCAGTAACAATCAGAGAAAAGGTATAATAGAAACAAGTCACCAATTCTGCATTTATCACCAACTCCTGGTTTTGTCTCCCACTCCTGTGAAAAAATACTGACCGAATACTGACCAAATACTGATAGTGGGGTCGTGGCCTTACAAGAATCAAAGATGTCTGCCCTCTCGTACTGCTCAGCGGCTGAAGCTTCTCTCCGGCAGGCATAAGAACGTGGCCTGTGCCGGCTGTTCTGGGCTGCAGATGCCCAGCTGGCACATGTACACAATGAAAGATACAGGGCCGCCCTGCAGTCTGTAAAGAAGCAGCTGCTTGGCCACCGGCTTGGAGGGCATGTGCCCCTCTGGCCCACCTCGCCCCTGGTCAATATGATACCATCTTTTTCATTACTTGGTGAGGTTTGAAGAAATTTCACTCCAAGACAGTGGATTTTGTACTTTATTCCAGTATATTTATACATAGAAAACATGGCAATGAAAAACAAGTAGATGCACGTGCATAAAAATGTCCCAACATTAATTAAAAAAAACCTTTAAGATACAGATAATACTTGTATACAAAAATATTAACACATTTTCAAATTGTATATAAAGTGCACAAAAGTCAATAGCCCTGACATATAGTGTACACAGGGTCCCGTCCCCCCACATGGTATACACAAAATACAATGTCATCCAGGAAATAACCAAAAATAACAAATACATTTAATCTATTCTGAAATCCCATGTCTATACAAGATAATAATATGTAAAATTCTACAGTGTCAAAGAAATGAGCTAGAGACTACTACATGGCGATGATGCCTACACACAAGATAATGCCCAGCTAATGCTGTAAATGATACAAATATTACCAGTCACCCAATTAGACACATGAGGTCCGGGCAAGTGATTTTCTACAGTTCATTGACCTCTATGATGACATCTAATATTTTCAATCATTTATAGAGCGGGGTACATTGGGCCTCATTAATAAATCTGCTCACTAGAAAACTAGTTACCCATACTAACCAATTAGAGCTCAGCTAAGGTTGTTTTAACTGACCTGGAAAAGTAAAAGCTGTTCTGTGATTGGCTGGGATAAGTAAAAAGGCTGTTTTAATAAATGATTCCCAATGTACCAAGCCCCGCCATAAATGTTATTGATTACAGTAGGGGCCACAATATCCCAGGTGTATAGTCATCACATTCATCTTATTGTCAGCGGTTACCTTGGGACATGCTATATTGAAATGTAAGATGATATCAGTGGGGTCCATGAGGCAGAGCAGTGTGTGGTACGTGTGACATTTCCTAATATCGAGCAATCAATACTGTACCTTGGTCTGGAATGCAAAGTCTGCGTGGACAAGGAAGGGGCTCCCAGATGCCAGCTGTAAAACCCGTCGCTCCACCATCACACGCTCATCACCGTCAGCAAGCAGGGCTCTTTTGCCGATGATCTTAACAGCAAAATGTTTGCGGGTAGATGAATCTTCCGCCAGCAGGACCGTTCCATAGCATCCCCGGCCAAGCACTTGATGGAATAATAATCTCCTCTTGATGGTATCAGAGACTGTGCTTTTGGAGCTGGTTGGCCGAACACCGCTGCTTCCTTCAGCTTCTTCAGCCTTCTGCTTTAGATCCATGGGTTTCTGTCCTAATGTAATCCTTCTTCTTTTCTTCTCCTTTTTGTCCCCTGATGAGATGAAGATGGCTCCTCTCTTCTTGGCTCCCATCTTCTGACTTTCTACCTTCTCCTTTTCTTCCACTTCTTCTTTCTTCTGGACTGGTTGTTTTGTCCTGTTGACTGAAGACTTCCTCTCATCATCAGATGTGTCATGGGAAGGTCTTAGTCTCTTCGCTCCTTCTCTCCTCACCACGTTCTCCTCTACTTCTTCTTTCTTCTGGACTGGTGGTTTTGTCCTGTTGACTGAAGACTTCCTCTCATCATCAGATGTGTCATGGGAAGGTCTTCGTGTCTTCACTCTTTCTCTGCTCACCACAATCTCCTCCTCTTTTATATCCATATTATTGCTTTGCTTAGAGTTAGCCGACATCTCCTCCACTGTTGTTGGTCAATTCCAACTGTCACTTCCAACTGTCACTCAGTGCACTTCATATGGAATCATCATGCATGCACCACCACTGGTCATGTGATCAGAATCTGACCAATGATATTTAAGAGATAAATGAACATTAGCTGAGATTAAATATTCAGGTAATATTCAGATATTCTGTGGAACACAAGGTCCCACATTTACTATTAGTAATAGAACTGCACTAAGTCGACAATTTAATTTACATTGTTACTACAGAGCATCAGATGAATGTAATATAATAAATATTAGCAAGATGTATGATTTCCATCCACTCTACGTATCATAGAAATACAGATGTACTATCTTTTTATATAGAGATGTAGCAGAAGCCATCCTGATTGTTTGCAGCATGCTATGGTGATAGAGAAGCATGCATGACTGTGCCATGCAAATGGTGAGGAGCACCAAAATGGGACATATGATTCACGTAGCCAGGGGCGTAATGTCCGCGGTCGCAGTGGCAGTCACTACGACCGGGCCCAGGGGGGTTGGGGCTTGTAAACGCCAGCAGAAATTTCAACAGGATGTGTGTATCGCAGGGCACAGTTGCTTCGGGTCCGTGCGTGACAAATCAGGGGCGGGCTGGGGCGGGGGCAGAGCCGGACTGGGGTGTCTGGGGCCCACCAGGGACATTGACTCCAGGGGCCCACCCACCCTTCAGCTATTTGCAAATACCTGTTAGCCGTTATACCCATTATATTGGCGGCTCCTGCCCATCACTGTGCGCTCACCAGAACTGCGATGTACAATTACTGTAGTTTGCATTAATGGGTTTTTATTGGTGAAAACAAGTTCTCAGCGATGCACAGGTTGGGAAGGGGATCACTTATTTATTGGTGGAATCCGCACTGTCAGAAGATTGTGGCACTTTGAGTATTTGGTGAGATTTTTACCTCAGTATTTATAAGACAAAACCAGGAGTGGAGCAATCCGAGGTCATGTTTTATGCATTTCTCACCCACTCCTGGTTTTGTCTTATAAATACAGAGGTGAAAATCTCACCAAATGCCAACTTGCTTTCTCTGGTGAACCTCTGTAACTGCATCTCTGCTGCTGTGTAATAGTCACAGGGCAGGGAGGGGTTAAACATCTAAGTATTTAATATCTATTGGAAATAAAGAGGTTTCCCCTTATTGATATCAGATAAAACAAATGACCAACCACAATCCACTCTACCAAGACCAATATTACCAGATAGAAGGCAGAAATACCACCACACCGTGACCAGATCACATATTACCACCACATAATGCCCAAATAATGCCACATACAAGGCACAAATACCGCCACACCATGACCAAAGCACATAATATCACCACATAGTGATCAAATGCTACCAGATACAAGGTATAAATACTGACACACCATGAGACCACATATTACCACCACATAGTGACTGAATAATACCACATAGAAGGGACAAATATCGTCATGTCATGACCAAAGCACATAATGCCACCACATAGTGACAAATAATGCTAAAATAATAAAAATGTAAAAAAGCTCAGTATATTGGGTCAGTGTACAGGTTATACAGTGATCACCAGTGACATTATGCACAGGAGCTCTGTATATAGTGTACAGGTTATACAGTCATCACCAGTGACATTATACACAGAAGCTCTGTATATAGTGTCAGTGTACAGGTAATGCAATGATCACCATTGATATTATACACAGGAGCTCTGTATATAGTGTACAGGTAATACAGTGATCACCAGTGACATTATACACAGGAGCTCTGTATATAGTGTCAGTGTACAGGTAATACAGTGATCACCAGTGACATTATGCACAGGAGCTCTGTATATAGTGTCAGTGTGTGTGTATAGGTAATACACATACTCACCAGTGATGTCTCTAGGTGAAGTTCTTTATCTGCAGACCGATATATCACATCTTCTATGCAGGACTTATCTCTGCAGAAAATAACATAGTTAGCTATAACTGATCACTTCCAGAGCACAAGCCACACTTTTCCCAAGATTTCTACACTGAATGAAATGACAAAATGCAACATAGTGCCGCACTACACAGTAAAAATAAAACACAAAATACATTTAGGGACTCCATCTTTAATAAAAAAAAAACATCATGAGAGATCAGAGATTATGGGGCCCAGTCAGGGATCGTACATAGAAATCATGTGGCTCAGTCAGGGGCGTATACAGAAATCATGGGGCCAATCAGGCTAGGGGTGTACATAGAGATCATGGGGCCCAGTCAGCGGCGTACATAGAGATCATGGGGCCAATCAGGTTAGGGGTGTACATAGAGATCATGGACCCCCTCAGCGGCGTACATAGAGATCATGGGGCCCAGTCAGCGGAGTACATAGAGACATGGGGCCCAGTCAGCGGCATACATAGAGATCATGGGGCCCAGTCAGCGGTGTACATAGAGATCATGGGGCCCAGTCAGCGGCGTACAAAGAGATCATGGGGCCCAGTCAGCGGCGTACATAGAGATCATGGGGCCGAGTCAGCGGCGTACATAGAGATCATGGGGCCCAGTCAGGGATCGTACATAGAGATCATGGGGCCCAGTCAGCGGCATACAAAGAGATCATGGGGCCCAGTCAGCGGCGTACATAGAGATCATGGGGCCGAGTCAGCGGCGTACATAGAGATCATGGGGCCCAGTCAGGGATCGTACATAGAGATCATGGGGCCCAGTCAGGGATCGTACATAGAGATCATGGGGCCGTATGAGGTGAGGCTCTCACCTCCTCAGGGAGCTCTCACAGGGCATCACAGGCCTTAGTATGAAGCATTACTAGAAGACTTGTGGAATTGCTTCATACTAAGGCCTGTGATGCCCTGTGGGAGCTCCTGAGGGCACCATACTGGCGAGGTGAGATCCTCACTTGGCAGTAGTAGGAGCAGCATCTCCATAGTGTGGCATTCACATCACACTACATGCTGCACTGTACAGGACTCCCAGCTGGCAGCAGGACAGATGAGGAGGTAACTGTCTGGGACCAGCGCCGGACTGGAGTACCTGGGGCCCACCAGGAAAAAATCAATCTTGGGGCCCACCAGCACCATGCAGTTACCGTATATAGGAATAACATAAGTCCACAAACTCTTTCAAAATGAATCAACTTTATTAACCAATAAATCTCTGCTGCTGTGTAGTAGTCACAACACAGGGAGAGGTTAAACATCCAAGTATTTAATATGTATTGCAAATAAAGAATGTTCCCATTCTTAATATCCGAAAAAACAAATGACTGACAACAATCCACTATAACTAGACTAATAATACCATATAGAAGAGAGAAATACCGCCACACCATGACCAGAACACATACCACCACCTAGTGATCAAATACTACCAAGTACAAGGTATATATACTGCCACACCATGATAAGACCACATATTAGCACAACATAGTGACTGTCTGAATAATACCACATACAAGGGACAAATACCGCCACGCCATGACCATGGCACATAATGGCACCAGATAGTGACTGATAATGAAAATGTAAAAAAGCTCTGTATATAGAGTCAGTGTACAGATAATGTAGAGATTATCAGTGACATTATACACAGGAGCTCTGTGTATAGTGTCAGTGTAGAGGTAATACAGTGATCATCAGTGACATTATACACAGGAGCTCTGTATATAGTGTCAGTGTACAGGTAATACAGTGATCACCAGTGACATTATACACAGGAGCTGTGTATATAGTGTATAGGTAATACAGTGATCACCAGTGACATTATACACAGGAGCTCTGTATATAGTGTATAGGTAATATAGTGATCACCAGTGACATTATACATAGGAGCTCTGTATATAGTGTCAGTGTACAGGAAATACAGGGATCACCAGTGACATTATACACAGGAGCTCTGTATATAGTGTCAGTGTACAGGTAATATAGTGATCACCAGTGACATTATGCATAGGAGCTCTGTATATAGTGTCAGTGTACAGGTAATATAGTGATCACCAGTGACATTATGCATAGGAGCTCTGTATATAGTGTCAGTGTACAGGTAATATAGTGATCACCAGTGACATTATGCACAGGAGCTCTGTATATAGTGTCAGTGTACAGGTAATATAGTGATCACCAGTGACATTATACACAGGAGCTCTGTATATAGTGTCAGTGTACAGGTAATATAGTGATCACCAGTGACATTATACACAGGAGCTCTGTGTATGGTGTCAGTGTACAGGTAATACAGGGATCACCAGTGACATTATGCACAGCTCTGTATATAGTGTCAGTGTGTGTGTGTATAGGAAATACAGGGATCACTAGTGACATTATACACAGGAGCTCTGTATATAGTGTCAGTGTACAGGTAATACAGTGATCACCAGTGACATTATGCACAGGAGCTCTGTATATAGTGTCAGTGTGTGTGTGTATAGGTAATACACATACTCACCAGTGATGTCTCTAGGTGAAGTTCTTTAACTGCAGACCGATATATCATATCTTCTATACAGGACTTATCTCTGCAGAAAATAACCTAGTTAGCTATAACTGATCACTTCCAGAGCACAATCCACACTTTTCCCAAGATTTCTACACTGCATGAAATGACAAAAAAAGAAACATAGCACTGCACTACACAGTAACAGTGCTCCAGTGTCATTCTGTGCCTGCTCATCTGTCAGCAGACATATTTGTCTGATGGCAAAGATCTAAGAGAGATGAAGACAGAAGACCTATGGATTCCGTTGGGAGTGAGGATTTTTCTTTATTAAAGATGGAGTCCCTAAATGTGTTTTATTTTTAATAATAAAAAAAAAAAATTCTGTCTTTTTTTTTTCTGTTTACTAGAAATTGATGGTGGCTATGTCTAATTTGGCGTGAAACCATGAATTTCGGGCTTAGTACCAGCTGATAAGGCAAAGATGGCCTGGTACTAACCCTATTATTACCCAGGTTGCCACTCACCACCAGGGCCGCTGGAAGAGCCGGGTAAAGCACCTGGAAATGGTGCCATGATGAATGCGCCATTTTCAGGGGTGGCTGTGGGCTGCGATTTTCAGCGTGGAGGGCCAAGAACGCATGGGCCTTACCATGCTGCGAATCCCAGCCCCCAGCCAGTCACAGACGCCCATTCTCTGTGTCAGCATCTGTGATTGGCTGTTGGGACTGTCACACATATAGAAGTGTGAAAATAAATAAATAATAAAACAAAAATGACATAGCACTCTGCAGAAATTTTGATTCTCAGCGCAGATAGAGGTGGCAGCCCGTAGCTGTCTGCTTTATCTGCCTGGTTTTACCTTGACTGGCGATCAAAAGTCAGGAAAGCCCAATGTTTTTTTTAAATTATTTAAAAAAATAATTAAAAAAAAAAAATGCGTGGGCTCCCGCCATATTTTGATCGGGGGGCTGGGGGCTGGGATTCTCAGCATGGTAAGGCCCAAGCATTCTGGGCCCCCCACGCTGAAAATGGCAGCCTGCAGCCACCCCTGGAATTGGCGCATTCATCGTAGCGCCATTTCCAGGCACTTTATCCGGCTCTTCCAATGGCCCTGGTGGGGGGTGGCACGCTGGGTAATGATGGGGTTAATACCAGCTTTGTATTATCAGCTGGAACTAAGCCTGAAATTCATGGAGTCACGCCAAACTACACATGGCCACCATGAATTTCCAGTAAACAGAAAAAAACACAACACAGAATTTTTTTTTTTATAAAAATAAAACACAAAACACATGTAGGGACTCCATCTTTAATTAAAAACAAAATCCTCGCTCTGACGTAATCCACGGATCTTCTGTCTCCAGCTCTGCTACATCTTTGCCATCAGACAAATATGCCGGCTGACAGAGATGAGCAGGCACAGAATAACACTAGAACCCAGTTGTCAGAGAAGTGCTCAGCTGGCCTCCAGCCGCCGACCATGTTTTCCTGTGCGTTGCAAATAATGCATACTTTCAAACGCATGCCTATTTTTGCTATGCAAGTCTACAGTACATTGCGTCTGCGCTGATTTACAACGGATGCGTTGTAACGCACAGCATAAACGCAATGTTAACCCAGCCTAACAGCAGCGAGAAGGGGAGACGGAGCCCTGGAGACCGCCTAGTCAGTCTACTGGTGGTACTATCATGCCCATTGCCCAGTATGTACTGCCAGCCTCTGTGGTATTAGCATTCAAGCTCACATGGCATGTCCTGCCAGCCAGCCACTGGTGTTAGTACTAGCATGATAGTACCACACCACCAGTGGCTGGGCAATGGGCATGCATGATGGTACCAACAGTGGCTGGCAGGACATGCTGGGCATGATTCATGCCTAGTATGTCCTGCCAGCCTCCTTGGTACTATCATGCCCACCCACTATGTCCTGCCAGCCACTGGTGGTAGTACATGCTGCTGGGCATAGTACCAGTAATCAGAGGCTGGCAGCAGGACATGCTGGGCAATGGGCATGATGATAATCATGCCCATTGCCCAGTAGTATTTACTGCCAGCCTCGGCCAGGGGTCCTCCCAGTCACCCCTCCCCCCCCTGCTTCCTGCTTTTCATACTGACGCGTCGAGATGAGCTGCAGCCGCTGCCTGGAGCGACGCAGGGTCCATACGCCACAGCGCGCACAGGAAGCAGTCCCAGGGCGATGACGTCATCACACTGAGACTGACCTCCTGCGCACGCGCCGGCAGTGTCGCTGCGCAGAGGAGGCAGAGGGCCCATCACTAATCATATCGGCAGTGCTGCGAACCGGGGGGGGGGGGGCCCTCTGTTCTCTGTACAGGGCCCAGGGGGGTAGGGGGCGGGGCCATCGGGACCCGGGGTTTTCCCGATCCTCCGGTGGGCCAGTCCCCCCTGCAGAGGGGCATATGTATACATGCAGGTCGGCCACATCCCAGTGGTGCAGACACATCCACACTGCACCCTGTATACTTGTGCACTGCCGTCTGCTGCAGTGGTAGGAGCCGCCTGAATGCATCTTCTTCCTGCCGGAGAGGAGCTTGTGGGCCTGTGCGGTGAGGAGGTGGACGCTGCGCACCTCCTGAGAAGTATATGGCACTCCATGTATCTGTGCACATAGTATACCACTCTAGTGTATAGCAGAAAGGAGACACCGACCAGAAGAGTCCAGGCATGTGGGTGATGCTAATAATTATTATATTGATAACCAGGTGGAAGAGGAGGAAATGCAGAAAAAGGGGGAATTAAAAACTATACACAAAGGGGACGTCGAGACAGGAATTACAATTAACACCAGTGGGAATGGATCATGATTAGAACAGCAAAGGGATAATACAGAGAATCAAGCCACAAATTAATCCAGTATATAAAAATATATATACATATCATTAGTTAGATATATCTGTACATATGATTGTTTAATTATCATAAACTTTACATAAAGTGCAAGTGCCTCCAAAGAATAAATCTACATAAATTATATATCTCATATGTGAACAAATACAGGTGTTTCTCACTAAATTAGAATATAATCAAACAGTTATTGTTTATTTCTGTTAATGCTGATGATTATGGCTATACGAGTTTCACTTTTTTTATATTGAAGAACTGAAATAAAGTAACTTTTTGATGATATTCTATTTTAGTGAGATGCACCTGTGTATGTATATATACAAGGGCTGGTCCCTTATTATTTGGATGTCGGTGTGAATCCTGTAGAGCAGTGGTCGGCAAACGTTTTTTGCACCAGGGACCCGCTTTAAGCAAGACCAGTTTTCAATGGCCCGGTGGGGGCGGGGCTTTGGTCATATGTGGGTGGGGTTATGGAGGGGTGGAGCTTAGTGCATACTTATCATATAATTATGACATTTATAATGAGAATGTGATTCAACTTACCATAGGTTCAGAATGAGTGGGAGCACCAGGCTTGTTTCCCTGGATCAGTGGGAGCACTGGGCTTGTTTTCCTGCAACAAGACGATCCCATCTAGGTCCCATCTGATGATGATGACCACTACTACTGCTACTGGACACAGCCACTGCTGCTATGAATTTTCACTGTTATTTGCTTTTTTCACTTTAACCAGAAAATCTGCTGCTGGGCCGCACGACACCAGAACACAGCTACAGGAGTCATAAGGGTGGGACACCTGATGTCATATCTAGCTGCCCATTAGCATCCAGAGCCCCTCCCCCTCCAACTCGCAGCTAGCAGGAGGGGAAGGAGCGCTGGACACACATGACCTGCTTGTCCCTGCTCCTGCCTGAGCACATTCTGCGAGTAGGGCCGCATGGCTAATTATCTATTCACTGCCAGTCCCTCCTCCTCTTTTCTTATAGGCTACTGATCACATGCTGGCTTTCTCTCTGCTGATCCTCTACAACTGTCAGCGGCGCTGCGGACCGGCTGAAAAACCCCAACGGCCCGGTTCTGGTCCGCGGACCGGCGGTTGGGGACCTCTGCTGTAGAGAGTAGTGCACTGACTTGGGCATATGTGCTGTTGACAGATATGTATTTGTATCCACTTTAAGCGTTTATAAAAAAGGTGACCACATGTGCATTGTACTCGCGCTATAGCAGATGCAGATCCCACTCCTGATTGGCGTCCACCCGATGTATGTTTCGGCTTCTTGTCTTCGTCAGGGGGTGGCATCATTCGGAAAGAGCTAAGAGTTAAACGGCCAACTATAGCCAATCAGGATGGAGGTATGTCTCCACCAACCAATGGGTGCTGAGGAGGCGTGGCTCGATACACAACGCGCACCAACGCTACGAGGAAACTATGTGACCTGTGATGCTGAGAGCACGTGATGGAGACACTTGATCGGGGGTCACGTGGCACATATAGATACAGTCGGGGAGGATGATGTGGAGACGTTCATGTGTATTGCCTCTTCAGCAGACATCTAATCTACTGATTGAGTGTGGATATATCAGATAAAGTGGAAAATCTTCTTAATTTATAATGATGGATAACGAGTATAGGTTATATATTACAGCAATACACAGGAATAGGGGGTAGTGAGTGTTACATGTATATAAGCATAGGCGGATTATAATGAGGACGATCTGGGCTACCGCCCGGGGCCCCGAACCTCCAGGGGGCCCGGGGCTCCGGGGTGTCTATGGCCAGATTGTCCTTATTATATGTGCGGCGCCACGGCACATACCGGCAGACAGTGGGGGGGGGCCCAAGGATCGCTCCCCCAGCAGCGGCACACAGCCGCTGCTTCTTCGGCCGGGCCAGCACTGCAGCAGTTAACTTCCCTGTGCTGGCCCGGCCGCGTCACTGCTAGGAGACACGGCCCTGTGCACGGCCGTGTCTCCTAGCTGTGACGTCACGCAGTGTGCACCCGGCCTGCAGTGCTGCACCGGAAAAGAGCTGGAGCCGAGTCGGGGGATGGTGAGTGTGTGTATGTATATGTATGTATGTGTGTGTGTGTGCAGGCAGATGTCATTGTGTGATGTCTGTTTATATGTATTTTTGTGTTTCAAATGTGTTTATGCGTGTATGTATATGTTTGTGTGTGCGTGACTGCGTGCGGCCTCCTGCTGAGTATAGATGGCGCCGTGCGGCCTCCTGCTGTCTCTGGGGGGGCGCCGTGCGGCCTCCCGCTGTGTATAGATGGCGCCGTGCGGCCCCCTGCTGTCTCTGGGGGAGGCGCCGTGCTGCAGCCTCCCGCTGTGTATAGATGGCGCTGTGCGGCCTACTGCTGTCTCTGGGGGGGGGGCGCCGTGCAGCCTCCCGCTGTGTATATATGGCGCCGTGCAGCCTCCCGCTGTGTATAGATGGCGCCGTGCGGCCTCCCGCTGTGTATAGATGGCATTGTGCGGCCCCCTGTGTATAGATGGCATCGTGCGGCCTTCCGCTGTTTATAGGTGGGGCCTCCCGCTGTGTATAGGTGGCGCCGTGCGGCCTCCCTCTGTGTATAGGTGGCGCCGCCCGCTGTGCATAGGTGGCGCCGTGCGGCCTCCCGCTGTGTATAGGTGGCGCCTCCCGCTGTGTATAGGTGGCGCCGTGCGGCCTCCCGCTGTGTATAGGTTGCGCCGTGCTGCCTCCCGCTGTGTATAGGTGGCGCCGTGCGGCCTCCCGCTGTGTATAGGTGGCGCCGTGCGGCCTCCCGCTGTGTATAGGTGGCGCCGTGCGGCCTCCCGCTGTGTATAGGTGACGCCGTGCTGCCTCCTGCTGAGTATAGATGGCGCCGTGCGGCCTCCTGCTGTCTTTGGGGTCGGGGGCGCCGTGCGGCCTCCTGCTGAGTATAGATGGCGCCGTGCGGCCTCCTGCTGTCTCTGTGGGGGGGGCGCTGTGCGGCCTCCCGCTGTGTATAGATTGCGCCGTGCGGCCTCCTGCTCTCTCTGGGGGGGGCGCTGTGGGCCTCCCGCTGTGTATAGGTGGCGCCGTGTGGCCTCCCGCTGTGTATAGATGGCGCCGTGCGGCCTCCCGCTGTGTATAGATGGCTACGTGCGGCCTCCCGCTGTGTATAGATGGCTACGTGCGGCCTCCCGCTGTGTATAGATGGCTACGTGCGGCCTCCCGCTGTGTATAGATGGCTACGTGCGGCCTCCCGCTGTGTATAGATGGCTACGTGCGGCCTCCTGCTGTGTATAGATGGCTACGTGCGGCCTTCAGCTGTGTATAGATGGTTACGTGTGCTCAATATTGAGTCATACAATTAATGTAAGGCTATGTGCCCACGATGCAGAAATGCTCCGGATTTTTTTTGAGCGTTTCCGCGTCTCCCTGGCAGAAAAAACGCATGTGGATTGTACATGCGGATTGTACATGCGGATTGTACATGCTTTTTTCCTGCCTGGGACTTGCTGATGTGAAGCGTTCTTCACTTGCATTTCCGCATGCGGGTTGACAAGCGATTTTAGCATCACTTGGAAAGTGCTTGACAACTTGGTCACACTATATAAATACATGCAACCGGCATGGATTTATATAGTGTGACCATAAAAGAATGGTAAAAAATAAATATATAATTACCTTCTGATGGCCTGCCGACGTCAGCGGTCGCGTGACCCGTCACATGACTAAATGACGTCATGGCAGGTCCTTTGAAGACCATCGCGAGCTGCTGGCAAGCCAGGACGCATCGGATAAAGACACCGGGGGCCATCAGAAGGTAAGTATAATATTTATTTTTTATTTTATTCTTTTTTTACAGGTGCTATGGTACCCGGGTCCGGAGGACAGTCTCCTCTTCTCCAAACCCGGGTACCATCCGCACATTGAAGCGCATGGATTCTGCATGTACAGATCCAGTGATGCGGATTCCATGTGTTCTAATGCAAGTCAATGGCGGCGAAAGCGCCACGCTTCCGCAAAATAATTGGTAGTGCAGCGGATTTTTCCGCAATGATAATCCGCAGCGGAAATTTACACAGCATGTGTACAGCACATGCGGATTATCATTGGGGAACATGGCCGACCTTCTACCAAGCGTTTTTAAGCGTTTCTGCAGCGGAATTGCCACCGCGGAAACGCTTAAAAAACGCATAGTGGGCACACAGCCTAAAAAAAATTATTATAATTAATATTGTGTTCTCCCCGCCTCAGTCCTCACAGCACAACGCAGAACACGAGCTCCTCATCACCAGTCCTCCTGTCCCGGCACAATGCGCGCACTGCTGCAGCAGCAGGTGGAATAGTGTCCACTGGACTGAGAAGGCCCCGCCCCTTCCGGTGACGTCATGGTTCCATGAAATCACTCCTCCCCCTCAAGAAATCAACTCCAATCTAGACGCTCCGCTGCTGCTGAGGCGCGGTGACGCTGTAGCTGGGTGATTGCAGGCAGAGTAGTGGTGTTTGGTGTCTGCACTACAGGTAAGAAGATGGGAATGTGCCAAGGTGATTACTACATTCAGGACAATAAGTAGCTAGCTGTAGGTGTGCAGAATCCCACTCCCAATATTGTCAGGGTCTCGCACCCCCTCATGTCGTGGGCTGTCAGGCTCCCGCACCCTCTCATGTCGTGGGCTGTCAGGCTCCCGCACACTCTCGTGTCGTGGGCTGTCAGGCTCCCGCACCCCCTCGTTTCGTGGGCTGTCAGGGTCTCGCACCCCCTCGTTTCGTGGGCTGTCAGGGTCTCGCACCCCCTCGTTTCGTGGGCTGTCAGGGTCTCGCACCCCCTCGTGTCGTGGGCTGCCAGGCTCCCGCACCCCCTCGTGTAGTGGGCTGCCAGGCTCCCGCACCCCCTCGTGTCGTGGGCTGTCAGGCTCCCGCACCCCTTCATGTCGTGGGCTGTCAGGCTCCCGCACCCCCTTGTGTCATGGGCTGTCGGGGCTCCCGCACCCCTCGTGTCGTGGGCTGTCGGGCTCCCGCACCCCCTCGTGTCGTGGGCTGTCGGGCTCCCGCATCCCCTCGTGTCATGGGCTGTCAGGCTCCCGCACCCCCTCGTGTCGTGGGCTGCCAGGCTCCCGCATCCCCTCGTGTCGAGGGCTGTCAGGCTCCCGCACCCCCTCGTGTCGTGGGCTGCCAGGCTCCCGCACCCCATCGTGTCGTGGGCTGTCAGGCTCCCGCACCCCCTCGCGTCGAGGGCTGTCAGGCACCCGCCCCCCGTCGTGTCGTGGGCTGTCAGGCTCCCGCACCCCCTCGTGCCGTGGGCTGTCAGGCTCCCGCACCCCCTCGTGTCGTGGGCTGTCAGGCTCCCGCACCCCCTCTTGTCGTGGGCTGCCAGGCTCCCGCACCCCCTCGTGTCAAGGGCTGTCAGGCTCCCGCACCCCCTCATGTCGTCGGCTGCCAGGCTCCCGCACCCCCTCTTGTCGTGGGCTGTCGGGCTCCCGCACCCCCTCGTGCCGTGGGCTGTCGGGCTCCCGCGCCCCCTCCCTCGTGTCGTGGGCTGTCAGGCTCCCGCACCCCCTCATGTCGTCGGCTGTCAGGCTCCCGCACTCTCCCCCTGTCGTTGTCTGTGGAGAAGATTAATACATATTTTCATTTTTCAGGTTTTCTCTTATAAAACAAGATCCCTGAGCTTCTGTCTTTGACCGAAAAAATGGCGTCTGACAAGTCGCTGCTGTCTGCAGAAATGAACACAAACATGGAGGAAGCGCTGTATGAACAGATGCTGATGAAGGTACGAAGATGAATTGGAGAGGCCAGCAATCACCGGGTGAATGTCTCCTCCGTCAGCTGCCGGGGGCGCGGCAGTCTCCAACATTTACCTAATGTGTATTGTTGGCTTTAGACCCCTCACAGTTGTACTATTTTGGTGCAGGAAAAATCAGTTTGCAGAACCATCCTGTTCATGTTACTCACTGATTCTCACTTGTTGCCTCATTTCAGGCCAAACAGGAGATGGAGAGCAGAATACCGAACTTACCAGAACGCAGAGAGATCAGACCCCAGCCGGGTGAGATGGGCATCCTCTGATTATTATCCAGATTACTTTGTGCATATTATGTGACAGATACCACAGTGGGGCAGTGGGGTCTTATTGACTGCAATGGTCACATGATGCAACCAACGTGGGGGGTCACATAATTTCTTATGCAGTTGATTACATGTAAATGCTGCTTGGCTTTTGCCGATTTTATTGTGTTTTTGTTCACTTTTTGTTTTTATTTCTGTGTTAGGTTTCTGCATTAAAACTCGCACATCCAAAAATACCAAAATCTTTATTAACATCTGCAAGTCGAACCAGATCCCAGCGGCCCCGGACCTGACGGAGCAGGAGTTAGTCAGCATCCTGGAATCTGATGATCCCTCCGGCTATCGAGTCCCCATGAGCCTTGGAGAGCCCCACGTTGAAGTTGATAATAGTACGTTTTTTTTTAATACAGCGCTTCTTTTTTTAAAGGGATAGTCCAGAGATATCCTTAAAGGGGTTAAAATAGCAAGTATTACAACTTACTAATCCTCAATGGTCAAAGGTGCCATCTCCACAGGTTCTGGTAGGTCCACTTCCAGTCTGCGGAATAAAGTTTGACATCTTGTTGTTGACTTTTGAACTTTTTTGGTTTAGATTTGGGACTTAGAGGGATTGTCCACTACTTGGATTCCCCTTTAAGAACTTATACCACTTATTCATAGCAGCCCTACTAAGGTCAATGGATTGAGTCGGCACCGCAAAGTATCTAAGTCCTGGTGCACTTTGTCCTACAGGTGGAGGCAGCTGCACGGCGTACGACATAGTGATTAATGGCACCGTCTTTGAGAAAATTACGGTAACTGCAATTGCTTATTCCGACATACGAGCTGTCTGCTCTCCTTTGTGTCAGCTCCTTACTTTGTATTTTTTTTATTAGAATAATGAGCTTTTCAGGGAATTTTTTATCACCGTGGCCATGGAGGGACTAGAGAACAAGTACGAAATGGAGCTGTCAAGAGGTAACGACCGCATCACTGATATTTTCCTTGATTTTTCCATCGACCACACAAGGACTTGTTCTTTCGTGGAGCAAGTTTACCATATAATATATTGAACATTTTTATGTACCAACCTGTTGTATGGCACCGTATCAAATGCCTTTGAAAAGTCCAGATAGACAACATCCACTAAGTTTCCCTGGTCCAACCTGAACTTACCTCCCCATAGAATCTTTTCAGATTAGTTTGCAGGACAGATCCCTCATAATCATATGTTTAGGTTATTCTTATTGAGGTGCTCCAGGTTAGTATCTCTTAGAAAACCCTCAAAGTTGTTGCCCACAGTACAAGTTAAACTTACCAACCTATAAATTCCAGGCTCAGATGTTATCCCCTTCTTGAATATTGGTACCACATTTGCTATGTGGGTGTAACCCTGGTGGATATGGACCCACTGCCCCACGGGAGGGTTGTGACTAGGTGTCTACTGGGTCTCCACTAGAACCTCTGGTGGTGAGGATAGACTGGGCCGCCGGTAGACACCAGGTACCACTTCAGTGCAGTTCCCGGGACTGCAGCAGCATTCCGGAGGTACCAGGGTACCAGACTCAGGAGAGCGAAGACAAGGACTAGGTCAGACAGTCTGAGATCAGGGCAGGAAGCACAGGTTCAGGATAGAGAAAAATGGCAAGGGGGACAGGGGTTTTTGATACCAGAAAACTCCTTTAACGCTTGCAACCTCTGTTGCTTGACTGCTACTCAAACAGTCAAATCAGTCAGTAAGAATTTAGGGAACTTCCATGGCGATATTTTGCATCAGTATTTGTTAGCAGACGCCAGGAATGGATCCAAAACAGAAGAGGTGAAAGTGTTTCAGTTACTATTTTTCACTGTGTTTGTTCCCCTCTGGTTTTCAGCTTACAAATACTGATGTAAATTAGTGCCCAAAATACTCACTGTGTGAATGAGGCGAGGAAGCTGCTTGTAGTACTGTAATAGAAGTCCTTATTCTGAAGATGAGTTCTGTAATTCTTGTCTTCTCTGCTCCATCAAACTCCCCAGAGCAGGGGCAACCCCTGGAGCAAAATTTCTGGCGGCAGATGTCCAGACGTATGACTCAGTGATGTGTGATGGACCCCGACTCCCAAACAAAATGAATCAGACACATACAAAATAAATACACAAATCATTGCAATTAGGTGTCAAACGTTCTCAACTTTATTTAAATTTACATGACACCGAAAATGGCACAACCCTCGACTCACGAAGAGTCACCCTCCAGCGCTCAGGAGAGGAAAACCCCCTGTGGAGGAAACCTCTAGGGAACCATGGCTGGAGGGCTGCCCTTCCCTTGGGCTTAGAGAGTTAGTGCCGATATATGACGGAGTTTTAGAATTTCTACATATTTACAGAGAACGACATAACAAATATAGACTATTAATGTGATAAACTGGATGTGGGAGAGATCTGGCTGCGATATCTGTCACCACATTTATTGCTGGAACGAATTTAGTTGATCTGATTTCCCAGGTGGATCTACCACTTCTCCCTTACAGATCCAGCTCCGTCTCTCAAGATGTTGGGTACTTGGTTACAGGGGTTGCTCATTATGGATAACCCCTAATAGGATGCGTATCCCCTCCCCCTCCCAATTTATCACCCATTAAAGTCAACGATCCATCCATGAACTCCCAAAGAAGACCAGCTCTTTGTACATAGTAACAGAAGGGGATCCTGTTTTGGGGACCCCCCCTCTGTTACCTTCCCTTCCCCCCGGGGTGTCTAAGAAGACAACCCCTTTCCCTGCTAGAACCTCCAAATTACACCAACATTGGCACATTACGTGGGGTGGTCAAGCTCAAGGTCCTCAGGCGCATCATCAGTAATGGCGCTGATCATGGCAGCGCGGCATTCTTTTATGGAATCTTCTTTATGACACTTGTTTATGCCCTCACAATAGTTGTCATGGTTACTACAAGGGCTATTACTGATGCAGGGTCCAAGTATTAACCCTTTCATCATTGGTAATTCACTTTCATTATGGAGGCAAATAACTGCACTTGTTACCAAGCAGGAGTCTTATCATTACGGCTTCCCTTAGGCACCATAAGAAATAAAGATTATAGAACATACGTACAAGTGTTTCAGGAGTGTTTTGCACTTTTTAGATCCATAGATTGGGCTTATAAATAGCACTTTACAAAGCGGAAAATTAAGAGGAAATTACTTGTAAAATAATATTATAGGGAATTGCATTTCAAGCATTTTCCTAATGTGCATTCTGCATACTTGCATAGTTACATAGGTTGAAAAAGTTTTAACTTTAATGTCCTTGGTCTATCTCCAAAGTTATACATTTTCTATTACTAGATTATTTATAACCCACAATGTCATGTTTTGTTAAAAAAGTATCCAGCCCTTCTATAAATGCTGTTATGCTATCTGCCATTACTATATCTTGTGGTTGGCATTCCACAGTCTGACTGCTCTAACTGTAAAGAATCCTTTCCTATTAAGTTGCCAGAATTTCTTCACCTCCGCTTCTTATGAATGTTCCTGGTGCTTTGTAAGGTCCTGGAAAGTGATAAGTCATGTGCCAGTACTATGCATTGACCACATATGTATTTATACATATAAATGTATATTTATGAAGGAGATGATAATTACCCTTCATAGAGGTGTTAGGATCATTCATAAATTGCTTTCATAGGTTTGATCTCCAGGATTAGGAGAGATTTGGGGTGTAAACGTAATAAACAATGAGTAAAACATCAAAGCAAACGAAAAAGGGTTTGTGACCCAAACTGGTAGGTGAGACCGGCTAGCCCCATATTATATCACAACCAGGTTTCGCCTGAGGAGGGCAGCACTAATGAGTCCTCAGGAGCGCATAACCCTGAAATATGCAGCCATTCTACACTACCCATTATAAAAGGGTTTAATATGCTACTTACTACCATGTTTTAATTAAGATACAAGGCATACTTGTAAGGAGAGATGAAAAAGGTGATGGGGGACAACATATACATATACTGAGGAACTCTATACACTAGTGGCCAAAATTGAGGCAACACCCCCAAGATTTATGAATTTTTAGCATTTTGCCAATACAAATACTAATTTCATGAATGTTTTTGATTTCACAGTAAAGTTTTTAAGTAGAAATAAAATCTCATATAGAAACACAATATTAGCTGGAAATTTGTTCATTTGTCAACAAATTGGACACTATTGTCACTCAGATGACTGTGGGAGAAAAGCCATTGATTTGTCCTATTTTCATATCTAACACTAAATGTTAATACTCAGTTGGATAGCCCTCGGCCTTGATGACTGCCTGGCATCTACTTGGCATGCTATCTACCAGTTTGTGTAAATCAGATGGTGTGATGATATGAAGCCATGATTTGATGATGGCTGCAATGAGTTCCTGCTTGTGTGAAGCCCGCTGTTTTGACACCGCTCTTTTGAGCCGAGCCCAGAGATTCTCAATAGGATTGAGATCTGGGCTGTTTCCTGGCCAATTCAATAGCTGGACATTTTTGTCCTTGAACCAAGAGAGACATTTTTTAGCTGTATGGCATGGGGCTCCATCTTAAAATAAACAGTGTCCCTTCACCAAATACATCGTGTGCCGAAGGAATGAGTTTAGGCTGAAGGACTTCCTTGATGTACTTTTCAGCATTAACTGTTCCTTCAATTACCTGCAGCCGACCACCTGCATCTCTGGACACGCAGCCCCCTACCATAACACTCAGAGGAGGCTTCATGGTGGGTACTGTACCCTCTGACAACCAGTCCTCTCCAGGTCGTCGTCGAACGTAGCGGACACCGTCGCTGCCAAAGATGGATATGCGTGTCTCATCGCTCCATATAACATTTCTTCATTGTTCAATGGTCCATTTACAATGTTCTTTGGTCCCTGCAGACGTTTCTGACGCTGTGAGGCATTCAAAAATGGCTTTTTACCTGGTATTCTGGCTCTTAACCCCGCATTTACCAGTCATCGTCGAACCGTCCGATCAGACACTGTCACTCCGGTGTTGACAAGCTCCTTGTTGATGTTAACAGCCGTTTATTTCCTGTTATTTAGGGCGATTCTAACAATTCTTCTATCAGTCTGAGGAGTTGTAGCCTTCTTCCTTTCTCTACCTGGTTTATTCTTTATCGAACCAGTCTCTTGAAACCGCTTACACACTTTGAGAACGAAAACATGTAATTGCTTACCTTCTGATGACAAACTGGCTTTAAAATATAAAAAACGCATTTTAATCGCACAATATCTGTCTTACATCACACCCAGGTCACTATAAACCAACATAGAATACATATCGCAGAAGAGGGCGTGTGTACAAGTAAGTAGGTCAGTGAAAACCTCCATTAAATATTGGTGATGGTGAAAAACTGAAGGTGTTGCCTCAATTTTGGCCACTAGTGTATAACACAAAATATAAACAAAAAAGAAAGGGAAGAACATTTCTGCACAAAAAGCGTGTCGCTCAGCAGGAAAATCCCCTTGAAATTGCGTTTTTTGAGATTTTTTTTCCCGTTCTTTAGAAACGCTGCAAAAATACTGAAAGAATAGACATGAAACTGCTTCAAATCTGCAAGGATTCACTTTTCCTGCTTTTCCTGGTACTATCAAACATAGCATTTTTGGGAACTTGGAGCTTTATATTACAAATATGTCCGTCCCTCCAGTTGAAAGAAATTAACATTTTCCTGGAGGGAAGTTTATATTTTACATTATGTCAGTTTTTGTCTATCGATGATAAAGTGCAGTTTGCTGCAATTTTTATTGTGACATATACCCAAATCATTCTCGAAAATATTTCACATTCAACGCGCGTCGGGCGGGCCTGCGTGCTCTCACATGCCAGGCCTGAGTTTCAGTTCCAGTCCGACCCTGTTAATCATCTATGGTTTCCCTTCAGAGTGGAAAATGCTGAAAAATCGGAAGTTCCTGGGATCCATTTTTGAACAGAATATCAGAACCAAATCAAAACCGATGATTCAGGAAATGGACATAATGGGGTAAGTCCCAACTCTAAGGTACAAGTCTATGGCATACAGTCTGTAAAAGACGACAGAGTAGGCTGCTGTTGAGCATCGGCGGCTTCTTCTCTGATGTTCCTCGCTCATCCATGCAGTACATGGTCGGCCATTCAATTGATTGGATGTCTTATAATACCACATTTCCCCTAGGGACACAAAGTATGACGAGCGCCACTCCTCCTGGTGATAGGTTATACCCAACAGATGGGGCAGCGCCACTCCTCGTGGTGATGGGGTACACCCAACAGATGGGGGAGCGCCACTCCTCCTAGTGATAGGTTATACCCAACAGATGGGGCAGTGCCACTACTCGTGGTGATGGGTTACACCCAACAGATAGGGGAGCTCCACTCCTCGTGGTGATGGGTTACACCCAACAGATGGGGGAGTGCCACTACTCGTGGTGATGGGTTTTACCCAACATATGGGGGAGCGCCACTCCTTGAGGTGATAGGTTATACCCAACAGATGGGGGAGTGCCACTCCTCATGGTGATGGGTTATACCCAACAGATGGGGGAGCGCCACTCCTCGTGGTGATGGGTTATACCCAACAGATGGGGGAGCGCCACTCCTCGTGGTGATGGGTTATACCCAACAGATGGGGGAAGTTGCAGAATGGCTTGTTATGGTGCAAGAACAATGTGGACATTGTTTTTTTTTTTGTTTTAACTATTATGCCTTTATGGTCTTTATTTTTTTCCTACAGACCCTCCCAGCTAACTCCAAGCAAGTCCCTCATCTCAGAAGTTGAAAGGTTTGGGTTACTTTGAGGTTTAATGCATGCATTTACTTTTTTTAGAATCCCATCTTACAAAAGATATAGTATATCCAACTTCTTGGACTCCCAAGAATAAGGGGGCTGCAGCCTGGAAGTAACCCCGCTGCCCTTTTTAAAGAATATGCTGGTGTGGGTCAGCTACCCGGATTTTCACTGTGCAGGAGAACTGCAGCTAAGCCCATTCACTTTGCTGGATCTATGCTGTCGTTCCGCTGCACAGTGGAGGCCATGATGCCAATGTGCAGGGAATGACTGTGAAAGGGGCTGTTCCTCTTTACCAGTATCAGTGCCCCTTTATTATATTAGAGATCGACCCCAACAGATCATAAATTGATGGTGTACCCTTGCAGTATACTGCTTCCTTCCTTTTTTTATCAGTTCACCCGTGAAACCAGATTACATGATTGTGGCGGAACCTCCTGTAGGACACCCAAGTTTTCTGGTGGCTGAAATCTCTTTACCTAAAGTGGTGAGACCCTCAGATGTGGTTTAGGATTGTGACCTTTTTGTATTTCATGTGATTTCCAATAGTCTTCCTTTATTAAAAGTCTGTGCCAACCTCGTGCTACCGGTCCTCCTCTGCCAACTTTTATCATCACAGCTTTGATGTGTCCACAGTAGCCAATTGCTGGCAGCTGTGACACATTTGCTGGATGATGATGATATAATTTTTTTTTCATACCATGGTGGGTTGTTTGCAAGCTGTTGGAATGGGAAAGAAGATCTCTGTAAACGACTCTGTCAGCAGAGAACGACTGTTCAAACCAAGCACAGACGCCCAGTGCTTCACGGCGGGACCAGTCATTTATATAAGCCTCCCCCCTGCTTGTTTCCCCTCCATCTCCACCATCACCTCTTCTTTGACAGTTCTGGCTTCATAGATCCAGAGAGGAGATAGAGGGAAAACAAGCTGGTGGGAAGATGTATATATTATTATTATTATTTAATTATATAGTGCCATTGATTCCATGGTGCTGGTGCATATAAATGATGTTATAATGATGATATAAATGATGAAAGAGGCTTGTTGCAATAGTGTAGAACACGCCGCTCTTTATTTTTTCTATATTAATGTGACATTTGGAGGAATCGCACAGAAAATGCTTTAAATGTATTTATTTTTTAATTTGATTTTTCTCATGTCCATGATTCACATTGCGTTAAATGAGGCATAATGAAGATGAAGAATGTTTCAGCTAATGTAGCCTTCATCAGACAGGATAATGTAGCTTGAGGGGACCCACTTGGCTAAATATAGGGGTCAGTTCTGGTCTTCCCAAAAAGCAGATGAAGTAGTCACCACACAGGAATCTGGTGATTACGGGGTTTGCTTTTGGGGACCCCAGATTTCTTCATATAACCGAGTGGGCCTTCTGCCTAATGAAGGCTACATTATCTGAAATTCTGGTACCATTCATTATGCCTCACTTAAAGGGGTTGCCTGGCACTTTAATATTGATGACCTATCCTAAGGATATTCCATTAGTATTAAAGTGGTGGACAACCCCTTTTAATGCAGTGTGAATCCTAAAAAATATTTGAAGCCTTTTCTGTGAGCAGTTCCTCCACGTGTCAGATTTAATGTATGAGACGTGTGGAGCTACGCAGTAACTTCTAGTTGGCCACGTATCAAGATAAAAGTTTAGATTTTTGTGCACTTGTTGGTTACAACTTTCTTTCCCGTACAGAAGCATTCAGCGACATAAGCGTTGTTACCTCTCTGGTCTTCTCTTTACAGTCTTCTGCTAGATCTCTTGTGTTGGACTTGGGTGAAGACAGAATAGTCAGACGTCCCGATTTGTATCATCTAGACGTCTTCATTCCTTACAATATCATCCAAGAACAAAGTGGAGCTCAGTTCAGCAAGGACAGTAAGGTGAGACAATTAAGCAAAGCTGGACATGTCTTATAGCCCATTCTGAAATCACCTTCTTAAAGAGGTTCTCTGAGAAAATGTATAAAATAAAATTGTAAAAAATGTATACATTTATTTAGCAAAAATAAATTCTTTTAATTAGGGGATAATTCTATGTGAATACTTTTATGCCCAAAAATGGCAAAAGTATTCTTGGAGTGATACCTTTATTGGCTAACCAGAAAAAAAAAATATATGCAAGCTTTCAGAGCACAGAGGCTCCTTCTTCAGGCAATATTACAAATGAATTCTTAACATTTGTAATCCTGCCTGAAGAAGGAGCCTGTGTGCTCTGTAAGTTTGCATATATATATTTTTTTTCTGGTTAGCCAATAAAGGGATCACTCCGAGAATACTTTTGCCATTTTTGGGCATAAAATTATTTCCATCAAATTTTCTGGCTAACACGGTACCACAATATAAATTTGTATTGTACATCACAATTAGGGGATAATAATTGCATATGGACATAATGGCCAACGATGTCAGCAGCCATCCATCCTAGATGGGTGAAGGTAAACTGTTTGAGACGGACTTCTCTGACCTACCTGTCGGAATCAAGAACGTGCATCTATGTCATTGATTGACTGACTGATCACGTCCATGAGTCAACATGCTGTAAACCTGTCATGATGAGTGAGCAGATAGGATGCTGCCCCTCATCCTGACAGGAACTTATCTATCACAACATATAGTTGCCCAGAGACATCTGAATGCATCGGCTTTCCTTTATGCCATTCATCAAACATGTCGTATATTTTGTGTATAGCGAGTCACAAGCCTCGCACTGCTCTGCGTCTTATCATTTGGTTCTATGAGCTGCAGTAAAACGTGACGTATATTCCAGGTGCTGACGATCACAATGCCGGTCCAGCCAGCATAGCGGTGGGCTCAGAAGATCAGCTTTGGAAAGCGTTCCTCTTATATAGATCCAGTGGATCCTACTTACATTCGCTGCTGTTTACATTGTATGGTTACAATTCTATTTACACTTCAATATGACTCCAGAATAAATTTTTGTCTTTCTTATACTTGCCGTATATTTTTCCCAAGGAAGGGGTTTAGGTATTGTGCTTTTTTTTTTTTTATTTCTACTGTAATATTTCATAATATCTGTGAATAAGTCTTGAAAATAATTTGCATTGAAAAGGTTGAGATCCTCTGAATCTACAGGGATTTTTAGGAATTAAAAATCTACAGCAGTAAATCTGCAGCAGAATTTACATTTTGCACCATGTCTGGATTTAGTAGCAGCTGCCCCTTTAAATGGAATATGTCAGCAGGTTTTTGCTATCCCATTTGAGAGCAGCATAATCCGAGGCCCTGATTCCAATGATGTATCACTTACTGGGCTGCTTGGTGTTATTTTGATAAAATTGCAGGTTTTTTTTTCTCATGCAGATCTCTGAATGCTGAGCTCTGTATAATAACCCCACCCACACCTCTGATTGGCAGCTTTCTGTGTACACTGTATTTAAACTGCCAATCAGTGGTGGGGGGCGTGGTTGGACTACCTGGCAGCAGGTTTACTAGTCCTCTAGTGATAATCTTCTGCTAATAAAAGACCTGTAAGGGGTCTTTGTCTCTACATCATGCTGCTCTCAACAACAACCAATATATAGTACATCCGACAAGGGGTCAATGTGTTAAAAAAGACCTTTATTATAATAATTTGGGTACATGGCGGCAAAGAAAAGAGCACACACACATATATATAGTAATACCATATAATAGTGAGGAGGTATAATGTAAATATTTGAATTGCAGAGACACCAGGGCTAAATAGTAGTAGCTCCAATTGTGCTAATGCATACTGATAGTATATCCTAGGTCACATAGTAAAAGGATATAATCCCAAATAATAAAAGCCAATATAGGCATTCCCAAGATAATGACCTTATGGTATATACATATCAAGGGATGTATTATATCCAAGTAGGTTAATTCCTAAGTAACAATAATGTTGTATTGGATTCATTCATACCTGGTATATATTGTCTGCACGTCTTGCAATAGCTCTGGGCTCGGTGGTCCTACTCCTAGTGTGGCGCTCACCCCATCATGCTGCTCTCAGAATAGCCAAGAAAAACCTGCTGACAGATTCCCTTTACAAATAGCTGAAATGGCTCCTAGATACCAGAGAAGGAAAACGTTATTAAAACGGTTTTGTTTCCTAAATAGAAAAGCAAATTAAACACCACTGGATAATGTGGTGTGTGAAACCGTCCATTGGATTGCTGTTTCGGGTGGGCTCAGGAGCAGAGCCCCCATCCTACACAGCTGACATCTTGCTGTAACAGCAGCGGCCAGAGCGGAGCGTCAATCACTGCTGTTTAACCATTTATATGCCGTCAATCACTGATGGCAAGTTAAATAGCGCAATCGCCGGTACGCTATGCAATGTTACTAGAATTTTTTTTTGTTACTTTTCCATTTCCTTGAATTACTTGTTGTGATTTGCGGATCCATTGACTGGCCACGTGGAAGGGCTGCAGCCGATCATTCATGTCCGTAGCAGATACACATTTACGTGTGTAAATAGGCCCTTATAGAAATCAATCAATAGAACGTATACCTGGATATCCAGGTTTATCCTTTGCATACATTTAAAGAGGTATAAGTCATGGCATATTACTAGGATGTCATTCTTGGGGGTCTGACAGCCTAATTTAGAAAGAAGTGGATGCATTATTTTTTTCACATTCCCAATTTAACAATTTGAGTACAGTTGGATCTATTGTTTTTTTTGTTTTTTGCACTATGGGTGGGTGGTTGGGAGCACAGCTGTGCAGGAAAAAAAAAGCTTACAGGTTCTCAATTCCTTCATTCTTGGGATCGGTGGCGGAACCACAGGTCGGACCATCGCCAATCAAGATATTATATCCCTTCACACTCATCATTGCTCCCAATTAACAATTTGAGTACGTGCATTTTTTTAGGGTATTTTTGCGCAATGGGTGGGAGCACAGCTGTGCAGGAAAAAAAGCTGATAGGTTCCCCATTCCTTCTTTCTCAGAATCAGTGGATGGAACATCGCCAATCACAATATTATATCCTTCACACTAATCCTTGCTCCCAATTATCAATTTGAGTACGGTTATACCTATTGTTTTTTTAGGTTTTTTTATTGCACTGTGGGTGGTTGGGAGCACAGCTGTGCAGGAAAAAAAAAAGCTGATAGGTTCCCCATTCCTTCATTCTCAGGATCAGTGGTGGAACCAGAGGTTGGATCATCTCCAATCAAAATATTATATTATTCACACTAATCATTGCTCCTAGTTAACAATTTGAGTACGGTTGAACCCATTGTGTTTTTTTAGGGTTTTTGTTTTTTTTGCACTATGGGTGCAAGTTATCGTAATATGTGTCACCGTAAAAAAAAAAAACTAATAGTGTCTCCTGATTGTTCAGACACAAATATATCTGTTGAAAATAGTCTGGTATACACCAGTAAATTATAACTGTGGTTTTGCTGTTCCACGGTAAAAAATCTCTATTATCCTGCTTTTGGCATTTTTTGCCGCAAAGAAAAACAGTAGTAGTGTCTCCTGATTGTTCAGACACAAATATATCTGTTGAAAATAGTCTGGTGTAGGCCCGAGAAATACAAGTGTGGTTTTGCAGTTCCACGGGTCAAATCTCTGTATTATCCTGCTTTTTTGCATTTTTTGCTGTAAAGAAAAACAGTACTGTCTCCTGATTGTTCAGACACAAATATATCTATTTAAAAATTTCTGGTATACCCCAGTAAACAATAACTGTGGTTTTGCCATTCCACGGTAAAAAATCTCTATTATTCACCTTTTGGTATTTTTTCCGTAAAGAAAAACAGTAATAGTTTCTCCCTGATTGTTCAGATTGTTTAAAAGAGTCGGGTGTAGGCCAGAGAAATAGAACTGTGGTTTTCCTCTTCCACGGTTCTAATCTACTTTATTACCCTTTTTCCATTGATGGTGCGAGTGTAAGCTATTTTACTTACTTTACAATGGGCAAGGCGCGTGGCAAGGGACATGGAAGTGGACGTTCTGGTGATGGTGCATGCAGAGGACGGGGCCGTGGCCAAGGTGAAAATGTGCCACAACCAACAGCCATATCTTCTCGCTCCCACTTCTTGACCGAATTACTAGGGAAGCACAGAACAACACCAGATCAGTGTGAACAGGTTATTAATTGGATAGCAGATAATACTTCCAGTTACCTGGGCACCACCACCTCCGGTCTGTCTTCCACACGGTCAACTCTTAGTAGCCATGAGTCTCGACCGCATACTCCTCCTCACCCTGATGCTCCTCCCTCCCACCATGCCGAGTGTCGTCAGACAGCAACTGATCCCACACTTGGACACTCTGAAGAGCTGTTCACTGGTCCATTTCCAGATTTGTGCCCCTCGCCTGCTCCGCTTGAAGTGGTGGAAGAGGAGATCCCATGTAGAGATGCCCAAATATTTGAACAGCCACGGCCAGAGGAAGTCAACGCTGGCAATTTGTCACAAGAGGTTGACGATGACAAGACACAATTGCCAGGAAGTGAGGAGGAGGATCGTGGTGCGCAAGTAGAAGAGGAGGAGGTGGTGGATGATCTAGTAACTGACCCAATGTGGCAGGAGGACATGCAGAGCGAGGCCAGCAGCAGACAGGGTGAGGGAGGCAGAGTACCCCAACAGGCAGAAAAAAGCAGTGTGGTGGCCGCACACAGAAGGCCGGCAACAGTTCCCCGTAACACCAACACGAGGGACGTTGCCAGTACAACCTGTAGGTCTTCCAGAGTCTGGAATTTTTTTAAAGACTCTGCTGATATCCCCAAAAAGGCCATTTGTACCACCTGCCATGCCAGCATCAGCAGGGGTGACAAAACTACCAGCCTGACCACCACCAGCATGATCAAGCACATGGCAGCAAAGCACCCGACTTTGTGGGGCGAACCCCAGGGTCCATGACCAGTGTCAGCGGGTGTCACCTGTTGTGTGTGCATGGCAATCCCCTGTCCATACTGCATGCAAAGATGCCCCCTCCTCTCAGTCTTTATGGCAGTCTCTCAAGAGTGCAAAGCAGTCATCAAAGCAAAAGGTGGCTACTTTGAAGAACCTAGAATATATGACATATTTTCAGTTGTTTCACACTTTTTTGTTAAGTATATAATTCCACATGTGTTAATTCATAGTTTTGATGCCTTCAGTGTGAATGTACAATTTTCATAGTCATGAAAATACAGAAAAATCTTTAAATGAGAAGGTGTGTCCAAACTTTTGGTCTGTACTGTATGTACCATCTTGACAAACTTTGAGGAGTCCACCAAGATGGTGAGTGGCGATGACGCCATCATTAGCGTCAGCATTCCACTTGTCTTTCTTTTGCAATGCTCTCTGCAGAGAATTAAAGAGGAGGCATTGCAGCCAGAGTATGATGAAATGGATCAAGAAGCCGTAGCGGTCGATTACACACAGCCCAGCCTCCTCTCATCCCAACGTGCATTGGGGGACAATGAGGGAGAGGAGGAGGAGGAAGAACAGGAGCTTGTATCATGCGCTGTAGATGGTAGTACCTGTACAACTGTCATACTGTCAGTTCAGCGTGGGTGGCCTGAGGACAGGGGGGGGGGGAGGAGGAGGAGGAGGAGAGCATGGTCAGTCGTCATCTTGGTGAGGACACGGAAGTCTTGCCCGTTACCAGTCTGGCACGCATGGCTGACTTTATGTTACTCTGCCTTAACTGTGACCCTCGCGTTGTCAAAATGTTGGGTGACAGTCATTACTGGTTGGTGACACTTTTAGACCCCCGCTACAAGGAGAACTTTCACTCTCTTATTCCTGAGGTGGAGAGGTCTACGAAAATGGGGCAGTACCAGAAGGCCCTTGCTGCAGAACTGTTAAAAAAAAATTCCCATCTAAACACGCTAGCGGCAGAGGTCACAGTTCGTTGACCAACCAAGGCGTACAAGCGAGAGAGAGGCAACTCCAATCCAGCAGAGGCAGGGGAACACTGTCAACATTCTGGGACAGTTTTCTGAGACCTGCCCAGCTTACAGGCCCTGAGGCGCGGGGTACTCTCACAAGCAGTGGAAAGTTTCAAAAGATGGTGAGGGAGTACCTTGCCGACCGTACCAGCATCCTCCGTGATTCCTCTGTGCCTTTTAATTATTGGGTATCCAAGCTGGACACTTGGAATGAAATCGCTCTGTACGCCTTGGAGGTCCTGGCCTGCCCCGCCGCTAGCGTGTTATTAGAGCGTGTTTTTAGTGCTGCTGGGGTAATTATAACTGATAAGCGCACTCGCCTGTCAACTGACAATGCTGACAAGCTGACCCTTATCAAAATGAACAGTAGCTGGATTGGGCCAGACTTCTCATCACCACCAAATGACAGCAGAGTAACATAAAGTCAAATCCACTGTGTTATTTCGGAAGGTGTATTCACATGCACCGCTTCACACCCACACATGGGTATACGCTTCCTCATTTCGGCTGTTTTATGTTCTTCTCCTTATCCTCAGCCTCCACCACCACTATACCACTAGGGTGACCGTGGTCCGTGTTGCCATTATTGAAAGTTCCTCCGTCCTTATTTTTGTCAGCTTTTGCTTGGAAGGCATAAGCAAAGACTGTGGGAGACCCACTCCCCAATAATGGGAATAATATTTTTAAAATGCTGTACTGTATGGCTCTTGTAAGGGGCATTAAAAGCGTCTTGTTAAGCTACTGCGACCTCCACCACTTTTCCGAGGAGCATTAAAACCGTCTTGTTAATCTACTGGGACTTCCACATCTCTTCCAAGGGGCATTGAAACCGTCTTGTTAAGCTACTGGGACCTCCACCACTTTTCTGAGGGGCATTAAAAGCGTCTTATTAAGCTACTGGTACGTCCACCACTTTTCCGAGGGGCATTAAAAACGTCTTGTTAGGCTAGTGGGACCTCCACGTCTCTTCCAAGGGGCATTCAAACTGTCTTGTTAAGCTACTGGGACCTCCACGTCTCTTCCAAGGGGCATTCAAACCGTCTTGGTAAGCTACTGCGACCTCCACCACTTTTTCGAGGGGCATTAAAAGCGTCTTATTAAGCTACTGGGACCTCCACCACTTTTCCGAGAAGCATTAAAACCGTCTTGTTAAGCTACTGGGACCTCCACGTCTCTTCCAAGGGGCATTCAAACCGTCTTGTTAAGCTACTGGGACCTCCACGTCTCTTCTGAGAGGCATTAAAAGCGTATTGTTAAGCTACTGGGACCTCCACCACTTTTCCGAGGGGCATTAAAACCGTCTTGTTAAGCTACTGGGACCTCCACCACTTTCCGAGGGGCATTAAAACCGTCTTTTTAAGCTACTGGTACCTCCACGTCTCTTCCAAGGGGCATTCAAACCATCTTGTTAAGCTACTGGGACCTGCACCACTTTTCCAAGGGGCATTCAAACCATCTTGTTAAGCTACTGCGACCTCCACCACTTTTTCGAAGGGCAGTAAAAGCGTCTTTTTAAGCTACTTGGACCTCCACCACTTTTCCGAGAAGCATTAAAACCGTCTTGTTAAGCTACTGGGACCTCCACTTCTCTTCCAAGGGGCATTCAAACCATCTTGTTAAGCTACTGGGACCTCCACGTCTCTTCTGAGAGGCATTAAAAGCATCTTGTTAAGCTACTGTGACCTCCACAACTTTTCCGAGGGGCATTAAAACTGTCTTGTTAAGCTACTGGGACCTCCACGTCTCTTCCAAGGGGCATTCAAACCGTCTTGTTAAGCTACTGGGACCTCCACGTCTCTTCCAAGGGGCATTCAAACCGTCTTGTTAAGCTACTTGGACCTCCACGTCTCTTCCGAGGGGCATTAAAAGCGTCTTGTTAAGCTACTGTGACCTCCACCACTTTTCCGAGGGGCATTAAAACAGTCTTGTTAAGCTACTGGGACCTCCA
Organism: Phyllobates terribilis; assembly: GCF_046119375.1. Classification (NCBI taxonomy): domain Eukaryota; kingdom Metazoa; phylum Chordata; class Amphibia; order Anura; family Dendrobatidae; genus Phyllobates; species Phyllobates terribilis. Next base: position 2,102,711 of record NW_027362957.1, read on the forward strand.
CGTCTCTTCCAAGGGGCATTGAAACCGTCTTGTTAAGCTACAGGGACCTCCACGTCTCTTCCAAGGGGCATTCAAACCGTCTTGTTAAGCTACTGGGACCTCCACCACTTTTCTGAGGAGCATTAAAACCGTCTTGTTAAGCTACTGGGACCTCCACGTCTCTTCCAAGGGGCATTCAAACCGTCTTGTTAAGCTACTGCGACCTCCACCACTTTTCCAAGGGGCATTAAAACCGTCTTGTTAAGCTACTGGGACCTCCACCACTTTTCTGAGGAGCATTAAAACCGTCTTGTTAAGCTACTGAGACCTCCACGTCTCTTCTGAGGGGCATTAATAGCGTTTTGTTAAGCTACTGTGACCTCCACCACTTTTCCAAGGGGCATTTAAACCGGCCAGTTAAGCTACTGGGACCTCCACGTCTCTTCCAAGGGGCATTCAAACAGACTTGTTAAGCTACTGGGACCTCCACTACGTTTCTGAGGGGCATTAAAACCATCTTGTTAAGCTACTGGGACCTCCACCACTTTTCTGAGGAGCATTAAAACTGTCATGTTAAGCTGCTGGAACCTCCACGTCTCTTCTGAGGGGCATTAATAGCGTCTTGTTAAGCTACTGTGACCTCCACGTCTCTTCCAAGGGGCATTCAAACCGTCTTGTTAAGCTGCTGGGACCTCCACGTCTCTTCTGAGGGGCATTAATAGCGTCTTGTTAAGCTACTGCGACCTCCACCACTTTTCCAAGGGGCATTAAAACCGTCTTGTTAAGCTACTGGGATCTCCACGTTTCTTCTGAGGGGCATTAAAACCGTCTTCTTAAGCTACTGTGACCTCCACCACTTTTCCGAGGGGTATTAAAACCGTCTTGTTAAGCTACTGGGACCTCCACCACTTTTCCAAGGGGTATTAAAACCGTCTTGTTAAGCTACTGGGACCTCCACATCTCTTTTGAGGGGCATTAATAGCGTCTTGTTAAACCACTCTGAACTCCACTGCTCTTCCAAGGGGCATTGATATGTTGTTTTTAATTAACTCTAACCTCCACGACTCTTCGAACGGGCATTGCAGTTCCTCTTAATTTTTGGCAGCTTTTTCTTGGAAGGCATAAGCAAATACTATGGGAGACCCACTCCCCAATAATGGGAATAATGTTTGTAATATGCTGTACTGCATGGCTCTTGTAAGGGGCATTGCAAGCTCCTTCGTCCTAATTTTTGGCAGCTTTTGCTTGGAAGGCATAAGCAAAGACTATGGGAGACCCACTCCCCAATAATGGGAATAATGTTTGGAATATGCTGTACTGCATGGCTCTTGTAAGGGGCATTGCAAGTTCCTCCGTCCCAATTTTTGGCAGCTTTTGCTTGGAAGGCATAAGCAATCACTATGGGATACACACTCCCCAATAATGGGAATAATGTTTGTACTATGCTGTACTGTATGGCTCTTGGAAGGGGCATTAAAAGCCCCTCTTCCGAGGGGCATTCAAACCGTCTGGTTAAGCTACTGGGACCTCCACGTCTTTTCCGAGGGGCATTAAAACCATCTTGTTAAGCTACTGTGACCTCCATGTCTCTTCAAAGGGACATTAAAACAGTCTTCTTAAGCCACTCTGAACTCCACAGCTCTTCCTAGGGGCATTGAAATGTTGTTTTTAATTACCTCTAACCTCCACAACTCTTCCAACGGACATTGCATTTCCTCCTAATTTTAGTCAGCTTTTGCTTTTCAATGCAAAGGCGAATACTAAGGGAGACCCACTCCCCAATAGTGGGTAGAAGGTTTTTAGTACGCTGTAATCCACGTCTGTTTCAAGGGGCATTGCAGTTCCTCATAATTTTTGGAAAGCCTTCCATTCACTGTTTAGGCCACCACTGTACAGGAGACCCAGTTGCTATAAATGGAAAAAACTGTTTAGTTAAGGCCCTCTGACCTCCATGTCATTTCCAAGGTACATTGGAGTGCCTCGAAATTTTTGGTAGGCATTGCACTCACTGTATGCCCTATAACTGTGTAGCCAAACCGCTCCTTTTGTTACAGAAACATATCCTACAAGACATATGTGGTTGACTGGCCTGATATTGATGTGAATGGTCCCTGTTCCTCCTGCTCTCCTTTGCCACCACCTCATCCATCATTCATCACCTGAAGCTTTGTTTTAACGGGAGTCATAGAACTGGGATAGTAGCAGGAAAACATCCAGCAATCCTCGGAGGAAGTAGGAAATGCGCCAAAACGCTGACCACCTCAGGCCTTGCCGCTACTACATACATGCGCTTGCATTCCAACAAAACAAAGCAGATGCTAACTTGTATCATCATCATGGTCCTCACCTTGGCACTCTCAACTCCCCTGATGGAGAAGCCAGGGCCCACCGGAGGAGTCTGGTTCTCTGGTGGGCTCGTCCAATGCTGCCCTAAAGCAGGCCAGGCTAAGAAAAGTGTGTGGGTGGATGTTCCAAGGAGAAATAGGGGCGGCTGGGGACCGTTTATGGACACCCGGCTGCCCCCAGGCGGCTGGCGACCGAGTATGGACACCCGGCCGCCCCCTGGCGGTTGGGGACCGAGTGTGGACACCCCGCCGCCGGGCGGCTGGGGACTGAGTATGGATACCAGGCCGCTAACGCTGCCATGACATGGTGGCCAGATTCCGCCTCCACATGCCTAAAAGGCCCAATTTCAAGTGCAAGCAAGCAGTATGGTATTGCAGCCTGGGGGTGGGTGGGTGGTTGGCTGCATATTTGCGCTTGCATTGCAAGGAATGGGGGAGGTACAATTGAACCCTGCCCTGGGACAAGAACTTGCACGGGGATAGTTGCAAGTCTGCATCTTCTGATGCTGCAAGGATGACTTCTGATGGGCACACTTTTAGGCAGTGACCGGGGAGTCAGAGATGCTTCCAGGGGTCTTCCCCATGCTGTCCCCATGTCTTTTCAGCACTGTATGCATGTGTCACACAGCACATGGCCAGATAAGGTTGTAAAATGTTAAAATGACATTTCCCGGTGAATGCATTTGTCACGGTTGAAGCAATACAAAAGTGCAAAAACACATTAAAAATGCTACTTGTGAACATAGCCCAAGGTGTGGAGGAGTATTTTTTTTTTTTGTTGTTATTTATTTTTCCTTATACACAAGTCTTTACCCTGGAAAGGAACTTCCTTAACATATTTCACAGGAAAGCAGTTTCAGTTTAGTTTTTGAACGTTTTATTGTGAGCCCTTAAAAGTGGCTTAATACCTCTGACCACGTTGTTGACAGAAGTGACCTGGGGGTCAGAAATGCTTCCTGGGGCGATCCCCATGCTGTCCCCATGTCATTTGAGCACTGTCACTATCGTTTTGGGCACTTGTTAGGCTTTTAAAAGACAGCCGGGGATGCCGCCGCGAAAATGCTCGGGTCTCCCATAGACTAACATTGGGCTCGTGGCTCAGGTCGAGCAACCGAGTATCATGGCGAGCTCGGCCCGAGCTTTGAGCATCCGAGCATTTTAGTGCTCGCTCTTCACTACTAAATACCCTTCATTATTTATTATTTTTGCACTTTGCGATTTACCCATTTACTTCTAGTTACTTGGGTATTTTGCTTGCCTTTGGTTTTTCTTTGTCTAGTGTCCTTGTGTGAACATGCATTTACATTTTGCATGCACATCAATTTATGTTTCAGTTCAGACTTCTAGGTTTTTTCTTTGTAGTTCAGTGTGCTTTAGTACATATTAGGGTGTGGCCACCCTTTGTCTGAGCTGAAATGTTTATTCTGCCTCAGGTCTATGCTTCTACTAGGGGGTCAGTCTCTCTGCCCTTATCCATATGCTCGTCACTTGACAAATGGTAAGGTTTTAATATTAGAGTTAGGACTGTCCCATAAGGGTTGCTATGACGTGGTGGGATAGCTTTTACATTATTTTGATCAAAATTATGTTTACTAAATACCCTTCATTATTTATTATTTTTGCACTGTGCGATTTACCCATTTACTTCCAGTTACTTGGATATTTTGCTTTTTCTTTGTCTAGTGGCCGTGTGTGAACATGCATTTACATTTTGCATGCACATCAATTTATGTTTCAGTTCAGACTTCTAGTTTTTTTCTTTATATGATATATATGCTGTATGTGCGGGAAGGGAGCTTGTCTGTACACTGCTTGCTATGTGTGGGGGAGGGAAGCTGTCGGACAAAGAGGGGTCCTGCAAACATCCAACTAATGGCCCCCCATATATATTACAGGAAGGTAGGTCAAACCCAAGGATTTTTGCTGGAGCAGCCGACCATGTGCTGTGTATGGGGCCATCTCCCCCACACATATAACCACATTCATGTATATGGGGTTGTCGGGATGTGTTGTGTGGACAAGCGTCCGGTCTAAAGCTAACTAGTGGATGGGCATCTGAGACTAAGGCAAGTTATCATCCAGAAAGTCATTCTCCAGCCTGCTGCAAAAATACCGGATAGAGAAAGGCTTTTATCACCTAAGCCAGATCTCACTGGAGGGGAAGCAAGAAGAAAAAAGGAGAAATGTAAAATAAGACACAAGTTCAGACAGTTGTCATCCAAAACTTTATCTGGTATCGACCAAGAAAATTACAATCAGTAAAAGTATAATCCACATTTAGGAAAAACACAGATGAGCTGCGGGACCATCGCTTCTTCTTCTGGGACTTTTTGGCGGACAGGTTGCTCTGCTGTCGGAGGCCTTTCTTGTTCTTGGACTTCTCCTTCATGTGGATTCTGAAGACTAGGAGGCTCCTGAGGGTCCATCTCTCCTGCCGGCAGCTCAGAGTGACTTGGAGATATGTTTCCTTCAGTCCAGGAAAGCAAGAGAGGAAAAAGATGAATGTGATGTAATAACAAGACAAACCTAAAAAAAAACATGTATAAAAAATCATGTAACTGCAAACTGCACAAAAATGACCCCAATAACATAAGTGCTGTAGCATTAAAGAACCTGCAAAACGAGTGGTGTGAAAAGACCTGGGACTTGTCAGGAATATGTAATGTTTTGTCTAAAATGACAAAAAAAAAGAAAAGATTCAAGGGATGAGCAGCATTTTATAACAGGTAAAAATATACAAATTTGTGACAAGTGACCGGTATTAAGTATTGTGGATGATAACCAGACGTTTATTTGTAATGAAGAGTTTAATGAACGTCTTGTATTTGGCCAATTGGAACCTTCCCGGAAATGTCTGCGCCGGTGATAAAATCTACTTACTAATAGAGCTCCCGACTGGACACAAAGAACTGCAGCTCATGGAGGAATGAAGCTTCTTTCCTTCTCAGCCAAGAACTTCTTATATCAGTCCCGTACGGCCTCTATCATGTGCTGATATCTAGCAGAAAGAGAAAAAATCAATTATAAACTAAATAAAATATATTAAAGAAAAAAAAACCTCCTGCGAACATGAAGCATTTGTAGCAAAGCACAGCCATTATTTACAGAGCACAATTGTTTTACTTTATTCTATATTAGTGGCCGCTCTGTGCAAAAACTTGTGGGAAATTACTGCAGCACTAATATTGTCCGTCCAGAGAGCACCCAAGTATTCCCCAATTTCTGACTCCACCGCCCGATTGCCCCCACAAGCACAATGCTGCACCGCTGTCACCTGCCTGGTAAAGGCTCCTTTATAGGGTCCTTTCAGCTGTTGTTCACCAAGATGTGAAGTAATCCGAGTACAGGGTTTCCCATGTCTGAGTGCAGGGGTGGAGAGCAGAGAGGATCAGACAGGGACAGGCCCATACACAGACTGCTGGTATATAGAGGACAAATCTCACTGAACAGCAGCCACAAGAAGCTTCTGGATGGGGGCAGTGGGGGTGAGACAGCACTTCAGCAACGTGTTTGGGAGAGAAGGAAGAAAATAAGCAAATGAAGAAAATTTATTAAGTTCACAAGTCTGCAATGTGAGGAGGATAATTACATGAAGAAAACCCTCTAGGTGCAGCGTCCGCAACCGGAAAACCGCCCCAAGGTCCACCTGTGTCATCAGCGCCCCCCTGCTGGACCCCTAATCAGTGAGGAGGATAATTACATGAAGAAAACCCTCTAGGTGCAGCGTCCGCAACCGGAAAACCGCCCCAAGGTCCACCTGTGTCATCAGCGCCCCCCTGCTGGACCCCTAATCAGTTGTACTGCAGACTCTGATGATTGATAGTGACACTAGGTCAGCTCTTTCCCAATGGCGGCACTAGCTGACCATCCTGTGGATAGGACAGGTGCCGGATTATTCAATCCTTTCCCTCTTCCCCAACGTGAAGCAAACATCCCTCTGACCAGACAAACATCCCCCTGACCAGACAAACATCCCCCTGACCAGGCAAACATCCCCCTGACCAGGCAAACATCCCCCTGACCAGGCAAACATCCCTCTGACCAGGCAAACATCCCTCTGACCAGACAAACATCCCCATGACCAGGCAAACATCCCTCTGACCAGGCAAACATACAACCCCTTTTTTTCTTTCCCATTTTACTTGCTTTATTAATTTCACCTCCAACATTACTGACAACTCCAAGTTCAATAGTTTGATAGTCTCATCTCCTGCCTTTGTATGTGGAGGAGGCAATAAACAGCCGTATACATCCTAAACCTGTCACAAGGACTTTCTCTGCAACTCCCTACTCTCAGCTGTCCCCCTGTAACAATCCACCTTTTTCTCTTTCTCGCTCATACATTTCAGACACTTTATTAACATGTTAATCATATTTCCAAACTTACTGCATTCCACTTCATCTGATCATACATCACCGTTTAAAAGAATCACAATCACTTACTTGTCTGCTGCGGTAATTCTTGGATTGTTTTCTTGCTGTTGCTTGGTCTTATTTTGCTGTTTGCTGTCCTTAAACCACCATCTGCCGCACAGTGTCCACATCTTGTTCCACCGGGTCGCTCTTTTGATCCCTGCAACAACAGACACTATGCGAGTATGACTTCACATGTGACATTTCCAAGTCCCTTGACCATTGTGGTGCCAATGGAGTACCCCTTTTCTCGTTATCATGCCACCGAAGCACACCATTTCCCGCTAGCATGCCACCGTAGCACACCTTTTCCCGTTAGTACGCCACCGGGCACACCTATTCCCGTTAGCATGCCATCGGAGCACACCTATTCCCGTTAGCATGCCACCGGAGCACACCTTTACCATTAGCATGTGACCGCAGCACACCTTTACCGTTAGAATGCCACTGGAGCACACCTTTACCATTAGCATGCCACCGGAGCACACCTTTTCCCGTTGGCTTGCCACCGGAGCACGCCACTTTCCCGCTGGCTTGCCACCGAAGCACGCCACAGTCCCGTTGGCTTGCCACCGGAGCACGCCACAGTCCCGTTGGCTTGCCACCGGAGCACGCCACTTTCCCGTTGGCTTGCCACCGGAGCACGCCACTTTCCCGTTGGCTTGCCACCGGAGCACGCCACTTTCCCGTTGGCTTGCCACCGGAGCACGCCACTTTCCCGTTGGCTTGCCACCGGAGCACGCCACTTTCCCGTTGGCTTGCCACCGAAGCACGCCACTTTCCCGTTGGCTTGCCACCGGAGCACGCCACTTTCCCGTTGGCTTGCCACCGGAGCACGCCACTTTCCCGTTGGCTTGCCACCGGAGCACGCCACTTTCCCGTTGGCTTGCCACCGGAGCACGCCATTTTCCCGTTGGCTTGCCACCGGAGAACGCCACTTTCCCGTTGGCTTGCCACCGGAGCACGCCACTGTCCCGTTGGCTTGCCACCGGAGCACGCCACTGTCCCGTTGGCTTGCCACCGGAGCACGCCACTGTCCCGTTGGCTTGCCACCGGAGCACGCCACTGTCCCGTTGGCTTGCCACCGGAGCACGCCACTGTCCCGTTGGCTTGCCACCGGAGCACGCCACTTTCCCGTTGGCTTGCCACCGGAGCACGCCACTTTCCCGTTGGCTTGCCACCGGAGCACGCCACTTTCCCGTTGGCTTGCCACCGGAGCACGCCACAGTCCCGTTGGCTTGCCACCGGAGCACGCCACTTTCCCGTTGGCTTGCCACCGGAGCACGCCACTTTTCCGTTGGCTTGCCACCGGAGCACGCCACTTTCCCGTTGGCTTGCCACCGGAGCACGCCACTTTCCCGTTGGCTTGCCACCGGAGCACGCCACTTTCCCGTTGGCTTGCCACCGGAGCACGCCACTTTCCCGTTGGCTTGCCACCGGAGCACGCCACAGTCCCGTTGGCTTGCCACCGGAGCACGCCACAGTCCCGTTGGCTTGCCACCGGAGCACGCCACTTTCCCATTGGCTTGCCACCGGAGCACGCCACTTTACCGTTGGCTTGCCACCGGAGCACGCCACTTTCCCGTTGGCTTGCCACCGGAGCACGCCACTTTCCCGTTGGCTTGCCACCGGAGCACGCCACTTTCCCGTTGGCTTGCCACCGGAGCACGCCACTTTCCCGTTGGCTTGCCACCGGAGCACGCCACAGTCCCGTTGGCTTGCCTCCGGAGCACGCCACTTTCCCGTTGGCTTGCCACCGGAGCACGCCACTTTCCCGTTGGCTTGCCACCGGAGCACACCACTTTCCCGTTGGCTTGCCACCGGAGCACGCCACAGTCCCGTTGGCTTGCCACCGGAGCACGCCACAGTCCCGTTGGCTTGCCACCGGAGCACGCCACTTTCCCGTTGGCTTGCCACCGGAGCACGCCACTTTCCCGTTGGCTTGCCACCGGAGCACGCCACTTTCCCGTTGGCTTGCCACCGGAGCACGCCACTTTCCCGTTGGCTTGCCATCGGAGCACGCCACTTTCCCGTTGGCTTGCCACCGGAGCACGCCACTTTCCCGTTGGCTTGCCACCGGAGCACGCCACAGTCCCGTTGGCTTGCCACCGGAGCACGCCACTTTCCCGTTGGCTTGCCACCGGAGCACGCCACTTTCCCGTTGGCTTGCCACCGGAGCACGCCACTTTCCCGTTGGCTTGCCACCGGAGCACGCCACTTTCCCGTTGGCTTGCCACCGGAGCACGCCACTTTCCCGCTGGCTTGCCACCGGAGCACGCCACTTTCCCGTTGGCTTGCCACCGGAGCACGCCACTTTCCCGCTGGCTTGCCACCGGAGCACGCCACTTTCCCGTTGGCTTGCCACCGGAGCACGCCACTTTCCCGTTGGCTTGCCACCGGAGCACGCCACTTTCCCGTTGGCTTGCCACCGGAGCACGCCACTTTCCCGTTGGCTTGCCACCGGAGCACGCCACTTTCCCGTTGGCTTGCCACCGGAGCACGCCACTTTCCCGTTGGCTTGCCACCGGAGCACGCCACTTTCCCGTTGGCTTGCCACCGGAGCACGCCACTTTCCCGTTGGCTTGCCACCGGAGCACGCCACTTTCCCGTTGGCTTGCCACCGGAGCACGCCACAGTCCCGTTGGCTTGCCACCGGAGCACGCCACAGTCCCGTTGGCTTGCCACCGGAGCACGCCACTTTCCCGTTGGCTTGCCACCGGAACACGCCACTTTCTCGTTGGCTTGCCACCGGAGCACGCCACTTTCCCGTTGGCTTGCCACCGGAGCACGCCACTGTCCCGTTGGCTTGCCACCGGAGCACGCCACTGTCCCGTTGGCTTGCCACCGGAGCACGCCACTGTCCCGTTGGCTTGCCACCGGAGCACGCCACTGTCCCGTTGGCTTGCCACCGGAGCACGCCACTGTCCCGTTGGCTTGCCACCGGAGCACGCCACAGTCCCGTTGGCTTGCCACCGGAGCACGCCACTTTCCCGTTGGCTTGCCACCGGAGCACGCCACTTTCCCGCTGGCTTGCCACCGGAGCACGCCACTTTCCCGCTGGCTTGCCACCGGAGCACGCCACTTTCCCGTTGGCTTGCCACCGGAGCACGCCACTTTCCCGTTGGCTTGCCACCGGAGCACGCCACTTTCCCGTTGGCTTGCCACCGGAGCACGCCACTTTCCCGTTGGCTTGCCACCGGAGCACGCCACTTTCCCGTTGGCTTGCCACCGGAGCACGCCACAGTCCCGTTGGCTTGCCACCGGAGCACGCCACTTTCCCGTTGGCTTGCCACCGGAGCACGCCACTTTCCCGTTGGCTTGCCACCGGAGCACGCCACTTTCCCGTTGGCTTGCCACCGGAGCACGCCACTTTCCCGTTGGCTTGCCACCGGAGCACGCCACTTTCCCGTTGGCTTTCCACCGGAGCACGCCACAGTCCCGTTGGCTTGCCACCGGAGCACGCCACTTTCCCGTTGGCTTGCCACCGGAGCACGCCACTTTCCCGTTGGCTTGCCACCGGAGCACGCCACTTTCCCGTTGGCTTGCCACCGGAGCACGCCACTTTCCCGTTGGCTTGCCTCCGGAGCACGCCACTTTCCCGCTGGCTTGCCACCGGAGCACGCCACTTTCCCGCTGGCTTGCCACCGGAGCACGCCACTTTCCCGTTGGCTTGCCACCGGAGCACGCCACTTTCCCGTTGGCTTGCCACCGGAGCACGCCACTTTCCCGTTGGCTTGCCACCGGAGCACGCCACTTTCCCGTTGGCTTGCCACCGGAGCACGCCACTTTCCCGTTGGCTTGCCACCGGAGCACGCCACTTTCCCGCTGGCTTGCCACCGGAGCACGCCACTGTCCCGCTGGCTTGCCACCGGAGCACGCCACTTTCCCGCTGGCTTGCCACCGGAGCACGCCACTTTCCCGCTGGCTTGCCACCGGAGCACGCCACTTTCCCGCTGGCTTGCCACCGGAGCACGCCACTGTCCCGCTGGCTTGCCACCGGAAGCACGCCACTTTCCCGCTGGCTTGCCAAGGGAGCACGCCATCATCCATTTAATAAAATGGGCCACACTTAGCTTTTTCTTTTATATAATAGGTCCATATAGTTTTTCATTGAATATATTGGGCCCTACATAACCTTACATTTAATATATATAATCGTCTTATCATGTCTGTCTGTCCTTCTGTCCAGGAAGTCCTGCGTCGCTGATTGGTCCGACCGTGGTCAATCAGCGACGTGGGATTTCAAAAAAAGATGGCGGCCATTAGCAGCTCATCTGCCGCACGGAGGTCAGCGGCGATGTAGCCGGGAGATGACCGGCGCTAGCAGCAGAAGTACCCCGACCAGCGGCGCCGCTGACCTCCATGCGGCTACCGTCGGGAGATCAGCGGTTAGGGCCGCTGATCTTCCGACGGAAAGTGTGAAGGGAGAACCGGGGAGCGGCGCCACCGGTCGGGATACTTCTGCTGCGAGCAGCCGGTCATTTCCCGGCTGCTCGCAGTGGAAGTACCCGCACAGGCAGCGCCGCTCCCCTGTCCTCACTAATACGATTCGGCGGCCACGACCAATCAGCGATATTGGCTCCAAATTTAAACACCGCTCTGCACAGAGGTCAGTGGCGATGCAGCCGGTCATCTCCCGGCTGCTCGCAGCAGAAGTACCCCGACCTGCGGCGCCGCTGACCTTCATGCGGCTACCTTCGCTAGATCAGCGGCTAGGGCCGCTGATCTCCCGACGGCAAGTGTGAAGGGAGGACCGGGGAGCGGCGCCGCCGGTTGGGATACTTCTACTGCGAGCAGCCGGTCATCTCCCGGCTGCTCACAGTGGAAGTACCCGCTCCCCGGTTCTCACTAATACGATTCGCTGATTGGTCGCGGCCGCCAGCCGTGACCAATCACCGGTTTTGGCGCCAAATTTAAACATGCTCTCCGGTCCTCACTAACACGGTTCGCTGATTGGTCGCGGCCGGCCGCATACATATTCTAGAATACCCGATGAGTTAGAATCGGGCCACCATCTAGTTTAATATAATGGGCCACAAATTGCCTTCTAGTTATTACAAGAGGTCCTGCATAGTCTTCCATTTATTTTAATAGGCCCCATATAACCTTTCAGCATCTGAAACAACGGATACTGAAAGCCTGTGCTAGCATTTCTTCTGCGGTGTTGCTATCAGTGTGTCAAGAGTGGGAGAAGAGGGTTGCATTGACAATCCAACACAATGGGCAGCACTTTAAACACATTTTATAAGTGGTCATAAACTTGTAAAAAATTCATGAAAGAATAAAGTTATGTTAAAACCAAGCACACCATTGTATTTTCTTATGAAATTCTCAATGAGTTTGATGTGTCACATCACCCTCTTCCCATTGAAAAAAATAAAGTTAGATGCAAAATGGCCGACTTCAAAATGGCCGCCATAGTCACCACCCATCTGGAAAAGTTTCCCCCTCCCATATACTAATGTGCCATAAACAGGAAGTTGACATCACCAACCATTCCATTTAATTTAGGTGTATCCATATAAATAGCCCACCCTGTATTATTACCATTTTTATTATTGCTGTACATACTGTAGCTTTTCATTTAATTTATTGGGCCCCATATAGGCTTCCATTTAATATAATGGGCCCCACATAGCCTTCCATTTAATTTAATGGGGTCCACATAGCCTTCCATTTAATTTAATGGGGTCCACATAGCCTTCCATTTTATTTAATGGGGCCCACATATGTTTTTATTTAATATAAAGAGCCCCACATAAGCCCCTAATTAATATAATGGGCCCCACCTTGCTTTCCATATAAAATAATGGGTCCCACATAGCCCTCCCTTTTGTTATGATGAGCCTTACATATCACACCATTTCCCGATGGTCTGCCACCGAAGTACACCATTGGCTGCTGGGGTGCCACTGGAACACACTCTTTACAGTTGGGGTGCCAAAAGAGCACACCTTTCACCATTAGCATGCCACCGGAGTACACTTTTTGCCACTGGCATGCCACTGAAGCACACCCTTTACCATTGGAGTACCATCGGGCACACCCTTTACCGTTGGTGTGCCATCGGAGAACTCTATTTCCCGTAGGCCTACCAGAGGGGCCCAATATGTGACCTTTTTTGCTTACACCGGGGTGCACTCTTTGGCCTTTTAGCTTACCACCGGGGCACCCAACTTGGACTTTTTAACTGCGACCGGGGTACACTCTGACCATTTTGCTTACCACCGGTTCACTCATTTTAGGCTTTTTTAGCCTGCCACCGGGGTGCACTTTTTGGCCTCATTGCTTACCACTGGGGCGCACTCTAGGGCTTTTTAGCCTACCACCGGGGTACATTCTTTGGCCTTATTGCTTATCACTGGGGTGCACTCTAGGGCTGCTCAGTCTGCCACCAGAGTCTACTCTTTGGCCTTTTTGCCATTGGTGTGCCACCAGAGCACACCCTATGACGTTGGAGTGCCACCGGAGCACACCCTTTACCTTTGGAGTGCCACCGGAACACACAATTTGCCATTGGCAAAAGTATAATGGACCCCCACATAGAATTCTATAAAGTATAATGGCCCCCACATAGCCCTCTATATAGTATAATGAGCCACACATTGCCTTCCATGTACTATAATTTAATTTATTGGGCTCCACATAGCTTTTCATTTAATCTATTGAACCCCACATAACCGTCAATTTAATATAATAGGCCGCACTGGACTCCATTTAATATATTGGACCTGACATAGCCTTCCATTTAATAAAATGGGGCCAAAATATCCCTCTATTTAATATAATGGGCACCAAAAAGCCTTCCATGTTTTATATTGGGCACCACATAGCCCTCTATTTAATACAATTGGCCCCACTTAACCTTCCATTTAAAATATTGGGCCCCACATAGCTTTACATTTAATTTACTGGGCTCCATATAGGCTTCCATTTAATATAATGGGCCCCACATAACCCTCCATTTAATATAATGGTCCCCACATTGCCTTCCATTTATTATAATGGAGCCAAGATACATCTCTATTTAATATAATGGACAAAACACAGGCTTCCATTTAATATAATTGGCGCTACATAGCCCTTTATTTGATAAATGCTCCTCACATAGCCCTCCATATAATATTATGGGCCCCGCAACGCTTTCCATTTAATTTAATAGGCCTCACATAGCCCTCAATTTAATACAGAGGGCCCCACAAAACCTTCCAGATAACATAGTGGGCCCCAATATAGCTTTCTTTTTAATGTATTGGTCCCCACATAGTCCTCTATTTAATATAATGGGCCTCACATAGCCTTCCATTAAATATCATGGGCCCCATATAGAATTTATCATATACGTAGATGTCCCTTTAAGATAACGGGCCCCACATAGCTTTCCCTTTAATATAATGGGCCCCACATAGATTTTATTATTATATAATGGGCCCCACATAGCTTTCCCTTTAATATAATGGGCCGCACATAGCTTTCTCTTTAATATAATGGGCCCCACATAGCTTTCCCTTTAATATAATGGGCCCCACATAGCTTTCTCTTTTATATAATGGGCCCCACATAGCTTTCTCTTTAATATAATGGGCCCCACATAGCTCTCTCTTTAATATAATGGGCCCCACATAGACATCCATTTAATATAATGGGCCCTACGTAGATGTCCCTTTAAGATAACGGGCCCCACATAGCTTTCCCTTTAATATAATGGGCCCCACATAGCTTTCCCTTTAATATAATGGGCCCCACATAGCTTTCTCTTTAATATAATGGGCCCCACATAGCTTTCCCTTTAATATAATGGGCACCACATAGATTTTATTATTATATAATGGGCCCCACATAGCTTTCCCTTTAATATAATGGGCCCCACATAGCTTTCTCTTTAATATAATGGGTCCCACATAGCTTTCTCTTTAATAAAATGGGCCCCACATAGCTTTCTCTTTAATATAATGGGCCGCACATAGCTTTCCCTTTAATATAATGGGTCCCACATAACTTTTTCTTTAATATAATGGGCCCCACATAGCTTTTTCTTTAATATAATGGGCCCCACATAGCTTTCTCTTTAATATAATGGGCCCCACATAGCTTTCTCTTTAATATAATGGGCCGCACATAGCTTTCTCTTTAATATAATGGGCCCCACATAGCTTTCTCTTTAATATAATGGGCCCCACATAGCTTTCTCTTTAATATAATGGGCCCCATATAGCTTTCTCTTTAATATAATGGGCCCCATATAGCTTTCTCTTTAATATAATGGGCCCCACACAGCTTTCTCTTTAATATAATGGGCCCCACACAGCTTTCTCTTTAATATAATGGGCCCCACATAGCTTTCTCTTTAATATAATGGGCCCCACATAGCTTTCTCTTTAACATAATGGGCCCCACATAGCTTTCCCTTTAATATAATGGGCCCCACATAGCTTTCTCTTTAATATAATGGGCCCCACATAGCTTTCTCTTTAATATAATGGGCCCCACATAGCTTTCTCTTTAATATAATGGGCCCCACATAGCTTTCTCTTTAATATAATGGGCCCCACATAGCTTTCTCTTTAATATAATGGGCCCCACATAGCTTTCTCTTTAATATAATGGGCCCCACATAGCTTTCCCTTTAATATAACGGGCCCCACATAGCTTTCCCCTTAATATAATTGGCCCCACATAGCTTTCCCTTTAATATAATTGGCCCCACATAGCTTTCCCTTTAATATAATGGGCACCACATAGATTTATTATAATATAATGGGCCCCACATATCCGTCCCTTTAATATTATGGACCCCACATAGATTTATTATAATATTATGGACCCCACATAGATTTATTATAATATAATGGGCCCCACCTAACCCTCCAGTTTATACACTGCAGTCGCTCTCTTTCTTCTCTTCTTTACCTAGTCCAGTCTTTCGTGACGACTTCCCGCAATGATTCGTCTTTGCAGTTTGCTGTCCAGGTTTCGGCTGCTCCGCACTTTTCAGCAGATCACCGCACTCCTGAAAAACAAAAATGTTACAAATATAAGCGACTTAAATAAATAATGCTGCCCACTGTGCCACCAAATGCAAATATGTGCCACACTGTGCCCACGAGTATATCATTCACCGCATTGAAGTCTGCTCCACTGAGAATATAAATCAGTCACTAGCTTGTGCCCCCGTTATAAATAGTGTTGAGCGAGCACTAAAATGCTCGGGTGCTCGAAGCTCGGCCCGAGCTCGCCGTGATACTCGGGTGCTCGACCTGAGCAACGAGCCCATGTTAGTCTATGGGAGACCCGAGCATTTTTGCGGCGGCACCCCCGGCAGTCTGTAGAAAGCCTAAAAAGTGCCCAAAATGATAGTGACAGTGCTCAGATGACATGGGGACAGCATGGGGATCGCCCCAGGAAGCATTTCTGACCCCCAAGGTCACTGTTGTCAACAACGTGGTCAGAGGTATTAAGCCACTTTTACAGGCTCATAAGAAAATGTTCAAAAACGAAAGTGAAACTTTTTTCCTGTGAAATATGTTAAGGAATTTCTTTTCCAGGGTAAAGACTTGTGTATAAGGTAAAATAAATAACCAAAAACAAAAATACTCCTCCACACCTTGGGCTATGTTCACAAGTAGCATTTTTTATGCGTTTTTGCACTTTTGTATTGCTTTCAACTGTGACAAATGCATTCACCGGGAAATGTCATTTTAACATTTTACAACCTTATCTGGCCATGTGCTGTGTGACACATGCATATAGTGCTGAAAAGACATGGGAACAGCATGGGGAAGACCCCTGGAAGGATCTCTGACTCCCAGGTCACTGCCTAAAAGTGTGCCCATCAGAAGTGATCCTTGCCGCATCAGAAGATGCAGACTTGCAACTATCCCCGTGCAAGTCCTTGTCCCAGGGCAGTGTTCAATTATACCTCCCCCATTCCTTGCAATGCAAGCGCAAATATGCAGCCAACCACCCACCCACCCCCAGGCTGCAATACCATACTGCTAGCTTGCAGTTGAAATTGGGCCTTTTAGTTTTGAGGAGGCCGAAGCTGGCCACTACCTCATGGCTGCTTCGGCAGCGAGGTATCCATACTCAGTCCCCAGCCGCCCGGCGGCCGGGTTTCCATGCTCGGTCCCCAGCCGCCAGGGGGCGGCCGGGTGTCCACACTCGGTCCCCAGCCGCCCCGCGGCCAGGTGTCAATAAACGGTTCCAAGCCGCCCCGATTTCTCCGCGGAACATCCCCACACACTTTTCTTAGACTGGCCTGCTTTAGGGCAGCATTGGACGAGCCCACCAAAGAACCCGACTTCTCCGGTGGGCCCTGGCTTCTTTATCAGGGGAGTTGAGAGTGCCAAGGTGAGGAGCATGATGAGGATGATAGAAGTTAGCATCTGCTTTGTTTTCAAGGAATGCAAGCGCATGTATGTAGTAGCGGCTAGGCCTGAGGTGGTCATATCCTACCTCCTCCGAGGATTGCTGGATGTTTTCCTGCTACTATCCAAGTTCTATGACTCTCGTTAAAACAAAGCTTCAAGTGATAAATGATGGATGAGGTAGTGGCAAAGGAGAAAGAGCAGGAGGAACAGGGACCATTCACATCAATATCAGGCCAGTCAACCACATATGTCTTGTAGGATATGTTTCTGTAACAAAAGGAGCGGTTTGGCTACACAGTTATAGGGCATACAGTGAGTGCAATGCCTACCAAAACTTTTGAGGCACTCCAATGCCCCTTGGAAATGACATGGAGGTCAGAGGGCCTTAACTAAACCTTTTTTTCCATTTATGGCAACTGGGTCTCCTGTGCACTGTTGGCCTAAGCAGTGAATGGAAGGCTTTCCAAAAATTATAAGGAACTGCAATGCCCCTGGAAACAGATGTGGATTACAGCGTACTAAAAACCTTCTACCCATTATTGGGGAGTGTGTCTCCCTTAGTTTTCACCTTTGCATTGAAAAGCAAAAGCTGACTAAAATTAGGAGGAAATGCAATGTCCGTTGGAAGAGTCATGGAGATTAGAGGTAAGGTAATTAAAAACAACATTTCAGTGCCCCTTGGAAGAGTTGTGGAGTTCAGAGTGGCTTAAGAAGACGCTTTTAATGCCCCTTTGAAGAGACATGGAGGTCACAGTAGCTTAACAAGACGGTTTTAATGCCCCTTACAAGAGCCATACAGTACAGCATCTTAAAAACATTATTCCCATTATTGGGGAGTGGGTCTCCCATAGTATTTGCTTATGCCTTCCAAGCAAAAGCTTCCAAAAATTATGAGGAAATGCAATGCCCGTTCGAAGAGTCGTGGAGGTCCCAGTAGCTTAACAAGACGCTTTTAATGCCCCTCAGAAGAGACGTGGAGGTCAGAGTGGCATAACAAGACGGTTTTAATGCCCCTTACAAGACACGTGGAGGTCAGAGTGGTATAACAAGACGCTTTTAATGCCCCTCAGAAGAGACGTGGAGGTCAGAGTGGTATAACAAGACGGTTTTAATGCCCCTTACAAGAGACGTGGAGGTCAGAGTGGTATAACAAGATGGTTTTAATGCCCCTCAGAAGAGACGTGGAGGTCAGAGTGGTATAACAAGACGGTTTTAATGCCCCTCTGAAGAGACGTGGGGGTCAGAGTGGTATAACAAGACGGTTTTAATGCCCCTTACAAGACACGTGGAGGTCAGAGTGGTATAACAAGACGGTTTTAATGCCCCTTACAAGACACGTGGAGGTCAGAGTGATATAACAAGACTCTTTTAATGCCCCTTACAAGAGACGCTCATTATTCTGGCATTTGGCAAATATTAAAAATGATGGTAATCCTAATTGACCTAAAATGGGAAAGGTTTATTCTGATTTCATGTCAGATATTGAGAAAAACCTGCAGATGTGTCTATTTATACAGTGTATGGAAACTTCTGATTTCAACTCTGTATATATATATATATATATGTGTATAATATATACACGGCGAAGCTCACACAACACAACACCCACAGCAGAGGAACGGGCTGCACACACACCTGCTCCTGTCAGTGCTGTGAGCGCTCCTCATATCGCTGCTGGCTCCGCCCCTCATATCGCTGCTGGCTCCGCCCCTCATATCGCTGCTGGCTCCGCCTCTCATATCACTGCTGGCTCCGTCCCTCATATCGCTGCTGGCTCCGCTCCTCACATCGCTGCTGGCTCCGCATCTCATATCACTGCTGGCTCCGCCCCTCATGTCGCTGCTGGCTCCGCCCCTCATATCGCTGCTGGCTCTGCCCCTCACATCGCTGCTGGCTCCGCCCATCAGCCGCTCACAGTCCTCAGCAATATGGAGACATCCGCACTGATCAGAATCCTCGGGGGCGTGGCCTGTCACTGTAGTCACACAAGGGTTGTCATGGAGATCTCAAGGGAAGGCAGGTGGGTGGGGCTTAGAGCAGGAAGTAGAAGCCGTGCAGTGTGATTGGCTCCTTACCTTCTGCCAGTAATGGAGCAGATATATGGCTCCTATATAATGGAGGGGGCTCAGGAGGGGTTCCCCACCCTAAAGGTCAGGGGATAAATAATACTGGACATGAGCGAGGGCAGGAGGACATTATTCTATATTGTAAGAAATCTGATTTCTTCTTTCCTCACAGTTTTTCCTGTGCAAGGCCACATGTATTGTGCGATAATCTGTGAATATGGGGGGATCTGCTCCTCACATCCACATCAATCCCCCCACGTCTGAGCTCTCCCTTACAGGGGTCTTCTGCTCTGCACATTGATGCCGTATCCATGGAGATGACATCATGGCCGGTACATGCGGATCTCCCCGATGGGACCCTCATGTATCTGGAGGACGAGGCACTGCTGCTCCTCGGGGAGAGGGGGCACAATTCCTGTACACATGATACAGGGGCTTCTGCCATCTCTGGGCTGAGAATAATGCTGGCAGCGCGCAGTCTACATGATGTGAGGATTACAAGTCTGCAGTCACAGAGAGTCACACAGATGACTGCAGCCTTCAGCTTCACACCGGACAATCCCTTTAAATACATGTATATTGCTCTAAAAAGACTTTTTACTATTTTGCTTCTTGTAACATTTGCTCTGTTCGGCCTTTACCAGCTTTTTGTTTCCCAGCAGCACATTGATGGCTGCAGAATGAGTTAACTTGAGATTCAGTCAGTGAGCTCCTTATGATGTGGAGTTTCCAGCGCTTTTATTTCTGCGATGATTTATTACTGGATCAGAGATCAGCCCAACTTTCATGCCGGTCTGTGAACATAATCAGCACAGAGAAGGTCAGAATGAGCTCACTGATAAATTCTCAGTGAGCTCATTCTGCAACTAGCAATGCAAAGGAAATAAAAAAGCCAAATTGTTTATGAAACGTTATTGAAAAAATATTTGTATGTATATATTTAGCCCAAAATGTCTGAGTGTCCATATCCTTAGTACCAGCACAGCTGAGGATTTGGTATAATCAGGGGCGTACATAGGACGCAGAAATTCTAATTGGGCCCCCCCCCCAGCAATAAAAATGTAAATAATTGTCGGGGTCGCAGAAGATCAGATCTCACAACCTTCCAGCCTTTACATAGTAATTTTCCTCCTGCTGAAGTCCTAGATCCCTTTTTCATTGCCCATAAAGTGTGGTGCCAACAAAAGTGCCCCCCAAACACGGTATGATACCCCCATGGTGAATTCCTCCATATGCGCAGTACAATGACCCTACTGTACCCGACCTCAACTCCCAGGGTAAAGTATGATCCCCCAACTGCCCCACACCTCTCCACACTCCATAGAGTATAATGCACTCAGTATAAGACTCTCGCCATGGTTCTCCACACAGTATAAGGCACTCGCCATGGTCCTCCACGCAGTATAATGCACTCCCTCGTGGTCCTCCACGCAGTATAATGCACTCCCACGTGGTCCTCCACACAGTACAATGCACTCCCCGTGGTCCTCCACACAGTATAATGCACTCCCCCATGGTCCTCCACACAGTACAATGCACTCCCCGTGGTCCTCCACACAGTATAATGCACTCCCCCATGGTCCTCCACACAGTACAATGCACTCCCCCATGGTCCTCCACACTGTACAATGTACTCCCCCATGGTCCTCCACACAGTATAAAGCCCCCGTCTCACATAGCGATATCGCTAGCGAGATCGCTGCTGTGTCACGGTTTTGGTGACTCACCAGCGATGTCGCTATGTGTGACACTTTGCAACGATCAGGCCCCTGCTGTGAGGTTGCTGATCGCTGCAAAGTGTCCTGGACCATTTTTTGGTCGTTGGCCTCCCGCTGGCCAGCACACATCGCTGTGTGTGACCAGCGGGACCGACGATCTGGCTGGTAACCATGGTAAACATCGGGTTACTAGGGGCACGCGCGCACTTAGTAACCCGCTGTTTACCATGGATACCACTCTGCTACGGTGCGCGGAGGCTACCGTTCACCTTAGCAGAGTGGTATCCATGATAAACAGCGGGTTACTAGGGGCACACGCGCACTTAGTAACCCGATGTTTACCATAGTTACCAGCCTGCTCCTGCTTAAGCAGCAGGCTGGTAACAGGAGCAGGACATCGTGGAACGATTCTTTCCACGATGTCGCTGCTCCCCTGATCGCTGGTGAGCCTGCCTGTTTGACAGCTCACCAGCGATGCATTAGCGATGCAGCAACGATCCCTGACAGGTCGTATCGTTGTCGGGATCGCTGCTGCATCGCTTAGTGTGACGGGGCCTTAAGACACTCGCCATGGTTCTCCACTCAGTATAATGCATTCCCCCATGGTCCTGTACGCAGTATAATGCAGCCCCCCATAGGGTAAAATGCAGCCCCCCCCCCACCCGTAGGGTAAAATGCAGCCCCAGTCCTCCAGTATTATCAGTACACAATGATTTAAAAATAAATACATACTTACCGCTCCTCGTTCCCCGCTGCTTCAGTCTATGCAGCTGATCACCTCAGCAGCTGCCAGCTCCACTGTCTGACACAGCGTGGCGCGTCATCATGCTGCTGCGTCAGACGCAGAGGAGGAATGATGGGAGAGGGAGTGTCACATGATGCTCCCTCCTCCAGGTTTTCGTGGGCCCCGGGCGAAAGAGTCTCAGTGGCCCCTTTAACACATCCAACCATTCATGATGCACAGATACAGCAGAGAAATTATAGATTTAGTACAATGCCAAACATTTCACTGACTTCTTACATTTCATGAGTGATATCTTTTGTAAATTCTACAATAGCTCAGAAACCGGTGAATCCTCACAGCGCACAGTGCAGACCGGACAGTATAGTCCTCCATACAGTGTTATGGCACCACTAAGTCCTCCATACAATATTATGGGCACCACATAGTCCTCCATACAGTATTATGAGCCCTATATAATGCTCCATACAAAATACTGGATCCCATATAATTCACCATAGAGAATACTGCCTGGTCCCCATGTAATGCCATATGCAGGCTGGACCCCATACAGAGGCCCCACAAGCCCGCTGCATCCTCCCCGGGGCCCCCACAAGCCGGCTGCATCCCCCCAGGGCCCCCTTCAAGCCTGCATCACCCCCCCCAGAGCCCCCACATGCCTGCAGCATCCCCCCCATAGACCCCACAAGCCTGCAGCATCCCCCCCAGAGCACGCACAAGCCCACAGCATCCCCTTCAGGGCCCCACAAGCCCGCAGAATCCCCCCCAGGGCCCCACAAGCCCGCAGCATCCCCTTAGGGCCCCCACAAGCCCGCAGCATCCCCCCGGGGCCCCCACAAGCCCTGGACCGTACCTGCATCACCACCAGTAAAGGTATTGAAGTTTACCCTTGTGTGTGTGCCTGTACTTCCTCTGGAACCGTCCTGCCGTCTCCCTCCTGCTTCCACCATCTTTCTACACCTCTACACTGCCCTGAGGCCTGCTCTACCTGTGGGGAGCCGTCCCATCATAGCTGCCCCTAACATCAGCCTCAGTGGACTGTCGCAGCGCTGGTAACCTCTTACCAGAATCCACAGGTGGCGTCACGACAATTTCCCCTATAAGCATTCCCCCCCCCTTTGAGTGACCGCCCTGGGCCACGGACTGGGCCAGCCACCCGGCAACCAGAGGCCCGGCTGCCGAGTGCCCCACGGCCCTGGGGGCGAGTCACTATGCACAGTGGTTCATGAATTAATATTTACAGTGACCCTCCATCCTGTGATTAAAAGGGTCCATACATTTGACACCTCCGTCTGACTCCCACAGTCTCCTCCGCACAGATCGATATTAAGATGGCCACCGCAATGGCATGGGGAGTGCAGCGGTGAGTCCAGAGCGCAGCTCCTCGCTCTAAAATGCCCATCAGAAAGAAGAGGTCAGACATTTATTTTCTATGAGCGCTCTATTATCCTATTTATCAAACATCAGCACTACAAGAATCCGTCCTGAGCCGTGCTGGGATCTTTGAACGTGGGCCCCCGGGAGGATCGGGCCCCTCATGGTGGAGCAGATCACACTCATTATAATCCATCACTGATAGAAGATACATAAACAACAACACAGGATGATTGTAAAACAGTGAGGTAATATTTTATTGAGCCACCAAACACACAATAAACATATCGAACAGTCCCAGCAAATACCTAATATGGTGCAAATTACAGAGTCTCACCCTTCCGCTGACTCGCTGGGATTAAAGCAGCTGCCAATCCGAGGGGCTTCTGGGGCTGACTACCCCCACCAATGGCACCCCCACCAAAGAGCACCCACAAAGAGGAGGTAACAACAAGCTTAGAAAGCTGACAGTCCATTGAGGTACGTGGCCAGGAGACCAGAAAGTTCCAACCTGGCTTCTCCGAACATATCCATGGAACTAGGTGACCGGAAGGTCCCGACTTGGCTTTTTCCGAGCATATTCACGAGTTCCAGGTGGCCGGAGTGTCCCAACCTGGCTACTCCAAACATCTCCATGGGACCAGGTGACTGGTGGTCCCAACCTGGTTTTCCCAGATGTATCCATGGGTTCTATAGTAGTCAATGGAGCAGATCTGTATTCCTCCAGCCAGGGCTGTGGTCCCTTAAGCTGGCATCCTGTAGAAACCAAATCTGTGTCCCTCTTAATGGATTCATGGTGTTCTGTAGAGCTGTCCCATAGAGTGTTCCTGGCAGTGGTTTTGTAAAAAGACTCCTTTATGTAGTTCACAACTGTCCTTCTTCATGACTTCATCCACAGGTCAAGAGAAAGGGGTGGTGTTACTAATTCCCATTACTGGAGCATCCACAGTTCATCCCCCAAATGTTGACTTGCAAACATTGCAAACATTGAAGGATAAACTATAAATTCCGAAACAATGCAAGTCAACAAATTGCATGGACTTATAAAATGGTAATCAACATATTTAGCAAACATCCATTGTTCAAAGAGCCTGCGTCCCTGTATTGCAAAGATAACAGTACAATAAACCAGAAGAGTTGATATAAGAGGCAAATAACCATTTATCAATTAACAAATATCACTTCAACCTACAAGATGAGTCAACATTCGGACTAATGACAAAAGATCATGTGCGTTGACCAACCGAAGAAAGAAACACATAAATTCAATAGTTAATAATTCAGGCAATAGTCCATCATTCTGGGCCTATGGAATTTACATCTGGATAATTACGATTAAATGCTGTGTCGTCACAGGCCCCTTTAGTTTTAGGGACTGGCAGGGGTCCTTTACAGTTGCTCTCCCACTAGTTCATCCTTCTTTCCTTTACTCCGTTTCAATAAAATATTTGGAAATATACAAAGTAAAAACTCAAATATAATTTTTTTTCTTACATTAAAACTAGATTTTATTAAAATAAACCCCCAAAAAACAAGAACAAAAAAACTAAACCTGATTAACATCGCAGAGAACAACAATCCAAACTGTACAACGATCACATGATTTATCCGGCACGAAAAACAGCATCAAGAATAAAATAGTAAGAATTAATGGCAAAATTGTAGCTTTTGTTCATTTTGTCTCTATACTGCACGATAAATGCTGGAAAGAAAAAATATAAGAAACATTCCTGGGGTTTAGCCATTGAATGCTGGAAAAAATAAAAAAACATCAGCAGAATTGTTATTTTATTAATCTCACGCAAAAGAAAAATGGAATAAAAATTATAAAAACTTTGTCTGTTCCCCAAAATGTTCCCAGTGAATCCTATAGCAGCTCCGCATGGACCCAAACTGGTAAACTAAAAACTCCTGCATGCCCCGTGTGTGTGTGTGTATATATATATATATACATACACATATATATATACTCCTCTGTACTATATACACGGCAGAGCTCACACACCACAACACGCTCCGCTGCGGCGCCACAAAAAGAGCGGACCTGGCTGCACACACACCTGCTCCTGTCACCTGTATACACAGTTGAAACCAGAAATTTACATACACTATATAAATGTTAGAACCCTCCTGTTTGTTTTTTCCATCTTGTGTTTTGCGGTCACAAGACCATCTGCCTTTATATTCCAGCTCCGCCCTTTTGGCTGTGTTGGACTTCAGTGTTGTTTGACTGCTTTGCTAGCCAGGTGCTTCTGTGCCTTTCTCTGTCAGTTCGCTTGGTCCTTCTGGGACCTCTAGTACCTTTTTGTCAGTTTATCTTTTTGTGTTCTGTAACAACTTCTCTGTTTAGGAGATGTCCCATTTTTGTTCCAGTCCTTAGTTCTTTTAGGGACCCCTCTCCTTTATGCTATAGGTCTTCGTTCAGACTAGCCGAGGACTAAGGCGGGTCTGTTCGCTAGGAACAGGCAGCCCGCTACATCGTACTTGTTGCAGATCATAACAATAAAAAGACACATCTGCAGGTTTTTCTCAATATCTGACATGAAATCAGAATAAACCTTCCCGTTTTAGGTCAATTAGGATTACCATCATTTTTAAGATTTGCCAAATGCCAGAATAATAAGAGAGAGAGAGAATGTTTTAAGGCATTTTTATTACTTACTGCAAAGTCATAAGTTTACATACACTAATATTGCTATACCTTTAAAAAATTCTGGACTGCCCATATGATGATGTCATGTGTTTGGAAACTTCTGATAGTTTTTTTGGCAACATCTCAGTTAATTAGAGACACACCTGTGGATGTATTTTAATGCACACCTGAAACACACTGCTTCTTTGTGTAGCATCATGGGAAAGTCTAAAGAAATCAACCAAGATATCAGGAAGAGAATTGTGGACTTGCACAAGTCTGGCGCATCCTTGGGTACAATTTCAAGATACCTGAAGGTGTCTCGTTAATCTGTACAAACAATTATATGCAAGTACAAACAAGATGGGACTGTCCAGCCATCATACCGCTCAGGAAGGAGACGGGTTCTGTGTCCCAGAGATGAACGTGCTTTGGTCCGATATGTGCATATCAAGGACAAAAGCAAAAGATCTTGTGAAGATGATAGGGGAAGCTGATAAGATTGTGTCTATATCCACAGTGAAATGAGTACTGTATCAATATAGGCTGAAAGGCCACTGTGCCAGGATGAAGCCATTACTCCAAAAGAAAGATAAAAAAGCCAGATTAATGTTTGCAAATGCACACAGGAACAAAGACCTTAATTTTTGGAGACATGTCCCGTGGTCTGATGAAACTAAAACTGAACTTTTTGGGCATAGTGACCATCGTTACTTTTGGAAGAAAAAAGGAGAAGCTTGGAAGCCTAAGAACACCATCCCAACTGTGAAACACGGGGGAGGCAGCATCATGTGGGGTTGATTTCCTGTAGGAGGGACTGGCGATAGCGCCCCTCACAGGCATCACGTGACCCCCCGGCTCCAGCTGGCTCTTTCTTCCGCTGATGTCACGTCAAATGAGGCGTGACATTAGTGTCGCGGACCCCGCGGTGGATGCTGGGCTGTGGGCGGGGGTTACCCCGCGCGTCCCACCCAGCATCCTCCGCGCCCCACTCCCAATGAATGAGGAGAGGGAAAGAGGTAAACTATTGACTTAGCAGTAAGTAATAAAAATGTCCTAAAACATTCTCTCTCTCTCTCATTATTCTGGCATTTGGCAAATATTAAAAATGATGGTAATCCTAATTGACCTAAAAAGGGAAAGGTTTATTCTGATTTCATGTCAGATATTGAGAAAAACCTGCAGATGTGTCTATTTATACAGTGTATGGAAACTTCTGGTTTCACCTGTGTATATATATATATATATGTGTATATTATATACACGGCGAAGCTCACACACCACAACACCCACAGCAGAGGAACGGGCTGCACACACACCTGCTCCTGTCAGTGCTGTGAGCGCCCCTCATATCGCTGCTGGCTCCGCCCCTCATATCGCTGCTGGCTCCGCCTCTCATCGCTGCTGGCTCCGCCCCTCATGTCGCTGTTGGCTCCGCCCCTCACATCGCTGCTGGCTCCCCCCCTCATATCGCTGCTGGCTCCGCCCCTCACATCGCTGCTGGCTCCGCCCATCAGCCGCTCACAGTCCTCAGCAATATGGAGACATCCGCACTGATCAGAATCCTCGGGGGCGTGGCCTGTCACTGTAGTCACACAAGGGTTGTCATGGAGATCTCAAGGGAAGGCAGGTGGGCGGGGCTTAGAGCAGGAAGTAGAAGCCGTGCAGTGTGATTGGCTCCTTACCTTCTGCCAGTAATGGAGCTGATATATGGCTCCTATATAATGGAGGGGGTTCAGGAGGGGTTCCACACCCTAAAGGTCAGGGGATAAATAATACTGGACATGAGCGAGGGCAGGAGGACATTATTCTATATTGTAAGAAATCTGATTTCTTCTTTCCTCACAGTTTTTCCTGTGCAAGGCCACATGTATTGTGCGATAATCTGTGAATATGGGGGGGATCTGCTCCTCACATCCACATCAATCCCCCCACGTCTGAGCTCTCCCTTACAGGGGTCTTCTGCTCTGCACATTGATGCCGTATCCATGGAGATGACATCATGGCCGGTACATGCGGATCTCCCCGATGGGACCCTCATGTATCTGGAGGACGAGGCACTGCTGCTCCTCGGGGAGAGGGGGCACAATTCCTGTACACATGATACAGGGGCTTCTGCCATCTCTGGGCTGAGAATAATGCTGGCAGCGCGCAGTCTACATGATGTGAGGATTACAAGTCTGCAGTCACAGAGAGTCACACAGATGACTGCAGCCTTCAGCTTCACACCGGACAATCCCTTTAAATACATGTATATTGCTCTAAAAATACTTTTTACTATTTCTCTTCATGTAACATTTGCTCTGTTCGGCCTTTACCAGCTTTTTGTTTCCCAGCAGCACATTGATGGCTGCAGAATGAGTTAACTTGAGATTCAGTCAGTGAGCTCCTTATGATCTGGAGTTTCCAGCTCTTTTATTTCTGCCATGATTTATGACTGCATCAGAGATCAGCCCAACTTTCATGCTGGTCTGTGAACATAATCAGCACAGAGAAGGTCAGAATGAGCTCACTGATAAATTCTCAGTGAGCTCATTCTGCAACTAGCAATGCAAAGGAAATAAAAAAGCCAAATTGTTTATGAAACGTTATTGAAAAAATATTTGTATGTATATATTTAGCCCAAAATGTCTGAGTGTCCATATCCTTAGTACCAGCACAGCTGAGGATTTGGTATAATCAGGGGCGTACATAGGAATCATGGGGCCCCATAGCAGAAGTTCTAATTGGGCCCCCCCCAACAAAAAAATGTAAAAATGTGAATAATTGTCGGGGTCACAGAAGAGCAGATCTCACAACCTTCCAGCCTTTACATAGCAATTTTCCTCCTGCTGAAGTCCTAGATCCCTTTTTCATTGCCCATAAAGTGTGGTGCCAACAAAAGTGCCCCCCAAACACGGTATGATACCCCCATGGTGAATTCCTCCATATGCACAGTATAATGACCCTACTGTACCCCACCTCAACTCCCAGGGTAAAGTATGATGACACCAACACAGTATGATCCCCCAACTGTCCCACACCTCTCCATACTCCATAGAGTATAATGCACTCGCCATGGTCCTCCACACAGTATAAGACTCTCGCCATGGTCCTCCACACAGTATAAGGCACTCGCCATGGTCCTCCACGCAGTATAATACACTCCCCATGGTCCTCCACGCAGTATAATGCACAACTTCGTGGTCCTCCACGCAGAATAATGCACTCCCTCGTGGTCCTCCACGCAGTATAATGCACTCCCACGTGGTCCTCCACACAGTACAATGCACTCCCCGTGGTCCTCCACACAGTATAGTGCACTCCCCCATGGTCCTCCACACAGTACAATGCACTCCCCCATGGTCCTCCACACAGTATAAGACACTCGCCATGGCTCCTCACTCAGTATAATGCATTCCCCCATGGTCCTGTACGCAGTATAATGCAGCCCCCCATAGGGTAAAATGCAGCCCCAGTCCTCCAGTATTATGAGTACTCACTGATTTAAAAATAAATACATACTTACCGCTCCTCGTTCCCCGCTGCTTCAGTCTCTGCAGCTGATCACCTCAGCAGCTGCCAGCTCCACTGTCTGACACAGCGTGGCGCGTCATCATGCTGCTGCGTCAGACGCAGAGGAGGAATGATGGGAGAGGGGGTGTCACATGATGCTCCCTCCTCCAGGTTTTCGTGGGCCCCGGGCGAAAGAGTCTCAGTGGCCCCTTTAACACATCCAACCATTCATGATGCACAGATACAGCAGAGAAATTATAGATATAGATATAGTACAATGCCAAACATTTCACTGACTCCTTACATTTCATGAGTGATATCTACTGTAAATTCTACAATAGCTCAGAAACCGGTGAATCCTCACAGCGCACAGTGCAGACCGGACAGTATAGTTCTCCATACAGTGTTATGGCACCACTAAGTCCTCCATACAATATTATGGGCACCACATAGTCCTCCATACAGTATTATGAGCCCCATATAATGCTCCATACAAAATGCTGGACCCCATATAATTCACCATAGAGAATACTGCCTGGTCCCCATGTAATGCCATATGCAGGCTGGACCCCATACAGAGGCCCCACAAGCCCGCTGCATCCCCCCCGGGGCCCCAACAAGCCTGCTGCATCCCCCTGGAGCCCCCACAAGCCTGCAGCACCCCCCCCCCAGAGCTCCCACAAGCCTGCAGCATCCCCCCCAGAGCTCCCACAAGCCTGCAGCATCCCCCCTAGAGCCCCCACAAGCCCGCAGCATCCCCCCAGAGCACCCACAAGCCCGCAGCATCCCCCCCCCAGAGCACCCGCAAGCCCACAGCATCCCTCCCAGGGCCCCACAAGCCCGCAGCATCCCCCCCAGGGTCCCACAAGTCCACTGCATCCCCCCCAGAGCACCCACAAGCCTGCAGTATCCCACCAAGGGCCCCCACAAGCCCACAGCATCCCCCCAGGGCCCCACAAGCCAACAGCATCCCCCCTAGGGCCCCCACAAGCCCACAGCATCCCCCCCAGGGCCCCACAAGCCCACACCATCCCCCTCAGAGCACCCGCAAACCCACAGCATCCTCCCCAGGGCCCCACAAGCCCACAGCATCCCCCCCAGGGCCTCACAAGCCCACAGCATTCCGCCCCCAGAGCCCCCACAAGCCCGCAGCATCCCCCCACCCCAGGGCCCCACAAGCTCGCAGCATCCCCCCCCCAGGGCCCCCACAAGCCCGCAGCATCCCCCCCAGAGCCCTCATAAGCCCACAGCATTCCCTTAGGGCCCCCACAAGCACGCATTATCCCTGCATTATTCCCCAGAGCCCCCTAAGATCTCCACAAGCATTAATTAACCCCACCAGACTGCCCTCCAGCATTAACCCCCCCCAAATCCCTCACTCGCAAGTATCAAGCCCCCTCACCCCAAAAACAACAAGAAGAAAAGACATCAGACCAGCAATTAATAGAACAATCTCCTGTTTCTCACCTTAGGATACTGACCTCCTCCTGCAGCTTCACCGGCAGCTCTGTCTCTGCATGAGACTCTGGCGTCTGGTGCTGAACTAGAACACGCCCCCGGAAATGACATCACACCTGGAAGGATCCCATACATTCTAGCGTCTAGGGCACGGGAAGAGGTAAGTATTGTGCCGGCCGGGGCCCTGAGCAGGCGGGGGGGCCCATGGCGCGCCGGGATGCCCGACGGCGAGTAAGCCCCCCGCCTGCTCAGGGCCCCGCCGCTTGCCTGTGTGCAGGAGAGGGACCCGATGCGGGGGTACACAGTGCAGGCGACTGCTATGGGGCCCCCCCAGCTCACGGGCCCCATAGCAGTCGCGTGGCCTGCCGCCATTGGTGGGTCGCCACTGGGTACAATGGTGTCTGGCCTGGACAATCCTCTGTAAGGGAAACCAAGTCCGAACTGATAGATTTTCCCTGCACTGATACATTGTAGCAAACGGTCAGGACAGGAGGGGGATCGTCTAGACTGAATACCATTGTAATAAATGCTCCGCTGCTGTCAGGATTAGATTTTTTTCAGGTTCTGGATATTAACAAGAATGATTTTATTCTCAGACAACAAGCAGAGATCTTACAAATGGCAGAAAAGTTGAATAATCCTTCATTGCAGAGAGGAGAACTTTCCTCCTGTATCCGGCGGGTCGTCCTGTGGCTGAGAACAGTCTTTGCGGAGCGATTCCTCCCTATGAGGGGAACGTCGGCGCGGTGGAGCTGCTGTATCAGCCACGGAGGGGAATGAAGAGCAAGAAAGATTTATCCCTCATCCTGGAGGATCCGGAACTGAAGACTGCGGAGATCAAAGCTGAAGGTGAAGCCACATGTGATCTGTATACATCGGCAGAGGGGTCGTCACATGAGGAAATCCCCCCATATATATGGAGATGGCGATCTGTGGGGGCCGGACACAGAATGGGTGTGTGGTGTAACCAAAGAGAACACTAAGTCAGCACAGGAGCTGTGTACACAAAACGGAAGCATTCTGCAAAGTTACTTTATTCTCTTTATCCCCTTCCCGACATCCGCAGAATTTAAGTGTCGCAATTCCAATGAGTTGTGGATTTTTGGTTCAAGTTGCCCAACGGGACCAAAAAATAATGTGATAGAAAAGGATTAAAATTGAAATTTATATATATAAAAAAAATCCTTTTAAATTTCCTCCCTCCATTTGTCAATACAAAGCAAGACTAAAAGATTATATATATATATTTATTTATTTAGTATTGACACACTGACAAAAAGTCCGATCTATCACATCATAAATATATTAACCCCTACAGCAAATGCCCAACAGCAAAGATAATCTAAACACCCACATTTTTTTTTCTTTTTGGGTAATTTTACCTCCCAAAAAATGCATCAAAAAGAGATGAAAAGTTTGTAGACGGCAGAGAATGGCATCAATAACCCCCGCAGGTCGGCGAGCAGAAAGCGAACCTCGCCCAGATTCATCAGCAGAAACATGGAACAAATGCAGGGTCTCACAAAATGGTGACACAATACCGGGTTATTTATTACTGTTTGGTGACACCATAATACGGCAATTCTGGCTTCTTAATTTATTTTTCCGCTATTTAACGTGCGGTTTAAATAATTTGGGCTTTGATAGGTCGGACTTTTACAGACACGACAATATAAAATGTTTCTTTTTTAATTTCTTTTTTTTTACCTCGGAAAATAGGGGTGATTTAACATTTTTGTTTATTTTTTTTCCTTTGTAAAACTTTTTTCTTTTTTTTCCATTTTTACTTTATTTTTTTATGTCCCCTTAGGGCACTTGAACCTGCGATCTCTTGACTGCTTATTCTATATACAGTAATCCTCTAGTAATGCAGTATACAGTTTATAAGATTAAGTTCAGACTGTGGATGAACTTCACAGGAGTACCAAGATGGCAGCCATGCAGGCCTTCACCATTCCCCTGACTGCCATTGTCATCCATTTCCTGGCGATAGCTCAATTTAAATGCCGCTGTTGGCTCAGGTGGCCACAGTCTACTCAAGTCGCTGCTGTCGGCTCAGGTCACCGCTGTTCTGGGCTGGCTGGCAAATTGCACACAGTAGCAACCCATCCTTATTGAGTTTTATCTGTGGCTGATTCATAAAGTGAGTAAAGGTTACAAAGCTTTAAAAAGATAAAGCCGGTGTTATGATGTAATAGTTGAGGTCAAATGCCGACTAGATTCTCATCCACTTCTATCAGTGGGCTACTCAGAGAGGTGTCTGAGACTCTAGTCAGCATGTGACCAGGCTCGGACTGGCCTGCTGGGGAATTCCCCGGTGGGTCCCACTGCAGGGCCAGCACTGACAAGAGAAGGAAGGCTCCTCCCACTCCTACCCTAGCACAGCTATGCACTTGTCTATACATCGTATGCTGTGTGTGTGGGGGTGTGTGGTTTGACTTGTCTATATACCGTATGCTGTGTGTGTGTGGGGGGGACTTGTCTGTATACCGTGTGTGGGAGGTGGGGGACTTGTTTATATACTGTATGCTGTGTGGGGGACTTGTCTATATACCGTATGCTGTGTGTGGGGGACTTGTCTATACACTGTATGCTGTGTGTGGGGGACTTGTCTATATACTGTATGCTGTGTGTGGGGGACTTGTCTATATACCGTATGCTGTGTGTGTGGGGGTGTGTGGTTTGACTTGTCTATATACTGTATGCTGTGTGTGTGTGGGGGGGACTTGTCTGTATACCGTGTGTGGGAGGTGGGGGACTTGTTTATATACTGTATGCTGTGTGGGGGACTTGTCTATATACCGTATGCTGTGTGTGGGGGACTTGTCTATACACTGTATGCTGTGTGTGGGGGACTTGTCTATATACCGTATGCTGTGTATGGGGGACTTGTCTATATACTGTATGCTGTGTGTGTGTGTGGGGGGGACTTGTCTGTATACCGTGTGTGGGAGGTGGGGGACTTGTCTATATACCGTATGCTGTGTGTGGGGGACTTGTCTATATACTGTATGCTGTGTATGGGGGACTTGTCTATATACTGTATGCTGTGTGTGGGGGACTTGTCTATATACCGTATGCTGTGTGTGTGGGGGACTTGTCTATATACTGTATGCTGTGTAGGGGACTTGTCTATATACCGTATGCTGTGTGTGGGTGACTTGTCTATATACCGTATGCTGTGTGGGAGACTTGTCTATATACCGCATGCTGTGTGGGGTATTTGTCTATATACTGTATGCTGTGTGGGGTATTTGTCTATATACTGTATGCTGTGTGGGGGGGACTTGTCTATATACCGTATGCTGTGTGTGGGGGACTTGTCTATATACCGTATGCTGTGTGTGTGGGGGACTTGTCTATATACTGTATGCTGTGTAGGGGACTTGTCTATATACTGTATGCTGTGTAGGGGACTTGTCTATATACTGTATGCTGTGTGGGGGGGACTTGTCTATATACCGTATGCTGTGTGTGGGGGACTTGTCTATATATTGTATGCTGTGTGGGGGGGACTTGTCTATATACCGTATGCTGTGTGTGGGGGACTTGTCTATATACCGTATGCTGTGTGTGGGGGACTTGTCTATATACCGTATGCTGTGTGGGGGGGACTTGTCTATATACTGTATGGTGTGTGTGGGTAACTTGTCTATATACCGTATGCTGTGTGTGGGGGACTTGTCTATATACTGTATGCTGTGTGTGGGGGACTTGTCTATATACTGTATGCTGTGTGTAGGGGACTTGTCTATATACTGTATGCTGTGTGTAGGGGACTTGTCTATATACCGTATGCTGTGTGTGGGGGACTTGTCTATATACCTTATGCTGTGTATGGGGGACTTGTCTGTATACCGTATGCTGTGTGTGGGGGACTTGTCTATATACCGTATGCTGTGTGTGGGGGACTTGTCTATATACCGTATGCTGTGTGTGGGGGACTTGTCTATATACCGTATGCTGTGTGTGGGGGACTTGTCTATATACTGTATGCTGTGTAGGGGACTTGTCTATATACCGTATGCTGTGTAGGGGACTTGTCTATATACCGTATGCTGTGTGTAGGGGACTTGTCTATATACCGTATGCTGTGTGGGGGACTTGTCTATATACCGTATGCTGTGTGGGGGACTTGTCTATATACTGTATGCTGTGTGTGGGGGACTTGTCTATATACTGTATGCTGTGTGTGGGGGACTTGTCTTTATACCGTATACTGTGTGTGGGGGACTTGTCTATATACTGTATGCTGTGTAGGGGACTTGTCTATATACCGTATGCTGTGTAGGGGACTTGTCTATATACCGTATGCTGTGTGTGGGGAACTTGTCTATATACTGTATGCTGTGTGTGGGGGACTTGTCTATATACCGTATGCTGTGTGGGGGGGACTTGTCTATATACCGTATGCTGTGTGGGGGGGACTTGTCTATATACCGTATGCTGTGTGTGGGGGACTTGTCTATATACCGTATGCTGTGTGGGGGACTTGTCTATATACTGTATGCTGTGTGTGGGGGACTTGTCTATATACTGTATGCTGTGTGTAGGGTACTTGTCTATATACTGTATGCTGTGTGGTGGGGGACTTGTCTATATACTGTATGCTGTGTGGTGGGGGACTTGTCTATATACCGTATGCTGTGTGTGGGGGACTTGTCTATATACCGTATGCTGTGTGGTGGGGGACTTGTCTATATACCGTATGCTGTGTGTAGGGGACTTGTCTATATACGGTATGCTGTGTGTGGGGGACTTGTCTATATACCGTATGCTGTGTGTGGGGGACTTGTCTATATACCGTATGCTGTGTGTGGGGGACTTCTCTATATACCGTATGCTGTGTGTGGGGGCCTTGTCTATATACTGTATGCTGTGTGGGGGGGACTTGTCTATATACTATATGCTGTGTGGGGGACTTGTCTATATACCGTATGCTGTGTGTGGGGGACTTGTCTATATACCGTATGCTGTGTGTGGGGGACTTGTCTATATACTGTATGCTGTGTGGGGGTCTTGTCTATATACCGTTTGCTGTGTGTGGGGGACTTGTCTGTATACCGTATG
This sequence comes from Phyllobates terribilis, assembly GCF_046119375.1. Lineage (NCBI taxonomy): Eukaryota > Metazoa > Chordata > Amphibia > Anura > Dendrobatidae > Phyllobates > Phyllobates terribilis. Next base: position 2,138,373 of record NW_027362957.1, read on the forward strand.
CTGTGTGTGGGGGACTTGTCTATATACTGTATGCTGTGTGTGGGGGACTTGTCTATATACCGTATGCTGTGTGTGGGGGACTTGTCTATATACCGTATGCTGTGTGTGGGGGACTTGTCTATATACCGTATGCTGTGTGTGGGGGACTTGTCTATATACCGTATGCTGTGTGTGGGGGACTTGTCTATATACCGTATGCTGTGTGTGGGAGACTTGTCTATATACCGTATGCTGTGTGGGGGGGACTTGTCTATATACCGTATGCTGTGTGGGGGGGACTTGTCTATATACCGTATGCTGTGTGTGGGGGACTTGTCTATATACAGTATGCTGTGTGTGGGGGACTTGTCTATATACCGTATGCTGTGTGTGGGGGACTTGTCTATATACCGTATGCTGTGTGTGGGGGACTTGCCTATATACCGTATGCTGTGTGTGGGGGACTTGTCTATATACCGTATGCTGTGTGTGGGGGCCTTGTCTATATACGGTATGCTGTGTGTGGGGGCCTTGTCTATATACCGTATGCTGTGTGTGGGGGACTTGTCTATTTACCGTATGCTGTGTGTGGGGGCCTTGTCTATATACTGTATGCTGTGTGGGGGGGACTTGTCTATATACTGTATGCTGTGTGGGGGGGACTTGTCTATATACTGTATGCTGTGTGGGGTACTTGTCTATATACTGTATGCTGTGTGTGGGGGACTTGTCTATATACTGTATGCTGTGTGTGGGGGACTTGTCTATATACCGTATGCTGTGTGTGGGGGACTTGTCTATATACTGTATGCTGTGTGTGGGACTTGTCTATATACCGTATGCTGTGTGTGGGGGACTTGTCTATATACTGTATGCTGTGTGTGGGGGACTTGTCTATATACCGTATGCTGTGTGTGGGGGACTTGTCTATATACTGTATGCTGTGTGGGGGTCTTGTCTATATACCGTTTGCTGTGTGTGGGGCACTTGTCTATATACCGTATGCTGTGTGTGGGGGACTTGTCTATATACCGTATGCTGTGTGTGGGGGACTTGTCTATATACCGTATGCTGTGTGTGGGTGACTTGTCTATATACTGTATGCTATGTGGGGGGGACTTGTCTATATACCGTATGCTGTGTGTGGGGGGGACTTGTCTATATACCTTATGCTGTGTATGGGGGACTTGTCTATATATGCTGTTTGTGGGGGTCTTGTCTATATACTGTATGCTGTGTGTGGGGGACTTGTCTATATACCGTATGCTGTGTGTGGGGGACTTGTCTATATACCGTATGCTGTGTGTGGGGGACTTGTCTATATACTGTATGCTGTGTGTGGGTGACTTGTCTATATACTGTATGCTGTGTGTGGGGGACTTGTCTATATACCGTATGCTGTGTGTGGGGGACTTGTCTATATACCGTATGCTGTGTGTGGGGGCCTTGTCTATATACTGTATGCTGTGTGGGGGGGACTTGTCTATATACTGTATGCTGTGTGGGGTACTTGTCTATATACTGTATGCTGTGTGTGGGGGACTGGTCTATATACCGTATGCTGTGTGTGGGGGACTTGTCTATATACTGTATGCTGTGTGGGGGACTTGTCTATATACCGTATGCTGTGTGTGGGGGACTTGTCTATATACCGTATGCTGTGTGTGGGGGACTTGTCTATATACCGTATGCTGTGTGTGGGGGACTTGTCTATATACCGTATGCTGTGTGTGGGACTTTTCTATATACCGTATGCTGTGTGTGGGGGACTTGTCTATATACTGTATGCTGTGTGTGGGGGACTTGTCTATATACTGTATGCTGTGTGTGGGACTTGTCTATATACCGTATGCTGTGTGTGGGGGACTTGTCTATATACTGTATGCTGTGTGTGGGGGACTTGTCTATATACCGTATGCTGTGTGTGGGGGACTTGTCTATATACTGTATGCTGTGTGGGGGTCTTGTCTATATACCGTTTGCTGTGTGTGGGGGACTTGTCTATATACCGTATGCTGTGTGTGGGGGACTTGTCTATATACCGTATGCTGTGTGTGGGGGACTTGTCTATATACCGTATGCTGTGTGTGGGTGACTTGTCTATATACTGTATGCTATGTGGGGGGGACTTGTCTATATACCGTATGCTGTGTGTGGGGGGGACTTGTCTATATACCTTATGCTGTGTATGGGGGACTTGTCTATATATGCTGTGTGTGGGGGTCTTGTCTATATACTGTATGCTGTGTGTGGGGGACTTGTCTATATACCGTATGCTGTGTGTGGGGGACTTGTCTATATACTGTATGCTGTGTGTGGGGGACTTGTCTATATACCGTATGCTGTGTGTGGGGGACTTGTCTATATACCGTATGCTGTGTGTGGGGGACTTGTCTATATACCGTATGCTGTGTGTGGGGGACTTGTCTATATACCGTATGCTGTGTGTGGGGGACTTGTCTATATACCGTATGCTGTGTGTGGGGGACTTGTCTATATACCGTTTGCTGTGTGTGGGGGACTTGTCTATATACCGTATACTGTGTGTGGGGGACTTGTCTATATACTGTATGCTGTGTAGGGGACTTGTCTATATACTGTATGCTGTGTGGGGGGGACTTGTCTATATACTGTATGCTGTGTGGGGGGGACTTGTCTATATACCGTATGCTGTGTGTGGGGGGCTTGTCTATATACTGTATGGTGTGTGTGGGGGACTTGTCTATATACTGTATGGTGTGTGTGGGGGACTTGTCTATATACTGTATGCTGTGTGGGGGGGACTTGTCTATATACCGTATGCTGTGTGGGGGGGACTTGTCTATATACGGTATGCTGTGTGTGGGGGACTTGTCTATATACCGTATTCTGTGTGTGGGGTACTTGTCTATATACCGTATGCTGTGTGTGGGTGACTTGTCTATATACTGTATGCTGTGTGGGGGGGACTTGTCTATATACCGTATGCTGTGTGGGGGGGACTTGTCTATATACGGTATGCTGTGTGTGGGGGACTTGTCTATATACCGTATTCTGTGTGTGGGGTTCTTGTCTATATACCGTATGCTGTGTGTGTGGGGGACTTGTCTATATACCGTATGCTGTGTGTGGGGGACTTGTCTATATACCGTATGCTGTGTGTGGGGGACTTGTCTATATACCGTATGCTGTGTGTGGGGGACTTGTCTATATACTGTATGCTGTGTGTGGGGTACTTGTCTATATACTGTATGCTGTGTGTGGGGGACTTGTCTATATACTGTATGCTGTGTGTGGGGGACTTTTCTATATACTGTATGCTGTGTAGGGGACTTGTCTATATACTGTATGCTGTGTGTGGGGGACTTGTCTATATACTGTATGCTGTGTGTGGGGTACTTGTCTATATACTGTATGCTGTGTGTGGGGGACTTGTCTATATATTGTATGTTGTGTGTGGGGGACTTGTCTATATACTGTAAGCTGTGTGTGGGGGGGACTTGTCTATATGCCGTATACTGTGTGTGGGGGACTTGTCTATATACTGTATGCTGTGTGTAGGGGACTTGTCTATATACCGTATGCTGTGTAGGGGACTTGTCTATATACCGTATGCTGTGTGTGGGGGACTTGTCTTTATAACGTTTGCTGTGTGTAGGGGACTTGTCTATATACTGTATGCTGTGTGTGGGGGACTTGTCTATATACTGTATGCTGTGTGTGGGGGACTTGTCTATATACTGTATGCTGTGTATGGGGGACTTGTCTATATACCGTATGCTGTGTGTGTGTGGGACTTGTCTATATACCGTATACTGTGTGTGGGGGACTTGTCTATATACTGTATGCTGTGTAGAGGACTTGTCTATATACCGTATGCTGTGTGGGGGGGACTTGTCTATATACTGTATGCTGTGTAGGGGACTTGTCTATATACCGTATGCTGTGTGTGGGGGACTTGTCTATATACTGTATGCTGTGTGTGGGGGACTTGTCTATATACCGTATGCTGTGTGTGGGGGGGACTTGTCTATATACCATATGCTGTGTGGGAGGGACTTGTCTATATACCGTATGCTGTGTGGGGTACTTGTCTATATACTATATGCTGTGTGTGGGGGACTTGTCTATATACCGTATGCTGTGTGGGGGACTTGTCTATATACCGTATGCTCTGTGTGGGGGACTTGTCTATATACCGTATGCTGTGTGTGGGGGACTTGTCTATATACTGTATGCTGTGTGTGCTGGACTTGTCTATATACCGTATGCTGTGTGTGGGGGACTTGTCTATATACTGTATGCTGTGTGTGGGGGACTTGTCTATATACTGTATGCTGTGTGTGGGGGACTTGTCTATATACCGTATGCTGTGTATGGGGGACTTGTCTATATACCGTATGCTGTGTGTGGGGGACTTGTCTATATACCGTATGCTGTGTGTGGGGGACTTGTCTATATACCGTATGCTGTGTGTGCTGGACTTGTCTATATACCGTATGCTGTGTATGGGGGACTTGTTTATATACCGCATGCTGTGTGGGGGACTTGTCTATATACCGTATGCTGTGTGTGGGGGGGACATGTCTATATACCGTATGGTGTGTGAGGGACTTGTCTATATACCGTATGCTGTGTGGGGTACTTGTCTATATACCGTATGCTGTGTATGGGGGACTTGTCTATATACTGTATGCTGTGTATGGGGGACTTGTCTATATACCGTATGCTGTGTGGGGGGGACTTGTCTATATACCGTATGCTGTGTGTGGGGGACTTGTCTATATACTGTATGCTGTGTGTGGGGGACTTGTCTATATACCGTATGCTGTGTGTGGGGTCTTGTCTATATACTGTATGTTGTGTGTGGGGGACTTGTCTATATACTGTATGCTGTGTGTGGGGGACTTTTCTATATACCGTATGCTGTGTGTGGGGGACTTGTCTATATACCGTATGCTGTGTGTGGGGGACTTGTCTATATACCGTATGCTGTGTGTGGGGGACTTGTCTATATACCGTATGCTGTGTGTGGGGGACTTGTCTATATACCGTATGCTGTGTGGGGGGGACTTGTCTATATACTGTATGGTGTGTGTGGGGGACTTGTCTATATACCGTATGCTGTGTGTGGGTGACTTGTCTATATACTGTATGCTGTGTGTGGGGGACTTGTCTATATACCGTATGCTGTGTGTGGGTGACTTGTCTATATACTGTATGCTGTGTGAGGGGGACTTGTCTATATACCGTATGCTGTGTGTGGGGGACTTGTCTATATACCGTATGCTGTGTGTGGGGGACTTGTCTATATACCGTATGCTGTGTGTGGGGGACTTGTCTATATACCGTATGCTGTGTGTGGGGGACTTGTCTATATACCGTATACTGTGTGTGGGGGACTTGTCTATATACTGTATGCTGTGTAGGGGACTTGTCTATATACCGTATGCTGTGTAGGGGACTTGTCTATATACCGTATGCTGTGTGTAGGGGACTTGTCTATATACCGTATGCTGTGTGGGGGACTTGTCTATATACCGTATGCTGTGTGGGGGACTTGTCTATATACTGTATGCTGTGTGTGGGGGACTTGTCTATATACCGTATACTGTGTGTGGGGGACTTGTCTATATACTGTATGCTGTGTAGGGGACTTGTCTATATACCGTATGCTGTGTATTGGACTTGTCTATATACCGTATGCTGTGTGTGGGGACTTGTCTATATACTGTATGCTGTGTGTGGGGGACTTGTCTATATACCGTATGCTGTGTGGTGCGGACTTGTCTATATACCGTATGCTGTGTGGGGGGGACTTGTCTATATACCGTATGCTGTGTGTGGGGGACTTGTCTATATACCGTATGCTGTGTGGGGGACTTGTCTATATACTGTATGCTGTGTGTGGGGGACTTGTCTATATACTGTATGCTGTGTGTGGGGGCCTTGTCTATATACTGTATGCTGTGTGGGGGGGAGACTTGTCTATATACTGTATGCTGTGTGGGGGACTTGTCTATATACTGTATGCTGTGTGTGGGGGACTGGTCTATATACCGTATGCTGTGTGTGGGGGACTTGTCTATATACTGTATGCTGTGTGGGGGACTTGTCTATATACCGTATGCTGTGTATGGGGGACTTGTCTATATACCGTATGCTGTGTGTGGGGGACTTGTCTATATACCGTATGCTGTGTGTGGGGGACTTGTCTATATACCGTATGCTGTGTGTGGGGGACTTGTCTATATACCGTATGCTGTGTGGGGGACTTGTCTATATACCGTATGCTGTGTATGGGGGACTTGTCTATATACCGTATGCTGTGTATGGGGGACTTGTCTATATACCGTATGCTGTGTGTGGGGGACTTGTCTATATACCGTATGCTGTGTGTGGGACTTGTCTATATACCGTATGCTGTGTGTGGGGGACTTGTCTATATACTGTATGCTGTGTGTGGGGGACTTGTCTATATACCGTATGCTGTGTGTGGGGGACTTGTCTATATACTGTATGCTGTGTGTGGGACTTGTCTATATACCGTATGCTGTGTGTGGGGGACTTGTCTATATACTGTATGCTGTGTGTGGGGGACTTGTCTATATACCGTATGCTGTGTGTGGGGGACTTGTCTATATACTGTATGCTGTGTGGGGGTCTTGTCTATATACCGTTTGCTGTGTGTGGGGGACTTGTCTATATACCGTATGCTGTGTATGGGGGACTTGTCTATATACCGTATGCTGTGTATGGGGGACTTGTCTATATACTGTATGCTGTGTGTGGGGGACTTGTCTATATACCGTATGCTGTGTGTGGGGGACTTGTCTATATACTGTATGCTGTGTGTGGGACTTGTCTATATACCGTATGCTGTGTGTGGGGGACTTGTCTATATACTGTATGCTGTGTGTGGGGGACTTGTCTATATACCGTATGCTGTGTGTGGGGGACTTGTCTATATACTGTATGCTGTGTGGGGGTCTTGTCTATATACCGTTTGCTGTGTGTGGGGGACTTGTCTATATACCGTATGCTGTGTGTGGGGGACTTGTCTATATACCGTATGCTGTGTGTGGGGGACTTGTCTATATACCGTATGCTGTGTGTGGGTGACTTGTCTATATACTGTATGCTATGTGGGGGGGACTTGTCTATATACCGTATGCTGTGTGTGGGGGGGACTTGTCTATATACCTTATGCTGTGTATGGGGGACTTGTCTATATACCGTATGCTGTGTGTGGGGGTCTTGTCTATATACTGTATGCTGTGTGTGGGGGACTTGTCTATATACCGTATGCTGTGTGTGGGGGACTTGTCTATATACCGTATGCTGTGTGTGGGGGACTTGTCTATATACTGTATGCTGTGTGTGGGTGACTTGTCTATATACCGTATGCTGTGTGTGGGGGACTTGTCTATATACCGTATGCTGTGTGTAGGGGACTTGTCTATATACCGTATGCTGTGTGTGGGGGACTTGTCTATATACCGTATGCTGTGTGTGGGGGACTTGTCTATATACCGTATGCTGTGTGTGGGGGACTTGTCTATATACCGTATGCTGTGTGTGGGGGACTTGTCTATATACCGTATGCTGTGTGTGGGGGACTTGTCTATATACCGTATGCTGTGTGTGGGGGACTTGTCTATATACCGTATGCTGTGTGTGGGGGACTTGTCTATATACCGTATGCTGTGTGTGGGGGACTTGTCTATATACCGTATGCTGTGTGTGGGGGACTTGTCTATATACCGTATGCTGTGTGTGGGTGACTTGTCTATATACCGTATGCTGTGTGTGGGGGACTTGTCTATATACTGTATGCTGTGTGTGGGGGACTTGTCTATATACTGTATGCTGTGTGTAGGGTACTTGTCTATATACTCTATGCTGTGTGGTGGGGGACTTGTCTATATACTGTATGCTGTGTGGTGGGGGACTTGTCTATATACCGTATGCTGTGTGTGGGGGACTTGTCTATATACCGTATGCTGTGTGGTGGGGGACTTGTCTATATACCGTATGCTGTGTGTAGGGGACTTGTCTATATACGGTATGCTGTGTGTGGGGGACTTGTCTATATACCGTATGCTGTGTGTGGGGGACTTGTCTATATACCGTATGCTGTGTGTGGGGGACTTCTCTATATACCGTATGCTGTGTGTGGGGGCCTTGTCTATATACTGTATGCTGTGTGGGGGTGACTTGTCTATATACTATATGCTGTGTGGGGGACTTGTCTATATACCGTATGCTGTGTGTGGGGGACTTGTCTATATACCGTATGCTGTGTGTGGGGGACTTGTCTATATACTGTATGCTGTGTGGGGGTCTTGTCTATATACCGTTTGCTGTGTGTGGGGGCCTTGTCTATATACCGTATGCTGTGTGTGGGGGACTTGTCTATATACTGTATGCTGTGTGTGGGGGACTTGTCTATATACCGTATGCTGTGTGTGGGGGACTTGTCTATATACCGTATGCTGTGTGTGGGGGACTTGTCTATATACCGTATGCTGTGTGTGGGGGACTTGTCTATATACCGTATGCTGTGTGTGGGGGACTTGTCTATATACCGTATGCTGTGTGTGGGAGACTTGTCTATATACCGTATGCTGTGTGGGGGGGACTTGTCTATATACCGTATGCTGTGTGGGGGGGACTTGTCTATATACCGTATGCTGTGTGTGGGGGACTTGTCTATATACCGTATGCTGTGTGTGGGGGACTTGTCTATATACCGTATGCTGTGTGTGGGGGACTTGTCTATATACCGTATGCTGTGTGTGGGGGACTTGCCTATATACCGTATGCTGTGTGTGGGGGACTTGTCTATATACCGTATGCTGTGTGTGGGGGCCTTGTCTATATACGGTATGCTGTGTGTGGGGGCCTTGTCTATATACCGTATGCTGTGTGTGGGGGACTTGTCTATTTACCGTATGCTGTGTGTGGGGGCCTTGTCTATATACTGTATGCTGTGTGGGGGGGACTTGTCTATATACTGTATGCTGTGTGGGGGGGACTTGTCTATATACTGTATGCTGTGTGGGGTACTTGTCTATATACTGTATGCTGTGTGTGGGGGACTTGTCTATATACTGTATGCTGTGTGTGGGGGACTTGTCTATATACCGTATGCTGTGTGTGGGGGACTTGTCTATATACTGTATGCTGTGTGTGGGACTTGTCTATATACCGTATGCTGTGTGTGGGGGACTTGTCTATATACTGTATGCTGTGTGTGGGGGACTTGTCTATATACCGTATGCTGTGTGTGGGGGACTTGTCTATATACTGTATGCTGTGTGGGGGTCTTGTCTATATACCGTTTGCTGTGTGTGGGGGACTTGTCTATATACCGTATGCTGTGTGTGGGGGACTTGTCTATATACCGTATGCTGTGTGTGGGGGACTTGTCTATATACCGTATGCTGTGTGTGGGTGACTTGTCTATATACTGTATGCTATGTGGGGGGGACTTGTCTATATACCGTATGCTGTGTGTGGGGGGGACTTGTCTATATACCTTATGCTGTGTATGGGGGACTTGTCTATATATGCTGTTTGTGGGGGTCTTGTCTATATACTGTATGCTGTGTGTGGGGGACTTGTCTATATACCGTATGCTGTGTGTGGGGGACTTGTCTATATACCGTATGCTGTGTGTGGGGGACTTGTCTATATACTGTATGCTGTGTGTGGGTGACTTGTCTATATACTGTATGCTGTGTGTGGGGGACTTGTCTATATACCGTATGCTGTGTGTGGGGGACTTGTCTATATACCGTATGCTGTGTGTGGGGGCCTTGTCTATATACTGTATGCTGTGTGGGGGGGACTTGTCTATATACTGTATGCTGTGTGGGGTACTTGTCTATATACTGTATGCTGTGTGTGGGGGACTGGTCTATATACCGTATGCTGTGTGTGGGGGACTTGTCTATATACTGTATGCTGTGTGGGGGACTTGTCTATATACCGTATGCTGTGTGTGGGGGACTTGTCTATATACCGTATGCTGTGTGTGGGGGACTTGTCTATATACCGTATGCTGTGTGTGGGGGACTTGTCTATATACCGTATGCTGTGTGTGGGACTTTTCTATATACCGTATGCTGTGTGTGGGGGACTTGTCTATATACTGTATGCTGTGTGTGGGGGACTTGTCTATATACTGTATGCTGTGTGTGGGACTTGTCTATATACCGTATGCTGTGTGTGGGGGACTTGTCTATATACTGTATGCTGTGTGTGGGGGACTTGTCTATATACCGTATGCTGTGTGTGGGGGACTTGTCTATATACTGTATGCTGTGTGGGGGTCTTGTCTATATACCGTTTGCTGTGTGTGGGGGACTTGTCTATATACCGTATGCTGTGTGTGGGGGACTTGTCTATATACCGTATGCTGTGTGTGGGGGACTTGTCTATATACCGTATGCTGTGTGTGGGCGACTTGTCTATATACTGTATGCTATGTGGGGGGGACTTGTCTATATACCGTATGCTGTGTGTGGGGGGGACTTGTCTATATACCTTATGCTGTGTATGGGGGACTTGTCTATATATGCTGTGTGTGAGGGTCTTGTCTATATACTGTATGCTGTGTGTGGGGGACTTGTCTATATACCGTATGCTGTGTGTGGGGGACTTGTCTATATACTGTATGCTGTGTGTGGGGGACTTGTCTATATATCGTATGCTGTGTGTGGGGGACTTGTCTATATACCGTATGCTGTGTGTGGGGGACTTGTCTATATACCGTATGCTGTGTGTGGGGGACTTGTCTATATACCGTATGCTGTGTGTGGGGGACTTGTCTATATACCGTATGCTGTGTGTGGGGGACTTGTCTATATACCGTTTGCTGTGTGTGGGGGACTTGTCTATATACCGTATACTGTGTGTGGGGGACTTGTCTATATACTGTATGCTGTGTAGGGGACTTGTCTATATACTGTATGCTGTGTGGGGGGGACTTGTCTATATACTGTATGCTGTGTGGGGGGGACTTGTCTATATACCGTATGCTGTGTGTGGGGGGCTTGTCTATATACTGTATGGTGTGTGTGGGGGACTTGTCTATATACTGTATGGTGTGTGTGGGGGACTTGTCTATATACTGTATGCTGTGTGGGGGGGACTTGTCTATATACCGTATGCTGTGTGGGGGGGACTTGTCTATATACGGTATGCTGTGTGTGGGGGACTTGTCTATATACCGTATTCTGTGTGTGGGGTACTTGTCTATATACCGTATGCTGTGTGTGGGTGACTTGTCTATATACTGTATGCTGTGTGGGGGGGACTTGTCTATATACCGTATGCTGTGTGGGGGGGACTTGTCTATATACGGTATGCTGTGTGTGGGGGACTTGTCTATATACCGTATTCTGTGTGTGGGGTTCTTGTCTATATACCGTATGCTGTGTGTGTGGGGGACTTGTCTATATACCGTATGCTGTGTGTGGGGGACTTGTCTATATACCGTATGCTGTGTGTGGGGGACTTGTCTATATACCGTATGCTGTGTGTGGGGGACTTGTCTATATACTGTATGCTGTGTGTGGGGTACTTGTCTATATACTGTATGCTGTGTGTGGGGGACTTGTCTATATACTGTATGCTGTGTGTGGGGGACTTTTCTATATACTGTATGCTGTGTAGGGGACTTGTCTATATACTGTATGCTGTGTGTGGGGGACTTGTCTATATACTGTATGCTGTGTGTGGGGTACTTGTCTATATACTGTATGCTGTGTGTGGGGGACTTGTCTATATATTGTATGCTGTGTGTGGGGGACTTGTCTATATACTGTAAGCTGTGTGTGGGGGGGACTTGTCTATATGCCGTATACTGTGTGTGGGGGACTTGTCTATATACTGTATGCTGTGTGTAGGGGACTTGTCTATATACCGTATGCTGTGTAGGGGACTTGTCTATATACCGTATGCTGTGTGTGGGGGACTTGTCTTTATAACGTTTGCTGTGTGTAGGGGACTTGTCTATATACTGTATGCTGTGTGTGGGGGACTTGTCTATATACTGTATGCTGTGTGTGGGGGACTTGTCTATGTACTGTATGCTGTGTATGGGGGACTTGTCTATATACCGTATGCTGTGTGTGTGTGGGACTTGTCTATATACCGTATACTGTGTGTGGGGGACTTGTCTATATACTGTATGCTGTGTAGAGGACTTGTCTATATACCGTATGCTGTGTGGGGGGGACTTGTCTATATACTGTATGCTGTGTAGGGGACTTGTCTATATACCGTATGCTGTGTGTGGGGGACTTGTCTATATACTGTATGCTGTGTGTGGGGGACTTGTCTATATACCGTATGCTGTGTGTGGGGGGGACTTGTCTATATACCATATGCTGTGTGGGAGGGACTTGTCTATATACCGTATGCTGTGTGGGGTACTTGTCTATATACTGTATGCTGTGTGTGGGGGACTTGTCTATATACCGTATGCTGTGTGGGGGACTTGTCTATATACCGTATGCTCTGTGTGGGGGACTTGTCTATATACCGTATGCTGTGTGTGGGGGACTTGTCTATATACTGTATGCTGTGTGTGCTGGACTTGTCTATATACCGTATGCTGTGTGTGGGGGACTTGTCTATATACTGTATGCTGTGTGTGGGGGACTTGTCTATATACTGTATGCTGTGTGTGGGGGACTTGTCTATATACCGTATGCTGTGTATGGGGGACTTGTCTATATACCGTATGCTGTGTGTGGGGGACTTGTCTATATACCGTATGCTGTGTGTGGGGGACTTGTCTATATACCGTATGCTGTGTGTGCTGGACTTGTCTATATACCGTATGCTGTGTATGGGGGACTTGTTTATATACCGCATGCTGTGTGGGGGACTTGTCTATATACCGTATGCTGTGTGTGGGGGGGACATGTCTATATACCGTATGGTGTGTGAGGGACTTGTCTATATACCGTATGCTGTGTGGGGTACTTGTCTATATACCGTATGCTGTGTATGGGGGACTTGTCTATATACTGTATGCTGTGTATGGGGGACTTGTCTATATACCGTATGCTGTGTGGGGGGGACTTGTCTATATACCGTATGCTGTGTGTGGGGGACTTGTCTATATACTGTATGCTGTGTGTGGGGGACTTGTCTATATACCGTATGCTGTGTGTGGGGGCTTGTCTATATACTGTATGTTGTGTGTGGGGGACTTGTCTATATACTGTATGCTGTGTGTGGGGGACTTGTCTATATACCGTATGCTGTGTGTGGGGGACTTGTCTATATACCGTATGCTGTGTGTGGGGGACTTGTCTATATACCGTATGCTGTGTGTGGGGGACTTGTCTATATACCGTATGCTGTGTGTGGGGGACTTGTCTATATACTGTATGCTGTGTGGGGGGGACTTGTCTATATACCGTATGCTGTGTGTGGGACTTGTCTATATACCGTATGCTGTGTGTGGGGGACTTGTCTATATACTGTATGCTGTGTGTGGGGGACTTGTCTATATACCGTATGCTGTGTGTGGGGGACTTGTCTATATACTGTATGCTGTTTGTGGGACTTGTCTATATACCGTATGCTGTGTGTGGGGGACTTGTCTATATACTGTATGCTGTGTGTGGGGGACTTGTCTATATACCGTATGCTGTGTGTGGGGGACTTGTCTATATACTGTATGCTGTGTGGGGGTCTTGTCTATATACCGTTTGCTGTGTGTGGGGGACTTGTCTATATACCGTATGCTGTGTGTGGGGGACTTGTCTATATACCGTATGCTGTGTGTGGGGGACTTGTCTATATACCGTATGCTGTGTGTGGGTGACTTGTCTATATACTGTATGCTATGTGGGGGGGACTTGTCTATATACCGTATGCTGTGTGTGGGGGGGACTTGTCTATATACCTTATGCTGTGTATGGGGGACTTGTCTATATACCGTATGCTGTGTGTGGGGGTCTTGTCTATATACTGTATGCTGTGTGTGGGGGACTTGTCTATATACCGTATGCTGTGTGTGGGGGACTTGTCTATATACCGTATGCTGTGTGTGGGGGACTTGTCTATATACTGTATGCTGTGTGTGGGTGACTTGTCTATATACCGTATGCTGTGTGTGGGGGACTTGTCTATATACCGTATGCTGTGTGTAGGGGACTTGTCTATATACCGTATGCTGTGTGTGGGGGACTTGTCTATATACCGTATGCTGTGTGTGGGGGACTTGTCTATATACCGTATGCTGTGTGTGGGGGACTTGTCTATATACCGTATGCTGTGTGTGGGGGACTTGTCTATATACCGTATGCTGTGTGTGGGGGACTTGTCTATATACCGTATGCTGTGTGTGGGGGCCTTGTCTATATACTGTATGCTGTGTGGGGGGGACTTGTCTATATACTATATGCTGTGTGGGGGACTTGTCTATATACCGTATGCTGTGTGTGGGGGACTTGTCTATATACCGTATGCTGTGTGTGGGGGACTTGTCTATATACTGTATGCTGTGTGGGGGTCTTGTCTATATACCGTTTGCTGTGTGTGGGGGACTTGTCTATATACCGTATGCTGTGTGTGGGGGACTTGTCTATATACTGTATGCTGTGTGTGGGGGACTTGTCTATATACCGTATGCTGTGTGTGGGGGACTTGTCTATATACCGTATGCTGTGTGTGGGGGACTTGTCTATATACCGTATGCTGTGTGTGGGGGACTTGTCTATATACCGTATGCTGTGTGTGGGGGACTTGTCTATATACCGTATGCTGTGTGTGGGAGACTTGTCTATATACCGTATGCTGTGTGGGGGGGACTTGTCTATATACCGTATGCTGTGTGGGGGGGACTTGTCTATATACCGTATGCTGTGTGTGGGGGACTTGTCTATATACCGTATGCTGTGTGTGGGGGACTTGTCTATATACCGTATGCTGTGTGTGGGGGACTTGTCTATATACCGTATGCTGTGTGTGGGGGACTTGCCTATATACCGTATGCTGTGTGTGGGGGACTTGTCTATATACCGTATGCTGTGTGTGGGGGCCTTGTCTATATACGGTATGCTGTGTGTGGGGGCCTTGTCTATATACCGTATGCTGTGTGTGGGGGACTTGTCTATTTACCGTATGCTGTGTGTGGGGGCCTTGTCTATATACTGTATGCTGTGTGGGGGGGACTTGTCTATATACTGTATGCTGTGTGGGGGGGACTTGTCTATATACTGTATGCTGTGTGGGGTACTTGTCTATATACTGTATGCTGTGTGTGGGGGACTTGTCTATATACTGTATGCTGTGTGTGGGGGACTTGTCTATATACCGTATGCTGTGTGTGGGGGACTTGTCTATATACTGTATGCTGTGTGTGGGACTTGTCTATATACCGTATGCTGTGTGTGGGGGACTTGTCTATATACTGTATGCTGTGTGTGGGGGACTTGTCTATATACCGTATGCTGTGTGTGGGGGACTTGTCTATATACTGTATGCTGTGTGGGGGTCTTGTCTATATACCGTTTGCTGTGTGTGGGGGACTTGTCTATATACCGTATGCTGTGTGTGGGGGACTTGTCTATATACCGTATGCTGTGTGTGGGGGACTTGTCTATATACCGTATGCTGTGTGTGGGTGACTTGTCTATATACTGTATGCTATGTGGGGGGGACTTGTCTATATACCGTATGCTGTGTGTGGGGGGGACTTGTCTATATACCTTATGCTGTGTATGGGGGACTTGTCTATATATGCTGTTTGTGGGGGTCTTGTCTATATACTGTATGCTGTGTGTGGGGGACTTGTCTATATACCGTATGCTGTGTGTGGGGGACTTGTCTATATACCGTATGCTGTGTGTGGGGGACTTGTCTATATACTGTATGCTGTGTGTGGGTGACTTGTCTATATACTGTATGCTGTGTGTGGGGGACTTGTCTATATACCGTATGCTGTGTGTGGGGGACTTGTCTATATACCGTATGCTGTGTGTGGGGGCCTTGTCTATATACTGTATGCTGTGTGGGGGGGACTTGTCTATATACTGTATGCTGTGTGGGGTACTTGTCTATATACTGTATGCTGTGTGTGGGGGACTGGTCTATATACCGTATGCTGTGTGTGGGGGACTTGTCTATATACTGTATGCTGTGTGGGGGACTTGTCTATATACCGTATGCTGTGTGTGGGGGACTTGTCTATATACCGTATGCTGTGTGTGGGGGACTTGTCTATATACCGTATGCTGTGTGTGGGGGACTTGTCTATATACCGTATGCTGTGTGTGGGACTTTTCTATATACCGTATGCTGTGTGTGGGGGACTTGTCTATATACTGTATGCTGTGTGTGGGGGACTTGTCTATATACTGTATGCTGTGTGTGGGACTTGTCTATATACCGTATGCTGTGTGTGGGGGACTTGTCTATATACTGTATGCTGTGTGTGGGGGACTTGTCTATATACCGTATGCTGTGTGTGGGGGACTTGTCTATATACTGTATGCTGTGTGGGGGTCTTGTCTATATACCGTTTGCTGTGTGTGGGGGACTTGTCTATATACCGTATGCTGTGTGTGGGGGACTTGTCTATATACCGTATGCTGTGTGTGGGGGACTTGTCTATATACCGTATGCTGTGTGTGGGTGACTTGTCTATATACTGTATGCTATGTGGGGGGGACTTGTCTATATACCGTATGCTGTGTGTGGGGGGGACTTGTCTATATACCTTATGCTGTGTATGGGGGACTTGTCTATATATGCTGTGTGTGGGGGTCTTGTCTATATACTGTATGCTGTGTGTGGGGGACTTGTCTATATACCGTATGCTGTGTGTGGGGGACTTGTCTATATACTGTATGCTGTGTGTGGGGGACTTGTCTATATATCGTATGCTGTGTGTGGGGGACTTGTCTATATACCGTATGCTGTGTGTGGGGGACTTGTCTATATACCGTATGCTGTGTGTGGGGGACTTGTCTATATACCGTATGCTGTGTGTGGGGGACTTGTCTATATACCGTATGCTGTGTGTGGGGGACTTGTCTATATACCGTTTGCTGTGTGTGGGGGACTTGTCTATATACCGTATACTGTGTGTGGGGGACTTGTCTATATACTGTATGCTGTGTAGGGGACTTGTCTATATACTGTATGCTGTGTGGGGGGGACTTGTCTATATACTGTATGCTGTGTGGGGGGGACTTGTCTATATACCGTATGCTGTGTGTGGGGGGCTTGTCTATATACTGTATGGTGTGTGTGGGGGACTTGTCTATATACTGTATGGTGTGTGTGGGGGACTTGTCTATATACTGTATGCTGTGTGGGGGGGACTTGTCTATATACCGTATGCTGTGTGGGGGGGACTTGTCTATATACGGTATGCTGTGTGTGGGGGACTTGTCTATATACCGTATTCTGTGTGTGGGGTTCTTGTCTATATACCGTATGCTGTGTGTGGGTGACTTGTCTATATACTGTATGCTGTGTGGGGGGGACTTGTCTATATACCGTATGCTGTGTGGGGGGGACTTGTCTATATACGGTATGCTGTGTGTGGGGGACTTGTCTATATACCGTATTCTGTGTGTGGGGTTCTTGTCTATATACCGTATGCTGTGTGTGTGGGGGACTTGTCTATATACCGTATGCTGTGTGTGGGGGACTTGTCTATATACTGTATGCTGTGTGTGGGTGACTTGTCTATATACTGTATGCTGTGTGTGGGGGACTTGTCTATATACCGTATGCTGTGTGTGGGGGACTTGTCTATATACCGTATGCTGTGTGTGGGGGCCTTGTCTATATACTGTATGCTGTGTGGGGGGGACTTGTCTATATACTGTATGCTGTGTGGGGTACTTGTCTATATACTGTATGCTGTGTGTGGGGGACTGGTCTATATACCGTATGCTGTGTGTGGGGGACTTGTCTATATACTGTATGCTGTGTGGGGGACTTGTCTATATACCGTATGCTGTGTGTGGGGGACTTGTCTATATACCGTATGCTGTGTGTGGGGGACTTGTCTATATACCGTATGCTGTGTGTGGGGGACTTGTCTATATACCGTATGCTGTGTGTGGGACTTTTCTATATACCGTATGCTGTGTGTGGGGGACTTGTCTATATACTGTATGCTGTGTGTGGGGGACTTGTCTATATACTGTATGCTGTGTGTGGGACTTGTCTATATACCGTATGCTGTGTGTGGGGGACTTGTCTATATACTGTATGCTGTGTGTGGGGGACTTGTCTATATACCGTATGCTGTGTGTGGGGGACTTGTCTATATACTGTATGCTGTGTGGGGGTCTTGTCTATATACCGTTTGCTGTGTGTGGGGGACTTGTCTATATACCGTATGCTGTGTGTGGGGGACTTGTCTATATACCGTATGCTGTGTGTGGGGGACTTGTCTATATACCGTATGCTGTGTGTGGGTGACTTGTCTATATACTGTATGCTATGTGGGGGGGACTTGTCTATATACCGTATGCTGTGTGTGGGGGGGACTTGTCTATATACCTTATGCTGTGTATGGGGGACTTGTCTATATATGCTGTGTGTGGGGGTCTTGTCTATATACTGTATGCTGTGTGTGGGGGACTTGTCTATATATCGTATGCTGTGTGTGGGGGACTTGTCTATATACCGTATGCTGTGTGTGGGGGACTTGTCTATATACCGTATGCTGTGTGTGGGGGACTTGTCTATATACCGTATGCTGTGTGTGGGGGACTTGTCTATATACCGTATGCTGTGTGTGGGGGACTTGTCTATATACCGTTTGCTGTGTGTGGGGGACTTGTCTATATACCGTATACTGTGTGTGGGGGACTTGTCTATATACTGTATGCTGTGTAGGGGACTTGTCTATATACTGTATGCTGTGTGGGGGGGACTTGTCTATATACTGTATGCTGTGTGGGGGGGACTTGTCTATATACCGTATGCTGTGTGTGGGGGGCTTGTCTATATACTGTATGGTGTGTGTGGGGGACTTGTCTATATACTGTATGGTGTGTGTGGGGGACTTGTCTATATACTGTATGCTGTGTGGGGGGGACTTGTCTATATACCGTATGCTGTGTGGGGGGGACTTGTCTATATACGGTATGCTGTGTGTGGGGGACTTGTCTATATACCGTATTCTGTGTGTGGGGTACTTGTCTATATACCGTATGCTGTGTGTGGGTGACTTGTCTATATACTGTATGCTGTGTGGGGGGGACTTGTCTATATACCGTATGCTGTGTGGGGGGGACTTGTCTATATACGGTATGCTGTGTGTGGGGGACTTGTCTATATACCGTATTCTGTGTGTGGGGTTCTTGTCTATATACCGTATGCTGTGTGTGTGGGGGACTTGTCTATATACCGTATGCTGTGTGTGGGGGACTTGTCTATATACCGTATGCTGTGTGTGGGGGACTTGTCTATATACCGTATGCTGTGTGTGGGGGACTTGTCTATATACTGTATGCTGTGTGTGGGGTACTTGTCTATATACTGTATGCTGTGTGTGGGGGACTTGTCTATATACTGTATGCTGTGTGTGGGGGACTTTTCTATATACTGTATGCTGTGTAGGGGACTTGTCTATATACTGTATGCTGTGTGTGGGGGACTTGTCTATATGCTGTATGCTGTGTGTGGGGTACTTGTCTATATACTGTATGCTGTGTGTGGGGGACTTGTCTATATATTGTATGCTGTGTGTGGGGGACTTGTCTATATACTGTAAGCTGTGTGTGGGGGGGACTTGTCTATATGCCGTATACTGTGTGTGGGGGACTTGTCTATATACTGTATGCTGTGTGTAGGGGACTTGTCTATATACCGTATGCTGTGTAGGGGACTTGTCTATATACCGTATGCTGTGTGTGGGGGACTTGTCTTTATAACGTTTGCTGTGTGTAGGGGACTTGTCTATATACTGTATGCTGTGTGTGGGGGACTTGTCTATATACTGTATGCTGTGTGTGGGGGACTTGTCTATGTACTGTATGCTGTGTATGGGGGACTTGTCTATATACCGTATGCTGTGTGTGTGTGGGACTTGTCTATATACCGTATACTGTGTGTGGGGGACTTGTCTATATACTGTATGCTGTGTAGAGGACTTGTCTATATACCGTATGCTGTGTGGGGGGGACTTGTCTATATACTGTATGCTGTGTAGGGGACTTGTCTATATACCGTATGCTGTGTGTGGGGGACTTGCCTATATACTGTATGCTGTGTGTGGGGGACTTGTCTATATACCGTATGCTGTGTGTGGGGGGGACTTGTCTATATACCATATGCTGTGTGGGAGGGACTTGTCTATATACCGTATGCTGTGTGGGGTACTTGTCTATATACTGTATGCTGTGTGTGGGGGACTTGTCTATATACCGTATGCTGTGTGGGGGACTTGTCTATATACCGTATGCTCTGTGTGGGGGACTTGTCTATATACCGTATGCTGTGTGTGGGGGACTTGTCTATATACTGTATGCTGTGTATGCTGGACTTGTCTATATACCGTATGCTGTGTGTGGGGGACTTGTCTATATACTGTATGCTGTGTGTGGGGGACTTGTCTATATACTGTATGTTGTGTGTGGGGGACTTGTCTATATACCGTATGCTGTGTATGGGGGACTTGTCTATATACCGTATGCTGTGTGTGGGGGACTTGTCTATATACCGTATGCTGTGTGTGGGGGACTTGTCTATATACCGTATGCTGTGTGTGCTGGACTTGTCTATATACCGTATGCTGTGTATGGGGGACTTGTTTATATACCGCATGCTGTGTGGGGGACTTGTCTATATACCGTATGCTGTGTGTGGGGGGGACATGTCTATATACCGTATGGTGTGTGAGGGACTTGTCTATATACCGTATGCTGTGTGGGGTACTTGTCTATATACCGTATGCTGTGTATGGGGGACTTGTCTATATACTGTATGCTGTGTATGGGGGACTTGTCTATATACCGTATGCTGTGTGGGGGGGACTTGTCTATATACCGTATGCTGTGTGTGGGGGACTTGTCTATATACTGTATGCTGTGTGTGGGGGACTTGTCTATATACCGTATGCTGTGTGTGGGGGCTTGTCTATATACTGTATGTTGTGTGTGGGGGACTTGTCTATATACTGTATGCTGTGTGTGGGGGACTTGTCTATATACCGTATGCTGTGTGTGGGGGACTTGTCTATATACCGTATGCTGTGTGTGGGGGACTTGTCTATATACCGTATGCTGTGTGTGGGGGACTTGTCTATATACCGTATGCTGTGTGTGGGGGACTTGTCTATATACCGTATGCTGTGTGGGGGGGACTTGTCTATATACTGTATGGTGTGTGTGGGGGACTTGTCTATATACCGTATGCTGTGTGTGGGTGACTTGTCTATATACTGTATGCTGTGTGTGGGGGACTTGTCTATATACCGTATGCTGTGTGTGGGTGACTTGTCTATATACTGTATGCTGTGTGAGGGGGACTTGTCTATATACCGTATGCTGTGTGTGGGGGACTTGTCTATATACCGTATGCTGTGTGTGGGGGACTTGTCTATATACCGTATGCTGTGTGTGGGGGACTTGTCTATATACCGTATGCTGTGTGTGGGGGACTTGTCTATATACCGTATACTGTGTGTGGGGGACTTGTCTATATACTGTATGCTGTGTAGGGGACTTGTCTATATACCGTATGCTGTGTAGGGGACTTGTCTATATACCGTATGCTGTGTGTAGGGGACTTGTCTATATACCGTATGCTGTGTGGGGGACTTGTCTATATACCGTATGCTGTGTGGGGGACTTGTCTATATACTGTATGCTGTGTGTGGGGGACTTGTCTATATACCGTATACTGTGTGTGGGGGACTTGTCTATATACTGTATGCTGTGTAGGGGACTTGTCTATATACCGTATGCTGTGTATTGGACTTGTCTATATACCGTATGCTGTGTGTGGGGACTTGTCTATATACTGTATGCTGTGTGTGGGGGACTTGTCTATATACCGTATGCTGTGTGGTGCGGACTTGTCTATATACCGTATGCTGTGTGGGGGGGACTTGTCTATATACCGTATGCTGTGTGTGGGGGACTTGTCTATATACCGTATGCTGTGTGGGGGACTTGTCTATATACTGTATGCTGTGTGTGGGGGACTTGTCTATATACTGTATGCTGTGTGTGGGGGCCTTGTCTATATACTGTATGCTGTGTGTGGGGGACTTGTCTATATACCGTATGATGTGTGTGGGGGACTTGTCTATATACCGTATGCTGTGTGTGGGGGACTTGTCTATATACTGTATGCTGTGTGGGGGACTTGTCTATATACTGTATGCTGTGTGTGGGGGACTGGTCTATATACCGTATGCTGTGTGTGGGGGACTTGTCTATATACTGTATGCTGTGTGGGGGACTTGTCTATATACCGTATGCTGTGTATGGGGGACTTGTCTATATACCGTATGCTGTGTGTGGGGGACTTGTCTATATACCGTATGCTGTGTGTGGGGGACTTGTCTATATACCGTATGCTGTGTGTGGGGGACTTGTCTATATACCGTATGCTGTGTGGGGGACTTGTCTATATACCGTATGCTGTGTATGGGGGACTTGTCTATATACCGTATGCTGTGTATGGGGGACTTGTCTATATACCGTATGCTGTGTGTGGGGGACTTGTCTATATACCGTATGCTGTGTGTGGGACTTGTCTATATACCGTATGCTGTGTGTGGGGGACTTGTCTATATACTGTATGCTGTGTGTGGGGGACTTGTCTATATACTGTATGCTGTGTGTGGGGGACTTGTCTATATACTGTATGCTGTGTGTGGGACTTGTCTATATACCGTATGCTGTGTGTGGGGGACTTGTCTATATACTGTATGCTGTGTGTGGGGGACTTGTCTATATACCGTATGCTGTGTGTGGGGGACTTGTCTATATACTGTATGCTGTGTGGGGGTCTTGTCTATATACCGTATGCTGTGTGGGGGGACTTGTCTATATACCGTATGCTGTGTGTAGGGGACTTGTCTATATACTGTATGCTGTGTGTGGGGGACTTGTCTATATACCGTATGCTGTGTGTGGGGGACTTGTCTATATACTGTATGCTGTGTGGGGGTCTTGTCTATATACCGTTTGCTGTGTGTGGGGGACTTGTCTATATACCGTATGCTGTGTGTGGGGGACTTGTCTATATACTGTATGCTGTGTGTGGGGGACTTGTCTATATACCGTATGCTGTGTGTGGGGGACTTGTCTATATACTGTATGCTGTGTGGGGGTCTTGTCTATATACCGTTTGCTGTGTGTGGGGGACTTGTCTATATACCGTATGCTGTGTGTGGGGGACTTGTCTATATACCGTATGCTGTGTGTGGGGGACTTGTCTATATACCGTATGCTGTGTGTGGGTGACTTGTCTATATACTGTATGCTATGTGGGGGGGACTTGTCTATATACCCTATGCTGTGTGTGGGGGGGACTTGTCTATATACCTTATGCTGTGTATGGGGGACTTGTCTATATACCGTATGCTGTGTGTGGGGGTCTTGTCTATATACTGTATGCTGTGTGTGGGGGACTTGTCTATATACCGTATGCTGTGTGTGGGGGACTTGTCTATATACCGTATGCTGTGTGTGGGGGACTTGTCTATATACTGTATGCTGTGTGTGGGTGACTTGTCTATATACCGTATGCTGTGTGTGGGGGACTTGTCTATATACCGTATGCTGTGTGTAGGGGACTTGTCTATATACCGTATGCTGTGTGTGGGGGACTTGTCTATATACCGTATGCTGTGTGTGGGGGACTTGTCTATATACCGTATGCTGTGTGTGGGGGACTTGTCTATATACCGTATGCTGTGTGTGGGGGACTTGTCTATATACCGTATGCTGTGTGTGGGGGACTTGTCTATATACCGTATGCTGTGTGTGGGGGACTTGTCTATATACTGTATGCTGTGTGTGGGGGACTTGTCTATATACCGTATGCTGTGTGTGGGGGACTTGTCTATATACCGTATGCTGTGTGTGGGGGACTTGTCTATATACCGTATGCTGTGTGTGGGGGACTTGTCTATATACCGTATGCTGTGTGTGGGTGACTTGTCTATATACCGTATGCTGTGTGTGGGGGACTTGTCTATATACCGTATGCTGTGTGTGGGGGACTTGTCTATATACCGTATGCTGTGTGTGGGGGACTTGTCTATATACCGTATGCTGTGTGTGGGGGACTTGTCTATATACCGTATGCTGTGTGTGGGGGACTTGTCTATATACCGTATGCTGTGTGTGGGGGACTTGTCTATATACCGTATGCTGTGTGTGGGGGACTTGTCTATATACTGTATGCTGTGTGTGGGGGACTTGTCTATATACTGTATGCTGTGTGTGGGGTACTTGTCTATATACTGTATGCTGTGTGTGGGGGACTTGTCTATATACTGTATGCTGTGTAGGGGACTTGTCTATATACTGTATGCTGTGTGGGGGGGACTTGTCTATATACTGTATGCTGTGTGGGGGGGACTTGTCTATATACCGTATGCTGTGTGTGGGGGGCTTGTCTATATACTGTATGGTGTGTGTGGGGGACTTGTCTATATACTGTATGGTGTCTGTGGGGGACTTGTCTATATACTGTATGCTGTGTGGGGGGGACTTGTCTATATACCGTATGCTGTGTGGGGGGGACTTGTCTATATACGGTATGCTGTGTGTGGGGGACTTGTCTATATACCGTATTCTGTGTGTGGGGTACTTGTCTATATACCGTATGCTGTGTGTGGGTGACTTGTCTATATACTGTATGCTGTGTGGGGGGGACTTGTCTATATACCGTATGCTGTGTGGGGGGGACTTGTCTATATACGGTATGCTGTGTGTGGGGGACTTGTCTATATACCGTATTCTGTGTGTGGGGTTCTTGTCTATATACCGTATGCTGTGTGTGTGGGGGACTTGTCTATATACCGTATGCTGTGTGTGGGGGACTTGTCTATATACCGTATGCTGTGTGTGGGGGACTTGTCTATATACCGTATGCTGTGTGTGGGGGACTTGTCTATATACCGTATGCTGTGTGTGGGGGACTTGTCTATATACTGTATGCTGTGTGTGGGGTACTTGTCTATATACTGTATGCTGTGTGTGGGGGACTTGTCTATATACTGTATGCTGTGTGTGGGGGACTTTTCTATATACTGTATGCTGTGTAGGGGACTTGTCTATATACTGTATGCTGTGTGTGGGGGACTTGTCTATATACTGTATGCTGTGTGTGGGGTACTTGTCTGTATACTGTATGCTGTGTGTGGGGGACTTGTCTATATACTGTATGCTGTGTGTGGGGGACTTGTCTATATACTGTATGCTGTGTGTGGGGGACTTGTCTATATGCCGTATACTGTGTGTGGGGGACTTGTCTATATACTGTATGCTGTGTGTGGGGGACTTGTCTATATATTGTATGCTGTGTGTGGGGGACTTGTCTATATACTGTATGCTGTGTGTGGGGGGGACTTGTCTATATGCCGTATACTGTGTGTGGGGGACTTGTCTATATACTGTATGCTGTGTGTAGGGGACTTGTCTATATACCGTATGCTGTGTAGGGGACTTGTCTATATACCGTATGCTGTGTGTGGGGGACTTGTCTTTATACCGTATGCTGTGTGTAAGGGACTTGTCTATATACTGTATGCTGTGTGTGGGGGACTTGTCTATATACCGTATGCTGTGTGTGGGGGACTTGTCTATATACCGTATGCTGTGTGTGGGGGACTTGTCTATATACCGTATGCTGTGTGTGGGGGACTTGTCTATATACCGTATGCTGTGTGTGGGGGACTTGTCTATATACCGTATGCTGTGTGTGTGTGGGACTTGTCTATATACCGTATACTGTGTGTGGGGGACTTGTCTATATACTGTATGCTGTGTAGACGACTTGTCTATATACCGTATGCTGTGTGGGGGGGACTTGTCTATATACCGTATACTGTGTGTGGGGGACTTGTCTATATACTGTATGCTGTGTAGGGGACTTGTCTATATACCGTATGCTGTGTAGGGGACTTGTCTATATACCGTATGCTGTGTGTAGGGGACTTGTCTATATACCGTATGCTGTGTGGGGGACTTGTCTATATACCGTATGCTGTGTGGGGGACTTGTCTATATACTGTATGCTGTGTGTGGGGGACTTGTCTATATACCGTATACTGTGTGTGGGGGACTTGTCTATATACTGTATGCTGTGTAGGGGACTTGTCTATATACCGTATGCTGTGTATTGGACTTGTCTATATACCGTATGCTGTGTGTGGGGAACTTGTCTATATACTGTATGCTGTGTGTGGGGGACTTGTCTATATACCGTATGCTGTGTGGTTCGGACTTGTCTATATACCGTATGCTGTGTGGGGGGGACTTGTCTATATACCGTATGCTGTGTGTGGGGGACTTGTCTATATACCGTATGCTGTGTGGGGGACTTGTCTATATACTGTATGCTGTGTGTGGGGGACTTGTCTATATACTGTATGCTGTGTGTAGGGTACTTGTCTATATACTGTATGCTGTGTGGTGGGGGACTTGTCTATATACTGTATGCTGTGTGGTGGGGGACTTGTCTATATACCGTATGCTGTGTGTGGGGGACTTGTCTATATACCGTATGCTGTGTGGTGGGGGACTTGTCTATATACCGTATGCTGTGTGTAGGGGACTTGTCTATATACCGTATGCTGTGTGGGGGACTTGTCTATATACTGTATGCTGTGTGTGGGGGACTTGTCTATATACTGTATGCTGTGTGTAGGGTACTTGTCTATATACTGTATGCTGTGTGGTGGGGGACTTGTCTATATACTGTATGGTGTGTGTGGGGGACTTGTCTATATACCGTATGCTGTGTGTGGGGGACTTCTCTATATACTGTATGCTGTGTGTGGGGTACTTGTCTATATACCGTATACTGTGTGTGGGGGACTTGTCTATATACTGTATGCTGTGTAGGGGACTTGTCTATATACCGTATGCTGTGTAGGGGACTTGTCTATATACCGTATGCTGTGTGTAGGGGACTTGTCTATATACCGTATGCTGTGTGGGGGACTTGTCTATATACTGTATGCTGTGTGTGGGGGACTTGTCTATATACTGTATGCTGTGTGTGGGGGACTTGTCTATATACCGTATGCTGTGTGTGGGGGACTTGTCTATATACCGTATGCTGTGTGTGGGGGACTTGTCTATATACTGTATGCTGTGTGTGGGGGACTTGTCTATATACTGTATGCTGTGTGTGGGGGACTTGTCTATATACCGTATGCTGTGTGTGGGGGACTTGTCTATATACTGTATGCTGTGTGTGGGACTTGTCTATATACCGTATGCTGTGTGTGGGGGACTTGTCTATATACTGTATGCTGTGTGTGGGGGACTTGTCTATATACCGTATGCTGTGTGTGGGGGACTTGTCTATATACTGTATGCTGTGTGGGGGTCTTGTCTATATACCGTATGCTGTGTGGGGGGACTCGTCTATATACCGTATGCTGTGTGTGGGGGACTTGTCTATATACTGTATGCTGTGTGTGGGGGACTTGTCTATATACCGTATGCTGTGTGTGGGGGACTTGTCTATATACTGTATGCTGTGTGGGGGTCTTGTCTATATACCGTTTGCTGTGTGTGGGGGACTTGTCTATATACCGTATGCTGTGTGTGGGGGACTTGTCTATATACTGTATGCTGTGTGTGGGGGACTTGTCTATATACCGTATGCTGTGTGTGGGGGACTTGTCTATATACTGTATGCTGTGTGGGGGTCTTGTCTATATACCGTTTGCTGTGTGTGGGGGACTTGTCTATATACCGTATGCTGTGTGTGGGGGACTTGTCTATATACCGTATGCTGTGTGTGGGGGACTTGTCTATATACCGTATGCTGTGTGTGGGTGACTTGTCTATATACTGTATGCTATGTGGGGGGGACTTGTCTATATACCGTATGCTGTGTGTGGGGGGGACTTGTCTATATACCTTATGCTGTGTATGGGGGACTTGTCTATATACCGTATGCTGTGTGTGGGGGTCTTGTCTATATACTGTATGCTGTGTGTGGGGGACTTGTCTATATACCGTATGCTGTGTGTGGGGGACTTGTCTATATACCGTATGCTGTGTGTGGGGGACTTGTCTATATACCGTATGCTGTGTGTGGGTGACTTGTCTATATACCGTATGCTGTGTGTGGGGGACTTGACTATATACCGTATGCTGTGTGTAGGGGACTTGTCTATATACCGTATGCTGTGTGTGGGGGACTTGTCTATATACCGTATGCTGTGTGTGGGGGACTTGTCTATATACCGTATGCTGTGTGTGGGGGACTTGTCTATATACCGTATGCTGTGTGTGGGGGACTTGTCTATATACCGTATGCTGTGTGTGGGGGACTTGTCTATATACCGTATGCTGTGTGTGGGGGACTTGTCTATATACCGTATGCTGTGTGTGGGGGACTTGTCTATATACCGTATGCTGTGTGTGGGGGACTTGTCTATATACCGTATGCTGTGTGTGGGGGACTTGTCTATATACCGTATGCTGTGTGTGGGGGACTTGTCTATATACCGTATGCTGTGTGTGGGTGACTTGTCTATATACCGTATGCTGTGTGTGGGGGACTTGTCTATATACCGTATGCTGTGTGTGGGGGACTTGTCTATATACCGTATGCTGTGTGTGGGGGACTTGTCTATATACCGTATGCTGTGTGTGGGGGACTTGTCTATATACCGTATGCTGTGTGTGGGGGACTTGTCTATATACCGTATGCTGTGTGTGGGGGACTTGTCTATATACCGTATGCTGTGTGTGGGGGACTTGTCTATATACCGTATGCTGTGTTTGGGGGACTTGTCTATATACCGTATGCTGTGTGTGGGGGACTTGTCTATATACCGTATGCTGTGTGTGGGGG
The DNA here is from genome assembly GCF_046119375.1 of Phyllobates terribilis. Lineage (NCBI taxonomy): Eukaryota > Metazoa > Chordata > Amphibia > Anura > Dendrobatidae > Phyllobates > Phyllobates terribilis. The sequence goes on from NW_027362957.1 coordinate 2,167,386, forward strand.
ACTTGTCTATATACCGTATGCTGTGTGTGGGGGACTTGTCTATATACCGTATGCTGTGTGTGGGGGACTTGTCTATATACCGTATGCTGTGTGTGGGGGACTTGTCTATATACTGTATGCTGTGTGTGGGGGACTTGTCTATATACTGTATGCTGTGTGTGGGGTACTTGTCTATATACTGTATGCTGTGTGTGGGGGACTTGTCTATATACTGTATGCTGTGTAGGGGACTTGTCTATATACTGTATGCTGTGTGGGGGGGACTTGTCTATATACCGTATGCTGTGTGGGGGGGACTTGTCTATATACCGTATGCTGTGTGTGGGGGGCTTGTCTATATACTGTATGGTGTGTGTGGGGGACTTGTCTATATACTGTATGGTGTCTGTGGGGGACTTGTCTATATACTGTATGCTGTGTGGGGGGGACTTGTCTATATACCGTATGCTGTGTGGGGGGGACTTGTCTATATACGGTATGCTGTGTGTGGGGGACTTGTCTATATACCGTATTCTGTGTGTGGGGTACTTGTCTATATACCGTATGCTGTGTGTGGGTGACTTGTCTATATACTGTATGCTGTGTGGGGGGGACTTGTCTATATACCGTATGCTGTGTGGGGGGGACTTGTCTATATACGGTATGCTGTGTGTGGGGGACTTGTCTATATACCGTATTCTGTGTGTGGGGTTCTTGTCTATATACCGTATGCTGTGTGTGTGGGGGACTTGTCTATATACCGTATGCTGTGTGTGGGGGACTTGTCTATATACCGTATGCTGTGTGTGGGGGACTTGTCTATATACCGTATGCTGTGTGTGGGGGACTTGTCTATATACCGTATGCTGTGTGTGGGGGACTTGTCTATATACTGTATGCTGTGTGTGGGGTACTTGTCTATATACTGTATGCTGTGTGTGGGGGACTTGTCTATATACTGTATGCTGTGTGTGGGGGACTTTTCTATATACTGTATGCTGTGTAGGGGACTTGTCTATATACTGTATGCTGTGTGTGGGGGACTTGTCTATATACTGTATGCTGTGTGTGGGGTACTTGTCTGTATACTGTATGCTGTGTGTGGGGGACTTGTCTATATACTGTATGCTGTGTGTGGGGGACTTGTCTATATACTGTATGCTGTGTGTGGGGGACTTGTCTATATGCCGTATACTGTGTGTGGGGGACTTGTCTATATACTGTATGCTGTGTGTGGGGGACTTGTCTATATATTGTATGATGTGTGTGGGGGACTTGTCTATATACTGTATGCTGTGTGTGGGGGGGACTTGTCTATATGCCGTATACTGTGTGTGGGGGACTTGTCTATATACTGTATGCTGTGTGTAGGGGACTTGTCTATATACCGTATGCTGTGTAGGGGACTTGTCTATATACCGTATGCTGTGTGTGGGGGACTTGTCTTTATACCGTATGCTGTGTGTAAGGGACTTGTCTATATACTGTATGCTGTGTGTGGGGGACTTGTCTATATACCGTATGCTGTGTGTGGGGGACTTGTCTATATACCGTATGCTGTGTGTGGGGGACTTGTCTATATACCGTATGCTGTGTGTGGGGGACTTGTCTATATACCGTATGCTGTGTGTGGGGGACTTGTCTATATACCGTATGCTGTGTGTGTGTGGGACTTGTCTATATACCGTATACTGTGTGTGGGGGACTTGTCTATATACTGTATGCTGTGTAGACGACTTGTCTATATACCGTATGCTGTGTGGGGGGGACTTGTCTATATACCGTATACTGTGTGTGGGGGACTTGTCTATATACTGTATGCTGTGTAGGGGACTTGTCTATATACCGTATGCTGTGTAGGGGACTTGTCTATATACCGTATGCTGTGTGTAGGGGACTTGTCTATATACCGTATGCTGTGTGGGGGACTTGTCTATATACCGTATGCTGTGTGGGGGACTTGTCTATATACTGTATGCTGTGTGTGGGGGACTTGTCTATATACCGTATACTGTGTGTGGGGGACTTGTCTATATACTGTATGCTGTGTAGGGGACTTGTCTATATACCGTATACTGTGTATTGGACTTGTCTATATACCGTATGCTGTGTGTGGGGAACTTGTCTATATACTGTATGCTGTGTGTGGGGGACTTGTCTATATACCGTATGCTGTGTGGTTCGGACTTGTCTATATACCGTATGCTGTGTGGGGGGGACTTGTCTATATACCGTATGCTGTGTGTGGGGGACTTGTCTATATACCGTATGCTGTGTGGGGGACTTGTCTATATACTGTATGCTGTGTGTGGGGGACTTGTCTATATACTGTATGCTGTGTGTAGGGTACTTGTCTATATACTGTATGCTGTGTGGTGGGGGACTTGTCTATATACTGTATGCTGTGTGGTGGGGGACTTGTCTATATACCGTATGCTGTGTGTGGGGGACTTGTCTATATACCGTATGCTGTGTGGTGGGGGACTTGTCTATATACCGTATGCTGTGTGTAGGGGACTTGTCTATATACCGTATGCTGTGTGGGGGACTTGTCTATATACTGTATGCTGTGTGTGGGGGACTTGTCTATATACTGTATGCTGTGTGTAGGGTACTTGTCTATATACTGTATGCTGTGTGGTGGGGGACTTGTCTATATACTGTATGGTGTGTGTGGGGGACTTGTCTATATACCGTATGCTGTGTGTGGGGGACTTCTCTATATACTGTATGCTGTGTGTGGGGTACTTGTCTATATACCGTATACTGTGTGTGGGGGACTTGTCTATATACTGTATGCTGTGTAGGGGACTTGTCTATATACCGTATGCTGTGTAGGGGACTTGTCTATATACCGTATGCTGTGTGTAGGGGACTTGTCTATATACCGTATGCTGTGTGGGGGACTTGTCTATATACTGTATGCTGTGTGTGGGGGACTTGTCTATATACTGTATGCTGTGTGTGGGGGACTTGTCTATATACCGTATGCTGTGTGTGGGGGACTTGTCTATATACCGTATGCTGTGTGTGGGGGACTTGTCTATATACTGTATGCTGTGTGTGGGGGACTTGTCTATATACTGTATGCTGTGTGTGGGGGACTTGTCTATATACCGTATGCTGTGTGGGGGACTTGTCTATATACCGTATGCTGTGTGGGGGGGGACTTGTCTATATACCGTATGCTGTGTGGGGGACTTCTCTATATACTGTATGCTGTGTGGGGGGGACTTGTCTATATACCGTATGCTGTGTGTGGGGGACTTGTCTATATACCGTATGCTGTGTGTGGGGGACTTGTCTATATACTGTTTGCTGTGTGGGGGGGACTTGTCTATATACTGTATGCTGTGTGGGGGGGACTTGTCTATATACCGTATGCTGTGTGGGGGGGACTTGTCTATATACCGTATGCTGTGTGGGGTACTTGTCTATATACTGTATGCTGTGTGTGGGGGACTTGTCTATATACCGTATGCTGTGTGTGGGGGACTTGTCTATATACCGTATGCTGTGTGTGGGGGACTTGTCTATATACCGTATGCTGTGTGTGGGGGACTTGTCTATATACCGTATGCTGTGTGTGGGGGACTTGTCTATATACCGTATGCTGTGTGTGGGAGACTTGTCTATATACCGTATGCTGTGTGGGGGGGACTTGTCTATATACCGTATGCTGTGTGTGGGGGACTTGTCTATATACCGTATGCTGTGTGTTGGGGACTTGTCTATATACCGTATGCTGTGTGTGGGGGACTTGCCTATATACCGTATGCTGTGTGTGGGGGACTTGCCTATATACCGTATGCTGTGTGTGGGGGACTTGTCTATATACCGTATGCTGTGTGTGGGGGCCTTGTCTATATACGGTATGCTGTGTGTGGGGGCCTTGTCTATATACCGTATGCTGTGTGTGGGGGCCTTGTCTATATACCGTATGCTGTGTGTGGGGGACTTGTCTATATACCGTATGCTGTGTGTGGGGGCCTTGTCTATATACCGTATGCTGTGTGGGGGAGACTTGTCTATATACTGTATGCTGTGTGGGGGACTTGTCTATATACTGTATGCTGTGTGTGGGGGACTGGTCTATATACCGTATGCTGTGTATGGGGGACTTGTCTATATACCGTATGCTGTGTGTGGGGGACTTGTCTATATACCGTATGCTGTGTGTGGGGGACTTGTCTATATACCGTATGCTGTGTGTGGGGGACTTGTCTATATACCGTATGCTGTGTGGGGGACTTGTCTATATACCGTATGCTGTGTATGGGGGACTTGTCTTTATACCGTATGCTGTGTATGGGGGACTTGTCTATATACCGTATGCTGTGTGTGGGGGACTTGTCTATATACCGTATGCTGTGTGTGGGACTTGTCTATATACCGTATGCTGTGTGTGGGGGACTTGTCTATATACTGTATGCTGTGTGTGGGGGACTTGTCTATATACCGTATGCTGTGTGTGGGGGACTTGTCTATATACTGTATGCTGTGTGTGGGACTTGTCTATATACCGTATGCTGTGTGTGGGGGACTTGTCTATATACTGTATGCTGTGTGTGGGGGACTTGTCTATATACTGTATGCTGTGTGTGGGGGACTTGTCTATATACTGTATGCTGTGTGGGGGTCTTGTCTATATACCGTTTGCTGTGTGTGGGGGACTTGTCTATATACTGTATGCTGTGTGTGGGGGACTTGTCTATATACCGTATGCTGTGTGGTTCGGACTTGTCTATATACCGTATGCTGTGTGGGGGGGACTTGTCTATATACCGTATGCTGTGTGTGGGGGACTTGTCTATATACCGTATGCTGTGTGGGGGACTTGTCTATATACTGTATGCTGTGTGTGGGGGACTTGTCTATATACTGTATGCTGTGTGTGGGGGACTTGTCTATATACTGTATGCTGTGTGTGGGGGACTTGTCTATATACCGTATGCTGTGTGTGGGGGACTTGTCTATATACCGTATGCTGTGTGTGGGGGACTTGTCTATATACTGTATGCTGTGTGGTGGGGGACTTGTCTATATACTGTATGCTGTGTGGTGGGGGACTTGTCTATATACCGTATGCTGTGTGTGGGGGACTTGTCTATATACCGTATGCTGTGTGGTGGGGGACTTGTCTATATACCGTATGCTGTGTGTAGGGGACTTGTCTATATACCGTATGCTGTGTGGGGGACTTGTCTATATACTGTATGCTGTGTGTGGGGGACTTGTCTATATACTGTATGCTGTGTGTAGGGTACTTGTCTATATACTGTCTGCTGTGTGGTGGGGGACTTGTCTATATACTGTATGGTGTGTGTGGGGGACTTGTCTATATACCGTATGCTGTGTGTGGGGGACTTGTCTATATACTGTATGCTGTGTGTGGGGGACTTGTCTATATACCGTATACTGTGTGTGGGGGACTTGTCTATATACTCTATGCTGTGTAGGGGACTTGTCTATATACCGTATGCTGTGTAGGGGACTTGTCTATATACCGTATGCTGTGTGTAGGGGACTTGTCTATATACCGTATGCTGTGTGGGGGACTTGTCTATATACTGTATGCTGTGTGTGGGGGACTTGTCTATATACTGTATGCTGTGTGTGGGGGACTTGTCTATATACCGTATGCTGTGTGTGGGGGACTTGTCTATATACCGTATGCTGTGTGTGGGGGACTTGTCTATATACTGTATGCTGTGTGTGGGGGACTTGTCTATATACTGTATGCTGTGTGTGGGGGACTTGTCTATATACCGTATGCTGTGTGGGGGACTTGTCTATATACCGTATGCTGTGTGGGGGGGGACTTGTCTATATACCGTATGCTGTGTGGGGGACTTCTCTATATACTGTATGCTGTGTGGGGGGGACTTGTCTATATACCGTATGCTGTGTGGGGGGGACTTGTCTATATACCGTATGCTGTGTGTGGGGGACTTGTCTATATACCATATGCTGTGTGTGGGGGACTTGTCTATATACTGTTTGCTGTGTGGGGGGGACTTGTCTATATACTGTATGCTGTGTGGGGGGGACTTGTCTATATACCGTATGCTGTGTGGGGGGGACTTGTCTATATACCGTATGCTGTGTGGGGTACTTGTCTATATACTGTATGCTGTGTGTGGGGGACTTGTCTATATACCGTATGCTGTGTGTGGGGGACTTGTCTATATACCGTATGCTGTGTGTGGGGGACTTGTCTATATACCGTATGCTGTGTGTGGGGGACTTGTCTATATACCGTATGCTCTGTGTGGGGGACTTGTCTATATACCGTATGCTGTGTGTGGGAGACTTGTCTATATACCGTATGCTGTGTGGGGGGGACTTGTCTATATACCGTATGCTGTGTGGGGGGGACTTGTCTATATACCGTATGCTGTGTGTGGGGGACTTGTCTATATACCGTATGCTGTGTGTGGGGGACTTGTCTATATACCGTATGCTGTGTGTGGGGGACTTGTCTATATACCGTATGCTGTGTGTGGGGGACTTGCCTATATACCGTATGCTGTGTGTGGGGGACTTGTCTATATACCGTATGCTGTGTGTGGGGGCCTTGTCTATATACGGTATGCTGTGTGTGGGGGCCTTGTCTATATACCGTATGCTGTGTGTGGGGGCCTTGTCTATATACCGTATGCTGTGTGTGGGGGACTTGTCTATATACCGTATGCTGTGTGTGGGGGCCTTGTCTATATACTGTATGCTGTGTGGGGGGGACTTGTCTATATACTGTATGCTGTGTGGGGGACTTGTCTATATACTGTATGCTGTGTGTGGGGGACTGGTCTATATACCGTATGCTGTGTGTGGGGGACTTGTCTATATACCGTATGCTGTGTGTGGGGGACTTGTCTATATACCGTATGCTGTGTGTGGGGGACTTGTCTATATACCGTATGCTGTGTGTGGGGGACTTGTCTATATACCGTATGCTGTGTGGGGGACTTGTCTATATACCGTATGCTGTGTATGGGGGACTTGTCTATATACCGTATGCTGTGTATGGGGGACTTGTCTATATACCGTATGCTGTGTGTGGGGGACTTGTCTATATACCGTATGCTGTGTGTGGGACTTGTCTATATACCGTATGCTGTGTGTGGGGGACTTGTCTATATACTGTATGCTGTGTGGGGGTCTTGTCTATATACCGTTTGCTGTGTGTGGGGGACTTGTCTATATACCGTATGCTGTGTGTGGGGGACTTGTCTATATACCGTATGCTGTGTGTGGGGGACTTGTCTATATACCGTATGCTGTGTGTGGGTGACTTCTCTATATACTGTATGCTATGTGGGGGGGACTTGTCTATATACCGTATGCTGTGTGTGGGGGGGACTTGTCTATATACCTTATGCTGTGTATGGGGGACTTGTCTATATACCGTATGCTGTGTGTGGGGGTCTTGTCTATATACCGTATGCTGTGTGTGGGGGACTTGTCTATATACCGTATGCTGTGTGTGGGGGACTTGTCTATATACTGTATGCTGTGTGTGGGTGACTTGTCTATATACTGTATGCTGTGTGTGGGGGACTTGTCTATATACCGTATGCTGTGTGTGGGGGACTTGTCTATATACCGTATGCTGTGTGTGGGGAACTTGTCTATATACCGTATGCTGTGTGTGGGGGACTTGTCTATATACCGTATGATGTGTGTGGGGGACTTGTCTATATACCGTTTGCTGTGTGTGGGGGACTTGTCTATATACCGTATACTGTGTGTGGGGGACTTGTCTATATACTGTATGCTGTGTAGGGGACTTGTCTATATACTGTATGCTGTGTGGGGGGGACTTGTCTATATACTGTATGCTGTGTGGGGGGGACTTGTCTATATACCGTATGCTGTGTGTGGGGGGCTTGTCTATATACCGTATGCTGTGTGTGGGGGACTTGTCTATATACCGTATGCTGTGTGTGGGGGACTTGTCTATATACTGTATGCTGTGTGTGGGGTACTTGTCTATATACTGTATGCTGTGTGTGGGGGACTTGTCTATATACTGTATGCTGTGTGGGGGGGACTTGTCTATATACCGTATGCTGTGTGTGGGGGGCTTGTCTATATACCGTATGCTGTGTGTGGGGGACTTGTCTATATACCGTATGCTGTGTGTGGGGGACTTGTCTATATACTGTATGCTGTGTGTGGGGTACTTGTCTATATACTGTATGCTGTGTGGGGGGGACTTGTCTATATACTGTATGCTGTGTGTGGGGGACTTTTCTATATACTGTATGCTGTGTAGGGGACTTGTCTATATACTGTATGCTGTGTGTGGGGGACTTGTCTATATACTGTATGCTGTGTGTGGGGTACTTGTCTGTATACTGTATGCTGTGTGTGGGGGACTTGTCTATATACTGTATGCTGTGTGTGGGGGACTTGTCTATATACTGTATGCTGTGTGTGGGGGACTTGTCTATATGCCGTATACTGTGTGTGGGGGACTTGTCTATATACTGTATGCTGTGTGTGGGGGACTTGTCTATATATTGTATGCTGTGTGTGGGGGACTTGTCTATATACTGTATGCTGTGTGTGGGGGGGACTTGTCTATATGCCGTATACTGTGTGTGGGGGACTTGTCTATATACCGTATGCTGTGTGTAGGGGACTTGTCTATATACCGTATGCTGTGTAGGGGACTTGTCTATATACCGTATGCTGTGTGTGGGGGACTTGTCTTTATACCGTATGCTGTGTGTAAGGGACTTGTCTATATACTGTATGCTGTGTGTGGGGGACTTGTCTATATACTGTATGCTGTGTGTGGGGGACTTGTCTATATACCGTATGCTGTGTGTGGGGGACTTGTCTATATACCGTATGCTGTGTGTGGGGGACTTGTCTATATACCGTATGCTGTGTGTGGGGGACTTGTCTATATACCGTATGCTGTGTGTGTGTGGGACTTGTCTATATACCGTATACTGTGTGTGGGGGACTTGTCTATATACTGTATGCTGTGTAGAGGACTTGTCTATATACCGTATGCTGTGTGGGGGGGACTTGTCTATATACTGTATGCTGTGTAGGGGACTTGTCTATATACCGTATGCTGTGTGTGGGGGACTTGTCAATATACTGTATGCTGTGTGTGGGGGACTTGTCTATATACTGTATGCTGTGTGTGGGGGACTTGTCTATATACTGTATGCTGTGTGTGGGGGACTTGTCTATATACCGTATGCTGTGTGTGGGGGGGACTTGTCTATATACCGTATGCTGTGTGGGAGGGACTTGTCTATATACCGTATGCTGTGTGGGGTACTTGTCTATATACTGTATGCTGTGTGTGGGGGACTTGTCTATATACCGTATGCTGTGTGGGGGAGTTGTCTATATACCGTATGCTGTGTGTGGGGGACTTGTCTATATACCGTATGCTGTGTGTGGGGGACTTGTCTATATACTGTATGCTGTGTGTGCTGGACTTGTCTATATACCGTATGCTGTGTGTGGGGGACTTGTCTATATACTGTATGCTGTGTGTGGGGGACTTGTCTATATACTGTATGCTGTGTGTGGGGGACTTGTCTATATACCGTATGCTGTGTGTGGGGGTCTTGTCTATATACCGTATGCTGTGTGTGGGGGACTTGTCTATATACCGTATGCTGTGTATGGGGGACTTGTCTATATACCGTATGCTGTGTGTGGGGGACTTGTCTATATACCGTATGCTGTGTGTGGGGGACTTGTCTATATACCGTATGCTGTGTGTGCTGGACTTGTCTATATACCGTATGCTGTGTATGGGGGACTTGTTTATATACCGCATGCTGTGTGGGGGACTTGTCTATATACCGTATGCTGTGTGTGGGGGGGACATGTCTATATACCGTATGCTGTGTGAGGGACTTGTCTATATACCGTATGCTGTGTGGGGGACTTGTCTATATACCGTATGCTGTGTGTGGGGGACTTGTCTATATACCGTATGCTGTGTGTGGGGGACTTGTCTATATACCGTATGCTGTGTGTGCTGGACTTGTCTATATACCGTATGCTGTGTATGGGGGACTTGTTTATATACCGCATGCTGTGTGGGGGACTTGTCTATATACCGTATGCTGTGTGTGGGGGGGACTTGTCTATATACTGTATGCTGTGTGTAGGGGACTTGTCTATATACCGTATGCTGTGTGTGGGGGGGACTTGTCTATATACTGTATGCTGTGTGTGGGGGACTTGTCTATATACCGTATGCTGTGTTGGGGGGAGTTGTCTATATACTATATGCTGTGTGTGGGGTACTTGTCTATATACCGTATGCTGTGTGGGGGGGACTTGTCTATATACCGTATGCTGTGTGTGGGGGACTTGTCTATATACCGTATGCTGTGTGGGGTACTTGTCTATATACCGTATGCTGTGTATGGGGGACTTGTCTATATACTGTATGCTGTGTGGGGGACTTGTCTATATACTGTATGCTGTGTGTGGGGGACTTGTCTATATACCGTATGCTGTGTGTGGGGGACTTGTCTATATACTGTATGCTGTGTGTGGGGGACTTGTCTATATACCGTATGCTGTGTGGGGGGGACTTGTCTATATACCGTATGCTGTGTGTGGGGGACTTGTCTATATACTGTATGCTGTGTGTGGGGGACTTGTCTATATACCGTATGCTGTGTGTGGGGGCTTGTCTATATACTGTATGTTGTGTGTGGGGAACTTGTCTATATACTGTATGCTGTGTGTGGGGGACTTGTCTATATACTGTATGCTGTGTGGGGGGGACTTGTCTATATACTGTATGTTGTGTGGGGGGGACTTGTCTATATACCGTATGCTGTGTGTGGGGGACTTGTCTATATATCGTATGTTGTGTGTGGGGGACTTGTCTATATACTGTATGCTGTGTGTGGGGGTCTTGTCTATATACTGTATGCTGTGTGTGTGTGTGTGGGGGACTTGTCTGTATACCGTATGCTGTGTGTGGGACTTGTCTATATACCGTATGCTGTGTGTGGGGGTCTTGTCTATATACCGTATGCTGTGTGGTGGGGGAGGGGGTGCTGGACTTGGTTCTCTTTGCTATATGTGGGGGAGGGAGCCCTGGATAAATATGCTATACATGGAGGAGGGGATCTTGGCTATATACTTTGTGTAGGGGAGCGGGGACCTGGCTATATACTTTGTGTGGGGGAGCGGGGACCTTGGCTATATACTTTGTGTGGGGGAGCGGGGACCTGGCTATATACTTTGTGTGGGGGAGCGGGGACCTGGCTATATACTTTGTGTGGGGGAGCGGAGACCTGGATAAATATGCTATACATGGAGGAGGGGACCTTGGCTATATACTTTGTGTGGGGGAGCGGGGACCTTGTCTATATACTTTGTGTAGGGGAGCGGGGACCTTGTCTATATACTTTGTGTAGGGGAGCGGGGACCTGGCTATATACTTTGTGTGGGGGAGCGGGGACCTGGCTATATACTTTGTGTGGGGGAGCGGGGACCTGGCTATATACTTTGTGTAGGGGAGCGGGGACCTTGTCTATATACTTTGTGTAGGGGAGCGGGGACCTTGTCTATATACTTTGTGTAGGGGAGCGGGGACCTTGGCTATATACTTTGTGTAGGGGAGCGGGGACCTTGTCTATATACTTTGTGTAGGGGAGCGGGGACCTTGTCTATATACTGTGTGTGGGGGAGCGGGGACCTGGCTATATACTTTGTGTGGGGGAGCGGGGACCTGGCTATATACTTTGTGTGGGGGAGCGGGGACCTTGCTATATACTGTGTGTGGGGGAGCGGGGACCTGGCTATATACTTTGTGTAGGGGAGCGGGGACCTGGCTATATACTGTGTGTGGGGGAGCGGGGACCTGGCTATATACTGTGTGTGGGGGAGCGGGGATCTTGGCTATATACTGTGTGTGGGGGAGCGGGGACCTGTCTATATACTTTGTGTGGGGGAGCGGGGGCCTGGCTATATACTGTGTGTGGGGGAGCGGGGACCTGGCTTTATACTTTGTGTTGGGGAGCGGGGACCTTGGCTATATACTTTGTGTGGGGGAGCGGGGACCTGGCTATATACTGTGTGTGGGGGAGCGGGGACCTGGCTATATACTTTGTGTGGGGGAGCGGGGACCTGGCTATATACTGTGTGCGGGGGAGCGGGGACCTGGCTATATGTGGTAGGTGTGGGGCAGTTGATGTTACGGGGGCAGCTTTATTGTGAATGTATATGTAGTGGGTACAATGTGGAGGACTCTTTATAGATCACAGACATCATATGTGCTGATCAGGAGCCTTTCTGTGAATGCTATGTGTCAGGTCAGAGCTGCACTATTGCTAGATGATCTTGTGGGGTGAACGTCTCATTCAGACGTCTGTTTTTTTACATCCATGTTATTGACAGACATAATACGCACCTTTATCATCTATGGGGCAGTTCACATATCCATATATATATATTTTTTTTATTTGCATATAGTAACAAACATTGATACAATTCAGATCGATCCCTTTGATGAAAATCAGTTTTTTTTTTTTTGCTTTTTTTTTAATGTACCAGAAAACTACAGATGTCTGAATGAGGCCTGAAGATCTGTTCAAATGTGGCAGATTGTTCCTGGAGGATTTCCATAGAAAATCAGAGCAAATTAGCAAGAATCCGCAAGAAAATCCACAACAGCAAATTTGCACTCCATGATTTTGGTGCAGATCTTTCTGGTAATTCACTGTGGAAAACAGCAGCGTGTAAAATAAAAAGAAATAAACTTGCTGGGAGTTGTAGTCCCTCACCACATACTGCAGTGTTATCATGACGCAGTGATGGTTTAGTTACATGACCGGTGCCTGCGCTGTCACTTGCTGGGAGTTGTAGTCCCTCACCACATACTGCAGTGCTATTATGACGCAGTGATGGTTTAGTTACATGACCGGTGCCTGCGCTGTCACTTGCTGGGAATTGTAGTCCCTCAGCACATACTGCAATTCTATTATGGCGCATTGATGGTTTAGTTACATGATCGGTGCCTGCGCTGTCACTTGCTGGTAGTTGTAGTCCCTCAGCACATACTGCAGTGCTATTATGATGCAGTGATGGTTTAGTTACATGATCGGTGCCTGTGCTGTCACTTGCTGGGAGTTGTAGTCCCTCACCACATACTGCAGTGCTATTATGACGCAGTGATGGTTTAGTTACATGACCGGTGCCTGCGCTGTCACTTGCTGGGAATTGTAGTCCCTCAGCACATACTGCAATGCTATTATGGCGCATTGATGGTTTAGTTACATGATCGGTGCCTGCGCTGTCACTTGCTGGTAGTTGTAGTCCCTCAGCACATACTGCAGTGCTATTATGATGCAGTGATGGTTTAGTTACATGATCGGAGCCTGCGCTGTGACTTGCTGGGAGTTGTAGTCCCTCACCACATACTGCAGTGCTATTATGACGCAGTGATGGTTTAGTTACATGATCGGTGCCTGCGCTGTCACTTGCTGGGAATTGTAGTCCCTCAGCACATACTGCAATGCTATTATGGCGCATTGATGGTTTAGTTACATGATCGGTGCCTGCGCTGTCACTTGCTGGTAGTTGTAGTCCCTCAGCACATACTGCAGTGCTATTATGATGCAGTGATGGTTTAGTTACATGATCGGAGCCTGCGCTGTCACTTGCTGGGAGTTGTAGTCCCTCACCACATACTGCAGTGCTATTATGATGCAGTGATGGTTTAGTTACATGATCGGTGCCTGCGCTGTCACTTGCTGGGAGTTGTAGTCCCTCACCACATACTGCAGTGCTATTATGACGCAGTGATGGTTTAGTTACATGATCGGTGCCTGCGCTGTCACTTGCTGGGAGTTGTAGTCCCTCACCACACACTGCAATGCTATTATGATGCAGTGATGATTTAGTTACATGATCGGTGCCTGTGCTGTCACTTGCTGGAAGTTGTAGTCCCTCACCACATACTGCAGTGCTATTATGACGCAGTGATGGTTTAGTTACATGACCGGTACCTGCGCTGTCACTTGCTGGGAGTTGTAGTCCCTCACCACATACTGCAGTGCTATTATGATGCAGTGATGGTTTAGTTACATGATCGGTGCCTGCGCTGTCACTTGCTGAGAGTTGTAGTCCCTCACCACATACTGCAGTGCTATTATGATGCAGTGATGGTTTAGTTACATGATCGGTGCCTGTGCTGTCACTTGCTGGGAGTTGTAGTCCCTCACCACATACTGCAGTGCTATTATGACGCAGTGATGGTTTAGTTACATGATCGGTGCCTGCGCTGTCACTTGCTGGGAGTAGTAGTCCCTCACCACATACCGCTGTGCTATTATGACTCAGTGATGGTGAATTGTGTATCTAATCCTATCCTGTGTGATACTGTCTGCTGAGCCGTGTATCTAATCCCGCCCTGTGCGATACTGTCTGCTGAGCTGTATCTCTAATCCTCTTCTGTGTGATACTATCTGCTGAGCCGTGTATCTAATCCCGCCCTGTGCGATACTGTCTGCTGAGCTGTATCTCTAATCCTCTCCTGTGTGATACTGTCTGCTAAGCTGTGTATCCAATCCTGTCCTGTGCGATACTGTCTGCTGAGCTGTGCATCTAATCCTATCCTGTGTGATACTGTCTGCTGAGCAGTGTATCTAATCATCTCCTGTGTGATACTGTCTACTGAGCTGTGTATCTAATCCTCTCCTGTGTGATACTGTCTGCTGAGCTGTGTATCTAATCCTACCCTGTGTGATACTGTCTGCTGAGCTGTATCTCTAATCCTACCCTGTGTGATACTGTCTGCTGAGCCGTGTATCTAATCCTCTCCTGTGTGATACTGTCTGCTGAGCAGTGTATCTAATCCTATCCTGTGTGATACTATCTGCTGAGCCATGTATCTAATCCTCTCCTGTGTGATACTGTCTGCTGAGCTGTGTATCTAATACTCTCCTGTGTGATACTGTCTGCTGAGCAGTGTATCTAATCTTATCCTGTGTGATACTGTCTGCTGAGCTGTGTATCTAATCCCCTCCTGTATGATACTGTCTGCTGAGCTGTGTATCTAATCCCCTCCTGTGTGATGCTGTCTGCTGAGCCGTGTATCTAATCCTACCCTGTGTGATACTGTCTGCTGAGCTGTATCTCTAATACTACCCTGTGTGATACTGTCTGCTGAGCCGTGTATCTAATCCTCTCCTGTGTGATACTGTCTACTGAGCTGTGTATCTAATCCTCTCCTGTGTGATACTGTCTGCTGAGCTGTATCTCTAATCCTACCCTGTGTGATACTGTCTGCTGAGCCGTGTATCTAATCCTCTCCTGTGTGATACCGTCTGCTGAGCAGTGTATCTAATCCTCTCCTGTGGGATACTGTCTGCTGAGGTGTGTATCTAATCCTCTCCTGTGTAATACTGTCTGCTGAGCCGTGTATCTAATCCTCTCCGGTGTAATACTGTGAGTTGAGCTGTGTATCTAATCCTCTCCTGTGTGATACTGTGTGCTGAGCTGTGTATCTAATCCTCTCCTGTGTAATACTGTGTGTTGAGCTGTGTATCTAATACTCTCCTGTGTGATACTGTCTGCTGAGCTGTGTATCTAATACTCTCCTGTGTGATACTGTCTGCTGAGCAGTGTATCTAATCCTCTCCTGTGTGATACTGTCTGCTGAGCTGTGTATCTAATCCTCTCCTGTGTGATTCTGTCTGCTGAGTCATGTATCTAATCCTATGCTGTGTGATACCATCTGCTGAGCTGTGTATCTAATCCTATGCTGTGTATCTAATCCTCTCCTGTGTATCTAATCCTCTCCTGTGTGATACTGTCTGCTGAGCTGTGTATCTAATCCTCTCCTGTGTGATACTGTCTGCTGAGCTATGCATCTAATCCACTCCTGTGTGATACTATCTGCTGAGCTGTGTATCTAATCCCCTCCTGTGTGATACTGTCTGCTGAGCCGTGTATCTAACCCTATGCTGTGTGATACTGTCTGCTGAGCCATGTATCTAATCCCCTCCTGTGTGATACTGTCTGCTGAGCAGTGTCTCTAATCCCCTGCTGTGTGATACTGTCCGCTGAGCCGTGTATCTAACCCTATGCTGTGTGATACTGTCTGCTGAGCTATGTATCTAATCCTATGCTGTGTATCTAATCCTCTCCTGTGTGATAATGTCTGCTGAGCCATGTATCTAATCCTCTCCTGTGTGATACTGTCTGCGGAGCCGTGTATCTAATCCTATCCTGTGTGATACTGTCTGCTGAGCTGTGTATCTAATCCTATCCAGTGTAATACCATCTGCTGAGCAGTGTATCTAATCCTATCCTGTGTGATACTGTCTGCTGAGCTGTGTATCTAATCCTCTCCTGTGTGATACTGTCTGCTGAGCCGTGTATCTAATCCTCTCCTGTGTGATACTGGTGTGCTGAGCTGTATCTCTAATCCTACCCTGTGTGATACCATCTGCTGAGCTGTATCTCTAATCCTGTCCTGTGTGATACCGTCTGCTGAGCTATGCATCTAATCCTGTCCTGTGTGATACCGTCTGCTGAGCTATGTATCTAATCCTTTCCTGTGTGATACTGTCTGCTGAGCTGTATCTCTAATCCTACCCTGTGTGATACTGTCTGCGGAGCCATGTATCTAATCCTCTCCTGTGCGATACTGTCTGCTGAGCTGTGTATCTAATCCTCTCCTGTGTGATACTGTCTGCTGAGCTGTATCTCTAATCCTACCCTGTGTGATACTGTCTGCTGAGCAGTGTATCTAATCCTCTCCTGTGCGATACTGTCTGCTGAGCTGTGTATCTAATCCTCTCCTGTGTGATACTGTCTGCTGAGCAGTGTATCTAATCTTATACTGTGTGATACTGTCTCCTGAGCTGTGTATCTAATCTCCTCCTGTGTGATACTGTCTGCTGAGCTGTGTATCTAATCCTCTCCTGTGTGATACTGTCTGCTGAGCTGTGTATCTAATCCTATTGTCGTCACTGAATTTTGGGTCTTCTATCCTTTGGATTACGAGCTCGGAGAGAATGAAGACACAGGACAGGATGTTTGTGTCTAAACATACTCTAAAAACTTTATTACAAAACACAGGGCTAATATACACCCTAAAAGGCAGGAAACGGATTTGCCATATATGGTTCGATTATACAGTTTAGCTGAACAAGTGAAAAAAAGCTAGTTTCTGTATGCTTTAAAATATTTAATTAGACTTATCTAGTTAGCAAGGTCATTTCATCTTTCTGCAAGAACACATTATTGCTACAAGAAGAAACATCTGGCCAGGGAGTATACTTTATCTTCTCCCAAGGACACGCTATTGATACAAGAAGGAACATTCATAGCTGTTGTTTTCACCTAAAATAACTGTCAGACTTATATAGCATAGATGGGGCCTTTAAACTTGAGGGACTCCATCTTCTGCTATAACATTCCATCCTTTTGTTCCTTCATTTATCAATACGAATTTCTATGTTTTCTTTTAGTACAACGCTGAATACACATTAAAAAAAGCTTAAAAACCAAATAAACCGCAAGACACATTAGCAAAACCTGTAAAATCACTTGTACTATACCAGCCAACCACCCACCAATACCTTTAAACCAATTTGTGGGATTTAGAAAGGAAAATCTCTGTGTGGAATTATTGGCCCAAGTATCTGAACAGTTCACCCAAAAGTTTATCTCTTCCAATGAGACCGGGACAGCGAGAAAGGGTATGCTAGTGGACGTCACAGGGGCATGTGTACATATCCAACAATTAGCAATGGTCTGGTTTTGCTCCTTTAGTCCATCGATTAGAGCAAGATGGTGTCTAATGAATCTATTGTCATCTCCATCCATGGTGCCTAACGTAGTCCATGCACCTGTGGTTGTAAGTATGCAGGTAAGTATAAATGTCATCATTCTTTGTCCGCTGGTTCTCCTAGTATCTTTTTGCAATGGGACGCGTGGATCCAGGTCTCTTTTCCCTCTAGCTTAACGGCTGTACTTGTGGTCAGCAGAACTTGAAAGGGTCCGTCAAACCGTGGATCTAGGCTTTTCCTCACGTGTCTTTTTATAACCACCCAGTCTCCAGGTTGCAGCATATGGCTGCTAGAGTCTTGATCTGGATCTGGAAGAGAACTGAAGACATTATCATGTACTTGCTTAATCTTTTTGTGTAAAGCCCTCACATAGGAACTTAGCACATGGTTGTTCATTTCTAATGCTTGCGGATAGAAACACCCTAGGCTGGGTACGTTGCCAAACAATATCTCATATGGAGAGAGTCCAGTCTTTCTATTAGGCGTGTATCTTACTGAAAACAGAGCAAGTGGTAAACAGTCCGGCCATGGTTTTCCTGTCTCAGCCATGGCTTTCTGAATTTTTAATTTCAATGTCCCATTCAGTCTTTCCACTTTACCACTACTTTGTGGGTGATATGGGGTGTGGAATGCTTGTTGAATTCCTAGAGCTGACATGACTTCATTCATTATTTCACCCGTGAAGTGTGTACCTCTGTCACTCTCAATTACCCCTGGTACCCCATACCTGCAGACCACCTCCGCAAGCAGTTTCTTTGCGGTTGCCGCAGCCGTGGCTTTGGCAATCGGGAAAGCCTCTGGCCATCCTGAGAACAAATCAATACAGACCAACACATATTCCCATGATCCTGACTTTGGCAGCTGAATATAATCAATTTGCAGTCTCTGGAATGGATAGAGGGGCCGGGGGGTGTGTTTGGGTGGTGTTTTAACTACTCTACCCTGATTATGTGTAGCACATATCATGCACCCTTGTACCAGGTTTTCAATACAGGTGGAGAATCCTGGTGCCACCCAATGTTTCTGCATCACACCCGTTTTAGATTGGTGTGTCGGCCCATGTAGTATCTGGGCAGCTGCTGGGTACAGTGCCCTTGGAAGGCATCGTCGTATCCCTTTCCCCCATACCCCATTTGCTTCATTCAGGCATGCACCTTCCTTTAACCACTTATCAACCTCCTCCTTTTGAGCCTGAGCCTGCATTTGGGATAAGATGTCCTCCGACACAAAGGGGTTTTTAGGGGCACTTAACTGACGTACTGTTGACCCTTGTTGCGGCTTACAGGCTGCTGTTTTTGCCGCTGCATCTGCCATCGCATTTCCTCTGCTTACCTGGTCGGTGCGTCTGGTATGTGCTCTTACCTTTATGACAGCTACTTGTTTAGGTAGTTGTAGCGCATCAATTAACTGCTGGACCGCATCAGCATTCTTAATGGGGTGTCCTGCTGCCGTCAGGAAACCTCTTGACTTCCATATTGGACCAAAATCATGCGATATACCGAATGCGTACCTAGAATCTGTGTAAATGTTAACAATACTGGTCTGTGCCACTTGAGACTGGGTCTGTGCCACTTGATTGGCGACAGGCGAATGTAGTGCCAATATTCAAAAAGGGAGCGAAAAGTGACGCCGGAAACTATCGGCCGGTGAGTCTGACGTCTGTTGTGGGCAAAATTTTTGAAAGCTTCATTAAAGAGGCAATTACGGAGCATCTTGATGCTAATAATCTTTTAATCCCGAACCAACATGGATTCATGAGGAATTGCTCCTGCCAAACAAACCTGATTGACTTCTACGAGGAGGTTAGCTCTCGAGTAGATCAGGGGGAACCAGTGGATGTCGTGTATCTCGACTTCTCAAAAGCGTTCGATAGCGTGCCACATAATAGGTTGGTATACAAAATGAGAATGATGGGGCTGGGGGAAAATGTCTGCAAGTGGGTAGCTAACTGGCTAAAGGATAGAAGGCAGAGGGTGGTTATAAATGGAATATACTCAGATTGGGTAAGCGTCACTAGTGGGGTACCACAGGGGTCTGTACTAGGCCCAATGTTATTTAATATCTTTATTAACGACATAGTCAACGGGATAAATAGTAAAATATCAATATTTGCAGATGACACAAAGTTATGTAAAACAATTAATACAAAAGAGGACAGTGCAGACCTACAGAGGGATTTGGATAAGCTGGGTAGGTGGAGCATTAAATGGCAAATGAGGTTTAACGAGGAGAAATGTAAGGTCATACATATGGGAAGGAAAAATGGAAGTCACCAGTACTCACTGAATGGGAAATCATTGGGGAATTCAGAGATGGAGAAGGACTTGGGCATCTTGATTGAAAGCAAACTAAATTGGAGTGCCCAAAGTCAGGCGGCTGCTGTAAGGGCAAACAGGGTAATGGGATGTATCAGAAGAGGTATAGCTGCAAAGGATGAGAACATTGTTTTTCCACTGTACAAAGCACTGGTCAGACCACACTTGGAATACTGTGCTCAGTTATGGGCCCCAATATATAGAAAGGATATAAATGAGCTTGAAAAGGTACAAAGGAGGGCAACAAAATTAATAAAGGGAATGGAGGGACTGCAATACCCAGAGAGGTTGGCAAAACTAGGACTATTCAGCCTGGAAAAGAGAAGGTTGAGGGGAGACATAATAAATGTGTACAAATATGTTAGGGGACAGTATAGAGATCTTGCCCGGGATTTGTTCAAAAGGAGGGATATTACGGTAACAAGAGGGCACTCACTAAGACTGGAAGAGAAAAGGTTTCAGCACCAGCATAGGAAGGGGTTCTTTACGGTAAGAGCAGTGAGAATATGGAATTCACTGAGTGAGGAGACGGTAATGTCGGATTCACTACACCAGTTCAAGTGGGGACTGGATGCATTTCTAGATACCAGGCAGATTTCAGCATATACTTAAAAATAGAATAAAATAGTAGGTTGATACAGGGATTTATTCTGACTGCTGGTTTCAGAGTCGGGAGGGAATTTTTCCTCAGGTGAAGATTGGCCAAATCATTTGGGGTTTTTGCCCTCCTCTGGATCAACTTTAGCAATTACAGAACTAACAGGTTGAACTTGATGGACACAAGTCTTTATTCGGCTTTACAAACTATGTTACTATGTTACTATGTGCTGCTGAGAGGTGAGCGGGTTGCACTTGATTCAATATAGTGTAGACATCATGAGGTGTTAGAACGGTGAGCGGGTGGTCAAGAACAATGTCTGCGGATTTATGGAGTAATAGTCCAACAGCATACAGAGCACGTACGCAGGATGGTGCACCTCTGGCTACCGCATCCAATCTGCCACTAAAGTAGGCAACAGGTCTCTGATTATCACCGTGTGTTTGAGTAAAAACTCCTGCTGCATGTCCAGCTTGTTCATGAAGGTACAGAGTAAATGGGAGCTCATAATTAGGGGTACCCAAAGCTGGAGCGGCCAAAATACTGTTCTTGAGAGAATAAAAACAGTCTATTGCCTCTGATGTTAGTACAAAAGGTGTTGGAGTAAGACAGTCATAGAGGGGCTGCATTAAAACAGAGACGGCATGAATCCACTGTCTGCAATAGGAAACAAGTCCAAGAAAAGTTCTGAGGGCTGCAACATTAATGGGGACGGTGAATGCCTGTACTGCTTGTTTACGTGCATTTGTTAAATGACGAGCTCCTGGTGTAATGCAATGTCCCAAAAAGCTGACTGAAGATTTACAAATCTGAAGCTTATCTTTCGATGCCTTGCAGCCAGCGTGATAGAGAAACAACATAAGCGATATAGTTGCACTATGACATTGTTTCCTGGAGGGGGCACAAATGAGCAGGTCATCGACATATTGCAAAACAACGATATGTGGTTCAGACCATCCCTCCAGTATTTCCTGCAGACTTGCAGTGTACATTGTGGGTGAATTCTGGGCACCCTGTGGTAACACTGTCCATGTATATTGACTGCCCTGGAATGTGAAAGCAAACAAGTACTGGCAGTCAGGATGTAATGGTACACTGAAAAATGCATTTGCCAAATCAACCACTGAAAAGCAAAGAGAGTTAGAAGGTATCTGTGACAGAAGAGTATGCGGGTTGGGCACAACTGGTGTTAGAAGTTCTGTGGCTTTGTTAACCAACCGGAGGTCATGGACCATTCTATATGCGGCTGCTTGTCCTGGCACGCTCTTTTTCTTTACTGGGAACAGGGGAGTGTTGCAAGGGGACTGGGTTTTTTACTAGGACTCCCCTCTGTAGTAATTTTTGGACCTGCTGGACTATGGCATTCTCCTGAGCCGAGCTAAGGGGATACTGCCTCAGTTGAGGCAAGATGGCTCCTGGTTTTAATTTCACCATTACTGGTTGAACTCTTAACCTACCAACATCTGTTTTGTCTGAGGCCCAAAAATCATGTGGTACAGCCTGCTCCAATATCGGGGGAAACTCATTTGTCTCTTCTATGCTGGCAATATCTAGTGACATAATTTTGCAAAGGGTACTTGGTTTTAAACCTGGGGTCATGGTGACAGTGCCATCGGGATGATACTCAATATGTGCTTGTAATTGGGACAACACATCATTTCCCAAAAGGTTACATTGGCCTTGGGGCGATACCATGAGCTGGCTATGTACAGTAGCTCCTTGAATTTGCAGGGGAATTCTTTTAGTGACAGGAAGCAGGACAGACGGGGAATTGAAGGGGGTGGCAATGACAAGATGTGAAAAATCAGTGTCAGTATATGGCCAATCACCTTGCGTAATTACTGAATTGTCGGCCCCCGTATCTACTTGGAAATCGATTTCATGTCCCCCCTGGTAGGTTCACCTGCACTATACAACTGGGAGTTGGGGGTAAGGAGATGAGGGGGTTCATGTGCAAGCTACCCTCATCCTATAGGGGCGTTGTTTGGTCGGCTGGAGGACCCGTACTCTGAGCATTTGGATACGGGTTGGTCCTACAGTTCTTTCTAAAATGTCCTGGCTTTTTACATCCGTAACACAGTTTCTGTCCTCCTCCTTCAGTCCGTCCTCTGCCTCTGTTGTTTCTGGGGGTCGTCTCTACTATATGTATTCTGGCAGCTCTTTTTGCCTGCGCTATGTCATGCTGTGCCCCCTGAGCGATTCTAGCTAAATCTTCTGCCTTCACTGATCTCCAGTCCGGTCTACTTGCTTTTACCTTCTCTGCAATCTCTTTCTTTAGTCCATTCATGAAAGTACTTGCTAATACCCTCTCACTAGTCTTATTCCCGGGGTTGAACCCCATTTCTGACCAGGTTTTCTTTAGTGCATAGAAATAATCCTTAGGATCTTCCTCCTTTCCCTGCACTCTATCTTCTAGTGTAACTTGCTTTTCTGCTTGCCTGTCTTGACATGCTTTTACCAACGCTGCTGCGAATAGGACTCCAGCTGCTGCATCATTAGATTCTGCATCTACGGGTCCGGTCCTATTGGCATACTGTTTTTTTGTCTCATCTATCAACCTATCATAGCGGGCTTCATCTGCCAATTTTCCCTTAATTACCCCCTGCAGATCTATTCTAGTGGCATGGTACGTATCCTGTATGGTGGTGATCATTCTAGCGAAACCCATAGGGGACTGGGATGGGTCTGGCAGCTGGGAGATCAGTGCCAACTGCTCTGAAGGACTCCATGGTCTATACATTAACATTGTACGAGCTTCCTGACCTGGAACCACTGCATCCCCCCCTGCTGTTGCTGCTGCTGCTGCTCCCGGTGCTCCTGGCATAACTACCGTCCTCATTGGGAATAGACTAGTTGGGTGGGGTCTCGGTCCTCCAC
Source organism: Phyllobates terribilis (assembly GCF_046119375.1). Lineage (NCBI taxonomy): Eukaryota > Metazoa > Chordata > Amphibia > Anura > Dendrobatidae > Phyllobates > Phyllobates terribilis. The sequence continues at coordinate 2,190,959 of NW_027362957.1, forward strand.
ATGCCACACAGATGTCTACTGTCAAGGGGTTCTGCTGTCCACATCTGGGGCAAACCCAACATTTAGGTTCTTGAGAATTCTGGTACTGGGGTGGGGGTGACGTCGGGAGCGGACAGGGAGGAAAATCTGTCATTCCAGTTTTTGTCAGTCTGTAACGTCCGTCTCCTAATTCTTCAATCTTTCCTTCAAAATAAGCGCATGCATTCATCCATACATCCACTGTCTTCAACAGACCCTTATCTTTCAACCATCCATGATAGGAGTTAAAGAAGGATTTCCATTTCTCTCCATTCATCTCTCCATTCTCATTCATTCCCGCTTTACACAATATTTTGTCAATTCCAATCAGTGCCTGTTTCCCTTCTCTGCGTACCACTAAGTCTTTGGCTATAATGCCTTCCTTGGCATTTTGGTTCCCCATTTTTTTCGGTTCTCCTCACCTAGAAGAGACTCCTCAGTCACTTAGACAATGGTCACTTAGACAATGGGCCACAAAGGTTTCTGAACCATTCCACTTCTAGCCTCTCTAGGACTTATACGCCAACCAGAAAAACAGACCAAAAACATCAATCCCGGGACACATCCACAACACAATCATCGGATCCATACTTTCATTCTTAAATTCTCTAAAGGATAGAAGGCAGGACTGTCAATTTATCTGAGGGATTCTACTGGTTCAAAGGGACCTGAGCCAGACAACAATCTGTTGAATTACCTGGGGAGCCGACCGCTCGGGGGTGAGGGAGTCTCTTCTATGCAGTGATATAATTAGGTAGAATATAACAGTTATTCTTACCTCAGCGCTGTATATATCACCAACAGAGAGCTTCACTCGTCCCACGTCTTTGACCGGTCGAGCACCCTTGGGTAGATTAACTCAAGGTCCCTGTTCGGGCGCCAGCTGTCGTCACTGAATTTTGGGTCTTCTATCCTTTGGATTACGAGCTCGGAGAGAATGAAGACACAGGACAGGATGTTTGTGTCTAAACATACTCTAAAAACTTTATTACAAAACACAGGGCTAATATACACCCTAAAAGGCAGGAAACGGATTTGCCATATATGGTTCGATTATACAGTTTAGCTGAACAAGCGAAAAAAAGCTAGTTTCTGTATGCTTTAAAATATTTAATTAGACTTATCTAGTTAGCAAGGTCATTTCATCTTTCTGCAAGAACACATTATTGCTACAAGAAGAAACATCTGGCCAGGGAGTATACTTTATCTTCTCCCAATGATACAAGAAGGAACATTCATAGCTGTTGTTTTCACCTAAAATAACTGTCAGACTTATATAGCATAGATGGGGCCTTTAAACTTGAGGGACTCCATCTTCTGCTATAACACTATCCTGTGTGATACTGTCTATTGAGCTGTGTATCTAATCCTATCCTGTGTGATACCATCTGCTGAGCTGTGTATCTAATCCCATCCTGTGTGATACTGTCTGATGAGCTGTGTATCTAATCCTATGCTGTGTGATACTGTCTGCTGAGCTGTGTATCTAATTCTATGCTGTGTGATACTGTCTGCTGAGCCGTGTATCTAATCCTCTCCTATGTGATACTGTCTGATGAACTGTGTATCTAATCCTCTCCTGTGTTCTACTGTCTGCTGAGCTGTGTATCTAATCCTATGCTGTGTGATACTGTCTGCTGAGCTGTGTATCTAATCCTATGCTGTGTGATGCTGTCTGCTGAGCTGTGTATCTAATCCTTTCCTATGTGATACTGTCTGATGAACTGTGTATCTAATCCTCTCCTGTGTGATACTGTCTGCTGAGCTGTGTATCTAATCCACTCCTTTTTGATACTGTCTGCTGAGCTGTGTATCTAATCCTATGCTGTGTGATACTGTCTGCTGAGCTGTGTATCTAATCCTATGCTGTGTGATACTGTCTGCTGAGCCGTGTATCTAATCCTCTCCTATGTGATACTGTCTGATGAACTGTGTATATAATCCTCTCCTGTGTGATACTGTCTGCTGAGCTGTGTATCTAATCCACTCCTTTGTGATACTGTCTGCTGAGCCGTGTATCTAATCCTATGCTGTGTGATACTGTCTGCTGAGCTGTGTATCTAATCCTCTCCTGTGTGATAGTGTCTGATGAACTGTGTATCTAATCCTCTCCTGTGTGATACTCTCTGCTGAGCTGTGTATCTAATCCTCTCCTACGAGAGTCCCTATCCACATTCTACAAGTACTCAACAACAGGCCCAGCCGATCTAACCTTCCCGTCGCACCTGAGAAGGAAGATTAATTTCAATCATCAAATTTCTTTCTATGTTTTATGTTTTTATCATATTAGCCTGGAGCATTTTTAAAGACATTTGTACACTAATCCTGGTGATACATATCACCCTTTTAAAACTTTTTTTTTTTCCCACCCCCATATATTTTATATTTTATATCTTAATAAAAGCTTCAAGCAAATTAAGTTATCCACCTCTGGTTTTCTTTCTCCAAACCCACTACCATTAGCGCGAATTTACACAATTATCTTAACCCTAGAACAAAAGATCCTCTAAAGCTAGACATCATGCTGCGATCCAAAGAAATTCAGGACCAAATGAGAAGCAAAGTAATTGAGATCTATCAGTCTGGAAAAAGGTCTAAAGCCATTTCTAAAGATTTGGGACTCCAGCGAACCACAGTGGGAGTCATTATCCACAATAGGCGAAAATATGGAACAATGGTGAACTTTCCTAGGCGTGGCCGGCTGATCAAAATTACCCCAAGAGCGCAGCAACGACTCATCCAAGAGGTCAGAAAAGACCCCACAACAACATCCAGAGAACTGCAGGTCTCACTTGCCTCAGTTAAGGACAGTGTTCATGACTCCACCATAAGAAAGAGACTGGGCAAAAATGACACGCATAGCAGAGTTCCAAGACGAAAACCACTGCTGAGCAATAAGAACAAAGGCTCATCTCAGTTTTGGCAGAAAACATCTTGATGATCGCCAAGACTTTTGGGAGAATACTCTGTAGACTGACAAGACAAAAGTTGAACTTTTTGGAAGGTGTATGTCCCATTACATCTGGCGTAGAAGTAACACTGCATTTCAAAAAAGGAACATCATACCAACAGTAAAATATGGTGGCGGTAGCGTGATGGTCTGGGACTGTTATGCTGCTTCAGGACCTGGAAGACTTGCTGTGGTAAATGGAACCATGAATTCTGCTGGTTAACCAAAAAATCCTGAAAGAGAATGTCCGGCCATCTGTTCATGACCTCAAGCTGAAGTGCACTTGGGTTATGCAGCAGGACAATGATCCAAAACACACCATTAAGTCCACCTCTGAATGGCTTAAGGAAAACAAAATTAAGACTTTGCAGTGGCTTAGTCAAAGTCCTGACCTTAAGAAAGCGGTTCATGCTCGGAAACCCTCCAATGTGGCTAAATTACAACAATTTTGCAAAGATGAGTGGGCAAAAATTCCTCCAGAGTGTTGTAAAAGACTCATTGCCAATTATCCCAAACACTTGATTGTAGTTGTTGTTGCTGAGGGTGTTTCAAACAGTTATTAGGTTTAGAGGGCAATCACTTTTTCACACAGGGCCCTGTAGGTTTGGATTTCTTTTTCCCTTAATAATTAGGGTCTTCATTTAAAAACTGCATTTTGTGGTTACTTGTGTTATCTTTGTCTAATATTAAAATTTGTTTTGAGATCTGAAATATTTAAGTGTGACAAACATGCAAAAGAATGAGAAATCAGGAAGGGGCAAACAACTTTTCACACATACACATATACATATATATATATATTCATCCCACAATGTCACATTCATGGTAGAAGAGAGGGATTGGTAAGATGGGACAACCATTACAAACCAGCCACCTGATCAGACGTTATTGAACACCTTTCCAGAAGCTTTAATCAATCTTATCTACTGTTATTTTCTGAAGAGAGGAAACAAATGTCCAAAAAATATAAAAATTAAAGTTAAGAAAAAAAAAAATAATAATAATAGTCTCACCTCCACTATGAGCATTTTTTGCTCTTCTAATAATCCAAGCTTTCCTAATTGTTCTTCTATTTGCTCCTGCGTCCTCATATTCCTCTCCAGCACAAATGATGCATGCTGGGGCTGTAAGAGCTGTAATAGAAGCCTAGAAGAACCATCAGAGGTCAGGCCCATCTGGTTACAGAAAGAACACAGATACACGCTGTATAAGACAATGGGATGGAAACAAGATTTTAAAAGGAGTTATCTAACACTTTTATACTCCACTGGATAGGTCATTAATATAAGATAGGTGGGGGTCCAACCATCGGCCCCCCGATGATCAGCTGTCATCACCTCTGGCAAGATGCAGGCAATGTTCAAAGTGGAACAAAACCGCTCCGTACACTGCGGCCGCTGCCGGGTGCAGACCAGCTATTGAGGAGTACCGGAGGTGATCTGCAGCACCAGGCAGTGGCCACTGGGGTGCGCTCTGCTCACAAGTTACATCCGGCCGTTGCCAGAGCTATAAACAGCTTATTGGTGGGGAGCCAAGAGTCGGACCTACAACGATCTGATATAGACCACCTATTTTATGCATAAATCATCTGCATTAAAGTATTAGAGAACGTCTTTAAGAGCCCTGCATTTTCAGAGCCAAACTTCAGTCAACATCTAATAACCAATTCCAAGGTCTTTCTTAGGACTCGTTCACACGAATGTATTTTCAGTAGGAAAGTTGTCTGTGGAACAAATGGACGGCACTCAGACCAATGGGATTCAATGGGAAAGTGCAGAGGAGTCATTTTTCTTTTTTGTCACTGATCGAATCTGTGTGTGAGCAAAAAATAAAGAAAGAAAATGGCAGCATGTCCTCGTTTCATCCGTCAGCCAAGATTCACCCATTCAAGTCTATGGGTACAGAAAAAAATCTGCTTTATACAGATACATTGCAATCCTGTAGCCCTGGAAATTGTAAATGGTTAAAAAGCCAGATTAGATCTGGACTGCACATGGACGACAAGTGAGGAAAGAATTCTCCCACTTTTCTGGATGAAACTCTGAATGATATTTTATCTGCTTGTGTGAACAGGCCCTTAGAGGTCTCGACAAGACGGAGGAGCTGATCCAGAGCGTCCAGGGAAAGCTAGCAGTCCAGGTAATGGCGGATACGGAGGCAACCATCCACATCGTGCTCCATGCCCTTCTAATCTGACCTCCGTGACAGTGATGCTCAGTGTAAAGCCTGAGCTCAGGAGATGTGGGCTCGGACCCTGTTCAGACACACTGGAACTGATCAATCTCCATTCAACATTATGAAGGTAAAACTGGAGCACTGGCCCCACTCAAATATATTGTATTATGGTCAAATCATTCCCTTTAGGAGCTGAGTGCTGTGTAATAGAGGAGGATAAGGCCCCCCGTATACAGCCATCTATTCTCTGATAGGCGAGAGGGCAGAGACGTCATCTCCTCCTTTCTGATAATGTCCCCTGTATCCTGCTGACAGTGATTGTGCCATCCCAGCAGGTGACACTAGAGCCGCTCCCCGCTCTTAGGCTATGTGCCCATGTAAAACCGTCTGCCATGCAAAGCAATGTGAATTGGGATGTGCTGTGCACATGATGCGCTAATTAGCGCGCCGAATCCGCATTGCGTTGCAGAACGCAGCATGACCATTTCTACCGCGATTACGCGGCCATTGAAAAGCAGCAAACCCGCAGGTATATGTGGATTTACTGCGTTTCAATTAAATTCAATGGCCGAGAATTTGCAGCGTAATTGGGGTGCGTGTGGCACCCAGGATGAAGAAGAGACTACAACTCCTCTTCATCCCGGCTACCAAGCGGTGAAAAAAAGAAATAAATAAGTTAAAAATAAAAAAAACCTGTATACTCCCCTCTCCGGTCTGCTCCCGGCAACGTTCTCTCTCCTCCGCGTCCAGCGGTGTACTGGCAGGACCTGCGGTGACGTCATCTAGTCAGCTGATGGTCACGCGACCGCTGATGTCAGAGGTCAGGTGATGGTCGCGTGACCATCAGCTGACTAGATGACGTCACCGCAGGTCCTGCCAGTATACCGCGGGACGCTGAAGAGAGAGAACGCCGCCGGGAGGAGACTGGAGAGGTGAGTATACAGGTTTTTTTTATTTTTAACTTTTTAATTCTTTTTTTTACTATAGATGCAGCATTTAAAGCATCTAAGTTGGTCACACAATATAAATCCATGCCGGTTGCATGGATTTATATTGTGTGACCAACTTGTCAAGCACTTTTCCAAGTGATGCTCAAAATCACTTGGAAAAGTGCTTGAAAAAACGCTGAAAAAACACTTCTCTCTGGCAGAAAAAATGCATGGAAATCTGCATGCGTTTTTTTCTGCCAGAGAGAGGCAAAAACGCTCTGCATCAAATCTGCTACGTGGGCACATAGCCTTAGCGTGTATGTGCTGTACTTATCATTCAGGACTGTGCAAAGACCTGCCTGTGACCAAAAGAACAACAAGGCTGTGTGCACACGCTGCAGATTTGGTGCGTTTTTCAATGGAACAGGCTGCCACGAGAGGTGGTGAATTCTCCTTCAATGGAAGTCTTCAAACAGAGGCTGGACAGACATTTGTCTGAGATGGTTTAGTGAATCCTGCATTGAGCAGGGGTTGGACACTAGGACCCTGGAGGTTCCTCCAATTCTAATGTTCTAGGATTCTATGTATAAACACCAGCTGCAATCTTCCATGGAGAAGTAACTGTGGTTTCAGGAGAACTTGCAGCAGAAGGTCTGTGCCTTCCGCTAGCTCCTCCCCCTTCCGCTAGCTCCTCCCCTTCCTTCTGTAAAGAGTATTAATAGCACTAACTGTCATCTTTCTCACTAATAGGAAAGTTTGTCTTCACTGAATACAGATTTTACAGATGTTACCGCGAATTGAGACTGAAAGATCAATCCAGCAGGAAAAAGAAGACTTCTCTGATAAGATTATAAAATTACTTATTTTCATGTGTAATATTAATTTACAAAACAAAAATTAAAACAACGGTTATTCTTTAACTAATAAAGCACTTAGGACACGGATTCATTAAGACTGGCCATATTCAAGCTGCTCTTGATGAGGGAGCGTGCTGGAGTCAGACGGTCCAGATTCATTAAGTGGCGCATGAATTATGCACTTCTGACAAGTGGTGTGTGCACCTTGCCACAAATCTTACTCCAGTCACGGACTGGAGTAAGATTTCTGGTGTAAGGGAAGCCACAGTTCGCTATGAATTAGACAAGCTGTGGTGCCACACTTCCATCCTGCCCCAACTCTGCCCATTTTGGTGAAGCTGGGCAAAACTGACGTGAAAACACCAAACGTCACAGCATTTTTGATCAACTCAATAATGTACGAGGTGTATGAAGCGGAGCTGCGCGTGTACGAGGTGTGTGGAGTGGAGCTGCGCGTGTACGAGGTGTGTGGAGCGGAGCTGCGCGTGTACGAGGTGTGCGGAGCGGAGCCGCGCGTGTACTAGGTGTACGGAGCGGAGCCGCGCGTGTACGAGGTGTATGGAGCGGAGCCGCTCGTGTACTAGATGTGCGGAGCGGAGCCGCGGGTGTACGAGGTGTACAGAGCAGAGCCGCGCATGTATGAGGTATGCGGAGCGGAGTCGAGCGTGTACGAGGTGTGCGGAACCACGCGTATATGAGGTGTGCGGAGCAGAGCCACACGTGTACGAGGTGTGCGGAGCGGAGCCGCGCGTGTACGAGGTGTGCAGAGCAGAGCAGCGCATGTACGACGTGTAAGGAGCGGAGACGCGCGTTTACGAGGTATGCAAAGCAGCGCATGTACGACGTGTAAGGAGCGGAGACGCGCGTGTACGAGGTGTGCAGAGCAGAGCCGTGAATGTACGAGGTGTACGGAGCGAAGCCGCACGTGTCCGAGGTGTGCGGAGCGGAGTGGAGCTGCACGTGTACAATGTGTACGGAGCGAGGCCGCGCAAGTACGAGGTGTACGGAGCGAAACTGCGCAAGTACGAGGTGTACGGCGCGGAGCCGCGTGTGTACGACGTGTACGGAGCAGAGCCGCGCGTGCACGAGGTGTGCGGAGTGGAGCCGCACGTGTACAATGTGTACGGAGCGAGGCCGCGCAAGTACGAGGTGTACGGAGCGAAACTGCGCAAGTACGAGGTGTACGGAGCGGAGCCGCGTGTGTACGACGTGTACGGAGCAGAGCCGCGCGTGCACGAGGTGTGCGGAGTGGAGCCGCGCGTATACGAGGTGTGCGGAGAGGGGCCGCGCGTATACGAGGTGTGCGGAGAGGGGCCGCACGTGTACGAGTTTTACGGAATGGAGACGCGCATGTACGAGTTGTACGGAGCGGAGCCGAGCGTGTATGATGTGTGCGAAACGGAGCCGCGCGTGTACGAGGTGTATGGAGCAGAGCGGCGCATTTACGAGTGTGCGGAGCGGATCCGCGCTTGTACAAGGTATACTGAGCGGAGCTGTGCGTGTACGAGGTGTGCAGAGCGGAGGCGCGCGTGTATGAGGTGTATAGAGCGGAACTGTGCGTGTACGAGTTGTGCGGAGCGGAGCCGCGCGTGTACAAAGTGTACAGAGAAAAGCCGCGCGTGTACGAGCTGTACAGAGCGGGCCGAACGTGTACGAGGTGTACGGAGCAGAGCAGCGCGTGTACAAGTGTGCGGAGCGGAGCCGCGCGTGTAAGAGTGTGCGGAGCCGAGCATGTATGAGGTGTGCAGAGCGGAGCCGCGCGTGTACTAGGTGTGTGGAGCGGAGACACGCGTGTACAAGGTGTGCAGAGTGGAGCTGCGCGTGTACGAGGTGTGCGGAGCGGAGCCGCGTGTGTACGAGGTGTATGGAGCGGAGACACGCGTGTACAAGGTGTGCAGAGCAGAGCCGTACGTGTACGAGGTGTGTGGAGCAGAGCCGCGCGTGTACGAGGTGTGTGGAGCAGAGCCGCGCGTGTAAGAGGTGTGCGGAGCGGAGCCGTGCGTGTACAAGGTGTGCGGAGCAGAGCCGCACATGTACGAGTGTGCGGAGGGGAGCCAATGGTGTACAAAGTGTGCGGAGTGGAGCGGATCCACACGTGTACAAAGTGTACGGAGCGGAGCCGCGCGTGTATGAGCTGTACAGAGCGGAGCCGTGCATGTACGAGGTGTGCAGAGCGGAGCTGCACGTGTACAAAGTGTATGGAGCGGAACCATGCGTGTACAAGGTGTACGGAGCAGAGCCAATCGTGTATGAGTTGTACGGAGCGGAGCCGCATGTGTACGAGGTGTGTGGAGCGGATCCGCGCGTGTACAAAGTGTACAGAGAAAAGCCGCGCGTGTACGAGCTGTACGGAGCGGGCCGCACGTGTACGAGGTGTACGGAGCAGAGCAGCGCATGTACGAGTGTGCGGAGCGGATCCACGCGTGTACAGGGTGTACGGAGCGGAGCTTAACGTGTACGAGGTGTGCAGAGCGGAGCCGTGCGTGTACGGGGTATGTGGAGCAGAGCCGCGCAAGTACAAGGTGTGGAGAGGAGACACGCGTGTACGAGGTGTGTGGAGTACAGCCGCGCGTGTACGAAGTGTGCGGAGCGGAGTCGCGCGTGTACGAGGTGTGCAGAGCAGAGCCGCACATGTACGAGTGTGCGGAGCGGAGCCAATCGTGTACGAGGTGTGCGGAGCGGATCCGCGCGTGTACAAAGTGTATGGAGGGAGCCGCGCGTGTATGAGCTGTACGGAGCGGAGCCGTGCATGTACGAGTTGTGCAGAGCAGAGCTGCGCGTGTACAAAGTGTATGGAGCGGAGCCGCGCGTGTACGAGGTGTGCGGAGCGGATCCGCGAGTGTACAAAGTGTACGGAGCGGAGCCGCGCGTGGACGAGCTGTACGGAGCGGAGCCGCACGTGTACGAGCTGTACAGAGCGGAGCCGTGCATGTACAAGGTGTGCAGAGCGCAGACATGCGTGTACGAGGTGTGCGGAGCGGACCCACGCGTGTACGAGGTTTGCGGAGCAGAGCCGCAAGTGTACGAGTGTGCGGAGCTTAGCCGCTCGTGTACAAGGTGTACGGAGCAGAGCCGCGCGTGTATGTGGTGTGTGGAGCGGATCCGTGTGTGTACAAGGTGTACGGAGTGGAGCCGCGCGTGTAGGAGCTGTACGGAGCGGAGCCGCGCGTGTTGAGCTGTACGGAGCGGAGCCGCGCGTGTTGAGCTGTACGGAGCGGAGCCGCGCGTGTACGAGCTGTACGGAGCGGAGCCGTGCATGTACGATGTGCAGAACGGAGCTGCGCGTGTACAAAGTGTATGGAGCGGAACCGTGCGTGTACGAGATGTGCGGAGCAGAGCTGCACATGTACGAGTGTGCGGAGTCACGCGTGTACGAGGTGTGCAAAGCGGAGTTGCGCGTGTACAAGGTGTGCGGAGCGGAGCCGCGCATGTACAAGGTGTGTGGAGCGGAGCCGTGTGTGTATGAGGTGTACACAGCAGAGCAGCGCGTGTACGAGTGTGTGGAGCGGATCCGCGAATGTACGAGCGGAGCTGCGCGTGTACGAAATGTGCAGAGCGGAGCCGCGCATGTACGAGGTGTGTGGAGCGGAGACACGCATGTACGAGGTGTGTGGAGCTGAGCCGCACGTGTACGAGGTGTGCGGAGCGGAGCCGCGCGTGTACGAGTTGTGGAGCACAGCCGTGCGTGTACGAGGTGTGCAGAGTGGAGACAAGCGTGTATGAGGTGTGTGGAGCAGATCCGCACGTGTACAAGGTGTACGGAGCGGAGCCGCGCATGTACGAGCTGTACGGAGCGAGCCACGCGTGTTGAGCTGTACGGAGCGGAGCCGCGCGTGTACGAGCTGTACGGAGCGGAGCCGTGCATGTACGATGTGCAGAACGGAGCTGCGCGTGTACAAAGTGTACGGAGCGGAGCCACGCGTGTACGAGCTGTACGGAGCGGAACCTTGCATGTACGAGGTGTGCGGAGCAGAGCTGCGCTTGTACGAGGTGTGCGGAGCGGAGCCACGCGTGTACGAGGTGTATAGAGCAGAGCAGCGCGTGTACGAGTGTGCGGAGCGGAGTCGCGCGTGTATGAGGTGTACGGAGCAGAGCCACGCGTGTACGCGGTGTACGGAGGGGTATTGCGCGTCTATGAGGTGTACGGAGCAGAGCCGCGCGTGTACGAGGTGTATAGAGCGGAGCCGCGCTTCTACGAGTTGTACGGAGTTGAGCCGCACATGTACAAGGCGTACAGAGCAGCGTCGCGTGTGTACGATGTGTGCGGAGCAGAGCCACCCATGTACGAGGTGTACAGAGCAGAGCAGCATGTGTACGAGTGTGCAGAGCTGGAGAGGAGCCGCGCGTGTACGAGATGTACGGAGCGAAGCAACGTGTGTACGAGGTGTACGAAGCGGAGCCACATGTGTACTAGGTGTACGGAGCAGAGACGCGCATGTACAAGGTGTGCGGAGCGGAGCCGCATGTGTACGAGGTATACAGAGCAGAGCAGTGAGTGTACGAGTGTGCGGAGCAGATCCGCGCTTGTACTAGGTGTACGGCGCGGAGCCGCACGTGTACTAGCTGTACGGAGCATAGCTGTGCATGTACGAGGTGTACGGAGCAGAGCCGCACGTGTACGAGTGTGCAGAGCGGAGCCGCGCGTGTACGAGGTGTACAGAGCAGAGCAGCGTGTGTACGAGTTTGCGGAGCGGATCCGCACGTGTACAAGGTGTACGGAGCGGAGCCGCGCATGTACAAGCTGTACGGAGCGGAGCCGCACGTGTACGAGCTGTACGGATCAGAGCAGTGCGTGTACGAGGTGTACGGATCAGAGCTGCGCGTGTACGAGTGTGCGGAGTGGAGCCGAACGTGTATCAGGTGTACGGAGCGGAGCCGCGAGTTTACGAGGTGTACAGAGCGGAGCCACGCATTTACGAGGTTTACAGAGCGGAGCTGCGTGTGTACGAGGTGTGCGGAGCCGCACGTGTACGACATTTAAGGAGTGGAGCCATGCGTGTACGAGCTGTAGGGAGAGGAGCCGTGCGTGTACGAGGTGTGCAGAGCGGAGCTCAGCGTGTATGAGGTTGTGGAGCAGAAACACACGTGTACGAGGTGTGCGGAGCGGAGCCGCGCGTGGACGAGGTGTGCGGAGCGGAGCCGTGCGTGTGCGAGGTGTACGGAGCGGAGCCACGAGTGTATGAGGTGTACGTAGCGGAGCCGCACGTGTACTACGTGTAAGGAGCATAGTCGCGCGTGTACGAAGTGTGCAGAGCGGAGCCGCGCATGTACGAGGTGTACAGAGCAGATCCGCGCGTGTACGAGCTGCACGGAGCGGAGCCGAGCGTGTACGAGTTGTACGGAGCGGAGTCGCACATGTACAAGTGTTTGAAGCGGAGCTGCGTGTGTAAGAGGTGTACACAGTGGAGCCGAGTGTGTACGAGGTGTACGGAGCTGAGTCGCGCTTGTACGAGTGTGCGGAGCAGAGTCGCGCGTGTACGAAGTGTATGGAGCAGAGTCGCGCGTGTACGAGTGTGCGAAACGGAGCTGCGTGTGTACGAGGTGTACAGAGTGGAGCCGAGTGTGTACGAGGTGTACGGAGCTGAATCGCGCTTGTATGATGTGTGCAGAGCATAGCCGCGCGTGTGCGAGGTGTACAGAGCAGCGCGTGTACGAGTGTGCAGAGCTGGAGCGGAGCCGCACGTGTACGAGATGTACGGAGCGAAGCCACGCGTTTACGAGGTGTACGGAGAGGAGCCACGCGTGTACGAGGTGTACAGAGCGGAGCCGCGCGTGTATGACCTGCACGGAGCGGAGCCGAGCGTGTACGGAGCTGAGTTGCGCGTGTACGAGTGTACAGAGTGGAGCCGAGTGTGTACAAGGTGTACGGAGCGGAGTCGTGCTTGTATGATGTGTGCGGAGCGGAGCCACGCGTGTACGAGGTGTATGGAGCAGAGCTGCGCAATTACGAGTCTGCGGAGCGGAGCCGCGCGTGTACGAGGTGTGCGGAGTGGAGCCACGCGTGTACGAGGTGTACAGAGCAGAGCAGCGCGTGTCCGAGTGTGCGGAGCAGAGTCGGACATGTACGAGGTGTACGGAGCGGAGCCACGCGTGTAGGAGGTGTACGGAGCGGAGCCGCGTGTGTACTAGGTGTACAGAGTGGTGCCGCGCATGTACGATTTGTACGAAGCTGAGCCGCGTGTGTACAAGACGTACGGAGCAGCGTCGTGTGTGTACGATGTGTGCGGAGCAGAGACGCGCGTGTATGAGTATGCGGAGCGGAGCCGCCCATGTACGAGAGGTGCAGAGCGGAGCCGCGCGTGTACGAGATGTGCAGAGCGGAGCCGCGCGTGTACGAAGTGTACAGAGCAGAGCAGCGCGTGTACGAGTGTGTGGAGCTGGAGCGGAACCTCGCGTGTACGAGATGTATGGAGCGGAGACACGCGTGTATGAGGTGTGCGGAGTGGATCCACGAGTGTACAAGGAGTATGGAGCGGAGCAGCGAGTGTATGAGCTGTACGAAGCAGAGCCGTGCGTGTACGAGGTGTGCAGAGCGGAGGCGCGCGTGTATGAGGTGTATGGAGCGGAGCTGTGCGTGTACGAGGTGTGCGGAGCCGCACATGTACGAGTGTGTGGAGGCCAGCGTGTATGAGGTGTGCAGAGCGGAGCCGCGCGTGTACGAGTGTGCGGAGTGGAGCTGCGCATCTACGAGGTGTACGGAGCGGAGCCGCGCGTGTACTAGGTGTGCGGAGCAGAGCCCCGCGTGTATGAGGTGTATGGAGCGGAGCCGCTCGTGTACTAGGTGTGCGGAGCGGAGCCGCGGGTGTACGAGGTGTACAGAGCAGAGCCGCGCATGTATGAGGTATGCGGAGCGGAGTCGAGCGTGTACGAGGTGTGCGGAACCACGCATATACGAGGTGTGCGGAGCAGAGCCACACGTGTACGAGGTGTGCGGAGCGGAGGCGCGCGTGTACGAGGTGTGCAGAGCAGAGCAGCGCATGTACGACGTGTAAGGAGCGGAGACGCGCGTGTACGAGGTGTGCGGAGCAGAGTCGTGCGTTTACGAGGTGTACGGAGCGGAGCCGCACGTGTCCGAGGTGTGCGGAGCGGAGTGGAGCCGCACGTGTACAATGTGTACGGAGCGAGGCCGCGCAAGTACGAGGTGTACGGAGCGAAACTGCGCAAGTACGAGGTGTACGGCGCGGAGCCGCGTGTGTACGACGTGTACGGAGCAGAGCCGCGCGTGCACGAGGTGTGCGGAGAGGGGCCGCGCGTGTACGAGTTTTACAGAATGGAGACGCGCATGTACGATTTGTACGGAGCGGAGCCGAGCGTGTATGATGTGTGCGAAACGGAGCCGCGCGTGTACGAGGTGTATGGAGCAGAGCTGCGCATTTACGAGTGTGCGGATCCGCGCTTGTACAAGGTATACTGAGCGGAGCTGTGCGTGTACGAGGTGTGCAGAGCGGAGGCGCGCGTGTATGAGGTGTATAGAGCGGAACTGTGCGTGTACGAGTTGTGCGGAGCAGAGCCGCGCGTGTACAAAGTGTACAGAGAAAAGCCGGGGGTGTACGAGCTGTACGGAGCGGGCCGAACGTGTACGAGGTGTACGGAGCAGAGCAGCGCGTGTACAAGTGTGCGGAGCAGAGCCGCGCGTGTAAGAGTGTGCGGAGCCGAGCATGTATGAGGTGTGCAGAGCGGAGCCGCGCGTGTACTAGGTGTGTGGAGCGGAGACACGCGTGTACAAGGTGTGCAGAGTGGAGCTGCGCGTGTACGAGGTGTGCGGAGCGGAGCCGCGCGTGTACGAGGTGTATGGAGCGGAGACACGCGTGTACAAGGTGTGTGGAGCAGAGCCGCGCGTGTACGAGGTGTGTGGAGCAGAGCCGCGCGTGTAAGAGGTGTGCGGAGCGGAGCCGCGCGTGTACAAGGTGTGCGGAGCAGAGCCGCACATGTACGAGTGTGCGGAGGGGAGCCAATGGTGTACAAAGTGTGCGAAGTGGAGCGGATCCACACGTGTACAAAGTGTACGGAGCGGAGCCGCGCGTGTATGAGCTGTACAGAGCGGAGCCGTGCATGTACGAGGTGTGCAGAGCGGAGCTGCACGTGTACAAAGTGTATGGAGCGGAACCATGCGTGTACAAAGTGTACGGAGCAGAGCCAATCGTGTATGAGTTGTATGGAGCGGAGCCGCATGTGTACGAGGTGTGCGGAGCGGATCCGCGCGTGTACAAAGTGTACAGAGAAAAGCCGCGCGTGTACGAGGTGTACGGAGCGGGCCGCACGTGTACGAGGTGTACGGAGCAGAGCAGCGCATGTACGAGTGTGCGGAGCGGATCCATGCGTGTACAGGGTGTACGGAGCGGAGCTTAGCGTGTACGAGGTGTGCAGAGCGGAGCCGTGCGTGTACGGGGTATGTGGAGCAGAGCCGCGCAAGTACAAGGTGTGGAGAGGAGACACGCGTGCCGCGCGTGTACGAAGTGTGCGGAGCGGAGTCGCGCGTGTACGAGGTGTGCAGAGCAGAGCCGCACATGTACGAGTGTGCGGAGCGGAGCCAATCGTGTACGAGGTGTGCGGAGCGGATCCGCGCGTGTACAAAGTGTATGGAGCGGAACCGCGCGTGTATAAGCTGTACGGAGCGGAGCCGTGCATGTACGAGGTGTGCAGAGCAGAGCTGCGCGTGTACAAAGTGTATGGAGCGGAGCCGCGCGTGTACGAGGTGTGCGGAGCGGATCCGCGCGTGTACAAAGTGTATGGAGCGGAACCGCGCGTGTATGAGCTGTACGGAGCCGAGCCGTGCATGTACGAGGTGTGCAGAGCAGAGCTGCGCGTGTACAAAGTGTATGGAGCGGAGCCGCGCGTGTACGAGGTGTGCGGAGCGGATCCGCGAGTGTACAAAGTGTACGGAGCGGAGCCGCGCGTGTGCGAGCTGTACGGAGCGGAGCCGCGCGTGGACGAGCTGTACGGAGCGGAGCCGCATGTGTACGAGCTGTACAGAGCGGAGCCGTGCATGTACAAGGTGTGCAGAGCGCAGACATGCGTGTACGAGGTGTGCGGAGCGGAAACACGCGTGTACGAGGTTTGCGGAGCAGAGCCGCAAGTGTACGAGTGTGCGGAGCTTAGCCGCTCGTGTACAAGGTGTACGGAGTGGAGCCGCGCGTGTAGGAGCTGTACGGAGCGGAGCCGCGCGTGTTGAGCTGTACGGAGCGGAGCCGCGCGTGTACGAGCTGTACGGAGCGGAGCCGTGCATGTATGATGTGCAGAACGGAGCTGCGCGTGTACAAAGTGTATGGAGCGGAACCGTGCGTGTACGAGATGTGCGGAGCAGAGCTGCGCATGTACGAGTGTGCGGAGTCACGCGTGTACGAGGTGTGCAAAGCGGAGTTGCGCGTGTACAAGGTGTGCGGAGCGGAGCCGCGCATGTACAAGGTGTGCGGAGCGGAGCCGCGAATGTACGAGGTGTGTGGAGCGGAGCCGTGTGTGTATGAGGTGTACACAGCAGAGCAGCGCGTGTACGAGTGTGTGGAGCGGATCCGCGCATGTACGAGTGTGCGCAGCGGAGCTGCGCGTGTACGAAATGTGCAGAGCGGAGCCGCGCATGTACGAGGTGTGTGGAGCGGAGACACGCATGTACGAGGTGTGTGGAGCTGAGCCGCACGTGTACGAGGTGTGCGGAGCGGAGCCGCGCGTGTACGAGTTGTGGAGCGGAGCCGCGCGTGTACGAGTTGTGGAGCACAGCCGTGCGTGTACGAGGTGTGCAGAGTGGAGACAAGCGTGTATGAGGTGTGTGGAGCAGATCCGCACGTGTACAAGGTGTACGGAGCGGAGCCGCGCATGTACGAGCTGTACGGAGCGAGCCACGCGTGTTGAGCTGTACGGAGCGGAGCCGCGCGTGTACGAGCTGTACGGAGCGGAGCCGTGCATGTACGATGTGCAGAACGGAGCTGCGCGTGTACAAAGTGTACGGAGCGGAGCCACGCGTGTACGAGCTGTATGGAGCGGAACCTTGCATGTACGAGGTGTGCGGAGCAGAGCTGCGCTTGTACGAGGTGTGCGGAGCGGAGCCACGCGTGTACGAGGTGTACAGAGCAGAGCCACGCGTGTACGCGGTGTACGGAGGGGTATTGCGCGTCTATGAGGTGTACGGAGCAGAGCCGCGCGTGTACGAGGTGTATAGAGCGGAGCCGCGCTTCTACGAGTTGTACGGAGTTGAGCCGCACATGTACAAAGCGTACAGAGCAGCGTCGCGTGTGTACGATGTGTGCGGAGCAGAGCCACCCATGTACGAGGTGTACAGAGCAGAGCAGCATGTGTACGAGTGTGCAGAGCTGGAGAGGAGCCGCGCGTGTACGAGATGTACGGAGCGAAGCAATGCGTGTACGAGGTGTACGGAGCGGAGCCACATGTGTACTAGGTGTACGGAGCAGAGCCGCGCATGTACAAGGTGTGCGGAGCGGAGCCGCATGTGTACGAGGTGTACAGAGCAGAGCAGTGAGTGTACGAGTGTGCGGAGCAGATCCGCGCTTGTACTAGGTGTACGGCGCGGAGCCGCACGTGTACTAGATGTACGGAGCATAGCTGTGCATGTACGAGGTGTACGGAGCAGAGCCGCACGTGTACGAGTGTGCAGAGCGGAGCCGCGCGTGTACGAGGTGTACAGAACAGAGCAGCGTGTGTACGAGTTTGCGGAGCGGATCTGCACGTGTACAAGGTGTACGGAGCGGAGCCGCGCATGTGCAAGCTGTACGGAGCGGAGCCGCACGTGTACGAGCTGTACGGAGCGGAGCCCCGCGTGTATGAGGTGTACGGATCAGAGCAGTGCGTGTACGAGGTGTACGGATCAGAGCTGCGCGTGTACGAGTGTGCGGAGTGGAGCCGCACGTGTATGAGGTGTACGGAGCGGAGCCGCGAGTTTACGAGGTGTACGGAGCGGAGCCACGCATTTACGAGGTTTACAGAGCGGAGCTGCGTGTGTACGAGGTGTGCGGAGCCGCACGTGTACGACATTTAAGGAGTGGAGCCGTGCGTGTACGAGCTGTAGGGAGAGGAGCCGTGCGTGTACGAGGTGTGCAGAGCGGAGCTCAGCGTGTATGAGGTTGTGGAGCAGAAACACACGTGTACGAGGTGTGCGGAGCGGAGCCGCGCGTGGACGAGGTGTGCGGAGCGGAGCCGTGCGTGTGCGAGGTGTACGGAGCGGAGCCACGAGTGTATGAGGTGTACGTAGCGGAGCCGCACGTGTACTACGTGTAAGGAGCATAGTCGCGCGTGTGCAGAGCGGAGCCGCGCATGTACGAGGTGTACAGAGCAGATCCGCGCGTGTACGAGCTGCACGGAGCGGAGCCGAGCGTGTACGAGTTGTACGGAGCGGAGTCGCACATGTACGAGTGTTTGAAGCGGAGCTGCGTGTGTAAGAGGTGTACACAGTGCAGCCGAGTGTGTACGAGGTGTACGGAGCTGAGTCGCGCTTGTACGAGTGTGCGGAGCAGAGTCGCACGTGTACGAAGTGTATGGAGCAGAGTCGCGCGTGTACGAGTGTGCGAAACGGAGCTGCGTGTGTACGAGGTGTACAGAGTGGAGCCGAGTGTGTACGAGGTGTACGGAGCTGAGTCGCGCTTGTATGATGTGTGCAGAGCATAGCCGCGCGTGTGCGAGGTGTACAGAGCAGCGCGTGTACGAGTGTGCAGAGCTGGAGCGGAGCCGCACGTGTACGAGATGTACGGAGCGAAGCCACGCGTTTACGAGGTGTACGGAGAGGAGCCACGCGTGTACGAGGTGTACAGAGCGGAGCCGCGCGTGTATGACCTGCACGGAGCGGAGCCGAGCGTGTACGGAGCTGAGTTGCGCGTGTACGAGTGTACAGAGTGGAGCCGAGTGTGTACAAGGTGTACGGAGCGGAGTCGTGCTTGTATGATGTGTGCGGAGCGGAGCCACGCGTGTACGAGGTGTATGGAGCAGAGTTGCGCAATTACGAGTCTGCGGAGCGGAGCCGCGATTGTACGAGGTGTGCGGAGTGGAGCCACGCGTGTACGAGGTGTACAGAGCAGAGCAGCGCGTGTCCGAGTGTGCGGAGCAGAGTCGGACGTGTACGAGGTGTACGGAGCGGAGCCACGCGTGTAGGAGGTGTATGGAGCGGAGCCGCGTGTGTACTAGGTGTACAGAGTGGTGCCGCGCATGTACGATTTGTACGAAGCTGAGCCGCACGTGTACAAGACGTACGGAGCAGCGTCGTGTGTGTACGATGTGTGCGGAGCAGAGACGCGCATGTACGAGGTGTATGGAGCAGAGCTGCGCAATTACGAGTCTGCGGAGCGGAGCCGCGCGTGTACGAGGTGTGCGGAGCGGAGCCACGAGTGTACGAGGTATACAGAGCAGAGCAGCGCGTGTCCGAGTGTGCAGAGCAGAGTTGGACGTGTACGAGGTGTACGGAGCGGAGCCACGTGTGTAGGAGGTGTACGGAGCGGAGCCGCGTGTGTACTAGGTGTACAGAGTGGTGCCGCGCATGTACGATTTGTACGAAGCTGAGCCGCGTGTGTACAAGACGTACGGAGCAGCGTCGTGTGTGTACGATGTGTGCGGAGCAGAGACGCGCGTGTACGAGTATGCGGAGCGGAGCCGCCCATGTACGAGATGTGCAGAGCGGAGCCGCGCGTGTACGAGATGTGCAGAGCGGAGCCGCGCGTGTACGAAGTGTACAGAGCAGAGCAGCGCGTGTACGAGTGTGCGGAGCTGGAGCGGAACCTCGCGTGTACGAGATGTATGGAGCGGAGACACGCGTGTATGAGGTGTGCGGAGTGGATCCACGCGTGTACAAGGAGTATGGAGCGGAGCAGCGAGTGTATGAGCTGTACGGAGCAGAGCCGTGCGTGTACGAGGTGTGCAGAGCGGAGGCGCGCGTGTATGAGGTGTATGGAGCGGAGCTGTGCGTGTACAAGGTGTGCGGAGCCGCACATGTACGAGTGTGTGGAGGCCAGCGTGTATGAGGTGTGCAGAGCGGAGCCGCGCGTGTACGAGTGTGCGGAGTGGAGCTGCGCGTCTACGAGGTGTGCGGAGTGGAGCCGCACGTGTACGAGGTGTGTGGAGCGGAGACACGCTTGTACGAGGTGTGTGGAGCGGAGACACGCGTGTACGAGGTCTGTGGAGCAGAGCCAATCGTGTACGAGGTGTACGGAGCGGAGCCGCGCGTGTACGAGGTGTGCAGAGTGGAGCGGATCCGCGCGTCTACAAAGTGTACGGAGCGGAGCTGCGCGTGTACGAGCTGTACGGAGCGGAGCCGCGCGTGTACGAGCTGTACGGACCAGAGCCGCACGTGTACAAGCTGTACAGAGCGTAGCCGTGCATGTACGAGGTGTGCAGAGCGGAGCCGCGCGTGTACGAGGTGTGCTGAGCAGAGCCACGCGTGTACGAGGTGTGCGGAGCAGAGCCGCACGTGTACGAGTGTGTGGAGCTTAGCCGCTCGTGTACGAGGTGTACGGAGCGGAGCCGCGCATGTACGAGGTGTATGGAGCGGAGACACGCGTGTATGAGGTGTGCGGAGCGGATCCATGCTTGTACAAGGTGTACGGAGTGGAGCCGCGCGTGTAGGAGCTGTAAGGAGCGGAGCCGCGCGTGTACGAACTGTACGGAGCGGAGCCGTGCGTATACGACGTGTGCAGAGCGGAGCTGCGCGTGTACAAAGTGTATGGAGCGGAACCGTGCGTGTACGAGGTGTGCGGAGCAGAGCTGCGCGTGTACGAGTGTGCGATGCCGCAAGTGTACAAGGTGTGCAAAGCAGAGCCGCACGTGTATGAGGTGTGTGGAGCGGAGCCGTGCATGTACAAGGTGTGCGGAGCGGAGCCGCGCGTGTACGAGGTGTGTGGAGCGGAGCCGTGCGTGTTCGAGGTGTACAGAGCAGAGCACTGCGTGTACGAGTGTGCGCAGCGGAGCCGCACGTGTACGAAATGTGCAGAGCAGAGCAGCGCTTGTACGAGGTGTGTGGAGCGGAGACACGAGTGTACGAGGTGTGTGGAGCTGAGCCGCGCGTGTACGAGTTGTGTGGAGCACAGCCGCGCATGTATGAGGTGCGCGGAGCGGAGCGGATCCGCACGTGTACAAGGTGTACGGAGCAGAGCCGCGCGTGTACGAGCTGTACGGAGCGGAACCGTGCGTGTACGAGGTGTGCAGAGCGGAGCCGCACGTGTACGAGGTGTGTGGAGCAGAGACATGCATGTACGAGGTGTACAGAGCAGATCCGCGCGTGTACGAGCTGCACGGAGCGGAGCCGAGCGTGTACGAGTTGTACGGAGCGGAGTCGCGCATGTACGAGTGTTTGAAGCGGAGCTGCGTGTGTAAGAGGTGTACACAGTGGAGCCGAGTGTGTACGAGGTGTACGGAGCTGAGTTGCGCTTGTACGAGTGTGCGGAGCAGAGTCGCGCGTGTACGAAGTGTATGGAGCAGAGTCGCGCGTGTACGAGTGTGCGAAACGGAGCTGCGTGTGTACGAGGTGTACAGAGTGGAGCCGAGTGTGTACGAGGTGTACGGAGCTGAGTCGCGCTTGTATGATTTGTGCAGAGCATAGCCGCGCGTGTGCGAGGTGTACAGAGCAGCGCGTGTACGAGTGTGCAGAGCTGGAGCGGAGCCGCACGTGTACGAGATGTACGGAGCCAAGCCACGCGTTTACGAGGTGTACGGAGAGGAGCCACGCGTGTACGAGGTGTACAGAGCGGAGCCGCGCGTGTACGACCTGCACGGAGCGGAGCCGAGCGTGTACGGAGCTGAGTTGCGCGTGTACGAGTGTACAGAGTGGAGCCGAGTGTGTACAAGGTGTACGGAGCGGAGTCGTGCTTATATGATGTGTGCGGAGCGGAGCCACGCGTGTACGAGGTGTATGGAGCAGAGCTGCGCAATTACGAGTCTGCTGAGCGGAGCCGCACGTGTACGAGGTGTGCGGAGCGGAGCCACGCGTGTACGAGGTATACAGAGCAGAGCAGCGCGTGTCCGAGTGTGCAGAGCAGAGTCGGACGTGTACGAGGTGTACGGAGCGGAGCCACGCGTGTAGGAGGTGTACGGAGCGGAGCCGCGTGTGTACTAGGTGTACAGAGTGGTGCCGCGCATGTACGATTTGTACGAAGCTGAGCCGCGCGTGTACAAGACGTACGGAGCAGCGTCGTGTGTGTACGATGTGTGCGGAGCAGAGACGCGCGTGTACGAGTATGCGGAGCGGAGCCGCCCGTGTACGAGATGTGCAGAGCGGAGCCGCGCGTGTACGAGAGGTCTGTGGAGCAGAGCCAATCGTGTATGAGGTGTACGCAGAGGAGACAATCGTGTACGAGGTGTACGGAGCGGAGCCGCGCGTGTACGAGGTGTGCAGAGTGGAGCGGATCCGCGCGTCTACAAAGTGTACGGAGCGGAGCTGCGCGTGTACGAGCTGTATGGAGCGGAGCCGCGCGTGTACGAGCTGTACGGACCAGAGCCGCACGTGTACAAGCTGTACAGAGCGGAGCCGTGCATGTACGAGGTGTGCAGAGCGGAGCCGCGCGTGTACGAGGTGTGCTGAGCGGAGCCACGCGTGTACGAGGTGTGCGGAGCAGAGCCGCACGTGTACAAGTGTGTGGAGCTTAGCCGCTCGTGTACGAGGTGTACGGAGCGGAGCCGCGCATGTACGAGGTGTATGGAGCGGAGACACGCGTGTATGAGGTGTGCGGAGCGGATCCATGCGTGTACAAGGTGTACGAAGTGGAGCCGCACGTGTAGGAGCTGTAAGGAGCGGAGCCGCGCGTGTACGAACTGTACGGAGCGGAGCCGTGCGTATACGACGTGTGCAGAGCGGAGCTGCGCGTGTACAAAGTGTATGGAGCGGAACCGTGCGTGTACGAGGTGTGCGGAGCAGAGCTGCGCGTGTACGAGTGTGCGGTGCCGCACGTGTACAAGGTGTGCAAAGCAGAGCCGCACGTGTATGAGGTGTGTGGAGCGGAGCCGCGAGTGTACGTGGTGTGTGGAGCGGAGACACGCGTGTACGAGGTGTGTGGAGCGGAGCCGTGCGTGTACAAGGTGTGCGGAGTGGAGCCGCGCGTGTACGAGGTGTGTGGAGCGGAACCGTGCGTGTTCGAGGTGTACAGAGCAGAGCACTGCGTGTACGAGTGTGCGGAATGGATCCGCGCGTGTACGAGTGTGCGCAGCGGAGCCGCACGTGTACGAAATGTGCAGAGCAGAACAGCGCGTGTACGAGGTGTGTGGAGCTGAGCCGCGCGTGTACGAGGTGTGTGGAGCACAGCCGCGCATGTATGAGGTGCGCGGAGCGGAGCGGATCCGCACGTGTACAAGGTGTACGGAGCGGAGCCGCGCGTGTACAAGGTGTATGGAGCGGAGCCGCGCGTGTACGAGCTGTACGGAGAGGAGCCGCGCGTGTACAAGCTGTACGGAGCGGAACCGTGCGTGTACGAGGTGTGCAGAGTGGAGCCGCACGTGTACGAGGTGTGTGGAGCAGAGACACGCATGTACGAGGTGTGTGGAGCAGAGCTGCACGTGTACGAGGTGTGTGGAGCGGAGTCAAGCGTGTACGATGTGTGTGGAGCGGAGACACGCGTGTATGAGGTGTGTGGAGCTGAGCCGCGCGTGTACGAGGTGTACGGAGCGGAGCCGAGCGTGTATGAGGTGTACGGAGCAGAGCCGCACGTGTACAAGGCGTGCGGAGCCGCGCGTGTACAAGGTGTGCGGAGCAGAACCGCGCGTGTACGAGGTGTGTGGAGCGGAGTCGTGCGTGTTTGAGGTGCACAGAGCAGAGCACTGCGTGTACGAGTGTGCGGAGCGGATCCGCGCGTGTCCGAGTGTGCGCAGAGCAGCCGCGTGTGTACGAAATGTGCAGAGCAAAGCAGCGCATGCACGAGGTGTGTGGAGCTGAAGACACGCGTGTATGAGGTGCGCGGAGCGGATTCGCACGTGTACAAGGTGTACGGAGCGGAGCCGCGCGTGTGCAAGGTGTAAGGAGCAGAGCCATACGTGTACGAGCTGTACGGAGCGGAGCCGCGCGTGTACGAGGTGTACGGAGCGGAACCGTGCGTGTACGAGGTGTACGGAGCGGAGCCACGCTTGTACGAGGTTTACGGAGCGGAGCCGCGCGTGTTCGAGGTGTACAAAGCGGAGCCACGCGTGTAGGAGGTGTATGGAGCAGAGTCTCCAGTGTACGAGTGTGCGGAGCGGAGCCGCGTGTGTATGAGATGTAAGGAGCAGAGCCGCGCATGTACGAGTGTGCGGAGCGGAGCCGCGAGTGTACGAGGTGTACAGAGCAGAGTCGCACGTGTATGAGGGGTACGGAGCAGAGCTGCGCATGTACGAGGTGTACGGAGCAGAGCCGCGCATGTACGAGTGTGCGGAGCGGAGCCACGCGTGTACGAGTGTGCGGAGCGGAGCCGCGAGTGTACGAGGTGTACGGAGCAGAGACGCGCGTGTACGAGGTGTACGGAGCAGAGCCGCGCGTATACGAGTGTGCGGAGCGGAGCCGCGCGTGTACGAGTGTGCGGAGCCGCGCGTGTACGAGTGTGCGGAGCGGAGCCGCGTGTGTACGAGATGTAAGGTGCAGAGCTGCGCGTGTATGAGTGTGCGGAGCGGAGCCGCGAGTGTACGAGGTGTTCGGAGCAGTCACGCGTGTATGAGGTGTACGGTGCAGAGCCGCGCGTGTACGAGGTGTACGGAGCAGAGCCGCGCGTGTACGAGTGTGCGAAGCGGAGCCGCCCATGTACGAGTGTGCGGAGCGGAGCCACGCGTGTACGAGGTGTACAGAGCAGAGCTGCACGTGTACGAGGTGTACAGAGCAGAGCAGCGAGTGTACGACGTGTAAGGAGCGGACCCACGCGTGTACGAGGTGTATGGAGCGGAGCCGCCCGTGTATGAGGTGTGCAGAGCGGAGCCGCGCATGTACGAGGTGTGCAGAGCAGAGCCGCACGTGTACGCGGTGTACAGAGCAGAGCAGCGAGTGTACGACGTGTAAGGAGCGGAGCCACGCGTGTACGAGGTGTATGGAGCGGAGCCGCACGTGTATGAGGTGTGCAGAGCGGAGCCACGCATGTACGAGGTGTGCAGAGCAGAGCCATACGTGTACGAGGTGTACAGAGCAGAGCAGCGCATGTACGACGTGTAAGGAGCGGAGCCACGCGTGTACGAGATGGAGCGAAACCGTGCGTGTATGAGGTGTGCGGAGCAGAGTCGCGCATTTACAAGGTGAGCAGAGCAGCGCGTGTACGAGGTGTACGGAGCGGAACCGCACGTCTACGATGTGTGCGGAGCGGAGTGGAGCCGCACGTGTACAAGGTGTACGGAGAGACGCCGCCAAGTACGAGGTGTACGGAGTAAAACTGCGCAAGTACGAGGTGTACGGAGCGTAGACGTGCGTGTACAAGGTGTGCAGAGCAGAGCAGCGCATGTACGAGTGTTCAGAGTGGAGTGGAGCCGCGCATGTACGAGGTGTACGGAGTGGAGCCACGCTTGTATGAAGAGTACGGACCGGAGCCACGCGTTTACGAAGTGTACGGAGCAGAGCTGCGCGTGTTCGAGGTGTACAGAGCGGAGCCGCGCGTGTACGAGTGTGCGGAGCGGAGTCGCGTGTGTACGAGATGTAAGAGCAGAGCCGCGCGTGTACGAGTTTGCGGAGCGGAGCCGCGAGTGTACGAGGTGTACGGAGCAGAGTCACGCGTGTACAAAGCAGAGCTGCACGTGTACGAGGTGTACGAAGCAGAGCCGCGCGTGTATGAGTGTGTGGAGCGGAGACGCCTGTGTACGAGGTGTACCGAGCGGAGCCGCACGTTTACGAGGTGTCTCTGCATACAGCTGAATTTTACCACCACAAAAGGACTAGGTGGACTCTGGCTAGCAACAGAAAAAAAATTATATTTTTTTTACTGTGCATACAAATCAATTTCACCCCCAAAAAATGATAAGGTGGGCTACTATAGCTTGCGCTATCACACTGGCAAATTATAAAAATATATTTTTGTGTTCTGCACTCAGCTCTGTATAACAGCTGAATTTCAATCCCACAAAATGAAAAGGTGTGCTAGTCTTTATTAAAGCCATAAAAATTAAATAAAAAGTTGAATAAAATGTAACACTAAAGCCAAGTTCACACAACATGAAGACTGCATTTTTTTATGCCCGCACCATACAACAAAATAACAATCTTATTATTGTGTGTTTGCTGAGTTTCTTTTGAGTTTTCCCCCTTAAAATGTGTTTTGGTGAAGCTGTGAATCTACATTTTTAATACTACAGAAAAACTTAGATTTTTGAGCTTAAAAATGTTTTTTTTTTTTACAGGCTCCACAGAGGCTTATATATATATATAATAAAATGCATGAAATCCGCACAGTTCAGCAGCGTCTTTAGACTCACTGCAGGCGTAGATTTCATTAAATCACATCCACTGCACTTGCACATTTAGGCCGTGTTCAGATGTAGCATAAGTGCTGTGTTTTTTCAGCTGCTTTTTTGGAACAGTCATTTTGCAGCATTTAAATGGCCAAGAAAAGTGGATGTGATTTCATGAAAACGGCTCTGTGGTCTAAAGACGCTGCTGATCTGTACGGTTATGGTTTATTTTACGTCTGGAGGCTTCTATGTGGAGCCTAAAAAGAGAGAAAACGCATGTAAAAAGACTGCAGGTACCTTAAGTGCAGAATCAAAGCCATTCTGTATTATAACAAAAAATGAACAATGCGGCTTCACATCTGCACCAAAAAACATCAAATAAGGTGGAAAAGGCATAAAAAAATGCAGCAAATACGCAATAATCAGAGAAGATTGTTATTGTGTAGTTTGGTGTGGACATCTGCAGAAAAAAAAAAAAAATACAGTATTTATTCAACATGTGAACACGGCCTTGCAGACACAAAAAAGCCAATGTCAAATAGTGAAGCTACAAAAAGATGAGAAAGTGGAATGGACAGAAAATAAATCCATAGATCCCAAGTGAAAGAAGCACGACGCACAGATGACACCATGCCAGCTTCATCAAAAGTCACGCCGGATGAGGTAAGGTTAGTAGTGATGCATGAGCGTGTTCTCTTAACCCTCTCACAGAGCATGCTCAGGTGCTGCCTGAGTATTTTCGGCATCTATGCTCGAGCCGCCGCGGCTGCATGTGTCGCGGCTGTTAGACAGCTGTGACACATGCAGGGATTGCATGTTTGTTAGGCAATCCCTGCATGTGTCACAGCTGTCTAACAGCCCCAGCGGCCCGGGCATAGATACCGAGCACGCCGAAAATACTCGGGCAGCAACCGAGCGTGCACGGTGAAAGGGTAAACCGAGCACGCTCGTGCAACACTATAGGTAAGAGATTCGTGGCCTCCTATCCAGCGTCCCAAGAATTGATCCTCTCAGCTCTAGTTCCAACTGTCCCGGATACGGTGAACAGCCCCGTATAAATAAACTAGCTACTGTGAGCGAAATACGCTCTCTTCTATGCCTTCCGAACTCCAAATTAATAAGATTTGTTTTACGAGCGCTCGGGAAATCAATACAGCACAGCCTTGTATGGTGTACTAGAAAAGACTTCTGCTTTATTAGCACATGTGGCACTTTAAATAGGGTCAGCGACAAAGGAATGTTTCCCTCTGACCTATGAACCAATAGTAACCTTAAGGGAGTGAATAGTAATGTGAAACCTCACTACCCATCAGTGTTACCTGATGACCATTACATAAGAGTGAAAACAAAATGGATACCACAGACAAACAAGATTGATTCTTTTCTCTCACACTACTGAATCCGTTCTACACCCGGGTGGCGAGCATCTTTATTGGTATATGGTCTCCCATGCTGGTATGTGCTGCCCCCCTCCTGGTATTTGTGCTGCCCCCATCATCCTATACTGGGATGCATGGCACCTCTCACCCCCCAATCCTGGTATGCGTGGCCCCCCTCATCCCCCAATGCTGGTATGTGTGGCCCCCTCATCCCCCAATCCTGGTATGCATGGTACCCCTCATCCCCCAATCCTGGTATGCGTGGCCCCCCTCATTGCCCAATGCTGGTATGCGTGGCACCCCTCATCCCCAATCCTGGTATGCATGGCACCCCTCATCCCCCAATCCTGGTATGCATGGCACCCCTCATCCCCCAATCCTGGTATGTATGGCATCCCTTATCCTCTAATCCTGGTATGCATAGGGCCCCTCATCCCCCAATCCTGGTATGGATGGGGCCCCTCACCCCCCAATCCTGGTATGTATGGGCCCCTTACCCCCCAATCCTAGTATGTATGGCATCCCTCATCCCCCAATCCTGGTATGCATGGCGTCCCTCATCCCCCAATCCTGGTATGCATGGCGTCCCTCATCCCCCAATCCTGGTATGCATGGCGTCCCTCATCCCCCAATCCTGGTATGCATGGCGTCCCTCACCCCCCAATCCTGGTATGCATGGCGTCCCTCACCCCCCAATCCTGGTATGTGTGGCCCCCTCATCTCTTTCACGCTGCACACACATACAAAAAAATAAACACTTATACTCACCTTTCTTCCCTGTGCTCCAGCGCTGCTGTGTCCTGCTCTGCCGGGGGAGGAGTGCGGCGCCGGAGTACGTGCGTGCCCATACCGCGCTGTCCGGCACCACTTTGCTGAAGAGACACTGCAAATGTGTCTTCAGTAAAATGGCGCTGGATAGCGCTATGCGCATGCGCCGATCCGACGCCTCACTCCTGCCCCGGTCTCCGGCGAAGAGAGAGGCGCCGCGACAACGCTCCTCCCGGTCAGGTAAATATATAAGTATGCATTCAGTGTCTAAGCATACCGCGATCTCCGGCGCCATACACTGCTCTTACCTGTAACGGCTCCATGCGTTCTTCTGTCTAGAACCAGACTGCGCGTCGCACATGCGCAGTCTATCGAGGCTTCAGACAGAGGGACGCTTAGCCGATTATATTATAGATATAATTATAACACTGTTTATCAATGTACTATATTTTGTTGCTGTGGTGCTCTTTCAGTCATATTTTGATTTATTTTTTTATCTGCAGCATGTGGTCTGAAGAGCGGCAGGCACTATCTAATACCGTCCTCCCGTGTGGTCTGAAGAGCGGCAGGCACTATCTAGTACCGTCCTCCCGTGTGCTCTGAGGCACGGCAGGCACTATCTAGTACCGTCCTCCCGTGTGGTCTGAAGAGCGGCAGGCACTATCTAGTACCGTCCTCCCGTGTGGTCTGAAGAGCGGCAGGCACTATCTAGTACCGTCCTCCCGTGTGGTCTGAGGCACGGCAGGCACAATCTAGTACCGTCCTCCCGTGTGGTCTGAGGCACGGCAGGCACAATCTAGTACCGTCCTCCCGTGCGGTCTGAAGCACGGCAGGCACAATCTAGTAGTCCTCCCGTGTGGTCTGAAGCACGGCAGGCACAATCTAGTACAGTCCTCTCATGTGGTCTGAGGCACGGCAGGCACAATCTAGTACCGTCCTCCCGTGTGGTCTGAGGCACGGCAGGCACAATCTAGTACAGTCCTCCTGTGTGGTCTGAAGAGCAGCAGGCACTATCTAGTACCGTCCTCCCGTGCGGTCTGAAGAGCGGCAGGCACTATCTAGTACCGTCCTCCCGTGTGCTCTGAGGCACGGCAGGCACAATCTAGTACCGTCCTCCCGTGCGGTCTGAAGCACGGCAGGCACAATCTAGTAGTCCTCCCGTGTGGTCTGAAGCACGGCAGGCACAATCTAGTACAGTCCTCCAGTGCGGTCTGAAGAGCGGCAGGCACTATCTAGTACCGTCCTCCCGTGCGGTCTGAGGCACGGCAGGCACTATCTAGTACCGTCCTCTCATGTGGTCTGAGGCACGGCAGGCACAATCTAGTAGTCCTCCCGTGTGGTCTGAAGCACGGCAGGCACAATCTAGTACAGTCCTCTCATGTGGTCTGAGGCACGGCAGGCACAATCTAGTACCGTCCTCCCGTGTGGTCTGAGGCACGGCAGGCACAATCTAGTACAGTCCTCCTGTGTGGTCTGAAGAGCGGCAGGCACTATCTAGTACCGTCCTCCCGTGCGGTCTGAAGAGCGGCAGGCACTATCTAGTACCGTCCTCCCGTGTGCTCTGAGGCACGGCAGGCACAATCTAGTACCGTCCTCCCGTGCGGTCTGAAGCACGGCAGGCACAATCTAGTAGTCCTCCCGTGTGGTCTGAAGCACGGCAGGCACAATCTAGTACAGTCCTCCAGTGCGGTCTGAAGAGCGGCAGGCACTATCTAGTACCGTCCTCCCGTGCGGTCTGAGGCACGGCAGGCACTATCTAGTACCGTCCTCTCATGTGGTCTGAGGCACGGCAGGCACAATCTAGTAGTCCTCCCGTGTGGTCTGAAGCACGGCAGGCACAATCTAGTACAGTCCTCTCATGTGGTCTGAGGCACGGCAGGCACAATCTAGTACCGTCCTCCCGTGTGGTCTGAGGCACGGCAGGCACAATCTAGTACAGTCCTCCTGTGTGGTCTGAAGAGCGGCAGGCACTATCTAGTACCGTCCTCCCGTGCGGTCTGAAGAGCGGCAGGCACTATCTAGTACCGTCCTCCCGTGTGCTCTGAGGCACGGCAGGCACAATCTAGTACCGTCCTCCCGTGCGGTCTGAAGCACGGCAGGCACAATCTAGTAGTCCTCCCGTGTGGTCTGAGGCACGGCAGGCACAATCTAGTACAGTCCTCCAGTGCGGTCTGAAGAGCGGCAGGCACTATCTAGTACCGTCCTCCCGTGCGGTCTGAGGCACGGCAGGCACTATCTAGTACCGTCCTCTCATGTGGTCTGAGGCACGGCAGGCACAATCTAGTACAGTCCTCTCGTGTGGTCTGAGGCACGGCAGGCACTATCTAGTACCGTCCTCTCGTGTGGTCTGAGGCACGGCAGGCACTATCTAGTACCGTCCTCCCGTGCGGTCTGAGGCACGGCAGGCACAATCTAGTACCGTCCTACCGTGCGGTCTGAAGAACGGCAGGCACAATCTAGTACCGTCCTCTCGTGTGGTCTGGGGCACGGCAGGCACAATCTAGTACAGTCCTCCCGTGTGGTCTGAAGAACGGCAGGCACAATCTAGTACCGTCCTCCCGTGTGGTCTGAAGAACGGCAGGCACTATCTAGTACCGTCCTCTCGTGTGGTCTGAAGAACGGCAGGCACAATCTAGTACCGTCCGACTTCTTTACAGCACTCTAGGGCATACAGGTGGTGGTCGTACTTTATATGGGGAAAAACAGGTGACAGGTTCCCTTAAGGCTGTGTGCCCACGATGCATTTTTTAAGCAAAAACGCTGCAGAAACGCTTAAAAAACGCATGGTAGAAGGCCTGCCATGTTCCCCAATGATAATCCGCATGTGCTGTGCACATGCTGCGGAAATTTCCTCTGCGGATCATCATTGCGGAAAAAAACACAGCACTACCAATTATTTTGCGGAAGTGCTGCATTTTCGCCGCCATTGACTTGCATTAGATCGCATGGATTACGCATCACTGTATATGTAGATGCGCATTCCATGCGTTCTAGTGTGCGGATGGTACCCAGGTATAGAGGAGAGAAGACTCCTCCGGACCAGGGTACCATAGAAAACTGCAAAGAAAAAAAAAAGAATAAAATAAAAAATAAATATATACTTACCTTCTGGCGGCCCCCCGCTGCACTCCTCCTCTCATGCCGGCAGTTCGCGATGTACTGAAGGACCTGTGCTGACATTATAGTCATGTGACAGCTCACGCGACGCTGACGTCGGCAGGTCCTTCAGTGTATCGCTGCTGGCAAGGGAGAACGGAGGGAAAGCAGGACACCGGGGGCCATCAGAGGGTAAGTATATATTTATTTTTTTAACATTCTTTCGGTCACACTATATAAATCCTTGCCGGTTGCATGGATTTATATAGTGTGACCAAGTTGTCAAACACTTTCCAAGTGATGCTAAAATCGCTTGGAAAGCGCTTGACAACCCGCATGCGGAAATGCAAGTGAAGAACGCTTCACTTCCGCTTGTCCCTGGCAGCAAAACGCATGTACAATCCGCATGCATAATCCGCATGTACAATCCGCATGCACAATGCAGCAGGCATCCCTTTAATGGTTCAGTGTGTGTTTTGACGGACCACGTACCTCCCTCAGCTGACTGGTCACATGACTGTGACATCACACAGGTCCTTTTGCACAACAGAAGGTCTGGACATGTGACTGTGAGATAAGCGCAGGTCCTGTGGCTGTTTCTATAGGATATAAAAACCCTGGTAATTTGAGACAGAAGTATGCAGGGGTGCAAGGGGTGTGATAGGCGTGAGGCCTGAGGCCTGTTACCCGTGTGTGTGGCACCGTGTGAGGCATGATGAAGCTTGGTGGACTCCTGGAGGGTGAAGCCTGGATCCTTGTGTGTGTAAGTGATGCCAGTAAGCCTTGGAGAGCCAGAGGCTTTGGAGGATAAGCGTCCTGGAGGGCAGAGCCTGGATCTGTGTGTGTGAGAGATGCCAGTGGCCTTGGACGGGATAAGGGCTGGAGACCACGTGTGGTAAACTCTAGAGCCACAGTGGTGGCGGAACCAAATGGACTGAAGCAGCTAAAACCTGACAAAGGTAATACACTTTGTTATATGGACATTGCTATAGTATTACCTTGCTGAAGGCTGTATCTGAAGCCAAGTGGGCCTGTCTGCCACTTGAGCTCGTGGACATTATATGTGTGAACTGCGGTTTATGAAGTATAATAAACTGCTGAAGTGTGAAAACCGGAAAGACATTGCTGGTGTGCATTAATTGACGCGCTGCAGCGAGTATTCCCCAGGATGATGACTAGCGCTGCCTTACAGCATGCACAATCCGCATGCACAATCCGCATGCACAATCCGCATGGACAATCCGCATGGACAATCCGCATGCGTTTTTTCTGCCAGGGAGATGCAGAAACTCACAGGATAAAATCCTGAGCATTTCTGCATCGTGGGCACACAGCCTAAAGCAGGTTTTCATCTATGCAGCTTGTACAAGTGAACTTCATTGTTTGAAAAGTGAGTTACCTGTCTAAGCCATGTTATTACAGTACCTTTTATATGGTTTACACAGGTGCATCATGGGCTTTTCCTGCCCTATGAGTAAAATGAAAGGCTAAAATACAATGTGGAAGCTTAATCAGAGAAATGTTTTATTTACATTCAGAACAGGTTTAAAAGAAACAAAATAACCATTACCACAGAAATCTCAAACGTTTAATTGTAGAAATATTATAGAAATAACATTTTACCATTATGTATAGAAATAATTCTAATTTAATAAAAGTGCATTTATGGGAGGATTGTGGGTAAGGTCTTTGGCTTTGCCCCGACCCCTCGGCCTGCCTCCGGTGTCTGATGTCTCAGCGTCCTGGAACTGAGATCATGATGCTGCTTTGGATAGCAAATCAATAGCCTTGAAAAACCCAGGAATAAGGGAAGGGGGTCTTTAGGGAAATTGGTCTCGAAAACAAGGCAGCGTGGAAAAATCTATTTTGTGGCTGTAGTCAACAACATCTCAGACCCAAGCGTTGTTGACTACCGAGAGCCACTCATCCCGGAACCAAAGGAGACGGCCGCCCACCCCGAGAAACATCCCAGGTGGGAATCTTCTAGATCCGGGCCTGGCAGACCAGCGCTGGTGGGTTCGTTGATGCCAGGAGGGGGCTAGCCTAAAGGAAGGTCTCTTCTTTTCCTGGTGGGCCGGAGTGTTGTCCTTTTGGTTGCTTTTCTACACTGAAAATTTCCGAAAGGACCATAACTGGACTGTGCGTCTCTTGGGAGGAGGGCATTTGGCCCTCTGTTGCAGAAACAAAATACTCTTACCCCCCATGGCATTAGAGATCATCTTATCTAGCTATTCGAAAAGGCAGGAGCCCTGGAAGGTGAGGGCTGGTGGACTTTTTGGAAGCTGAATACAAGTTCCATGATTTCAGCTATGAGGCCATGGGGATGGTGATGTTGCCGGCTGCCAGGGCTGAATAGGGGGCTGCAGGGGGGCGGGCACACTCTCCTTATGGGGTCTCTGGGGGGATATAATGTTTGCAGGGGGCCATTTGCTGGGACGCCCCCCCCCCACAAGCGTGCATCATCCCCCCCCCCCCCACAAGCGTGCATCGTCCGTCCCCCCCCCCCACAAGCGTGCATCGTCCGTCCCCCCCCCCCCACAAGCGTGCATCGTCCGTCCCCCCCCCCACAAGCGTGCATCGTCCGTCCCCCCCCACAAGCGTGCATCGTCCGCCCCCCCCACAAGCGTGCATCGTCCGCCCCCCCCACAAGCGTGCATCGTCCGCCCCCCCCACAAGCGTGCATCGTCCGCCCCCCCACAAGCGTGCATCGTCCGCCCCCCCCCCACAAGCGTGCATCGTCCGCCCCCCCCCCACAAGCGTGCATCGTCCGCCCCCCCCCCACAAGCGTGCATCGTCCGCCCCCCCCCCACAAGCGTGCATCGTCCGCCCCCCCCCCACAAGCGTGCATCGTCCGCCCCCCCCACAAGCGTGCATCGTCCGCCCCCCCACAAGCGTGCATCGTCCGCCCCCCCACAAGCGTGCATCGTCCGCCCCCCCACAAGCGTGCATCGTCCGCCCCCCCACAAGCGTGCATCGTCCGCCCCCCCCACAAGCGTGCATCGTCCGCCCCCCCCCACAAGCGTGCATCGTCCGCCCCCCCCCCACAAGCGTGCATCGTCCGCCCCCCCCCCACAAGCGTGCATCGTCCGCCCCCCCCACAAGCGTGCATCGTCCGCCCCCCCCACAAGCGTGCATCGTCCGCCCCCCCCACAAGCGTGCATCGTCCGCCCCCCCACAAGCGTGCATCGTCCGCCCCCCCACAAGCGTGCATCGTCCGCCCCCCCACAAGCGTGCATCGTCCGCCCCCCCACAAGCGTGCATCGTCCGCCCCCCCACAAGCGTGCATCGTCTGCCCCCCCACAAGCGTGCATCGTCTGCCCCCCCCACAAGCGTGCATCGTCTGCCCCCCCACAAGCGTGCATCGTCTGCCCCCCCACAAGCGTGCATCGTCTGCCTCCCCACAAGCGTGCATCGTCTGCCTCCCCACAAGCGTGCATCGTCTGCCTCCCCACAAGCGTGCATCGTCTGCCTCCCCACAAGCGTGCATCGTCTGCCTCCCCACAAGCGTGCATCGTCTGCCTCCCCACAAGCGTGCATCGTCTGCCTCCCCACAAGCGTGCATCGTCTGCCTCCCCACAAGCGTGCATCGTCTGCCTCCCCACAAGCGTGCATCATCTGCCTCCCCACAAGCGTGCATCATCTGCCTCCCCACAAGCGTGCATCATCTGCCTCCCCACAAGCGTGCATCATCTGCCTCCCCACAAGCGTGCATCATCTGCCTCCCCACAAGCGTGCATCATCTGCCTCCCCACAAGCGTG
This sequence comes from Phyllobates terribilis, assembly GCF_046119375.1. Taxonomy (NCBI): domain Eukaryota; kingdom Metazoa; phylum Chordata; class Amphibia; order Anura; family Dendrobatidae; genus Phyllobates; species Phyllobates terribilis. The sequence continues at coordinate 2,226,201 of NW_027362957.1, forward strand.
CATCATCTGCCTCCCCACAAGCGTGCATCATCTGCCTCCCCACAAGCGTGCATCATCTGCCTCCCCACAAGCGTGCATCATCTGCCTCCCCACAAGCGTGCATCATCTGCCTCCCCACAAGCGTGCATCATCTGCCTCCCCACAAGCGTGCATCATCTGCCTCCCCACAAGCGTGCATCATCCGCCCCCCCACAAGCGTGCATCATCAAGCCCGCAGCATCCCCCCCAGAATACCTCCAGAGCCCGCAGCATGCCCTCAGTATCCCCACAGAGCACCCAGAGCCCGCAGCATGCACCCAGAGCCCCCACAAGCCTGCAGCATCCCTCCAGAGCAACCACCAGCCCGCAGCATGCCCCCACCAGAGCCATAGACATGCCACCACAGCCTGCAGCATCCCCACAGAGCCCCCACATGCGTGCATCATCAGCCCCCCCCAGCGTCCCCACAAACCCGCAGCATTCCTCCAGAGCCACCACCAGCCCACACAGCCCCCAACAGAGCAATAGACATGCCACCACAGCCCGCAGCATGCCCCCAGCATCCCCACCAGCCCGCAGCATCCCTCCAGAGCCACCACCAGCCCGTAGCATGCCCATAGAGCCCCCACCATGCCCTCAGCATCCCCACCAGCCCGCAGCATCCCCCCAGAGCCACCACCAGCCCGCAGCATCCCCCCAGAGCCACCACGAGCCCGCAGCATCCCTCCAGAGCCCCCACCAGCCCGCAGCATGCCTAGACAGCCCCCATTAGAGCAATAGACATGCCACCACAGCCCGCAGCATGCCCCCAGCATCCCCACCAGCCCGCAGCATCCCCCCCAGAGCCACCACCAGCCCGCAGCATCCCCCCAGAGCCCCCACCAGCCCGCAGCATGCCCCCACAAGCCCGCAGCATTCCTCCAGAGCCACCACCAGCCCGTAGCATGCCCACGGAGCTCCCAGAGCCCCCACACGCGTGCATCATCCCCCCCCCCCAGAGCCCCCACAAGCATGCATCATCCGCCCCCCCCAAGCGTGCATCATCCGCCCCGCCCCCAAGCGTGCATCATCCGCCCCGCCCCCAAGCGTGCATCATCCGCCCCGCCCCCAAGCGTGCATCATCCGCCCCGCCCCCAAGCGTGCATCATCCGCCCCCCCCCAAGCGTGCATCATCCGCCCCCCCCCACAAGCGTGCATCATCCGCCCCCCCCACAAGCGTGCATCATCCGCCCCCCCCCACAAGCGTGCATCATCCGCCCCCCCACAAGCGTGCATCATCCGCCCCCCCACAAGCGTGCATCATCCGCCCCCCCACAAGCGTGCATCATCCGCCCCCCCCACAAGCGTGCATCATCCGCCCCCCCACAAGCGTGCATCACCAAGCCCGCAGCATCCCCCCCAGAATACCTCCAGAGCCCGCAGCATGCCCTCAGCATCCCCACAGAGCACTCAGAGCCCGCAGCATGCACCCAGAGCCCCCACAAGCCTGCAGCTTCCCTCCAGAGCAACCACCAGCCCGCAGCATGCCCCCACCAGAGCCATAGACATGCCACCACAGCCCGCAGCATCCCCCCAGAGCCCCCACACGCGTGCATCATCCCCCCCAGAGCCCCCACACGCGTGCATCATCCGCCCCCCCCCACAAGCGTGCATCATCCGCCCCCCCCCACAAGCGTGCATCATCCGCCCCCCCCCACAAGCGTGCATCATCCGCCCCCCCCACAAGCGTGCATCATCCGCCCCCCCCACAAGCGTGCATCACCAAGCCCGCAGCATCCCCCCCCCAGAATACCTCCAGAGCCCGCAGCATCCCCACAGAGCCCGCAGCATGCACCCAGGGCCCCCACAAGCCTGCAGCAACCCTCCAGAGCAACCACCAGCCCGCAGCATGCCCCCACCAGAGCCATAGACATGCCACCACAGCCCGCAGCATCCCCACAGAGCCCCCACACGCGTGCATCATCCGACCCCCCCCCCCCCCAGAGCCCCCACACGGGTGCATCATCCCCCCCCCCCCGCAGATTACCTCCAGAGCCCGCAACATGCTCCCACAGAACCCGCACCAGCCCCATAGAGCACCCACGAGCCCGCAGCATGCCCCCAGAGCCACAAGCCCACAGCATGCCCCCACCATCCCCCACAGACCCGCAGCATCCCCCCAGAGCCACCATGAGCCCGCAGCATCCCTCCAGAGCCCCCACCAGCCAGCAGCATGCCCCCAGGATCCCTCCAAAGCCCCCACAAGCCCGCAGCATCCCTCCAGAGCCACCACCAGCCCGCAGCATGCCCACAGAGCCCCCACCAGAGCCATAGACATGCCACCACAGCCCGTAGCATCCCCACAGAGCTCCCAGAGCCCCCACACGCGTGCATCATCAGCCCCCACCAGCCCACAGCATGCCCCCACCAGCCCACAGCATGCCCCCACCATCCCCCACAGACCCGCAGCATCCCCCCCAGAGGCACCACCAGCCCGCAGCATCCCTCCAGAGCCCCCACCAGCCAGCATGCCCCCAGCATCCCTCCAGAGCCCCCACAAGCCCGCAGCATCCCTCCAGAGCCACCACCAGCCCGCAGCATGCCCACACAGCCCCCACCAGAGCAATAGACATGCCACCACAGCCCGCTGCATCCCTCCAGAGCCACCATGAGCCCGCAGCATCCATCCAGAGCCACCATGAGCCCGCAGCATCCCTCCAGAGCCCCCACCAGCCAGCAGCATGCCCCCAGCATCCCCACAGAGCCCCCACAAGCAAGCAGCATCCCTCCAGAGCCACCACCAGCTCGTAGCATGCCCACAGAGTCCCCACCAGAGCCGGCAGCATCCCCACAGAGCTCCCAGAGCCCCCACACGCGTGCATCATCATCAATCATCATCATCCCAGACCACCCAAAGCCCACAGCACCCCCCCAGAGCCCAGCACTGACCTCCTCCTGAAGCTTCACCGTATCACTTTCTGCATGAAACTATGGCGTCTGGTGCTAAACTAGAACACGCCCATAATGCAGTCAGGACACGCCCACGGAAACGACGTCATACCTGGAAGGAGCCCATACATTCTAGCGTTTACCAGGGAGGAGGCTGCAGAGCGAGTGGTGGGTGGTGAGGCTGCTGAGTATTGGGGAGACATGGCGGATGACTGCGCACCCCACACTGAGCTCCTGGGGGGCAGTCTCAGTCCGGGGGGGGCACCCTGGCTTCCTGTGGATGTGGTTAGTCCCCTGCACTATAGAGAGCGGCACATAGACTGCTGTAGAGCAGCAATGGTCGGTGACGGGTCAGAGCCGGTGATTACAGGGAGCCGCAGCCTCTCACCTGTCAGCAGTTGGACTATGAACCAGGTTTCCAGTCACTGACAGTATGGCTGGAGCTGCGCCCATTATGCACTGTTAGAACTTGGCGATGTCTGCCATGTTTGGAGGTTCCTGGATTCTGTATTTTTCTGCACAGGGTTTGTCCATGAGAAAAAGGAACACAGAGCGCCAGTCCTGGCCACAGGTTGTGTCTGGTACTACAGCTCCGGTCTAGTGACGTGACAGGTGCTGAGCTGTAATGCCACACACAGCCTGTGCCCAGGGGTGGCGCTGTAATCCAACAGCTCTGGCTTTCTACTCTGGGACAACTTCTGTAAGGCTGAATTCACACATCTGTGCTCCACGGAGCGAGCTCAGACCTGACAACCGCTGGGTCACCAGTGCTGATCTGTGATTACCTCCTAGGAATGGATGAGGCACTGATCAGGTCCGGAGAGCCGGGCCGGGTCCTCGGATCCCACCACGGAGGTGTGAATTCCTCCTTAAGTTAATATCTTAGTGTTAGAGTTCTCCTTTAGAATTTGTGTTCACATGAGAGTAATTTATTATAGTTTATTGTGTAACTTTCGAAAAACGTATCGATTACTAATCCTGAGTTACAGCCAGTGATAGTCTAGAGCTGCGTTCAGAGATCTGCAGGCTTCTGAGCTGAAATCTCCCAGCAGTCCTTGCTGAGATCACTATTGTTAGCGTTGCAATGTTAAGGCAGGTCCAGATAGCAGTGTTTTCGGTCGGAGTGCGATCTGACAAAACATTGAATCGCACTGTGACTAGTGTTTGTCCAAGAAGAAAAATCGGACATGTGCACGGCCCGATAGACAGTCTGTCTGAGGACAAAAATCACTATGCTTGAGTTTCATCTAATATTCGGATCACGCTCGGCCATACAAGTTAATGAGTTCTTGGAAAAGATCGCACTGCACTCAGATGACATCTGAGTGCAGTCCCATTTTTCACAGATTGACGTAACGAAGAAGATGGAGAATTTTTTTTGACCTATGTCTTGTATCTTGTTTTGTGTCACTTTATGTACAGTTCTGGCCAAAAGTCTTGTGACTGATAGAAATTTTGGTGTTCACTTCAGTGTTTTTAGATCTTTTAGTCAGATGTTTCTGTGGTTACTGTAGTACAATTATCAGCATTTTATAAGTTTTACACTTTTATTGACAAATACATCAAGTTTATGGAAAGATCCAATATTCACAGTGTTGACCCTTATTTTTCAAGACTCGTTCCCTTCGCCTTGGCTGCTGGATATCGGCTGCTGGGCCAAATCCTGACTGACGACGGACAATTTTTGTCTAATCAGTGCTAGGAGCTCACTACATACATTTCTGTTTGTCCACCCGCTTTTTGAGGAGTGACCACAATCGAATTGAGATCTGGAGAGTTTACTGGCCATGAACCCAAAATGTCAGTTACCCAGACACTTGGTTGTCACTTTTGCCTTGTGACATATTCTCCGTCATGCTGGTATATGCATTGTTAATCACCAAAATGCTCCTGCTGTGTTCTTAGGTATAATTGTGAGTGAGCCCACTCCCTTTTGATGATGGATAACTCCACACATGACTCGTCTCGGGGTGCTTTACTGTTGGCATAACACAGGACTCAAAGTAGCGCTCAGCTTTTCTTCTCCGGACATTCATTCTTCCATATGTCCCTAACAGTTTGAAGGGGGCCTTCATCAGGGAAATAACTTTACCCCAGTCCTCTATAATCCAATCACTGTAGTTTACTGCATTTTATAATCCTGTTCTTAATCTTTTTCATGGAGAAAAGTGGTTTCTTTGCTGCCCTACTTGACACCAGCACAGCCTCCAAAATCCTTCTCCTCACGGTGTGTACAGATGCACTGACTCCTGCCTGCTGCCATTCTTGAGCAAGCTCTGCACAGATGTTGAACCAATTCCATAGCTGAATCCTATGTAGGAGGTGATACAGGGACTTGCTGGACTTTCTTCGGAGTCCTGAATTCTTCACAGCAAATTAACCTCCCCCTATTAAGTTATTATTTATTATAGTGCCATTTATTACATGGAGCTTTACATGTGAAAAGGGATATACATAGCAAAAAACAAGTACAATAATCTTGAACAAAAACGAATCACCGACTGGTACAGGAGGAGCGAGGACCCTGCCCGCGAGGGCTTACAGTCTACAATGAATGGGTGAGGATACAGTAGGTGAGGGTAGAGCTGGTCGTGCAGTGGTATGATGGAGCGGTGGTTACTGCAGATTGTAGGCTTGTTAGAAGAGGTGGGTCTTCAGCTTCCTTTTGAAGGTTTCCACGGTTGGCAACAGTCTGATATATTGGGGTAGCGAGTTCTAGAGTAGGGGGATGCATGGGAGAAATCTTGCGTGCGATTGTGGGAAGAGGAGATAAGAGAGGAGTAGAGAAGGAGATCTTGTGATGATTGGAGGTTGCGTGCAGGTAAGTACCGGGACACTAAGTCACGGTTATATGGAGGAGACAGGTTGTGGATGGCTTGGTATGTCATGGTTAGGGTTTTCAACTGGAGTCTCTGGATAATGGGGAGCCAGCGAAGGGATTGACAGAGGGGAGAGGCCAGGGAATAGCGGGGGTGACAGGTGGATTAGTCGGGCAGCAGAGTACAGTTATCTGACAGGAGAAAACAAACTCCTTTGCCATGCTTGCCGATGGGGTGTGGGAAAGGTGGAATCCAACGTATGAAAGTGCAGCTGGAGACGCCATGTCAGAGGGGGTGAGTCAGGTACCATTGATGCCAAGGAAGGAAAGTTTGTTAGTAATGAAAAGGTCATGGATGTAGGAAAGTTTGTTGCAGATGGAGAGAGTGTTCCATAGAGCTCCTGTTAGTGGGATTGGGGAAGCGGGGGATGGGCAATGGGTATAGGGTTAGAAAGGTTGTGGAAATTTGATAGATTGTGGATGAGAGGTAGAAGTGACTGTGGGGATGTGGTGAGGAGGGCCATGATTTGGAGAGATATCGCCAGCAGTGAGGAGCAGCAGGAGAGAGCGTGAGGTGGCTGTCTGTGTTTGGAGACAGAGGATTGTATGTTGAGGAACAGATCTGAGGAGGAGGTGAGATGGAGGGAGAGATGACCAGTTCATTACTAGGTGTAGGGATGAGAAGGGTTAGTAGAACGTGTAGGACTATAGGGGTGAGAGTGAAAACAAAGAGAAACATTTTTTACTCTGGCTGTGCAGTTACCTTCAGTTATCTTCTGGTTCAATTCTGGTCTAACTCAGTGCAACACAATGTAAGGTGGCTGCCAGACAGGTCGTGGACGGGAGGTATGTGTCCCCGAAGTACCAAACTTCGGTGATGTAGGACATGGAGAAGCAGGCTCCAGAACACATAGTGCTGGGAGGGAGTTAATGGGCCCGGATTAAAGGGCCGGGTTTCAAGAGCAGCTGAAAGAGTTGGGGGGAAACAGCTGCTCACTCACCTCCAGTCCAGGTCTTGGAAGGCCTGATTTAAGACAGCTGCGCCTGTCTCAGTGGTGCTGTGTGTTGTGCAAGGTGAGCAAACCTTGCATGTGCTGCTCAGTCTGCTGGAGGCAGAGAAAAGCACTACATTTAAACGGCTGATGCCGTGCTTTATGGACTGGTTATTTTTAGTTTTGTTCTGTTATAGCAGTGTTTCCCAAACCTCATCCTTACGGACCCCCATAGGTCATGTTTTCAGAATCTCCTTAGTATTACACAGGTGAGAGAATTCCTGATGCCTTGAAGATACTTCAATCATCTGTGTAATACTAAGGAGATCCTGAAAATATGACCTGTGGGGTCTGTGAGGATGGGGTTTGGGAAACACTGCGTTATACCTTTTGTGTATCTATTGTATGGTGGCAGAAGGTGCCAAGCCCCCCCTGCTTTGGGCAGAGGGGGGGGGGTGTAAGGTTGCTGCCGGACAGGTCGTGGACGGGAGGTATGTGTCCCCGAAGTGCCAAGCTTTGGTGATGTAGGACCCGGAGAAGCAGGCTCCAGCACACATAGTGTAGGGAGTTAGTGGGCCCGGATTGAAGGGCCGAGTTTTACGAGCAGCTGAAAGAGCTGTTATGTTTTGTTTTCCTGGTTGGTTTATGGACATTTAATAAACCACCAGTTTGTTTTGAAACCTGCGGACTGCATTCCTGTGTGAACCTGCGCCTACCCAAGAGCTGATCCGTCACAGCACGTATATGATGCACCGCAGACTAAATTCTTAATGACCCGATAAATGGTTGATCTAGGGGCAATCTTACAAGCAGCAATGTCCTTGCCTGCAAAGCAATGATGACTGCACATGTTTCCTTGAAGGTAATCAGAAGACCATGATTTGAAGCACCAGCCTGCTCTTGTAATTCAGTAAGCATGACTGTGGAAATGGGGGTTTTGTGGTTAAGTAATTTCCTTGGGAAAAAATTAATATGCATTTTTTTTTTTTAACAATTCATCTGATCATTCTTCATAACAATCTACAGTTAATGCAAATTGACACTATAAAAACTGAAGCAGCAAACTTTATGAAAGCCAGAATGTGTTTCAGTCTCCAAACTTGACGACTGTGTATTATTGTGTTACCTCTTTTGTATATTATTGTCACCTCTTATCTTGTGTGTCGCTTCTCTTTTCAGTTTGTTAGCCACATGCTGCCAGGCGAGAGCTTGTGGGCACAATCATGCGGCTGGTGATTCTTGATGACTATGCCCTGGCCAGCGAATGGGCAGCAAAATACATAAGTAATCGCATCGCCCAGTTCAATCCTGGACCCGACCATTACTTCACACTTGGGCTACCCACAGGTAATGTGCCTTTTATCTATCTTTATCCAGTTTTCCACGAGTTGGTTCAAGCATTTTAGTTGTGGATTGAACTATTTTTGCACATGTGAATTACAAGAAATCCTCACGAGTAAGTCAGATGTGTACGGCAAAGCTTCATAGAGGAGGGAGACTCCAAGTTCACTGCTGAACATCTGCTCTCTCCATGTTTCGTTGTGATCTACCAGTGTCTCCGTAAGATTTGGCCATTCTCTACTGTTATATGCAAGAGTGTGCCAATTTTCCAAAGGAACAAGGAGATTGAGTAGCTCAACAGCCTCTTGCCACTGATCGGCAAACAAATTTGGAGAAAATAATTGGACAAAGCCTGAAGGACGCGGTAATGCAAGGCTGTGTTCTGGGGGATCGATGAAGACCTAAGAAGTATGATCTGTGCTGAACAGTATGGATGGTAATCCAAAGCCTCCATAACCAAGCTTGGCGTGGAAGACACTCGGGAAATAGGAGTGTGAGTTGGGGATCTCCCAGTGGTAATACAGTTGGAATCACTGCCTTATTAATACAACGGGGAACTATTTTGATTTCAATTAACATTAAAGGGGTTGTCCGTACCCTACACTGATTTAATCCTAAATCTCTATTTAATTTAATAATCTACCGTATTTTTCGGACTATAAGACGCACTTTTTTTCCTCCAAAATTTTGGAGGAAAATGGGGGGTGCGTTTTTTAGTGTGTGTGTGTGTGTGTGTGTGTGTATATGTATGTATCCCCCTCCTGGTATTTGTGCTGCCCCCGCCATCCTATCCCGGTATGCGTGGCTCCCCTCATCCCCAATCCCGGTATGCGTGGCTCCCCTCATCCCCAATCCCATTATGCGTGGCTCCCCTCATCCCCAATCCCGGAATGCGTGGCTTCCCTAATCCCCCCCCACTATACACACATCCCCAAAAAAATAAACAGTTATACTCACCTTTCTTCTCTGTACTCCAGCTCTGCAGCGTCCTGTTCTGCCGGAGGCCGGGGGAGGAGTGCGGCGACAGAGCACAGCGCCGACCGGCGCCAATTTGCTGAAGACACACTGTAAATGTGTCTTCATAAAAATGGCGCCGGATAGCGCTATGCGCACGCGCCGATCCAACGTCTCACTCTGCCCCCGGTCTCCGCTGAAGAGAGGCGCCACGGCAACGCTCTTCCCGGTCAGGTAAGTATGGCGCCGGAGATCGCAGTGTGCGTTCAGTGCCTACACACAACCGCGATCTCTGACGCCATACACCTCTTACCTGTAACGGCTGGATGCGGTCTTCTGTCTGGAGCCAGACTGCGCGTCATGCATGCGCAGTCTATCGAGGCTTTGGACAGAGACCCGCATCCCCGGTTATATTATAGATTGTGGGGTGTGAGGGGAGTGGTAGCTGTGGAGGAGCGGGGCACAGGAGGCAGCGGTGCAGCCTACACTGTCCCTGCTGCTAAAGAAAATGAATATTCACTGCTCCTTAATAGCAGCACACAGTGTAGCCGCGCTGCGGCTCCTGCTGCTGCCGGAATCGCCTGTGCCCGCTGTTAAAGGGCATGAATATTCAACCTCTCTCCACGCTCATGGGCGTGGGGAGGGGGTGAATATTCATGCCTTTTAATAAGCGGGCACACGCTATAGCCCGGCAGGAGCCGCAGCGCGGCCAAGCTGTGTGCCGGCTATGAAGGAGAGAAGTCACTGCTCCCCGCGCACACAGACCCGGCGTGGGGAGCAGTGACTTCCGGCAGCTGATCTCTCCATGTGAGCCGCGCATGGCAGTGACGTGCGGCTCACATGGAGAGAGAAGAAAGGTGAGTATAAGTGTTTATTTTTTTTTTTTTATGTGCAGCCTGATGGGGATTAGGGGGACCATGCATATTAGGGTATGGATGAGGGGGCCATACAAAACAGGATAAAGATGAGGGGGCCATACATACCAGGATGGGGATGATGGCCGCCGTGCGTACCTGGACGGGGATGATGGCCACGTATAAAAGGAAGGGGGTTGGGCATATATACCAGGATAGGGGATATTGTCAGAATTGGGTATTACCCCTATACCAGAAGACCCCCTCCCCCTTAAAAGTGCATCATGAACAATTTTTTGCTTAATTTTTATTTTTTTTTTCCCTCCTCTAAAACCTAGGTGCGTCTTATGGTCCGGTGCGTCTTATAGTCCGAAAAATACGGTAATTGCTTTTCTAATATACTTTAATTAAAAGTTAATCTAAATTTATCTAACTGGGGTGTGTTTGTATGTGTGTATTCATTTGTTTTTTTTTTACCAACTTCCTGTTTGATAACATTTAGTTTGAAAATCCCCAGTGCATCCTGGGATATGAAGACGGACGTGATCAGGGAGCAGAGGCTGCGGTCCCTGCTGCTGCCTCTTTCCCCACCCTGAATGAAGCGTCATCAGTGATGCCTGTTTCAGGGGATGGGCTAGTCCCTGCTACTCTGCGCATGTGTCAATTCTAACTCAGTTGCTCAGCAGGATCTTGTCACTGTGCAATATTCTTTTTAATGCGCAGCGTCAGGGATTCCTCAGAGACGACACCGGGGAGATCACGCAATATCTCACCCTGCCATCACTGTCATGGATTTCGTCTGGAATCGCGAGCACACGATCCAGATTAATCGACAGTTCAGCAGTTTTTGGGGATTGCGAATCTCAAGAGTGCTACCTCCCGGAAGCTAAAATACAATAAATGAGGGGCCAGGTGAAGAAAGCCATAGCAAATTCGGTCATGTCCCTTGGAGGTGCAATGTACCTGTTGGGTACCCTGATATCGTGGGTTCTGTGAGCACAATACCATTCCAGGGTTTTACAGTGGGATCTGATACATAATGAAGTTTCTCTTAAGGGCACTTGGAAGGGACGATGTCCTTATCACCCCGGTCAGTAAAATCTTTATAGAGGTTGGGCTCATCCTGCCACCAATCTCGAGGGGTTCCCTGGGTACTTGGGGTCGCTAGCACAATTACCACAGATGCGAGTCCCAGAGGGTGGGGAGCCCAGGGGACCTGGTCAGATATCGAAAAGGGTCTCTCCTCCAATGCAAAAGAACTTGTCGGTCCGAGCTCTACTGTGCCTGTTAGGGGTGAAGTTCGGGTCCTAGGAGGCATCGTCTATGCAGCCTGCACAGCAGATCACAGCCCGGGCACCGCGTCTCCGGGTAAATCTCCACCTTTTGAGTTACTTCTTGTGCAGCAGCCCCATGCAAGTTGCTCCGCTCTCCTCGGCCAGCTCCTGCTGAAGACTGAGCTCCTCTGCCCAATCTAGGAGCTCAATAGCCCTGATCACGTCAGTGGTAGCCCAGCACTGCTGGATCAGATTTACAAATGGCAAACTAATCAGCCCTAGGCATTTCTAATATGTGCAGAGCAGGCGACATAAGTCTGACCGGTGTCCTCATAGACCTTTCCTCAGCCGGGGTCTAATAGGAGCAGTAAGATGGCCGTCATGGGGTCCATTGTTAGATCTCGGCTGCCATAGAAACTCATCAGCACCATGATCGCGCCTCCCTCTCCTGTCTAAAGTGCCTAAATGCTGTGGAAGCCCCCTACTGTGTCATACAGTGGATTAAGCTGCCAGGATCCGGGTTGGCTCCACTGTCGGTGGCTGGAGCAGGACTGTGTTATACAGCCACACTTCTGCCGCCGATCTTGTAAGAACCCTGACAGGACCTGCCTGATGATAATGTGTCCTATAGAGCGGGTCTTGGTACCAGACTGCCCTGTACATATTCACCACTAGCTGGGAACCAGTTACTTACAAGGTCTAGTTTCGGATGTGTTTCCAGGATCTGTAGTTATCAGCATTTTATCCTTTAGGCCGAGTTATAATATCACTGTAACACTCTCGCCCTGTACCTGTATCCCTGCACTGTGTGCTGCACAAAATTATATAACAAAGTGTGTGTGTGTACACAGATATCTATCTCCTGAATGGAATTACTGCTAGATCTCCTATACATAGAAATATGAGGTTCTTAGCGCACATTTTGAGCAAATTGTGCGAGCCCATCTGCCAACGTCAAGGCGACCTCTTCAGATGGGTCCCTACACTAACACTACACTAACTTAGTAACTGGGACTAGTTTTTTGTATTATTATTACCACCATTTTTACTACTTATTATTATTTCAATAATGCAATTAATTGTAACTGTTATAACACTAATTAAAAAAATTTAATTAATTTTTTTTTATTATACTTGTGATTCTAATAATGGTATTACTAAAATCCCTTTGCCTAAAGCTGTTGATCCAGAAGTAGGCAAAAACCCCAGGACACCTAACGCCAATATGTTTCCTAGGGGAAAAAAATCCTTCTTGACCTATGGAAAAGGCGATCAGTCCTAGGACCCTGGATCAAACCTAATAATATTATTACAAGTTATATAATATTACGCTAATTATTGTACTACTGGAGTTATTTTAATTTGTTTTTTATAAATCTAAATATTTGAGATGGTTATTATTAACATTGTGCTATGTTATTACAGTATTATTCTTCTTTCCTATCACTACTAATACTGCCCTATACCTACAGTGTTGATCCAGAAGAAGGCAAAAAACCCAGGACACCTTCAGCCAATTTGTGTTACAGGGGAAAAAGTCCTTCTTGACCCCGAGAAAAGACGATCAGTCCTAGAACCCTGGATCAAACCTAATTATGTTACTAGTTATGTAATTACTATTGCTGTACTAAATGTACTTCTACAGTTTTTAATATAATTTTTTTTATATATTTTGTCTTATGTCCTGCTTTCTTATTAAAGTACTACTCTAATTTTTCTATAACTATTTAATATTACAGTATTGATTGAACTACGTCTATAATTATTTTTATTTACTCTTTGTTCTTTCTATAGATATAACTAGTTTATATTTATTATTAATAATAATAACCTGCTATCTTATTACGGTATTATTCTTCTTTCCTATTACTACTAATACTACCCTATACCTACAGTGTTGATCCAAAAGAAGGCAAAAACCTCAGGACACCTTCAGTCAATTTGTGTCACAGCGGAAAAATTCCTTCTTGACCCCGAGAAAAGGCGATCAGTCCTAGAACCCTGGATCACACTGTTATTCTACCTACTACTATTACTACTGTTATTTTATTACTTTCTTACTATTATCACTAGTAGTATTACTCAAATTACACTAATACTGATATACTACCTCTAGATTACTACTATCCTGCTATTATTACTTTGGTGGATTTCTACTTACCAGCCGGTATTGCCGTATGATGATATCGGCAGAGAGGTCCCAGCAGGATGGTCCACATGGTGTTCCTCTTTCCTCTCAAATACCTTTTGATGTAATGGCAGATGTTGTTCTGCTTCTTCCTTTATGTTGTAGGATCGACTCTTCTGTCCTCTTCTGTCCTCTTCTGTCCTCTTCTGTCCTCTTCTGTCCTCTTCTGTCCTCTTCTGTCCTCTTCTGTCCTCTTCTGTCCTCTTCTGTCCTCTTCTGTCCTCTTCTGTCCTCTTCTGTCCTCTTCTGTCCTCTTCTGTCCTCTTCTGTCCTCTTCTGTCCTCTTCTGTCCTCTTCTGTCCTCTTCTGTCCTCTTCTGTCCTCTTCTGTCCTCTTCTGTCCTCTTCTGTCCTCTTCTGTCCTCTTCTGTCCTCTTCTGTCCTCTTCTGTCCTCTTCTGTCCTCTTCTGTCCTCTTCTGTCCTCTTCTGTCCTCTTCTGTCCTCTTCTGTCCTCTTCTGTCCTCTTCTGTCCTCTTCTGTCCTCTTCTGTCCTCTTCTGTCCTCTTCTGTCCTCTTCTGTCCTCTTCTGTCCTCTTCTGTCCTCTTCTGTCCTCTTCTGTCCTCTTCTGTCCTCTTCTGTCCTCTTCTGTCCTCTTCTGTCCTCTTCTGTCCTCTTCTGTCCTCTTCTGTCCTCTTCTGTCCTCTTCTGTCCTCTTCTGTCCTCTTCTGTCCTCTTCTGTCCTCTTCTGTCCTCTTCTGTCCTCTTCTGTCCTCTTCTGTCCTCTTCTGTCCTCTTCTGTCCTCTTCTGTCCTCTTCTGTCCTCTTCTGTCCTCTTCTGTCCTCTTCTGTCCTCTTCTGTCCTCTTCTGTCCTCTTCTGTCCTCTTCTGTCCTCTTCTGTCCTCTTCTGTCCTCTTCTGTCCTCTTCTGTCCTCTTCTGTCCTCTTCTGTCCTCTTCTGTCCTCTTCTGTCCTCTTCTGTCCTCTTCTGTCCTCTTCTGTCCTCTTCTGTCCTCTTCTGTCCTCTTCTGTCCTCTTCTGTCCTCTTCTGTCCTCTTCTGTCCTCTTCTGTCCTCTTCTGTCCTCTTCTGTCCTCTTCTGTCCTCTTCTGTCCTCTTCTGTCCTCTTCTGTCCTCTTCTGTCCTCTTCTGTCCTCTTCTGTCCTCTTCTGTCCTCTTCTGTCCTCTTCTGTCCTCTTCTGTCCTCTTCTGTCCTCTTCTGTCCTCTTCTGTCCTCTTCTGTCCTCTTCTGTCCTCTTCTGTCCTCTTCTGTCCTCTTCTGTCCTCTTCTGTCCTCTTCTGTCCTCTTCTGTCCTCTTCTGTCCTCTTCTGTCCTCTTCTGTCCTCTTCTGTCCTCTTCTGTCCTCTTCTGTCCTCTTCTGTCCTCTTCTGTCCTCTTCTGTCCTCTTCTGTCCTCTTCTGTCCTCTTCTGTCCTCTTCTGTCCTCTTCTGTCCTCTTCTGTCCTCTTCTGTCCTCTTCTGTCCTCTTCTGTCCTCTTCTGTCCTCTTCTGTCCTCTTCTGTCCTCTTCTGTCCTCTTCTGTCCTCTTCTGTCCTCTTCTGTCCTCTTCTGTCCTCTTCTGTCCTCTTCTGTCCTCTTCTGTCCTCTTCTGTCCTCTTCTGTCCTCTTCTGTCCTCTTCTGTCCTCTTCTGTCCTCTTCTGTCCTCTTCTGTCCTCTTCTGTCCTCTTCTGTCCTCTTCTGTCCTCTTCTGTCCTCTTCTGTCCTCTTCTGTCCTCTTCTGTCCTCTTCTGTCCTCTTCTGTCCTCTTCTGTCCTCTTCTGTCCTCTTCTGTCCTCTTCTGTCCTCTTCTGTCCTCTTCTGTCCTCTTCTGTCCTCTTCTGTCCTCTTCTGTCCTCTTCTGTCCTCTTCTGTCCTCTTCTGTCCTCTTCTGTCCTCTTCTGTCCTCTTCTGTCCTCTTCTGTCCTCTTCTGTCCTCTTCTGTCCTCTTCTGTCCTCTTCTGTCCTCTTCTGTCCTCTTCTGTCCTCTTCTGTCCTCTTCTGTCCTCTTCTGTCCTCTTCTGTCCTCTTCTGTCCTCTTCTGTCCTCTTCTGTCCTCTTCTGTCCTCTTCTGTCCTCTTCTGTCCTCTTCTGTCCTCTTCTGTCCTCTTCTGTCCTCTTCTGTCCTCTTCTGTCCTCTTCTGTCCTCTTCTGTCCTCTTCTGTCCTCTTCTGTCCTCTTCTGTCCTCTTCTGTCCTCTTCTGTCCTCTTCTGTCCTCTTCTGTCCTCTTCTGTCCTCTTCTGTCCTCTTCTGTCCTCTTCTGTCCTCTTCTGTCCTCTTCTGTCCTCTTCTGTCCTCTTCTGTCCTCTTCTGTCCTCTTCTGTCCTCTTCTGTCCTCTTCTGTCCTCTTCTGTCCTCTTCTGTCCTCTTCTGTCCTCTTCTGTCCTCTTCTGTCCTCTTCTGTCCTCTTCTGTCCTCTTCTGTCCTCTTCTGTCCTCTTCTGTCCTCTTCTGTCCTCTTCTGTCCTCTTCTGTCCTCTTCTGTCCTCTTCTGTCCTCTTCTGTCCTCTTCTGTCCTCTTCTGTCCTCTTCTGTCCTCTTCTGTCCTCTTCTGTCCTCTTCTGTCCTCTTCTGTCCTCTTCTGTCCTCTTCTGTCCTCTTCTGTCCTCTTCTGTCCTCTTCTGTCCTCTTCTGTCCTCTTCTGTCCTCTTCTGTCCTCTTCTGTCCTCTTCTGTCCTCTTCTGTCCTCTTCTGTCCTCTTCTGTCCTCTTCTGTCCTCTTCTGTCCTCTTCTGTCCTCTTCTGTCCTCTTCTGTCCTCTTCTGTCCTCTTCTGTCCTCTTCTGTCCTCTTCTGTCCTCTTCTGTCCTCTTCTGTCCTCTTCTGTCCTCTTCTGTCCTCTTCTGTCCTCTTCTGTCCTCTTCTGTCCTCTTCTGTCCTCTTCTGTCCTCTTCTGTCCTCTTCTGTCCTCTTCTGTCCTCTTCTGTCCTCTTCTGTCCTCTTCTGTCCTCTTCTGTCCTCTTCTGTCCTCTTCTGTCCTCTTCTGTCCTCTTCTGTCCTCTTCTGTCCTCTTCTGTCCTCTTCTGTCCTCTTCTGTCCTCTTCTGTCCTCTTCTGTCCTCTTCTGTCCTCTTCTCAGGAAACGCAACCCTCAACTGACAGAGCGCCATTACTGACCTCATCCCGCTAAGTAAAAGTGTTTTTCCTGTTTTACACAGAATGCAGACTACCGTGCAGCAACCTATACTCCCGAGGGGCCGCAGCAAACTGGAGTGAATAATGTCCCCCTCTTCCTTTGGATTACGCTTATGCCGTGTTCTCACTGGTGCTATTGGCTTCCATTGGAGATTTAAGCTTTTTGGTATTTTTGATGCTGTATAGTTAGTCACAATTACCTGAGACGTAATAAATAGCATTAAAGCTGCAGTAATTTTTTTATGTACACTGCTCAAAACATAAAGGGAACACTTAAACAACAGAATATAACTCCAAGTAAATCAAACTTCTCTGAAATCAAACTGTCCACTTAGGAAACAACACTGATTGACGATCAATTTCACATGCTGTTGTCCAAATGGAATAGACAATAGATGGAAATTATTGGCAATTATCAAGACACCCTCAGTAAAGGAGTAGTTCTGCAGGTGGGGACCACAGACCACATCTCAGTACCAATGCTTTCTGGCTGATGCTTTGGTCACTTTTGAATGTTGGCTGTGCTTTCACACTCGTGGTAGCATGAGACGGACTCTACAATCCACAGAAGATGCTCAGGTAGTGCAGCTCATCCAAGATGGCTCATCAGTGAGAGCTGTGGCAACGAGGTTTGCTGTGTCTGTCAGCGTAGTGTTCAGAGGCTGGAGACGCTACCAGGAGACAGGCCAGTACACCAGGAGACATGGAGGGGGGCCGTAGGAGGGCAACAACCCAGCAGCAGGACCGCTACCTCCGCCTTTGTGCAAGGAGGAACAGGAGGAGCACTGCCAGAGCCCTGCAAAATGACCTCCAGCAGGCCACAAATGATCCTCCTTAAGACTGTCAGAAGGAGCTCACTGATAGATTCTCAGTTAGCTAATTTTGCAGCCAGGAATAGACAGTGCAGCACAGATGCTACAGAAGGCAACATTTTTAATGAAACTCAATTACAGAAATCAATTTTAGCCCCAAATACTTGCATTAAAGTAAAAAAAACAAATGACCCCAAATCTGGACAACCGCTTTAACTCCTTACCAATATCTGCCGTGCGTGTATGGTATAAGTCAGTAGCGGGTGTATGGAGCAGAGTCAGCTCGCCCCGTACATGGCAGATAATGGCTGTGACAAACAACCAGGACCTGCCTCTAAGAGCTGCGAGTGGAGCGAAGATCTGCCCACCGCTGTTAACCTGTTCAGTGCTGCTGTCAATCTCTAACAGCAGCATTAACAGCGCGCCGGCATTGGGACGCATCGTTCCATGCGCCCACCGGCGCTCCTGTGACGCGATCACAGGGCGCAGATGGACTGCTATGACATCCGGGGGTCTGCTGAAGCCTCCGTGCCTGTCATCATAAAGCTTCATTTGAGCTGTAAAGAAGACCGTGATTTTGCTATATGGAGCATTACTGTGGTATCGCTGTATATAGCACAAGCAATCAGATAATGTATACAAATGCAGTGAAAATTAAAAAAAATAAAAAAAGTTTAAAATATTAAAACCCCACACGTTCAGCTCACCTCCCACTAAAAATAAAGATAATAAAAATATACACATTTGTGGTATGGTCTCTTTCAGAGAAATACAATCTATCCAAATATAAAAAACAAACGATCAGTGAACACAGAAAAAAATTCAAAAAGACAAAATTACATTTTTTTCGTTCGCCACAATACTACAGAAAATCCTGTAAGAAGCGATGACCATGTCATATGTGTCCCAAAATGTTATCAATAAAGTCCTCTTGCCCTTCAAAAAATAAGCCCCCACACAGCTCCATCAACCCGAAAAACGAAAATGTTACGGGTCTCAGAAAAAATGGTGACACCATAAAAAAAAAGTTTTTTTCTTTTGCCAAAACTATTGGAGAAGTTTGGTCATGCTGTAATCACACTGAGGAGTAGGATCCTATTACCAGGTCATTTTTACCACACTATGTACGCCGTTAAAACCCTTCCCAGAAAAACAGGGTCAGGCTTTTTTCCTCGCACTTTTACTGCACTTGGACTTTTTTTCCCGTTTTCTAGTACTATGTGGTAAATGAATGGTGGGATTTATAAGTACCGCTCATCCTACAAAATAACAAGACCTCACACTATGTGGACAGACATGAAAAAGTTATAGCCCTTGGAAAAAGCGAAGGTAAAAACAGAAAAAAACCATCAATTGGTTCTGTTGGGAAGGGGTAAAGCTGAAGAAACGCATGTAACAGCAGAATATGGAGGAAGGTGAGATATCACAGGCTGGTGGATACTACCTGCTCCATCGCGGGCAGAGTAACCCATCCCCATGGTGGCCGCTGAGATCTTCTCTTGTAGAAACGGATCCAAAATCTATAAAACATGGGGAACAGTCAGCAGAGGGTTTGGTGATTGGCTCATATTGGCGATATACCCAGGGGCATTACTGGGCACAGGGAAGATTGGGAATGAATAGGATTGGCTGTTAGATATGTGATCTCTGCAATTAAAGGGGATGTCTAGTTGGAACAAGTTCTCACTGATCTCTGGATAGGTGATGACTCTTAGATCGGTGGGTTTGGCCGCTATGACCCAATCAGCAGAACAGCACTTATAGATAGAAGTGAGCGAAGTGCAAATGTTCAACCGCCGGTCCGTTCATTCTCTATGGGGGGCGCTGTACTCCGCTTTCTCCTGCATAGAGAATGAATGGAGCGGTGGCCGGGGAGGTACTAGCAGGGATTAGTTGGGTTCCCAGCAGATCTAGAAGTTGTCACTTATCATGTGTTGGGGAATAATGACTTCTCCTCTGATAAATGTGCTGATTCCTGTCAGTTGTGGTCGCTGAGTGCGTGTGATGGGATGCGGCTCCGTCCGTTATATTATATCACGTCTTATACCTATAATCTCGCTGATCGCAGGTGTCTGTCTTCACACTCAGATGAGATGGAACAAACTGACCATATAGAACTTTTTTTTTTTTTCTTCAAATTCAAACCGAGCAATCCTATTGGCCGAGTATGAATGCAGTTACCATGGTGACAGAAGTAGCTGCAGATTTAAAGGGACAAGATACTAATATTGTACTAAAGTGTATTTTATTATATACTTCACATAACTGACTGGGTACACCTTGGTGCTGGTGGGATGGCTTTTTTTTAATCAAACAACATGTTTACTAAGTACCCTATATTATATATATTTCCTATTGCTTTTTACTTACTTATAGCAGGGTATATGTTCATATTGTTTCTATCCTAAGTTTGTCTATTTTCTAATAGACGGTGGCAAACTTCTTCCTCGCCTTTGAAGCACAGCTTTCAATTATTCCTGTCGTAAACCAGGTAAAAAGCTTAGAGCCGAGCACGATCAGACTCCTTCAGTCCCGCAGCAGGTAAATCTGTGAACATCGCCGGCACTCCTGCTGTTCCTAGTACCGATCCCTCTGAGCGGCTGTGCAGTAATGAAGGCAGGATTCACCCCAAACTTGCTCGTCTTTTTTTTCGATTTCCAGTTCTGGTAATTAGTTATACACATGTGTATATCCAGTGGTCAACTCAAAACCTATGTATGGAAAATCAATTGTTTGCTGTATGCATCTCATTTGTAGGATGCACACTATTCATTTCAATATGGAGCGGAGTAGGAGGAGACTTTCATTACTGTCCCCTTTACTTCCTCCCTGCTGATAGGAAATGCCATGCTGTTTGCTTGTGTCCTGTGATTACAGCAGCCTGCAACAGTTTTCAGTGTGCACTCCCCGGCTCAGGCATCAAGCAGTAAATGATAACATTAAAACGCTGCTACCCCTTTGTTAGTCACTTTTTTATCTTCTTCCCCTTCTACGAATGCTATAGTCCGTTATTCTAGAACTGCTCTGAAAATGGTTCTCTCTGGAGTGTTGGGATTTGGGTTTAGGGTGGGTTATGGGAATTGAAGTTCAGATACTTTGTTCATATTTTTACTATGGAATTACTATGTCGTGTATGTTATTTGAAACATGGAATATTTGTAGTTTGAGTTTTTCAATAAAAATTATTTGATTAAAAAAATATGAAATTAAAATTCCTCTGTTCTTGAGAAAGCATAGGATTTTTACTAAGAGGTAAATTGCACGTTCCTTGTTTTCCAGGCGCTTTACATTTTTGCTAGTTTTGTACGATTACACAATCCCTTTTATAGGCCAGTGCCAGTTGTACATCTCTCCCTAAACTCTTGTTCACACTATATTTTAAGCCAGTTTTCTTATATGGTTTCTAGATGTTGTCCAGCTTTGATAAATAATTAGTATTTATACTTTTGCTTTTAGATAGACTTGAAGAATGCAGATCCGGAAAGGGTGGAGAAACAAATTGAGAAGATGTTTGACGTTCCCGCTAGTGACTGTATCCGGGTACGATGCGCTCCAGATCAAAATCATTCCTGTAGGCAAATTTAACTCCGCTGTCTGTACCTTGTCTTTTTATTTTTTTCTACAAAATGTGGCTGGAAAAGGGGCAATGTAGCGAGGAATTGACATCAATTTTTGGTGTTAAAAAAAAGCAAAAAACTTTTGTGACGCATCATTTTTGCGCAAAAATGTGCAGCTTCCTATTTTACAGCACTCTTACAACTTTTAGAAATTGGGCTTGGTAAGCCACACAGGTCTAAGAACGACGGGTGACGTTAAAAGTGGATAAAGATACACAGTGGCTCAGTGGTTAGCATTGTTGTTTTGCAGCGCTGGGATCCTGGGTTCAAATCCCACCAAGGACGACATCTGCAAGAAGTTTGTATGTTCTCCTTGTGTTTGTGTGGGTTTCCTCCGGGTTCTCCGGTTTTCTCCCACACTCCAAAGACATACTGATAGGGAATGTAGATTGTGAGCCCCGATGGGGGCAGTGATGATAATGTCTGTAAAGTGCTGTGAAATTAATGGCGCTTTATAAGTGAGTAAAATAAATAAAGATAGATGGAAGTGCTACATAAACATTTATCAAACATTGTGCAACACTTTGATACATTTGGCACAAATAATGGTAACACAACCACAAGCAAAACTGACCTGAGAAAGTCCCTTTATGATACATTTTTCAGAAAGAATTTGAAAGATTTAAAGCGTTAGAAATGAAGAAGATTATCCAATATCACAGAAAAAGGAAAAGTCTCCAGATGTCTCTATGCCGGATGCCGGTCTGTGTCCATACCTAAAGAAGAGCTGCCAAAAGAATGGGAAAGGAATCCTTTAGTAAACATAAATATCCATTGGGGTTTTAGGTGTTAAAAAAATGATCATATGAAAGATTTTGTGATCTGCGGTTACATGATTGTAATAACAACATTAAAGCCCCATTCAGATGTACAGGTTTTATCCATGAGAAACTGAGCAGAACGATATATAGGTTTGTGGGAGAAGATTCAGTATAAATTGTAATTTATTCATTAGATTTGAGAGTCCTCAGTGGTTGATACCTTTAATGGCTAACTGAAAAGATGGTAACAAATTGCAAGCTTTCCAGACTACTCAGGCTTCTTCATCAGGCAGACCTGAGACCTGAGTAGTCTGGAAAGCCTGCAATTTGTTACCTTTTAATGGCTAACGGAAAAGATGGTATCAACCACTGAGGACTCTCAAATCTAAATACTCTTCTATCTACTGGCTAATACGGTACAAAGATAGATGTTTTTCCTGTATCAATTTATTCAGTGGAATCCTGCTGTTTGTACAGATGAGTCCAGTGGGCGGTCCTACTAGTGATTGACAGCTATCTTTGCCTGCATGGTCATACAGGGAACTGTCAATCACTTAGTAGGACCGCCCACTGGACTAGTGTACATACGGCAGGACTTTTCACTGCATAAAATGCCAGTTTTGCTGACTCTCTTCCCACAGATATGTCTATCAGTCTGATCAACTTCTCTGCTCTACAACATCCCCTACAGATCTTATACCATTTCAGCATGACAGGTTCCTTTAATCACCTGCAGATGACATAAGTAGCCATGTTCTGTGTGGCTTACGGAGGGGCTTGATTGCTTGTCAGCTTCAAACAGGTTTCATTTCTTCTGATTCGTTGTAGCCGAGTTCTAAACTGTATTAAGAAATTCATTTCTCTGTTTATTTCTATTAGATGTCGGGGAAGCTTGGAACAAATGTGGAAAGTGTTCTTCAAGAAGTTGTCAGGAGGCTTCCACCGTGAGTACGGACTAATGCGGCTCTATCCATCTTCTCTTTATTAAAGGGAACCTGTCACCTTGGAAAATGCTATGTACCTGCAGGTATAGGGTTAATCTGCAGATAAATATTGTTACAATGCTGCCCGGCCGCCTTATTGATAGTGTAGGTACCGGGAGAAAATTAACTTCTTTCCTCCCTGCAGCCGCCGGCCTTCACTCATCGTTGTGCACGGAGCGGCTACAGTCTTGGATCACAGCACCTCTCGCTATATCAGGGGTGACGGCTGTAAACCCGGCCCGGATTTTGATTGACAGCTTGCTCTGCACAGATGCGCTGCAGAACCACTTAGAATCTGAGTGAAGGAGTAGTATGTTCACAGATAGAGAATATGGCTCATCCACGTGCAGTTCTGCTCCACGTCCGATTACATATTTGTGGGAGAAACCCTAGTGGCAGCCTCATATTTCTGACATGGATCCTCTAGCACTATTTGTGAAACTGCGGCTCCCAGCATAACTTGATGAGAGACCGTCAGTCTGCTGGGATCTGTAGTTTCACTACAGCAGGAGTGTCACAAGCTGCGGACCTCTGCTCACTCCAGCACTGGTCGGCATTTTCAGCACGTGAACGTACGCTATGCTTTCTGGAGACACAAGGGTGTAGATAATTTTATCAAACCCTTGACTGTAAGTTTGAACCCTAAGTGGATTATATTGTTCCCACAGTTTCAGTTTTGGACCATTTAAGGGAATTTAAAGGGTTCTGGCCACTGATTTTCCTTAAAGGGGATCAGTATCCCTGTATGTCTTTGTATATACTTGATAAAGACCTATAACAGGTCGAAACGTTATGTGATGGCGGAATAAACTTTATCTTTTGGAATTCATCACTCTGGACTGAACGCGGTTTACTTACCTTTATCCCCTTTAACAGGATGTCTTATTTTTGTGTTTTAGTCCCAAGATTGAAAAGGGCAGCCCTCTTAAAGCCCTGCTGTTTGACTCAACGTTTGATCACTACAGAGGCGTCGTAGCAGCATCGCCCTGTGTGGAGGTGACGTGTGTAAAGGCAATAAAATCGTGTCTGCCCACTCTGGCAAGTGCTATGAAGTCAATGAGGTTGGCATACTGACCCCAGAGGAAGTGGCAGCCGAAAAACGAAGTTTTTTTTAATAATTTTATTAGCCTTTCCCTCTGTCTTCACCAATCAGCCCTCTGTATTGATGATCAGATCAAAGATGTAGACAGGGATTGTCTCACGCTGCATCTCCTTCCTGATTGTATCACTGAGAAGACAGAAGCTGCCCCATCCCATTCTCCAAGAAATGCAGAACCCAATGCATCTGCTGTCCGTCATCCGCTTATTGTCAGAGGACATCATTAGGGACTGCATTTTCTCATTGCTTAAGAAATTGTTGGGGGATCCTGCTAATTGCTGAATAATAAAACTGCAGCACCGCTCCATTTAAAGCAGTGTTTCCCAAACTCCAGTCCTCATGGCCCCCAACAGGTCAGGTTTTCAGGATTTCCTCAGTGTTACACATGTGATGAAAGTATCATCAAGGAATCAGGAATTCTCTCACCTGTGCAATACTATGGAAATCCTGAAGACATGACCTGTGGGGGGCCGTGAGGACTGGAGTTTGGGAAACACTGATTTTAAAGGGACTGTCAGCACAGAATGACTGTTGAAACCAAGTACAAGCGCTCCGTGGATCACGGCGTGGGCCAATCCTTTATATACACCTTCCCACCTGCTTGTTTTACCTCTGTCTCCTTCCTTCTCTGGTTCTATGAAGCCAGAGCTGTCAATCAAAGAAGAGGAGGGTGTGGATAGAGGGAAAACAAGCAGCCGGGAAGATAGATAGATAGATAGATAGATAACATTGCAATGCAATATATTGGTAAAAGCTAAGCACATATACTAAATGAGAACAGATACTACACTTGATGTTAGCCAAAAGGCCGAGAAGCGATAACCTGAATTGGTTTTGGCCTATGACTGCACCCTGGCTTCAAGAATGCACCCATTGTAGGGATAGGGACAAAGACTCCCCTTAGGAGGACATGTTGTTCATCAATAGACATCTTAAAACCCACAACTTTACTGCTTGTTGCAGCTGCAGCCCACGCATGCATTTTTAATCTGCATGAGTCTGCCTATTTTCAAACATTCTCCCCTCCCCCCCAATGTCCCATGTACCTGCAGACAAGGGGATGGGGAGAGGATAACTAATTAGTGAACAAACAAGCGGCGGTCCACCTTCTTCCTAGTCTGCAGGCTCCCTGCAGACTGTAGCTGACTGCCGAAGCACAGCCAGATAAAGGCTAGGAGCCCATTATGACATGTGCAATGATGTTCCATTCTTCCATTCTAGCATTATTCCATTGTTCCATTGTCCCATTCTCTTGCATTATTCCATTGTTCCATTCACTCATTACATCTATTGCAAGCAATCTATCTGCCTGGGTGAAAACCAATAGGATGCTCTGATTGACAGACATAGGTAGCACTTTAAAACAACATCTCAGACCAAACTTTTTTTTATCTTTTTTTCATCCATAGATAGAAAATTAAAGAAGTCAGTGCTCTTTCAGAGGGAGCCAGCATTTCACTAAAGAAATCGCAACGGCCCCACATTTTTTTTAAATGCGTGGTACTCAGCAACACCCAACTGATGGGACAGTTGAATTAAAAGAGTAGCAGCTGATAACAAGGCCACTGATTAGGTATATGGCGTATGTGCAAAGGTGTAGCAAAGGACAAATGCATTATTGCAGCTTATCTCAGAAAGGAAGGGATAGAAAGATAGATAGATAGATTGGATGGATGGATGGATGGAGGGGCATATACACCTACCCAGGATGGATGGATGAATGGAAAAGCATATACATCTACCCAGGATGGATGGCTGGAGGGGCATTTACACCTACCCAGGATGGATGGATGCAGGGGCATAAACACCTACCCAGGATGCATGGATGGACGCATGGGGCTGAAGGGGGGTCAGGCTGGACACATGGGGACATGGATGGACGCATGGGGCTGAAGGGGGGGCAGGCTGGACATGTGGGGACATGGATGGACGCATGGAGCTGAAGGGGGGGCAGGCTGGACATGTGGGGACATGGATGGATGCATGGGACTGAAGGGGGGGCAGGCTGGACATGTGGGGACCTGGATGGATGCATGGGGCTGAAGGGGGGGCAGGCTGGACACATGGGTACCTGGATGGATGCATGGGGCTGAAGGGGGGGCAGGCTGGACACGTGGCGACCTGGATGGACGCATGAGGCTGAAGGGGGGGCAGGCTGGACACGTGGGGACCTGGATGGACGCATGGGGCTGAAGCGGGGCAGGCTGGACACGTGGCAACCTGGATGGACGCATGAGGCTGAAGGGGGGGCAGACTGGACACGTGGGACCTGGATGGACGCATGGGGCTGAAGGGGGGGCAGACTGGACACGTGGGACCTGGATGGACGCATGGGGCTGAAGGGGGGGCAGGCTGGACACGTGGGGACCTGGATGGACGCATGGAGGTGAAGGGGGGCAAGCTGGACACGTGGGGACCTGGATGGACGCATGGAGGTGAAGGGGGGCAAGCTGGACACGTGGGGACCTGGATAGATATATGGGGTGGGGTGGGATGCATATATGGGGGGGCTAGGATGGATATATATAAATCAAAACTGTTATATATATATGATATAGATATAGATATATATAGATATATGGGACAGAATGGATATATGAAGGGGGGCAGGCTGGACACATGGAGGCCAGGATGGATATATAGGAGGGGCATGGGTTGCAAAGGATGCTCACCAGAGGGATATATTCCTGAAAAGGAGTCAATCATAATCAGTGTCCCGGGATTACGGCTACAAAAATGAATTAAAGGGTTATTCCCATCTTCATAGATATTGTAAAAACCTGCACTTTTGCAATTTACTGCTTCTTGACATTTGCAGCCGTTCTTGAGATATTAAGACTTTTCTTTTGTTTACAGATCGTTGCCTAGGAGACCGACCACCGCTGCTGTCTCGATAGTAACCACTGTGCTAAAGTTGGCTGGGATTGGGAGGTAACAGCGCGCTCCAGCAAACCGGGCCCAGATTACTGATATATCCATTATTTGATGCATCTACCTTAAAAGCCTTGATTTGCTCGGTGATGGCAGAACACATGAGAACTATGCGGCTTTCCTTCTTTTCCTCGTCCACCGAATCCTTATCTTCAGACAGTGTCCGGTGTTGAGACGCCTTTTTCTTCTCCTCTTCTAACGTCTTCTGCTTCTGCTGAAACAGTTTCATCATCTTGTAGACCTCTCGGAGGAATTCGTCCACCTCGGCTTCCATGCTTTCTCCGTTCAGGTCAAGGAAAGCGCCGTCGATCCACCTGGAAGCGTGAGATTTTTCAAGACATATTTTGATAAATTTCATGTTTTTAGCTCATCTATTACTGTTTATTCTGCTTTTTTTCTCTTCTACATCTATGGCTATGGTTGTCCCATAAATAATGTTTAATCACCTATCCACAAGGTTGTTGATAAATGTCTGATCACTGGGAGTCTGACTGCTGCAGCCCCCAGCAGTTTTGAAAGCGGTGGTCCTAGATACAGCTTTGTGAATGAAGCATGTGTGCATCTATGGGAGTGATGGCTATGCATGCGCATGACTGCTCCCACAGACATGAATGGAGCACTGGCTATGCATGCGCACGATCACTCCATTCACACAGCAGACTTTGGAACCTCTGTCCTCAGGATTACTGGAGGACCCTGTGGTTAGAGCACCCCTACCGATCATACATTTATCTCCTATTTTGCAGAAGGGATTGTCCGGCCTTGGGGTACAAGTCTACAGTCTATGTAACTGCAGACTTTTAAATTCTCAAATTGCACGCACTGCGAGGATTTTCCGGTGCCGGGAACGGGCTGTTATGTGACCACAAGTATGTGATTTGCATACTTCAGACCACATTCCGACTAGACGTGTCTGGCTCCACTCAATGTGCTTGCATTGAGCAAGGCCGGATATGTCTAGTTGGGATGTGACCGTATATATGCAAATCACATACTTGCTGTCACATGCCTGTGCTCCCGATGCTGGAGAATCCTTATTACGCGCACAGTACACATGCTGTGAGGATTCACATGACTGCAGTCACATGGAGTGACTGCAGACTTGTGCCCCAAGGCCGGACAGCCCTTTAATAACACATAATCCCCTTGTAATATATGCAAGACTTTTGGCGCTTGGTTATTTCCAGGACCGAAGAACAGTGATGGGGACAGAACGATTGGTTATTAGATATACTTTGTCCCTATAAGGTTACAAGGGGCGAAGTGCTGTAGATAAAGATGATTTTTGCTGCCATAAATGATTCGTTCCCAACGAATTAGTGTTTTGCTTGTTCATCGGGTGATTACAGGCACATTTACACGGGCTGATAATTGGGAATGATCATCAGCTTGTTTAAATGCGCCATTTACTCTCCACTTCAGATCACGTCTGGTGTTAATAAATAACGGCATGCCAAGAGTTAACTCAGAATTCCCCAATGGGGTGCACATACTTTTTTTCAGTTTTTTGCCATTTGTAAATCAGTGCAAAAAGTTTCTGGTAAGGTTCGATGTTGACTTTTGAAGAATCCAGCTCAGGGTATGTTGTAAGGTCCCATTTATACAGTGCTTCTTCTTTGTTAATATAAGCCACCACCTCCTCTGCGTCTGCTATTCGCTTCTGTACAGTCCTCACATCTGTCACTTACTGAAACCAGGCACAATAAACACAGATAAGTAAAGGGTTAACCGGACTGCCTCCGTTAAAGAAAATGAGTTAGACAGTCACAAGTTACAGTATGAGACTGACTTCTCACCGGTGAACTTTACTTCTCATTTGCAAAATACAGACTCCTATATGCTCCACTTTATAGACAGCTGATGTCAGAGGTGTAACTTTCAGGCCTTTCAGGTCTATTGGACACAAATCGTTTCAGGCCTATTGGGCGCAACGCGTTTCAGGCCTACTGGACGCAATGCGTTTCAGGCCTATTGGAATCAACGCATTTCAGGCCTATTGGACGCAATGCATTTCAGGCCTATTGGACGCAATGCATTTCAGGACTATTGGACGCAATGCATTTCAGGCCTATTGGACGCAACGATTTTCAGGCCTATTGGACGCAACGATTTTTAGGCCTATTGGACGCAACGCGTTTCAGGCCTATTGGAACAACTCGTTTCAGGCCTATTGGACGCAATGCGTTTCAGGCCTATTGGACGCAACGTGTTTCAGGCCTATTGGACGCAATGCGTTTCAGGCCTATTGGATGCAACGCGTTTCAGGCCTAGTGGACGCTTTCATACGCCAGTGCTCAGGTGTGACGACTGCCTCTGACCTGCCTTTGTTTGACTGCACTTCAGGTTAAGCACTAGGGACTGCCTCTATAAAGACTGTTCTGGCTGATAATCGTGGTCAGTCGGGTTTATGTTTTTTTCATAGTTTTTTTTTGCATAGCAAAAATAATGCTGCAGTCAAGGGCGTAACTACAGTGCGTGCAGGGATTGCAGTCGCATCTGGAGCTAAGGGGGGCTCAAAAGGTCTCTTTGACTCATATGAGAAGATCACTACTATTAAAGACCTGCAATAGTTGGGGGCCCTAATGGAGATTTTGCATTGAAGCTTCAGGTTACACTATTGGCTGTAGTCTCAATATTCTTGATTCTTGCCTTTAAAAAGGGATAGAACCCCCCCAAAAGAAACAACATAAAAAAAGCCTAATGCAACTCCAAACCGGAGTTAGGGAGCATTTTATAACTACTTCCCAGGAACGCTCGTTTAAGGATAATTGTGCAGTATAAATAGGCTGCCAATCACCGACGAATGGCCAAACACTTGATCGTCGGGTGAAATGATCTTTTGTATTGCACAAAAAAATTATCGTTCACGACAACCATGATGCGTTTTGGGTAAAAAGGATCTGTACAAATATGAAAAGAGTCTTAAAGTAATGAAAATAAGAAGAGGGAAAACTATAACACAGCCTGTGACTATCATATCTGCTGCATCATATCCAGCTCAGAGTACTCTGCAAATTCTTCCATCCGACGCAAAAGTTTCTCCAGTTCCAGCATAAGCGTCTCTCTTTTCCCAGCAGCTCGCCCTCTCCTTTACACTTGCCGTTTTCAATCAGCTTTTAGAAAGGAACAGTTATCAAAAAACGCTCCCAGAGCGCCCCGTTTAATTACCTGGACACTGCAGGGGGCTGCTGCTTCATTGGGGCTGGCACCCGAGACCCCATTTTCAGAAATGAGCCCACATACCTGGACATTTTCATCAAACACTGGGTTGATATTTTTTGGCCACAGTAACACTGTTGAGTTCAGGATGATATCTTCAGGTACAAATAAATGAACATCTAGAAGATAACTCATCCTCCGCTGACACTCCTAAAATTAAAAAAATGAAACTCACTCTGTATTAATGTATCTAGCATCTACAATCACAGGGGTTGCACCAATTATATTTTTTCCAAAAACTTAGGTTATAAAATTATACTGATGCTCCACAACTACAGTTCCCTCCATCAGTTTGTGTTCTTCCTGCTCTATGTGGACATGTGATTTCTGTAGCCAATCACTGGCTGTAGCAGGTTACCACTGTAGTCACTGATAGGCTGCAGCAATCACATGATCATGTTGGGGATCTGATCACTGAAACCTGGAGGGGGACTGGTAAGTATAGCTAGTATGACATGACCTATATATGGAAAAATACATATTAACCAGGACACAAGAAATATCGGAATAATCCTATATATTATGTTTTACACTAATTATACCCAGGGACGTAAGTACAGCAATTCGGGACTTTAGCTCTACCAGGCTTTTATTCTTCGCCTGCTCCACAAGCGCAATCTCCTCTATTACATCTTCATTAGTTTCAGGAGCCTTTAACGCTTGTTCCTTGATTTTCTCAAATTCCATGAAGATCCTAAGCGAAGCAAAGATTATTACACACAGGTGCATCTCACTAAATTAGAATATCATCAAAAAGTTACTTTATTTCAGTTTTCAGTACAAAAATTGAAACTCATATATTATATAGAGTCATTACACACAGAGGGATCTATTTCAAGTGTTTATTTCTTTTAATGTTGATGATTATGGCTTACAGCCGATGAAAACACAACAGTCATTATCTCAGTAAATTAGAATACTTTATAACAACAGATTGAAAAATGTTTTTAAAATCTGAAATGTTGGCCTACTGAAATGTCTGTTCAGTAAATGCACTCAATACTTGGTCTGGGATCCTTTTGCATCAATTACTGCATCAATGCGGCAATGTGGCATGGAGGCGATCAGCCTGTGGCACTGCTGAGGTGTTATGGAAGCCCAGGTTGCTTTGATAGCAGCCTTCAGCTCGTCTGCATTGTTGGGTCTGATGTCTCTCATCTTCCTCTTGACAATACCCTATAGATTCTCTATAATAGATTCTCTATGGGGATTAGGGCAGGCGAGTTTTCTGCCAATCAAGCACAGTGATACTGTTGTGTGTAAACCAGGTATTGGTACTTTTGGCAGTGTGGACAGGGGCCAAGTCCTGCTGGAGAATGACGTTTCCATCTCCAAAAAGCTTGTCAGCAGAGGGAAGCATGAAGTGCTGTAAAATGTCCTGGTAGACGGCTGCACTGACTTTGGTCTTGATAAAACACAGTGGACCTACACCAGCAGATGACATGGCTCCCCAAACCATCACTGATTGTGGAAACTTCACACAAGACCTCAAGCAGCTTGGATTGTGGCCTCTCCACTCTTCCTCCAGACTCTGGGACCTTGATTTCCAAATGAAAATTGGAACTCTGGGACCTTGTGGAGTGTGTCAATGACTGCCTTCTGGACATCTGTCAAGTCAGCAGTCTTCCCAATGATTGTGGAGCCTACTGAAACAGACTAAGGGACCTTTTTAAAAGCTTAGGAAGCCTTTGCAGGTGTATTTGTTAATTATTTTAATTTACTGAGATAATGACTTTTGTGTTTCCATTGGCTGTAAGCCATAATCAACAACATTAACAGAAATAAACACTTGAAATATATCACTCTGTTTGTAATGACTCTATATAATATATGAATTTAAATTTTTGTACTGAAGAAATGAAAAAAATTAACTTTTTGATGATATTCTAATTTAGTGAGATGCACCTGTATATTATATACTGGAATGTGATGATATTTTATGGTATCATAAGTAAAGTAATGTGAGATTCTTAACTTTTACTGTAGCATCAGCATCTATAACTCACTGTATGAAATCATAGCAGAAGTAGCACTTGACCTTGACCCCAAGGGCCCCTGAACGGCACATGGCAGGTAGAGGCCCATTACAGATTATTTTTTTCTATTGTGAAACCTCCTTGAATCCAGGATTTTACTCACTCTTCATTCTCCAATCTGTGATTTGTCACCAGTCTATCTAGTAATATATTTGCAAAACTTTTTGCTTTGTCAGCCAGGCCTTGCTTTAAGTCATCGCAGTCGAGGTGTACCATGGTGAAGTAAGCGCGGGTGGGCAGTCCCATGATATCTCTGGCCAGGGTGTGAAATTCTTCTATAAACTGGAATACAAATATAAATCAGTCTCGTTTACCCTTGAGATTTCTGATTTGACCCTCAATTATTATCGGACACGTTGTACCCCTCGCTCTGTAGGACTTAGGACAGTATTGATTCTAATGGGAATGGTAAGAAAATGATTCCTGCAACTTAGTCCTCGTTGCTGCGTCCACCCGACTACAGCTGTGATCAGCTTATTGTCAAGGGACCCTTCAAACGAACCGAAGAGGGTCCCCGTAAAGTGAACCTGTCAGGTCCTTCAGGCATGCCAAATTCCTGCATTGACATCCACGGTATATATCTGGCAAAAATGTTTCTACCTTAAAAGACTAAACTTTTTATGTGCCGGCTGTCATATGCAAATTGGGCATGTGAAATTAAGTATTATACACCTGTCTTGGGTATCCGAGCTCTGCTTCCTTCACTTCGGTCTGCTGCCCCGTGTTGTGCTCCACGTCAGGTTTTACAGGTTGTCCTGTGTAGCTCAGTGACATAATCTCCTAAATCCTATTTATGGACCATTAGGACACACACCTGGGTCTTAGGATTGAGTTTTTAGACTTTTGTTTGGTGTGCTCCACCTTCTGCGTTAACTTTCTTCCATTCCTACTGGGTTACGCTACATCCATCCTGCAGCTCCCAAGATTCCTGAGTGCCAATTCCTTGCTGCTCATGTGCCTTCCTGCTTGCCACACCAACACCCGGGGTCCGTGTGCCCACCCAGACCCGAGGCTTAGAAGATCCACCTCGCCAGGTGAGACTAAGATGCCATGATTTGGGTGTGATCACAGCATCTGAGGTCAGATTTGTTTGTGGGAAGTGACGTCCCGCTGGACTAGTCCTAGATAACTTGCATATGATGAACGGCGCATAAGCAGTCGATTTTTACTAGAAACATCAAAGCCAGTGTTGCTGTGCAGGGATGAGTCAATTTAATGATGGTTCGAGATAATATGCAAGAAGGTCCAATATGTAAAAAAAAAAAAAACACATTATGATCACACATACAGTACAGACCAAAAGTTTGGACACACCTTCTCATTTAAAGATTTTTCTGTATTTTCATGACTATGAAAATTGTACATTCACACTGAAGGCATCAAAACTATGAATTAACACATGTGGAATTATATACTTAACAAAAAAGTGTGAAACAACTGAAAATATGTCTTATATTCTAGGTTCTTCAAAGTAGCCACCTTTTGCTTTGATGACTGCTTTGCACACAGTTTCTACTTTCTCCGCGGCTGAACCATCCACCAGCCAGCTGAAGCTTTCAACTATCAAATAATATAACACAGAATTTATAGTTGTATCTAGACTCATCTTAATAACGGGCGGAGAAAACTTTCAAAGAGGATTATACAGCTGATCGGACATGGATTTTTGAAAGCGAGTTCTCTGGCTTCATCAGGTCTAAGAGATCAATTTGATAATCTACATTTATATGGTGAAATCTAGAGACAGATCCTCTTTGCA
Organism: Phyllobates terribilis; assembly: GCF_046119375.1. Lineage (NCBI taxonomy): Eukaryota > Metazoa > Chordata > Amphibia > Anura > Dendrobatidae > Phyllobates > Phyllobates terribilis. The sequence continues at coordinate 2,259,813 of NW_027362957.1, forward strand.
GTGCTTGTTAGACCAATGATATATAGTATTTCTGCATGATAATGTCTGATAGATGAGGATCACACCTCTGGGAACCCCTAACACTGAGTTCAATGGCTTTTGGAAAGGTATCAGGATCAAAGCGTCCACAGGAATATCACGCTGCAAGCGCCGGCAGGAGATTTCTGATTGTGATTGTTCCATCCCTTTAATACTAGATTCACGTCCAGCTTCCCATATGTTCCATCGCTTTAATACTTACGATTCACGTCCAGCTTACTGTATGTACCATTCTTTTAATTATTCGCGGCCAGCTTACCATATGTACCATCCCTTTAATGACTCACGTCCAGCTTACCCTATGTACCATCCCTGTAATGACTCATGTCCAGCTTACCGTATGTACCATGCCTTTAATGATTCGCAGCCAGCTTACCGTATGTACCATCCCTTTAAAGACTCACGTCCTGCTTACTGTATGTATCATCCCTATAATGATTCACGTCCAGCTTACCGTATGTACCATCCCTTTAATGACTCACATCCTGCTTACTGTATGTACCATCCCTATAATGATTCACGTCCAGCTTACAGTATGTACCATCCCTTTAATGACTCACGTCAAGCTTACCGTATGTACCATCCCTTTAATCATTCACGTCCAGCTTACCATATGTACCATCCCTTTAATGATTCACGTCCAGCTTACCGTATGTATCATCCTTTTAATGATTCACGTCCCGCTTACCGTAGGTTTGGAAATGCCTGAATGGCTGGTGTAAATTGTGGCTGACGGCCTCCTTCAGCTTCAGCGCGGCAGAATCAAAGATGTAATCAGGGAGTTTGGCCTCGATGATCTGAACCGTGTTACTACCAGAAAGCCACGGCTGCACCGTCTGAATATTCTGGACAAAGAAGAACGTTCTATAAAGTGACATGAATACTGCAGAAGTCTCTAATATAAACCCCCTGAACATCCACCTATTTTGATATAAATAAATCAAAAACTCCATACAAAGCTCCATATCCTCAGCATAGACATGAAATAAAAGCTGCCATGCTGTGTATCCTCAGTGGCCACTAAAGGGAGCTTAAAGGGCATCTGTCACCCCAAAAATTCAGATTTAACCACTTATACATTTAAAGCGCACCTGTCAGCAGGATTGAGCTCAGTAAAACACATACATTGTTAGGTGGGTGCCACTACACTGATTAAAATGATAACTTAGTTGATTAAATCCGTCCTGTGGTTCTTGTGTAACATTTACTTTCAGTTTGGAGATAATGATACGCTCGTGCTCCGGGGCGGCCTGTGGGGGGCGCTCTATCTGGTGCTCTGCTTACATATTCATCTGTATGCTCTTATGACAGCTCACTGTGCCTTCACTGACCTGCCTCCTCTTTTACATAATGCATCTAGTAGTGCGGGGCTAGGTAAAATAGGAGGCAGGTCAGTGGACGATCAGTGAGCTGTCATAAGAGCATACACATGAATATGTAAGCAGAGCACCAGATAGAGTGCCCCCACACGCCGCCCCGGAGCATAAGCATATCATTATTTCCAAACTGAAAGTAAAGATTACACAAGAACCACAGGACGAATTTCATCAACTAAGGTATCATTTTACTCTGTGTAATGTCGCCCTCCTGACAGTGTATGTGGTTTACTGAGCACACTCCTGCTGACAGGTGCACTTTAATAGGGGACTGGAGTGGAGAGCCATCCCTTCATTGGGGCCCACCGGAGGATTCTCCATTTCTCCTGTTGGCCAGTCCGAGCCTGTAAAAGTGTTTATGCTACCCAACTCTTCTACTTATAATTCTCATATATTTTTGCAATGTGTATTACAAAGTCAATATACTCGTTGTCCTATCCCTGCATGGGGGCCCACCGGAGGATACTGCTGCGGACGCTCATATACTAGGTGACAGCCAATAGGAATTGTAAATCAGCCAGTACTATATTTTTTTTTTGCTGTGATATTCCAAAATGGTGGCAGCAAATTTCCAATTTTTTTTACTGCAGTTTTTACCTGTGAGCCACACATGTACCTACTATAAAAAGTAAGTTGTCAGCATTGAAAAAAAAATCCTGATACCTGAAGGGTCTTGGAGATCCGAGTTAATATAAATAGTACAACTTCTTCTACGTCCTGGAAGCTTGGATAGAAATCCATTTTCTCGTCATTAAATGTAAGTTGCATTTTGGAGATTGGTAAAAATTGCCCGTCTATCAGATCAAATAAACGGACAAAAGTTTCTACAGTTTTCTGCAGAAGGTCTCTCACCTGTGGGGGGGAGAAATCAGCAAGTATATATTAGTGTTTATAAGGAGAAAAAATACATGACTACGAGAGTGGTGCAGAAAACAGGGAGACGGACTGGGCCATAAGAGAAGAAAGCTGAGTGACAACATTTATTGTGGGTGGGAAATCCTTAATCCCTTCAGGACCGGATCATTTTTTGTTTTGCATTTTTTCCTTTCCGTCTTCAAAAAGCCATACATTTTTCATTTTTCCATTGATATAGCTGCAAGAGGCTATGTAATGTGCTGTAGCTTAAACCCTTCCCAACATATGACATATTGTTATGCCATGTTCCTGTAGATGTGCAAAATTTGGACCTGGGCCCCCACCAGCATGTTGGTCAGATGTATGGGCCCTTATAGCATTCTAGATCCGATAATGATGCGCGTGTTCGCCCTTGCCTTGGATGTTTCCTGTAATAATCTCCCCCATCGTAGCTCTAGCCCCATCCTATAATAATGTCTCTCATTCTAGGCCCCTTCCTGGTATAATGATCCCCTTCCTGCGCCCCTTCCTGTTATAATATCCCCTATCCTGGGCCTCTTCCTGTTATAATATCCACCTTCTGTGTATAATACCCCCCATCCTGAGCCCCTTTCAGCAATAACGTCCCAATCCTGGGCTCCTTCCTGGTATAATGTCCTTGGTCCAGGGCCTCTTACTGTAATAATGTCCCCCATCCTGGCCCCTTCCTGTAACAATGTCCCCTTTCCTAGTATAATATCCCACATCCTATAACAATGTCTTCCATCCTGGTATCCTGTCCCCCATCCTAGGCCCCATTCTGGTATAATGACCTCCATCATTGTGCCCTTCCTGGTGTAATGTCCTTCATCCTGGCCCATGTCATGGTATAATGATCCCCATTCTGGTATAATGCTCCCTATCCTGGGCTGCTTCCTTGTACAATGCCCCCCATCCTGAACCCCTGCCTTGTATAATGCTCCCCATCCTTGGCCCCTTCCTTGTAAAATGCTCCCCATCATGCGCCCCTTCCTTGTATAATGCTCCCCATCATGCGCCCCTTCCTTGTATAGTGCTCCCCATCCTGCGCCCCTTCCTTGTGTAATGCTCCCCATCTTGCGCCCCTTCCTTGTATAATGCTCCCCATCTTGCGCCCCTTCCTTGTGTAATGCTCCCCATCCTGCGCGCCTTCCTTGTGTAATGCATCTCATCCTAGGCTACTTCCTTGTATAATGCTCCCCATCTGGCACCCCTGCCTTGTGTAATGCTCCCCATCCTGCGCCCCTTTCTTGTATAATGCTCCCCATCATGCGCCCCTTCCTTGTATAATGCTCCCCATCCTGCGCCCCTTCCTTGTGTAATGCTCCCCATCCTGCGCCCCTTCCTTGTATAATGCTCTCCATCTTGCTCCCCTTCCTTGTGTAATGCTCCCTATCCTGCACCCCTTCCTTGTATAATGCTCTTCATCCTAGGCTACTTCCTTGTATAATGCTCCCCATCTTGGGACCCTTCCTTGTCTAATTCTCCCCATCCTGGGACCCTTCCTTGTATAATGCTTCTCATCCTAGGCTACTTCCTTGTATAATGCTCCCCATCCTGGGACCCTTCCTTGTCTAATTCCCCCTATCCTGGGCACCTTCCTTGTATAATGCCTATGGGCCCTTGTAGCATTCTAGATCCGATAATGATGCGCGTGTTCGCCCTTGCCTTGGATGTTTCCTGTAATAATCTCCCCCATCGTAGCCCTAGCCCCATCCTATAATAATGTCTCTCATTCTAGGCCCCTTCCTGGTATAATGTTCCCCATCCTGCACCCCTTCCTGTTATAATATCCCCTATCCTGGGCCTCTTCCTGTTATAATATCCACCTTCTGTGTATAATACCCCCCATCCTGAGCCCCCTTTCAGCAATAACGTCCCAATCCTGGGCTCCTTCCTGGTATAATGTCCTTTGTCCTGGGCCTCTTACTGTAATAATGTCCCCCATCCTGGCCCCTTCCTGCAACAATGTCCCCCATCCTGGTATAATGTCCCACATCCTATAACAATGTCCCCCATCCTGGTACAATGTCCCTCATCCTATAACAATGTCTTCCATCCTGGTATCCTGTCCCCCATCCTAGGCCCCATTCTGGTATAATGACCTCCATCCTTGTGCCCTTCCTGGTGTAATGTCCTTCATCCTGGCCCATGTCATGATATAATGACCCCCATTCTGGTATAATGCTCCCTATCCTGGGCCGCTTCCTTGTACAAAGCCCCCCATTCTGAACCCCTGCCTGGTATAATGCTCCCCATCCTTGGCCTCTTCCTTGTAAAATGCTCCCCATCATGCACCCCTTCCTTGTATAATGCTCCCCATCATGCGCCCCTTCCTTGTATAGTGCTCCCCATCCTGCGCCCCTTCCTTGTGTAATGCTCCCCATCTTGCGCCCCTTCCTTGTATAATGCTCCCCATCTTGCGCCCCTTCCTTGTGTAATGCTCCCCATCCTGCGTTCCTTCCTTGTGTAATGCACCTCATCCTAGGCTACTTCCTTGTATAATGCTCCCCATCTTGCACCCCTTCCTTGTGTAATGCTCCCCATCCTGCGCGCCTTCCTTGTGTAATGCTCCCCATCATGCTCCCCTTCCTTGTGTAATGCTCCCCATCCTGCGACCTTTCCTTGTATAATGCTCTCCATCTTGCGCCCCTTCCTTGTGTAATGCTCCTCATCCTAGGCTACTTCCTTGTATAATGTTCCCCATCTTGGGACCCTTCCTTGTCTAATTCTCCCCATCCTGGGACCCTTCCTTGTATAATGCTTCTCATCCTAAGCTACTTCCTTGTATAATGCTCCCCATCCTGGGACCCTTCCTTGTCTAATTCCCCCCATCCTGGGCACCTTCCTTGTATAATGCTCCCCATCCTGGAACCCTTCCTTGTCTAATTCCCCCCATCCTGGGCCCTTTCCTTGTATAATGCTCCCCATCCTGGGCCCCTTCATTATATAATGCTCCCCATCCTGGGCCCCTTCCTTGTCTAATTCTCCCCACCCTGAGCCCCTTCCTTGTCTAATGCTCCCCATCCTTGGCCCTTTCCTGGTATAATGTTCTGTCGTTCTTTTCCAATACATTAAATAAACAAAAATAAATGATTCTTCTTACCTTCCTGCGCTCCCACGACATGCGGCGCCTTCTTCTGTAGCTGATTTCAGTGTGCCGGTAGAGGCAGCGCATGACGTCACTTCCATGCGTCGCTCGTGACTGGCACACCGACATCAGCTACCGGCCTTTGGCTGGCGGCATGCATTGCAGCTCAGGGACCCGGCATGTTCCTGCGCAGCAATGTACTTCAGCCGGATGTGCGTCCTCAGACTGTGGAAGTGCCATACATATATGAGATGGGAATACCACTCTGAGTCTATGTTTGATCCAGAGATACAATAATGAACATGAATCCTTATATATCACGGATCTCGCAGCCGCCTTTACCTGGTTGGACATAAGTGTCGAGACGCAGTTATAAAAGGAATCCAATTTGTCCGCATTAATCAACTGCAGGGCATCTTGATTGGCAAATAGATTGATCACTTTGGGGTACCAAGTGTTCAGCAACTTTTCTTCTGTCTTGGCACAAGCCAAGGATCCGCTGTTCCTCAGGGATTCACATTCTACAGGACCCCTGGACCTGACAAAGAATAAAGCACTTTATCATATTAAACCTGACAGGACACACCTGTGAGGTGAAGACCATTTCCGGTGACTACCTCTTGAAGCTCATCAAGAGAATGCCAAGAGTGTGCAAAGCAGTCATCAAAGCAAAAGGTGGCTACTCTGAAGAACCTAGAATATAAGACATATTTTCAGCTGTTTCACACTTTTTTGTTAAGTATATAATTCCACATGTGTTAATTCATAGTCATGAAAATACACACTTATACAGTATACATATATATACACCCATATACATTATACATACACATATACAGTATACATATATACACACATATACAGTATACATATATATACACCCATATACAGTATACATATATATACACCCATATACATTATACATACACATATACAGTATACATATATATATACACACATATACAGTATACATATATATACACCCATATACATTATACATACACATATACAGTATACATATATATACACACATATACAGTATACATATATATACACATATATACAGTATACATATATACACACATATACAGTATACATATATATACAGACATACAGTATAAATATATATACACATATATACAGTATACATATATACACATACAGTATACATATATACACATATACAGTATACATATATACACACACACATATATACAGTATATACATATATACACCCATATACAGTATACATATATATACACACACATATACAGTATACATATAAATACACACATACAGTATACATATATATACACACACATATACAGTATACATATATACACACATATACAGTATACACATATACACACATATACAGTATACATATATACACACATATACAGTATACATATATACAGTATACATATATATACACACATACCGTATAAATATATATATACACATATATACAGTATACATATATACACCCATATACAGTATACATATATATACACACACATACAGTATACATATATACACACATATACAGTATACATATATATACACGCATATACAGTATACATATACACACATATACAGTATACATATATATACACACACATATACAGTATACATATATATACACACATACCGTATAAATATATATATACACATATATACAGTATACATATATACACCCATATACAGTATACATATATATACACACACACATACAGTATACATATACACACACATATACAGTATACATACATACACACATATACAGTATACATATATACACACTTATACAGTATACATATATATACACACATATACAGTATATATATATACACATATACAGTATACATATATATACACACACACAGTATAAATATATATACACATATATACAGTATACATATATACACCCACTAGATGGTGGCCCGATTCTAATGCATCGGGTATTCTAGAATATGTATGCGGCCGACAGGGCGCAATCAGCAGAGCGGTGTTTAAATTTGGCGCCAAAATCGCTGATTGGTCGAGGCCGGCAACCGTGACCAATCACCAAAGCGGTGTTAAAACTTGGCGGCTATATCGCAGATTGGTCACGGCCGGCGGTCGCGACTAATCAGCAGAGCGGGGTTTAAATTTGGCGCCAATAATGCTGATTGGTCGCGGGCAGCGAACACGACCAATCAGCAGAGCGGGGTTTAAATTTGGCGCCAATAATGCTGATTGGTCGCGGGCAGCGAACACGACCAATCAGAAGAGCGGGGTTTAAATTTGGCGCCAATAATGCTGATTGGTCGTGGGCAGCGAACGCGACCAATCAGCAGAGCGGGGTTTAAATTTGGCGCCAATAATGCTGATTGGTTGCGGCCGGCGGTCGCGACCAATCAGCACAGCGTTGTTTAAATTTGGCGCCAATAATGGTGATTGGTCACGGCCGGGACCAATCAGCAGAGCGGTGTTTAAATTTGGCGCCAATAATGCTGATTATTTGCGACCGGTAACCGTGACCAATCAGCATAGCGGTGTTTAAATTTGGCGCCAATATCACTGTATATGTATACTGTATATGTGTGTGTATATATATGTATACTGTATGTGTGTGTATATATATGTATACTGTATGTGTGTATATATATGTATACTGTATATGTGTGTGTATATATATGTATACTGTATGTGTGTATAAATATGTTTACTGTATATGTGTGTGTATATGTATACTGTATATGTGTGTATATGTATACTCTGTATATGTGTGTGTATATGTATACTGTATATGTGTGTGTATATGTATACTGTATATGGGTGTATATATGTATACTGTATATGTGTGTATATATGTATACTGTATATGTGTGTGTATATGTATACTGTATATGGGTGTGTATATATGTATACTGTATATGTGTGTGTATATGTATACTGTATATGGGTGTGTATATATGTATACTGTATATGTGTGTGTATATGTATACTGTATATGTGTGTATATATGTATACTGTATATGTGTGTGTATATGTATACTGTATATGTGTGTGTATATATGTATACTGTATATGTGTATATATGTATACTGTATATGTGTGTATATGTATACTGTATATGGGTGTGTATATATGTATACTGTATATGTGTGTGTATATGTATACTGTATATGGGTGTGTATATATGTATACTGTATATGTGTGTGTATATGTATACTGTATATGTGTGTATATATGTATACTGTATATGTGTGTATATATATGTATACTGTTTATGGGTGTGTATATGTGTATACTGTATATGTGTGTATATATGTATACTGTATATGTGTGTATATATATGTATACTGTTTATGGGTGTGTATATGTATACTGTATATGTGTGTGTGTATATGTATACTGTATATGTGTGTATATATGTATACTGTATATGTGTGTATATATATGTATACTGTTTATGGGTGTGTATATGTATACTGTATATGTGTGTATATATATGTATACTGTATATGGGTGTATATATATGTATACTGTATATGGGTGTATATATATGTATACTGTATATGTGTGTATATATGTATACTGTATATGTGTGTATATATATGTATACTGTTTATGGGTGTATATATATGTATACTGTATATGGGTGTATATATGTATACTGTATATGTGTGTATATATGTATACTGTATATGTGTGTATATATATGTATACTGTTTATGGGTGTATATATGTATACTGTATATGTGTGTATATATATGTATACTGTATATGTGTGTGTGTGTATATATGTATACTGTATATGTGTGTATATATATGTATACTGTATATGTGTGTGTATATATATGTATACTGTATATGTGTATATATGTTTACTGTATATGTGTGTATATATATGTATACTGTATATGTGTGTATATATGTATACTGTATATGGGTGTGTATATGTATACTGTATATGTGTGTATATATATATACTGTATATGTGTGTGTGTATATGTATACTGTATATGTGTGTATATATGTATACTGTATATGTGTGTATATATATGTATACTGTTTATGGGTGTGTATATGTATACTGTATATGTGTGTATATATATGTATACTGTATATGGGTGTATATATATGTATACTGTATATGGGTGTATATATATGTATACTGTATATGTGTGTATATATGTATACTGTATATGTGTGTATATATATGTATACTGTTTATGGGTGTATATATATGTATACTGTATATGGGTGTATATATGTATACTGTATATGTGTGTATATATGTATACTGTATATGTGTGTATATATATGTATACTGTTTATGGGTGTATATATGTATACTGTATATGTGTGTATATATATGTATACTGTATATGTGTGTGTGTGTATATATGTATACTGTATATGTGTGTATATATATGTATACTGTATATGTGTGTGTATATATATGTATACTGTATATGTGTATATATGTTTACTGTATATGTGTGTGTATATATATGTATACTGTATATGTGTGTATATATGTATACTGTATATGGGTGTGTATATGTATACTGTATATGTGTGTATATATATATATACTGTATATGTGTGTGTGTATATGCTGTATTACTGTATGTGTGTGTATATATATGTATACTGTATATGTGTATATATATGTATACTGTATATGTGTGTATATATATATGTAAACTGTATATGTGTGTATATATGTATACTGTATATGTGTGTATATATGTATACTGTATATGTGTGTGTGTATATATACAGTATATGTGTGTGTGTATATGCTGTATTACTGTGTATATGGGTGTGTATATGTATACTGTATATGGGTGTGTATATGTATACTGTATATGTGTATATATATGTATACTGTATATGTGTGTATATGTATACTGTATATGTGTGTGTATATGTATACTGTATATGTGTATATATGTATACTGTATATGTGTGTATATATATGTATACTGTATATGTGTGTGTATATATGTATACTGTATATGTGTGTGTGTATATATATATGTATACTGTATATGTGTATATATGTATACTGTATATGGGTGTGTATATGTATACTGTATATGTGTATATATATATGTATACTGTATATGTGTGTATATATATACAGTATATGTGTGTGTATATGCTGTATTACTGTATATATGCGTGTATATATGTATACTGTATATGTGTGTATATATATGTATACTGTATATGGGTGTGTATATATGTATACTGTATATGTGTGTATATGTATACTGTATATGTGTGTATAATGTATACTGTATGTGTGTATATATATGAATACTGTATATGTGTGTGTATATATATGTATACTGTATATGTGTATATATGTATACTGTATATGTGTGTGTATATATATGTATACTGTATGTGTGTATATATATATATGTATACTGTATATGTATGTATATATGTATACTGTATATGTGTGTATATATATGTATACTGTTTATGGGTGTGTATATGTATACTGTATATGGGTGTATATATGTATACTGTATATGTGTGTATATATGTATACTGTATATGTGTGTATATATATGTATACTGTTTATGGGTGTGTATATGTGTATACTGTATATGTGTGTATATATGTATACTGTATATGTGTGTATATATATGTATACTGTTTATGGGTGTGTATATGTATACTGTATATGTGTGTGTGTATATGTATACTGTATATGGGTGTATATATGTATACTGTATATGGGTGTATATATGTATACTGTATATGTGTGTATATATATGTATACTGTTTATGGGTGTATATATATGTATACTGTATATGGGTGTATATATGTATACTGTATATGGGTGTATATATATGTATACTGTTTATGGGTGTATATATGTATACTGTATATGGGTGTATATATATGTATACTGTATATGTGTGTGTGTGTATATATGTATACTGTATATGTGTGTATATATATGTATACTGTATATGTGTGTGTATATATATGTATACTGTATATGTGTATATATGTTTACTGTATATGTGTGTGTATATATATATGTATACTGTATATGTGTGTATATATGTATACTGTATATGGGTGTGTATATATGTATACTGTATATGTGTGTATATATATGTATACTGTTTATGGGTGTATATATGTATACTGTATATGTGTGTATATATATGTATACTGTATATGGGTGTGTATATATGTATACTGTATATGTGTGTGTATATATATGTATACTGTATATGTGTGTGTATATATATGTATACTGTATATGTATATATATGTTTACTGTATATGTGTGTGTATATATATGTATACTGTATATGTGTGTATATATGTATACTGTATATGGGTGTGTATATGTATACTGTATATGTGTGTATATATATATACTGTATATGTGTGTGTGTATATGCTGTATTACTGTATGTGTGTGTATATATATATGTATACTGTATATGTGTGTGTATATATACAGTATATGTGTGTGTGTATATGCTGTATTACTGTATATATGCGTGTATATATGTATACTGTATATGGGTGTGTATATGTATACTGTATATGTGTATATATATGTATACTGTATATGTGTGTATATGTATACTGTATATGTGTGTGTATATGTATACTGTATATGTGTATATATGTATACTGTATATGTGTGTATATATATGTATACTGTATATGTGTGTGTATATATGTATACTGTATATGTGTGTGTATATATATATGTATACTGTATATGTGTATATATGTATACTGTATATGGGTGTGTATATGTATACTGTATATGTGTATATATATATATGTATACTGTATGTGTGTGTATATGTATACTGTATATGGGTGTGTATATATATGTATACTGTATATGTGTATATATATATGTATACTGTATATGTGTGTATATATATACAGTATATGTGTGTATATGCTGTATTACTGTATATATGCGTGTATATATGTATACTGTATGTGTGTATATATACGTATACTGTATATGTGTATATATATGTATACTGTATATGTGTGTGTATATATGTATACTGTATATGTGTGTATATGTATACTGTATATGTGTGTATAATGTATACTGTATGTGTGTATATATATGTATACTGTATATGTGTGTGTATATGTATACTGTATATGTGTGTGTATATGCTGTATTACTGTATATATGCGTGTATATATGTATACTGTATATGGGTGTGTATATGTATACTGTATATATGTGTGTATATATGTATACCGTATGTGTGTATATATGTATACTGTATATGGGTGTGTATATATATGTATACTGTATATGGGTGTGTATATATATATGTATACTGTATGTGTATATATGTATACTGTATATGTGTGTATATATGTATACTGTATATGTGTGTATATATATGTATACTGTATATGTGTGTATATATGTATACTGTATATGTGTGTATATGTATACTGTATATGGGTGTATATATGTATACTGTATATGTGTGTGTATATATGTATACTGTATATGTGTATATATGTATACTGTATATGTGAGTATATATGCATACTGTATATGGGTGTATATATGTATACTGTATATGTATGTGTATATATGTATACTGTATATGTGTGTATATGTGTATACTGTATGTGTGTATATATATGTATACTGTATATGTGTGTGTATATATGTATACTGTATATGGGTGTGTATATGTATACTGTATATGGGTGTATATATGTATACTGTATATGTGTGTGTATATATGTATACTGTATATGTGTATATATGTATACTGTATATGTGTGTATATATGTATACTGTATATGTGTGTATATGTGTATACTGTATGTGTGTATATATATGTATACTGTATATGTGTGTGTATATATGTATACTGTGTATGGGTGTGTATATGTATACTGTATATGTGTGTATATATGTATACTGTATGTGTGTATATATATGTATAATGTATATGTGTGTGTGTATATGTATACTGTATGTGTGTGTGTATATGCTGTATTACTGTATATATGCGTGTATATATGTATACTGTATATGGGTGTGTATATGTATACTGTATATGTGTGTGTATATATGTATACTGTATATGGGTGTGTATATGTATACTGTATATGTGTGTGTATATATGTATACTGTATATGGGTGTGTATATATATATGTATACTGTATATGGGTGTGTGTATATATGTATGTATACTGTATATGTGTGTATATATATATATGTATACTGTATATGTGTGTATATATATGTATACTGTATGTGTATATATGTATACTGTATATGTGTGTATATATGTATACTGTATATGTGTGTGTATATATATGTATACTGTATATGTGTATATATGTATACTGTATATGTATGTGTATATATATATGTATACTGTATATGTGTGTGTATATGTATACTGTATATGTGTGTATATATGTATACTGTATATGTGTGTGTATATGTATACTGTATATGTGTGTGTATATATGTATACTGTATATGTGTGTGTATATGTATACTGTATATGTGTGTATATGTGTATACTGTATATGTGTGTGTATATATGTATACTGTATATGTGTGTATATGTATACTGTATATGTGTGTATATATGTATACTGTATATGTGTGTGTATATGTATACTGTATATGTGTGTATATATGTATACTGTATATGTGTGTATATATGTATACTGTATATGTGTGTGTATATGTATACTGTATATGGGTGTATATATGTATACTGTATATGTGTGTATATGTATACTGTATATGTGTGTGTATATATGTATACTGTATATGTGTGTATATATATGTATACTGTATATGTGTGTATACTGTATATGTGTGTGTATATGTATACTGTATATGTGTGTATATATATGTATACTGTATATGTGTGTATATGTATACTGTATATGTGTGTATATATGTATACTGTATATGTGTGTGTATATGTATACTGTATATGTGTGTGTATATGTATACTGTATATGTGTGTATATATGTATACTGTATATGTGTGTGTATATGTATACTGTATATGGGTGTATATATGTATACTGTATATGTGTGTATATATATGTATACTGTATATGTGTGTATATGTGTATACTGTATATGTGTGTGGATATATGTATACTGTATATGTGTGTATATGTATACTGTATATGTGTGTGTATATATGTATACTGTATATGTGTGTATATATATGTATACTGTATATGTGTGTATATGTGTATACTGTATATGTGTGTGTATATGTATACTGTATATGTGTGTATATATATGTATACTGTATATGTGTGTATATATGTATACTGTATATGTGTGTATATATATGTATACTGTATATGTGTGTGTATATATATGTATACTGTATATGTGTATATATGTATACTGTATATGTGTGTATACTGTATATGAGTGTATATGTATACTGTATATGGGTGTATATATGTATACTGTATATGTGTGTGTATATGTATACTGTATATGTGTGTGTATATGTATACTGTATATGTGTGTATATATACAGTTATATGAAAAAGTTTTGGCACCCCTATTAATCTTAAGCTTAATGTTTTATAAAAATTGGTGTTTTTGCAACAGCTGTTTCAGTTTGATCTATGTAATAACTGTTGGACACAGTAATGTTTCTGCCTTGAAATGAGGTTTATTGTACTAACAGAAAATGTGCAATCTGCATTCAAACAAAATTTGACAGGTGCATAAGTATGGGCACCTCACCAGAAAAGTGACATTAATATTTAGTAGATCCTCCTTTTGCAAAAATAACAGCCTCTAGTCGCTTCCTGTAGCTTTTAATGAGTTCCTGGATCCTGGATGAAGGTATTTTTGACCATTCCTCTTTACAAAACAATTCCAGTTCAGTTAAGTTTGATGGTTGCCGAGCATGGACAGCCCTCTTCAAATGATCCCACAGATGGTCAATGATATTCAGGTCTTGTGACTGGGATGGCCATTCCAGAACATTGTAATTGTTCCTCTGCATGAATGCCTGAGTAGATTTGGAGCGGTGTTTT
This sequence comes from Phyllobates terribilis, assembly GCF_046119375.1. NCBI lineage: Eukaryota > Metazoa > Chordata > Amphibia > Anura > Dendrobatidae > Phyllobates > Phyllobates terribilis. Next base: position 2,275,263 of record NW_027362957.1, read on the forward strand.
GGATCATTGTCTTGCTGAAAGATCCATCCCCTGCGTAACTTCAACTTTATCACTGATTCTTGAACATTATTGTCAAGAATCTGCTGATACTGAGTGGAATCCATGCGTCCCTCAACTTTAACAAGATTCCCGGTGCCGGCATTGGCCACACAGCCCCAAAGCATGATGGAACCTCCACCAAATTTTACTGTGGGTAGCAAGTGTTTTTCTTGGAATGCTCTGTTTTTTTGCCGCCATGCATAACACCTTTTTGTATGACCAAACAACTCAATATTGGTTTCATCAGTCCACAGGACCTTCTTCCAAAAAGAAATTGGCTTCCCCAAATGTGCTTTTGCATACCTCAGCCGACTCTGTTTGTGGCGTGCTTGCAGAAACGGCTTCTTTCGCATCACTCTCCCATACAGCTTCTCCTTGTGCAAAGTGCGTTGTATAGTTGACCGATGCACAGTGACACCATCTGCAGCAAGTTGATGCTGCTGCTCTATGGAGGTGGTCTGAGGATTGTCCTTGACTGATCTCACCATTCTTCTTCTCTGCCTTTCTGATGTTTTTCTTGGCCTGCCACTTCTGGCCTTAACAAGAACTGTCCCTGTGTTCTTCCATTTCCTTACTATGTTCCTCACAGTGGAAGCTGACAGGTTAAATCTCTGAGACAGCTTTTTGTATCCTTCCCCTGAACAACTATGTTGAATATTCTTTGTTTTCAGATCATTTGACAGTTGTTTTGAGGAGCCCATGATACCACTCTTCAGAGGAGATTCAAACAGGAGAACAACTTGCAAGTGGCCACTTTAAGTAGCTTTTCTCATGATTGCATACACCTGGCTATGAAGTTCAAAGCTCAATGAGGTTACAAAACCAAAAAAAGTGCTTTAGTAAGTCAGTAAAAAGTAGGTAGGAGTATTTAAAACAAGAAAATGATAAGGGTGCCCATACTTATGCACCTGTCAAATTTTGTTTGAATGCAGATTGCACATTTTCTGTTAGTACAATAAACCTCATTTCAAGGCAGAAACATTACTGTGTCCAACAGTTATTACATATATCAAACTGAAATAGCTGCTGCAAAAACACCAATTTTTATAAAACATTAAGCTTAAGATTAATAGGGGTGCCCAAACTTTTTCATATAACTGTATGTATACTGTATATGTGTGTATATATGTGTATACTGTATATGTGTGTATATGTATACTGTATATGTGTGCGTATATATGTATACTGTATATGGGTGTATATATGAATACTGTATATGTGTGTATATGTGTATACTGTATGTGTATATATGTATACTGTATATGTGTGTATATGTGTATACTGTATATGTGTGTGTATATATGTATACTGTATATGTGTGTATATATGTATACTGTATATGTGTGTGTGTATATGTATACTGTATGTGTGTGTATATGTATACTGTATATGTGTGTATATATATGTATACTGTATATGTGTGTATATATATATGTATACTGTATATGTGTGTGTATATGTATACTGTATATGTGTGTGTATATATGTATACTGTATATGTGTGTATATATGTGTATACTGTATATGTGTGTATATGTATACTGTATATGTGTGTGTATATATGTATACTGTATATGTGTGTATATATATGTATACTGTATATGGGTGTATATATGTATACTGTATATGTGTGTATATGTGTATACTGTATATGTATGTGTATATATGTATACTGTATATGTGTGTATATGTGTATACTGTATATGTGTGTGTATATATGTATACTGTATACATATACAGTATACATATATACACATATACAGTATACATATATACACCCATAAACAGTATACATTTATACACACATATACAGTATACATATATATACACACATATACAGTATACATATATACACACACATATACAGTGTACATATATACACCCATATACAGTATACATATACACACACATATACAGTATACATATATATACACACATACAGTATAAATATATATACACACATACAGTATACATATATATATACACATATATACAGTATACATATATATACACACATATACAGTATACATATATACACACATATACAGTATACATATACACACACATATACAGTATACATATATATACACACATACAGTATACACATATACACACATATACAGTATACATATATATACACACATATACAGTATACATATATATACACACATATACAGTATACATATATACATACACATATACAGTATACATATACACACACACACATATACAGTATACATATATACACACATATACAGTATACATATACACACACATATTCAGTATACACATATACACACATATACAGTATACATATATATAAACACATATACAGTATATATACACACACATACAGTATACATATATATACACACATATACAGTGTACATATATATAAACACATATACAGTATATATACACACACATATACAGTATACATATACACACACATATACAGTATACATATATATACACACCCATATACAGTATACATATACATACACACATACAGTATACATATATATACACACATATACAGTATACATATACACACATATACAGTATACATATACATACACACATACAGTATACATATATATACACACATAAACAGTATACATATACACACATATACAGTATACATATATATACACATATACACACCCATATACAGTATACATATATATATATACACACATATACAGTATACATATATATACACATATACAGTATACATATATACACACATATACAGTATACATATATACACATATACAGTATACATATATATACACACATATACAGTATACATATATATACACACATAAACAGTATACATATACACACATATACAGTATACATATATATACACATATACACACCCATATACAGTATACATATATATATATACACACATATACAGTATACATATATATACACATATACAGTATACATATATACACACACATATACAGTATACATATACACACATATACAGTATATATATACACACACACATATACAGTATACATATATATACACACATACAGTATACATATATACACACATATACAGTATACATATATATACACACACATATACAGTAAACATATATATATACACCCATATACAGTATACATATATACACATATACAGTATACATATACACAAACATATACAGTATACATATGCACACATATACAGTATACATATACACACATATACAGTATACATATATACACATATACAGTATACATATATACACATATACAGTATATATACACACACATATACAGTATACATATATATACACACATATACAGTGTACATATATATAAACACATATACAGTATATATACACACACATATACAGTATACATATATATACACACATATACAGTATACATATATATACACACCCATATACAGTATACATATACATACACACATACAGTATACATATATATACACACATATACAGTATACATATACACACATATACAGTATACATATACATACACACATACAGTATACATATATATACACACATAAACAGTATACATATACACACATATACAGTATACATATATATACACATATACAGTATACATATACACACCCATATACAGTATACATATATATATATACACACATATACAGTATACATATATATACACACACATACAGTATACATATATACACACATATACTGTATACATATATACACACATATACAGTATACATATATACACATATACAGTATACATATATACACATATACAGTATATATATACACACACACATATACAGTATACATATATATACACACACATACAGTATACATATATACACACATATACAGTATACATATATATACACACACATATACAGTAAACATATATATATACACACACATATACAGTATACATATATACACATATACAGTATACATATATACACATATACAGTATATATATACACACACACATATACAGTATACATATATATACACACATACAGTATACATATACACACATATACAGTATACATATATACACATATACAGTATACATATATATACACATACAGTATACATATATACACATATACAGTATACATATATACACATATACAGTATACATATATACACATATACAGTATATATATACACACACACATATACAGTATACATATATATACACACATACAGTATATATATACACACACACATATACAGTATACATATATATACACACATACAGTATACATATACACACATATACAGTATACATATATACACATATACAGTATACATATATACACATACTGTATACACATTAAAATAAACAAATCACCAGAACCTGATGGCATACACCCACGGGTACTAAGGGAACTAAGTAATGTGATAGACAGACCGTTATATCTTATCTTTAAGGACTCTGTTGAGACTGGGTCTGTGCCACTTGATTGGCGACAGGCGAATGTAGTGCCAATATTCAAAAAGGGAGCGAAAAGTGAAGCCGGAAACTATCGGCCGGTGAGTCTGACGTCCGTTGTGGGCAAAATTTTTGAAAGCTTCATTAAAGAGGCAATTACGGAGCATCTTGATGCTAATAATCTTTTAATCCCGAACCAACATGGATTCATGAGGAATCGCTCCTGCCAAACAAACCTGATTGACTTCTACGAGGAGGTTAGCTCTCGAGTAGATCAGGGGGAACCAGTGGATGTCGTGTATCTCGACTTCTCAAAAGCTTTCGATAGCGTGCCACATAATAGGTTGGTATACAAAATGAGAATGATGGGGCTGGGGGAAAATGTCTGCAAGTGGGTAGCTAACTGGCTAAAGGATAGAAGGCAGAGGGTGGTTATAAATGGAATATACTCAGATTGGGTAAGCGTCACTAGTGGGGTACCACAGGGGTCTGTACTAGGCCCAATGTTATTTAATATCTTTATTAACGACATAGTCAACGGGATAAATAGTAAAATATCAATATTTGCAGATGACACAAAGTTATGTAAAACAATTAATACAAAAGAGGACAGTGCAGACCTACAGAGGGATTTGGATAAGCTGGGTAGGTGGAGCATTAAATGGCAAATGAGGTTTAACGAGGAGAAATGTAAGGTCATACATATGGGAAGGAAAAATGGAAGTCACCAGTACTCACTGAATGGGAAATCATTGGGGAATTCAGAGATGGAGAAGGACTTGGGCATCTTGATTGATAGCAAACTAAATTGGAGTGCCCAAAGTCAGGCCGCTGCTGTAAGGGCAAACAGGGTAATGGGATGTATCAGAAGAGGTATAGCTGCAAAGGATGAGAACATTGTTCTTCCACTGTACAAAGCACTGGTCAGACCACACTTGGAATACTGTGCTCAGTTATGGGCCCCAATATATAGAAAGGATATAAATGAGCTTGAAAAGGTACAAAGGAGGGCAGCAAAATTAATAAAGGGAATGGAGGGACTGCAATACCCAGAGAGGTTGGCAAAACTAGGACTATTCAGCCTGGAAAAGAGAAGGTTGAGGGGGGACATAATAAATGTGTACAAATATGTTAGGGGATAGTATAGAGACCTTGGCCGGGATTTGTTCAAAAGGAGGGATATTACAGTAACAAGAGGCCATTCACTAAGACTGGAAGAGAAAAGGTTTCAGCACCAGCATAGGAAGGGGTTCTTTACGGTAAGAGCAGTGAGAATATGGAATTCACTGAGTGAGGAGACGGTAATGTCGGATTCACTACACCAGTTCAAGCGGGGACTGGATGCATTTCTAGATACCAGGCAGATTTCAGCATATACTTAAAAATAAAATAAAATAGTAGGTTGATACAGGGATTTATTCTGACTGCTGGTTTCAGAGTCGGGAGGGAATTTTTCCTCAGGTGAAGATTGGCCAAATCATTTGGGGTTTTTGCCCTCCTCTGGATCAACTTTAGCAATTACAGAACTAACAGGTCGAACTTGATGGACGCAAGTCTTTATTCGGCTTTACTAACTATGACTATGACTATGACCCATAAACAGTATACATATATATACACACACATATACAGTATACATATATATATACACACACATATACAGTATACATATATACACACATATACAGTATACATATATACACACACATATACAGTATACATATATATACACACACATATACAGTATACATATATATATACACACACATATACAGTATACATATATATACACACACACACATATACAGTATACATATATATACACACACATATACAGTATACATATATATACACACACACACATATACAGTATACATATATATACACACACATATACAGTATACATATATATACACACACATATACAGTATACACATATACACATATACAGTATACATATACACACACATATACAGTATACATATATATACACACACACACATATACAGTATACATATATATATACACACACATATACAGTATACATATATATACACACACATATACAGTATACACATACACACATATACAGTATACATATATACACACACATATACAGTATACATATATATACACACACACACATATACAGTATACATATATATACACACACATATACAGTATACATATATATACACACACATATACAGTATACACATACACACATATACAGTATACATATATACACACACATATACAGTATACATATATATACACACACACACATATACAGTATACATATATATATACACACACATATACAGTATACATATATATACACACATACAGTATACATATATATACACACATATACAGTATACATATACACACACATATACAGTATACATATATACACATATACAGTATACATATATATATATACACACATATACAGTATACATATATATATACACACACATATACAGTATACATATATATATACACACATATACAGTATACATATATATACACACACACACATAAACAGTATACATATATATATACACACATACAGTATACATATATATACACACATATACAGTATACATATACACACACATATACAGTATACATATATACACATATACAGTATACATATATATATACACACATATACAGTATACATATATATATACACACACATATACAGTATACATATATATATACACACATATACAGTATACATATATACACACACACATAAACAGTATACATATATATATACACACATACAGTATACATATATATACACACATATACAGTATACATATACACACACATATACAGTATACATATATACACATATACAGTATACATATATATATACACACATATACAGTATACATATATATATACACACACATATACAGTATACATATATATATACACACATATACAGTATACATATACACACACATATACAGTATACATATATACACATATACAGTATACATATATATATATACACACATACAGTATACATATATACACACATACAGTATACAAATATACACATATACAGTATACATATATATATACACATGTACAGTATACATATATACACCCATAAACAGTATACATATATACACATATACAGTATACATATATATACACACACATATAGAGTATACATATATATACACACCCATATACAGTATACATATACACACACATATACAGTATACATATACACACACATATACAGTATACATATATATACACATATACAGTATACATATACACACCCATATACAGTATACATATATATACACATATACAGTATACATATATATATATACCCATATAAAGTGTACATATATACACCCATATACAGTATACATATATACACACATATACAGTATACATATACACACCCATATACAGTATACATATATATACACATATACAGTATACATATATACACATACAGTATACATATATATACCCATATACAGTGTACATATATACACCCATATACAGTATACATATATATACACCCATATACAGTATACATATACACACATATACAGTATACATATATATACACATATACAGTATACATATATACACATACAGTATACATATATATACCCATATACAGTGTACATATATACACCCATATACAGTATACATATACACCCATATACAGTATACATATATATACACATATACAGTATACATATATACACACACACATATACAGTATACACATATACACACATATACAGTATACATATATACACATACAGTATACATATATATACCCATATACAGTGTACATATATACACCCATATACAGTATACATATATACACATATACAGTATACATATATACACATATACAGTATACACATATACACACATATACAGTATACATATACACACCCATATACAGTATACATATATATACACATATACAGTATACATATATACACATACAGTATACATATACACACCCATATACAGTATACATATATACACCCATATACAGTATACACATATACACCCATATACAGTATACATATATATACACATATACAGTATACATATATACACATACAGTATACATATATATACCCATATACAGTGTACATATATACACCCATATACAGTATACATATACACCAATATACAGTATACATATATATACACATATACAGTATACACATATACACACATATACAGTATACACATATACACACATATACAGTATACATATATATACCCATATACAGTGTACATATATACACCCATATACAGTATACATATACACCCATATACAGTACACATATATATACACATATACAGTATACATATATACACATACAGTATACATATATATACCCATATACAGTGTACACATATACACCCATATACAGTATACATATATACACACATATACAGTATACATATATATACACCCATATACAGTATACATATATACACACACATATACAGTATACATATACACACATATACAGTATATATATACACATACAGTATACATATATATATATATATATACACCCATATACAGTGTACATATATACACACATATACAGTATACATATATATATATACACACACATATACAGTATACATATATACACATATACAGTATACATATATACACCTATATACAGTGTACACATATAGACACACATATACAGTATACATATATATACACACATACAGTAAACATATATATACACACCCATATACAGTATACATATATACACATACAGTATACATATACACACATATACAGTATACATATATATACACACATACAGTATACATATATACACATATACAGTATACATATACACACCCATATACAGTATACATATATATACACATATACAGTATACATATATATATACCCATATAAAGTGTACATATATACACCCATATACAGTATACATATATACACACATATACAGTATACATATACACACCCATATACAGTATACATATATATACACATATACAGTATACATATATACACATACAGTATACATATATATACCCATATACAGTGTACATATATACACCCATATACAGTATACATATATATACACCCATATACAGTATACATATACACACATATACAGTATACATATATATACACATATACAGTATACATATATACACATACAGTATACATATATATACCCATATACAGTGTACATATATACACCCATATACAGTATACATATACACCCATATACAGTATACATATATATACACATATACAGTATACATATATACACACACACATATACAGTATACACATATACACACATATACAGTATACATATATACACATACAGTATACATATATATACCCATATACAGTGTACATATATACACCCATATACAGTATACATATATACACATATACAGTATACATATATACACATACATATACAGTATACACATATACACACATATACAGTATACATATACACACACATATACAGTATACATATATATACACACATATACAGTTTACATATATATACACACATATACAGTATACATATACACACCCATATACAGTATACATATATATACACATATACAGTATACATATATACACATACAGTATACATATACACACCCATATACAGTATACATATATACACCCATATACAGTATACATATATACACCCATATACAGTATACATATATATACACATATACAGTATACATATATACACATACAGTATACATATATATACCCATATACAGTGTACATATATACACCCATATACAGTATACATATACACCAATATACAGTATACATATATATACACATATACAGTATACACATATACACACATATACAGTATACACATATACACACATATACAGTATACATATATATACCCATATACAGTGTACATATATACACCCATATACAGTATACATATACACCCATATACAGTACACATATATATACACATATACAGTATACATATATACACATACAGTATACATATATATACCCATATACAGTGTACACATATACACCCATATACAGTATACATATATACACACATATACAGTATACATATATATACACCCATATACAGTATACATATATACACACACATATACAGTATACATATACACACATATACAGTATATATATACACATACAGTATACATATATATATATATATATACACCCATATACAGTGTACATATATACACACATATACAGTATACATATATATATATATACACACACATATACAGTATACATATATACACATATACAGTATACATATATACACCTATATACAGTGTACACATATAGACACACATATACAGTATACATATATATACACACATACAGTAAACATATATATACACACCCATATACAGTATACATATATACACATACAGTATACATATACACACATATACAGTATACATATACACACACACATACAGTATACATATATATACACACATACAGTATACATATATACACATATACAGTATACATATACACACACATATACAGTATACATATATACACCCATATACAGTATACATATATACACACACATATACAGTATACACATATACACACATATACAGTATACATATATACACACATATACAGTATACATATATATACACACATACAGTATACATATATACACACACATATACAGTATACATATATACCCATATACAGTGTACATATATACACACATATACAGTATACATATATACACACATATACAGTATACACATATACACATATACAGTATACATATATATACACACACATATACAGTATACATATATACACCCATATACAGTATACATATATACACATATACAGTATACATATATATACACATATACAGTATACATATACACACACATATACAGTATACATATATACCCATATACAGTGTACATATATACACACATATACAGTATACATATATACACACACCCATATACAGTATACATATATATACACACACATATACAGTATACACATATACACATATACAGTATACATATATACACACATACAGTATACATATATACACACATATACAGTATACATATATACACACATACAGTATACATATATACACACACATATACAGTATACATATATACACCCATATACAGTATACATATATACACACACATATACAGTATACATATATACACGTATACATATATACACACACACATACAGTATACATATATACACACACACATACAGTATACATATATACACACATATACAGTATACATATATACACACATACAGTATACATATATACACACATACAGTATACATATATACACACATATACAGTATACATATATACACATATACAGTATACATATATATACACACATACAGTATACATATATACACCCATAAACAGTATACATATATATACACACATATACAGTATAAATATACACACACATATACAGTGTACATATACACACACATATACAGTATACATATATACACACATATACAGTATACATATATATATACACACATACAGTATACATATATACACACCCATATACAGTATACATATATATACACACACATATACAGTATACATATATACACCCATATACAGTATACACATATACACATATACAGTATACATATATACACACATACAGTATACATATATACACACATATACAGTATACATATACACACACATATACAGTATACATATACACACATATACAGTATACATATATACACACATACAGTATACATATATACACACATATACAGTATACATATATACACATATACAGTATACATATATACACATATACAGTATACACATATACACACATATACAGTATACACATATACACACATATACAGTATACATATATATACCCATATACAGTGTACATATATACACCCATATACAGTATACATATACACCCATATACAGTACACATATATATACACATATACAGTATACATATATACACATACAGTATACATATATATACCCATATACAGTGTACACATATACACCCATATACAGTATACATATATACACACATATACAGTATACATATATATACACCCATATACAGTATACATATATACACACACATATACAGTATACATATACACACATATACAGTATATATATACACATACAGTATACATATATATATATATATATACACCCATATACAGTGTACATATATACACACATATACAGTATACATATATATATATACACACACATATACAGTATACATATATACACATATACAGTATACATATATACACCTATATACAGTGTACACATATAGACACACATATACAGTATACATATATATACACACATACAGTAAACATATATATACACACCCATATACAGTATACATATATACACATACAGTATACATATACACACATATACAGTATACATATATATACACACATACAGTATACATATATACACATATACAGTATACATATACACACCCATATACAGTATACATATATATACACATATACAGTATACATATATATATACCCATATAAAGTGTACATATATACACCCATATACAGTATACATATATACACACATATACAGTATACATATACACACCCATATACAGTATACATATATATACACATATACAGTATACATATATACACATACAGTATACATATATATACCCATATACAGTGTACATATATACACCCATATACAGTATACATATATATACACCCATATACAGTATACATATACACACATATACAGTATACATATATATACACATATACAGTATACATATATACACATACAGTATACATATATATACCCATATACAGTGTACATATATACACCCATATACAGTATACATATACACCCATATACAGTATACATATATATACACATATACAGTATACATATATACACACACACATATACAGTATACACATATACACACATATACAGTATACATATATACACATACAGTATACATATATATACCCATATACAGTGTACATATATACACCCATATACAGTATACATATATACACATATACAGTATACATATATACACATACATATACAGTATACACATATACACACATATACAGTATACATATACACACACATATACAGTATACATATATATACACACATATACAGTTTACATATATATACACACATATACAGTATACATATACACACCCATATACAGTATACATATATATACACATATACAGTATACATATATACACATACAGTATACATATACACACCCATATACAGTATACATATATACACCCATATACAGTATACATATATACACCCATATACAGTATACATATATATACACATATACAGTATACATATATACACATACAGTATACATATATATACCCATATACAGTGTACATATATACACCCATATACAGTATACATATACACCAATATACAGTATACATATATATACACATATACAGTATACACATATACACACATATACAGTATACACATATACACACATATACAGTATACATATATATACCCATATACAGTGTACATATATACACCCATATACAGTATACATATACACCCATATACAGTACACATATATATACACATATACAGTATACATATATACACATACAGTATACATATATATACCCATATACAGTGTACACATATACACCCATATACAGTATACATATATACACACATATACAGTATACATATATATACACCCATATACAGTATACATATATACACACACATATACAGTATACATATACACACATATACAGTATATATATACACATACAGTATACATATATATATATATATACACCCATATACAGTGTACATATATACACACATATACAGTATACATATATATATATATACACACACATATACAGTATACATATATACACATATACAGTATACATATATACACCTATATACAGTGTACACATATAGACACACATATACAGTATACATATATATACACACATACAGTAAACATATATATACACACCCATATACAGTATACATATATACACATACAGTATACATATACACACATATACAGTATACATATACACACACACATACAGTATACATATATATACACACATACAGTATACATATATACACATATACAGTATACATATACACACACATATACAGTATACATATATACACCCATATACAGTATACATATATACACACACATATACAGTATACACATATACACACATATACAGTATACATATATACACACATATACAGTATACATATATATACACACATACAGTATACATATATACACACACATATACAGTATACATATATACCCATATACAGTGTACATATATACACACATATACAGTATACATATATACACACATATACAGTATACACATATACACATATACAGTATACATATATATACACACACATATACAGTATACATATATACACCCATATACAGTATACATATATACACATATACAGTATACATATATATACACATATACAGTATACATATACACACACATATACAGTATACATATATACCCATATACAGTGTACATATATACACACATATACAGTATACATATATACACACACCCATATACAGTATACATATATATACACACACATATACAGTATACACATATACACATATACAGTATACATATATACACACATACAGTATACATATATACACACATATACAGTATACATATATACACACATACAGTATACATATATACACACACATATACAGTATACATATATACACCCATATACAGTATACATATATACACACACATATACAGTATACATATATACACGTATACATATATACACACACACATACAGTATACATATATACACACACACATACAGTATACATATATACACACATATACAGTATACATATATACACACATACAGTATACATATATACACACATACAGTATACATATATACACACATATACAGTATACATATATACACATATACAGTATACATATATATACACACATACAGTATACATATATACACCCATAAACAGTATACATATATATACACACATATACAGTATAAATATACACACACATATACAGTGTACATATACACACACATATACAGTATACATATATACACACATATACAGTATACATATATATATACACACATACAGTATACATATATACACACCCATATACAGTATACATATATATACACACACATATACAGTATACATATATACACCCATATACAGTATACACATATACACATATACAGTATACATATATACACACATACAGTATACATATATACACACATATACAGTATACATATACACACACATATACAGTATACATATACACACATATACAGTATACATATATACACACATACAGTATACATATATACACATATACAGTATACATATATACACATATACAGTAAACATATATACACCCATAAACAGTATACATATATATACACACATATACAGTATAAATATACACACACATATACAGTGTGCATATACACACATATATACAGTATACATATATACACACATATACAGTATACATATATACACACATATACAGTATACATATATACACACATATACAGTATACATATATATACACACACATATACAGTATACATATATATATATACATATACAGTATACATATATATACACACCCATATACAGTATACATATATATACACACACATACAGTATACATATATATACACATATATACAGTATACATATATACACACATACAGTATACATATATATACACACATATACAGTATACATATATATATATATACACACATACAGTATACATATATACACACACATATACAGTATACATATACACACACATATACAGTATACATATATACACACACATATACAGTATACATATATATACACAAATACAGTATACATATATATACACACACATATACAGTATACATATATATATACACACATACAGTATACATATATATATATATATATATACACACCCATATACAGTATACATATATATACACATATATACAGTATACATATATACACACATACAGTATACATACATATACACACCCATATACAGTATACATATATATACACACATACAGTATACATATATATACACATACAGTATACATATATACACCCATATACAGTATACATATACACACATATACAGTATACATATATATACACACACATACAGTATACATATATACACACATATACAGTATACATATATACACACATATACAGTATACATATATATATACACACATATACAGTATACATATATATATATACATACATATACAGTATACATATATATACACACATATACAGTATACATATACACACACACACATATACAGTATACATATATATACACACATATACAGTATACATACATATACACACATATACAGTATACATATACACACATATACAGTATACATATATCATGTCATGCAGTGCTTGTCTCATCGCTGTAATTTCCTGCTGTTGCCACCTGGTGGACAGAATTGGTCAGTACACGCTGAGAATGCTCACATGGTGGGGTAGGGGCAGCTTATATATGTATATACACAGTCACAATGCAGTTAGGGTTATGTTCACACAGTGTTTTTTTAAATGTTTTTTTCCACATTATAAAACTCAGAGTTGTCAGGAAAAGCATTGCCTGTATTTTTGATGTATGCCTCACACTAAATACATTTTTGAAGATTTTTTTTTAATCTTCCATCCTATACTCGGGCACTGGCTGTATATTGTTGTGGCCCCGGGACTTGCTTAGATCCGCTGCGTGGCATTGCCAGCTACATTGCAGTAAATGGGTGACCTAAATCCCACATTCATCCTGTGACCAGTTAGGGACTGTTTTTTCTTAAAGAAGGGGCTCGTGTTATTAATCCCAGACAATCCATTAATGGAGTTTCCAGTAGTATAATAATGATGATTTATCCTGGGGATGGGTTATCAATATCAGATTGGTGGGCTCCGACATGCGGCACCGGCTCTACCCATCAGTTGTTTGCAACGCTCAGATGTAAATAGTTTGAAGATCTGAACATCACTGCTCCATTCACTGTACTGTGGGTCCTGCAAGTCAGCTAATATTCATGTAATAGGAGCTGATCTGCAGCACCAGGGAGCGGCCACTACACAGTGACCAGAGCTGTGATGTTCAGCTCCACAACAATGTTTACATCTGACCTCTGCCAGAGTTTCAAACAACTGAGTAGTTGAGGTGCCACGTGCCGGACCCCCACAAATCTGATATTAATGAGCTAACCAGGGGATAGGCCATCAATAAGTTTGTCCTGGAAATTCCCTTTAAGGCCCACCTGCACATACTATGTATATAATATATATATGGCAAAGAGTGGGAAGGGGTTAATCACAGGCTCATAAAACGGACAAACAACACAAATATTGGTTCTATCTTTACACATTTGGGGTAGCCCTTAAGAGGGCCGTTGGGTCAAAGAGAGAGAGAGAAAGAAGAGAGAGGGGAGGGAGAGATACCGGGAGATACCAAGAGAGAGAAAAAAAGAGAGACCCAACCAGTGCAAGGCTAAGCCGGGCAGGTGGTAGCGGCTATTTATACCCACTGCTGATCTCTGATTGGTGGAAAATCTGGGTGTGGCTGCTCTGTGATTGCTCAGCATTATGACCTCACAGTGGCGATGACTCATACCTCCTGGGTGGTTCTTCTGGGCGGTTCTGTTTTCTGACTGGTGGAAATTCTAATCAGCATTATGACCTCACAGTGGCCGTGACTCATGTTTCATGGACTGTTCTATCTGGGTGACCTGAAACATGCTGATCTCTGATTGGTGGAAATTCAAGTCATCTTCATGACATCACAATCAGCATGTTATTACTGCTGAGATGTTCAGTTTTTTCCTAAATTTCCTACGTTTTGTCCTAATTTATTAGCACATATATACCACTCATTCCTACAATCAAAGGATCAGGAAACCACTCTGAAATCAATATCCTACAATTTACCCCAACAGCAAAATAACAACTATACACAAAATACCAAAAGATATATCAGATTATTAATGACTAGTGTTGAGCATTCCGATACTGAAATATCGGGTATCGGCCGATATTCGCGGTATCGGAATTCTGATACTTAATTCCGATACTTTTAGAATATCGAATACCGGAATCGGAAGTTCCCATAATGCCTGCGCTCTGCAGTGTCTCTGAAGGATGACAAGCTGGATGGCAGCGCTCAGCTGCGATCCAGCCTGTCATCAGAATGCCATCCTAGCGTGAGAGAATTCTCCTGATTGTTTAAAAGCCGGCGGGCGGTAAAAAGCCGCCGGCTTTTAAACAATCACACAGCCCCACACTCGCTTCCCCGCAGCCTCCCACCCCGATCCTCC
Source organism: Phyllobates terribilis (assembly GCF_046119375.1). NCBI lineage: Eukaryota > Metazoa > Chordata > Amphibia > Anura > Dendrobatidae > Phyllobates > Phyllobates terribilis. The sequence goes on from NW_027362957.1 coordinate 2,294,308, forward strand.
GCTCCCCTCGCCACCTCCCATCCCGATCGTAAGTTAGGACCGGGCGGGGAGCGCAGCACCAAGGAGCGGGGAGCGAAGGACCCGGGCGGGGAAGCCGGCAGTGAAAAGACTTCACCGCCGGCTTTCCCGTTCTGTGCTGCGCTTTCCCGCCAGTTATTTCAAATGAACAGCTGAGGTATCAGGTGATGCTGATCAGCTGTTCATTTGAAGTAGCCGCTGCCCTCAGAGGGTTCATGTCAGTTCATGCTTGACTGCATTGCATGAACTCACATGAACTTTCCCACGGTCGCACAGGTCAGCCTCACCTCCCAGACCGGTCATGATTGGTGTGTGTGGGTGTCTGTGCGATGTGTGCGGGTGTGCGTGATGTGTGTGCGGTGTGTGCGGGGTGTCTGTGCAGGTGTGTGCGCGGTGTCTGTGCGATGTCTGCGGGTGTGCGGGGTGTCTGTGCGATGTGTGCGGGTGTGCGTGGTGTGTGTGCGATGTCTCCGGGTGTGTGCGGGGTGTCTGTGCGATATGTGCGGGTGTGCGCGGTGTCTGTGCGATGTCTGTGGGTGTGTGCGTGCAGGCAAACATAGGCCGATGTGACACTACTACTCCCATCGGCCTATGTCTGTCCCCCGTCCACTTGTGCCAGCAGGATCAGCTTGATGGGAGCAGTAGTTCCCATCAGCCTGATCCTGCTATTTAAACTACCCCATATGTTATTTTGGCCCTATACATGTTTTATCTTTTTTTTGTTTTTAGTCCCCAATAAATTTTAAATACATTTCATTGGTGGCCAGTGGTTGCCTAAAATAAATTAGTTTATACATTACCTGTCCCCGCCGATCGCCACCTAAAATAAAGTAAAAAATAAAAACCTACACCTATACTCACCTAGACACCTAATTCCCCGAAGCCATCGATCTCCTGTAATAAAATTTAAAATAATAAGCCACAACCTTATCCTTACCCCTCCGTAGTAGTCCACGAGTGTCCCACGAAGATCTCCAGTTTATAGCAGCCACATAGAATGTGACCGCTCTGAACCGCCGCCGCCGCTAGAATGACAGGGCCGTAAAGCAGCCCCGTCATTGCATAAGCGGGTTCGCCGAAGTTCAGGCAGCGCTGCTCCGGTTAGCTGCTTTATGGCCCCGCTGTACCGTGAGAAATTCCCACGATACAGCAGTGCCGTAAAGGAGGTCACCGGAGCTGCGCTGACTGAATGCACTCCGGTGACCTCAGTCAGTGGCTCCCGCTGCCGGGAGCGGACGTGTTCCCGGCAGCGTGAGCTTACCATCTCCAGATGTGACAGCTGTGCATGGGAGATCAGCGCAGGAACGTGGACAGGTAACTATTTTTTTTTTTAGTAAACTAAGAATTAAATAAAATGGTGTGTTTTATTTCAAATAAATTATTTTTTTTCTGGGTGTAGTGTGTGTTTTTTATTTTTAACACTTTGTAGGTTAGTAATGGGGGTGTCTTATAGACGCCCATCATTACTAACCTGGGCTTCGTGGCAGCTGGCGCTGACATGAACCCCACCACTATTACCCCCTGCCACCGCACCAGGGCAGCGTGGAAGAGCGAGGCTAAGTGCCAGAGTTGGCGCATCCTATGGATGCGCCATTTCTGGGGCGGCTGACGGCTGGTGTTTCTAGCCTGGGAGGGGGCCAATATTCATGGCACCCTTCCTGGGCTATTAATATCAGCCCCCAGCTGTCTGCCTAGCCTTTGCTAGCTATTAAAATAGGGGGGACCCCACATCATTTTTTGGGGGGGTCTCCCATTTTAATACCTAGTAAAGGCTAGGTATTCAGCTGGGGGCTGATATTAGTAGCCTGGGAAGCTCCGTGGGTATTACCCCCTTCCCAAGCTTCAAACATCTGCCCCAGCCGTCTGCTTAACCTCCGCTAGAGACTAAAATTATGGGGGATCCCACGCCAATTTTATTTTTAATAAATCCTTTATTTTAACACTAAATGACACTTGAGGGGTTAATAAAGATGCAGTCCCTAAATTAATATTTATTTTTTAATTAATTTTTCCCAAAAATTCTGACGTGGGCTTTGCCATATTTTTGTATGCCAGCCAGGTACAGCAACCAGGGACGGGCTGCCCCCAACTCCCAGCTGCCTATTTGTACCTGGCCGAACACAACAATATAGGGAAGCCCTTTTTTTTAAATTATTTCATGAAATAATTAAAAAAAAATTGACGTGGGGCTTCGCACTATATTTGTGTCCAGCCAGGTACAGCAGGCAGGAACGGGCTGCCCCCAACCACCAGCTGCCTATTTGTACCTGGCTGGACACAACAATATAGGGAAGCCCTTTTTTTTTAATTATTTCATGAAATAATTTAAAAAAAATTGACGTGGGGCTTCGCCCTGTTTTTGTATCCAGCCAGGTACAACTAGGCAGCTGGGGGCTGGAATCCACAGCGCTGGGAGGCCCAAGCTTTCTGGGCCACCCCCGCTGCAAATTGCAGTCCGCAGCCACCCCGCAAAATGGCGCGTTCATAGAAGTGCCATCTTCTGGCGCTGTACCCAACTCATCCAGGGCCCTGGTGCGGTGGCTCACTGGGTAATAAAGGGGTTAGGGCCAGCTTGGCATTATCAGCTGGCCCTAAGCCCGAAATTCATGGGGTCACGCCAATATTAGACATGACCACCATGAATTTCTAGTAAAGTATTTAAAAAAAACACAACACCCAGAAAAAAGTCCTTTAATTGAAATAAACACACAATTCTTTATTGTTCTAAATTAAACCATACTTACCATCACGCCCATTCCAGCTGAAGCCAACGATCTCCTGCAATAAAAGAAAAATAAAGCAGCCTCATCCTTACCTTTCCATGGTTCCCACGACAGCTTCAGCTCTGCTACATCGAGATGACAGGCTGGACCGCAGCAGAACGCTGCCATCCAGCCTGTCATCCCGCGGACACTGAGAAGTGCAGGCTTGCTTGCGCTCCTCAGTGTCTCGCTGTGACGGCATAAAGATGAGCCGAGGTCATGTCCAATGAACTCGGCTCACCTCATGCACATCACTGACAGAGTGGGAGAATTCTAAGTGCTGAGTGCAGGAGAATTTTCCCACGCTGTCAGTGACGTGCATGAGGTGAGCCGAGTTCATTGGACATGACCTCGGCTCATCTTTATGCCGTCACAGCGAGACACTGAGGAGCGCAAGCAAGCCTGCACTTCTCAGTGTCCGCGGGATGACAGGCTGGATGGCAGCGTTCTGCTGCGGTCCAGCCTGTCATCTCGATGTAGCAGAGCTGAAGCTGTCGTGGGAACCATGGAAAGGTAAGGATGATGTTGCTTTATTATTTTTCTTTTATTGCAGGAGATCGTTGGCTTCAGCTGGAATGGGCGTGATGGTAAGTAGAGTTTAATTTAGAACAATAAAGAATTGTGTGTTTATTTCAATTAAAGGACTTTATTCTGGGTGTTTGTGTTTTTTTTTTTTAACTTTGACTATGGGGTTAGTAATGGGGGTGTCTTATAGACGCCTCTCCATTACTAACCTGGGTTTGATGTCAGCTGGCATTATAAGCTGACATCAACCCCAACCCTATTACCCCACTGCTACCGCTACAGGGCAGTGGGAAGAGCGAGGCTAAATGCCAGAATTGGCGCATCCTATGGATGCGCCATTTCTGGGGTGACTGACGGCTGGTGTTTCTAGCCTGGGAGGGGGCCAATATTCATGGCACCCTTCCTGGGCTATTAATATCAGCCCCCAGCTGTCTGCCTAGCCTTTGCTAGCTATTAAATTAGGGGGGACCCCACGTCATTTTTTTGGGGGGCCCCCCATTTTAATAGCTAGTAAAGGCTAGGTATTCAGCTGGGGGCTGATATTAGTAGCCTGGGAAGCTCCGTGGGTATTACCCCCTTCCCAGGCTTTAAACATCTGCCCCAGCCGTCTGCTTAACCTCCGCTAGAGCCTAAAATTACGGGGAACCCCACGCCAATTTTTTTTTAAATAAATCCTTTATTTTAACACTAAATGACAAGTACAGTAATCAACACTGTCACTGTACTTCATATATATGTGACTGACATGTTTCTATTTATCTAATCTATGTGTGATTCTCTATTCCTTCTATTCTAAATTGTCGGGTACCGCTGCTGAATTGCCGGCCGGCTTTTTTAAAGAGACAGTGCATGAAAACACTATTATTTTTTTTAATAAATCCTTTACACTAAATGACAAGTACAGTAAGCAACACTGTCACAGTACTTCATATATATTTCACTGACATGTTTCTATCTATCTAATCTATGTGTGAAGCTCTATTCTTTCTGTTGTAAATTGTCGGGTACCGGTGTATGCGCTGATGAATTGCCGGCTTTTCGCGTTATACATTCAACATTATTCTTAGTTGTTTTACTTCATGTAGAATTAACCTGCAAGGAAAGAAAGGGTTTATTTTCATTCCGATATTTGTGTCCCATTGACTTGCATTGGTTTCCGGTATCGGAATCAGCGATATCCGATACTTTTTGGGTATCGGTCCGATCCAATCCGATACGATATTTCTTGATATCGGAAGGTATCGCTCAACACTATTAATGAGCAAATAAAAGACACAATCACATAAAAATAATTTTTAGAAAGGTGTAGAAAAAATGCTGTAAAGTAAGAACGCTTCAAAAATAGAAATGTTAATGATTTATTTAATCAATTAACAAAATACAAAGTGATACAAAGTGAATGAACAAACGAAAAATCTAGATCCAATTAATATTTGGTGTGACCAACTTTTCACTTTAAAACAGCATCAATTATTCCAGGTACACCTGCGCAAGGTCAGGGATTTTGTAATAATACAGTCAGGTGTCCGGTCATACACCATGGCAAGACTGAGCGCGAATACACAAGGAAGTTATACTACATCAGCAAGGTCTCTAAGGCACAAATTTCAAAGCAGATTGAGGGTTCAAGATGTGTCATTCAAGCACTTATGAAGAAGCAAGAAAATGTGCAACGTCGAGGTCAGTAGATGCAGTGGTCGGCCAAGGAAACTTAGTGCAGCAGATGTATGACACATTATGGTTACTTTCCTTCAAAAGCGGAAGATGTCCAGCAGTGCCATCAGCTCAGAACTGGCAGCAACCAGTGGGACTCAGCTTCACTCATCTACTGTTCAGAGAAGACTGGCCAGAAGTGGTCTTCATAGCAGAATTGTGGCGAAAAAGCCATATCTTCCACATCAAAACAAGGCCAAGTGACTCAACTATGCATTAAAACAGAGGAACCAGGGTGTAGAAAATTGGCAGGATGTGCTCTGGACGGTTGAGTCAAAATATGAAAAATGTTGTTAATACAGAAGAGATTTTGTTCACTGAAGGGCTGGAGAGCAGTACAATAATGAGTGTCTGTGGGCAATAGTGATGCATAAGCACGGTGGAGGGTCCTGTAAGTTTGGGGCTGCATTTCAGCAAATGGAAGTGGGAATTGGGTTAGAATTATTGGTTCCCTCAATGCTGAGATATAGAGGCAGATACTTATCCATCATGCAATATCATCATGGAGGTGTCTGATTGGATCCAAATGTTTTCTTCAGCAGAACAACAACCCCAAATGTACAGCCAATGTCATTAAGAATTATCTTCAATGTAAAGAACAAGGAGTCCTGGAAATGATATGGTCCCACCCAGTGGAGTAACTAGAGTCTGATAGGCCCCCACCTGCATGTTGGTCAGATGTATTTGCCCTTGTAGCGTTCTGGATCCTATAAAGATACAGTATATGTGTTCTCTCCCTATGTAGCAATGTCTCCCATCCTGGCTCTTTCTTGTAATAATCTCCCACATGCTGGACCTTATGCTATAACATTTTCCCCCACCTGTGCCCCTGTCTGGTAATGTCCCCATCCTGGAATAGTGTCCCCATTCTGATATAATGTCCCCCTTTTGGTATAATATCTCTAATCTGGTATAATATACCCCCATGATGGTGTAATGCTCCCAATTCTGCTATAATGTCACCAAAGCTGATATAATGCCCCACATCCTGGTATAGTATCTCCAGTTCTGGCATAATGTCCCCCATGCTGCTATAATATCCCTTATACTGGTATAATATCATCATTGTGATATAATGTCCCCCATCCTGGTATAACATCATCATTGTGATATAATGTTCCCATTCTGATATAGTGTCACCCATCCGGGTATGGTGTACCCCATTCTGGTATAGTGTCCCTTATTCTAGTATAATGTCCCCAATTCTGGTATAATTTCCCCATTCTGATATAATGTCCCAATTCTGATTTAATGTCCCCCTTCCTGGTATATTGTCCCCATTCTGATATATTGTCCCCATTCTGATATAGTGTCCTTCATCTTGGTAAAATGTCCCCATACTAGTATAGTGTCCCCATTCTGGTATAATGTCCCCATCCTGGTATAATGCCCCCCATCCTGGTTTAATGACCATTATACTGTTTAATGTCCCTCGCCCTGGTTTAATGTCCCCCATCCTGGTACAATGTACTCCATTCTGTTACAGTGTCTCACATTCTGGCATAATGACCTAATTCTGATATAATGTCCCCATTCTGGTATAATGTATCCATTCTGGCATAATGTCCCCCATCCTGGTATGGTATCTACTGAGCTGCCATCCTGGGGATGGGTTATCAATATCAGAACGGTGGGCTCCGACACGCGGCACTGGCTCTACCCATCACTTGTTTGCGACGCTCAGATGTAAATAGTTTGAAGATCTGAACATCACTGCTCCATTCACTGTACTGTGGGTCCTGCAAGTCAGCTAATATTCATGTAATAGGAGCTGATCTGCAGCACCAGGTAGCAGACACTACACAGTGACCAGAGCTGTGATGTTCAGCTCCTCAACAATGTTTACATCTGACCTCTGCCAGAGTTTCAAACAACTGAGTAGTGGAGGTGCCACGTGCCGGACCCCCACAAATCTGATATTAATGAGCTAACCAGGGGATAGGCCATCAATATGTTTGTCCTTTAAATTCCCTTTAAGGCCCACCTGCTCATACTATGCATATAATATATATATGGCAAAGAGTGGGAAGGGGTTAATCACAGGCTCATAAAACGGACAAACAACACAAATATTGGTTCTATCTTTTACGCATTTGGGGTAGCCCTTAAGAGGGCCGTTGGGTCAAAGAGTGACAGAGAAGAGAGAGGGGAGGGAGAGATACCGGGAGATACCAAGAGAGAGAAAAAAAGAGAGACCCAACCAGTGCAAGGCTAAGCCGGGCAGGCGGCAGCGGCTATTTATACCCACTGCTGATCTCTGATTGGTGGAAAATCTGGGTGTGGCTGCTCTCTGATTGGTGGAAAATCTGAGTGTGGCTGCTCTGTGATTGGTCAGCATTATGACCTCACAGTGGCGATGACTCATACCTCCTGGGTGGTTCTTCTGGGTGGTTCTGTTTTCTGGCTGGTGGAAATTCTAATCAGCATTATGACCTCACAGTGGCCGTGACTCATGTTTCATGGACTGTTCTATCTGGGTGACCTGAAACATGCTGATCTCTGATTGGTGGAAATTCAAGTCATCTTCATGACATCACAATCAGCATGTTATTACTGCTGAGATGTTCAGTTTTTTCCTAAATTTCCTATGTTTTGTCCTAATTTATTAGCACATATATACCACTCATTCCTACAATCAAAGGATCAGGAAACCACTCTGAAATCAATATCCTACAATTTACCCCAACAGCAAAAAAACAACTATACACAAAATACCAAAAGATATATCAGATTATTAATGAGCAAATAAAAGACACAATCACGTAAAAATAATTTCTAGAAAGGTGTAATAAAATGCTGTAAAGTAAGAACGCTTCAAAAATAGAAATGTTAATGATTTATTTAATCAATTAACAAAATACAAGTGAATGAACAAACAAAAAATCTAGATCCAATCAATATTTGGTGTGACCAACTTTTCACTTTAAAACATCATCAATTCTTCTAGGTACACCTGCGCAAAGTCAGGGATTTTGTAATAATACAGTCAGGTGTCTGGTCATACACCATGGCAAGACTGAGCAAGAATACACAAGGAAGTTATACTACATCAGCAAGGTCTCTAAGGCACAAATGTCAATGCAGATTGAGGGTTCAAGATGTGTCATTCAAGCACTTATGAAGAAGCACAAGAAAATGTGCAACGTTGAGGTCAGTAGATGCAGTGATCGGCCAAGGAAACTTAGTGCAGCAGATGTATGACACATTACGGTTACTTTCCTTCAAAAGCGGAAGATGTCCAGCAGTGCCATGAGCTCAGAACTGGCAGCAACCAGTGGGACTCAGCTTCACTCATCTACTGTTCAGAGAAGACTGGCCAGAAGTTCTCTTCATAGCAGAATTGTGGTGAAAAAGCCATATCTTACACATCAAAACAAGGCCAAGTGACTCAACTATGCATTAAAACAGAGGAACCAGGGTGTAGAAAATTGGCAGGATGTGCTCTGGACGGTTGAGTCCAAATATGAAAAATTTTGTTATTACAGAAGAGATTTTGTTCACTGAAGGGCTGGAGAGCAGTACAATAATGAGTGTCTGTGGGCAATAGTGATGCATAAGCACGGTGGAGGGTCCTGTAAGTTTGGGGCTGCATTTCAGCAAATGGAGGTGGAAATTGGGTCAGAATTATTGGTTCCCTCAATGCTGAGATATAGAGGCAGATACTTATCCATCATGCAATATCATCAGGGAGGTGTCTGATTGGATCCAAATGTTTTCTTCAGCAGAACAACAACCCCAAACATACAGCCAATGTCATTAAGAATTATCTTCAATGTAAAGAACAAGGAGTCCTGGAAATGATCTGGTCCCACCCAGTGGAGTAACGAGAGTCTGATAGGCCCCCACCTGCATGTTGGTCAGATGTATGGGCCCTTGTAGCGTTCTGGATCCTAAAAAGATACAGTATATGTGTTCTCTCCCTATGTAGCAATGTCCCCCATCCTGGCTCCTTCTTGTAATAATCTCCCACATACAGGGCCTTATGCTATAACATTTTCCCCCACCTGTGCCCCTGTCTGGTAATGTCCCAATTCTGGCATAATTTCCTTCATTCTGGTTTAATGTCCCCATCCTGGTATAGTGTCCCCATTCTGATATAATGTCCCCATTATGGTATAATGTCTCTAAACTGGTATAATATCCCCCATGCTGGTGTAATGCTCCCAATTCTGCTATAATGTCCCCAAAGCTGGTATAATGCCCCACATCCTGCTATAGTATCTCCAGTTCTGGCATAATGTCCCCCATGCTGCTATAATATCCACCATACCGGTATAATATCATCATTGTGATATAATTTCCACCATCCTGGTATAACATCATCATTGTGATATAATGTCCCAATTCTGATATAGTGTCACCCATCCGGGTATGGTGTACCCCATTCTGGTATAGTGTCCATTATTCTGGTATAATGTCCCAAATTCTGGTATAATTTCCCCATTCTGATATAATGTCCCCATTCTGATTTAATGCCCCCCTTCCTGGTATATTGTCCCCATTCTGATATATTGTCCCCATTCTGATATAGTGTCCTTCATCTTGGTAAAATGTCGCCATACTAGTATAGTGTCCCCATTCTGGTATAATGTCCCCATCCTGGTATAATGACCATCATACTGGTTTAATGACCATCATACTGGTTTAATGTCCCTCGCCCTGGTTTAATGTCCCCCATCCTGGTACAATGCACTCCATTCGGTTACAGTGTCTCACATTCTGGCATAATGACCTAATTCTGACATAATGTCCCCATTCTGGTATAATGTACCCATTGTTGCATAATATCCCCCATCCTGGTATGGTGGCTATCGATCTGCCATCCTGGGGATGGGTTATCAATATCAGATCGGTGGGCTCCGACACGCGGCACTGACTCTACCCATCAGTTGTTTGCAACGCTCAGATGTAAATAGTTTGAAAATCTGAACATCACTGCTCCATTCACTGTACTGTGGGTCCTGCAAGTCAACTAATATTCATGTAATAGGAGCTGATCTGCAGCACCAGGTAGCAGCCACTACACAGTGACCAGAGCTGTGATGTTCAGCTCCTCAACAATGTTTACATCTGACCTCTGCCAGAGTTTCAAACAACTGAGTAGTGGAGGTGCCATGTGCCGGAACCCCACAAATCTGATATTAATGAGCTAACCAGGGGATAGGCCATCAATATGTTTGTCCTGGAAATTCCGTTTAAGGCCCACCTGCACATACTATGTATATAATATATATATATGGCAAAGAGTGGGAAGGGGTTAATCACAGGCTCATAAAACGGACAAACAACACAAATATTGGTTCTATCTTTTACGCATTTGGGGTAGCCCTTAAGAGGGCCGTTGGGTCAGAGAGAGAGAGAAGAGAGAGGGGAGGGAGAGATACCGGGAGATACCAAGAGAGAGAAAAAAAGAGAGACCCAACCAGTGCAAGGCTAAGCCAGGCAGGCGGCAGCGGCTATTTATACCCACTGCTGATCTCTGATTGGTGGAAAATCTGGGCGTGGCTGCTCTCTGATTGGTGGAAAATTTGGGTGTGGCTGCTCTGTGATTGGTCAGCATTATGACCTCACAGTGGCGATGACTCATACCTCCTGGGTGGTTCTTCTGGGCGGTTCTGTTTTCTGACTGGTGGAAATTCTAATCAGCATTATGACCTCACAGTGGCCGTGACTCATGTTTCATGGACTGTTCTATCTGGGTGACCTGAAACATGCTGATCTCTGATTGGTGGAAATTCAAGTCATCTTCATGACATCACAATCAGCATGTTATTACTGCTGAGATGTTCAGTTTTTTCCTAAATTTCCTATGTTTTATCCTAATTTATTAGCACATATATACCACTCATTCCTACAATCAAAGGATCAGGAAACCACTCTGAAATCAATATCCTACAATTTACCCCAACAGCAAAAAAACAACTATACACAAAATACCAAAAGATATATCAGATTATTAATGAGCAAATAAAAGACACTATCACATAAAAATTATTTTTAGAAAGGTGTAGAAAAAATGATGTAAAGTAAGAACGCTTCAAAAATAGAAATGTTAATGATTTATTTAATCAATTAACAAAATACAAGTGAATGAACAAACGAAAAATCTAGATCCAATCAATATTTGGTGTGACCAACTTTTCACTTTAAAACAGCGTCAATTATTCCAGGTACACCTGCGCAAAGTCAGGGATTTTGTAATAATACAGTCAGGTGTCTGGTCATACACCATGGCAAGACTGAGCAAGAATACACAAGGAAGTTATACTACATCAGCAAGGTCTCTAAGGCACAAATTTCAAAGCAGATTGAGGGTTCAAGATGTGTCATTCAAGCACTTATGAAGAAGCACAAGTAAATGTGCAACGTTGAGGTCAGTAGATGCAGTGGTCTTTTCTGCATCTACCTCTGAAAAAATATTGGGCTTCTAGCTGTGTGTGGGTCTTGTTCTATTAATTCTATTCTATTCTTTTCTGCATCTACCTCTGAAAAAATATTGGGCTTCTAGCTGTGTGTGGGTCTTGTTCTATTAATCCATCTATACAGACCTCCATCAGGTTGCAAACTGAATATAATTTTTTTCTGCATCTAGCTCTGAAAAAATATTTGGCCTTCTAGTAGTGTGTCGGACTTTCTCTATTAGTCCATCTATACTGACCTCCATCAGGTTGCAAATTCAAAATAATTTTTATCTGCATCTACAGTACCTCTGAAAAAATATTTGGGCTTCTAGCTGTGTGTGGGACTTGTTGTATTAGTCCATCTATACTGACCTCCATCAGGTTGCAAACTGAATATATTTTTTTCTGCATCTACCTCTGAAAAAATATTGGGCTTCTAGCTGTGTGTGGGACTTGTTGTATTAGTCCATCTATACTGACCTCCATCAGGTTGCAAATTGAATATAATTTTTTTCTGCATCTAACCCAGCCAATAGTTTTGGCCTAATACCACAGTTTGGCCACTCAGCTCTGCTCGGTTGCCATCCATTGTTTTTTTGTGCAAACAACTCCAGAGTTGTGAATTAGTTAACCACCAAAATGAGTGGAAAAAGGCCTGCTGCTGGTGGAAAGGGGAATAGGCGTGTTTGGGAAGGGGAAAAAAGGTTGTGTCCGTGGGGTAGGTGTTAAAGCAACAGTAACATCTGCAGAAGAAAGACCATCTTCCAGCCAAACTAAAATGTCTACTTCTTTTAGCGGACAATGTGATAAGATCCCTTTCTTACGGCCACGCCAATCGCTACAAATTCCAGATGAGGCACAAAAACAGCAGGTGCTTCAACGGATATCAAGTGCTCCTTTAAGTGGGCTCTCCTCCACATCAACTTCAACATCACAAATACTCCAGTCCTCAAAGGTGTCACCCAAATCGCACTTGCTTCCTCACAGCTCCCAAATCTCCAGCTGCCCGTCTGAGTATGAGGTAGAACAGATGGTTGAGTCTGCAGAGCTGTTTACTCATACTATAGCCTGGGAATCAGAGGTCGACTCCAGCGCTTCTGTGAATCCAGACGAGGAAATGATCTGCACTGATGCCCAGAATCTTTATGAGTCGGATCCAGGACCAGACGCAGAAGGTTCTGACCATAATGTAGACCCTCATTCCCAAACTGTAACTCCTGTTGGTGGAGACAATGAGGAAGACGATGATAAGACTCAAATACCTGATTGGAGCGACAACTTTAGTTTTTTGTCAGGGCAGGAACAGGTTGGCTCTGAGGACGACGGGTGTGATAACGCACAGGGTGATGATGATGAGGTTGGAGATCCCACTTACTGTCAACCCACAGTCAGCCAAGAGATGAGGTCAGCAGAGGAGGTGGAGGAAGATGCTAGTGACGACGAGGTCAGGTTGCGCCTTCCTGGACAGAGACGTAGTACTGGAAGCACGTCAACAACTGCATCCTCAAACACAACTCTGCCTCTCACCACAAGTCGTGGTGGCTCTTCAGGTCGCATGGGTGCTAAGCCTTGCATAGCCTGGGCATTTTTTCAGATCGATAAAGATGACCCAACTCGTGTTATCTGTAACATTTGTCAGCAAAAGCTAAGTAGAGGCCAAAAAATACATAGTTTGAGTACTTCATGCATGAACCGGCACATGGACATGAAGCATAAGTTGCAGTGGGAAGCTCAGTGTGCTACAATGCGGCCTAGCCGGCCGGGCCAACCACCGTCTGCCATATCTTGTGCATCCGCGGCCTCTTCATCCTCTGTGACTGGGGGGACAGCAGTCACACCTGTTTTGGGGCGCAGACCTGCCACCTCTTTACCCGCAACAGCCAGCGTGATTGGCAGGTCATCATTTTCTTTGGAGGTGGTAACACCAGCTGGTGTTGAGCGCTGTCCGACATCGATAGCACCACCTTTGGATCAAGGCAACCTAACATGTCCGCCTGCATCTTCCTCACAGACCGGCAGTTTGCCGGGGACACCCTTATCAACCCCGTCTAAGCACAATAGCCAGCCCTCGGTCCCTCAGATGTGGACAAGTAAAAGACCATTTCCTCCTAGCCATGAGAAAGCTAAGAGGTTGAATTTCACCATCTGCAAGCTCTTGGCTACAGAAATGCTGCCTTTCCGCCTGGTGGACACAGAGGATTTTCGAGACCTTATGTCCGTCGCAGTGCCCCAGTACCAGATGCCCAGTCGGCACTACTTCTCAAAGAAAGGTGTGCCTGCGCTCCACCAGCATGTCGCACACAACATCACCGCTTCTTTGAGAAACTCTGTGTGTGACAGGGTGCATTTCACCACAGACACTTGGACGAGTAGGCATGGACAGGGGCGTTACATGTCGCTGACTGGGCACTGGGTAACTATGGTGACAGCAGGACAAGGGGCTGCTGTCCAAGTCTTGCCGTCCCCACGAGTTGTGCGTCAATCCTCTTTATGTCAAAGTTCCTCCACTGCTTCTGCCTCCTCAACCTCCTCTCGGTCTTCCACCTGCACCCAAAGCCTGTCTGGTCATGCCACAAGCTTTCTAACTGCGCAGAAGGGATCCTGCACACCTCCTTACTATGCTGGCAGTAGGGCTCAACGTCATCAGGCGGTTTTTACTTTGAAATGTCTGGGAAATGTGAGTCACACAGCTGAGGAGTTGTGGTCAGCTCTGGAGAACCAATTTCATGAATGGTTGTCTCCACTGGACCTGAAACCAGGGAAGGCCGTGTGCGACAATGCTGCAAACCTGGGTGCGGCCCTTCGCCGGGGCAATGTCACACACGTGCCTTGTATGGCTCACGTGTTGAACCTGGTTGTCCAGCAATTTTTAGCCCACTATCCCAGACTAGATGGCCTTCTGCAGAGGGCACGGTCGCTGTGTGCTCACTTCCGCCGTTCGCATCCCGCAGCTCAGCGACTTACATCTCTACAGAAGTCGTTGGGCCTGCCACTTCACCGGCTAAAATGCGATGTGCCTACCCGGTGGAATTCAACTCTGCACATGTTGCAGCGACTGTGGCAGCACCGACAAGCCCTGGTGCAATACGTTCTGACGTATAGCCTGGGCTAACGAGATTCAGAGGTGGGGCAAATCACGCTGGAGGAGTGGTCTCAGATCAGGGACCTATGCACCCTTCTGCACAGTTTTGAAATGGCGACGAAGATGTTTAGTGCTGACGATGCCATTATCAGCATGACTATTCCGGTGATTTACATGCTGGAGCACATGTTAAACAGAATTCGGAGTCAGGTGGTGGCACAAGGGGAGGTGGAGGAAGTAGAGGAGGAGTTGTATGCGGAAGGGCTAACATCTGCAAGGTCCAGACGGTTGGCAGCACCAAGGCGGCAGGCATGTGAGGGTGGGGGAGATGGTTTTACCAGGGCGCATGGTAGCAGCCAAACTAGTGAGGAAGGTGCAGGAGCCCAGGAAGAAGTGGAGGACGAACTGATGGAAGACTCATCAGATGAGGGAGACCTTGATCACATTTCTGTTGTGCGAGGTTGGGGGGAGAGGACAGAGGAAGGAAGCATGATTGTTACCTCGCTACCAACACAACAGGGACTTGGTGCTCCTGGATGCTCAACACACATGAGTGCCTTCTTGCTGCACTACCTGCAACATGACCCTCGAATTGTGAGAATTAGAAATAATCCTGACTACTGGGTTGCCACACTGTTAGATCCCCGGTACAAAAGTAAATTTGCAGAAATTATTCCTGCCATAGAAAGGGATGCACGCATGCAGGAGTATCAGCAGAGACTGTTGCATAATCTTACATGTGCTTTTCCACAAAATACCAGTGGTGCACGTAGTGAATCTCACAGTTCCAACTTGCCAACCGTGGGACCGTCAAGTGTTCAGCACTCAAACCGTAACAGAACCACAGTATCTGCTGGTAACATCAATTTTGCGGAATCATTTCACCACTTTTTTAGCCCATCCTTTGCAAGGCCACAGGAGACAAGAAGTCTGACACATAGTCAACGCCTAGAGACGATGGTACAGGAGTATCTCCAAGTAAACATTGAAGCCACGACTGTGTCACTGGACCCTTGCTCTTTTTGGGCTTCCAATCTGGATAAATGGCCGGAGCTAGCCACTTACGCCTTGGAGATCTTGTCATGCCCCGCAGCCAGCGTTCTGTCTGAACGTGTGTTCAGCGCTGCTGGTGGTGTGCTGACAGATAAGCGCACGCGGCTCTCCACTGATAATGTAGACAGACTCACGTTCATAAAGATGAACAAATCATGGATCCGAAACGACTTTTCTACCCCTGTGTCATCCTGGGGAGAGTAAAAGCTTGATGATTGGCTAAAATCACCCTACCAACCGTTTTAAGCTTTCAAATTACTAATCATGTTTATCTGTATCTTGACTGGAAAATAATTTGGGCTTTGTAGCAGTGTGCAGCACTGATCCTATTAGGCCATCTATAATAAGCTCCACCAGATTTAAAATTAAAAATAATTTTTAGCTGCATCTAGCCCGGAAAATAATTTTGGGGCTCCGAGATGCGCAAGACACATAAGTGCCTTTTTGCTGCACTACCTGCAGCATGACCCTCATATTGTCAGAATTCGAAGTAATCATGACTACTGGGTTGCCACACTCTTAGATCCCCCAAACTTTTCTATCAACCTTTTCATTTTAATAAAGACCAAAAAAATGGTCATTTTTGAAATTATAAGCATTAGCAGGTTGTTAGAAACTGAAATCAAACAGTTTTCAACTCAAAACTTTATTCTAGGTGATGTTACATTTTCACATAGGACCCCTTGTTCGAAAGGAGCTTCTGAACTCTCTCGTCCATTGAATTTGTCAGGTTTTGGATGGTTTCTGCTTCAATTGTTTTGCATGAGGACAGAATACCCTCCCAGAGCTGTTGCTTAGATGTGAACTGCCTCCCGCCATCATAGACACTCCTTTTAATGATGCTCCAAAGGTTCTGAATGGGGTAGAGGTCAGGGGAGCATGGGGGTCACACCATAAGTTTGTCCCCTTTTATGCCCATATCAGCCAGAGATGCAGATGTTTTATGTTCAGCATGAGATGGTGCATTATCATGCAGAAAAATGATCTTGCTGTGAAATACACGGTTCTTCTTCTTGAACCATGGCAGGAAGTGCTGTTTGAGAAAATCCACATACATTATGGAGTTCACCTTTAGCGCCTTCAGGGATCCTAAAGGGGCCGACAATCTCTCTCCCCATGATTCCAGCCCAAAACATTACTCCACCTCCTCCTTGTTGGCGCTGTAGCCGTGTTTGCGTGGGGTGTCCATCAACCAGCCATCCTCCACTCCATCCATCTGGACCATCGAGCGCTGCACGGCACTCATCCGTGAACAAAACAGTTTTGAAATCAGTCTTCATGTAATGTTTGGCCCACTGGAGCCGTTTCTGCTTGTGTGAAGTGGATAGAGGAGGTCGACAGGATGGCGTATGCACAGCTGCAAACCTCTGAAGGACCCTGCATCTTGTTGTTCGGGGGACGTTGGAGGCACCAGCAGCTTCAAAAACTTGTCTGCTGCTATGACAAGGCTTTCTTGCCTTAGAGGTGTGGAAAACATACTTACAATCATTCAATGGTCACACGTTATTTATGTCAGCAGAACAGTCCAACATTGAACTAACATTATTCACCGGGGCAGCAGAAGTGGGCGGATATGCAGCGATACTAGATAACCAGTGGTGCACAGGCTTATGGCCTCCGTATTAGTCTGAACAAGGGTTAACAAAAAAACAGACACTCCTGGAACTCTTCCCAATAGTGGTAGCCATAGAAATATGGGGCACATACCTAGCGAACAAAAATATACGCTTCATAACAAATAACACCAGCCTAGCGCACTGCATTAATAAGATGGCATCATCGTTTCTCCCAGTGCTAGGCCTACTACGCCGGCTAGCATTCCTGTGCCTAAAACACAATGTATGAGTCCACGCTAGCCACAATGTGGAGGGGGGATCTAACGCTGCTGCTAACGCTTTATCACAATTCAATTGGCAGGTTTTCAGAGAGCGCCTCCCCAAAGCCCACCCGTCGGGCACCAGTTGCCCACCCTCCCTATGGGATCTAGTGGCGAACAGCTGATGCCATTAATCAGAGCGTCAGTCGCCCCGTCAATGTGGAAAGCATACGGTAAGGCATGGGAAGACTGGACACGACTAGTAGCAGGCAGACTGGTTGACCAATGTGAACAAGCCAGACTAGATGTAACCATAGAATTTCTCCACCAGCTAATAATGAGGGGAATATCAGGGGCGTCAGCGCAGCGGTGGCGGACCGGAGTAGCATTTCATTTCCAACTACTGAATTGGGGAGATGTGACAAAAAGATTCATCATCAGTCAAGCCTTAAAAGGGTGGAAAAGAGGTCAGACAAGTCAGGAGTGCAGACATCCCGTGTCACTAAATCTGCTCTCAAAAATCATATCCCTAATAGTGTTGAGCCACCCCCGTAGTGTTCGAGTTCGGTTCGGTTCGTCGAACTGTTCGTCGAACACCTTCGAACACCGTTAAAACCAATGGCAGGCAAACAAAAACACATAGAAACACATAGAAAACACCTTCAAAGGTGTCCAAAAGCTGACAAACTGCTCAGAAGACACAACTAACACATGGAAAAGTGACAAGTACATATAGTCATGCGAAAAGAAAAGAAAAGAGGTGGAGGAGTAAAAGGAGGGGGGAGACACAGATATAGGCATGTCATGCCCTTCTAAAATCCAAAAAGTGAGAAGCCGACACGTTCAGTCCGCTCCTGCCCGTGCCACCTCCGTGTCGCCGGGTTTGTGCCAGAGCCGCGGTGAACCCTGACGGCCAGCCCCCCTCTCCCAATACTGGTGCCTGTCCGCTGGTGGGTCGAGCGAGCCCCCCTGTGGTGGAGGCAGCTCTAAGCTTTTTAATTTAAATTGTCCCTCTAATTTGAATGAATACACTTTAAATCCATTTACAAGGATCTATTAGAGGGCAAGTCTCATGCCAGCAGCCGCGTAATTCCAGCTCCAGTAGCGTCCACTAAAGCTGCTGCAGTTAAAAAGCTTTTATAAGGATCGAGCTCGGCTGTCCACCGCAAGGCATCCTACTGCCAGTCCCAGCCCCTATGCCTTGGGGTGCCTCCTGATGCTCTTCACTGAGTATCCCGTGGTCCCGAAGCATTTCCTTTGAAAAAATGAAGTGTCCAAACTACAGGTGGTGTAGCTTGCTTAACAGCCGGGATAATCCGCTGACTAGCAGACCCTGCTACTAGGCACAAAGTATTTCCTGGGCTAGATGCAGTTAAAAATTTGTAATTAGATACTCTCGTTGGATGCTGAGAAAGCATTCCATAGAGTCTCCTGGCACGCCATATATGATTCTCTTAAAAAGCTTGGGGTAGGGGTCTAGGGGACCCTTTTATAGCCAAAATCACGGCCCTGTATCGCAATACGTCACCTAGGCTGAAGATAAATGGAACTGTAGCACCCTGAGGGCTCGGTTGCTACAGAGGTATTGCACCTCACCCAGAGGTGTGATATCTCACTCTCAGGTAAGGATGTAGTGTGGATCAGGACCCGACACCTGCATGCATTACACCACATTGCCGTGGGGCAGGGCGACCAATATGCCCCTGAGATGGGCACGACAGTCCCTGTCCCTGGCTGGAGTGGGGGGAGGGAACACTGAGGAAGGGGAACCCTGTAGTGCAGGAGCAGGGAGGAAGCAGTTCCTGGGTGCATTGAGAAGGGAGTATAAAAGGTGGGCACCATCTTAGTTCAGTGCAGAGAAGTCTGAGCAGAAGTGGCAGGGAGCAGGGGCTCTGCATGAGCTCTGCTCCGGAGGCGGGCCTAGTAACAGAGGCCCAGGCCTGGAAGAGGGAGAAGGAAGGAAGAGGAGCGGAGAAGGCTCCAGGAACGAGGAACGAAGGGATCTCAGGGGTGCGGACGGGCGAGTCGCCACCGCACGCCCGAATCCACCTGCGTGGAGGGGTCAGGCCAAAGGGGGAGACCGGTCCCCGAAACTAGTGGAGGCAGGAAACGACCCTCAGCTAGAAACAGGAGGCTGTGACATTTTATGTGGCGCAGCCCCTCGCTACACCCGCTAGGAAGGCACCACATAGGGTCAGGGAAACTGGCGCCAAGTTTACCAAGAGGAGGCCCGAGGCAGCCGGACAGAAGGGTTGGTAAGAAAGGCCAGACAAAGGACACACAAAGGGGGTCCTGTGAAGCACTCCAAAGTTATCTGGGAGCTGTCTGAGCCCCTCACCTGGTGAGTACAGTACGACGTGGGCAGCCGTTACCTGCAGACGTGGTCTGGATAATAAGAACTGTGAGTAAAGGCCCTGGACTGCATCACTGACTCCGTGTCATTACTGCTGCTGCCCTGCACCATCACCCCCATCCTCCGCATACACTGCCCTGAGGCTATACTCCTCCCGTGGGGAGTTATGCTACGCTCTGCTGCACCCACAACACCAGCCTCAGCGGTCTGCCCTGGAGCGGCGGTTCACTCTGACCGCAATCCACGGGTGGCGTAGTCGGACATTTAAACATCAAAACCACATAAATAGTTCCGCTACTGGTTTGACCGCCCTGAGCCACGGAACCGGGTCGCCGCCACGAAGACTACAACCACCAGCATCCACCAAAAAGGGTCCGGCTCCGGGTGTCCCAAGGCCCAGGGGGTGCATCAGAACATTTTCATCACCTTTCACAATCACCAATGGGACAAGGCAGGGATGTCCTCTGTCCCCTCTCTTATACATCCTAGTGACGGAGCACCTGCTCTCATCAATTCGCCATAACCCCAATATTAGGTGGATTGAGGTGGGAGGCACCGAGTACAAGTGCTCTCTATTTGCTGATGATGTCCTAGTATATATCACTCAATCACATATATCCATCCATGCTGTTATGGCTGAAATAGATCACTTTGTTACATGGTCAAATTTTAAAATCAATGCAGCGAAGTCTGAGGCCCTCGATGTCTCCCTCCCCAAATCCATATAGGATTCCATCCAGTCCAACTTTCCCTTTGCCTGGCCCTCACAGGGTATCAAATACTTAGGAATTCCTATTCATAGAGACCTCTCCCATCTATGTTATCTTAATTTTGGGCCCTTTATTGAACAATTCCATACAGACCACGGTTGGCAAGTTAGAACTGTAAGATTCACTACGTGAACCACTGGTGTTTTGTGGAAAAGCACATGTACACTGCGTTCCAAATTATTATGCAAAAAGTGTTTAGGAGTGATAAGGGAAGAATTTGTTTGTTTGTCAGTTAAACTCATTGATGGTGATGTGTGTCAGGGCTCTTTATATCACTGTAAGCAATTGCAGACACCTGTGCTAATTAGTTTGGCAGGTGTGTCCAATGAAAGGCAAGACTACTTAAGAAGGCTCTCTCACATTATTAAGCAGCCTACATTTTCTGCCAAAATGGGAAAGAAAAAGGATGTGTCGGCTGCTGAGAAGCAACAAATTGTGGAGTGTTTAGGTCAAGGCATGACTACAATCAACATTGTGCGATGATCAGGATGAAGTGTCTTGGCAATCAAGAAGTATGTAGCTGATTCACAGTACACACGTGTGCGTGCTGATAAGGGCAAATTGAGGACTCTTTCCTACAGGCAATTACGTCAGGTTAAAAGAGCAGCGGCAAGAAAGCCTTGTCATAGCAGCAGACAAGTTTTTGAAGCTGCTGGTGCCTCCAACGTCCCCCGAACAACAAGATGCAGGATCCTTCAGAGGTTTGCAGCTGTGCATACGCCATCCTGTCGACCTCCTCTATCCACTTCACACAAGCAGAAACAGCTCCAGTGGGCCAAACATTACATGAAGACTGATTTCAAAACTGTTTTGTTCACGGATGAGTGCCGTGCTGTGCTCGATGGTCCAGATGGATGGAGTGGAGGATGGCTGGTTGATGGACACCCCACGCAAACACGGCTACAGCGCCAACAAGGAGGAGGTGGAGTAATGTTTTGGGCTGGAATCATGGGGAGAGAGATTGTCGGCCCCTTTAGGATCCCTGAAGGCGCTAAAGATGAACTCCATAATGTATGTGGATTTTCTCAAACAGCACTTCCTGCCATGGTTCAAGAAGAAGAACCGTGTATTTCACAGCAAGATCATTTTTCTGCATGATAATGCACCATCTCATGCTGCACATAAAACATCTGCATCTCTGGCTGATATGGGCATAAAAGGGGACAAACTTATGGTGTGACCCCCATGCTCCCCTGACCTCTACCCCATTCAGAACCTTTGGAGCATCATTAAAAGGAGTGTCTATGATGGCGGGAGGCAGTTCACATCTAAGCAACAGCTCTGGGAGGGTATTCTGTCCTCATGCAAAACAATTGAAGCAGAAACCATCCAAAACCTGACAAATTCAATGGACGAGAGAGTTCAGAAGCTCCTTTCGAACAAGGGGTCCTATGTGAAAATGTAACATCACCTAGAATAAAGTTTTGAGTTGAAAACTGTTTGATTTCAGTTTCTAACAACCTGCTAATGCTTATAATTACAAAAATGACCATTTTTTTGGTCTTTATTAAAATGAAAAGGTTGATCGAAAAGTTTGGGGGATCTAAGAGTGTGGCAACCCAGTAGTCATGATTACTTCGAATTCTGACAATATGAGGGTCATGCTGCAGGTAGTGCAGCAAGAAGGCACTTATGTGTCTTGCGCATCTCGGAGCCCCAAAATTATTTTCCGGGCTAGATGCAGCTAAAAATTATTATTAATTTTAAATCTGGTGAAGCTTTAGTATAGATGGCCTAATAGGATCAGTGCTGCACACTGCTACAAAGCCCAAATTATTTTCCAGTCAAGCTACAGATAAACATGATTAGTAATTTTAAATCTGGTGGAGCTTATTATAGATGGCCTAATAGAATCAGTGCTGCACACTGCTACAAAGCCCAAATTATTTTCCAGCCAAGATACAGATAAACATGATTAGTAATTTGAAAGCTTAAAACGGTTGGTAGGGTGATTTTAACCAATCATCAAGCTTTTACTCTCCCCAGGATGACACAGGGGTAGAAAAGTCGTTTCGGATCCATGATTTGTTCATCTTTATGAACGTGAGTCTGTCTACATTATCAGTGGAGAGCCGCGTGCGCTTATCTGTCAGCACACCACCAGCAGCGCTGAACACACGTTCAGACAGAACGCTGGCTGCGGGGCATGACAAGATCTCCAAGGCGTAAGTGGCTAGCTCCGGCCATTTATCCAGATTGGAAGCCCAAAAAGAGCAAGGGTCCAGTGACACAGTCATGGCTTCAATGTTTACTTGGAGATACTCCTGTACCATAGTCTCTAGGCGTTGACTATGTGTCAGACTTCTTGTCTCCTGTGGCCTTGCAAAGGATGGGCTAAAAAAGTGGTGAAATGATTCCGCAAAATTGATGTTACCAGCAGATACTGTGGTTCTGTTACGGTTTGAGTGCTGAACACTTGACGGTCCCACGGTTGGCAAGTTGGAACTGTGAGATTCACTACGTGCACCACTGGTATTTTGTGGAAAAGCACATGTAAGATTCTGCAACAGTCTCTGCTGATACTCCTGCATGCGTGCATCCCTTTCTATGGCAGGAATAATTTCTGCAAATTTACTTTTGTACCGGGGATCTAACAGTGTGGCAACCCAGTAGTCAGGATTATTTCTAATTCTCACAATTCGAGGGTCATGTTGCAGGTAGTGCAGCAAGAAGGCACTCATGTGTGTTGCGCATCCAGGAGCACCAAGTCCCTGTTGTGTTGGTAGCGAGGTAACAATCATGCTTCCTTCCTCTGTCCTCTCCCCCCAACCTCGCACAACAGAAATGTGATCAAGGTCTCCCTCATCTGATGAGTCTTCCATCAGTTCGTCCTCCACTTCTTCCTGGGCTCCTGCACCTTCCTCACTAGTTTGGCTGCTACCATGCGCCCTGGTAAAACCATCTCCCCCACCCTCACATGCCTGCCGCCTTGGTGCTGCCGACCGTCTGGACCTTGCAGATGTTAGCCCTTCCGCATACAACTCCTCCTCCTCTACTTCCTCCACCTCCTCTTGTGCCACCACCTGACTCCGAATTCTGTTTAACATGTGCTCCAGCATGTAAATCACCGGAATAGTCATGCTGATAATGGCATCGTCAGCACTAAACATCTTCGTCGCCATTTCAAAACTGTGCAGAAGGGTGCATAGGTCCCTGATCTGAGACCACTCCTCCAGCGTGATTTGCCCCACCTCTGGATCTCGTTGGCCCAGGCTATACGTCAGAACGTATTGCACCAGGGCTTGTCGGTGCTGCCACAGTCGCTGCAACATGTGCAGAGTTGAATTCCACCGGGTAGGCACATCGCATTTTAGCCGGTGAAGTGGCAGGCCCAACGACTTCTGTAGAGATGTAAGTCGCTGAGCTGCGGGATGCGAACGGCGGAAGTGAGCACACAGCGACCGTGCCCTCTGCAGAAGGCCATCTAGTCTGGGATAGTGGGCTAAAAATTGCTGGACAACCAGGTTCAACACGTGAGCCATACAAGGCACGTGTGTGACATTGCCCCGGCGAAGGGCCGCACCCAGGTTTGCAGCATTGTCGCACACGGCCTTCCCTGGTTTCAGGTCCAGTGGAGACAACCATTCATGAAATTGGTTCTCCAGAGCTGACCACAACTCCTCAGCTGTGTGACTCACATTTCCCAGACATTTCAATGTAAAAACCGCCTGATGACGTTGAGCCCTACTGCCAGCATAGTAAGGAGGTGGGCAGGATCCCTTCTGCGCAGTTAGAAAGCTTGTGGCATGACCAGACAGGCTTTGGGTGCAGGTGGAAGACCGAGAGGAGGTTGAGGAGGCAGAAGCAGTGGAGGAACTTTGAGATAAAGAGGATTGACGCACAACTCGTGGGGGCGGCAAGACTTGGACAGCAGCCCCTTGTCCTGCTGTCACCATAGTTACCCAGTGCCCAGTCAGCGACATGTAACGCCCCTGTCCATGCCTACTCGTCCAAGTGTCTGTGGTGAAATGCACCCTGTCACACACAGAGTTTCTCAAAGAAGCGGTGATGTTGTGTGCGACATGCTGGTGGAGCGCAGGCACACCTTTCTTTGAGAAGTAGTGCCGACTGGGCATCTGGTACTGGGGCACTGCGACGGACATAAGGTCTCGAAAATCCTCTGTGTCCACCAGGCGGAAAGGCAGCATTTCTGTAGCCAAGAGCTTGCAGATGGTGAAATTCAACCTCTTAGCTTTCTCATGGCTAGGAGGAAATGGTCTTTTACTTGTCCACATCTGAGGGACCGAGGGCTGGCTATTGTGCTTAGACGGGGTTGATAAGGGTGTCCCTGGCAAACTGCCGGTCTGTGAGGAAGATGCAGGCGGACATGTTAGGTTGCCTTGATCCAAAGGTGGTGCTATCGATGTCGGACAGCGCTCAACACCAGCTGGTGTTACCACCTCCAAAGAAAATGATGACCTGCCAATCACGCTGGCTGTTGCGGGTAAAGAGGTGGCAGGTCTGCGCCCCAAAACAGGTGTGACTGCTGTCCCCCCAGTCACAGAGGATGAAGAGGCCGCGGATGCACAAGATATGGCAGACGGTGGTTGGCCCGGCCGGCTAGGCCGCATTGTAGCACACTGAGCTTCCCACTGCAA
This sequence comes from Phyllobates terribilis, assembly GCF_046119375.1. Lineage (NCBI taxonomy): Eukaryota > Metazoa > Chordata > Amphibia > Anura > Dendrobatidae > Phyllobates > Phyllobates terribilis. The sequence goes on from NW_027362957.1 coordinate 2,319,399, forward strand.
CTTATGCTTCATGTCCATGTGCCGGTTCATGCATGAAGTACTCAAACTATGTATTTTTTGGCCTCTACTTAGCTTTTGCTGACAAATGTTACAGATAACACGAGTTGGGTCATCTTTATCGATCTGAAAAAATGCCCAGGCTATGCAAGGCTTAGCACCCATGCGACCTGAAGAGCCACCACGACTTGTGGTGAGAGGCAGAGTTGTGTTTGAGGATGCAGTTGTTGACGTGCTTCCAGTACTACGTCTCTGTCCAGGAAGGCGCAACCTGACCTCGTCGTCACTAGCATCTTCCTCCACCTCCTCTGCTGACCTCATCTCTTGGCTGACTGTGGGTTGACAGTAAGTGGGATCTCCAACCTCATCATCATCACCCTGTGCGTTATCACACCCGTCGTCCTCAGAGCCAACCTGTTCCTGCCCTGACAAAAAACTAAAGTTGTCGCTCCAATCAGGTATTTGAGTCTTATCATCGTCTTCCTCATTGTCTCCACCAACAGGAGTTACAGTTTGGGAATGAGGGTCTACATTATGGTCAGAACCTTCTGCGTCTGGTCCTGGATCCGACTCATAAAGATTCTGGGCATCAGTGCAGATCATTTCCTCGTCTGGATTCACAGAAGCGCTGGAGTCGACCTCTGATTCCCAGGCTATAGTATGAGTAAACAGCTCAGCAGACTCAACCATCTGTTCTACCTCATACTCAGACGGGCAGCTGGAGATTTGGGAGCTGTGAGGAAGCAAGTGCGATTGGGGTGACACCTTTGAGGACTGGAGTATTTGTGATGTTGAAGTTGATGTGGAGGAGAGCCCACTTAAAGGAGCACTTGATATCCGTTGAAGCACCTGCTGTTTTTGTGCCTCATCTGGAATTTGTAGCGATTGGCATGGCCGTAAGAAAGGGATCTTATCACATTGTCCGCTAAAAGAAGTAGACATTTTAGTTTGGCTGGAAGATGGTCTTTCTTCTGCAGATGTTACTGTTGCTTTAACACCTACCCCACGGACACAACCTTTTTTCCCCTTCCCAACACGCCTATTCCCCTTTCCACCAGCAGCAGGCCTTTTTCCACTCATTTTGGTGGTTAACTAATTAACAACTCTGGAGTTGTTTGCACAAAAAAACAATGGATGGGAACCGAGCAGAGCTGAGTGGCCAAACTGTGGTATTAGGCCAAAACTATTGGCTGGGTTAGATGCAGAAAAAAATTATATTCAATTTGCAACCTGATGGAGGTCAGTATAGATGGACTAATAGAGAAAGTCCCACACACTGCTAGAAGGCCAAATATTTTTTCAGAGCTAGATGCAGATAAAAATTATTTTTAATTTGCAACCTGATGGAGGTCAGTATAGATGGACTAATAGAGAAAGTCCCACACACTGCTAGAAGGCCAAATATTTTTTCAGAGGTAGATGCAGAAAAAAATATATTCAGTTTGCAACCTGATGGAGGTCTGTATAGATGGATTAATAGAACAAGTCCCACACACAGCTAGAAGCCCAATATTTTTTCAGTGGTAGATGCAGAAAAAAATATATTCAGTTTGCAACCTGATGGAGGTCAGTATAGATGGACTAATACAACTAGTCCCACACACAGCTAGAAGCCCAATATTTTTTCAGAGGTAGATGCAGAAAAAAATATATTCAGTTTGCAACCTGATGGAGGTCTGTATAGATGGATTAATAGAACAAGTCCCACACACAGCTAGAAGCCCAATATTTTTTCAGAGGTAGATGCAGAAAAAAATATATTCAGTTTGCAACCTGATGGAGGTCAGTATAGATGGACTAATACAACAAGTCCCACACACAGCTAGAAGCCCAATATTTTTTCAGAGGTAGATGCAGAAAAAAATATATTCAGTTTGCAACCTGATGGAGGTCTGTATAGATGGACTAATACAACAAGTCCCACACACAGCTAGAAGCCCAATATTTTTTCAGAGGTAGATGCAGAAAAAAATATATTCAGTTTGCAACCTGATGGAGGTCAGTATAGATGGACTAATACAACAAGTCCCACACACAGCTAGAAGCCCAATATTTTTTCAGAGGTAGATGCAGAAAAAAATATATTCAGTTTGCAACCTGATGGAGGTCAGTATAGATGGACTAATACAACAAGTCCCACACACAGCTAGAAGCCCAATATTTTTTCAGAGGTAGATGCAGAAAAAAATATATTCAGTTTGCAACCTGATGGAGGTCTGTATAGATGGATTAATAGAACAAGTCCCACACACAGCTAGAAGCCCAATATTTTTTCAGAGGTAGATGCAGAAAAAAATATATTCAGTTTGCAACCTGATGGAGGTCTGTATATATGGATTAATAGAACAAGTCCCACACACAGCTAGAAGCCCAATATTTTTTCAGAGGTAGATGCAGAAAAAAATATATTCAGTTTGCAACCTGATGGAGGTCAGTATAGATGGACTAATACAACAAGTCCCACACACAGCTAGAATCCCAATATTTTTTCAGAGGTAGATGCAGAAAAAAATATATTCAGTTTGCAACCTGATGGAGGTCTGTATAGATGGATTAATAGAACAAGTCCCACACACAGCTAGAAGCCCAATATTTTTTCAGAGGTAGATGCAGAAAAAAATATATTCAGTTTGCAACCTGATGGAGGTCAGTATAGATGGACTAATACAACAAGTCCCACACACAGCTAGAAGCCCAATATTTTTTCAGAGGTAGATGCAGAAAAAAATATATTCAGTTTGCAACCTGATGGAGGTCTGTATAGATGGACTAATGCAACAAGTCCCACACACAGCTAGAAGCCCAATATTTTTTCAGAGGTAGATGCAGAAAAAATATATTCAGTTTGCAACCTGATGGAGGTCTGTATAGATGGATTAATAGAACAAGTCCCACACACAGCTAGAAGCCCAATATTTTTTCAGAGGTAGATGCAGAAAAAAATATATTCAGTTTGCAACCTGATGGAGGTCAGTATAGATGGACTAATACAACAAGTCCCACACACAGCTAGAAGCCCAATATTTTTTCAGAGGTAGATGCAGAAAAAAATATATTCAGTTTGCAACCTGATGGAGGTCTGTATAGATGGATTAATAGAACAAGTCCCACACACAGCTAGAAGCCCAATATTTTTTCAGAGGTAGATGCAGAAAAAAATATATTCAGTTTGCAACCTGATGGAGGTCTGTATATATGGATTAATAGAACAAGTCCCACACACAGCTAGAAGCCCAATATTTTTTCAGAGGTAGATGCAGAAAAAAATATATTCAGTTTGCAACCTGATGGAGGTCAGTATAGATGGACTAATACAACAAGTCCCACACACAGCTAGAAGCCCAATATTTTTTCAGAGGTAGATGCAGAAAAAAATATATTCAGTTTGCAACCTGATGGAGGTCAGTATAGATGGATTAATAGAACAAGTCCCACACACAGCTAGAAGCCCAATATTTTTTCAGAGGTAGATGCAGAAAAAAATATATTCAGTTTGCAACCTGATGGAGGTCTGTATAGATGGACTAATGCAACAAGTCCCACACACAGCTAGAAGCCCAATATTTTTTCAGAGGTAGATGCAGAAAAAATATATTCAGTTTGCAACCTGATGGAGGTCTGTATAGATGGATTAATAGAACAAGTCCCACACACAGCTAGAAGCCCAATATTTTTGTCAGAAGTAGATGCAGAAAAAAATATATTCAGTTTGCAACCTGATGGAGGTCAGTATAGATGGACTAATACAACAAGTCCCACACACAGCTAGAAGCCCAATATTTTTTCAGAGCTAGATGCAGAAAAAAATTATATTCAATTTGCAACCTGATGGAGGTCAGTATAGATGGACTAATAGAATGATGCTATGCCCAAAAGATTTTACTTCACTAGGTGCAGTAAAAAAATTGGTATTCTATACACAGGTGGTATATCTTGCAACACAGATAGGCTACTCCACTGACTAACACACTCTGCAATAGGCCAAAAAGGATTAGCTTTGCTAGATTCAGCCAAATGCTGTGAAAAAAACTTGCACAGCACTGGCACAGACCTGCCTGGCAAAAACTGATAGGAACTGATGTAACCTAGTCCTGAAAAGGACTCCAATTACAATTAGTCTTTACTCCCACAATCTATCTATTTAAGAGCACAGACCTGCCTGATAAAAGTCGTAGGAAATGCTGTAACCTAGTCCTTAAAAGGACTGCAATCACAACTATTCCCTACTCCCAAGCTATCTGTAGATTTGTGCGAAAATTGGCTGGAAATTAACAAGGTATAGCGCACACAGCAACAGCGGTGCCGTCTAACACGCAGCTGCAGCAGTGAGAAAATGGTGGCGACGGGGAAAATGGCTTGGTCTTATAGGGCAAGGACATGTGACATACACTGCCAATGACACATGCCCTTGCTTGTGTGAAAAAAAGCACTTCGCTCCGTGTGTGCGCTGCTGATAGGCTGACAGATTGCACCTCCCCACTGCAAATGCGGGAAAGAGAAAAAAAAATGGAGATCTTCATTGTTCCTGCAGAGATCCATCCCCTGCCCCTCCCCCCACCCCGCTGTACACTCAAATTGCGTATTAACATTAATTTTCATCATTACTGAGAAAAAATCCAGTTATGATTTTGGTGCACGAACAGTTATCGAACATAACCTCGAACAGCCGAATTTTTCTCAAATTGTTCGTGTTCGCCGAACGGCTCGAACACCGCCCAAAACAGCTCGAATTTGAGATTGGCGAACAGTTCGAGTAGAACAACGCTCATCTCTAGTGTTTATGTCTTGTCACTTGCCACTCTGTTGTAAGCTTCATAATGAAACAGAATGTTTTTTATATGGATGTGCTGTCATTGTGTGATTTATTTCTTCCATGAGCCGTGATGTGTCCAAATAGAATATCCAAACTATTCAGAAAGTGGCCGGACAAGGGGATTTGGAGGATGGTTACTAATACAAAATGTAGATGATAGATAGATTAACAAAAAAAGGAGCTGGAAAAGCCTAAATAAAGGCTCCAGCACACAGACTGCAACCCACCAAGCTATGGCACATAAGTAAGCAAAAAAGAGGGTAGCACTTTATAGAAAATTACATCAAAAATGGTGTATTTATTGGCCCGTGTGAACAGGTGGAAATGCGTCAGCTCAAAAGCAAGTGGATTTTCAACGTAACTAAACAAGCCTTATCAGGCCTAAGAAATCTATTTAATAATGTGAACAGCTTGTATTGTGGAGTCTGCTCCACTTCAGAGTTATCACATATATTGGGAATAACCCTTTCCCGTCTAAGGTAGTTTTCACCTACCTTACCAGGCCAAATTTTTTAAACCAATGTGCTATTTTATGTGGTAATATTTTTTTTCTTGACACGTTGTATTTTATGTTAGTGGTAGATTTAGGTTAATATGATTGGCATTTATATTAAAGAAATAGAAATTTGATGCATATATTTTGAAAAAATCTCCATTTTTGAACTTTGAAATTTTTATGTCCCTAAAAACTTTATTTTTGTGCCATACTGCTGAATTTTTTAAAGTAAATAACATTTACCATATGTCTACTTTAAATAAGCTCTATTTTTAATTGATATTTTTTGTTAGGATTTTTTATAAGGGTTAAAAGTTTAGCAGTAATTTTTCTTTTTCTCAATGAGATTTCCAAACTCTCTTTTTTTAGGGGCCCTTTACACATTTGAAGTGATTTTGAGGGGCCTATGTCACGTGTACCCCTCAAGATATTCAAAACTGTATTGAGAAATTTTGTATACCCCACAGGGCTTCATGCTGTTAAATGAAAAAATACTTTTTATGCACAAAAATGTTACTTTAGCTCCCAATTTTGTCATTTCAGTAACGGAGCAGAAGAAAATAGACAATCAATTTTGGGCCAACACCCCACATGTGGCTGGAAGATACTTTTTGGACAAACGGCAGGGCTTGAAAGGCAAGGAGCAAAATTTTACATTGGAGCACAATTTTGGCTGGAATAGATTCCATATGCCATGTCACATTTGCAGAGCTCCTGAGGTGCCCAAAGAACGGAAAGCCCCTATAAAAGGCCCCATGTTAGTTACTGCATTCCTCAAGGAATTCAACTAAGGGTATGCTGGCCATTTTAGATCCAAAGATGCTTCACAAAAGTTTATAACATTGGAACAAGAAAAATGTTTTCTATGAAAATGTTACTTTAGCCCCAAATGTCTCAGTACACTGAAATCCCATAAGAGGCTGAAACCTATTTTTGGGGCCCATAGCTGGGTTCAGAAGGAAAGGAGCGCTATTTGGCCTTTGTTAAGCTATTTTGGAAGAGATAGGCTATAAACATCATGTTACATTTGCGGAGCTCCTGAAGTGCTAAAATCCAAAACCTCCCACAATTACCCAAATTATAAAAACTACACCCACTATGAATTCATTTAGGGGTGGGGTGAGCATCTTGAACCCACAGGCATTTCAGAGACTTTTATAACACTAGGCCGTGAAAAAGAAAAAAAAAGTTTTTTTCCACTAAGATGTTGAAGAAGCCACAAATTTTCATTTTTACAAGGGTAACGTTGAGTACATCAATACTCCATATGTGGTCGGAGACTACTCTTTGGGCTCAGAAGGGAAGAAGCGCTATAAAACTTTTGGCTCACAATTTTACCTGGAATAGATTGCAGATGACATGTCACATTTCAAGAGCCCATAAGGTGAGAAACCCACAAAAACTCCCATAATTTAACCCATTTTGGAAACTGTATCCCTCAAGGAATTCATTTCTGGGCGTAGTGAGCATCTTAAACCGGGTGACAAGTCACTAAACACTTGGAGGTGAAATTGAAGGATGACATTTTTTCAACCAAAATGTTGGTTTAGCCCCAACGTTTTGAAAGGATAACAAGAAAAATTGGACCCTATAAATCATAATACAATTTTCTCCTGAAAATACAAATCTCCAGTATGTGGCCAGAATGGTTTGGGGTGCCATATCACATCAGCAGAACGCCTGATGTACCAGAAAAGCAGAAACCCCCAAAGTGACCACATTTAAAAAAAAACTGTACCTTTCAATGAATTTAGAGGTATAGTGCACATGTTGACACCACATGTGTTTCACTGAATTTTATTAATTCATCAGCAGGAGATTATCACAGCCTGACTAGGTCTCATGTGCAGGCCAGTCAGGTTAATCTGTGTAACCCCGCCCCTACCACTGATTGGCAGTTTTCTGAAACTGTACAATGTACATAGGAAGCTGCCAATCAGCGGTGGGGGAGGGGTTACATCGAGCTCAGCATTTATAGCGCTGCTATATCAACAGCAGATAAAGCATGGATTATATCAAAACTGTACCAAGCTGTCCAGTAAGTGATACATTGCTTGAATCAGGCTTTCTTGCCCTATATTATGCTGCTTTCAGATTACATAGCAAAAACCTGCAGTCAGATTCCCTTTAATAGTGTATATAAGTAATAAGTTGCTTGTAAACTAAAATTTGCTTATACTTTTTTGTTGGTGGCTTAAGTTTTATTCAGTTGAGGTTTCTCTGTGTACATTTAGAAGCACATTCATTTAGACTGGCATTACGCACATAAGTTTTAATGAAGGGGCTTGCTGGAGTACAATGTGCCTTATTCATTAAGTAGAGTATGACTCTTAATGGACTAGGTGTATCTGATAACCAGCATGCGCTGTAGCCAAACGTGTCCTCCAATTAGTGACTGGAGTACACTTCTGGAGTAAGCTACACCACTAGAGTGGCATAATGTATCATGATTTGAGTAGCCGTGCCCCGTCTATATCCTGCACATTCTATCTCATAATAGTGGAGCTGGCGTTTATGCTAAACATTGCAACTTATTAAGGAGTAGTGATGAGCGAGCACTAAAATGCTCGGGTACTAGTTGCTCGAATCGAGCAAATTGGAATGCTCGAGTGCTCGACCCCAGCAACGAGCCCAATTTAAGTCTATGGTAAACTCGAGCATTTTTTCGGTGGCACCCCCCCACCCCGGAGGTCTGCAGGGGGCCAAAAACTGTCCAAATCAATAAGAACAGTGCTCAAATGGCATGGGAACAGCATGGGGAAGACCCCTGGAAGCATCTCTGACTTCCAGGTCACTGCTGTGAACAATGTTGTCAGAGTATTACCCCACTTTTACGGATTCACAATGAAACATGCAAAAACTAAACCAAAATAGATTTTCGTGGGAAAAATGTCAAGGAACATCCTTTCCAAGGTAATGACTTGTATATAAGGCAAAATAAATAACCAAAAACAAAAATGCTCCTCAATGCGCCCTTGTGAATAGCTTCACTGACACACTGCTACAAACTGCAAATGGAAGACAATATTTTACACGCTTGCTACAAATGGCTGGATTTGTACCGCAGTTATATGTGATATGTCTGATGGACGCCTACTGTTTTAAATAGCGGGCTTGTAGTTTCCTATTATTCACAGCGACCACGTGTGAATAGCTTCACTGACACACTGCTACAAACTGTAAATGAAGGATAATATTTTCCACGTTCACTACACATTTCTGAATTTTTATCGCTGTAAATGGGATCACGTCTGATGATGGAAAAGATCTGGCTGTATTCTGCAGTGCTAACAAGCAAATGGAGAAGTAAAGTGGTGTACTCTGGATTGCTTTTTTAAGCAAATGATCAGGATTAACATAAAAAAAATAGCTCTGGCCCCTGATATCTGGGGCTATGTCTATGGATATCTGTAACAGCAGGAGCAGACAGAACGTGCAGTGGACCCTCTTGTGCTGTGTACACTGCCACAAACCCTGCCTGCCTGCCTGATGTGAGAGTGTGAAATGTGATAACAGCTGGAGAGCTCTAGGACCCTGTGACTTTTGCATGGCTGGGCTCAGAGGAGGGGCAGGGCTAGAAACTGTGTGTATTTTGAGAGCGTCTGATGTGTGAGTCTAGACAGGAAGTCTGTGAGAAGGAGCTGCAAGAAGATGCTGTCTTTGCTCTCTTCTGTGTGGAGTTTGTTTACCCCTTCCTCTGTTTAAGAACAAGTGCTGAGCTGGGGAAGCTGTGTGGCTCTGTGGAGTTTTGTGAAAGTCCATGCTGAGTGGATTATAGACTTTGTGCTTGGGGAGTCACTGTCGGGTGATGAAGAGGCTGAGCAATCCATCTCTGTGACTGAACACGTGTATGGTGTACTGGATAACAGTGAGAGACTTCGGGAGGAAAGACGATTTCTGGTGCTATTTCCACTGAGAGGATATTGACAAGACTTTGTGAAGAGATCTTCCCAGACCTTAATCTGAGGCTACAGGACTAAAGTCCCCGGCGTGTGGGCTCGGCATCGGCCGACAAGACAAGGAATTTTTGCTGTTTTGTGAACTCTGTTTTTGTTTTGGCGCCAAAGTTTTCCGGGACTAGCTGCAGCCACCGCGATTCACAGGCCTGTGATAGACTGCATCCGAGGTTAACGGTACCATAACTTTAAGATATCCGGATATCCTAATAATAAGAGCAATTGATATAGTTTCTTGCATTACTATTGTTTATAGTGGTAGGATTGTATGCAGTGTGCCATCTCAGGGGGTCCCCATATACCGCCCTCACTAGTCTGACACTGTGTTTAGGTAAAATTGTTCCAGATCTTTAGAATAATTTACATGAGCTGGAAACCTTGAGATTGGCACATTGATTTCAGCTCTTGCTGATTGTGTGTATCTAGTAGAGGTAGTGTCCCAGGCAGAACCTGAGACTGATTCATCCAATACAGAATTTTAGTCTAATCCCTGTTTTAGTAAAGAAAGTGTTGTTTATTTCTGTCTCTGTCTCAGTTTGTGACTCACTGGATCTCTCTCGGACCACCGGTAATTACACCTAACTCGTGCTATCAGGATTAATATATGCAGCTGGATTAGTCCTCAGAAGGACTGTTAGTTCAGATGGATATATATATATACATACTCCTGAAGTACCACTACCTATATGTAACTATTACACCGCCAATTCTCTCCCTCACACAGCAGGACCTCTCCGTACTCTGCCTGTTTCCGGGATAGACTTTGATGAGCATAGCGGCGCCCGGTCTTATATAGACTCGATGACGCTATTCGGCCAGCCAATCACTGTAATGCCACAACCAACATGGCTATGACATTACAGTGTGTGGCAAACAATCCCTGCATGGTCATTGGCTCTCTAAAGAGAGCCAAACATGCAGGGCGGGGAACAGAGCTCCCGCCCGAGCAACCCCGAAAATACTCGCCGAGCATGTCGAGCAGGGTGATGCTCAGGCGAGTACCGAGCAGTGGTGAGCACGCTCGCTCATCACTGTTAAGGAGTTTTACACAATTCCAACATAAACCCCTTAATGAATCAAGCCCTTAGTCTATATAAGGGTTGTCCACTACTAGGACCAACCCTTCTCAATTACTGTTTCCACGAAGTAAAGTAATAGCAGCTATACTCACCTCCGGTGGTGGCGCCATTCCAGCTGGATCACTGAGGGGCTCCTGCAGGAACTGAGCAGTCAATGTCTTTGATCCTAGCTGTTATCTTTAATTTACCTCTTTGATGCCGCAACCTATAGTATCAGTGGCATCTAGGTTGTTAAATAAAGTTAGGGGGCTTTCTTAGTCAATAAACCTACACAATGGCCCCCACAGCTGCAATGTTAAATCATGCCTCGCAGCATCGCGCAATGAAGCAACCAGGTTCACGTTCTGTATAGGGACTAAAATAAAAAAAGTAAAACAATAAAATAAAATGTTTATAAAAAAAAATAACATACATCCCTGTTCTTTGATGTGGACTTGGGAACTGAGCTGGCAGATGACGGCTGTGTTATTCAGCTATCATCTGCTTCTAACAGTAGTGAATGGAGGGAAGCTCCACCTGCGGCTGCTACACCCCCCAGCATCTTAGTGCACGCTGCCTTAGATCTTATCTTTATGGCACAAGGTAATGGAAATCTTTGACAATGACGATATCTTTTATAATGTAACCTCTGAATCTATTGTCTATTATTACCTTTTCTTGTTACATGTTATACCTACTATTGTCACTGACTTACCTTATAAGGTTATTACCTTGAAAGCCACATGTTATACCTACCTTTGCTATCAATGCTCCTTATGTGAAGGTACCTTTTGATACGATCTATGCTTGGTTTTTTACCATTATATTACCTGGCCGGCAGCTTACACTCACATTTGTGATACAATCTATGCTGGTTTAGGGATGTTAGTCTCCTTGCAGGATCTTTACCATCTCATCCTGCCTCTATAGCTGTCCTCTCCTATCCCCAACCCCTCCCCTCCTTTCCTTATTTATTGTCTTTGTATAACTTTAAATATCATTTAATAAAATTTATATTTTATGATACAAAATCCCTTTTATGTCATTTTGGGTCTACCAACAGGCGGATTGAGATACAAATAGGGGAGATTCTCCCCCTATATTTAACCTCTTCTTCCCAAAATAGATTACACGTAGGGTTGCCATGACAGCCTTGGGTCTGCTGAACACGCCAGTGCTTGTCATGACAGTACTCCTTTGAACACCAGCCTATGGAGAGTAGGAGACTGTGATTTTTGATATATAAAGAAGCAGGGCTGTCATCAGGAATTTCAGCACCCCATTCTGGCAATATTTTCGAGCCCCCTTGAAACTCCACCCCAGCTTCGCTTCCATCTCTTGAATCTTCCACACTCCCACCACCCAATCTTGGAAAAACTCCACTTCTGCACCACGTCCTTACCAATCACACATTAACAGTTCCCATCAAACACTATATCACATACATAGCCAGCAGCTTTTGTTTTGGCCAAAAGATTTTTTAAGCCTGCCACCACGACAAGGTAGACTCCTTTGGCAGGGCCCTACTCTACTCTAACCTATTAAACATTTCTTAAAATATCCAATACTCTGTTTAGTGATATTTTTCTTTATTTTTCTTTAAGGGAATGTGTCACATACATTTTTAAACTAATTGAAATCAGATTGTGATAATTTTTTATAATCTGTATTTCTGATTGCAGATTATTGTATTCTGTTTTCTGTACATTTATGGAAGCTGCTCTCTTGCCTATTTGGAGATATGGACATTAGACATTATAGGGGACTCTATGTATTTCCTTGGGACAGTTTTCCTTCCATGTTCTTATATTAGGGACATGAAGATGTCATTGTGCAGGAAAGGGGAAGAGGTGAGCTGTGACACGACCTAATGTGAATGGTGGATTCTGTTATCTCTCATTGTAATCCTGCTTGTTATAATAATGAGGTGACTGATGAAAAGGGATCTCTTCTGGATGTGTCAGTCTATTAGAAAAGCAGTTTCTGAATATTTATTATTTTGTGATATAAGGGGTGACAAACTTTAAAGTAAATTCTTCCAAAACTTTAAGCTATGATTAAAAGGATTGGCCATTTTCTGGTTATTGTTGACCAATGTGTTTGAGAGGATGATAAGGCACTTACTAATATGGCCTTTCTTGAATTTTGGCACTAAATATGAGATATGGGAAATAGAAATATAGTCTATATTGAATTTTGTCACTAAGTGCCTTTTATTCCTCTTACAAACACATTGGTTAACAATAACCAGAGAGTGGTCAATGCCCTTAACATAAAAGCTTCGGAACACATTCCCACTAAACATTTCGCTCTTTTTCACGAGAGTCATTTAGTTAAATCCTTTGGTCAATTATGTAAAGTGCAAATTATAGTGTCAGTAACAAAACAAACAGAAAACAAAACAATGACAACATGTATAACCAATTAATACAATGAAAATAAGGTCATTTTGTGAGGTCAGGAAAATGCAATATAAAAACAACAAACAGTATTGCACACGATCTAAGGAACTGAACCATAATAATAAAGACGTATTTCCATAAATCTAAGAACAACAGACAATAGTGCGCTCTATCCTAAAAACTGAGCCCTAATATTAAATGGGTATTCCCATCTGGGGTACGGATAGTGCATCGCAGGGTCAGTCAGGTGCAGGTCCCACAACTGAAACATTACTAACTGATCTGTTACATCTGTCTAATGCTAGGACTTTGGGTCAGTAATCCCGCAGTCAGGCTAGGACACTCATCCATAATACAGGGGAACATACATGGCAATAACACACTAATGTAAAACTGGCTGCAATGTAGAAGATGTGAAGATGCAAATTTACATGTATGGAACAGGCAGTCGTCTTACCTTCTGGTTAGCAAAATCATTAATCAGGTCTTTAATATTCAGGCGTCTGGAGAGCTCATGCTCAATTGACAGAAGGGCTCGGCTGTTTAACCGTTATTCTGTCATTGTAGAATGCAGATAGTTCTTTACCAATGAGAGATTGCTAAATGCTATCTGTACTTCTGCTACTGAAAGTGGTAGGATGCTAAAAATTCTGAGTGCAATACACACCTCTCCATATATTCCTTGAAGCTCGAATTTGTAGATGGCGTTTAGTAAATCCAGTGGACCCATATTTTCTGTAAATGTACCTTCATAAACTGTCCGAAGATGTTGCAGCTCAGAAAGTAACGATGATGTTTAGATCCTTAGAGTATGCAGAGATCAATTCTTCAGTGGATGCCACCAGATTGTTTTTCACTAATTGTCCTCACCTTAAGAACTGGAGCAAACAACTTGCAGACATATTCCATTGATCTGAGGCGCTGGTGAAAATGAGAAATTATAGTGTCCATTGCCACAAGAAGGCTATTAGCTTTGAAGTGCTCTTCAGGATTTGCAGCTTCATGATGCTTTGACTTTCTTTGGCACTATTGTTGAGCATTCAATAGGTCCTTTGCAATCTGGAATCTGCTACCAAACCAGCTTCAGAAAGCAGAGTGGGACACTTTTCCCTGAGTAATATCGTTTCTTCAGAGAGAGGTTTAATGTTGGCAGCTCCAACTTCCAAAAGAGACAGATCTAGATTGTAGTATTTTTTTTCTCTCCTCAAAAGTTGTAAGAACTTTTACCCAAAATGTTGCTAAAATCACTGCCCTGAAAGACAAAAAATAGTCTTAGACATCTTCAGCTTCTGAATGTGCATCATTTGTAAGTTTTCCGTAAGAAAGAACTTCATCAAGAAACTTCAAAATGCTTGGCAGCCTCTATTCTTGAGCTCCACCGGGTGTCACTTAGACCATGTAAAGGCCTTCCAACTGCATCAAGTTGGAAGACCGTTGCTAAACAGAATGTATAGCCGGTTTAGGCTTCCAAAAAAGTCTTCATTTCAGGACAGCTTGCAACAGCATGAACACCCACAAAGTTTATAGAATGGGCAGTACAAAGACAAAAGAGAACCCTTGGAAATATCACTAGAATTTTGGCCCTTACACCTTTAATCCTACCAGACATGTTTGCTCCTTTATCATATACCTGGCCTCTGCAGTTTTTAGGTCAATGGCATGCTCATTCAGTCTTGATATAACCATGTCCTCAATTTCTTCTCGTGTCTTCTGAGAAAAAAATGTATGTCTCTCTGGAGACATACCTCAAAAGTACAACGTTCTGTTCAGTGCGTGAGACGTCTGAAGTAGCATCACAAATAAAAATAAATAGCTTCTTTCCTATCTGAAAATATGGCATCCAGGACATGTTTTCTATAAATATTTATAAATTTATTTTGCATTGTCCAGGATTTCCAAAGTTCCAAGAAAATTGCCGTTATGTAGATCTCAAATTCTCTGCAATATTCCCCTGAAAGCCATGTTGCATTAACCTAATTGCAGTGTCGCATCCAAAAGTCTTTCTAGAAGAGTCACGAGCTTCTCCGCTTCCTTCGCTAAACTTCATTGCATCTCAAAGTCAACAGCATGGCCATCTAGGGCATTTTGGAGTGTTCTCCAACTCCAGTAGTGCTTCCTGTTCTGTGCAATATGTTCATGCTCTGGTAACTTGAGGTACAGGCGATGCCATTTGAAAACCAAAGGATTAAAACCTTCTTTCCGATAAAGTCTGCTCCCAGTCTTGATTCTCTGATCAACAGAAAATGCCATGCACGCTACACAATACATTGCTTTCTTACTTGGGCTCCATGTTAGCCAATCCAAGAAAAAATGTTCACGCCCATTAGATGACTTGGCATATAGGAGAAAGTCACTAAAAGAACGGTCATCAACATCCTTAGGCAGAGATTGTACTATCTGCTTCAATACTTCGTTATTAGAAAGCCCTGAAAATACAATCTTCTCCCTTTCCTTGTCCATGATGACATCTGGCCACATTGCTGGGTCTTTCCAATTGATTTCTTCTCCTTGTAATGTTACATGAGTGCACTCCTCTGAAGAAAACGACTCTGTGTAGTAGAGGCAAGAGAGCCTTTAAGAGAACTCTTACATGATGCTTCAAAGATGGAGAGAGACTGCCATCTGCTGTCCAGACACAGTCAAGCGGAACCAAGATATACAAGAGAAGTTGAAGAGAGAGCAGATTTAGATGCTGGACCCGGTCAGGTGACTTCCAGGAAGGAGTTCCTGGAGATAAGAGGCCAGCGCGCCAAGCCTGAGGAGTTTTTGGCACCAAACAGCAGAGAGAAGCAGACGTGCTTCCTGCATGCTGAGAAGCCCTGCGTGGCAGGCCTAAGCCGGAGGCCTGTGAGGTGCCATAGCCGGGCAGCGGTGGATGAGCTCCGGATCCCTCACAGATGTGACCCGAGTGCTGTACCTACTGAGGAGAGTCGGAACCTGCTTGCGGTGCTGAGTGAGTTTGCGGAACCCGACGTCACCCGCCGACAGACGAGGTCTGGACCCCCCTATCCCTGGCTTGAGAGACTGCCTCCAACAGCCAGGAAGAGAGGAGTTGAGAGACTGCTGGGCCAGGAAAGTCACGCCAGTGAAAGCAGAAGAGCTGCATACGTGAACAGGGCCGTCACTTCTTCTGTTCACTCACGGTACCGGGGCCAGTTGGGTTTAGGTACTCAGGTTGGGAGGGGAACAGTTGGGGCGGAAGAAGCTAAACTTACTTTAATTGATTTTGTCCGGAAAAGACTTGCGGCCTAGGTGGAATAACCGGTGACCCCACTAGAGTCATATACAGAGATAAAGAACTGACGTGGTGACTCCCCTGACTGGGTGCACCACATTACTTTGAGAGACTTCATATTTTGCTAATATATCAAATTACTGTTCAATACCCTTGTTGTTATCCCCTTGCTCAAAATACCTGTTTTATATATACATAAACTGTTTATAATCATCTCTGACTTTCCCTGCCTTGTGTCTCTGTGCGTTGCATTCCGGCACCTGCATTACATTTGGCGTAGTCGGCAGGATGCAACATTCAGACGCAGAGATGGCAGATCAGTCTGGGGCTGGGGCTGGCCGGAACCATATACCCCTGGGGGCTATGCTCAATCATCTTCCCAAATTCACGGGAGATGGCATGTCACTGTGGGACTGGGTAGAAAGACTGAGAAGTGTGCTACGTATGTATCCCCTTGATCCCCCAGCCCAGGCGGAACTGGCCCTCCTAACCCTTGATGGGGAGGCCCGGCAAACTGCGATGTACCGCCCACCTGGGGACCATGACACCGTGGACAAAGTGATAAAAATCCTAGAGGACATGCACGGTGACACCACAAATCTGGGACACTTGCGCCTACGGTTGTTTCAGCGGGTCCAAGGGGAACATGAGACCATAAATCAATATGTTAATGCATTACAGGAAGTGACGGCCCATATCACTAAGAAGGCTCGAGATGGGAACCAAGGACTGGGACCATTGGATGAAGTGTTGCGTGACCAACTGATTTCTGGCTTGAAAGACCCTTTCCTGAGGCAGATCTTGATGGAGCGGCTGCGTTTGAGCCCTGATCTGGGCTTCCTGGAGGTAGGGGTTGAAGCTAGAGTCCTGGAGAAAGAAGTTCCTGTTCTCAAAGCCACAGTTAGAAGTCATGAAGCAATTACCCCTGGATTCACCAACAAGGAGCCTGACTGGGTACGGGAGATACGTCAGGAAATTCGAGATATTCGGGGTGAGCTGAACACTATTAGAAAGGCCCCTACTGCCTCCTTGCTGATGCATCCTACTGCCCCACATGGGTAGAGACCAGAGCAAGAAAGATGTTCCTACCAGGCCCCAACACATCATGTACCAGACCTATCGGTAGAATGAGGACCAGAGTGTTGGACCTGCAATGGTAGGGGGCATATCTCCAAAGACTGTCCAAACCGAGAAAGGAGGAGGCGGGGGCAGCCGTTAAACTAAGATGCCCCACGGTTGTGGAGCATACTGTGGGGTCTCGAGCTTCAGAAAGTGGAAGAGGGAGCTCTGAAGACATTGTCTCTGAGAGGCCCATTATCTGGGCTGAATTTAATGGGCAGCGGATCCACTGCCTAATGGACACTGGGTCTCAGGTGACCACTATGCCTGAGGCGTATTTCCAAAGCCACTTTCCTGAAGTTGCTTGTTCCTGGCAGGATCCCACTGTCAAGCTGGTGGCTGCTAATCAACTACCTATCCCAGTAGCGGGAGTAGTATGGATGTCTGTCCGAGCATGTGGAAAGGACCTCAGTCGGAAGGGGATAGTACTGACCACAGGGCCCGAAGGCGATGGGCCCATTGTAACTCTGGGCATGAATGTGCTGAAGGAGGTCGGACAGTTCCTGGCCGAGGGCTGTAACAAAAACAACTGGACCGCGCCACTCGTGACCCAGCTAACGAGAGTATTCCAGCATCTCGTGTGGGTCAGTCAAATTCAAAAATTGCCCGCTACCTCTCAGTACCTTGGTAAGGTATCGATACCACCTGAAGCCACAATGACACTGCCAGTGGGACAGACTGTACTCACTTTACGGGTGCTGGCACTTGTGTCCTTAGTGTGCGTGGACCTTCAAATTGAACCAGTGGAGGGAGAGGAAGCGCCCTCAGGACTCCAAGTTGCTCGGACCCTGGCCACCGTGCGGCAGGGTCGAGTGCCCGTGCGTTGCATCAATCTAAGTGGCATGAGTTTACAGTTTTTGCCCCGACAAGAGGTGGCGTGAGTCTGTATAATGCCAGAGGCCCTTACCAGAGCTGACACTATAGGGCTGGCACCTGTGGAAGGAGAGCCATGGACCCTGGAGGTGTCCCTCAACAGCCAAGAGAATGGAAGAGAACCGTTGGCTGGGCGCCACCTCTTGGAGAAAATGGAGGCTAATCTTACTGAGTTTTCTGCTGGACAAGTAAGGCAGATCGAACAACTTCTACAGAGATATGATGGAGGGTTTGCACAACATGAAGACGATTTTGGGTGCACTCGGGACATTCAACACGAAATACCCACCGGAAATACTGCTCCCATTCGAGAGAGATATTGGCAGATCCCGCCTCAAATGAACCAGGAGGTGAAAGAGCTGTTGGCCCACATGTTGCAGAACGGCGTAATCCGCGAAAGTCAGAGTCCTTGGGCGGCTCCTATCGTGCTGGTCCAGAAGAAGGATGGTACCCTGAGATTCTGTGTAGACTATCGGAAGCTGAATGCCTGTACAGTATGGGACTCCTATCGACTCCCCCGAATTGAAGAGTCTCTATCTGCGCTAGGATGCCCCAAGTTCTTCTCTTCCCTCGACCTGGCCAGTGGCTATTGGCAGGTCCCAGTAGCTGAGAAGGATCGTCCGAAGACAGCTTTTGTTCTCCCTATGGGCCTGTTTGAGTTCAATCGGATGCCGTTCTGGCTAACAAATGCACCGGGAACCTTCCAAAGACTGATGGAGAGATGCTTGGGGGACCTCAACTTTGAAGCCACTTTAATATATCTGGACGATATCATTATCTATTCCGCTACCGTTTGAAGATCATCTCTGACGACTGGAACAAGTGTTAGAACGGCTTCGGAGGCACGGCCTGAAAATTAAGCCTCGTAAGTGTCGTCTCTTCAAGCAGGAAATTGAATATCTGGGGCACACTGTGTCCAGTGAGGGAGTGCACCCCACTGCGGAGAAAGTAGCTGCCGTGCAGAAGTGGCCCACACCCGCCAATCTAAGAGAACTGAGGGCATTCCTGGGGCTCGCTGGATACTACCGCAGATTCATTAAAGACTTCGCTAAGATTGCGATCCCGCTCAATGAATTGCTGAGAGGAACGGCTGGGGGAACCAAGCGGCAGCCCATTCAGTGGGGCCCACGACAAGAAGAGGCAATCCGAGCATTGAAAATGGCGCTAACGGATGCCCCAATTCTGGCCTATGCTGACTTTTCGCAGCCTTTCGTGTTGTACACTGATGGAAGCTTGCATGGACTGGGAGCAGTGCTGGCTCAAGTGCAAGGAGGAAAAGAGCGGGTGATTGCGTGTGCCAGCAGGTCGCTCCGCGATACGGAGAAGAATCCGGACAACTACAGTTCGTTCAAGCTGGAGCTACTGACACTGGTGTGGGCCATGACCGAGAAATTTGCTGAGTACTTGTGGGGGTCAGAAGTGCAAGTGTGGACAGATAACAACTCTTTGGCCCACTTGGAGAACGCCAAGCTGGGCGCGCTAGAGTAGCGGTGGGTCGCAAGGATGTCCAAATACCAGTATAAGATCGCCTATCGGTCCAAGGCTCTGAACACTCATGCAGATGCCCTGTCCCGGGTTACTTAGACGGGCATGAAGAGGGATAGAGATTCCGGATTTCAGTCAGTTTGCTGCTGCTGTGGTCGACGCCCAGGAGACCAGAGAGGAGCCGAGGCCCACTCAAATCCTGGGCCGCTCAAGAGACGAGTGGATACATCTGCAACAATCCGACCCAGAGCTGGCAAAGCTGAGAGAATGGGTCGCCCTTGGTCAAAGACCCGACCAGGAGGCCAGGGCCGCTTCCCTACCAACTACCCTACAAATCCTAGGCCAGTGGGAGAGGCTCTTCCTGAAGGATGGCTTGCTATGCCGAAGAATCCAGCTACCTCGAGAGTTTGATGTTACCTGGCAGGTAGTAGTTCCAGAGGCGCTGGTAACACAGGTAGCCCAGAAGGCTCATAGAAGAGGTGCTCACTTCTGTGTGGAGAAGACCTTTCAGTGGTTGCAATGGCTGGTGTATTGGCCTCAACTGCAGCAAAAAGTTGAAGGGGTCAGCCGAACATGTTGCCAGTGTGAGTTGAGCAAACCCCTGGAACAAAGGGCTCCCATTCAGGCCATCCGAACTTCTGCACCCTTGGAAGTCCTGATGATTGACTATCTGATGATCGGAACTTCATACAATGGTTACGGACACTGGTAATGACTGATCACTTTACCAAGTTCGCAGTAGTGAAGCCTACCAAAGACCAGACAGCAGAAGCCGCAGCTAAGGCCATCTGTCAGGATTTCATCCGGATTTATGGGTGTACGAAGCGAATACATTCTGACCAAGGGGCCTGCTTCCAAGGACGAGTGATGGATGAACTATACCGTATCTATGGGATCGACCGATCCCGAACGTCTTACCACCCTCAAGGGAACGGCGCATGCGAGCGCTTCAACCGAACCCTGTTGCAAATGTTGCGAACGCTGGAAGCGGACAAAAAGATGAAGTGGCCCGAATTTGTGTCCGAACTGGTGTGGGTGTATAATATTCGAGTTCATGCGACTACTGGCTACACCCCTTACATGTTGCTGTTTGGAAGGAGTGGACGAGAAATTACTGAACTAGAGCTAGACTCAGAAGACTCCAGCACGGGCAGTAGCCCGAGTACCTGGATTCGAGAGCACAAGCGCCGGCTTCATACGGTGAGAAGATTGGTCTCTCAGAAGTTTCAGGAAGTAGAGGATGCAGATCGGCCCCCGACCTCAGGTGGATCACTCCAGCCAGGAGACCGTGTGCTGGTCAGGGCCAAACGATTTGGGAGTAAACTGGACCATCGTTGGGAGGCGATACCATATTGGGTGGTGAAGAAGATTCACCCCGACAACCCAGTCTACGAGGTAAGGCCCGAAGGGGATGACGCTGCGACACCCAGGGTGTTGCACCGTAATATGCTGCGACCTTGCTCTTCTGAAGCAGAGGCCTGTAACGAAGTTGGGCCTTCAAACAAATTGGCTGAGGTTTCGCATACCGGAACCTTGGGGGATGAAGAAGGATGGGCCACAATGAAGTTGGGCCTGTCAGAACC
The DNA here is from genome assembly GCF_046119375.1 of Phyllobates terribilis. Lineage (NCBI taxonomy): Eukaryota > Metazoa > Chordata > Amphibia > Anura > Dendrobatidae > Phyllobates > Phyllobates terribilis. The sequence goes on from NW_027362957.1 coordinate 2,340,416, forward strand.
GTCGATGCAAACCCCGAGTAGGACCCTGAATGAATCAAGAAGTGACTTGCAATCCCCAGAGGTTGATTGATCGGATATCCCAGAGTCACCTCCGCAGGAGGAGCCCCGCAGAACTGAGCGGGCTAATGCCGGAATTCCTCCTAATCGGTATGCTCAAGAAGAGTTTATCTGGTCTCAGATCCAACACAAAACGCAGGAGTGTGCCCAACACAAAACGCAGGAGTGTGCCCAACTCCTGTCTGAGCTTGCATTGTCTAGAAAGAGACGTCAATCCTGCAAGAAATCCACTTGCCCGAGGACTGGCGAACAAAAAGGAGGGAGGAATGTAGTAGAGGCAAGAGAGCCTTTAAGAGAACTCTGACATGATGCTTCAAAGATGGAAAGAGACTGCCATCTGCTGGCCAGACACAGTCAAGCGGAGCCAAGATATACAAGGGAAGTAGAAGAGAGAGCAGATTTAGATGCAGGACCCGTCAAGGTGACTTCCAGGAAGGAGTTCCTGGAGATAAGAGCCAAGCGCGCCAAGCCTGAGGAGTTTTTGGCGCCAAGCAGCAGAGAGGAGCAGACGTGCTCCCTGCATGCTGAGAAGCCCCGCGTGGCAGGCCTAAGCCGGAGGCCTGCCAGGTGCCATAGCTGGACGCCGGTGGATGAGCTCCAGATCCCTCACAGATGTGACCTGAGTGCTGTACCTACTGAGGAGAGTCGGAACCTGCTTGTGGTGCTGAGTGAGTTCGCGGAACCCGACGTCGCCCGCCGACAGACAAGGTCTGGACCCCCCTATTCCCGGCTTGAGAGACTGCCTCCAACGGCCAGGAAGAGAGGAGTTGAGAGACTGCTGAGCCACGAAAGTCACGCCAGTGAAAGCAGAAGAGCTGCATACGTGAACAGGGCCGTCATTCTTCTGTTCACTCACGGTACTGGGGCCAGTTGGGTTTAGGTACTCAGGTTGGGAGGGGAATAGTTGGGGCGGAAGAAGCTAAACTTGCTTTAATTGATTTTGTCCGGAAAAGACTTGCGGCCTAGCGGGAATAACCGGTGACCCTCGCTAGAGCCATATATAGAGATAAAGAACTGACGTGGTGACTCCCCTGACTGGGTGCACCACATTACTTTGAGAGACTTCGTATTTTGCTAATATTTCAAATTACCGTTCAATACCCTTGTTGCTATCCCCTTGTTCAAAATACCTGTTTTATATATACATAAACTGTTTATAATCATCTCTGACTGTCCCTGCCTTGTGTCTCTGTGCGTTGCATTCCGGCAACTGCATTACATCTGCACTTTGGCCGCAAGATTGTCCTTCATATACATGTTCTAAAATGGAACATGAACATGAAGGCATTGGCTCTTCTTCCATCTCCATAAAAACAGTGGGAGGGAGCATTTTGTGAGAAGGACTCTTTGGTGACATGGTACTGGACCGTGTTTCCGCAGATTCTTCTGTTACTGCACCAGTTGGCATAGCTGCACCCTCTTTTTACGAGTGGGTGTGCGCGTGCACCTCATCACTTTGAGGCCTTCAACTCCTATTGTGCCGCAAGAACCAGGGTTCGCCGGCAGCTTGGGAACAAAGAGCGGGTCGGCAGTGTCTGATGTCACTGATGTCAGATGAGGCCAGCCCACTCTGCTGCGGCCATACAGTGTAAGTAGCTGCGGCTGTGAGTGACTGGGGCCCAGATCTTAATAAAGCTGACGCGGCTTCAGTCACTGCTCAGTACATAGTAATCGGCTGCTCTAACCGCGCACCGGCACTGACTGACAGTGTAAAATGTTCTGCGTATAGCTATGATTATAATGGAGTGCAGATATTGTGGTGCATATACTTACCGCCAGTTTATGAGTAGATCTGCTGACTCCTTTATCTTCGATGTCTTCCATTGGGATCCGCTGTCAACTTTATGCTCAGCTGCATAAAAAAAAATCCGGCCTCCTCCTCCCCTTAATAGCTGGCCATCGCACGCCATGTTATTTCTTGTTAGCCCAAGACAGCACCGAAAGATGGAGCTGTCATGAGCAAGAGGAAAATCCAATTACCGGTTAGTATACTTACCGCCAGCATATGAGTAGATCTGCTGGCATCTCTTTCTTTCACTGGGATCCACTGTCATCTTTATGCTCACTTGTAAAAAAAAAAAAAAAAAAAAATCCGGCCTCCTTCCTCCCCTTGATAGCCGGCCATCACACACCTTTTCCCAACACCCATGACAGCTTTTTCATGAGAGTGAGGAAATCTTACTACCGGTAATGGTAAAAATGATCATAGACATGTGCAATGATGTTTGTTTAAAAAAAAAATCCGGCCTCCTCCTCCCCTTAATAGCCGGCCATCGCACACCATGTTATTTCTTCTCAGCCCAAGACAGCACCGAAAGTTGGAGCTGTCATGAGCAAGAGGAAATCCAATTACCGGTTATTGTAAAAAGTTCTGCACATGTCAATGATTATAGTGAAGCGCAGGTGTTGTGGCGCTTATACTTACCGCCAGCATATGAGTAGATCTGCTGGCATCTCTTTCTTCCACTGGGATCCACTGTCATCTTTATGCTCACCTGTAAAAAAAAAAAAAAAAAAAAAAAAATCCGGCCTCCTTCCTCCCCTTAATAGCCGGCCATCACACACCTCTTCCCAACACCCATGACAGCTTTTTCATGAGTGTGAGGAAATCTTACTACCGGTAATGGTAAAAATGATCATAGACATGTGCAATGATGTTTGTTTAAAAAAAAAAATCCGGCCTCCTTCCTCCCCTTAATAGCCGGCCATCGCACACCATGTTATTTCTTCTTAGCCCAAGACAGCACCGAAAGATGGAGCTGTCATGAGCAAGAGGAAATCCAATTACCGGTTAGTGTAAAAAGTTCTGCACATGTCTATGATTATAGTGAAGCGCAGGTGTTGTGGCGCTTATACTTACTGCCAGCGTATGATTACAATATCTGGCTTCTCCATCTTTAGAGTCTGTTTTTGGGGTCCCTCAGTGTTGTGTCCATGGTTATCTTCATTCCAGCAGTTTTTCCAGATGATCAGTGATGTTCACTCTTCGGTTCTTCAAGGTCTTCTGGAGGCTGAGGAAGACAGCTCGCTCTGGTGACTATGGAGCTGGTGTCTTGACAAGGGTTTCCATGTTGACAAAAGAAAATCCCTTGAACATGGCCTGGTCCTTTGCTGATAGAGGTGACTTTTTGGCCTCCGCTGCTTCTAATTTCTCCAGATGGTGTGGTCGAGAACGGTGATGAGCTTTAGATGGCTATAAAACAAAAAAAGAATCATAACATTAAGAATATGACTTTTTATCACATTCCTGGTTTTAAACTGCACTAAAATGACCAAAATCTTAATCCTTCTGGAGAAGGATGATGTCCACATTAACTTGAAAGTGAAAAGTGAAATGATCTGAACCATCAGACCAGGACCTGCAGCTCTGGATGATGTTGATTTAACAATGTTAGTGTCAGCGGTAAATAATACTCAACAGAAAGTCAACACCAAAAAATGATAGAAACAACTATCAGCTTTCAATAAGTGTTCTCTACCCATCATTGTTTCCCCTATGCAGAGATGATGGTGCAATGTGATCTGCTCATATACTTACTACAGGGATGTGTGGTGGAGGCACTTTCAGGGCTTCCACAGAGACCCAGTCAATACACTGGAAAAACACGTGCTCTCTGATGTTACCATGGACTCCTAAGCGTCTGGCAGGATCTTTCTGTAGGAGCTAAAAACAATAAAGTAAAACCCATGAAGGTAAGTGGTAGAGACAATAAAACATTCTCACAACTTCACCATTTAAATGAATATTGTACAACCCATAGTACTAATAACCTGGAATTATACTGACCTGTTAATGATGTCATCAATGCCGGAGGATGCCTCATCGAGTGTCAGATGGAACGTACACTCACTGGTAACCATATCTTTTAAGATGACACCAAAAGAATACCAGTTTACTCCGGCGTTATACTCCTCGCCAGCAAAAATCTATCATGGAAGAGAGAACAAAAAGGTCAAAATGTTAACACCCCATGGACTATAATTTTTGTGAAAATGAAATAGGAAAGCACTATTGTCTGCACCTCAGGAGCCATGTAGCCCGGTGTTCCAGCGTATTCGGTGGCTGTTCGGTCTCCATGCATGTTGTCAATTGCGAGACCGAAATCTGTGATCTTAATATGGCCCGTTTCAGCCACCAGGATGTTCTCGGGCTTGAGGTCTCTGTGGATGACGCCCTTGGAGTGGAGGTACTGGATTCCACAGACCAGTTCAGCGGCATAGAATCTGACAGAAAGACATGAATGAGTGTAGCTTCCCGAGGAGAAACAAGAAACACCAAGATCCAGCCAATATTATGTACATGATCGACCAGAACAAGATGACCATATGCAGAACATACAACAAATCCTGCCAGATCCCACTGATGAATAATGAAGCCACTCAGGTTTCTGTCGCTGCAGTCTACAATATTTTTGATATAAAAAGCACCAGAACCCAAAGGCATATAATACAGCACCAAAGTGAACAGAACCAACCCTAGACATTTATGTACAGTTATGATCAGGATTGTAGGTAATATAAAATGTACCTTGCGCTGGGGATGTCAAGCCGCCCCTTCTCCAGAAGGAAGGTGTTAAAGTCCCCGCAGCTCACGTATTCCAGACCAAGCAGCACATAGCGCTGTAGCACAGAAAAACGTATAAGTATATTTATATGCAGGTAAAGTTGCCAAAAGATTACAATATCTACACACATACTACAGAATAGGTCAGTATGACTATAGGCAACAGGATAAATGGAAGGTTGATAGTATACATTTCCCATTTAAGAGGGATTACATTTCAGATGTCCCAACATTTTTTCAATGTTCTAGCTGACGACCATATGAGGCACCTCTAATGACAAATGACACCTTAGGGATCATAATGATGCTCCTGTGGAGGGTTATTTAAATATGCGGTTATGTATAATGATTTTCTTTAGAGTGGCATACGGAGATTTAAAGGACTGCTGTACATTTTGTTCAATTAATATTCAATGTAATTTTATTTCAGACATTTACAGGGGGTGCCCTGTTATTACTGAGGCTCGGGTCAAGCATGGTGCCAGTCAGAGGTTTACTGCCTCAGAGGGGTTTTACTGCAGGGGGATATTTACTGCCTGGGGGGTGTATTTACTGCTTGTAGGGGGGGTATTTGCTGTGTGTGTGAGGGCATTTACTGTGTGTGTGAGTGCATTTACTGTGTGTGGGGTTGGTGCAGACACAGTATGGTTAGTGGGGGGATGAGTGTGGACATAGTATGAGGAGCAAGGGGAAAATTTATGCGGACACAGTATTGGGAGCGAGTGTCATGGGTGTGTCAGAGGTGACAGACAGTCGCCCTGCAGTTGGTTGCAGGAGATCTCTACATTTGGCATTACAGACATCTTGCTAGAGGCTGGCTGTCTCTAGGACCCAGCGGCTACCTCCCTCTGGCTAATTATCTCCCTCGTCTGGGTGTATAATTAACTGCTGTGTCTGAGAGGGAGGTGCCGATATTCATTACTACTTGTGAGGCTTTAGCAAGAGCAGTACTTCGTCCTCTCTGGAGCTTGAGGCCGTGTGTTCATTTGTCTGGAGTCGTCTAAAGCTAAGAATCTGGGCTCCCTTTCACTTTTCCTTTTGTGTTGCACTAGTCTTTCCCACACCTGGCACGACATTATCACCGGCCGAGCACGTTTTGAAAAGGAAAAAAAAAATCTGCCTTTTTTTTTTCTTTCTCTGTGTGTTTTTTGGCGTGGACCTTTTTTTTCCTTTCTCCCTTCGTACAGGTTCAGTTGCAGAGCTCGCAGAGCAGTTTCACAGTCTGTCACTGGAGGTGAATGACTTCCGCTGTGAGGTTTAGCAGCAGCATCAGCGGTTACAGGTCGCCAATCTGAGGGTCTCTGCAGGTAGGCAGGTCCAGCCTGAACCCAAGGTTGTCCTCCTGGACAGGTTTTCAGGAGGTAGGGATATGTTTTTTAGTATTTAAGGAGGCATGCAAATTATACTTTAAACTTCATCCTTACTCCTCTAGTAATGAGGAGCTACGGATTGGTATTGTGATCTCTCTATTACAGGGAGATCCTCAGTCATGGGCGTTTTCTTTACCGCAGGACTCTGTTTGTCTCCAGTCTGTGGAGTGTTTTTTCGAGGCTCTGGCCCTCATTTATGATGACCTTGACCGAGTCGCCTTGGCTGAGTCTAGGCTACGTCGCCTTAAGCAGGGAAATCGGTCAGTGGAAACATACAGTTCGGAATTCCGCAGATGGGCAACGGATTCCAAATGGAATGACTCAGCCCTTAGAAGTCAATTTTGTAAGGAGCTTACTGAAAGGTTGAAAGATGCCTTGGCAGTATATGAAACCCCTAAGTCCTTGGAGGCTGCCATGTCTTTGGCCAAACGTCTTGATAGACGCCTTCGGGATTGACAGGTGAGACCACCTTCTCCGGGGCCTTCTTGTTGGGGTTGTGTATCTCTGCCAGGGGAGCGGTCTGGGGGTGAACCAGTATTGGGGGAGGTGGAAGAACCCATGCAGTAAGGGGGTGTATCTGCATCATACATCTCCCCGGAGATTCACAAGAAAAAAGGCATGCTTTTTTTGTGGGGAAAAAATTTCTGTGTTTGCTGACAGTGGAGCCGGAGTCATCATTTTGGATGCTGAGTTTGTGAAAACTCATGGTCTTGTTTGCTGTACTTTAGATAAACCTATTTCCATTTTCGCCATCAACTCGGCGACCCTTGCAGAGAGAGCATTTACTCAGATTGTACATAATGTAAAAGTGAGGGTGGGGTCAGTTCATTGTGAAATCATCCCTTGCTATGTTCTGGACAATCTTCCCACACTGATTGTCTTGGGTATCCCTTGGCTTGTTAAACATAATCCGTTGGTTGATTGGCAAACTGGGGAGATTATTGAATGGGGAGATTACTGCCATGAGAACTGTCTAGATATTTCCCTTGCTACTGTCTCTACGGAAATATTACCTGCTTTTCTGTCTGGTTTTGAGGATGTTTTTTCTGAGAGGGGATGTCAGGATTTGCCCACTCATCGTGCTTATGACTGTCCTATTAACCTGACCTCCGGAGCTAAACTACTGAAGTCCAGACTGTATAATCTTTCTGGCCCTGAGAGACAAGCCATGAAGGATTTCATTGCGGAAAGTCTGGAGAAGGGACATATCAGACCCTCATCTTAGCCCGTGGCTACAGGTTTCTTTGTGAAGAAAAAAGATGGCGGTCTACGTCCCTGTTTAGATTTCCAGGAATTAAATCAAATTACCATCCATGATCCATACCCTCTTCCTCTGATTCCTGATTTGTTCAGCCAGGTTGTGGGAGCTAAGGTATTCTCCAAGTTGTATTTAAGGGGAGCCTACAACCTGGTTAGAATCAGAGAAGGGGACGAATGGAAAACAACGTTCAATACCCCGGAAGGACATTTCGAGAGTCTAGTTATGCCTTTTGGTTTGGCCAATGCACCTGCGGTATTCCAGAACTTCATAAATGATATTTTCCATCAATTGATAGGGAGGTTTGTGGTGGTCTATCTGGACGATATTTTGCTTTACTCCACTGATTTTGAGACTCATCAGGGGCATGTTAAGCAGGTACTCCAGATATTAAGGGATAGCAAACTTTAAGCCGGACTAGAAAAATGTGTTTTCACTGTTCAGGAGGTGCAGTTTTTGGGGTACTTGTTGTCATCTTCGGGTTTTTGGATGGATCCGGAGAAGATCCGTGCAGTCCTTGACTGGGAACGTCCCGAGAACCTGAAGGCTCTACAACGTTTTCTGGGCTTTACTAATTTTTACCGGAAATTCATCCAGAATCACTCTGTTACTGTGAAACCCCTTACTGACATGACTAAGAAGGGGTCTGATTTTTCCAAATGGTCGGATTCTTCCATCCAGGCTTTTTCTTCCTTAAAGAATCATTTTGCCACTGCACCTATACTCAGTCAACCCGATGTTTCTCAACTCTTTATTGATGTGTCTGATGTCGGGGTTGGGGCTGTGTTGTCTCAGGATTCGTCCCCTGGTAAATGGCGTCCATGCGCCTTCTTTTCTACAAAAAAATGTCTTCGGCTGAGAGAAATTATGACGTGGGTAATAGGGAACTTTTGGTGATCAAGTTGGCATTCTAAGAATAGCGACATTGGATGGAGGGGGCTGTCCATCCTATTACTGTTATTACTGACCATAAGAACGTGTCATATATCCAGTCAGCTAAACGTCTCAACCGTAGGCAAGCCAGATGGTCCATGTTTTTTACTAGGTTCAATTTTGTTGTCACTTTTCATCCAGAGGTCAAAAATGTCAAGGCTGATGCTTTGTCCCAGAGTTTCACTGGTGGTGGTGACCATGAGAACCCTGCTGCGATATTACAGAAAGGTGAATTCATTTCGGCACTTTATCCTGAACTGGAGGGTGAGTTGCTGGAGGCACAGGGGGACGCCCCTGCCTCCTGCCCTTCAGGAAAGTTATTTGTACCATCCAATCTGCGCTGCAAAGTAATTAAGGAACATCATAACTCTGTGCTTTCTGGGCATCTAGGTGGTAAGGCAACGGTAGACCTCCTCGCTAGTCGTTTTTGATGGCCGGGGTTGCATCAGGATGTAATTGAACACGTAGCTGCTTGTAGTATTTGCACGCGTTCTAAGGTTTCGCATACCCATCCGTCTGGTACTCTTCTTCCGCTACCTATCCCTAGTAGGCCATGGACACAATTGTCCATGGATTTTATTACTGACCTACTGGTTTCTGCAGGCAAAACGGTGGATTTGGTGGTAGTAGATAGGTTCAGTAAAATGGTTTATTTTGTCGCATTGCCTGCACTTCCAAATGACAAGACACTTGTTCAGGTGTTCATAAATGAGATTGTGAAGCTTCACGGGGTTTCCTCCCATGTGGTGTCAGATCGGGGGACCCAGTTTGTTTCCATGTTCTGGAGGGCATTCTGTTCTCGACTGGTGGTGCAGCTGTCCTTTTCCTCTGCCTTCCACCCTTAGTCGAATGGACAGACCGAGCGTGTCAATCAGAATTTGGAGACCTACCTCAGGTGTTTCGTTTCCGAAAATCAGGAGGATTGGGCATCCTACCTACCGCTGGCAGAATTTTCCATTAATAATCATCGTCAAGAATCCACTGGCATGTCACTGTTCTTCGGTGCATACGGTTATCACCCACAGTTTGATACCTTTAGTGGGGTAGAAGCTTCAGGAGTTCCTGAGGAGGAACGGTTTGCTTCATCGCTCTCCTCGGTATGGCAGGGTGTGCTGAGTAATTTAAAGATCATGGGAGACAGGTATAAACGTATGGCTAACAGAAAAAGCTTGCAAGGTCCGGACCTGAATGTGAATGACTTTGTGTGGTTGCCTACCAGGAATATAAGATTGAAAGTTCCTTCTTGGAAGCTGGGACCTAGGTTTATTGGTCCCTATAAAATAACCGCCGTCATTAACCTAGCAGCATTTCGTCTTGAACTTCCTCAGGCCCTTAAAGTCCACAACGTGTTTCATAGGTCCTTACTTAAAAAACATGTGGAACTTCTTGAACCCTCGCCTCTACTACCGCCCCCAGTAATGGTTGATGTTAATCTGGAGTTCCGGATTTCGAGGATTGTAGATTCTCGTCTCCAACATCATTCTCTACAATACTTGGTGCACTGGAAAGGCTATGGTCCAGAGGAGAGGATGTGGGTTTCAGCATCAGAGGTGAACGCTCCCAGATTGGTTCGCTCATTTCACACCTCTTTTCCTGAGAAACTCGTTCCTGAGTGTCAGGAGGCCACTCGTAGAGGGGGGGGGTACTGTCACGGGTGTGTCAGAGGTGACAGACAGTCACCCTGCAGTTGGTTGCAGGAGATCTCTACGTTTGGCATTACAGACATCTTGTTAGAGGCTGACTGTCTCTAGGACCCAGCGACTACCTCCCTCTGGCTAATTAGCTCCCTGGGCTGGGTGTATAAATACCTGGTGTGTCTGAGAGGGAGGTGCCAGCGATATTCATTACGACTTGTGAGGCTTTAGCAAGAGCAGTACTTCGTCCTCTCTGGAGCTTGAGGCCATGTGTGCATTTGTCTGGAGTCGTCAAAAGCTAAGCAATATCCCCCTGTTTGACTACCCTTGTTGTCTATAGAGTTTAGTGGATATCTACTAGTGCTCATCTCCTCCCGTCCCTAGCCTTAGCCATACGCCAGGGAAAGTCAGGGCGAGGCACCCGTGTAGCAATTGATGAAGAGCCAATATAGGGAGGGTAGTTGAGACAGGGTGACACTAGACGAGACTAGGAGGTCTCCCCTTCCCCCTTTTCCCTAGAGTCTGGACTCCCTTTCCCTTTTCCCTTTGTGTTGCACTAGTCTTTCCCACACCTGGCGTGACAGTGAGGGTGATGGGATGGGTTCAGACACAGTTTGGGGAGTTGAGGAGATGTGTAAGGAGGCAGTATTGTTTAGTGAGAGGGTAAATGTACGAGGAGGAAGCCGGTAATGTGTGAGGAGATATTGAGGGGAATAGTGCGAGGAGACAGTAAGGGGGGGATAAAAGTGTGAGTGGGCACAGAATAGAGACTGAGTAGTGTAGGGGGTACCATAGGGGGACAGTGTAAGAGCACAGCCAGGAGGGGACAGTATACCAAGGAGGGGATGAGCAGTGTGATGAGAAGGCACAGAATAGAGATTGAGTAGTTGGGGGTAAGCATTGGGGAACAGTGTAAGGACATAGCCAGGAAGAGATAGTAAGCCAAGGAGGGGGAGAGTATGGTGCAGGAGCATAGTATAGACACTGGGCCCTATAAGGGGGACACAGTGTGAGAGGACACTGTGAAGAAGGGACCCAGTATGGAAAGGAGAGTGCAGTGTACAGAGCATGTACCATAGGAGGGACAGTGTGGGGGTGATAATTCATGCCGGGAATATAGTGAGGGGCAATTATTTATTCAGGGGTTCAGCATAGGACACATATTTTTATTCAGGAGCATTATAATGCCATTGTTATCTTTAAGGGCATCGTGTGGGATGTGCTGCAGAAGATCAGAGAAGATAGAAGTCTGCAGAGACGAGCTTTGGATGAGAAAACTCATCATGGAGTCTGGACAAGATGAAGAAGAAAAGAAAGAGAACGACTAGAAACAACAACATCTATAAGGTACCTGGATGTAAATGTTATTTGTGATACTAACTCAGTACTGATTCTCATATTTTTATTTATGTTAGAAGCATTAAAAGGATTGTCCAAGTTTGTGGTGAGTCAGCAGTCACTCTATGTGACTGCAGGCTTCTGAATTCTAACAGTGCACTGCACACTGTCAGGATTTTCTTGTGCCGGCGATTTTCATACATGCGGTCACATGCCGACTAGACATGTGTGGCCTAACTCAATGAAAATGAATTGAGTGAGGCTGGATACGTCTAGTCAGAATGTGGCCAGAAGTATACAAATCGCATACTTGTGCAAGGGAGGCTCCTAAAAGTGTGTACTGCATGTGCTGTGACTGCAGACTTTCATCTCAAACCTGAACAAACCCTTTAATTATAAAATGAAGCCCTGTAGCATGCCAATCCAAACAGTGTGTAATATACTCACTGTCAGGATTCAGCTCTGCTTGCAGGTTCCAGCAGTCATCACACAGTCACTTCACTCATATGTGAGCAGGGGAGGGCTGGGTCAGGGGGTAGAGGGGCATATGCCCCCTGGGCCGGTCATTAAGCAGCTGATTAAGGCCACTGGTGGGTTGATGCTGTTGTATACAGTAAGTGCAGGCCGGTCGCATCACAGTGGAGCAAACACGCCCACTGAATGGTGTGTGCGTCGTCCGTCTGCTGAAGTAGAGGGAGCGTGGCTGCATCTTCTTACTGACGCAGAGGAGCATGTGGGCGGGACAGACAGGAGGCATCTGTGAGTAGGAACTTCAGCTCTCTGTGTGGTGAGGAGATGGCAGGACGCTGCTCACCTGCTGATAAATACAGGGACCTGGATTGTGTGGGGTCCTGGATTGTGTCTGTGGCCGCTCTGATGATTTCCCCTGAGATTTATTGCAGGAGTCTGAACCCTCAGAGTCGCTCTGTCAGTGGCAGCTCATCGGCTCCAGCGTCATCAGATCCACAGGAAAGTTCAGTCTGCTGCAATAAATCTCTGTCCCTATACCTCAGAGTGACCAGAGACACAATACAGAATCATGCACTGGACTGATCAACCCTGAGTATGGACACTGGACATCACATGTTATATACAGGTGCTTCTCACAAAATTAAAATATCATCAAAAATGGAATTTATTTCAGTTTTTCAATGCAAAAAGTGAAACTCGTATATTAAATAGAGTCATTACAAACAGAGTGATCTATTTCAAGTGTTTATTTCTGTTAATGTTGATGATTATGGATTACAGCCAATGAAAACACAAAAGTCATTATCTCAGTAAATTAGAATAATTAACGAAAAAACACCTGCAAAGGCTTCCTAAGCCTTTAAAATGATCCCTTAGTCTGTTTCAGTAGGCTCCACAATCATGCGGAAGACTGCAGACTTGACAGATGTCCAGAAGGCAGTCATTGACACACTCCACAAGGAGGGTAAGCCACAAAAGGTCATTGCTAAAGAAGCTGGCTGTTCACAGAGTGCTGTATCCAAGCATATTAATGGAAAGTTGAGTGGAAGGAAAAAGTGTGGTAGAAAAAGGTGCACAAACAACCGGGATAACCACAGCCTTGAAAGGATTGTTAAAAAAGGCCATTCAAAAATTTGGGTGAGATTCACAAGGAGTGGACTGCTGGAGTCATTGCTTCAAGAGCCACCACACACAGACGTATCCAGGACATGGGCTACAAGTGTCACATTCCTTGTGTCAAGCCAATCATGACCAATAGACAACGCCAGAAGCGTCTTACCTGGGCCAAGGAGAAAAACACCTGGACTGTTGCTCAGTGGTCCAAGGTGTTGTTTTCAGATTAAAGCAAATTTTGCATTTCTTTTGGAAATCAAGGTCCCAGAGTCTGGAGGAAGAGTGGAGAGGCACATAATCCAAGCTGCTTGAGGTCTAGTGTGAAGTTTCCACAATCGGTGATGGTTTGGGGAGCCATGTCATCTTCTGGTGTAGGTCCACTGTGTTTTATCAAGACCAAAGTCAGCACAGCCGTCTACCAGGAAATTTTAGAGCACTTCATGCTTCCCTCTGCTTTTTGGAGATAGAAATGTCATTCTCCAGCAGGACTTGGCCCCTGTCCACACGGCCAAAAGTACCAATACCTGGTTTACACACAACAGTATCACTGTGCTTGATTGGCAGCAAACTCGCTTGACCTTAACCCCATAGAGAATCTATTATAGAGAATCTATGGGGTATTGTCAAGAGGAAGATGAGACACCAGACCCAACAATGCAGACGAGCTGAAGGCTTCTATCAAAGCCACCTGGGCTTCCATAACACCTCAGCAGTGTCACAGGCTGATCGCCTCCATGCCACATTGCCGCATTGATGCAGTAATTGATGCCAAAGGAGCCTCGACCAAGTATTGAGGGCATTTACTGAACATACATTTCAGTAGACCAATATTTCGGATTTTAAAAACATTAAAAAAAATTTCAAGCTGGTGTTATATAGTATTCTAATTAACTGAGATAATGACTTTTGTGTTTTCATCGGCTGTAAGCCATAATCATCAACATTAACAGAAATAAACACTTGCAATAGATCACTCTGTTTGTAATAACTCTATATAATATAGGAGTTTCACTTTTTGTATTGAAGAGCTGAAATAAATTAAATTTTTGATGATATTCTAATTTTGTGAGAAGCACTTGTACAGTATATCCTGTGCCAGGTGCAGGAATGATCAGTCCAGTGCATAGTTCATTGTATATCTTTGCACATAGTATACCACTATAGTATAAAGAATAATACAGACATCAGCTGTTATACAGTATACACATTGTGATATATCTGTATATACATGCAGCAATGTATATACTGTATAAGTCATATATTATCCTGTGTGTTAGGACCTGTGCACACATTGCAAATTATGACAGATTTTTCTTAACATATTCGTCACAAAACTTGAAGGGCAAAATATCTGCAGCATGTAAATTTTTTAAGTATTTTTGCTGCAGATTTCACCCATACTAATGAGTGGGGAAAAATCTGCAATAAAAACGCAAGTAAAAAAAACACATCAAAAACGTGTCTACTATATGCAGCATTTTTTCTGCCAAGAGATGCAGAAAGGGTACAGAAGTTTCTGCACCAAATACTTAAAGCACCACTCCAGCATTTTTTTATTGCATTGCTGGAGTGGTGCTTTAAATGTAAGTCCCCTGCCCCCTATCTGATACCCACCTGTAGCCTTCATCAGTTTTCGACACCGCGCCCGTTTGTTTCCTGTGAAAAGTGACCTGCTTGCAGCTCCTGTATTTCAAGGAGTGCGCTGGAGGTCAAAACTTAATACAAGTCTATGTGAGCCTCGTTCTGGCTCTCATAGACCTGTATTGAGAGCTTGTGACGTAACTTCTGACTTCCGGACACTCAGAAGCTGCACTCACATGATGGTGCCGCTGGACCGGAGCGGTGTTGAAAACCGGGGAAGATGCTGGAGGATGAGTATATGACCAGGGGCAGGGGGCTTACACTTAAAGCGCCACTCCAGTGCTGAGAACAAACAAATGCTGGAGTGGTGCTTAAACGTGTGCACATACCCTTACACTTTGTGTACAGACATGAGATGTTATACAGTACACACACTGTCAGATATATGAATATACATACAACAATGTGTATCCTGTATAACATCTGATGTTTGTATAACAGTACTATATGCAAGTAATATATTATTCTGTATGTGCTAGCCCTCTTTCACACGTCCTGATATTTCCAGTACTGGAAAAACCAGTACCGGAGATGTCCGTGTCTCCCTGTGTGGCATACGTGTGGCAACCATGTGCCGCCCATATGCCACAGCAGGATCACACGTACCGGCGCCTGGGAATCAGCGGTATAGTTAGCGCTGTTCCCAAGCGCTGGGTGATGGAGGCAGCTCTCATCATTGTCCCCTGCTGGCGCTGAGATCAGCGCGAGCAAGGGACAATGTTGAGAGTTGTATTCTGCCCCCGCTGTCTACAACAAGTGTAAAAATAAGAATAAAATTAAAAACACATTATAAGAATCACAGTAAACGATCTATATACACTGCTCAAAAAAAATAAAGCGAACACTCAAATAACACATCCTAGATCGGAATGATTGAAATATTCTCATTGAATACTTTTTTTCTGTACAAAGTTGAATGTGCTGACAACAAAATCACACAAAAATCATCAATGGAAATCAAATGTATTAACCAATGGAGGCCTGGATTTGGAGTCACCCCCAAAATTAAAGTGGAAAAAAACACTACAGGCTGATCCAATTTTGATGTAATGTCCTTTAAACAAGTCAAAATGAGGGTCAGTATTGTGTGTGACCTCTACTTACCTGTATGACCACCCTACAACGCCTGGGCATGCTCCTGATGAGGCTGCGGATGGTCTCCTGTGGGATCTCCTCCCAGACCTGGACTAAAGCATCCGCCTACTCCTGGACAGTGTGTGGTGCAACGTGATGTTGTTGGATGGAGCGAGACATGATGTCCCAGATGTGCTCAATCGTATTCAGGTCTCAGGAACGGGTGGGCCAGTCCATAGCTTCTATGACTTCATCGTGCAGGAACTGCTGACACACTCCAGCCACATGAGGTCTGGCATTGTCTTGCATTTGGAGGAACCCAGGGCCAACTGCACCAGCATATGGTCTCACAAGGGGTCTGAGGATCTCATCTCGGTACCTAATGGCAGTCAGGCTACCTCTGGCGAGCACATGGAGGGCTGTACGGCCCTCCAAAGAAATGCCACAGAACACCTGGATTGGCAAAGTCACCACTGGAGTCCTGTGCTCTTCACAGATGAAAGCAGGTTCACACTGAGCACATGTGACAGACGTGACAGAGTCTGGAGACGCCGTGGAGAGCGATCTGCTGCCTGCAACATCCTTCAGCATGACTGGTTTGGTAGTGGGTCAGTAATGGTGTGAGGTGGCATTTCTTTGGAGGGCCGCACAGCCTTCCATGTGCTCGCCAGAGGTAGCCTGACTGCCATTAGGTACCGAGATGAGATCCTCAGACCCCTTGTGAGACCATATATTGGTGCAGTTGGCCCTGGGTTCCTCCAAATGCAAGACAATGCCAGACCTCATGTGGCTGGAGTATGTCAGCAGTTCCTGCACGATGAAGTCATTGAAGCTATGGACTGGCCCGCCCTTTCCCGAGACCTGAATACGATTGAGCACATCTGGGACATCATGTCTCGCTTCATTCACCAACGTCACATTGCACCACAGACTGTCCAGGAGTTGGCGGATGCTTTAGTCCAGGTCTGGGAGGTGATCCAGCAGAAGACCATCCGCAAGCTCATCAGGAGCATGCCCAGGCGTTGTAGGGGGGTCATACAGGCACGTGGAGGCCACACACAATACTGAGCCTCATTTTGACTTGTTTTAAGGACATTACATCAAAGTTGGATCAGCCTGTAGTGTGTTTTTCCACTTTAATTTTGGGGGTGACTCCAAATCCAGGCCTCCATTGGTTAATAAATTTGATTTCCATTGATGATATGTGTGTGATTTTGTTGTCAGCACATTCAACTTTGTACAGAACAAATTATTCAATGAGAATGTTTCATTCATTCAGATCTAGGATGTGTTATTTGAGTGTTCCCTTTATATTTTTGAGCAGTGTAGTTACGGTACCAACCAAACTAACAATTCACAGAGCTCGTACCTCTTCAAGACAAATTCTAAAATATAACTTTTAATATCTGTTTTAAAATATTGACAGCCAGAAAATAACAAACCACAACATCAGTGCACAATAAGAGGAGGGGAGAGTGCCTCACCCTATTTAGGCCCTATCTCACCCTACCTTGCCGCGGAGGTTGGCACCCTATTTTCCTGTGCAATGGCGCCCCCGCTCAACGATGACTCTCCCTGGGATCCCTATAACACCCTATATTGACGGCCAGTGGGGTACAGGGATTCTTAGTGGAGAACACACAGTTTCTTGTGACAAATAGAAACAATGCAAAAAATACTCAAAAAGTTTTTATATATCTGTAGCCCTGATCAGTACAATTTGACCACAGATACAGAAGGGTGCATGAATATAATCAAAGCGCATAACATGGATCAATTTTTAAAATCTTTTTTGCTTGCTCGAAATCATGCCACATAGAAGGATAAATCTTAAAGTGCACTACTTAATTTCCATGACATGGACAGAGGATCCATCTACTATATAATCGGCTTATCCCGTCTGTCTGTCTGTCTGTCCAGGAAATCCCGCGTCGCTAATTGGTCCGGCCACGGCCAATCAGCGACTCGGGATTTCAGAACAAGATGGCGGCTGTTAGCGGCTCATCTGCCGCATGGAGGTCAGCGGCGATGCAGCCGGGAGATGACCGGCGGTAGCCGGTCATCTCCTGGCTGCTCGCAGCAGAAGTACCCCGACCGGTGGCCAAGGCGGCGCCGCTCCCCGGTCCTCCCTTCACACTTGCCGTCGGGAGATCAGCGGTCCTAGCCGATGATCTCCCTACGGTAGCCGCATGGAGGTCAGCGGCGATGTAGCCGGAAGTACCGGATGTAGCCGGAGGTCAGCTGCTCGCTGCGGAAGTACCCACACAGGCAGCGCCGCTCCCCGGTCCTCACTAGCACAAAATTCATTAGGGGCCCCTGGAGGATGCATTGGGGGATTAATTTAAAGTAGTGCACAACCCATTTAAACACTGCTTCGCTGATTAGTCGCGCCCGGTCGGCCGCATACATGTTCTAAAATACCCGATGCATTAGAATCGGGCCACCATCTAGTTTCAAGATAATACTCAATGCCCGATCAGTTTATATATAGCTCATGATCTCAGTTAATAAATTGTCTTGGACCAGGGATCCATTTAATACAAATAAATATTGCTTAGTAGATGTAACCACAATTAAATGCCCAAATAGCTCAAGGCAATTCATATGTAGCTCATGGCCACTGTTTAACTGTCATGAATCAAAATATATTACCAAATCTATACATATATGACTTAATGCCTGCACAACTAAGATTACATGTCATGAATGAAAATATATCGTGCATATATGACTCAATGCCTGTACAACTCAACGCGTTTCCCCTTTCTATGTGGCATGATTTCGAGCAAACAAGATTTTAAAAATTGATCCATGTTATGCGCTTTGATTATATTCATGCACCCTTCTGTATCTGTGGTCGAATTGTACTGATCAGGGCTACAGATACATAAAAACTTTTTGAGTATTTTTTGCATTGTTTCTATTTGTCACAAGAAACTGTGTGTTCTCCACTAAGAATCCCTGTACCCCACTGGCCGTCAATATAGGGTGTTATAGGGATCCCAGGGAGAGTCATCGTTGAGCGTGGGCGCCATTGCACAGGAAAATAGGGTGCCAACCTCCGCGGCAGGGTAGGGTGAAATAGGGCCTAAATAGGGTGAGGCACCCTCCCCTCCTCTTATTGTGCACTGATGTTGTGGTTTGTTATTTTATGGCTGTCAAAATTTTAATACAGATATTAAAAGTTATATTTTATAATTTGTATGGAAGAGGTACGAGCTCTAAAAACACATTATACTCACTACTCACCTGTCCAAAGTTGAAATAATCCAGTGTCCCACGCTGTAATCCATCTGACCGACATTTCTTCATCAGTGTGATCGGTAGCTTGAGGCGACCGCACGCGCGGAGGAACAGAGGAGAATGACTCTCTGCAGCGAGCGGGCCCCTGAACTGCTCTGAGCTTAGTGAGTGACAGGACACTGGTCAGTGAACTCAGCGCAGTTCAGGGGCCCGCTCGCTGCAGCGAGTCATTCTCCTCTGTTCCTCAGCATGTGTGATCGCCTTAAGCCATTGATCACGCTGATGAACAAATGTCGGTTAGATGGATTACATCGTGGAAGACTGGATTATTTCAACTTCGGACAGGTGAGTATAATGTGTTTTTTATTTTATTCTTATTTTTACACTTGTTGGAGACAGAAGGAGCAGAATACTACTCTTAACATTGTCCCCTGCTGGCTGATCTCAGCGCAAGCAGGGGACAATGATGAGAGATGCCTCCAGCATCCGGCGCTTCGTAACAGCGCTAACTGTACGCTGATTCCCAGGCGCTGGTACGTGTCATACTTATGACACACAGATGTGTGCGCGTGTGTTGGACATCTTCCGACCCATACGGTGTGCAAAAAATTGACATTTCAGCATGTTTTGCCTACGGACACATGGTCCGTGGAAACACACTGACATGTGCACAGGCACATTCATTTAATGGGTCTACATGTGTAAGTGTCTCCAGTTCGTGTGAAAACTATCACCACATGTACCGGACACACTGACGTGTGAATGAGGCCTTATACTTTGCGTACAGACATATGATATCTGTTCACATTGTATATCACACACCAGTCACATATTCCTCTGTATACTGTATGCAACATACTAAGTGCACAGACATTAGATATTACATATAGATAATATGTGATAGTGTAATATCTGATGTCTGTTGTCATACTATAATATATACCAGACATATATTCTGTATACTGTATGTGCAATACTGATATATACTGGTATATACAGCATAATAAGTTAGTCATATATAATATACTTTTACCCGTTTCATGTTGTTGAGTTCAATTGTGACTTGCTTGAGTGTGTAGATTTGCAAAAAAAACACAAACAAAAAAAAGCGACATTTCTAGGTAACTCTGTAGTACCCCTATACTTGTGTGACCACCATTACTCCTGGCATACGTTTTTCTCAGGGGTGTAGAACAGCACAGCGTACCTTGCTTTACTGCACCTCTAAAAACGTGTGCGCTGCCTAAAGCTAGTCATACATAAGGCTAGGTAACACTGACTAGTACAGTGTATGGCTCTGCAGAGCGCTGCCTCTCAATTCCTTCTGTGGTTTTTCTAATGTGCACTCGTTTAGCTAATGCTTAGATTTTAACAAGAACAACCACCTTAAGGTATGTGCACACGTTGCCTTTGTGCTGCGGTTTCCCCACTTTTTTGCTGCAAAAAACGCAGCAAAGTGATTGAGATATCTGAAATCTCATGCACACGTTGCTTATTTCTTAATTGCAGATTTGAAGTAGTTTCATATCTGCTGCATGTCCATTCTTTCAGTGTTTTCCCCCATTCCAATGAGTGGAGAAAAACGCATAAAAAACTTCAGCAAAAACGTGTGGATTTTATGCAGCGGTTTTCCTGCCAATGGACACATTTTTGGTGCAGAAACATCTGCAGCAAATACTTAACGTGTGCATATAACCTTAAGTTCTGTGCAAACATTCAGGATTTGCAGCAGAAAATTCTGTTGCAAATCCTGATGTCTTGGCAGGGAAAACTCTTCATAAAATACACCTGTTTTTGCCTCGTTTTTTACTTGCATTTTTGTTGCGTATTTTTCCCCACTCATTAGCATGGGTGAAAAAAGCTGCAAGAATTGACATGCTTCAGATTTGAATCTGATGCAAATCCGCTAGGAAAAAAATAAGCGATGTCTGCATTCACTTTGCTGGGACAGAAAAACGTTGCATATTTTCAGTGCCAAATTTGTGCTGAAAAAAATGCATCAAACATGCAACATTTGCACATGACCTTAAACAAAATTTGCACCACATTTTTAAATGTATCTAGGTCTACTACAAAGAAAGGACATAACCAGAGGTGAGCGGATCGATATGTGGGACTCTGGTCCAGCATTCAGTTAATTGATACCTGGCTGCTGAATCTCTTATCTGACATCACTTGTGGGGGCGACACTGGTCTAATTTTTTACTTACAATGTTTAATGACAGTGCACTCTGTTACCGTCTCATTACTTCTGACCAGAGCTGGTGAGAGAGCGCATTGTCACTGTGCACTGAGAAGATGGCTGACTCTAACCGCATGCTAAGTGCATAGTGGGTGTATATAGATTGGACTAGGACTACGTTTCCTAGCATACACTGCATCCTTGAACTTCCTGTTTCCCTAGATGTGGTTTTATGTGGCTGCCGGGGAATACAGTTTTGTACTTGACAGGGAGATGTGGGAGACAGAAGTGTAATATTGTTATTACATAGGGGTGTGGTGAAGTTTAGCATTGTGTACGGGGCGGAGAGCGGAGCTACAAGTCCCAGCATGCAGGCAGCTCTGTCATCATGCAAGTACAGTAGGAAGGGGTTAGTATATAGAGAGGGGCTATAATGTGCTGTTATTTACCGGGTAGGATCGGGCACTACAAGTCCCAGCAGCTCTGTCATCAGGCAAATGGAAGTAGGAAAGGGTATGGCACTACAAGTACTATTACTTTTTTGTACTTTTTGTCATCATTAGTATTAACATAGTCTTAGTGAGGAATAAGGATTACAAGTCTCAGCATTTGGGGGCTTGCAAAGGATAGGAGGTCATGTTGGGGGCTTTCAAAGGGAAGGGGGTCATGTTGAGAGACTTGCACAGGGTAGGATGTAATGTTGGGGGCTTGCACAGGAAAAGGGTCATTTGGGGGCTTGCACAGGGATTTCTCTGCCATATCTGTGTGTCACGTATCATGGTATGTGTTAAAGGAGCCCACTGAGACTCTTTGGCCCGGGACCTGGGAAAACCTGGAGCCAGCCCTGGGAATAAGAAATGGTAAATGGGTGTGGCCAGGGGCATGGCCAAATTTGCCGATCTGTCCTTCTTTCTCTTCTTCCAAAGTTGGGAGGTATGCCTGTACACACCTGTTTTCTGTTTGGAAGTGACGGTCAGTCTTTTGATATTCATATTTCTATATTGTGCACTGACATTAGATCATATATGCCCTGGACTGATCCTGCACCGACTACCAGACATCACTTTGTAGAGATGGCGGTATATATATATAATCTGTGTTGTCCTGTAGTCGGTGCAGGATCAGTCTGGGGCAGGGGTCTTTATAGTCAGGTCTGCAGTGTCTCTATCTCGGGTCCGATGTGATTTGAACATTCATACAGATCGAGAGCCGATGATCTCACACTGACAGCGCGACCCCAACCTGCTTGAAGGGTCCATCTGCTACAATAAATCTTTCTGATCATCAGCAGAGCGACCATAGATAACATTCAGGATCTGGCCCTGGACTTGTCAGGAGGTGAGCAGCATCCTGCCACTTCCACACTCTACAAAAAGTATAAATCTCCTGTCCTGACCACTATCCGGAGCTCAGACTTATAAGAATCAAAGATGTCTGCTCTCCGGTACTGCTCAGCGGCTGAAGCTTCTCTCCGGC
Organism: Phyllobates terribilis; assembly: GCF_046119375.1. Taxonomy (NCBI): domain Eukaryota; kingdom Metazoa; phylum Chordata; class Amphibia; order Anura; family Dendrobatidae; genus Phyllobates; species Phyllobates terribilis. The sequence continues at coordinate 2,362,770 of NW_027362957.1, forward strand.
AGGCAGAAGAATGTGAGCAGTGCCTGCTGTGCTGCGCTGCAGACGCCCGGCCGGCACATGTACACATTTACATATACAGGGCCGCCCTGCGTTCTCTAAAGCAGCAGATGGCTGGGCGGCCCTCAACAGCTGCTTGGTGGCCGGCCCAGTGAGCATGTGCCCCTCTGCCCCCTGGCCCAGCCCGCCCCTGCTCAATATAATACCATTTTTTCCATTAGTTGGTTAAGTTAGAAGAAGTTTCACTCAAAGACAGTGGATTTGGTACTTTATTACAGTATATTCATACAAAAAAAAGTGACCCCAAGTACATAACATTGTCCCACCATTAATTAAAAAAACTTTATTAAGATACAGATAATACTTGTATACAAAAATAACACATTTTCAAATTGTATATAAAGTGCACAAAAGTCAATAGCCCTGACATATAGTGTACACAGGGTCCCCCATATGGTATACACAAAATACAATGTCATCCAGGAAATAACAAAAAATAACAAATACATTTAATCTATTCTGAAATCCCATGTCTATACAAGATAATAATATGCAAAATTATAGTGTCAAAGAAATGGCATAGAGTCCAAAAAAAACATATAAACACATTTTACTTTATACAAAAAATTTCCTTCAGAGCAATGTATAAGTCATATCAAGAAGGTGATGACGGCAGGAAGAGGTTCTGCAGCAGCAGGTTGAATATTACAAAGAATATCGAGCCTCTTTTGTAACAGCCCCGATCACAGAGTGGATATAAATGTCCATAGACTACTACATGGCATTGATGCCTACAAACGATAGAGTGCACAGCTAATACTGTAAATGATACAAATATTACCAGTCACCCAATTAGAATCATGAAATCCGGGGGAAGTGAATTTTTACAGTTCATTGACCTCTATGATGACATCTGATATTTTCAATCATTTATAGAGCGGGGTACATTGGGCCTCATTAATAAATCTGCCTACTAGAAAACTAGTTACCCATACTAACCAATTAGAGATCAGCTAAGATTGTTTTAACTGACCTGGAAAAGTAAAAGCTGTTAATAAATGATTCCCAATGTACCGCGCCCCACAATGAATTATATTAATAACAGTAGGGGCCACAATATCCCATGTGTATAAGTGTCACATTAATCTTATATTCTGTGGTTACCTTGGGACACGCTACATTGAGATGTAAGAAGATGATATCAGTGGGGTCCATGAGGCAGAGCAGTGTGTGGTACGTGTGACATTTCCTAATATCGAGCAATCAATACTGTACCTTGGTCTGGAATGCAAAGTCTGCGTGGACAAGGAAGGGGCTCCCAGATGCCAGCTGTAAAACCCGTCGCTCCACCATCACACGCTCATCACCTTCAGCAAGCAGGGCTCTTTTGCCGATGATCTTAACAGCAAAATGTTTGCGGGTAGATGAATCTTCCGCCAGCAGGACCGTCCCAAAACTTCCCTGGCCAAGCACATGATGGAATAATAATCTCCTCTTGATGGTATCAGTATCAGAGACTGTGCTTTTGGAGCCGGTTGGCCGAACACCGCTGCTTCCTTCAGCTTCTTCAGCCTTCTGCTTTAGATCCATGGGTTTCTGTCCTGATGTAATCCTTCTTCTTTTCTTCTCCTTTTTGTCCCCCGATGAGATGAAGATGGCTCCTCTCTTCTTGGCTCCCATCATCTGACTTTCTACCTTCTCCTTTTCTTCTGCTTCCTCTTTCTTCTGGACTGGTTGTTTGACTGAAGACTTCCTCTCATCATCAGATGTGTCATGGGAAGGTCTTAGTCTCTTCGCTCCTTCTCTCCTCACCACGTTCTCCTCTACTTCTTCTTTCTTGTGGACTGGTTGTTTTGTCCTGTTGACTGAAGACTTCCTCTCATCATCAGATGTGTCATGGGAAGGTTTTCCAGTCTTCACTCCTTCTGTCCTCACCACAATCGCCTCCTCTTTTGCATCCATATTATTGCTCTGCTTTGGGTCAGACGACATCTCCTCCACTGTCGCTGGGCAATTCCAACTGTCACTTCCAACTGTCACTCAGTGCAATCCATATGGAATCATCATGCATGCACCACCGCTGGTCATGTGATCACACACTAATGATACTGATGACACACTGATCACACACTGATGGCACACTGATCACGCACTATGACACACTGATGACATTAATGGCACACTGATCACACACTATGGCACACTGATGACATTAATGGCACACTGATGGCACACTGATCACACACTATGGCACACTGATGACAGTAATGGCACACTGAAAACACACTGATAACATTAATGGCACACTGATTACACACTAATGATACTAATGACACACTGATCACACACTATGGCACACTGATGACATTAATGGCACACTGATCACACTCTAATGATACTGATGACACACTGATCACACACTATGACACACTGATGACATTAATGGCACACTGATCACACACTGATGACACACTGATGGCACACTGATCATACACTATGGCACACTGATGACAGTAATGGCAAACTGATAACACACTGATGACACACTGATGACAGTAATGGCACACTGATAACACACTGATGACACACTGATGACAGTAATGGCACACTGATCGCACACTGATGGCACACTGATGACAGTAATGGCACACTGATCGCACAGTGATGACACACTGATGACATTAATGGCACACTGATTACACACTAATGATACTGATGACACACTGATGGCACACTGATCACACACTGACCACACACTGATGACATTAATGGCACACTGATCACACACTGATCACACACTGGTCGCACACTGATCACACACTGATGACATTAATGGCACACTGATCACACACTGATGGCACACTGATCATACACTATGACACACTAATGACACTGGTGACACACTGATCGCACACTGATGGCACACTAATGACATTAATGGCACACTGATCACACACTGATGGCACACTGATCACACACCAATGACATTAATGGCACACTGATGGCACACTGATCACACTATGGCACACTGATCACACACTGATGACACACTGATCACACACTGATTGCACACTGATGTCATTAATGGCCTAAGTGCAAGAACCCCAACAAGGACCTGTGATTACTTTGATTTGGATGTCAGAATTGATAGAATCCCTTTAATTTAACTTCTAAATTCCAATAATGTTTTGCACGATAATCTCCACCAGCTTTGATCTTACTTTGCCTGTCACTTTACTTGCCAACACATTATACTGTGCCACTTACGGCTGGACTTATATTTTGTGACTTGTAAAGTGTATAATACCTCGGTGATAATTCGGGGGGCCGGCTCCATGCTGTTTTATAAGGACTGTGTGCAATCATTTAACACTATGGCATTGTTGCTATTGACCTGTTGACCCATGTGTGATCGTGACTCATTAGGAAGCATCTGACTTTAATGAACAACTATAACTAGGCATGACCTGTTACGGCCAATGTGGTTATATTGTATGGAGGACTATGTGGGGCCATTTTTCTGTATGGAGGACTATGTGGGACCCATTATTCTGTATGGAGGATTATGTGGGGCCCATTATTCTGTATGGAAAAATATGTGGGGCCAATTATTCTGTATGGAGGACTATGAGGTGGCACATTATTCAATATTGAGGACTATGTGGGGCCTATTTTATTGTAAGAAGGACAATGAGTTGGCCCATTATTCTGTATGGAGGACTATGTGGGGACAATTATACTGTATGGAGGACTATGTGGGGCCCATGATTCTGTATGAATGACTGTGTGAGGCCCATTATACTGTATGGAGGACTATGAGGTGGTACATTATATTGTATGGAGGACTATGTGGGGCCATTATTCTGTATGGAGGACTATGTGGGGCCCATTATATTGTATCGAGGACTATTTGGGGCCATTATTCTGTATGGAGGACTATGAGGGGCCCATTATTCTGGGTGGATGACTATGTGGGGCCCATTATACTGTAAGAAGGACAAAAAGTTGGCCCATTATTCTGTATGGTGGACTATGTGGTGCTCATTATTCTGAACGGAGGACTATGTGGGGCCCATTATTCTGTATGGAAGAAGATGTGGGGCCCATTATTCTGTATGGAGGACTATGTGGGCCCATTATACTGTATGGATGACTATGTGAGGCCCATTATACTGTGTGGAGGACTATGTGTGGCCCATTATACTGTATGGGTGACTATGTGAGGCCCATTATACTGTATGGAGGATTATGAGGGGCCCATTATACTGTATGGAGGATTATGAGGGGCTCATTATACTGTATGGAGCACTATGTGGGACCATTATTCAGTATGGAGGACTATGTGGGGCCTATTATTCTGTATGGAGGACTATGTGGGGCACATTATACTGTATCGAGGAAGATGTGGGACCCATTATTCTGTATGGAGGACTATGTGGGGCCCATTATTCTGTATGGAGGACTATGTGGGGCCCATTATTCTACATGGAGGACTATGTGAGGCCCATTATACTGTATGGAGGACTATGAGGTGGCACATTATACTGTATCGAGGAAGATGTGGGACCCATTATTCTGTATGGAGGACTATGTGGGGCCCATTATTCTGTATGGAGGACTATGTGGGGCCCATTATTCTACATGGAGGACTATGTGAGGCCCATTATACTGTATGGAGGACTATGAGGTGGCACATTATATTGTATGGAGGACTATGTGGGGCCATTATTCTGTATGGAGGACTATGTGGGGCCCATTATATTGTATCGAGGACTATTTGGGGCCATAATTCTGTATGGAGGACTATGAGGGGCCCATTATTCTGGGTGGATGACTATGTGGGGCCCATTATACTGTAAGAAGGACAAAAAGTTGGCCCATTATTCTGTATGGTGGACTATGTGGTGCTCATTATTCTGTACGGAGGACTATGTGGGGCCCATTATTCTGTATGGAAGAAGATGTGGGGCCCATTATTCTGTATGGAGGACTATGTGGGCCCATTATACTGTATGGATGACTATGTGAGGCCCATTATACTGTGTGGAGGACTATGTGTGGCCCATTATACTGTATGGGTGACTATGTGAGGCCCATTATACTGTATGGAGGATTATGAGGGGCCCATTATACTGTATGGAGGATTATGAGGGGCTCATTATACTGTATGGAGCACTATGTGGGACCATTATTCAGTATGGAGGACTATGTGGGGCCTATTATTCTGTATGGAGGACTATGTGGGGCCTATTATTCTGTATGGAGGACTATGTGGGGCACATTATACTGTATGGAGGACTATGTGGGACCCATTATTCTGTATGGAGGACTATGTGGGGCCCATTATTCTACATGGAGGACTATGTGAGGCCCATTATACTGTATGGAGGACTATGAGGTGGCACATAATACTGTATCGAGGAAGATGTGGGACCCATTATTCTGTATGGAGGACTATGTGGGGCCCATTATTCTGTATGGAGGACTATGTGGGGCCCATTATTCTACATGGAGGACTATGTGAGGCCCATTATACTGTATGGAGGACTATGAGGTGGCACATTATATTGTATGGAGGACTATGTGGGGCCATTATTCTGTATGGAGGACTATGTGGGGCCCATTATATTGTATCGAGGACTATTTGGGGCCATAATTCTGTATGGAGGACTATGAGGGGCCCATTATTCTGGGTGGATGACTATGTGGGGCCCATTATACTGTAAGAAGGACAAAAAGTTGGCCCATTATTCTGTATGGTGGACTATGTGGTGCTCATTATTCTGTACGGAGGACTATGTGGGGCCCATTATTCTGTATGGAAGAAGATGTGGGGCCCATTATTCTGTATGGAGGACTATGTGGGCCCATTATACTGTATGGATGACTATGTGAGGCCCATTATACTGTGTGGAGGACTATGTGTGGCCCATTATACTGTATGGGTGACTATGTGAGGCCCATTATACTGTATGGAGGATTATGAGGGGCCCATTATACTGTATGGAGGATTATGAGGGGCTCATTATACTGTATGGAGCACTATGTGGGACCATTATTCAGTATGGAGGACTATGTGGGGCCTATTATTCTGTATGGAGGACTATGTGGGGCCTATTATTCTGTATGGAGGACTATGTGGGGCACATTATACTGTATGGAGGACTATGTGGGACCCATTATTCTGTATGGAGGACTATGTGGGGCCCATTATTCTACATGGAGGACTATGTGAGGCCCATTATACTGTATGGAGGACTATGAGGTGGCACATTATACTGTATCGAGGAAGATGTGGGACCCATTATTCTGTATGGAGGACTATGTGGGGCCCATTATTCTGTATGGAGGACTATGTGGGGCCCATTATTCTACATGGAGGACTATGTGAGGCCCATTATACTGTATGGAGGACTATGAGGTGGCACATTATATTGTATGGAGGACTATGTGGGGCCATTATTCTGTATGGAGGACTATGTGGGGCCCATTATATTGAATCGAGGACTATTTGGGGCCATTATTCTGTATGGAGGACTATGAGGGGCCCATTATTCTGGGTGGATGACTATGTGGGGCCCATTATACCGTATGAAGGACAATAAGTTGTCCCATTATTCTGTATGGTAGACTGCGTGGTGCCCATTATTCTGTACGGAGGACTATGTGAGGCCCATTATACTGTATGGAGGACTATGTGGGGCCCATTATTCTGTATGGATGACTATGTGAGGCCCATTGTACTGTATGGAGGACTATGAGGTGGCACATTATATTGTATGGAGGATTATGAGGGGCCCATTATACTGTATGGAGCACTATGTGGGCCCATTATTCAGTATGGAGGACTATATGGAGCCTATTATTCTGTATCTAGGACTATGTGGGGCCAATTTTACTGTATGGAGGACTATGAGGTGGCACATTATACTGTATGGAACACTACGTGGGCCCATTATTCCGTATGGAGGACTATGTGGTGCCCATTATTCTGTATGGAGGACTATGTGGGGCCCATTATTCTGTATGGATGACTATGAGGCCCATTGTACTGTATGGAGGACTATGAGTTGGCACATTACATTGTACGGATAACTATGTGGGGCCATTATTCTGTATGAAATACGATGTGGGGACATTATTCTGTATGGAGGACTATGTCGGACACATTATTCTGTATGGAGGAGTATGTGGGACCCATTATTCTGTATGGAGGACTATGTGGGGCCATTATTCTGTATGGAGAACTATCTAGGGCCCATTATTTTGTATGGAGGAATATGTGGGGGCCATTATTCTGTAAGGAGGACTATCTAGGGCCCATTATTTTGTATGGAGGAATATGTGGGGGCCATTATTCTGTATGGAGGACAATTAGTTGGCCTATTTTTCTGTATGGAGGACTATGTGGGGCACATTATACTGTATGGAGGACTATGTGGGCCCATTATTGAATATGGAGGACTATGTGGGGCCTATTATTCTGTATGGAGGAGTATGTGGAGCCCATTATACTGTATGGATGACTATGTGAGGCCCATTATGCTGTGTGGAGTACTATGTGGGGCCCATTATACTGTATGGGTGACTATGTGAGACCCCTTATACTGTATGGAGGATTATGAGGGGCCCATTATAAAGTATGGAGGATTATGAGGGGCTCATTATACTGTATGGATTACTATGTGGGGCCATTATTCTGTATGGAGGACTATGTGGGGCCTATTATTCTGTATGGAGGACTATGTGGGGCCCATTATACTGTATGGAGGACTATGAGGTGACACATTAAACTGTATGAAGCACTATGTGGGCCCATTATTCAGTATTGAGGACTATGTGGGACCTATTATTCTGTATGGAGGGCTATGTGAGGCCCATTATTCTGTATGGAGGACTCTATGGGGCCCATTATACTGTATGGAGAGCTTTGTGGGGATCACAGTTGCGGCATCACATTGTGTTGGGGTCACAGTAGGGTCATCATACCGTGTGTGTGGAGGGTTACCATGGAGGAAATCACTGTGATGGTATCATACTGTGTTTGGGAGGCACTTTTTTTGCTTCATACTTTATTATCTGTATTATTTATTAAGTCAAAGTTTTTTATCTTTTGTTATTACATATTTAAATTAGGCCATTGGGCCATTTGCTTTTTACTGCTCTTACATAACATTATATTATTCCAGTATGCCCTTTTTGTGATTGTCTTTTATTTTATTCTAAGATCTATTAATTAAATGTACTTTGTTCGTGGCACAACCCCTTTAACAAAAGTTTCATCATCATATTTGATAGGGAAAAACGTCTGCAATTCTAGACACTTTTTTAAATATGAACATTAGCCTGCGACTTTGTCTAAGTTTTTAATTTTGGCCATCTGTGTATTTGAGTTTGACATCCCTGCCATAAATCGTCTGATCGCTGTGTTGTGCGGGTCGTTATAGGTACAGGAACACATATGTCCATGGTATTTGCTGATTTGTGATGTTTATTATCTTAAAAAGCTCAATGAAAATGCCATTATTGTAATTGTTTTTCATTATTTTTTAGTAATGTTATAGGAAAAAAATCTTTTAATTTCCCTCTATAATACAGGGACAAAAAAATACACTGCTATGTATAGATGTATCTCTATGTATCAGTAGCATTTGCCTGTGGGTTCAGATTGTGCAAATATCGAAAATCCTCCCAGTGATATCAGCAGAGGCTGTTGCTCATAGCTTTAGTTGTTACCGGCAATGATAGCGGTTGTGGGTTTGATTCCCATGGAGACCAGAAAATGGTTTATTTCATTCATGTAAGAACAAAGCAGAGATGCAGACCCCACCCCAAGGAGCATGTGCTGACACCCATTGGACAAAAAGTGTAGTGGGTTTTATTTTAACCCCACCTAGAAGTGAGAATTTCTGATGAGCCCAAAAGGGGGCAGGGTTAGGGACAGAACATAAAAGTCCCCATAAGAAAAAGTGATCCCCAATGATAAGAAGACTGAAAAGCCCTGATCTAAGTGATCAGGAGATTGGATCTTCAAATCCCCTATAGATTAGGAAAAAAAAACATTTTTCTTCGGTCTTGGTGTTGAAGCCATAGCTGTTGCTAGAGACTATAAAGATATCTATCCTTCCCACTTAAAAAAATAAAAATACTTAAAAAATGTATCAATCATTTGTATATATTATAGGTGCTGTTTATGCTGCCAATCAATGGGATATAAGGTCCTGATCCCAGCACCTATTGGTCAAAAGACCACTCTGAAGTGCGCAGCGCCTGCATAAGCTGTGTGGGGGCTCAATGGTAAGTCCTTGTGTCCGTACACCGCTCTCAGAAAAAAATCACATCATGCAGAAATCAATGGGGTCGCTCTGCTCCCATCTGCATCAGTTATTAGACAACCCCTTTCTATTAGGACAGAGCAGATATCCATCACTGCTTACTGTTGGGAAAGAGAGCCTGATGAAGGCATTAACACTGCCCCCTGCTGGATGATGTCTGGGGCGTTTCCTAGAGCAGAGCACATCCATCATGAATAACAAGTTTTACAATAACTGTCGCACTATAAACCGTTTGTCTGCAGCCCGGGCCTATGGCGGCAGGATGAAGACTACAATGAAGCTCTGTGTGGGCAGGGCTGCACTAACTACTGAGCTACTGTGTCAGCCAATCACTGAGCTCCATCAGTGACATATGCAAATGAGCTTCTGGGAAAAGGGACAGAGGCAACGTGTATTCAGGGTAAATCTCCTAAATTTTCGCCGTAGTTAAGCTTTCTATAGCAGGAGGGTGTTCAGCAGGGGCGGCTCATTATATTAGCAGAAAAAAAAGTTTCTCTCCCTAAAGTCAAAGTTTCTCATTTTACGGACTATAAATACAGTATAGGTCGCAGGAGTATATTGGAGGTGAGGGGTAGTCTGCACTAAAGAAAAAAAAAAAAAAAAAAAGATATACATATCGTATATAAAAAAGTGATGTGACACCTCAGTGTCTGCACTAAAGAAAAAAAAAATAAAAAAAAAAATAAAAAAAGAGATATACATATCGTATATAAAAAAGTGATGTGACGCCTCAGTGTCTGCACTAAAGAAAAAAAAAATAAAAAAAGAGATATACATATCGTATATAAAAAAGTGATGTGACGCCTCAGTGATCCACCACGTGCATCTGAATGAAGGTTAATGGACTTGTGCCAATTATCCGTCATGAATCAGATATTTTTTTAGAATTTTTAATTTTAATTTATAGAGATACTACCATTAATACTACACAATGTATCAACAGGCCATAACCGCATATCACCAGCACTACAGTACTGACTATATACTGATCATTGACAAAACTGCTGTACAAAAACCAATATTCCCACCATACGGTGAGCATAAAGTAGTAGATACCAGTCCTACAGGTGCGCTATGTAGAGCACACGTGTCACATTCTGGCCCACGGGCCAAGTCTGGCTCTCAGGGTGATTGTGTTTGACCTGCGACGCTGGGGACTATATGGGGCCACTATAATGTCTGGAGGACTATGTGGGGCCATTATACTGTCTGGAGGACTATGTGGGGCCTATTATCCTGTAAGGAGGACTATGTGAGGCCATTATACTGTATGGAGGACTATGTGGGGCCATTATACTGTATGGAGGACTATGTGAGGCCATTATACTATATGAAGGACTATGTGGGGCCAATATTATGTATGGAGGACTATGTGGGGCACATTATTCTGTATGGAGGACTATCTAGGGCCCATTATTCTGTATAGAGGAATATGTGGGGCCCATTATTCTGTATGAAGGACAATAAGATGGCCCATTATTCTGTATGGAGGACTATCTGGGGCACATTATAATGTATGGAGCCTTATGTGGGCCCATTATTCAGAATGGAGGACTATGTGGGGCCTATTATTCTGCATGGAGGAAGATATGGGGCCCAGTATACTGTATGGATGACTATGTGAGGCCCATTATACTGTGTGGAGGACTATGTGGGGCCCATTATACTGTATGGGTGACTATGTGAGGCCCATTATACTGTAAGGAGGATTATGAGGGGCCCATTATACTGTATGGAGTATTATGAGGGGCCCATTATACTGTATTAAGCACTATGTGGGACAATTATTCAGTATGGAGGACTATGTGGGGCCTATTATTCTGTATGGAGGACTATGTGGGGCCCATTATACTGTATGGAGGACTATGAGGTGGCACATTATACTGTATGGAGCACTATGTGGGCCCATTATTCAGTATAGGCGACTATGTGGGGCCTATTATTCGGTATGGAGGACTATGTTGGGCCCATTATTCTTTATGGAGGACTATGTGGGGCCCATTATTCTGTTTGTAGGACTATCTAGGGCCCATTATTCTGTATGGAGGAATATGTGGGGCCCATTATTCTTTATGGATTACAATGAGTTGGCCCATTATTCTGTATGGAGGACTATGTGGGGCACATTTTACTCTATGGTGCACTATGTGGGCCCATTATTCAGTATGGAGGACTATGTGGGGCCTATTATTCTGTATAGAGGAAGATGTGTGGCCCATTATTCTATATGGAGGACTATGTGGGGCCCATTATAATGTATGAAGGACTATGTGGGGCCCATTATTCTGTATGGATGACTATGTGAGGCCCATTATACTGTATGGAGGACTATGTGGGGCCCATTATTCTATATGGAGGACTATGTGGGGCCCATTATAATGTATGGAGGACTATGTGGGGCCTATTATTCTGTATCTAAGACTATGCTGGGCCCATTATACTGTATGGAGGACTATGTGGTGGCACATTATATTGTATGGATAACTATGTGCGGCCATTTTTCTGTATGGAGGACGATGTGGGGCCATTATTCTGTATGGAGGAATATGTGGGGCCCATTATTCTGTATGGAGGACTATCTAGGGCCCATTATTCTGTATGGAGGAATATGTGAGGGCCATTATTCTGTATGGAGGACAATGAGTTGGCCCATTATTCTGTATGGAGGACTATGTGGGGCACATTATACTGTATGGAGCAGTATGTGGGGCCCATTATTCAGTATGGAGTACTATGTGGGGCCTATTATTCTGTATGGAGGAAGATGTGGGGCCCATTATTCTGTATGGAGGACTATGTGGGGCCCATTATACTGAATGGATGATTATGTGAGGCCCATTATACTGCGTGGAGGACCATGTGGCGCCCATTATACTGTATGGGTGACTATATGAGGCCCATTATACTGTATGGAGGATTATGAGAGGCCCATTATACTGTATGGAGGATTATGAGGGGCTCATTATACTGTATGGAGCACTATGTGGGCCCACTATTCAGTATGGAGGACTATGTGGGGCCTATTATTCTGTATGGAGGAAGATGTGGGGCCTATTATTCTGTATGGACTACTATGTGGGGCCCATTATACTGTATGGATGACTATGTGAGGCCCATTATACTCTATGGAGGACTATGAGGTGGCACATTATATTGTATGGAGGACTATGTGGGGCCAATATTCTGTATGGAGGACTATGTGGGGCCCATTATATTGTATTGAGGACTATTTGGGGCCATTATTCTGTATGGAGGACTATGAGGGGCCCATTATTCTGGGTGGATGACTATGTGGGGCCCATTATAATGTATGAAGGACAAGAAGTTGGCCCATTATTCTGTATGGAGGACTATGTGGTGCCGATTAATCTGTATGGAGGACTATGTGAAGCCCATTATACTGTATGGAGGACTATGTGGGGCCCATTATTCTGTATGGATGACTATCTGAGGGCCGTTATACTGTATGGAGGACTATGAGGTGGCACATTATATTGTATGGAGGATTATGAGGGGCCCATTATACTGTATGGAGCACTATTTGGGCCCATTATTCAGTATGGAGGACTATGTGGGGCCCATTATACTGTATGGAGGACTATGAGGTGGCACGTTATTCTGTATGGAGCACTATGTGGACCTATTATTCTGTATGCAGGAATATGTGGTGCCCATTATTCTGTATGGAGGACTATGTGGGGCCCATTATACTGTATGGATGACTGTGAGGCCAATTATACTGTATGGAGGACTATGAGGTGTCACATTATATTGTATGGAAAACTATGTGGGGCCATTATTGTGTATGGAGGACGATGTGGCACACAATATTCTGCATGGAGGACTATGTGGGGCCATTATTCTGTATGGGGGACTATGTGGGGCCATTATTCTGTATGGAGGACTATGTGAGTCCCATTATACTATGTGGAGGACTTTGTGGGGCTCATTATACTGTATGGATGACTATGTGAGGCCCGTTATACTGTATGGAGGACTATGAGGTGACACATTATTTCATATTGAGGACTATGTGGGGCCTATTTTTTGTAAGAAGGACAATGAGTTGGTCCATTATTCTGTATGGAGAACAATGTGATGCCCATTATTCTGTATGAAGGACTATGTGGGGCCCATTATACTGTATGGAGGACTATGTGGGGCCCATGATTCTGCATGAATGACTGTGTGAGGCCCATTATACTGTATGGAGGACTATGTGGGGCCTATTATCCTGTACGGAGGACTATGTAGGGCCATTATACTGTATGGAGGACTATGTGGGGCCAATATTCTGTATGGAGGACTATGCGGGGCCCATTATTCTGTATGGAGGACTATCTAGGGACTATTATTCTTTATGGAGGACTATGTTTGGCTCATTATTCTGTATGGAGGACATTGAGTTGGCCCATTATTCTGTATGGAGGACTATGTGGGGCCTATTATTCTGTATGGAGGACTATGTGGGGCCCATTATTCTGTATGGAGGACTATGTGGGGCCCATTATATTGTATGGAGCACTATGTTGGCCCATTATTCAGTATGGAGGACTATGTGGGGCTCATTATACTGAATGGGTGACTATGTGAGGCCCATTATACTGTAGGGAGGATTATGAGGGGCCCATTATATTGAATGGAGTACTATGTGGGGCCATTATTCTCTATGGAGGACTATGTGGAGCCCATTATATTTTATCGAGGACTATTTGGGGCCATTATTCTGTATGGAGGACTATGAGGGGCTCATTATTCTGGGTGGATGACTATGTGGGGCCCATTATACTGTATGAAGGACAATAAGTTGGCTTGTTATTCTGTATGGTGGACTATGTGGTGCCCATTATTCTGTACGGAGGACCATGTGGTGCCCATTATTCTGTACGGAGGACTATGTGAGGCCCATTATACTGTATGGAGGACTATATGGGGCCCATTATTCTGTATGGATGACTGTGTGAGGCCCATTATACTGCATGGAGGACTATGAGGTGGCACATTAAATTGTATGGAGGATTATGAGGGGCCCATTATACTGTATGGAGCACTATGTGGGCCCATTATTCAGTATGAAGGACTATGTGGAGACTATTATTCTGTATCTAGGACTATGTGGGGCCCATTATACTGTATGGAGGACTATGAGGTGGCATATTATACTGTATGGAACACTATGTGGGCCCATTATTCTGTATGGAGGACCATGTGGTGCCCATTATTCTGGATGGAGGACTATGTGGGGCCCATTATTCTGTATGGATGACTGTGAGGCCCATTATACTGTATGGAGGACTATGAGGTGGCACATTACTTTGTATGGATAACTATGTGGGGCCATTATTCTGTATGGAGGACGATGTGGGGCCATTATTCTGTATGGAGGACTATGTGGGGCCCATTATTCTGTATGGAGGAGTATGTGGGGCCATTATTCTGTATGGAGGACTATCTAGGGCCCATTATTCTGTATGGAGGAATATGTGGGGCCCATTATTCTGTATGGAGGACTATGTGGGGCCCATTATTCTGTGTGGACGACTGTGAGGCCCATTATACTGTATGGATGACTATGAGGTGGCACATTACATTGTATGGATAACTATGTGGGGCCATTATTCTGTATGGCGGACGATGTGGGGCCATTATTCTGTATGGAGGACTATGTGAGACCCATTATTCTGTATGGAGGACTTTGTGGGGCCATTATTCTGTATGGAGGACTATCTAGGGCCCATTATTCTGTATGAAAGAATATGTGGTGCCCATTATTCTGTATGGAGGACTATCTAGGGCCCATTATTCTGTATGGAGGAATATGTGGGGGCCATTATTCTGTATGGAGGACAATGAGTTGGCTCATTATTCTGTATGGAGGGCTATGTGGGGCACATTATACTGTATGTAGCACTATGTGGGCCCATTATTCAGTATGGAGGACTATGTGGGGCCTATTATTCTGTATGGAGGAAAATGTGGGGCCCATTATTTTGTATGGAGGACTATGTGGGGCCCATTATACTGTGTGGATGACTATGTGAGGCCCATTATACTGTGTGGAGGACTATGTGGGGCCCATTATACTGTATGGGTGACTATATGAGGCCCATTATACTGTATGGAGGATTATGAGGGTCCCATTATACTGTATGGAGGATTATGAGGGGCTCATTATACTGTATGGAGCACTATGTGGGCCCATTATTCAGTATGGAGGACTATGTGGGGCCCATTATACTGTATGGAGGACTATGATGTGGCACATTAAACTGTATGGAGCACTATGTGGGCCCATTATTCAGTATTGAGGACTATGTGAGGCCCATTATTCTGTATGGAGGACTATGAGGTGGCACATTATTCTGTATGGAGGACTCTATGGGGCCCATTATACTGTATGGAGGACTTTGTGCAAATCACAGTTGCGGCATCATATTGTGTTCGCGTCACAGTAGGGTCATCATACCGTGTGTATGGATGATACAGTGGAGGAATTCACTGTGAGGGTATCATACTGTGTTTGGGAGGCACTTTTGTTTGCATCATACTTTATTATCTGTATTATTTATTAAGTCAAAGTTTTTTATCCTTTGTTATTACATATTTAAATTAGGCCATTGGGCCATTTGCTTTTTACTGCTCTTACATAACATTATATTATTCCAGTATGCCCTATTTGTGATTGTGTTTTATTTTATTCTAAGATCTATTAATTAAAATGTACTTTGTTCGTGGCACAACCCCTTTAAGAAAAGTATCATCATTATATTTGATAAGGAAAAACGTCTGCAATTCTAGACATTTTTTTAAATATGAACATTAGCCTGCGACTTTGTCTAAGTTTTTAATTTTGGCCATCTGTGTATTTGAGTTTGACATCCCTGCCATAAATCGTCTGATCGCTGTGTTGTGCGGGTCGTTATAGGTACAGGAACACATATGTCCATGGTATTTGCTGATTTGTGATGTTTATTATCTAAAAAAGCTCAATGAAAATGCCATTATTGTAATTGTTTTTCATTATTTTTTAGTAATGTTATAGGAAAAAAATCTTTTAATTTTCCTCTATAATACAGGGACAAAAAATACACTGCTATGTATAGATGTATCTCTATGTATCAGTAGCATTTGCCTGTGGGTTCAGATTGTGCAAATATCGAAAATCCTCCGTGATATCAGCAGAGGCTGTTGCTCATAGCTTTAGTTGTTACCGGCAATGATAGCGGTTGTGGGTTTGATTCCCATGGAGACCAGAAAATGGTTTATTTAATTCATTATAGGCATATGGAATTATACTCTATGGTTGGGGCCCAATTATACTTTATCGAGATCTATGGGTTGCATTATATTATATGTACTGTATGTTTGGCTGCATTATACTATAGGGAGGCTGCATTATACTCTATTAAGGACTGAGGAGAAAGCATTATACTATATGAAGAACTATGGGGAGTGCATTATACACTATGAAGGACTATGGAGAGTGCATTATACTATAGGGAGGGCTATGGGGAGTGCATTATACTATAGGGAGGATTATAGGGAGTACATTATACTATATGGAGGACTATGAGGTGCATTCCATTATATGGAGGACTATGGGGAGTATATTATACTATATGGAGGGCTATGGTGAGTGCATTATACTATATGGAGGACAATGAGGTGCATTATACTATATGGAGGGCAATGAGGTGCATTATACTATATGGAGGGCTATGGGGAGTGTATTATACTATATGGAGGGCTATGGGGAGTATATTATACTATATGGTGGGCTATGGGGAGTGTATTATACTATATGGAGGACTATGAGGTGCATTATACTATATGGAGGGCTATGGGGAGTGTTTTATACTATATGGAGGACTATGAGGTGCATTATACTAATATGGAGGGCTATGGGGAGTGCATTACACTATATGGAGGGCTATGAGGTGCATTATACCATATGGAGGGCTATGGGGAGTGTATTATACTATATGGAGGAATATGCGGTGCATTATACTATATGGAGGACTCTGGGTAGTATATTATACTATGTGGAGGGCTATGGGGAGTGTGTTATACTATTTGGAGGAATATGGGCCACATTATACAATATTGAGCGCAGTGGGGCACATTATACAGTATGGAGGACTATGGGGAGTACATTATATTATAGGGAGGGCTATAGGGAGTGCATTATACTATATGGAGGGCTATGGGAAGTGTATTATACTATATGGAGGACTATGGGGAATGTATTATTCTATATTGAGGAATATGGGTCACATTATACCATTTGGAGGGTTGTGGGGCACATTATACTATATGAAGGACTATTGGGAGTGCATTATACTATATGGAGGACTATGGGGAGTATATTATACTATATGGAGGACTTTGGGGAGTGCATTATACTATTTAGAGGGCTATGGGGAGTGTATTATACTATATGGAGGACTATGAAGTGCATTATACTATATGGAGGGCTATGGAGAGTGTATTATACTATATGGAGGGCTATGGGGAGTGTATTATACTATATGGAGGGCTATGGGTAGTGTACTATACTATTTGGAGGACTATGAGGTGCATTATACTATATGGAGGGCTATGGGGAGTGTATTATAGTATATGGAGGACTATGAGGTGCATTATACTAATATGGAGTGCTATGGGGAGTGCATTACACTATATGGAGGGCTATGAGGTGCATTATACTATATGGAGGACTATGGGGAGTGTATTATACTATATGGAGTAATATGAGGTGCATTATACTATATGGAGGACTATGGGTAGTATATTGTACTATGTGGAGGGCTATGGGGAGTGTATTATACTATTTGGAGGAATATGGGCCACATTATACAATATTGAGCGTTGTGGGGCACATTATACAATATGGAGGACTATGGGGAGTACATTATATTATAGGGAGGGCTATAGGGAGTGCATTATACTATATGGAGGGCTATGGGAAGTGTATTATACTATATGGAGGACTATGGGGAATGTATTATACTATATTGAGGAATATGGGTCACATTATACAATATGGAGGGCTGTGGGGCACATTATACTATATGGAGGGCTATGGGGAGTGCATTATACTATATGGAGGGCTATGGGGAGTGTATTATACTATGTGGAGGGCTACGGGGAGTGTATTATACTATTTGGAGGAATATGGGTCACATTATACAATATGGAGCTCTGTGGGGCACATTATACAATATTGAAGATTTTGGGGAGTGCATTATACTATAGGGAGTGTATTATACTATATGGAGGGCTATGGGGAGTGCATTATACTATATGGAGGGCTATTTGGAGTGTATTATACTATATGGAGGACTATGGGGTGCATTATACTATATGGAGGACTATGAGGAGCTTTATACTATATGGAGAACTATGAGATGCATTATACTATATAGAGAGCTATGGGGAGTGTATTATACTATTTGGAGGAATATGGGCCACATTATACAATATGGAGGGCTGTGGGGCACATTATACAATATGAAAGCCTATGGGGAGTGCATTATACTATATGAAGGACTATGGGGAGTATATTATACTATATGGAGGGCTATGAGGTGACTTATACTATATAGAGGTCTATGAGGTGCATTATACTATATGGAGAACTATGAGGTGCATTATACTATATAGAGAGCTATGGGGAGTGTATTATACTATTTGGAGGAATATGGGCCACATTATACAATATGGAGGGCTGTGGGGCACATTATACAATATGGAGGACTATGGGGAGTATATTATACTATATAGAGGGTTATGGGGAATGCATTATACTATATGGAGGGCTATGAGGTGCGTTATACTATATGGAGGACTATGAGGTGCATTATACTATATGGAGAACTATGAGGTGCATTATACTATATGGAGGGCTATGAGGTGCGTTATACTATATGGAGGACTATGAGGTGCATTATACTATATGGAGGACTATGAGGTGCATTATACTATATGGAGAACTATGAGGTGCATTATACTATATAGAGAGCTATGGGGAGTGCATTATACTATTTGGAGGAATATGGGCCACATTATACAATATGGAGGGCTGTATGGAGGACTATGGGGAGTATATTATACTATATAGAGGGTTATGGGGAGTGCATTATACTATATGGAGGGCTATCGGGAGTGTATTATACTATATGGAGGACTATGGGCCTCATTATACAATATGGGGGGCTGTGGGGCACATTATAAAATATGGAGGACTATGGCATGTATTATACTAAACAAGCAAAATGCTGCCTATTCATCGAGTAATTGGATTGTTTTTACCAGAACAAAAATCCTTGTTCTCAGCAGCACATCGGCCGGTGTAACCTGCAGATGTGCTGCTGATAACATGATGCTGTATGGGGACAGATTGATCTATTAGTGATTGTTCTGTATCCATCATTCTTCCTCAGCTGGTATAAAGAGGTCGGGAAACAAGCGTCGAACGGCTTCAGTATTGTGGATTTCGCTCGTTTAGCGGCCTGATCTCAGCGCATGTACATACAAGCTAACTGTTTGTGTGGTGCTGTATGTCAGCATTTGGGACCCCACCTTAAACTTTTCCCCAGGGCCCCACTTTATCTAAAATCGGCCCTGCACCCATTTAAATGGTTCCCGTCCGCTGCACAGACTGGGAGAGAGAGGGGAGACTATTTGGGGCTTATGTAGTGGCGCTCAGTTTTGTGGACATCGGAGGGAAAGTTTTCTTTTAATTTATGAAATTCAATTCATGTCCTAAATTTACAAAAATATTAGTAACAATTCAACTTTATTTTAATGCTTAGGTTATGGGTGAGGATCTTTTGGCAGAAAGAACAGAGGAAGGACAAATGGACACAAAAACCACTCAGACATTGGCCTCTTACATAATGCCGTCTGACGCCGAGTTCAGAGTCAAATGGTTTCAGAAAGCGAGCACTTTCCTAATGAGCAGCGAGTAAAGATGATCAGCTCTCCGCCATCACTGACTGTCTGCAGACTGGAGCTTGTCCATCTCTAATCATTCCTGCTCAATGGGGGCCACAATATTTTGACTTCACAGTAATCACTGACATCTTTTCGGAGTATATTGTATACATAGTGATCTTTATACGGCTGGAGCACTTACAGTAGCCAATCAGATGGCATGCAGGTAGCGTTGTGCGAGATCCAGTATGCCGTCCTGCTTCTATCATTAGAGGGTCCTGCTAGAGAACAGCGGCCACACTATTATACTGTGTCCAGAGTTACAGGGCTCTGTCAGATGGGGACTGCTACGTTGCAAAAAATGCTTAATGAGTTATTTTTTTTCAAACTGGATTGATATGCAAAATATTTTTAATAAAATCATTTTCTTATACTTGCAGGGTTTCTGTTTATTCAGTAATGTTGTAGCTGTTTTCTCTCACGCTGTGGATGATTGTAAATGAATACAGTTTCCTACATAATCATTGCAGCGGATCAGTTAAAAACGGGTGCCGTATGTGTTGTACCCAGGGCCGGCATCACCACCCGGGCAAGTGCCTGGGCCCTGAGCGAGCAGGGGGGCCCACTCACCCTCTGGAACACCAGCGCGCTATGGGGCCCATGAGTCAGCGGGGCCTGATGCCAGCGAAAGGGCACTTGCACTGGGCCTTCCCCAGTGCTTTAAACTGTTTGCAATACTTACCTCTCCCTGTTCCTCTGCTGCTCCTCTGTCTTCTGCGTCTTCTTACTCTGTGACATCTCAGGGCAGAGGGCGCAATGACGTCACTACAGAGCACCCTCTGCTAAGCAATCCCAGTGCAGAGAGTCGGAAGATCCTGATGAGACAGGCCTGCTTCCAGCAAGGAGCGGTGAGTATTTGATTTTTTTTTTTAATGTAATGAGTATTATATGGGGCTCATTATCTATTGAACAATATATGGGGCCCATTATGTATGGAGTATTATATAGGGCTCATTATCTATTGAACAATATATGGGGCTCATTATGTATGGAGTAATATATGGGGATCATTATCTATTGGACAATATATGGGGCTCATGTATGGAGTATTATATGGGGCTCATTATCTATGGAACATTATATGGGGCTCATTATGTATGGAGTATTATATGGGGCTCATTATCTATTGAACAATATATGGGGCCCATTATGCATGGAGTATTATATGGGGCTTATTATCTATTGAACAATATATGGGGCTCATTATGTATGGAGTATTATATGGGGCTTATTATCTATTGAACAATATATGGGGCTCATTATGTATGGAGTATTATATGGGGCTCATTATCTATTGAACAATATATGGGGCCCATTATGTATGGAGTAATATATGGGGATCATTATGTATGGAGTAATATATGGGGATCATTATCTATTGAACAATATATGGGGCTCATTATGTTTGGAGTATTATATGGGGCTTATTATCTACTGAACAATATATGGGGCTCATTATGTATGGAGTATTATATGGGGCTCATTATCTATTGAACAATATATGGGACTCATTATGTATGGAGTATTATATGGGGCTCATTATCTATTGAACAATATATGGGGCCCATTATGTATGGAGTATTATATAGGGCCCATTATCTATGGAGCATTATATGGGGCCTATTCTTTATGGAGCAATATATTGGGCCCACTATTGTGCTGCCCATAATACTGTATGGAGGACCATGTGGTGTCCATAATACTGTATGGAGGACCATGTGGTGTCCATAATACTGTATGGAGGACCATGTGGTGCCCATAATACTGTATGGAGGACCATGTGGTGTCCATAATACTGTATGGAGGACCATGTGGTGCCCATAATACTGTGTGGAGGACCATGTGGTGCCCATAATACTGTATATGGAGGACCATGTGGTGCCCATAATACTGTATATGGAGGACCACGTCGTGCCCATAATACTGTATATGGAGGACCACGTGGTGCCCATAATACTGTATATGGAGGACCACGTGGTGCCCATAATACTGTATGGAGGCCACGTGGTGCCCATAATACTGTATAGAGGACCATGTGGTGCCCATAATACTGTATGGAGGACCATGTGGTGCCCATAATACTGTATGGAGGACCATGTGGTGCCCATAATACTGTATATGGAGGACCATGTGGTGCCCATAATACTGTATATGGAGGACCACGTGGTGCCCATAATACTGTATATGGAGGACCACGTGGTGCCCATAATACTGTATATGGAGGACTATGTGGGGCCCATAATACTGTATATGGAGGACCACGTGGGGCCCATAATACTGTATATGGAGGACCACATGGGGCCCATAATACTGTATATGGAGGACCACGTGGTGCCCATAATATTGTATATGGAGGACCACGTGGGGCCCATAATACTGTATATGGAGGACTACGTGGTGCCCATAATACTGTGTGGAGGACCATGTGGTGCCCATAATACTGTATATGGAGGACCACGTGGTGCCCATAATACTGTATATGGAGGACTATGTGGGGCCCATAATACTGTATATGGAGGACCACGTGGGGCCCATAATACTGTATATGGAGGACCATGTGGTGCCCATAATACTGTATATGGAGGACCACGTGGGGCCCATAATACTGTATATGGAGGACTACGTGGGGCCCATAATACTGTATAGAGGACTATATTGTCTGGTCTGAACTGTGCGCTGGAAGGATTCGCCGGTTTCTGAGCTGTTGTAGACTTTACAATAGATATCACTCATGTAATGTGAGAAGTCAGTGAGATCTTTAGCATTGTACTATACCTATATTTCTGTGCATCATGAATCGTGGTAGGTGTGAAAGGGGCCCACTGAGACTTTTGCCCGGGGCCCATGAAATCCTGGAGCCGGCCCTGGTTGTGGCATCTATTTCTTTTTGTACTGTGTGCATGAGTTTTAATGGCGAATTTCTTTCAAAAAACAGTGGGATAAACAGTCATCTGAACTTGTCCCTTAACTTACATTGGTCTGTGAGGTGATCTGAAAGCAGAAAATCCAATGCTGACTTCTAGAACATTTGGGGTAACTTTCCCGCATTGGTCTCTACATGATCTGTGAATTCAGGGAACTGCTAGATCTGCAGCAGATAAAAGAGGGATTATATCAAAATGCCATCATGCAGACCAGCAAGTGACACATCGCTGGCATAAGGTCCTCTGCCCCGACTTGTTGCTTTTAGATTACATAGCAAAAACCTGATGACAGTTTCCCTGTAATAAAATCCCAGAGCTTCTCCCATGGGAAATCCAGCGGGTGGCAGATACTGGCCTGGAATCCTGCAGATACACAGCACTGCCGTCGCCTATACACTGCATTGTGAAAGGATTTGGCCCCCTTGAACTTTTCTACCTTTCGCCACATTTCTGGCTTCAATCATAAAGATATAAAATTCTATTTTTTGGGGAAAGAATCAACAACAAGTGGGACACAATCGTGAAGTGGAATGAAATTTATTTGCTATTTTATACTTTTTTAACAAATTAAAAACTGAAAAGTGGGGCGTGCAATATTATTCGGCCCCCTTGAGTTAATACTTTGTAGTGCCACCTTTTGCTGCGATTATAGCTGCAATCGCTTGGGGTATGTCTCTATCAGTTTTGCACATCGAGTGGCTGAAATTCTTGCCCATACTTCCTTGCAAAACAGCTCGAGCTCAGTGAGGTTGGATGGAGGGCGTTTGTGAACAGCAGTTTTCAGCTCTTTCCACAGATTCTCGATTGGGTTCAGGTCTGGACTTTGACTTGGCCATTCTAACACCTGGATATGTTTATTTTTGACCCATTCCATTGTAGATTTTGCTTTATGTTTGGGATCATTGTCTTGTTGGAAGATAAATCTCCGTCCCAGTCTCAGGTCTTTTGCAGACTCCAACAAGTTTTCTTCCAGAATGGTCCTGTATTTGGCTCCATCCATCTTCCCATCAATTTTAACCATCTTCTCTGTCCCTGCTGAAGAAAAGCAGGCCCAAACCATGATGCTGCCACCACCATGTTCGACAGTGAGGATGGTGTTTTGAGGGTAATGAGCTGTGTTGCTTTTACGCCAAACATATCGTTTTGCATTGTGGCCAAAAAGTTTGATTTTGGTTTCATCTGACCAGAGCACCTTATTCCACATGTTTGGTGTGTCTCCCAGATGGCTTGTGGCAAACTTCAAACGAGACTTTTTATGGATATCTTTGAGAAATGGCTTTCTTCTTGCCATTCTTCCGTAAAACCCAGATTTGTGCAGTGTATAACTGATTGTTGTCCTATGGACAGACTAACCCACCTCAGCTCTAGATCTCGGCAGTTCATTCAGAGTGATCATGGGCCTTTTAGCTGCATCTCTGATCAGTCTTCTCCTTGTTGGAGATGAAAGTTTAGAGCAGTGTTTCCCATACTCCAGTCCTCACAGACCCCACAGTTCATGTTTTCAGGATTTACATAGTATTGCACAGGTGAGAGAATTCCTGATGCCTTGATGATACTTCCATCACCTATGCAATACTAATGAAATCCTGAAAACACGACCTGTGGGGGTCCGTGAGGACTGGAGTTTGGGAAACACTGGTTTAGAGGGACGGCCGGGTCTTGGTAGATTTGCATTGGTCTGATACTCCTTCCATTTCAATATGATCGCTTGCACAGTGCTCCTTGAGATGTTTAAAACTTGGGAAATCTTTTTGTATCCAAATTCGGCTTTGAATTTCGCCACAACAGTATCTCGGACCTGCCTGGTGTGTTCCTTGGTCTTCATGATGCTCTCTGCACTTGAAACAGAACCCTGAGACTATCACACAGCAGGTGCATTTATACAGAGACTTGATTACACACAGGTGGATTCTAGTTATCGTTACCAGTCATTTAGAACAACATTGGATCAGTGGATTCTATTTATCATTACCAGTCATTTAGGACAACATTGGATCATTCAGAGATCCTCACTGAACTTCTGGAGTGAGTTTGCTGCACTGAAAGTAAAGGGGCCGAATAATATTGCACTTTTCATTTTTTATTTTTTTTTAACAAGTTTAAAATATCCAATAAATTTCATTCCCACTTGTTGATTCTTCCCAAAAATTTGAATTTTATATCTTTATGTTTGAAGCCAGAAATGTGGCAAAAGGTGGAAAAGTTCAAGGGGGCCAAATCCTTTCACAATGCGCTGTATCTACCACTCGCCGACCTCCCTCTGTGAGAAGCTGATGGTTATTAATGATGGAATACAATGTTTTATTATAGCGGTGAGTGCTGCATTCACTTCTTACACTCATTCATGTGGATTTGTCTGATTAGTGACCTGCACCAGCTTATATCATGGGGCTGCTCAAAGTATAAAAATTTACCAAAAAGGTGTGGTCTGTTTATTTTCTTTTGGTTTCCATTTTTTTTTACTTTTTTTTTTTTCTTTACGTGGATCTTTCTGTAAAAGAGAAATAAAAAATAAAATATAGTCAACCTCTGGTATGCTCTACTACCATGAGATCCCCATAATAAAGGCAGAATTTAATAAAGGGTTACACATTTATCCAAGACATTGAAAGTTATGGTTAAAAAGGTAAAAAGACTTTTCTTTTTTTGCAGCAAAATTGGCTACAATTGCCCAGACAGGTTATATTTGCCCACAGCGTGGGACTGGGGAGACTGGGGCCCACCCTACAGCTAGATGCAGATACCTGATAGCCGTTATCCCCGTTATAGTGGGACCTCGACTGTAAAACACAGGCGGCTCCTGCACATCTACTGTGCGCACAGCACAACTGGGATGGACAATTACGGTCGTTTGCATTAAAGGGCTTCTTTGGTGAAAACAAGTTATCACCGATCCCTGGGCTCCTCAGGATTGGTGATAACTTAATGATCGTTTGGGTCCGACCATTGGAAACCGCACTGATCAGAATTGGGAAGTTTTATCCCTGACAGGACACTTTTATCCCCATTTTAAAATGCAGCGGCAGGTGGGATGTCTGACCGCAGATCCATTCATTCTCTTTGGGGCTTCCAGAAAAAAATAAGAGCAGCGCTCACAGCCATTGAGGGAATGAATGGATCAGTGGTGAAGTCGCACATGCTGCTCCAGTCTAGTGGGGATAAAAGCTCCACATTCTACCAATCGGTGCGGGTCCCAGCAGTCAGACCCCCACCAATCAATACCTTATCACTTATCCTTTGGAAAGATGATTACTTGTTTTCACAGTAGAATTCCTGTAAGTGCATCTTTTTCCAAGTATTTAATCACAAATCTAAATATAGATTATTCTCCTAATTAATATCAGAGAGAACAATTCACTGATATACACAACACAATCCACTTTTTCAAGACCAATAACACCACATTCAAGGGAGAACTAAGGTGACACTGTGACCAGACCACATATTACCAGCATAAAGCGACCGAATAATCCCACGTAGAAGAGAGAAATACAGCCACACCATGACCAGACCACATATTACCACCACATAGTGACCGAACAATACCTCAGACTGTAAAAGGGAGAAATATCGCCACACCATGACCAGACTAGATATTACCAACATATAGCGACCAAATAATTGCACATACAAGGGAGAAATACCACCACACCATGTCCACACCACATAGTGACCAAATAATAACACATACAGGGATAAATACCACACCATGCCCGGACCAGATATTACAACATAGTGACCGAATATTACAATACTGATCATTAATGAAATGTCCTCGGATGCACATTCAGTTGAAACCAGTGGGCCCCCTCTACGTCCTGCTCAGGGTCCTGCCAAGGACCCTGGCCCACCGGATAATCGTCCAGTGTCCCGGTGCTCCAGTCAGACCCTGTTTGCCCACCAAACTCATCCATTTAAATGTCTGATTTTAGAGTTTGCATTGTGTTCCTTTTCTTTGCTTATAAAAACATAATAATTATAGTCTATGAACCTTCTCTGATGCTGATGGTTCACAAAAGAAATTTGAGACATGTTTGATTGTAATCTGATTTGCAGATAAAACTGGCCCATTCAAATGATTGGATTGCCAAAAAAAGATCCATTTGCATCCTTGTTCTGTATGTTTTTCACTGACTAATGTTAGAAGTTTGTAAATCTTCATCACTTTTTTTCTCTCATCAATAGGTGGCAGAAAATGTCATTTTTCAACATGAGGAGAGAAAACTTCATCCCATCACTTTACCTGATGGGCCCATGTGTCAGATCAGCACAGAAGCAAATAGGCATCAATTGCTCATTTTTAAGTCCTCTTTAGCTCATAATGTGGAGTAACATTGTGTGGATCAGACACACAAAAACTCTGTTCAAAGGTCGGCTTAGGGTTTACTTCATGTACACACAAATTGCCAAAGGAAAATAGAGATCCCTTAATAAAGACCTAAATATAAAACATAACTTTTATTTTGATTATTAGATATAATAACGGAAAAGATAACACACACTTAAAATCACACAGTACTGAATGTTTCTGATAATTCAGCGATGAGTTCTATGAGCCAGGACTATTAAAGTGCTTGTGCTTCTGTTATGGCAGTTGTGTATCGAGGGCTTATCTGTCTAATATATTATTCTTCAGAATAAATCACCACCAATAGTGAGTCCTCAATATAATCCTACTCGGTATACACTACTCACTTTATTATCAGGGCTTATTTATCAGGAAATTGGATAAAAGGGATTATGCTATACGTAGCAAGAGAAAACTGCTTATATGTACAACTAAACTGGTCATCAAGGTGTTCAGCCGTCTCTCCAGTTTCTATAGATAGAAAACTATTTGGATCACAATAGATATCTTTTCATATCCAAATGAGCCTTATTCGGCAATATTTGGTTTCATTCATTAGTGGGCAGTGAGGTAAATGCTTCTACTGCCGCCCTTGTATCTCATCTATTAGACTTAGGAGCTGTAGCACTTATTTATCATTGTAGTGCTTTTCAATTGTCATTAGTGTTGAGCATTCCGATACTGAAATATCGGGTATCGGCCGATATTCGCGGTATCGGAATTCCGATACTTAATTCCGATACTTTTGCAATATCGTATACCAGAATCAGAAGTTCCCATAATGCAATGAGCCATTTTCATTTTATTCAGCCAATGAGGATCCTAAGAAGTGTGGGCACATCCTGTTAGGCATGTAGGCATCTTAACTAATGGCATGGCTGTGATTGGCTGCTGAAATGATGTCATGATGCACTATAAAAGCCGCCGCCGCCATTTTGGCTGCTGTGAATTCAGTTAGGGATAGGACGCTGTTGTTCTGAGGGACAGTTTTAGCTACCTATTAGCTCTATTCTGCTTTACCCAAGCTACTTTATAAATCGCTGTGCCTTGCAGTGCTAGTGCACAGTTCTCTGTGCTGTTCACCGCTTTCTGCAAGGTCTCTGTGTGTGAGTGCAGCTCACCCTGTAGTGTGTGCTTCAGCCACGTCTGGTTGTAGTGCACTCAGTGTGTGTCACTGCCTCATACATTGTCCTTTTTTGCCAATTCATAATTTTTCCTGATATCTCCTATTAGTGTGGTGGTTCCATCCGTATTCAGCTAAACTGGTTCCAAACACACTATATAGGAGTAGATAGAGGAGCCTTTCTGCAGCATTGGGCCCTGCAGCCCCAGCCAGATTAGTATTAGCCTATTTTTTGTAGCCTCATCTATTGCATTGTAGGTTACCTTCCTACATTGTAATAGCTACAAAAAGTTTGTGATACTATCGTTATTACATCTTCAGGCACATCCAGTGTCTTTTTGTGACAAAAAAAACCTAAATAAAGTTCACCAAACACTCCACTTTACAGTTGTGTAGGCCACATTAGCTCATATTAAAGTCTAGTCCACACTTTATAAAATTAGTGTTTCTTATACCTGTTAGCAGCTGTTCAGGAATAAGCACACTAAGCCCTTAGTACTTTTCTGCCTATTTTTATCAGTCTACCAAGATGAAGAAGGCAGGGAGTAAGGCATGTGATCGTGGGCGTGGGCGTGGAGTTTCTGCAGGGAGAGGACGTGAGGATTCTGTGCCTGCAGGGAGAGGACGTGGGGATTCTGTGCCTGCAGCAGGCACCAGTGACTCAGCATCCCCCAGTTTTACCAGGGAACAGTCCTTTATGCGCAGCTTTGTAGGAGCTAGCCGTACCCCACTGCTGCGGGAGGACCAAATTGAAGCCGTTGTCGGATGGATGGCAGCTAATGCATCGACTTCAATTAGTTCCAGATCCTCTCAGGTCCTGAGCAGTGAAGAGCACCCATCTGTCTCTTCACCACCTGCCAAATTGCCCAGGCAGTCAAAGAGCCCTGGACAGGAGCCATCTCTACTTCTGTTCTCTGAATCTCTTGGCTTGGAAAGAGGGGGCCAGCCAAGCAGAATTCGAGAATTTGAAGAAGAGGTAGTATGCAGTGATGCACAACCGTTTTGTCTCTCTGAATGTGAAGAGGCGGGTGGGCCAGTGCCTATGGTCAGCAGCACACCTCAGTACGCATCTGATGATGAGACTCTTTCTGGTGCGTACTGTGCTGTCGAGACTACCCAGGAGAAGCAGTTGTTTGAAGAGGGTGGTGTAGATGATGAGGTCCTTGACCCATCATGGCGTGAGGGACAGGAAGGTGGTGGGAGCAGCTCTGAGGAAGAGATTCCCCGAACAGCCCAAAAAGGAGGGAGAGGGAGGGGGCAGACTTGGTTGCCTGTAGCCTCCACTTCGGCACCTATTAGGAGCATGGCTCTTCCAAAATCCAAAGCGGGCGCTCCCAAGACTTGCAGCGCCTGGTCCTTTTTTGACACAGTTGCAGATGACATTTGCTTTGTCAAATGCAAGCTGTGTAATCAGAAGGTGAAAAGAGGGAAAAGTGTCAGCAACCTCAATACCACAAATATGTGGAAACATGTGCGGACCAAGCATGTGGTGGAGTTACAAAAACACACTGAAGACCTAGGCCAACCTACAGCGCCACCTACCACCTCTTCAGCTCGTGTTGTAGCCTCTTCCTCCAGCTCACACACAGCTGGTTCGGCTTCCTCACAGGATCGCCATGGAAGAATCTCTGGCACTGTTGTACAGAGACACAGTGTAATTCCACCCACAGCACCACTTTCCCAGTCATCCTCACACTCCCAGGCCAGTCTACAGCCATCGTTAGCACAGGCATGGGAGAAAAGGCGCCCATACTCGGCAAACCACCCCCGAGCACAGGCTCTGAATGCTGGCATTGCTAAACTACTGGCCCTTGAAATGCTATCATTCAGGCTGGTGGAGACTGACACATTCCGTAACTTTATGGCATTGGCAGTCCCACAATACAACGTGCCCAGCCGATTTTATTTCAGCAGGCAAGCCGTCCCTGCCCTGCAACATCATGTGGAGGGAAAAATTAAACATGCGCTACAAAACGCCGTCAGTAGCAAGGTCCACCTGACCACCGATGCGTGGACCAGTAAGCATGGACAGGGACGATACCTTTCCCTCACTGCCCATTGGGTAAATGTTGTGGAGCCGGGTACAGATCTTGAGAGTGGCACTGTACGTGTTCTGCCAACTCCAAGGATTGCAGGAATCCAGTCTGTACACATTGACTCCTCCTCATACTCCAGTTCCTCTGAATCAGCGCTGCAGGAGCCGTCACGGTCTACCTCCACATCGACCCGTGAACGGTTACCTGTTATGGTGACCAATATGAGCACAGCCGTGGCCAAACGTCAACAGGCCGTATTAAAATTAGTTTCTTTGGGAAATCGAAGCCACACAGCGCAGGAGCTCTGGAATGCCATCAAGCAGCAGAGCGACGTGTGGTTTGTGCCAGCGAATCTCCAGCCAGGCATGGTAGTGTGTGACAATGGCCGAAATCTGGTGGCAGCTCTGGGCCTAGGCAACCTCACTCACATCCCATGTCTGGCACATGTGCTCAACTTGGTCGTGCAGAGTTATTTGAGGGACTATCCGGATCTTGATGCACTGCTTCACAAGGTCCGCATAGAGTGCGCTCACTTGCGGCGTTCCAGCAATGCAAGATCACGCATTGCAGCTCTGCAGCGCCGATTACGTCTTCCGGAACATCGCATCATATGTGACCTACCCACCAGGTGGAATTCAACGTTACATATGTTGGAGAGGTTGTGTGAGCAGCAGGCAGCAGTAATGGAGTACCAGCTGCAGCAGGCGCAAACAAGTCGCAGTGACACTTCACCACCACTGAGTGGGCCTCTATGAAGGACATTTGCCACGTTTTGCGTGCCTTCGATTATTCCACGCGGATGGCGAGTGCAGATGATGCACTAGTCAGCATGACTATCCCCCTTATCTGCCTGCTTGAAAAAACACTGCAAGCACTAAGGGACGAGGTTTTGGAAGAGGTGGAGGATGAGGAGTCACAAATGCAATCTGCTTCTCTACAGTCTGCGCAACGTGGTTCCTCACAAAGGCCTAGGCAGGGGACACTTTGTGAGGAGGATGAGGAGGAGTCAATGGATGAGGAAGACATCTGTCCAGAGGAGGGAGGTACACAATGCTCTAGTAGTCAGTATCTAGAGCAGGGGTCTCAAACTCGGCTGGGTATATGGGCCGCACATGGAAAAAATTTGAATTTGGGGGGCCGCATTCTTTGTTCAATGTGACATTTTTAGTGATACCATTTTTTTTTGTATACACCTTTTGAACATTTTTTCCGTGTTTATTTTTTTATGGCTTGGGTCGTTATGGATGTGGCGATAATAAACATGCACTTTTTTGTGTTTACTTTAGTTTACATATAAAACAGCATTTTTAGTGCACAATATTTTTTCATGCTTTATTTTTATTTTTTTGATTTTTACAATTTTGTTTCCCCCAATTGGCCACATTCAGTAATATTGTCTTACAATTAGCATCATATAGTAATAATGGCAAACATCTTGTAGTAATGTTCCCCATCCAAGTCCCCATCTTGTACTAATGTGCCCCATCCAGGTCCCCATCCTGTGGCTATGTGCCCCATCCAGGTCCCCATCTTGTGGCTATGTGCCCCATCCAGGTCCCCATCTTGTGGCTATGTGCCCCATCCAGGTCCCCTCTTGTGGCTATGTGCCCCATCCAGGTCCCCATCCTGTGGCTATGTGCCCCATCCAGGTCCCCTCTTGTGGCTATGTGCCCCATCCAGGTCCCCATCCTGTGGCTATGTGCCCCATCCAGGTCCCCTCTTGTGGCTATGTGCCCCCTGTGCTGTTCTTCACACACATAAAAAAAAAAAAAAGATGATTCTCACCTGTCCTCCGTTCCCTCGGCGGCCTTCCTGCAGATGTGGCCCGCAGGCACCACAGAGTCCGACCCCTTGACGATCCCGACCTGGTCCAGGAGGAGCCGCCGACAGCAGCGCTGCATTGCCGCACAGAGACTGTCTCCCAGCACAGCATTTTCAATGTCAGCCGTCGGCCAATCAGAGGCCAGCAGCTGACATCTGCATATGGCAATGACGTCATACTCGCTGCGCCGACACGCAGATATCAGCTGCTGGCCTCTGATTGGCCGGCGGCTGGCATTGGAAATGCAGTGCTGGGAGACAGTCTCTGTGCGGCAATGCAGCGCTGCTGTCGGCGGCTCCTCCTGGACCTGGTCGGGATCATCAAGGGGTCTGTGCCTGCGGGCTGCATAAAGCAGCCTCAGGGGCCGCATGCGGCCCGCGGGCCGCGTGTTTGAGACCCCTGATCTAGAGCGAGGGTGGGGTGATGCAGAGCAGGCAGAGATCACGCCTCAAGCAGGGGACAGCGTTTCTTGGCCAGTTGCCAGTCTGCAGCACATGGTTGATTTCATGCTGCAGTGCCTGAGAAACGACCGCCGCATCGCCCACATTCTCAACACGGCTGATTATTGGGTGTCCACCCTCCTAGATCCTCGCTACCGGGACAACTTACAAAGCCTCATAACACCGTTGAACCGGGAGCGTAAAATGCTGGAGTACCAAGACGCACTGGTGCATTCCATCATGTTCTCCATTCCAACCGAGAGCAGTGCTGCTAGTGCTTTACAAAGCAGCTCAGTGCGTCGAGGCAGTGGAGGAAGCTCTGCACAAAGAGGGAGCAGAAGCAGCGCCTCAGCACAAGGCAAGACCAGTATGGCCGAAATGTGGCAAAGTTTTGTGTCCCCGCCGCCACAAATGTCTACACCATCACAGACGGCTCCAGTCAGCAGGAGGCAACGTTTCCGTCAGATGGTGACAGACTACATGTCTTGCCCTCTTAGTATACTCCCAGACGGCTCTTCTCCCTTCAAGTTTTGGGTCTGTAAGCTGGATACATGGCCAGAGCTTAGTCAGTATGCATTGGAGGTGCTAGCTTGCCCTGCTGCTAGTGTATTATCGGAACGCGTCTTTAGTGCCGCAGGTGGTGTACTAACAGACCGTCGCATGCGACTATCCTCCGATAACGTTGACCGGCTTACTTTTCTCAAAATGAACAAGGCCTGGATCTCTCATGAATTTGCCAGTCCTCTTCCAGAATAAATAATTGGTTGGCAACAGTATCCAGGTCTCCTGTTGTGTTCATGTTTCTACCACCTGAACTGTAATCCCTGAGCTCCAACACCGCCAGTTGGCGCTTGGAAGTGCCGTCTGCACAGTCAACACTTGCTGCCGTGTTATTGGGGTTCAGTAACGTCAGCTGTTCCCCTGCTGTGCGGACGGCAATTTCTCCTGCTCTGTCCACATTCTCACTACTACAGATTTTAAAGTTGCTCCAATTACACCTCTGACTCCTCTGTTTTCAGTATTATCCCTGAGCTCCAGCACCGCCAGTTGGCGCTCGGAAGTGCCGTCTGCACAGTCAACACTTGCTGCCGTGTTATTGGGGTTCAGTAACGTCAGCTGTTCCCCTGCTGTGAGGACGGCAATTTCTCCTGCTCTGTCCACATTCTCACTACTACTGATTTTAAAGTTGCTCCAATTACACCTCTGGCTCCTCTGTTTTCAGTATTATCCCTGAGCTCCAACACCGCCAGTTGGCGCTCGGAAGTGCCATCTGCACAGTCAACACTTGCTGCCGTGTTATTGGGGTTCAGTAACGTCAGCTGTTCCCCTGCTGTGCGGACGGCAATTTCTCCTGCTCTGTCCACATTCTCACTACTACAGATTTTAAAGTTGCTCCAATTACACCTCTGGCTCCTCTGTTTTCAGTATTATCCCTGAGCTCCAACACCGCCAGTTGGCGCTCGGAAGTGCCGTCTGCACAGTCAACACTTGCTGCCGTGTTATTGGGGTTCAGTAACGTCAGCTGTTCCCCTGCTGTGCGGACGGCAATTTCTCCTGCTCTGTCCAAATTCTCACTACTAGTGATTTTAAAGTTGCTCCAATTACACCTCTGGCTCCTCTGTTTTCAGTATTATCCCTGAGCTCCAACACCGCCAGTTGGCGCTCGGAAGTGCCGTCTGCACAGTCAACACTTGCTGCCGTGTTATTGGGGTTCAGTAACGTCAGCTGTTCCCCTGCTGTGCGGACGGCAATTTCTCCTGCTCTGTCCACATTCTCACTACTACAGATTTTAAAGTTGCTCCAATTACACCTCTGGCTCCTCTGTTTTCAGTATTATCCCTGAGCTCCAACACCACCAGTTGGCGCTCGGAAGTGCCGTCTGCACAGTCAACACTTGCTGCCGTGTTATTGGGGTTCAGTAACGTCAGCTGATCCCCAGCTGTGTGTCCGGCAAATTCTCCTGCTTTGTCCACATCCACTGTACTACGGATTTAAAACCTCCTCCAAATACACCTCTGGCTCCTCTGTTTTTAGTATTTACCCTGGGCTCCAATACCGCTAGTTGCTGCTCAGAAGTGCCGTCTGCACAGTCAACACTTGCTCCAGTGTTATTGGGGTTCAGTAACGTCAGCTGATCCCCAGCTGTGTGTCCGGCAAATTTTCCTGCTTTGTCCACATCCACTGTACTACGGATTTAAAACCTCCTCCAAATACACCTCTGGCTCCTCTGTTTTTAGTATTTACCCTGGGCTCCAATACCGCTAGTTGCTGCTCAGAAGTGCCATCTGCACAGTCAACGCTTGCTCCAGTGTTATTGGGGTTCAGTAACGTCAGCTGATCCCCAGCTGTGTGTCCGGCAAATTCTCCTGCTTTGTCCACATCCACTGTACTACGGATTTAAAACTTGCTCCAATTACACCTCTGGCTCCACTCTGTTTTTAGTATTTACCCTGGGTTCCAGCACCGCCAGCTGGTTCTCGGTAGTTCCATTTGCTCTTGTACCTTCTACTACCCATCCGGGTTCCAGTACCGTCAGCTGGTTCTCGGCAGTGACTTTGGCACGGGTACTACCTCCTGCCCAGCCTGGTTCCAGCACGCCAGCTGTTTCCGGGTAGTGTCAACGTCACTTTGCCTCCAATGCGTTGTCCTGTCGTGTTGCGGTCGGGTTAGCCGACTCTATGGTGCCTGCAGTTTAGGTGACTCCTATGTGGGCTGCGGGATCTGGCAATGAAGGCTGTTTCCATAGTGCCAATAGGACAAGCACCCCCTGTAGGACTGTGGGTTTTGGTAACTGCGGCCGGCTCGCGGCCTTGAACTTTTTTTTACATGGGTACCTTCTGCTACCCATCCGGGTTCCAGTACCGTCAGCTGGTTCTCGGCAGTGCCTTTGGATTAGGTGCCTCCTTCTCGGTATCCAAGTTCCACCAACGTCTGCTGGTCCTTGGTAGTGCTTTCTGGCACAGGTACCTCCTGCTTAGTAACTGAGTTCCAGTACCGTCAGCTGGTCTTCGGCAGTTCCATTGGCTCTTGTACCTTCTGCTACCCATCCGGGTTCCAGTACCGTCAGCTGGTCCTCGGTAGTTCCATTTGCTCTTGTACCTTCTACTACCCATCCGGGTTCCAGTACCGTCAGCTGGTTCTCGGCAGTGACTTTGGCACGGGTACTCCCTCCTGCCCAGCCTGGTTCCAGCACGCCAGCTGTTTCCGAGTAGTGTCAACGTCACTTTGCCTCCAATGCGTTGTCCTGTCGTGTTGCGGTCAGGTTAGCCGACTCTATGGTGCCTGCAGTTTAGGTGACTCCTTTGTGGGCTGCGGGATCTGGCAATGAAGGCTGGTTCCATAGTGCCAATAGGACAAGCACCCCCTGTAGGACTGTGGGTTTTGGTAACTGCGGCCGGCTCGCGGCCTTGAACTTTTTTTACATGGGTACCTTCTGCTACCCATCCGGGTTCCAGTACCGTCAGCTGGTTCTCGGCAGTGCCTTTGGATTAGGTGACTCCTTCTCGGTATCCAAGTTCCACCAACGTCTGCTGGTCCTTGGTAGTGCTTTCTGGCACAGGTACCTCCTGCTTAGTAACCGAGTTCCAGTACCGTCAGCTGGTCTTCGGCAGTTCCATTGGCTCTTGTACCTTCTGCTACCCATCCGGGTTCCAGTACCGTCAGCTGGTCCTCGGTAGTTCCTCAGCTTTCTTGTACCTTCTGCTACATTTCCAAGTTCAAGCTTTTTGAAATGGTTCTTGGTAATCACTCTAGATCTCCCTGACGAGGACCCTGAAGACGAGGACCCTGAAGACGAACCCTAAGAAGACGAGGACCCCGAAGACGACGACCCTGAAGATGAGGACCCTGAAGACCACCCCGAAGAAGACGAGGACCCTGAAGACCACCCCGAAGAAGACGAGGACCCCGAAGACGAGGACCCAGAAGACCAACCCGAAGAAGACGAGGACCCCGAAGACGAGGACCCCCGAAGACGACGACCCTGAAGACCACCCCGAAGAAGACCAAGAAGATGACCCTGAAGAAGTTGACCAAGAGGACAAAGAAGAGAAGACAAGCACCAAGATACAGAAGAACAAGAGACAGAAAACCAAGAAGCAGAAATACAAGAAGCTGCAGAACAAAAAGCGGAAGAACATTAAGCATAAGACTAAAAATCAGAGCAAAAGATAATATCTAAATTATAAGCAGAAGATGACTAAGCAGTGTATGGGGGTGAGTCCGTTCCTCCTCGTGGTGCCCCTGGAAAAGACCTGCTGCTGCAGGCCAAACTGAACGCGGACAAATCCTGTTGTAAATCTTTTGTGACGGGCAGAACGAAAGGTGTAATGTCCAACCTTTTATAGATAACAACTACAGGAATGCCTGCCACAAATAAGAATATGATGAAGAAGAAGAAGATGAAGAAGATGAAGAAGTAGAATATGAAGAATGTAAAAAAAAAGAATAATACGAAGAAGGTGAAGAAGAAGAAAATGAAGAAGGTGAAGAAGAAGTGGATGAAAAAGATGCTGAGGATGATGAAGGAGAAAGTGTGGGAGAAGTAAAAAAGAAGGTGAAGAGCATGGAAGTAGTGAAACATAAATATCTGACAAAATATAAAAATACTTAACATAGTCAATATTTCCGTAACTCAGAACGTCTTAAAAAAAAATATTAATTCCTGCTATTCCATTTGATTGGGCTAAACCTCTATGCCTTTATTGTCTCCCCCACCTCCCCCAATACATTCTACATTATTCTTCGTTGTTTTCCTCCATGTAGAATTAACCTACAAGGAAAGAAAGGGTTTATTTTCATTCCGATATTTCTGTCCCATTGACTTGCATTGGTTTCCGGTATCGGAATCGGCGATATCCGATACTTTTTCGGTATCGGTCCGATCCAATCCGATCCGATATTTCCCGATATCGGAAGGTATCGCTCAACACTAGCTGTGACTGATCCTCACCCATCCAGTTGTAAGAGTTACATTATTGTATTGTTAAGGAAGGGGTGGCGGTAGGGGGGCTGAGCGTCGGGGTTTCGTTGGGGGTCCCCACAGTCTAATTTATTCACCTCGTATCACATCAGGTACATGTCAGGCAGGTCTTACAGATACTCAAAGATAATACATTTCTCTGGTTTGACAAATAATTTATGTTCTCCATCAGGAGGTCCCTTTTTTGGGTTATTTCTTATCATTCACTGTTTTTGCATGGATCTGGCAAAAGTCCGGATGGTACTGGATTGGTATAATATTCAGGACTTAAAGGCGTTACAAAGTTTTTTGGGTTTTGCCAGCTGCTACTGTAAGTTCATCAAAAACTTTTTGGTAGTGGCCAAACCTCTGATGGACGATTTTGCCAAATAATAAACTCTTCATTTTTTTTTTTCTATTTTTCTTTCCATTCTTGTAGCTAAACACAATCCAGCTAAGTTTTAAAATTGAAATGAAGCCCCTGTACCCTCCTCTCTAGGTGCTTCTGTACCAACTCCTCCCTGGTCCAGGACAGTCTCTGTATCACGGCCTCCATCAATAACCTATTGACACATGATTGTGGCAGCCCTCACGTGCTGGTATATCACGCTGCCAATAGAAATGGGAAGCGGCACAGAAATCACAAAATAAAGGCAGTGTTTGTGGTAATGCAAGAATCCAACAAGCAG
This sequence comes from Phyllobates terribilis, assembly GCF_046119375.1. Classification (NCBI taxonomy): domain Eukaryota; kingdom Metazoa; phylum Chordata; class Amphibia; order Anura; family Dendrobatidae; genus Phyllobates; species Phyllobates terribilis. Next base: position 2,401,439 of record NW_027362957.1, read on the forward strand.
AGTAGTCCACACGTCGTACAACAGCCCAACATGGATGATGAAAAGCAGTGACCAGCCCAGGGGATGGGGATGACTCGGTACCCGGGCCTTTGCCTGGCCTTGGGGATGTCGCGGTGGTCGGCTCCCAGGCCCGTACCCTGGGGTCACTCTTTAAAAGGGTGGTTGTTTGTTAATTTTATGAACGTTCGTGACGCCACCTGTGGTTTCTGATGATAATCACCAGCGCTGCAGCAGTCCACTGAGGCCGGTGATAAGGTTGCTCGATGGTATAGCTCCCCACAGGCGGAGCTAGGCCTCAGGGCAGCGTATGCAAGGGGAATGCAGGACAGGCGAGACCCAGCCGGGTCAGAGCAAGAACGGGGACGGACACTGTAGTCACTTCAGTACCTTTTACTGATGGAAAGTCAGGCACATCCCGGAGCACTGTAGGGTGAAGGGTGCATATCAGGATCCTCCCCCATGAGCGGGTGTAGGGCTTCCTGTTTCTTGCCTCTGCGTAGTAAGTTTCTGACCTGCCTGGAGCTAGGCCTAACTTTGTCTCTGTCTTGCGCTGGCTGACCTTGTGGTAGGGCCTTTTCTTGGAGTACACGCTCCTCAGCTTGCGGGGCCTATGTGTCTCCCGGCTCTGTTACGTATCAGCACTCTAGCGATCCTGGGACCTGTAGTTCTCCAGGGATTCCGGTTATGCCTTACTAGGTCGTAGAGATCCCGCTAAGCTTCGGACCTGGTGTCCGGTAAATTCTTCGGGGTGAGCTAATTAAGCTCCTCTGCCCCCTATGTACTCACTCTCCACTCACCTTTGGTCCCGCTCGGGCCCTCACTAGGCAACACACACTGCAGCCGGGACACTGCTCTTCTTCGCCGCTCTCAGAGCGTCGGCACACTCCTAGCTCTCTATCCTGAGCTGAGTTCTAGTCTGGAATCACTCTACAGACTGTACTGAACTCTTTCTGCAGGAACTGCTAGGCTCTGGCTCGACTGCACTGAGTCCTTCTGTGTCTGAGCAGGAAACTGCTGAATCACTTTCTGGGCTGCCTGGCTCCACCTTCCCTTTATATATCCCTAGCGGGCTCCCTCTGGTGGTCTGAGGTGGAAGGTGGAGGTGTGTGAATGCTTATGAGGGCGTCTTGTGGAGGAATCCATCAATGCACACTTCTAGGATCTGTGATACCAAGCTCAGCTGGGCGTCACAGCAGCGAACGTCGCGTCTTCAGGCGTCTGTGTAAGAACATCACATTTTTGTTTTCCTCCCTGAATAAGCACCAAATGGAATAGCTGAATGCCAGGATACAGAGACCGGCGGGGGGCAGGGAGGCGCTGTCCGCTGGATTTTGTGCTGGTTTCACAAGCGGTCACCCTGCAGTTTTCTCTGAATTTGCTGTGGAGACTTTTCACAACACATCTAATAATTGTGAACCTTCCACCTCACATGTTTATTATCTTGTCAGCTGGGCGGAATGAAAGCCGGACAAGAATGATCCTTATTACATATAATGGCTGCACTGAGCGATGGGGAAAAGCCGCAGAGGACTGAGAACAGAAGGGCAGAGGGGTTTCCTCTTCCTCATAGGAGAAAGTCCACAGGGACCAGTACAGAAGCCGGTGAGAAAGGGAGACAAGGGCTGAGCCACTTACACAGACAGAAAGCTGAGGAGAGGAGGACATGTTATTACTCCAGGATCTGCTCCATTCCTTCCCTATGTGGCATTCAAGCCCTGAGCTCAGCTTTTCTGGAGCCCCATAGAGAATGAATGGAGCTGCAGTTGATCCCTGACTTTCCACTCCTTCCCGATCAGACAATGGTTCGCAGCGGTCAGACCCCACAATCAGTAAGTGATTACCGAGCCTGTGGATAAGTGATAACTTGTTTTCTTCAGACATCCCCTTTAAGCAATGGAGCATGCCAGCAGAGAAGGTGGGAGAAGGCGCTGGTTACAGGGGAGACTTTACCTCTGGAGGCCGCATATAGGACATGTGAGGGGCGGACACTTCCCGTATTCATCATTACTGAGCCCCCGCTCTGTACGGCTCTTATCTGAGCTGCAGGAGACGCAGCAGTTACTAATCAGCCGCTCTCCATTCACTTGCAGCCGTCCGAGCTCTGCTGTGCCTGTTAGGGGTGAAGTTCGGGTCCTAGGAGGCATCGTCTATGCAGCCTGCACAGCAGATCACAGCCCGGGCACCACATCTCCGGGTTAATCTCCACCTTTTGAGTTACTTCTTGTGCAGCAGCCCCATGCAAGTTGCTCTGCTCTCCTCGGCCAGCTCCTGCTGAAGACTGAGCTCCTCTGCCCAATCTAGGAGCTCAATAATAACCTGCTATCTTATTACGGTATTATTATTCTTTCCTATTGCTACTAATACTACCCTATACCTAGAGTGTTGATCCAAAAGAAGGCAAAAACCTCAGGACACCTTCAGCCAATTTGTGTCACAGCGGAAAAATTCCTTCTTGACCCCGAGAAAAGGCGATCAGTCCTAGAACCCTGGATCACACTGCTATTCTACCTACTACTATTACTACTGTTATTTTATTACTTTCTTACTATTATCACTAGTATTATTACTCAAATTACACTAATACTGATATACTGCCACTATATTACTACTATCCTGCTATTATTACTTTGGTGGATTTATACTTACCAGCCGGTATTGCCGTATGATGTTATCGGCAGAGAGGTCCCAGCAGGATGGTCCACATGATGTTCCTCTTTCCTCTCAAATACCGGTTGATGTAATGGCGGACTTTGTTCTGGTTCTGCTTCTTCCTTTTTGTTGTAGGATCGATTGTTGTCTTTTCTGGCCTTTGGCCATCCCTTTCCCCCTAGGGATCTTAAGGTGCAGTTCTGTCCTCTTCGGTCTCCTCTTCGGTTTCCTCTTCAGTGGGTCTCCTCTTCGGTGGTTCTCCTCTTTGGTGGGTCTCCTCTTTGGTGGGTCTCCTCTTCGGAGGGTCTCCTCTTCGGTAGGTCTCCTCTTGGGTCTCCTCTTCGGTGGGTCTCCTCTTCGGTGGGGTCTCCTCTTCGGTGGGTCTCCTCTTCGGTGGAGTCTCCTCTTCGGTGGGGTCTCCTCTTCGGTGGGGTCTCCTCTTCGGTGGGGTCTCCTCTTCGGTGGGTCTCCTCTTCGGTGGGTCTCCTCTCGCCCTGTACCTGTATGCCTGCCCTGTGTGCTGCACAAAAGTATATAACAAAGTGTGTGTGTACACAGATATCTATCTCCTGAATGGAATTACTGCTAGATCTCCTGTACATAGAAATATGAGGTTCTTAGCGCACATTTTGAGCAAATTGTGCGAGCCCATCTGCCAACGTCAAGGCGACCTCTTCAGATGGGTCCCTACACTAACACTACACTAACTTAGTAACTGGGACTATTTTTTTTTATTATTACCACCATTTTTACTATTTATTATTTTTGCATTAATCCAATTAATTATAACTGTTATAAAACTAATTAAAAAAAATAAATTCTAATTTTTTTATTAATCTTGTGATTCTAATAATGGTATTACTAAAATCCCTATGCCTAAAGCTGTTGATCCAGAAGAAGGCAAAAACCCCAGGACACCTAACGCCAATTTGTGTCACGGGAAAAATTCCTTCTTGACCCCGGGAAAAGGCGATCAGTCCTAGGACCCTGGATCAAACCTAATAATGTTATTACAAGTTAAATATTACACTAATTATTGTATTACTGGAGTTATTTTAATTTGTTTGTATAAATCTAACTATTTGATATGGTTATTATTAACATTGTGCTATCTTATTACGGTATTATTCTTCTTTCCTATTGCTACTAATACTACCCTATACCTAGAGTGTTGATCCAAAAGAAGGCAAAAACCTCAGGACACCTTCAGCCAATTTGTGTCACAGCGGAAAAATTCCTTCTTGACCCCGAGAAAAGGCGATCAGTCCTAGAACCCTGGATCACACTGCTATTCTACCTACTACTATTACTACTGTTATTTTATTACTTTCTTACTATTATCACTAGTATTATTACTCAAATTACACTAATACTGACATACTGCCACTATATTCCTACAATCCTGCTATTATTACTTTGTTGGATTTATACTTACCAGCCGGTATTGCCGTATGATGTTATCGGCAGAGAGGTCCCAGCAGGATGGTCCACATGATGTTCCTCTTTCCTCTCAAATACCGGTTGATGTAATGGCGGACTTTGTTCTGGTTCTGCTTCTTCCTTTTTGTTGTAGGATCGATTGATGTCTTTTCTGGCCTTGGGCCATCCCTTTCCCCCTAGGGATCTTAAGGTGCAGGTCTGTCCTCTTCGGTCTCCTCTTAGGTTTCCTCTTCGGTGGGTCTCCCCTTCGGTCTCCTCTTCGGTGGTTCTCCTCTTCGGTGGTTCTCCTCTTCGGTGGGGCTCCTCTTCGGTGGGGCTCCTCTTGGGTTTCCTCTTCGGTGGGTCTCCTCTTCGGTAGGTCTCCTCTTCGGTGGGTCACCTCTTCGGTGGGTCTCCTCTTCGGTGGGTCTCCTCTTCGGTGGGTCTCCTCTTCGGTGGGCCTCCTCTTCGGTCTCCTTCGTGGGTCTCCTCTTCGGTGGGTCTCCTGTTCGGTGGGTCTCCTCTTCGGTGGGGTCTCCTCTTCGGTGGGGTCTCCTCTTCGGTGGGTCTCCTCTTCGGTGGGGTCTCCTCTTCGGTGGGGTCTCCCCTTCGGTGGGTCTCCTCTTGGGTCTCCTCTTCGGTGGGTCTCCTCTTCGGTGGGGTCTCCTCTTCGGTGGGTCTCCTCTTCGGTGGGGTCTCCTCTTCGGTGGGTCTCCTCTTCGGTGGGGTCTCCTCTTCGGTGGGGTCTCCTCTTCGGTGGGTCTCCTCTTGGGTCTCCTCTTCGGTGGGTCTCCTCTTTGGTGGGATCTCCTCTTCGGTGTGGTCTCCTCTTCGGTGGGTCTCCTCTTGGGTCTCCTCTTTGGTGGGTCTCCTCTTTGGTATCCTCTTTGGTGGGTCTCCTCTTGGGTCTCCTCTTCGGTGGGTCTCCTCTTGGGTTTCCTCTTCGGTGGGTCTCCTCTTCGGTGGGTCTCCTCTTCGGTGGGGTCTCCTCTTCGGTGGGTCTCCTCTTGGGTCTCCTCTTCAGTGGGTCTCCTCTTGGGTATCCTCTTTGGTGGGCCTCCTCTTGGGTCTCCACTTCGGTGGGGTCTCCTCTTCGGTGGGGTCTCCCCTTCGGTGGGTCTCCTCTTGGGTCTCCTCTTCGGTGGGGTCTCCTCTTCGGTGGGGTCTCCTCTTTGGTGGGGTCTCCTCTTCGGTGGGTCTCCTCTTCGGTGGGGTCTCCTCTTCGGTGGGTCTCTTCTTGGGTCTCCTCTTCGGTGGGGTCTCCTCTTCGGTGGGTCTCCTCTTGGGTCTCCTCTTCGGTGGGGTCTCCTCTTCGGTGGTGTCTCCTCTTCGGTGGGTCTCCTCTTCGGTGGGGTCTCCTCTTCGGTGGGGTCTCCTCTTCGTTGAGGTCTCCTCTTGGGTCTCCTCTTCGGTGGGGTCTCCTCTTCGGTGGGTCTCCTCTTGGGTCTCCTGTTCGGTGGGTCTCCTCTTCGGTGGGGTCTCCTCTTGGGTCTCCTCTTTGGTGGGGTCTCCTCTTCGGTGGGTCTCCTCTTCGGTGGGGTCTCCTCTTCGGTGGGGTCTCCTCTTGGGTCTCCTCTTCGGTGGGGCTTCCTCTTCGGTGGGTCTCCTCTTCGGTGGGGTCTCCTCTTCGGTGGGTCTCCTCTTCGGTGGGTCTCCTCTTCGGTGGGGTCTCCTTTTGGGTCTCCTCTTCGGTGGGGTCTCCTCTTGGGTCTCCTCTTCGGTGGGGTCTCCTCTTCGGTGGTGTCTCCTCTTTGGGTCTCCTCTTTGGTGGGTCTCCTCTTCGGTGGGGTCTCCTCTTGGGTCTCCTCTTCGGTGGGGTCTCCTCTTCGGTGGGGTCTCCTCTTGGGTCTCCTCTTCGGTGGGGTCTCCTCTTCGGTGGGTCTCCTCTTCGGTGGGGTCTCCTCTTGGGTCTCCTCTTCGGTGGGGTCTCCTCTTGGGTCTCCTCTTCGGTGGGGTCTCCTCTTCGGTGGGTCTCCTCTTCGGTGGGGTCTTCTCTTCGGTGGGGTCTCCTCTTCGGTGGGGTCTCCTCCTGGGTCTCCTCTTCGGTGGGGTCTCCTCTTCGGTGGGGTCTCCTCTTCGGTGGTTCTCCTCTTCGGTGGGGTCTCTTCTTCGGTGGGGTTTCCTCTTCGGTGGGGTCTCCTCTTGGGTCTCCTCTTCGGTGGGTCTCCTCTTCGGTGGGGTCTCCTCTTCGGTGGGGTCTCCTCTTCGGTGGGGTCTCCTCTTCGGTGGGTCTCCTCTTCGGTGGGGTCTCCTCTTGGGTCTCCTCTTCGGTGGGGTCTCCTCTTTGGTGGGGTCTCCTCTTCGGTGGATCTCCTCTTCGGTGGGGTCTCCTCTTCGGTGGGGTCTCCTCTTGGGTGGGGTCTCCTCTTGGGTGGGTCTCCTCTTGGGTGGGGTCTCCTCTTGGGTGGGGTCTCCTCTTGGGTGGGGTCTCCTCTTGGGTCTCCTCTTCGGTGGGTCTCCTCTTCGGTGGGGTTTCCTCTTCGGTGGGGTCTCCTCTTCGGTGGTGTCTCCTCTTCGGTGGGGTCTCCTCTTGGGTCTCCTCTTCGGTGGGGTCTCCTCTTCGGTGGGCTCTCCTCTTCGGTGGGGTCTCCTCTTCGGTGGGTCTCCTCTTGGGTCTCCTCTTCGGTGGGTCTCCTCTTTGGTGGGATCTCCTCTTCGGTGTGGTCTCCTCTTCGGTGGGTCTCCTCTTGGGTCTCCTCTTCGGTGGGTCTCCTCTTGGGTATCCTCTTTGGTGGGTCTCCTCTTGGGTCTCCTCTTCGGTGGGTCTCCTCTTGGGTTTCCTCTTCGGTGGGTCTCCTCTTCGGTGGGTCTCCTCTTCGGTGGGGTCTCCTCTTCGGTGGGTCTCCTCTTCAGTGGGTCTCCTCTTGGGTATCCTCTTTGGTGGGCCTCCTCTTGGGTCTCCACTTCGGTCGGGTCTCCTCTTCGGTGGGGTCTCCCCTTCGGTGGGTCTCCTCTTGGGTCTCCTCTTCGGTGGGGTCTCCTCTTCGGTGGGTCTCCTCTTCGGTGAGGTCTCCTCTTCGGTGGGGTCTCCTCTTCGGTGGGGTCTCCTCTTCGGTGGGGTCTCCTCTTCGGTGGGTCTCCTCTTGGGTCTCCTCTTCGGTGGGGTCTCCTCTTCGGTGGGGTCTCCTCTTCGGTGGGTCTCCTCTTCGGTGGGGTCTCCTCTTCGTTGAGGTCTCCTCTTGGGTCTCCTCTTCGGTGGGGTTTCCTCTTCGGTGGGTCTCCTCTTGGGTCTCCTGTTCGGTGGGTCTCCTCTTCGGTGGGGTCTCCTCATGGGTCTCCTCTTTGGTGGGGTCTCCTCTTCGGTGGGTCTCCTCTTCGGTGCGGTCTCCTCTTGGGTCTCCTCTTCGGTGGGGCTTCCTCTTCGGTGGGTCTCCTCTTCGGTGGGGTCTCCTCTTCGGTGGGTCTCCTCTTCGGTGGGTCTCCTCTTCGGTGGGGTCTCCTCTTCGGTGGGGTCTCCTCTTCGGTGGGGTCTCCTTTTGGGTCTCCTCTTCGGTGGGGTCTCCTCTTGGGTCTCCTCTTCGGTGGGGTCTCCTCTTCGGTGGGGTCTCCTCTTTGGTGGGTCTCCTCTTTGGTGGGTCTCCTCTTTGGTGGGTCTCCTCTTTGGTGGGCCTCCTCTTTGGTGGGTCTCCTCTTCGGTGGGGTCTCCTCTTGGGTCTCCTCTTCGGTGGGGTCTCCTCTTCAGTGGGGTCTCCTCTTCGGTGGGGTCTCCTCTTGGGTCTCCTCTTCGGTGGGGTCTCCTCTTCGGTGGGTCTCCTCTTCGGTGGGGTCTCCTCTTGGGTCTCCTCTTCGGTGGGGTCTCCTCTTGGGTCTCCTCTTCGGTGGGGTCTCCTCTTCGGTGGATCTCCTCTTCGGTGGGGTCTTCTCTTCGGTGGGGTCTCCTCTTCGGTGGGGTCTCCTCCTGGGTCTCCTCTTCGGTGGGGTCTCCTCTTCGGTGGGGTCTCCTCTTCGGTGGTTCTCCTCTTCGGTGGGGTCTCTTCTTCGGTGGGGTTTCCTCTTCGGTGGGGTCTCCTCTTGGGTCTCCTCTTCGGTGGGTCTCCTCTTCGGTGGGGTCTCCTCTTCGGTGGGTCTCCTCTTCGGTGGGGTCTCCTCTTCGGTGGGGTCTCCTCTTCGGTGGGTCTCCTCTTCGGTGGGGTCTCCTCTTCGGTGGGTCTCCTCTTGGGTCTCTTCTTCGGTGGGGTCTCCTCTTCGGTGCGGTCTCCTCTTCGGTGGATCTCCTCTTCGGTGGGGTCTCCTCTTTGGTGGGGTCTCCTCTTGGGTGGGTCTCCTCTTGGGTGGGGTCTCCTCTTGGGTGGGGTCTCCTCTTGGGTCTCCTCTTCGGTGGGTCTCCTCTTCGGTGGGTCTCCTCTTCGGTGGGGTCTCCTCTTCGGTGGGGTTTCCTCTTCGGTGGGGTCTCCTCTTCGGTGGGGTCTCCTCTTCGGTGGGTCTCCTCTTCGGTGGGGTCTCCTCTTCGGTGGGGTTTCCTCTTTGGTGGGGTCTCCTCTTCGGTGGGTGTCCTCTTCAGTGGGGTCTCCTCTTCGGTGGGGTCTCCTCTTGGGTCTCCTCTTCGGTGGGTCTCCTCTTCGGTGGGGTCTCCTCTTCGGTTTGGTCTCCTCTTCGGTGGGGTCTCCTCTTCGGTGGGGTCTCCTCTTCGGTGGGGTCTCCTCTTCAGTGGGTCTCCTCTTCGGTGGGGTCTCCTCTTCGGTGGGGTCTCCTCTTCGGTGGGGTCTCCTCTTCGGTTTGGTCTCCTCTTCGGTGGGGTCTCCTCTTCGGTGGGGTCTCCTCTTCGGTGGGGTCTCCTCTTCAGTGGGTCTCCTCTTCGGTGGGGTCTCCTCTTCGGTGGGGTCTCCTCTTCGGTGGGTCTCCTCTTCGGTGGGGTCTCCTCTTCGGTGGGGTCTCCTCTTCGGTGGGTCTCCTCTTCGGTGGGGTCTCCTCTTCGGTGGGGTCTCCTCTTCGGTGGGGTCTCCTCTTGGGTCTCCTCTTCGGTGGGTCTCCTCTTCGGTGGGGTCTCCTCTTCGGTGGATCTCCTCTTCGGTGGGGTCTCCTCTTTGGTGGGGTCTCCTCTTGGGTGGGTCTCCTCTTGGGTGGGGTCTCCTCTTGGGTGGGGTCTCCTCTTGGGTCTCCTCTTCGGTGGGTCTCCTCTTCGGTGGGTCTCCTCTTCGGTGGGGTCTCCTCTTCGGTGGGGTTTCCTCTTCGGTGGGGTCTCCTCTTCGGTGGGGTCTCCTCTTCGGTGGGTCTCCTCTTCGGTGGGGTCTCCTCTTCGGTGGGGTTTCCTCTTTGGTGGGGTCTCCTCTTCGGTGGGTGTCCTCTTCAGTGGGGTCTCCTCTTCGGTGGGGTCTCCTCTTGGGTCTCCTCTTCGGTGGGTCTCCTCTTCGGTGGGGTCTCCTCTTCGGTTTGGTCTCCTCTTCGGTGGGGTCTCCTCTTCGGTGGGGTCTCCTCTTCGGTGGGGTCTCCTCTTCAGTGGGTCTCCTCTTCGGTGGGGTCTCCTCTTCGGTGGGGTCTCCTCTTCGGTGGGGTCTCCTCTTCGGTTTGGTCTCCTCTTCGGTGGGGTCTCCTCTTCGGTGGGGTCTCCTCTTCGGTGGGGTCTCCTCTTCAGTGGGTCTCCTCTTCGGTGGGGTCTCCTCTTCGGTGGGGTCTCCTCTTCGGTGGGTCTCCTCTTCGGTGGGGTCTCCTCTTCGGTGGGTCTCCTCTTCGGTGGGGTCTCCTCTTCGGTGGGGTCTCCTCTTCGGTGGGGTCTCCTCTTGGGTCTCCTCTTCGGTGGGTCTCCTCTTCGGTGGGGTCTCCTCTTCGGTTGGGTCTCCTCTTCGGTGGGGTCTCCTCTTCGGTGGGGTCTCCTCTTCGGTGGGGTCTCCTCTTGGGTGGGTCTCCTCTTGGGTGGGGTCTCCTCTTCTCAGGAAACACAACCAGATATTAGGAGCAATCCTCAACTGACAGAGTGCTACTACTGACCACCGCGCTGCCCTCATCCCTCTAAGAAAGTGTTTTTTCCTGTTTTACACAGAATGCAGACTACTGTGCAGCAACCTATACTCCCGAGGGGCCGCAGGAAACTGGAGTGAATAATGTCCTCCTCTTCCTTTAAATTACGCTTATGCCATGTTCTCACTAGTGCTATCGGCTTCCATTGGCGATTTAAGCTTTTTGGTATTTTTGATGCTGTATAGTTAGTCACAAAATTACCTGAGACGTAATAAATAGCATTAAAGCTGCAGTAATTTTTTTATATACACTGCTCAAAAAAATAAAGGGAACACTTAAGCAACAGAATATAACTCCAAATAAATCAAACTTCTCTGAAATCAAACTGTCCACTTAGGAAACAACACTGATTAACAATCAATTTCACATGCTGTTGTGCAAATGGAATAGACAATAGATGGAAATTATTGGCAATTATCAAGACACCCTCAATAAAGGAGTGGTTCTGCAGGTGGGGATCACAGACCACATCTCAGTACCAGTGCTTTCTGGCTGATGTTTTGGTCACTTTTCAATGTTGGTTGTGCTTTCACACTCGTGGTAGCATGAGACGGACTCTACAACCCACAGAAGATGCTTAGGTAGTGCAGTTCATCCAGGATGGCACATCAGTGAGAGCTGTGGCAAGGAGGTTTGTTGTGTCTGTCAGTGTAGTGTCCAGAGGCTGGAGACGCTACCAGGAGACAGGCCAGTACACCAGGAGAGATGGAGTGGGCCTTAGGAGGGCAACAACCCAGCAGCAGGACCGCTACCTCCGCTTTTGTGCAAGAAGCAACAGGAGGAGCACTGCCAGAGCCCTGCAAAATGACCTCCAGCAGGCCACAAATGTGCATGTCTGCACAAACGGTTAGAACTGACTCCATGAGGGTGGTATGAGGGCCCGACGTCCACAGATGGGGGTTGTGCTCACAGCCTAACACTGTGCAGGATGCTTGGCATTTGCCACAGAACACCAGAATTGGCAAACTCGCCACTGGAAAGCAGGTTCACACTGAGCACATGTGACAGACGTGACAGTGTCTGGAGACACCGTGGAGAGCGATCTGCTGCCTGCAACATCCTTCAGCACGACCGGTTTGGCAGTGGGTCAGTAATGGTGTGGGGTGGCATTTCTTTGAAGGGCCGCACAGCCCTCCATGTGCTTGCCAGAGGTAGCCTGACTGCCATTAGGTACCGAGATAAGATGCTCAGGCCCCTTGTGAGACAATATGCTGGTGCAGTGGGCCCTGGGTTCCTCCTAATGCAGGACAATGCCAGACCTCATGTGGCTGGAGTGTGTCAGCAGTTCCTGCAAGATGAAGTCTTTGAAGCTATGGACTGGCCCGCCTGTTCCCCAGATCTGAGTCCGATTGAGCACATCTGGGACATCATGTCTCGCTCCATCCACCAACATCACATTGCACCACAGACTGTCCAGGAGTTGGCGGATGCTTTAGTCCAGGTCTGGGAGGAGATCCCACAGGACACCATCCGCAACCTCATCAGGAGCATGCCCAGGTGGTGTAGGGAGGTCATACAGGCACGTGGAGGCCACACAATACTGAGCCTCATTTTGACTTGTTTTTAGGACATTACATCAATGTTGGATCAGCCTGTAGTGTGTTTTTTCACTTTAATTTTGGGGGTGACTCCAAATCCAGGCCTCCATTGGTTAATAAATTTGATTTCCATGGATGACTTTTGTGTGATTTTGTTGTCAGCACATTCAACTTTGTACAGAACAAAGTATTCAATGAGAAAATGTAATAGTGGGGAAGGTCGTAGCCTTCCCTTGAGACTGAGAGAGTAAAAGGAAGAGTTCCTGAAGACAGACCTCCCCAACTGTGGTAGGCCAAGCTAAGGGGGTTAGCTTTAGTGGTCCAGTTGGTAGAGCAGAGGGGGAACTTAGTGCCCTTATCAAACCTAGAGAGATATAGAGCTTGTTCCTGGTAGTTCCTTCTGGGCTGTAGTACCTGAAAACAGCCACAAGATGCCACTGTTCGGGGTGCAGATGTCAGGTTGAGTCTGCTAGCCGAGCTATAGACAGTGATGGGTTAAGGTTCTGTGATGACAGCTCACTGAGGGTGGGCATATTAGGAAAGTCTCTGTTTTAATTTCCTGTATCAGGAAGTGATTGAGTAGTACAAGAAGGGATTGCGACCTGATGAGACAGCCTTACTATAGTGGCTGCTAGGGTAGACGGGAGCTCCGAACCCTCAGACAGTGAGATCCCAGTGCGCAGTTCTCCCCACGCATGAGCACGAGTCCTGTTCGCTCGCCGTAGAAACTCACCAAAGCGTAGTGAGGACACGGGGCACTTCTGGTCTGCAGGCAGCAGAGGAAGCTAAACAGTACTCCAAGCCAAGACGTGGGGAGAGATATCGGATCCGTTCACTGTTAATACAGAGGAGTCTCTAGGGCCAGGAATTATAGCCACAGAGATGCTCCGCCTAAAGAGGGAACCAGGGCTGAAGCAGTTAACAGCGCCTGTGAGGGAGATGATTGCCTGTCGGGCCTTATCCATTATATCTGACTGTAAATACTGTAAATATTCCTCTTCCCGAAGTAAAGTCCAAGTTCTGGTTAAGATCCTCGTGTCCTCTGAAATTATTGCTGCCCTGGTCCCAGAAGAAAATTGCCTGGAGACAGCCGCGATCGGATGGCGTGAAGTAAGTGAAGAGCACTACATACACAGCCACGCTTCAGAGAGAGGACACGTATTGTCTGTAGGGTGCCATAGCGAGAGGGGGCTACAGCTCGCCCACGACTACCTCGCTGGGGCACCTTACAAATATTTCATTCATTCAGATCTAGGATGTGTTATTTGAGTGTTCCCTTTATTTTTTTGAGCAGTGTATTTTAACCCAGCTAAAAAGTGAACTGGCCCCCTCCTGGGGGGAAACTTGAAAAAATGTCTGAAGTCAGATCAAGTCCATTCTCTTCCTTCAGCTTGGCTCCGCTGGGCGCAGTTCTTCTTTAGCAAATGTTCATACAAAATCATCAATGGAAATAAAATTTATTAACCAATGGAGGCCTGGATTTGGAGTCACCCCCAAAATTAAATTGGAAAAACACACTACAGGCTGATCCAACTTTGATGTAATGTACTTAAAACAAGTCAAAATGAGGCTGACACACTCCAGCCACATGAGGTCTGGCATTGTTCTGCATTAGGATGAACCCAGTGCCAACCGCTCCAGCATATGGTCTCACAAGGGGTCTGAGGATCTCATCTCTGTACCTAATGGCAGTCAGGCTACCTCTGGCGAGCACATGGAGGGCTTTGCAGCCCTCCAAAGAAATGCCACCCCACACTATTAGTGACCCACTGCCAAACCGGTCATGCTGAAGGATGTTGCAGGCAGCAGATCGTTCTCCACGGCGTCTCCAGACTCTGTCACGTCTGTCACATGTGCTCAGTGTGACCCTGCTTTCATCTGTGAAGAGCACAGGGAGCCAGTGGTCGACTTTGCCAATCCTGGTGTTCTGTGGCAAATGCCAAACGTCCTGCACGGTGTTGGATTGTGAGCACAACCCCCATGTGTGGACGTCGGGCCCTCATACCACCCTCATGGAGTCGGTTTCTAACCATTTGTGCAGACATATGCTCATTTGTGGCCTGCTGAAGGTCATTTTGCAGGGCTCTGGCAGTGCTCCTCCTGTTCCTCCTTGTACAAAGGCGGGGGTAGCGGTCCTGCTGCTGGGTTGTTGCCATCCTACGGCCCCCTCCACGTCACCTGGTGTACTGGCCTGTCTCCTGGTAGCGCCTCCAGCCTCTGGACACTACGCTGACAGACACAGCAAACCTCCTTGCCACAGCTCGCATTGATGTGCCATCCTGGATGAGCTGCACTACCTGAGCAACTTCTGTGGGTTGTAGAGTCCTTCTCATGCTACCACGAGTGTGAAAGCACAACCACCATTCAAAAGTGACCAAAACATCAGCCAGAAAGCACTGGTACTGAGATGTGGTCTGTGGTCCCCACCTGCAGAACCACTCCTTTATTGAGGGTGTCTTGATAATTGCCAATAATTTCCATCTATTGTCTATTCCATTTGCACAACAGCATGTGAAATTGATTGTCAATCAGTGTTGTTTCCTAAGTGGACAGTTTGATTTCACAGAAGTTTGATTTACTTGGAGTTATATTCTGTTGTTTAAGTGTTCCCTTTAGTTTTTTGAGCAGTGTGTATTTTCTTATGTCCATGTATTTACTACTAAAAGTAATTTTTTACATTTAGATTTCATTTTTCACTGGTTATTACAGACTTATTGCTTCCCTGCACATTCAAGTTTCATGTTTTCTTTGGGCATAGATCAGTTAAAAGGCACTCAGGAAAAAAAACAGATGAAAGATCTACAAACTCTCCCTTAAGACTGCCAGAAGGAGCTCACTGATAGATTCTCAGTTAGCTAATTTTGCAGCCAGGAATAGACAGTGCAGCGCAGATGCTACAGAAGGCAACATTTTTAATGAAACTCAATAACGGAAATCAATTTTAGCCCCAAATACTTGCATTAAAGTAAAAAAAACAAATGGCCCCAAAGCAGGACAACCGCTTTAACTCCTTACCAACATCTGCCGTACGTGTCTGGTATAAGTCAGTAGCGGGTGTACAGTCATGGCCAAAAGTATTGAGAATGAGACAAATAGTAATTTTTCCAAAGTTTACTGCTTCATTTTTTGTAATGGCAATTTGCATATACTCCTGAATGTCAAGGAGTGATCAGCTTAACAGCAATTACTGTACTTGCAAAGTCAATATTTGCCCAGAAAATGAACTTTAACCCCCAAGACACATTTCAACATCATAGCAGTCCTGCCTTAAAAGGAGCAGCTAATATCGTTTTAGTGATTGATCCATTAACACAGGTGTGGGTGTTGATGAGGACAGGGCTGGCGATCAATCAGTCATGATTAAGTAAGAATGACATCACTGGACACTTTAAAAGGAGGCTGGCTCTTGGTATCATTGTTTCTCTTCAGTTAACCATGGTTATCTCTAAAGAAACACGTGCAGCCACCATTGCACTGCACAAAAATGGCCTAACAGGGAAGAGTATTGCAGCTACAAAGATTGCACCTCAGTCAACAATCTATCGCATCATCAAGAACTTCAAGGAGAGAGCTTCCATTGTTGTCAAAAAGGCTCCAGGGCGCCCAAGAAAGACAAGCAAGCGCCAGGACCAGATCTTAAAACTGTTTCAGCTGCGGGATCGGACTACCAGCAGTGCCGAGCTTGCTCAGGAATGGCAGCAGGCTGGTGTGAGTGCTTCTGCAGGCACTGTGAGGCGGAGACTCTTTGAGCAAGGGCTAGTTTCAAGGAGGGCAGCAAAGAAGCCACTTCTCTCCAGAAAAAACATCAGGGACCGACTGATATTCTGCAAAAGGTACAGGGAGTGGACTGCTGAGGACTGGGGCAAAGTCATTTTCTCTGATGAATCCCCTTTTCGATTGTTTGGGACATCTGGAAAACAGCTTATTCGGAGAAGAAGAGGTGAGCGCTACCACCAGTCTTGTCTCATGCCAACTGTAAAGCATCCTGAAACCATTCATGTGTGGGGTTGCTTCTCAGCCAAGGGAATCGGCTCACTCACAGTCTTGCCTAAAAACACTGCCATGAATAAAGAATGGTACCAGAATGTCCTCCAAGAGCAACTTCTCCCAACCGTCCAAGAGCAGTTTGGCGCCCAACAATGCCTTTTCCAGCATGATGGAGCACCTTGCCATAAAGCAAAGGTGATAACTAAATGGCTCATGGAACAAAACATAGAGATTTTGGGTCCATGGCCTGGAAACTCCCCAGATCTTAATCCCATTGAGAACTTGTGGTTAATCATCAAGAGACGGGTGGACAAACAAAAACCAACAAATTCTGGCAAAATGCAAGCATTGATTATGCAAGAATGGACTGCTATCAGTCAGGATTTGGTCCAAAAGTTGATTGAGAGCATGCCAGGGAGAATTACAGAGGTCTTGAAGAAGGGGCAACACTGCAAATATTGACTTGCTGCATTAACTCTTTCTAACTGTCAATATAACCTATTGGTACTCATAATATGATTGCAATTATATTTCTGTATGTGATATAAACATCAGACAAACACTAATAAAAACCAGAGGCCAGCAGATCATGTGAAAATATAATTTTGGTGTCATTCTCAAAACTTTTGGCCATGACTGTATGGAGCAGAGTCAGCTCGCCCCGTACATGGCAGATAATGGCTGTGACAAACAACCAGGACCTGCCTCTAAGAGCTGCGAGTGGAGCGAAGATCTGCCCACCACTGTTAACCTGTTCAGTGCTGCTGTCAATCTCTAACAGCAGCATTAACAGCGCGCCGGCATTGGGACGCATCGTTCCATGCGCCCACCGGTGCTCCTGTGACGCGATCACAGGGTGCAGATGGACTGCTATGACATCCGGGGGTCTGCTGAAGCCTCCGTGCCTGTCATCATAAAGCTTCATTTGGGCTGTAAAGAAGACCGTGATTTTGCTATATGGAGCATTACTGTGGTATCGCTGTATATAGCACAAGCAATCAGATAATGTATACAAATGCAGTGAAAATTAAAAAAAAAAAAGTGTAAAATATTAAAACCCCACAAGTTCAACTCACCTCCCACTAAAAATAAAGATAATAAAAATATACACATTTGTGGTATGGTCTCTTTCAGAGAAATACAATCTATCCAAATATAAAAAACAAACGATCAGTGAACACAGAAAAAAATTCAAAAAGCCAAAATTGCATTTTTTTCGTTCGGCACAATACTGCAGAAAACCCTGTAAGAAGCGATGACCATGTCATATGTGTCCCAAAATGTTATCAATAAAGTCCTCTTGCCCTTCAAAAAATAAGCCCCACACAGCTCCATCAACCCGAAAAACGAAAATGTTACGGGTCTCAGAAAAAATGAAGTTTTTTTCTTTTGCCAAAACTATTGGAGAAGTTTGGTCTTGCTGTGATCACACTGAGGAGTAGGATCCTATTACCAGGTCATTTTTACCACACTATGTACGCCGTTAAAACCCTTCCCAGATAAACAGGGTCAGGCTTTTTTTTTCCTCGCACTTTTACTGCACTTGGTCTTTTTTTCCCGTTTTCTAGTACTATGTGGTAAATGAATGGTGGGATTTATAAGTACCGCTCGTCCTGCAAAATAACAAGACCTCACATATGTGGACAGACATGAAAAAGTTATAGCCCTTGGAAAAAGCCAAGGAAAAAACAGAAAAAAAACATCAATTGGTTCTGTTGGGAAGGGGTAAAGCTGAAGAAACGCATGTAACAGCAGAATATGGAGGAAGGTGAGATATCACCGGCTGGTGGATACTACCTGCTCCATCGCTGGCAGAGTAACCCATCCCCATGGTGGCCGCTGAGATCTTCTCTTGTAGAAACGGATCCAAAATCTATAAAACATGGGGAACAGTCAGCAGAGGGTTTGGTGATTGGCTCATATTGGCGATATACCCAGGGGCATTACTGGGCACAGGGAAGATTGGGAATGAATAGTATTGGCTGTTAGATATGTGATCTCTTTAATTAAAGGGGATGTCTAGTTGGAACAAGTTCTCACTGATCTCTGGATAGGTGATGACTCTTAGATCGGTGGGTTTGGCCGCTATGACCCAATCAGCAGAACAGCACTTATAGATAGAAGTGAGCGAAGTGCAAATGTTCAACCGCCGGTCCGTTCATTCTCTATGGGGGGCGCTGTACTCAGCTTTCTCCTGCATAGAGAATGAATGGAGCGGTGGTCCGGGGAGGTACTAGCAGGGATTAGTTGGGTTCCCAGCAGATCTAGAAGTTGTCACTTATCATGTGTTGGGGAATAATGACTTCTCCTCTGATAAATGTGCTGATTCCTGTCAGTTGTGGTCGCTGAGTGCGTGTGATGGGATGTGGCTCCGTCCGTTATATTATATCACGTCTTATACCTATAATCTCGCTGATCGCAGGTGTCTGTCTTCACACTCAGATGAGATGGAACAAACTGACCATATAGGACTTTTTTTTTTTTTTTCTTCTAATTCAAACCGAGCAATCCTATTGGCTGAGTATGAATGCAGTTACCATGGTGACAGAAGTAGCAGCAGATTTAAAGGGACAAGATACTAATATTGTACTAAAGTGTATTTTATTATATACTTCACATAACTGACTGGGTACACCTTGGTGCTGGTGGGATGGCTTTTTTTTTTTTTAATCAAACAACATGTTTACTAAGTACCCTATATTATATATATTTCCTATTGCTTTTTACTTACTTATAGCAGGGTATATGTTCATATTGTTTCTATCCTAAGTTTGTCTATTTTCTAATAGATGGTGGCAAACTTCTTCCTGGCCTTTGAAGTACAGCTTTCAATTATTCCTATCGTAAACCAGGTAAAAAGCTTCGAGCCGAGCGCGATCAGACTCCTTCAGTCCCGCAGCAGGTAAATCTGTGAACATCGCCGGCACTCCTGCTGTTCCTAGTACCGATCCCTCTGAGCGGCTGTGCAGTAATGAAGGCAGGATTCACCCCAAACTTGCTCGTCTTTTTTTTCGATTTCCAGTTCTGGTAATTAGTTATACACATGTGTATATCCAGTGGTCAACTCAAAACCTATGTATGGAAAATCAATTGTTTGCTGTATGCATCTCATTTGTAGGATGCACACTATTCATTTCAATATGGAGCGGAGTAGGAGGAGACTTTCATTACTGTCGCCCTTTACTTCCTCCCTGCTGATAGGAAATGCCATGCTGTTTGCTTGTGTCCTGTGATTACAGCAGCCTGCAACAGTTTTCAGCGTGCACTCCCCGGCTCCGGCATCAAGCAGTAAATGATAACATTAAAACGCTGCTACCCCTTTGTTAGTCACTTTTTTATCTTCTTCCCCTTCTACGAATGCTATAGTCCGTTATTCTAGAACTGCTCTGAAAATGGTTCTCTCTGGAGTGTTGGGATTTGGGTTTAGGGTGGGTTATGGGAATTGAAGTTCAGATACTTTGTTCATATTTTTACTATGGAATTACTATGTCATGTATGTTATTTGAAAGATGGAATATTTGTAGTTGCAGTTTTTCAATAAAAATGGTTTGATTAAAAATAAATATGAAATTAAAATTCCTCTGTTCTTGAGAAAGCATAGGATTTTACTAAGAGGTAAATTGCACGTTCCTTGTTTTCCAGGCGCTTTACATTTTTGCTAGTTTTGTACGATTACACAATCCCTTTTATAGGCCAGTGCCAGTTGTACATCTCTCCCTAAACTCTTGTTCACACTATATTTTAAGCCAGTTTTCTTATATGGTTTCTAGATGTTGTCCAGCTTTGATAAATAATTAGTATTTATACTAATTCTTTTAGATAGACTTGAAGAATGCAGATCCGGAAAGGGTGGAGAAACAAATTGAGAAGATGTTTGACGTTCCCGCTAGTGACTGTATCCGGGTACGATGCGCTCCAGATCAAAATCATTCCTGTAGGCAAATTTAACTCCGCTGTCTGTACCTTGTCTTTTTATTTTTTTCTACAAAATGTGGCTGGAAAAGGGGCAATGTAGCGAGGAATTTACATCAATTTTTGGTGTTAAAAAAAAAACTTTTGTGACGCATCATTTTTGCGCAGAAATGTGCAGCTTCCTATTTTACAGCACTCTTGCAACTTTTAGAAATTGGGCTTGGTAAGCCACACAGGTCTAAGAACGACCCATTGGGGTTTCAGGTGTTAAAAAAATGATCATATGAAAGATTTTGTGATCTGCGGTTACATGATTGTAATAACAACATTAAAGCCCCATTCAGATGTACAGGTTTTATCCGTGAGAAACTGAGCAGAACGATATATAGGTTTGTGGGAGAAGATTCAGTATAAATTGTAATTTATTCATTAGATTTGAGAGTCTTCAGTGGTTGATACCTTTAATGGCTAACTGAAAAGATGGTAACAAATTGCAAGCTTTCCAGACTACTCAGGCTTCTTCATCAGGCAGACCTGAGACCTGAGTAGTCTGGAAAGCCTGCAATTTGTTACCTTTTAATGGCTAACGGAAAAGATGGTATCAACCACTGAGGACTCTCAAATCTAAATACTCTTCTATCTACTGGCTAATACGGTACAAAGATAGATGTTTTTCCTGTATCAATTTATTCAGTGGAATCCTGCTGTTTGTACAGATGAGTCCAGTGGGCGGTCCTACTAGTGATTGACAGCTATCTTTGCCTGCATGGTCATACAGGGAACTGTCAATCACTTAGTAGGACCGCCCACTGGACTAGTGTACATACGGCAGGACTTTTCACTGCATAAAATGCCAGTTTTGCTGACTCTCTTCCCACAGATATGTCTATCAGTCTGATCAACTTCTCTGCTCTACAACACCCCCTACAGATCTTATACCATTTCAGCATGACAGGTTCCTTTAATCACCTGCAGATGACATAAGTAGCCATGTTCTGTGTGGCTTACGGAGGGGCTTGATTGCTTGTCAGCTTCAAACAGGTTTCATTTCTTCTGATTCCTTGTAGCCGAGTTCTAAACTGTATTAAGAAATTCATTTCTCTGTTTATTTCTATTAGATGTCGGGGAAGCTTGGAACAAATGTGGAAAGTGTTCTTCAAGAAGTTGTCAGGAGGCTTCCACCGAGAGTACGGACTAATGCGGCTCTATCCATCTTCTCTTTATTAAAGGGAACCTGTCACCTTGGAAAATGCTATGTACCTGCAGGTATAGGGTTAATCTGCAGATAAATATTGTTACAATGCTGCCCGGCCGCCTTATTGATAGTGTAGGTACCGGGAGAAAATTAACTTCTTTCCTCCCTGCAGCCGCCGGCCTTCACTCATCGTTGTGCACGGAGCGGCTACAGTCTTGGATCACAGCACCGCTCGCTATATCAGGGGCGACGGCTGTAAACCCGGCCTGGATTTTGATTGACAGCTTGCTCTGCACAGATGTGCTGCAGAACCACTTAGAATCTGAGTGAAGGAGTAGTATGTTCACAGATAGAGAATATGGCTCATCCACGTGCAGATCTGCTCCACATCCGATTACATATTTGTGGGAGGAACCCTAGTGGCAGCCTCATATTTCTGACATGGATCCTCTAGCACTATTTGTGAAACTGCGGCTCCCAGCATAACTTGATGAGAGACCGTCAGTCTGCTGGGACCTGTA
Source organism: Phyllobates terribilis (assembly GCF_046119375.1). Taxonomy (NCBI): domain Eukaryota; kingdom Metazoa; phylum Chordata; class Amphibia; order Anura; family Dendrobatidae; genus Phyllobates; species Phyllobates terribilis. The sequence continues at coordinate 2,422,615 of NW_027362957.1, forward strand.
GTTTCACTACAGCAGGAGTGTCACAAGCTGCGGACCTCTGCTCACTCCAGCACTGGTCGGCATTTTCAGCACGTGAACGTACGCCATGCTTTCTAGAGACACAAGGGTGTAGATCATTTTATCAAACCCTTGACTGTAAGTTTGCTGAACCCTAAGTGGATTATATTGTTCCCACAGTTTCAGTTTTGGACCATTTAAGGGGAATTTAAAGGGTTCTGGCCACTGATTTTCCTTAAAGGGGATCAGTATCCCTGTATGTCTTTGTATATACTTGATAAAGACCTATAACAGGTCGAAACGTTATGTGATGGCGGAATAAACTTTGTCTTTTGGAATTCATCACTCTGGACTGAACGCGGTTTACTTACCTTTATCCCCCTTAACAGGATGTCTTATTTTTGTGTTTTACTCCCAAGATTGAAAAGGGCAGCCCTCTTAAAGCCCTGCTGTTTGACTCCACGTTTGATCACTACAGAGGCGTCGTAGCAGCATCGCCCTGTGTGGAGGTGACGTGTGTAAAGGCAATAAAATCGTGTCTGCCCACTCTGGCAAGTGCTATGAAGTCAATGAGGTTGGCATACTGACCCCAGAGGAAGTGCCAGCCGAAAAACTAAGTTTTTTTTAAATAATTTAATTAGCCTTTCCCTCTGTTTTCACCAATCAGCCCTCTGTATTGATGATCAGATCAAAGATGTAGACAGGGATTGTCTCACGCTGCATCTCCTTCCTGATTGTATCACTGAGAAGACAGAAGCTGCCCCATCCCATTCTCCAAGAAATGCAGAACCCAATGCATCTGCTGTCCGTGATCTGCTTATTGTCAGAGGACATCATTAGGGACTGCATTTTCTCATTGCTTAAGAAATTGTTGGGGGATCCTGCTAATCCGGTTGCATGGATTTATATAGTGTGACTAAGTTGTCAAGCACTTTTCCATGTGATGCTAAAATCTTTTGGAAAGCGCTTGACCACCCGCATGCGAAATCGTATGTGCAAAACGCGTGACAAACGCTTGTCCCTGGCTGAAAAAAACGCATATAAAATCCACATGCCAGGGAGATACAGAAATGTTCAGGAAAAAACCGGAGCATTTCTGCATCGTGGGCACATAGCCTTAGGGGGCCGCTGTGCAGGCAAAGACAGCATCCCCCTCTTTCTGAGAATCAGTGGGCTTGAAGGGGTACGGCTCCCCATCAGTTATAAAGCCATGTCATGTCATCAATCATATGAGTGTTATGTGGCAATGGCATTGTCTTGACAGCCAAGGATCCTACTGAAGGCCTCCATGTCTTCCATGATTGTACAACTATGAAGCCCGTCCCATAACTGGGATTAATATCAGATTGGTCATTTTACTCTACACTGTAGCGGTAAAGCCATTGGATGTTTTCGGTGACCTGAGCCTGCAAAGTTAAATTCTCCCGTTACATAATTTTTGGCTTCACCACATCTGTTCGTGTTAAAACTAAAAACAATATCTTCTAGAAATCCTATCGAGTGGATGATGGAATGAAAAAGAAAAAAAAAGATGAAGCGGCAGAATCTCTGGAGTTTATTTTGTTCACTTTGCCTCACCAAGAAAAGTAATAAAAAGATCAGAAAACATTTATAAAAACTACAGCTCTAACTGCAAAAAAAGCCCAGATACAACGAATCTACTGGAAAAAAAGCCCAGATACAACGAATCTACTGGAAAAAAGCCCAGATACAACGAATCTACTGGGAAAAAAGCCCAGATACAACGAATCTACTGGGAAAAAAAGCCCAGATACAACGAATCTACTGGGAAAAAAGCCCAGATACAACGAATCTACTGGGAAAAAAGCCCAGATACAACGAATCTACTGGGAAAAAAAGCCCAGATACAACGAATCTACTGGAAAAAAAAGCCCAGATACAACGAATCTACTGGGAAAAAAAGCCCAGATACAACGAATCTACTGAAAAAAAAGCCCAGATACAACGAATCTACTGGGAAAAAAAGCCCAGATACAACGAATCTACTGGAAAAAAGCCCAGATACAACGAATCTACTGGGAAAAAAGCCCAGATACAACGAATCTACTGGAAAAAAAGCCCAGATACAACGAATCTACTGGAAAAAAAAGCCCAGATACAACGAATCTACTGGAAAAAAAGCCCAGATACAACGAATCTACTGGGAAAAAAGCCCAGATACAACGAATCTACTGGAAAAAAGCCCAGATACAACGAATCTACTGGAAAAAAAGCCCAGATACAACGAATCTACTGGAAAAAAAGCCCAGATACAACGAATCTACTGGAAAAAAAAGCCCAGATACAACGAATCTACTGGAAAAAAAGCCCAGATACAACGAATCTACTGGAAAAAAAGCCCAGATACAACGAATCTACTGGAAAAAAAGCCCAGATACAACGAATCTACTGGAAAAAAAGCCCAGATACAACGAATCTACTGGGAAAAAAGCCCAGATACAACGAATCTACTGGGAAAAAAGCCCAGATACAACGAATCTACTGGAAAAAAGCCCAGATACAACGAATCTACTGGGAAAAAAGCCCAGATACAACGAATCTACTGGAAAAAAGCCCAGATACAACGAATCTACTGGGAAAAAAAGCCCAGATACAACGAATCTACTGGGAAAAAAAGCCCAGATACAACGAATCTACTGGAAAAAAAGCCCAGATACAACGAATCTACTGGGAAAAAAGCCCAGATACAACGAATCTACTGGGAAAAAAAGCCCAGATACAACGAATCTACTGGAAAAAAGCCCAGATACAACGAATCTACTGGAAAAAAGCCCAGATACAACGAATCTACTGGGAAAAAAGCCCAGATACAACGAATCTACTGGAAAAAAGCCCAGATACAACGAATCTACTGGGAAAAAGCCCAGATACAACGAATCTACTGGAAAAAAAGCCCAGATACAACGAATCTACTGGAAAAAAGCCCAGATACAACGAATCTACTGGGAAAAAAGCCCAGATACAACGAATCTACTGGAAAAAAGCCCAGATACAACGAATCTACTGGGAAAAAAGCCCAGATACAACGAATCTACTGGAAAAAAAGCCCATATACAACGAATCTACTGGAAAAAAGCCCAGATACAACGAATCTACTGGAAAAAAAGCCCAGATACAACGAATCTACTGGAAAAAAGCCCAGATACAACGAATCTACTGGGAAAAAAGCCCAGATACAACGAATCTACTGGAAAAAAAGCCCAGATACAACGAATCTACTGGAAAAAAAGCCCAGATACAACGAATCTACTGGAAAAAAAGCCCAGATACAACGAATCTACTGGAAAAAAGCCCAGATACAACGAATCTACTGAAAAAAAGCCCAGATACAACGAATCTACTGGAAAAAAAGCCCAGATACAACGAATCTACTGGAAAAAAAAGCCCAGATACAACGAATCTACTGGAAAAAAAGCCCAGATACAACGAATCTACTGGAAAAAAAGCCCAGATACAACGAATCTACTGGAAAAAAAGCCCAGATACAACGAATCTACTGGAAAAAAAGCCCAGATACAACGAATCTACTGGGAAAAAAGCCCAGATACAACGAATCTACTGGGAAAAAAGCCCAGATACAACGAATCTACTGGAAAAAAGCCCAGATACAACGAATCTACTGGGAAAAAAGCCCAGATACAACGAATCTACTGGAAAAAAGCCCAGATACAACGAATCTACTGGGAAAAAAAGCCCAGATACAACGAATCTACTGGGAAAAAAAGCCCAGATACAACGAATCTACTGGGAAAAAAGCCCAGATACAACGAATCTACTGGGAAAAAAGCCCAGATACAACGAATCTACTGGGAAAAAAAGCCCAGATACAACGAATCTACTGGAAAAAAGCCCAGATACAACGAATCTACTGGAAAAAAGCCCAGATACAACGAATCTACTGGGAAAAAAGCCCAGATACAACGAATCTACTGGAAAAAAGCCCAGATACAACGAATCTACTGGGAAAAAGCCCAGATACAACGAATCTACTGGAAAAAAAGCCCAGATACAACGAATCTACTGGAAAAAAGCCCAGATACAACGAATCTACTGGGAAAAAAGCCCAGATACAACGAATCTACTGGAAAAAAGCCCAGATACAACGAATCTACTGGGAAAAAAGCCCAGATACAACGAATCTACTGGAAAAAAAGCCCAGATACAACGAATCTACTGGAAAAAAGCCCAGATACAACGAATCTACTGGAAAAAAAGCCCAGATACAACGAATCTACTGGAAAAAAGCCCAGATACAACGAATCTACTGGGAAAAAAGCCCAGATACAACGAATCTACTGGAAAAAAAGCCCAGATACAACGAATCTACTGGAAAAAAGCCCAGATACAACGAATCTACTGGAAAAAAAGCCCAGATACAACGAATCTACTGGAAAAAAGCCCAGATACAACGAATCTACTGAAAAAAAGCCCAGATACAACGAATCTACTGGAAAAAAAGCCCAGATACAACGAATCTACTGGGAAAAAAGCCCAGATACAACGAATCTGCTGGAAAAAAGCCCAGATACAACGAATCTACTGGAAAAAAGCCCAGATACAACGAATCTACTGGAAAAAAAGCCCAGATACAACGAATCTACTGGAAAAAAAGCCCAGATACAACGAATCTACTGGAAAAAAAGCCCAGATACAACGAATCTACTGGGAAAAAAGCCCAGATACAACGAATCTACTGGAAAAAAGCCCAGATACAACGAATCTACTGGAAAAAAGCCCAGATACAACGAATCTACTGGGAAAAAAGCCCAGATACAACGAATCTACTGGGAAAAAAGCCCAGATACAACGAATCTACTGGGAAAAAAGCCCAGATACAACGAATCTACTGGGAAAAAAGCCCAGATACAACGAATCTACTGGAAAAAAGCCCAGATACAACGAATCTACTGGAAAAAAGCCCAGATACAACGAATCTACTGGAAAAAAAGCCCAGATACAACGAATCTACTGTAAAAAAAGCCCAGATACAACGAATCTACTGGAAAAAAAGCCCAGATACAACGAATCTACTGGAAAAAAAGCCCAGATACAACGAATCTACTGGAAAAAAGCCCAGATACAACGAATCTACTGGAAAAAAAGCCCATATACAACGAATCTACTGGAAAAAAGCCCAGATACAACGAATCTACTGGGAAAAAAGCCCAGATACAACGAATCTACTGGAAAAAAAAGCCCAGATACAACGAATCTACTGGGAAAAAAGCCCAGATACAACGAATCTACTGGGAAAAAAGCCCAGATACAACGAATCTACTGGGAAAAAAGCCCAGATACAACGAATCTACTGGAAAAAAAGCCCAGATACAACGAATCTACTGGGAAAAAAGCCCAGATACAACGAATCTACTGGAAAAAAGCCCAGATACAACGAATCTACTGGAAAAAAGCCCAGATACAACGAATCTACTGGAAAAAAGCGCAGATACAACGAATCTACTGGAAAAAAAGCCCAGATACAACGAATCTACTGGGAAAAAAGCCCAGATACAACGAATCTACTGGAAAAAAGCCCAGATACAACGAATCTACTGGAAAAAAGCCCAGATACAACGAATCTACTGGGAAAAAAGCCCAGATACAACGAATCTACTGGAAAAAAGCCCAGATACAACGAATCTACTGGGAAAAAAAGCCCAGATACAACGAATCTACTGGGAAAAAAGCCCAGATACAACGAATCTACTGGGAAAAAAGCCCAGATACAACGAATCTACTGGAAAAAAAGCCCAGATACAACGAATCTACTGGAAAAAAGCCCAGATACAACGAATCTACTGGAAAAAAAGCCCAGATACAACGAATCTACTGGGAAAAAAGCCCAGATACAACAAATCTACTGGGAAAAAAGCCCAGATACAACTAATCTACTGGGAAAAAAGCCCAGATACAACGAATCTACTGGAAAAAAAGCCCAGATACAACGAATCTACTGGAAAAAAAGCCCAGATACAACGAATCTACTGGAAAAAAAGCCCAGATACAATGAATCTACTGGAAAAAAAGTTTTATAGCTTTTAGAAGGCAAGGATAAAAAACAAATTGTAAAAGTGAAGATTATCCCACATGCACTTTGTCACCCAAGGATCTGCATAAACTGCAGCCGGCCCATCTCAGCACCACTTCTTTTGTTTGTGCTTTTTCCTTATTGCTTTCTGTGTCTTTTTAAAAGGGTTTTTCCATCATTTTTTTAAAGTAATTTTTTCCGATATCCAAAGCATTTAAAATTGTGTACGACCCTGTGCCGGATATAATAGAGCGACATTTTAGCACACTAGGAATATTCTTATAGTGCCACTAGATGGCGCTCTAATCCTGCATGCAGTACTGATGCTCCTGTCGGTGCTGCTTTCTATGAATATACATGTGTGTTTGATGCCCAGGAGAGAGCAGAGCTGAAAGGGGATTCTGTTATTAAAGCAAATAAAATGCCAATATTGTGTTATGGAAAGTTACAAATCTGTTATGGCCGTATGATGGTTCTCAGCTTGTTACAGTGCGATTAGCAGAGCTCTCTGATGTGGTATTTAGGCTCTGGGAAGTTATAACATATATGTTGATAGATCCAAAATAGTTTTACATCCAAAATTCAGTGCTGACTAATGTCACAGCATTTCTGACTTAAATGAATGTAACTAGATGAAACACTATTTTTGCTGCATGCAGCCACCACCAGGGGGAGCTGTTGACATGTGATTATGTACAGCTAGTATTGGACCCAACCGCAGCAGTAGAAGTCTGTCTCCAGTGAGCGCCCTCTAGTGCCAGCTGTATGTAGCTGTAGTGAACTTATGCAGTGCTGGGTCTCAGAGCCGTTGCTACCTTCTTTTATGGCTGATTTGTACCTGATATTCAATGTAGAATTTGATGAATCTGCACTAATTGTGAATATATATTACTCTCATTGTTTCCTAGATATCCTGGGCAAGTAGGTTATCTAATCGCTGGGATGAAGGACGCACAGGAAGCACAAATAGGAGACACTCTGCATTTACTGAAGCAGCCAGTGGCTCTGCCCGGCTTTAAGCCTGCGAAACCCATGGTGTTTGCAGGTGAGTTGAACCCTAATACAAATTAAATGGTCGCTGTACTTGATCTCATTCGATAGATAATGTGCAAAATCCCTTTATAAAGTTCAATTAAGTTGGAGTTACTTTTCAGGGGTTAGATAACCTAAAAGTGTCGGCCGGTAGGGTCTCCCTTTTGTCTAAGTGTAATTTGTCTCTAGCAGCAGAAACCCCCCTATATGGATTACCGGAAGTGGGGCTTGGCCTTTGTCTCTTTGTTCCTGCCTGTCAAACTGTATATGCAGGCTTAACAGAGATTCAGTCTTTCAGTTAATTGCAGGCATCTCATTAAGCAATGGCGGAAGCAATACGTGCTGAGTAATGAGAGAAGGGATGTCCCGGGACCTATAGTGCTGACAGAATGCTGATAATGAGGAATCGTCCACTTCAAAAGAGTGGATGGCAAGTTACAGAGCATGTGTATTGGTACTGTTCCAGGACATACTGTTTTATCTACAGTCCATTTAGAATCAAAACTCTGTTCTACATAATATTGTACATGGAACAGAGTATTATGCCAATGTAACTGCAACACGCATCGAAGTCAAAATCTCAGCAGAATTACACCTATAGCCCCCTCAGACTATGCAAAACACCAATTGAGCTTTAACAACTTCAGCTCAAGTGCTCAAAAACTGTGTAACGGGGTCAGAAAGCTATTGTACAGTATACAGTATATATTTTATTAGCGTAATATTAAAACCTGTATTACAAGAGCACTTAGTTCAAGATTCAGCCTCCAGATGGCGTGACATCAGAGATTAGACACATCTGCAAGAGCGTCCTCAACAATGAATATATAGTCAATCACAGGGACTAGACGTGTAATGTATTAGTACAACAGTATAACGAGTGTTGTGTAGAGATCAGCGAACCCGAACTGTAAAGTTTGGGGTTCATACCGGACACCTAGTGTCCAATGCTGAACTCCGAACACTGACAAGTCCGTTTTAAGAGTGAGAGACCTCCTAGCCCTTACTACGACCATTTTACAGCATCAAAGTTTGTGTCTCCATTGTCTTCTATGGGGTTCGGGTTCAAGTTCTGGTACCCGAACCAAACTTTGGACTAAAGTTTGGTCGAAACCGAACATCCACGGGGTTCGCTCATCCCTAGTGTAGTGTAAATTCTACATATTTTGCGCCTGAGTACCAGTAATGAGGAGATCCTTACCCATTATGTGCCTGCCACTCTCCTAAACACGCGTTTCACTTTTTTAGCTTCTTCAGAGGGACACAGAGTTAACCAAACACTGCCCCCCGGGCACCAGATGTAACCCACTGTATCAATTCCTTTAAGGCTAAAGTTACAGCTATAGAATAGATTGACCTTGGCAATTCAAGTGCTTTCTTGTGGGAAGTATGTGCACCCCCCGATCATTTCAGTGGAGAGCGACCATTCCCAGCCACCTCTATTGAGAATCCATGACAGGCACAGGCGCTGTACCCTCGCCTGTCACACTTTAGAAATCCTACTAATTCCTTGTAACAGCCAGGAACGCCTCCATGATTGGATTAGGAACGGTGATCACAGAGTAGATAAATGCCAGAGAACCTTTATTCTGCAGCCGCATTTTTCATCCCATTAGACTCGGCCTATTCTACAGAAGCCGAGATAATTGAGGAGAGATGTAAGGAAGGAACCTCACGATCCTCCAGGACTAGTCAGCTCAGAGCCGTGACGTGTGGACAAGGTTTTTCTACATTGTCGGGAATTTAGGGAGCGCTGCAGCAAGGGGGTTGGTAATGACACGCCACCGTGACACATAATGCATGGACTGTCTCCTCTCATTTGTTCTTTGAAGCTTGTTTTTCTCGTGAGTGATGCTCGGCGCATGAGAAAAGCCCAAACAATTAACATCAAATGGGTTTTCTGCGATTTGTAAAATCCTGCGCCCCGCTGATCCCCCGCTGCGGCTCCCCATAGGTGGATTATAATGAGGGCAATCCGGGCTACCGCCCGGGGCCTCGGGTCTCTATGACCGGATTGCCCTCATTATATGTGCAACCCCGCGGCACATACCGGCAGACAGTGGCAGGGGGGGCCCCGGACCACTCCCCCAGCAGCGGTGCACAGCCGCTGCTTCTTCTTCGGCCGGGCCAGCACTGCAGCAGTTAACTTCCCTCTGCTGGCCCGGCCGCGTCACTGCTAGGAGACACGACCCTGTGCGCGGCCGTGTCTCCTAGCTGTGACGTCACGCAGTGCGCGCCCGGCCTGCACTGCTACTTACCACCGGAGAGGAGCAGGAGCCAGGAGGACTGGAGCCAAGCCGAGGGATGGTGAGTGTGTGGGTGTGTGTGTGTGAGTCTGTCTGTGTGTATGTGTATGTATGTATGTGTGTGCAGGCAGATATCATTGTGTGATGTCGGTTTATATGTATTTTTGTGTTTCAAATGTGTTTATGCGTGTATGTATATGTTTGTGTGTGTGCGTGACTGCGTGCGGCCTCCTGCTGAGTATAGATGGCGCCGTGTGGCCTCCTGCTGTCTCTGGGGGGGGGGCGCCGTGCTGCCTCGCGCTGTGTATAGATGGCTCCGTGCGGCCTCCCACTGTGTATAGATGGCACCATGCGGCCTCCCGCTGTGTATAGATGGCTACGTGCGGCCTCCTGCCGTGTATAGATGCCTCCGTGCTGCCTCACGCTGTGTATAGATGGCTCCGTGCTGCCTCACGCTGTGTATAGATGGCTCCGTGCTGCCTCACGCTGCATATAGATGGCTCCGTGCGGCCTCCCGCTGTGTATAGATGGCACCGTGCGGCTCCCTGCTGTGTATAGATGGCACCGTGCGGCCTCCCGCTGTGTATAGATGGCACCGTGCGGCCTCCCGCTGTGTATAGATGGCACCGTGCGGCCTCCCGCTGTGTATAGATGGCACCGTGCGGCCTCCCGCTGTGTATAGATGGCACCGTGCGGCCTCCCGCTGTGTATAGATGGCACCGTGCGGCCTCCCGCTGTGTATAGATGGCTCCGTGCGGCCTCCTGCCGTGTATAGATGGCTCTGTGCGGCCTCCTGCTGTGTATAGATGGCACCGTGCGGCCTCCTGCTGTGTATAGATGGCACCGTGCGGCCTCCTGCTGTGTATAGATGGCACCGTGCGGCCTCCCGCTGTGTATAGATGGCACCGTGTGGCTCCCTGCTGTGTATAGATGGCACCGTGCGGCTCCCTGCTGAGTATAGATGGCACCGTGCGGCCTCCTGCTGAGTATAGATGGCACCGTGCGGCCTCCTGCTGTGTATAGATGGCACCGTGCGGCCTCCTGCTGTGTATAGATGGCACCGTGCGGCCTCCTGCTGTGTATAGATGGCACTGTGCGGCCTCCTGCTGTGTATAGATGGCACCGTGCGGCCTCCTGCTGTGTATAGATGGCACCGTGCGGCCTCCTGCTGTGTATAGATGGCACCGTGCGGCCTCCTGCTGTGTATAGATGGCACCGTGCGGCCTCCTGCTGTGTATAGATGGCACCGTGCGGCCTCCTGCTGTGTATAGATGGCACCGTGCGGCCTCCTGCTGTGTATAGATGGCACCGTGCGGCCTCCTGCTGTGTATAGATGGCACCGTGCGGCCTCCTGCTGTGTATAGATGGCACCGTGCGGCCCCCTGCTGTGTATAGATGGCACCGTGCGGCTCCCTGCTGTGTATAGATGGCTACGTGCGGCCTCCCGCTGTGTATAGATGGCTACGTGCGGCCTCCCGCTGTGTATAGATGGCACCGTGCGGCTCCCTGCTGTGTATAGATGGCACCGTGCGGCTCCCTGCTGTGTATAGATAGCTACGTGCGGCCTCCCGCTGTGTATAGATGGCTACGTGTGGCCTCCCGCTGTGTATAGATGGCTACATGCAGCTTCCCGTTGTGTATAGATGGCTACGCGCGGCCTCCCGCTGTGTATAGATGGCTACGTGCGGCCTCCTGCCGTGTATAGATGGCTACGTGCGGCCTCCTGCCGTGTATAGATGGCTACGTGCGGCCTCCTGCCGTGTATAGATGGCTACGTGCGGCCTCCCGCTGTGTATAGATGGCTACGTGCGGCCTCCTGCTGTGTATAGATGGCTACGTGCGGCCTCCCGCTGTGTATAGATGGCGCAGTGCGGCCTCCTGCTGTGTATAGATGGTTACGTGTGCTCAATATTGAGTCATAAAATTACCTGCCAGGGACATGCGGATGTGAAGCGTTCGTCACATGCATTTCCGCATGCGGGTTGACAAGCGCTTTCCAAGCGATTTTAGCATCACTTGGAAAGTACTTGACAACTTGGTCACACTATATAAATCCATGCAACCGGCATGGATTTATATAGTGTGACCGTAAAAGAATGGTGAAAAATAAATATATAATTACCTTCTGATGGTCTGCTGACGTCAGCGGTCGCGTGACCCGTCACATGACTAAATGACGTCACGGCAGGTCCTTTTCAGACCATCGCGAGCTGCTGGCAAGCCAGGACGCATCGGATAAAGACACCGGGGGCCATCAGAAGGTAAGTATAATATTTATTTTTTATTTTATTCTTTTTTTACAGGTTCTATGGTACCCTGGTCCGGAGGAGAGTCTCCTTTTCTCCAAACCCGGGTACCATCCGCACATTGAAACGCATGGAATCTGCATGTACAGATGCAGTGATGCGGATTCCATGTGTTCCAATGCAAGTCAATGGTGGCGAAAGCGCCACGCTTCCGCAAAATAATTGTTAGTGCTGCGTATATTTCCGCAATGATAATCCGCAGCGGAAATTTCCGCAGCATGTGCACAGCACATGCGGATTATCATTGGGGAACATGGCAGACCTTCTACCAATCGTTTTTTTAAGCGTTTCTGCAGCGGAATTGCCGCTGCGGAAAAGCTTAAAAAACGCGTAGTGGGCACACAGCCTAAAAAAAATTATTATAATTAATATTGTGCCAAATTAATTTCACGTGAACTATCACATGATCATGTGACATGTCATACATACAGGTATGTGTGCATGTGTGTGTGTGTGGGGGGTGGGGGGCCGCGCCTTCTAAACTGCCCGGGGCACTTGCTACTCTTAATCCACCCCTGTGGCTCCCCCACACCCACCACCATGCGGCCATACAATAATATAGTATTCGGACTATAAGACGCACCCCCCACTTTCCTCCAAAATTTTGGAGGAAAAAAGTGCATCTTATAGTCCGAAAAATACGGTAATTATTAAGAATAGGAGATTTTTTTTTTTTTTTTTAAATGTAGTTACGATTCAATTATTCCCAAGATCTCACCCCATGGATGGATCCTTTGTATTTGCAATTGGTGAAGGAAGGGCATTGCTAACAATAGGAATTCCAGAGAATGGAGGACTTAACTACAACTCCCAGTATGTCCTTAGCAATGGTAAGGAGATAAAATTGGTGAAGGAAGGGCATTGCTAATAGTGTTGAGCCACCCCCGTAGTGTTCGAGTTCGGTTCGGTTCGTCGAACACCCGTGTGTTCGCCGAACTGTTCGTCGAACTGTTCGTCGAACACCTTCGAACACCGTTAAAACCAATGGCAGGCAAACAAAAACACATAGAAACACATAGAAAACACCTTCAAAGGTGTCCAAAAGCTGACAAACTGCTCAGAAGACATAACTAACACATGGAAAAGTGACAAGTACATATAGTCATGCGAAAATAAAAGAGTTGGAGGAGTAAAAGGAGGGGGAGACACAGATATAGGCATGTCATGCCCTTCTAAAATCCAAAAAGTGAGAAGCCGACACGTTCAGTCCGCTCCTGCCCGTGCCACCTCCGCGTCGCCGGGTTTGTGCCAGAGCCGCGGTGAACCCTGACGGCCAGCCTCCCTCTCCCAATACTGGTGCCTGTCCGCTGGTGGGTCGAGCGAGCCCCCCTGTGGTGGAGGCAGCTCTAAGCTTTTTAATTTAAATTGTCTCTCTAATTTGAATGAATACACTTTAAATCCATTTACAAGGATCTATTGGAGGGCAAGTCTCATGCCAGCAGCCGCGTAATTCCAGCTCCAGTAGCGTCCACTAAAGCTGCTGCAGTTAAAAAGCTTTTATAAGGATCGAGCTCGGCTGTCCACCGCAAGGCATCCTACTGCCAGTCCCAGCCCCTATGCCTTGGGGTGCCTCCTGATGCTCTTCACTGAGTATCCCATGGTCCCGAAGCATTTCCTTTGAAAAAATTAAGTGTCCAAACTACAGGTGGTGTAGCTTGCTTAACAGCCGGGATAATCCGCTGACTAGCAGACACTGCTACTAGGCACAAAGTATTTCCTGGGCTAGATGCAGTTAAAAATTTGTAATTAGATACTCTCGTTGGATGCTGAGAAAGCATTCCATAGAGTCTCCTGGCACGCCATATATGATTCTCTTAAAAAGCTTGGGGTAGGGGTCTAGGGGACCCTTTTATAGCCAAAATCACGGCCCTGTATCGCAATACGTCACCTAGGCTGAAGATAAATGGAACTGTAGCACCCTGAGGGCTCGGTTGCTACAGAGGTATTGCACCTCACCCAGATGTGTGATATCTCACTCTCAGGTAAGGATGTAGTGTGGATCAGGACCCGACACCTGCATGCATTACACCACATTGCCGTGGGGCAGGGCGACCAATATGCCCCTGAGATGGGCACGACAGTCCCTGTCCCTGGCTGGAGTGGGGGGAGGGAACACTGAGGAAGGGGAACCCTGTAGTGCAGGAGCAGGGAGGAAGCAGTTCCTGGGTGCATTGAGAAGGGAGTATAAAAGGTGGGCACCATCTTAGTTCAGTGCAGAGAAGTCTGAGCAGAAGTGACAGGGAGCAGGGGCTCTGCATGAGCTCTGCTCCGGAGGCGGGCCTAGTAACAGAGGCCCAGGCCTGCAAGAGGGAGAAGGAAGGAAGAGGAGCGGAGAAGGCTCCAGGAACGAGGAACGAAGGGATCCCAGGGGTGCGGACGAGCGAGTCGCCACCGCACGCCCGAATCCACCTGCGTGGAGGGGTCAGGCCAAAGGGGGAGACCGGTCCCCGAAACTAGTGGAGGCAGGAAACGACCCTCAGCTAGAAACCGGAGGCTCTGACATTTTATGTGGCACAGCCCCTCGCTACACCCGCTAGGAAGGCACCACATAGGGTCAGGGAAACTGGCGCCAAGTTTACCAAGAGGAGGCCTGAGGCAGCCGGACAGAAGGGTTGGTAAGAAAGGCCAGACAAAGGACACACAAAGGGGGTCCTGTGAAGCGCTCCAAAGTTATCTGGGAGTTGTCTGAGCCCCTCACCTGGTGAGCACAGTACGACGTGGGCAGCCATTACCTGCAGATGTGGTCTGGATAATAAGAACTGTGAGTAAAGGCCCTGGACTGCATCACTGACTCCGTGTCATTACTGCTGCTGCCCTGCACCATCACCCCCATCCTCCGCATACACTGCCCTGAGGCTATACTCCTCCCGTGGGGAGTTATGCTACGCTCTGCTGCACCAACACCAGCCTCAGCGGTCTGCCCTGGAGCGGCGGTTCACTCTGACCGCAATCCACGGGTGGCGTAGTCGGACATTTAAACATCAAAACCACATAAATAGTTCCGCCACTGGTTTGACCGCCCTGAGCCACGGAACCGGGTCGCCGCCACGGAGACTACAACCACCAGCATCCACCAAAAAGGGTCCGGCTCCGGGTGTCCCAAGGCCCAGGGGGCGCGTCAGAACATTTTCATCACCTTTCACAATCACCAATGGGACAAGGCAGGGATGTTCTCTGTCCCCTCTCTTATACATCCTAGTGACGGAGCACCTGCTCTCATCAATTCGCCATAACCCCAATATTAGGTGGATTGAGGTGGGAGGCACCGAGTACAAGTGCTCTCTATTTGCTGATGATGTCCTAGTATATATCACTCAATCACATATATCCATCCATGCTGTTATGGCTGAAATAGATCACTTTGTTACATGGTAAAATTTTAAAATCAATGCAGCGAAGTCTGAGGCCCTCGATGTCTCCCACCCCAAATCCATATAGGATTCCATCCAGTCCAACTTTCCCTTTGCCTGGCCCTCACAGGGTATCAAATACTTAGGAATTCCTATTCATAGAGACCTCTCCCATCTATGTTATCTTAATTTTGGGCCCTTTATTGAACAACTCCATACAGACCACGGTTGGCAAGTTAGAACTGTAAGATTCACTACGTGAACCACTGGTGTTTTGTGGAAAAGCACATGTACACTGTGTTCCAAATTATTATGCAAAAAGTGTTTAGGAGTGATAAGGGAAGAATTTGTTTGTTTGTCAGTTAAACTCATTGATGGTGATGTGTGTCAGGGCTCTTTATATCACTGTAAGCAATTGCAGACACCTGTGCTAATTAGTTTGGCAGGTGTGTCCAATGAAAGGCAAGACTACTTAAGAAGGCTGTCTCACATTATTAAGCAGCCTATATTTTCTGCCAAAATGGGAAAGAAAAAGGATGTGTCGGCTGCTGAGAAGCAACAAATTGTGGAGTGTTTAGGTCAAGGCATGACTACAATCAACATTGTGCGATGATCAGGATGAAGTGTCTTGGCAATCAAGAAGTATGTAGCTGATTCACAGTACACACGTGTGCGTGCTGATAAGGGCAAATTGAGGACTCTTTCCTACAGGCAATTACGTCAGGTTGAAAGAGCAGCGGCAAAAAAGCCTTGTCATAGCAGCAGACAAGTTTTTGAAGCTGCTGGTGCCTCCAACGTCCCCCGAACAACAAGATGCAGGGTCCTTCAGAGGTTTGCAGCTGTGCATACGCCATCCTGTCGACCTCCTCTATCCACTTCACACAAGCAGAAACGGCTACAGTGGGCCAAACATTACATGAAGACTGATTTCAAAACTGTTTTGTTCACGGATGAGTGCCGTGCAGCGCTCGATGGTCCAGATGGATGGAGTGGAGGATGGCTGGTTGATGGACACCCCACGCAAACACGGCTACAGCGCCAACAAGGAGGAGGTGGAGTAATGTTTTGGGCTGGAATCATGGGGAGAGAGATTGTCGGCCCCTTTAGGATACCTGAAGGCGCTAAAGATGAACTCCATAATGTATGTGCATTTTCTCAAACAGCACTTCCTGCCATGGTTCAAGAAGAAGAACCGTGTATTTCACAGCAAGATCATTTTTTTGCATGATAATGCACCATCTCATGCTGCACATAAAACATCTGCATCTCTGGCTGATATGGGCATAAAAGGGGACAAACTTATGGTGTGACCCCCATGCTCCCCTGACCTCTACCCCATTCAGAACCTTTGGAGCATCATTAAAAGGAGTGTCTATGATGGCGGGAGGCAGTTCACATCTAAGCAACAGCTCTGGGAGGGTATTCTGTCCTCATGCAAAACAATTGAAGCAGAAACCATCCAAAACCTGACAAATTCAATGGACGAGAGAGTTCAGAAGCTCCTTTCGAACAAGGGGTCCTATGTGAAAATGTAACATCACCTAGAATAAAGTTTTGAGTTGAAAACTGTTTGATTTCAGTTTCTAACAACCTGCTAATGCTTATAATTTCAAAAATGACCATTTTTTTGGGCTTTATTAAAATGAAAAGGTTGATCGAAAAAGTTTGGGGGATCTAAGAGTGTGGCAACCCAGTAGTCATGATTACTTCGAATTCTGACAATATGAGGGTCATGCTGCAGGTAGTGCAGCAAGAAGGCACTTATGTGTCTTGCGCATCTCGGAGCCCCAAAATTATTTTCCGGGCTAGATGCAGCTAAAAATTATTATTAATTTTAAATCTGGTGAAGCTTTAGTATAGATGGCCTAATAGGATCAGTGCTGCACACTGCTACAAAGCCCAAATTATTTTCCAGTCAAGATACAGATAAACATGATTAGTAATTTTAAATCTGGTGGAGCTTATTATAGATAGCCTAATAGAATCAGTGCTGCACACTGCTACAAAGCCCAAATTATTTTCCAGCCAAGATACAGATAAACATGATTAGTAATTTGAAAGCTTAAAACGGTTGGTAGGGTGATTTTAACCAATCATCAAGCTTTTACTCTCCCCAGGATGACACAGGGGTAGAAAAGTCGTTTCGGATCCATGATTTGTTCATCTTTTTGAACGTGAGTCTGTCTACATTATCAGTGGAGAGCCGCGTGCGCTTATCTGTCAGCACACCACCAGCAGCGCTGAACACACGTTCAGACAGAACGCTGGCTGCGGGGCATGACAAGATCTCCAAGGCGTAAGTGGCTAGCTCTGGCCATTTATCCAGATTGGAAGCCCAAAAAGAGCAAGGGTCCAGTGACACAGTCATGGCTTCAATGTTTACTTGGAGATACTCCTGTACCATCGTCTCTAGGCGTTGACTATGTGTCAGACTTCTTGTCTCCTGTGGCCTTGCAAAGGATGGGCTAAAAAAGTGGTGAAATGATTCCGCAAAATTGATGTTACCACCAGATACTGTGGTTCTGTTACGGTTTGAGTGCTGAACACTTGACGGTCCCACGGTTGGCAAGTTGGAACTGTGAGATTCACTACGTGCACCACTGGTATTTTGTGGAAAAGCACATGTAAGATTCTGCAACAGTCTCTGCTGATACTCCTGCATGCGTGCATCCCTTTCTATGGCAGGAATAATTTCTGCAAATTTACTTTTGTACCGGGGATCTAACAGTGTGGCAACCCAGTAGTCAGGATTATTTCTAATTCTCACAATTCGAGGGTCATGTTGCAGGTAGTGCAGCAAGAAGGCACTCGTGTGTTGCGCATCCAGGAGCACCAAGTCCCTGTTGTGTTGGTGGCGAGGTAACAATCATGCTTCCTTCCTCTGTCCTCTCCCCCCAACCTCGCACAACAGAAATGTGATCAAGGTCTCCCTCATCTGATGAGTCTTCCATCAGTTCGTCCTCTACTTCTTCCTGGGCTCCTGCACCTTCCTCACTAGTTTGGCTGCTACCATGCGCCCTGGTAAAACCATCTCCCCCACCCTCACATGCCTGCCGCCTTGGTGCTGCCGACCGTCTGGACCTTGCAGATGTTAGCCCTTCCGCATACAACTCCTCCTCCTCTACTTCCTCCACCTCCTCTTGTGCCACCACCTGACTCCGAATTCTGTTTAACATGTGCTCCAGCATGTAAATCACCGGAATAGTCATGCTGATAATGGCATCGTCAGCACTAAACATCTTCGTCGCCATTTCAAAACTGTGCAGAAGGGTGCATAGGTCCCTGATCTGAGACCACTCCTCCAGCGTGATTTGCCCCACCTCTGGATCTCGTTGGCCCAGGCTATACGTCAGAACGTATTGCACCAGGGCTTGTCGGTGCTGCCACAGTCGCTGCAACATGTGCAGAGTTGAATTCCACCGGGTAGGCACATCGCATTTTAGCCGGTGAAGTGGCAGGCCCAACGACCTCTGTAGAGATGTAAGTCGCTGAGCTGCGGG
Source organism: Phyllobates terribilis (assembly GCF_046119375.1). Taxonomy (NCBI): domain Eukaryota; kingdom Metazoa; phylum Chordata; class Amphibia; order Anura; family Dendrobatidae; genus Phyllobates; species Phyllobates terribilis. The sequence continues at coordinate 2,441,095 of NW_027362957.1, forward strand.
ATGCGAACGGCGGAAGTGAGCACACAGCGACCGTGCCCTCTGCAGAAGGCCATCTAGTCTGGGATAGTGGGCTAAAAATTGCTGGACAACCAGGTTCAACACGTGAGCCATACAAGGCACGTGTGTGACATTGCCCCGGCGAAGGGCCGCACCCAGGTTTGCAGCATTGTCGCACACGGCCTTCCCTGGTTTCAGGTCCAGTGGAGACAACCATTCATGAAATTGGTTCTCCAGAGCTGACCACAACTCCTCAGCTGTGTGACTCACATTTCCCAGACATTTCAATGTAAAAACCGCCTGATGACGTTGAGCCCTACTGCCAGCATAGTAAGGAGGTGTGCAGGATCCCTTCTGCGCAGTTAGAAAGCAGGTGGCATGACCAGACAGGCTTTGGGTGCAGGTGGAAGACCGAGAGGAAGTTGAGGAGGCAGAAGCAGTGGAGGAACTTTGACATAAAGAGGATTGACGCACAACTCGTGGGGACGGCAAGACTTGGACAGCAGCCCCTTGTCCTGCTGTCACCATAGTTACCCAGTGCCCAGTCAGCGACATGTAACGCCCCTGTCCATGCCTACTCGTCCAAGTGTCTGTGGTGAAATGCACCCTGTCACACACAGAGTTTCTCAAAGAAGCAGTGATGTTGTGTGCGACATGCTGGTGGAGCGCAGGCACACCTTTCTTTGAGAAGTAGTGCCGACTGGGCATCTGGTACTGGGGCACTGCGACGGACATAAGGTCTCGAAAATCCTCTGTGTCCACCAGGCGGAAAGGCAGCATTTCTGTAGCCAAGAGCTTGCAGATGGTGAAATTCAACCTCTTAGCTTTCTCATGGCTAGGAGGAAATGGTCTTTTACTTGTCCACATCTGAGGGACCGAGGGCTGGCTATTGTGCTTAGACGGGGTTGATAAGGGTGTCCCCGGCAAACTGCCGGTCTGTGAGGAAGATGCAGGCGGACATGTTAGGTTGCCTTGATCCAAAGGTGGTGCTATCGATGTCGGACAGCGCTCAACACCAGCTGGTGTTACCACCTCCAAAGAAAATGATGACCTGCCAATCACGCTGGCTGTTGCGGGTAAAGAGGTGGCAGGTCTGCGCCCCAAAACAGGTGTGACTGCTGTCCCCCCAGTCACAGAGGATGAAGAGGCCGCGGATGCACAAGATAGGGCAGACGGTGGTTGGCCCGGCCGGCTAGGCCGCATTGTAGCACACTGAGCTTCCCACTGCAACTTATGCTTCATGTCCATGTGCCGGTTCATGCATGAAGTACTCAAACTATGTATTTTTTGGCCTCTACTTAGCTTTTGCTGACAAATGTTACAGATAACACGAGTTGGGTCATCTTTATCGATCTGAAAAAATGCCCAGGCTATGCAAGGCTTAGCACCCATGCGACCTGAAGAGCCACCACGACTTGTGGTGAGAGGCAGAGTTGTGTTTGAGGATGCAGTTGTTGACGTGCTTCCAGTACTACGTCTCTGTCCAGGAAGGCGCAACCTGACCTCGTCGTCACTAGCATCCTCCTCCACCTCCTCTGCTGACCTCATCTCTTGGCTGACTGTGGGTTGACAGTAAGTGGGATCTCCAACCTCATCATCATCACCCTGTGCGTTATCACACCCGTCGTCCTCAGAGCCAACCTGTTCCTGCCCTGACAAAAAACTAAAGTTGTCGCTCCAATCAGGTATTTGAGTCTTATCATCGTCTTCCTCATTGTCTCCACCAACAGGAGTTACAGTTTGGGAATGAGGGTCTACATTATGGTCAGAACCTTCTGCGTCTGGTCCTGGATCCGACTCATAAAGATTCTGGGCATCAGTGCAGATCATTTCCTCGTCTGGATTCACAGAAGCGCTGGAGTCGACCTCTGATTCCCAGGCTATAGTATGAGTAAACAGCTCTGCAGACTCAACCATCTGTTCTACCTCATACTCAGACGGGCAGCTGGAGATTTGGGAGCTGTGAGGAAGCAAGTGCGATTGGGGTGACACCTTTGAGGACTGGAGTATTTGTGATGTTGAAGTTGATGTGGAGGAGAGCCCACTTAAAGGAGCACTTGATATCCGTTGAAGCACCTGCTGTTTTTGTGCCTCATCTGGAATTTGTAGCGATTGGCGTGGCCGTAAGAAAGGGATCTTATCACATTGTCCGCTAAAAGAAGTAGACATTTTAGTTTGGCTGGAAGATGGTCTTTCTTCTGCAGATGTTACTGTTGCTTTAACACCTACCCCACGGACACAACCTTTTTTCCCCTTCCCAACACGCCTATTCCCCTTTCCACCAGCAGCAGGCCTTTTTCCACTCATTTTGGTGGTTAACTAATTCACAACTCTAGAGTTGTTTGCACAAAAAAACAATGGATGGGAACGAGCAGAGCTGAGTGGCCAAACTGTGGTATTAGGCCAAAACTATTGGCTGGGTTAGATGCAGAAAAAAATTATATTCAATTTGCAACCTGATGGAGGTCAGTATAGATGGACTAATACAACAAGTCCCACACACAGCTACAAGCCCAATATTTTTTCAGAGGTAGATGCAGAAAAAAAATATATTCAGTTTGCAACCTGATGGAGGTCTGTATAGATGGATTAATAGAACAAGTCCCACACACAGCTAGAAGCCCAAATATTTTTTCAGAGGTAGATGCAGAAAAAAAATATATTCAGTTTGCAACCTGATGGAGGTCAGTATAGATGGACTAATAGAACAAGTCCCACACACAGCTACAAGCCCAATATTTTTTCAGAGGTAGATGCAGAAAAAAAATATATTCAGTTTGCAACCTGATGGAGGTCAGTATAGATCGACTAATAGAACAAGTCCCACACACTGCTAGAAGGCCAAATATTTTTTCAGAGCTAGATGCAGACAAAAAATTATATTCAGTTTGCAACCTGATGGAGGTCAGTATAGATGGACTAATAGAATGATGCTATGCCCAAAAGATTTTACTTCACTAGGTGCAGTAAAAAAATTGGTATTCTATACACAGGTGGTATATCTTGCAACACAGATAGGCTACTCCACTGACTAACACACTCTGCAATAGGCCAAAAAGGATTAGCTTTGCTAGATTCAGCCAAATGCTGTGAAAAAAACTTGCACAGCACTGGCACAGACCTGCCTGGCAAAAACTGATAGGAACTGATGTAACCTAGTCCTGAAAAGGACTCCAATTACAATTAGTCTTTACTCCCACAATCTATCTATTTAAGAGCACAGACCTCTCTGATAAAAGTCATAGGAAATGCTGTAACCTAGTCCTTAAAAGGACTGCAATCACAACTATTCCCTACTCCCAAGCTATCTGTAGATTTGTGCGAAAATTGGCTTGAAATTAACAAGGTATAGCGCACACAGCAACAGCGGTGCCGTCTAACACGCAGCTGCAGCAGTGAGAAAATGGTGGCGACGGGGAAAATGGCTTGGTCTTATAGGGCAAGGACATGTGACATACACTGCCAATGACACATGCCCTTGCTTGTGTGAAAAAAAGCACTTTGCTCCGTGTGTGCGCTGCTGATAGGCTGACAGATTGCACCTCCCCACTGCAAATGCGGGAAAGAGAAAAAAATGGAGATCTTCATTGTTCCTGCAGAGATCCATCCCTGCCCCTCCCCCCGCCCCGCTGTACACTCAAACTGCGTATTAACATTAATTTTCATCATTACTGAGAAAAAATCCAGTTATGATTTTGGTGCACGAACAGTTATCGAACATAACCTCGAACAGCCGAATTTTTCTCAAATTGTTCGTGTTCGCCGAACGGCTCGAACACCGCCCAAAACAGCTCGAATTTGAGATTGGCGAACAGTTCGAGTAGAACAACGCTCATCTCTAATTACTAACAATAGGAATTCCAGAGAATGGAGGACTTAACTACAACTCCCAGTATGTCCTTAGCAGGAGGACATCTTGTAAGGAGATACTGGGAGTTGTTACCATTCATCATCAGACTGTGGACCATATAGGAACCAATGTACTGATTAGATGCAAAAAAAAGTAACTTAAATTTTGGGATATATATTACATGATTTAGGTCCTATAATTTTGAGCAGATTAGTGCGAATCTGAGACCCTGATCACTCAGAAGATCTCTTAGAAGTGAAGAGGTGAGGAGACATGACTATGACTTTCTGCTGCATTTGCTCTGCTCAGTGTACTCTCCTATCTACTGAGCTGCGCTCTTCTAGGAGGTCTTTTAAGCAAAGGAGCAAAGGATTGGGGTCCCCACAAACAGAATTAATGACCCTAAATCACATTAAAAACATCCCAAAAGTTGATTTACTCTTTAAGGTTAATTTACACACACACATACACACACACACTGTATACGCCGCATGCAACACACACACACTGTATACTCCGTACGCACCACACACACACTGTATACGGCGTACGCACCACACATACACTGTATACGCCGTACATACCACACACACTGTATACGCCGTACACACCACACACACACACACACTGTATACGCTGTACATACCACATACACTGTATACGCCGTACACACACACACACACACTGTATACGCCGTACACCACACACACTGTATACTCCGTACACCACACACACTGTATACTCCGTACACCACACACACTGTATACGCCGTACACACCACACACACACACTCTGTATAAGCCGTACACACCACACACACACTGTATACGGCGTACGCACCACACATACACTGTATACGCCGTACATACCACACACACTGTATACGCCGTACACACCACACACACACACACACTGTATACGCTGTACATACCACATACACTGTATACGCCGTACACACACACACACACTGTATACGCCGTACACCACACACACTGTATACGCCGTACACCACACACACTGTATACTCCGTACACCACACACACTGTATACGCCGTACACACCACACACACACACTCTGTATAAGCCGTACACACCACACACACACTGTATACGGCGTACGCACCACACATACACTGTATACGCCGTACATACCACACACACTGTATACGCCGTACGCACCACACACACACACTGTATACGCCGTACACACCACACACACACACACTGTATACGCTGTACATACCACACACACTGTATACGCCGTACACACCACACACACTGTATACGCCGTACACACACACACACTGTATACGCCGTACACCACACACACTGTATACGCCGTACACACCACACACACACACTCTGTATAAGCCGTACACATCACACACACACTGTATACGCCGTACACCACACACACACACACACACTGTATATGCTGTACATACCACATACACTGTATACGCCGTATGCACCACACACACACACACACACTGTATATGCTGTACATACCACATACACTGTATACGCCGTACGCACCACCACACACACTGTATACGCCGTACACACCACACACACACTGTATACGCCATACACACCACACACACACTGTATACGCCGTACACACCACATACTCTATATGCCGTATGCACCACCACACACACTGTATACGCCGTACACACGACACACACACTGTATACGCCGTACGCACCACCACACACTGTATACGCCGTACGCACCACCACACACACTGTATACGCCGTACGCACCACCACACACAATGTATACGCCGTACGCACCACCACACACACTGTATACGCCGTACGCACCACCACACACACGCAGTCTGTATACATCGTATGCACCACACACACGCACTCTGTATACACCGTACGCACCACACACACTGTATACGCCGTACGCACCACACATCCACTGTATACGCCATACTCACCACACACACACTCTGTATACGCCGTACACACCACACACACACTGTATACGCCGTACGCACCACACATCCACTGTATACGCCATACTCACCACACACACACTCTGTATACGCCGTACACACCACACACACACTGTATACGCCGTACGCACCACACATCCACTGTATACGCCATACTCACCACACACACACTCTGTATACGCCGTACACACCACACACACACACACTGTATACGCTGTACATACCACACACACACACTGTATACGCCATACGCACCACACACACTGTATACGCCGTACGCACCACCACACACACACGCACTCTGTATACACCGTACGCACCACACTCACGCACTCTGTATACACCGTACACACCACACACACACTGTATATGCCGTACACAGTGGCGTACTGCCAATGGCGGCAGACCAGGCGACTGCTATGGGGCCCCTGAGCCGAGGGGGCCCATAGCAGTCCAGGGGTGGATATACCGCGACCGGTGCAGCTGCGCCGGGTCCCCACCATGCAGCTGCACCAAGGGGCCCACAAGGTGCAGCTGCTCCCTGCACGCGGCGGTCAGGGAGTGATTCCTACAGCTCCGCTGCTGTCAGGAGGAGAATAGCAGCGGAGCTGGAGGGTTCATCCTCTACTTCCTCCCTGACCCAGGCGCGCGCAGCTTGATGACGTCATCATGCAGCGCGCACCTGGGTCAGGAAGAAAGCTGCCGGCAACCAGGAGGATTCTGCTGCAGGGGAGCGAGCTGAGGTAAGTTTTTTTTTTTAACTGAAATGCTGGGGAGGGGATGGGGCTGGGAAGAGCAATAATGGGGCGGATAGAGCTGGGGAGAGCAATGATGGGGATGGTGGGGAAGGGGAGAGCAATGATGGGAGTGCTGGGAGAGAGCAATGATGGGGATGGTGGGGAAGGGGAGAGCAATGACGTGTTGCTGGGAGAGAGCAATGATGGGAGTGCTGGGAGAGAGCAATGATGGGGGTGCTGGGACAGAGCAATGGTGGGGGGCTGGGAGAGAGCAATGATGGGGGTGCTGGGACAGAGCAATGGTGGGGGGCTGGGAGAGAGCAATGATGGAGGTGCTGGGACAGAGTAATGATGGGGGTGCTGAGAGGAAATGATGGGGGTGCTGGGAGAAGCAATGATGGAGGTGCTGGGACAGAGCAATGATGGGAGTGCTGGACAGAGCAATGATGGGGGTTGGGAGAGAGCAATGATGGGGGTGGTGGGACAGAGCAATGATGCAGGTGCTAAGAGAGAGAGCAATGATGGGGGGCTGGGAGAGAGCAATGATGGAGGTGCTGGGACAGCGCAATGATGGGGGTGCTGGACAGAGCAATGATGGGGGTTGGGAGAGAGCAATGATGGGGGTGGTGGGACAGAGCAATGATGCAGGTGCTAAGAGAGAGAGCAATGATGGGGGTGCTGGGAGAGAGCAATGATGGGGGTGCTGGGAGAGAGCAATGGTGGGGGTGCTGGGACAGAGCAATGGTGGGGGTGCTGGGACAGAGCAATGGTGGGGGTGCTGGGACAGAGCAATGGTGGGGGGCTTGGAGAGAGCAATGGTGGGGGGCTGGGAGAGAGCAATGATGTGGGGCTGGGAGAGAGCAATGATGGAGGTGCTGGGACAGAGCAATGATAGGGGGCTGGGAGAGAGCAATGATGCAGGTGCTAAGAGAGAGAGCAATGATGGGGGTGCTGGTGGAGAGCAAAGATGGGGGTGCTGGGAGAGAGCAACGATGAGGGTCCTGGGACAGAGCAATGATGAGGGTCCTGGGACAGAGCAATGATGGGGGTGCTGGGAGAGAGTAATGATGGGGGTGCTGGGAGAGAGTAATGATGGGGGTGCTGGGAGAGAACAATGACAAGGGTGCTGGGAGAGAGCAATGATGGGGGTGCTGGGAGAGAGCAACGATGAGGGTCCTGGGACAGAGCAATGATGGGGGTGCTGGGAGAGAGTAATGATGGGGGTACTGGGAGAGAGTAATGATCGGGGTGCTGGGAGAGAGTAATGATGGGGGTGCTGGGAGAGAGCAATGACGAGGGTGCTGGGAGAGAGCAATGACGGGGGTGCTGGGAGAGAGCAATTATGGGGGTTTCACTTTGCTTGTACTGTGAAGCCTTGTATGTTTTCCGTGTGCACATAGCCTTACAGTTAATTGGGAAGAGTCACAGAGACTGAATAATTTATATTATTGGCCGGTGCAGATTACAGTTAATGGGGGGCACAGTGCTGCTTATCCCTTTATATTTTGATTACTAGGTGGTTAATAGTATATTAATGGGGGGGGGGGTTACATATCTGTATTCGAGGACGCAGAGCGGGGGAGACACATGTATACATACAATATGTGACCTTGTTATTTTCTAGGCTGGAGATCATCGTGACAAGACGAGTCGTGGCTGGGAGATGTCGACATGAAGGTCTGACCAGATGGAGAAGAAGCAGCAGAAACCGACTCTGATCAGATGACACGTCTGCGGTAAGTGCCTGGATGTAAATATTATTCTGTATCTGCACTGTGTGACTTGGAGTGATAATGTTATCTGTAAAATCCCTTAGGCCACATTCTCACATTTGTGTGAAATGTCCGTGTGCTGCCAGATTTTTTTATCGGATGGTCCACGGACTCGTACAGTTTTATAGATCCATTCACACATCCATGAAAATCACGGATCTGAGAATGAGATCTAAGAGGGTCAGAGAATGTCCTGTTCTGATCCAATATTGAGGATTAGAATAGGACATACTCAATGCAGGGCAGCACACCGACACTGCACACAGATGCAGGAATGTAGCCTTATTATGTATAGCACAGTCCCTTAGTATATAGTGTACTCACTTACTATGTATAGCGCCATCCTTAGTTATATAGTTTCCTCTTTTATTATGTTTAACACCCTCCCTTATTATGTACCATCCTCTCTAGCGGCTCACAGTTGGGGGATCATACTGTGTTGGGGACAGCATACTTTACCCTGGGAGTTGAGGTGGGGTACAGTAGGGTCATTATACTGTGCATGTGGAGGAATTCACCATGGGGGTATTATACTGTGTTTGGGGGGCCCTTTTATTGGCATCACACTTTATGGGGCAATGAAAGAGATCTAGGACGTCAGCAGGAGGAAAATTACTATGTAAAGGATGGAAAGTTGTGAGATCTGATCTTTGGTGACCCAGACAATAATTTAATTTTTTTTTTGGGGGGGGGGGGGGGGGCAATTAGAGCTTCTGCTATGGGGCCCCATGATTCCTATGTATGCCCCTGGCCGTACATACCACATACACTGTATACCCCATATACACCACCACACACACACACTGTATACGCCGTACGCACCACCACACACACGCACTCTGTATACATCGTAAGCACCACACACACGCACTCTGTATACACCCTGCGCAACACACACACACACACACTTTATATGCCGTAAGCACCACACACACACACTATATACGCCGTATTCACCACACATACCCTGTATATGCCGTATGCAACACCACACACACTGTATACGCCATACGCACCCCCCACACACACACTGTATACGCCGTACGCACCCTCCCACACACACTGTATACGGTGTATGCACCACCACACACACTCTGTATACGTCATACGCACCACACACGCTCTGTATACGCCGTACGCACCACCACACACACTCTGTATACGCTGTACGCACCACACACACAATGTATACGGCGTATGCACCACACACATTGTATACACCGTACACACCACACACACACACACACACTGTATACGCCATACGCACCACACACACTGTATACGCCGTACGCACCACACACTGTATACGCCGTACGCACCACACACTGTATACGCCGTACGCACCACACACACACTGTATACGCCGTATGCAACACACACTGTATACGCCGTACGCACCACACACACTGTATACGCCATACGCACAACACACACACTGTATACGCTGCACACACCACACACACAGTATACGCCGTATGCACACCACACACACTGTATACGCCGTACACACCACACACACTGTATATGCCGTACACACCACACACACTGTATATGCCGTACGCACCACCACACACACACACACACACACACACACACACACTCTGTATACGCTATATGCACCACCACACACACACACACACACACACGCTCTGTATACGCCGTACGCACCACACACACACTCTGTATACGCCGTACGCACCACCACACACACACACACACTCTGTATACGCCGTACGCACCACACACACGGTATACGCCGTACGCAGCCTCTTGCGTGGTAACACCAGCGGAACACTGTCGCAAAAACGCCGCCGCCGGGATCAGCCGAATGATTCACTGACTGCCGCCATCTTTGTACAGGAGGAGCGCATGCGCAGTTTTAATGTGACCGCCGCTATCTGCCTGCACAAAGATGGCGGCGATCTGATTTACTGCGTGGGGAGACAGCTCAAACAAGAGAACACATGAGGGAAGAAGACAGCATAAGGGTGGAGAGAGAGAGCACACAAGGGGGAGAGCACATGGGGTACACAGGTCAAAGAAGAGATCACAAAAGAGGAGAAGACAGCAGATGGGGGAGAGAGAAAGCGCACAGGGGGAGAGAGACAGAGCACAGGGGAGAGACAGCTCAAACGGGACAGCACATGAGGGGAGAACACAGCACAGGAAGGAGAGAGACAGCAGACAAGGGGGAGAGCACATGGGGTAGACAGGTCAAAGAAGAGAGCACATAAGAGGAGAAGACAGCAGATGGGGGAGAGAGACAGAGCACAGGGGGGGGAGACAGCTCAAACGGGACAGCACATGAAGGGAGAACACAGCACAGGAAGGAGAGAGACAGCAGACAAGGGGGAGAGCACATGGGGTAGACAGGTCAAAGAAGAGATCACAGACGGGAGAAGTCAGCACATGGGGGAAAGAGAGAGTGAATAGGTGAGTGAGCACATTGGGGGGAGAGATTCTCAGCACTGCAAAGCCTGCCCCCATCGTGACATTACCGACCTCCCGATGCGATAGCATCGGGCCTCCATCTAGTATATACAGTACAGACCAAAAGTTTGGACACACCGTCTCATTTAAAGATTTTTCTGTATTTTCATGACTATGAAAATTGTACATTCACACTGAAGGCATCAAAACTATGAATTAACACATGTGGAATTATATACTTAACAAAAAAGTGTGAAACAACTGAAAATATGTCTTATATTCTAGGTTCTTCAAAGTAGCCACCTTTTGCTTTGATGACTGCTTTGCACACTCCTGGCATTCTCTTGATGAGCTTCAAGAGGTAGTCACCGGAAATGGTCTTCCAACAATCTTGAAGGAGTTCCCAGAGATGCTTAGCACTTGTTGGCCCTTTTGCCTTCACTCTGCGGTCCAGCTCACCCCAAACCATCTCGATTGGGTTCAGGTCTGGTGACTGTGGAGGCCAGGTCATCTGGCGTAGCACCCCATCACTCTCCTTCTTGGTCAAATAGCCCTTACACAGCCTGGAGGTGTGTTTGGGGTCATTGTCCTGTTGAAAAATAAATGATGGTCCAACTAAACGCAAACCGGATGGAATAGCATGACGCTGCAAGATGCTGTGGTAGCCATGCTGGTTCAGTATACCTTCAATTTTGAATAAATCCCCAACAGTGTCACCAGCAAAGCACCTCCACACCATCACACCTCCTCCTCCATGCTTCACGGTGGGAACCAGGCATGTAGAGTCCATCCGTTTACCTTTTCTGCGTCGCAGAAAGACACGGTGGTTGGAACCAAAGATCTCAAATTTGGACTCATCAGACCAAAGCACAGATTTCCACTGGTCTAATGTCCATTCCTTGTGTTCTTTAGCCCAAACAAGTCTCTTCTGCTTGTTGCCTGTCCTTAGCAGTGGTTTTCTAGCAGCTATTTTACCATGAAGGCCTGCTGCACAAAGTCTCCTCTTAACAGTTGTTGAAGAGATGTGTCTGCTACTAGAACTCTGTGTGGCATTGACCTGGTCTCTAATCTGAGCTGCTGTTAACCTGCGATTTCTGAGGCTGGTGACTCGGATAAACTTATCCTCAGAAGCAGAGGTGACTCTTGGTCTTCCTTTCCTGGGGCGGTCCTCATGTGAGCCCGTTTCTTTGTAGCGCTTGATGGTTTTTGCAACTGTACTTGGGGACACTTTCAAAGTTTTCCCAATTTTTCGCACTGGCTGACCTTCATTTCTTAAAGTAATGATGGCCACTCGTTTTTCTTTACTTAGCTGCTTTTTTCTTGCCATAATACAAATTCGAACAGTCTATTCAGTAGGACTATCAGCTGTGTATCCACCTGACTTCTGCACAACACAACTGATGGTCCCAACCCCATTTATAAGGCAAGAAATCCCACTTATTAAACCTGACAGGGCACACCTGTGAAGTGAAAACCATTTCCGGTGACTACTTCTTGAAGCTCATCAAGAGAATGCCAAGAGTGTGCAAAGCAGTCATCAAAGCAAAAGGTGGCTACTATGAAGAACCTAGAATATAAGACATATTTTTCAGTTGTTTCACACTTTTTTGTTAAGTATATAATTCCACATGTGTTAATTCATAGTTTTGATGCCTTCAATGTGAATGTACAATTTTCATAGTCATGAAAATACAGAAAAATCTTTAAATGAGAAGGTGTGTCCAAACTTTTGGTCTGTACTGTATATATATATTACATATTCTACAAGCAGGGCTTGTGGATTGTCCATTATTATAATATACAACATATAAAGTGCAGTGCAGGAGGGGAAGGAGAAGGACCTGACTAATCCCCCCAAATATTAATGATAGTGTGTAAAATAATCACAGGCTGCAATTACCCACAATGTTTTTTAGTTTTGTTTTTTTAAACAATTAAAATCAACTTTTTCTTGTGGTTATAAATGTGAAATAACAATGAGAGCCATGATGACATCACAATGCACATGACATCATAGACATGACAGCTGGAGTAGAATGTATGAAGCTCTGCACCAGAGCCATCTTGTGTCACTAGGATCTGACAGCTGGAAGGGGACGAGTCCAGGTAGGGAGCACATTACTTTTAAGCTTTGGTATACTTATAGCGTATCCCCCGGATTTATCATGGATCGCCAGAAACACTCTGTAATAAGACATTTTCAGGACCACCCCTTACCTAAATGAGGAGTCACTGATGATCTGTTAATATTAACAAGTATGGCAGCTAAACCCCCAGCAATGAGCTGCTATATTGCTGGGGAAGCAGCGTTTTCCATGCCCCCTATAGCAGGAGGATGACAATGTGATGATACATATTTGTTGGGGGTCTTCCAGCTCTTTGCACTGGCTCCCCACTATGGAAGACTACAATGGCGCTCGCCCCCTATGTCACCCCTATGCTCTAGTAAGGCATGTAGATAGGGGGGGCTCAAGTTGGGACATCTTTATGGGGCTCCATTTTTGGATCGTTTTGCCATTGACGTGGTAGAATTACAGCACTTTGTAACAGAAATTTAGTAGCGTATGCCATCATTCTCTGTTGTCAGCTCTTTTGCTCCTGTTGAATTCGGGGGGGGACATTGGAGTTGTAGTTTGGGTGGTCAGGAATGGCAGGATGGGGTCCTGGGTGTTATTTTAGTACATAGAGCAGTAGGTAATATAGATAAAATAAAAGGCTCCTTTTAAATGTGCGTCATAGAATTATAAAATGAGGTCGGGGTTTTGTCTTTTTATTGAATTAATTTTTTGTTGATGTTGTAAACTGGATCCATAAAAAGCAGTGAGAGTTTTAATGACATCACAGGGCGCGTGACGTCATCGACATCCCATGACATCACAGATGAAATAGAATGTCCACATTTCTAAACCTGAATCATTTTATGTCTTTAACCCCGGACAGCTTGAAGGAGACTGGTCCAGGTAAGCGTCTCTTCACACAATCTTGGGGTCCTGTTTACCCATCATGTAGCTGGGGGTGTTTGTGGTGATGTTCAGCACTGCACCATTTTGCCCCCCAAAAAATCAGAGCCAACACGTCTGTGTCATGTGCTTATTGCTGTGATTGTCAAGGTGATGCCTTTAGGGATCGCTGACACTGCTGAGTAGCCGGCATATAACTCGGATGAGTATAGCACTCACTCCAATGTTATACTATGGGGCAGTGCCAACTAGTGTTTATTTTCTCATGCCAAGTCGGCATGAGAAAAAAATTGCTGCATGCTGCAATTGGCAGAGTATATCAGACGACGCGCCCATACAAGTCTATGGATACGTGAAAAACATCGGACTGCACTCAGATGTCATCTGAGTGCAGTCCAATATACGCCGGCTGACTCACACAATTGAGAAGATGGAGAAATTAAATGCTCCATCTTCTCCACACCTGTGATCCGAATCTCACATGCGAGAGAATTGGATCACAAACACAATATTGTTGATATTTTCCATTGAAGTAAGGCCCCCCTAAGGCGAAGGTCTGGACAGTAAGAAACCCTTCCAGTGTCAATGACCACCTAATGGTTCAAAAATATCTACCCCACTTTTTGCTATAAAGTGTAGATTGAGCATCCCAGAATGCCAAAGGGGATCCAGAAACCAGAATATTTAATACCTTATTTCAATCAAACTTCACCAATCTTTTTTTTTTTTTGGTTTGTCCCATAGGGCGGAACGTTAAGTCGTCTGAAGAAACGCAGTGAGAAGGCATTCGTCTTGACTAGCGGAGAGGTTACTCCTTTGCTACAGGAGTCTGACAGGTAAGTGGACATTTTAACTCATCCATCAATTCCTCCCCTTGTAGATTTATTGCAGAATTGCCGTTTTAATCACCCAAAAAGCACATTGACCGGATATTTAACCAACTCACCACTTAGTCCAATCTAGCAATTTTAGGACTTCAATCCTGAAATACTTATTGGGTATAATGGCTTCACCGACTTAATTTCTAATATGTCCATTTTCCAACTTCAACCAAGAGGATATGCTGGTCTTGGAATATTTTCACTAGAACCGGTATAACTATGTCCATCATGCTCCTCCAGTTAGGAGGATAGACTGGGACATTGATGGTTTATCAGCCCCACACTGGCGAATCCAGATCCAACTTCCATTAGGAGGGCAGACTGGTATACGGTGGGGAAAAGAAATATTTAATACACTGCCGATTTTGCAAGTTTTCCCACCTACAATGAATGTAGAGGTCTGTAATTTTTATCGTAGGTCACTTCACCTGTGAGAGACCGAGTTTAAAAATAAAATCCAGAAAAATCACATTGTATGATTAACATTACATAATTCATTTGCATTTTATTGCATGAAATAAGTATTTGATACAATAGAAAAATAGAACTTAATATTTGGTACAGAAACCTTTGTTTGCAATTACAGAGGTCAGATATTTCCTGTAGCTCTTGACCAAGTTTGCACATAATAAAGCAGGGATTTTGGCCCTCTCCTCCATACGGATCTTCTCCAGATCTTTCAAGTTTCGGGGCTGTTGCTGGGCAATATTGAGTTTCAGCTCCCTCCAAAGCTTTTCTATTGGGATCAGGTCTGGAGACTGGCTAGACCACTACAGGACTTGAAATGCTTCTTATCGAGCCACGCCTTAGGTTGCCCTGGCTGTGTGTTTCGGATCATTGTCATGCTGGAAGACCCAAGCACAACCCATCTTCAATGTGCTTACTGAGGGAAGGAAGATACATGACCCCATCCATCCTCCCTTCAATACATTGCAGTCCTGTCCCATTTGCAAAAAAAAGCACCTCCGAAGTATGAGGTTTCCCCCGCCATGCTTCATGGTTGGGAGAGTGTTCTTGGGGTTGTACTCATCCTTCTTCTTTCTCCAAACAAGGTGAGTGGAGTGGACACCAAAAAGTTCTATTTTGATCTCATCTGACCACATGACCTTCTCCCATGCCTCCTCTGGATCATCCAGATGGTTATTGGCAACTTCAAACAGGCCTGGATATGTGCTGGGGTGAGCACTGGACATTGTGTGCCCTGCAGGATTTTAATCCATGATAGCGTAGTGTGTAACTAATGGTAATGTTTGAGACTGTGGTGCCAGCTCTATTTAGGTCATTGACCAGGTCCTCCCATGTAGTTCTGGGCTGATTCCTGACGTTTCTCAGAATCATCCTTACCCCACGAGGCGAGATCTTGCATGGAGCCCCAGACCGAGGAAGACTTAGTCATCTTGTGTTTCTTCCATTTTCTAATAATTGCGCCAACAGTTGTTGCCGTCTCGTGAAGCTGCTTGCTTATTGTCCTGTAGCCCATCCCAGCCTTGTGTCTTTTATACAGGTAATAAGTTCAAACAAGTGCAATTAATACAGGTAATGAGTGCAGAGTAGGAGGGCTTCTTAAAGAAAAGCTAACAAGTATGTGAGAGCCAGAATTCTTGCTGGTTGGTAGGTGATCAAATACTTATTTCATGCAATAAAATGCAATTTAATTATTTAAAAATCATATAATGTGATTTTCTGATTTTTAGATTTTGTCTCTCACAGATGAAGTGACCTACGATAAAAATGACAGACCTCTACACTCTTTGTAGGTAGGAAAACTTGCAAAATCGGCAGTGTATCAAATACTTATTTTCTCCACTGTAGTGCTGTCCAACATGACACCATCAAGCTCATCTTACCACTCCATACCAGGAGGGTAGATTGGGGCATTAACAGTTTAATCACTTTGTGTCCACAAGGCCATCTCTTCCAACTAGGAGCCTTAACTGGACTTACAGTGGTTTTATTCAGCTTATTGCAGCCATGTCCAGCTTGCACCTCCAACAAGGAGAGTAAACTGAAATGTAGATGTTTATCAGCTTAAATGCTGAGCAGTCCATCCTATGACACCGGACCAGGAGGAGCAGCTGGACTTACACTGGTTTTGCTCAGCTCAGCCATACCCAACTTACAAATCCAACTTAAAGGATAACCTGGAAACTAAATGGTTAACCAACTTAAACGCCAACCAGTCCAATTTATGACTCCAGACCCCGAATATTAATTGAACTTACAATGATTTCATGTGTCTTATGACCAGTGGCGTAACTAGAGTCTGAATATATATATCCCAAATATGTCCCCCATTCTGCCGCTGTTCTTTATTGTATAAAAAAAAACTAAGCCATTATACTCACCAGGGGTGTACATTCAAGTCATGGGGCTCCAGAGCTTAAGTATAACGCACTTCCCATAGTCCTTCATATAGTATAATGCATCCCATAGTCCTCCATATAGTATAATGCATCCCATTCTCCTCTATATAATATACTGTACAGCCCATAGTCGTCCATAAAGTATAATGCACAGCTCCTAGTCATACATGTAGTATAATGCACCCCATAGTTTTCAATAAAGTATAAAGCACCTCCACAGGCATACATAGTAGTATAATGCACCACATCATAATATATAGCAGTATAATTCACCCCCATAGTCATATATGGTAATATATTGTACCTCCATAGTCATATAAAGTAGTGTAATGCACCCCATAGTCATATATAGTAGTATAATGCACCTCCATAGTCATATATAGCAGTATAATGCACCCCCATCGTCATATATAGCAGTATAATGCACCCCATCGTCATATATAGCAGTATAATGCAAGCCATAGTCCTATATAGCAGTATAATGCACCCCCAGTCATATATAGTAGTATAATGCACCCCATAGACATGTACAGTAGTATAATGCATCCTCATAGTCATATATAGTAGTATAATACACTTCATAGTCATCCATAGAAGTATAATGCACCCCCATCGTCACATAAAGCAGTATAATGCACTCCATAGTCATATAAGGCAGTATAATGTACCCCATATAGTTTATATAGTAGTATAATGCACCCCATAGTCATATATAGCAGTATATTGCACCTCCTGGTCATATATAGTTGTATAATGTACCCCCATAGTCATATATAATAGTATACTGCACCCCCATAGTCATATATAGTAGTATAAAGCACCCCATAGTCATATATAGTAGTATAAAGCACCCCATAGTCATTTATAGTAGTATAATGTACCCCCATAGTCATATATAGTAGTATAATGCACCCCACTGTCATATCAGTATAATGCACCCCCATAGTCATATATAGTAGTATAATGCACCCACATAGTCATATATAGTAGTATAATACACCTTCATAGTCATATACAGAAGTATAATGCACCCCTATAGTCATCCGTAGTAGTATAATACAACCCCAATAGTCATCCGTAGTAGTATGATACAACCCCCATAGTCATATATAGTAGTGTAATGCACCTCCATAGTCATAAATAGTAGTATAATGCACCACCATAGTCATAAATAGTAGTAAAATGCACCCTATAGTCATATATAGCACTATATTGCACTTCAGTCATATATAGCAGTATAATGTACCCCCATAGTCATATATAGCAGTATAATGTACATCATAGTCATATATAGCAGTATAATGCACCCTTATAGCCATATATAGTAGTATAGTATACCCCATATTCATATATAGTAGTATAATGTACTCCATAGTCATATAGCAGTATAATGCACCCCGTAGTCATATATAGTAGTATAAAGCACCTCATAGTCATATATAGTGTTACGGGTCCGGGGGGTGGAACCTCTGTGCTATGGTGCAAGGAGGGACCCAGAGGGGCGTAACTAAGTATCAACCCGGACCGACCCTGGTCGTACGGCGGCTAACGACTCCGTGACCAGGGAGGGACCGAGCCGAGGGACCAGGTGCTACTCTGGGGATGACCTTGTAAGGGAGCAGGTGACCTTCACGGTACAGATGGCAGGGACTGACCGGAATAGCAGGTAGGCACAGCAGGCAGGCTGGCGAGCAGGAGTCTCTAGGTGGGCTGGCAGGTGGTCACGGCAAGTGACGGCAGGAGTCTCTAGGTGGTCACGGCAAGTGACGGCAGGAGTCTCTAGGTGGGCTGGCAAGTGGTCACGGCAAGTGACGGCAGGAGCCTCCAGGAAGGCACGGCAGGTAACAGGCAGGTCACAGGCAAGTGCTCCCAGGTGAGCGGGCTGACAGGCACGGCAGGTACCAGGCAGGCAACAGGCAAGTGCTCCCAGGTGAGCGGGCTGGCAGGCACGGCAGGTAAGAGGCTGGTGGGCAAGACTGGTAGTCAGGCTAGCAGCAGGACCTGAGGGCTGAAGCAGAAGTCAGAAACACTGTGCAACAACTTTTGCTCGGGCACCTCCATTTTGGAGGAGGTGCCTTATATATGGGAGGACCCTCGGCTATTGGCCGAGGACTCCTTAGGACGGCGCATGCGGCCCCTTTAAGAGGGAGGGAGCGAGCGCGCCCTAAGCACAGTGCCCGGGGAGCTGCGCGCGCCGGCTGCAGGAAGAGGAGCGCTGGTGAACGCAGAGCGGGGAGCGAGGAGGTGAATGGGACGGCGTCTCTGCCTTGCAGGGGGCAGAGATGCCGATGCTACATATAGTAGTATGGCAACTTATTTAAAATAAATATTTAAATACTCTACCCACCTTCCCTTCAATCCCGCTCCGCAAGTCCTGTTGTGAAGCAGGCAGCTGACTTCGGCCTGTGACGGGAGTGCATGACGTTACTGCCATGCGCCCCGTCATGTGCTGGCCTATGATTGGCCGACAGAATGCATTGTCGCTAAAGGACCCAATAGGTATGTCCACAGCAATACACTTCAACTGGATGTGCGTAGGAGGACACACATCTAATTAAAGGTTCTGCTGGTGTCGGCGGGCCCCTGATCCTCCGGGCCTTTGTGACTTGCTGCGACCGCAGTCGTTACTCCCCTACTAATCACAACCATGACCAACTTCAACTAGAAGGATAACTGGGACATAAATATTTTGCTAAGTAAAATGTCGACCAGTCCATTCTGAGACTCCCGACATCAGACTTAAAATAGCTTCATTCTGTTTAAAGCAACCATTTACACCTCCTACCAACAAGAGGCCAAACTGGGACATGGATAGCACATTGAACAGGTCTGCCTTTATCATCTAAGTATGAGGGATGGACTGGAAATTTGTTGGCCTCACCAGCTACCCTCAGGACTGTACTTTATTAAGGCACCTCCTTGTTGTTTGATAGGATCAGCCGTTATCACCCGGAAGTCATTCTTACCAATATCAGCAGAATTGCTAGTTAATGAAGCATTGAGACAGTAAAGAAAAGAAGCCTACAAACCACAATCGGCTGACATACCACTGAAAGTAGCCCGGGGCGGGCGGGCCCCACAGTCCGGACCCGGGGCGGGCGGGCCCCACAGTCCGGACCCGGGGCGGGCGGCCCCCACAGTCCGGACCCGAGGCTAGATCCGGGACAGGCGACCTAACAATCCAGACACAGGGCGGACGGGCCACGGGCCCCACAGTCCAGGCTCGGGTTGGACGGGCCCCACATTCCAGGCTCGGGTTGGATGGGCCCCACAGTCCAGGCTCGGGGCGGACGGGCCCCACGGTCCAGGCTCGGGGCGGACGGGCCCCTCGGTCCAGGCTCGGGGAGGACGGGTCCCTCGGTCCAGGCTCGGGGAGGACGGGTCCCTCGGTCCAGGCTCGGGGAGGACGGGTCCCACGGTCCAGGCTCGGGGAGGACGGGCCGCACGGTCCAGGCTCGAGCGAACAGGCCCCAAAGTCCAGGATCGGGGCGGACGGGGGCCCCCACAGTCCGGCCCCGGGGCAGGCGTGGGTCGCCCCACAGTCCGGACCCGGGGCAGGCGTGGGTCCCCACTGTCCAGACCTGGAGCTAGACCCGGGGCAGGCGGCCGCAAAGGACACGGGGCCGATGGGCCCCACAGTCAGGACACGGGGCTGGCTGGCCCCACAGTCAGGACACGGGGCGGGCGGGGGGCCCCACAGTCAGGACACGGGGCGGGCGGGGGGCCCCACAGTCAGGACACGGGGCGGGCGGGGGGCCCCACAGTCAGGACATGGGGGGAGCCACAGTCCGGACATATGGCGGACGGGCCCCACAGTCCAGGCTCGGGGCGGACGGGCCCCACAGTCCGGACGCGGGGCTAGTCCCGGGGCAGGCGGCCCCACAGTCCAGACCTGAGGCTAGACCAGGGGCAGGCGGCCCCACAGTTCAGACACGGGGTGGACGGGCCCCACAGTCCTGACATGGGGCGGACATGCCCCACAGTCCAGACCCGGGGCAGGCTTCCCCACAGTCCAGACTCGGGGCGAGCAGGGGGCCCCACAGTCTGTACCCGGGGTGGGTGGGGGGCCCCACAGTCCGTACCCGGGGCTGGCGCGGGGCCCCACAGTCCAGACCTGGGGCTAGACTCGGGGCGGGCGGCCCCACCGTCCGGACCTGGGGCGGGCGGGGGTCCCCACAGTCCAGACCTGGAGCTAGAACCGATGCAGGCGGCCCCACAGTCCGGACACGGGGCGGACGGGCCCATAGTCCGGACACTGGGCGGCCGCAGTCCGGATATAGGGCGGCCGGGCCCCACAGTCCAGGCTCGGGGCTAGACCTGGGACGGACGGGCCCCACAGTCCAAGCATGGGGCAGGCGTGCCCCACAGACCGGAAACGGGGCTAGACCCGGGGCAGGGGGCCCCACAGTCAGGACACGGGGCGGATGAGCCCCACAGTCAGGACACGGGGCGGGCGAGCCCCACAGTCAGGACACGGGGCGGGCGGGCCCCACAGTCAGGACACGGGGCGGGCGGGCCCCACAGTCAGGACACGGGGCGGGCGAGCCCCACAGTCAGGACACGGGGCGGGCGGGCCCCACAGTCAGGACACGGGGCGGGCGGGCCCCACAGTCAGGACACGGGGCGGGCGGGCCCCACAGTCAGGACACGGGGCGGGCGGGCCCCACAGTCAGGACACGGGGCGGGCGGGCCCCACAGTCAGGACACGGGGCGGGCGGGCCCCACAGTCAGGACACGGGGCGGGCTCCACAGTCAGGACATGGGGCGGGCGGGCCCCACAGTCAGGACACGGGGTGGGCGGGCCCCACAGTCCAGACCTGGGGCTAGACCCGGGGCAGGCGGCCCACAGTCCAGACACGGGGTGGACGGGCCCCACAGTCCGGACACGGGGCGGGCATGCCCCATAGTCCAGACCTGGGGCTAGACCCGGGGCAGGCGGCCCCACAGTCCAGACCTGAGGCTAGACCCGGGGCAGGCGGTCCCATATTCTAGACATGGGGTGGACGGGCCTCACAGACCTGACATGGGGCAGACATGCCGCACAGTCCAGACCTGGGGCTAGACCCGGGGCAGGCGACCCACAGTCCGGACACGGGTTGGACGGGCCCCAGAGTCCGGACACGGGGTGGACGGGCCCCACAGTCCGGACACGGGGTGGACGGGCCCCACAGTCCGGACACGGGGTGGACGGGCCCCACAGTCCGGACACGGGGTGGACGGGCCCCACAGTCCGGACACGGGGTGGACGGGCCCCACAGTCCGGACACGGGGTGGACGGGCCCCACAGTCCGGACACGGGGTGGACGGGCCCCACAGTCCGGACACGGGGTGGACGGGCCCCACAGTCCGGACACGGGGTGGACGGGCCCCACAGTCCGGACACGGGGTGGGCGGGCGAGCCCCACAGTCGGGACACGGGGCGGGCGAGCCCCACAGTCGGGACACGGGGCGGGCGAGCCCCACAGTCGGGACACGGGGCGGGCGAGCCCCACAGTCGGGACACGGGGCGGGCGAGCCCCACAGTCGGGACACGGGGCGGGCGGGACCCACAGTCGGGACACGGGGCGGACGGGCCCCACAGTCAGGACACAGGGCGGGCCCCACAGTCAGGACATTGGGCGGGCGGGCTCCACAGTCAGGATACAGGGCGGGCAGGCCCCACAGTCCGGACACAGGGCTAATCCCGGGGCAGGTGGCCCCACAGTCCAGACCTGGGGCTAGACCCGGGGCAGGCGGCCCACAGTCCAGACACGGGGTGGACGGACCCCACAGTCCAGATACGGGGCGGGCATGCCCCATAGTCAAGACCTGGGGCTAAACCCGGGGCTGGCGGCCCCACAGTCCAGACCTGAGGCTAGACCCGGGGCAGGCGGCCCCACATTCTAGACACGGGGTGGACGGGCCCCACAGTCCGGGGACGGGGCGGGCATGACCCATAGTCAAGACCTGGGGCTAGACCCGGGGCAGGCGGCCCCACAGTCCAGACCTGAGGCTAGACCCGGGGCAGGAGGCCCCACATTCTAGACACAGGGTGGACGGGCCCCACAGTCCTGACACGGGGCGGACATGTCCCACAGTCCAGACCTGGGGCTAGACCCGGGGTGGACGGGCCCCACAGTCCGGACACGGGGTGGACGGGCCCCACAGTCCGGACACGGGGCTAGTCCCGGGGCAGGCGGCCCCAAAGTCCGGACACGGGGCGGATGAGCCCCACAGTCTGGACACGGGGCGGGCGAGCCCCACAGTCTGGACACGGGGCAGGCGAGCCCCACAGTCTGGACACGGGGCAGGGGAGCCCCACAGTCAGGACACGGGGCGGGACCCACAGTCCGTACTCGGGGCGGACGGGCCTCACAGTACGGACACGGGGCTAGTCCCGGGGCAGGCGGCCCCAAAGTCTGGACACGGGGCGGAGGAGCCCCACAGTCTGGACACGGGGCGGAGGAGCCCCACAGTCTGGACACGGGGCGGGCGAGCCCCACAGTCTGGACACGGGGCGGGCGAGCCCCACAGTCTGGACACGGGGCGGGCGAGCCCCACAGTCTCGACACGGGGCGGGCGAGCCCCACAGTCTGGACACGGGGCGGGCGAGCCCCACAGTCTGGACACGGGGCGGGCGAGCCCCACAGTCAGGACACGGGGCGGGCGAGCCCCACAGTCCGGACACGGGGCAGGCGAGCCCCACAGTCCGGACACGGGGAGGGCGAGCCCCACAGTCCGGACACGGGGCGGGAGAGCCCCACAGTCCGGACACGGGGCGGGCGAGCCCCACAGTCCGGACACGGGGCGGGCGAGCCCCACAGTCCGGACACGGGGCGGGCGGGACCCACAGTCCGGACACGGGGCGGACGGGCCCCACAGTCCGGACACGGGGCGGACGGGCCCCACAGTCCAGGCTCGGGGCGGACGGGCCTCACAGTCCAGGCTCGGGGCGGACGGGCCTCACAGTCCGGACACGGGGCTAGTCCCTGGGCAGGCGGCCCCACAGTCTGGACACGGGGCGGAGGAGCCCCACAGTCTGGACATGGGGCGGAGGAGCCCCACAGTCTGGACACGGGGCGGAGGAGCCCCACAGTCTGGACACGGGGCGGGCGAGCCCCACAGTCTGAACACGGGGCGGGCGAGCCCCACAGTCTGAACACGGGGCGGGCGAGCCCCACAGTCTGGACACGGGGCGGGCGAGCCCCACAGTCTGAACACGGGGCGGGCGAGCCCCACAGTCTGGACACGGGGCGGGCAAGCCCCACAGTCTGGACACGGGGCGGGCGGGACCCACAGTCCGGACACGAGGCGGGCGGGACCCACAGTCCGGACACGGGGCGGACGGGCCCCACAGTCCAGGCTCGGGGCTGACGGGCCTCACAGTCCGGACACGGGGCTAGTCCCTGGGCAGGCGGCCCCAAAGTCCGGACACGGGGCGGATGAGCCCCACAGTCCGGACACGGGGCGGGCGGGACCCACAGTCCGGACACGGGGCGGGCGGGACCCACAGTCTGGACACGGGGCGGGCGGGACCCACAGTCTGGACACGGGGCGGGCGGGACCCACAGTCTGGACACGGGGCGGGCGGGACCCACAGTCAGGACACGGGGCGGGCGGGCCCCACAGTCAGAACACGGGGCGGGCGGGCCCCACAGTCAGGACATTGGGCGGGCGGGCTCCACAGTCAGGATACAGGGCGGGCAGGCCCCACAGTCCGGACACTGAGCTAATCCCGGGGCAGGCGGCTTCACAGTCCAGACCTGGGGCAGACGGCCCACAGTCCGGACACGGGGTAGACGGGCCCCACAGTCCGGACACGGAGCAGGCATGCCCCACAGTCCAGACCTGGGGCTAGACCCGGGGCAGGCGGCCCACAGTCCAGACCTGGGGTTAGACCCGGGGCAGGCAGCCCACAGTCCAGACACGGGGTGGACGGGCCCCACAGTCCACGCTTGGAGCGGACGGGCCCCACAGTCCAGACTCGGGGCGGACGGGCCCCACAGTCCAGGCTCGGGGCGGGCGGGCCCATAGTTATGACACGGGGCGGGCGGGCCCCACAGTCCGTACACGGGGCTAGTCCCGGGGCAGGCGGCCCCACAGTCCGGACACGGGGTGGACGGGCCCCACAGTCCGGACACGGGGCGGCCATAGTACGGACATACGGCGTGCGGGCCCCACATTCAGGACACGGGGCCCACCGTCAGGACACGGGGCGGGCGGGCTCCACAGTCAGGACACGGGGCAGGCGGGCCCCACAGTCCGGACACTGAGCTAATCCCGGGGCAGGCGGCTTCACAGTCCAGACCTGGGGCTAGACCTGGGGCAGACGGCCCACAATCCGGACACGGGGTGGACGGGCCCCACAGTCCGGACACGGAGCAGGCATGCCCCACAGTCCAGACCTGGGGCTAGACCCGGAGCACGCGGCCCACAGTCCGGACACGGGGTGGACGGTCCCCACAGTCCGGACACGGGGGGAGCCACAGTCCGGACATATGGCGGACGGGCCCCACAGTCCAGGCTCAGGGTGGACTGGCCCCACAGTCCGGACACGGGGCTAGTCCCGGGGCAGGCGGCCCCACAGTCCAGACCTGAGGCTAGACCAGGGGCAGGCGGCCCCACAGTCCAGACACGGGGTGGACGGGCCCCACAGTCCTGACATAGGGCGAACATGCCCCACAGTCCAGACCCGGGGCAGGCGGCCCCACAGTCCAGACTCGGGGCGAGCGGGGGGCCCCACAGTCCGTACCCGGGGCGGGCGGGGGGCCCCACAGTCCAGGCTCAGGGCGGACGGGCTCCACAGTCCAGGCTCGGGGCGGACGGGCCCCACAGTCCAGGCTCGGGGCGGACGGGCCCCACAGTCCGGACACGGAGCTAGTCCCGGGGCAGGCGGCCCCACAGTCCAGACCTGAGGCTAAACCAGGGGCAGGCGGCCCCACAGTCCAGACACGGGGTGGACGGGCCCCACAGTCCTGACATGGGGCGGACATGCCCCACAGTCCAGACCCGGGGCAGGCTTCCCCACAGTCCAGACTTGGGGCGAGCGGGGGGCCCCACAGTCCGTACCCGGGGCGGGCGGGGGGCCCCACAGTCCGTACCCGGGGCTGGCTGGGGGGCCCCACAGTCCAGACCTGGGGCTAGACTCGGGGCGGGCGGGGGGCCCCACAGTCCAGACCTGGGGCTAGAACCGATGCAGGCGGCCCCACAGTCCGGACACGGGGCGGACGGGCCCATAGTCCGGACACTGGGCGGCCGCAGTCCGGATATAGGGCGGCCGGGCCCCACAGTCCAGGCTCGGGGCTAGACCCGGGACGGACGGGCCCCACAGTCCAAGCTTGGGGCGGGCGTGCCCCACAGACCGGAAACGGGGCTAGACCCGGGGCAGGCGGCCCCAAAGTCCAGACCTGAGGCTAGACCCAGGGCAGGCGGTCCCATATTCTAGACACGGGGTGGACGGGCCTCACAGACCTGACACGGGGCGGACATGCCCCACAGTCCAGACCTGGGGCTAGACCCGGGGCAGGCGACCCACAGTCCGGACACGGGGTGGACGGGCCCCACAGTCCGGACACGGGGTGGACGGGCCCCACAGTCCGGACACGGGGTGGACGGGCCCCACAGTCAGGACACGGGGTGGACGGGCCCCACAGTCCGGACACGGGGCTAGTCCCGGGGCAGGCGGCCCCAAAGTCCGGACACGGGGCGGATGAGCCCCACAGTCCGGACACGGGGCGGGCGAGCCCCACAGTCTGGACACGGGGCGGGCGAGCCCCACAGTCTGGACACGGGGCGGGCGAGCCCCACAGTCTGGACACGGGGCGGGCGAGCCCCACAGTCAGGACACGGGGCGGGCGGGACCCACAGTCAGGACACGGGGCTGGCGGCCCGCCCTACAGTCAGGACACGGGGCGGGCGGGCTCCACAGTCAGGACACGGGGCGGGCGGGCCCCACAGTCAGGACACGGGGCGGGCTGGCCCCACAGTCCAGACCTGGAGCTAGACCCGGAGCAGGCGGCCCACAGTCCAGACACGGGGTGGACGGGCCCCACAGTCCGGACACGGGGCGGGCATGCCCCATAGTCCAGACCTGGGGATAGACCCGGGGCAGGCGGCCCCACAGTCCAGACCTGAGGCTAGACCTGGGGCAGGCGGTCCCATATTCTAGACACGGGGTGGACGGGCCTCACAGACCTGACACGGGGCGGACATGCCCCACAGTCCAGACCTGGGGCTAGACCCGGGGCAGGCGACCCACAGTCCGGACACGGGGTGGACGGGCCCCACAGTCCGGACACGGGGTGGACGGGCCCCACAGTCCGGACACGGGGTGGACGGGCCCCACAGTCCGGACACGGGGTGGACGGGCCCCACAGTCCGGACAAGGGGTGGACGGGCCCCACAGTCCGGACACGAGGTGGACGGGCCCCACAGTCCGGACACGGGGTGGACGGGCCCCACAGTCCGGACATGGGGCTAGTCCCGGGGCAGGCGGCCCCAAAGTCCGGACACAGGGCGGGCGAGCCCCACAGTCTGGACACGGGGCGGGCGAGCCCCACAGTCTGGACACGGGGCGGGCGAGCCCCACAGTCTGGACACGGGGCGGGCGAGCCCCACAGTCTGGACACGGGGCGGGCGAGCCCCACAGTCTGGACACGGGGCGGGCGAGCCCCACAGTCTGGACACGGGGCGGGCGAGCCCCACAGTCTGGACACGGGGCGGGCGAGCCCCACAGTCTGGACACGGGGCGGGCGAGCCCCACAGTCCGGACACGGGGCGGGCGGGACCCACAGTCCGGACACGGGGCGGGCGGGACCCACAGTCAGGACACGGGGCGGGCGGGACCCACAGTCAGGACACGGGGCGGGCGGGACCCACAGTCTGGACACGGGGCGGGCGGGACCCACAGTCTGGACACGGGGCGGGCGGGACCCACAGTCTGGACACGGGGCGGGCGGGACCCACAGTCTGGACACGGGGCGGGCTGGACCCACAGTCTGGACACGGGGCGGGCGGGACCCACAGTCAGGACACAGGGCGGGCCCCACAGTCAGGACATTGGGCGGGCAGGCTCCACAGTCAGGATACAGGGCGGGCAGGCCCCACAGTCAGGATACAGGGCGGGCAGGCCCCACAGTCCGGACACGGGGCTAATCCCGGGGCAGGGGGCCCCACAGTCCAGACCTGGGGCTAGACCCGGGGCAGGCGGCCCACAGTCCAGACACGGGGTGGACGGGCCCCACAGTCCGGATACGGGGCGGGCATGCCCCATAGTCAAGACCTGGGGCTAAACCCGGGGCTGGCGGCCCCACAGTCCAGACCTGAGGCTAGACCCGTGGCAGGCGGCCCCACATTCTAGACACGGGGTGGACGGGCCCCACAGTCCGGATACGGGGCGGGCATGACCCATAGTCAAGACCTGGGGCTAGACCCGGGGCAGGCGGCCCTACAGTCCAGACCTGAGGCTAGACCCGGGGCAGGCGGCCCCACATTCTAGACACAGGGTGGACGGGCCCCACAGTCCTGACACGGGGCGGACATGCCCCACAGTCCAGACCTGGGGCTAGACCCGGTGTAGGCTGCCCTAAAGTCCGGACACTGGGTGTGCGAGCCCCACAGTCTGGACACGGGGCGGCCACAGCCCAGACATAGGGTGGGCGGGCCCCACAGTCCAGGCTCGGGGCTAAACCCGGGGAAGCCGGCCCCACATTTCAGACCCGGGGCGGGGGGCCACACAGTCCAGGCTCGGGGCGGATGGGCCCCACAGTCCAGGCTCGGGGCGGATGGGCCCCACAGTATTGGCTCGGGGCGATCGGGCCCCACAGTCCAGGCTCGGGGCGGACGGGCTCCACAGTCCAAACCTGAGGCTCGGCCCGGGGCAGGCGGCCACACAGTCCAGGCTCGGGGCGGATGGGCCCCACAGTCCAGACTCGGGGCGGATGGGCCCCACAGTATTGGCTCGGAGCGAACGGGCCCCACAGTCCACGCTCTGGCCCCACAGTCCACGCTCGGGGCGGACGGGCCCCACAGTCCACGCTTGGAGCGGACAGGCCCCACAGTCCAGACTCGGGGCGGACGGGCCCCACAGTCCAGGCTCGGGGCGGGCGGGCCCATAGTTACGACACGGGGCGGGTGGGCCCCACAGTCCGTACACGGGGCTAGTCCCGGGGCAGGCGGCCCCACAGTCCGGACACGGGGCGGACGGGCCCCACAGTTCTGACACGGGGCGGGCATGCCCCACAGTCCTGACCTGGGGCTAGAGCCGGGGCAGTCGGCCCCACAGTCCGGACACGGGGTGGACGGGCCCCACAGTCCGGACACGGGGCGGCCATAGTACGCACATAGGGCGGGCGGGCCCCACAGTCAGGACATGGGGCGGGCGGGCTCCACAGTCAGGACACGGGGCGGGCGGGCTCCACAGTCAGGACACGGGGCGGGCGGGCCCCACAGTCAGGACACGGGGCGGGCGGGCCCCACAGTCAGGACACGGGGCGGGCGAGCCCCACAGTCAGGACACGGGGCGGGCCCCACAGTCCAGACTGGGGCTAGACCTGGGGCAGGCGGCCCACAGTCCAGACACGGGGTGGACGGGCCCCACAGTCCGGACACGGGGCGGGCATGCCCCATAGTCCAGACCTGGGGCTAGACCCGGGGCAGGCGGCCCCACAGTCCAGACCTGAGACTAGACCCGGGGCAGGCGGTCCCATATTCTAGACACGGGGTGGATGGGCCTCACAGACCTGACACGGGGCGGACATGCCCCACAGTCCAGACCTGGGGCTAGACCCGGGGCAGGCGACCCACAGTCCGGACACGGGGTGGACGGGCCCCACAGTCCGGACACGGGGTGGACGGGCCCCACAGTCCGGACACGGGGTGGACGGGCCCCACAGTCCGGACACGGGGTGGACGGGCCCCACAGTCCGGACACGGGGTGGACGGGCCCCACAGTCCGGACACGGGGTGGACGGGCCCCACAGTCCGGACACGGGGTGGACGGGCCCCACAGTCCGGACACGGGGTGGACGGGCCCCACAGTCCGGACACCGGGCTAGTCCCGGGGCAGGCGGCCCCACAGTCTGGACACGGGGTGGATGAGCCCCACAGTCTGGACACGGGGCGGGCGAGCCCCACAGTCCAGACCTGGGGCTAGACCCGGAGCATGCGGCCCACAGTCTGGACACGGGGTGGACGGTCCCCACAGTCCGGACACGGGGGGGGGCCACAGTGGGGACATAAGGCGGGCGGGCCCCACAGTCCAGGCTCGGGGCTAGACCCGGGGGCAGTCGGCCCCACAGTCCAGACCAGGGGCAGGGGGCCCCACTGTCCGGACCCGGGGCAAGCGGGGGATCCCACAGTCCGGACCCGGGGCGGGCGAGGGGCCCCACAGTCTGGAATCAGGGCGGGCGGGGGGCCCCACAGTCCGGACCTGGGGCTAGACCCGGGGCAGGCGGCCCCACAGTCCGGACACGTGGCGGCCGCAGTCCGGATATAGGGCGAGCCCCACAGTCTGGACTCGGGGTGGCCACAGTCCAGACATAGGGTGGGCGGGCCCCGGGTGGGCGGGCCCCGCAGTCCAGGCTCGGGGCTAGACCCGGGGAATCTGGCCCCACATTTCAGACCCGGGGCGGACGGGCCCCACAGTCCAGGCTCGGGGCGGACGGGCCCCACAGTCCAGACATGGGGCTAGTCCCGGGGCAGGCGGCCCCACAGTCCAGACCTGAGGCTCGACTCGGGGCAGGCAGCCCCACAGTCCAGACACGGGGTGGACAAGCCCCACAGTCCTGACATGGGGCGGACATGCCCCACAGTCCTGACATGGGGCGGACATGCCCCACAGTCCAGACACGGGGCAGGCGTCCCCACAGTCCGGACACGGGGGGGGGCCACAGTGGGGACATAAGGCGGGCGGGCCCCACAGTCCAGGCTCGGGGCTAGACCCGGGGGCAGTCGGCCCCACAGTCCAGACCAGGGGCAGGGGGCCCCACTGTCCGGACCCGGGGCAAGCGGGGGATCCCACAGTCCGGACCCGGGGCGGGCGAGGGGCCCCACAGTCTGGAATCAGGGCGGGCGGGGGGCCCCACAGTCCGGACCTGGGGCTAGACCCGGGGCAGGCGGTCCCACAGTCCGGACACGTGGCGGCCGCAGTCCGGATATAGGGCGAGCCCCACAGTCTGGACTCGGGGTGGCCACAGTCCAGACATAGGGTGGGCGGGCCCCGGGTGGGCGGGCCCCGCAGTCCAGGCTCGGGGCTAGACCCGGGGAATCTGGCCCCACATTTCAGACCCGGGGCGGACGGGCCCCACAGTCCAGGCTCGGGGCGGACGGGCCCCACAGTCCAGGCTCGGGGCGGACGGGCCCCACAGTCCAGACATGGGGCTAGTCCCGGGGCAGGCGGCCCCACAGTCCAGACCTGAGGCTCGACTCGGGGCAGGCAGCCCCACAGTCCAGACACGGGGTGGACAAGCCCCACAGTCCTGACATGGGGCGGACATGCCCCACAGTCCTGACATGGGGCGGACATGCCCCACAGTCCAGACACGGGGCAGGCGGCCCCACAGTCCGGACACGGGGTGGGCGAACCCTACAGTCCGGACACAGGGCGTCCGCAGTCCGGACATAGGTTGGGCGGGCCGCACAGTCCAGGCTCGGGGCCAGACCCTGGGCCAGACCCGGGGCAACCGGCTCCACAGTCCATACTCGGGGCGGGCGGGGGGCCCCACAGTCCAGACCTGGGGCTAGACTCGGGGCGGGGGGCCCCACAGTCCAGACCTGGGGCTAGACCCGATGCAGGCAGCCCCACAGTCCGGACACGGGGCGGACGGGCCCACAGTCCGGACACGGGGCCGCCGCAGTCCGGATATAGGGCGGCCGGGCCCCACAGTCCAGGCTCGGGGCTAGACCCGGCACGGACGGGCCCCACAGTCCAAGCTCGGGGCAGACGGACCCCACAGTCCAAGCTCGGGGCGGGCGAGCCCCACAGTCAGGACACGGGGTGGGTGGGTGGGTGTGCCCCACAGTCAGGACACAGGGCTGGCGGGCCCCAAAGTCAGGACACAGGGCGAGCGGGCCCCAAAGTCAGGACACAGGGTGGGCGGGCCCCACAGTCAGGACACAGGGCGGGCCCCACAGTCAGGACACAGGGCGGACCCCACAGTCAGGACACAGGGCGGGCCCCACAGTCCGGACACGGGGCTAATCCCGGGGCAGGTGGCCCCACAGTCCAGACCTGGGGCTAGACCCGGGGCAGGCAGCCCACAGTCCGGACACGGGGTGGATGGGCCCCACAGTCCGGACACGGGGCGGGCATCCCCCACAGTCCAGACCTGGGGCTAGACCCGGAGCAGGCGGCCCACAGTCCAGACCTGGGGCTAGACCCGGAGCAGGTGGCCCACAGTCCGGACACGGGGTGGACGGTCCCCACAGTCTGGACACGGGGGGGGGCCACAGTGGGGACATAAGGCGGGCGGGCCCCACAGTCCAGGCTCGGGGCTAGACCCGGGGGCAGTCGGCCCCACAGTCCAGTCCCAGGGCGGGTGGCCCCACAGTCCGGACCCGGGGAAAGCAGAGGATCCCACAGTCCGGACCAGGGGCGGGCGAGGGGCCCCACAGTCTGGAATCGGGGCGGACGTCGAGCCCCACAGTCCGGGCCTGGGGCTAGACCCGGGGCAGGCGGCCCCACAGTCCGGACACGGGGCGACCGCAGTCCGGATATAGGGCGAGGCCCACAGTCTGGACTCGGGGCGGCCACAGTCCAGACATAGGGTGGGCGGGCCCCGGGTGGGCGGGCCCCGCAGTCCAGGCTCGGGGCTAGACCCGGGGCAGCCGGCCCCACATTTCAGACCAGGGGCGGGGGGTCCCACAGTCCAGGCTCGGGGCGGACGGGCCCCACAGTCCGGACACGGGGCTAGTCCCGGTGCAGGCGGCCCCACAGTCCTGACATGGGGCGGATATGCCCCACAGTCCAGACCCAGGGAAGGCGGCCCCACAGTCCGGACACAGGGTGGACGAGCCCTACAGTCCGGACACGGGGCAGCCGCAGTCCGGACATAGGGTGTGCTGGCCGCACAGTTCAGGCTCGGGGCCAGACCCGGGGCAACCGGCCCCACAGTCCAGACTCGGGGCGGGCGGGGGGCCCCACAGTCCGTACCCGGGGCTGGCGGGGGGCTCCACAGTCCAGACCTGGGGCTAGACTCGGGGCGGGCGGCCCCACCGTCCAGACCTGGGGCTAGATCCGAAGCAGACGGCCCCACAGTCTGTACACGGGGCGGACGGGCCCACACTCCAGACACGGGGCGGCCGCAGTCCGGATATAGGGCGGACGGGCCCCACAGCCCAGGCTCGGGGCGGACGGGCCCCACAGCCCAGGCTCGGGGCGGACGGGCCCCACAGCCCAGGCTCGGGGCGGACGGGCCCCACAGCCCAGGCTCGGGGCGGACGGGCCCCACAGCCCAGGCTCGGGGCGGACGGGCCCCACAGCCCAGGCTCGGGGCGGACGGGCCCTACAACCCAGGCTCGGGGCAGACGGGCCCCACAGTCCAGGCTCGGGGCGGACGGGCCCCACAGTCCAGGCTCGGGGCGGACAGGCCCCACAGTCCAGACCTGAGGCTAGACCTGGGGTAGGCGGCCCCACAGTCCAGATACGGGGTGGACGGGCCCCACAGTCCAGACCTGGGGCTAGACCCGGGGTTGGCAGCCCCAAAGTCCGGACACGGGGTGGACGAGCCCCACAGTCCGGACACGGGGAGGCCACAGTCCAGACATAGGGTGGGCGGGCCCCACAGTCCAGGCTCGGGGCTAGACCCGGGGTAGCCGGCCCCACATTTCTGACCTGGGGCGGGGAGCCACACAGTCCAGGCTTGGGGCGGACGGGCCCCACAGTCCAGGCTCGGGGCGGATGTGCCCCACAGTACTGGCTCGGGGCGAACGGGCCCCACAGTCCACGCTCGGGCCCCAATGTCCATGCTCTGGATGGACGGGCCCCACAGTCCACGCTTGGAGCGGACGGGCCCCACAGTCCAGGCTCGGGGCGGGCGGGCCCATAGTTACGACACGGGGTGGGCGGGCCCTGTGGGCGGGCCCTACAGTCCGGACACGGGGCTAGTCCCAGGGCAGGCGGCCCCACAATCCGGACACGGGGCGGACGGGCCCCACAGTCCTGACACGGGGCGGGAATGCCCCACAGTCCTGACCTGGGGCTAGAGCCGGGGCAGGCGGCCGCACAGTCCGGACACGGGGTGGACGGGCCCCACAGTCCCGACATAGGGCGGGCCAGTCCAGGCTCGGGGCTAGACCCGGGGGCAGCTGGCCCCAAAGTCCAGACCCGGGGCGGGCGGACGGGCCCCACAGTCCAGGCTCGGGGCGGACGGGCCCCACAGTCCAGGCTCGGGGCGGACGGGCCCCACAGTCCAGGCTCGGGGCTGACGGGCCCCACAGTCCAGGCTCGGGGCGGACGGGCCCCACAGTCCAGGCTCGGGGCGGACGGGCCCCACAGTCCAGGCTCGGGGCGGACGGGCCCCACAGTCCAGGCTCGGGGCTGACGGGCCCCACAGTCCAGGCTCGGGGCTGACGGGCCCCACAGTCCAGGCTCGGGGCGGGCGGACCCCACAGTCCAGGCTCGGGGTGGGCGGGCCCCACAGTCCACTCTCGGGCCCCACAGTCCATGCTCGGGGCGGACGGGCCCCACAGTCCAAGCTCGGGGCAGACGGGCCCCACAGTCCAGGCTCGGAGCGGATGGTCCCCACAGTCCAGACCCGGGGCGGGCGGACGGGCCCCACAGTCCAGGCTCGGGGCGGACGGGCCCCACAGTCCAGGCTCGGGGCGGACGGGCCCCACAGTCCAGGCTCGGGGCGGACGGGCCC
Organism: Phyllobates terribilis; assembly: GCF_046119375.1. Taxonomy (NCBI): domain Eukaryota; kingdom Metazoa; phylum Chordata; class Amphibia; order Anura; family Dendrobatidae; genus Phyllobates; species Phyllobates terribilis. The sequence goes on from NW_027362957.1 coordinate 2,475,894, forward strand.
CACAGTCCAGGCTCGGGGCGGACGGGCCCCACAGTCCAGGCTCGGGGCGGACGGGCCCCACAGTCCAGGCTCGGGGCGGACAGGCCCCACAGTCCAGGCTCGGGGCGGACGGGCCCCACAGTCCAGGCTCGGGGCGGACGGGCCCCACAGTCCAGGCTCGGGGCGGACGGGCCCCACAGTCCAGGCTCGGGGCTGACGGGCCCCACAGTCCAGGCTCGGGGCTGACGGGCCCCACAGTCCAGGCTCGGGGCTGACGGGCCCCACAGTCCAGGCTCGGGGCTGACGGGCCCCACAGTCCAGGCTCGGGGCTGACGGGCCCCACAGTCCAGGCTCGGGGCTGACGGGCCCCACAGTCCAGGCTCGGGGCTGACGGGCCCCACAGTCCAGGCTCGGGGCTGACGGGCCCCACAGTCCAGGCTCGGGGCTGACGGGCCCCACAGTCCAGGCTCGGGGCGGGCGGGCCCCACAGTCCAGGCTCGGGGCGGGCGGGCCCCACAGTCCATGCTCGGGGTGGACTGGCCCCACAGTCCATGCTCGGGGTGGACTGGCCCCACAGTCCAGGCTCGGGGCGGACGGGCCCCACAGTCCAGGCTCGGAGCAGATGGGCCTCCCTTTCCCGCTCGGGGCGGGCGTGCCCCAAAGTCCAGGCTCGGGGCTAGTCCCGGGGCAGGTGGCCCCACAGTCGAGACCTGGAGCTAGACCCGGGGCAGGCGGCCCCAAGTCAGGACACGGTGCGGATGGGCCGCACAGTCTGGACTCGGGGCGGGCGAGCCCTACAGTCAGGACACCCACAGGCCGGACACGGGGCTAATCCCAGGACAGGCGGCTTCACAGTCCAGACCTGGGGCTAGACCCGGGGCAGGCGGCCCACAGTCCGGACAAGGGGTGGACGGGCCCCACAGTCCGGATGCGGGGCGGGCATGCCCCATAGTCCAGACCTAGGGCTAGACCCGGAGCAGGCGGCCCACAGTCCGGACACGGGGTGGACGGTCCCCACATTCCAGACACGGGGGGGGCACAGTCCGGACATAAGGTTGGCGGGCCCCACAGTCCAGGCTCGGGGCTAGACCCGGGGGCAATCGGCCCCACAGTCCAGACCCGGGGCAAGCGGGAGATCCCACAGTCTGGACCCGGGGCGGGCGAGGGGCCCCACAGTCTGGAATCGGGGCGGGCGGGGGGCCCCACAGTCCGGACCTGGGGCTAGACCCGGGACATGCGGCCCCACAGTGCGGACACGGGGCGGCCGCAGTCCGGATATAGGGCGGGCCCCACAGTCCAGGCTCGGGGCTAGACCCGGGACGGATGGGCCCCACAGTCCATCCTCGCTGCGGACGGGCCCCGCAGTTCAGGCTCAGGTCGGACGGGCCCCACAGTCCAGGCTCGGGGCGGAGGGACCCCACAGTCCAGGCTCGGGGCGGAGGGGCCCCACAGTCCAGGCTCGGGGCGGAGGGGCCCCACAGTCCAGGCTCGGGGCGGAGGGGCCTCACAGTCCAGGCTCGGGGCGGAGGGGCCCCACAGTCCAGGCTCGGGGCGGAGGGGCCCCACAGTCCAGGCTCGGGGCAGAGGGGCCCCACAGTCCAGGCTCGGGGCAGAGGGGCCCCACAGTCCAGGCTCGGGGCGGACGGGCCCCACAGTCCGGGCTCGGGGCGGACGGGCCCCACAGTCCGGGCTCGGGGCGGACGGGCCCCACAGTCCGGGCTCGGGGCGGACGGGCCCCACAGTCCGGGCTCGGGGCGGACGGGCCCCACAGTCCGGGCTCGGGGCGGACGGGCCCCACAGTCCGGGCTCGGGGCGGACGGGCCCCACAGTCCGGGCTCGGGGCGGACGGGCCCCACAGTCCGGGCTCGGGGCGGACGGGCCCCACAGTCCGGGCTCGGGGCGGACGGGCCCCACAGTCCGGGCTCGGGGCGGACGGGCCCCACAGTCCGGGCTCGGGGCGGACGGGCCCCACAGTCCGGACACGGGGCGGACGGGCCCCACAGTCCGGACACGGGGCGGACGAGCCCTACAGTCCGGACACGGGGCGGCCACAGTCCGGACATAGGGTGGGCGGGCCGCACATTCCAGGTTCGGGGCTAGACCCGGGGCAACCGGCCCCATAGTCCGGACACGGGGCGGATGGGCCCCGCAGTCTAGGCTCGGAGCGGACGGGCACCACAGTCCAGGCTCGGAGCGGACATGCCCCACAGTCCGGACACGGGGTGGACGAGCCCTACAGTCCTGACACGGGGCGGCCACAGTCCGGACATAGGGTGGGCGGGCCGAACATTCCAGGTTCGGGGCTAGACCCGGGGCAACCGGCCCCATAGTCCGGACACGGGGCGGATGGGCCCCGCAGTCTAGGCTCGGAGCGGATGGGCATCACAGTCCAGGCTCGGAGCGGACGGGCCCCACAGTCCGGACACGGGGCTAGTACCAGGGCTGGCGGCCCCACAGTCCAGACCTGAGGCTAGACCAGGGACAGGTGGCCCCACAGTCAAGACACGGGGAGGATGGGCCCCACAGTCCTGACACGGGCTTGACATGCCCCACAGTCCAGACCTGGAGCTAGACCCGGGGCAGGCAGCCCCAAAGTCCGGACACGGGGTGGACGAGCCCCACAGTCCGGACACGGGGCGGCCACAGTCCGGACATAGGGTGGGCCCCACAGTCCAGGCTTGGGGCTAGACCCGGGGCAGCCGGCCCCACAGTTCAGACCCGGGGCGGGTGGGGGGCCCCACAGTCCGTGCCCGGGGCTTACGCGGGGGCCCACAGTCCAGACCTGGGGCTAGACTCGGGGCGGGCGGGGGGCCCCACCATCCGGACCTGGGGTGGGGGGCCCCACAGTCCAGTCCAGGGGCTAGACCCGATGCAGGCGGCCCCACAGTCCGGACACGGGGTGGACGGGCCCCACAGTCCAGATGCAGTGCGGCCACAGTCCGTACATAGGGCGGGCCCCACAGTCCAGGCTCGGGGCGTACGGGCCCCACACTCCAGGCTCGGGGCGTACGGGCCCCACAGTCCAGGCTCGGGGCGGATGGGCCCCACAGTCCAGGCTCGGGGTGGACGGGCCCCACAGTCCAGGCTCGGGGCGGACGGGCCCCTCAGTCCAGGCTCGGGGCGGACGGGCCCCCCTTTCCCGCTCGGGGCGGGCGTGCCACACAGTCCAGGGTCGGGGCGTGCGGTGCCCACAGTCAGGACACGGGACGGGCGGGCTCCACAGTCTGGACACGGGGCGGGCGGGCCCCGCCGGGCCCCACAGTCCGGACACGGAGCTAATCCCGGGGCAGGCGGCCCCACAGACTAGACCTGGGGCTAGACCCGGGGCAGGCGGCCCACAGTCCGGGCAGGCGGCCCACTGTCCGGACACGGGGTGGACGGGCCCCACAGTCCGGACATGGGGCGGGCATGCCCCACAGTCCAGACCTGGGGCTAGACCCGGGGCAGGCGGCCCACAGTCCGGACAAGGGGTGGACGGGCCCCACAGTCCGGATGCGGGGCGGGCATGCCCCACAGTCCAGACCTAGGGCTAGACCCGGAGCAGGCGGCCCACAGTCCGGACACGGGGTGGACGGTCCCCACATTCCAGACACGGGGGGGGCACAGTCTGGACATAAGGTTGGCGGGCCCCACAGTCCAGGCTCGGGGCTAGGCCCGGGGGCAGTCGGCCCCACAGTCCAGACCCGGGGCAAGCGGGGGATCCCACAGTCTGGACCCGGGGCAGGCGAGGGGCCCCACAGTCTGGAATCGGGGCGGGCGGGGGGCCCCACAGTCCGGACCTGGGGCTAGACCCGGGGCAGGTGGCCCCACAGTCCAGACACGGGGCGGCCGCAGTCCGGATATAGGGCGGGCCCCACAGTCCAGGCTCGGGGCTAGACCCGGGACGGACAGGCCCCACAGTCCAGGCTCAGGTCGGACGGGCCCCACAGTCCAGGCTCGGGGCGGAGGGGCCCCACAGTCCAGGCTCGGGGCGGAGGGGCCCCACAGTCTAGGCTCGGGGCGGAGGGGCCCCACAGTCCAGGCTCGGGGTGGAGAGGCCCCACAGTCCAGGCTCGGGACGGAGGGGTCCCACAGTCCAGGCTCGGGGCGGAGGGGCCCCACAGTCCAGGCTCGGGGCGGACGGGCCCCACAGTCCGGGCTCGGGGCGGACGGGCCCCACAGTCCGGGCTCGGGGCGGACGGGCCCCACAGTCCGGGCTCGGGGCGGACGGGCCCCACAGTCCGGGCTCGGGGCGGACGGGCCCCACAGTCCGTTCTCGGGGCGGACGGGCCCCACAGTCCGGACACGGGGCGGACGAGCCCTACAGTCCGGACATAGGGTGGGCGGGCCGCACATTCCAGGTTCGGGGCTAGACCCGGGGCAACCGGCCCCACAGTCCTGACATGGGGCGGACATGCCCCACAGTCCGGACACGGGGTGGACGAGCCCTACAGTCCGGACACGGGGCGGCCACAGTCCGGACATAGGGTGGGCGGGCCGCACATTCCAGGTTCGGGGCTAGACCCGGGGCAACCGGCCCCACAGTCCGGACACGGGGCGGCCGCAGTCCGGATATAGGGCGGGCCCCACAGTCTAGGCTCGGGGTTAGACCCGGGACAGGCGGGCCCCACAATCCAGGCTCGGAGCGGACGGGCCCCGCAGTCTAGGCTTGGAGCGGACGGGCACCACAGTCCAGGCTCGGAGCGGACGGGCCCCACAGTCCGGACACGGGGCTAGTACCAGGGCTGGTGGCCCCACAGTCCAGACCTGAGGCTAGACCAGGGGCAGGTGGCCCCACAGTCAAGACACGGGGAGGATGGGCCCCACAGTCCTGACACGGGGTTGACATGCCCCACAGTCCAGACCTGGAGCTAGACCCGGGGCAGGCAGCCCCAAAGTCCGGACACGGGGTGGACGAGCCCCACAGTCCGGACACGGGGCGGCCACAGTCCGGACATAGGGTGGGCCCCACAGTCCAGGCTCGGGGCTAGACCCAGGGCAGTCGGCCCCACAGTTCAGACCCGGGGCGGGGGGCCCCACAGTCAGGACACAGGGCGGGCTGGCCCCACAGTCGGGACACTCTGCGGGCGAGCCCCACAGTAAGGACACGGGGCGAACGGGCCCCACAGTCAGGACACGGGGTGGGCGGGCCCATAGTTAGGACACGGTGCTAGTCCTGGGGCAGGCGGCCCAACAGTCCAGACCTGCGGCTAGACCCGGGGCTGGCGGCCGCAAAGTCCGAACACGGGTCGGACGGGCCCCACAGTCCTGACACGGGGCGGGCATGCCCCACAGTCCAGAGTTGGGGCTAGACCCGGGGCAGGCAGCCCCACAGTCCGGACACGGGGTGGACGGGCCCCACAGTACGGACACGAGGCGGCCACAGTCCGAATATAGGGCGGGCGGTCCCCACAGTCCAGGCTCGGGGCTAGACCCGGGGGCAACCGGCCCCACAGTCCAGGCTCGGGGTGGACGGGCCCCACAGTCAGGACACAGTGTGGGCGGGCCCATAGTTAGGACATGGGGCGGGCCCCACAGTCCGGGGACTGGGCTTGTCCCGGGGCAGGCGGCCCCACAGTCCGGACACGGGGCGGACGGGCCCCACAGTCCAGGCTCGGAGCGGATGGGCCTCCCTTTCCCGCTCGGGGTGGGCGTGCCCCACAGTCCAGGCTCGGGGCTAGTCCCGGGGCAGGTGGCCCCACAGTCGAGACCTGGGGCTAGACCCGGGGCAGGCGGCCCCAAGTCAGGACACGGTGCGGATGGGCCCCACAGTCTGGACTCGGGGCGGGCGAGCCCTACAGTCAGGACACCCACAGGCCGGACACGGGGCTAATCCCGGGACAGGCGGCTTCACAGTCCAGACCTGGGGCTAGACCCGGGGCAGGCGGCCCACAGTCCGGACAAGGGGTGGACGGGCCCCACAGTCCGGATGCGGGGCGGGCATGCCCCACAGTCCAGACCTAGGGCTAGACCCGGAGCAGGCGGCCCACAGTCCGGACACGGGGTGGACGGTCCCCACATTCCAGACACGGGGGGGGCACAGTCTGGACATAAGGTTGGCGGGCCCCACAGTCCAGGCTCGGGGCTAGACCCGGGGGCAGTCGGCCCCACAGTCCAGACCCGGGGCAAGCGGGGGATCCCACAGTCTGGACCCGGGGCGGGCGAGGGACCCCACAGTCTGGAATCGGGGTGGGCGGGGGGCCCCACAGTCCGGACCTGGGGCTAGACCCGGGGCAGGCGGCCCCACAGTCCGGACACGGGGCGGCCGCAGTCCGGATATAGGGCTAGTACCAGGGCTGGCGGCCCCACAGTCCAGACCTGAGGCTAGACCAGGGGCAGGTGGCCCCACAGTCAAGACACGGGGAGGATGGGCCCCACAGTCCTGACACGGGCTTGACATGCCCCACAGTCCAGACCTGGAGCTAGACCCGGGGCAGGCAGCCCCAAAGTCCGGACACGGGGTGGACGAGCCCCACAGTCCGGACACGGGGTGGACGAGCCCCACAGTCCGGACACGGGGCGGCCACAGTCCGGACATAGGGTGGGCCCCACAGTCCAGGCTCGGGGCTAGACCCGGGGCAGCCGGCCCCACAGTTCAGACCCGGGGCGGGTGGGGGGCCCCACAGTCCGTGGCCGGGGCTGACGAGGGGGCCCACAGTCCAGACCTGGGGCTAGACTCGGGGCGGGCGGGGGGCCCCACCATCCGGACCTGACGTACAGATATACAGCAATATGCAGCAGGAGAGACGAGATCCAGGGAGATATCCGATCGCCAGAACTGGGGTCAGGAAGGAATTTTTTTCCCCCCTAGGGGGTTTTCTTCGCCTTCTTCTGGATCTTTGGTTCCAGTGGCTCTCATCAGGTCTGCACTATCCGCAGCAAGTTCTGTAGTCTCTATCGGGCCTGACCTGAGAGTCATTGTGAACTTTAATTTATTAAAGGGCCAGTAATATTTTTATTACAATGTGGCTTATTGCTATTCCAATAAAAAAATTAATAATAATATATTGTGTTGTGTGTTTTATTTGTGTGGACTTCACCCTACAGAAACAATGATGAGAGTGAACGCTGACGCTCAATATTCCAGAACTAGAACCAGACTTGGCTCATCCGGCATATAATAAAGTGTCTGTCTCATCTGCTGTATACATGATGGCAGCTGCTGCAGGACCAGGGAGTATAGAGGGTGCTACATACAGGAGCATCTCACAAAATTAGAATATCATCAAAAAGTTAATTTCAGTTCTTCAATATAAAAAGTCAAAGTCATATATTATATAGAGTCATTACAAACAGAGTGATCTATTTCAAGTGTTTATTTCTGTTAATGTTGATGGTTATGGCTTACAGCCAATGAAAACACAACAGTCATTATCTCAGTAAACTTAAATAATTAGCAAAAAACACCTGCAAAGGCTTCCTAAGCATTTAAAAAGCCCCTTAGTCTATTTCAGTAGGCTCCGCAATCATGGGGAAGACTGTTGACTTGACAGATGTCCAGAAGGCAGTCATTGACACACTCCACAAGGTCCCAGAGTTCCAATTTTAATTTGTTTCATTTCATTTGTTTAGCTGCTGGAGGTCTAGTGTGAAGTTTCCACCATCAGTGATGGTTTGGGGAGCCATGTCATCTTCTGGTGTAGGTCCACTGTGTTTTATCAAGACCAAAGTCAGCGCAGCCGTCTACCAGGAAATTTTAGAGCACTTCATGCTTCCCTCTGCTGACAAACTTTTGGAGATGGAAATTTCATTCTCCAGCAGGACTTGACCCCTGTCCACACGGCCAAAAGTACCAATACCTGGTTTACACACAACAGTATCACTGAGCTTGATTGGCAGCAAACTGGCCTGACCTTAACCCCATAGAGAATCTATTATAGAGAATCTATGGGGTATTGTCAAGAGGAAGATGAGAGATATCAGACCCAACAATGCAGACGAGCTGAAGGCTGCTATCAAAGCAACCTGGGCTTCCATAACACCTCAGCAGTGCCACAGGCTGATCACCTCCATGCCACATTGCCGCATTGATGCAGTAATTGATGCAAAAGGAGCCCCGACCAGGTATTGAGTGCATTTACTGAATATACATTTCAATAGGCCAATATTTCGGATTTTAAAATAATTTTTCAAGCTGTTATAAAGTATTCTAATTTACTGAGATAATGACTTTTGTGTTTTCATAGGCTGTAAGCCATAATCATCAACATTAACAGAAATAAACACGTGAAATAGATCACTCTGTGTGTAATGACTCTATATAATAGATCCCTCTGTGTGTAATGACTCTATATAATATATGAGTTTCACTTTTTGTATTGAAGAACTGAAATAAAGTAACTTTTTGATGATATTCTAGTTCTGTGAGATGCACCTGTAATAGAGCAGGTCACATATAACTCCAGCCCAAGTGACATCACCAGTGTTTTGGGGGTCGGTCTCTGTGATGGGGGCACTTATATTGTATTGGTCCTATAAAACACACTACCTGAAAGACTGATGACCAGATCACAGCAAAGCAGAATGCAGGAAACCCAGGAAAATGGCTAAATAGGTGTCACAGGGTGCAATAAGTAGCCATGGGCCCCAAGACAAAACTAGGGCCTCACTCAGAAATGACCACAATAGCCCATTTACCAAGGCTGGCTATAGGTAGTAAAGCAGATACTTGGAGGGATTTGTGCCAAATTTTCCACCTATTTATTAGAACGAAGAAAATAGTGTTACAGGGTCAGGATAGGGTTAAAAATCTTGTGAGTTTATTTGTAGCAAAAAATATATAAAAACATCACCATAGGTCGCGATCCTAACCAGAATAATGTTTAACCGCAAATGCGTTTCCGACTTGCATCTATAGTTATTGCAATAGGATAGGACAGATACACAATTCCAGTTAAAGGGAATCTGTCAGAAGGTTTTGCTACGTAATCCGAGATCAGCATGATGTAGGGGCAGAGAGCCTGATTCCAGCGATGTATCACTTACTAGACTGCTTGGTGCAGTTTTGATAGAATCCCTGCTTTCTCTGTTGTAAATGAAGCAGTGCTCAGAATGTTAAGCCCTGTGTAACCCCGCCCACGCTGGCAGATTCCTGTGTACAAACTGCAAATCAGTTGTGAGGGCGGGGTTACACAGATGAGCCTGACTGGCCTGTACCTGAGACCTAGTCAGGCAGTGATCATCTCCTGGTGATAAAACATGGATTGTATTGAAACTACAACACAAAGCCTAATAAGTGACACATCCCTGGAATCAGGATATCTTGCTCTACATCATGCTACTCTCAGATTAAGTAGCAAAAATCTGCTGACAGATTCCCTTTAATAAAGTACATGTCCTGTTTTGTATCTCCCAGAGCAATGTCATCAGTGTCGCTCACCACCAATGCAGATGTGAGTGGCGCCGGACAACCTCTTTATGTCAAATAATTCCCTGCAGAGCTGGCATCCATCTGAGGAGATGTAACATATCTGTCTGACAGGTGGGTGGAGATGAATTGGTTGATATATCCCACTCTTAGTCCACTTGGCTAAAAAGATGATTTACATCCAGAGAAGAGGGACAGAGGGGCAGGAACACAAGAAAAGCAACGCCGTATTCAGAACAGGGGCATTTACACCAGGTAAAAAATTACATCGTTATGGAAAGTGACAGGTTCTCTTTAAAGGGATTTCAGAAGACTGAGAACACCTACAACACCTGAAATGGATGACCCACATCTCTGGTTTACTCTATTATGACCGGCTATTAATGGAAAAAGTATGGAAATGGGACCAGTCGTGTGCAGAGTCCTCACATACAAAGGTTGAAAAAAAGATGATGGGGCTGGTATCTACTATAGACAAGTTGTGGGGCCGCACATCAACTAGTCCATAAACCTCCTGCAATCCGCAGCAAACCAAAGACAAGTGCGAAGCATCATGCTCCGTGTGCATTACCTAATTCCCTATTAGTTATTAATTTGTGGGGATAATTTGGGACATTAATTTGACTGCTGGTTCTATTAGCTCAATAGGTCCACAGGAATCCTTGATTAGTTTAGGAATGGGCATCCACTATGGTTACTGGACACATGAAGCCCCCCACAACCACGATACCCATACACAATAGATACAAGTTAGAAAGTCTTGCCCTGTTGAACACTACACCTGACTTGAGGCCACCACCTCTTGGTTGTCCAATGTTCTTGCTTCTCTAGGGCTCTTCTCAGATATTCATTATACCAGCTCCCCAGAATACCAAAGCTAGGGTGGGTGACCGCGAGCCCTGGTGGATGTCATAACTGTGGCCACCCAGGGGCAATACTCCATAACAACAATCCCCTGAGGTGGTGTAGGATGTAAGGACCTATTCACACTACATTCAGCGCTGCATTCAGGTCTTTACACAAGGCTTACAACTGAATCCCTGAAATTCAGGATTGTGCTGTCTGAAATGAGACATCTGAAAGCAGAGCAAATGGAGCCTAAAGATTCATACTTTAGGCTCGGTTTGCCTTTGTTCAAATCAATGGAAAAAAATCCCCATCTCTACATGTCTGACAGCCATTCTATTCCAGCGTCAGTTGAATTCCAACCACAGTCCACCTCATTTTACTTAATGTGCTTCTGATTAGGTGATCACCTGAACCAAATCTTATGTAATGAGGGAAAGGATAAAAAACACTGCTGTGGTCTTCACAATCCTCTTGCAATAGGACAAGCTGGATGGCAAAACAAGTGCTAGGAATAGCCCAAAAGTAATTTGAATGAAAAACTAACTTTTAACCATGCCAAAGGAGTTGAAAAGAAGTCTTGAGTGAGGAAAAGAAGGGCTCAATTCTGGCTTCTCTAGCAGAGGGATACAGTGAGCGTCATGTTGCCTCCTGTGATGAAAGCCGGCCGGTGGGTGCAGCTCTCTGGCGCCCCCTTACCTCTCAGGTCAGTCAAGGTACTGCACCTAGAGAAAGTAGTGCCAGGTAGCTGCAACCAGCGCAGGGAACACGGTAGTGTGTTATCCCTTCAACGTCACTAAACCGTAACGTCACTACACAGCACAACTCGCTAGCGCCCTCTTAGCCTCAGGTCAGTCAAGGAACTGCACCTAGGATAAGCGGTCGCCAGGGAGACTGTCCTGTAACCTACTGGGTATCGGGGCCCTCTGTAGTGAGGGCGGTATATATATCTTCCTTGGCCGCGCCAGGAATATATATATCTGAACCTCCGACCGTCACTACCAGCCTTCCCCAATCCCCAGTTGGTATGCTGCCACCAGTCCCTATTTTAGATATACGCCCAGTCCGTGAATGGGCCTATATCGGGTCAGGAACCAACCCTGGGTAGCGTTTTGGCTTGAGCCGAGCTCACACGGACGTGCGTTCGTTATGCAGAATAAAAGGCAGGCCCACAATTACTTGAGGTAATTGATTATAATAATACACTAGATACACGATATACAACTAAATATACACAGGTATAAGGTCAGGCTAAACTATACAACAATGGAATACAACACACAGAATCACCACAGCATATCAGTTACCGGTTTCTTGATTTTCTTGTGACGCAGGGAGAGGATTCTGCGGTCGCAGGCACGGTTCTTTGTTACAGGCTGAGGCCTACCACCGCATGGTCAAACTGCTCCTCCCCTTGGGGGCCTCAGCTGGTGCTCAGATGTTCAGCACACCACTCTTGGGTCAAGACTGACTTATCTCTTGTCTGTCCTGCTATCTTACCTGCCCCGTCCCGCCCACTGCTGGTGAGGTCAGCTGGCTCAGTCTCCACCCTCAGGTCTAACTTCGATCAGAAGCCCAAATTCTATGGAACCCAATAACTTCTTCTGGGATGGTCTCATGATACCCCCAGGGGTTCCCATGGATTCGGGCCGCCGTAACCGACCTTTTGATATCAATTATGATACCATACGGTCCTCAGGAATGGCTCCGCGCTATATCTTGGCTTCCAGAGCACGTACAAACGTCTACCGCGGAGGCTTGTGTGCGCAATGGCTCCGGGACGCCGTGATATTTTTTTATTGGCCCATCCCACGCAACATGCGTGTACTATTCATGTTTCTATATCTTATGCCTCCATGCTTGTGACAGACAAAGAAACTAGTCCTATGGGACAAATGGTCAGGTACAGATAGACGAAGCACCCCCCCCTGCTGGCTGTGTTTCCTCTCGAAGTCTTTGAAGCTCCTAGCATTCAAGTGTTAAGTAGGCTTCTTATCTTACAGGAGCCTGGATGGGGGGAAACTATCTAGTTGACGTTTTAACAGAAGGTCCCAAGGGTGGGGGCTGCTGAAGTGTGGCCATCCCTGGATATGATTTATCATTACCAAGATGGCGGCTACAGGTTCATCACACCTCCCCCTATACGAGGGCGCGAGGGGGTAGCACATTCCTGTGTTCCCCCGTGCGTCCTTCTGCACCCTCCCCTTGCCGGGATAACCCGTCAGCGTTACCGTGGTCACGGCCTCTTCTGTGGCGAATGGAGAAGTGGTACTGCTGGAGAGCGAGGCTCCAGCGTAGCAACCTGCCATTCGACCCAGAGACCGTGTGTAACCAGCTGAGGGGGTTGTGGTCCGTCTCCACGGTGAAATGGCTCCCGTACAAGTAGGGCTGCAGACGCTGCAGGGCCCATACAATTGCCAGGCATTCTTTTTCCACCGTGGAGTAAGCCACCTCCCGGGGCAGTAGCTTCCTGCTCAGGTACAAGACAGGATGTTCCTGGCCTGTCGTGTTGACCTGACTTAGCACAGCACCGAGGCCAAAGTCACTGGCGTCGGTCTGTACCACAAACGGCCGGTCGAAGTCGGCAGCTTGCAGTACAGGGGAGCTACTTAGGGCGGCTTTGAGTGCCCCGAAAGCTGTCTCGCAGGCGACTGTCCAGTCGACTGCGACGGGCAGCTTCTTCTTGGTGAGGTCCGTCAGGGGCTTGGCCAGGGTGCTATAGTGTGGGACGAACCTCCTATAGTACCCGGCGGTCCCCAAGAAGGACATCACCTGCTTTTTGGTCCTAGGAGTGGGCCAGGATGCGATGGCATCCACTTTCCCCGGTTCTGGCTTCAGAACCCCCCCGCCTACCCGGTGACCCAGGTAGAGGACCTCACTCATGCCCAGCTGGCACTTTTCCGGCTTGATGGTCAAGCCTGCCCGGTGGATCCGACCGAGCACCTGCCGCAGGTGCTCTAGGTGATCCTCCCAAGTGGGACTGAAGACTGCAATATCGTCCAAGTACGCAGCCGCGTACCCTTCAAGTCCCTCAAGCAGCGTATTGACCATCCGCTGAAAAGTGGCAGGGGCATTCTTCATGCCGAATGGCATCACTGTGGACTCGTACAGTCCAAAAGGGGTGATAAAGGCAGAGCGTTCCCTTGCCGCGGGGGTCAGAGGAATCTGCCAGTACCCCCGGCTCAGATCCATGATGGTCAGGTACTTAGCCCCGGCCATCCGATCGAGCAGGTCATCGATGCGTGGTATGGGGAACGCATCGGTGGCCGTTACAGCGTTGAGCCCCCGGTAGTCCACGCAGAACCGTGTAGTTCGGTCCTTCTTTGGTACGAGGACTACAGGCGAGGCCCACGCGCTGCTGGATGCCTGGATCACCCCCAGCTTCAGCATCTCGTCTATCTCTTGGCGCATGTTTCCCTGCACCTCGAAAGAGACCCGATATGCTGAACGCCGGATCGGCGGGTGATCGCCAGTGTCCACGTCGTGGACAGCCATCTCAGTCCTTCCGGGCAGGCTGCTGAACAGCCCCCGGAAGGGGTGCAGGGTGGTCCCCAGCTGGGACCGTTGGTCCTCCGTGAGCTGGTGGCCAACCCCCACATCCTCGATGGACCCACCCGCCTTGGCTTGGGTGAGCAGATCCAGGAGGGTTTCTACCTCTCCTTCCTCGGGAAGGTTGCACACTGGGTGGGCAGTCGCTTCCCGCTCATGATGAGCCTTCATCATGTTCACGTGGAAGGCCTTCCTCCTTCCACGGGCGTGATCCAGGGTGACCAGATAGGTGACGGCATTGAGTTTCTGGTGCACGAAGTAGGGACCTTCCCAGGCTGCCTGAAGCTTGTTCTGTGGTACGGGGACCAGTACCCACACCTTTTGACCCACCTGGTAGGTCCTCTCACAAGCATTCTGGTCGTACCACCGCTTCTGGTCGGCCTGGGCCTGGGCCATATTGTCCTGCACCAGCTTTGCCAAGGCCATCATCCTGTCCCGGTGGCGCACGACATACTCGATGACCGACACCTCGGGGGTGGCCAAATCCCCTTCCCATGCTTCCTTCACCAGAGCCAGGGGGCCCCGTACCCGTCGCCCGTACAGGAGCTCAAAGGGGGAGAACCCCGTTGAGGCCTGCGGAACCTCCCGGTAAGCAAATAGGAGGTGTGGGAGGTAACGCTCCCAGTCTCTCCCGTGGGAGTCGACCAACATCTTAAGCATCTGCTTTAAGGTGCCATTGAACCGCTCACACAGGCCATTAGTCTGTGGGTGATACGGGCTGGCCACCAGATGTTGCACCTGCATTTGCTTACAGAGGGACTCCATCAGCCGCGACATGAACTGGGTCCCTCGGTCGGTGAGCATTTCTTGGGGGAAACCCACTCTGGAGAAGATCTCCAGTAAGGCGGTAGCCACCTTGTCGGCCCGAATGGACGACAAAGCTACCGCTTCCGGGTACCGGGTGGCATAGTCCACTACCGTGAGTATGAAGCATTTCCCGGAGTGGCTGGGAGTGGACAGAGGTCCAATAAGATCCACAGCGACCCTCGAGAAAGGCTCTTCGATGATTGGCAGAGTTACCAGTGGGGCTTTGGGGCGCGGCCCCGCCTTCCCCACCCTCTGACAGGTGTCACACGAACGGCAGTAGGCACCCACCGCGGCTCCCATCCCAGGCCAGTAGAAATGCTGAGCTATCCTGGCCTTGGTTTTAGCGATCCCTAGGTGTCCGGCCATCGGAATCTCGTGTGCGATCCGCAACAATTCCGCCCTGAACGGATAGGGTACCACTAACTGTCGGTCCCTGGGCCACGCCTCCGGTGAACCCTGCTGGACCGTTACCCGGTACAGCCGTCCCTGGTCCCAGACCACACGCTCGCAGTCTGACTCCATGGGAGGCTGTGCCGCCTGTTCCTTGAGAGCTTTCAGGCTGTCGTCTGCTTCCAACGCAGCCTGAAATTCCTGACTTGATGTGGCCAGAATCGACGAAACTGCCACATCCTCCGTCAGCCCCTCCGGGCATGTCACCTGGCCGCTGTCTGACCCGGCAGACACTTGGTCAGAAGTGGGGAAGCCGTCGGACCTCTGCAAGGCTCCTTGGGCTCCGGCGCTCCCACTCCTGGTGACAGCGGCTATGACCGCTGTGACCGTGGGTAGTGCCTGCTTCCCCTCTGTTTCTGACCAAGCCGCCCGATCAGGCAGGCTTCCTAGGCCTTTGGACATCTCGGATGTGGGGAACTCCTGCCCTGGGGTCTTACCTGGCGGCTCCTCTCTTGGGACACCCCCACCTCCCATGGCCTGTTCCTCCCCCTGCAGTGGGCCTATACTCAGCAGCCTGGATACCCCTGGGAGCCCTACACTGCCGGTAGCTGCCCCCCTCTCCATCCCTGAGCTTCCCTCTACAGAATCCTGCCCGCCCCCTCCCTCACCGGAGGACAAGAGGTCACGGCACGCCGGCTGAGCACCTCTGCGGGCATCCCCACACTCCCCACCTGCTTTCACTAACCCTGTTTGTGTTGTGTCTGTGCAGGTGTTACCCTCAGGTTTCACTCCCTCCTCCTCAGCAGGACACACACTACATACAACATGGTTGGCATTAGCAGCAGACAAATCAATACACTCTTGGGGGGCCGAACTTGGGGGTTCAGAGGGTACATACTGCGATACTAGACGCCCCAAGTCGGTCCCTAATAAAACATTTGCGGGAATATTTGGCGTTACTCCCACCTCCCGCATCCCCCTCCCGGCACCCCAGTCCAAATACACCATGGCAACGGGAAGTGCCGGCTCCACGCCTCCAACCCCGGAGACGGAAAGAGTCTTTCCTGGTACCAAGTCCTGGGGGGACACCACCTCAGGCCGTACCAGTGTTCGTTCAGCGCCCGTGTCCCGCAGTCCCATGACCGCAGAACGGCCTATGGTGACGGGTTGGATGTTGTCCAGGGACCTACCACCACCCCCTCCCACACACAAAACATTGGGCGCTCTCTGGGACTGGGATGGGGTCTTTTGGCGCTGGGGACACTCAGCCCTAAAGTGTCCTGGTTTGTTGCATAGATGACAACGTCTTACGTCTGGTCCTTGCCTGGAGAGGGCAACAGGGGGATACACCCCTTGTGTTCTAGGGGCCGGGGAAACAGGGGCATGACTGGGCTTACCCCCTCTCCAGGTGCTGCTGGCAGACTTCTTCAGCTCAGGCGCCCTGTTATTGGCATACTCGTCTGCCAGGGCGGCTGTAGCAGAAGCCCCTGTTGGTTTTCGGTCACGGAGGAACTGTCGGAGGTCCTCTGGGCAGTTCCACAAGAACTGCTCCGTGACGAACAGTTCCTGGACCTCCTGGCGGGTAGTAAGCGCTAGACCCGAGGTCCAGTGCTCTGCGGCTCTCAACAGCGCCCGCATATGATCGGTCCAGGTGTCCTTGGGGCCACGCAGCAGGCTCCGGAACTTCTGGCGGTACGACTCGGGAGTGAGGTTGTACTGCCGGATCAGGGCCCGCTTGATGCAGTCGTAGTTCTGTACCTCCCCGGCAGGTAAGTCCCCCAAGGCATCCAGGGACTTACCCCTCAAACGGGGGGTCAGGTATCTGGCCCACTGATCCCGGGCCAGATGGTGCTGAAGACAGGTCCGTTCAAATGCCACCAGAAAGGAGTCCAGGTCCCCATCCTTCTCCAGTAGAGGGAAGTCCTCAGCTCGGACTTTGGACGACTTGGTCTCCTGATGGGTTGGTTGCTCTAGCGGAAGCCCCCGCTGGGCCAGGTCCAGTTGGTGCTGGCGCTCCGCAGCTCGCTCTGCACGCTCCGCAACCTCCCGGCGCTCTGCAGCTTCACGCTCCGCAGCCTCCCGGCGCTCTGCAGCTTCACGCTCCGCAGCCCGCTCCGCAGCCCGCTCCGCAGCCCGCTCTGCACGCTCCTCCTCCGCTGCCTTCTCTGATGCTGCCAGGAGGGTTTTGTAGACGGCATCGCCATGAGACTGGAGACTTGCCATAGCCGCTTGTAAAAGGGCTTGTGATCTGGACAGGCTGGGCTGGGTAGGTGGTGGGCAGCCCACTGCGGGACCGTATACTGGGGACTGGCTCCCTGAGGTGCCCGGGCTGGACTCCTCCTCGCCATGAGTAACAATGTCCTCCCCTCCTGCCACACGGACCGTAGCATTAGCCTCTTGCAGGGTCTTGCTCCTGGTGCCGTCTGCCATCTTGGTAACCGACACCGCTGCAACCCTGAGTTTGCACACACCTTGTTATACTTTTAGCCTGACCGTCTAACGTTGGGCTGACCTTAAGACTCCAGCAGTGGAAGTTACCACTGGCAGTCTTTAGTGCCTGGGAGTAGGGGTCCCACAACACTATTATTCTGCAATCCCACCGCGCTGCCACCAATGTGATGAAAGCCGGCCGGTGGGTGCAGCTCTCTGGCGCCCCCTTACCTCTCAGGTCAGTCAAGGTACTGCACCTAGAGAAAGTAGTGCCAGGTAGCTGCAACCAGCGCAGGGAACACGGTAGTGTGTTATCCCTTCAACGTCACTAAACCGTAACGTCACTACACAGCACAACTCGCTAGCGCCCTCTTAGCCTCAGGTCAGTCAAGGAACTGCACCTAGGATAAGCGGTCGCCAGGGAGACTGTCCTGTAACCTACTGGGTATCGGGGCCCTCTGTAGTGAGGGCGGTATATATATCTTCCTTGGCCGCGCCAGGAATATATATATCTGAACCTCCGACCGTCACTACCAGCCTTCCCCAATCCCCAGTTGGTATGCTGCCACCAGTCCCTATTTTAGATATACGCCCAGTCCGTGAATGGGCCTATATCGGGTCAGGAACCAACCCTGGGTAGCGTTTTGGCTTGAGCCGAGCTCACACGGACGTGCGTTCGTTATGCAGAATAAAAGGCAGGCCCACAATTACTTGAGGTAATTGATTATAATAATACACTAGATACACGATATACAACTAAATATACACAGGTATAAGGTCAGGCTAAACTATACAACAATGGAATACAACACACAGAATCACCACAGCATATCAGTTACCGGTTTCTTGATTTTCTTGTGACGCAGGGAGAGGATTCTGCGGTCGCAGGCACGGTTCTTTGTTACAGGCTGAGGCCTACCACCGCATGGTCAAACTGCTCCTCCCCTTGGGGGCCTCAGCTGGTGCTCAGATGTTCAGCACACCACTCTTGGGTCAAGACTGACTTATCTCTTGTCTGTCCTGCTATCTTACCTGCCCCGTCCCGCCCACTGCTGGTGAGGTCAGCTGGCTCAGTCTCCACCCTCAGGTCTAACTTCGATCAGAAGCCCAAATTCTATGGAACCCAATAACTTCTTCTGGGATGGTCTCATGATACCCCCAGGGGTTCCCATGGATTCGGGCCGCCGTAACCGACCTTTTGATATCAATTATGATACCATACGGTCCTCAGGAATGGCTCCGCGCTATATCTTGGCTTCCAGAGCACGTACAAACGTCTACCGCGGAGGCTTGTGTGCGCAATGGCTCCGGGACGCCGTGATATTTTTTTATTGGCCCATCCCACGCAACATGCGTGTACTATTCATGTTTCTATATCTTATGCCTCCATGCTTGTGACAGACAAAGAAACTAGTCCTATGGGACAAATGGTCAGGTACAGATAGACGAAGCACCCCCCCCTGCTGGCTGTGTTTCCTCTCGAAGTCTTTGAAGCTCCTAGCATTCAAGTGTTAAGTAGGCTTCTTATCTTACAGGAGCCTGGATGGGGGGAAACTATCTAGTTGACGTTTTAACAGAAGGTCCCAAGGGTGGGGGCTGCTGAAGTGTGGCCATCCCTGGATATGATTTATCATTACCAAGATGGCGGCTACAGGTTCATCACACCTCCATCCTTAAAATTTCAAAGACGGCAGTCCATTACAACAAGGTCAAGCAGCAGACATTGGGGACAACAAAGCTACAGACCGGCAGAGGGCGAAAGCGACTCTCCACTGACCGGGATGACCATCATCTTATTCCAATGTCACTCAGCAACCGCAGGATGACATCAAGTGACCTACAGAAGGAATGGCAAATGGCAGCTGAGGTGAAGTGCACGGCAAGAACAGTTCATAACTGGCTCCTAGAGACCTCAAGTCATGTAAAGCTAGAAAAAAGCCTTTCATCAATGAGAAGCAAAGGAGAGCCAGGCTGAAGTTTGCCAAAGACCATAAGGATTGGACCATAGAGGACTGGAGTAAGGTAATCTTCTCTGATGAGTCTAATTTTCAGCTTTGCCCAACACCTGGTCGTCTAGTGGTTAGACGGAGACCTGGAGAGGCATACAAGCCACAGTGTCTTGCACCCACTGTGAAATTTGGTGGAGGATCGGTGATGATCTGGGGATGCTTCAGCAAGGCTGGAATTGGGCAGGTTAATCTTTGCGAAGGACGTATGAATCAAGCCGCATACAAGGTTATCCTTGAAAAAACACTTGCTTCCTTCTGCTCAGGCAATGTTCCCCAACTCTGAGGACTGGTTTTTCCAGCAGGACAATGCCCCATGCCACACAGCTAGGTCAATCAATGTGTGGATGAAGGAGCTCCACATCAAGACCCTGTCATGGCCGCCCAATCTCCAGACCTGAACCCTATTGAAAACCTCTGGAATATAATCAAGAGGAAGATGGATAGTCACAAGCCATCAAACAAAGAAGAACTGCTTACATTTTTGTGCCAGGAGTGGCATAAGGTCACCCAAAAGCAGCGTGAAAGACTGAAGGAAAGCAGCCAAGACGCATGAAAGCTGGGATTAAAAATCATGGTTGTTCCACCAAATATTGATGTCTGAACTCTTCCTGAGTTAAAACAGGAGTATTGTTGTTTCTAAATGAATAAGAACTTGTTTTCTTTGCAGTATTTGAGGTCTGACAGCGCTGGTTCTCTGGTTCTCTGTTTCTTTTTTATTATTTTGACGATTTCTCATTTGCTGCAAATAAATACAAAATGTTTAGCTTTGAATTTCGGAGACAAGTTGTCAATAAAGTTGACAAGTTATAGAATAAAACAACAATGTACATTTTACTCAAAAATAGACCTATAAAGAGAAAAATCAGAGAAAATGAAAATGAGCTGTGTATATATAGATATATATAAATATATACACACACACATTATATACATACACACATATTATATACACACACACATATATATGTGGCGCCCCTGAGGGTTCGGTCGCCACAGAGGTACTGCATCTCACCCAGAGCTGTGGTATCTCACTCTCAGGTAAGGAAGGAGTACAGCTCAGGACCCCAACACCTGCATTCATTACACCACACTTCAGAGGGCGGGGCGAGATTGCTCCTACGGGAGAGCACAGTCCCTGGTCCCTGGCTGGAGTGGGGGGAACCTAGTAAAGGGGTGTGGGTGGAGGACGTAGTTAAGGGGAGCACATAGAAGGAAGAAATAAAAAGAGAAACCACCTTAGAAAGACAGATTAGTCTGAGGAGGAAAGTGCCAGGAGCAGAGGCTCTGTAGGAGCTCTTTTCCAGAGGCGGGCCTAGCCAGTGAGGCCCAAGGCTGAGAGGAAGAAGAGAAGGAGAGGAGAGGGAGCAGGAAGGCTCCAGGAACCAGAAGAAAGGATCCCAGGGGTACAGGCAGTGCGAGAGGCCACCCGTACGCCCGAATCTGCCGGGAGGTGGAGGGGTCAGGCTGCATACAGGGAACTGGTCCCTCAACTAGTAGAAGATTGCACGTCTTAACTAGAAACCGGAGGCTGCAGTATTTCATGTCCAGTAGCCAACATTCCATACCAGTCTCACCAGGAAAGTAGCTATATAGGACCCAGGGGACGGAACAGACGTCGCCCGCCAAGGCCCGCAGGTACTGGACTGGGACACTTGGTATGAGGTTCAGGGAGACAGCCAGAGAGAGGACACAGAAGGGGGTCCTGCTATGTACTCCGGAGTTACCTGGGGGTGGACTGAACCCCTCACTGAGTAAATGCAGCACGGCACGGGAAGTTACCTTGATGTCTGTAACTTGGACTGCAATAACCGTGAGTAAAGATCCAGAGGACTGCACCACCTTGTCTGTGTTTCTTGCAGCGCCATCACTCCCTGCACTACAACACCCAGCGCAACCTACAACAACATCTACACTGCCCTGGAGCTAGCTCTTCCTGTGGAGAGCCACACCATCCCTGCTGCAGTAACATCAGCTTCAGAGGACGGCTCCTCAGCGGCCGCTCCCTTTAGCCGCATTCCACAGGTGGCGTCACAAACTTTAACATAAACTATAAAAATCCCCTGTAAATATAGCCCCTTTTATTGACCGCCCTGGATCACGAACCGGGTCACCGCCACTGTGACATCCCCCAGCATCTACCGGCCCGGCACCGGGTACCCCACGGCCCAGGGGGCGTGTCATATATCGGCAGAGCATCCCTCTCAAAGTCTGCACAGCTCTCGCTCACTAACTCAAGCAACCTGCACCGCCTCGCACCCCGCTAGCTCACGCACACAGCACCCCCTTGCATCCCTCTATCCCACACACCCTGCATATCCATGCACACTTATCAACTGTGCGAAGGTCACTGGTAAAATACTGGAGGGGAATTATGTGTCAATCAGGATGTTACCATCAGTGATATGAACCCGGAAAAATGCTCCAGCATACTAAGTGCTGAGAGGGGTTAATCGACCATGCTAAGGGCTGGGTTTAGTGAACAGCTAAAGAGTGGGTAGGAGGCTGTTCACCATATCTCCACCCCAGGGTATGGGCCAGAAGGTAAATACGAAGCTTTTGGAGTCATTCAGTGTTTGGTGTGTCTGTAGATGAGAGCACCAGAGCTGTGCTCATGTTAAAAAGAACTGAACCTATTTCAGTTTTCCATTGAGCCAGAAGGGCCGTGTTTGTTTTCCTAATTTTGGACTGGTTTATGCAGTACAATTTTAATAAATCAGTTGAAAACTTAAACAGAAAATGTTCCTGTATCTACCTCTAAGAAGCTGAGTGAGACGACCTACTATACCACACACCCTGCACCCCTTTATCCCACACCCCTTACTACTCAGATGTGTTTTCTTCCATTTGGACAAGAAGCTGATTAGTGCGCCCCAGCAACCTGCCACCCTAGGCACCCGCCCTCCAGTGCCTAGCGGCTAATACTGCCCTGCTCAGGAATAAAAACAAACTCAAATCTGTCTTGGACAAAACAAGATAGACTGCCAGAACAGTGAGGTGTCAGGTTACACCTGCATTTTTACTGCAAGGAGAGGGAAGGGAGAGGAGGGGGCAGAGACAAAAAGACACAGGCGGATGGAGCCACAGCTTATAGGTAATGTATTTCTCTTTGATGGATTTACAGCCACAGCACAGTAATGCTGTATAATGTCCACATTGCTTCTGTTGCTACTGTCTTTGTGCTTAGAGCAAGAGCAGCAAGAATCCATCATGTCCGTGTATGGTATAGACATCATAGTAGCTAATCTCCACCCACTAGCTCAGAGAGGACTGAAAATCAGAGATAGAGCCTGCAGAGGGGAAACTGATGAAAACACACGATTCAAGTCATATAATAACCAGAAATTGTGACAGCCTGTTCTGACTAGTCACCTGAAAGGACAGGTACCCTTTAAAAGGAATCTGTCAGAAGGATTACACGCCTCAAACTATTTATATGCACATGTAACTCTTGCAAATACAAGTACAGTATTTCCTTTTGCTAGAGTCTATTCCTCCGTTACAGAGAAGCTGCATTTGAATGGATAAGCAAACGAGGCTGAAGTACTTTGGGTGTGTGGAAGCACTTCCAATGCCTCCGCTCTTCCCAGCTGTATTTCCCACCTATTGATGCCTTTTGCTTAACTGTCTCCTCCTTTTGGATTCTGGTCGATCAGATGCCCCTGCAGAGCAGACCCTGGTACATGTGAGTATTTGGTAAAGAGATTATGTGGCGCCCCTGAGGGTTCAGTCGCCACAGAGGTACTGCACCTCACCCAGAGGTGTGGTATCCCCTTCTCTCAGGTAAGGAGGGAGTGCTGCCCGGAACCCCAAAACCTGCATCCAACACTACACTACTCCAGGCCGGCTGGAAGGGCAAGATGTTTTCCTGCTGAGCCCTGTCCCTGGCTGGAGTGGGGGGAACCTAAAGGTAGGGGGAACCAGTAGTGGGTGTGGGTGGAGGAAGTAGTTAGAGGGAGCACTTTGACAGTAGGTATATAAAGGGAAGCCATCTTAGGGTGGCAGTGGAGTAAGAGGAGTGAGTGAGTGAGGACAGTCTGGGAGCAGAGGCTCTTTAGGAGCTCTGCTCCACAAGTAGGGCCCAGTCCTAGAGGCCCAGGTGGGGAGCAGAGGAGTAGGCTCCGTTCTAAGTAAGGGATCCCAGGGGGTACGGCGAGTGCAGGACAGCACCCGTACGCCCCGAATCTGCCAGAAGACAGAGGGATCGTAGGCCGCAAGAAGGGGACCGGCCCCTGGTCCAGCCGTGTTACTCTAAGTCTCGGCTGGGAAAACCGGAGGCTTCTGGCTTATATAGTCAGCTGCCGAAGCCTCATTCTAATCCCCGTGAGGGTCAAGCAGGTCCGGGAACTCCGACGAGACAGGAAGGACTTCAGAGCACCCGAGCGGGATTGAGAGTGGGGAAGCGCAGGGCAGGAGGGAGAAAGACCCAGCGTGAAGACGGTCTAGCTAGGAACACAAGAAAGTGGGGTTCTGTCAGGTGCTCCTAATCGGCCTGAGGAAGTGCTGAACCCCTGCCTGGTGAACGCAGCGCGACGTGGGAGGCTGACACCTGTAAAGTGCACGAGTGGAACTGTCATAAGAACTGTGAGTAAAGACTCGGATGACTGCACCACACTGCCTCCGTCCATTCCTTTCATCTGCGCCATCTTTCCTTCCCTGCACTACAACGCCCAGCGCAACTTACACTACCTACACTGCCCTGGAGCCACACCATCCCTGCTGCAGTAACATCAGCTTCAGAGGACTGCTCCACAGCGGCGGCTCCCTTTTGCCGCGTTCCACGAACTTTCCAAATCCCCTATATATTTCCCCTTTTTGCTGACCGCCATGGGTCACAGACCGGGCCAGCCACCGTGATATCCCCCACCGGCATACACAGAGGCCCGGCTGCCGAGTAACCCTCGGCCGAGGGGGCGCGTCAATTACTCACTATTAAAAATCCTGTATACTTAGTATGTTCCCCATTCTTACAATTCTAGGACAAGGGAACCCCTGCTGCACCAGTATCTGCACCCAAAAGGGCTGTCTAGGTCTCAGGTAAATCTAGAAGATGTGCTCTCTGCAGTATAAAATTGCCTGGGAAACAGCTATGTGAGAGGTGGACCTCTAAAATCATCAGGGATGAACAGTCTACTTTTCTATCTGACATGAGGTCCATGATTAGAGAGGAGGTGCAAACTTCAATCTCTAATTTCGTTCCCCCATAGACATCTCAGCCAGGTCCCCGTGCTAAGATGGGAGCTGGAGCTAAGCTCAGAAGAGGACATACAATCCCTTGATTCTGATCAGGATGAGGAAGGAAAGATCTGCTCAGAATCCCCAGAAGAAGGGAAAAAATATATTTTTTCTCCTCTGACAACACAGACAAGATCCTACTGGACTGGGGTGTCTGGGGCCCACCAGGGAAATTAACTCCAGGGGCCCACCCACCCGGGCCCACCCTTCAGCTATTTGCAAATACCTGTTAGCCGTTATACCCATTATACTGGCGGCTCCTGCCCATCACTGTGCGCTCACCAGAAATGTGATGTACAATTACTGTAGTTTGCATTAAAGGGTTTTTATTGGTGAAAACAAGTTATCAGCGATGCACAGGTTGGGAAGGTGATCACTTATTTATTGGTGGAATCCGCACTGTCAGAAGATTGTGGCACTTTGAGTATTTGGTGAGATTTTTACCTCAGTATTTGTAAGACAAAACCAGGAGTGGAGCAATCCGAGGTCATGTTTTATGCATTTCTCACCCACTCCTGGTTTTGTCTTATAAATACAGAGGTGAAAATCTCACCAAATGCCAACTTGCTTTCTCTGGTGAACTTCTGCTGCTGTATAATAGTCACAGGGCAGGGAGGGGTTAAACATCCAAGTATTTAATATCTATTGGAAATAAAGAGGTTTCCCCTTATTGATATCAGATAAAACAAATGACCAACCACAATCCACTCTACCAAGACCAATATTACCAGATAGAAGGCAGAAATACCACCACACCATGACCAGATCACATATTACCACCACATAGTGCCCAAATAATGCCACATACAAGGCACAAATACTACCACACCATGACCAAAGCACATAATACCACCACATAGTGATCAAATGCTACCACATACAAGGTATAAATACTGACACACCATGAGACCACATATTACCACCACATAGTGACTGAATAATACCACATACAAGGGACAAATATCGTCATGTCATGACCAAAGCACATAATGGCACCACATAGTGACAAATAATACTAAAATAATAAAAATGTAAAAAAAGCTCTGTATATAGTGTCAGTGTACAGGTTATACAGTGCTCACCAGTGACATTATACACAGGAGCTCTGTATATAGTGTCAGTGTACAGGTAATACAATGATCACCATTGATATTATACACAGGAGCTCTGTATATGTCAGTGTACAGGTAATGTAATGATCACCATTGATATTATACACAGGAGCTCTGTATATAGTGTCAGTGTACAGGTTATACAGTGATCACCAGTGACATTATACACAGGAGCTCTGTATATAGAGTCAGTATACAGGTAATACAATGATCACCATTGATATTATACACAGGAGCTCTGTATATAGTGTCAGTGTGAATGTATAGGTAATACACATACTCACAAGTTCTTTATCTGCAGACCGATATATCACATCTTCTATGCAGGACTTATCTCTGCAGAAAATAACATAGTTAGCTATAACTGATCACTTCCAGAGCACAATCCACACTTTTCCCAAGATTTCTACACTACATGAAATGACAAAAAAAGC
This sequence comes from Phyllobates terribilis, assembly GCF_046119375.1. Classification (NCBI taxonomy): domain Eukaryota; kingdom Metazoa; phylum Chordata; class Amphibia; order Anura; family Dendrobatidae; genus Phyllobates; species Phyllobates terribilis. The sequence goes on from NW_027362957.1 coordinate 2,502,028, forward strand.
AACATAGCACTGCACTACACAGTAACAGTGCTCCAGTGTCATTCTGTGCCTGCTCATCTGTCAGCAGACATATTTGTCTGATGGCAAAGATCTAGCAGAGCTGAAGACAGAAGACCCATGGATGACGTCGGAGCGAGGATTTTTTTAATTAAAGATGGAGTCCCTTAGGCTTAGTTTCCCACGCAGCATAATAGCCGCATATTCCTGCTTTTATGCGGCGCTCCTGTCATCAGGATTTTGATAATTTTGAGTATTTGTTCAACAGAGGTTGATTTTGAAAGGAGAGCGGAGGAAATGAAACACAGGTTCTTAGATCGCGGATATAGTCGAAGAAGTATTAAGCATGCCTATAATCGAGCCAAAAACAGTAATCGTCAACAATTAATGTATTCTAATCGAGCTCACAAACAAGAGAACTGTGTCAGGATGGTGACACGGTACCATTCACAATGGCGCAAAATGTGTGATGTGCTTAGGAAACACTGGCCCATTTTACTTGCGGATCAGACGTTGCGCCAATATTTGCCTATGTATCCGTCAGTCACAGCCCGTCGATCTCCGAGCCTCCGAGATCACTTGGCAAGGAGCTACCTTACACCTAATACTCAGAAGAAAATTGGCGAAATAGGACTGGCTGAAATAAGACAAACGTGGGGTTGTACCCCATGTGGTTCATGTATTTCGTGTCCAAACATCGAACATACTAAAAAGTTTCTTTCATCCAGTGGGAAAGAATTGACTATCCTACACTCCATTACGTGTACAGCACGTAATGTCATTTATCACGCTACATGGCCTTGCTCTTTGGTATTCATAGGTCTGACCACTAGGATGTTAAAGACCAGAGCGAGGGAACATGGACGTGATATTATGGCAGCAGCCACTGAGGATAATTTGGAGTTGTTGAAAACAATCCCTAGACACTTTAAAAACTATCATGCCTGTGATCCATCAGGTCTTCAAGTTAAAGGCATCGATGATGTTTATAGTACGTTGCGTGGAGGTAGTGCTAGTCGCCTACTTGCACAGAAAGAATCCAGATGGATTTGGCTATTGCAAACATTACATCCTCAGGGCCTCAACAAGTCCTTAAGCTTTTCACCATTCCTCTGATTGCCTCTATGTCTCCCCCACCCCTGCACCCGCTAGATTTATCTGTATTTTAATGATGTTTATAATCCCCTCCCTTGTTTTATCCTCTGTTGTCTAATTAATGTTCATTTTTTCCTTAGTACATACTCTTTTGTCCTTGATTGCGGCTGCCTTCCGTGTCTCTTTCTGCTGGTTACTCCTATTGATGGATGGCTGTGGACGATTTATACATCTTGATTAATCAATGATTCTCCTGGACTACTGACAATAGGTCACAGAGATATTATCATCTACTGGGACAAAGAAAAGCTACGCAACGAATGAATTCATCTAATTGCTGGATATACTTGATATTGAGCAGTATTATGGGTGTATTGTGTTTTTTGTATTTTATGCTTACAACCTATTGTGTAGGATTTAATTGTTGAATGTTTCTATCATTTTTCTCCATTACACAGTGTACTGTATCTTTTATATGTACATATTACACCGCATTTTTTGTGTTTTTTGACTGGTGCTCTCCGTTGGGGCAATGGCGCCATGCCCCCATGGACAGTATTTTTCGGTAATATTTAGTTACAATATTGGATTAACATTAGCCATACAATTGATATGAAGAATGTCTTTTGATTATGATTGGCTACTGATGGCAATTATATGGGGGAAGGGGTCCCACAGCTGTGCAGCTACTGAGATATATCCTGCTTCTTTTGATCTGCGATTTGTTTCCATTGTGATATGTTATCTGTTCACACTTATTATTCTGTGATTGGTTCATTATTGCGTTAGTTGGGCACTATTGGGTTAAATAGCTGTGGTTTAGCCACGACTCTTCTCATTAGATCCGATTGTCCACTTCCTATATTCATTTATCTACACTTTTGTTGGGCGTTTTATAATGTATACTTACCACATTATAGCGCTATGTCCCCTGTTATGGGCTTTCCCCGTTGGTCAGATTGTGATGTCACAGCGATTTTCGTCCATGTGACCTGGGGGGTGTGGCTTGTATTTATGTGTGGCGAGGGGCGGATGACTGTGTCCCGACGCATCATAGCAAGTCCCGCTCATGTGGCCTGGTAGGTGTGGTTTGTTATCACGGGGGACGAGGGGCAGATGATTGCGTCCTGAAGCGAAGGGGTCCTACTATATACTTCCAGATGTGAGTGGTAATACAGGGGCACACGTGACTCTATATGTATGTATTATGATGAGCGGTTGGCTATTCTAATAGCTGCGTCCTGTCTTACTTTCACCCATTGGACAATAAGTAATACTTAAGGGATACCGGTTCCAGACATACTATAACCCCCAGAAGAAGGCACAGCGCCGAAACGCGCGTAGGGGTGACGATACCTGGACTGATAAACAATACATATGTGAGTAATACTACATTCCCACTTATTTTCAAGTGCTAAATGGATTTACTTTTATATCAACTATTTATGCACTGTCCACCTTAGCATTTGCATTGAAGCTTTGATATTATGCTTACAGCTGGGATAGGGCATGTGGTTTACATACCCATACCCGTATTTTCTTCAACTATGTAGGTTTAATCTATTTATTATATGATTGTATTGGTCTTGGCATCTCTATTATAGCTCACTACTTATGTATTTATGCCACTTTTTCAATATGGATGTTTTTTTAATTAATGTGTATTAATAAATTTATGAATTTTTTGCAAAATTATGTTCTTATACGTCATTTTTTCTATATGATTTGCTATTATAGACGTTGAACAGAGTCTCATTGTCCTACTATTGAGAACTAATTGTGTATGTGACCTTGGTGGTCAGTTAATCTGTCTCAGGATTTTGATAAGTAAACTACAGGCAGTGAAAGGTTGGCACTGTTACACTGATTAAACAAGAACCATAAGACAGATTTCTTCAACCCAGGTATCATTTTAATCTGTGTTTGCAGTTAATGAGATGCTTGTGCTCTGGGCTTAAATAACCTTCCATGACCTTCCTCCTATTTTAAATACTGCACATTTAATATTGTGGTCTTAAAAAAAAAAATTTGCCTCCAACAAAATGGCGCCGGTGCATGCACAGTAGCATCTATCTGTGCAAGCGCAGTATTTAAAGGTTCAGTGACCTGTCATTTAAGCCCAGAATGATGACAATGAGGCCAGAGAACCAAAAAAACGACCTGCCCACAGGCCGGTCTCGAAGCACAAGCATCTCATTAACTCCAAACTGCAAACAGATTAAACAAGAACCACTAGACAGATTTCTTCAAACCAGATATCATTTTAATCAGTGTAACAGCACCAACCTGACAATGCTTATAGTTTACTTAGCAAAATCCTGATGACAGGTTTCCTTTAACGGTAGGGATAAACCTTCTAACAATCTCCCAATAGCTCCCAAACTCAAACATTAAGCGTTTATGCTACACAGTGTTGAAGCATGGATGTACCTACTTTCAATCGAAGGTGACAGGAGAAGCTTTTCTGTTTTACCAACATCTAACCTGTGGTATGTCATTTACTGTTTACCTGTTGGAATGTGGGTGCTGTCTCCAATATGTGAGACGCAACACTCAACAGGTTCACATCAGGTGCTGGAGGGGATGTTACACAGATCAGCATTGATAGTGACGTATACAGACACCGTGTTCCCACCGCCATCACCCTTGTTATAAGATTCCACACAGTGGTTTATATAGAAGCTGGACACTGCACCTCTCATTCATGTCCACTGCCAACATTTCTGTACACAGAGGAAGGTCTTACATGACCGAAACGTTTGTTTTGTACTACTTTTTCTACTATTAAATTCTCAAGATTCATTGAGTCATCTTGAGTGCCAAGTTTTTCATCTTATTGCAGTCACACAGAGTGACCGCAGACTTATCAATTTGGACCAGACAATTCCTGCAAAGAGTAAAAAGTAGTCTCTGTGCTGCTTGGTATCATGGTGTGTACCACACTGAACATGGACCAAAGAAAGGTAAGGAGAGAGCAGTCTCAGGAAATTAGAAAGAAAATTGACGCGCCCCCTGGGACATATTCCTTTTTGAGGGGAATACCCGGCACCGGATCAGATGGGGGGTTGTAGTCTCCGAGCGGCTGTGACCCGGTCCCGTGCCCAGGGCGTCAAGCTAAGTGTTATGTGGCAGCTTTACAGATGTTACTAAAGTTCTTTTGTGTCGACTACGCCACCCGTTGTAATGCGGTCACTGTGGCCGCCGCTGCAGCAGGGTCCGCTGAGGCTGATGGTGGATGCGCAGCTTGGTGGGATAACCCCCAACGGGAGGGGTATAGCCTCAGAGGGGACAGGCGCAGAGGATGGGGGTTGTGGTGGTGCGGTGCAGCCGGCAATGAAGACAGACTCGGGTTGTGCAGTTAAGGGAGTTTACTTACTGCTGATGTTTCGGTCACTCCAGCTGCTAGTGACCACCCGAGCCGTGCTGCGTCCACCAGGTCCTGGATCCAGCCAACCCCCAAACAAGTCCGGAGCGTGGCCCTGAGCTCTCCCTCTGTCCTTTCTTCAGCCGTCCCCACCAGTGATTCACCTAGGTCCAGCTCCCTCGGGCCTTCTTTTGGGACACCCTTGGCCCTGGGTTCCCTGACCCTTCATGTGGTGTGCCTTCGGGGTGAATGTGGTGGGTGACCGTGACAGACACTGCCCACGGTCTCCGGTCTCTGGCTGGGGAATGTCTTTGCCCCCACCAGCTTGGGTTCCGGTACCCTCTTGCTGACTCCTCACCCGGTGTTCTTATTTGGGTTCTTGGGTCCCTTCTTTGTCCCCCTCTGGGTCTTTCTTCACTCCACTCTCTCTCTCTCCAGGGCTGCTGTTTCCTGCTCTCTGCATCTGACTTGTCCTCTGCAGCTGACTGACCCTGATTCTAAGTTGGTGCCCTCCTTATATATCCCTCTATGTGTGAGCTCAGGTGACCAGCACCCAATGAGCTCCTACCACTACCCAGACTGCTCCCCCTATCTGCCCCTACACTACATGGGATGTTCCTCCCCCCTCCCACTCCAGCCAGGAACAGGCTCGGTCGCACCTGCACATTTCTAAGTGGGAGTGCCGTCGGCCTGCTCCTCTGGAATGGGATGTATGTAGTGCATGCAGTCTATCTGAGCTCAGTTCCACACTCCTTCCTTACCCGGGAGTGGAATATCACACCTCTGGGTTGAGGTGCAATACCCCTGTAGCAGCCGAATCCTCAGGGTGCTACATTCCCCCCTGGTAAATCACAGCACGTCCTCGGGCTGCAAAGACAAAAACACCAAAACATACAAATTTTTATAAACATATAAAACATATAAAATATTATATATATATAAACTTTTTCATATAGACATCATTATAACATTCTCGTCGTCTCTTTCTTTCTTCCTCCTCTGGTCACCGTGCAACTCGTGACCAGGTAAAGTGCGACAGTCTTTTGATAAGCAGTTTCTCATAAAACCAGTAGGGGGCGCCTTAGGAAGCGCAACTATGTACAGGGAAGTTTTGGCCGTTCTCAGTCCCCGGCCAAGTAAAGGGAATGGGATGGCTGCTCACAGTCCTCAGCCTGGTTTGGGTAGGGGACACACGGGTTAAACTGTTCACTGGTCCCAACGGGGACTAAACTTTAAAGCAGCCACGGTTACTTGGGTACCCCGACGGGTAACTATTTACATCTCCTTTGTACTATTTCAGTCATAGTACCTTCTAGCCTTGAACCCGTCCGGGTCTTCTGGCTCCTCCTCCCTACACCGCAACTCCTCCTCTGTCAGGCGATGCACGTGGAGGGCGTAAGGTCCCTTGGCACACTTGTGCCGGGTGAACGTTACCTCGTCACCGACGTAGAGGTCACGGCCTTTGTGACCCTCTGGCAGGTGAGACTCGACATCCCGTCGGGTAACGAAGACGTCACCCATGGTGTTCCGGTCCTTTATGAAGCCCCACCCATGCTGCGCATTAAACTTTATTACCGTCCCGATGGTACGGGGACGATCTGCTGCATAGGGGTCCCTTCTGGTCCGACTCTTTTGCTCCGCGCTGCGGGTCCGGGCCCATTGCTCTCTGGCCCGCCTCTCCTCCCGCTCTCTCTTGAACTCTGCCAGCTGTTGACGGCAACACTCGGTACGCTCTGCTGCAGCTGCCCGAGTCTCTCCGGTGAACCCCATCAAATCTTCTCCCGTGGGGTCCCACACGAACTGGGCTTCCTCGAGTGGAGGCGAGACCCGAGTCACGGGCTTTGGAGCCGGGATCAGGGGCTCACACAGGGGACCTAACTTCTTTTGTCGCTCCAGTTCCAAGAATTCTTTGGGCCAGATGAAAGGCCGCCCGTCCGGCCACGCTAGCTGGCTGAAGGGGTCCTCTCCCAGATTTGGCACCCTTGATGTTGCGGGTGCGGGCGCTATGGTGGGGGCGCCCAGGTTACCCAGGCCTTGCGGCCAGGCCGGGGGCATCTGGAAGGTAAATGGAACTGTTAACACGGCGGCACCCTGGGCCACCTGGCCTTGCGACCAGGCCGGAGGCTCCGCGGAGGTAGATGGCTCTGCTGGGGATGCGGCGCCCGGAAACGCTAGGCCTTGCGACCAGGCCGGAGGCTCCTCTTCCTTCGCCACGCTCCGGGTCACGACGCGTGACGTCACTGGGGTCGCGACGGCGGCTTCCGGTCGGGGCCTAGTCGGTGGCGGTGTCATGGCGTTCTCGGGTACGGCAGGGGGACTTTCGGGCTCTGCGACGGGGAGCTGAGGCAGATAAGCGGTCTTCCGGTATGGGGTATAGGCGTCCCCCTTACCTGCTGCCATGCGTCTCGCTCCCTCTTCTGCGCCGTCTCCGGCCTTGGGTCCTCCCGCGTCATCCGCAGAGGTAGTCGGTGTCTTTTTCCAAGGGAGCGGGTTCCGTGGACGGATTCCAGCTTGCTGGGCCATCTCCCGGCCCCACTCCGCCAGGATCTCCCTCTGCACTCGGGCCATCCTTCCCGCGAGGCCCTCCAGGGCACTCCGCGCGCACTCCCGATCTCGGGGAAGCTGCGCCAGGATCTCCGCTAAGCCTAGCGGGGTTGTTGACTCCAGCAGGCTCCTGACCATCGGGTCGGTGCTGCTCTGCTCTGCTTCCGGCAGGCTCCTGGCCAGCGGGCCGGTGCTGCTCTGCTCTCCTCCTTCTTCCTTTAGCAGGCTCCTGGCCAGCGGGCCGGTGCTGCTCTGCTGCCGCTCCATTCCCGGGTCTACTCTTCCTCTTCTCGACTCCGGGTGCTCTCGCTCTGGACACCTTGCCTCCGGGTGCGCTCGTTCTAGACTGCTCCAAGCGACACCCATCTTTGCTCCTTTCTTTCGTCTCCTCCCCCTCCGAGGGCGGTCCCGGGGCAACTCGGTGACTGTCAGCTCCAGGGGTAGTTCTTTCACGCTGACAGACACCTCCAGCATCACAGTCTCTGTTGGTGGGGGCGGTTTCCACTTTTGGCGCCATTTTCTGTCCTGGCCCACGATGGGAGGTGGCCTCTTGCCCTCCTTTGGCACGCCCATAATGGCGTCCGCTGCTCTTCCAAGGCGGGAAATCTGCGGTTTTGGCGGGAAGCGTCGCCCAGTGGCGGGAAACTCTGCAGATGGCGGGAACAAGCTGGAAATGGCGGACAATCGGCGGGAAACGACTGGTGATGGAGTCCGATGGCGTGGACCCTCCGGAACCGGCAGGAGTCTTCTTTCTGAGGTAAACTTGCACTTCTCTTCAGGCACGCAGTACCCGGGTGTTGCGGGCACGTAATCCTGCCGACTACGCCAAAGTTGACGCGCCCCCTGGGACATATTCCTTTTTGAGGGGAATACCCGGCACCGGATCAGATGGGGGGTTGTAGTCTCCGAGCGGCTGTGACCCGGTCCCGTGCCCAGGGCGTCAAGCTAAGTGTTATGTGGCAGCTTTACAGATGTTACTAAAGTTCTTTTGTGTCGACTACGCCACCCGTTGTAATGCGGTCACTGTGGCCGCCGCTGCAGCAGGGTCCGCTGAGGCTGATGGTGGATGCGCAGCTTGGTGGGATAACCCCCAACGGGAGGGGTATAGCCTCAGAGGGGACAGGCGCAGAGGATGGGGGTTGTGGTGGTGCGGTGCAGCCGGCAATGAAGACAGACTCGGGTTGTGCAGTTAAGGGAGTTTACTTACTGCTGATGTTTCGGTCACTCCAGCTGCTAGTGACCACCCGAGCCGTGCTGCGTCCACCAGGTCCTGGATCCAGCCAACCCCCAAACAAGTCCGGAGCGTGGCCCTGAGCTCTCCCTCTGTCCTTTCTTCAGCCGTCCCCACCAGTGATTCACCTAGGTCCAGCTCCCTCGGGCCTTCTTTTGGGACACCCTTGGCCCTGGGTTCCCTGACCCTTCATGTGGTGTGCCTTCGGGGTGAATGTGGTGGGTGACCGTGACAGACACTGCCCACGGTCTCCGGTCTCTGGCTGGGGAATGTCTTTGCCCCCACCAGCTTGGGTTCCGGTACCCTCTTGCTGACTCCTCACCCGGTGTTCTTATTTGGGTTCTTGGGTCCCTTCTTTGTCCCCCTCTGGGTCTTTCTTCACTCCACTCTCTCTCTCTCCAGGGCTGCTGTTTCCTGCTCTCTGCATCTGACTTGTCCTCTGCAGCTGACTGACCCTGATTCTAAGTTGGTGCCCTCCTTATATATCCCTCTATGTGTGAGCTCAGGTGACCAGCACCCAATGAGCTCCTACCACTACCCAGACTGCTCCCCCTATCTGCCCCTACACTACATGGGATGTTCCTCCCCCCTCCCACTCCAGCCAGGAACAGGCTCGGTCGCACCTGCACATTTCTAAGTGGGAGTGCCGTCGGCCTGCTCCTCTGGAATGGGATGTATGTAGTGCATGCAGTCTATCTGAGCTCAGTTCCACACTCCTTCCTTACCCGGGAGTGGAATATCACACCTCTGGGTTGAGGTGCAATACCCCTGTAGCAGCCGAATCCTCAGGGTGCTACAAAATTATAGACAAACATGTTAAAGGTAGATGCTATAAGACCATCTCCAAACAAATGTTCCTGTTACAACATTTGCACATATTATTCAGAGCTTTAAGGTCTATGAGGCTGCAGCCAATGTCCCTGGATGTGGCCGCAAGAGTAATTTAATGACAAATTGAAGAGATGGATAATTTGAATGGTTACAAAAGAGCCCAGAACAACTTTCAAAGAGATTAAAGGTGAACTCCAAGGTCAGGGTACATTAGTGTCAGATCGCACCATTTGTCGCTGTCTTGACCAAAGTGAAATTCATGGAAGAAGAGGAGGAGGAAACCTTTGTTCAAAGCAAATCAGAAAAAAGGCAAGACAGGAATTTTCCAAAGTTTCTGGGAGAATGTCCTTTGGACAGATGAAACAAACCTGTGCTTTTTGGCAAGTCACATCAGCTCTATGCTCACAGACAGAAAAATGAGAAAATAAACCAAAAAGAGAAGGCACGCCATGTGAAGAATGTCACAGCATATAGATGGAGGGGTGAGAGGTATTCCACTCACCTCTGGTAGTTGTGCATGCCAGACACAAAGCTGATACTAAGCGGTAATGACTGCGGTCCTGGAGCACTGCGACACCTTCTGCCCTCCCCGGCATCATGCTCAGGAGCCATGATACAGCGAAAGATAATGAATAGTGGGTGGTGGAGATCCACAGGTCGCCACGCTCTGAGTTAGGAACCACCAGGTTAGGCAAGAGAAGTCGATTTATTCAACACATAACGCGTTTCAGAGACGATCTGTCCCCTTCATCAGGTGATTCCAGAATGTATACCACGCTGAGTGCTTTAAATAGATAGGCACTGACGTGATTGATAATTGCATACAGGCTTTAGAAATAAATAAATCTACATATAAATTTCATGATTAAAAATCATTAAAACCAATAATACACTAAAAATTAACCCCTTTCTGATGTGTGACCTAATAGTACGTCATGGTGACCTGGGCCGATTGGACCAATGACGTACTATTAGGTCATATGGCCATCGCGCCCGCACACAAGCGGTGCGGGGCGATCGCCGCCGGGTGTCAGCTGATAGCACCAGGTATTAGCTGTAACTATGTGCAGGGAGCGGTCCCGCACCGCTCCCGGCTCATTAACCCCCTCAATGCTGCGATCAAAGTCGATCTCAGCATTGCGGGGGCAAGGGGAGGTGATCGCAATACTCACCTCCTCTCCCGGCCTCCAGCGCTGTCTGCCGCAGCTTCCCGGATGTCGTCATGACAACATCCAGGTCATCAGACAGCAGGAAGATATTTTGGTCATGCGCAGTGCATGACCAAAGTATCTTCTGCATCTGCAGCGTTGACAGCCTGAATAGCACAGGGATGGTGCTCCATCCCTGTGCTATACAGACGATCAGAATAAAAAAAGTGAAAGTCCCATAGTGGGAAACAGAATAAAAGTCCAAAAAGTGTTAAAAAATGGAAAAAAAAAATTGTAAAAATATAAAAAAAAAAATTAAAAAATAATCCACCAAAAAAAAAATATATAATGTACCCATCAATAAATATTATTATGAAAAAAAACAAAAAAACAATAAAAGAACACATATTTGGTATCGCCGTGTAAGGAATGACCTGACCTATAAAACTGTCCCACTAGTTAACCCCTTTAGTGAACATGGTAAAAAAAAAAAAAGCGAAGCAAAAAACAATGCTTTATCATCATACCACCCAAAAAAAATGGAATAACACGCGATCAAAAAGACGAATGTAAATAAAAATGGTACCACTGAAAACTGTCATCTTGTCCCGCAAAAAACAAGCCGCCATACAGCTCCATCAGCCGAAAAATAAAAAAGTTATAGCTCTCAGAATAAAGCAAAAAATTATTTTTTCTATAAAATAACTTTTATTGTGTAAAAACGCCAAAACATAGAAATACGATATAAATGTGGTACCGCTGTAAACGTACTGACCCAAAGAATAAAGCTGCCTTATCAATTTCACCACACGCGGAAAAGCATAAAAAAAACCCCATAAGAACAATTCCGGAATTGCTGGTTTTTGTTTATTCTGCCTCCCAAAAATCGAAATAGAAAGCGATCAAAAAATGTCAAGTGCCTGAAAATGGCAACAATAAAAACGTCAACTCGTCCCGCAAAAAACAAGCTGTCACATGGCTCTGCTGGCCAAAATCTGGAATATTATAGCTCTCAAAATATGGCGATGCAAAAACTAGATATTACAAAAAAATGCGTCTTTTAGTGTGTGACAGCTGTCAATCATAAAAACCTGATATGATTCTGGTATCGCTGTAATCGCACCGACCCGAAGAATAAAGCCGTCTAATCACTTATACCGCACGAGGAACGGCGTGAAAAATAAACTCTAGGGTTAGGGTTGTGTTAGGGTTGGGCTAGGGTTAGGGTTGGGGTTAGGGTTAGGGTTAGGGTTAGGGTTGGGCTAGGGTTGGGGTTAGGGTTGGGCTAGGGTTAGGATTGTGTTAGGGTTGGGCTAGGGTTAGGGTTGGGCTAGGGTTAGGGTTGGGCTAGGGTTAGGGTTGTATCAGGTTTGGGATTTTTTCAAAAGTAAAAAAAAAAAAGATGACGGTATGGTGACTAGTGTTGAGCGCAAGTGCTCGCTACTTGAGTTTTCATCGGGTGCTTGGGTATGCACCGAGTATCGCGGGTGCTCGAGTGACATGCTCGAGTCTCCGCCCCATATGCTTCGTGGCCAAAAAAAAACTCGCAGGGATTGCCTGTCATGCACGAGTGATCCCTGGATGTTTTTTTTGGGTGTCTAATAACCGTGAAGCATGCGAGCGGGGACTTGAGCATGTCACTCGAGCACGTACGATACATGGTGCATACCCGAGTACCCAATGCAAACTCAAGTAGCGAGCACTTGCACTCAAGACTAATGACAACTTATTCAATTTGATGAACTAATGTTATCAAATTCTGTGTCGTACCTCTGGGTTCAAAATGTTCAGTATACCCCTTGATAAAATCCTTGAGGGGTCTAGTTTCCAAAATGGGGTCACTTGTGGGGGGTTTCCACTATTTAGGCACATCAGGGGCTCTCCAAACGCGACATGGCGTCCGCTCTCAATTCCAGCCAATTTTGCGTTCAAAAAGTCACACAGTGCTCCTTCCCTTCTGAACTCTGCCGTGCGCCCAAACACTGTAGTTTCCCCACATATGGGGTATTGGCGTATTTTTTCCTGTTACCCCTGCGAAAATAAAAAAAATTGTGTCTAAAATAACATTTTTGTGAAAAAAGTGTTCATTTTTTTCTTCCACTTTCCAAAAATTCCTGTGAAGCACCTGAAGGGTTAATAAAGTTCTTGAATGTGGTTTTGAGCACTTTGAGGGGTGCCGTTTTTAGAATGGTGTCACTTTTGGGTATTTTCTGTCATAAAGGCCCCTCAAAGTAACTTCAAATATGATGTGGTCCCTAAAAAAATGGTTTTGTAAATTTTGTTGGAAAAATGAGAAATCGCTGGTCAACTTTTAACCCTTATAGCTCCCTAATAAAAAAAATTTGGTTCCAAAATTGTGCTGATGTAAAGTAGACATGTGGGAAATGTTATTTATTAACTATTTTGTGTAACATATCTCTCTGATTTAAGGGCATAAAAATGCAAATGTTGAAAATCGCAAAATTTTCAAAATTTTCACCAAATTTCCGTTTTTTTCACAAATAAACGCAAGTGATATCGAAGAAATTTTACCACAATCATGAAGTACAATATGCCACGAAAAAACAGTCTCAGAATCAGGGGGATCCGTTGAAGCACTCCAGAGTAATTACCTCATAAAGTGACAGTGGTCAAAATTGTAAAAATTGGCCCAGTCATTAACGTGCAAATCACCCTCGGGGGTAAAGGGGTTACCGTATTTTTCAGACTATAAGATGCACCGGACCATAAGACGCACCTAGGTTTTAAAGGAGGAAAATAGGGGAAAAAAATTAAGCAAAAAATGTGGTCATGATGCCCTGTTATGGGGGAGGGGGTCTACTGCTGACACTGGTATTGGGGTAATGTCCCCCAATTCTGTTAATATCCTCCATCCTGGTATGTATGGCCCCTCCTTCCTGGTATAAGTGCCCCCCATCCCATCCTGGTATGCATGGCACCCCTTTATCCCCCATACTGGTATGCATGGCACCCCTTTATCCCCCATCCTGGTATGCATGACACCCCTTTATACCCCATCTTGGTATGCATGACACCCCTTTATCCCCCATCCTGGTATGCATGTGTGTCACCCTGGCCTGGATGCCACAAAATGTAATAAAGCTGTGTCTGAGAGCAAGGGAGAGGTTCTCTAGTCAGGGGAACATTAGCATGCAGTACCCCCTGTCTCAGGCCAGTAGGGGGAGCAGGCTGCCCCTATAAAAGCTGGTGCTGGGGGCAGGGTTAGAGAGAACTGGATGACCTGTCTCAGTACTGAGACTTGTCCCGGAGCAGAGCAGGGACAGAAAGTTGTATTGCACCCTAAGAGGAAGTGTGGCAGGAGGAGAGCCACAAGCCAGAGACAAGAGGCGAAGTGAGCCTGTCTTGGCAGATAAAGGACTTAATTTACCAGACTTTGGTGTCTGAGGCTGGGAGGATTCCACATCCCACAGCAGATAACCAGTCCGCAGGGGACTGCATGTTCCTTGGCCTAAGAAACCTGGAGGCTCTGCCACAACAGAAGGGACCAGTAAAGCCGTACCAGGCCGGGAGCAGAAAGGAACCCACATCGCAGGCCATACAGGCGAGAGTACACGGAAAGCTCGGAAACGTCGGCTGTTACCCTATAAGGAGGAGATAGCCAGAAGGAGCACAAAAAGCACGGTAGGCCTACACCCTCACCCTGACCAGGGCCAACTTCCCCATTGCTCTCAGACATTCAGGTCCCCTCCTAGCCGGGACTGTTTATGGGTCAGTTTACCTGTTTTAGTAAACGCCCTGGACTGCAACCTGTTGTCTGTGTGCTCCTTCGCGCCTCCAGCACTACCGGTACTGGGACTCTCACCACCATCACTCCCACCATCCATTATACTGCCCTGGGGCCTCACTCTTCCCTTGGGGAGTCACACTACCCTAGCTGCACACCTCATCAGCCCCAGCGGTCTGCATGCAGCGGCGGTTCCTAATAACCGCAATCCACGGGTGGCGTAGTCGGACATAATCATCAGCGCATAACGGACTACCACTGGCCTGACCACCCTGAGCCACGGAACCGGGTTGCCACTACTACTCCCATCGTTCCCCTACTGCCCGGATCCGAGTGCCCCACGGCCCAGGGGGCGAGTCAGCTTTGGCGTAGTCGGCAGGATTGCAACCAACCCGCCACAAACGGGTATTGCGTGCTTGAAAAAGACTTTGCACTTACCTGAAAAGAGGTTTCCCGCCGTCCGGAGCCGTTTCCCGCCATTTCCAGCTGTCTCCCGCCATCTTCCATCGGTTCCCGTCATCTTCAGACGTTTTCCCGCCATCGGACGCCATCTTCAGGACGCCGCGCGGGAAGAAGAGGGGCGTGGACGTCCAAACCGCGCGAGACCCGAAGCTCCGCCCCACGCACCGACGCTGCTCAAGGTCCTGGAAGGGAGAGAGAGCGACGCTGACGTCACCAGGACGCGACGCAAGGTCCTCGTCCAGAGCAGCAGCAGCGGAGCCGCGGCCTACAGAAGAGGATCGTCGGAAGGTAGGCCACGCTTAACTAGGGGGGAGGAAGATGTCGGATACAAAGGCGCCCACTACCACCAACGCAGCTGCAGCAGCGGTGATGCCATTTTCCCTGCCCTACATCCCTGGAGCGGCCTGGCTGCCCAAGTACTCAGGGGAGCCCCATGCCCTAACTGACTTTAAGGAAAGGCTGTACAGTTTGTTCCAAGTCTACCTCATGACGGAGGAACAGAAGGTCAGCATATTAACAGGGCAGTTAACTGGTGCAGCCCAAAGGGAGGTAAAATCATGGCCCACTGAGGAGAAAAGGACCGTGAAGGGTATTCTGACCCGGCTGCGGGGTACCTTTGACACACGTACCTCCGCTGAAATTAAAATGAGGTTCTATGGATGTAAGCAGCGGGCACAGGACAGCATCAGAGACTATGCCCTAAATTTGCAGGAAGCCCTAAGGGCCATCCAACAAACTGACCCTGGCAGCGTGCAGGAAACGGATAAGTTACTAACAGAACAATTCATAGAAGGTCTGCTGTCTAGCGCCCGCAGGACCCAGCTGCGCCTCATGTTCTTTCAGAACCCTGATCTGACCTTTGCCTAATTCAAGGACAGGGCCATAAGGGTGCTCCGTGAATCCGCAACAAGTGGCGCTATAAACCCCCGGTGCCCTGCTCTCACCTACCACCAGGAGGCGGCGCCCTCCTCTATGGACTCCGTGGGGGCTGATGCACAGGCCCTGAACCAAGCCCCGTCGAAGGATCTGCACCACCAAGTCCAGGAGCTGACCAGGAGCGTCGCGGCGTTGACCAGGACCGTCCAGGCGTTACAAGTGGACCCGTCAAGACCCATCGAGCTGGCTTCAAGTCCGGAGGATGTCCCGTGGCGTCGACAGAGGAGGATCCCGTCGTTCCGAGGGAGGCCCACAGACCGCTACGCAGAGGATGGACAGCCCATTTGCCGTCGATGCAACCAGCCCGGACACATTTCCAGGTACTGTAATTTAAACGGGTCCAACCTGGGGCAGAGGGCCAACCCCCAGGCATAAGATCACCAGGCCCTTACAATTGGCATAATAAGTACGTTGGGGGGTGCCCGGTTTTACCCGTGGTGCTGGACGGTATCCCCATGAGCGCCTTGCTGGATACTGGGTCGCAAGTAACCACTATCCCTTATGTACTTTTTAAGCAGTTTTGGACTGATGCTGATATCACACGGTATCCAGACAGTAACTTGAGCATCATCGCCAGTAATGGCTTACCCGTGCCGCAGATGGGGTTCAAGGAGATGACCATTAAGATTGGTAAAGTTGAACTGCCGGCACAGGGAGTAATTATTGTGGACATTGACCGTCGTGAAAGTCACCCTAAAATAACTGTGGGTACTAACGTGATTGAAAATTGTCTTTCAGAGGTAATTGTAATTCTACAACAGGTGGCGGTGAATGCTAGTTCCAGCCAACAGAGAGTCCTCAACAAGGAGATAAAAGCCCTGATGAGACGGCAGCAGGTAGAACTGTCTGGTTGTGAGATCGGTAGCGTAAGACTGAGTGACCCATTCCCCATTTCCATGCCTCCCAAAAGTGAAATGATGATCTGGTGTCGGACTGCAATCGGGTTGAGAGGTAGAGACTACCAAGCCATGGTAGAACCAGTGTACTCAGACAGCAGGCCCACCATTTTGACAGCCAGGGGGTGGTTGATGTCCGTCATGGGAGGGTGCCCGTTCGCATTCTCAACATTGGGGAGAGGGAGGTACACTTACCCAGGTACGCTACACTCGCCAAACTGTTTGTTGTCGAACACAAAGCTATCAGGGCCGTGGAACCCTTGCCTCCATCTCCACAGGCGGAGGGTAATGGCTCCCAGAAACAAAAGGAGGACTGGTGCCAGAAACTCCGTGTGGGTGCTGACTCCACTCCCCTGCACCAAAAACAAGGAGTCTACCGGGTGGTACAGGAGTACGAGAGAGTCTTTAGTAAGCACCCGCTAGATTTCGGCAGAGTAAAAGGGATAGAACACCACATCCCCACAGGGAGCCACCCACCAATAAAAGAGAGACACAGGCCTGTACCCCCTGCACATTATCAGAACGCCAAGGGTATGCTAAGAGAAATGAAAGAAGCTGGGGTCATTAGAGATAGCTGTAGCCCCTGGGCAGCCCCCTTGGTTCTGGTGAAAAAGAAGGACGGCACCATGAGAATGTGCGTGGACTATAGACAAATCAACCGTATCACCCACAAAGACGCATATCCGCTGCCTAGAATAGAGGAGTCTTTAGCCGCACTAAAATCAGCTAACTTCTTTTCTACTTTGGACCTTACTAGCGGGTACTGGCAGGTTCCTGTGGCAGAGGCTAACAAGGAGAAGACCGCCTTCACTTCCCCGATGGGACTGAGCGAATTTAACTGTATGCCTTTCGGTCTCTGCAACGCACCAGGGACCTTCCAGCGGCTGATGGAATGCTGTCTAGGGCACCGAAACTTCGAGACGGTCCTCCTCTACCTGGATGACGTGATCGTCTATTCGAAGACCTACGAGGACCATCTAAAGCACCTGGCCGAGGTGTTCGAAGCCCTGGCAGGCTATTGCCTGAAGGTGAAACCATCGCAGTGTCACCTGTTGAAACCAAAGGTCCAGTACCTAGGGCACGTGGTAAGCGCGGAAGGAGTGGCCCCCGACCCTGACAAGGTCACGGCAATCAAGAGCTGGCCAAAGCCCTCGAACATCAAAGAGGTGAGACAGTTTCTCGGGTTGGTAGGCTACTACCGAAGGTTCATCCCCGGGTTCACTAAGATGGCAGCTCCTATGCAGGACCTCCTGATCGGACAGTCTAAGTCCAGAAGTCAAAAGCCACCCTTCAAGTGGGATAAACCGGAAGAGGAGTCCTTCCGCCAGTTGAAGATGGCCCTCACGGGGGATGAGATCCTGGCCTACCCTGATTATGGTCAGCCTTTTATTCTCAACACAGACGCCAGTAATGTGGGATTGGGAGCAGTACTGTCCCAAAACCAACAGGGCAGAGAAAGGGTGATCGCGTACGCCAGCCGGAAGCTGAGGCCCACCGAGAGGAACCCGGAGAATTACAGCTCCTTCAAGCTAGAATTCTTGGCGGTGGTGTGGGCCGTGACAGAACGCTTCAAGCATTACCTGGCCTCCGCAAAGTTCACCGTGTACACGGACAACAACCCGTTGACACACCTGGACAATGCATGACTGGGTGCCCTAGAACAGCGGTGGATGGCCCGTCTCTCCAACTATGACTTCGTGTTCAAGTACTGGGCCGGCAAAACCAATGCCAACGCTGACGCCCTATCGAGGATGCCTCACTTACCTGAAGGTGACGAAGACCCAGAAGAGCAGGAGGAGGTAGAACTCCCCGCGTTTCACCAGTATGGAGCCGCTCAATGCTCCCACCGCGTGAAGGAGGAGGATCTAACAACCGTGATGATCAATCCCCTACCTCACCACAGCTGGGCCGAGACCCAAGATAGTGACCCTGCCATCCGCCTGGTGAAAGATCTGCTGACCCAGGAGGACGCCCGCATGGATCCGGATGCTCCAGAGGAAGCCAAGCAGCTGTGGAAAGAGAAGAGCAAACTGTTCCTCTACGAAGGCAAGCTGTGCAGAAGGATTGTCAACCACCAGACGCACGAGCTGACCTGGCAAGTCGTGGTCCCAAGGCGGGATGCAGCTATGGTCCTGGGGGCTTACCATGACAGAGCGGGGCACTTCGGTTGGAAGAAACTGGAGTTCCTGCTAAGAGGAAGGTTCTTTTGCGTCGGCATGAGAGGAGCTGTAGAAAAATCGTGCAGAGACTGTGGCCCTTGTCACCTAAGGAGGAAGGACCGCACCAGCCAGAAGACACCCTTGAGGCCCATCGTCACCACGCAGCCTCTTGAGCTGGTAGCTCTGGACCACGTCAAATTGGCTCCAAGCCGGTCAGGATACATCTATGCCCTGACAATCGTGGACCACTATTCCCTTTTTCTAGTGGTGGTCCCGGTAAAGGACTTGACAGCCCAAACAGCGGCCAGAGTCTTCCAGCAATACTTCTGCCGTCCACACGGGTATCCGGAACAGGTCCTGACAGACCAGGGTCCAGCGTTTGAAGCTGAAATCTTCCAAGAGTTCTGTAACCTCTATGGCTGTAAGAAGATTCGGACAACGCCTTGCCACCCACAAACCAACGGGATGTGTGAGAAAATGAACAATATAGTCATTGATCTCCTGAAGACGTTGCCCCTGGAGGAACGCAGCCTGTGGCCAGAAAAACTGCCGGACCTGATAGACTTATACAATCATATCCCGGTGAATGCTACAAACTGCACCCTGGCTTACCTGATGCGAGCCAGACCAGGTAAGCTGCCCGGAGACCTGGAGATGGGAGTCCTGACACCCGAGGACACCTCCCCAGACGCGGACAGGGATACGGAAAGGCAACTGCAGTACAAGAAGGTACAGGAGAGTGTGGAGAAGAGCCTGGCCCAGGTGAGAGAGAGGCAAGAAAAACTCTTCAACCAACACGCCCCTGCTGGTCCCCTAGAACCTGGTGAGCAGGTCCTGAAGCGAAAGAGAAGGCTTCACAAGTTGGACGACCAGTGGGAAAGGGAACCCTACATTGTACTGCAGTCTGATCACGACAACCCGAAGGTGTGCGTGATCACCAAGGACGGAGGAGAAACCACTAGTACCGTCTCCAGAGACCACCTCAAAAAATGCCCCGAGCAACTCCGTAGTGCAGAAGAGGATCAAAGTGACCTTGAACCCGCAGAGGACAAGGAAGAAATGATCAGCACCGTTCTTGGAGAGTTCCCTCAGTCCTGGACTCGGATAAACGATGCCATAGTGGTACCCGTCCTGCATTTCCTGCAGCCGGCACAGCAACAACCAACACAAGAGCCGGAAGGTGAAGAGGAGCAAGCGGTTCCAGAGGCAGAAGAGCCTGTATCAGCAGCCCAGGAGAGTCAACCCTCTGCTGACAGTGAGCCTGCCATGCCTGCGGTAAGCCAAAGAACCCGCAGACAGCTGCCTGCCCTACCTGTACACCCAGCTGGTAGCTGTACCCCTAACGCTAGTGGGGAAAGCCAAGTCGGTCCACCACCAGACAGTGGGTTAAGGGGATCAACCAGGAGCACAAAGGGGCAGATACCCGCTCGCTGGAAAATATAGAGCGCGCTAAAATTGTAAATAACCCTGTTGCCAAATGTTGAATTGTTTGCCAAGTTATGTGCGTGATTAGTAATTGTGTGTTTCAGTTCCTTACAGATGCCGTACAGACTCGAAGGTTATGGACTATTTATAACCGGGACCTTGTATGGACTGCGTTCGGAGCCTGACCAAGGAATGAACTAAGACTGTGAAGGACTTGGGGTAGGACAGACCCCCACCTGGTTAAGGCTCCCCGTTGTATTGGTGATATGAACACCCGGTCACAGACCACACTGTGACCTTAAGAACTCAATCTGTGTGTCACTTTCCTGATAATGTTTTATAGTCATGTATATTGTCTTTGTTTACTGCTTAGTCCCGGAGTACTAAATTTTACTAGGGGGGAATGTGTCACCCTGGCCTGGATGCCACAAAATGTAATAAAGCTGTGTCTGAGAGCAAGGGGGAGGTTCTCTAGTCAGGGGAACATTAGCATGCAGTACCTCCTGTCTCAGGCCAGTAGGGGGAGCAGGCTGCCCCTATAAAAGCTGGTGCTGGGGGCAGGGTTAGAGAGAACTGGATGACCTGTCTCAATACTGAGACTTGTCCCGGAGCAGAGCAGGGACAGAAAGTTGTATTGCACCCTAAGAGGAAGTGTGGCAGGAGGAGAGCCACAAGCCAGAGACAAGAGGCGAAGTGAGCCTGTCTTGGCAGATAAAGGACTTAATTTACCAGACTTTGGTGTCTGAGGCTGGGAGGATTCCACATCCCACAGCAGATAACCAGTCTGCAGGGGACTGTATGTTCCTTGGCCTAAGAAACCTGGAGGCTCTGCCACAACAGAAGGGACCAGTAAAGCCGTACCAGGCCGGGAGCAGAAAGGAACCCACATCGCAGGCCATACAGGCGAGAGTACACGGAAAGCTCGGAAACGTCGGCTGTTACCCTATAAGGAGGAGATAGCCAGAAGGAGCACAAAAAGCACGGTAGGCCTATACCCTCACCCTGACCAGGGCCAACTTCCCCATTGCTCTCAGACATTCAGGTCCCCTCCTAGCCAGGACTGTTTATGGGTCAGTTTACCTGTTTTAGTAAACGCCCTGGACTGCAACCTGTTGTCTGTGTGCTCCTTCGCGCCTCCAGCACTACCGGTACTGGGACTCTCACCACCATCACTCCCACCATCCATTATACTGCTCTGGGGCCGCACTCTTCCCTTGGGGAGTCACACTACCCTAGCTGCACACCTCATCAGCCCCAGCGGTCTGCATGCAGCGGCGGTTCCTAATAACCGCAATCCACGGGTGGCGTAGTCGGACATAATCATCAGCGCATAACGGACTACCACTGGCCTGACCACCCTGAGCCACGGAACCGGGTTGCCACTACTACTCCCATCGTTCCCCTACTGCCCGGATCCGAGTGCCCCACGGCCCAGGGGGCGAGTCACATGGCACCCTCTGAGCCCCCATCCTGGTATGCATTGCACCCTCTGAGCCCCCATCCTGGTATGTATGGCACCTTCTGAGCCCCCATCCTGGTATGTATGGCACCTTCTGAGCCCCCATCCTGGTATGCATGGCACCTTCTGATCCCCCATCCTGGTATGTATGGCACCTTCTGAGCCCCCATCCTGGTATGCATGGCACTTTCTGAGCCCCATCCTGGTATGTATGGCACCTTCTGAGCACCATTCTGGTATGTATGGCACCTTATGAGCCCCCATCCTGGTATGTATGGCACATTCTGAGCCCCCATACTGGTATGTATGGCACCCTCTGAGCCTCTATCACGCTGCCTACAAAAAAAAATGAACTATCATACTCACCTCTTCTCTCCTCCAGCGCTGTCCTGCACTGCTGCTGACACTCTCACTGTGTGAGCGGCGCATGGCAAGGCGCGCATGGTGTCCCTGCCATGCTCCCTCACACAGTGTGAGACGCTGTGCTGGAATAGTCACTGCTCCCCACGCCAGGACTCTGTGCGTGGGGAGCAGTCTGTTCAATGCCCGGCACACTGTACCGCAGCGCGGCTTCTGCTGCCGCTCTGCGGTCAGTGTGCCTGTTATTAAAGACCATAGATATTCGCTACAACCCATGGGAGTGGGTTGTAGCGAATATTCATGAGCTTTAATAGCGGGCACACTGACCACAGAGCGCAGCAGGAGCCGCGCTGCGGTACAGTGTGCCGGCTATTAAGAGAAATGAATATTCATTGCTCTCCGCGCCCATGGGTATGGGGAGCAGGGAATATTCATTTTCTTTAGTAGCGGGTACAGCTAGGCTGCAGCAGGTGGCTGCTGCCTCCTGTGCCCCGCTGCGGCTCCCCCACACCCACCACCATGCGGCCATACAATAATATAGTATTTGGACTATAAGACGCACCCCCCACTTTCCTCCAAAATTTTGGAGGAAAAAAGTGCATCTTATAGTCCGAAAAATACGGTAATTATTAAGAATAGGAGATTTATTTTTTATTTTTTTAAATGTAGGTACGATTCAATTATTCCCAAGATCTCACCCCATGGATGGATCCTTTGTATTTGCAATTGGTGGAGGAAGGGCATTGCTAACAATAGGAATTCCAGAGAATGGAGGACTTAACTACAACTCCCAGTATGTCCTTAGCAATGGTAAGGAGATACTGGGAGTTGTTACCAGTCATCATCAGACTGTGGACCATATAGGAACCAATGTACTGATTAGATGCAAGCAGTGGAACTATTAAACGTTTAAAAAGTAACTTAAATTTTGGGATATATATTACATGATTTAGGTCCTATAATTTTGAGCAGATTAGTGCGAATCTGAGACCCTGATCACTCAGAAGATCTCTTAGAAGTGAAGAGGTGAGGAGACATGACTATGACTTTCTGCTGCATTTGCTCCGCTCAGTGTACTCTCCTATCTACTGAGCTGCGCTCTTCTAGGAGGTCTTTTAAGCAAAGAAGCAAAGGATTGGGGTCCCCACAAATCTGCTCAGAATTAATGACCCTAAATCACATTAAAAAACGTCCCAAAAGTTGATTTACTCTTTAAGGTTAATTTACATACACACACACACACACACTGTATACGCCGCATGCAACACACACACACTGTATACGCCGTACGCACCACACACACACTGTATACGCCGTACGCACCACACACACACTGTATACGCCGTACGCACCAGACACACACACTGTATACTCCGTACGCACCACACACACACTGTATGCGCCGTACGCACCACACACACACACTGTATACGCCGTACATACCACATGCACTGTATACACCGTACGCACCACACACACACACTGTATACGCCGTACGCACCACACACACACTGTATACGCCGTACGCACCACACACACACACTGTATACGCCGTACATACCACACACACTGTATACGCTGTACATACCACATACACTGTATACGCCGTACGCACCACCGCACACACACTGTATACGCCGTACACACCACACACACACACACTGTATACGCCGTACGCACCACCACACATACGCACTCTGTATATGACTCGCCCCCTGGGCCGTGGGGCACCCGGAAACGGGCTTCTGTACGATGGGGGGGAAGTGGCAACCCGATCCCGTGGCTCAGGGTGGTCAGACCAAATTGTGGCAGTCTATTTATACATTTGGGAATGTCCAACTACGCCACCCGTGGATTGCGGTCAGAGTTAACCGCTGCTGCGAGGCAGACTGCTGAGGCTGGTGTTGGTGTGCAGCACAGGGGTAGGACAACTCCCCATGGGAAGAGTGTAGCCTCAGGGCAGTGTAGGTGAATGCTGGGGGTGATAGTGCAGGCCGCAATAGTAAGAGTTCAGAGTCCGATTCAAACAGTCCAGGGTCTTTATTGCATATGTTGTTACTGACCCAACAGGAGTACTGGTTAGGAATGGGCCTGGGTGTCTGAGAGCATTAGGGCGAGCCCCACTGGTCAGGGTGAGTGTGTAGGCCTACCGTTCTCTCTCTATGCTCTTGCTGACTATCCCCCTTTTCGTGGTGTAATAGCCCACGTCCCTGAGCTGGCCGTATACTTTGCCTGTATGGCTTGCGACTCGGGCCTTGGGTACCTTTTGCTTCTCCTTGCTGTACTGGTCCCTCTGTGTGCCGGAGCCTCCAGGCTTCTTAGGCCAAGGGACCTGAAATCCCTCACGGGTTGGTTCTCTGCTGCTGGGCTTGCAACCCTGACAGCCTCGGACCCCAATGTCCGGTTGTGTACTTCTCTCAGCGAGGACCGGCTCTCGTCGCCTCTGTCCCTGGCTTGCAGTTTCTCCTCTGCCTCACGGACTCCTCAGCTGCTGCTGACCTGTCCCTCTTCTCTGAGAACCCTTCTGGACACTTCAGAAGTGGGTTCTGGTCTCTCTAACCCTGCCCCAGTTCCAGCTTTTATAGGGGCAGCCTGCTCCCCCTACTGCCCTGGGACAGGAGGTGCTGCATGCTAATGGTCCCTGACCAGGGAACCTCTCTCCTGCTCTCAGACCCAGCCTTTAATATTTGTGGCATCCAGGCCTGGGGTGACACATTCCCCCCTAGTAAAATTTAGTACTCCGGGACTAAGCCTTTTTGGCCAACAACAAACAGGGTATAAATGACAACATAACATACAGTACAGACAAAAAGTTTGGACACACCTTCTCATTTAAAGATTTTTCTGTATTTTCATGACTTTGAAAATTGTACATTCTCACTGAAGGCATCAAAACTATGAATTAACACATGCGGAATTATATACTTAACAAAAAGTGTGAAACAACTGAAAATATGTCTTATATTCTAGGTTCTTCAAAGTAGCCACCTTTTGCTTTGATGACTGCTTTGTACACTCTTGGCATTCTCTTGATGAGCTTAAAGAGGTAGTCACCGGAAATGGTTTTCACTTCATAGGTGTGCCCTGTCAGATTTAATAAGTGGGATTTCTTGCCTTATAAATGGGGTTGGGACGATCAGTTGTGTTGTGCACAAGTCAGGTGGATACACAGCTGATAGTCCTACTGAATAGTCTGTTAGAATTTGTATTTTGGCAAGAAAAAATAAGTAAAGAAAAACAAGTGGCCATCATTACTTTAAGAAATGAAGGTCAGTCAGTCCGAAAAATTGGGCAAACTTTGAAAGCGTCCCCAAGTGCAGTTGCAAAAACCATCAAGCGCTACAAAGAAACTGGCTCACATGAGGACCGCTCCAGGAAAGGAAGACCAAGAGTCACCTCTGCTTCAGAGGAGACGTTTATCCCAGTCACCAGCCTCAGAAATTGCAGGTTAACAGCAGCTCAGATTAGAGACCAGGTCAATGCCACACAGAGTTCTAGCAGCAGACGCATCTCTACAACAACTGTTAAGAGGAGACTTTGTGCAGCAGGCCTTCATGGTAAAATAAATGCTAGGAAACCACTGCTAAGGACAGACAACAAGCAGAAGAGACTTGTTTGGGCTAAATAACACAAGGAATGGACATTAGACCAGTGGAAATCTGTGCTTTGGTCTGATGAGTCCAAATTTGAGATCTTTGGTTCCAACCACCGTGTCTTTGTGCGACGCAGAAAAGGTGAACGGATGGACTCTACATGCCTGGTTCCCACCGTGAAGCAT
The DNA here is from genome assembly GCF_046119375.1 of Phyllobates terribilis. Taxonomy (NCBI): domain Eukaryota; kingdom Metazoa; phylum Chordata; class Amphibia; order Anura; family Dendrobatidae; genus Phyllobates; species Phyllobates terribilis. The sequence goes on from NW_027362957.1 coordinate 2,527,458, forward strand.
GGAGGAGGAGGTGTGATTGTGTGGGGGTGCTTTGCTGGTGACACTGTTGGGGATTTATTCAAAATTGAAGGCATACTGAACCAGCATGGCTACCACAGCATCTTGCAGCGGCATGCTATTCCATCCGGTTTGCGTTTAGTTGGACCATCATTTATTTTTCAATAGGACAATGACCCCAAACACACCTCCAGGCTGTGTAAGGGCTATTTGACCAAGAAGGAGAGTGATGGGGTGCTACGCCAGATGACCTGGCCTCCACAGTCACCAGACCTGAACCCAATCGAGATGGTTTGGGGTGAGCTGGACCGCGTAGTGAAGGCAAAAGGGCCAACAAGTGCTAAGCATCTCTGGGAACTCCTTCAAGATTGTTGGAAGACCATTTCCGGTGACTACCTCTTGAAGCTCATCAAGAGAATGCCAAGAGTGTGCAAAGCAGTCATCAAAGCAAAAGGTGGCTACTTTGAAGAACCTAGAATATAAGACATATTTACAGTTGTTTCACACTTTTTTGTTAGGTATATAATTCCACATGTGTTAATTCATAGTTTTGATGCCTTCAGTGTGAATGTACAATTTTCAAAGTCATGAAAATACAGAAAAATCTTTAAATGAGAAGGTGTGTCCAAACTTTTGGTCTGTACTGTATATACAAGTACATTTTGTCCTTAAGGTCACGGCGCTTCCGTGACCGGGTGTCCATATCACCCAACAAGGTGAAGTTTTCCACAGTGTGGGGACCTGTCTCCATAAACCCCAAGCTCCTGGCCTTGGGCGTGGCAACAAGGCCGAGCTAACTACTTTGGGCCACAAGGGAGCCACGCCGGACAGGTTTTTCTTCTGTGGCCATCTTCACAAGAGGGCACCTAGTGCAACTATTTACAAGACAGTTCCGGCCATTCAGTGTCCATGACTTGTCAGTCCATTGTATCTAGGAAAACTGGGAAAACAGTATTAATAACCAGGTAACAAGTATAAAACATTAACTACATACTTTACATTCAGATTTTCCAGCGAGCTGGTATTTGACCCCTAGTGATCCGGGTTGACCTGCTTAACCCACTGTCTGGTGGTGGTCTATCCTGGCTTTCCCCACTAGCATTTAGGGTACAGCTACTAGCTGGGTTTACAGGCAGGGCAGGCAGCGGTCTGCGGGTCCTTTGGCTTACCGCAGGCATGGCAGGCTCACTGTCAGCAGAGGGTTGACTCTCCTGGGCTGCTGGCATGGGTTCTTCTGCCTTCGGGGCTGCTTGTTCCTCTTGTTCTTCCTGCTCTCCTGTAGGCTCCTGCTGGGTAGGTTGAAGGAACTGTAGGATGGGTACCACTATGGCATTGTTTATCCGAGTCCAGGACCGGGGGAACTCTCAGAGAACGGTGCTGACCATTTCTTCCTTGTCCTCTACGGGTTCAAGGTCATCTTGATCTTCTCTTGGACTCTGCAGTTGCTCAGGGCAACGTTTTAGGTGGTCTCTGGAGACAGTGCTAGTGGTTTCTCCTCCATCCTTGGTAATTACACATACCTTCGGGTTGTTGTGGTTGGACGGCAGTACTGTGTACGGGTCGCTCTCCCACTGGTCATCTAACTTGTGAAGCCTTCTCTTCCGCTTCAGGACCTGCTCACCAGGTTCCATGGGACCAGCAGGGGCGTGTTGGTTGAAGAGCCTCTCTTGTTTTTCTCTCACTTGAGCCAGACTCCTCTCCACACTCTCCTGTACCTTCTTGTACTGTAGCCGCCGTTCCGTATCCCTGTCCGCGTCTGAGGAGGTGTTCTTGGGTGTCAGGACTCCCATCTCCAGGTCTACCGGCAGCTTACCTGGTCTTGCTCGCATCAGGTAAGCCGGGGTGCAATTTGTAGCATTCACCGGGATATGGTTGTACAAGTCTATCAGGTCTGGCAGCTTCTCCGGCCACAGGCTGCGTTCTTCCAGGGGCAACGTCTTGAGGAGATCAATGATGATATTGTTCATTTTCTCACACAGCCCGTTGGTTTGCGGGTGGTAAGGCGTTGTCCAAATCTTCCTACAGCCGTAGAGGTTGCAGAACTCCTGAAAGACTTCCGCCTCAAACGCTGGACCTTGATCTGTCAAGACCTGTTCCGGATACCCGTGTGGACGGCAGAAGTGTTGTTGGAAGGCTCTGGCCGCTGTTTGGGCTGTCAAGTCTTTAACCGGGACCACCACCAAGAACCGAGAGTAATGGTCCACAATCGTGAGGGCATAGATGTAGCCGGACCGGCTTGGAGCCAACTTCATATGGTCCAGAGCTACCAGCTCAAGAGGCTGCCTGGTGACGATGGGCATCAAGGGTGTCTTCTGGCTGGTACGGTCGTTCCTTTTGAGGTGACATGGGCCGCAGTACCTGCACCACTTCTCTATGGCCCCTCTCATACCGATCCAGTAGAACCGCTCTCTCAGTAGGAACTCCAGTTTCTTCCACCCGAAGTGTCCCGCTCTGTCATGGTAGGCCTCCAGGACCATTGCTGCATCCCGTCTCGGGACCACTACCTGCCAGGTCAGCTCGTGCGTCCGGTGGTTGACCAGCCTCCTGCACAGCTTAACTTCGTAGAGGAATAGCCTGCTTTTCTCCTTCCATAACTGCTTGGCTTCCTCTGGAGCGTCCGGGCCAGGGCTAGCGTCTGCCTGGGTTAACAGGTCTTTCACCAGGCGAACTGTAGGGTCACTATCTTGCGTTTCAGCCCAGCCGTGGTGGGGTAAGGGGTTGAACATGACGGTGGTTAGGTCTTTGTCTCTTACCCGGTGAGAATACTGAGTGGCCCCATACCGGTGGAACGCAGGGAGCTCTACTTCCTCCAGCTCTTCCGAGTCTTCTTCTCCTTCGGATAGGTGGGGCACTCTTGATAGGACGTCTGCTTTGGCGTTGGTTCTGCCTGCCCGGTATTTGATTGTGAAGTCATAATTTGATAGCCGGGCCATCCACCGCTGTTCTAGGGCACCTAGTCTTGCATTGTCCAGGTGTGTCAACGGGTTGTTGTCCGTGTACACAGTGAACTTTGCGGAGGCCAGGTAATGCTTGAACCGTTCTGTGACGGCCCACACCACTGCCAAGAATTCTAGCTTGAAGGAGCTGTAATTCTCCGGGTTCCTTTCAGTGGGCCTCAGCTTCCGGCTGGCGTACGCGATCACCCTTTCTCTGCCCTGTTGGTTTTGGGACAGTACGGCTCCTAACCCCACATTACTGGCGTCTGTGTGGAGGATAAAAGGCTGGCCATAATCGGGGTAGGCCAGGATCTCATCCCCCGTGAGGGCCATCTTCAGCTGGCGGAAGGACTCCCTTTCCGGCTTGTCCCACTTGAAGGGTGGCTTTGGACTTCTGGATTTAGACTGACCTATTAGGAGGTCCTCCATTGGAGCCGCCATCTTTGTGAACCCGGGGATGAACTTTCGGTAGTAGCCTACCAACCCGAGGAACTGACTCACTTCTTTGATGTTTGAGGGGCTTGGCCAGCTCTTGATTACTGTGACCTTGTCGGGGTCGGGGGCTACTCCTTCTGCACTCACCACGTGCCCCAGGTACTGTACCTTGGCTTTAACAGATGGCACTTGGAGGGTTTCACTTTCATACCAAAGCATGCCAGGGCCTTGAACACCTCGGCCAGGTGCTTTAGATGGTCCTCGTAAGTCTTTGAACAGACAATCACGTCTTCCAGGTAAAGTAGGACCGTCTCAAAGTTTCAGTGCCCTAGACAGCATTCCATCAGCCTCTGGAAGGTCCCGGGTGCGTTGCAGAGCCCGAATGGCATGCAGTTGAATTCACTTAATCCCATTGGGGTGGTGAAGGCGGTCTTCTCCTTGTCAGCCTCTGCCACAGGAACCTGCCAGTACCCGCTAGTAAGGTCCAACGTAGAGAAGAAATTAGCTGATTTAAGGACTCCTCTATCCTAGGTAACGGGTACGCATCTTTATGGGTGATACGATTGATTTGTCTATAGTCCATGCACATTCTCATGGTACCGTCTTTCTTTTTTACCAGAGCCAAGGGGGCTGCCCGGGGCTACAGCTATCTCTAATGACCCCGGTTTCTTTCATTTCTCTCAGCATGCCCTTTGCGTTCTGATAATGTGCAGGGGGTACAGGACTGTATCTCCCTTTTATTGGTGAGTGGCTCCCCGTGGGGATGTGGTGTTCTACCCCTTTCACCTTGCCGAAGTCTAGCGGGTGCTTACTAAAGATTCTCTCGTACTCCTGAACCACCCGGTAGACTCCTTGTTTTTGGTGCAAGGGAGTGGAGTCAGCACCCACGTGGAGTTTCTGGCACCAGTCCTCCTTAAGTTTCTGGGAGCCATTACCCTCCACCAGGGGAGATGGAGGCAAGGGTTCCACGACCCTGAGAGCATTGTGCTCGACGGCAAACAATTTGGCTAGTGTAGCGTACCGGGGCAAGTGTACTTCCCTTTCTCCGATGTTTAAGATCCGGACGGGCACCCTTCCATGGCGGACATCAACCACCCCCCGGGCTGTCAAAATGGTGGGCCTGCTGTCTGAGTACACGGGTTCTACCATGGCTTGGTAGTCTCTCCCTCTTAACCCGATTGCAGTCCAACACCAGATCATCATTTCACTTTTGGGAGGCATGGCAATGGGGAACGGGTCGCTCATCCTCACGCTACCGATCTCACCACCAGACAGTTCTACCCGTCTCTTCAGGGCTCTTATCTCCTTCTGGAAGACCCTCTGTTAGCTGGAGCTCGCATTCATTGCCACCTGCTGCAAAATTACAATCACTTCTGAAAGACAATTTTCAATCACGTTAGTACCCAAGGTTATTTTAGGGTGACTTTCTCGACGGTCAATGTCCACAGTGATCACTCCCTGTGCCGGCAGTTCAACTTTACCAATCTTAATGGTCATCTCTCTGAACCCCACCTGCGGCACGGGCTGGCCATTGCTGGCGATGATGCTCAAGTCACTGTCTGGATAGCGGGTTATGTCAGTGTCACTCCAGTACTGCTTGAAAAGTACATAGGGGATGGTAGTCACTTGGGACCCGGTGTCCAGCAGTGCACTCATGGGGATACCGTCCAGCACTACGGGTAAAACCGGGCGTCCCCCTACGTACTTATCACGCCAATTAGACGGGCCTGGTGACCTTATGCCTGGGGGTTGGCTTTCTGCCCCAGGTCGGACCCATTTAAAGTACAGTACCTAGCTACGTGTCCCGGCTGGCTGCAACGGCGGCAAATCGGCTGTCCATCCTCAGTGTAACGATCGGCGGGCCTCCCTCTGAACGACGGGATCCTCCTCCGTCGACACCACGGGACATCCTCCGGACTGGAAGCCAGCTTGATTGGTCCTGACGGGTCCATCTGTAACAACTGTACGGTCCTGGTCAATGCAGCAACACTCTTTGTCAGTTCTTGGACCTGATGGTGCAGGTTTGCAGGCGGGGATGGGTTTAGGGCCTGCGCATCAGTCCCCACAAGGTCTGCAGGGTAGGGCGCTGCCTCCTGGTGGTAAGTGATGGCAGGGTGCCGGGAAACTACAGCGCCACCTGGTGCGGGTTCTCGGAGCACCCGGATGGCCCTATCTTTGAACTGTGCAAAAGTCAAATCGGGGTTCTGTAGGGCCATGAGGCGTAGCTGGGTTCTGTGGGCGCTGGACAGCAGACCTTCTATGAACTGATCAGTCAACAGTTTATCAGTATCCTGCACGCTGCCAGGGTCAGCTTGCTTAATTGCCCCCAAGGCTTCCTGTAAATTTAGGGCATAGTCTCTGATGCTATCTTGAGCTCGCTGCTTACATCCATAGAACCGCATTTTGATTTCTGCTGAGGTACGGGTATCAAAGGTGTCCCGTAGACGGGTCAGAACCCCCCTTACAGTCCTTTTCACCTCCGCTGTCCAAGACTTTACCTCCCGCTGGGCCACACCAGTTAACTGTCTTATCAGTATGCTTACTTTCTGGTCTTCTGTGAGGGGATAAACTTTGAACAGGCTATACAGCCTTTCTTTAAAGTCGCCCAAGGTATGCGACTCGCCGGCATACTGTGGCAGCCAGGCCGCTCCGGGGATATTGAGCATGGAAAACGGCATCACAGCTGCAGCGGCTAAGCTGGTGGTAGAGGGTCCCTCCGCGTCCGACATCTTCCTCCCCCCTAGTTAACCGAGGCCTACCTTCCGACGATCCTCTTCTGTAGGCCGCGGCTCCGCTCGCGATGCTCTGGGCGAGGACCTTGCGTCGCTCGGTGATGACGTCGGAGTCGCTCTCTCTCATTCCAGGACCTTGAACGGCGTCTCAGCGTAGGGCAGGGCTTCAGGTCTCGCGCGTTTTTGGACGTCCGCGCCCCTCTTCTTCCCGCGCGGCGTCTCGAAGATGGCGCCCGATGGCGGGAAATGGCTCAGATTGGCGGGAAATGGCCCCGAATGGCGGGAAACTTCACTCAGGTAAGTATAAAGTCTTTTTCAGGCACGCAATACCCATTTGTGGCGGGTTGGTCACAATCCTGCCGACTACGCCAAAGCTGACTCGCCCCCTGGGCCGTGGGGCACCCGGAACCGGGCTTCTGTACGATGCTGGGGGTAGTAGTGGCAACCCGATCCCGTGGCTCAGGGTGGTCAGACCAAATGCTGTGGCAGTCTATTTATACATTTGGGAATGTCCGACTACGCCACCCGTGGATTGCGGTCAGAGATAACCGCCGCTGCGAGGCAGACCACTGAGGCTGGTGTTGGTGTGCAGCACAGGGGTAGGACAACTCCCCACGGGAAGAGTGTAGCCTCAGGGCAGTGTAGGTGAATGCTGGGGGTGATAGTGCAGGCCGCAATAGTAAGAGTTCAGAGTCCGATTCAAACGGTCCAGGGTCTTTATTGCAGATGTTATTACTGACCCAACAGGAGTACCGGTTAGGAATGGGCCTGGGTATCTGAGAGCATTCGGGCGAGCCCCACTGGTCAGGGTGAGTGTGTAGGCCTACCGTTCTCTCTCTATGCTCTTGCTGACTATCCCGCTTTTCGTGGTGTAATAGCCCACGTCCCTGAGCTGGCCGTGTACTTTACCTGTATGGCTTGCGACTCGGGCCTTGGGTACCTTTTGCTTCTCCTTGCTGTACTGGTCCCTCTGTGTGCCGGAGCCTCCAGGCTTCTTAGGCCAAGGGACCTGAAATCCCTCACGGGTTGGTTCTCTGCTGCTGGGCTTGCAACCCTGACAGCCTCAGATCCCAATGTCCGGTTGTGTATTTCTCTCAGCCAAGACCGGCTCTCGTCGCCTCTGTCCCTGGCTTGCAGCTTCTCCTCTGCCTCACGGACTCCTCAGCTGCTGCTGACCTGTCCCTCTTCTCTGAGAACCCTTTTGGACACTTCAGAAGTGGGTTCTGGTCTCTCTAACCCTGCCCCAGTTCCAGCTTTTATAGGGAAAGCCTGCTCCCCCTACTGGCCTGGGACAGGAGGTGCTGCATGCTAATGGTCCCTGACCAGGGAACCTCCCTCCTGCTCTCAGACACAGCCTTTAATATTTGTGGCATCCAGGCCTGGGGTGACACATATACATCGTACACACCACACACACGCACTCTGTATACACCGTACGCACCACACACACTGTATACGCCATATGCACCACACACCCACTGTATATGCCGTACACAGTGGCGTACTGCCAATGGCGGCAGACCACGCGACTGCTATTGGGCCCGTGAGCTGGGGGGGCCCCAGAGCAGTCCAGGGGTGGACATACCGCCGCCGGTGCAGCTGTGCCGGGTCCCCACCATGCAGCTGCACCAAGGGGCCCGCAAGGTGCAGCTGCTCCCTGCATGCGGCGGTCAGGGAGCGATCCCTGCAGCTCCGCTGCTGTCAGGAGGAGAATAGCAGCGGAGCTGGAGGGTTCGTCCTCTGCTTCCTCCCTGACCCAGGCACGCGCAGCTTGATGACGTCATCATGCAGCGCGAGCAATAATGGGGCTGATGGGGCTGTGGAGATGAATGATGGGGCTGGGATGAGCAATAATGGGGCTGATGGGGCTGGGAAGAGCAATAGTGGGGTTGATGGGGCTGGGGAGAGGAATGATGGGGCTGGGAAGAGCAATAATGGGGCTGATAGAGCTGGGGAGAGCAATGATGGGGATGGTGGGGAAGGGGAGAGCAATGACGTGTTGCTGGGAGAGAGCAATGATGGGGGTGCTGGGACAGAGCAATGGTGGGGGGCTGGGAGAGAGCAATGATGTGGGGCTGGGAGAGAGCAATGATGGAGGTGCTGGGACAGAGTAATAAGGGGGGTGCTGGGAGAGCGCAATGATGGAGGGGGCTAGGAGAGAGCAATGATGGGAGTGCTGAGAGAAGTGATGCGCCCAAGGGATGGGGACTAAGCACCCGGGCCTTGCTGTTTGGTTTTGGGGGACGCCGCGGTGGCCGGCTCCCGGGCCCGTACCCTGGGGTCACTCTTTAAAAGAAAGAAGGAATGGTGGGGAAAAGGTGTATGAGATAGGAAAGAGTTTGTGACTCCACCCGTGGTGTCTAGTGAGGATCACCAGCGCTGCTACAGTCCTCTGAGGCCAGTGATCAGGCAGCTTAGATGGTGTTGCTCCCCACAGGTGGAGCGGGGCCTCAGGGCAGCGTAGGAGAAGGGATGCAGGACAGAGGGACCCAGCCGGGTCGGAGGAAGAATAGGCACACACACGACAGTTCACTTCAGTACCTTTACTGGTGGTGTTTCAGGCACGATCAAGGGCACTGTAGGGTGAAGGGTGCATTTCAGGACTCTCCCCAGTGAGCGAGTGTGGGGCCTCCTGTTTCTTGCCTTTTCCTGTTAAGTTTATGACCTGCCTGGAGATAGGCCTAACTTGGTCTCTGTCTTGCATCAGCTGACCTGGTGGTAGGGCCTTCTGTTGGAGATCACACTCCCTGGTCTCTTGGGCCTCAGTGATTCCTGACCCTGGTATTACAGGCAGCTTTTGGTGTTGCTGGGACATGTAGTTCGCCAGGGATCCCGGTTGTTTCTGCTGGTCCTAGAGATCCTTGCAGACGCGGACCCGGTGTCCGGTAAATGCTTGTGGGGTGAGCTGGTTAAGCTCCTCTGCCCCCTACGTAGCTCGCTTACTCTACTTGCCTTCGGCCGCGCTCGGGGCCCTCACTAGGCTTCACACTGGCAGTAAACTGCGCTACTCTTCACCGCTCTTATGGCGTCGGCACGCCTTAAGCTCACTGACTGAGCTTTATGAGTCTGAACTCTCTCTAGAGGGACTGGAACTACCTCTGTCCCCTGAGGAAACTGTTCTCTAGACTGAGCTCCACTGCAGGCTGACCTCTCTCAGGCTCATCTTCTGCAGGAACTGACTGCCTAGCTCCACCTTCCCTTTTTATATCCCTAACGGGCTCCCTCTGCTGGTCTGAGGTGGAAGGTGGAGGTGTGTGTGTATGCTACGAGGGCCTCTTGTGGAGGAATCCGTCCATGCACCCCTCTAGGATCTGTGGCACCAATGCGCAGCAGGGGCGCCACATTCCCCCCCTAGCAAAGCTCAGTACTCCCGGACTGAAGTACTTTTTATAACAACAATTCAATAACTCTTCCCTTTATGGGAGGCACTTTGCTTAAACGTTACATAATAAAACATTATAAATAACAAATATATACATATATACAATAAGCAACTCAAGTCTCTTCTGGTGAGGTTCCCTACAGGATGTCCATCTCACAGGGTAGAGTACTTGGTAGCTTGAGGGACCTGTCCCAAACCCTCAACGTAGGCCTTGGGGTGGCTGCAGGGCTTGGAGATCCTGAGTCGGACCTCCGTTAGTCCCACACCAGACACGTTTTTCTTCCGAGGTCACCTAAAGGGGCACTCCAGGGAGTGCAATTATTTACAAGAAGCAGTTTTTGGGCTGCACATAGTCCTCAGCCACAAAGTTCTTTATGTACCCTGACGAGTAACTAAAGGTAACAAGGAAAAGTGTCCATTTCACTTAAATTGTCCATTATAAGGCAAAACAACAAGTTAATAAATATATATGCATGAAAATACACAATATAATACCCCAGGGGCAACTATTTACACTGTCAGAGTTTCCTTCTCTATTCTCTGTATCTGACAGGGGTCTGACCTCGTGTGCTATGCGTCGACCTACGTGGTACTGGGATGCGTGGGGCACTAGTATTTGCACTACCTCCCATTCTGCCAGTTCTAAGTGTTGGGGAACTGCAGGGTTGCCTTAACCTCTCTACAGGACTGGCAAGTATACCATTGGCTGGGCCTTCTTGCTCTGCTCAAACCAGGGATTCTTCTTCCGTGGATTCTTCTTGAGCAGGCTCTTCTGAAGCACTTACAGGCTCTACTTGCTGTGGAGGGTTTTCTGGCTGTTGAAAGAAGTGGATCACAGGTATTATTACTGCTCCTCCTAGTTGAGGCCAATCTGCCGGGAAATCTCCTAAGTGAGTATGGAGTACTGCTTCTTTAGGCTCCTCCGGTACGGTGAGAGGCACTTCTTCTTGGAGCTTTAGCAGGTCTGGACACAACTTCAGATGGTCTCTAGATACCGTTGCAGTCGTTATTCCTCCGTCTCTACTAATTAGGCAGGTCTTCCTATTATCGAATCTTGAATTTAACAGTGTAGGGTTCTCTCTCCCACTGGTCATCAAGTTTGTGGTTTCTCCTTTTTCTTTTTAACACCACTTCTCCTGGTGTGAAGGATTCTGCGGGCGCACTTTTATTGTAGTGGGCTTCCTGCTTGTCCCTTACCCGAGTGAGACTGTCTTCGACAAAGGCCTGTACTCTTCTGTACTGCTCCTGTCTGGTCGTGTCCCAGTCCTCAGTGGACATATCTGCTTCTGGTTCTACTACACAAAGCTCCAGGTCCATGGGCAACTTCCTGGGTCTGGCTCGCATGAGATATGCTGGAGTACAATTGGTGGAATTCACAGGTATGTGGTTGAACAGATCTATCAGGTCAGGTAGTAGGTCTGGCCACTGATTTCTCTCCTCTAGTGGTAAGGTCTTCAGCAGGTCGATGATGATGTTATTCATCTTTTCAAAGAGACCGTTGGTTTGGGGTTGGTACGGTGTAGTCCTGATCTTTTTACACCTGTACAGATGGCAGAACTCCTTGAACAGTTCGGCTTCAAAGGCTGGGCCTTGATCTGTCAGCACCTGCTCCAGGTATCCATGGGGCCTGCAGAAGTACGCCTGAAATGTCTTCGACCGCAGTTTCTGTCGTCAGGTCCTTGACGGGGGCGACCACCAGGAACCGGAAGTAGTGATCCACCATGGTCAGGGCATAGGAATATCCTGACCTGCTGGGTGACAGCTTGACATGATCCAGGGCCACGATCTCCAGGGGACGAGTCGTCTTGATAGGTTGCAGGGGTGCCTTATGGCTGCTGCAGTCTTTTCTTCTGAGGCTACAGGGTCCACAATTCCGGCACCACCTCTCAATGGAACTACCCAATAAAACCGACACTTCTCTAGCTTCTTCCAGCCGAAGTGCCCCGCCTGATCGTGGAAGGCTTCCAACACCATCTGGATGTCTGTCTTGGGCACCACTGTCTGCCATACCATCTCATGGGTTTTGGGGTTGACGTACCTCCGACACAGCTTCTCTCTATAGATGAACAGCCGGCTCTTCTCATTCCACAGCTGCTCGGCTTGGAGAGACGCTTCCTTCTCCAGGGAGGAACCTTCCTGGGTTATCAGTTCTTTGATACGGCTGACAACCGGGTCGCTGTCCTGAGTCTCCTTCCAGCTGTGGTGAGGCAGGGGGTTTAACGTGTTACCGAGAGGCCTCCTGGAGGCTCGTTGCACGTGGACCATCCCATTCTAATGAAAGGCAGGTAGTTCAATCTCCTCCAGGTCGTCCACTTCTTCTTCAGTGTCTGACTGATGAGGCATCCTGGACAGGGCATCGGCGTTGGCGTTCTTGCGGCCCGCCCGGTACTTAATAGTGAATTGGTAATTTGACAGCCGAGCCATCCATCGTTGCTCCAAGGCTCCTAGCTTGGCTGTTTCTAGATGAGTCAAGGGGTTGTTATCAGTGAAGGCAGTGAACTTACTGGAGGCTAGATAGTGCTTGAACCGCTCGGTGATGGCCCAGAACAGGGCCAGGAACTCCAACTTGAAGCTGCTATAGTTCTCTGGGTTCCTCTCTGTCGGGCGGAGCTTCCTGCTTGCATAGGCGATCACCTTCTCTTTGCCATTCTGCTTCTGACTCCGTACAGCGCCTAATCCTTCGTTGCTGGCATCAGTGTACAGCAGTAACGGTTGGCTGTAGTCAGGGTAGGCTAGGATCTCTTCGCCGGTCAGGATCTCCTTCATCACCTTAAAGGATTCAGCTTGCTCCTTACCCCACTGGAACGGGGGATTTCTGCCTCTGGGGGACTGTCCTACCAGGAGGTCTTGCAGAGGCACCGCTTTCTTGGTATAGTCCTTCACAAACCTCCGGTAATACCCGACTAGTCCCAGGAACTGACGTACCTCCTTGAGGCTCTTCGGCTCCGGCCATTTCTGGATGGCAGTGATCTTCTCCGGGTCTGGTGCTACTCCCTCTGGACTAATGATGTGCCCCAGGTACTGTACCTTTCTCTTGAGCAGGTGGCACTTTGAGGGCTTCAACTTCATCCCACACCGGGACAGCGACTCGAATACCTCCGCCAGGTGCTTCAAGTGGTCCTTATACGTTTTGGAGTATGCTATCACATCATCCAGGTATAGTAGTACAGTCTCGAAGTTACGGCGTCCCAGGCAGCACTCCATCAATCTTTGGATCGTTCCGGGGGCGTTGCAGAGTCCAAACAGCATACTATTGAACTCGCAGAGTCCCATCGGGGTTGTGAAGGCCGTCTTCTCCCGATCCTCCTCAGCAACAGCTACTTGCCAGTACCCACTAGTGAGGTCAAGGGTGGAGAAGTAATTTGCAGACTTTAAGGCAGCCAGGGATTCCTCTATACGTGGTAAAGGGTATGCATCTTTATGTGTAATGCGATTTACTTGTCTGTAATCTACACACATTCTCATGCTTCCATCCTTTTTCCTGACTAGAACTAGGGGAGCTGCCCAGGGACTACAACTATCCCTTACTACCCCTGCCTTCCTCATGTCGTGCAACATCTCCTTCACCTTCTGGTAGTGTGCTGGTGGTATAGGCCTGTAACGTTCTTTGATGGGTGGATGGTCACCTGTGGGGATATGGTGTTGAACCCCCTTAATCCTCCCAAAGTCAAGTGAGTGCTTACTGAATACTTGCTCGTATTCCTGAACCACCCGGTGTACACCCTGCTTCTGATGAGCAGTAGTGGTGTCTGTCCCAACATGGAGCTGTTGACACTAATCCTCCACCTGGGTTGCCGGGTCATTATCCTCCACTTCGTCTGGTGAGGTTAAGGATTCCACCGTGTGTATGGAGTTGTTATTTACTGTGTACAGTTTGGCAACAGTGGCGTAGCAAGGTAATCTAATCTCGTCCTCCCCATAGTTTAGGAGGCGTACGGGCACCCTCCCATTGCGTACATCCACTACCCCTCTGGCAGTCAAGAGTGTAGGCCTATGCTCGGAGCTAAGGGGCTCCATTACCGCCTAGTAGCTCCGTCCTTTAAGACCTATTGCTGCTCTACACCATATCAGCATTTCACTCATCGGGGGAATCACAATGGGTACCGGGTCTGTCACCAGTACATTACCAATTTCACCACCTGTTAGCTTTACCTGTTGCTGGTACATAAGGGCTCAGATCTCTTTCTGGAGCGCCCTTCTCTGCCCTGGTCTGGCAGTGTCAGCTATCTGTTGGAGCAAGAACACCACTTCTCCCAGAAAGTTACTAACAATATTAGTGCCAAGTACCATATCCAAATTTGTGTCATCAGGAATAGTCTCTACTACAATTAGTCCCTGGTCCTTCAGTTCCACTCTTCCCACCTTTACTGCCACATCCTTAACCCCGACTAGGTTAAGGGGGAGGCCGTTTGAGGCATAAACGGAAAGGTTTGGAGCTGGTGGGCTTAGGTCATCCATGGACCAGAACCTTTTGTAGAGGACGTCAGGCATGATGGTTACCTGAGATCCTGTGTCCAGCAGAACAGATGTCGCAATGCCGTCCAGCACAACGGACAGGAAAGGTCTTCCTCCCACAAACCTGCTGTACCAGTCTGTTGGGCCTGGGGAGTCTACTCCTGGGTGTCGGCCCTCGGCCCCAGGCTTTTCTCATTTAAAGGACAGCTCTGGATGGTGTGACCTGACTTGTGGCAGCGGTGACAGACAGGGTCCTTCGGTGGACGGCGTTGGTCGCTGATCCTCCCAGGGGGTGGTGTTGTCCTCTTCCTCCTTCTCATCCAGGGGACATCCTCAGGGCTGTCGGCTAGCAGGATCCTTCCTTCCTCCTCGGGCTCCGTCCGCAGCTGCAGGGTTCTCAGTACAGTGGTCAGGGTTTTGCTCAACTGGCGCACTTCAGAGCGCAGGCTGTCCAGGTCACTAGGGGACGTTGCTTGCACCTTGGCTCCAGCAGCCGCTGGGGAAAACGTGGACGCTGCAGGCACAGGGGTGGCCCCACCCTGGTAACATTGGATAGCAGTTGTTTCCAGGGGCTGCAGTCCTTTTGTAGCCATGTCCTTAAGGATATCAAAGGTGGCATCTGGATGATCCAGGGACCACCAACGCACAGTCCTGCTCTCCTCTGGAGATAAACTGTTCCTTCAGCATTTTATTTTCATTATTGATGCTGGTTGGACTAACCTGTTTCAGATCTCGCAGGGCCCCTTGTAAACGCCAGGCATAGTCCCGATCACTGTCCTCCGGTTGCTGAGAACAGTTGTAGAACCTCATCAGGAGGTCTGTCTCAGTACGATTCTCAAAGACAGTCTGTAACTTTTTAAAGATTGCGGACACTGACTCTTGGTCTGCGGCCGACTAGGTTTCTACTTCTTGCTCCGCAGCACCGGTTAATTGTCCTAATACCACAGCGCTATTTGCTTGCCTGTCATAGAGTACGTATCCAGTATACCGCATATTTTCCGCTTAAATCCAGACAGGGTATCTGGTTTGCCGCTGTACTGGGGGAGCTACTTCGCTCCGGGGATGTACGGTAGGGCCATGGGTATGACAGGGGTTACAGGCCCTGCTGGTGGAGCGGCTACTTCGGTCTGCTCGGCGTCGGGCACAAGTTGAGCATCAGGGCGGTTAACCGGTATTCCGGCTTTGTGCTGTTCTTCGGACATTCTGTCGCCCCCCTAGCTAACTGTGGCCTACCTTCTCTTCTTTTCTTCCGGTAGGCCGCAGCTCTGCAGGTGACGTTCTTCTTCAGGACCTTGCGTCGCTTGCGTCCTACGTCAGAGCGTTCACCGGCGCTCCTTCCAGGACCTGGCGCTTCCTGGTTTGACGTCGAGGCGTGGGGCGTGTCCGGGGCTTCGCGCCCTTTAGCAGGTACGCCTCTCAGTTTCCCGCGGTTACGCCCTTCTATCCGCTCGGCGGCCCAACAATGGCGGCAATCTTCGCCACAGATAAATATACAGTTTTTGATTAAAGGCGCACATTACCCGGTGGCAACGGACCCAACACTCCGTCGTTGCAGCGGGCACAGGATCCTGTTCGTGATGCCAGGAAGAGATGACGAGCCCAAGGGATGGGAACTCGGCACCCGGGCCTTGCTGTTAGTTTTGGGGGATGCCGCGGTGGCTGGCTCCCGGGGCCGTACCCTGGGGTCACTCTTAAAAAAAAGCAAGGAATTAGGGGAAAGGTGTATGGGAAAAGGGGAAAGTTCGTGACTCCACCTGTGGTGTCTGGTGAGACTCACCAGAGCTGCTACAGTCTTCTGAGGCCGGTGGTCGGGCAGCTTAGTTGGTTCTGCTCCCCACAGGTGGAGCGGGGCCTCAGGGCAGCATAGGAGAAGGGATGCAGGACAGAGGGGACCCAGCCGGGTCGGAGGAAGAATAGGCACACACACGACAGCTCACTTCAGTACCTTTACTGGTGGTGTTTTCAGGCACGATCCGGGGTACTGTAGGGTGAAGGGTGCATTTCAGGACTCTCCCCAGTGAGCGGGTGTGGGGCCTCCTGTTTCTTGCCTTTTCCTAGTAAGTTTATGACCTGCCTGAAGCTAGGCCTAACTTGGTCTCTGTCTTGCACCTGCTGACCTGGTGGTAGGGCCTTCTGTTGGAGTTCACACTCCCTGGTTTCTTGGGCCTCAGTGACTCCTGACCCTGGTATTACGGTCAGCTTTTGGTATTCCTGGGACATGTAGTTCGCCAGGGTTCCCAGTTGTTTCTGCTGGTCCTAGAGATCCTTGCAGACGCGGACCCGGTGTCCGTAAATGCTTGTGGGGTAAGCTGGTTAAGCTCCTCTGCCCCCTATGTAGCTCGCTTACTCCACTTGCCTTAAGCCTGCTCGGGGCCCTCACTAGGCTTCACACTGGCAGTAGGCCTCGCTACTCTTCACCGCTCTTATGGCATCGGCACGCCTTTGGCTCACTACCTGAGCTCAATGAGTCTGGACTGTGCTCCACTGCAGGATGGCTACTGCAGGAGCTCCTCTCAACAGGCTTCCTTCTACAAACTGGATCCTCACAGACTGGAACTAGCTCTGTCCCAGAGGAAACTGTTCTCCAGACTGACTGCCTAGCTCCACCTTCCCTTTTTATATCCCTAACGGGCTCCCTCTGGTGGTCTGAGGTGGAAGGTGGAGGTATGTGTATGCTATGAGGGCCTCTTGTGGAGGAATCCGTTCATGCACCCCTCTAGGATCTGTGGCACCAATGCACAGCAGGGCGCCACATTTGTATTCAGCCCCCTGTAGTCTACTACCCCTAAATAAAATCCTGAGTGACCAATGAAGTCACATAATGAGTAAACTGAGTCCACCTGCGTACAATTTATTGTCAGTATAACTACAGCTGTTCTGTGAAGATCTCAGAGGTTTATTTGAGAACATTAGGAATCAAACAGCATCATGAAAACCAAGGAATACACCGGGCAGGTCAGAGATAAAGCTATGGAGAAGAGTAAAGCAGGGTTAGGTTATAAAAAAAAATAGCCCAAGCTCTGAACAACTCACGGAGCACAGTTCAATCGATAATAAAAAAAACGTAAGTAGTATGGTACAACTGCAAACCTACCAAGACATGGCCGTCCACCTAAACTGACAGTCCTTGTATGGAGAGCACTAATTAGAGAAGCAGTCAAGAGGCTCATGGTCACTCTGGAGGAGCTGCAAATCCACAGCTCAGGTGGGAGAATCTGTCCACAGGACAACTACTAGTCCAGAAATCTGGTCTTTATGGAAGAGTGGCAAAAATAAAGCGTTTTTTGAAAGTAAGCCATAAAAATTCTGTATGGAGGAATATGTGGTGCCCATAATAATGTATGGAGGACTATGTGGGGCCCATTATTCTGTATGGAGGACTATGTGGGGTCCATTATTCTGTATGGAGGACTATGTGGGGCCCATTATACTGTATACCGGTTGACCCGTAATTTTGTCCCAGTTTTTCATTTTGGCTCTCTGAGTTTGAGTTTGGCATCCCTGGTTTAAGTCAAAGGATATCAGAAGAACTATAAGGGTTCACACTGTTTAAAAAAAATTTTTTGTGCTCAGGAGGAAAATAGTCCATTAATATCTTAACTAAACTCCGACACTAATAAGTGAAAAAACAACTGTATATCATTTCAAGAAATTTTTTTTTAATTCCAAAGAGTGACTGTAACAAGATAATAACCACCGGAACGTTTTGTTTCGGCTAATTGCCTTTATCAAGGTTATCTGTGTCAATGAAAAATATGAATACTACATTTAATATGGTCACACAAATAATAGAGCCATACATATTACATACATATTTTTTTTCCAAACATACATAAAGCTCATATGCAAGGTTGCCAAGTAATGGGTCACTTATTTTAAGCATAGGCGGTCATATTCAAGCGCAAATTGTACCTATAATATAAAAATAATCAGTAAGAAATCATCCAATGCCAAATAATGAAAAAAATGGGAACTGGCAAACTTAGAATTCTAAAGGTATTCATTTCAGAACAAACCAGGAGGTAGAATACTTGGAGAAATAGTGAAATATATGAAAAGTCATAAATATGCCCCAAAGGTAAAAAGAAACTGGAGTCCTCAGAGTGCGTATCAGAGAGCATCAAACTGAGTATATAGCCGTGCAACTTACTTATTTGAATCCAGGAGTATCACCAGGGTGCGTCCATGTGGCATAACTAACAGTCAGTGTGCCGGTGTATGCACATGGGAAATGTGTCCCATTTTATATGCGTCAGAACAGGAAGAGGTAAGTATGAATGGTGATGGCTGATAGATGTTACCTGGACCACCGCGGCCGAAAGATGCAGTGCAGTCTGCGTTCCACCGTCGGCCGGATGTGACGCGCCGGTATCATACTGAAAGAGAGCGGTGAGTTGCGTTCCACCGTGCGCATGCGCAGTGAACCCAAGGCGCGCTATGTGAAAATAAGACTTGGAACAGGGGAGACTGCATAAATAGATATTTGAGAGAGGTGAGAAAGGTGAAAAGTCAAAGGATATTCATGTGTTTGAATGACCATGTCAACGTCCAGATCTAAATCCCATTGAGAATCTGTGGCAAGACTTGCTGTTCACAAACCATCCGCATCCAATCTCACTGAGCTGGAGCTAAGTTGCAAAGAAGAATTGGCAAACATTTTCAGCCTCCAGATGTGCAAACCTGGTAGAGACATACCCCAAAAGACTTGCAGCAGTAATTGCAGTGAAAGATGGTTCTACAGTGTATTGACTTAGGGGGGCAGATGACAATTTCCAGATTCATATTTTTAAATTTTTTAGAAAACCATGTATCATTTCCTTTACACGTCACAAATACTTGCTACTTTGTGTTAGTATATCATAAAAAATACCAATTATATATATTTAAGTTTGTGGGTGTAAAGTGAACAAAATATGGAAAAGTTCACGGGGAAAGGATACTTTTTCCAGGCACTGTACTTGTCTGTGTCTGGTAGTTCTCACATGAATTCACCATTTCAGAAAAAAGAATAGAGTAAATAAGTTGGTGCAAGAACGAGTAAGTACCAGCAGTGCACTGTGTTCCATCTCTGGGATCCCATATATTTGCACAATTGGTGGACTCCTTAACTCTAACTAGCACTCCAAAAATATAGATGAGGTGGAGAAGTGGTCATACATGCATATGGATATCTCCACAGAGTTTTGTAAGAAGTAGTGAAAAACTTGGCTGAAACTTTCCCCTCTCCAATCCGTCCTGCAGCCAGGATCATATTCCTCACCAACCGATACACTGATGCCTCTTCCCTGTGCCAGTCATTGCACTGGTTGCCCATTCAATATAAACCTATCACTCTTACCCACAAAGCTATCCACGATTCAGCACAGCCCTACATATCCTCCCTCGTCTCAGTCTACCACCCTATACATGCCCTCCGTTCCGCTAGTGACTTAAAACTAAAATCCTCCATAATCCGAACCTCTCACTCCCGTCTCCAAGATTTCTCACGTGCTGCGCCAATTCTTTGGAATGCACTACCCAGGACAATTCGATTAATTCCCAATACCCACAGTTTTAAGCATGCCCTAAAAACCCATTTCTTTAGACTGGCTTATCGCCTCAACGCACTTATCTACTGTAACTGTCCCAGTTGGCCCATATTAAAATTTTCTACAAAATCATGCTCATACCATCCATGCACTGATTAGCCTCTGTCTGTACTGTACACATACTGGCTGGCGACCAGTTCATGTAGTGTTATGTACTTACCCTATTTAGCATATTATGGCTGTATTATGCAATATTTGTACATTTAACTTTTGTGTCTCCCCTATTTTCTTATAGACTGTAAGCTTGCGAACAGGACCCTCACTCCTTTTAATATCTGAGTTATGCTTATTCTGTAATGTCTGTATAAGTCCCCCCTAAAATTGTAAAGTGCTGCGGAATATGTTGGTGCTATAAAAATAAAAATTATTATTATTATTATTCAGCACCTCACATTAACTATTTGAACTACAGCAAATATGGGTCCCTATTCTCCCGATAGGTGCTAGGTTGCTCTTCCAGGACTTCTACATATCAAACATTTGTACCATATACGTTCTATGTGCCATTATCTCAGATGATAATACACCTTTAAGTTTTATTGTAGCCCTTGGGATTGGTTCTATCTCTATAGCTAAGCTGTGAACTGTGACATTCTATCACTATCCAGAATGACCCTAAAATAGCTGCTTCATTTCCTGCTTCTGCTTTTATGCAGGCTATGATAGTCCCTTTTTATTTGTTGTGTTATGTAATGTGATGTGATAACTGCAAACCTGCCCCACGTCTTTTGATCCTTCGGTCGCTGATGTAATCTTCTACATTGTATAAACTCACAGCAGCCATTTTAGGCAACTTTTGCAAAGCTAATCGTAGATTGTTCGAATTCCCTGAGTTCAGCAACTTTAAGCTTGTGGGCTCCAATGCAAATTCTCCACTAGGGGACTCAACCATCACGAGTCTTTGATAGGATTTGTGTACTCATATGATACAAAGGTACCTTTTGGGTCCACCTGAACTCCAGGTTCGACTGAAGCCCTACACCCACTATAGTTACGCCCCTGCTTATAACTATCCCTTTTAGTGCAAATTACTCCCATCTCCTGCATCTACTTTTCTGCAGTACTTAAGTAATTGGCAGTAACTTCCTGAACCATTCAATTCTGGGACAGCTTTTCATGGACCTACTTTCCCAGAACTACTACTACTCCCTCAGGAAATCGACAGGAAAAAATAAAAGTCTCTCATATCTCTGGGAGTACTTGTAGATCACAGACAAAATATCAGCATGCAATGTCAGTAGGTGGCTTCTAAAGCCAGCAGGATATAGTCATGTATTAAAAGAATCATGAACTTGTAGGACAGAGACGTAATATTACCACTTTACAAAGTGTTAGTGCGGCCTCATCTGGAATATGCAGTTTAGTTATCGGAACCAGTTCATGGAAAGGATGTCCTGGACTGCGAAAAAGTAGAAGGAAGAGCAACAAAACAGGTAAGGGGCATGGAGGATCTTTGTTAAGAGGAAAGACTAAGGGAATCTGTCACAAGTTTTTTTTACACCTAATCTGATAGCAGCATAATGTAGAGCCAGAGACCTTGACTCCAGCGATGTGTTACTTACTGGGCTGCTTAGTGTAGTTTTAATAAAATCACTGTTTTATCAGGAGGAGATTATCATTAGAGGATTAGTAAACTTGCTGCCAGGTAGTCCAGCATATTCATGAGCTCTGTGTACACTGTACATGAGCAGAAAGCTGCCAATCAGTGATGGGGGTGGGGTTTTAGAGAGCTCAGCATTCAAAGAACTGCTAGATCTGCAGCAGATAAAACTGTGATTTTATCAAAATTATATTGTAAAGGACATATTGATATTCATGGTATAGCAACTCCATTTTGTCTGCTTGTTTCAAAATCATGTTATTATCACTCCTTGCATAACATACTTCTTTCCTGCTTTTCTCATGCTTTACATGGAACTTTCTCACACTAACTTTTTATCTCAAGAACATTTTGTCAGACACCCGCTCCTGTTATCTAACTAGTCTAGGCCAGGATTGAACTTGTACATTTCCATCGTGCTTCGAACTAACGATGATAATATGACCATATATGTGTTTCCGTAATAATTGCACTAACATTGGCTCAAGCCTGTAGTACTGTAGTACGGCTGTAGGGGATTGGCTATTGATAACCTCAAAACAATATCAAATGCTAAGCAAAATAAACGGGATCAGAGATTCTTTGAATCCTCCCATACAGAACACTGCCTCCGTTTGGTTTTCTGTGGATTGCGCAATCAACATAATAATTTGACACTCACTTGGTCAACCGTGAAGGGTTATTGCCCTCCCTCAACAATATCAAGCAGCTCTGTAAGTGATACATCGTTAGAATCAGGGTCCCTGCCTCTATATTATGCTGTTCTCAGATGGGGTAGCAAAAACCTAGTGACAGATTCCCTTTAACTCTTGACCCAGACTTTTTTTTTGTGCTTTCATTTTTTCATCCATTTGTTCCAAGAACCACAGGCTTTTTTTGGAGGATGAGTTGTAGTTTTATATGTCACTACTCATTTTATCATAAAATATATTGAAAAAGCGAAAAAAAAAAAGTGGGGTAAAATGGTGTTAAAAATGAAATTCCATAATTTGTGTGTATGTGTGGCATTCAGTGTGCAGTAAAAATTACCTGTCAATATGATTTTCCAGGTCAGTATGAATAAGGCAATACTAATCTAAAAGGGGATCTGTCATCATTTTTTTCACCTTGATTCAAGGGATGTGTCACTTACTAGGCCGCTTGCTGTAGTTTTAATATAATCACTATTTTACCAGCAGGAATATATCACTAGTACACCTGCTACCAGGTAGTCCTCCATATTCATGAGCTATGTATATCCCTGTCCCTCACTGATTAGTTGATTTTGCCTTTGCACAGTGTACACAGAAAGCAGCTAATCAGTGGTTTGGCGGGGTTATACAGAGCTCCGCATTCAGAGAACTGGTAGATCTGCAGCAGATAAAATAGTATATTTATCAAAACGGCAGCACACAGCCCAGTAAGTGATACAGGTGCATCTCACAAAGTTAGAATATTATCAAAGAGTTACTTTACTTCAGTTCTTCAATCCAAAAAGTGAAACTCATATATTATATAGAGTCATTACAAACAGAGTGATCTATTTCTAGTGTTTATTTCTGTTAATGTTGATGATTATGGCTTACAGCCAATGAAAACACAAAAGTCATTATCTCAGTAAATTAAAATAATTAACAAAAAACACCTGCAAAGGCTACCTAAGCATTTAAAAAGGTCCCTTAGTCTGTTTCAGTAGGCTCCACAATCATGGGGAAGACTGTTGACTTGACAGATGTCCTGAAGGCAGTCATTGTCACACTCCACAAGGTCCCAGATTTACAATTTTCATTTGGAAATCAAGGTCCCAGAGTCTGGAGGAAGAGTGGAAACAGGCCCAGCGTCAGCACCCCGGCAAGTGCCGGGGCCCTGAGCAGGTGGGGCAGGGGCCCACTCGCTGTCGGGCACCCGGCATGCTATGGGGCCCGTGAGCGGAGGAGTGTGGTGCCAGCGCCCACAAGTGGGTTCCCCCCGCTTGCTCAGGGCCCCGACACAATACTTACCTCTCCCAGTGCCTCCACAGCTCTGGTCTCTTCCGTCTCTTGACTGTGACATCTTAGGTCAGAGGACGCGATGACGTCTTTCCAGCGCGCCCTGTGCTGAGCAGTCACAGTGCAGACAGCGGGAAGACACCAGCGACGCTGAGGAGTCCGGAGCAGCGGCAGCAGGAGAGGTGAAGTGAGTATTTGATTATTTTATTTTTTTTATGTATGGAGGCATGGGGCATTATATGAGGTCCATACAGGCTGGAGCCCATACTGGATGGAGCCCATACAGAATGCAGCAATCTATGGGACCCATACAGGATGGAGCCCATACAGAATGGAGCAATATATGGGGCCCATACAGGATGGAGCAATCTCTGGGGCCCATACAGGATGGAGCAATATATATGGCCCATACAGGATGGAGTATTATACTGTATGGGGCCCATACAGGATGGAGCATTATATGGAGCCCATACAGGATGGAGCATATATGGAGCCCATGCAGGATGGAGAATTATATGGGGCCCATACAGAATGGAGCATTATGTGGGGCCCATACAGGATGGAGCATTATATGGGGCCCATACAGGATAGAGCATTATATGGGGCCCATACAGGATTGAGCTTTATATGTTGCCCATACAGGATGGAGCATTATATGAAGCCCATACAGGATAGGGCCCATACAGGATGGAGCAATAAATGGGGCCCAGCCTGCATGAAGCATTTTATGGGGGCCAGTATACTGTATGGAGCATTGTATGGGGGCCAGTATCCCGTATGAAGCATTATATGGGGCCCATAATACTGTATGGAGGACTATACTGTCCGGTCTGCACTGTGCGCTGCGAGGATTCACCATTTTCTGAGATATTGTAGAATTTACGATAGATATCACTCATATAATGTAAGAAGGGAGTGAAATCTTTGGCATTGTACTATACCTATATTTCTCTGCCGCATCTGTGCATCATGAATCATGAATCGTGGTATGTGCTAAAGGGACCCACTGAGACTCTTTCGCCCGGGGCCCACGAAAACCTGGAGCCAGCCCTGAGTGGAGAGGCACATAATCCAAGCTGCTTGAGGTCTAGTGTGAAGTTTCCACAATCGGTGATGGTTTGGGGAGCCATGTCATCTGCTGGTGGAGGTCCACTGTGTTTTATCAAGACCAAACTCAGCGCAGCCGTCTACCAGGACATTTTGCAGCCCTTCATACTTCCCTCTGCCGTCAAGCTTTTGGGAGATGGAAATGTCATTCTCCAGCAGGACTTGGCCCCTGTCCACACGGCCAAAAGTACCAATACCTGGTTTACATACAACAGTATCACCGTGCTTGATTGGCAGCAAACTCGCTTGACCTTAACCCCATAGAGAATCTATTATAGAGAATCTATGGGGTATTGTCAAGAGGAAGATGAGAGACCCCAGATACAACAATGCAGACGAGCTGAAGGTTGCTATCAAAGCCACCTGGGCTTCCATAACCCCTCAGCAGGGCCACAGGCTGATCGCCTCCATGCCACACTGCATTGATGCAGTAATTGATGCAAAAGGAGCCCCGACCAAGTATTGAGGGCATTTACTGAACATTTCGGATTTTAAAATCATTTTTCAAGCTGTTGTTATAAAGTATTCTAATTTACTGAGATAATGAGTTTTGTGTTTTCATTGGCTGTAAGCCATAATCATCAACATTAACAGAAATAAATACTTGAAATAGATCACTCTGTGTGTAATGACTATATAATATATGAGTTTCACTTTTTGTATTGAAGAACTGAAATAAATTAACTTTTGATGATATTCTAATTTTGTGAGATGCACCCGTACATAACCAGAATTAGGGTCTCTGCCTCTACATCGTGCTGCTCTCAGATGAAGTAGCAAAATCTGGGTGACAGATTCCCCTTAAGAAAAAAAAATTAGAACAAACGTATCTATATTATATATATATATATATATATATATGTATATACAGTTGAAACCAGAAGTTTACATTCACTATATAAAAAGACACATATGCATGTTTTTCTTAATATCTGACATGAAGCAGAATAAACCTTTCCCATTTTAGGTCAATTAGGATTACCATAATGTTTAATATTTGCAAAATACCAGAATAATGAAAGAGAATGTTTTAAGGCATTTTTATTACTTACTGCAAAGTAAAAAGTTTACATACATTTCATTATTATTTGGTTTTCATTACCCTTAAACTGAATGACTTGTGTCAAACGTTCGGGATATCCTTCCACAAGCTTCTCACAATAGTTGGTCGGAATTTGGGCCCATTCCTCCTGACAAAACTGGTGTCACTGATCCAGGTTTGTAGGTCGCCTTGCTCACACCTGCATTTTCAATAGGATTGAGATCAGGGCTTTGTGATGGCCACTCCAAAACATTGACTTTATTATCCTTAAGCCACTTTGTTACCATTTTGGCAGTATGCTTTGGGTCATTGTCCAGTTGGAAGACCCATTTCCGCCCAAGCTTTAACTTTCTGGCTGATGTCTTGAGATGTTGCTTCAGTATTGCCACATAATCTTCTTTTCTCATGATGCCATCTATTTTGTGACGTGCACCAGTCCCTCCTGCAGCAAAACAATCCCACAACATGATGCTGACACCACTGTGTTTCACAGTTGGGATGGTGTTCTTATGCTTCCAAGCTTCTCCCTTTTTCCTCCAAACGTAACGATGGTCATTATCCTCAAAAAGTAAAATTTTAGTTTCATCAGACCACGGGACATGTCTCCAAAAATTAAGGTATTTGTTCCTGTGTGCATTTGCAAACATTAATCTCTTTTTTATGTTTCTTTTGGAGTAATGGCTTCATCCTGGCAGAGTGGCCTTTTAGCCCATGTTGATACAGTACTCATTTCACTGTGGATATTGACACAATCTTACCAGCTTCCGCCATCATCTTCACAAGATCTTTTGCTTTTGTCCTTGGGTTGATATGCACATGTCGGACCAAAGCACGTTCATCTCTGGGACACAGAACCCGTCTCCTTCCTGAGCGGTATGATGGCTGGACATTCCCATCTTGTTTGTACTTGCGCATAATTGTTTGTACAGATGAACGAGGCACCTTCAGGTATCCTGAAAATGTACCCAAGGACAAGCCAGACATATGCAAGTCCAAAATTCTCTTTCTGATATCTTGGCTGATTTCCTTAGACTTTCCCATGATGCTACACAATAAAGCAGTGTG
This sequence comes from Phyllobates terribilis, assembly GCF_046119375.1. Taxonomy (NCBI): domain Eukaryota; kingdom Metazoa; phylum Chordata; class Amphibia; order Anura; family Dendrobatidae; genus Phyllobates; species Phyllobates terribilis. Next base: position 2,553,764 of record NW_027362957.1, read on the forward strand.
TTTCAGGTGTGCATTAAAATACATCCACAGGTGTGTCTCTAATTAACTCAGATGTTGCCAAAAAAAGCTTCCAAACACATGATATCATCATATGCGCAGTCCAGAATTGTTTAAAGGCATAGTAATCTTAGTGTATGTAAACTTTTGACTTTGCAGTAAGTAATAAAAATGCCTTAAAACATTATCTCTCTCCCATTATTCTGGCATTTGGCAAATATTAAAAATTATGGTAATCCTAATTGACCTAAAACGGGAAGGTTTATTCTGATTTCATGTCAGATATTGAGAAAAACATGCATATGTGTCTTTTTATATAGTGTGTGTAAACTTCTGGTTTTAACTGTATATGTATATATATATACAGTACAGACCAAAAGTTTGGACACACCTTCTCATTTAAAGATTTTTCTGTATTTTCATGACTATGAAAATTGTACATTCACACTGAAGGCATCAAAACTATGAATTAACACATGTGGAATTATATACTTAACAAAAAAGTGTGAAACAACTGAAAATATGTCTTATATTCTAGGTTCTTCAAAGTAGCCACCTTTTGCTTTGATGACTGCTTTGCACACTCTTGGCTTTCTCTTGATGAGCTTCAAGAGGTAGTCACCGGAAATGGTTTTCACTTCACAGGTGTGTCCCGTCAGGTTTAATAAGAGGGATTTCTTGCCTTATAAATGGGGTTGGGACCATCAGTTGTGTTGTGCAGAACTCTGGTAGAAACACAGCTGATAGTCCTACTGAATAGACTGCTAGAATTCGTATTATGGCAAGAAAAAAGCAGCTAAGTAAAGAAAAACGAGTGGCCATCATTACTTTAAGAAATGAAGGTCAGTAAGTGCGAAAAATTGGGAAAACTTTGAAAGTGTCCCCAAGTGCAGTTGCAAAAACCATCAAGCGCTACAAAAAACGGGCTCACATGAGGACCACCCCAGGAAAGGAAGACCAAGAGTCACCTCTGCTTCTGAGGATAAGTTTATCCGAGTCACCAGCCTCAGAAATCGCAGGTTAACAGCAGCTCAGATTAGAGACCAGGTCAATGCCACACAGAGTTCAAGCAGCAGACACATCTCTACAACAACTGTTAAGAGGAGACTTTGTGCAGCAGGCCTTCATGGTAAAATAGCTGCTAGGAAACCACTGCTAAGGACAGGCAAAAAGCAGAAGAGACTTGTTTGGGCTAAAGAACACAAGGAATGGACATTAGACCAGTGGAAATCTGTGCTTTGGTCTGATGAGTCTAAATTTGAGATCTTTGGTTCCAACCACCGTGTCTTTGTGCGACGCAGAAAAGGTGAACGGATGGACTCTACATGCCTGGTTCCCACCGTGAAGCATGGAGGAGGAGGTGTGATGGTGTGGGGGTGCTTTGCTGGTGACACTGTTGGGGATTTATTCAAAATTGAAGGCATACTGAACCAGCATGGCTACCACAGCATCTTGCAGCAGCATGCTCTTCCATCCGGTTTGAGTTTAGTTGGACCATCATTTATTTCTCAACAGGACAATGACCCCAAACACACCTCCAGGCTGTGTAAGGGCTATTTAACCAAGAAGGAGACTGATGGGGTGCTACTCCAGATGACCTGGCCTCCACAGTCACCAGACCTGAACCCAATCGAGATGGTTTGGGGTGAGCTGGACCGCAGAGTGAAGGCAAAAGGGCCAACAAGTGCTAAGCATCTCTGGGAACTCCTTCAAGATTGTTGGAAGACCATTTCTGGTGACTACCTCTTGAAGCTCATCAAGAGAATGCCAAGAGTGTGCAAAGCAGTCATCAAAGCAAAAGGTGGCTACTTTGAAGAACCTAGAATATAAGACATATTTTCAGTTGTTTCACACTTTTTTGTTAAGTATATAATTCCACATGTGTTAATTCATAGTTTTGATGCCTTCAGTGTGAATGTACAAATTTCATAGTCATGGAAATACAGAAAAATCTTTAAATGTGAAGGTGTGTCCAAACTTTTGGTCTGTACTGTATATATATATATATGTATATATATACTGTATGTATATATAGTTTGTATCACCCCCTGACGAAGGACTTTGCGTCCGAAACGCGCGTCGGGGAGCGCTCCGCATTCAGTTCCTGGACTGCCTATCAGGTATATTATGCCGCTTTTCTTCCTTTTTCTCCCATTATGAGACCTTTATAACTACTTCCTTTTACATCTGAGGTGGCCCCATATTAGGTGCTTTTACATTCAGCAACATAGCAACATTATTTTTGTGTCCGTTTGGTGTGCATGTTCACTAACATTAGCACATGCTTTATATTATATGTTAGTGTTATATTATCTTTTGCATAAACTGGTGGGCACATTGCACTATGTAGTGCACATCTAAATTGGTGCCTCTTTTCTTCTACACATAATAATTTTTTCATATTTTTCTTTATGATGTTGTAATATGACAGGTCATCATGTTTTATATGGGCTGGCGGTCCTCGTTTTTATTTTTCTTATCTGTTGTATAGACATTGTTTCTATGCAGATTTGATATTTGATGTATTAGTTCTTGATTCACTATTCTGAATGTGGGCATTCTTGTGCTTGTTGTGCCATTGTAACCATTTCTTTAATAAAGGTTTTTTATTCATGGATTCAAATATGTCATGCTTATAATTGGACCCTACGTTCAGTGATTCTCTTGGTTGCTGTGTGTTTTAACCGAATGGTCTGCCATTCATATTTTATGTCCATATAGCACACAATTCGTGATACTATGGGTATTTTACACTGACCAACAGGTCCTTGCTGAAAAACCCCTATATATATGTGGCTATACCCTTGGTGTCTTTTGCCTCCAGTCACCAGAACTGAACCCAATCGAGATGGTTTGGGGTGAGCTGGACCGCAGAGTGAAGGCAAAAGGGCCAACAAGTGCTAAGCATCTCTGGGAACTCCTTCAAGATTGTTGGAAGACCATTTCCGGTGACTACCTCTTGAAGCTCATCAAGAGAATGCCAAGAGTGTGCAAAGCAGTCATCAAAGCAAAAGGTGGCTACTTTGAAGAACCTAGAATATAAGACATATTTTCAGTTGTTTCACACTTTTTTGTTAAGTATATAATTCCACATGTGTTAATTCATAGTTTTGATGCCTTCAGTGTGAATGTACAATTTTCATAGTCATGAAAATACAGAAAAATCTTTAAATAAGAAGGTGTGTCCAAACTTTTGGTCTGTACTGCATATATACTGTATGTATATATAGTTTGTATGTGTATATATATATATATATATATATATATATGTATATATGTATATATATCTCATATCTATATTAACGAACATCAGTCAAATTGGGCACTTGGTGCAGATTTACTAATATTAGTAACAGTTGCACCTTGTATTCCACAGATCACCTGGCATAATTTTAAATACCCATGTATTAAATCTCAGTGAAAGGCTATGCATCTTATAAATGTCACTGGTCAGTTGCTGATCACATGACCAGTGGATTGCTGTGTGCTAGCTGAGATGCTTACATTTGATCGGCAGTGAGTGACAGTTGGAGGTGACTGGCGACAGTTGAGGAGATGTCTGCTGAGCAGAGCGACAAAATGGAAGCGAAATTTAGGAGAGAAGGAGTGAGCAGACGAAGACCTACCTATGACACATCTGATGATGAGAGGAAGTCTTCAGTCAAGACGATAAAACAACCTGTCCAGAAGAAAGATGGAGAGGAAGAGATGAAGGCACATCTGAAGATGGGAGCCAAGAAGCGAGGAGCCATCTTCAGCTCATTGGTAGATGAAAAGACATCTTCAAAGGAGATCCAGGGTATAAAACGACGAAGGATTTCATCAGGACAGAAAGCCATGGATCTGAAGAAAGAAGAGGATAGCAGTGAAGCCACAGTCTCTGATAACTTCAAAAGGAGATTACTGTTCCATCATGTGCTCGGCCGGGGAAGTTTTGGCATGGTCGTGCTGGCGGAGGATACATCTACCCGCAAATATTTTGCTACTAAGATCATCAGCAAAAGAGCCCTGCTTGCTTCCGGTGATGCTTCTGGGATGGTGGAGCGACGGGTTTTACAGCTGGCATCTGGGAGCCCCTTCCTTGTCCGCGCAGACTTCGCATTCCAGACCAAGGTAAGATATCCATTACTTAAACCCCTTCCCAACACTGACAATTCTCATCTTTACACTTTACTTTTTTCCCTCCCCTTCTTCCAAGAGCCATATCTTTTTTGCTTTTCCATCAACATAGCGTATGAGGGATTGCGTTTTGCAGGATGAGTTGTAATTTCAAATTCCAAATTCATTGAAATGGTGAAAAAAAGAAAGAAGAAAAAAAGCAACTCCACCATTGATTTTTTTCTTTTGTTCATGTGGTATTCATCGTGCAATAAAAATGACTGGGTAAAATGAATCTCCAGGTCTGAACATTTACTAAGACCCCAAACTTGTCTATTTTTTTTTTAAATTTAAGTGATGAAAAAAATGTGAACATTTGTAAATAAAAACCATTGGGTTTGTGCGTCCATTTTCTAAGACCTGCAAATGTTTCATTCTTTTTTCGTGAGGTGGGGAGATGTTTTGATCACATTTTATTGCCTTTTGTTAGGAAAGTGTGTCGGCCAAAAACACACTTAATTGAATATTTTGATAATAATATAATTATTTTTTTTTATACTTAATAAAGGAAAAGGGTTGATTCAAATTGTTATAAGTTTTTATTTGGTTTATATTTTTAACACTTTTTTATGTATGTTTACTTTATTTTTTCAGTCCTCTTATGGAATTTAAAGGGTTTTTCCACAAACAAAGTACATTTTAACTAATAGATCTTGGAGTAAAAATAAGTTCTACAATTGGATGTGTTAAAAACATGTTCCTGTGCTGAGATAATCTTATAAATGTGCCCCTGGTTTGTACTGTGTAATGGATGTGTCTGACCTTACAGGGCCATGGTCTGATCATACCACAGCTCCTGGGCAGGGGAGGACACAAAAGAGTATACAGACATTACAACACGGGATCACAGCTGATTCATTTTGTGAGGTAAAACATTTTGCTGTCTGTTTTTAAGCAATATTTTTCCTGAAAGAAATAATCATTTGTGATCCTGTCTGTATCCTCTTTTGCTTCCTCCTGCCCAGGAGCTGTGGTATGATCAGACCATTTTCCAGCACGGTCAGACACGGCCATTACACAGTACACAGCAGGGGCACATTTATAAGATTATCTCAGCACAGGAACATTTCTTTTAAACTCATCCTAGTAGTTCTCATAGTCAGCTGCCATGATAACCCATCCGCAGCCAGTGATCAGTGTAACAGCAGCGATCAGAACAATCTCTGATGGCTGCGGTTACAGATGCCGGCTGTGTACAGGCATCTCCCTGTAGAACCGCGAGCAAAACGCCTGTGGGTGGAGGTCACACAGCCCTACCCTGCTCATGCCATACTGCCTCTGGATTTGGCTCATCCCATCTTTATTTCTTCATTATATCCTGATATTTATTCTTATGTTGGCCAATGACTTTTGCACTATGTACATTATTACGGCCATATATTCAAGTTATGGGTCACAAGAATTATATGAGATTTTTCCTATTTGTTATATTAGATGTACTGTTTTTCTCTTTGATGTTATTCTGGTATATACATATATATATCTGCACATGCACTTTATGTATTTAATATATCGATGGTGTTAATTTACTTGTATTCATGTATTTACTGGATGAAATCCAATATATGTGCATCCTAGGGAGAACCACTATTCAATACATAGGCTGTGTCTCTACACCCCACGTGTGTTTTAATGTATAGTTGTCAATTACATGTTTTTTAACGTATTTTTCTATGTCTGATCACTGATTTATCCAAATAAAGAATTTACTCCATTATGTCTGCTGTATTATTTAATCCTTACTGGATTGCTGTAGGTCATTTCATACTTGAATTGTGGTCCAGTGGACCTTAATGATTATACACATGTATTTTTTTCCTGGATGTGTAGCTATACCCCATTCATTGTCGGTGTTATGTGTACAGGCATCTGCCCAGTATGATGCGGGCTCAGCTCCTGAACCTGCTCCATACATAGAGACCTGACATTGGAGGAGCTATTACATCATATGTCGGCAAACGCTTTTCTGCCTCCTTTATAAGTTAGCAGTGGGAGAGCATGATAAAAAGGCTTACCTACCCCCCGAGACCGACTTTAGCTCTTAGGCCACGGCCCCACTATCAGTATTTGGTCAGTATTCAGTCAGTATTTTTTCTCAGGAGTGGGAGCCAAGACCAGGAGTGGGTGATAAATGCAGAATTGGTGACTTGTTTCTATTATACCTTTTTTCTGATTGTTCCTCACTTGGTTTTGGCTTTGGGGTGACAGCTAATATTTTAACAATAGTAGGGGTAACATTAGGCCTTATTCAGAAATACTGTCTGATATTAAAATTGGCTTTGTTATCAATAGTAATAAAACCTCAATTTTTTTATTTTTTTTATTTTTTTTTTAAAAAGCAGATTTATCGGCCATCACCCCAAGATTCCCATGATTCTTTAGGTCATGGTGCTCTTTGGATGACAGCTAATATGTCTAGAGTTTACAGTAGGATGCACTGGTCCATGTTTATAGACGTCACAATGATTTAGTAACGTGCGGCATTGTACTCATTACACTGAGCTCTGACTTCTTGGGATGGGTAACAAGGACATTTTTGGGGTAAATGAGCCCCAATATACCCCTTACTATAGATTATTACATTTTTCGCAGTGTTCCCTCATCTGTATAATAACATCTTAGGTCCTGATGCTCCTAGGGAAACCACTAATATTAGTATAATTTGGAAAAAAACAGAGAAACTAGGAGTTTCTTATGCAAAAATATGACAAAATCTTTATTAAATACACATGTATACATAATAGCAAATAGACAATAAAGACAAAAACAGTGTGCATAGGGGTAAGTGTAAGGAAACCCCCCAGGGGAAAACCAATCAGAGATTATATATAGCTCTATGCAAGGTATAGGCTGGGAAAAGCGGGGTGTTTTAGGCTAGTGGTAACAGGTTGACCCAGGTAATCTATATAGGGCAAGTGGTGAGAGTATAAGCACTAAGTGTGCCACTAAAATACCAACTCCCAGGGCCACCATCAGCAAATGTATAAGTATCAGAATAATGGACCAAAGGGCCTATGACCGCTTACCCTAAATTGTAGTATCCCAAGGACCCTCAGACCGGTGGCTAGGGGGGTTTAGCTTCTTCCCAGGGAAACCACTAATATTAGTATTATTTACAGTATGGGGTAAATTATCACATGAATGTAAGCATCAAATCCATTTAGTAGCCCTTGGACATTGAAGACCATCTCTGAGACCAGCACAGTTGTAATATGTGATATGTCTGTTTACATGTATTTTTCTGTATGTCTTCAAATATGTTTATGTCTGTATGTGTCTTTGTATATGTCTGTATATGTTTGTGTGCGCACATTTCTGCGACCCGTATATGTGCAAGTCTGCATGTGTATACGTGACTCCGTGTGCGTATATGCGTGATTGCATGTGCATGACCGTGTGTGTATGACCATGTGTGCGCATGCCTGCTGGTGTCTGACTGTGTGCATGACCGCGTGAGTGTATGTGACTGCATGTGTATGACTGCTTGTGTAAAAGACTGCATGTGTGTGCAAGACTACGTGTGTGCGTGACTGAGTGTTGACTGCATGTTTGTGTATTTGCAAGACTGCATGCATATGTGCGTGACTGCGTATGTGTGTGTATGTGCGTAACTGCATGTGTGTGTATGTGCATGACTGCGCGTGTGTGTCTGTGTGTGACTGCATGTGTGTATGTGCGTGACTGCGTGTGTGTGTATGTGTGACTGCATGTGTGTGTATGTGCGTGACTGCATGTGTGTGTATGTGCGTGACTGCATGTGTGTGTATGTGCGTGACTGCATGCATGTGTATGTGTGTGACTGCATGTGTGTGTATGTGTGTGACTGCATGTGTGTGTATGTGCGTGACTGCATATGTGTGTGTATGTGCGTGACTGCATGTGTGTGTATGTGTGTGACTGCATATGTGTGTGTATGTGCGTGACTGCATGTGTGTGTATGTGTGTGACTGCATATGTGTGTGTATGTGCGTGACTGCATGTGTGTGTATGTGTGTGTATGTGCATGACTGCATGTGTGTGTATGTGCGTGACTGCGTGTGTTTGTGCATGACTGCCTGTGTGTGTGTCTACATGTGCGTGTGGACCAGTGTACAAAAAACTGATGTATATCTGAGGATTAGTAATAACTAGCTAACAAATTTATCCATTTAAAAATTAAAAATGTATTCAATTTAGATTAATACCAAAAAGCTATGCAGGGTCTCATACTGTATCTAGGAGGCTATGTGGGGTCTCATACTGTATCTAGGAGGCTATGTGGGGTCTCATACTGTATCTAGGAGGCTATGCAGGGGCTCATACTGTATCTAGGAGGCTATGTGGGGTCTCATACTGTATCTAGGAGGCTATGCGGGGTCTCATACTGTATCTAGGAGGCTATGTGGGGTCTCATACTGTATCTAGGAGGCTATGTGGGGTCTCATACTGTTTCTAGGAGGCTATGCGGTGTGTCATACTGTATCTAGGAGTCTATGCGGGGGCTCATACTGTATCTTGGGAGCTATGCACGGGGCTCATACTGTATCTAGGAGGCTATGCGGGGTCTCATACTGTATCTAGGAGTCTATGCGGGGTCTCATACTGTATCTTGGGAGCTATGCACGGGGCTCATACTGTATCTATGGAGCTATGCGGGGGCTCATACTGTATCTACTGTATCTAGGGAGCTATGCGAGGGTTCATACTGTATCTACTGTGTCTAGGGAGCTATGCGAGGGTTCATACTGTATCTACTGTATCCTGGGAGCTATGCGAGGGTTCATACTGTATCTACTGTATCCTGGGAGCTATGCGAGGGTTCATACTGTATCTACTGTGTCTAGGGAGCTATGCGAGGGTTCATACTGTATCTACTGTATCCTGGGAGCTATGCGAGGGTTCATACTGTATCTACTGTGTCTAGGGATCTATGCGAGGGTTCATACTGTATCTACTGTGTCTAGGGAGCTATGCGAGGGTTCATACTGTATCTACTGTGTCTAGGGAGCTATGCGAGGGTTCATACTGTATCTACTGTGTCTAGGGAGCTATGCGAGGGTTCATACTGTATCTACTGTGTCTAGGGAGCTATGCGAGGGTTTATACTGTATCTACTGTGTCTAGGGAGCTATGCGAGGGTTCATACTGTATCTACTGTATCCTGGGAGCTATGCGAGGGTTCATACTGTATCTACTGTATCTAGGGAGCTATGCGAGGGTTCATACTGTATCTAGAGAGCTATATGGGGGCTCATACTGTATCTAGGGAGCTATGCGCAAGGCTCATACTGTATATGGGAGGCTATGTGGAGGCTCATACTGTATATAGGAGGCTATATGGAGGCTCATACTGTATCTAAGGCGCTATCTGGGGGCTCACACTGTATATAAGGAGCTATGTGGGGCTCTTACTGTATGTAGGGGGCTATGAGGTGGCTCATACTGTATGTAGGGGGTGATGTGGGAGGGCTCATACTGTATATAGGGGGATGTCAGCATACTTAATTGTGCTCAATATTAAGTTATTATTATTTATTATTATTAAATATTATATTATAAAAAATAATTATAATTAATATGTTAATATTAACATTGAGCAGAATTAATTTCAGCCTATTGGTTTGGTCTCCACAACAATCATGGTCTCTCATGTGGCCCCTTGGGAAAATTAATCTCCCACCCCTGCTCTATTTTATATAGCGCCATTTTATGTATGGTGCTGTACATAAGGGTAAACTTTGCGCTGCGCGCTGTGTGCACCGCTGTCTTTGTCCATCTACAGATGTGTACAAGCGCACCTATGTGTTACTTTTCTTGGTCATGCCCCTCAGCACTCTCTTAAGGCTGTATGCCCACGTAGCATTTTTCAAGCGTATATGCTGCGGAATTTCCGCAGCGTAAACGCTTGAAAAACGCATGTATATCCGCACCCCATGGTCCCCAATGGCATTCCGCAATGTCAATGCCCATGCTGCGGATTTTTCCGCAGCGTTTATGCTGCGTTCAAAAATCCGCAGCATGTCATTTAATTTTGCGTTTCCGCATGCAGAATTGCCTTTGTCCAATGCATAAAAAACGCAAGGCAATTCCGCATGTGGAAAACGCGTGATAAACGCGCGAAAAATGCGCGATAAACGCGTGCGGAATTCCGCATGCGTTTTTCAGGGAGAGGACTTGCATTTATGAAGCAGAAATTTTCTGCTTCATAAATGCAACGTGGGCACATAGCCTAAAGGAGTTATTTGACGAGCCCCACGTGAATGGCGCAGCAGTGCGCATCATCAACCACAGCTCCATTTATCTTTTCACAGTTCCGTTTCTCTGGATCATGGTGGTCCCAGTGGTTAGGTCCGCAGTGATCAGAAAGTCATCCCCTATCTATAAGAAGGGGGATAACTTCCAAACTTGGGATAACCCATTTAAACAGGATTTCAAAATGTATTTTTATTTGCCCATAGGAATGTAGAAAATTATAAACCAATAATGACTCTACCTAACTGTAATACAGCCTCTCCAAGAATAGGACCGAGGAAATGGCACTGTGCAGTCTATATGTATACAGAATAATCCAAATACTGAAAATTACACTCCGCATACAGGACAGGAGAAGTGCTACTGTGCAGTCTATATACAGTATATATACAGTATATACACAGAATAATACAGATACTGAGAATTAAAACCAGTATACAAGACGGGAGAAGTAGTACTGTGCAGTGTATATATACAGATTACTACAGATACTGAGAATATTGCAGTCAATTTATATACACAGAATAATACAGATACTGAGATTTACATCAGTATACAGGGCAGGAGAAGTGGTACTGTGCAGTGTATATATACAGAATAATAAAGATACTGAGAATTACACCCAGTATACAGGGCAGGAGAAGTGGTACTGTGCAGTGTAAATATGCAGAATAATACAGATACTGAGACTTAGGCCACAGCCTCACTATCAGTATTTGGTCAGTATTATTTCCGCAGTATCTGTATTATTCTGTACATACAGTATACACTGCACAGTACCACTTCTGTCTGTATGCTGATTGCAATTGTCAGTATCCGTATTATTCTGTATATATACAGTACACTGCAAAGTACCACTTCTCATGTCCTATATATACTGTGTGTAAGGCCACGGCCCCACTATCAGTATTTGGTCAGTATTTTTTCTTAGGAGTGGGAGCCAAAACCAGGTGAGGAACAATCAGAGAAAAGGTATAATAGAAGCAAGTCACCAATTCTGGATTTATCACCCACTCCTGGTTTTGTCTCCAACTCCTGAGAAAAAATACTGACCGAATACTGACCAAATACTGATAGTGGGGCCGTGGCCATAGGGAGAATTATACACAGCATACATAGCTCCAAAATATATGCTACAAACATCTAAATATATATATATATATATATATATACCCACACAAACACTGGGACCATTGTATATACATGTAGTAAATATTATAGTATATATATTATAGTATGAACTATGGAGCTGTGTATATAGTTATTTAGTGTGGTGCTGTGCCTGAGTACATAACTTTTAGTGGGAAGTCCACACCATATACAGAGCTCCACACTATATACTGGGTTATAAAACATGGTATGGAGCTGTGTGTATACTATATAGTGTAGAGATGTGCCTTTTATATAAAATGTGCAGCCCACACTTTATGCTATACACACATATTATATTCACATCACATCTACACTATATATTACACACAGCACCTCACTACATGCTATATACACAGGTCCACACTATATACAGTACTTAATTATGCTGTTTACATCAGATAGTATAATCTGGGGCCGATGCATATACATTACATAAGATACACTGGGGATGATATGTATACATTACATAGGATACAATGGGGCCGATGTATATACTTCTGAGGGGATGTGCTGGGGGCGATCTATATACATCACATAGGATACACTGGGGCCGATGTATATACATCAGATGGGATACGCTGGGAACGATGTATATACATCACATGGGATACACTGGGGCTGATGTATATACGGATTATAATGAGGGCAATTTGGGCTACCGCCCGGGGCCCGAGGCTTCAGGGGGACCCATGGCCAGATTGCCCTCATTATAATGTTTTGTGCAGAGGCAGGGGCAGGTTTGGCAGGGGGACCGCACTGTACCTTTTAGACGCCGGCCACATCACAGGGAGGCAGACACGCACCCTGCGCGCTGTGTGCTGCGTCTCCAGGACTGACATCACACAGCAGCGCCTGGAGCTTCTTTATCCTGCGGGAGAGGAGCTGGTGGATCAGGTCAGTGAATGGCGGTAAATATGAGGTCTGGAGAGGATGTCTGGAGTGAGGAGCGGGCTGCAGGATGCTGCTCCCCTCCTGATGAGTTTGCATAAGATTCCATAGTGTCAGTTCAGCGGCCGCTCTGATAGGGCTCTGTATAAGTTATTGCAGGACTTTCATCGTTGCTGCAGATCAGGTCACTCTGGGTCATCGGCTCCAGCATCACCAGATCTGCAGGAAAATTCAGAGTCCTGTAATAAATCCCACTGAGCCCCAGCAGAGCGACCACAGACATTGCATAGAGGATCCTGCACTGACTGATCAACCCTGAACCTGCAGGACATCACATACTGTACTGATCCATATATGATATGTGAGGTCCTGTAGGCAGGTGTGATCAGTACAGTGTATATCCCTGTACAAAATGTCACATCCAGTAAACAGATTAGTGTATGGTATACTGTGGTACAGACATCAGATGGGATATAACAATGTGTATAGTATAACATCTAATGTCTGTATCACAGTATATTATACTAGATATTGAACCCGTTTTACACCCTGGTCACAAGCATTTTTAGTGGTACATTTCTGGCGCCATTTTTTTTAAGACACTGTGTCTGCGAATTCTCATAAACACTTCAATAAAATGGCGCTGGATAGCGTGGTAAGCGCATGCACTGACTCCGGCACCATTTCATTGAAGTAATGTGCTACAAAATTAAAGGGTTCCTTTCATCGGAAATAACGCTATTAACCTGCGTTCAGGTAAACAGCGTTTTTATACTGCCCAGTAGCTGAATGCAGTGGGGAGAAAATGATCTTTACTCTACTCGCCAGCATTCGGTTTCAGTCATGAGGGCAGTGCCGGTTCGGTCACCACTCTGAGTATACAGAGCGTCCTCTGCAACCGAGCCCCCGGCCCTGACTGACACTGACTCTACATTGAGACCGGCTGTCAGTCAGGGCCAGGATTACAGGGGTTGCTCTGTATACTGAAAGTAATGACTGAACCGGCGCCGGGCCAGACCCCATTACTAAAACCAAATGCTCCCCCATCCTGGTATATGCTCCCTCCCCATCCTGGTATATGCTCCCTCCCCATCCTTATCCCCCATCCTGGTATATGTTCCCCCATCTTGCCTGCTCTGATGTTCTTCCATCCATACAAAAAATAAAACAACACTCCTACTCGCCTTTTCCCCTCTCGCTTTCAGTGCATCCTCGAACACCGGCAAGGCTGGAGGAGTGTGGCGCCAGAGTTCGCACCTGCGCATGCATGAACCACAACGCCACACTCCTCCAACCTCGCCGGACATCAAGGTATGAGTCCTAATGGCGCCAAAGATGGCAGTATGAAATCAGCGTTTACGCACCCCGTGATCTCCGTCATTACAATCCTTTATCCTCGTACTCCTCCCTGTCACCTGTAACATCTGATGTGTTCTTCTGTCTCCGGCCAGACTGTACAGGCGCATTGCGTGCACAGTCTATAGAGGCTTCGGACTGACGGACACATCCCTGATTATATTATAGATAGTCATGTATTCTCATATAGACTCTACAGGGCCGTACCTAGGGGAAGAGGAGGGGCATGTGACCTGGGTACAGCCGTCAGGGGGGTGCCTTCGGGCCACCTCATGCTGTGGTCAGAGGTGTCTCCCAGGCAGCTGCAATTTGCCGCCCCCAGAGTGGGAGTCGACCATTCTCTGAGCTTGCTGTGGAACCGACAGTCGATCAGAGAAGGGAGCTATGTGCGGGCTCATACTGTATATAGGGAGCTATGTGCGGGATCATACTGTATATAGGGAGCTATGTGCGGGCTCATACTGTATATAGGGAGCTATGTGCGGGCTCATACTGTATATAGGGAGCTATGTGCGGGCTCATACTGTATATAGGGAGCTATGTGCGGGCTCATATTGTATATAAGGAGCTATGTGCGGGCTCATACTGTATATAGGGAGCTATGTGCGGGCTCATACTGTATATAGGGAGCTATGTGCGGGCTCATACTGTATATAGGGAGCTATGTGCGGGCTCATATTGTATATAGGAAGCTATGTGCGGGCTCATACTGTATATAGGGGCTATGTGCAGACTCATATTGTATCTAAGTAACTATGTAGGGGCTCATACTGTATGTAGGTGGCAGTGTGTGGGCTCATACTATATGTACAGGGCTATGCGGGGGCTCATACTGTATGTAGGGGGGGTGTGGGGGCTCATACTATATGTACAGGGCTCTGCGGGGGCTCATACTGTATCTAGACCGCTATGTGCGGGCTCATACTGTATATAGGGAGCTATGTGCGGGCTCATACTGTATATAGGGAGCTATGTGCGGGCTCATATTGTATATAAGGAGCTATGTGCGGGCTCATACTGTATATAGGGGCTATGTGCAGACTCATTTTGTATCTAAATAACTATGTAGGGGCTCATACTGTATGTAGGTGGCAGTGTGTGGGCTCATACTATATGTACAGGGCTATGTGGGGGCTCATACTGTATGTAGGGGGCTGTGTGGGGGCTCATACTTTATGTACAGGGCTCTGCAGGGGCTCATACTGTATCTAGGGAGCTATGCGGGGCTCATACTGTATATAGGAGGCTATGTGGGGGGCTCATACTGTATATAGAGGGGCTATGCGGGGGCTCATATTGTATCTAGGGAGCTATGCGGGCGCTCATACTGTATCTAGGGAGCTATGCGGGGGCTCATACTGTATATAGAGGGATGTCAGCATACTTAATTCTGCTCAATATTAAGTCATACAATTAATATAATTTTTTTAAATTATTTTGTTAATATTAATATGGAGCAGAATTAATTTTAGCCTATTGGATCGGCCTCCATAACAGTCACGATCTCTCATGTGGCCCCTCCGGAAAATTAATCTGCCACCCTGATCTACTATATATAGTGCTATGTTATGGAAATTTTTTTTCCTCATTCTCTGTCTATAGATGTGATCAGAACATCTGTGTGTTGATCACATGTCCAATCACATGATCTATCAAAGGGGATCATGTGACATGTCACGTGATACATCCGGTACCTGCGGGGGGGGGGCACACCTTTTAAACTGCCCGGGGCCCTGGCTACTCTTAATCCACCCCTGTGTATATACATCATATAGGATACGTTGGGGACAATGTATATACATCACATAGGATACGTTGGGGACGATGTATATACATCACATGGGATACACTGGGGCCGATGTATATATAGGTGCATCTCACTAAATTATAATATCATCAAGAAGTTAATTTATTTCAGTTCTTCAATACAAAAAGTGAAACTCATATATTATATAGAGTCATTAATATAATTGTCTTATCCCGTCTGTCAATCTGTCTGTCCTTCTGTTCAGGAAATCCCGCGTCGCTGATTGGTCTGGCGCGGCCAATCAGCAACGCGGCATTTCAGAAAAAGATGGCGGCCGTTAGCGGCTCATCTGCCGCACGGAGGTCAGCGGCGATGCAGTCGGGAGATGCAGCCGGCTGCTCGCAGCATAAGTCCCCTGACCGGAGGCGCCGCTGACCTCCATGCAGCTACCGTCAGGAGATCAGCGACTACGGCCTCTTATCTCCCGACGGCAAGTGTAACGCCCCCCCCTCCCCTCTCCTCTCCTCCCCTCTCCCCTCCTCTCCCCTCTCCCCCCCTCCCCTCCCCCCGCTTGCTCAGGGCCCCAGCACCCGGCGCCATACTTACCCCTCCCTGTGCCTCCGCAGCAGCTCCTGTGTCTTCCACTGCCGCTCTGTGACGTCTCAGGTCAGAGAGCACGGTGACGTCTTTACACTGCACTCTCTCCTGAGCGGTCACAGAGCGCAGCGGGAAGATGCCGGCTACTCTGGAGTCCGGAGCAGCAGCTGAGAATTGAGGTGAGTATTGGATTTTTTTTTATTGTATGGGGGCATAGGGCATTAAATGGTGGGGTGGGGGTGTGTGACATCGTGGAGGGGCCATTAAAAGCGAGGGGGGGGTGTGACATCCTGCATGGGCCACTATGGGGGGTTGTGACATCCTGCATGGGGTATTATATAGGGGGGATGTGACTTCCTGCATGGGGCATTATAAGGGAGGGGGGGATGTGACATCCTGCATGGGGCACTATGGGGGGGATGTGACTTCCTCCATGGGGCATTATATAGGGGGGATGTCACTTCCTGCATGGTGCATTATAAGGGAGGGGGGATGAGACTTCCTCCATGGGGCATTATAAGGGGGGTGGTGACATCCTGCATGGGGCATTTATATGGTGGGGGGGGGGAGTGACATCCTGCATGGGGCATTATAAGGGTGGGGGGAATGTGACATCCTGCATGGGGCACTATGGAGGGGATGTGACTTCCTCCATGGGGCATTATATAGGGGGGATGTGACTTCCTGCATGGGGTATTATATAGGGTGGATGTGACTTCCTGCATGGGGCATTCTATAGGAGGGATGTGACTACCTGCATGGGGCATTATAAAGAAGGGGGGATGTGACTTCCTGCATGGGGCATTATAAAGAAGGGGGGATGTGACATCCTGCATGGGGCATTATACAGGGGGGATGTGACATCCTGCAAGGGGCATTATAAGGGAGGGGGGATGTGACATCCTGCATGGGGCATTATCCTGCATGGGCCATTATATGGGGGGGATGTGACATCCTTCTTGGGGCATTATAAGGGAGGGGGGGATGTGACATCCTGCATGGGGCATTATATGGGGGGGAGTGACATCCTGCATGGGGCATTATAAGGGAGGGGGGGTGACATCCTGCATGGGGCATTATAAGGGAGGGGGCGATGTGACATTCTGCATGGGGCATTATAAGGGAGGGGGGGTGACATCCTGCATGGGGCATTATAAGGGAGGGGGCGATGTGACATCCTGCATGGGGCATTATATGGGGGAGGGGGAAGTGACAACCTGCATGGGGCATTATAAGGCAGGTGGATGTTTCCCGGTCCTCACTAACACGGTTCGCTGATTGGTCGCAGCCACCGGCCGCGACCAATCAGCTATTTCAGCGCCAAATTTAAACACCGCTCTGCTGATTGCTCGCGGCCGCCCGCGGCGACCAATCTGCGATTGTGGCGCCAAATTTAAACACGGTCTCCGGCCAATTGGCGGCAGATTTAAAATAAGTACGCCACCGTCGGGAGACATATTCTAGAATACCCGATGCGTTAGAATCGGGCCACCATCTAGTATATTATATAGAGTCATTACACACAGAGTGATCTATTTCACGTGTTTATTTCTGTTAATGTTGATGATTATGGCTTACAGCCAATGAAAACACAAAAGCCATTATCTCAGTGAATTAAAATAATTAACAAAAAAACACATGTAAAGGCTTCCTAAGCATTTAAAAGGTCCCTTAGTCTGTTTCAGAAGGCTCCACAATCATAGGGAAGACTGCTGACATGACAGATGTCCAGAAGGCAGTCATTGACACACTCCACAAGGTCCCAGAGTTCCAATTTTCATTTGGAAATCAAGGTCCCAGAGTCTGGAGGAAGAGTGGAGAGGCCACAATCCAAGCTGCTTGAGGTCTAGTGTGAAGTCTCCACAATCGGTGATGGTTTGGGGAGCCATGTCATCTGCTGGCGTAGGTCCACTGTGTTTTATCAAGACCAAAGTCAGCGCAGCCGTCTACCAGGACATTTTAGAGCACTTCATGCTTCCCTCTGCCGACAAGCTTTTTGGAGATGGAAATTTCATTCTCCAGCAGGACTTGACACTAGTGTTGAGCGAGTATGTTCTATTAACCCTTTCGCCGACTATGCTCGGGCCGAGCTCCGAGTATTTACAGCTGCTCGGTGATAAGGTTAAATCGCTCCTGTGTGCATGATTTGCAACTGTTTGACAGCTTTATTACATGTGAGGAATGTCTATTTCTTACACATTCCTCACATGTAATAAAGCAGTCAAACAGTTGCAAATCATGCACACGGGAGCGATTTAACCTCATCACCGAGCAGCTGTAAATACTCGGAGCTCGGCCCGAGCATACTCGGTCAGAACATACTCGCTCAACCCTACTTGGCACCTGTCCACACTGCCAAAAATACCAATACCTGGTTTAAAAACAACAGTATCACTGAGCTTGATTGGCCAGAGAATCTATCGGGTATTGTCAAGAGGAAGATGAGAGACACCAGACCCAACAATGCAGACGAGCTGATGGCTGCTATCAAAGCAACCTGCGCTTCCATAACCCCTCAGCAGTGCCACAGGCTGATCGCCTCCATGCCACATTGCCGCATTGATGCAGTAATTGATGCAAAAGGAGCCCCGACCAAGTATTGAGTGCATTTAATGAACATACATTTCAGTAGGCCAACATTTCGGATTTTAAAAACATTTTTCAAGCTGTTGTTGCTGTAAAGTATTCTAATTTACTGAGATAATGACTTTTGTTCATTGGCTGTAAGCCATAATCATCAACATTAACAGAAATAAACACTTGAAATAGATCACTCTGTGTGTAATGACTCTATATAATATATGAGTTTCACTTTTTGCATTGAAGAACTGAAATAAATTAACTTTTGATGATATTCTAATTTAGTGAGATGCACCTGTACATCATATAGGATGCTGGGGCTGATCAGTATACATAATATAAGATACACTGGGGCTGATGTATATACGTCATGTAGGATACACTGGTGATGATGTACATACATTACATAGGATATGCTGGAGACTATGTATATACATCATATAGGATACACTTGTGCCAGTGTATATGCATCTCTATAGGATACCTTGGGAGCAATGTACATAGATCATATAGGATACGCTGGGGCCGATATATATACATCATATAGAATACACTGGGGCTGTGTCATGGTGTGACTGTGGGATAGCAAGTGTGCTCCTATTCTGACCCTCAGGCTAGGGGTCCCTAGCTATTTCTGTTCCCAGGATTACTCCTGAATGTGGAGATGCCCGAGCCTCGTTCCTTACTATGCTCCTAAGCAGCACTAGTTTGTACAGTGTATGGGGGGAATACAAAACAAGATAGGACAGAACTGAAGCACAGTCACACAACACGCTCTCAGGGAAATACACAAAGGAATATAAAGTCTAAAACCCGAGAGGCAACAAAGTAATATAAAGACACCTAGGGAAAAAGGAAAGGGTTACCAAACAACGCTTGCAACAACTTTAGCAATAACCACTAAACCAGTATGTGTTCACCTTTCCAGAACAGGATAGAGAAAAACGATACTGGCATTGCCAGCAAAGCACAGCCGGCTTAAATGGAGAAACAGCAGACACGACTGGTTCTCCTCTAGCATGAGATCAAAGGCAGTCAACAACCTCAGCTCAGCAAAGACTAACTTTTGCTCACCTGCCAAGGAGCTGCAGCTCTAAGAGTCGATGCCCTAGTCACCCTGCACTGACCATAGCTATCAATGGAGTTACAAGGAGCAGTATATGAATCTGTGGAATCCACAGACTTGGACGCCGCCATCACAGTTTGTGATGTTAGAGAAAACCTCCTTGTGACGTGCTGATGTACAAACATCATATAGGATACACTAGGGCTGATGTATATATAGTACATCTTAAAGGATATACGGGTGCTAATGTACAGTATATACATCATATAGGATACACTGGGGCTGATGTACAAACATCATATAGGATACACTAGGGCTGATGTATATATACTACATCTTAAAGGATATACGGGTGCTAATGTAGAGTATATACACCATATAGGATACACTGGGGCTGATGTATATACATCGTATAGGATACACTGGGGCTGATGTATATACATCATATAAGAGATACTGGAGCTAATGTACAGTATATACATCGTATAGGATACACTGGGGCTGATGTATATACATCATATAGGATATACAGGTGCTGATGTACAAACATCATATAGGATACACTAGGGCTGATGTATATATAGTACATCTTAAAGGATATACGGGTGCTAATGTAGAGTATATACATCATATAGGATACACTGGGGCTGATGTATATACATCGTATAGGATACACTAGGGCTGATGTATATATATCATATAAGAGATACTGGAGCTAATGTACAGTATATACATTGTATAGGATACACTGGGGCTGATGTATATACATCATATAGGATATACAGGTGCTGATGTACAGTATGTACATCACATAGGATACACTGGGGCTGATGTATACACATCATATACAGTAGGATACACTAGGGCTGATGTACATACATTACATGGCCTCTGGTTGTTAACTCATTCATAGCCTGGAGATGAATCAGTGTAGCATGCAGCCCTCCCAGAGCTTGAAGATGAGCCTGCAGGAAAGTAAGGAGCCGGCGCGCAGAGAGCGGTAGCCCCTTCTACCAAGAACATCCTGATAACACTATCTGGCACTAGGCCTGGCAAAGAGTACGCCACTGCGGTGTACTGAACGCTGTGCGTGTGCGTCGTGCATGGGCGCGCATGGGCGGGTACACACGACATGGACATGAAAAAATATTAAAAGGCCAGCAGCTGCAAAACCACGGCCGATGGCCACAATGTAGGTGAGGGCTGCAGCCCAGTGAGCATGTGCCTGTTGGGCTTGTAGTAGTGGCATGGTTCTAGAGGTCAATATATCTTTGAACATAAGTATGAGATATACAACCAATACCATTTTAATGGCAACTCTCGTATATATATATATATATATATATATATATATATATATATATATATATATATATATATATATATACAGTATATATATACATATATATATATATATATATATATATATAGTGTCGGACTGGGGTGTCTGGGGCCCACAGGAGGAATTGATCCTCAGGGCCCACCTTACAGCTATATGTAAATACCTGATAGCCGATATCCCCGTTATAGTGGAGCGTCTGCTGTAAATCACAGGCGGCTCCTGCACATCTACTGTGCACATGCTATAACTAGGATGTACAATGTTCTTTGGTTAAATCAAGTTATCACCGATCCAAGGGCTCCACGGGATAGGTGATAACTGACTGATCGTTTGGGTCCGAACATTGGAAACCACACCGATCAGAAGAATGGGGACGTTTTATCCCTGTCAGGACACTTATCCCCATTTTAAAATGCAGCGGCAGGTGGGACGTCTGACTGCAGCTCCCTTCATTCTCTTTGGGGTTTCCAGAAAAAAAACAAGAACAGCCACTGAGGGAATGAATGGATCAGTGGTCAAGTCGCACATGAGCTCCAGTCTAATGGGGATAAAAGCTCCACATTCTACCAATCGGTGCAGGTTCCAGCATTCAGACCCCCACTAATCAATAACTTATCACTTATCCTGTGGAGAGGTGATTACTTGTTTTCATCGGAGAACCCCTGTAAGTGCATCTTGTTCCAAGTATTTAATTAATCACTAATGGAAACAAAGAATCTTCTCCTAATTAATATCAGAGAGAACAGATGACTGCCATACACAACACAATCCACTGTACCAACACAAACAGTACCACATACAAGGGAGAAATACTGCCACACCATGACTGGACTACATATTACCACCACATAGTGACCAAATAATACTACATACAAGGGAGAAATACCACCACACCATGACCAGACCACATATTACCACCACATAGTGACCGAATAATACCACATACAAGGGAGAAATACCACTAAACCATGACCAGACCGCATATTACCACCACATAGTGACCGAATAATACTACATACAAGGTAGAAATATCACCACACCTTGATCAGACCAGATATTACCACCCCATAGTGACCGAATATTACTACATACAAGGGAGAAATACCACCATGCCATGACCAGACCAGATATTAACAGCAAATAGCGTCCAAATAATTCCCCATCATTTCTCTCTCCTACCTCCATAATTGCTCTTCCCCATCCCAATCATTGCTCTACCCCACCTTCTCCAACATTGTCATATCTCCCCCACCTTCTCCATCATTGCCATATCTCCCCCCACCACCCCCATCATCATTGCCATATCTCCCCCCACCACCTCCATCATTGCCATATCTCCCCCCACCTGCTCCGTCATCATTGCCATATCTCCCCCACTTGCTCTGTCATCATTGCCATATCTCCCCCAACCGGCTCCGTCATCATTGCCATATCTCCCCCCTCCTACTCCATCATCATTGCCATTTCTCCCCCCACCTGCTCCACCATCATTGCCATATCTCCCCCACCTCCTCTATCACTAATGCCATGTCATATCTCCCCCTACCTCCTCCATCACCATGCCATGCATATCTCCCCCCACCTCCCCCATTGCCATGCCATATATCCCCCACCATGTCATATCTCCCCCCACCTCCTCAATCACCATTGCTCTCCCTCAAAAAAAACCAAAACTTATCTCTCAGCGCGCTCCCCCGCAGCACTGTCCTCTGCTTCCTGCCCGGCATCTTTCTCCCTGACAGGCCCATGCTGCATGATGACGTCATCAAGCAGCGCGAGCCTGTGTGAGGGAGGAAACGCCGGGCAGAAAGCAGAGGTGAGGACGGATCCCTGCAGCTATGCTGCCATTTTCCTCCTGTCGGCAGTGGAGCTGGAGGGATCGCTCCTTGCCTGCCGCACAGGATGAGGGCAATCTGCCCATGGGACCGAGAAGCAGGCCAGATTGCCTTCATCAGCCGCACTGCAAGGGCCCCCCTGACCCTCCAGGCCCTTGCAGTGCGGAGCACCGGCGGCCATGTTAACCAGGGGCACCCGTGTGTCCTGCTCGGGGGCCCGCTGAGGACCCGGGCCCACCGGAGAATTCTCCGGTGTCCCGGTGCCCCAGTCCGACCCTGTATATAGACACACTTACACATTGGTGTGTACTTACAGTACATGTGCATGTGTGTGAGTATATACTGTATGTGTATATGTGTATAGTGGCGTTGCTTGAAGTTTATAGGCCCTGTAAGGCAGCGCTAGTCATCATGCTGGGGGACACTCGCTGCATTGGGTCAATTAAAGCACACCAGCCACGTTTTCCAGTATTTCACAATCCAGCAGTTTATTACACTTCACTACTGCTTATCACCGAGTCCAACTCAGTGGCTCGCCGACATACACATATAATGTCCAGGAGCCTTTCAAGTGGCAGACAGGCCCACTTGGCTCCAGTTACAGCCATCAGCAAAGTCACTTATATCAACGTCCATATAATGCAGTGCTTTACCTTTGCCCGGTTTTAGCTGCTTCAGTCAGATTTGTTCTGCCACCACTGTGGCTTTAGGGCTTCCCAGATGGGGGTCTCCAGCCCTCGTTCCTTCAAAGGCTACTGGTATGTATTCTCACCTAACATCCAGCCTCTGCCTTCCAGGACTCTTGCCTTCCAAGCCTCTGGCCCTCCAAGGCTACTGGTATCGCTTACACGTAAGGATCCAGCCTCTGCCTTTCAGGCTTCACTAGGCCTCACTAAGCCTCTCCAGGCTAACGGTGTCCCACACACGGGAACAGGCCTCACGCCTTTCACACCTGTCTCAAATCTACCAGGGTTTATATATCCTCTAGTGCACACACAGGACCTGTGCTGATGTCACAGTCATGTGATCAGACCTTCTGTATGCACAGGACCTGTGCGATGTCACAGTCATGTGATCAGTCACCTCGGGAGGTACATGGTCGGCCAAAACACACCCTGGACCATTACAGTAATGCCGCAAGCCGCTGCATTACAGCCCCAATGAAAAATTTCCAACATGGCCCCCAACCATTACAGATCTTTAATAGTACTGGTGTTCTCTTATGGGCCAAAAGGATATTTTGGCCCCATAGGCTCCAGGGCTAAGTGCGACTGCAACACATGTACCTACTATAGTTATGTCTCTATGTTTGTATCTGGACAATCAGACAGGCATTTACCATGTAGCCTATAGTTATTCTGTCCTATTCTGTAGTAGATGTGTAGGTACTGTAATAATCTGGCAATTCACCTATATCTCTGCTCTGTACAACAGCTGCATTTGCTCCTTGGTCTGGAATACGTGAGCTGCGGGGACTTTTACAGCTACTTACTGATGAAGGGGCAGCTTGACATCCCCAGTGCAAGGTAAAGTTTTATTTTTATGTAATTATACACGAATAGAAATATACAGTATATATAAACAGCAGTTCTGTCATCAGTATTGATTGCTCTTTGATGGCAATATGGATTAGACTAAATCAATATATTAGTCATCAGAACCTGGACAGAATCCTGACCGGCCACTTTATTACACTATGGATAGGGCAGGATTTCTTGTATTTCTGTAGACAGTCACTAATTTCTTCTCTCTCTGTCAGATTCTATGCCGCTGAACTCGTCTGTGGAATCCAACATCTCCACTCAAAGGGCGTCATCCACAGAGACCTCAAGCCCGAGAACATCTTGGTGGCTGAAACGGGCCATATTAAGATCACAGATTTCGGTCTCTCAATTGACAACATGCATGGAGACCGAACAGCCACTGGATACGCTGGAACTGCAGGCTACATGGCTCCTGAGGTGAGAAGAACAAGGATTTTCTCTTTTTTTTCATACTATAATTGTATGTCTGCCTGGATCACACACATAATCCAACAAATGTCCATTACAGTAAATGGGACATTCTGACATTGACATCTGGCATGCCATACACATTAGATAGGCAGCTTGCCTCAGCTGAGTGTACATGCGTTCTGAATGGGAGGGGGGAGTATGACCATGCCAGACACAAAGGATCGGGCACTGAAATTCAACATCCAGTGTTTGAGCTGAATTGGGATGTCTCCATACACATTAGATGATCTCTCCGGAATCTGTGAGTCCGGCCACAATACATGATCATGCTATATGATTTGCCAGCATTAGAGACCCAAAGAGTTACAAGTCAGCCAACAAAGGTTCTGGAGCTCAGAAGAGCAGCATGGCTCCTTTCAGTCATTAGTGTAGTAATCATAATATTCAAGTGATGCCACAACCAGAGGAATCATCCACTCTCACTATATTACATAGTCTTACAATTATTATGCTGAGAACTTTGTTACACTGAAGATATGGAACTTTTTGACCAACTCTTTATCTATTTTCTTCTTCTTTATGTAGATTTTGGCTGGGAAGGAGTATAACGCCGGAGTAGACTGGTATTCTTTTGGTGTCATCTTAAAAGAAATGGTTACCGATGAGTGCGCCTACCATCAGACACTCAACGACAAATCCTCCGGCATCAGAAACATCATTAAACAGGTCAGTTGTCTTAACAGTCATTAGTACTATGATGTATACAATGTTATAGTTGTAGAGATGAGCAAACCTTTTGAAATTCAAATTAACCAGCTTGTTCCAATTTTTTCCCAAAAATGTTAAAATCGCAAGTACTCAACATAAATGGGTAAACTTGTGGTAACCGTTCTTTACTGCTGTGCTGTCACATACTATCTGTGCAGTCTTTTACTGTTTTATGTCTTTCTCTCTCAATCTCTACTGCTAAGCTGTGATGTGCTCTCCCTATCCAGATTCACCACAAAATGACTCCTACATTCATTGCTTTGGCTTTCATACAGGCTATGATAGTCCCTCCTGATTGTGCTATAACATGTGATGTGACACCTTAAAGCATTATGGTGAAGCCTGGATGGCTTACATCAGAGGTCCTATAAGTCTTCTCTGACTGATGTAATTTTTAGTAATACTGTATGAAAATTGGCTGCAATTATTTTAGGTGATTCCCAAGAAGCAAATCACAAATTGTTGAAATTCACCGGGTTCAGCAGATTCACAAAAAGTCAACACAAATTCAGTTTGCATCAAGTGGATTTGCTCATCTCTGCATAGTAGTCATCATTTTCTCTCCAGTTTACATTCATGGATTTTGGTTTTATCTTTATTAGCTCCTTCAGAAAGATCCTGCCAGTCGCTTAGGAGCCAACGGTAACATCAGAAAGCACAGGTTTTTTCAGCGTATCGACTGGGTCTCTGTGGAAGCCCTGAAACTGCCTCCACCATACGTCCCTGTAGTAAGTATATGAGCAGATATGGTTTCTTAGTATTAAAATCTTTGTGTCTATTCTTTTACTAGTT
This sequence comes from Phyllobates terribilis, assembly GCF_046119375.1. Lineage (NCBI taxonomy): Eukaryota > Metazoa > Chordata > Amphibia > Anura > Dendrobatidae > Phyllobates > Phyllobates terribilis. The sequence goes on from NW_027362957.1 coordinate 2,580,228, forward strand.
TTCAATCAACACAACTTGTTTTTAACGGAGACTCTGATATAAAGTCATAATATTAATGTTATAATTCCTTTTTTCCTTTATAGCCATCTGAGCCTCCCCGTCGTCATAAACCATTCCATCTGGAGAAACTAGAAGCAGCAGAGGCCACAGCACCTATATCAACAAAGGACCAGGCATTGTTTGAGGGATTTTCATTTGTCAACTTGGAAACCCTTGAGCAGACCCCAGCTCTATAGTCATCAGAGCGAGCGGCCCACCTGAGCCTCCGGAAGACTGAAAATCAGAAGACTGGACATCACTGGAACAAACGCTGCAAGAATGAAGGTGACCATGGAGACGTCGAGGGACCCCGAATGAAGACACAGAGAATGACGGAGCCAGCAGATCCACCTATGGGCTGGCGGTAAGAATAAGCGCCATAATATCTGCGCTTTATTCCAATCATAGGCATGTGCCAAACATTTTTCACTGACCGGTAATAGGATTTCCTCCTGCTCATTTTAGCTGCATTTTTTGGTGCTGTCTTGGGCAATGATGAAATACTGAGGTGCGTGATGGCCGGCTATTAAGGGGTGGCAGGAGGCCGGATTTTTTTTTTTTTAATAACATCTTGCACTTGCCTATGATAAATCTACCATTACCGGCAGTTGGATTTCCTCATACTTATGACTGTGTTGTCATAGGAGTGGGGAAAAAGGTGAGAGATGGCCGGCTATTAAGGGGTGGCAGGAGGCCGGATTTTTTTTTTTTTTTTTTTTTTTTTTAAATAGGGAAAATTTGGCCTATGGAGAACACAAGAGCTTACAGCTAGTGGACTTGCACATCCTCCAGATGTAAGTGTAAAATGAGAGCCGCAGTCTTAAAAAGTACATTTTGTTAAGACCCTGAGGATGGCAGAGCCGGCAGATCCACCTATGAGCTGGGGGTAAGAATGGAGGACTATTTCATCAAAGTCCTGTGAAGACACCCATGCCAATGTCATTCCAGTCCATGACAGGGGTACCCATTCCAGAAGCCATTGAGCCTTCTCATGGAACATCTATATAGTTAAACAAAGCAAAAAAACCTGCAAAGCTTTTTAATGCAACTAAAACCTCTTACATTTTTCTTACATCTGTAAATAACAACAGAATGAAGTGGGTTAAAAGTGTATTTTGAATATTCCCATTTTTTAAGGTACCTAAACAGGAAAGGGTTCTTTACAGTCAGAGCAGTCAGACTGTGGAATTCCCTACCACAAGAGGTAGTGATGGCAGACACTATAACAGCTTTCAAAAAAGGGGCTGGATGATTTCCTCGATACACATAACATTGAGGGTTACAGTTAAATTAGACAAAATGTTACACCTATAGAAGTACATTTAATACCATAATAGTAATTACATAATTAGAATCATAATTAGGTTTGATCCAGGGTTCCAGGACTGATCGCCTATTTTCGGGGTCAAGAAGGGATTTTTCCCCTGTGACACAAATTGGCTGAAGGTGTCCTGGGGTTTTTGCCTTCTTCTGGATCAACAATGTAGGCATAGGGTAGTATTAGTAGTGATAGGAAAGTTAGAATAATACTGTAATAAGATAGCAGGATGTTAATAATAGTAACGATATCAAATAGTCACATTTATAAAAATAAAAACAAATTAATTAATAACTGCAGTAGTGCAATAAGTAGTGTAATATTAAATATATAACTAGTAATAACATAATTAGGTTTGATCCAGGGTTCTAGGACTGATCGCCTTTTCTCGGGGTCAAGAAGGAATTTTTCCCTGTGATGCAAATTGGCTGAATGTGTCCTGGGGTTTTTGCCTTCTTCTGGATCAACAGATTTAGGCATAGGGATTCTAGTAATACCATTATTAGAATCACAAGAGTAATACAAAATATAAAATTAATTTAAAAAATGAAATTATAAATGGGTACATTCTTAATTGTTATAGTGCAGCAATGATAAAAATGGTAATAATAATAATAATAATAATAATAATAATACATTTGTGAGGCCTAGTGCCAGTTAGTTAGTAAGTTAGTGTAGTGTTAGTGTACGGAGTACAATTGGGGGAGGAAAGTTGAACTTGATGGACCGAGGTCTTTCTTCAACCTACGTTACAATGTTACTAATATCTGCGCTTTATTCCAATCATAGGCATGTGCCAAACATTTTTCACTGACCGGTAATAGGATTTCCTCCTGCTCATTTTAGCTGCATTTTTTGGTGCTGTCTTGGGCAATGATGAAATACTGAGGTGCGTGATGGCCGGCTATTAAGGGGTGGCAGGAGGCCGGATTTTTTTTTTTAACAACATCTTGCACTTGCCTATGATAAATCTACCATTACCGGCAGTTGGATTTCCTCATACTTATGACAGTGTTGTCATAGGAGTGGGGAAAAGGTGAGAGATGGCCGGCTATTAAGGGGTGGCAGGAGGCCGGATTTTTTTTTTTTTTTTTTAATAGGGAAAATTTGTCCTATGGAGAACACAAGAGCTTACAGCTAGTGGACTTGCACATCCTCCAGATGTAAGTGTAAAATGAGAGCCACAGTCCTAAAAAGTACATTTTGTTAAGACCCTGAGGATGGCAGAGCCGGCAGATCCACCTATGAGCTGGGGGTAAGAATGGAGGACTATTTCATCAAAGTCCCGTGAAGACACCCATGCCAATGTCATTCCAGTCCATGCCAGGGGTACCCATTCCAGAAGCCATTGAGCCTTCTCATGGAACATCTATATAGTTAAACAAAACAAAAAAACCTGCAAAGCTTTTTAATATAAGAAAAATGTAAGAGTTTTTAGTTGTATCTGTAAATAACAACATAATGAAGTGGGTTAAACGTGTAATTTGAATATTTCCATTTTTTAAGGCACCTAAACAGGAAAGGGTTTTTTACAGTCAGAGCAGTGGGACTGTGGAATGCCGACCACAAGAGGTAGTGATGGCAGACACTATAACAGCTTTCAAAAAAGGGCTGGATGATTTCCTCGATACACATAACATTCAGGGTTACAGTTAAATTAGACAAAATGTTACACCTATAGTAGTACATGTAGTACGGTAATAGTACGGTAATTACATAATTAGAATCATAATTAGGTTTGATCCAGGGTTCCAGGACTGATCGCCTATTTTCGGGGTCAAGAAGGAATTTTTCCCCAGTGACACAAATTGGCTGAAGGTGTCCTGGGGTTTTTGCCTTCTTCTGGATCAACAATGTAGGCATAGGGTAGTATTAGTAGTGATAGGAAAGTTAGAATAATACTGTAATAAGATAGCAGGATGTTAATAATAGTAACAATATCAAATAGTCACATTTATAAAAATAAAAACAAATTAATTAATAACTGCAGTGGTACAATAAGTAGTGTAATATTAAATATATAACTAGTAATAACATAATTAGGTTTGATCCAGGGTTCTAGGACTGATCGCCTTTTCTCGGGGTCAATAAGGAATTTTTCCCCGTGATGCAAATTGGCGTTAGGTGTCCTGGGGTTTTTGCCTTCTTCTGGATCAACAGATTTAGGCATAGGGATTCTAGTAATACCATTATTAGAATCACAAGAGTAATACAAAATATAAAACTAATTTAAAAATTAAATGATAAACGGGTACATTCTTAATTGTTATAGTGCAGCAATGATAAAAATGGTAATAATAATAATAATAATAATAATAATAATACATTTGTGAGGTCTAGTGCCAGTTAGTTAGTAAGTTAGTGTAGTGTTAGTGTACGGAGTACAATTGGGGGAGGAAAGTTGAACTTGATGGACCGAGGTCTTTCTTCAACCTACGTTACAATGTTACTAATATCTGCGCTTTATTCCAATCATAGGCATGTGCCAAATATTTTTCACTGACCGGTAATAGGATTTCCTCCTGCTCATTTTAGCTCCAATTTTTGGTGCTGTCTTGGGCAATGATGAAATACTGAGGTGCGTGATGGCCGGCTATGAAGGGGTGGAGGAGGTTGGATTTTTTTTTTTAATAACATCTTGCACTTGCCTATGATAAATCTACCATTACCGGCAGTTGGATTTCCTCATACTTATGACAGTGTTGTCATAGGAGTGGGGAAAAAGGTGAGAGATGGCCGGCTATTAAGGGGTGGCAGGAGGCCGGATTTTTTTTTTTTTTTCTAAATAGGGAAAATTTGTCCTATGGAGAACACAAGAGCTTACAGCTAGTGGACTTGCACATCCTCCAGATGTAAGTGTAAAATGAGAGCCGCAGTCTTAAAAAGTACATTTCATTAAGACCCTGAGGATGGCAGAGCCGGCAGATCCACCTATGAGCTGCATGTAAGTATAGGCGCCATAATATCTGCCCTTATGTTACAGGGTGGTGTTCCGTATATTAATTATTAATGTCAGGCTTGACTATTAATAATCGGTATCCGGCTAATACCTCACCTGTTACTACTCTGATTCCTTTGCTATATGTGATACTAACGGCGACTAACTGAGACGAAACCGTGTATCAATAAAATACATTTATTACACACAAGTCTACAGTTAATATACTACCAATTTCCACAGTACACAATAATATTAACAATAGCACACAATACGGATATACAATTAACCCCACCAATAACCTAATTATACTTCCCACCCACTTGCCTAAAAGCATACAAACATTAATTACAAACCACCCGCCTATCACCTACTATCCCTACAGCAATCAAGGGGTTTATGAGGCTATGTGCCCACGATGCAGAAATGCTGCAGATTTTTTACGCTTCTCCCTGCAGGAAAAACGAATGCGGTTTTTTCATGTGTTTTTCCAGCCAGGTAGAAGCGTTTGTCGAGCGTTTTTTTGCAGCATTTCTGCATGCGGGTTATCAAGCGCTTTTCCAAGCGATTTTAGCATCACTTGGAAAAGTTCTTGACAACTTGGTCCCACTATATAAATCCATGCAACCGGCATGGATTTTATATAGTGTGAACAAGTTAGTTAAAAAAAGAATAAGAATGGTAAAAAATAAAAAAATAATTTTATACTCACCTTCCGATGTCCTCCCGATGTTCTCTCCGATGGGTCTGGTGTCTTGGGCGGCTCACGGTGGTGTGAAGGACCTGCGGTGACGTCATTGAGTCATGTGACAGGTCACATGACTCAATGACATCATGGCAGGTCCTTCACAACACCGAGACCCATAGAGAAGACCAGACGGAGGGGAGAAAACCCCGGGAGGACATCGGAAGGTAAGTATAATCTTTATTTTTTATTTGAAATTCTTTTTTAACAGGTACTATGGTACCTGGGTCTGGATGAGTCTCCTCTCATCCACACCCGGGTACCATCTGCACATAGAAACGCATAATATCCGTGTATACAAATGTACTGACACGGATATTATGCGTTTCAATGCAAGTCAATGGCAACAATTGATGCGTATTTTTCCGCAATGATAATCTCCGCAGCATGTGCACAGCACATGAGGTTTGTCATTGGGGACCATGGAGCACGTATTATCAAGCGTTTTTTAAGCATTTTCGCTGCAGAAATTCCGCAGCAAAAACGCTTGAAAAACGCATAGTGGGCATGCAGCCTAATAGTGCGATACTTAGCCCAATAGCTGTCGTCAGGCTGATTCTGGGCTGCTTGGCACTTGGTGTGGCTATGAGAAAAGTAGAGGAAAGTGACACAAGGAGAGAGGGCACTTGAGCTGAGTACTTCTAGAGCACAAGGGGACTGAGGGGATGCTGCTGTCAGACAGCAGTCAGAGAGCAGCTGAGGGAGGATGGGACAGAGGAGCTGCACAGAGAGGCTATAGGCTGAGAGGTAGAAAGCTGAGGGGCTGAGGAGGATAGCTGCTGTGAGCAGGGGTGTGGGTAAGGAGAAGAGGTAGGAAGCTGAGTGGCTGAGGAGGACAGCTGCGGTGAGCAGGGGTGTTGGCAAGGCGAAGAGGTAGGAAGATGAGGGGCTGAGGAGGACAGCTGCAGTGAGCAGGGCTGTGGGCAAGGAGAAGAGGTAGGAAGCTGAGGGGCTGAGGAGGACAGCTGCGGTGAGCTGGGCTGTGGGCAAGTAGAAGAGGTAGGAAGCTGAGGGGCTGAGGAGGACAGCTGCGATGAGCTGGGCAGTGGGCAAAGAGAAGAGGTAGGAAGCTGAGGGGCTGAGGAGGACAGCTGCGGTGAGCAGGGGTGTGGGCAAGGAGAAGAGGTAGGAAGCTGAGGGGCTGAGGAGGACAGCTGCGGTGAGCAGGGCTGTGGGCAAGGAGAAGAGGTCGGAAGCTGAGGGGCTGAGGAGGACAGTTGCGGTGATCAGGGGTGTGGGCAAGGAGAAGAGGTAGGAAGCTGAGGGGCTGAGGAGGACAGCTGCGGTGAGCAGGGCTGTGGGCAAGGAGAAGAGGTAGGAAGCTGAGGGGCTGAGGAGGACAGCTGCGGTGAGCAGGGCTGTTGTCAAGGGGAAGGGGTAGGAAGCTGAAGGGCTGAGGAGGACAGCTGCGGTGAGCAGTGGTGTGGGCAAGGAGAAGAGGTAGGAAGCTGAGGGGCTGAGGAGAACAGCTACGGTGAGCAGGGCTGTGGGCAAGGAGAAGAGGTAGGAAGCTGAGGGGCTGAGGAAGACAGCTGCGGTGAGCAGGGCTGTGGGCAAGGGGAAGGAGTAGGAAGCTGAGGGGCTGAGGAGGACAGCTGCGGTGAGCAGGGGTGTGGGCAAGGAGAAGAGGTAGGTAGCTGAGGGGCTGAGGAGGACAGCTGCGGTGAGCAGGGGTGTGGGCAAGGAGAAGAGGTAGGAAGCTGAGGGGCTGAGGAGGACAGCTGCGGTGAGCAGGGGTGTGGGCAAGGAGAAGAGGTAGGAAGCTGAGGGGCTGAGGAGGACAGCTACGGTGAGCAGGGCTGTGGGCAAGGAGAAGAGGTAGGAAGCTGAGGGGCTGAGGAAGACAGCTGCGGTGAGCAGGGCTTTGGGCAAGGGGAAGAAGTAGGAAGCTGAGGGGCTGAGGAGGACAGCTGCGGTGAGCAGGGGTGTTGGCAAGGCGAAGAGGTAGGCAGCTGAGGGGCTGAGGAGGACAGCTGCGGTGAGCAGGGGTGTTGGCAAGGCAAAGAGGTAGGAAGCTGAGGGGCTGAGGAGGACAACTGCGGTGACCAGGGCTGTGGGCAAGGAGAAGAGGTAGGAAGCTGAGGGGCTGAGGAGGACAGTTGCTATGAGCAGGGGTGTGGGCAAGTAGAAGAGGTAGGAAGCTGAGGGGCTGAGGAGGACAGCTGCGGTGAGCAGGGCTGTGGGCAAAGAGAAGAGGTAGGAAGCTGAGGAGCTGAGGAGGACAGCTGCGGTGAGCATGGCTGTGGGCAAGGAGAAGAGGTAGGAAGCTGAGGGGCTGAGGAGGACAGTTGCGGTGAGCAGGGGTGTGGGCAAGGAGAAGAGGTAGGAAGCTGAGGGGCTGAGGAGGACAGCTGCGGTGAGCAGGGCTGTGGGCAAGGAGAAGAGGTAGGAAGCTGAGGGGCTGAGGAGGACAGCTGCGGTGAGCAGGTCTGTGGGCAAGGGGAAGGAATAGGAAGCTGAGGGGCTGAGGAGGACAGCTGCGGTGAGCAGGTCTGTGGGCAAGGAGAAGAGGTAGGAAGCTGAGGGGCTGAGGAGGACAGCTGCGGTGAGCATGGCTTTGGGCAAGGAGAAGAGGTAGGAAGCTGAGGGGCTGAGGAGGACAGTTGCGGTGAGCAGGGGTGTGGGCAAGGAGAAGAGGTAGGAAGCTGAGGGGCTGAGGAGGACAGCTGCGGTGAGCAGGTCTGTGGGCAAGGGGAAGGAATAGGAAGCAGAGGGGCTGAGGAGGACAGCTGCGGTGAGCAGGGCTGTGGGCAAGGAGAAGAGGTAGGAAGCTGAGGGGCTGAGGAGGACAGCTGCGGTGAGCAGGTCTGTGGGCAAGGGGAAGGAATCGGAAGCTGTGGGGCTGAGGAGTACAGCTGCGGTGAGCAGGGGTGTGGGCAAGGAGAAGAGGTAGGTAGCTGAGGGGCTGAGGAGGACAGCTGCGGTGAGCAGGGCTGTGGGCAAGGAGAAGAGGTAGGAAGCTGAGGGGCTGAGGAAGACAGCTGCGGTGAGCAGGGCTGTGGGCAAGGGGAAGGAGTAGGAAGCTGAGGGGCTGAGGAGGACAGCTGCGGTGAGCAGGGGTGTGGGCAAGGAGAAGAGGTAGGTAGCTGAGGGGCTGAGGAGGACAGCTGCGGTGAGCAGGGGTGTGGGCAAGGAGAAGAGGTAGGAAGCTGAGGGGCTGAGGAGGACAGCTGCGGTGAGCAGGGGTGTGGGCAAGGAGAAGAGGTAGGAAGCTGAGGGGCTGAGGAGGACAGCTGCGGTGAGCAGGGGTGTTGGCAAGGCGAAGAGGTAGGCAGCTGAGGGGCTGAGGAGGACAGCTGCGGTGAGCAGGGGTGTTGGCAAGGCAAAGAGGTAGGAAGCTGAGGGGCTGAGGAGGACAACTGCGGTGACCAGGGCTGTGGGCAAGGAGAAGAGGTAGGAAGCTGAGGGGCTGAGGAGGACAGTTGCTATGAGCAGGGGTGTGGGCAAGTAGAAGAGGTAGGAAGCTGAGGGGCTGAGGAGGACAGCTGCGGTGAGCAGGGCTGTGGGCAAAGAGAAGAGGTAGGAAGCTGAGGAGCTGAGGAGGACAGCTGCGGTGAGCATGGCTGTGGGCAAGGAGAAGAGGTAGGAAGCTGAGGGGCTGAGGAGGACAGTTGCGGTGAGCAGGGGTGTGGGCAAGGAGAAGAGGTAGGAAGCTGAGGGGCTGAGGAGGACAGCTGCGGTGAGCAGGGCTGTGGGCAAGGAGAAGAGGTAGGAAGCTGAGGGGCTGAGGAGGACAGCTGCGGTGAGCAGGTCTGTGGGCAAGGGGAAGGAATAGGAAGCTGAGGGGCTGAGGAGGACAGCTGCGGTGAGCAGGTCTGTGGGCAAGGGGAAGGAATAGGAAGCTGAGGGGCTGAGGAGGACAGCTGCGGTGAGCAGGGCTGTGGGCAAGGAGAAGAGGTAGGAAGCTGAGGGGCTGAGGAGGACAGCTGCGGTGAGCATGGCTTTGGGCAAGGAGAAGAGGTAGGAAGCTGAGGGGCTGAGGAGGACAGTTGCGGTGAGCAGGGGTGTGGGCAAGGAGAAGAGGTAGGAAGCTGAGGGGCTGAGGAGGACAGCTGCGGTGAGCAGGTCTGTGGGCAAGGGGAAGGAATAGGAAGCAGAGGGGCTGAGGAGGACAGCTGCGGTGAGCAGGGCTGTGGGCAAGGAGAAGAGGTAGGAAGCTGAGGGGCTGAGGAGGACAGCTGCGGTGAGCAGGTCTGTGGGCAAGGGGAAGGAATCGGAAGCTGTGGGGCTGAGGAGGACAGCTGCGGTGAGCAGGGGTGTGGGCAAGGAGAAGAGGTAGGTAGCTGAGGGGCTGAGGAGGACAGCTGCGGTGAGCAGGGGTGTGGGCAAGGAGAAGAGGTAGGTAGCTGAGGGGCTGAGGAGGACAGCTGCGGTGAGCAGGGGTGTGGGCAAGGCGAAGAGGTAGGAAGCTGAGGGGCTGAGGAGGACAGCTGCGGTGAGCCGGGGTGTGGGCAAGGAGAAGAGGTAGGAAGCTGAGGGGCTGAGGAGGACAGCTGCTGTGATCAGGGCTGTGGGCAAGGAGAAGAGGTAGGAAGCTGAGGGGCTGAGGAGTATATCTGCAGTGAGCAGGGCTGTGGGCAATGGACTTAGTCTAAGGCATGATTAAAGTAGTTTTATAAAAAATTTTTTTTGCTAAAATATGAAAACAGTAAGCTCCTTTTCAGCTCCTGTTTAAAAATGCCAGAGCATATCTCAAAAGTATTAATTAGATACCATAGTACATGAGCTCTTGACTGGCAGTGAAACTGTGAATCCAACATTTTATTATATGGAGGTAACCAATTCTGGTTTTCCAAAGTTAGAAAAAGTTGTTACAGGGGACGGTTCATGGAGTTTTTGCATCTTTTAAAAGGGCTCTCACAAACACTCTTGGCGCTAGCCACTTAGCTTAGCTTTGATGAACCGGGTCCACAGACTCTTCAGCTGGACATCACCACCAGCCCCAGCCTCACTAATATGCTTGGATGCATGCACCACACTTGCATCAACAGTGCCATCCACAGTGTAAGAGTGGTGACGCCTGATGAAAGAGGTTGCAGTTGGGGCAGTTTCAGACCAGAATGTAACATTTTTATATCAGTGACCTTTGCAGCATTTTGGTTCTCCACTAGTGGAATTACCGGTGCCATACAAATGGCACCTTTAAAAACACAATCCAGGGCAATATACAGAACGGACTGACCCAGGCGTTTTGTTATGAAATGGTTACTGCTGTTCTCCTTCATCAGATTCAAGAGGCAGCAGACCTAGGTGATCACAATTTATTGACATGTTGAAAGTGTAAACTGTTAGGCTATGTGCCCACGATGCAGAAATGAAGCAGAAAATTTCTGCAGCATTTCTGCATCTCCCTGCAGAAAAAACGCATGCAGATTGTGCATGCGTTTTTCCTGCAGAATACATGCGGAATACATGCGGATGCACATGCGTACCCACATGCGTTAACGCATGTGTTTCCGCATGCGGACTGACAAGCACTTTCCAGGCGATAGCATCACTTGGAAAGTGCTTGACAACTAGGTCACACTGTATAAATCCATGCAAACGGCATGGATTTATACAGTGTGACCTTAAAAAATAAAAAAAATAAAGCTATACTTACCACCGATCCCCCGCCGCGTGTGCTGCCGCGCTCGTCCTGGCTTCTTCCGGGTTGCCGGCACATCGCGAGACAGCCTGCGGTCACATGACCGCGACGCCATCTCAGGTCCTGGAAGGAGAAGCGCTGCCGGCATGTAGAGAGAAGCCGCCGGACAGGTGAGTATAAACTTTATTTTTTATTTTATTCTTTTTTTTACAGGTACAATGGTACCCAGGTCTGGATGAGAGCCTTCTCTCCTCCAGAACTCGGTACCATCCGCACATTGAAACGCATGTTATCCGCTTGTACAAATGTACAGACGGGGATATTATGCGTCTCAATGCAAGTCAATGGCTGCGCTTCCGCAAAATTAATGAACATGCTGCGGATTTATTTGCGCTGCAGAAACGCTGCGGAAAAATCCGCAGCATGTGCATTGACATTGCGGAATGCCATTGGGGACCATGGGGTGCGGATTACCATGCGTTTTTGATGCGTTTCCGCTGCGGAAATTCCGCAGCATAAACGCATGAAAAACGCATCGTGTGCACGCAGCCTTATACACATCTTCTAAATAAGAACACCATCCCAACTGTAAAACATCAGGGTGGCAGCATCATGTTGTAGGGTTGTTTTGCTGCAGGAGGGACTGGTGCACTTCACAAAATAAATGGCATCATGAGAAAAGAAGACACAGGCGTGTCTCTGATTAACTCAGATGTTGCCAAAAAAATCAGAATCTTCCAAACACATGACATCATCATATGGGCAATCCAGAATTGTTTAAAGGCATTGTAATCTTAGTATATGTAAACTTTTGACTTTGTAGTAAGTAATAAAAATGCCTTTAAACATTCTCTCTCTCTCATTATTCTGACATTTGGCAAATATTAAAAATTTTGGTAATCCTAATTGATCTAAAACGGGAAACGTTTATTCTGATTTCATGTCAGATATTGAGAAAAACATGCAGATGTGTCTTTTTATATAGTGTACTGTATGGAAACTTCTGGTTTCAACTGTATCTGCAAAGCCAAGTTGTCAATTTATTAGGTCTCTAAGAGACACCCATATCTAGGGACAGTCTCCTTCTACTAAGAAAACACTGATTTGGGTGGTCATATCATTTCACATTGATCATTAGCCAGAGGCACCACAGTCGCCACAGTCTTGGTTAAGCAATCTCATCCATTCATAGAAATCACTGATGCGAATGACAAATATATTGTAATTTGCCTGATCTGACACAAAGTTTTTTTATAGGGGTTTACATCCCAAACCACACTCCTCCACTGCAATTAATGACATAATAAATGTGTTGATGTGTTGCCAATTACCAACTAGTTCCTTTCTACCGACTAGTATCATCTAATGATTATCTTCTTTTTAAATGAGATGAACACAACCTGTGACCTGGAGAACCAAATGCACCCCACAATGCTATTCTGTGTGTCACCCAAAACATCTGGTCACCGATATACAGTGCCTTGAAAAAGTATTCATACCCAGTGAACCTGTGACGCCCAGCTGCGCTTGGTATCACAGATCCTAGAAGAGTGCATTGATGGATTCCTCCACAAGAGGCCCCCATAAACATTCACACATCTCCACCTTCCACCTCAGACCAGTAGGGGGAGCCCGTTAGGGATATAAATAGGGAAGGTGGAGCCATGCAGTTCAGTTCCTCTGGAGAATTCAGCTAGTACACATCTGAATACAGAGTCGAGCTCAGTCAGTCTGTTGAGAGAGTTTCTGCAGTAACAGAATCCTGAGAGAGGTCAGTCTGCAGTGGAGCACAGTCCAGACTCAGTTGTAGCTCAGAATAGTGAGCTTTAGGTGTGCCGGCACCATAAGATCGGTGAAGCGCGGCAAGCTGCCGTTAGTGTGAGTAGCCTAGTGAGGGCCCGAGTAGGCCGAAGGCGAGTGGAGAGTAGTGTTGAGCCACCCCCGTAGTGTTCGAGTTCGGTTCGGTTCGTCGAACACCCGTGTGTTCGCCGAACTGTTCGTCGAACTGTTCGTCGAACACCTTCGAACACCGTTAAAACCAATGGCAGGCAAACAAAAACACATAGAAACACATAGAAAACACCTTCAAAGGTGTCCAAAAGCTGACAAACTGCTCAGAAGACACAACTAACACATGGAAAAGTGACAAGTACATATAGTCATGCGAAAAGAAAAGAGGTGGAGGAGTAAAAGGAGGGGGAGACACAGATATAGGCATGTCATGCCCTTCTAAAATCCAAAAAGTGAGAAGCCGACACGTTCAGTCCGCTCCTGCCCGTGCCACCTCCGCGTCGCCGGGTTTGTGCCAGAGCCGCGGTGAACCCTGACGGCCAGCCCCCCTCTCCCAATACTGGTGCCTGTCCGCTGGTGGGTCGAGCGAGCCCCCCTGTGGTGGAGGCAGCTCTAAGCTTTTTAATTTAAATTGTCTCTCTAATTTGAATGAATACACTTTAAATCCATTTACAAGGATCTATTGGAGGGCAAGTCTCATGCCAGCAGCCGCGTAATTCCAGCTCCAGTAGCGTCCACTAAAGCTGCTGCAGTTGAAAAGCTTTTATAAAGATCGAGCTCGGCTGTCCACCGCAAGGCATCCTACTGCCAGTCCCAGCCCCTATGCCTTGGGGTGCCTCCTGATGCTCTTCACTGAGTATCCCGTGGTCCAGAAGCATTTCCTTTGAAAAAATTAAGTGTCCAAACTACAGGTGGTGTAGCTTGCTTAACAGCCGGGATAATCCGCTGACTAGCAGACACTGCTACTAGGCACAAAGTATTTCCTGGGCTAGATGCAGTTAAAAATTTGTAATTAGATACTCTCGTTGGATGCTGAGAAAGCATTCCATAGAGTCTCCTGGCACGCCATATATGATTCTCTTAAAAAGCTTGGGGTAGGGGTCTAGGGGACCCTTTTATAGCCAAAATCACGGTCCTGTATCACAATACGTCACCTAGGCTGAAGATAAATGGAACTGTAGCACCCTGAGGGCTCGGTTGCTACAGAGGTATTGCACCTCACCCAGAGGTGTGATATCTCACTCTCAGGTAAGGATGTAGTGTGGATCAGGACCCGACACCTGCATGCATTACACCACATTGCCGTGGGGCAGGGCGACCAATATGCCCCTGAGATGGGCACGACAGTCCCTGTCCCTGGCTGGAGTGGGGGGAGGGAACACTGAGGAAGGGGAACCCTGTAGTGCAGGAGCAGGGAGGAAGCAGTTCCTGGGTGCATTGAGAAGGGAGTATAAAAGGTGGGCACCATCTTAGTTCAGTGCAGAGAAGTCTGAGCAGAAGTGGCAGGGAGCAGGGGCTCTGCATGAGCTCTGCTCCGGAGGCGGGCCTAGTAACAGAGGCCCAGGCCTGGAAGAGGGAGAAGGAAGGAAGAGGAGCGGAGAAGGCTCCAGGAACGAAGGGATCCCAGGGGTGCGGACGGGCGAGTCGCCACCGCACGCCCGAATCCACCTGCGTGGAGGGGTCAGGCCAAAGGGGGAGACCGGTCCCCGAAACTAGTGGAGGCAGGAAACGACCCTCAGCTAGAAACAGGAGGCTGTGACATTGTATGTGGTGCAGCCCCTCGCTACACCCGCTAGGAAGGCACCACATAGGGTCAGGGAAACTGGCGCCAAGTTTACCAAGAGGAGGCCCGAGACAGCCGGACAGAAGGGTTGGTAAGAAAGGCCAGACAAAGGACACACAAAGGGGGTCCTGTGAAGCGCTCCAAAGTTATCTGGGAGTTGTCTGAGCCCCTCACCTGGTGAGCACAGTACGACGTGGGCAGCCGTTACCTGCAGACGTGGTCTGGATAATAAGAACTGTGAGTAAAGGCCCTGGACTGCATCACTGACTCCGTGTCGTTACTGCTGCTGCCCTGCACCATCACCCCCATCCTCCGCATACACTGCCCTGAGGCTATACTCCTCCCGTGGGGAGTTATGCTACGCTCTGCTGCACCCACAACACCAGCCTCAGCGGTCTGCCCTGGAGCGGCGGTTCACTCTGACCGCAATCCACGGGTGGCGTAGTCGGACATTTAAACATCAAAACCACATAAATAGTTCCGCCACTGGTTTGACCGCCCTGAGCCACGGAACCGGGTCGCCTCCACGGAGACTACAACCACCAGCATCCACCAAAAAGGGTCCGGCTCCGGGTGTCCCAAGGCCCAGGGGGCGCGTCAGAACATTTTCATCACCTTTCACAATCACCAATGGGACAAGGCAGGGATGTTCTCTGTCCCCTCTCTTATACATCCTAGTGACGGAGCACCTGCTCTCATCAATTCGCCATAACCCCAATATTAGGTGGATTGAGGTGGGAGGCACCGAGTACAAGTGCTCTCTATTTGCTGATGATGTCCTAGTATATATCACTCAATCACATATATCCATCCATGCTGTTATGGCTGAAATAGATCACTTTGTTACATGGTCAAATTTTAAAATCAATGCAGCGAAGTCTGAGGCCCTCGATGTCTCCCTCCCCAAATCCATATAGGATTCCATCCAGTCCAACTTTCCCTTTGCCTGGCCCTCACAGGGTATCAAATACTTAGGAATTCCTATTCATAGAGACCTCTCCCATCTATGTTATCTTAATTTTGGGCCCTTTATTGAACAACTCCATACAGACCACGGTTGGCAAGTTAGAACTGTAAGATTCACTACGTGAACCACTGGTGTTTTGTGGAAAAGCACATGTACACTGTGTTCCAAATTATTATGCAAAAAGTGTTTAGGAGTGATAAGGGAAGAATTTGTTTGTTTGTCAGTTAAACTCATTGATGGTGATGTGTGTCAGGGCTCTTTATATCACTGTAAGCAATTGCAGACACCTGTGCTAATTAGTTTGGCAGGTGTGTCCAATGAAAGGCAAGACTACTTAAGAAGGCTGTCTCACATTATTAAGCAGCCTACATTTTCTGCCAAAATGGGAAAGAAAAAGGATGTGTCGGCTGCTGAGAAGCAACAAATTGTGGAGTGTTTAGGTCAAGGCATGACTACAATCAACATTGTGCGATGATCAGGATGAAGTGTCTTGGCAATCAAGAAGTATGTAGCTGATTTACAGTACACACGTGTGCGTGCTGATAAGGGCAAATTGAGGACTCTTTCCTACAGGCAATTACGTCAGGTTGAAAGAGCAGCGGCAAAAAAGCCTTGTCATAGCAGCAGACAAGTTTTTGAAGCTGCTGGTGCCTCCAACGTCCCCCGAACAACAAGATGCAGGGTCCTTCAGAGGTTTGCAGCTGTGCATACGCCATCCTGTCGACCTCCTCTATCCACTTCACACAAGCAGAAACGGCTCCAGTGGGCCAAACATTACATGAAGACTGATTTCAAAACTGTTTTGTTCACGGATGAGTGCCGTGCAGCGCTCGATGGTCCAGATGGATGGAGTGGAGGATGGCTGGTTGATGGACACCCCACGCAAACACGGCTACAGCACCAACAAGGAGGAGGTGGAGTAATGTTTTGGGCTGGAATCATGGGGAGAGAGATTGTCGGCCCCTTTAGGATCCCTGAAGGCGCTAAAGATGAACTCCATAATGTATGTGGATTTTCTCAAACAGCACTTCCTGCCATGGTTCAAGAAGAAGAACCGTGTATTTCACAGCAAGATCATTTTTTTGCATGATAATGCACCATCTCATGCTGCACATAAAACATCTGCATCTCTGGCTGATATGGGCATAAAAGGGGACAAACTTATGGTGTGACCCCCATGCTCCCCTGACCTCTACCCCATTCAGAACCTTTGGAGCATCATTAAAAGGAGTGTCTATGATGGCGGGAGGCAGTTCACATCTAAGCAACAGCTCTGGGAGGGTATTCTGTCCTCATGCTAAACAATTGAAGCAGAAACCATCCAAAACCTGACAAATTCAATGGCCGAGAGAGTTCAGAAGCTCCTTTCGAACAAGGGGTCCTATGTGAAAATGTAACATCACCTAGAATAAAGTTTTGAGTTGAAAACTGTTTGATTTCAGTTTCTAACAACCTGCTAATGCTTATAATTTCAAAAATGACCATTTTTTTGGTCTTTATTAAAATGAAAAGGTTGATCGAAAAGTTTGGGGGATCTAAGAGTGTGGCAACCCAGTAGTCATGATTACTTTGAATTCTGACAATATGAGGGTCATGCTGCAGATAGTGCAGCAAGAAGGCACTTATGTGTCTTGCGCATCTCGGAGCCCCAAAATTATTTTCCGGGCTAGATGCAGCTAAAAATTATTATTAATTTTAAATCTGGTGAAGCTTTAGTATAGATGGCCTAATAGGATCAGTGCTGCACACTGCTACAAAGCCCAAATTATTTTCCAGTCAAGATACAGATAAACATGATTAGTAATTTTAAATCTGGTGGAGCTTATTATAGATGGCCTAATAGAATCAGTGCTGCACACTGCTACAAAGCCCAAATTATTTTCCAGCCAAGATACAGATAAGCATGATTAGTAATTTGAAAGCTTAAAACGGTTGGTAGGGTGATTTTAACCACTCATCAAGCTTTTACTCTCCCCAGGATGACACAGGGGTAGAAAAGTCGTTTCGGATCCATGATTTGTTCATCTTTATGAACGTGAGTCTGTCTACATTATCAGTGGAGAGCCGCGTGCGCTTATCTGTCAGCACACCACCAGCAGCGCTGAACACACGTTCAGACAGAACGCTGGCTGCGGGGCATGACAAGATCTCCAAGGCGTAAGTGGCTAGCTCCGGCCATTTATCCAGATTGGAAGCCCAAAAAGAGCAAGGGTCCAGTGACACAGTCATGGCTTCACTGTTTACTTGGAAATACTCCTGTACCATCGTCTCTAGGCGTTGACTATGTGTCAGACTTCTTGTCTCCTGTGGCCTTGCAAAGGATGGGCTAAAAAAGTGGTGAAATGATTCCGCAAAATTGATGTTACCAGCAGATACTGTGGTTCTGTTACGGTTTGAGTGCTGAACACTTGACGGTCCCACGGTTGGCAAGTTGGAACTGTGAGATTCACTACGTGCACCACTGGTATTTTGTGGAAAAGCACATGTAAGATTCTGCAACAGTCTCTGCTGATACTCCTGCATGCGTGCATCCCTTTCTATGGCAGGAATAATTTCTGCAAATTTACTTTTGTACCGGGGATCTAACAGTGTGGCAACCCAGTAGTCAGGATTATTTCTAATTCTCACAATTCGAGAGTCATGTTGCAGGTAGTGCAGCAAGAAGGCACTCATGTGTGTTGTGCATCCAGGAGCACCAAGTCCCTGTTGTGTTGGTGGCGAGGTAACAATCATGCTTCCTTCCTCTGTCCTCTCCCCCCAACCTCGCACAACAGAAATGTGATCAAGGTCTCCCTCATCTGATGAGTCTTCCATCAGTTCGTCCTCCACTTCTTCCTGGGCTCCTGCACCTTCCTCACTAGTTTGGCTGCTACCATGCACCCTGGTAAAACCATCTCCCCCACCCTCACATGCCTGCCGCCTTGGTGCTGCCGACCGTCTGGACCTTGCAGATGTTAGCCCTTCCGCATACAACTCCTCCTGTACTTCCTCCACCTCCTCTTGTGCCACCACCTGACTCCGAATTCTGTTTAACATGTGCTCCAGCATGTAAATCACCGGAATAGTCATGCTGATAATGGCATCGTCAGCACTAAACATCTTCGTCGCCATTTCAAAACTGTGCAGAAGGGTGCATAGGTCCCTGATCTGAGACCACTCCTCCAGCGTGATTTGCCCCACCTCTGGATCTCGTTGGCCCAGGCTATACGTCAGAACGTATTGCACCAGGGCTTGTCGGTGCTGCCACAGTCGCTGCAACATGTGCAGAGTTGAATTCCACCGGGTAGGCACATCGCATTTTAGCCGGTGAAGTGGCAGGCCCAACGACTTCTGTAGAGATGTAAGTCGCTGAGCTGCGGGATGCGAACGGCGGAAGTGAGCACACAGCGACCGTGCCCTCTGCAGAAGGCCATCTAGTCTCGGATAGTGGGCTAAAAATTGCTGGACAACCAGGTTCAACACGTGAGCCATACAAGGCACGTGTGTGACATTGCCCCGGCGAAGGGCCGCACCCAGGTTTGCAGCATTGTCGCACACGGCCTTCCCTGGTTTCAGGTCCAGTGGAGACAACCATTCATGAAATTGGTTCTACAGAGCTGACCACAACTCCTCAGCTGTGTGACTCACATTTCCCAGACATTTCAATGTAAAAACCGCCTGATGACGTTGAGCCCTACTGCCAGCATAGTAAGGAGGTGTGCAGGATCCCTTCTGCGCAGTTAGAAAGCTTGTGGCATGACCAGACAGGCTTTGGGTGCAGGTGGAAGACCGAGAGGAGGTTGAGGAGGCAGAAGCAGTGGAGGAACTTTGACATAAAGAGGATTGACGCACAACTCGTGGGGACGGCAAGACTTGGACAGGAGCCCCTTGTCCTGCTGTCACCATAGTTACCCAGTGCCCAGTCAGCGACATGTAACGCCCCTGTCCATGCCTACTCGTCCAAGTGTCTGTGGTGAAATGCACCCTGTCACACACAGAGTTTCTCAAAGAAGCGGTGATGTTGTGTGCGACATGCTGGTGGAGCGCAGGCACACCTTTCTTTGAGAAGTAGTGCCGACTGGGCATCTGGTACTGGGGCACTGCGACGGACATAAGGTCTCGAAAATCCTCTGTGTCCACCAGGCGGAAAGGCAGCATTTCTGTAGCCAAGAGCTTGCAGATGGTGAAATTCAACCTCTTAGCTTTCTCATGGCTAGGAGGAAATGGTCTTTTACTTGTCCACATCTGAGGGACCGAGGGCTGGCTATTGTGCTTAGACGGGGTTGATAAGGGTGTCCCCGGCAAACTGCCGGTCTGTGAGGAAGATGCAGGCGGACATGTTAGGTTGCCTTCATCCAAAGGTGGTGCTATCGATGTCGGACAGCGCTCAACACCAGCTGGTGTTACCACCTCTAAAGAAAATGATGACCTGCCAATCACGCTGGCTGTTGCGGGTAAAGAGGTGGCAGGTCTGCGCCCCAAAACAGGTGTGACTGCTGTCCCCCCAGTCACAGAGGATGAAGAGGCCGCGGATGCACAAGATATGGCAGACGGTGGTTGGCCCGGCCGGCTAGGCCGCATTGTAGCACACTGAGCTTCCCACTTCAACTTATGCTTCATGTCCATGTGCCGGTTCATGCATGAAGTACTCAAACTATGTATTTTTTGGCCTCTACTTAACTTTTGCTGACAAATGTTACAGATAACACGAGTTGGGTCATCTTTATCGATCTGAAAAAATGCCCAGGCTATGCAAGGCTTAGCACCCATGCGACCTGAAGAGCCACCACGACTTGTGGTGAGAGGCAGAGTTGTGTTTGAGGATGCAGTTGTTGACGTGCTTCCAGTACTACGTCTCTGTCCAGGAAGGCGCAACCTGACCTCGTCGTCACTAGCATCTTCCTCCACCTCCTCTGCTGACCTCATCTCTTGGCTGACTGTGGGTTGACAGTAAGTGGGATCTCCAACCTCATCATCATCACCCTGTGCGTTATCACACCCGTCGTCCTCAGAGCCAACCTGTTCCTGCCCTGACAAAAAACTAAAGTTGTCGCTCCAATCAGGTATTTGAGTCTCATCATCGTCTTCCTCATTGTCTCCACCAACAGGAGTTACAGTTTGGGAATGAGGGTCTACATTATGGTCAGAACCTTCTGCGTCTGGTCCTGGATCCGACTCATAAAGATTCTGGGCATCAGTGCAGATCATTTCCTCGTCTGGATTCACAGAAGCGCTGGAGTCGACCTCTGATTCCCAGGCTATAGTATGAGTAAACAGCTCTGCAGACTCAACCATCTGTTCTACCTCATACTCAGACGGGCAGCTGGAGATTTGGGAGCTGTGAGGAAGCAAGTGCGATTGGGGTGACACCTTTGAGGTCTGGAGTATTTGTGATGTTGAAGTTGATGTGGAGGAGAGCCCACTTAAAGAAGCACTTGATATCCGTTGAAGCACCTGCTGTTTTTGTGCCTCATCTGGAATTTGTAGCGATTGGCGTGGCCGTAAGAAAGGGATCTTATCACATTGTCCGCTAAAAGAAGTAGACATTTTAGTTTGGCTGGAAGATGGTCTTTCTTCTGCAGATGTTACTGTTGCTTTAACACCTACCCCATGGACACAACCTTTTTTCCCCTTCCCAACACGCCTATTCCCCTTTCCACCAGCAGCAGGCCTTTTTCCACTCATTTTGGTGGTTAACTAATTCACAACTCTGGAGTTGTTTGCACAAAAAAACAATGGATGGGAACCGAGCAGAGCTGAGTGGCCAAACTGTGGTATTAGGCCAAAACTATTGGCTGGGTTAGATGCAGAAAAAAATTATATTCAATTTGCAACCTGATGGAGGTCAGTATAGATGGACTAATAGAACAAGTCCCACACAGAGCTAGAAGCCCAAATATTTTTTCAGAGGTAGATGCAAAAAAATTTTTTATTCAGTTTGCAACCTGATGGAGGTCTGTATAGATGGATTAATAGAACAAGTCCCACACACAGCTACAAGCCCAATATTTTTTCAGAGGTAGATGCAGAAAAAAAATATATTCAGTTTGCAACCTGATGGAGGTCAGTATAGATGGACTAATAGAGAAAGTCCCACACACTGCTAGAAGGCCAAATATTTTTTCAGAGCTAGATGCAGACAAAAAATTATTTTTAATTTGCAACCTGATGGAGGTCAGTATAGATGGACTAATACAACAAGTCCCACACACAGCTAGAAGCCCAATATTTTTTCAGAGGTAGATGCAGAAAAAAATATATTCAGTTTGCAACCTGATGGAGGTCAGTATAGATGGAGTAATAGAACAAGTCCCACACACAGCTAGAAGCCTAAATATTTTTTCAGAGGTAGATGCAGATAAAAATTATTTTTAATTTGCAACCTGATGGAGGTCAGTATAGATGGACTAATAGAGAAAGTCCCACACACTGCTAGAAGGCCAAATATTTTTTCAGAGCTAGATGCAGATAAAAATTATTTTTAATTTGCAACCTGATGGAGGTCAGTATAGATGGACTAATAGAAAAAGTCCCACACACTGCTAGAAGGCCAAATATTTTTTCAGAGCTAGATGCAGATAAAAATTATATTCAATTTGCAACCTGATGGAGGTCAGTATAGATGGACTAATAGAACAAGTCCCACACACAGCTAGAAGCCCAAATATTTTTTCAGAGGTACTGTAGATGCAGATAAAAATTATTTTTAATTTGCAACCTGATGGAGGTCAGTATAGATGGACTAATACAACAAGTCCCACACACAGCTAGAAGCCCAATATTTTTTCAGAGGTAGATGCAGAAAAAAATATATTCAGTTTGCAACCTGATGGAGGTCAGTATAGATGGAGTAATAGAACAAGTCCCACACACAGCTAGAAGCCCAAATATTTTTTCAGAGGTAGATGCAGATAAAAATTATTTTTAATTTGCAACCTGATGGAGGTCAGTATAGATGGACTAATAGAGAAAGTCCCACACACTGCTAGAAGGCCAAATATTTTTTCAGAGCTAGATGCAGATAAAAATTATATTCAGTTTGCAACCTGATGGAGGTCAGTATAGATGGACTAATAGAGAAAGTCCCACACACTGCTAGAAGGCCAAATATTTTTTCAGAGCTAGATGCAGATAAAAATTATATTCAATTTGCAACCTGATGGAGGTCAGTGTAGATGGACTAATAGAACAAGTCCCACACACTGCTAGAAGCCCAAATATTTTTTCAGAGGTACTGTAGATGCAGATAAAAATTATTTTTAATTTGCAACCTGATGGAGGTCAGTATAGATGGACTAATACAACAAGTCCCAGACACAGCTAGAAGCCCAATATTTTTTCAGAGGTAGATGCAGAAAAAAATATATTCAGTTTGCAACCTGATGGAGGTCTGTATAGATGGATTAATAGAACAAGTCCCACACACAGCTAGAAGCCCAATATTTTTTCAGAGGTAGATGCAGAAAAAAATATATTCAGTTTGCAACCTGATGGAGGTCAGTATAGATGGACTAATACAAGAAGTCCCACACACAGCTAGAAGCCCAATATTTTTTCAGAGGTAGATGCAGAAAAAAATATATTCAGTTTGCAACCTGATGGAGGTCTGTATAGATGGATTAATAGAACAAGTCCCACACACAGCTAGAAGCCCAATATTTTTTCAGAGGTAGATGCAGAAAAAAATATATTCAGTTTGCAACCTGATGGAGGTCAGTATAGATGGACTAATACAACAAGTCCCACACACAGCTAGAAGCCCAATATTTTTTCAGAGGTAGATGCAGAAAAAAATATATTCAGTTTGCAACCTGATGGAGGTCTGTATAGATGGATTAATAGAACAAGTCCCATACACAGCTAGAAGCCCAATATTTTTTCAGAGGTAGATGCAGAAAAAAATATATTCAGTTTGCAACCTGTTGGAGGTCAGTATAGATGGACTAATACAACAAGTCCCACACACAGCTAGAAGCCCAATATTTTTTCAGAGCTAGATGCAGAAAAAAATTATATTCAATTTGCAACCTGATGGAGGTCAGTATAGATGGACTAATAGAATGATGCTATGCCCAAAAGATTTTACTTCACTAGGTGCAGTAAAAAAATTGGTATTCTATACACAGGTGGTATATCTTGCAACACAGATAGGCTACTCCACTGACTAACACACTCTGCAATAGGCCAAAATGGATTAGCTTTGCTAGATTCAGCCAAATGCTGTGAAAAAAACTTGCACAGCACTGGCACAGACCTGCCTGGCAAAAACTGATAGGAACTCATGTAACCTAGTCCTGAAAAGGACTCCAATTACAATTAGTCTTTACTCCCACAATCTATCTATTTAAGAGCACAGACCTGCCTGATAAAAGTCGTAGGAAATGCTGTAACCTAGTGCTTAAAAGGACTGCAATCACAACTATTTCCTACTCCCAAGCTATCTGTAGATTTGTGCGAAAATTGGCTTGAAATTATCAAGGTATAGCGCACACAGCAACAGCGGTGCCGTCTAACACGCAGCTGCAGCAGTTAGAAAATGGTGGCGACGGGGAAAATGGCTTGGTCTTATAGGGCAAGGACATGTGACATACACTGCCAATGACACATGCCCTTGCTTGTGTGAAAAAAAGCACTTTGCTCCGTGTGTGCGCTGCTGATAGGCTGACAGATTGCACCTCCCCACTGTAAATGCGGGAAAGAGAAAAAAAAAATGGAGATCTTCATTGTTCCTGCAGAGATCCATCCCCTGCCCCTCCCCCCACCCCGCTGTGCACTCAAACTGCGTATTAACATTAATTTTCATCATTACTGAGAAAAAATCCAGTTATGATTTTGGTGCACGAACAGTTATCGAACATAACCTCGAACAGCCGAATTTTTCTCAAATTGTTCGTGTTCGCCGAACGGCTCGAACACCGCCCAAAACAGCTCGAATTTGAGATTGGCGAACAGTTCGAGTAGAACAACGCTCATCTCTAGTGGAGAGTTAGTACATAGGGGGCAGAGGAGCTTACCTAGCTCACTCCGAATAATTTACCGGACACCGGGTCCGAAGCTTGCCGGGATCTCTACTACCCAGTAAGGTATAACCGGAATCCCTGGAGAACTACAAGTCCCAGGATTGCTAAAGTGCTGATACGTAACAGAGCCAGGAGACTCATAGGCCCCGCAAGCTGAAGAGCGTGTACCCCGAGAAAAGGTCCTACCACATGGTCAGCCAGCGCAGGGCAGAGACCAAGTTAGGCCTAGCTCCAGGCAGGTCAAAAACTTACTACGCAGAGGCAAGAAACAGGAGGCCCTACACCTGCTCATTGGGGAGGATCCTGATATGCACCCTTCACCCTACAGTGCTCCGGGATGTGCCTGATTTTCCATCAGTAAAAGGTACTGAAGTGACTATCGTGTCCGTCCCCATTCTTGCTCTGACCCGGCTGGGTCTCGCCTGTCCTGCATCCCCCTCTCCGTACGCTGCCCTGAGGCCAAGCTCCACCTGTGGGGAGCTATACCATCGAGCTGCCTTATCACCGGCGTCAGTGGGCTGCCGCAGCACTGGTGATTCTCACCAGAAACCACAGGTGGCGTCACAAACTTTTATAAAATAAACAAATATCCACCCTTTTAAAGAGTGACCCCGGGGTACGGGCCCGGGAGCCGACCACCGCGACATCACCAAGGCGAGGCAAAGGCCCGGGTACCGACTCATCCCCATCCCCTGGTCTAGTCAAACCTTTCCACATTTTTTCATATTTCAACCACAAACTTAAATGTATTTGATTGGGATTATATGTGATATACCAACATAAAATAGCAAGTATTTATGAAGTGTAAAGGAAATGACACATGGTTTTCTAATTATTTTAAAAATATAAATCTGAAAATTGTGATGAACATTTGTGGCGCCCCCAAGGGATGGGGACTCGGCGCCCGGGCCTTGCTGTTAGTTTTGGGGGATGCCGTGGTGGCTGGCTCCCGGGGCCGTACCCTGGGGTCACTCTTAAAAAAAGCAAGGAATTGGGGGAAAGGTGTATGGGAAAAGGGGAAAGTTCGTGACGCCACCTGTGGTGTCTGGTGAGACTCACCAGCGCTGCTACAGTCCTCTGAGGCCGGTGGTCGGGCAGCTTAGTTGGTTCTGCTCCCCACAGGTGAAGCGGGGCCTCAGGGCAGCGTAGGAGAAGGGATGCAGGACAGAGGGGACCCAGCCGGGTCAAAGGAAGAATAGGCACACACACGACAGTTCACTTCAGTACCTTTACTTGTGGTGTTTTCAGGCACGATCCGGGGTACTGTAGGGTGAAGGGTGCATTTCAGGACTCTCCCCAGTGAGCGGGTGTGGGGCCTCCTGTTTCTTGCCTTTTCCTAGTAAGTTTATGACCTGCCTGAAGCTAGGCCTAACTTGGTCTCTGTCTTGCACCTGCTGACCTGGTGGTAGGGCCTTCTGTTGGAGTTCACACTCCCTGGTTTCTTGGGCCTCAGTGACTCCTGACCCTGGTATTACGGTCAGTTTTTGGTATTCCTGGGACATGTAGTTCGCCAGGGATCCCAGTTGTTTCTGCTGGTCCTAGAGATCCTTGCAGACACGGACCCGGTGTCCGGTAAATGCTTGTGGGGTGAGCTGGTTAAGCTCCTCTGCCCCCTATGTAGCTCGCTTACTCCTCTTGCCTTCGGCCTGCTCGGGGCCCTCACTAGGCTTCACACTGGCAGTAGGCCTCGCTACTCTTCACCGCTCTTATGGCGTCGGCACGCCTTGGGCTCACTACCTGAGCTCAATGAGTCTGGACTATGCTCCACTGCAGGATGGCTACTGCAGGAGCTCCTCTCAACAGGCTTCCTTCTACAGACTGGATCCTCACAGACTGGAACTAGCTCTGTCCCGGAGGAAACTGTTCTCCAGACTGACTGCCTAGCTCCACCTTCCCTTTTTATATCCCTAACGGCTCCCTCTGGTGGTCTGAGGTGGAAGGTGGAGGTGTGTGTATGCTATGAGGGTCTCTTGTGGAGAAATCTGTTCATGCACCCCTCTAGGATCTGTGGCACCAATGCACAGCAGGGCGCCACATTCCCCCCTAGCAAAGCTCAGTACTCCCGGACTGAAGTACTTTTTATAACAACAATAATAACAATCTTCCCTTTATGGGAGGCACTTGCTTGAACGTTACCTAATAAACATTATAAATAATAAATAGACATATGTACAATAAGCAACCTCAGAATTCAAGTCTCTTTTGGTGAGGTTCCCTGACAGGATGTCCATCTCACAGGGCATAGTATTTGATAGCTTGAGGGACCTGTCCCAAACCCTCAACGTAGGCCCTGGGGTGGCTGCAGGGCATGGCGATCCTGAGTTGGACCTCCGTTAGTGTCACTCCAGACAGGTTTTTCTTCTGAGGTCACATAAAGGGGCACTCCAGGGAGTGCAATTATTTACAAGAATCAGTTTTTGGGCTGCACATACTCCTCAGCCACTAAGTTCTGTATGTACCCTTACGGGTAACTAAAGGCAACAAGGAAAAGTGTCCATTTCACTTAAATTGTCCATTATAAAGCAAAACACAAGTTAAAAAATACATACATGAAAATACACAACATAATACCCCAGGGGCACTATTTACTCTGTCAGAGGTTCCTTCTTTACTCTCTGTATCTGACAGGGGTCTGACCTTGTGTGCTACGTGTCGACCTACGTGGTACTGGGATGCATGAGGCACTAGTATTTGCACTACCTCCCATTCTGTCAGTTCTAAGTGCTGGGGAACTTCAGGGTTGCCTTAACCTCTCTAAGGGACTGGCAAGTATACAATTGGCTGGGCCTTCTTGCTCTGCTCCAACCGGGGATTCTTCTTGAGCAGGCTCTTCTGAAACCAGGGGAGGAGTCCTGAGGAGATAATTTGCATATTCCCACTGCATTTTGGGGTAAGTGAAGAGTCTCCGCGAGCTCAAAGAACACTGGATTTTGGCTGTTGGAGCTGAAAAGAGGACATCGGTAAACCAGGGGAGGAGTCCTGAGGAGATAATTTGCATATTCCCACTGCATTTTGGGGTAAGTGAAGAGTCTCCGCGAGCTCAAAGAACACTGGATTTTGGCTGTTGGAGCTGAAAAGAGGACATCGGTAAACCAGGGGAGGAGTCCTGAGGAGATAATTTGCATATTCCCACTGCATTTTGGGGTAAGTGAAGAGTCTCCGCGAGCTCAAAGAACACTGGATTTTGGCTGTTGGAGCTGAAAAGAGGACATCGGTAAACCAGGTGAGGAGTCCTGAGGAGATAATTTGCATATTCCCACTGCATTTTGGGGTAAGTGAAGAGTCTCCGAGAGCTCAAAGAACACTGGATTTTGGCTGTTGGAGCTGAAAAGAGGACATCGGTAAACCAGGGGAGGAGTCCTGAGGAGATAATTTGCATATTCCCACTGCATTTTGGGGTAAGTGAAGAGTCTCCGCGAGCTCAAAGAACACTGGATTTTGGCTGTTGGAGCTGAAAAGAGGACATCGGTAAACCAGGGGAGGAGTCCTGAGGAGATAATTTGCATATTCCCACTGCATTTTGGGGTAAGTGAAGAGTCTCCGCGAGCTCAAAGAACACTGGATTTTGGCTGTTGGAGCTGAAAAGAGGACATCGGTAAACCAGGTGAGGAGTCCTGAGGAGATAATTTGCATATTCCCACTGCATTTTGGGGTAAGTGAAGAGTCTCCGTGAGCTCAAAGAACACTGGATTTTGGCTGTTGGAGCTGAAAAGAGGACATCGGTAAACCAGGTGAGGAGTCCTGAGGAGATAATTTGCATATTCCCACTGCATTTTGGGGTAAGTGAAGAGTCTCCGTGAGCTCAAAGAACACTGGATTTTGGCTGTTGGAGCTGAAAAGAGGACATCGGTAAACCGCGCGCCGGTTTTCAGAACATTAACAATAAGAACATGGAAGAGTCCAGGAGCCATTTGGTGAGCTGCATATCCTGCTACATGTTCACAGACTTGCCAGTGGAAAAGCAAAACTTCACATGCCAGAAATGCAAGCTTGTGTCCCTGTTGGAGGAAAAGTTGCGAAATCTAGAAGAGAGGTTAACTACCTTGAAAATCATTAAGGAAGGTGAAGAGTTCTTAGACAGAGCAGAATTATCTCTTCATGATTCAGAAAGAGAAGAAATTCGAACTGCACCTGACGAAACAGAGGAATGGAAGCATGTGACCCACAGAAGCAGGAGGATCGAGAGGCAGTCAGCACCCATACTGCTCAGGAACCAGTACCAGGCTCTCACGCAGGAGAACCATGAAGAAATACAGCAAAATAAGACTTTGCCAGCAATGAATAACCTTGTAAGCCCTCAGAATCCTCCTGGATGGAGAAAGAAGAATGTTGTGAAGAAAAAACGGAGAGTGGTGGTCATGGGGGATTCCATTAAGAGGAACAGAGGCCGCTATCTGCAGACCAGACATAACCTCAAGAGAAATGTGCTGTCTTCCAGGAGCAAAAATTAAAGATGTGTCTGACAGGATATCAAGACTCTTCAGACCTACAGATCACTAGCCATTCCTGCTAATACATGTGGGGACAAATGACACCGCAGGAAAAGACCTGGAAACCATCTGCAGTGACTTTGAAGACTTAGGCAAGAAAGTGAAAGAATTGGGAGCGCAGGTGGTCTTCTCATCCATCCTCCCAGTGGATGGCCATGGAACAATGAGGTGGAATAAGATTCTACAGGTGAACAACTGGCTACGTCGATGGTGCCGTCAACAAGGATTTGGATTTCTGGATCACGGAATGAATTACCTATACGAT
The DNA here is from genome assembly GCF_046119375.1 of Phyllobates terribilis. Classification (NCBI taxonomy): domain Eukaryota; kingdom Metazoa; phylum Chordata; class Amphibia; order Anura; family Dendrobatidae; genus Phyllobates; species Phyllobates terribilis. The sequence goes on from NW_027362957.1 coordinate 2,609,150, forward strand.
GGACTACTTGCTAGAGATGGGGTGCACCTTACGAAGACTGGAAAACATGTATTTGGAAGTCGCCTTGCTACACTCATCAGAAGAGCTTTAAACTAGAACAATGTGGGAAGGGAAGCAAAAGGCCAGAAAAAGCCATACAGCTGACAAATACTATTGAGATCTCTGCTACTGGAAGTGGAAAAGAAGAACAAAGACAAAAAAATCTAAATAATAAAAATATGGGAGGAAGAGAAACCAATCACAAACTAAAATGTTTTTATACAGATGCACAAAGCATGGGCAACAAACAAGGAGAATTGGAACTACTAATGCAGGAAAAGGAATATGATGTCATTGGAATCACTGAAACTTGGTGGGACGATACACATGATTGGAATAAAAGGCTAAAAGGATACAACTTATTTGCAAGAAACAGACTTGATAAACGAGGAGGAGGTGTTGCATTGTATGTTAGAAAAGCGTATATCTGCACAGAGATTGAAGCTTCAGAGACTGGGAGTTCTGTGGAAACTGTTTGGGTAAGAATACAAGGAGAGAACAACGGAAAGGACACCATTGTAGGCATTTACTACAGGCCACCTGGGCAAGCTGAAGATATGGATGAACTCTTTATGTATCAAATGACCAAGTTCTCCAAAAAATATGACGTAGTGGTCATGGGAGATTTCAACTATCCAGACATTTGTTGGGAATCTCTCTCAAGTAAAACTAACAGGTCAAGCAAATTCTTATCCTCTCTTGCTGACAACTTTATCTTCCAAAAGGTAGGGGAGAAAACAAGGGGATCTGTTACTTTGGATCTAATCCTTATAAACAGGGAGGAAATGGTTGAGGAGGTAAAGGTGGCTGGGACCCTAGGAGGCAGCGATCATGCTATTATAGAATTTTGGATAACTAGAGGAGGAAGACATGTGAAGACTCAAACTTCAAGGTTAGATTTTAGAAAGGCAGATTTTAAGAGACTCAGAAAGAGAATAGGAGGGATCCAATGGCTGGATGTCCTTAAGGACAAAAATGTCCAGGAAGGATGGGAAATTTTTAAAAATGAGATTCTCAAAGCACAATCGTTAACAATCCCGAAAAGTAGGAAGAATGGGAAGCATTTAAGGAAACCAGGATGGATGAACACAGAACTTAAACACATGCTAAAAAGAAAGAAAGAAATGTTTATTAAATGGAAAGAGGGAGGCATATCTAAAGAAGATTATAATGCAGTCTGCAGATCCTGTAGGGCACGTATCAGGTTAGCTAAAGCTGACAATGAATTAAGGCTTGCAAGAGAAGTCAAAAGCAATAAAAAAGGATTTTGGGGGTATGTCAAAAGTAAAAGAAAAGTCAAAGATGCTATAGGATTTTTACAGGATGAAAATGGAGAAATGGTAAGAGAGGATGTTGAGAAGGCCGAACTTTTTAATTCCTATTTTGCATCTGTTTTCTCTCAGAAAGAAAATGTAACATCAACTGATCTTCACTGTCCTTTTAAAGGAATAGAGGAATCCAAGTTATCTGTAAACAGAAAGATTGTGAGGGAATATTTAGCTAACATAAATGAGTTCAAGTCTCCAGGTCCAGATGAATTACACCCCAGAGTACTGAAGGAGATCGTAGAAGAAATTTTAGAACCACTCTCCATAATCTTTGAAAATTCTTGGAGAACAGGAGAAGTCCCAGAAGACTGGAGAAGAGCAAATGTTGTTCCTATCTTCAAAAAGGGGAAGAAGGTGGACCCAGGGAACTATAGGCCGGTGAGTCTGACTTCTATACCAGGAAAGATCTTTGAACAAATTATTAAACAACATGTATGTAAGTACATGGATAAGAATGAAGTGATTAATCAGAGTCAGCATGGGTTTGTAACTAACAAGTCATGTCAGACTAACTTAATTTCCTTCTATGACAGAATCACTGACTGGGTGGATCAGGGAAATGCTGTAGATATGGTATATCTTGACTTCAGCAAAGCATTTGACAAAGTATCTCACACCATCCTTATTGAAAAAATGACCAAGTATGCAATGGACCAGGCAACTGTTAGGTGGATTCATAACTGGCTTAGTGATCGGACCAGGAAAGATCTTTGAACAAATTATTAAACAACATGTATGTAAGTACATGGATAAGAATGAAGTGATTAATCAGAGTCAGCATGGGTTTGTAACTAACAAGTCATGTCAGACTAACTTAATTTCCTTCTATGACAGAATCACTGACTGGGTGGATCAGGGAAATGCTGTAGATATGGTATATCTTGACTTCAGCAAAGCATTTGACAAAGTATCTCACACCATCCTTATTGAAAAAATGACCAAGTATGCAATGGACCAGGCAACTGTTAGGTGGATTCATAACTGGCTTAGTGATCGGACTCAAAGGGTGGTTGTAAATGGCTTCACATCCAGCTGGATGAATGTCTCAAGTGGGGTACCACAGGGCTCCGTCCTGGGACCTGTATTGTTCAACATCTTTATCAATGATTTAGATGAAGGAATTGAGGGTAAACTGATTAAATTTGCTGATGACACAAAGCTAGGAGGGATAGCTAATACTAGAGAAGAGAGAGAGAGGATTCAAAAAGACCTAAATAAACTGGAGCAGTGGGCAGCAACCAACAGAATGGTTTTTAACAGGGAAAAATGCAAAGTACTACATCTGGGCAATAAAAATGAAAAAAGCATATACAGAATGGGAGGAATAGAGCTAAGCAACAGTACATGTGAAAAAGACTTAGGTATACTAATAGATCATAGACTGAACATGAGTCAACAGTGTGATGCAGCAGCAAAAAAGGCAAATACAATTCTGGGATGTATTAACAGAAGCATACAGTCTAGATCACGTGAAGTCATTATCGGTCTTTACTCCTCTTTGGTCAGACCTCATCTGGAATACTGTGTACAGTTTTGGGCACCACATTTTAAAAAAGACATAGACAAACTGGAGCAAGTTCAGAGAAGAGCGACCAGAATGGTGACTGGTCTGCAAACCATGTCCTATGAGGAACGTTTGCAGGATTTGGGAATGTTTAGCTTGCAAAAAAGAAGACTGAGAGGAGACTTAATAGCTGTCTACAAATATGTCAAGGGCTGTCACATTGTAGAAGGATCATCTTTATTCTCATTTGCACAAGGAAAGACTAGAAGCAATGGGATGAAACTAAATGGGAGGAGACACAGATTAGATATTAGAAAAAACTTTTTGACAGTTAGGGTGATTAATGAGTGGAACAGGCTGCCACGAGAGGTGGTGAGTTTCCCTTCAATGGACGTCTTCAAACAGAGGCTGGACAGACATCTGTCTGAGATGATCTAGTGAATCCTGCTTTGAGCAGGGGGTTGGACCAGATGACCCAGGAGGTCCCTTCCAACTCTACCATTCTATGATTCTATGAAGCACTTACAGGCTCTACTTGCTGTGGAGGGTCTTCTGCCTGTTGAAAGAAGTGGATCACAGGTATTATTACTGCTCCTCCTAGTTGAGGCCAATCTGCCGGGAAATCTCCTAAGTCAGTATGGAGTACTGCTTCTTTAGGCTCCTCCAGTACGGTGAGAGGCACTTCTTCTTGGGGCTTTAGCAGGTCTGGACATAACTTCAGATGGTCTCTAGATAGCATTGCAGTCGTTCTTCCTCCGTTCTTAGTAATTAGACAGGTTTTCCTGTTACCAAATCTTGAATTTAACACAGTGTAGGGTTCTCTCTCCCACTGGTCATCAAGTTTGTGGTTTCTCCTTTTTCTTTTTAACACCACTTCTCCTGGTGTGAAGGGTTCTGCGGGCGCACTTTTATTGTAGTTTGCTTCCTGCTTGTCCCTCACATGAGTGAGACTGTCTTCGACACAGGCCTGTACTCTTCTGTACTGCTCCTGTCTTGTCGTGTCCCAGTCCTCAGTGGACATATCTGCTTCTGGTTCCACTACACCTAGCTCCAGGTCCATGGGCAACTTCCTGGGTCTGGCTCGCATGAGATATGCTGGAGTACAATTGGTGGAACTCACAGGTATGTGGTTGTACAGATCTACCAGGTCAAGTAGTACGTCTGGCCACTGATTTCTCTCCTCTAGTGGTAAGGTCTTCAGCAGGTCGATGACGATGTTATTCATCTTTTCACAGAGACCGTTGGTTTGGGGGTGGTACGGTGTGGTCTGGATCTTTTTACACCCGTACAGATGGCAGAACTCCTTGAACAATTCAGCTGCGAAGGCTGGGCCTTGATCCATCAGGACCTGCTCCGGGTTTCCATGGGGCCTGCAGAAGTACGCCTGAAACGTCTTCGCCGCAGTTTCTGCCGTTAGATCCTTGACGGGGGCGACCACCAGGAACCGAGAGTAGTGATCCACCATGGTCAGGGCATAGGAATATCCTGACCTGCTGGGTGACAGCTTGACATGATCCATGGCCACGATCTCCAAAGGTCGAGTTGTCTTGATGGGTTGCAGGGGTGCCTTCTGGCTGCTGTAGTCATTTCTTCTGACGCCACAGGGTACACAATTCCAGCACCACCTCTCAATGGAACTGCGCATTCCTACCCAATAAAACCAACACTTCAGCAGGGTTTCTAGCTTCTTCCAGCCAAAGTGCCTCTCCTGATCGTGGTAGGCTTCCAACACCATCTGGATATCTGTCTTGGGCACTACAATCTGCCATACCATCTCAAGGGTTTCAGGGTTGACGTACCTCTGGCACAGCTTCTCTCTATAGATGAACAGCCGGTGATGCGCCCCCTGGGCCGTGGGGTACCCGGAGCCTGTAGATGCTGGGGGTTGTAGTCACCGTGGCGGTGACCCGGTTCGTGACCCAGGTGGTCAATCTAAGGGTAGTTTATGTATATCTGTTATGTATAGTCCGACTAAGCCACCTGTGGAATGCGGTTATTGGGAACCGCCACTGCGAAGCAGTCCGCTGAAGCTGGTGGTATGTGCAGCAAGGTGATGTAACTCCCCACAGGAAGAGTGGAGCTTCAGGGCAGCGTGTGTTGATGATGGTGGTGGTAGTGCAAGGTATCAGTAATGACAACATGGAGTCTTTGCAGTGCAGTCCCTGGGTCTTTACTGTTGGCAATTATATGGGCCCCAACGGGAGTACCGGCTAGTGGTGAGGGCCTGATCAGTCTGGGAACAATCCTAGAGTCCTCCTGGCCAGGTGAAGTTGTAGGCCTGCCGTTCTGACTATACTTTTTGGGCTATCCCGCTTATAGTCGTGTTGTAGCCCACGTCCCTGAGTGTAACGTGCTGCACTCACCCGTATGGCTGGCGACTCGGGCCTTGTGTATTCCTCTCTCCTCTGTGGCGGTACGGGTCCTTTCGTGTGGCTGAGCCTCCGGGCTTCTGTTGGGCCAGGAAACCTGCAATCTCCTGCCCTGCGGTATCTGCTGCTGGGTATGCAATGCCCACAGCCTCAGACTCCGGCGTCCGGTCCTCTGTGGATACTATCCAGGACGAGCTAACTCCAACTCCAGTCCCTGGCTCTTTACTCCTTCATGTCCTACTTGACTCCACACACTGAACTCTAGACTCAGACTCCCTAACCCCGCCTCCAGATCCAGTTATAAAGGGCAGGATCCTCCCCAATCTGGTCTGGGGCAGGAGGTGTTGCATGTAATGTGTTCCTGCCCAGGAAACTCCTGCTTTGCTCCCAGACATGGTATTACTACCACTGTGGCAACCAGACCCTCTGGGGTGCCACATTCTCCCCTAGTAAATTTCAATACTCTGGGAATGAGCATATTTTGCAAAAATATAACAGATAACAATAAACAATAGAAATAACAATACATGAACATATTTACAGGCATTACAGTCCTTATAGGTCACGGTATCATCCGTAACCAGGTGTCCATTTCACCCAAACAAGGTACAGTTGTAGAATGGGGGACCTGTCCAAAACAAACCCCAAAGTTGACTTTGGGCGTGGCTGCAAGGCTTAGGCAGTCCAGTTGGACCACAAGTGGGACCACTCCAGACAGATTTTTGTTCCGCGGTCTGTTGCAAGGGGGGCACTTTATAGGTGCAACTATTTACAGGGCAAGTTTTTGGTTACTCACTGTCCATAACCTGAAAGTCTTTGAACCCTGTCGGGTAACTGGAAAAACATAATCAGTACACACATATAAAACATTTCAACATTTGCAATACTACAGTTATGGGTTACATCTAAATCCTCCAGCGAGCAGGGATTTGACCTCTGGTGCTTCTGGTAGATCTACGTAACACACTGTCTATCTGTGTTCTACCTTGGTCCCCTGTATTTACCCCTGGTGTGCTGGGTTCAATGTTCACCACACTACAGGTGTTTGGAGGTGTCTCTGGTAGGTTGGGCAGCTCCGCATGGATCCTTTGGCTTACTGTGGGTACGACAGGTTCGCTACTAGCAGAGGGTAGATTCTACTGGTCTGCCGATGAGGAATCTTCTGTTTCTGGGGCCAATGGTTCTTCCAACTCTACTGGGACTTCTACAGCTCCCTGAGGGGCTGGTTGGATAAATGTAAGGACTGGCACAACAATGGCATTATTCACTTGCGTCCATGACCGGGAAAATTCTCCGAGTACTGTGCTGACCATTTCTTCCACTTCCTCTGCGGGTTGAGGGATACCTTGGCCTTCTTCAGCATGCTGTAGTTGCTCAGGACATTTCTTCAGGTGGTCTCTGGAAACTGTTGCTGTCGTTTCTCCTCCATCCTTACTTATGAGGTACACCTTGGTGTTATCATGACTTGATGGTAGAATGGTATACGGCTCTTTTTCCCACTGGTCATCCAATTTATGGAGCTGCCTTTTTCTCTTTAGGACTTGCTTTCCAGGTGACAAGGGGGCAGCTGGTGCATGTTGATTGTAAGTCCTCTCTTGCCTTTCTCTTGCTTGGGACAGACTTCTTTCAACACTTTCCTGTACCTTACGGTATTGTAGTTTCCGCTCAGTATCTCAATCCGCATCTGGTGAGGTGTCCTCTGGTGTCAGAACTCCCATATCCAGATCGATGGGCAGCTTACCAGGTCTTGCTCTCATCAGGTAAGCAGGTGTGCAGTTGGTGGAATTCACTGGAATGTGATTGTAGAGATCCACCAGGTCTGGCAACTTTTCTGGCCACAGGCTGCGTTCCTCCAGGGGCAACGTCTTCAGTAGGTCTATCACCACCTGATTCATCTTTTCACACATCTCGTTGGTCTGGGAATGATAAGGCGTTGTACGGATCTTCTTGCAGCCGTACAGGTTGCAGAATTCCTGGAATACTTCTGCTTTGAAGGCCGGACCTTGGTCAGTTAGCACACGTTCTGGGTAACCATGCGGGCGGCAGAAGTGCTGTTGGAAAGCTCTGGCTGCTGTCTGAGCCGTTTGGTCCTTGACTCTCACTACTACCAGGAACCGGGAGTAGTGGTCTACGATGGTGAGAGCGTAGACTTAGCCTGACCTGCTCGGGGATAGCTTCACATGGTCCAGGGCTACCAGTTCGAGTCGCTGCTTGGTGATGATGGGCTGCAGGGGAGCCCTCTGGCTGTCACGGTCTTTTCTTCTCAGGTTGCATGGTCCGCATTCTCGACGCCACCTCTCGACTGCTTTCCTCATGCCAACCCAATAGAACCGTTCACGTAGCATGACTTCCAGCTTCTTCCATCCAAAATGTCCCGCTCCATCGTGGTACGCTTCCAGGACCATAGACGCATCTCGCCTCGGGACTACCACCTGCCAGACCAGCTCAGGTGTCCGGGAGTTGACAGTTCTTCGACACAGCTTCCCTTCATAGATGAACAGCTTGCTCTTTTCTTTCCACAGCTGTTTGGTCTCTTCTGGAGCATCTGAATCAGGGTATGAGTCAGCTTGTGTCGGCAACTCTTTGACTAGGAAAACAGCCGGGTCACTGTCTTGTGTTTCTGCCCATCCATGGTGGGGCAATGGATTGAATGTGGCTTCTCTGTTGGATGAACACCTGTTCTTCACACAATGGGAGCACTGCTTTTTCCCATGGCGGTGGAACGCGGGGATTTCTATCTCTTCCAGCTCCTCTGGGTCTTCTCCCTCGTCTGGCAAGTTAGGAATTCTGGACAGCGCATCTGCGTTTGCATTCTTGTGCCCAGCCCGGTACTTGATGGTGAATTCATAATTAGACAGTCGGACCATCCATCTTTGTTCCAGGGCACCAAGTTTTGCAGTGTCCAGGTGTGTCAGCGGGTTATTATCCGTGTACACAGTGAATTTGGAAGAGGCGAGATAATGTTTGAAGCTCTCAGTCACAGCCCAGACGATGGCAAGAAACTCCAACTTGAAGGAGCTGTAGTTCTCTGGGTTTCTTTCTGTGGGCCGGAGCTTCCTGCTGGCGTAGGCGATCACCCTTTCTCTGCCTTGCTGGATCTGGGACAGCACCGCTCCTAGTCCCACGTTGCTCGCGTCCGTGTGAAGGATGAAGGGTTGGCCATAATCAGGGTAGGCCAGGACCTCGTCTCCTGTTAGGGTCATCTTCAACCTGGTGAAGGACTCATCTTCCAGCTTGCCCCATTTGAATGGTGGTTTCTGGTTCTTGGCCTTCCTGGACTGGCCTATCAGGAGGTCCTGCATGGGTGCCGCCATCTTGGTGAAGCCTGGTATAAACCTTCGGTAGTAGCCTACCAACCCGAGGAACTGCCGCACTTCTTTGATGGTGGAAGGTCTCGGCCAGTCCTTGATTACGGTGATCTTATCGGGGTCTGGTGCTACACCGTCAGCGCTTACCACATGTCCTAAGTACTGTACTTTGGGCTTCAGCAGGTGGCATTTAGACGGCTTCACCTTCAGGCCAAAGCCAGCCAGGGCTTCAAACACTTCCGCCAGGTGCTTCAGATGATCCTCATATGTCTTGGAGTATACTATGACATCATCCAGGTACAGCAGGACTGTCTCGAAATTCTTATGCCCTAGACCCCACTCCATCAACCGCTGGAAGGTTCCTGGGGCGTTGCAGAGCCCGAATGGCATGTAGGTGAACTCGCTGAGGCCCATCGGGGTGGTGAATGCGGTCTTCTCCTTATCCGCCTCTGCTACAGGAACCTGCCTATACCCACTAGTAAGATCCAAAGTAGAGAAATAATTAGCAGATTTTAACGCAGCTAGTGACTCCTCTATCCTGGGTAGCGGGTATGCATCTTTATGTGTTATGCGGTTAATTTGCCTCTACTCTACACACATTCTCATTGTGCCATCCTTTTTCTTTACAAGAACTAATGGAGCTGCCCAGGGGCTACAACTGTCTCTTATTACTAGAGATGAGCGTTGTTCTACTCGAACTGTTCGCCAATCTCAAATTCGAGCTGTTTTGGGCGGTGTTCGAGCCGTTCGGCGAACACGAACAATTTGAGAAAAATTCGGCTGTTCGAGGTTATGTTCGATAACTGTTCGTGCACCAAAATCATAACTGGATTTTTTCTCAGTAATGATGAAAATTAATGTTAATACGCAGTTTGAGTGTACAGCGGGATGGGGGGAGGGGCAGGGGATGGATCTCTGCAGGAACAATGAAGATCTCCATTCTTTTTTCTCTTTCCCGCATTTACAGTGGGGAGGTGCAATCTGTCAGCCTATCAGCAGTGCACACACGGAGCGAAGTGCTTTTTTTCACACAAGCAAGGGCATGTGTCATTGGCAGTGTATGTCACATGTCCTTGCCCTATAAGACCAAGCCATTTTCCCCGTCGCCACCATTTTCTCACTGCTGCAGCTGCGTGTTAGACGGCACCGCTGTTGCTGTGTGCGCTATACCTTGTTAATTTCAAGCCAATTTTCGCACAAATATACAGATAGCTTGGGAGTAGGGAATAGTTGTGATTGCAGTCCTTTTAAGGACTAGGTTACAGCATTTCCTACGACTTTTATCAGGAAGGTCTGTGCTCTTAAATAGATCGGTTGTGGGAGTAAAGACTAATTGTAATTGCAGTCCTTTTCAGGACTAGGTTACATGAGTTCCTATCAGTTTTTGCCAGGCAGGTCTGTGCCAGTGCTGTGCAAGTTTTTTTCACAGCATTTGGCTGAATCTAGCAAAGCTAATCCTTTTTGGCCTATTGCAGAGTGTGTTAGTCAGTGGAGTAGCCTATCTGTGTTGCAAGATATACCACCTGTGTATAGAATACCAATTTTTTTACTGCACCTAGTGAAGTAAAATCTTTTGGGCATAGCATCATTCTATTAGTCCATCTATACTGACCTCCATCAGGTTGCAAATTAAAACTAATTTTTATCTGCATCTACAGTACCTCTGAAAAAATATTTGGGCTTCTAGCAGTGTGTGGGACTTGTTCTATTAGTCCATCTATACTGACCTCCATCAGGTTGCAAACTGAATATATTTTTTTCTGCATCTACCTCTGAAAAAATATTGGGCTTCTAGCTGTGTGTGGGTCTTGTTCTATTAATCCATCTATACTGACCTCCATCAGGTTGCAAACTGAATATATTTTTTTCTGCATCTACCTCTGAAAAAATATTTGGCCTTCTAGTAGTGTGTTGGACTTTCTCTATTAGTCCATCTATACTGACCTCCATCAGGTTGCAAATTAAAACTAATTTTTATTTGCATCTACAGTACCTCTGAAAAAATATTTGGGCTTCTAGCAGTGTGTGGGACTTGTTCTATTAGTCCATCTATACTGACCTCCATCAGGTTGCAAACTGAATATATTTTTTTCTGCATCTACCTCTGAAAAAAATATTGGGCTTCTAGCTGTGTGTGGGTCTTGTTCTATTAATCCATCTATACTGACCTCCATCAGGTTGCAAACTGAATATATTTTTTTCTGCATCTACCTCTGAAAAAATATTTGGCCTTCTAGTAGTGTGTCGGACTTTCTCTATTAGTCCATCTATACTGACCTCCATCAGGTTGCAAATTAAAACTAATTTTTATCTGCATCTACAGTACCTCTGAAAAAATATTTGGGCTTCTAGCAGTGTGTGGGACTTGTTCTATTAGTCCATCTATACTGACCTCCATCAGGTTGCAAACTGAATATATTTTTTTCTGCATCTACCTCTGAAAAAATATTGGGCTTCTAGCTGTGTGTGGGTCTTGTTCTATTAATCCATCTATACTGACCTCCATCAGGTTGCAAATTAAAACTAATTTTTATCTGCATCTACAGTACCTCTGAAAAAATATTGGGCTTCTAGCTGTGTGTGGGTCTTGTTCTATTAATCCATCTATACTCACCTCCATCAGGTTGCAAACTGAATATATTTTTTTCTGCATCTACCTCTGAAAAAATATTTGGCCTTCTAGTAGTGTGTCGGACTTTCTCTATTAGTCCATCTATACTGACCTCCATCAGGTTGCAAATTAAAACTAATTTTTATCTGCATCTACAGTACCTCTGAAAAAATATTTGGGCTTCTAGCAGTGTGTGGGACTTGTTCTATTAGTCCATCTATACTGACCTCCATCAGGTTGCAAACTGAATATAGTTTTTTCTGCATCTACCTCTGAAAAAATATTGGGCTTCTAGCTGTGTGTGGGTCTTGTTCTATTAATCCATCTATACTGACCTCCATCAGGTTGCAAACTGAATATATTTTTTTCTGCATCTACCTCTGAAAAAATATTTGGCCTTCTAGTAGTGTGTCGGACTTTCTCTATTAGTCCATCTATACTGACCTCCATCAGGTTGCAAACTGAATATAATTTTTTTCTGCATCTAGCTCTGAAAAAATATTTGGCCTTCTAGTAGTGTGTCGGACTTTCTCTATTAGTCCATCTATACTGACCTCCATCAGGTTGCAAATTAAAACTAATTTTTATCTGCATCTACAGTACCTCTGAAAAAATATTTGGGCTTCTAGCTGTGTGTGGGACTTGTTGTATTAGTCCATCTATACTGACCTCCATCAGGTTGCAAACTGAATATATTTTTTTCTGCATCTACCTCTGAAAAAATATTTGGCCTTCTAGTAGTGTGTCGGACTTTCTCTATTAGTCCATCTATACTGACCTCCATCAGGTTGCAAACTGAATATAATTTTTTTCTGCATCTAGCTCTGAAAAAATATTTGGCCTTCTAGTAGTGTGTCGGACTTTCTCTATTAGTCCATCTATACTGACCTCCATCAGGTTGCAAATTAAAACTAATTTTTATCTGCATCTACAGTACCTCTGAAAAAATATTTGGGCTTCTAGCTGTGTGTGGGACTTGTTGTATTAGTCCATCTATACTGACCTCCATCAGGTTGCAAACTGAATATATTTTTTTCTGCATCTACCTCTGAAAAAATATTTGGCCTTCTAGTAGTGTGTCGGACTTTCTCTATTAGTCCATCTATACTGACCTCCATCAGGTTGCAAATTAAAAATAATTTTTATCTGCATCTACAGTACCTCTGAAAAAATATTTGGGCTTCTAGCTGTGTGCGGGACTTGTTGTATTAGTCCATCTATACTGACCTCCATCAGGTTGCAAACTGAATATATTTTTTTCTGCATCTACCTCTGAAAAAATATTTGGCCTTCTAGTAGTGTGTCGGACTTTCTCTATTAGTCCATCTATACTGACCTCCATCAGGTTGCAAATTAAAAATAATTTTTATCTGCATCTATAGTACCTCTGAAAAAATATTTGGGCTTCTAGCTGTGTGCGGGACTTGTTGTATTAGTCCATCTATACTGACCTCCATCAGGTTGCAAACTGAATATATTTTTTTCTGCATCTACCTCTGAAAAAATATTTGGCCTTCTAGTAGTGTGTCGGACTTTCTCTATTAGTCCATCTATACTGACCTCCATCAGGTTGCAAATTCAAAATAATTTTTTCTGCATCTAACCCAGCCAATAGTTTTGGCCTAATACCACAGTTTGGCCACTCAGCTCTGCTCGGTTACCATCCATTGTTTTTTTGTGCAAACAACTCCAGAGTTGTGAATTAGTTAACCACCAAAATGAGTGGAAAAAGGCCTGCTGCTGGTGGAAAGGGGAATAGGCGTGTTGGGAAGGGGAAAAAAGGTTGTGTCCGTGGGGTAGGTGTTAAAGCAACAGTAACATCTGCAGAAGAAAGACCATCTTCCAGCCAAACTAAAATGTCTACTTCTTTTAGCGGACAATGTGATAAGATCCCTTTCTTACGGCCACGCCAATCGCTACAAATTCCACATGAGGCACAAAAACAGCAGGTGCTTCAACGGATATCAAGTGTTCCTTTAAGTGGGCTCTCCTCCACATCAACTTCAACATCACAAATACTCCAGTCCTCAAAGGTGTCACCCAAATCGCACTTGCTTCCTCACAGCTCCCAAATCTCCAGCTGCCCGTCTGAGTATGAGGTAGAACAGATGGTTGAGTCTGCAGAGCTGTTTACTCATACTATAGCCTGGGAATCAGAGGTCGACTCCAGCGCTTCTGTGAATCCAGACGAGGAAATGATCTGCACTGATGCCCAGAATCTTTATGAGTCGGATCCAGGACCAGACGCAGAAGGTTCTGACCATAATGTAGACCCTCATTCCCAAACTGTAACTCCTGTTGGTGGAGACAATGAGGAAGACGATGATAAGACTCAAATACCTGATTGGAGCGACAACTTTAGTTTTTTGTCAGGGCAGGAACAGGTTGGCTCTGAGGACGACGGGTGTGATAACGCACAGGGTGATGATGATGAGGTCGGAGATCCCACTTACTGTCAACCCACAGTCAGCCAAGAGATGAGGTCAGCAGAGGAGGTGGAGGAAGATGCTAGTGACGACGAGGTCAGGTTGCGCCTTCCTGGACAGAGACGTAGTACTGGAAGCACGTCAACAACTGCATCCTCAAACACAACTCTGCCTCTCACCACAAGTCGTGGTGGCTCTTCAGGTCGCATGGGTGCTAAGCCTTGCATAGCCTGGGCATTTTTTCAGATCGATAAAGATGACCCAACTCGTGTTATCTGTAACATTTGTCAGCAAAAGCTAAGTAGAGGCCAAAAAATACATAGTTTGAGTACTTCATGCATGAACCGGCACATGGACATGAAGCATAAGTTGCAGTGGGAAGCTCAGTGTGCTACAATGCGGCCTAGCCGGCCGGGCCAACCACCGTCTGCCATATCTTGTGCATCCGCGGCCTCTTCATCCTCTGTGACTGGGGGGACAGCAGTCACACCTGTTTTGGGGCGCAGACCTGCCACCTCTTTACCCGCAACAGCCAGCGTGATTGGCAGGTCATCATTTTCTTTGGAGGTGGTAACACCAGCTGGTGTTGAGCGCTGTCCGACATCGATAGCACCACCTTTGGATGAAGGCAACCTAACATGTCCGCCTGCATCTTCCTCACAGACCGGCAGTTTGCCGGGGACACCCTTATCAACCCCGTCTAAGCACAATAGCCAGCCCTCGGTCCCTCAGATGTGGACAAGTAAAAGACCATTTCCTCCTAGCCATGAGAAAGCTAAGAGGTTGAATTTCACCATCTGCAAGCTCTTGGCTACAGAAATGCTGCCTTTCCGCCTGGTGGACACAGAGGATTTTCGAGACCTTATGTCCGTCGCAGTGCCCCAGTACCAGATGCCCAGTCGGCACTACTTCTCAAAGAAAGGTGTGCCTGCGCTCCACCAGCATGTCGCACACAACATCACCGCTTCTTTGAGAAACTCTGTGTGTGACAGGGTGCATTTCACCACAGACACTTGGACGAGTAGGCATGGACAGGGGCGTTACATGTCGCTGACTGGGCACTGGGTAACTATGGTGACAGCAGGACAAGGGGCTGCTGTCCAAGTCTTGCCGTCCCCACGAGTTGTGCGTCAATCCTCTTTATGTCAAAGTTCCTCCACTGCTTCTGCCTCCTCAACCTCCTCTCGGTCTTCCACCTGCACCCAAAGGCTGTCTGGTCATGCCACAAGCTTTCTAACTGCGCAGAAGGGATCCTGCACACCTCCTTACTATGCTGGCAGTAGGGCTCAACGTCATCAGGCGGTTTTTACATTGAAATGTCTGGGAAATGTGAGCCACACAGCTGAGGAGTTGTGGTCAGCTCTGGAGAACCAATTTCATGAATGGTTGTCTCCACTGGACCTGAAACCAGGGAAGGCCGTGTGCGACAATGCTGCAAACCTGGGTGCGGCCCTTCGCCGGGGCAATGTCACACACGTGCCTTGTATGGCTCACGTGTTGAACCTGGTTGTCCAGCAATTTTTAGCCCACTATCCCAGACTAGATGGCCTTCTGCAGAGGGCACGGTCGCTGTGTGCTCACTTCCGCCGTTCGCATCCCGCAGCTCAGCGACTTACATCTCTACAGAAGTCGTTGGGCCTGCCACTTCACCGGCTAAAATGCGATGTGCCTACCCGGTGGAATTCAACTCTGCACATGTTGCAGCGACTGTGGCAGCACCGACAAGCCCTGGTGCAATACGTTCTGACGTATAGCCTGGGCCAACGAGATTCAGAGGTGGGGCAAATCACGCTGGAGTAGTGGTCTCAGATCAGGGACCTATGCACCCTTCTGCACAGTTTTGAAATGGCGACGAAGATGTTTAGTGCTGACGATGCCATTATCAGCATGACTATTCCGGTGATTTACATGCTGGAGCACATGTTAAACAGAATTCGGAGTCAGGTGGTGGCACAAGAGGAGGTGGAGGAAGTAGAGGAGGAGGAGTTGTATGCGGAAGGGCTAACATCTGCAAAGTCCAGAAGGTCGGCAGCACCAAGGCGGCAGGCATGTGAGGGTGGGGGAGATGGTTTTACCAGGGCGCATGGTAGCAGCCAAACTAGTGAGGAAGGTGCAGGAGCCCAGGAAGAAGTGGAGGACGAACTGATGGAAGACTCATCAGATGAGGGAGACCTTGATCACATTTCTGTTGTGCGAGGTTGGGGGGAGAGGACAGAGGAAGGAAGCATGATTGTTACCTCGCCACCAACACAACAGGGACTTGGTGCTCCTGGATGCGCAACACACATGAGTGCCTTCTTGCTGCACTACCTGCAACATGACCCTCGAATTGTGAGAATTAGAAATAATCCTGACTACTGGGTTGCCACACTGTTAGATCCCCGGTACAAAAGTAAATTTGCAGAAATTATTCCTGCCATAGAAAGGGATGCACGCATGCAGGAGTATCAGCAGAGACTGTTGCAGAATCTTACATGTGCTTTTCCACAAAATACCAGTGGTGCACGTAGTGAATCTCACAGTTCCAACTTGCCAACCGTGGGACCGTCAAGTGTTCAGCACTCAAACCGTAACAGAACCACAGTATCTGCTGGTAACATCAATTTTGCGGAATCATTTCACCACTTTTTTAGCCCATCCTTTGCAAGGCCACAGGAGACAAGAAGTCTGACACATAGTCAACGCCTAGAGACGATGGTACAGGAGTATCTCCAAGTAAACATTGAAGCCACGACTGTGTCACTGGACCCTTGCTCTTTTTGGGCTTCCAATCTGGATAAATGGCCGGAGCTAGCCACTTACGCCTTGGAGATCTTGTCATGTCCCGCAGCCAGCGTTCTGTCTGAACGTGTGTTCAGCGCTGCTGGTGGTGTGCTGACAGATAAGCGCACGCGGCTCTCCACTGATAATGTAGACAGACTCACGTTCATAAAGATGAACAAATCATGGATCCGAAACGACTTTTCTACCCCTGTGTCATCCTGGGGAGAGTAAAAGCTTGATGATTGGTTAAAATCACCCTACCAAACATTTTAAGCTTTCAAATTACTAATCATGTTTATCTGTATCTTGACTGGAAAATAATTTGGGCTTTGTAGCAGTGTGCAGCACTGATCCTATTAGGCCATCTATAATAAGCTCCACCAGATTTAAAATTAAAAATAATTTTTAGCTGCATCTATCCCGGAAAATAATTTTGGGGCTCCGAGATGCGCAAGACACATAAGTGCCTTCTTGCTGCACTACCTGCAGCATGACCCTCATATTGTCAGAATTCGAAGTAATCATGACTACTGGGTTGCCACACTCTTAGATCCACCAAACTTTTCGATCAACCTTTTCATTTTAATAAAGACCAAAAAAATGGTCATTTTTGAAATTATAAGCATTAGCAGGTTGTTAGAAACTGAAATCAAACAGTTTTCAACTCAAAACTTTATTCTAGGTGATGTTACATTTTCACATAGGACCCCTTGTTCAAAAGGAGCTTCTGAACTCTCTCGTCCATTGAATTTGTCAGGTTTTGGATGGTTTCTGCTTCAATTGTTTTGCATGAGGACAGAATACCCTCCCAGAGCTGTTGCTTAGATGTGAACTGCCTCCCGCCATCATAGACACTCCTTTTAATGATGCTCCAAAGGTTCTGAATGGGGTAGAGGTCAGGGGAGCATGGGGGTCACACCATAAGTTTGTCCCCTTTTATGCCCATATCAGCCAGAGATGCAGATGTTTTATGTGCAGCATGAGATGGTGCATTATCATGCAGAAAAATGATCTTGCTGTGAAATACACGGTTCTTCTTCTTGAACCATGGCAGGAAGTGCTGTTTGAGAAAATCCACATACATTATGGAGTTCATCTTTAGCGCCTTCAGGGATCCTAAAGGGGCCGACAATCTCTCTCCCCATGATTCCAGCCCAAAACATTACTCCACCTCCTCCTTGTTGGCGCTGTAGCCGTGTTTGCGTGGGGTGTCCATCAACCAGCCATCCTCCACTCCATCCATCTGGACCATCGAGCGCTGCACGGCACTCATCCGTGAACAAAACAGTTTTGAAATCAGTCTTCATGTAATGTTTGGCCCACTGGAGCCGTTTCTGCTTGTGTGAAGTGGATAGAGGAGGTCGACAGGATGGCGTATGCACAGCTGCAAACCTCTGAAGGACCCTGCATCTTGTTGTTCGGGGGACGTTGGAGGCACAAGCAGCTTCAAAAACTTGTCTGCTGCTATGACAAGGCTTTTTTGCCGCTGCTCTTTCAACCTGACGTAATTGCCTGTAGGAAAGAGTCCTCAATTTGCCCTTATCAGCACGCACACGTGTGTACTGTGAATCAGCTACATACTTCTTGATTGCCAAGACACTTCATCCTGATCATCGCACAATGTTGATTGTAGTCATGCCTTGACCTAAACACTCCACAATTTGTTGCTTCTCAGCAGCCGACACATCCTTTTTCTTTCCCATTTTGGCAGAAAATGTAGGCTGCTTAATAATGTGAGAGAGCCTTCTTAAGTAGTCTTGCCTTTCATTGGACACACCTGCCAAACTAATTAGCACAGGTGTCTGCAATTGCTTACAGTGATATAAAGAGCCCTGACACACATCACCATCAATGAGTTTAACTGACAAACAAACAAATTCTTCCCTTATCACTCCTAAACACTTTTTGCATAATAATTTGGAACGCGGTGTACATGTGCTTTTCCACAAAACACCAGCGGTTCACGTAGTGAATCTTACAGTTCTAACTTGCCAACCGTGGTCTGTATGGAATTGTTCAATAAAGGGCCCAAAATTAAGATAACATAGATGGGAGAGGTCTCTATGAATAGGAATTCCTAAGTATTTGATACCCTGTGAGGGCCAGGCAAAGGGAAGGTTGGACTGGATGGAATCCTATATGGATTTGGGGAGGGAGACATCGAGGGCCTCAGACTTCGCTGCATTGATTTTAAAATTTTACCATGTAACAAAGTGATCTATTTCAGCCATAACAGCATGGATGGATATATGTGATTGAGTGATATATACTAGGACATCATCAGCAAATAGAGAGCACTTGTACTCGGTGCCTCCCACCTCAATCCACCTAATATTGGGTTTATGGCGAATTGATGAGAGCAGGTGCTCCGTCACTAGGATGTATAAGAGAGGGGACAGAGGACATCCCTGCCTTGTCCCATTGGTGATTGTGAAAGGTGATGAAAATGTTCTGACGCACCCCCTGGGCCTTGGGACACCCGGAGCCGGACCCTTTTTGGTGGATGCTGGTGGTTGTAGTCTTCGTGGCGGCGACCCGGTTCCGTGGCTCAGGGCAGTCAAACCAGTGGCGGAACTATTTATGTGGTTTTGATGTTTAAATGTCCGACTACGCCACCCGTGGATTGCGGTCAGAGTGAACCGCCGCTACAGGGCAGACCGCTGAGGCTGGTGTTGTGGGTGCAGCAGAGCGTAGCATAACTCCCCACGGGAGGAGTATAGCCTCAGGGCAGTGTATGCGGAGGATGGGGGTGATGGTGCAGGGCAGCAGCAGTAAAGACACGGAGTCAGTGATGCAGTCCAGGGCCTTTACTCACAGTTCTTATTATCCAGACCACGTCTGCAGGTAACGGCTGCCCACGTCGTACTGTGCTCACCAGGTGAGGGGCTCAGACAACTCCCAGATAACTTTGGAGCACTTCACAGGACCCCCTTTGTGTGTCCTTTGTCTGGCCTTTCTTACCAACACTTCTGTCCGGCTGCCTCGGGCCTCCTCTTGGTAAACTTGGCGCCAGTTTCCCTGACCCTATGTGGTGCCTTCCTAGCGGGTGTAGCGAGGGGCTGCGCCACATAAAATGTCAGAGCCTCCGGTTTCTAGCTGAGGGTCGTTTCCTGCCTCCACTAGTTCGGGGACCGGTCTCCCCCTTTGGCCTGACCCCTCCACGCAGGTGGATTCGGGCGTGCGGTGGCGACTCGCCCGTCCGCACCCCTGGGATCCCTTCATTCCTCGTTCCTGGAGCCTTCTCCGCTCCTCTTCCTTCCTTCTCCCTCTTCCAGGCCTGGGCCTCTGTTACTAGGCCCGCCTCCGGAGCAGAGCTCATGCAGAGCCCCTGCTCCCTGCCACTTCTGCTCAGACTTCTCTGCACTGAACTAAGATGGTGCCCACCTTTTATACTCCCTTCTCAATGCACCCAGGAACTGCTTCCTCCCTGCTCCTGCACTACAGGGTTCCCCTTCCTCAGTGTTCCCT
This sequence comes from Phyllobates terribilis, assembly GCF_046119375.1. Classification (NCBI taxonomy): domain Eukaryota; kingdom Metazoa; phylum Chordata; class Amphibia; order Anura; family Dendrobatidae; genus Phyllobates; species Phyllobates terribilis. Next base: position 2,628,966 of record NW_027362957.1, read on the forward strand.
CCCCCCACTCCAGCCAGGGACAGGGACTGTCGTGCCCATCTCAGGGGCATATTGGTCGCCCTGCCCCACGGCAATGTGGTGTAATGCATGCAGGTGTCGGGTCCTGATCCACACTCCATCCTTACCTGAGAGTGAGATATCACACCTCTGGGTGAGGTGCAATACGTCTGTAGCAACCGAGCCCTCAGGGTGCTACAGTTCCATTTATCTTCACCCTAGGTGACGTATTGCGATACAGGGCCGTGATTTTGGCTATAAAAGGGTCCCCTAGACCCCTACCCCAAGCTTTTTAAGAGAATCATATATGGCGTGCCAGGAGACTCTATGGAATGCTTTCTCAGCATCCAACGAGAGTATCTAATTACAAATTTTTAACTGCATCTAGCCCAGGAAATACTTTGTGCCTAGTAGCAGTGTCTGCTAGTCAGCGGATTATCCCGGCTGTTAAGCAAGCTACACCACCTGTAGTTTAGACACTTAATTTTTTCAAAGGAAATGCTTCGGGACCATGGGATACTCAGTGAAGAGCATCAGGAGGCACCCCAAGGCATAGGGGCTGGGACTGGCAGTAGGATGCCTTGCGGTGGACAACCGAGCTCGATCCTTATAAAAGCTTTTTAACTGCAGCAGCTTTAGTGGACGCTACTGGAGCTGGAATTACGCGGCTGCTGGCATGAGACTTGCCCTCCAATAGATCCTTGTAAATGGATTTAAAGTGTATTCATTCAAATTAGAGAGACAATTTAAATTAAAAAGCTTAGAGCTGCCTCCACCACAGGGGGGCTCGCTCGACCCACCAGCGGACAGGCACCAGTATTGGGAGAGGGGGGCTGGCCGTCAGGGTTCACTGCGGCTCTGGCACAAACCCGGCGACACGGAGGTGGCACGGGCAGGAGCGGACTGGCCGTGTCGGCTTCTCACTTTTTGGATTTTAGAAGGGCATGACATGCCTATATCTGTGTCTCCCCCTCCTTTTACTCCTCCACCTCTTTTATTTTCGCATGACTATATGTACTTGTCACTTTTCCATGTGTTAGTTGTGTCTTCTGAGCAGTTTGTCAGCTTTTGGACACCTTTGAAGGTGTTTTCTATGTGTTTCTATGTGTCTTTGTTTGCCTGCCATTGGTTTTAACGGTGTTCGAAGGTGTTCGACGAACAGTTCGACGAACAGTTCGGCGAACACACGGGTGTTCGACGAACCGAACCGAACTCGAACACTACGGGGGTGGCTCAACACTACTTATTACCCCAGCCTCCTTCATCTCTTGCAACATCCCTTTGACATTTTGGTAGTGTGCTGGCGGTACAGTCCGGTACCTTTCTTTAATGGGTGGATTGTCTCCCGTGGGGATATGGTGTTGAACCCCCTTTACCTGCCCAAAGTCGAGTGGGTGTTTACTGAAGACCCTTTCATACTCTTGCACCACCCGGTATACTCCTTGTTTTTGGTGTTGAGGGGTGGAGTCAGTGCCCACATGCAGCTTCTGACACCAGTCCTCCATCTGTCCCTCGGAACCATTACCCTCTGCCTGGTTGGATGGAGGTAAGGGTTCCACTGTTTTTATAGCATTTTGCTTGACGGTAATTAGCTTGGCTAGGGTGGCATACCGGGGAAAGTGAACTTCTTTTTCCCCAATGTTCAGGATGCGGACTGGCACTCTCCCTTGGTGGACATCAACCACTCCCCTGGCTGTCAAAATGGTGGGCCTACTGTCAGAGTAGACGGGCTCTACCAGGGCCTGGTAATCTCTACCCCGGAGACCTATTGCTGCCCGGCACCATATCAGCATTTCACTTCTTGGGGGCATGGCAATAGGGAATGGGTCACTCATCCTGACACTGCCAATTTCACCACCAGACAGTTCTACCTGTTGTCTTTTCATCAGGGCTCTGATCTCTCTTTGTAGAACCCGCTGCTGGCTGGAACTGGCGGTCTCCGCAACCTGCTGTAACAAGACAATTATTTCTGCAAGACAATTTTCAATGACATTAGTGCCTAAGGTTATCATGGGATGACTTTCTCGGCGATCAATGTCGACAATAATCAGTCCTTGTGCTGGCAGTTTGACTTTGCCAACCTTTATGGTCACTTCTTTGTACCCCACCTGAGGTACGGGTAGACCATTGCTAGCATAAATACTCAAATGTTCGTCTGGACGGAGGGTAATGTCCTAATCAGGCCAGAACCATTTGAAAAGAATGTAGGGGATGGTGGTCACCTGGGACCCAGTGTCCAGCAACACGCTCATTGGAAAGCCGTCCAGCACGATAGGTAGGACTGGTAGTCCACCCACATATTTGTCTAGCCAGCTTGATGGGCCTGGTGGTCTTACACCTGGGGGTTGGCCCTCTGCCCCAGATTTTGCTCGTTTAAATGACAGTACCTTGCATAATGTCCTGGCTGGTTGCAGCGGCGGGAGATGGGTTGTCTGTCCTGGTCGTAGAGGTCGCTGTTCCTCTCTCTGGATGGTGGAATCCTCTTCTCTCGGCGCCAAGGGACGTCCTCCGGACTGGAAGCCAGCTGGATCTTTCCTTTGGGATACACCTGCAAGGCCTGCACAATTTTGGTTAGCGTAGCTACACTTTTAGTTAACTCTTGGACCTGATGGTGCAGGTCTGTAGACGGGGCATTGTCCAGAGTCTGTGCATCAGCTCCTACAGGCTCAGGGGAAAAGGGTGCCACCTCCTGGTGGTAGGTGATAGCCGGGCGCCGGTGAGCTGTAGCGCCCCCTTGTGCTGGTTCCTGTAGCACCCGGATGGCCCTGTCTTTAAATTGAGCAAAGTCCAAGTCAGGGTTTTGCAGAGCCATTATGCGCAGCTGGGTGCGGTGGACGCTGGACAGTAAACCCTCAATAAAATTGCTCAGTTAACAGCCTGTTTTCATCACGCACACTGTCAGGGTCTACTTGTTTGATGGCCCTCAGCGCCTCCTGCAGGTTTAAAGCATAGTCCCGTACACTGTCCTGCGACCGTTGTTTGCACCCATAAAACTTCATCTTTATCTCTGCCGTAGTACGGGTGTCAAAAGTGTCCTTTTGGTGGGCCAGTATCTCTTTTACAGTCCCTTTTTCTCTTGCTGACCAGGATTTTACTTCTCTCTGGGCTGCACCAATCAACTGGCCTACGAGGATGCTCACTTTCTGCTCCTCGGACAGGGGGTATACTTTAAATAAACTGCTTAGTCTCTCCTTGAAGTCACTCAGGGTGTGCGACTCTCCTGAGTACTGGGGCAACCACGCCGCCCCCGTATATATGGCATGGAGAATGGCATTACCGCGGCAGCGGCCGCGCCGGTGGTTGAAGTTCCCTCCATATCGGGCGTCTTCCTACCCCCTAGTGAACCGTGGCCTACCTTCCTTCTCTTTTCTTCCGTAGGCCGCAGTTCCGCAGGCGATGGTCTCTGTCGAGGACCTGGCGTCGCATGCGTCTGACGTCAGCGTTCACTGTGGCTCCTTCCAGGACCTGGCACTGCGTCCGTGTGTGGGGCAGGGCTTTAGACTTCGTGTGTTTCCAGCGATCACGCCCCTCTTCTTCTCGCGCGGCGACTCGAAAATGGCGGACAATGGCGGGAAAACGGCAACAAATGGCGGGAAATCTTCACCACGGTATTCGACACAGTCTGTGAAGGCGCGCAGTACCCGGTGGTAGTGGGCATGAGATCCTGCCGACTACGCCAAAGTTGACACGCCCCCTGGGCCATGGGGTACCCGGAACCGGGCCTGTAGATGCTGGGGATTGTAGTCACCGTGGCGATGACCCGGTCCGTGACCCAGGTGGTCAATCTAAGGGTAGTTTATCTATATCTGTTATGTATAGTCCGACTACACCACCTGTGGAATGCGGTTATTGGGAACCGCAGCTGCGGAGCAGTCCGCTGAAGCTGGTGGTATGTGCAGCAAGGTGATGTAACTCCCCACAGGAAGAGTGGAGCTTCAGGGCAGCGTGTATGGATGATGGTGGTGGTAGTGCAAGGTATCAGTAATGACAACACGGAGTCTTTGCAGTGCAGTCCCAGGGTCTTTACTGCTGGCAATTATATGGGCCCCAACGGGAGTACCGGCTAGTGATGAGGGCCTGATCAGTCTGGGAAGAATCCTAGAGTCCTCCTGGCCAGGTGAAGTTGTAGGCCTGCGCTCACCCGTATGGCTGGCGACTCGGACCTTGTGTATTCCTCGCTCCTCTGTGGCGGTACGGGTCTTTTTGTGTGGCTGAGCCTCCGGGCTTCTGTCGGGCCAGGAGACCTGCAATCTCCTGCCTTGCAGTATCTGCTGTTGGATATGCAATCCACACAGCCTCAGACTCCGGCGTCCGGTACTCTGTGGATATACACCAAAGACAACTGCTTAACAGACAAAGCCATACACCAAAGACAACTGCTTAACAGGCAAAGCCATACACCAAAGACAACTGCTTAACAGACACTGCCATACACCAAAGACAACTGCTTAACAGACAATGCCAAACACCAAAGACAACTGCTTAACAGACAGTGCCATATGCCAAATACAGCTGCTTAACAGACAATACCATACAGCAAAGACAACTGCTTAACAGGCAAAGCCATACACCAAAGACAACTGCTTAACAGGCAAAGCCATACACCAAAGACAACTGCTTAACAGACAACGCCATACACCAAAGACAACTGCTTAACAGACAATGCCAAACACCAAAGACAACTGCTTAACAGACAGTGCCATAAGCCAAATACAGCTGCTTAACAGACAATACCATACAGCAAAGACAACTGCTTAACAGACAATGCCATACACCAAAGACAACTGCTTAACAAACAATTCCATACACCAAAGACAACTGCTTAAAAGACAATTCCATACACCAAAGACAACTGCTTAACAGACAATGCCATACACCAAAGACAACTGCTTAACAGGCAATGCCATACACCAAAGACAACTGCTTAACAGACAATTCCATACACCAAAGACAACTGCTTAACAGACAATGCCATACACCAAAGACAACTGCTTAACAGGCAATGCCATACACCAAAGACAACTGCTTAACAGGCAATGCCATACACCAAAGAAAACTGCTTAACAGACAATGCCATACACCAAAGAAAACTGCTTAACAGACAATGCCAAACACCAAAGACAACTGCTTAACAGACACTGCCATAAGCCAAAGACAACTGCTTAACAGACAATACCATACAGCAAAGACTACTGCATAACAGACAATGCCATACACTAAAGACAACTGCTTAACAGGCAATGCCATACACCAAAGACAACTGCTTAACAGACAATTCCATACACCAAAGACAACTGCTTAACAGACAATGCCATACACCAAAGACAACTGCTTAACAGGCAATGCCATACACCAAAGACAACTGCTTAACAGGCAATGCCATACACCAAAGACAACTGCTTAACAGACAATGCCATACACCAAAGACAACTGCTTAACAGGCAATGCCATACACCAAAGACAACTGCTTAACAGGCAATGCCATACACCAAAGACAACTGCTTAGCAGACAATTCCATACACCAAAGAAAACTGCTTAACAGACAAAGCCATACACCAAAGACAACTGCTTAACAGGCAATGCCATACACCAAAGACAACTGCTTAACAGACAATGCCATACACCAAAGACAACAGCTTAACAGACAGAGCCATACACCAAAGACAACTGCTTAACAGGCAATGCCATACACCAAAGAAAACTGCTTAACAGACAACGCCATACACCAAAGACAACTGCTTAACAGACAATGCCATACACCAAAGACAACTGCTTAACAGACAACTCCATACACCAAAGACAACTGCTTAACAGGCAACACCATACACCAAAGACAGCTGCTTAACAGACAATGCCATACACCAAAGACAACTGCTTAACAGGCAATGCCATACACTAAAGACAACTGCATAACAGACAATGCCATACACCAAACACAACTGCCTAATAGACACTGCCATACACCAAAGACAACTGCTTAAAAGGCAATGCCATACACCAAAGACAGCTGCTTAACAGACAATGCCATACACCAAAGAAAACTGCTTAACAGACAATGCCATACACCAAAGACAACTGCTTATCAGACAATGAAATACACCGAAGACAACTGCTTAACAATGCCATACACCAAAGACAACTGCTTAACAGGCAATGCCATACACCAAAGACAACTGCTTAACAAGCAATTCCATACACCAAAAACAACTGCTTAACAGACACTGCCATACACCAAAGACAACTGCTTAACAGGCAATGCCATACACCAAAGACAATTGCTTAACAGACAATGCCATACACCAAAGACAACTGCTTAACAGACAGTGCCATACAAAAAGACAACTGCTTAACAGACAATGCCATACACCAAAGACAACTGCTTAACAGACAATGCCATACACCAAAGACAACTGCTTAACAGGCAATGCCATACACCAAAGACAACTGCTTAACAGACAACGCCATACACCAAAGACAACTGCTTAACAGGCAATGCCATACACCAAAGACAACTGCTTAACAGACAATGCCATACACCAAAGACAACTGCTTAACAGACAATGCTATACACCACAGACAACTGATTAACAAACTATGCCATACACCAGGGGTGGGCAATTAATTTTCCCAAGGGGCCACATGAGAAACTGGCACTGCTTTTGAGGGCCGAACCAGTCGGCTGAACTTAAAGGGGTGGTCCGAAACCAAAGGTGAATTTCATACTAAACATTTATCTAAATAATGTAATTTTCTAATCTCCTTTTTTTATATACTTCAATTGAAAATTCCCTAATATACCCTCTCCAGTCTGACTTCCAGTCTTTTTTTTTTAACCTCCAATGGCATTTTGTTTGGAATACTCACACAGGACGTCATAAGGTGGTAGAAGCTGTGGTCACTTCCGCAGCTTCTGCCCCCTCCATGAAATGAAGTGGCATCAATTATGTCTGTTTCAGAGGTTGGGCTAGTCCCTGCTCTACTGATAATGCATCGGTTATAAATTATGACCTATGGACAGTATGAGCTCCCGGCACTATATTCCTTTGAATGAACAGTGACAGTGCACTCCCTTGCTGGCTCTAAAGAGAAGTGATGAGCCAGCAAGAGAGTGCGCTGTCAGTGGAAATTGTAAGGACACCACGCAGCAAGCAGGGACTAACCCAGACTCCGAAACAGAGGTCACTGATGGTGCTTCGTTTAAATGTGAGGAAAGCAGCGTCAGTGATCGCATCCTTTTCCCCTTGATGACGTCCCATGTGAGTATCCCAAAATGCACTGGAATTCTCAACAAAACATCATTGGATGAGAAAAAACAAACAAGAAGTTAGAGTAGAGAGGAAACGGTAGGGAATTTTTAATTGAACTGTACTAGATAAGTGATTGGATTGAATTAAATAGACATTTAGTATGAAATTTACCTTCTGTTTTAGGCCGCCCCTTTAATTCTGCTCAATATTAATTTTATCGCTTTATAAAAAGAAGGTGATTATATGATTACGTTTACACGAGCGATGTCATGATTGTCATCCAGAAAGGCAGACTATTTTTATCATCTGTATTGTGATCCATTTTTATATATCAGAAGTGAATAAAATGTACAAAAACAAATACAGTTTCGTATGATTGTAATCGAAATGTATCTGTAAAAATCAGATGCCATACAGATGATTAATATGTGATTCAATTTTTTTTTTGCAAACTCTGACTTCAATAAGTGAGTGTTATCCGATACACAGAAGAAACTGGTGTGTGCTGTGATCTTTTTCACACGGATATTTGGTCTGTGTTAGGCCACGGCCCCACTATCAGTATTCAGTCAGTATTTTTTCTCAGGAGTGGGTGATAAATGCAGAACTGGTGACTTGTTTCTATTATATCTTCTATTATTCTCTGATTGTTCCTCACCTGGTTTTGGCTCCCACTCCTGAGAAAAAAATTCTGCCAAATACTGATAGTGGGGCCATGGACTTAAACTGTAATCTGAATAGCTCAATTGCAAAGCATTGCTACTAGTCCTGTCCGTGTGAAGTCAGGTTTATTTTATTTTTTTCACGAAAAGCACTAGGACCGAAAATACAGTTGTGTGAACACACCCTGATAATACTTGCTACAATAAAGTTTATCATAGCAAGCATTGGCAATTGATCAATCAATACATAAATTGGGAGCATGTGGAAAAAAAAAGTTGTTTGCCCACCCCTGTTCCACATGCATAGATCCACATCACATGTGGGGCAGGAGGTAACAGGCAGGTGGGGGGGATCTTTATTAAAGTCTATGGCTGTGATAAGTCACAGATCACAGCAGGGAGCATTGTGAGGAGCTTAACACTTACCTCACCTGCACAGGACATAGAACACAGCGCAATAACTCAAAGCTCAGTGTAAAGGGTGAGGTAAGGGTTAACCCTCACTCAAAGGTGGAGAGGCAGCAGAGTATGTGGGGTGCAGTTTGGGGAGCACATAGAATATCCCAGGTGAGGATGGGCACTTCACTGTTGGAGTCATTCACTAGGAATGCAAATGTTCTCTCCGATCAGTCTGAGCTGCCAGGGGAAGACTCAGTAAGCTGCAGATAATTAGCTGCTCTCACTGAGTGTAAACTGCGGTCTGAGAAAGGAGGCAGTGCTGTGCTGTGAACTGATCAGCACAGTAGACACAATGTCAGCTCCTAGCTGTTATTTTACACCATGGGGCTCAACTTAGATGTCACTTGCCCACTATGTGCAGCAGATGGGTGTAGTAGTCCAAGTTTCCCTCTTCTTGAACACTCCTGACCTGAAGACATTACAGTAGCTCTGCTCTGCAAGCAAGGAACTGAGCATCCCCACATCCACCAATGAGAAGATGGCATCCACAGGGGGGCGGAGCTACAATCAGAATGCTGAGTCTGAGTAAGATAATAGCTCAGGCTTTCTCCTGCGTCTGGCTGACTGTGTCAGCGGGCCACACAGAAGCGGTCAAAGGGCCGGATGTGGCCCGCGGGCCGCAGTTTGCCCAGGTCTGCCATACACCAAAGACAACTGCTTAACAGACAATGCCATACACCAAAGACAACTGCTTAACAGGCAATGCCATACACAAAAGACAACTGCTTAACAGACAACGCCATACACCAAAGACAACTGCATAACAGGCAATGCCATAAACCAAAGACAACTGCTTAACAGACAACGCCATACACCAAAGACAACTGCTTAACAGACAATGCCATACACCAAAGACAACTGCATAACAGGCAATGCCATAAACCAAAGACAACTGCTTAACAGGCAATGCCATACACAAAAGACAACTGATTAACAGACACTGCCATACACCAAAGACAACTGCTAAACAGACAATGCCATACACCAAAGACAACTGCTTAACAGACAATGCCATACACCAAAGACAACTGCATAACAGGCAATGCCATAAACCAAAGACAACTGCTTAACAGGCAACGCCATACACCAAAGACAACTGCTTAAGACAATGCCATACACCAAAGACAACTGCTTAACAGACACAGCCATACACCAAAGACAACTGCTTAACAGACAATGCCATACACCAAAGACAACTGCATATCAGGCAATGCCATAACACCAAAGACAACTGCTTAACAGACAACGCCATACACCAAAGACAACTGCTTAACAGACAATGCTATACACCAAAGACAACTGCTTAACAGACAATGCCATACACCAAAGACAACTGCTTAACAGACAATGCCATACACCAAAGACAACTGCTTAACAGACAATGCCATACACCCAAAGACAACTGCTTAACAGACAATGCCATACTCTAAAGACAACTGCTTAACAGACAACGCCATACACCAAAGAAAACTGCTTAACCGACAATGCCATACACCAAAGACAACTGCTTAATAGACAATGCCATACAGCAAAGACAACTGCTTAACAGCAATGCCATACACCAAAGACAACTGCTTAACAGGCAATGACATACACCAAAGACAACTGCTTAACAGACAATGCCATACACCAAAGACAACTGCTTAACAGACACTGCCATACACCAAAGACAACTGCTTAACAGGCAATGCCATACACCAAAGACAACTGCTTAACAGGCAAAGGCATACACCAAAGACAACTGCTTAACAGACAATGCCATACACCAGAGAAAAAATGCTTAACAGACAATGCCATACACCAAAGAAAACTGCTTAACAGACAATGCAATACACCAAAGACAACTGCTTAACAGACAAAGCCATACACCAAAGACAACTGCTTAACAGACAATGCCATACACCAAAGGCAACTGCTTAACAGGCAATGCCATACACCAAAGACAAATGCTTAACAGGCAATGCCATACACCAAAGACAAATGCTTAACAGGCAATGCCATACACCAAAGACAACTTCTTAACAGGCAATGCCTTACACCAAAGATAACTGCTTAACAGGCAATGCCATACACCAAAGACAACTGCTTAACAGACAATGCCATACACCAAAGACAACTGCTTAACAGACAACGCCTTACACCAAAGACAACTGCTTATCAGACAATGCCATACCCAAAGACAACTGCTTAACAGGCAATGCTATACACCGAAGACAACTGCTTAACAGCAATGCCATACACCAAAGACAACTGCTTAACAGACAATGCCATACAAGAAAGACAACTGCTTAACAGACAATGCCATACACCACAGACAACTGCTTAACAGACAATGCCATACACCAAAGACAACTGCTTAACAGGCAATTCCTTACACCAAAGAGAACTGCTTAACAGACAATGCCATACACCAAAGACAACTGCTTAACAGGCAATGCCATACACCAAAGACAACTGCTTAACAGGCAATGCCATACACCAAAGACAACTGCTTAACAGACAATGCCATACACCAAAGACAACAGCTTAACAGACAAAGCCATACACCAAAGACAACTGCTTAACAGGCAATGCCATACACCAAAGACAACTGCTTAACAGACAACGCCATACACCAAAGACAACTGCTTAACAGACAATGCCATACACCAAAGACAACTGCTTAACAGACAACTCCATACACCAAAGACAACTGCTTAACAGGCAACACCATACACCAAAGACAGCTGCTTAACAGACAATGCCATACACCAAAGACAACTGCTTAACAGGCAATGCCATACACTAAAGACAATTGCATAACAGACAATGCCATACACCAAACACAACTGCCTAATAGACACTGCCATACACCAAAGACAACTGCTTAAAAGGCAATGCCATACACCAAAGACAGCTGCTTAACAGACAATGCCATACACCAAAGAAAACTGCTTAAAAGACAATGCCATACACCAAAGACAACTGCTTATCAGACAATGAAATACACCGAAGACAACTGCTTAACAATGCCATACACCAAAGACAACTGCTTAACAGGCAATGCCATACACCAAAGACAACTGCTTAACAAGCAATTCCATACACCAAAGACAACTGCTTAACAGACACTGCCATACACCAAAGACAACTGCTTAACGGGCAATGCCATACACCAAAGACAACTGCTTAACAGACAATGCCATACACCAAATACAACTGCTTAACAGACAGTGCCATACAAAAAGACAACTGCTTAACAGACAATGCCATACACCAAAGACAACTGCTTAACAGACAATGCCATACACCAAAGACAACTGCTTAACAGGCAATGCCATACACCAAAGACAACTGCTTAACAGACAACGCCATACACCAAAGACAACTGCTTAACAGGCAATGCCATACACCAAAGACAACTGCTTAACAGACAATGCCATACACCAAAGACAACTGCTTAACAGACAATGCTATACACCACAGACAACTGCTTAACAAACTATGCCATACACCAGGGGTGGGCAATTAATTTTCCCAAGGGGCCACATGAGAAACTGGCACTGCTTTTGAGGGCCGAACCAGTCGGCTGAACTTAAAGGGGTGGTCCGAAACCAAAGGTGAATTTCATACTAAACATTTATCTAAATAATGTAATTTTCTAATCTCCTTTTTTTATATACTTCAATTGAAAATTCCCTAATATACCCTCTCCAGTCTTACTTCCAGTCTTTTTTTTTTAACCTCCAATGGCATTTTGTTTGGAATACTCACACAGGACGTCATAAGGTGGTAGAAGCTGTGGTCACTTCCGCAGCTTCTGCCCCCTCCATGAAATGAAGTGGCATCAATTATGTCTGTTTCAGAGGTTGGGCTAGTCCCTGCTCTACTGATAATGCATCGGTTATAAATTATGACCTATGGACAGTATGAGCTCCCGGCACTATATTCCTTTGAATGAACAGTGACAGTGCACTCCCTTGCTGGCTCTAAAGAGAAGTGATGAGCCAGCAAGAGAGTGCGCTGTCAGTGGAAATTGTAAGGACACCACGCAGCAAGCAGGGACTAACCCAGACTCCGAAACAGAGGTCACTGATGGTGCTTCGTTTAAATGTGAGGAAAGCAGCATCAGTGATCGCATCCTTTTCCCCTTGATGACGTCCCATGTGAGTATCCCAAAATGCACTGGAATTCTCAACAAAACATCATTGGATGAGAAAAAACAAACAAGAAGTTAGAGTAGAGAGGAAACGGTAGGGAATTTTTAATTGAACTGTACTAGATAAGTGATTGGATTGAATTAAATAGACATTTAGTATGAAATTTACCTTCTGTTTTAGGCCGCCCCTTTAATTCTGCTCAATATTAATTTTATCGCTTTATAAAAAGAAGGTGATTATATGATTACGTTTACACGAGCGATGTCATGATTGTCATCCAGAAAGGCAGACTATTTTTATCATCTGTATTGTGATCCATTTTTATATATCAGAAGTGAATAAAATGTACAAAAACAAATACAGTTTCGTATGATTGTAATCGAAATGTATCTGTAAAAATCAGATGCCATACAGATGATTAATATGTGATTCAATTTTTTTTTTGCAAACTCTGACTTCAATAAGTGAGTGTTATCCGATACACAGAAGAAACTGGTGTGTGCTGTGATCTTTTTCACACGGATATTTGGTCTGTGTTAGTCCACGGCCCCACTATCAGTATTCAGTCAGTATTTTTTCTCAGGAGTGGGTGATAAATGCAGAACTGGTGACTTGTTTCTATTATATCTTCTATTATTCTCTGATTGTTCCTCACCTGGTTTTGGCTCCCACTCCTGAGAAAAAAATTCTGCCAAATACTGATAGTGGGGCCATGGACTTAAACTGTAATCTGAATAGCTCAATTGCAAAGCATTGCTACTAGTCCTGTCCGTGTGAAGTCAGGTTTATTTTATTTTTTTCACGAAAAGCACTAGGACCGAAAATACAGTTGTGTGAACACACCCTGATAATACTTGCTACAATAAAGTTTATCATAGCAAGCATTGGCAATTGATCAATCAATACATAAATTGGGAGCATGTGGAAAAAAAAAGTTGTTTGCCCACCCCTGTTCCACATGCATAGATCCACATCACATGTGGGGCAGGAGGTAACAGGCAGGTGGGGGGGATCTTTATTAAAGTCTATGGCTGTGATAAGTCACAGATCACAGCAGGGAGCATTGTGAGGAGCTTAACACTTACCTCACCTGCACAGGACATAGAACACAGCGCAATAACTCAAAAGCTCAGTGTAAAGGGTGAGGTAAGGGTTAACCCTCACTCAAAGGTGGAGAGGCAGCAGAGTATGTGGGGTGCAGTTTGGGGAGCACATAGAATATCCCAGGTGAGGAGGGGCACTTCACTGTTGGAGTCATTCACTAGGAATGCAAATGTTCTCTCCGATCAGTCTGAGCTGCCAGGGGAAGACTCAGTAAGCTGCAGATAATTAGCTGCTCTCACTGAGTGTAAACTGCGGTCTGAGAAAGGAGGCAGTGCTGTGCTGTGAACTGATCAGCACAGTAGACACAATGTCAGCTCCTAGCTGTTATTTTACACCATGGGGCTCAACTTAGATGTCACTTGCCCACTATGTGCAGCAGATGGGTGTAGTAGTCCAAGTTTCCCTCTTCTTGAACACTCCTGACCTGAAGACATTACAGTAGCTCTGCTCTGCAAGCAAGGAACTGAGCATCCCCACATCCACCAATGAGAAGATGGCATCCACAGGGGGGCGGAGCTACAATCAGAATGCTGAGTCTGAGTAAGATAATAGCTCAGGCTTTCTCCTGCGTCTGGCTGACTGTGTCAGCGGGCCACACAGAAGCGGTCAAAGGGCCGGATGTGGCCCGCGGGCCGCAGTTTGCCCAGGTCTGCCATACACCAAAGACAACTGCTTAACAGACAATGCCATACACCAAAGACAACTGCTTAACAGGCAATGCCATACACAAAAGACAACTGCTTAACAGACAACGCCATACACCAAAGACAACTGCATAACAGGCAATGCCATAAACCAAAGACAACTGCTTAACAGACAACGCCATACACCAAAGACAACTGCTTAACAGACAATGCCATACACCAAAGACAACTGCATAACAGGCAATGCCATAAACCAAAGACAACTGCTTAACAGGCAATGCTATACACCAAAGACAACTGCTTAACAGACAATGCCATACACCAAAGACAACTGCTTAACAGACAATGCCATACACCAAAGACAACTGCTTAACAGACAATGCCATACACCAAAGACAACTGCATAACAGACAATGCCATACTCTAAAGACAACTGCTTAACAGACAACGCCATACACCAAAGAAAACTGCTTAACCGACAATGCCATACACCAAAGACAACTGCTTAATAGACAATGCCATACAGCAAAGACAACTGCTTAACAGGCAATGCCATACACCAAAGACAACTGCTTAACAGGCAATGACATACACCAAAGACAACTGCTTAACAGACAATGCCATACACCAAAGACAACTGCTTAACAGACACTGCCATACACCAAAGACAACTGCTTAACAGGCAATGCCATACACCAAAGACAACTGCTTAACAGGCAAAGGCATACACCAAAGACAACTGCTTAACAGGCAATGCCATACACCAAAGACAACTGCTTAACAGACAATGCCATACACCAGAGAAAAATGCTTAACAGACAATGCCATACACCAAAGAAAACTGCTTAACAGACAATGCAATACACCAAAGACAACTGCTTAACAGACAAAGCCATACACCAAAGACAACTGCTTAACAGACAATGCCATACACCAAAGACAACTGCTTAACAGGCAATGCCATACACCAAAGACAAATGCTTAACAGGCAATGCCATACACCAAAGACAAATGCTTAACAGGCAATGCCATACACCAAAGACAACTTCTTAACAGGCAATGCCTTACACCAAAGATAACTGCTTAACAGGCAATGCCATACACCAAAGACAACTGCTTAACAGACAATGCCATACACCAAAGACAACTGCTTAACAGACAACGCCTTACACCAAAGACAACTGCTTATCAGACAATGCCATACACCAAAGACAACTGCTTAACAGGCAATGCTATACACCGAAGACAACTGCTTAACAGGCAATGCCATACACCAAAGACAACTGCTTAACAGACAATGCCATACAAGAAAGACAACTGCTTAACAGACAATGCCATACACCACAGACAACTGCTTAACAGACAATGCCATACACCAAAGACAACTGCTTAACAGGCAATTCCTTACACCAAAGACAACTGCTTAACAGACAATGCCATACACCAAAGACAACTGCTTAACAGGCAATGCCATACACCAAAGACAACTGCTTAACAGGCAATGCCATACACCAAAGACAACTGCTTAACAGACAATGCCATACACCAAAGACAACAGCTTAACAGACAAAGCCATACACCAAAGACAACTGCTTAACAGGCAATGCCATACACCAAAGAAAACTGCTTAACAGACAACGCCATACACCAAAGACAACTGCTTAACAGACAATGCCATACACCAAAGACAACTGCTTAACAGGCAACACCATACACCAAAGACAGCTGCTTAACAGACAATGCCATACACCAAAGAAAACTGCTTAAAAGACAATGCCATACACCAAAGACAACTGCTTATCAGACAATGAAATACACCGAAGACAACTGCTTAACAATGCCATACACCAAAGACAACTGCTTAACAGACAACTCCATACACCAAAGACAACTGCTTAACAGGCAACACCATACACCAAAGACAGCTGCTTAACAGACAATGCCATACACCAAAGACAACTGCTTAACAGGCAATGCCATACACTAAAGACAATTGCATAACAGACAATGCCATACACCAAACACAACTGCCTAATAGACACTGCCATACACCAAAGACAACTGCTTAAAAGGCAATGCCATACACCAAAGACAGCTGCTTAACAGACAATGCCATACACCAAAGAAAACTGCTTAAAAGACAATGCCATACACCAAAGACAACTGCTTATCAGACAATGAAATACACCGAAGACAACTGCTTAACAATGCCATACACCAAAGACAACTGCTTAACAGGCAATGCCATACACCAAAGACAACTGCTTAACAAGCAATTCCATACACCAAAGACAACTGCTTAACAGACACTGCATACACCAAAGACAACTGCTAAACGGCAATGCCATACACCAAAGACAACTGCTTAACGGGCAATGCCATACACCAAAGACAACTGCTTAACAGACAATGCCATACACCAAATACAACTGCTTAACAGACAGTGCCATACAAAAAGACAACTGCTTAACAGACAATGCCATACACCAAAGACAACTGCTTAACAGACAATGCCATACACCAAAGACAACTGCTTAACAGGCAATGCCATACACCAAAGACAACTGCTTAACAGACAACGCCATACACCAAGACAACTGCTTAACAGGCAATGCCATACACCAAAGACAACTGCTTAACAGACAATGCCATACACCAAAGACAACTGCTTAACAGACAATGCTATACACCACAGACAACTGCTTAACAAACTATGCCATACACCAGGGGTGGGCAATTAATTTTCCCAAGGGGCCACATGAGAAACTGGCACTGCTTTTGAGGGCCGAACCAGTCGGCTGAACTTAAAGGGGTGGTCCGAAACCAAAGGTGAATTTCATACTAAACATTTATCTAAATAATGTAATTTTCTAATCTCCTTTTTTTATATACTTCAATTGAAAATTCCCTAATATACCCTCTCCAGTCTTACTTCCAGTCTTTTTTTTTTAACCTCCAATGGCATTTTGTTTGGAATACTCACACAGGACGTCATAAGGTGGTAGAAGCTGTGGTCACTTCCGCAGCTTCTGCCCCCTCCATGAAATGAAGTGGCATCAATTATGTCTGTTTCAGAGGTTGGGCTAGTCCCTGCTCTACTGATAATGCATCGGTTATAAATTATGACCTATGGACAGTATGAGCTCCCGGCACTATATTCCTTTGAATGAACAGTGACAGTGCACTCCCTTGCTGGCTCTAAAGAGAAGTGATGAGCCAGCAAGAGAGTGCGCTGTCAGTGGAAATTGTAAGGACACCACGCAGCAAGCAGGGACTAACCCAGACTCCGAAACAGAGGTCACTGATGGTGCTTCGTTTAAATGTGAGGAAAGCAGCATCAGTGATCGCATCCTTTTCCCCTTGATGACGTCCCATGTGAGTATCCCAAAATGCACTGGAATTCTCAACAAAACATCATTGGATGAGAAAAAACAAACAAGAAGTTAGAGTAGAGAGGAAACGGTAGGGAATTTTTAATTGAACTGTACTAGATAAGTGATTGGATTGAATTAAATAGACATTTAGTATGAAATTTACCTTCTGTTTTAGGCCGCCCCTTTAATTCTGCTCAATATTAATTTTATCGCTTTATAAAAAGAAGGTGATTATATGATTACGTTTACACGAGCGATGTCATGATTGTCATCCAGAAAGGCAGACTATTTTTATCATCTGTATTGTGATCCATTTTTATATATCAGAAGTGAATAAAATGTACAAAAACAAATACAGTTTCGTATGATTGTAATCGAAATGTATCTGTAAAAATCAGATGCCATACAGATGATTAATATGTGATTCAATTTTTTTTTTGCAAACTCTGACTTCAATAAGTGAGTGTTATCCGATACACAGAAGAAACTGGTGTGTGCTGTGATCTTTTTCACACGGATACTTGGTCTGTGTTAGGCCACGGCCCCACTATCAGTATTCAGTCAGTATTTTTTCTCAGGAGTGGGTGATAAATGCAGAACTGGTGACTTGTTTCTATTATATCTTCTATTATTCTCTGATTGTTCCTCACCTGGTTTTGGCTCCCACTCCTGAGAAAAAAATTCTGCCAAATACTGATAGTGGGGCCATGGACTTAAACTGTAATCTGAATAGCTCAATTGCAAAGCATTGCTACTAGTCCTGTCCGTGTGAAGTCAGGTTTATTTTATTTTTTTCACGAAAAGCACTAGGACCGAAAATACAGTTGTGTGAACACACCCTGATAATACTTGCTACAATAAAGTTTATCATAGCAAGCATTGGCAATTGATCAATCAATACATAAATTGGGAGCATGTGGAAAAAAAAAGTTGTTTGCCCACCCCTGTTCCACATGCATAGATCCACATCACATGTGGGGCAGGAGGTAACAGGCAGGTGGGGGGGATCTTTATTAAAGTCTATGGCTGTGATAAGTCACAGATCACAGCAGGGAGCATTGTGAGGAGCTTAACACTTACCTCACCTGCACAGGACATAGAACACAGCGCAATAACTCAAAAGCTCAGTGTAAAGGGTGAGGTAAGGGTTAACCCTCACTCAAAGGTGGAGAGGCAGCAGAGTATGTGGGGTGCAGTTTGGGGAGCACATAGAATATCCCAGGTGAGGATGGGCACTTCACTGTTGGAGTCATTCACTAGGAATGCAAATGTTCTCTCCGATCAGTCTGAGCTGCCAGGGGAAGACTCAGTAAGCTGCAGATAATTAGCTGCTCTCACTGAGTGTAAACTGCGGTCTGAGAAAGGAGGCAGTGCTGTGCTGTGAACTGATCAGCACAGTAGACACAATGTCAGCTCCTAGCTGTTATTTTACACCATGGGGCTCAACTTAGATGTCACTTGCCCACTATGTGCAGCAGATGGGTGTAGTAGTCCAAGTTTCCCTCTTCTTGAACACTCCTGACCTGAAGACATTACAGTAGCTCTGCTCTGCAAGCAAGGAACTGAGCATCCCCACATCCACCAATGAGAAGATGGCATCCACAGGGGGGCGGAGCTACAATCAGAATGCTGAGTCTGAGTAAGATAATAGCTCAGGCTTTCTCCTGCGTCTGGCTGACTGTGTCAGCGGGCCACACAGAAGCGGTCAAAGGGCCGGATGTGGCCCGCGGGCCGCAGTTTGCCCAGGTCTGCCATACACCAAAGACAACTGCTTAACAGACAACGCCGTACACCAAAGACAACTGCTTAACAGGCAATGCCATACACCAAAGACAACTGCATAACAGACAACGCCATACACCAAAGACAACTGCTTAACAGGCAATGCCATACACCAAAGACAACTGCTTAACAGACAACGCCGTACACCAAAGACAACTGCTTAACAGGCAATGCCATACACCAAAGACAACTGCTTAACAGACAACGCCATACACCAAAGACAACTGCTTAACAGACAATGCCATACACCAAAGACAACTGATTAACAGACACTGCCATACACCAAAGACAACTGCTTAACAGGCAATGCCATACACAAAAGACAACTGCTTAACAGACAAAGCCACACAACAAAGACAACTGCTTAACAGGCAATGCCATACACCAAAGAAAACTGCTTAACAGACAAAGCCACACAACAAAGACAACTGCTTAACAGGCAATGCCATACACCAAAGAAAACTGCTTAACAGACAATGCCATACACCAGAGAAAAATGCTTAACAGACAATGCCATACACCAAAGAAAACTGCTTAACAGACAACGCCATACACCAAAGACAACTGCTTAACAGACAATGCCATACACCAAAGACAACTGCTTAACAGACAACGCCACACACCTAAGACAACTGCTTAACAGGTAACGCCTTACACCAAAGACAACTGCATAACAGACAATGCCATACACCAAAGACAACTGCTTAAAAGGCAATGCCATACACCAAAGACAACTGCTTAACAGACAATGCCATACACCAAAGAAAACTGCTTAACAGACAATGCAATACACCAAAGACAACTGCTTATCAGAACCTGAAATACACCAAAGACAATTGCTTAACAGACAATGCCATACACCAAAGACAACTGCTTAACAGGCAATGCCATACACCAAAGACAACTGCTTAACAGACACTGCCATACTCCAAAGACAACTGCGTAACAGGCAATGCCATACACCAAAGACAACTGCTTAACAGACAATGCCATACACCAAAGACAACTGCTTAACAGACAATGCCATACACCAAAGACAACTGCTTAAAAGGCAATGCCATACACCAAAGACAACTGCTTAACAGACAATGCCATACACCAAAGAAAACTGCATAACAGACAATGCCATACACCAAAGACAACTGCTTCTCAGACACTGAAATACACCAAAGACAACTGCTTAACAGACAATGCCATACACCAAAGACAACTGCTTAACAGGCAATGCCATACACCAAAGACAACTGCTTAACAGGCACTGCCATACACCAAAGACAACTGCTTAACAGACAATGCCATACACCAAAGACAACTGCTTAACAGGCAATGCCATACACCAAAGACAACTGCTTAACAGACAACGCCATACACCAAAGACAACTGCTTAACTGGCAATGCCATACACCAAAGACAACTGCTTAACAGACAACCCCATACACCAAAGACAACTGCTTAACAGGCAACGCCATACACCAAAGACAACTGCTTAACAGACAATGCCATACACCAAAGACTACTGCTTAACAGGCAATGCCATACACTAAAGACAACTGATTAACAGACAATGCCATACACCAAAGAAAACTGCTTATCAGACACTGAAATACACCAAAGACAACTGCTTAACAGACAATGCCATACACCAAAGACAACTGCTTATCAGACACTGAAATACACCAAAGACAACTGCTTAACAGACAATGCCATACACCAAAGACAACTGCTTAACAGACAATGCCGTACACCAAAGACAACTGCTTAACAGGCAATGCCATACACCAAAGACAACTGATTAACAGACACTGCCATACACCAAAGACAACTGCTTAACAGACAATGCCATACACCAAAGACAACTGCTTAACAGGCAATGCCATACACCAAAGACAACTGCTTAACAGACAACGCCATACACCAAAGACAACTGCTTAACTGGCAATGCCATACACCAAAGACAACTGCTTAACAGACAACCCCATACACCAAAGACAACTGCTTAACAGGCAACGCCATACACCAAAGACAACTGCTTAACAGGCAATGCCATACACCAAAGACTACTGCTTAACAGGCAATGCCATACACTAAAGACAACTGCTTAACAGGCAATGCCATACACCAAAGAAAACTGCTTAACAGACAATGCCATACACCAAAGACAACTGCCTAATAGACACTGCCATACACCAAAGACAACTGCTTAAAAGGCAATGCCATACACCAAAGACAACTGCTTAACAGACAATGCCATACACCAAAGAAAACTGCTTAACAGACAATGCCATA
This sequence comes from Phyllobates terribilis, assembly GCF_046119375.1. Taxonomy (NCBI): domain Eukaryota; kingdom Metazoa; phylum Chordata; class Amphibia; order Anura; family Dendrobatidae; genus Phyllobates; species Phyllobates terribilis. The sequence goes on from NW_027362957.1 coordinate 2,650,661, forward strand.
CACCAAAGACAATTTCTTAACAGACACTGCCATACACCAAAGACTACTACTTAACAGACACTGCCATACACCAAAGACAACTGCTTAACAGAGAATGCCATACACCAAAGACAACTGCTTAACAGGCAATGCCATACACCAAAGACAACTGCTTAACAGACACTGCCATACACCAAAGACAACTGCTTAACAGGCAATGCCATACACCAAAGACATCTGCTTAACAGACAACGCCATACACCAAAGACAACTGCTTAACAGAAAATGCCAAACACCAAAGACAACTGCTTAACAGACACTGCCATACACCAAAGACAACTGCTTAACAGGCAACGCCATACACCAAAGACAACTGCTTAACAGGCAATGTCATACACCAAAGACAACTGCTTAACAGGCAATGCCATGCACCAAAGACAACTGCTTAACAGGCAATGTCATACACCAAAGACAACTGCTTAACAGGCAATGCCATACACCAAAGACAACTGCTTAACAGACACTACCTGACACCAAAGACTACTGCTTAACAGGCAATGCCATACACCAAAGACAACTGCTTAACAGGCAATGCGATACAACAAACACAACTGCTTAACAAAAAAAGCCATTTACCAAAGACAACTGCTTAACAGGCAATGCCATACACCAAAGACAACTGCATAACAGGCAATGCCATACACCAAAGACAACTGCTTAACAGGCAATGCCATACACCAAAGACAACTTCTTAACAGGCAATGCCATACACTAAAGACAACTGCTTAACAGACAGTGCCATACACCAAAGACAACTGCTTAACAGACAATGCCATACACCAAAGACAACTGCTTAACAGGCAATGCCATACACCAAAGACAACTGCTTAACAGACAATGCCATACACCAAAGACAACTGCTTAACAGACAATGCCATACACCAAAGACAACTGCTTAACAGACAATGCCATACACCAAAGACAACTGCTTAACAGACAATGCCATACACCAAAGACAACTGCTTAACAGGCAATGCCATACACCAAAGACAACTGTTTAACAGACAATGCCATACACCAAAGACAACTGCTTAACAGGCAATGCCATACACCAAAGACAAATCCTTAACAGACAATGCCATGCACCAAAGACAACTGCTTAACAGACAATGCCATACACCAAAGACAACTGATTAACAGACAATGCCATACACCAAAGACAACTGCTTAACAGACAATGCCATACACCAAAGACAACTGCTTAACAGGCAATGCCATACACCAAAGACAACTGCTTAACAGACAAAGCCATACACCAAAGACAACTGCTTAACAGACAATGCCATACACCAAAGACAACTGCTTAACAGACACTACCATACACCAAGGACAACTGCTTAACAGACAATGCCATGCACCAAAGACAACTGCTTAACAGACAATGCCATATACCAAAGACAACTGATTAACAGGCAATGCCATACACCAAAGACAACTGCTTAACAGACAATGCCATACACCAAAGACAACTGCTTAACAGGCAATGCCATACACCAAAGACAACTGCTTAACAGACAATGCCATACACCAAAGACAACTGCTTAACAGGCAATGCCATACACCAAAGACAACTGCTTAACAGACAATGCCATGCACCAAAGACAACTGCTTAACAGACAATGCCATACACCAAGGACAACTGCTTAACAGACAATGCCATACACCAAAGACAACTGCTTAACAGGCAATGCCATACACCAAAGACTACTGCTTAACAGGCAATGCCATACACTAAAGACAACTGCTTAACAGGCAATGCCATACACCAAAGAAAACTGCTTAACAGACAATGCCATACACCAAAGACAACTGCCTAATAGATACTGCCATACACCAAAGACAACTGCTTAAAAGGCAATGCCATACACCAAAGACAACTGCTTAACAGACAATGCCATACACCAAAGAAAACTGCTTAACAGACAATGCCATACACCAAAGACAACTTCTTAACAGACAATGCCATACACCAAAGACAACTGCTTAACAGACACTGCCATACACCAAAGACAACTGCTTAACAGAGAATGCCATACACCAAAGACAACTGCTTAACAGACACTGCCATACACCAAAGACAACTGCTTAACAGGCAATGCCATACACCAAAGACAGCTGCTTAACAGACAACGCCATACACCAAAGACAACTGCTTAACAGAAAATGCCAAACACCAAAGACAACTGCTTAACAGACACTGCCATACACCAAAGACAACTGCTTAACAGGCAACGCCATACACCAAAGACAACTGCTTAACAGGCAATGTCATACACCAAAGACAACTGCTTAACAGGCAATGCCATGCACCAAAGACAACTGCTTAACAGGCAATGTCATACACCAAAGACAACTGCTTAACAGGCAATGCCATACACCAAAGACAACTGCTTAACAGACACTACCTGACACCAAAGACTACTGCTTAACAGGCAATGCGATACAACAAACACAACTGCTTAACAAAAAAAGCCATTTACCAAAGACAACTGCTTAACAGGCAATGCCATACACCAAAGACAACTGCTTAACAGGCAATGCCATACACCAAAGACAACTGCTTAACAGGCAATGCCATACACTAAAGACAACTGCTTAACAGACAGTGCCATACACCAAAGACAACTGCTTAACAGACAATGCCATACACCAAAGACAACTGCTTAACAGGCAATGCCATACACCAAAGACAACTGCTTAACAGACAATGCCATACACCAAAGACAACTGCTTAACAGACAATGCCATACACCAAAGACAACTGCTTAACAGACAATGCCATACACCAAAGACAACTGCTTAACAGACAATGCCATACACCAAAGACAACTGCTTAACAGGCAATGCCATACACCAAAGACAACTGTTTAACAGACAATGCCATACACCAAAGACAACTGCTTAACAGGCAATGCCATACACCAAAGACAACTGCTTAACAGACAATGCCATACACCAAAGACAATTGCTTAACAGACAATGCCATGCACCAAAGACAACTGCTTAACAGACAATGCCATACACCAAAGACAACTGATTAACAGACAATGCCATACACCAAAGACAACTGCTTAACAGACAATGCCATACACCAAAGACAACTGCTTAACAGGCAATGCCATACACCAAAGACAACTGCTTAACAGACAAAGCCATACACCAAAGACAACTGCTTAACAGACAATGCCATACACCAAAGACAGCTGCTTAACAGACACTACCATACACCAAGGACAACTGCTTAACAGACAATGCCATGCACCAAAGACAACTGCTTAACAGACAATGCCATACACCAAAGACAACTGATTAACAGGCAATGCCATACACCAAAGACAACTGCTTAACAGACAATGCCATACACCAAAGACAACTGCTTAACAGGCAATGCCATACACCAAAGACAACTGCTTAACAGACAATGCCATACACCAAGGACAACTGCTTAACAGACAATGCCATACACCAAAGACAACTGCTTAACAGGCAATGCCATACACCAAAGACAACTGCTTAACAGACACTGCCATACACTAAAGACAACTGCTTAACAGACAATGCCATACACCAAAGACAACTGCATAACAGACAATGCCATACACTAAAGACAACTGCTTAACATGCATTGCCATACAATAAAGACAACTGCTTAACAGATATTGCCATGCACCAAAGACAACTGCATAACAGACAATGCCATACACCAAGGACAACTGCTTAACAGACAATGCCATACACCAAAGACAACTGCTTAACAGGCAATTGCATACACCAAAGACAACTGCTTAACAGACAATGCCATACACCAAAGACAACTGCTTAACAGACAATGCCATACACCAAAGACAATTGCTTAACAGACAATGCCATACACCAAAGACAACTGCTTAACAGACAACGCATTACACCAAAGACAACTGCTTAACAGGCAATGCCATATACCAAAGACAACTGATTAAGAGGCAATGCCATACACCAAAGACAACTGCTTAACAGGCAATGCGATACACCAAAGACAACTGCTTAACAAAAAAGAACATTTACCAGAGACAACTGCTTAACAGGCAATGCCATACACCAAAGACAACTGCTTAACAGTCAATGCCATACACCAAAGACAACTGCTTAACAGACAATGCCATGCACCAAAGACAACGGCATAACAGACAATGCCATACACCAAGGAGAACTGCTTAACAGACAATGCCATACACCAAAGACAACTGCTTAACAGGCAATGCCATACACCAAAGACAACTGCTTAACAGACACTGCCATACACTAAAGACAACTGCTTAACAGACAATGCCATGCAACAAAGACAACTGCATAACAGACAATGCCATACACTAAAGACAACTGCTTAACAGGCAATGCCATACACCAAAGACAACTGCTTAACAGACAATGCCATGCACCAAAGACAACTGCATAACAGGCAATGCCATACACTAAAGACAACTGCTTAACAGACAATGCCATGCACCAAAGACAACTGCATAACAGACAATGCCATACACCAAGGACAACTGCTTGACAGACAACGCCATACACCAAAGACAACTGCTTAACAGACAACGCCATACACCAAAGACAACTGCTTAACAGACAATGCCATACACCAAGGAGAACTGCTTAACAGACAATGCCATACACCAAAGACAACTGCTTAACAGGCAATGCCATACACTAAAGACAACTGCTTAACAGACAATGCCATGCACCAAAGACAACTGCATAACAGACAATGCCATACACCAAGGAGAACTGCTTAACAGACAATGCCATACACCAAGTACAACTGCTTAACAGACAACGCCATACACCAAAGACAACTGCTTAACAGACAACGCCATACACCAAAGACAACTGCTTAACAGACACTGCCATACACCAAAGACAACTGCTTAACAGACACTGCCATACACTAAAGACAACTGCTTAACAGACAATGCCATGCACCAAAGACAACTGCATAACAGACAATGCCATACACTAAAGACAACTGCTTAACAGGCATTGCCATACACTAAAGACAACTGCTTAACAGACAATGCCATGCACCAAAGACAACTGCATAACAGACAATGCCATACACCAAGGACAACTGCTTAACAGACAATGCCATACACCAAAGACAACTGCTTAACAGACAACGCCATACACCAAAGACAACTGCTTAACAGACAATGACATACACTAAAGACAACTGCTTAACAGACACTGCCATACATCAAAGACAACTGCTTAACAGGCAATGCCATACACCAAAGACAACTGCTTAACAGACAATGCCATACACCACAGACAACTGCTTAACGGACAATGCCATACACCAAAGACAACTGCTTAACAGGCAATGCCAAACACCAAAGACAACTGCTTAACAGACAATGCCATACACCAAAGACAACTGCTTAACGGACAATGCCATACACCAAAGACAACTGCTTAACAGGCAATGCCATACACCAATGACAACTGCTTAACAGGCAATGCCATACACCAAAGACAACTGCTTTACAGGCAATGCCATACACCAAAGACAACTGCTTAACAGACAATGCCATATACCAAAGACAACTGCTTAACAGATAACGCCATACACCAAAGACAACTGCTTAACAGGCAATGCCATACACCAAAGACAACTGCTTAACAGACAATGCCATACACCAAAGACAACTGCTTAACAGACAATGCCATACACCAAAGACAACTGCTTAACAGGCAATGCCATACACTAAAGACAACTGCTTAACAGACAATGCCATACACCAAAGACAACTGCTTAACAGGTAATGCCACACACCAAAGACAACTGCTTAGCAGGCAATGCCATACACCAAAGACAACTGCTTAACAGACAATGCCATGCACCAAAGACAACTGCATAACAGACAATGCCATACCCCAAGGACAACTGCTTAACAGACAATGCCATACACCAAAGACAACTGCTTAAAAGACAATGCCATACACCAAAGACAACTGCTTAACAGACAATGCCATACACCAAAGACAACTGCTTAACAGGCAATGCCATACACCAAAGACAACTGCTTAACAGGCAATGCCATACAACAAAGACAACTGCTTAACAGACAATGCTATACACCACAGACAACTGCTTAACAGACTATGCCATACACCAAAGACAACTGCTTAACAGAAAATGCCATACCCCAAAGACAACTGCTTAACAGACAATGCCATACACCAAAGACAACTGCTTAACAGACAATGCCATACACCAAAGACAACTGCGTAATAGACACTGCCAAACACCAAAGACAACTGCTTAAAAGGCAATGCCATACACCAAAGTCAACTGTTTATCAGACACTGAAATACACCAAAGACAACTGCTTAACAGAGAATGCCATACACCAAAGACAACTGCTTAAAAGACAGTGCCATACACCAAAGACAACTGCTTAACAGGCAATGCCATACACCAAAGACAAATGCTTAACAGATAATGCCATACACTAAGGACAACTGCTTAACAAGCAATGCCATACACCAAAGACAGCTGCTTAACAGACAGTGCCATACACCAAAGACAACTGCTTAACAGACAATGCAATACACCAAAGACAACTGCTTAACAGACAATGCCATACACCAAAGACAACTGCTTAACAGACAGTGCCATACACCAAAGACAACTGCTTAACAGACAATGCCATACACCAAAGACAACTGCTTAACAGACAATGCCATACACCAAAGACTACTACTTAACAGGCAATGCCATACACCAAAGGCAACTGCTTTACAGGCAATGCCATACACCAAATACAACTGCTTAACAGGCAGTTCCATACACTAAAGACAACTTCTTGACAGGCTATGCCATACACCAAAGACAACTGCTTAACAGACAATGCCATACACCAAAGAAAACTGCTTAACAGGCAACACCATAAACCAAAGACAACTGCTTAACAGACACTGCCATACACCAAAGACAACTGCTTAACAGGCAACGCCATACACCAAAGACAACTGCTTAGCAGACAATGCCATACACCAAAGACAACTGGTTAACAGACAATGCCATACACCAAAGACAACTGCTTAACAGGCAATGCCATACACCAAAGACAAATGCTTAACAGGCAATGCCATACACTAAAGACAACTGCTTAACAGACAATGCCATACACCAAAGACAACTGTGTAACAGACTTTGCCATACACCAAAGACAACTGTGTAACAGACTTTGCCATACACTAAAGACAACTGCTTAAGAGGCAATGCCATACACCAAAGATAACTGCTTAACAGGCAATGCCATACACTAAAGACAACTGCTTAACAGGGAATGCCATACACCAAAGACAACTACTTAACATACAACGCCATACACCAAAGAAAACTGTTTAACAGTCAACGCCGTACACCAAAGACCACTGCTTAACATACACTGCCATAGACTAAAGACAAGTTCTTAACAGACAATGCCATGCACCAAAGACAACTGCTTAACAGGCAATGCAATACACCAAAGACAACTGCTTAACAGGCAATGCCATACACTAAAGACAACTTCTCAACAGACAGTGCTATACACCAAATACAACTGCTTAACAGAGAATGCCATACACCAAATACAACTGCTTAACAGGCAATGCCATACACTAAAGACAACTGCTTGACAGGCAATGCCATACACCAAAGACAACTGCATAACAGACACTGCCATACACCAAAGACAACTGCTTAACAGACAATGCCATACACCAAAGACAACTGCTTAACAGACAATGCCATACACCAAAGAAACTGCTTAACAGGCAACAACATACACCAAAGACAACTGCTAAACAGGCAATGCCATACACCAAAGACAACTTCTTAACAGGCAATGCCATACACCAAAGACAACTGCTTAACAGTCAATGCCATACACCAAAGACAACTGCTTAACAGGCAATGCCATACACCAAAGACAACTGCTTAACAGACAATGCCATACACCAAAGACAACTGCTTAACAGGCAATGCCATACACTAAAGACAACTGCTTGACAGGCAATGCCATACACCAAAGACAACTGCTTAACAGACAATGCCATACACCAAAGAAAACTGCTTAACAGGCAACACCATACACCAAAGATAACTGCTTAACAGGCAATGCTATACACCAAAGACAACTGCTTAACAGACACTACCAGACACCAAAGACAACTGCTTAACAGACAATGCCATACACCAAATACAACTGCTTAACAGGCACTGCCATACACCAAAGACCACTGCTTAACAGACACTACCAGACACCAAAGACAACTGCTTAACAGACAATGCCATACACCAAATACAACTGCTTAACAGGGAATGCCATACACTAAAGACAACTGCTTGACAGGCAATGCCATACACCAAAGACAACTGCATAACAGACACTGCCATACACCAAAGACAACTGCTTAACAGACAATGCCATACACCAAAGACAACTGCTTAACAGACACTGCCATACACCAAAGACAACTGCTTAACAGACAATGCCATACACCAAAGACAACTGCTAAACAGGCAATGCCATACACCAAAGACAACTTCTTAACAGGCAATGCCATACACCAAAGACAACTGCTTAACAGTCAATGCCATACACCAAAGACAACTGCTTAACAGGCAATGCCATACACCAAAGACAACTGCTTAACAGACAATGCCATACACCAAAGACAACTGCTTAACAGACAATGCCATACACCAAAGACAACTGCTTAACAGACACTGCCATACACCAAAGACAACTGCTTAACAGACAATGCCATACACCAAAGACAACTGCTAAACAGGCAATGCCATACACCAAAGACAACTTCTTAACAGGCAATGCCATACACCAAAGACAACTGCTTAACAGTCAATGCCATACACCAAAGACAACTGCTTAACAGGCAATGCCATACACCAAAGACAACTGCTTAACAGACAATGCCATACACCAAAGAAAACTGCTTAACAGGCAATGCCATACACTAAAGACAACTGCTTGACAGGCAATGCCATACACCAAAGACAACTGCTTAACAGACAATGCCATACACCAAAGAAAACTGCTTAACAGGCAACACCATACACCAAAGATAACTGCTTAACAGGCAATGCTATACACCAAAGACAACTGCTTAACAGACACTACCAGACACCAAAGACAACTGCTTAACAGACAATGCCATACACCAAATACAACTGCTTAACAGGCACTGCCATACACCAAAGACAACTGCTTAACAGACACTACCAGACACCAAAGACAACTGCTTAACAGACAATGCCATACACCAAATACAACTGCTTAACAGGGAATGCCATACACTAAAGACAACTGCTTGACAGGCAATGCCATACACCAAAGACAACTGCATAACAGACACTGCCATACACCAAAGACAACTGCTTAACAGACAATGCCATACACCAAAGACAACTGCTTAACAGACACTGCCATACACCAAAGAAAACTGCTTAACAGACAATGCCATACACCAAAGAAACTGCTTAACAGGCAACACCATACACCAAAGACAACTGCTAAACAGGCAATGCCATACACCAAAGACAACTTCTTAACAGGCAATGCCATACACCAAAGACAACTGCTTAACAGTCAATGCCATACACCAAAGACAACTGCTTAACAGGCAATGCCATACACCAAAGACAACTGCTTAACAGACAATGCGATACACCAAAGACAACTGCTTAACAGGCAATGCCACACACTAAAGACAACTGCTTGACAGGCAATGCCATACACCAAAGACAACTGCTTAACAGACAATGCCATACACCAAAGACAACTGCTTAACAGGCAACACCATACACCAAAGACAACTGCTTAACAGTCAATGCCATACACCAAAGACAACTGCTTAACAGACAATGCGATACACCAAAGACAACTGCTTAACAGGCAATGCCATACACTAAAGACAACTGCTTGACAGGCAATGCCATACACCAAAGACAACTGCTTAACAGACAATGCCATACACCAAAGAAAACTGCTTAACAGGCAACACCATACACCAAAGATAACTGCTTAACAGGTAATGCTATACACCAAAGACAACTGCTTAACCGACAATGCCATACACCAAAGACAACTGCTTAACAGACAACGCCTTACACCAAAGACAACTGCTTAACAGAAAATGCCATCTACCAAAGACAACTGCTTAACAGACACTACCAGACACCAAAGACAACTGCTTAACAGACAACGCCTTACACCAAAGACAACTACTTAACAGGCAATGCCATACACCAAAGACAACTGCTTAACAGGCAATGCCATACACCAAAGACAACTGCTTAACAGACAATGCCATACACCAAAGACAACTGCTTAACAGACAATGCCATACACCAAAGACAACTGCTTAACAGGCAATGTCATACACCGAAGACAACTGCTTAACAGGCAATGCAATACACCAAAGACAACTGCTTAACAGACAACGCCTTACACCAAAGACAACTGCTTAACAGGCAATGTCATACACCGAAGACAACTGCTTAACAGGCAATGCAATACACCAAAGACAACTGCTTAACAGAAAAAGCCATATACCAAAGACAACTGCTTAACAGGCAATGCCATACACCAAAGACAACTGCTTAACAGGCAATGCCATACACCAAAGACAACTGCTTAACAGGCAATGCCATACACCAAAGACAACTGTTTAACAGGCAATGTCATACACCAAAGACAACTGCTTAACAGACAATGCCATACACCAAAGACAACTGCTTAGCAGACAATGCCATACACCAAAGACAACTGCTTAACAGAAAAAGCCATATACCAAAGACAACTGCTTAACAGGCAATGCCATACACCGAAGACAACTGCTTAACAGGCAATGCAATACACCAAAGACAACTGCTTAACAGACAACGCCTTACACCAAAGACAACTGCTTAACAGGCAATGTCATACACCGAAGACAACTGCTTAACAGGCAATGCAATACACCAAAGACAACTGCTTAACAGGCAATGTCATACACCGAAGACAACTGCTTAACAGGCAATGCAATACACCAAAGACAACTGCTTAACAGACAACGCCTTACACCAAAGACAACTGCTTAACAGGCAATGCAATACACCAAAGACAACTGCTTAACAGACAACGCCTTACACCAAAGACAACTGCTTAACAGGCAATGCCATACACCAAAGACAACTGCTTAAGAGACAATGCCATACACCAAAGACAACTGCTTAACAGGCAATGTCATACACCAAAGACAACTGCTTAACAGACAATGCCATACACCAAAGACAACTGCTTAGCAGACAATGCCATACACCAAAGACAACTGCTTAACAGAAAAAGCCATATACCAAAGACAACTGCTTAACAGGCAAAGCCATACACCAAAGACAACTGTTTAACAGGCAATGTCATACACCAAAGACAACTGCTTAACAGACAATGCCATACACCAAAGACAACTGCTTAGCAGACAATGCCATACACCAAAGACAACTGCTTAACAGAAAAAGCCATATACCAAAGACAACTGCTTAACAGGCAATGCCATACACCAAAGACAACTGCTTAACAGACAACGTCATACACCAAAGACAACTGCTTAACAGGCAATGCCATACACCAAAGACAACTGCTTAACAGGCAATGCCATACACCAAAGACAACTGCTTAACAGGCAATGCCATACACTAAAGACAACTGCTTAACAGACAGTGCCATACACCAAAGACAACTGCTTAACAGACAATGCCATACACCAAAGACAACTGCTTAACAGGCAATGCCATACACCAAAGACAACTGCTTAACAGACAATGCCATACACCAAAGACAACTGCTTAACAGACAATGCCATACACCAAAGACAACTGCTTAACAGACAATGCCATACACCAAAGACAACTGCTTAACAGACAATGCCATACACCAAAGACAACTGCTTAACAGGCAATGCCATACACCAAAGACAACTGTTTAACAGACAATGCCATACACCAAAGACAACTGCTTAACAGGCAATGCCATACACCAAAGACAAATCCTTAACAGACAATGCCATGCACCAAAGACAACTGCTTAACAGACAATGCCATACACCAAAGACAACTGATTAACAGACAATGCCATACACCAAAGACAACTGCTTAACAGACAATGCCATACACCAAAGACAACTGCTTAACAGGCAATGCCATACACCAAAGACAACTGCTTAACAGAGAAAGCCATACACCAAAGACAACTGCTTAACAGACAATGCCATACAACAAAGACAACTGCTTAACAGACACTACCATACACCAAGGACAACTGCTTAACAGACAATGCCATGCACCAAAGACAACTGCTTAACAGACAATGCCATACACCAAAGACAACTGATTAACAGGCAATGCCATACACCAAAGACAACTGCTTAACAGACAATGCCATACACCAAAGACAACTGCTTAACAGGCAATGCCATACACCAAAGACAACTGCTTAACAGACAATGCCATACACCAAAGACAACTGCTTAACAGGCAATGCCATAAACCAAAGACAACTGCTTAACAGACAATGCCATGCACCAAAGACAACTGCTTAACAGACAATGCCATACACCAAGGACAACTGCTTAACAGACAATGCCATACACCAAAGACAACTGCTTAACAGGCAATGCCATACACCAAAGACTACTGCTTAACAGGCAATGCCATACACTAAAGACAACTGCTTAACAGGCAATGCCATACACCAAAGAAAACTGCTTAACAGACAATGCCATACACCAAAGACAACTGCCTAATAGACACTGCCATACACCAAAGACAACTGCTTAAAAGGCAATGCCATACACCAAAGACAACTGCTTAACAGACAATGCCATACACCAAAGAAAACTGCTTAACAGACAATGCCATACACCAAAGACAACTTCTTAACAGACAATGCCATACACCAAAGACAACTGCTTAACAGACACTGCCATACACCAAAGACAACTGCTTAACAGAGAATGCCATACACCAAAGACAACTGCTTAACAGGCAATGCCATACACCAAAGACAACTGCTTAACAGACACTGCCATACACCAAAGACAACTGCTTAACAGGCAATGCCATACACCAAAGACAGCTGCTTAACAGACAACGCCATACACCAAAGACAACTGCTTAACAGAAAATGCCAAACACCAAAGACAACTGCTTAACAGACACTGCCATACACCAAAGACAACTGCTTAACAGGCAACGCCATACACCAAAGACAACTGCTTAACAGGCAATGTCATACACCAAAGACAACTGCTTAACAGGCAATGCCATGCACCAAAGACAACTGCTTAACAGGCAATGTCATACACCAAAGACAACTGCTTAACAGGCAATGCCATACACCAAAGACAACTGCTTAACAGACACTACCTGACACCAAAGACTACTGCTTAACAGGCAATGCGATACAACAAACACAACTGCTTAACAAAAAAAGCCATTTACCAAAGACAACTGCTTAACAGGCAATGCCATACACCAAAGACTACTGCTTAACAGACAACACCATACACCAAAGACAAATGCATAACAGGCAATGCCATACACCAAAGACAACTGCTTAACAGGCAATGCCATACACCAAAGACAACTGCTTAACAGGCAATGCCATACACCAAAGACAACTGCTTAACAGGCAATGCCATACACTAAAGACAACTGCTTAACAGACAGTGCCATACACCAAAGACAACTGCTTAACAGACAATGCCATACACCAAAGACAACTGCTTAACAGGCAATGCCATACACCAAAGACAACTGCTTAACAGACAATGCCATACACCAAAGACAACTGCTTAACAGACAATGCCATACACCAAAGACAACTGCTTAACAGACAATGCCATACACCAAAGACAACTGCTTAACAGACAATGCCATACACCAAAGACAACTGCTTAACAGGCAATGCCATACACCAAAGACAACTGTTTAACAGACAATGCCATACACCAAAGACAACTGCTTAACAGGCAATGCCATACACCAAAGACAACTGCTTAACAGACAATGCCATACACCAAAGACAATTGCTTAACAGACAATGCCATGCACCAAAGACAACTGCTTAACAGACAATGCCATACACCAAAGACAACTGATTAACAGACAATGCCATACACCAAAGACAACTGCTTAACAGACAATGCCATACACCAAAGACAACTGCTTAACAGGCAATGCCATACACCAAAGACAACTGCTTAACAGACAAAGCCCTACACCAAAGACAACTGCTTAACAGACAATGCCATACACCAAAGACAACTGCTTAACAGACACTACCATACACCAAGGACAACTGCTTAACAGACAATGCCATGCACCAAAGACAACTGCTTAACAGACAATGCCATACACTAAAGACAACTGATTAACAGGCAATGCCATACACCAAAGACAACTGCTTAACAGACAATGCCATACACCAAAGACAACTGCTTAACAGGCAATGCCATACACCAAAGACAACTGCTTAACAGCCAATGCCATACACCAAGGACAACTGCTTAACAGACAATGCCATACACCAAAGACAACTGCTTAACAGGCAATGCCATACACCAAAGACAACTGCTTAACAGACACTGCCATACACTAAAGACAACTGCTTAACAGACAATGCCATACACCAAAGACAACTGCATAACAGACAATGCCATACACTAAAGACAACTGCTTAACATGCATTGCCATACAATAAAGACAACTGCTTAACAGATATTGCCATGCACCAAAGACAACTGCATAACAGACAATGCCATACACCAAGGACAACTGCTTAACAGACAATGCCATACACCAAAGACAACTGCTTAACAGGCAATTGCATACACCAAAGACAACTGCTTAACAGACAATGCCATACACCAAAGACAACTGCTTAACAGACAATGCCATACACCAAAGACAACTGCTTAACAGACAATGCCATACACCAAAGACAACTGCTTAACAGACAACGCATTACACCAAAGACAACTGCTTAACAGGCAATGCCATATACCAAAGACAACTGATTAAGAGGCAATGCCATACACCAAAGACAACTGCTTAACAGGCAATGCGATACACCAAAGACAACTGCTTAACAAAAAAGAACATTTACCAGAGACAACTGCTTAACAGGCAATGCCATACACCAAAGACAACTGCTTAACAGTCAATGCCATACACCAAAGACAACTGCTTAACAGACAATGCCATGCACCAAAGACAACGGCATAACAGACAATGCCATACACCAAGGAGAACTGCTTAACAGACAATGCCATACACCAAAGACAACTGCTTAACAGGCAATGCCATACACCAAAGACAACTGCTTAACAGACACTGCCATACACTAAAGACAACTGCTTAACAGACAATGCCATGCACCAAAGACAACTGCATAACAGACAATGCCATACACTAAAGACAACTGCTTAACAGGCAATGCCATACACCAAAGACAACTGCTTAACAGACAATGCCATGCACCAAAGACAACTGCATAACAGGCAATGCCATACACTAAAGACAACTGCTTAACAGACAATGCCATGCACCAAAGACAACTGCATAACAGACAATGCCATACACCAAGGACAACTGCTTGACAGACAACGCCATACACCAAAGACAACTGCTTAACAGACAACGCCATACACCAAAGACAACTGCTTAACAGACAATGCCATACACCAAGGAGAACTGCTTAACAGACAATGCCATACACCAAAGACAACTGCTTAACAGGCAATGCCATACACTAAAGACAACTGCTTAACAGACAATGCCATGCACCAAAGACAACTGCATAACAGACAACGCCATACACCAAGGAGAACTGCTTAACAGACAATGCCATACACCAAGTACAACTGCTTAACAGACAACGCCATACACCAAAGACAACTGCTTAACAGACAACGCCATACACCAAAGACAACTGCTTAACAGACACTGCCATACACCAAAGACAACTGCTTAACAGACACTGCCATACACTAAAGACAACTGCTTAACAGACAATGCCATGCACCAAAGACAACTGCATAACAGACAATGCCATACACTAAAGACAACTGCTTAACAGGCATTGCCATACACTAAAGACAACTGCTTAACAGACAATGCCATGCACCAAAGACAACTGCATAACAGACAATGCCATACACCAAGGACAACTGCTTAACAGACAATGCCATACACCAAAGACAACTGCTTAACAGACAACGCCATACACCAAAGACAACTGCTTAACAGACAATGACATACACTAAAGACAACTGCTTAACAGACACTGCCATACATCAAAGACAACTGCTTAACAGGCAATGCCATACACCAAAGACAACTGCTTAACAGACAATGCCATACACCACAGACAACTGCTTAACGGACAATGCCATACACCAAAGACAACTGCTTAACAGGCAATGCCAAACACCAAAGACAACTGCTTAACAGACAATGCCATACACCAAAGACAACTGCTTAACGGACAATGCCATACACCAAAGACAACTGCTTAACAGGCAATGCCATACACCAATGACAACTACTTAACAGGCAATGCCATACACCAAAGACAACTGCTTTACAGGCAATGCCATACACCAAAGACAACTGCTTAACAGACAATGCCATATACCAAAGACAACTGCTTAACAGATAACGCCATACACCAAAGACAACTGCTTAACAGGCAATGCCATACACCAAAGACAACTGCTTAACAGACAATGCCATACACCAAAGACAACTGCTTAACAGACAATGCCATACACCAAAGACAACTGCTTAACAGGCAATGCCATACACTAAAGACAACTGCTTAACAGACAATGCCATACACCAAAGACAACTGCTTAACAGGTAATGCCACACACCAAAGACAACTGCTTAGCAGGCAATGCCATACACCAAAGACAACTGCTTAACAGACAATGCCATGCACCAAAGACAACTGCATAACAGACAATGCCATACCCCAAGGACAACTGCTTAACAGACAATGCCATACACCAAAGACAACTGCTTAAAAGACAATGCCATACACCAAAGACAACTGCTTAACAGACAATGCCATACACCAAAGACAACTGCTTAACAGGCAATGCCATACACCAAAGACAACTGCTTAACAGGCAATGCCATACAACAAAGACAACTGCTTAACAGACAATGCTATACACCACAGACAACTGCTTAACAGACTATGCCATACACCAAAGACAACTGCTTAACAGAAAATGCCATACCCCAAAGACAACTGCTTAACAGACAATGCCATACACCAAAGACAACTGCTTAACAGACAATGCCATACACCAAAGACAACTGCGTAATAGACACTGCCAAACACCAAAGACAACTGCTTAAAAGGCAATGCCATACACCAAAGTCAACTGTTTATCAGACACTGAAATACACCAAAGACAACTGCTTAACAGAGAATGCCATACACCAAAGACAACTGCTTAAAAGACAGTGCCATACACCAAAGACAACTGCTTAACAGGCAATGCCATACACCAAAGACAACTGCTTAACAGATAATGCCATACACTAAGGACAACTGCTTAACAAGCAATGCCATACACCAAAGACAGCTGCTTAACAGACAGTGCCATACACCAAAGACAACTGCTTAACAGACAATGCAATACACTAAAGACAACTGCTTAACAGACAATGCCATACACCAAAGACAACTGCTTAACAGACAGTGCCATACACCAAAGACAACTGCTTAACAGACAATGCCATACACCAAAGACAACTGCTTAACAGACAATGCCATACACCAAAGACTACTATTTAACAGGCAATGCCATACACCAAAGGCAACTGCTTTACAGGCAATGCCATACACCAAATACAACTGCTTAACAGGCAGTTCCATACACTAAAGACAACTTCTTGACAGGCTATGCCATACACCAAAGACAACTGCTTAACAGACAATGCCATACACCAAAGAAAACTGCTTAACAGGCAACACCATAAACCAAAGACAACTGCTTAACAGACACTGCCATACACCAAAGACAACTGCTTAACAGGCAACGCCATACACCAAAGACAACTGCTTAGCAGACAATGCCATACACGAAAGACAACTGCTTAACAGACAATGCCATACACCAAAGACAACTGATTAACAGACAATGCCATACACCAAAGACAACTGCTTAACAGACAATGCCATACACCAAAGACAACTGCTTAACAGGCAATGCCATACACCAAAGACAACTGCTTAACAGACAAAGCCATACACCAAAGACAACTGCTTAACAGACAATGCCATACGCCAAAGACAACTGCTTAACAGACACTACCATACACCAAGGACAACTGCTTAACAGACAATGCCATGCACCAAAGACAACTGCTTAACAGACAATGCCATACACCAAAGACAACTGATTAACAGGCAATGCCATACACCAAAGACAACTGCTTAACAGACAATGCCATACACCAAAGACAACTGCTTAACAGGCAATGCCATACACCAAAGACAACTGCTTAACAGACAATGCCATACACCAAAGACAACTGCTTAACAGGCAATGCCATACACCAAAGACAACTGCTTAACAGACAATGCCATGCACCAATGACAACTGCTTAACAGACAATGCCATACACCAAGGACAACTGCTTAACAGACAATACCATACACCAAAGACAACTGCTTAACAGGCAATGCCATACACCAAAGACTACTGCTTAACAGGCAATGCCATACACTAAAGACAACTGCTTAACAGGCAATGCCATACACCAAAGAAAACTGCTTAACAGACAATGCCATACACCAAAGACAACTGCCTAATAGACACTGCCATACACCAAAGACAACTGCTTAAAAGGCAATGCCATACACCAAAGACAACTGCTTAACAGACAATGCCATACACCAAAGAAAACTGCTTAACAGACAATGCCATACACCAAAGACAACTTCTTAACAGACAATGCCATACACCAAAGACAACTGCTTAACAGACACTGCCATACACCAAAGACAACTGCTTAACAGAGAATGCCATACACCAAAGACAACTGCTTAACAGGCAATGCCATACACCAAAGACAACTGCTTAACAGACACTGCCATACACCAAAGACAACTGCTTAACAGGCAATGCCATACACCAAAGACAGCTGCTTAACAGACAACGCCATACACCAAAGACAACTGCTTAACAGAAAATGCCAAACACCAAAGACAACTGCTTAACAGACACTGCCATACACAAAAGACAACTGCTTAACAGGCAACGCCATACACCAAAGACAACTGCTTAACAGGCAATGTCATACACCAAAGACAACTGCTTAACAGGCAATGCCATGCACCAAAGACAACTGCTTAACAGGCAATGTCATACACCAAAGACAACTGCTTAACAGGCAATGCCATACACCAAAGACAACTGCTTAACAGACACTACCTGACACCAAAGACTACTGCTTAACAGGCAATGCGATACAACAAACACAACTGCTTAACAAAAAAAGCCATTTACCAAAGACAACTGCTTAACAGGCAATGCCATACACCAAAGACTACTGCTTAACAGACAACACCATACACCAAAGACAAATGCATAACAGGCAATGCCATACACCAAAGACAACTGCTTAACAGGCAATGCCATACACCAAAGACAACTGCTTAACAGGCAATGCCATACACCAAAGACAACTGCTTAACAGGCAATGCCATACACTAAAGACAACTGCTTAACAGACAGTGCCATACACCAAAGACAATTGCTTAACAGACAATGCCATACACCAAAGACAACTGCTTAACAGGCAATGCCATAAACCAAAGACAACTGCTTAACAGACAATGCCATACACCAAAGACAAGTGCTTAACAGACAATGCCATACACCAAAGACAACTGCTTAACAGACAATGCCATACACCAAAGACAACTGCTTAACAGACAATGCCATACACCAAAGACAACTGCTTAACAGGCAATGCCATACACCAAAGACAACTGTTTAACAGACAATGCCATACACCAAAGACAACTGTTTAACAGACAATGCCATACACCAAAGACAACTGCTTAACAGACAATGCCATACACCAAAGACAACTGCTTAACAGGCAATGCCATACACCAAAGACAACTGCTTAACAGACAAAGCCATACACCAAAGACAACTGCTTAACAGACAATGCCATACACCAAAGACAACTGCTTAACAGACACTACCATACACCAAGGACAACTGCTTAACAGACAATGCCATGCACCAAAGACAACTGCTTAACAGACAATGCCATACACCAAAGACAACTGATTAACAGGCAATGCCATACACCAAAGACAACTGCTTAACAGACAATGCCATACACCAAAGACAACTGCTTAACAGGCAATGCCATACACCAAAGACAACTGCTTAACAGACAATGCCATACACCAAGGACAACTGCTTAACAGACAATGCCATACACCAAAGACAACTGCTTAACAGGCAATGCCATACACCAAAGAAAACTGCTTAACAGACACTGCCATACACTAAAGACAACTGCTTAACAGACAATGCCATACACCAAAGACAACTGCATAACAGACAATGCCATACACTAAAGACAACTGCTTAATATGCATTGCCATACAATAAAGACAACTGCTTAACAGATATTGCCATGCACCAAAGACAACTGCATAACAGACAATGCCATACACCAAGGACAACTGCTTAACAGACAATGCCATACACCAAAGACAACTGCTTAACAGGCAATTGCATACACCAAAGACAACTGCTTAACAGACAATGCCATACACCAAAGACAACTGCTTAACAGACAATGCCATACACCAAAGACAACTGCTTAACAGACAATGCCATACACCAAAGACAACTGCTTAACAGACAACGCATTACACCAAAGACAACTGCTTAACAGGCAATGCCATATACCAAAGACAACTGATTAAGAGGCAATGCCATTCACCAAAGACAACTGCTTAACAGGCAATGCGATACACCAAAGACAACTGCTTAACAAAAAAGAACATTTACCAGAGACAACTGCTTAACAGGCAATGCCATACACCAAAGACAACTGCTTAACAGTCAATGCCATACACCAAAGACAACTGCTTAACAGACAATGCCATGCACCAAAGACAACGGCATAACAGACAATGCCATACACCAAGGAGAACTGCTTAACAGACAATGCCATACACCAAAGACAACTGCTTAACAGGCAATGCCATACACCAAAGACAACTGCTTAACAGACACTGCCATACACTAAAGACAACTGCTTAACAGACAATGCCATGCACCAAAGACAACTGCATAACAGACAATGCCATACACTAAAGACAACTGCTTAACAGGCAATGCCATACACCAAAGACAACTGCTTAACAGACAATGCCATGCACCAAAGACAACTGCATAACAGGCAATGCCATACACTAAAGACAACTGCTTAACAGACAATGCCATGCACCAAAGACAACTGCATAACAGACAATGCCATACACCAAGGACAACTGCTTGACAGACAACGCCATACACCAAAGACAACTGCTTAACAGACAACGCCATACACCAAAGACAACTGCTTAACAGACAATGCCATACACCAAGGAGAACTGCTTAACAGACAATGCCATACACCAAAGACAACTGCTTAACAGGCAATGCCATACACTAAAGACAACTGCTTAACAGACAATGCCATGCACCAAAGACAACTGCATAACAGACAACGCCATACACCAAGGAGAACTGCTTAACAGACAATGCCATACACCAAGTACAACTGCTTAACAGACAACGCCATACACCAAAGACAACTGCTTAACAGACAACGCCATACACCAAAGACAACTGCTTAACAGACACTGCCATACACCAAAGACAACTGCTTAACAGACACTGCCATACACTAAAGACAACTGCTTAACAGACAATGCCATGCACCAAAGACAACTGCATAACAGACAATGCCATACACTAAAGACAACTGCTTAACAGGCATTGCCATACACTAAAGACAACTGCTTAACAGACAATGCCATGCACCAAAGACAACTGCATAACAGACAATGCCATACACCAAGGACAACTGCTTAACAGACAATGCCATACACCAAAGACAACTGCTTAACAGACAACGCCATACACCAAAGACAACTGCTTAACAGACAATGACATACACTAAAGACAACTGCTTAACAGACACTGCCATACATCAAAGACAACTGCTTAACAGGCAATGCCATACACCAAAGACAACTGCTTAACAGACAATGCCATACACCACAGACAACTGCTTAACGGACAATGCCATACACCAAAGACAACTGCTTAACAGGCAATGCCAAACACCAAAGACAACTGCTTAACAGACAATGCCATACACCAAAGACAACTGCTTAACAGGCAATGCCATACACTAAAGACAACTGCTTAACAGACAGTGCCATACACCAAAGACAATTGCTTAACAGACAATGCCATACACCAAAGACAACTGCTTAACAGGCAATGCCATAAACCAAAGACAACTGCTTAACAGACAATGCCATACACCAAAGACAACTGCTTAACAGACAATGCCATACACCAAAGACAACTGCTTAACAGACAATGCCATACACCAAAGACAACTGCTTAACAGACAATGCCATACACCAAAGACAACTGCTTAACAGGCAATGCCATACACCAAAGACAACTGTTTAACAGACAATGCCATACACCAAAGACAACTGTTTAACAGACAATGCCATACACCAAAGACAACTGCTTAACAGACAATGCCATACACCAAAGACAACTGCTTAACAGGCAATGCCATACACCAAAGACAACTGCTTAACAGACAAAGCCATACACCAAAGACAACTGCTTAACAGACAATGCCATACACCAAAGACAACTGCTTAACAGACACTACCATACACCAAGGACAACTGCTTAACAGACAATGCCATGCACCAAAGACAACTGCTTAACAGACAATGCCATACACCAAAGACAACTGATTAACAGGCAATGCCATACACCAAAGACAACTGCTTAACAGACAATGCCATACACCAAAGACAACTGCTTAACAGGCAATGCCATACACCAAAGACAACTGCTTAACAGACAATGCCATACACCAAGGACAACTGCTTAACAGACAATGCCATACACCAAAGACAACTGCTTAACAGGCAATGCCATACACCAAAGAAAACTGCTTAACAGACACTGCCATACACTAAAGACAACTGCTTAACAGACAATGCCATACACCAAAGACAACTGCATAACAGACAATGCCATACACTAAAGACAACTGCTTAATATGCATTGCCATACAATAAAGACAACTGCTTAACAGATATTGCCATGCACCAAAGACAACTGCATAACAGACAATGCCATACACCAAGGACAACTGCTTAACAGACAATGCCATACACCAAAGACAACTGCTTAACAGGCAATTGCATACACCAAAGACAACTGCTTAACAGACAATGCCATACACCAAAGACAACTGCTTAACAGACAATGCCATACACCAAAGACAACTGCTTAACAGACAATGCCATACACCAAAGACAACTGCTTAACAGACAACGCATTACACCAAAGACAACTGCTTAACAGGCAATGCCATATACCAAAGACAACTGATTAAGAGGCAATGCCATACACCAAAGACAACTGCTTAACAGGCAATGCGATACACCAAAGACAACTGCTTAACAAAAAAGAACATTTACCAGAGACAACTGCTTAACAGGCAATGCCATACACCAAAGACAACTGCTTAACAGTCAATGCCATACACCAAAGACAACTGCTTAACAGACAATGCCATGCACCAAAGACAACGGCATAACAGACAATGCCATACACCAAGGAGAACTGCTTAACAGACAATGCCATACACCAAAGACAACTGCTTAACAGGCAATGCCATACACCAAAGACAACTGCTTAACAGACACTGCCATACACTAAAGACAACTGCTTAACAGACAATGCCATGCACCAAAGACAACTGCATAACAGACAATGCCATACACTAAAGACAACTGCTTAACAGGCAATGCCATACACCAAAGACAACTGCTTAACAGACAATGCCATGCACCAAAGACAACTGCATAACAGGCAATGCCATACACTAAAGACAACTGCTTAACAGACAATGCCATGCACCAAAGACAACTGCATAACAGACAATGCCATACACCAAGGACAACTGCTTGACAGACAACGCCATACACCAAAGACAACTGCTTAACAGACAACGCCATACACCAAAGACAACTGCTTAACAGACAATGCCATACACCAAGGAGAACTGCTTAACAGACAATGCCATACACCAAAGACAACTGCTTAACAGGCAATGCCATACACTAAAGACAACTGCTTAACAGACAATGCCATGCACCAAAGACAACTGCATAACAGACAACGCCATACACCAAGGAGAACTGCTTAACAGACAATGCCATACACCAAGTACAACTGCTTAACAGACAACGCCATACACCAAAGACAACTGCTTAACAGACAACGCCATACACCAAAGACAACTGCTTAACAGACACTGCCATACACCAAAGACAACTGCTTAACAGACACTGCCATACACTAAAGACAACTGCTTAACAGACAATGCCATGCACCAAAGACAACTGCATAACAGACAATGCCATACACTAAAGACAACTGCTTAACAGGCATTGCCATACACTAAAGACAACTGCTTAACAGACAATGCCATGCACCAAAGACAACTGCATAACAGACAATGCCATACACCAAGGACAACTGCTTAACAGACAATGCCATACACCAAAGACAACTGCTTAACAGACAACGCCATACACCAAAGACAACTGCTTAACAGACAATGACATACACTAAAGACAACTGCTTAACAGACACTGCCATACATCAAAGACAACTGCTTAACAGGCAATGCCATACACCAAAGACAACTGCTTAACAGACAATGCCATACACCACAGACAACTGCTTAACGGACAATGCCATACACCAAAGACAACTGCTTAACAGGCAATGCCAAACACCAAAGACAACTGCTTAACAGACAATGCCATACACCAAAGACAACTGCTTAACGGACAATGCCATACACCAAAGACAACTGCTTAACAGGCAATGCTATACACCAATGACAACTGCTTAACAGGCAATGCCATACACCAAAGACAACTGCTTTACAGGCAATGCCATACACCAAAGACAACTGCTTAACAGACAATGCCATATACCAAAGACAACTGCTTAACAGATAACGCCATACACCAAAGACAACTGCTTAACAGACAATGCCATACACCAAAGACAACTGCTTAACAGACAATGCCATACACCAAAGACAACTGCTTAACAGGCAATGCCATACACTAAAGACAACTGCTTAACAGACAATGCCATACACCAAAGACAACTGCTTAACAGGTAATGCCACACACCAAAGACAACTGCTTAGCAGGCAATGCCATACACCAAAGACAACTGCTTAACAGACAATGCCATGCACCAAAGACAACTGCATAACAGACAATGCCATACCCCAAGGACAACTGCTTAACAGACAATGCCATACACCAAAGACAACTGCTTAAAAGACAATGCCATACACCAAAGACAACTGCTTAACAGACAATGCCATACACCAAAGACAACTGCTTAACAGGCAATGCCATACACCAAAGACAACTGCTTAACAGGCAATGCCATACAACAAAGACAACTGCTTAACAGACAATGCTATACACCACAGACAACTGCTTAACAGACTATGCCATACACCAAAGACAACTGCTTAACAGAAAATGCCATACCCCAAAGACAACTGCTTAACAGACAATGCCATACACCAAAGACAACTGCTTAACAGACAATGCCATACACCAAAGACAACTGCGTAATAGACACTGCCAAACACCAAAGACAACTGCTTAAAAGGCAATGCCATACACCAAAGTCAACTGTTTATCAGACACTGAAATACACCAAAGACAACTGCTTAACAGAGAATGCCATACACCAAAGACAACTGCTTAAAAGACAGTGCCATACACCAAAGACAACTGCTTAACAGGCAATGCCATACACCAAAGACAACTGCTTAACAGATAATGCCATACACTAAGGACAACTGCTTAACAAGCAATGCCATACACCAAAGACAGCTGCTTAACAGACAGTGCCATACACCAAAGACAACTGCTTAACAGACAATGCAATACACCAAAGACAACTGCTTAACAGACAATGCCATACACCAAAGACAACTGCTTAACAGACAGTGCCATACACCAAAGACAACTGCTTAACAGACAATGCCATACACCAAAGACAACTGCTTAACAGACAATGCCATACACCAAAGACTACTACTTAACAGGCAATGCCATACACCAAAGGCAACTGCTTTACAGGCAATGCCATACACCAAATACAACTGCTTAACAGGCAGTTCCATACACTAAAGACAACTTCTTGACAGGCTATGCCATACACCAAAGACAACTGCTTAACAGACAATGCCATACACCAAAGAAAACTGCTTAACAGGCAACACCATAAACCAAAGACAACTGCTTAACAGACACTGCCATACACCAAAGACAACTGCTTAACAGGCAACGCCATACACCAAAGACAACTGCTTAGCAGACAATGCCATACACCAAAGACAACTGGTTAACAGACAATGCCATACACCAAAGACAACTGCTTAACAGGCAATGCCATACACCAAAGACAAATGCTTAACAGGCAATGCCATACACTAAAGACAACTGCTTAACAGACAATGCCATACACCAAAGACAACTGTGTAACAGACTTTGCCATACACCAAAGACAACTGTGTAACAGACTTTGCCATACACTAAAGACAACTGCTTAAGAGGCAATGCCATACACCAAAGATAACTGCTTAACAGGTAATGCCATACACTAAAGACAACTGCTTAACAGGGAATGCCATACACCAAAGACAACTACTTAACATACAACGCCATACACCAAAGAAAACTGTTTAACAGTCAACGCCGTACACCAAAGACCACTGCTTAACATACACTGCCATAGACTAAAGACAAGTTCTTAACAGACAATGCCATACACCAAAGACAACTGCTTAACAGGCAATGCAATACACCAAAGACAACTGCTTAACAGGCAATGCCATACACTAAAGACAACTTCTCAACAGACAGTGCTATACACCAAATACAACTGCTTAACAGAGAATGCCATACACCAAATACAACTGCTTAACAGGCAATGCCATACACTAAAGACAACTGCTTGACAGGCAATGCCATACACCAAAGACAACTGCATAACAGACACTGCCATACACCAAAGACAACTGCTTAACAGACAATGCCATACACCAAAGACAACTGCTTAACAGACAATGCCATACACCAAAGAAACTGCTTAACAGGCAACAACATACACCAAAGACAACTGCTAAACAGGCAATGCCATACACCAAAGACAACTTCTTAACAGGCAATGCCATACACCAAAGACAACTGCTTAACAGTCAATGCCATACACCAAAGACAACTGCTTAACAGGCAATGCCATACACCAAAGACAACTGCTTAACAGACAATGCCATACACCAAAGACAACTGCTTAACAGGCAATGCCATACACTAAAGACAACTGCTTGACAGGCAATGCCATACACCAAAGACAACTGCTTAACAGACAATGCCATACACCAAAGAAAACTGCTTAACAGGCAACACCATACACCAAAGATAACTGCTTAACAGGCAATGCTATACACCAAAGACAACTGCTTAACAGACACTACCAGACACCAAAGACAACTGCTTAACAGACAATGCCATACACCAAATACAACTGCTTAACAGGCACTGCCATACACCAAAGACAACTGCTTAACAGACACTACCAGACACCAAAGACAACTGCTTAACAGACAATGCCATACACCAAATACAACTGCTTAACAGGCAATGCCATACACTAAAGACAACTGCTTGACAGGCAATGCCATACACCAAAGACAACTGCATAACAGACACTGCCATACACCAAAGACAACTGCTTAACAGACAATGCCATACACCAAAGACAACTGCTTAACAGACACTGCCATACACCAAAGAAAACTGCTTAACAGACAATGCCATACACCAAAGAAACTGCTTAACAGGCAACACCATACACCAAAGACAACTGCTAAACAGGCAATGCCATACACCAAAGACAACTTCTTAACAGGCAATGCCATACACCAAAGACAACTGCTTAACAGTCAATGCCATACACCAAAGACAACTGCTTAACAGGCAATGCCATACACCAAAGACAACTGCTTAACAGACAATGCGATACACCAAAGACAACTGCTTAACAGGCAATGCCATACACTAAAGACAACTGCTTGACAGGCAATGCCATACACCAAAGACAACTGCTTAACAGACAATGCCATACACCAAAGACAACTGCTTAACAGGCAACACCATACACCAAAGACAACTGCTTAACAGTCAATGCCATACACCAAAGACAACTGCTTAACAGACAATGCGATACACCAAAGACAACTGCTTAACAGGCAATGCCATACACTAAAGACAACTGCTTGACAGGCAATGCCATACACCAAAGACAACTGCTTAACAGACAATGCCATACACCAAAGAAAACTGCTTAACAGGCAACACCATACACCAAAGATAACTGCTTAACAGGCAATGCTATACACCAAAGACAACTGCTTAACCGACAATGCCATACACCAAAGACAACTGCTTAACAGACAACGCCTTACACCAAAGACAACTGCTTAACAGAAAAAGCCATCTACCAAAGACAACTGCTTAACAGACACTACCAGACACCAAAGACAACTGCTTAACAGACAACGCCTTACACCAAAGACAACTACTTAACAGGCAATGCCATACACCAAAGACAACTGCTTAACAGGCAATGCCATACACCAAAGACAACTGCTTAACAGACAATGCCATACACCAAAGACAACTGCTTAACAGACAATGCCATACACCAAAGACAACTGCTTAACAGGCAATGTCATACACCGAAGACAACTGCTTAACAGGCAATGCAATACACCAAAGACAACTGCTTAACAGACAACGCCTTACACCAAAGACAACTGCTTAACAGGCAATGTCATACACCGAAGACAACTGCTTAACAGGCAATGCAATACACCAAAGACAACTGCTTAACAGAAAAAGCCATATACCAAAGACAACTGCTTAACAGGCAATGCCATACACCAAAGACAACTGCTTAACAGGCAATGCCATACACCAAAGACAACTGCTTAACAGGCAATGCCATACACCAAAGACAACTGTTTAGCAGGCAATGTCATACACCAAAGACAACTGCTTAACAGACAATGCCATACACCAAAGACAACTGCTTAGCAGACAATGCCATACACCAAAGACAACTGCTTAACAGGCAACACCATACACCAAAGATAACTGCTTAACAGGCAATGCTATACACCAAAGACAACTGCTTAACAGACACTACCAGACACCAAAGACAACTGCTTAACAGACAATGCCATACACCAAATACAACTGCTTAACAGGCACTGCCATACACCAAAGACAACTGCTTAACAGACACTACCAGACACCAAAGACAACTGCTTAACAGACAATGCCATACACCAAATACAACTGCTTAACAGGCAATGCCATACACTAAAGACAACTGCTTGACAGGCAATGCCATACACCAAAGACAACTGCATAACAGACACTGCCATACACCAAAGACAACTGCTTAACAGACAATGCCATACACCAAAGACAACTGCTTAACAGACACTGCCATACACCAAAGAAAACTGCTTAACAGACAATGCCATACACCAAAGAAACTGCTTAACAGGCAACACCATACACCAAAGACAACTGCTAAACAGGCAATGCCATACACCAAAGACAACTTCTTAACAGGCAATGCCATACACCAAAGACAACTGCTTAACAGTCAATGCCATACACCAAAGACAACTGCTTAACAGGCAATGCCATACACCAAAGACAACTGCTTAACAGACAATGCGATACACCAAAGACAACTGCTTAACAGGCAATGCCATACACTAAAGACAACTGCTTGACAGGCAATGCCATACACCAAAGACAACTGCTTAACAGACAATGCCATACACCAAAGACAACTGCTTAACAGGCAACACCATACACCAAAGACAACTGCTTAACAGTCAATGCCATACACCAAAGACAACTGCTTAACAGACAACGCGATACACCAAAGACAACTGCTTAACAGGCAATGCCATACACTAAAGACAACTGCTTGACAGGCAATGCCATACACCAAAGACAACTGCTTAACAGACAATGCCATACACCAAAGAAAACTGCTTAACAGGCAACACCATACACCAAAGATAACTGCTTAACAGGCAATGCTATACACCAAAGACAACTGCTTAACCGACAATGCCATACACCAAAGACAACTGCTTAACAGACAACGCCTTACACCAAAGACAACTGCTTAACAGAAAAAGCCATCTACCAAAGACAACTGCTTAACAGACAGTACCAGACACCAAAGACAACTGCTTAACAGACAACGCCTTACACCAAAGTCAACTACTTAACAGGCAATGCCATACACCAAAGACAACTGCTTAACAGGCAATGCCATACACCAAAGACAACTGCTTAACAGACAATGCCATACACCAAAGACAACTGCTTAACAGACAATGCCATACACCAAAGACAACTGCTTAACAGGCAATGTCATACACCGAAGACAACTGCTTAACAGGCAATGCAATACACCAAAGACAACTGCTTAACAGACAACGCCTTACACCAAAGACAACTGCTTAACAGGCAATGTCATACACCGAAGACAACTGCTTAACAGGCAATGCAATACACCAAAGACAACTGCTTAACAGAAAAAGCCATATACCAAAGACAACTGCTTAACAGGCAATGCCATACACCAAAGACAACTGCTTAACAGGCAATGCCATACACCAAAGACAACTGCTTAACAGGCAATGCCATACACCAAAGACAACTGTTTAGCAGGCAATGTCATACACCAAAGACAACTGCTTAACAGACAATGCCATACACCAAAGACAACTGCTTAGCAGACAATGCCATACACCAAAGACAACTGCTTAACAGAAAAAGCCATATACCAAAGACAACTGCTTAACAGGCAATGCCATACACCGAAGACAACTGCTTAACAGGCAATGCAATACACCAAAGACAACTGCTTAACAGACAACGCCTTACACCAAAGACAACTGCTTAACAGGCAATGTCATACACCGAAGACAACTGCTTAACAGGCAATGCAATACACCAAAGACAACTGCTTAACAGGCAATGTCATACACCGAAGACAACTGCTTAACAGGCAATGCAATACACCAAAGACAACTGCTTAACAGACAACGCCTTACACCAAAGACAACTGCTTAACAGGCAATGCAATACACCAAAGACAACTGCTTAACAGACAACGCCTTACACCAAAGACAACTGCTTAACAGGCAATGCCATACACCAAAGACAACTGCTTAACAGACAATGCCATACACCAAAGACAACTGCTTAACAGGCAATGTCATACACCAAAGACAACTGCTTAACAGACAATGCCATACACCAAAGACAACTGCTTAGCAGACAATGCCATACACCAAAGACAACTGCTTAACAGAAAAAGCCATATACCAAAGACAACTGCTTAACAGGCAATGCCATACACCAAAGACAACTGTTTAACAGGCAATGTCATACACCAAAGACAACTGCTTAACAGACAATGCCATACACCAAAGACAACTGCTTAGCAGACAATGCCATACACCAAAGACAACTGCTTAACAGAAAAAGCCATATACCAAAGACAACTGCTTAACAGGCAATGCCATACACCAAAGACAACTGCTTAACAGACAACGTCATACACCAAAGACAACTGCTTAACAGGCAATGCCATACACCAAAGACAACTGCTTATCAGACAACGCCATACACCAAAGACAACTGCTTAACAGACAACGCCATACACCAAAGACAACTGCTTAACAGACAACGCCATACACCAAAGACAACTGCTTAACAGACACTGCCATACACCAAAGACAACTGCTTAACAGACACTGCCATACACCAAAGACAACTGCTTAACAGACAATGCCATACACCAAAGACAACTGCTTAACAGACACTGCCATACACCA
The DNA here is from genome assembly GCF_046119375.1 of Phyllobates terribilis. Classification (NCBI taxonomy): domain Eukaryota; kingdom Metazoa; phylum Chordata; class Amphibia; order Anura; family Dendrobatidae; genus Phyllobates; species Phyllobates terribilis. The sequence goes on from NW_027362957.1 coordinate 2,683,131, forward strand.
AAGAAAACTGCTTAACAGACAATGCCATACACCAAAGAAACTGCTTAACAGGCAACACCATACACCAAAGACAACTGCTAAACAGGCAATGCCATACACTAAAGACAACTGCTTAACAGGCAATGCCATACACTAAAGACAACTGCTTGACAGGCAATGCCATACACCAAAGACAACTGCTTAACAGACAATGCCATACACCAAAGAAAACTGCTTAACAGGCAACACCATACACCAAAGATAACTGCTTAACAGGCAATGCTATACACCAAAGACAACTGCTTAACCGACAATGCCATACACCAAAGACAACTGCTTAACAGACAACGCCTTACACCAAAGACAACTGCTTAACAGAAAAAGCCATCTACCAAAGACAACTGCTTAACAGACACTACCAGACACCAAAGACAACTGCTTAACAGACAACGCCTTACACCAAAGACAACTACTTAACAGGCAATGCCATACACCAAAGACAACTGCTTAACAGGCAATGCCATACACCAAAGACAACTGCTTAACAGACAATGCCATACACCAAAGACAACTGCTTAACAGACAATGCCATACACCAAAGACAACTGCTTAACAGGCAATGTCATACACCGAAGACAACTGCTTAACAGGCAATGCAATACACCAAAGACAACTGCTTAACAGACAACGCCTTACACCAAAGACAACTGCTTAACAGGCAATGTCATACACCGAAGACAACTGCTTAACAGGCAATGCAATACACCAAAGACAACTGCTTAACAGAAAAAGCCATATACCAAAGACAACTGCTTAACAGGCAATGCCATACACCAAAGACAACTGCTTAACAGGCAATGCCATACACCAAAGACAACTGCTTAACAGGCAATGCCATACACCAAAGACAACTGTTTAGCAGGCAATGTCATACACCAAAGACAACTGCTTAACAGACAATGCCATACACCAAAGACAACTGCTTAGCAGACAATGCCATACACCAAAGACAACTGCTTAACAGGCAACACCATACACCAAAGATAACTGCTTAACAGGCAATGCTATACACCAAAGACAACTGCTTAACAGACACTACCAGACACCAAAGACAACTGCTTAACAGACAATGCCATACACCAAATACAACTGCTTAACAGGCACTGCCATACACCAAAGACAACTGCTTAACAGACACTACCAGACACCAAAGACAACTGCTTAACAGACAATGCCATACACCAAATACAACTGCTTAACAGGCAATGCCATACACTAAAGACAACTGCTTGACAGGCAATGCCATACACCAAAGACAACTGCATAACAGACACTGCCATACACCAAAGACAACTGCTTAACAGACAATGCCATACACCAAAGACAACTGCTTAACAGACACTGCCATACACCAAAGAAAACTGCTTAACAGACAATGCCATACACCAAAGAAACTGCTTAACAGGCAACACCATACACCAAAGACAACTGCTAAACAGGCAATGCCATACACCAAAGACAACTTCTTAACAGGCAATGTCATACACCAAAGACAACTGCTTAACAGACAATGCCATACACCAAAGACAACTGCTTAGCAGACAATGCCATACACCAAAGACAACTGCTTAACAGAAAAAGCCATATACCAAAGACAACTGCTTAACAGGCAATGCCATACACCAAAGACAACTGCTTAACAGACAACGTCATACACCAAAGACAACTGCTTAACAGGCAATGCCATACACCAAAGACAACTGCTTAACAGACAACGCCATACACCAAAGACAACTGCTTAACAGACACTGCCATACACCAAAGACAACTGCTTAACAGACAATGCCATACACCAAAGACAACTGCTTAACAGACACTGCCATACACCAAAGAAAACTGCTTAACAGACAATGCCATACACCAAAGAAACTGCTTAACAGGCAACACCATACACCAAAGACAACTGCTAAACAGGCAATGCCATACACCAAAGACAACTTCTTAACAGGCAATGCCATACACCAAAGACAACTGCTTAACAGTCAATGCCATACACCAAAGACAACTGCTTAACAGGCAATGCCATACACCAAAGACAACTGCTTAACAGACAATGCGATACACCAAAGACAACTGCTTAACAGGCAATGCCATACACTAAAGACAACTGCTTGACAGGCAATGCCATACACCAAAGACAACTGCTTAACAGACAATGCCATACACCAAAGACAACTGCTTAACAGGCAACACCATACACCAAAGACAACTGCTTAACAGTCAATGCCATACACCAAAGACAACTGCTTAACAGACAATGCGATACACCAAAGACAACTGCTTAACAGGCAATGCCATACACTAAAGACAACTGCTTGACAGGCAATGCCATACACCAAAGACAACTGCTTAACAGACAATGCCATACACCAAAGAAAACTGCTTAACAGGCAACACCATACACCAAAGATAACTGCTTAACAGGCAATGCTATACACCAAAGACAACTGCTTAACCGACAATGCCATACACCAAAGACAACTGCTTAACAGACAACGCCTTACACCAAAGACAACTGCTTAACAGAAAAAGCCATCTACCAAAGACAACTGCTTAACAGACACTACCAGACACCAAAGACAACTGCTTAACAGACAACGCCTTACACCAAAGACAACTACTTAACAGGCAATGCCATACACCAAAGACAACTGCTTAACAGGCAATGCCATACACCAAAGACAACTGCTTAACAGACAATGCCATACACCAAAGACAACTGCTTAACAGACAATGCCATACACCAAAGACAACTGCTTAACAGGCAATGTCATACACCGAAGACAACTGCTTAACAGGCAATGCAATACACCAAAGACAACTGCTTAACAGACAACGCCTTACACCAAAGACAACTGCTTAACAGGCAATGTCATACACCGAAGACAACTGCTTAACAGGCAATGCAATACACCAAAGACAACTGCTTAACAGAAAAAGCCATATACCAAAGACAACTGCTTAACAGGCAATGCCATACACCAAAGACAACTGCTTAACAGGCAATGCCATACACCAAAGACAACTGCTTAACAGGCAATGCCATACACCAAAGACAACTGTTTAGCAGGCAATGTCATACACCAAAGACAACTGCTTAACAGACAATGCCATACACCAAAGACAACTGCTTAGCAGACAATGCCATACACCAAAGACAACTGCTTAACAGGCAACACCATACACCAAAGATAACTGCTTAACAGGCAATGCTATACACCAAAGACAACTGCTTAACAGACAATACCAGACACCAAAGACAACTGCTTAACAGACAATGCCATACACCAAATACAACTGCTTAACAGGCACTGCCATACACCAAAGACAACTGCTTAACAGACACTACCAGACACCAAAGACAACTGCTTAACAGACAATGCCATACACCAAATACAACTGCTTAACAGGCAATGCCATACACTAAAGACAACTGCTTGACAGGCAATGCCATACACCAAAGACAACTGCATAACAGACACTGCCATACACCAAAGACAACTGCTTAACAGACAATGCCATACACCAAAGACAACTGCTTAACAGACACTGCCATACACCAAAGAAAACTGCTTAACAGACAATGCCATACACCAAAGAAACTGCTTAACAGGCAACACCATACACCAAAGACAACTGCTAAACAGGCAATGCCATACACCAAAGACAACTTCTTAACAGGCAATGCCATACACCAAAGACAACTGCTTAACAGTCAATGCCATACACCAAAGACAACTGCTTAACAGGCAATGCCATACACCAAAGACAACTGCTTAACAGACAATGCGATACACCAAAGACAACTGCTTAACAGGCAATGCCATACACTAAAGACAACTGCTTGACAGGCAATGCCATACACCAAAGACAACTGCTTAACAGACAATGCCATACACCAAAGACAACTGCTTAACAGGCAACACCATACACCAAAGACAACTGCTTAACAGTCAATGCCATACACCAAAGACAACTGCTTAACAGACAATGCGATACACCAAAGACAACTGCTTAACAGGCAATGCCATACACTAAAGACAACTGCTTGACAGGCAATGCCATACACCAAAGACAACTGCTTAACAGACAATGCCATACACCAAAGAAAACTGCTTAACAGGCAACACCATACACCAAAGATAACTGCTTAACAGGCAATGCTATACACCAAAGACAACTGCTTAACCGACAATGCCATACACCAAAGACAACTGCTTAACAGACAACGCCTTACACCAAAGACAACTGCTTAACAGAAAAAGCCATCTACCAAAGACAACTGCTTAACAGACACTACCAGACACCAAAGACAACTGCTTAACAGACAACGCCTTACACCAAAGACAACTACTTAACAGGCAATGCCATACACCAAAGACAACTGCTTAACAGGCAATGCCATACACCAAAGACAACTGCTTAACAGACAATGCCATACACCAAAGACAACTGCTTAACAGACAATGCCATACACCAAAGACAACTGCTTAACAGGCAATGTCATACACCGAAGACAACTGCTTAACAGGCAATGCAATACACCAAAGACAACTGCTTAACAGACAACGCCTTACACCAAAGACAACTGCTTAACAGGCAATGTTATACACCGAAGACAACTGCTTAACAGGCAATGCAATACACCAAAGACAACTGCTTAACAGAAAAAGCCATATACCAAAGACAACTGCTTAACAGGCAATGCCATACACCAAAGACAACTGCTTAACAGGCAATGCCATACACCAAAGACAACTGCTTAACAGGCAATGCCATACACCAAAGACAACTGTTTAGCAGGCAATGTCATACACCAAAGACAACTGCTTAACAGACAATGCCATACACCAAAGACAACTGCTTAGCAGACAATGCCATACACCAAAGACAACTGCTTAACAGAAAAAGCCATATACCAAAGACAACTGCTTAACAGGCAATGCCATACACCGAAGACAACTGCTTAACAGGCAATGCAATACACCAAAGACAACTGCTTAACAGACAACGCCTTACACCAAAGACAACTGCTTAACAGGCAATGTCATACACCGAAGACAACTGCTTAACAGGCAATGCAATACACCAAAGACAACTGTTTAACAGGCAATGTCATACACCGAAGACAACTGCTTAACAGGCAATGCAATACACCAAAGACAACTGCTTAACAGACAACGCCTTACACCAAAGACAACTGCTTAACAGGCAATGCAATACACCAAAGACAACTGCTTAACAGACAACGCCTTACACCAAAGACAACTGCTTAACAGGCAATGCCATACACCAAAGACAACTGCTTAACAGACAATGCCATACACCAAAGACAACTGCTTAACAGGCAATGTCATACACCAAAGACAACTGCTTAACAGACAATGCCATACACCAAAGACAACTGCTTAGCAGACAATGCCATACACCAAAGACAACTGCTTAACAGAAAAAGCCATATACCAAAGACAACTGCTTAACAGGCAATGCCATACACCAAAGACAACTGTTTAACAGGCAATGTCATACACCAAAGACAACTGCTTAACAGACAATGCCATACACCAAAGACAACTGCTTAGCAGACAATGCCATACACCAAAGACAACTGCTTAACAGAAAAAGCCATATACCAAAGACAACTGCTTAACAGGCAATGCCATACACCAAAGACAACTGCTTAACAGACAACGTCATACACCAAAGACAACTGCTTAACAGGCAATGCCATACACCAAAGACAACTGCTTAACAGACAACGCCATACACCAAAGACAACTGCTTAACAGACAACGCCATACACCAAAGACAACTGCTTAACAGACAACGCCATACACCAAAGACAACTGCTTAACAGACACTGCCATACACCAAAGACAACTGCTTAACAGACACTGCCATACACCAAAGACAACTGCTTAACAGACAATGCCATACACCAAAGACAACTGCTTAACAGACACTGCCATACACCAAAGACAACTGCTTAACAGACACTGCCATACACCAAAGACAACTGCTTAACAGGCAGTGCCATACACTAAAGACAACTGCTTAACAGACAATGCCATACACCAAAGAAAACTGCTTAACAGGCAACACCATACACCAAAGACAACTGCTTAACAGACACTGCCATACACCAAAGACAACTGCTTAACAGGTAACGCCATACACCAAAGACAACTGCTTAGCAGACAATGCCACACACCAAAGACAACTGCTTAACAGGCAATGCCATACACCAAAGACAACTGCTTAACAGACAATGCCATACACCAAAGACAACTGCTTAACAGGCAATGCCATACACCAAAGACAACTGCTTAACAGACAATGCCATACACCAAAGACAACTGCTTAACAGACAATGCCATACACCAAAGACAACTGCTTAATAGGCAATGCCATACATCAATGACAACTGCTTAACAGGCAATGCCATACACCAAAAAGAACTGCTTAACAGGCAATGCCATACACCAAAGACAACTGCTTAACAGGCAATGCCATACACCAAACACAACTGCTTAACAGGCAATGCCATACACTAAAGACAACTGCTTGACAGGCAATGCCATACACCAATGACAACTGCTTAACAGACAATGCCATACACCAAAGAAAACTGCTTAACAGGCAACACCATACACCAAAGACAACTGCTAAACAGGCAATGCCATACACCAAAGACAAATTCTTAACAGGCAATGCCATACATTAAAGACAACTGCTTAACAGGCAATGCCATACACCAAAGACAACTGCTTAACAGACAATGCCATACACCAAAGACAACTGCTTAACAGACAATGCCATACACCAAAGACAACTGCTTAACAGGCAATGCCATACACCAATGACAACTGCTTAACAGGCAATGCCATACACCAAAAACAACTGCTTAACAGGCAATGCCATACACCAAAGACAACTGCTTAACAGGCAATGCCATACAACAAACACAACTGCTTATCAGGCAATGCCATACACTAAAGACAACTGCTTGACAGTCAATGCCATACACCAAAGACAACTGCTTAACAGACAATGCTATACACCAAAGAAAACTGCTTAACAGGCAAGACCATACACCAAAGACAACTGCTTAACAGACAATGCCATACACCAAAGACAACTGCTTAAGAGTCAATGCCATACACCAAAGACAACTGCTTAACAGTCACTGCCATACACCAAAGACAACTGCTTAACAGGCAATGCCATACACCAAAGACAACTGCTTAACAGACAATGCCATACACCAAAGACAACTGCTTAACTGGCAATGCCATACACCAAAGACAACTGCTTAACAGGCAATGCCATATACCAAAGACAACTGCTTAACAGTCAATGCCATACACCAAAGACAACTGCTTAACAGTCACTGCCATACACCAAAGACAACTGCTTAACAGGCAATGCCATACACCAAAGCCAACTGCTTAACAGACAATGCCATACACCAAAGACAACTGCTTAACTGGCAATGCCATACACCAAAGACAACTGCTTAACAGGCAATGCCATAAACTAAAGACAACTGCTTAACAGACACTGCCATACACCAAAGACAACTGCTTAACAGACAATGCCATACACCAAAGAAAACTGCTTAACAGGCAACACCATACACCAAAGACAACTGCTTAACAGGCAATGCTATACACCAAAGACAACTGCTTAACAGACACTACCAAACACCAAAGACAACTGCTTAACAGACAATGCCAAACACCAAAGACAACTGCTTAACAGACAATGCCATACACCAAAGACAACTGCTTAACAGGCAATGTCATACACCGAAGACAACAGCTTAACAGGCCATGCCATACACCAAAGACAACTGCTTAACAGACAACGCCATGCACCAAAGACAACTGCTTAACAGACAATGCCATACACCAAAGACAACTGCTTAACAGAAAAAGCCATATACCAGAGACAACTGCTTAACAGACACTACCAGACACCAAAGACTACTACTTATCAGGCAATGCCATACACCAAAGACAACTGCTTAACAGGCAATGCCATACACCAAAGACAACTGCTTAACAGACAATGCCATACACCAAAGACAACTGCTTAACAGACAACGCCTTACACCAAAGACAACTGCTTAACAGGCAATGTCATACACCGAAGACAACTGCTTAACAGGCAATGCAATACACCAAAGACAACTGCTTAACAGAAAAAGCCATATACCAAAGACAACTGCTTAACAGGCAATGCCATACACCAAACACAACTGCTTAACAGACATTGCCATACACCAAAGACAACTGCTTAACAGGCAATGCCATACACCAAAGACAACTGCTTGACAGGCAATGCCATACACAAAAGACAACTGCTTAACAGACAATGCCATACACCAAAGAAAACTGCTTAACAGGCAACAGCATACACCAAAGACAACTGCTTAACAGACACTACCAGACACCAAAGACTACTACTTAACAGGCAATGCCATACACCAAAGACAACTGCTTAACAGGCAATGCCATACACCAAAGACCACTGCTTAACAGACAATGCCATACACCAAAGACAACTGCTTAACAGACAATGTCAAACACCAAAGACAACTGATTAACAGACAATGCCATACACCAAAGACAACTGCTTAACAGGCAATGCCATACACCAAAGACAACTGCTTAACAGGCAATGCCATACACCAAAGACAACTGCTTAACAGACAACGCCTTACACCAAAGACAGCTGCTTAACAGGCAATGTCATACACCGAAGACAACTGCTTAACAGGCAATGCAATACACCAAAGACAATTGCTTAACAGAAAAAGCCATATACCAAAGACAACTGCTCAACAGGCAATGCCATACACCAAAGACAACTGCTTAACAGACAACGCCATACACCAAAGACAACTGCTAAACAGACACTGCCATACACCAAAGACAACTGCTTAACAGACACTGCCATACACCAAAGACAACTGCTTAACAGGCAGTGCCATACACTAAAGACAGCTACTTGACAGGCAATGCCATACACCAAAGACAACTGCTTAACAGACAATGCCATACACCAAAGACAACTGCTTAACAGGCAACACCATACACCAAAGGCAACTGCTTAACAGTCAATGCCATACACCAAAGACAACTGCTTAACAGACAATGCGATACACCAAAGACAACTGCTTAACAGGCAATGCCATACACTAAAGACAACTGCTTGACAGGCAATGCCATACACCAAAGACAACTGCTTAACAGACAATGCCATACACCAAAGAAAACTGCTTAACAGGCAACACCATACACCAAAGATAACTTCTTAACAGGCAATGCCATACACCAAAGACAACTACTTAACAGCCAATGCTATACACCAAAGACAACTGCTTAACAGGCAATGCCATACACCAAAGACAACTGCTTAACAGACAATGCCATACACCAAAGACAACTGCTTAACAGGCAATGCTATACACCAAAGACAACTGCTTAACAGACACTACCAGACACCAAAGACTACTACTTAACAGGCAATGCCATACACCAAAGACAACTGCTTAACAGACAATGCCAAACACCAAAGACAACTGCTTAACAGACAACGCCTTACACCAAAGACAACTGCTTAACAGGCAGTGCCATACACTAAAGACAGCTGCTTGACAGGCAATGCCATACACCAAAGACAACTGCTTAACAGACAATGCCATACACCAAAGAAAACTGCTTAACAGACACTGCCATACACCAAAGAAAACTGCTAAACAGGCAATGCCATACACCAAAGACAACTTCTTAACAGGCAATGCCATACACCAAAGACAACTACTTAACAGGCAATGCTATACACCAAAGACAACTGCTTAACAGGCAATGCCATACACCAAAGACAACTGCTTAACAGACACTACCAGACACCAAAGACTACTACTTAACAGGCAATGTCATACACCGAAGACAACAGCTTAACAGGCAATGCAATAGACCAAAGACAACTGCTTAACAGAATAAGCCATATACCAAAGACAACTGCTTAACAGGCAATGCCATACACCAAAGACAACTGCTTAACAGACAATGCCATACACCAAAGACAACTGCTTAACAGAAAAAGCCATATACCAAAGACAACTGCTTAACAGGCAATGCCATACACCAAAGACAACTGCTTAACAGACAACGCCATACACCAAAGGCAACTGCTTAACAGACACTGCCATACACCAAAGACAACTGCTTAACAGGCAACACCATACACCAAAGACAACTGCTTAACAGACACTGCCATACACCAAAGACAACTGCTTAACAGGTAACGCCATACACCAAAGACAACTGCTTAGCAGACAATGCCACACACCAAAGACAACTGCTTAACAGACAATGCCAAACACCAAAGACAACTGCTTAACAGACAATGCCAAACACCAAAGACAACTGCTTAACAGACAACGCCTTACACCAAAGACAACTGCTTAACAGGCAGTGCCATACACTAAAGACAGCTGCTTGACAGGCAATGCCATACACCAAAGACAACTGCTTAACAGACAATGCCATACACCAAAGAAAACTGCTTAACAGACACTGCCATACACCAAAGAAAACTGCTAAACAGGCAATGCCATACACCAAAGACAACTTCTTAACAGGCAATGCCATACACCAAAGACAACTACTTAACAGGCAATGCTATACACCAAAGACAACTGCTTAACAGGCAATGCCATACACCAAAGACAACTGCTTAACAGACAATGCCATACACCAAAGACAACTGCTTAACAGGCAATGCTATACACCAAAGACAACTGCTTAACAGACACTACCAGACACCAAAGACTACTACTTAACAGGCAATGTCATACACCGAAGACAACAGCTTAACAGGCAATGCAATAGACCAAAGACAACTGCTTAACAGAATAAGCCATATACCAAAGACAACTGCTTAACAGACAATGCTATACACCAAAGACAACTGCTTAACAGGCAATGCTATACACCAAAGACAACTGCTTAACAGACACTACCAGACACCAAAGACTACTACTTAACAGGCAATGTCATACACCGAAGACAACAGCTTAACAGGCAATGCAATAGACCAAAGACAACTGCTTAACAGGCAATGCCATACACCAAAGACAACTGCTTAACAGACAATGCCATACACCAAAGACAACTGCTTAACAGAAAAAGCCATATACCAAAGACAACTGCTTAACAGGCAATGCCATACACCAAAGACAACTGCTTAACAGACAACGCCATACACCAAAGACAACTGCTTAACAGACACTGCCATACACCAAAGACAACTGCTTAACAGACACTGCCATACACCAAAGACAACTGCTTAACAGGCAGTGCCATACACTAAAGACAGCTGCTTGACAGGCAACGCCATACACCAAAGACAACTGCTTAACAGAAAAAGCCATATACCAAAGACAACTGCTTAACAGGCAATGCCATACACCAAAGACAACTGCTTAACAGACAACGCCATACACCAAAGACAACTGCTTAACAGACACTGCCATACACCAAAGACAACTGCTTAACAGACAATGCCATACACCAAAGACAACTGCTTAACAGGCAATGTCATACACCAAAGACAACTGCTTAACAGACAATGCCATACACCAAAGACAACTGCTTAGCAGACAATGCCATACACCAAAGACAACTGCTTAACAGAAAAAGCCATATACCAAAGACAACTGCTTAACAGGCAATGCCATACACCAAAGACAACTGTTTAACAGGCAATGTCATACACCAAAGACAACTGCTTAACAGACAATGCCATACACCAAAGACAACTGCTTAGCAGACAATGCCATACACCAAAGACAACTGCTTAACAGAAAAAGCCATATACCAAAGACAACTGCTTAACAGGCAATGCCATACACCGAAGACAACTGCTTAACAGGCAATGCAATACACCAAAGACAACTGCTTAACAGACAACGCCTTACACCAAAGACAACTGCTTAACAGGCAATGTCATACACCGAAGACAACTGCTTAACAGGCAATGCAATACACCAAAGACAACTGCTTAACAGGCAATGTCATACACCGAAGACAACTGCTTAACAGGCAATGCAATACACCAAAGACAACTGCTTAACAGACAACGCCTTACACCAAAGACAACTGCTTAACAGGCAATGTCATACACCGAAGACAACTGCTTAACAGGCAATGCAATACACCAAAGACAACTGCTTAACAGGCAATGCCATACACCAAAGACAACTGCTTAACAGGCAATGCCATACACCAAAGACAACTGCTTAACAGACAATGCCATACACCAAAGACAACTGCTTAACAGGCAATGTCATACACCAAAGACAACTGCTTAACAGACAATGCCATACACCAAAGACAACTGCTTAGCAGACAATGCCATACACCAAAGACAACTGCTTAACAGAAAAAGCCATATACCAAAGACAACTGCTTAACAGGCAATGCCATACACCAAAGACAACTGTTTAACAGGCAATGTCATACACCAAAGACAACTGCTTAACAGACAATGCCATACACCAAAGACAACTGCTTAGCAGACAATGCCATACACCAAAGACAACTGCTTAACAGAAAAAGCCATATACCAAAGACAACTGCTTAACAGGCAATGCCATACACCGAAGACAACTGCTTAACAGGCAATGCAATACACCAAAGACAACTGCTTAACAGACAACGCCTTACACCAAAGACAACTGCTTAACAGGCAATGTCATACACCGAAGACAACTGCTTAACAGGCAATGCAATACACCAAAGACAACTGCTTAACAGAAAAAGCCATATACCAAAGACAACTGCTTAACAGGCAATGCCATACACCAAAGAAAACTGCTTAACAGGCAACACCATACACCAAAGACAACTGCTTAACAGACACTGCCATACACCAAAGACAACTGCTTAACAGGTAACGCCATACACCAAAGACAACTGCTTAGCAGACAATGCCACACACCAAAGACAACTGCTTAACAGGCAATGCCATACACCAAAGACAACTGCTTAACAGACAATGCCATACACCAAAGACAACTGCTTAACAGGCAATGCCATACACCAAAGACAACTGCTTAACAGACAATGCCATACACCAAAGACAACTGCTTAACAGACAATGCCATACACCAAAGACAACTGCTTAACAGGCAATGCCATACATCAATGACAACTGCTTAACAGGCAATGCCATACACCAAAAAGAACTGCTTAACAGGCAATGCCATACACCAAAGACAACTGCTTAACAGGCAATGCCATACACCAAACACAACTGCTTAACAGGCAATGCCATACACTAAAGACAACTGCTTGACAGGCAATGCCATACACCAATGACAACTGCTTAACAGACAATGCCATACACCAAAGAAAACTGCTTAACAGGCAACACCATACACCAAAGACAACTGCTAAACAGGCAATGCCATACACCAAAGACAAATTCTTAACAGGCAATGCCATACATTAAAGACAACTGCTTAACAGGCAATGCCATACACCAAAGACAACTGCTTAACAGACAATGCCATACACCAAAGACAACTGCTTAACAGACAATGCCATACACCAAAGACAACTGCTTAACAGGCAATGCCATACACCAATGACAACTGCTTAACAGGCAATGCCATACACCAAAAACAACTGCTTAACAGGCAATGCCATACACCAAAGACAACTGCTTAGCAGGCAATGCCATACAACAAACACAACTGCTTATCAGGCAATGCCATACACTAAAGACAACTGCTTGACAGGCAATGCCATACACCAAAGACAACTGCTTAACAGACAATGCTATACACCAAAGAAAACTGCTTAACAGGCAAGACCATACACCAAAGACAACTGCTTAACAGACAATGCCATACACCAAAGACAACTGCTTAAGAGTCAATGCCATACACCAAAGACAACTGCTTAACAGTCACTGCCATACACCAAAGACAACTGCTTAACAGGCAATGCCATACACCAAAGACAACTGCTTAACAGACAATGCCATACACCAAAGACAACTGCTTAACTGGCAATGCCATACACCAAAGACAACTGCTTAACAGGCAATGCCATATACCAAAGACAACTGCTTAACAGTCAATGCCATACACCAAAGAAAACTGCTTAACAGTCACTGCCATACACCAAAGACAACTGCTTAACAGGCAATGCCATACACCAAAGCCAACTGCTTAACAGACAATGCCATACACCAAAGACAACTGCTTAACTGGCAATGCCATACACCAAAGACAACTGCTTAACAGGCAATGCCATAAACTAAAGACAACTGCTTAACAGACACTGCCATACACCAAAGACAACTGCTTAACAGACAATGCCATACACCAAAGAAAACTGCTTAACAGGCAACACCATACACCAAAGACAACTGCTTAACAGGCAATGCTATACACCAAAGACAACTGCTTAACAGACACTACCAAACACCAAAGACAACTGCTTAACAGACAATGCCAAACACCAAAGACAACTGCTTAACAGACAATGCCATACACCAAAGACAACTGCTTAACAGGCAATGTCATACACCGAAGACAACAGCTTAACAGGCCATGCCATACACCAAAGACAACTGCTTAACAGACAATGCCATACACCAAAGACAACTGCTTAACAGGCAATGCTATACACCAAAGACAACTGCTTAACAGACACTACCAGACACCAAAGACTACTACTTAACAGGCAATGTCATACACCGAAGACAACAGCTTAACAGGCAATGCAATAGACCAAAGACAACTGCTTAACAGAATAAGCCATATACCAAAGACAACTGCTTAACAGACAATGCTATACACCAAAGACAACTGCTTAACAGGCAATGCTATACACCAAATACAACTGCTTAACAGACACTACCAGACACCAAAGACTACTACTTAACAGGCAATGTCATACACCGAAGACAACAGCTTAACAGGCAATGCAATAGACCAAAGACAACTGCTTAACAGGCAATGCCATACACCAAAGACAACTGCTTAACAGACAATGCCATACACCAAAGACAACTGCTTAACAGAAAAAGCCATATACCAAAGACAACTGCTTAACAGGCAATGCCATACACCAAAGACAACTGCTTAACAGACAACGCCATACACCAAAGACAACTGCTTAACAGACACTGCCATACACCAAAGACAACTGCTTAACAGACACTGCCATACACCAAAGACAACTGCTTAACAGGCAGTGCCATACACTAAAGACAGCTGCTTGACAGGCAACGCCATACACCAAAGACAACTGCTTAACAGAAAAAGCCATATACCAAAGACAACTGCTTAACAGGCAATGCCATACACCAAAGACAACTGCTTAACAGACAACGCCATACACCAAAGACAACTGCTTAACAGACACTGCCATACACCAAAGACAACTGCTTAACAGACAATGCCATACACCAAAGACAACTGCTTAACAGGCAATGTCATACACCAAAGACAACTGCTTAACAGACAATGCCATACACCAAAGACAACTGCTTAGCAGACAATGCCATACACCAAAGACAACTGCTTAACAGAAAAAGCCATATACCAAAGACAACTGCTTAACAGGCAATGCCATACACCAAAGACAACTGTTTAACAGGCAATGTCATACACCAAAGACAACTGCTTAACAGACAATGCCATACACCAAAGACAACTGCTTAGCAGACAATGCCATACACCAAAGACAACTGCTTAACAGAAAAAGCCATATACCAAAGACAACTGCTTAACAGGCAATGCCATACACCGAAGACAACTGCTTAACAGGCAATGCAATACACCAAAGACAACTGCTTAACAGACAACGCCTTACACCAAAGACAACTGCTTAACAGGCAATGTCATACACCGAAGACAACTGCTTAACAGGCAATGCAATACACCAAAGACAACTGCTTAACAGGCAATGTCATACACCGAAGACAACTGCTTAACAGGCAATGCAATACACCAAAGACAACTGCTTAACAGACAACGCCTTACACCAAAGACAACTGCTTAACAGGCAATGTCATACACCGAAGACAACTGCTTAACAGGCAATGCAATACACCAAAGACAACTGCTTAACAGGCAATGCCATACACCAAAGACAACTGCTTAACAGGCAATGCCATACACCAAAGACAACTGCTTAACAGACAATGCCATACACCAAAGACAACTGCTTAACAGGCAATGTCATACACCAAAGACAACTGCTTAACAGACAATGCCATACACCAAAGACAACTGCTTAGCAGACAATGCCATACACCAAAGACAACTGCTTAACAGAAAAAGCCATATACCAAAGACAACTGCTTAACAGGCAATGCCATACACCAAAGACAACTGTTTAACAGGCAATGTCATACACCAAAGACAACTGCTTAACAGACAATGCCATACACCAAAGACAACTGCTTAGCAGACAATGCCATACACCAAAGACAACTGCTTAACAGAAAAAGCCATATACCAAAGACAACTGCTTAACAGGCAATGCCATACACCGAAGACAACTGCTTAACAGGCAATGCAATACACCAAAGACAACTGCTTAACAGACAACGCCTTACACCAAAGACAACTGCTTAACAGGCAATGTCATACACCGAAGACAACTGCTTAACAGGCAATGCAATACACCAAAGACAACTGCTTAACAGAAAAAGCCATATACCAAAGACAACTGCTTAACAGGCAATGCCATACACCAAAGAAAACTGCTTAACAGGCAACACCATACACCAAAGACAACTGCTTAACAGACACTGCCATACACCAAAGACAACTGCTTAACAGGTAACGCCATACACCAAAGACAACTGCTTAGCAGACAATGCCACACACCAAAGACAACTGCTTAACAGGCAATGCCATACACCAAAGACAACTGCTTAACAGACAATGCCATACACCAAAGACAACTGCTTAACAGGCAATGCCATACACCAAAGACAACTGCTTAACAGACAATGCCATACACCAAAGACAACTGCTTAACAGACAATGCCATACACCAAAGACAACTGCTTAACAGGCAATGCCATACATCAATGACAACTGCTTAACAGGCAATGCCATACACCAAAAAGAACTGCTTAACAGGCAATGCCATACACCAAAGACAACTGCTTAACAGGCAATGCCATACACCAAACACAACTGCTTAACAGGCAATGCCATACACTAAAGACAACTGCTTGACAGGCAATGCCATACACCAATGACAACTGCTTAACAGACAATGCCATACACCAAAGAAAACTGCTTAACAGGCAACACCATACACCAAAGACAACTGCTAAACAGGCAATGCCATACACCAAAGACAAATTCTTAACAGGCAATGCCATACATTAAAGACAACTGCTTAACAGGCAATGCCATACACCAAAGACAACTGCTTAACAGACAATGCCATACACCAAAGACAACTGCTTAACAGACAATGCCATACACCAAAGACAACTGCTTAACAGGCAATGCCATACACCAATGACAACTGCTTAACAGGCAATGCCATACACCAAAAACAACTGCTTAACAGGCAATGCCATACACCAAAGACAACTGCTTAGCAGGCAATGCCATACAACAAACACAACTGCTTATCAGGCAATGCCATACACTAAAGACAACTGCTTGACAGGCAATGCCATACACCAAAGACAACTGCTTAACAGACAATGCTATACACCAAAGAAAACTGCTTAACAGGCAAGACCATACACCAAAGACAACTGCTTAACAGACAATGCCATACACCAAAGACAACTGCTTAAGAGTCAATGCCATACACCAAAGACAACTGCTTAACAGTCACTGCCATACACCAAAGACAACTGCTTAACAGGCAATGCCATACACCAAAGACAACTGCTTAACAGACAATGCCATACACCAAAGACAACTGCTTAACTGGCAATGCCATACACCAAAGACAACTGCTTAACAGGCAATGCCATATACCAAAGACAACTGCTTAACAGTCAATGCCATACACCAAAGAAAACTGCTTAACAGTCACTGCCATACACCAAAGACAACTGCTTAACAGGCAATGCCATACACCAAAGCCAACTGCTTAACAGACAATGCCATACACCAAAGACAACTGCTTAACTGGCAATGCCATACACCAAAGACAACTGCTTAACAGGCAATGCCATAAACTAAAGACAACTGCTTAACAGACACTGCCATACACCAAAGACAACTGCTTAACAGACAATGCCATACACCAAAGAAAACTGCTTAACAGGCAACACCATACACCAAAGACAACTGCTTAACAGGCAATGCTATACACCAAAGACAACTGCTTAACAGACACTACCAAACACCAAAGACAACTGCTTAACAGACAATGCCAAACACCAAAGACAACTGCTTAACAGACAATGCCATACACCAAAGACAACTGCTTAACAGGCAATGTCATACACCGAAGACAACAGCTTAACAGGCCATGCCATACACCAAAGACAACTGCTTAACAGACAACGCCATGCACCAAAGACAACTGCTTAACAGACAATGCCATACACCAAAGACAACTGCTTAACAGAAAAAGCCATATACCAGAGACAACTGCTTAACAGACACTACCAGACACCAAAGACTACTACTTATCAGGCAATGCCATACACCAAAGACAACTGCTTAACAGGCAATGCCATACACCAAAGACAACTGCTTAACAGACAATGCCATACACCAAAGACAACTGCTTAACAGACAACGCCTTACACCAAAGACAACTGCTTAACAGGCAATGTCATACACCGAAGACAACTGCTTAACAGGCAATGCAATACACCAAAGACAACTGCTTAACAGAAAAAGCCATATACCAAAGACAACTGCTTAACAGGCAATGCCATACACCAAACACAACTGCTTAACAGACATTGCCATACACCAAAGACAACTGCTTAACAGGCAATGCCATACACCAAAGACAACTGCTTGACAGGCAATGCCATACACAAAAGACAACTGCTTAACAGACAATGCCATACACCAAAGAAAACTGCTTAACAGGCAACAGCATACACCAAAGACAACTGCTTAACAGACACTACCAGACACCAAAGACTACTACTTAACAGGCAATGCCATACACCAAAGACAACTGCTTAACAGGCAATGCCATACACCAAAGACCACTGCTTAACAGACAATGCCATACACCAAAGACAACTGCTTAACAGACAATGTCAAACACCAAAGACAACTGCTTAACAGACAATGCCATACACCAAAGACAACTGCTTAACAGGCAATGCCATACACCAAAGACAACTGCTTAACAGGCAATGCCATACACCAAAGACAACTGCTTAACAGACAACGCCTTACACCAAAGACAGCTGCTTAACAGGCAATGTCATACACCGAAGACAACTGCTTAACAGGCAATGCAATACACCAAAGACAATTGCT
Organism: Phyllobates terribilis; assembly: GCF_046119375.1. Lineage (NCBI taxonomy): Eukaryota > Metazoa > Chordata > Amphibia > Anura > Dendrobatidae > Phyllobates > Phyllobates terribilis. The sequence goes on from NW_027362957.1 coordinate 2,702,689, forward strand.
TAACAGAAAAAGCCATATACCAAAGACAACTGCTCAACAGGCAATGCCATACACCAAAGACAACTGCTTAACAGACAACGCCATACACCAAAGACAACTGCTAAACAGACACTGCCATACACCAAAGACAACTGCTTAACAGACACTGCCATACACCAAAGACAACTGCTTAACAGGCAGTGCCATACACTAAAGACAGCTACTTGACAGGCAATGCCATACACCAAAGACAACTGCTTAACAGACAATGCCATACACCAAAGACAACTGCTTAACAGGCAACACCATACACCAAAGACAACTGCTTAACAGTCAATGCCATACACCAAAGACAACTGCTTAACAGACAATGCGATACACCAAAGACAACTGCTTAACAGGCAATGCCATACACTAAAGACAACTGCTTGACAGGCAATGCCATACACCAAAGACAACTGCTTAACAGACAATGCCATACACCAAAGAAAACTGCTTAACAGGCAACACCATACACCAAAGATAACTTCTTAACAGGCAATGCCATACACCAAAGACAACTGCTTAACAGCCAATGCTATACACCAAAGACAACTGCTTAACAGGCAATGCCATACACCAAAGACAACTGCTTAACAGACAATGCCATACACCAAAGACAACTGCTTAACAGGCAATGCTATACACCAAAGACAACTGCTTAACAGACACTACCAGACACCAAAGACTACTACTTAACAGGCAATGCCATACACCAAAGACAACTGCTTAACAGACAATGCCAAACACCAAAGACAACTGCTTAACAGACAACGCCTTACACCAAAGACAACTGCTTAACAGGCAGTGCCATACACTAAAGACAGCTGCTTGACAGGCAATGCCATACACCAAAGACAACTGCTTAACAGACAATGCCATACACCAAAGAAAACTGCTTAACAGACACTGCCATACACCAAAGAAAACTGCTAAACAGGCAATGCCATACACCAAAGACAACTTCTTAACAGGCAATGCCATACACCAAAGACAACTACTTAACAGGCAATGCTATACACCAAAGACAACTGCTTAACAGGCAATGCCATACACCAAAGACAACTGCTTAACAGACACTACCAGACACCAAAGACTACTACTTAACAGGCAATGTCATACACCGAAGACAACAGCTTAACAGGCAATGCAATAGACCAAAGACAACTGCTTAACAGAATAAGCCATATACCAAAGACAACTGCTTAACAGGCAATGCCATACACCAAAGACAACTGCTTAACAGACAATGCCATACACCAAAGACAACTGCTTAACAGAAAAAGCCATATACCAAAGACAACTGCTTAACAGGCAATGCCATACACCAAAGACAACTGCTTAACAGACAACGCCATACACCAAAGACAACTGCTTAACAGACACTGCCATACACCAAAGACAACTGCTTAACAGACACTGCCATACACCAAAGACAACTGCTTAACAGGCAGTGCCATACACTAAAGACAGCTGCTTGACAGGCAACGCCATACACCAAAGACAACTGCTTAACAGAAAAAGCCATATACCAAAGACAACTGCTTAACAGGCAATGCCATACACCAAAGACAACTGCTTAACAGACAACGCCATACACCAAAGACAACTGCTTAACAGACACTGCCATACACCAAAGACAACTGCTTAACAGACACTGCCATACACCAAAGACAACTGCTTAACAGGCAGTGCCATACACTAAAGACAGCTGCTTGACAGGCTATGCCATACACCAAAGACAACTGCTTAACAGACAATGCCATACACCAAAGACAACTGCTTAACAGGCAATGTCATACACCAAAGACAACTGCTTAACAGACAATGCCATACACCAAAGACAACTGCTTAGCAGACAATGCCATACACCAAAGACAACTGCTTAACAGAAAAAGCCATATACCAAAGACAACTGCTTAACAGGCAATGCCATACACCAAAGACAACTGTTTAACAGGCAATGTCATACACCAAAGACAACTGCTTAACAGACAATGCCATACACCAAAGACAACTGCTTAGCAGACAATGCCATACACCAAAGACAACTGCTTAACAGAAAAAGCCATATACCAAAGACAACTGCTTAACAGGCAATGCCATACACCGAAGACAACTGCTTAACAGGCAATGCAATACACCAAAGACAACTGCTTAACAGACAACGCCTTACACCAAAGACAACTGCTTAACAGGCAATGTCATACACCGAAGACAACTGCTTAACAGGCAATGCAATACACCAAAGACAACTGCTTAACAGGCAATGTCATACACCGAAGACAACTGCTTAACAGGCAATGCAATACACCAAAGACAACTGCTTAACAGACAACGCCTTACACCAAAGACAACTGCTTAACAGGCAATGTCATACACCGAAGACAACTGCTTAACAGGCAATGCAATACACCAAAGACAACTGCTTAACAGAAAAAGCCATATACCAAAGACAACTGCTTAACAGGCAATGCCATACACTAAAGACAACTGCTTAACAGGCAATGCCATACACCAAAGACAACTGCTTAACAGACAATGCCATACACCAAAGACAACTGCTTAACAGGCAATGTCATACACCAAAGACAACTGCTTAACAGACAATGCCATACACCAAAGACAACTGCTTAGCAGACAATGCCATACACCAAAGACAACTGCTTAACAGAAAAAGCCATATACCAAAGACAACTGCTTAACAGGCAATGCTATACACCAAAGACAACTGTTTGACAGGCAATGTCATACACCAAAGACAACTGCTTAACAGACAATGCCATACACCAAAGACAACTGCTTAGTAGTGTTGAGCGATACCTTCCGATATCGGGAAATATTGGATCGGATTGGATCGGACCGATACCGAAAAAGTATCGGATATCGCCGATTCCGATACCGGAAACCAATGCAAGTCAATGGGACATAAATATCGGAATTAAAATAAACCCTTTCTTTCCTTGTAGGTTATTTCTACATGAAGGAAAACAACTAAGAATAATGTAGAATGTATTGGGGGAGGTGGGGGAGACAATAAAGGCATAGAGGTTTAGCCCAGTCAAATGGAATAGCAGGAATTAATATTTTTTTATTATGTTCTGAGTTACGGAAATATTAACTATGTTAAGTATTTTTATATTTTGTCAGATATTTATGTTTCACTACTTCCATGCTCTTCACCTTCTTTTTTACTTCTCCCACACTTTCTCCTTCATCATCCTCAGCATCTTTTTCATCCACTTCTTCTTCACCTTCTTCTTCTTCACCTTCTTCGTATTATTCTTTTTTTTACATTCTTCATATTCTACTTCTTCATCTTCTTCATATTCTTCTTCTTCATCATATTCTTATTTGTGACAGGCATTCCTGTAGTTGTTATCTATAAAAGGTTGGACATTACACCTTTCGTTCTGCCCGTCACAAAAGATTTACAACAGGATTTGTCCGCGTTCAGTTTGGCCTGCAGCAGCAGGTCTTTTCCAGGGGCACCACGAGGAGGAACGGACTCACCCCCATACACTGCTTAGTCATCTTCTGCTTATAATTTAGATATTATCTTTTGCTCTGATTTTTAGTCTTATGCTTAATGTTCTTCCGCTTTTTGTTCTGCAGCTTCTTGTATTTCTGCTTCTTGGTTTTCTGTCTCTTGTTTTTCTGTATCTTGGTGCTTGTCTTCTCTTCTTTGTCTTCTTGGTCAACTTCTTCAGGGTCATCTTCTTGGTCTTCTTCGGGGTGGTCTTCAGGGTCGTCGTCTTCGGGGGTCCTCGTCTTCGGGGTCCTCGTCTTCTTCGGGTTGGTCTTCTGGGTCCTCGTCTTCGGGGTCCTCGTCTTCTTCGGGGTGGTCTTCAGGGTCCTCGTCTTCTTCGGGGTGGTCTTCAGGGTCCTCGTCTTCTTCGGGGTGGTCTTCAGGGTCCTCGTCTTCAGGGTCATTGTCTTCGGGGTCCTCGTCTTCTTAGGGTTGGTCTTCAGGGTCCTCGTCTTCAGGGTCCTCGTCAGGGAGATCCAGAGTGATTACCAAGAACCATTTCAAAAAGCTTGAACTTGGAAATGTAGCAGAAGGTACAAGAAAGCTGAGGAACTACCGAGGACCAGCTGACGGTACTGGAACCCGGATGGATAGCAGAAGGTACAAGAGCCAATGGAACTACCGAGGACCAGCTGATGTTACTGGAACTCGGTTACTAAGCAGGAGGTACCTGTGCCAGAAAGCACTACCAAGGACCAGCAGACGTTGGTGGAACTTGGATACCGAGAAGGAGGCACCTAATCCAAAGGCACTGCCGAGAACCAGCTGACGGTACTGGAACCCGGATGGGTAGCAGAAGGTACCCATGTAAAAAAAAAGTTCAAGGCCGCGAGCCGGCCGCAGTTACCAAAACCCACAGTCCTACAGAGGGTGCTTGTCCTATTGGCACTATGGAACCAGCCTTCATTGCCAGATCCCGCAGCCCACATAGGAGTCACCTAAACTGCAGGCACCATAGAGTCGGCTAACCCGACCGCAACACGACAGGACAACGCATTGGAGGCAAAGTGACGTTGACACTACCCGGAAACAGCTGGCGTGCTGGAACCAGGCTGGGCAGGAGGGAGTACCCGTGCCAAAGACACTGCCGAGAACCAGCTGACGGTACTGGAACCCGGATGGGTAGCAGAAGATACAAGAGCAAATGGAACTACCGAGGACCAGCTGACGGTACTGGAACCCGGATGGGTAGCAGAAGGTACAAGAGCCAATGGAACTACCGAGGACCAGCTGATGTTACTGGAACTCGGTTACTAAGCAGGAGGTACCTGTGCCAGAAAGCACTACCAAGGACCAGCAGACGTTGGTGGAACTTGGATACCGAGAAGGAGGCACCTAATCCAAAGGCACTGCCGAGAACCAGCTGACGGTACTGGAACCCGGATGGGTAGCAGAAGATACAAGAGCAAATGGAACTACCGAGGACCAGCTGACGGTACTGGAACCCGGATGGGTAGCAGAAGATACAAGAGCAAATGGAACTACCGAGGACCAGCTGACGGTACTGGAACCTGGATGGGTAGCAGAAGGTACAAGAGCCAATGGAACTACCGAGGACCAGCTGATGTTACTGGAACTCGGTTACTAAGCAGGAGGTACCTGTGCCAGAAAGCACTACCAAGGACCAGCAGACGTTGGTGGAACTTGGATACCGAGAAGGAGGCACCTAATCCAAAGGCACTGCCGAGAACCAGCTGACGGTACTGGAACCCGGATGGGTAGCAGAAGATACAAGAGCAAATGGAACTACCGAGGACCAGCTGACGGTACTGGAACCCGGATGGGTAGCAGAAGGTACAAGAGCCAATGGAACTACCGAGGACCAGCTGATGTTACTGGAACTCGGTTACTAAGCAGGAGGTACCTGTGCCAGAAAGCACTACCAAGGACCAGCAGACGTTGGTGGAACTTGGATACCGAGAAGGAGGCACCTAATCCAAAGGCACTGCCGAGAACCAGCTGACGGTACTGGAACCCGGATGGGTAGCAGAAGGTACCCATGTAAAAAAAAAGTTCAAGGCCGCGAGCCGGCCGCAGTTACCAAAACCCACAGTCCTACAGAGGGTGCTTGTCCTATTGGCACTATGGAACCAGCCTTCATTGCCAGATCCCGCAGCCCACATAGGAGTCACCTAAACTGCAGGCACCATAGAGTCGGCTAACCCGACCGCAACACGACAGGACAACGCATTGGAGGCAAAGTGACGTTGACACTACCCGGAAACAGCTGGCGTGCTGGAACCAGGCTGGGCAGGAGGGAGTACCCGTGCCAAAGACACTGCCGAGAACCAGCTGACGGTACTGGAACCCGGATGGGTAGCAGAAGGTACAAGAGCCAATGGAACTGCCGAGAACCAGCTGGCGGTGCTGGAGCCCAGGGTAAATACTAAAAACAGAAGAGCCAGAGGTGTATTTGGAGGAGGTTTTAAATCCGTACTACAGTGGATGTGGACAAAGCAGGAGAATTTGCCGGACACACAGCTGGGGATCAGCTGACGTTACTGAATCCCAATAACACTGGAGCAAGCGTTGACTGTGCAGACGGCACTTCTGAGCAGCAACTAGCGGTATTGGAGCCCAGGGTAAATACTAAAAACGGAGGAGCCAGAGGTGTAATTGGAGCAAGTTTTAAATAAGTAGCACAGTGAATATGGACAGAGCAGGAGAAATTGCCGTGAACACAGCAGGGGAACAGCTGACGTTACCGAACCCCAATAACACCGCAGCAAGTGTTGACTGTGCAGACGGCACTTCCGAGCGCCAACTGGCGGTGCTGGAGCCCAGGGATAAGAATGAAAACAGAGGAGCCAGAGGTGTAATTCGAGCAACTTTAAAATGTGTAGTACAGTGGATGTGGACAAAGCAGGAGAAATTGCCGTCCGCACAGCAGGAGAACAGCTGACGTTACTGAACCCCAATAACACGGCAGCAAGTGTTGACTGTGCAGACAGCACTTCCGAGCGCCAACTGGCGGTGTTGGAGCCCAGGGTAAATACTAAAAATGGAGGAGCCAGAGGTGTAATTGGAGCAAGTTTTAAATAAGTAGCACAGTGAATATGGACAGAGCAGGAGAAATTGCCGTGAACACAGCAGGGGAACAGCTGACGTTACCGAACCCCAATAACACCGCAGCAAGTGTTGACTGTGCAGACGGCACTTCCGAGCGCCAACTGGCGGTGCTGGAGCCCAGGGATAAGAATGAAAACAGAGGAGCCAGAGGTGTAATTGGAGCAACTTTAAAATCTGTAGTAGTGAGAATGTGGACAGAGCAGGAGAAATTGCCGTCCGCACAGCAGGGGAACAGCTGACGTTACTGAACCCCAATAACATGGTAGCAAGTGTTGACTGTGCAGACAGCACTTCCGAGCGCCAACTGGCGGTGCTGGAGCCCAGGGATAAGAATGAAAACAGAGGAGCCAGAGGAGTAATTGGAGCAACTTTAAAATGTGTAGTACAGTGGATGTGGACAAATCAGGAGAAATTGCCGTCCGCACAGCAGGAGAACAGCTGACGTTACTGAACCCCAATAACACGGCAGCAAGTGTTGACTGTGCAGACGGCACTTCCGAGCGCCAACTGGCGGTGTTGGAGCTCAGGGATTACAGTTCAGGTGGTAGAAACATGAACAGAACAGGAGACCTGGATACTGTTGCCAACCAATTATTTATTCTGGAAGAGGACTGGCAAATTCATGAGAGATCCAGGCCTTGTTCATTTTGAGAAAAGTAAGCCGGTCAACGTTATCGGAGGATAGTCGCATGCGACGGTCTGTTAGTACACCACCTGCGGCACTAAAGACGCGTTCCGATAATACACTAGCAGCAGGGCAAGCTAGCACCTCCAGTGCATACTGACTAAGCTCTGGCCATGTATCCAGCTTACAGACCCAAAACTTGAAGGGAGAAGAGCCGTCTGGGAGTACACTAAGAGGGCAAGACATGTAGTCTGTCACCATCTGACGGAAACGTTGCCTCCTGCTGACTGGAGCTGTCTGTGATGGTGTAGACATTTGTGGCGGCGGGGACACAAAACTTTGCCACATTTCGGCCATACTGGTCTTGCCTTGTGCTGAGGCGCTGCTTCTGCTCCCTCTTTGTGCAGAGCTTCCTCCACTGCCTCGACGCACTGAGCTGCTTTGTAAAGCACTAGCAGCACTGCTCTCGGTTGGAATGGAGAACATGATGGAATGCACCAGTGCGTCTTGGTACTCCCGCATTTTACGCTCCCGGTTCAATGGTGTTATGAGGCTTTGTAAGTTGTCCCGGTAGCGAGGATCTAGGAGGGTGGACACCCAATAATCAGCCGTGTTGAGAATGTGGGCGATGCGGCGGTCGTTTCTGAGGCACTGCAGCATGAAATCAACCATGTGCTGCAGACTGCCAACTGGCCAAGAAACGCTGTCCCCTGCTTGAGGCGTGATCTCTGCCTGCTCTGCATCACCCCACCCTCGCTCTAGATACTGACTACTAGAGCATTGTGTACCTCCCTCCTCTGGACAGATGTCTTCCTCATCCATTGACTCCTCCTCATCCTCCTCACAAAGTGTCCCCTGCCTAGGCCTTTGTGAGGAACCACGTTGCGCAGACTGTAGAGAAGCAGATGGCATTTGTGACTCCTCATCCTCCACCTCTTCCAAAACCTCGTCCCTTAGTGCTTGCAGTGTTTTTTCAAGCAGGCAGATAAGGGGGATAGTCATGCTGACTAGTGCATCATCTGCACTCGCCATCCGCGTGGAATAATCGAAGGCACGCAAAACGTGGCAAATGTCCTTCATAGAGGCCCACTCAGTGGTGGTGAAGTGTGAACGGCGCGCACTGCGACTTGTTTGCGCCTGCTGCAGCTGGTACTCCATTACTGCTGCCTGCTGCTCACACAACCTCTCCAACATATGTAACGTTGAATTCCACCTGGTGGGTAGGTCACATATGATGCGATGTTCCGGAAGACATAATCGGCGCTGCAGAGCTGCAATGCGTGATCTTGCATTGCTGGAACGCCGCAAGTGAGCGCACTCTATGCGGACCTTGTGAAGCAGTGCATCAAGATCCGGATAGTCCCTCAAAAAACTCTGCACGACCAAGTTGAGCACATGTGCCAGACATGGGATGTGAGTGAGGTTGCCTAGGCCCAGAGCTGCCACCAGATTTCGGCCATTGTCACACACTACCATGCCTGGCTGGAGATTCGCTGGCACAAACCACACGTCACTCTGCTGCTTGATGGCATTCCAGAGCTCCTGCGCTGTGTGGCTTCGATTCCCCAAAGAAATTAATTTTAATACGGCCTGTTGACGTTTGGCCACGGCTGTGCTCATATCGGTCATCATAACAGGTAACCGTTCACGGGTCGATGTGGAGGTAGACCGTGACGGCTCCTGCAGCGCTGATTCAGAGGAACTGGAGTATGAGGAGGAGTCAATGTGTACAGACTGGATTCCTGCAATCCTTGGAGTTGGCAGAACACGTACAGCGCCACTCTCAAGATCTGTACCCGGCTCCACAACATTTACCCAATGGGCAGTGAGGGAAAGGTATCGTCCCTGTCCATGCTTACTGGTCCACGCATCAGTGGTCAGGTGGACCTTGCTACTGACGGCGTTTTGTAGCGCATGTTTAATTTTTCCCTCCACATGATGTTGCAGGGCAGGGACGGCTTGCCTGCTGAAATAAAAGCGGCTGGGCACGTTGTATTGTGGGACTGCCAATGCCATAAAGTTACGGAATGTGTCAGTCTCCACCAGCCTGAATGATAGCATTTCAAGGGCCAGTAGTTTAGCAATGCCAGCATTCAGAGCCTGTGCTCGGGGGTGGTTTGCCGAGTATGGGCGCCTTTTCTCCCATGCCTGTGCTAACGATGGCTGTAGACTGGCCTGGGAGTGTGAGGATGACTGGGAAAGTGGTGCTGTGGGTGGAATTACACTGTGTCTCTGTACAACAGTGCCAGAGATTCTTCCATGGCGATCCTGTGAGGAAGCCGAACCAGCTGTGTGTGAGCTGGAGGAAGAGGCTACAACACGAGCTGAAGAGGTGGTAGGTGGCGCTGTAGGTTGGCCTAGGTCTTCAGTGTGTTTGTGTAACTCCACCACGTGCTTGGTCCGCACATGTTTCCACATATTTGTGGTATTGAGGTTGCTGACACTTTTCCCTCTTTTCACCTTCTGATTACACAGCTTGCATTTGACAAAGCAAATGTCATCTGCAACTGTGTCAAAAAAGGACCAGGCACTGCAAGTCTTGGGAGCGCCCGCTTTGGATTTTGGAAGAGCCATGCTCCTAATGGGTGCCGAAGTGGAGGCTACAGGCAACCAAGTCTGCCCCCTCCCTCTCCCTCCTTTTTGGGCCGTTCGGGGAATCTCTTCCTCAGAGCTGCTCCCACCACCTTCCTGTCCCTCACGCCATGATGGGTCAAGGACCTCATCATCTACACCACCCTCTTCAAACAACTGCTTCTCCTGGGTAGTCTCGACAGCACAGTACGCACCAGAAAGTGGCACCTGAGTCTCATCATCAGATGCGTACTGAGGTGTGCTGCTGACCATAGGCACTGGCCCACCCGCCTCTTCAGATTCAGAGAGACAAAACGGTTGCGCATCACTGCATACTACCTCTTCTTCAAATTCTCGAATTCTGCTTGGCTGGCCCCCTCTTTCCAAGCCAAGAGATTCAGAGAACAGAAGTAGAGATGACTCCTGTCCAGGGCTCTCTGACTGCCTGGGCAATTTGGCAGGTGGTGAAGAGACAGATGGGTGCTCTTCAGTGCTCAGGACCTGAGAGGATCTGGAACTAATTGAAGTCGATGCGTTAGCTGCCATCCATCCGACAACGGCTTCAATTTGGTCCTCGCGCAGCAGTGGGGTACGGCTAGCTCCTACAAAGCTGCGCATAAAGGACTGTTCCCTGGTAAAACTGGGGGATGCTGAGTCACTGGTGCCCGCAGCAGGCACAGAATCCCCACGTCCTCTCCCTGCAGGCACAGAATCCTCACGTCCTCTCCCTGCAGAAACTCCACGCCCACGCCCACGACCACGACCACATGCCTTACTCCCTGCCTTCTTCATCTTGGTAGACTGATAAAGATAGGCAGAAAAGTACTAAGGGCTTAGTGTGCTTATTCCTGAACAGCTGCTAACAGGTATAAGAAACACTAATTTTATAAAGTGTGGACTAGACTTTAATATGAGCTAATGTGGCCTACACAACTGTAAAGTGGAGTGTTTGGTGAACTTTATTTAGGTTTTTTTTGTCACAAAAAGACACTGGATGTGCCTAAAGATGTAATAACGATAGTATCACAAACTTTTTGTAGCTATTACAATGTAGGAAGGTAACCTACAATGCAATAGATGAGGCTGCAAAAAATAGGCTAATACTAATCTGGCTGGGGCTGCAGGGCCCAATGCTGCAGAAAGGCTCCTCTATCTACTCCTATATAGTGTGTTTGGAATCAATTTAGCTGAATATGGATGGAACCACCACACTAATAGGAGATATCAGGAAAAATTATGAATTGGCAATAAAGGACAATGTATGAGGCAGTGACACACACTGAGTGCACTACAACCAGACGGGGTTGAAGCACACACTACAGGGTGAGCTGCACTCACACACCAGACCTTGCAGACAGCGGTGAACAGTACAGATGCAGAGCACTGTGCACTAGTGCTGCAAGACGGAAAAAAAATTCTCTAACTACTCCTATATAGTGTGTTTGGAACCAATTTAGCTGAATACAGATGGAACCACCACACTAATAGGAGATATCAGGAAAAATTATGAATTGGCAATAAAGGACAATGTATGAGGCAGTGACACACACTGAGTGCACTACAACCAGACGGGGTTGAAGCACACACTACAGGGTGAGCTGCACTCACACACCAGACCTTGCAGACAGCGGTGAACAGTACAGATGCAGAGCACTGTGCACTAGTGCTGCAAGACGGAAAAAAATTTCTCTATCTACTCTTATATAGTGTGTTTGGAACCAATTTAGCTGAATACAGATGGAACCACCACACTAATAGGAGATATCAGGAAAAATTATGAATTGGCAATAAAGGAGGATGTATGAGGCAGTGACACACACTGAGTGCACTACAACCAGACGGGGTTGAAGCACACACTACAGGGTGAGCTGCACTCACACACCAGACCTTGCAGACAGCGGTGAACAGTACAGATGCAGAGCACTGTGCACTAGTGCTGCAAGACGGAAAAAAATTTCTCTATCTACTCCTATATAGTGTGTTTGGAACCAATTTAGCTGAATACAGATGGAACCACCACACTAATAGGAGATATCAGGAAAAATTATGAATTGGCAATAAAGGACGATGTATGAGGCAGTGACACACACTGAGTGCACTACAACCAGACGGGGTTGAAGCACACACTACAGGGTGAGCTGCACTCACACACACAGACCTTGCAGATAGCGGTGAACAGCACAGGGAACTGTGCACTAGCACTGCAAGGCACAGTGATTTAGAAAGTAGCTTGGGTAAAGCAGTATAGAGCAAATAGGTAGCTAAAACTGTCCCTCAGAACAACAGCGTCCTATCCCTAACTGAATTCACAGCAGAGTGAGCTCAAAATGGCGGCGGTGGCTTTTATAGTGCATCATGACATCATTTCAGCAGCCAATCACAGCCATGCCATTAGTTAAGATGCCTACATGCCTAACAGGATGTGCCCACACTTCTTAGGATCCTCATTGGCTGAATAAAATGAAAATGTCTCATTGCATTATGGGAACTTCCGATTCCGGTATACGATATTGCAATAGTATCGGAATTAAGTATCGGAATTCCGATACCGCGAATATCGGCCGATACCCGATATTTCAGTATCGGAATGCTCAACACTACTGCTTAGCAGACAATGCCATACACCAAAGACAACTGCTTAACAGAAAAAGCCATATACCAAAGACAACTGCTTAACAGGCAATGCCATACACCGAAGACAACTGCTTAACAGGCAATGCAATACACCAAAGACAACTGCTTAACAGACAACGCCTTACACCAAAGACAACTGCTTAACAGGCAATGTCATACACCGAAGACAACTGCTTAACAGGCAATGCAATACACCAAAGACAACTGCTTAACAGAAAAAGCCATATACCAAAGACAACTGCTTAACAGGCAATGCCATACACCAAAGACAACTGCTTAACAGGCAATGCCATACACCAAAGACAACTGCTTATCAGACAATGCCATACACCAAAGACAACTGCTTAACAGGCAATGTCATACACCAAAGACAACTGCTTAACAGACAATGCCATACACCAAAGACAACTGCTTAGCAGACAATGCCATACACCAAAGACAACTGCTTAACAGAAAAAGCCATATACCAAAGACAACTGCTTAACAGGCAATGCCATACACCAAAGACAACTGTTTAACAGGCAATGTCATACACCAAAGACAACTGCTTAACAGACAATGCCATACACCAAAGACAACTGCTTAGCAGACAATGCCATACACCAAAGACAACTGCTTACACAGAAAAAGCCATATACCAAAGACAACTGCTTAACAGGCAATGCCATACACCAAAGACAACTGCTTAACAGACAACGCCATACACCAAAGACAACTGCTTAACAGACACTGCCATACACCAAAGACAACTGCTTAACAGACACTGCCATACACCAAAGACAACTGCTTAACAGACAATGCTATACACCAAAGACAACTGCTTAACAGACACTGCCATACACCAAAGACAACTGCTTAACAGGCAGTGCCATACACTAAAGACAGCTGCTTGACAGGCTATACCATACACCAAAGACAACTGCTTAACAGACAATGCCATACACCAAAGAAAACTGCTTAACAGGCAACACCATACACCAAAGACAACTGCTTAACAGACACTGCCATACACCAAAGACAACTGCTTAACAGGTAACGCCATACACCAAAGACAACTGCTTAGCAGACAATGCCACACACCAAAGACAACTGCTTAACAGGCAGTGCCATACACTAAAGACAGCTGCTTGACAGGCAATGCCATACACCAAAGACAACTGCTTAACAGACAATGCCATACACCAAAGAAAACTGCTTAACAGACACTGCCATACACCAAAGAAAACTGCTAAACAGGCAATGCCATACACCAAAGACAACTTCTTAACAGGCAATGCCATACACCAAAGACAACTACTTAACAGGCAATGCTATACACCAAAGACAACTGCTTAACAGGCAATGCCATACACCAAAGACAACTGCTTAACAGACAATGCCATACACCAAAGACAACTGCTTAACAGGCAATGCTATACACCAAAGACAACTGCTTAACAGACACTACCAGACACCAAAGACTACTACTTAACAGGCAATGTCATACACCGAAGACAACAGCTTAACAGGCAATGCAATAGACCAAAGACAACTGCTTAACAGAATAAGCCATATACCAAAGACAACTGCTTAACAGACAATGCTATACACCAAAGACAACTGCTTAACAGGCAATGCTATACACCAAAGACAACTGCTTAACAGACACTACCAGACACCAAAGACTACTACTTAACAGGCAATGTCATACACCGAAGACAACAGCTTAACAGGCAATGCAATAGACCAAAGACAACTGCTTAACAGGCAATGCCATACAACAAAGACAACTGCTTAACAGACAATGCCATACACCAAAGACAACTGCTTAACAGAAAAAGCCATATACCAAAGACAACTGCTTAACAGGCAATGCCATACACCAAAGACAACTGCTTAACAGACAACGCCATACACCAAAGACAACTGCTTAACAGACACTGCCATACACCAAAGACAACTGCTTAACAGACACTGCCATACACCAAAGACAACTGCTTAACAGGCAGTGCCATACAATAAAGACAGCTGCTTGACAGGCAACGCCATACACCAAAGACAACTGCTTAACAGAAAAAGCCATATACCAAAGACAACTGCTTAACAGGCAATGCCATACACCAAAGACAACTGCTTAACAGACAACGCCATACACCAAAGACAACTGCTTAACAGACACTGCCATACACCAAAGACAACTGCTTAACAGACACTGCCATACACCAAAGACAACTGCTTAACAGGCAGTGCCATACACTAAAGACAGCTGCTTGACAGGCTATGCCATACACCAAAGACAACTGCTTAACAGACAATGCCATACACCAAAGACAACTGCTTAACAGGCAATGTCATACACCAAAGACAACTGCTTAACAGACAATGCCATTCACCAAAGACAACTGCTTAGCAGACAATGCCATACACCAAAGACAACTGCTTAACAGAAAAAGCCATATACCAAAGACAACTGCTTAACAGGCAATGCCATACACCAAAGACAACTGTTTAACAGGCAATGTCATACACCAAAGACAACTGCTTAACAGACAATGCCATACACCAAAGACAACTGCTTAGCAGACAATGCCATACACCAAAGACAACTGCTTAACAGAAAAAGCCATATACCAAAGACAACTGCTTAACAGGCAATGCCATACACCGAAGACAACTGCTTAACAGGCAATGCAATACACCAAAGACAACTGCTTAACAAACAACGCCTTACACCAAAGACAACTGCTTAACAGGCAATGTCATACACCGAAGACAACTGCTTAACAGGCAATGCAATACACCAAAGACAACTGCTTAACAGGCAATGTCATACACCGAAGACAACTGCTTAACAGGCAATGCAATACACCAAAGACAACTGCTTAACAGACAACGACTTACACCAAAGACAACTGCTTAACAGGCAATGTCATACACCGAAGACAACTGCTTAACAGGCAATGCAATACACCAAAGACAACTGCTTAACAGGCAATGCCATACACCAAAGACAACTGCTTAACAGGCAATGCCATACACCAAAGACAACTGCTTAACAGACAATGCCATACACCAAAGACAACTGCTTAACAGGCAATGTCATACACCAAAGACAACTGCTTAACAGACAATGCCATACACCAAAGACAACTGCTTAGCAGACAATGCCATACACCAAAGACAACTGCTTAACAGAAAAAGCCATATACCAAAGACAACTGCTTAACAGGCAATGCCATACACCAAAGACAACTGTTTAACAGGCAATGTCATACACCAAAGACAACTGCTTAACAGACAATGCCATACACCAAAGACAACTGCTTAGCACACAATGCCATACACCAAAGACAACTGCTTAACAGAAAAAGCCATATACCAAAGACAACTGCTTAACAGGCAATGCCATACACCGAAGACAACTGCTTAACAGGCAATGCAATACACCAAAGACAACTGCTTAACAGACAACGCCTTACACCAAAGACAACTGCTTAACAGGCAATGTCATACACCGAAGACAACTGCTTAACAGGCAATGCAATAAACCAAAGACAACTGCTTAACAGAAAAAGCCATATACCAAAGACAACTGCTTAACAGGCAATGCCATACACCAAAGACAACTGCTTAACAGGCAATGCCATACACCAAAGACAACTGCTTAACAGACAATGCCATACACCAAAGACAACTGCTTAACAGGCAATGTCATACACCAAAGACAACTGCTTAACAGACAATGCCATACACCAAAGACAACTGCTTAGCAGACAATGCCATACACCAAAGACAACTGCTTAACAGAAAAAGCCATATACCAAAGACAACTGCTTAACAGGCAATGCCATACACCAAAGACAACTGTTTAACAGGCAATGTCATACACCAAAGACAACTGCTTAACAGACAATGCCATACACCAAAGACAACTGCTTAGCAGACAATGCCATACACCAAAGACAACTGCTTAACAGAAAAAGCCATATACCAAAGACAACTGCTTAACAGGCAATGCCATACACCAAAGACAACTGTTTAACAGGCAATGTCATACACCAAAGACAACTGCTTAACAGACAATGCCATACACCAAAGACAACTGCTTAACAGAAAAAGGCATGTACCAAAGACAACTGCTTAACAGGCAATGCCATACACCAAAGACAACTGCTTAACAGACAACGCCATACACCAAAGTCAACTGCTTAACAGACACTGCCATACACCAAAGACAACTGCTTAACAGACACTGCCATACACCAAAGACAACTGCTTAACAGACAATGCCATACACCAAAGACAAGTGCTTAACAGACACTGCCATACACCAAAGACAACTGCTTAACAGGCAGTGCCATACACTAAAGACAGCTGCTTGACAGGCTATACCATACACCAAAGACAACTGCTTAACAGACAATGCCATACACCAAAGAAAACTGCTTAACAGGCAACACCATACACCAAAGACAACTGCTTAACAGACACTGCCATACACCAAAGACAACTGCTTAACAGGTAACGCCATACACCAAAGACAACTGCTTAGCAGACAATGCCACACACCAAAGACAACTGCTTAACAGGCAATGCCATACACCAAAGACAACTGCTTAACAGACAATGCCATACACCAAAGACAACTGCTTAACAGGCAATGCCATACACCAAAGACAACTGCTTAACAGACAATGCCATGCACCAAAGACAACTGCTTAACAGACAATGCCATACACCAAAGACAACTGCTTAACAGGCAATGCCATACACCAATGACAACTGCTTAACAGGCAATGCCATACACCAAAAACAACTGCTTAACAGGCAATGCCATACACCAAAGACAACTGCTTAACAGGCAATGCCATACACCAAACACAACTGCTTAACAGGCAATGCCATACACTAAAGACAACTGCTTGACAGGCAATGCCATACACCGATGACAACTGCTTAACAGACAATGCCATACACCAAAGAAAACTGCTTAACAGGCAACACCATACACCAAAGACAACTGCTAAACAGGCAATGCCATACACCAAAGACAAATTCTTAACAGGCAATGCCATACATTAAAGACAACTGCTTAACAGGCAATGCCATACACCAAAGACAACTGCTTAACAGACAATGCCATACACCAAAGACAACTGCTTAACAGACAATGCCATACACCAAAGACAACTGCTTAACAGGCAATGCCATACACCAATGACAACTGCTTAACAGGCAATGCCATACACCAAAGACAACTGCTTAACAGGCAATGCCATACAACAAACACAACTGCTTAACAGGCAATGCCATACACCAAAAACAACTGCTTAACAGGCAATGCCATACACCAAAGACAACTGCTTAACAGGCAATGCCATACACCAAACACAACTGCTTAACAGGCAATGCCATACACTAAAGACAACTGCTTGACAGGCAATGCCATACACCGATGACAACTGCTTAACAGACAATGCCATACACCAAAGAAAACTGCTTAACAGGCAACACCATACACCAAAGACAACTGCTAAACAGGCAATGCCATACACCAAAGACAAATTCTTAACAGGCAATGCCATACACCAAAGACAACTGCTTAACAGGCAATGCCATACACCAAACACAACTGCTTAACAGGCAATGCCATACACTAAAGACAACTGCTTGACAGGCAATGCCATACACCGATGACAACTGCTTAACAGACAATGCCATACACCAAAGAAAACTGCTTAACAGGCAACACCATACACCAAAGACAACTGCTAAACAGGCAATGCCATACACCAAAGACAAATTCTTAACAGGCAATGCCATACATTAAAGACAACTGCTTAACAGGCAATGCCATACACCAAAGACAACTGCTTAACAGACAATGCCATACACCAAAGACAACTGCTTAACAGACAATGCCATACACCAAAGACAACTGCTTAACAGGCAATGCCATACACCAATGACAACTGCTTAACAGGCAATGCCATACACCAAAGACAACTGCTTAACAGGCAATGCCATACAACAAACACAACTGCTTATCAGGCAATGCCATACACTAAAGACAACTGCTTGACAGGCAATGCCATACACCAAAGACAACTGCTTAACAGACAATGCCATACACCAAAGAAAACTGCTTAACAGGCAAGACCATACACCAAAGACAACTGCTAAACAGGCAATGCCATACACCAAAGACAAATTCTTAACAGGCAATGCCATACACCAAAGACAACTGCTTAACAGGCAATGCCATATACCAAAGACAACTGCTTAACAGGCAATGCCATACACCAAAGACAACTGCTTAACAGTCACTGCCATACACCAAAGACAACTGCTGAACAGGCAATGCCAAACACCAAAGACAAGTGCTTAACAGACAATGCCATACACCAAAGACAACTGCTTAACTGGCAATGCCATACACCAAAGACAACTGCTTAACAGGCAATGCCATAAACTAAAGACAACTGCTTAACAGACACTGCCATACACCAAAGACAACTGCTTAACAGACAATGCCATACACCAAAGAAAACTGCTTAACAGGCAACACCATACACCAAAGACAACTGCTTAACAGGCAATGCTATACACAAAAGACAACTGCTTAACAGACACTACCAAACACCAAAGACAACTGCTTAACAGACAATGCCAAACACCAAAGACAACTGCTTAACAGACAATGCCATACACCAAAGACAACTGCTTAACAGGCAATGTCATACACCGAAGACAACAGCTTAACAGGCAATGCCATACACCAAAGACAACTGCTTAACAGACAACGCCATGCACCAAAGACAACTGCTTAACAGACAATGCCATACACCAAAGACAACTGCTTAACATAAAAAGCCATATACCAGAGACAACTGCTTAACAGACACTACCAGACACCAAAGACTACTACTTATCAGGCAATGCCATACACCAAAGACAACTGCTTAACAGGCAATGCCATACACCAAAGGCAACTGCTTAACAGACAATGCCATACACCAAAGACAACTGCTTAACAGACAACGCCTTACACCAAAGACAACTGCTTAACAGGCAATGTCATACACCGAAGACAACTGCTTAACAGGCAATGCAATACACCAAAGACAACTGCTTAACAGAAAAAGCCATATACCAAAGACAACTGCTTAACAGGCAATGCCATACACCAAACACAACTGCTTAACAGACATTGCCATACACCAAAGACAACTGCTTAACAGGCAATGCCATACACCAAAGACAACTGCTTAACAGACAACGCCTTACACCAAAGACAACTGCTTAACAGGCAATGTCATACACAGAAGACAACTGCTTAACAGGCAATGCAATACACCAAAGACAACTGCTTAACAGAAAAAGCCATATACCAAAGACAACTGCTTAACAGGCAATGCCATACACCAAACACAACTGCTTAACAGACATTGCCATACACCAAAGACAACTGCTTGACAGGCAATGCCATACACCAAAGACAACTGCTTAACAGACAATGCCATACACCAAAGAAAACTGCTTAACAGGCAACAGCATACACCAAAGACAACTGCTTAACAGGCAATGCTGTACACCAAAGACAACTGCTTAACAGACACTACCAGACACCAAAGACTACTACTTAACAGGCAATGCCATACACCAAAGACAACTGCTTAACAGGCAATGCCATACACCAAAGACCACTGCGTAACAGACAATGCCATACACCAAAGACAACTGCTTAACAGACAATGTCAAACACCAAAGACAACTGCTTAACAGACAATGCCATACACCAAAGACAACTGCTTAACAGACAACGCCTTACACCAAAGACAGCTGCTTAACAGGCAATGTCATACACCGAAGACAACTGCTTAACAGGCAATGCAATACACCAAAGACAACTGCTTAACAGAAAAAGCCATATACCAAAGACAACTGCTCAACAGGCAATGCCATACACCAAAGACAACTGCTTAACAGACAACGCCATACACCAAAGACAACTGCTAAACAGACACTGCCATACACCAAAGACAACTGCTTAACAGACACTGCCATACACCAAAGACAACTGCTTAACAGGCAGTGCCATACACTAAAGACAGCTGCTTGACAGGCAATGCCATACACCAAAGACAACTGCTTAACAGACAATGCCATACACCAAAGAAAACTGCTTAACAGACACTGCCATACACCAAAGAAAACTGCTAAACAGGCAATGCCATACACCAAAGACAACTTCTTAACAGGCAATGCCATACACCAAAGACAACTACTTAACAGGCAATGCTATACACCAAAGACAACTGCTTAACAGGCAATGCCATACACCAAAGACAACTTCTTAACAGACAATGCCATACACCAAAGACAACTGCTTAACAGGCAATGCTATACACCAAAGACAACTGCTTAACAGACACTACCAGACACCAAAGACTACTACTTAACAGGCAATGCCATACACCAAAGACAACTGCTTAACAGACAATGCCAAACACCAAAGACAACTGCTTAACAGACAACGCCTTACACCAAAGACAACTGCTTAACAGGCAGTGCCATACACTAAAGACAGCTGCTTGACAGGCAATGCCATACACCAAAGACAACTGCTTAACAGACAATGCCATACACCAAAGAAAACTGCTTAACAGACACTGCCATACACCAAAGAAAACTGCTAAACAGGCAATGCCATACACCAAAGACAACTTCTTAACAGGCAATGCCATACACCAAAGACAACTACTTAACAGGCAATGCTATACACCAAAGACAACTACTTAACAGGCAATGCTATACACCAAAGACAACTGCTTAACAGGCAATGCCATACACCGAAGACAACTGCTTAACAGGCAATGCAATACACCAAAGACAACTGCTTAACAGACAACGCCTTACACCAAAGACAACTGCTTAACAGGCAATGTCATACACCGAAGACAACTGCTTAACAGGCAATGCAATACACCAAAGACAACTGCTTAACAGAAAAAGCCATATACCAAAGACAACTGCTTAACAGGCAATGCCATACACTAAAGACAACTGCTTAACAGGCAATGCCATACACCAAAGACAACTGCTTAACAGACAATGCCATACACCAAAGACAACTGCTTAACAGGCAATGTCATACACCAAAGACAACTGCTTAACAGACAATGCCATACACCAAAGACAACTGCTTAGCAGACAATGCCATACACCAAAGACAACTGCTTAACAGAAAAAGCCATATACCAAAGACAACTGCTTAACAGGCAATGCTATACACCAAAGACAACTGTTTGACAGGCAATGTCATACACCAAAGACAACTGCTTAACAGACAATGCCATACACCAAAGAGAACTGCTTAGCAGACAATGCCATACACCAAAGACAACTGCTTAACAGAAAAAGCCATATACCAAAGACAACTGCTTAACAGGCAATGCCATACACCGAAGACAACTGCTTAACAGGCAATGCAATACACCAAAGACAACTGCTTAACAGACAACGCCTTACACCAAAGACAACTGCTTAACAGGCAATGTCATACACCGAAGACAACTGCTTAACAGGCAGTGCAATACACCAAAGACAACTGCTTAACAGAAAAAGCCATATACCAAAGACAACTGCTTAACAGGCAATGCCATACACCAAAGACAACTGCTTAACAGGCAATGCCATACACCAAAGACAACTGCTTAACAGACAATGCCATACACCAAAGACAACTGCTTAACAGGCAATGTCATACACCAAAGACAACTGCTTAACAGACAATGCCATACACCAAAGACAACTGCTTAGCAGACAATGCCATACACCAAAGACAACTGCTTAACAGAAAAAGCCATATACCAAAGACAACTGCTTAACAGGCAATGCCATACACCAAAGACAACTGTTTAACAGGCAATGTCATACACCAAAGACAACTGCTTAACAGACAATGCCATACACCAAAGACAACTGCTTAGCAGACAATGCCATACACCAAAGACAACTGCTTAACAGAAAAAGCCATATACCAAAGACAACTGCTTAACAGGCAATGCCATACACCAAAGACAACTGCTTAACAGACAACGCCATACACCAAAGACAACTGCTTAACAGACACTGCCATACACCAAAGACAACTGCTTAACAGACACTGCCATACACCAAAGACAACTGCTTAACAGACAATGCTATACACCAAAGACAACTGCTTAACAGACACTGCCATACACCAAAGACAACTGCTTAACAGGCAGTGCCATACACTAAAGACAGCTGCTTGACAGGCTATACCATACACCAAAGACAACTGCTTAACAGACAATGCCATACACCAAAGAAAACTGCTTAACAGGCAACACCATACACCAAAGACAACTGCTTAACAGACACTGCCATACACCAAAGACAACTGCTTAACAGGTAACGCCATACACCAAAGACAACTGCCTAGCAGACAATGCCACACACCAAAAACAACTGCTTAACAGGCAATGCCAAACACCAAAGACAACTGCTTAACAGACAATGCCAAACACCAAAGACAACTGCTTAACAGACAACGCCTTACACCAAAGACAACTGCTTAACAGGCAGTGCCATACACTAAAGACAGCTGCTTGACAGGCAATGCCATACACCAAAGACAACTGCTTAACAGACAATGCCATACACCAAAGAAAACTGCTTAACAGACACTGCCATACACCAAAGAAAACTGCTAAACAGGCAATGCCATACACCAAAGACAACTTCTTAACAGGCAATGCCATACACCAAAGACAACTACTTAACAGGCAATGCTATACACCAAAGACAACTGCTTAACAGGCAATGCCATACACCAAAGACAACTGCTTAACAGACAATGCCATACACCAAAGACAACTGCTTAACAGGCAATGCTATACACCAAAGACAACTGCTTAACAGACACTACCAGACACCAAAGACTACTACTTAACAGGCAATGTCATACACCGAAGACAACAGCTTAACAGGCAATGCAATAGACCAAAGACAACTGCTTAACAGAATAAGCCATATACCAAAGACAACTGCTTAACAGACAATGCCATACACCAAAGACAACTGCTTAACAGGCATTGCTATACACCAAAGACAACTGCTTAACAGACACTACCAGACACCAAAGACTACTACTTAACAGGCAATGTCATACACCGAAGACAACAGCTTAACAGGCAATGCAATAGACCAAAGACAACTGCTTAACAGGCAATGCCATACACCAAAGACAACTGCTTAACAGACAATGCCATACACCAAAGACAACTGCTTAACAGAAAAAGCCATATACCAAAGACAACTGCTTAACAGGCAATGCCATACACCAAAGACAACTGCTTAACAGACAACGCCATACACCAAAGACAACTGCTTAACAGACACTGCCATACACCAAAGACAACTGCTTAACAGACACTGCCATACACCAAAGACAACTGCTTAACAGGCAGTGCCATACACTAAAGACAGCTGCTTGACAGGCAACGCCATACACCAAAGACAACTGCTTAACAGAAAAAGCCATATACCAAAGACAACTGCTTAACAGGCAATGCCATACACCAAAGACAACTGCTTAACAGACAACGCCATACACCAAAGACAACTGCTTAACAGACACTGCCATACACCAAAGACAACTGCTTAACAGGCAGTGCCATACACTAAAGACAGCTGCTTGACAGGCTATGCCATACACCAAAGACAACTGCTTAACAGACAATGCCATACACCAAAGACAACTGCTTAACAGGCAATGTCATACACCAAAGACAACTGCTTAACAGACAATGCCATACACCAAAGACAACTGCTTAGCAGACAATGCCATACACCAAAGACAACTGCTTAACAGACACTGCCATACACCAAAGACAACTGCTTAACAGGCAGTGCCATACACTAAAGACAGCTTCTTGACAGGCTATACCATACACCAAAGACAACTGCTTAACAGACAATGCCATACACCAAAGAAAACTGCTTAACAGGCAACACCATACACCAAAGACAACTGCTTAACAGACACTGCCATACACCAAAGACAACTGCTTAACAGGTAACGCCATACACCAAAGACAACTGCTTAGCAGACAATGCCACACACCAAAGACAACTGCTTAACAGGCAATGCCATACACCAAAGACAACTGCTTAACAGACAATGCCATACACCAAAGACAACTGCTTAACAGGCAATGCCATACACCAAAGACAACTG
Organism: Phyllobates terribilis; assembly: GCF_046119375.1. Classification (NCBI taxonomy): domain Eukaryota; kingdom Metazoa; phylum Chordata; class Amphibia; order Anura; family Dendrobatidae; genus Phyllobates; species Phyllobates terribilis. The sequence goes on from NW_027362957.1 coordinate 2,727,379, forward strand.
CTTAACAGACAATGCCATGCACCAAAGACAACTGCTTAACAGACAATGCCATACACCAAAGACAACTGCTTAACAGGCAATGCCATACACCAATGACAACTGCTTAACAGGCAATGCCATACACCAAAAACAACTGCTTAACAGGCAATGCCATACACCAAAGACAACTGCTTAACAGGCAATGCCATACACCAAACACAACTGCTTAACAGGCAATGCCATACACTAAAGACAACTGCTTGACAGGCAATGCCATACACCGATGACAACTGCTTAACAGACAATGCCATACACCAAAGAAAACTGCTTAACAGGCAACACCATACACCAAAGACAACTGCTAAACAGGCAATGCCATACACCAAAGACAAATTCTTAACAGGCAATGCCATACATTAAAGACAACTGCTTAACAGGCAATGCCATACACCAAAGACAACTGCTTAACAGACAATGCCATACACCAAAGACAACTGCTTAACAGACAATGCCATACACCAAAGACAACTGCTTAACAGGCAATGCCATACACCAATGACAACTGCTTAACAGGCAATGCCATACACCAAAGACAACTGCTTAACAGGCAATGCCATACAACAAACACAACTGCTTAACAGGCAATGCCATACACCAAAAACAACTGCTTAACAGGCAATGCCATACACCAAAGACAACTGCTTAACAGGCAATGCCATACACCAAACACAACTGCTTAACAGGCAATGCCATACACTAAAGACAACTGCTTGACAGGCAATGCCATACACCGATGACAACTGCTTAACAGACAATGCCATACACCAAAGAAAACTGCTTAACAGGCAACACCATACACCAAAGACAACTGCTAAACAGGCAATGCCATACACCAAAGACAAATTCTTAACAGGCAATGCCATACATTAAAGACAACTGCTTAACAGGCAATGCCATACACCAAAGACAACTGCTTAACAGACAATGCCATACACCAAAGACAACTGCTTAACAGACAATGCCATACACCAAAGACAACTGCTTAACAGGCAATGCCATACACCAATGACAACTGCTTAACAGACAATGCCATACACCAAAGACAACTGCTTAACAGGCAATGCCATACAACAAACACAACTGCTTATCAGGCAATGCCATACACTAAAGACAACTGCTTGACAGGCAATGCCATACACCAAAGACAACTGCTTAACAGACAATGCCATACACCAAAGAAAACTGCTTAACAGGCAAGACCATACACCAAAGACAACTGCTAAACAGGCAATGCCATACACCAAAGACAAATTCTTAACAGGCAATGCCATACACCAAAGACAACTGCTTAACAGGCAATGCCATATACCAAAGACAACTGCTTAACAGGCAATGCCATACACCAAAGACAACTGCTTAACAGTCACTGCCATACACCAAAGACAACTGCTGAACAGGCAATGCCAAACACCAAAGACAAGTGCTTAACAGACAATGCCATAAACTAAAGACAACTGCTTAACAGACACTGCCATACACCAAAGACAACTGCTTAACAGACAATGCCATACACCAAAGACAACTGCTTAACAGGCAATGCTATACACCAAAGACAACTGCTTAACAGACACTACCAGACACCAAAGACTACTACTTAACAGGCAATGTCATACACCGAAGACAACAGCTTAACAGGCAATGCAATAGACCAAAGACAACTGCTTAACAGGCAATGCCATACACCAAAGACAACTGCTTAACAGTCAATGCCATACACCAAAGACAACTGCTTAACAGAAAAAGCCATATACCAAAGACAACTGCTTAACAGGCAATGCCATACACCAAAGACAACTGCTTAACAGACAACGCCATACACCAAAGACAACTGCTTAACAGACACTGCCATACACCAAAGACAACTGCTTAACAGACACTGCCATACACCAAAGACAACTGCTTAACAGGCAGTGCCATACACTAAAGACAGCTGCTTGACAGGCAACGCCATACACCAAAGACAACTGCTTAACAGAAAAAGCCATATACCAAAGACAACTGCTTAACAGGCAATGCCATACACCAAAGACAACTGCTTAACAGACAACGCCATACACCAAAGACAACTGCTTAACAGACACTGCCATACACCAAAGACAACTGCTTAACAGGCAGTGCCATACACTAAAGACAGCTGCTTGACAGGCTATGCCATACACCAAAGACAACTGCTTAACAGACAATGCCATACACCAAAGACAACTGCTTAACAGGCAATGTCATACACCAAAGACAACTGCTTAACAGACAATGCCATACACCAAAGACAACTGCTTAGCAGACAATGCCATACACCAAAGACAACTGCTTAACAGACACTGCCATACACCAAAGACAACTGCTTAACAGGCAGTGCCATACACTAAAGACAGCTGCTTGACAGGCTATACCATACACCAAAGACAACTGCTTAACAGACAATGCCATACACCAAAGAAAACTGCTTAACAGGCAACACCATACACCAAAGACAACTGCTTAACAGACACTGCCATACACCAAAGACAACTGCTTAACAGGTAACGCCATACACCAAAGACAACTGCTTAGCAGACAATGCCACACACCAAAGACAACTGCTTAACAGGCAATGCCATACACCAAAGACAACTGCTTAACAGACAATGCCATACACCAAAGACAACTGCTTAACAGGCAATGCCATACACCAAAGACAACTGCTTAACAGACAATGCCATGCACCAAAGACAACTGCTTAACAGACAATGCCATACACCAAAGACAACTGCTTAACAGGCAATGCCATACACCAATGACAACTGCTTAACAGGCAATGCCATACACCAAAAACAACTGCTTAACAGGCAATGCCATACACCAAAGACAACTGCTTAACAGGCAATGCCATACACCAAACACAACTGCTTAACAGGCAATGCCATACACTAAAGACAGCTGCTTGACAGGCAATGCCATACACCGATGACAACTGCTTAACAGACAATGCCATACACCAAAGAAAACTGCTTAACAGGCAACACCATACACCAAAGACAACTGCTAAACAGGCAATGCCATACACCAAAGACAAATTCTTAACAGGCAATGCCATACATTAAAGACAACTGCTTAACAGGCAATGCCATACACCAAAGACAACTGCTTAACAGACAATGCCATACACCAAAGACAACTGCTTAACAGACAATGCCATACACCAAAGACAACTGCTTAACAGGCAATGCCATACACCAATGACAACTGCTTAACAGGCAATGCCATACACCAAAGACAACTGCTTAACAGGCAATGCCATACAACAAACACAACTGCTTAACAGGCAATGCCATACACCAAAAACAACTGCTTAACAGGCAATGCCATACACCAAAGACAACTGCTTAACAGGCAATGCCATACACCAAACACAACTGCTTAACAGGCAATGCCATACACTAAAGACAACTGCTTGACAGGCAATGCCATACACCGATGACAACTGCTTAACAGACAATGCCATACACCAAAGAAAACTGCTTAACAGGCAACACCATACACCAAAGACAACTGATAAACAGGCAATGCCATACACCAAAGACAAATTCTTAACAGGCAATGCCATACACCAAAGACAACTGCTTAACAGGCAATGCCATACACCAAACACAACTGCTTAACAGGCAATGCCATACACTAAAGACAACTGCTTGACAGGCAATGCCATACACCGATGACAACTGCTTAACAGACAATGCCATACACCAAAGAAAACTGCTTAACAGGCAACACCATACACCAAAGACAACTGCTAAACAGGCAATGCCATACACCAAAGACAAATTCTTAACAGGCAATGCCATACATTAAAGACAACTGCTTAACAGGCAATGCCATACACCAAAGACAACTGCTTAACAGACAATGCCATACACCAAAGACAACTGCTTAACAGACAATGCCATACACCAAAGACAACTGCTTAACAGGCAATGCCATACACCAATGACAACTGCTTAACAGACAATGCCATACACCAAAGACAACTGCTTAACAGGCAATGCCATACAACAAACACAACTGCTTATCAGGCAATGCCATACACTAAAGACAACTGCTTGACAGGCAATGCCATACACCAAAGACAACTGCTTAACAGACAATGCCATACACCAAAGAAAACTGCTTAACAGGCAAGACCATACACCAAAGACAACTGCTAAACAGGCAATGCCATACACCAAAGACAAATTCTTAACAGGCAATGCCATACACCAAAGACAACTGCTTAACAGGCAATGCCATATACCAAAGACAACTGCTTAACAGGCAATGCCATACACCAAAGACAACTGCTTAACAGTCACTGCCATACACCAAAGACAACTGCTGAACAGGCAATGCCAAACACCAAAGACAAGTGCTTAACAGACAATGCCATAAACTAAAGACAACTGCTTAACAGACACTGCCATACACCAAAGACAACTGCTTAACAGACAATGCCATACACCAAAGAAAACTGCTTAACAGGCAACACCATACACCAAAGACAACTGCTTAACAGGCAATGCTATACACCAAAGACAACTGCTTAACAGACACTACCAAACACCAAAGACAACTGCTTAACAGACAATGCCAAACACCAAAGACAACTGCTTAACAGACAATGCCATACACCAAAGACAACTGCTTAACAGGCAATGTCATACACCGAAGACAACAGCTTAACAGGCAATGCCATACACCAAAGACAACTGCTTAACAGACAACGCCATGCACCAAAGACAACTGCTTAACAGACAATGTCATACACCAAAGACAACTGCTTAACAGAAAAAGCCATATACCAGAGACAACTGCTTAACAGACACTACCAGACACCAAAGACTACTACTTATCAGGCAATGCCATACACCAAAGACAACTGCTTAACAGGCAATGCCATACACCAAAGGCAACTGCTTAACAGACAATGCCATACACCAAAGACAACTGCTTAACAGACAACGCCTTACACCAAAGACAACTGCTTAACAGGCAATGTCATACACCGAAGACAACTGCTTAACAGGCAATGCAATACACCAAAGACAACTGCTTAACAGAAAAAGCCATATACCAAAGACAACTGCTTAACAGGCAATGCCATACACCAAACACAACTGCTTAACAGACATTGCCATACACCAAAGACAACTGCTTAACAGGCAATGCCATACACCAAAGACAACTGCTTAACAGACAACGCCTTACACCAAAGACAACTGCTTAACAGGCAATGTCATACACCGAAGACAACTGCTTAACAGGCAATGCAATACACCAAAGACAACTGCTTAACAGAAAAAGCCATATACCAAAGACAACTGCTTAACAGGCAATGCCATACACCAAACACAACTGCTTAACAGACATTGCCATACACCAAAGACAACTGCTTGACAGGCAATGCCATACACCAAAGACAACTGCTTAACAGACAATGCCATACACCAAAGAAAACTGCTTAACAGGCAACAGCATACACCAAAGACAACTGCTTAACAGGCAATGCTGTACACCAAAGACAACTGCTTAACAGACACTACCAGACACCAAAGACTACTACTTAACAGGCAATGCCATACACCAAAGACAACTGCTTAACAGGCAATGCCATACACCAAAGACCACTGCGTAACAGACAATGCCATACACCAAAGACAACTGCTTAACAGACAATGTCAAACACCAAAGACAACTGCTTAACAGACAATGCCATACACCAAAGACAACTGCTTAACAGACAACGCCTTACACCAAAGACAGCTGCTTAACAGGCAATGTCATACACCGAAGACAACTGCTTAACAGGCAATGCAATACACCAAAGACAACTGCTTAACAGAAAAAGCCATATACCAAAGACAACTGCTCAACAGGCAATGCCATACACCAAAGACAACTGCTTAACAGACAACGCCATACACCAAAGACAACTGCTAAACAGACACTGCCATACACCAAAGACAACTGCTTAACAGACACTGCCATACACCAAAGACAACTGCTTAACAGGCAGTGCCATACACTAAAGACAGCTGCTTGACAGGCAATGCCATACACCAAAGACAACTGCTTAACAGACAATGCCATACACCAAAGAAAACTGCTTAACAGACACTGCCATACACCAAAGAAAACTGCTAAACAGGCAATGCCATACACCAAAGACAACTTCTTAACAGGCAATGCCATACACCAAAGACAACTACTTAACAGGCAATGCTATACACCAAAGACAACTGCTTAACAGGCAATGCCATACACCAAACACAACTTCTTAACAGACAATGCCATACACCAAAGACAACTGCTTAACAGGCAATGCTATACACCAAAGACAACTGCTTAACAGACACTACCAGACACCAAAGACTACTACTTAACAGGCAATGCCATACACCAAAGACAACTGCTTAACAGACAATGCCAAACACCAAAGACAACTGCTTAACAGACAACGCCTTACACCAAAGACAACTGCTTAACAGGCAGTGCCATACACTAAAGACAGCTGCTTGACAGGCAATGCCATACACCAAAGACAACTGCTTAACAGACAATGCCATACACCAAAGAAAACTGCTTAACAGACACTGCCATACACCAAAGAAAACTGCTAAACAGGCAATGCCATACACCAAAGACAACTTCTTAACAGGCAATGCCATACACCAAAGACAACTACTTAACAGGCAATGCTATACACCAAAGACAACTGCTTAACAGGCAATGCCATACACCGAAGACAACTGCTTAACAGGCAATGCAATACACCAAAGACAACTGCTTAACAGACAACGCCTTACACCAAAGACAACTGCTTAACAGGCAATGTCATACACCGAAGACAACTGCTTAACAGGCAATGCAATACACCAAAGACAACTGCTTAACAGAAAAAGCCATATACCAAAGACAACTGCTTAACAGGCAATGCCATACACTAAAGTCAACTGCTTAACAGGCAATGCCATACACCAAAGACAACTGCTTAACAGACAATGCCATACACCAAAGACAACTGCTTAACAGGCAATGTCATACACCAAAGACAACTGCTTAACAGACAATGCCATACACCAAAGACAACTGCTTAGCAGACAATGCCATACACCAAAGACAACTGCTTAACAGAAAAAGCCATATACCAAAGACAACTGCTTAACAGGCAATGCTATACACCAAAGACAACTGTTTGACAGGCAATGTCATACACCAAAGACAACTGCTTAACAGACAATGCCATACACCAAAGACAACTGCTTAGCAGACAATGCCATACACCAAAGACAACTGCTTAACAGAAAAAGCCATATACCAAACACAACTGCTTAACAGGCAATGCCATACACCGAAGACAACTGCTTAACAGGCAATGCAATACACCAAAGACAACTGCTTAACAGACAACGCCTTACACCAAAGACAACTGCTTAACAGGCAATGTCATACACCGAAGACAACTGCTTAACAGGCAGTGCAATACACCAAAGACAACTGCTTAACAGAAAAAGCCATATACCAAAGACAACTGCTTAACAGGCAATGCCATACACCAAAGACAACTGCTTAACAGGCAATGCCATACACCAAAGACAACTGCTTAACAGACAATGCCATACACCAAAGACAACTGCTTAACAGGCAATGTCATACACCAAAGACAACTGCTTAACAGACAATGCCATACACCAAAGACAACTGCTTAGCAGACAATGCCATACACCAAAGACAACTGCTTAACAGAAAAAGCCATATACCAAAGACAACTGCTTAACAGGCAATGCCATACACCAAAGACAACTGTTTAACAGGCAATGTCATACACCAAAGACAACTGCTTAACAGACAATGCCATACACCAAAGACAACTGCTTAGCAGACAATGCCATACACCAAAGACAACTGCTTAACAGAAAAAGCCATATACCAAAGACAACTGCTTAACAGGCAATGCCATACACCAAAGACAACTGCTTAACAGACAACGCCATACACCAAAGACAACTGCTTAACAGACACTGCCATACACCAAAGACAACTGCTTAACAGACACTGCCATACACCAAAGACAACTGCTTAACAGACAATGCTATACACCAAAGACAACTGCTTAACAGACACTGCCATACACCAAAGACAACTGCTTAACAGGCAGTGCCATACACTAAAGACAGCTGCTTGACAGGCTATACCATACACCAAAGACAACTGCTTAACAGACAATGCCATACACCAAAGAAAACTGCTTAACAGGCAACACCATACACCAAAGACAACTGCTTAACAGACACTGCCATACACCAAAGACAACTGCTTAACAGGTAACGCCATACACCAAAGACAACTGCCTAGCAGACAATGCCACACACCAAAGACAACTGCTTAACAGGCAATGCCAAACACCAAAGACAACTGCTTAACAGACAATGCCAAACACCAAAGACAACTGCTTAACAGACAACGCCTTACACCAAAGACAACTGCTTAACAGGCAGTGCCATACACTAAAGACAGCTGCTTGACAGGCAATGCCATACACCAAAGACAACTGCTTAACAGACAATGCCATACACCAAAGAAAACTGCTTAACAGACACTGCCATACACCAAAGAAAACTGCTAAACAGGCAATGCCATACACCAAAGACAACTTCTTAACAGGCAATGCCATACACCAAAGACAACTACTTAACAGGCAATGCTATACACCAAAGACAACTGCTTAACAGGCAATGCCATACACCAAAGACAACTGCTTAACAGACAATGCCATACACCAAAGACAACTGCTTAACAGGCAATGCTATACACCAAAGACAACTGCTTAACAGACACTACCAGACACCAAAGACTACTACTTAACAGGCAATGTCATACACCGAAGACAACAGCTTAACAGGCAATGCAATAGACCAAAGACAACTGCTTAACAGAATAAGCCATATACCAAAGACAACTGCTTAACAGACAATGCCATACACCAAAGACAACTGCTTAACAGGCAATGCTATACACCAAAGACAACTGCTTAACAGACACTACCAGACACCAAAGACTACTACTTAACAGGCAATGTCATACACCGAAGACAACAGCTTAACAGGCAATGCAATAGACCAAAGACAACTGCTTAACAGGCAATGCCATACACCAAAGACAACTGCTTAACAGACAATGCCATACACCAAAGACAACTGCTTAACAGAAAAAGCCATATACCAAAGACAACTGCTTAACAGGCAATGCCATACACCAAAGACAACTGCTTAACAGACAACGCCATACACCAAAGACAACTGCTTAACAGACACTGCCATACACCAAAGACAACTGCTTAACAGACACTGCCATACACCAAAGACAACTGCTTAACAGGCAGTGCCATACACTAAAGACAGCTGCTTGACAGGCAACGCCATACACCAAAGACAACTGCTTAACAGAAAAAGCCATATACCAAAGACAACTGCTTAACAGGCAATGCCATACACCAAAGACAACTGCTTAACAGACAACGCCATACACCAAAGACAACTGCTTAACAGACACTGCCATACACCAAAGACAACTGCTTAACAGGCAGTGCCATACACTAAAGACAGCTGCTTGACAGGCTATGCCATACACCAAAGACAACTGCTTAACAGACAATGCCATACACCAAAGACAACTGCTTAACAGGCAATGTCATACACCAAAGACAACTGCTTAACAGACAATGCCATACACCAAAGACAACTGCTTAGCAGACAATGCCATACACCAAAGACAACTGCTTAACAGACAATGCCATACACCAAAGACAACTGCTTAGCAGACAATGCCATACACCAAAGACAACTGCTTAACAGAAAAAGCCATATACCAAAGACAACTGCTTAACAGGCAATGCCATACACCGAAGACAACTGCTTAACAGGCAATGCAATACACCAAAGACAACTGCTTAACAGACAACGCCTTACACCAAAGACAACTGCTTAACAGGCAATGTCATACACCGAAGACAACTGCTTAACAGGCAATGCAATACACCAAAGACAACTGCTTAACAGGCAATGTCATACACCGAAGACAACTGCTTAACAGGCAATGCAATACACCAAAGACAACTGCTTAACAGACAACGCCTTACACCAAAGACAACTGCTTAACAGGCAATGTCATACACCGAAGACAACTGCTTAACAGGCAATGCAATACACCAAAGACAACTGCTTAACAGGCAATGCCATACACCAAAGACAACTGCTTAACAGGCAATGCCATACACCAAAGACAACTGCTTAACAGACAATGCCATACACCAAAGACAACTGCTTAACAGGCAATGTCATACACCAAAGACAACTGCTTAACAGACAATGCCATACACCAAAGACAACTGCTTAGCAGACAATGCCATACACCAAAGACAACTGCTTAACAGAAAAAGCCATATACCAAAGACAACTGCTTAACAGGCAATGCCATACACCAAAGACAACTGTTTAACAGGCAATGTCATACACCAAAGACAACTGCTTAACAGACAATGCCATACACCAAAGACAACTGCTTAGCAGACAATGCCATACACCAAAGACAACTGCTTAACAGAAAAAGCCATATACCAAAGACAACTGCTTAACAGGCAATGCCATACACCGAAGACAACTGCTTAACAGGCAATGCAATACACCAAAGACAACTGCTTAACAGACAACGCCTTACACCAAAGACAACTGCTTAACAGGCAATGTCATACACCGAAGACAACTGCTTAACAGGCAATGCAATACACCAAAGACAACTGCTTAACAGAAAAAGCCATATACCAAAGACAACTGCTTAACAGGCAATGCCATACACCAAAGACAACTGCTTAACAGGCAATGCCATACACCAAAGACAACTGCTTAACAGACAATGCCATACACCAAAGACAACTGCTTAACAGGCAATGTCATACACCAAAGACAACTGCTTAACAGACAATGCCATACACCAAAGACAACTGCTTAGCAGACAATGCCATACACCAAAGACAACTGCTTAACAGAAAAAGCCATATACCAAAGACAACTGCTTAACAGGCAATGCCATACACCAAAGACAACTGTTTAACAGGCAATGTCATACACCAAAGACAACTGCTTAACAGACAATGCCATACACCAAAGACAACTGCTTAGCAGACAATGCCATACACCAAAGACAACTGCTTAACAGAAAAAGGCATGTACCAAAGACAACTGCTTAACAGGCAATGCCATACACCAAAGACAACTGCTTAACAGACAACGCCATACACCAAAGTCAACTGCTTAACAGACACTGCCATACACCAAAGACAACTGCTTAACAGACACTGCCATACACCAAAGACAACTGCTTAACAGACAATGCCATACACCAAAGACAACTGCTTAACAGACACTGCCATACACCAAAGACAACTGCTTAACAGGCAGTGCCATACACTAAAGACAGCTGCTTGACAGGCTATACCATACACCAAAGACAACTGCTTAACAGACAATGCCATACACCAAAGAAAACTGCTTAACAGGCAACACCATACACCAAAGACAACTGCTTAACAGATACTGCCATACACCAAAGACAACTGCTTAACAGGTAACGCCATACACCAAAGACAACTGCTTAGCAGACAATGCCACACAACAAAGACAACTGCTTAACAGGCAATGCCATACACCAAAGACAACTGCTTAACAGACAATGCCATACACCAAAGACAACTGCTTAACAGGCAATGCCATACACCAAAGACAACTGCTTAACAGACAATGCCATGCACCAAAGACAACTGCTTAACAGACAATGCCATACACCAAAGACAACTGCTTAACAGGCAATGCCATACACCAATGACAACTGCTTAACAGGCAATGCCATACACCAAAAACAACTGCTTAACAGGCAATGCCATACACCAAAGACAACTGCTTAACAGGCAATGCCATACACTAAACACAACTGCTTAACAGGCAATGCCATACACTAAAGACAACTGCTTGACAGGCAATGCCATACACCGATGACAACTGCTTAACAGACAATGCCATACACCAAAGACAACTGCTTAACAGGCAATGCCATACACCAATGACAACTGCTTAACAGGCAACACCATACACCAAAGACAACTGCTAAACAGGCAATGCCATACACCAAAGACAAATTCTTAACAGGCAATGCCATACATTAAAGACAACTGCTTAACAGGCAATGCCATACACCAAAGACAACTGCTTAACAGACAATGCCATACACCAAAGACAACTGCTTAACAGACAATGCCATACACCAAAGACAACTGCTTAACAGGCAATGCCATACACCAATGACAACTGCTTAACAGGCAATGCCATACACCAAAGACAACTGCTTAACAGGCAATGCCATACAACAAACACAACTGCTTATCAGGCAATGCCATACACTAAAGACAACTGCTTGACAGGCAATGCCATACACCAAAGACAACTGCTTAACAGACAATGCCATACACCAAAGAAAACTGCTTAACAGGCAAGACCATACACCAAAGACAACTGCTAAACAGGCAATGCCATACACCAAAGACAAATTCTTAACAGGCAATGCCATACACCAAAGACAACTGCTTAACAGGCAATGCCATATACCAAAGACAACTGCTTAACAGGCAATGCCATACACCAAAGACAACTGCTTAACAGTCACTGCCATACACCAAAGACAACTGCTTAACTGGCAATGCCATACACCAAAGACAACTGCTTAACAGGCAATGCCATAAACTAAAGACAACTGCTTAACAGACACTGCCATACACCAAAGACAACTGCTTAACAGACAATGCCATACACCAAAGAAAACTGCTAAACAGGCAACACCATACACCAAAGACAACTGCTTAACAGGCAATGCTATACACCAAAGACAACTGCTTAACAGACACTACCAAACACCAAAGACAACTGCTTAACAGACAATGCCAAACACCAAAGACAACTGCTTAACAGACAATGCCATACACCAAAGACAACTGCTTAACAGGCAATGTCATACACCGAAGACAACAGCTTAACAGGCAATGCCATACACCAAAGACAACTGCTTAACAGACAACGCCATGCACCAAAGACAACTGCTTAACAGACAATGCCATACACCAAAGACAACTGCTTAACAGAAAAAGCCATATACCAGAGACAACTGCTTAACAGACACGACCAGACACCAAAGACTACTACTTATCAGGCAATGCCATACACCAAAGACAACTGCTTAACAGGCAATGCCATACACCAAAGGCAACTGCTTAACAGACAATGCCATACACCAAAGACAACTGCTTAACAGACAACGCCTTACACCAAAGACAACTGCTTAACAGGCAATGTCATACACCGAAGACAACTGCTTAACAGGCAATGCAATACACCAAAGACAACTGCTTAACAGAAAAAGCCATATACCAAAGACAACTGCTTAACAGGCAATGCCATACACCAAACACAACTGCTTAACAGACATTGCCATACACCAAAGACAACTGCTTAACAGGCAATGCCATACACCAAAGACAACTGCTTAACAGACAACGCCTTACACCAAAGACAACTGCTTAACAGGCAATGTCATACACCGAAGACAACTGCTTAACAGGCAATGCAATACACCAAAGACAACTGCTTAACAGAAAAAGCCATATACCAAAGACAACTGCTTAACAGGCAATGCCATACACCAAACACAACTGCTTAACAGACATTGCATACACCAAAGACAACTGCTTGACAGGCAATGCCATACACCAAAGACAACTGCTTAACAGACAATGCCATACACCAAAGAAAACTGCTTAACAGGCAACAGCATACACCAAAGACAACTGCTTAACAGGCAATGCTGTACACCAAAGACAACTGCTTAACAGACACTACCAGACACCAAAGACTACTACTTAACAGGCAATGCCATACACCAAAGACAACTGCTTAACAGGCAATGCCATACACCAAAGACCACTGCGTAACAGACAATGCCATACACCAAAGACAACTGCTTAACAGACAATGTCAAACACCAAAGACAACTGCTTAACAGACAATGCCATACACCAAAGACAACTGCTTAACAGACAACGCCTTACACCAAAGACAGCTGCTTAACAGGCAATGTCATACACCGAAGACAACTGCTTAACAGGCAATGCAATACACCAAAGACAACTGCTTAACAGAAAAAGCCATATACCAAAGACAACTGCTCAACAGGCAATGCCATACACCAAAGACAACTGCTTAACAGACAACGCCATACACCAAAGACAACTGCTAAACAGACACTGCCATACACCAAAGACAACTGCTTAACAGACACTGCCATACACCAAAGACAACTGCTTAACAGGCAGTGCCATACACTAAAGACAGCTGCTTGACAGGCAATGCCATACACCAAAGACAACTGCTTAACAGACAATGCCATACACCAAAGAAAACTGCTTAACAGACACTGCCATACACCAAAGAAAACTGCTAAACAGGCAATGCCATACACCAAAGACAACTTCTTAACAGGCAATGCCATACACCAAAGACAACTACTTAACAGGCAATGCTATACACCAAAGACAACTGCTTAACAGGCAATGCCATACACCAAAGACAACTTCTTAACAGACAATGCCATACACCAAAGACAACTGCTTAACAGGCAATGCTATACACCAAAGACAACTGCTTAACAGACACTACCAGACACCAAAGACTACTACTTAACAGGCAATGCCATACACCAAAGACAACTGCTTAACAGACAATGCCAAACACCAAAGACAACTGCTTAACAGACAACGCCTTACACCAAAGACAACTGCTTAACAGGCAGTGCCATACACTAAAGACAGCTGCTTGACAGGCAATGCCATACACCAAAGACAACTGCTTAACAGACAATGCCATACACCAAAGAAAACTGCTTAACAGACACTGCCATACACCAAAGAAAACTGCTAAACAGGCAATGCCATACACCAAAGACAACTTCTTAACAGGCAATGCCATACACCAAAGACAACTACTTAACAGGCAATGCTATACACCAAAGACAACTGCTTAACAGGCAATGCCATACACCAAAGACAACTGCTTCACAGACAATGCCATACACCAAAGACAACTGCTTAACAGGCAATGCTATACACCAAAGACAACTGCTTAACAGACACTACCAGACACCAAAGACTACTACTTAACAGGCAATGTCATACACCGAAGACAACAGCTTAACAGGCAATGCAATAGACCAAAGACAACTGCTTAACAGAATAAGCCATATACCAAAGACAACTGCTTAACAGGCAATGCCATACACCAAAGACAACTGCTTAACAGACAATGCCATACACCAAAGACAACTGCTTAACAGGCAGTGCCATACACTAAAGACAACTGCTTAACAGACAATGCCATACACCAAAGAAAACTGCTTAACAGGCAACACCATACACCAAAGACAACTGCTTAACAGACACTGCCATACACCAAAGACAACTGCTTAACAGGTAACGCCATACACCAAAGACAACTGCTTAGCAGACAATGCCACACACCAAAGACAACTGCTTAACAGGCAATGCCATACACCAAAGACAACTGCTTAACAGACAATGCCATACACCAAAGACAACTGCTTAACAGGCAATGCCATACACCAAAGACAACTGCTTAACAGACAATGCCATACACCAAAGACAACTGCTTAACAGACAATGCCATACACCAAAGACAACTGCTTAACAGGCAATGCCATACATCAATGACAACTGCTTAACAGGCAATGCCATACACCAAAAAGAACTGCTTAACAGGCAATGCCATACACCAAAGACAACTGCTTAACAGGCAATGCCATACACCAAACACAACTGCTTAACAGGCAATGCCATACACTAAAGACAACTGCTTGACAGGCAATGCCATACACCAATGACAACTGCTTAACAGACAATGCCATACACCAAAGAAAACTGCTTAACAGGCAACACCATACACCAAAGACAACTGCTAAACAGGCAATGCCATACACCAAAGACAAATTCTTAACAGGCAATGCCATACATTAAAGACAACTGCTTAACAGGCAATGCCATACACCAAAGACAACTGCTTAACAGACAATGCCATACACCAAAGACAACTGCTTAACAGACAATGCCATACACCAAAGACAACTGCTTAACAGGCAATGCCATACACCAATGACAACTGCTTAACAGGCAATGCCATACACCAAAAACAACTGCTTAACAGGCAATGCCATACACCAAAGACAACTGCTTAACAGGCAATGCCATACAACAAACACAACTGCTTATCAGGCAATGCCATACACTAAAGACAACTGCTTGACAGGCAATGCCATACACCAAAGACAACTGCTTAACAGACAATGCTATACACCAAAGAAAACTGCTTAACAGGCAAGACCATACACCAAAGACAACTGCTTAACAGACAATGCCATACACCAAAGACAACTGCTTAAGAGTCAATGCCATACACCAAAGACAACTGCTTAACAGTCACTGCCATACACCAAAGACAACTGCTTAACAGACAATGCCATACACCAAAGACAACTGCTTAACTGGCAATGCCATACACCAAAGACAACTGCTTAACAGGCAATGCCATATACCAAAGACAACTGCTTAACAGTCAATGCCATACACCAAAGACAACTGCTTAACAGTCACTGCCATACACCAAAGACAACTGCTTAACAGGCAATGCCATACACCAAAGACAACTGCTTAACAGACAATGCCATACACCAAAGACAACTGCTTAACTGGCAATGCCATACACCAAAGACAACTGCTTAACAGGCAATGCCATAAACTAAAGACAACTGCTTAACAGACACTGCCATACACCAAAGACAACTGCTTAACAGACAATGCCATACACCAAAGAAAACTGCTTAACAGGCAACACCATACACCAAAGACAACTGCTTAACAGGCAATGCTATACACCAAAGACAACTGCTTAACAGACACTACCAAACACCAAAGACAACTGCTTAACAGACAATGCCAAACACCAAAGACAACTGCTTAACAGACAATGCTATACACCAAAGAAAACTGCTTAACAGGCAAGACCATACACCAAAGACAACTGCTTAACAGACAATGCCATACACCAAAGACAACTGCTTAAGAGTCAATGCCATACACCAAAGACAACTGCTTAACAGTCACTGCCATACACCAAAGACAACTGCTTAACAGGCAATGCCATACACCAAAGACAACTGCTTAACAGACAATGCCATACACCAAAGACAACTGCTTAACTGGCAATGCCATACACCAAAGACAACTGCTTAACAGGCAATGCCATATACCAAAGACAACTGCTTAACAGTCAATGCCATACACCAAAGACAACTGCTTAACAGTCACTGCCATACACCAAAGACAACTGCTTAACAGGCAATGCCATACACCAAAGACAACTGCTTAACAGACAATGTCATACACCAAAGACAACTGCTTAACTGGCAATGCCATACACCAAAGACAACTGCTTAACAGGCAATGCCATAAACTAAAGACAACTGCTTAACAGACACTGCCATACACCAAAGACAACTGCTTAACAGACAATGCCATACACCAAAGAAAACTGCTTAACAGGCAACACCATACACCAAAGACAACTGCTTAACAGGCAATGCTATACACCAAAGACAACTGCTTAACAGACACTACCAAACACCAAAGACAACTGCTTAACAGACAATGCCAAACACCAAAGACAACTGCTTAACAGACAATGCCATACACCAAAGACAACTGCTTAACAGGCAATGTCATACACCGAAGACAACAGCTTAACAGGCCATGCCATACACCAAAGACAACTGCTTAACAGACAACGCCATGCACCAAAGACAACTGCTTAACAGACAATGCCATACACCAAAGACAACTGCTTAACAGAAAAAGCCATATACCAGAGACAACTGCTTAACAGACACTACCAGACACCAAAGACTACTACTTATCAGGCAATGCCATACACCAAAGACAACTGCTTAACAGGCAATGCCATACACCAAAGACAACTGCTTAACAGACAATGCCATACACCAAAGACAACTGCTTAACAGACAACGCCTTACACCAAAGACAACTGCTTAACAGGCAATGTCATACACCGAAGACAACTGCTTAACAGGCAATGCAATACACCAAAGACAACTGCTTAACAGAAAAAGCCATATACCAAAGACAACTGCTTAACAGGCAATGCCATACACCAAACACAACTGCTTAACAGACATTGCCATACACCAAAGACAACTGCTTAACAGGCAATGCCATACACCAAAGACAACTGCTTGACAGGCAATGCCATACACAAAAGACAACTGCTTAACAGACAATGCCATACACCAAAGAAAACTGCTTAACAGGCAACAGCATACACCAAAGACAACTGCTTAACAGACACTACCAGACACCAAAGACTACTACTTAACAGGCAATGCCATACACCAAAGACAACTGCTTAACAGGCAATGCCATACACCAAAGACCACTGCTTAACAGACAATGCCATACACCAAAGACAACTGCTTAACAGACAATGTCAAACACCAAAGACAACTGCTTAACAGACAATGCCATACACCAAAGACAACTGCTTAACAGGCAATGCCATACACCAAAGACAACTGCTTAACAGGCAATGCCATACACCAAAGACAACTGCTTAACAGACAACGCCTTACACCAAAGACAGCTGCTTAACAGGCAATGTCATACACCGAAGACAACTGCTTAACAGGCAATGCAATACACCAAAGACAATTGCTTAACAGAAAAAGCCATATACCAAAGACAACTGCTCAACAGGCAATGCCATACACCAAAGACAACTGCTTAACAGACAACGCCATACACCAAAGACAACTGCTAAACAGACACTGCCATACACCAAAGACAACTGCTTAACAGACACTGCCATACACCAAAGACAACTGCTTAACAGGCAGTGCCATACACTAAAGACAGCTACTTGACAGGCAATGCCATACACCAAAGACAACTGCTTAACAGACAATGCCATACACCAAAGACAACTGCTTAACAGGCAACACCATACACCAAAGACAACTGCTTAACAGTCAATGCCATACACCAAAGACAACTGCTTAACAGACAATGCGATACACCAAAGACAACTGCTTAACAGGCAATGCCATACACTAAAGACAACTGCTTGACAGGCAATGCCATACACCAAAGACAACTGCTTAACAGACAATGCCATACACCAAAGAAATCTGCTTAACAGGCAACACCATACACCAAAGATAACTTCTTAACAGGCAATGCCATACACCAAAGACAACTACTTAACAGCCAATGCTATACACCAAAGACAACTGCTTAACAGGCAATGCCATACACCAAAGACAACTGCTTAACAGACAATGCCATACACCAAAGACAACTGCTTAACAGGCAGTGCTATACACCAAAGACAACTGCTTAACAGACACTACCAGACACCAAAGACTACTACTTAACAGGCAATGCCATACACCAAAGACAACTGCTTAACAGACAATGCCAAACACCAAAGACAACTGCTTAACAGACAACGCCTTACACCAAAGACAACTGCTTAACAGGCAGTGCCATACACTAAAGACAGCTGCTTGACAGGCAATGCCATACACCAAAGACAACTGCTTAACAGACAATGCCATACACCAAAGAAAACTGCTTAACAGACACTGCCATACACCAAAGAAAACTGCTAAACAGGCAATGCCATACACCAAAGACAACTTCTTAACAGGCAATGCCATACACCAAAGACAACTACTTAACAGGCAATGCTATACACCAAAGACAACTGCTTAACAGGTAATGCCATACACCAAAGACAACTGCTTAACAGACACTACCAGACACCAAAGACTACTACTTAACAGGCAATGTCATACACCGAAGACAACAGCTTAACAGGCAATGCAATAGACCAAAGACAACTGCTTAACAGAATAAGCCATATACCAAAGACAACTGCTTAACAGGCAATGCCATACACCAAAGACAACTGCTTAACAGACAATGCCATACACCAAAGACAACTGCTTAACAGAAAAAGCCATATACCAAAGACAACTGCTTAACAGGCAATGCCATACACCAAAGACAACTGCTTAACAGACAACGCCATACACCAAAGACAACTGCTTAACAGACACTGCCATACACCAAAGACAACTGCTTAACAGACACTGCCATACACCAAAGACAACTGCTTAACAGGCAGTGCCATACACTAAAGACAGCTGCTTGACAGGCAACGCCATACACCAAAGACAACTGCTTAACAGAAAAAGCCATATACCAAAGACAACTGCTTAACAGGCAATGCCATACACCAAAGACAACTGCTTAACAGACAACGCCATACACCAAAGACAACTGCTTAACAGACACTGCCATACACCAAAGACAACTGCTTAACAGACACTGCCATACACCAAAGACAACTGCTTAACAGGCAGTGCCATACACTAAAGACAGCTGCTTGACAGGCTATGCCATACACCAAAGACAACTGCTTAACAGACAATGCCATACACCAAAGACAACTGCTTAACAGGCAATGTCATACACCAAAGACAACTGCTTAACAGACAATGCCATACACCAAAGACAACTGCTTAGCAGACAATGCCATACACCAAATACAACTGCTTAACAGAAAAAGCCATATACCAAAGACAACTGCTTAACAGGCAATGCCATACACCAAAGACAACTGTTTAACAGGCAATGTCATACACCAAAGACAACTGCTTAACAGACAATGCCATACACCAAAGACAACTGCTTAGCAGACAATGCCATACACCAAAGACAACTGCTTAACAGAAAAAGCCATATACCAAAGACAACTGCTTAACAGGCAATGCCATACACCGAAGACAACTGCTTAACAGGCAATGCAATACACCAAAGACAACTGCTTAACAGACAACGCCTTACACCAAAGACAACTGCTTAACAGGCAATGTCATACACCGAAGACAACTGCTTAACAGGCAATGCAATACACCAAAGACAACTGCTTAACAGGCAATGTCATACACCGAAGACAACTGCTTAACAGGCAATGCAATACACCAAAGACAACTGCTTAACAGACAACGCCTTACACCAAAGACAACTGCTTAACAGGCAATGTCATACACCGAAGACAACTGCTTAACAGGCAATGCAATACACCAAAGACAACTGCTTAACAGAAAAAGCCATATACCAAAGACAACTGCTTAACAGGCAATGCCATACACTAAAGACAACTGCTTAACAGGCAATGCCATACACCAAAGACAACTGCTTAACAGACAATGCCATACACCAAAGACAACTGCTTGACAGGCAATGTCATACACCAAAGACAACTGCTTAACAGACAATGCCATACACCAAAGACAACTGCTTAACAGGCAATGCCATACACCAAAGACAACTGCTTAACAGGCAATGCTATACACCAAAGACAACTGTTTGACAGGCAATGTCATACACCAAAGACAACTGCTTAACAGACAATGCCATACACCAAAGACAACTGCTTAGCAGACAATGCCATACACCAAAGACAACTGCTTAACAGAAAAAGCCATATACCAAAGACAACTGCTTAACAGGCAATGCCATACACCGAAGACAACTGCTTAACAGGCAATGCAATACACCAAAGACAACTGCTTAACAGACAACGCCTTACACCAAAGACAACTGCTTAACAGGCAATGTCATACACCGAAGACAACTGCTTAACAGGCAATGCAATACACCAAAGACAACTGCTTAACAGAAAAAGCCATATACCAAAGACAACTGCTTAACAGGCAATGCCATACACCAAAGACAACTGCTTAACAGGCAATGCCATACACCAAAGACAACTGCTTAACAGACAATTCCATACACCAAAGACAACTGCTTAACAGGCAATGTCATACACCAAAGACAACTGCTTAACAGACAATGCCATACACCAAAGACAACTGCTTAGCAGACAATGCCATACACCAAAGACAACTGCTTAACAGAAAAAGCCATATACCAAAGACAACTGCTTAACAGGCAATGCCATACACCAAAGACAACTGTTTAACAGGCAATGTCATACTCCAAAGACAACTGCTTAACAGACAATGCCATACACCAAAGACAACTGCTTAGCAGACAATGCCGTACACCAAAGACAACTGCTTAACAGAAAAAGCCATATACCAAAGACAACTGCTTAACAGGCAATGCCATACACCAAAGACAACTGCTTAACAGACAACGCCATACACCAAAGACAACTGCTTAACAGACACTGCCATACACCAAAGACAACTGCTTAACAGACACTGCCATACACCAAAGACAACTGCTTAACAGACAATGCTATACACCAAAGACAACTGCTTAACAGACACTGCCATACACCAAAGACAACTGCTTAACAGGCAGTGCCATACACTAAAGACAGCTGCTTGACAGGCTATACCATACACCAAAGACAACTGCTTAACAGACAATGCCATACACCAAAGAAAACTGCTTAACAGGCAACACCATACACCAAAGACAACTGCTTAACAGACACTGCCATACACCAAAGACAACTGCTTAACAGGTAACGCCATACACCAAAGACAACTGCTTAGCAGACAATGCCACACACCAAAGACAACTGCTTAACAGGCAATGCCAAACACCAAAGACAACTGCTTAACAGACAATGCCAAACACCAAAGACAACTGCTTAACAGACAATGCCATACACCAAAGACAACTGCTTAACAGGCAATGCCAAACACCAAAGACAACTGCTTAACAGACAATGCCAAACACCAAAGACAACTGCTTAACAGGCAGTGCCATACACTAAAGACAGCTGCTTGACAGGCAATGCCATACACCAAAGACAACTGCTTAACAGAAAATGCCATACACCAAAGAAAACTGCTTAACAGACACTGCCATACACCAAAGAAAACTGCTAAACAGGCAATGCCATACACCAAAGACAACTTCTTAACAGGCAATGCCATACACCAAAGACAACTACTTAACAGGCAATGCTATACACCAAAGACAACTGCTTAACAGGCAATGCCATACACCAAAGACAACTGCTTAACAGACAATGCCATACACCAAAGACAACTGCTTAACAGGCAATGCTATACACCAAAGACAACTGCTTAACAGACACTACCAGACACCAAAGACTACTACTTAACAGGCAATGTCATACACCGAAGACAACAGCTTAACAGGCAATGCAATAGACCAAAGACAACTGCTTAACAGAATAAGCCATATACCAAAGACAACTGCTTAACAGACAATGCCATACACCAAAGACAACTGCTTAACAGGCAATGCTATACACCAAAGACAACTGCTTAACAGACACTACCAGACACCAAAGACTACTACTTAACAGGCAATGTCATACACCGAAGACAACAGCTTAACAGGCAATGCAATAGACCAAAGACAACTGCTTAACAGGCAATGCCATACACCAAAGACAACTGCTTAACAGACAATGCCATACACCAAAGACAACTGCTTAACAGAAAAAGCCATATACCAAAGACAACTGCTTAACAGGCAATGCCATACACCAAAGACAACTGCTTAACAGACAACGCCATACACCAAAGACAACTGCTTAACAGACACTGCCATACACCAAAGACAACTGCTTAACAGACACTGCCATACACCAAAGACAACTGCTTAACAGGCAGTGCCATACACTAAAGACAGCTGCTTGACAGGCAACGCCATACACCAAAGACAACTGCTTAACAGAAAAAGCCATATACCAAAGACAACTGCTTAACAGGCAATGCCATACACCAAAGACAACTGCTTAACAGACAACGCCATACACCAAAGACAACTGCTTAACAGACACTGCCATACACCAAAGACAACTGCTTAACAGACACTGCCATACACCAAAGACAACTGCTTAACAGGCAGTGCCATACACTAAAGACAGCTGCTTGACAGGCTATGCCATACACCAAAGACAACTGCTTAACAGACAATGCCATACACCAAAGACAACTGCTTAACAGGCAATGTCATACACCAAAGACAACTGCTTAACAGACAATGCCATACACCAAAGACAACTGCTTAGCAGACAATGCCATACACCAAAGACAACTGCTTAACAGAAAAAGCCATATACCAAAGACAACTGCTTAACAGGCAATGCCATACACCAAAGACAACTGTTTAACAGGCAATGTCATACACCAAAGACAACTGCTTAACAGACAATGCCATACACCAAAGACAACTGCTTAGCAGACAATGCCATACACCAAAGACAACTGCTTAACAGAAAAAGCCATATACCAAAGACAACTGCTTAACAGGCAATGCCATACACCGAAGACAACTGCTTAACAGGCAATGCAATACACCAAAGACAACTGCTTAACAGACAACGCCTTACACCAAAGACAACTGCTTAACAGGCAATGTCATACACCGAAGACAACTGCTTAACAGGCAATGCAATACACCAAAGACAACTGCTTAACAGGCAATGTCATACACCGAAGACAACTGCTTAACAGGCAATGCAATACACCAAAGACAACTGCTTAACAGACAACGCCTTACACCAAAGACAACTGCTTAACAGGCAATGTCATACACCGAAGACAACTGCTTAACAGGCAATGCAATACACCAAAGACAACTGCTTAACAGGCAATGCCATACACCAAAGACAACTGCTTAACAGGCAATGCCATACACCAAAGACAACTGCTTAACAGACAATGCCATACACCAAAGACAACTGCTTAACAGGCAATGTCATACACCAAAGACAACTGCTTAACAGACAATGCCATACACCAAAGACAACTGCTTTGCAGACAATGCCATACACCAAAGACAACTGCTTAACAGAAAAAGCCATATACCAAAGACAACTGCTTAACAGGCAATGCCATACACCAAAGACAACTGCTTAACAGGCAATGTCATACACCGAAGACAACTGCTTAACAGGCAATGCAATACACCAAAGACAACTGCTTAACAGACAACGCCTTACACCAAAGACAACTGCTTAACAGGCAATGTCATACACCGAAGACAACTGCTTAACAGGCAATGCAATACACCAAAGACAACTGCTTAACAGGCAATGCCATACACCAAAGACAACTGCTTAACAGGCAATGCCATACACCAAAGACAACTGCTTAACAGACAATGCCATACACCAAAGACAACTGCTTAACAGGCAATGTCATACACCAAAGACAACTGCTTAACAGACAATGCCATACACCAAAGACAACTGCTTTGCAGACAATGCCATACACCAAAGACAACTGCTTAACAGAAAAAGCCATATACCAAAGACAACTGCTTAACAGGCAATGCCATACACCAAAGACAACTGTTTAACAGGCAATGTCATACACCAAAGACAACTGCTTAACAGACAATGCCATACACCAAAGACAACTGCTTAGCAGACAATGCCATACACCAAAGACAACTGCTTAACAGAAAAAGCCATATACCAAAGACAACTGCTTAACAGGCAATGCCATACACCGAAGACAACTGCTTAACAGGCAATGCAATACACCAAAAACAACTGCTTAACAGACAACGCCTTACACCAAAGACAACTGCTTAACAGGCAATGTCATACACCGAAGACAACTGCTTAACAGGCAATGCAATACACCAAAGACAACTGCTTAACAGAAAAAGCCATATACCAAAGACAACTGCTTAACAGGCAATGCCATACACCAAAGACAACTGCTTAACAGGCAATGCCATACACCAAAGACAACTGCTTAACAGACAATGCCATACACCAAAGACAACTGCTTAACAGGCAATGTTATACACCAAAGACAACTGCTTAACAGACAATGCCATACACCAAAGACAACTGCTTAGCAGACAATGCCATACACCAAAGACAACTGCTTAACAGAAAAAGCCATATACCAAAGACAACTGCTTAACAGGCAATGCCATACACCAAAGACAACTGTTTAACAGGCAATGTCATACACCAAAGACAACTGCTTAACAGACAATGCCATACACCAAAGACAACTGCTTAGCAGACAATGCCATACACCAAAGACAACTGCTTAACAGAAAAAGGCATGTACCAAAGACAACTGCTTAACAGGCAATGCCATACACCAAAGACAACTGCTTAACAGACAACGCCATACACCAAAGTCAACTGCTTAACAGACACTGCCATACACCAAAGTCAACTGCTTAACAGACACTGCCATACACCAAAGACAACTGCTTAACAGACAATGCCATACACCAAAGACAACTGCTTAACAGACACTGCCATACACCAAAGACAACTGCTTAACAGGCAGTGCCATACACTAAAGACAGCTGCTTGACAGGCTATACCATACACCAAAGACAACTGCTTAACAGACAATGCCATACACCAAAGAAAACTGCTTAACAGGCAACACCATACACCAAAGACAACTGCTTAACAGACACTGCCATACACCAAAGACAACTGCTTAACAGGTAACGCCATACACCAAAGACAACTGCTTAGCAGACAATGCCACACACCAAAGACAACTGCTTAACAGGCAATGCCATACACCAAAGACAACTGCTTAACAGACAATGCCATACACCAAAGACAACTGCTTAACAGGCAATGCCATACACCAAAGACAACTGCTTAACAGACAATGCCATGCACCAAAGACAACTGCTTAACAGACAATGCCATACACCAAAGACAACTGCTTAACAGGCAATGCCATACACCAATGACAACTGCTTAACAGGCAATGCCATACACCAAAAACAACTGCTTAACAGGCAATGCCATACACCAAAGACAACTGCTTAACAGGCAATGCCATACACCAAACACAACTGCTTAACAGGCAATGCCATACACTAAAGACAACTGCTTGACAGGCAATGCCATACACCGATGACAACTGCTTAACAGACAATGCCATACACCAAAGAAAACTGCTTAACAGGCAACACCATACACCAAAGACAACTGCTAAACAGGCAATGCCATACACCAAAGACAAATTCTTAACAGGCAATGCCATACATTAAAGACAACTGCTTAACAGGCAATGTCATACACCAAAGACAACTGCTTAACAGACAATGCCATACACCAAAGACAACTGCTTAACAGACAATGCCATACACCAAAGACAACTGCTTAACAGGCAATGCCATACACCAATGACAACTGCTTAACAGGCAATGCCATACACCAAAGACAACTGCTTAACAGGCAATGCCATACAACAAACACAACTGCTTATCAGGCAATGCCATACACTAAAGACAACTGCTTGACAGGCAATGCCATACACCAAAGACAACTGCTTAACAGACAATGCCATACACCAAAGAAAACTGCTTAACAGGCAAGACCATACACCAAAGACAACTGCTAAACAGGCAATGCCATACACCAAAGACAAATTCTTAACAGGCAATGCCATACACCAAAGACAACTGCTTAACAGGCAATGCCATATACCAAAGACAACTGCTTAACAGGCAATGCCATACACCAAAGGCAACTGCTTAACAGTCACTGCCATACACCAAAGACAACTGCTGAACAGGCAATGCCATACACCAAAGACAAGTGCTTAACAGACAATGCCATACACCAAAGACAACTGCTTAACTGGCAATGCCATACACCAAAGACAACTGCTTAACAGGCAATGCCATAAACTAAAGACAACTGCTTAACAGACACTGCCATACACCAAAGACAACTGCTTAACAGACAATGCCATACACCAAAGAAAACTGCTTAACAGGCAACACCATACACCAAAGACAACTGCTTAACAGGCAATGCTATACACCGAAGACAACTGCTTAACAGACACTACCAAACACCAAAGACAACTGCTTAACAGACAATGCCAAACACCAAAGACAACTGCTTAACAGACAATGCCATACACCAAAGACAACTGCTTAACAGGCAATGTCATACACCGAAGACAAGAGCTTAACAGGCAATGCCATACACCAAAGACAACTGCTTAACAGACAACGCCATGCACCAAAGACAACTGCTTAACAGACAATGCCATACACCAAAGACAACTGCTTAACAGAAAAAGCCATATACCAGAGACAACTGCTTAACAGACACTACCAGACACCAAAGACTACTACTTATCAGGCAATGCCATACACCAAAGACAACTGCTTAACAGGCAATGCCATACACCGAAGACAACTGCTTAACAGGCAATGCAATACACCAAAGACAACTGCTTAACAGAAAAAGCCATATACCAAAGACAACTGCTTAACAGGCAATGCCATACACCAAACACAACTGCTGAACAGACATTGCCATACACCAAAGACAACTGCTTAACAGGCAATGCCATACACCAAAGACAACTGCTTAACAGACAACGCCTTACACCAAAGACAACTGCTTAACAGGCAATGTCATACACCGAAGACAACTGCTTAACAGGCAATGCAATACACCAAAGACAACTGCTTAACAGAAAAAGCCATATACCAAAGACAACTGCTTGACAGGCAATGCCATACACCAAACACAACTGCTTAACAGACATTGCCATACACCAAAGACAACTGCTTGACAGGCAATGCCATACACCAAAGACAACTGCTTAACAGACAATGCCATACACCAAAGAAAACTGCTTAACAGGCAACAGCATACACCAAAGACAACTGCTTAACAGGCAATGCTGTACACCAAAGACAACTGCTTAACAGACACTACCAGACACCAAAGACTACTACTTAACAGGCAATGCCATACACCAAAGACAACTGCTTAACAGGCAATGCCATACACCAAAGACCACTGCGTAACAGACAATGCCATACACCAAAGACAACTGCTTAACAGACAATGTCAAACACCAAAGACAACTGCTTAACAGACAATGCCATACACCAAAGACAACTGCTTAACAGACAACGCCTTACACCAAAGACAGCTGCTTAACAGGCAATGTCATACACCGAAGACAACTGCTTAACAGGCAATGCAATACACCAAAGACAACTGCTTAACAGAAAAAGCCATATACCAAAGACAACTGCTCAACAGGCAATGCCATACACCAAAGACAACTGCTTAACAGACAACGCCATACACCAAAGACAACTGCTAAACAGACACTGCCATACACCAAAGACAACTGCTTAACAGACACTGCCATACACCAAAGACAACTGCTTAACAGGCAGTGCCATACACTAAAGACAGCTGCTTGACAGGCAATGCCATACACCAAAGACAACTGCTTAACAGACAATGCCATACACCAAAGAAAACTGCTTAACAGACACTGCCATACACCAAAGAAAACTGCTAAACAGGCAATGCCATACACCAAAGACAACTTCTTAACAGGCAATGCCATACACCAAAGACAACTACTTAACAGGCAATGCTATACACCAAAGACAACTGCTTAACAGGCAATGCCATACACCAAAGACAACTTCTTAACAGACAATGCCATACACCAAAGACAACTGCTTAACAGGCAATGCTATACACCAAAGACAACTGCTTAACAGACACTACCAGACACCAAAGACTACTACTTAACAGGCAATGCCATACACCAAAGACAACTGCTTAACAGACAATGCCAAACACCAAAGACAACTGCTTAACAGACAACGCCTTACACCAAAGACAACTGCTTAACAGGCAGTGCCATACACTAAAGACAGCTGCTTGACAGGCAATGCCATACACCAAAGACAACTGCTTAACAGACAATGCCATACACCAAAGAAAACTGCTTAACAGACACTGCCATACACCAAAGAAAACTGCTAAACAGGCAATGCCATACACCAAAGACAACTTCTTAACAGGCAGTGCCATATACCAAAGACAACTACTTAACAGGCAATGCTATACACCAAAGACAACTGCTTAACAGGCAATGCCATACACCAAAGACAACTGCTTAACAGACAATGCCATACACCAAAGACAACTGCTTAACAGGCAATGCTATACACCAAAGACAACTGCTTAACAGACACTACCAGACACCAAAGACAACTGCTTAACAGGCAATGCCAAACACCAAAGACAACTGCTTAACAGACAATGCCAAACACCAAAGACAACTGCTTAACAGACAACTCCTTACACCAAAGACAACTGCTTAACAGGCAATGTCATACACCGAAGACAACAGCTTAACAGGCAATGCAATACACCAAAGACAACTGCTTAACAGAAAAAGCCATATACCAGAGACAACTGCTTAACAGACAATGCCATACACCAAAGACAACTGCTTAACAGACAATGCCATACACCAAAGACAACTGCTTAACAGACAACGCCTTACACCAAAGACAACTGCTTAACAGGCAATGTCATACACCGAAGACAACTGCTTAACAGGCAATGCCATACACCAAAGACAACTGCTTAACAGACAATGCCATACACCAAAGACAACTGCTTAACAGGCAATGCCATACACCAAAGACAACTGCTTAACAGGCAATGCCATACACCAAACACAACTGCTTAACAGACAATGCCATACACCAAAGACAACTGCTTAACAGGCAATGCCATACACCAAAGACAACTGCTTGACAGGCAATGCCATACACCAAAGACAAGTGCTTAACAGACAATGCCATACACCAAAGAAAACTGCTTAACAGGCAACAGCATACACCAAAGACAACTGCTTAACAGGCAATGCTGTACACCAAAGACAACTGCTTAACAGACACTACCAGACACCAAAGGCTACTACTTAACAGGCAATGTCATACACCAAAGACAACTGCTTAACAGACAATGCCATACACCAAAGACAACTGCTTAACAGGCAATGCCATACACCAAAGACAACTGCTTAACAGAAAACGCCTTACACCAAAGACAGCTGCTTAACAGGCAATGTCATACACCGAAGACAACTGCTTAACAGGCAATGCAATACACCAAAGACAACTGCTTAACAGAAAAAGCCATATACCAAAGACAAATGCTTAACAGGCAATGCCATACACTGAAGACAACTGCTCAACAGACAATGCCAAACACCAAAGACCACTGCTTAACAGACACTGCCATACACTAAAGACAACTTATTAACAGAAAATGCCATTCACCAAAGACAACTGCTTTACAGGCAATGCAATACACCTAAGACAACTGCTTAAAAGACAATGCCATACACCAAAGACAACTGCTTAACAGACAATGCCATACACCAAAGACAACTGCTTAACAGACAATGCCATACACTAAAGACAACTGCTTAACATACAATGCCATACACTAAAGACAACTGCTTAAAAGACAATGCCATACACCAAAGACAACTGCTTAACAGACAATGCCATACACCAAAGACAACTGCTTAACAGACAACGCCATACACTTAAGACAACTGCTTAACAGACAATGCCATACACCAAAGACAACTGCTTAACAGACAACGCCATACACCAAAGACAACTGCTTAACAGGCAATGCCATACACTAAGGACAACTGCTTAACAGACAATGCCATACACCAAAGACAACTGCTTAACAGACAACGCCTTACACCAAAGACAGCTGCTTAACAGGCAATGCAATACACCAAAGACAACTGCTTAACAGAAAAAGCCATATACCAAAGACAACTGCTTAACAGGCAATGCCATACACCAAAGACAACTGCTTAACAGACAACGCCATACACCAAAGACAACTGCTTAACAGACACTGCCATACACCAAAGACAACTGCTTAACAGACACTGCCATACACCAAAGACAACTGCTTAACAGACACTGCCATACACCAAAGACAACTGCTTAACAGGCAGTGCCATACACTAAAGACAGCTGCTTGACAGGCTATGCCATACACGAAAGACAACTGCTTAACAGACAATGCCATACACCAAAGAAAACTGCTTAACAGACACTGGCATACACCAAAGAAAACTGGTAAACAGGCAATGCCATACACCAAAGACAACTTCTTAACAGGCAATGCCATACACCAAAGACAACTACTTAACAGGCAATGCCATACACCAAAGACAACTGCTTAACAGGCAATGCCATACACCAAAGACAACTGCTTAACAGACAATGCCATACACCAAAGATAACTGCTTAACAGGCAATGCCATACACTAAAGACAACTGCTTAACAGGGAATGCCATACAGCAAAGACAACTGCTTAACATACAACACCATACATGAAAGAAAACTGTTTAACAGTCAACGCCGTACACCAAAGACAACTGCTTAACATACACTGCCATAGACTAAAGACAAGTTCTTAACAGACAATGCCATACACCAAAGACAACTGCTTAACAAGCAATGCCATACACCAAAGACAACTGCTTAACAGGCAATGCCATACACTAAAGACAACTGCTCAACAGACAGTGCCATACAGCAAAGACAACTGCTTAACAGACAATGCCATACACCAAAGACAACTGCTTAACAGGCAATGCCATACACCAAAGACAACTGCTTAACAGGCAATGCCATACACCAAAGACAACTGCTTAATAGACAATGCCATACAGCAAAGACAGCTGCTTAACAGACACTGCCATACACCAAAGACAACTGCTTATCAGGCAACGCCATACACCAAAGACAACTGCTTAACCATCAATGCCATACACCAAAGACAACTGCTTAACAGGCAATGACATACACTAAAGACAACTGCTTAACAGGCAATGCCATACACTGAAGACAACTGCTCAACACACAATGCCAAACACCAAAGACCACTGCTTAACAGACACTGCCATACACTAAAGACAACTTATTAACAGAAAATGCCATTCACCAAAGACAACTGCTTTACAGGCAATGCAATACACCTAAGACAACTGCTTAAAAGACAATGCCATACACCAAAGACAACTGCTTAACAGACAATGCCATACACCAAAGACAACTGCTTAACAGACAATGCCATACACTAAAGACAACTGCGTAACATACAATGCCATACACTAAAGACAACTGCTTAAAAGACAATGCCATACACCAAAGACAACTGCTTAACAGACAATGCCATGCACCAAAGACAACTGCTTAACAGACAACGCCATACACTAAAGACAACTGCTTAACAGACAACGCCATACACCAAAGACAACTGCTTAACAGACAACGCCATACACTAAAGACAACTGCTTAACAGACAACGCCATACACTAAGGACAACTGCTTAACATGCAATGCCATACACCAAAGACAACTGCTTAACAGACAATGCCATACACCAAAGACAACTGCTTAACAGACAACGCCATACACTAAAGACAACTGCTTAACAGACAACGCCATACACCAAAGACAACTGCTTAACAGACAATGCCATACACCAAAGACAACTGATTAACAGGTAATGCCATACACAAAAGACAACTGCTTAACAGGCAATGCCATACACTAAAGACAACTGCTTAACAGACAATGCCATGCACCAAAGACAACTGCATAACAGACAATGCCATACACCAAGGACAACTGCTTAACTGACAATGCCATACACCAAAGACAACTGCGTAACAGACTTTGCCATACACTAAAGAAAACTGCTTAACAGACAATGCCATACACCAAAGATAACTGCTTAACAGGCAATTCCATACACCAAAGACAACTGCTTAACAGACAATGCCATACACCAAAGACAACTGCTTAAAAGACAACGCCTTACTCCAAAGAGAACTGCTTAACAGACAATGCCATACACCAAAGACAACTGCTTAACAGGCAATGCCATACACCAAAGACAACTGCTTAACAAACAAAGCCTTACACCAAAGAGAACTGCTTAACAGACAATGCCATACACCAAAGAAAACTGCTTAACAGACAAAGCCATACACCAAAGAAAACTGCTTAACAGACAAAGCCATACACCAAAGACAACTGCTTTACAGGCAATGCCATACACCAAAGAAAACTGCTTAACAGACAACGCCATACACCAAAGACAACTGCTTAACAGGCAATGCCATACACCAAAGACAACTGCTTAACAGACAACGCCATACACCAAAGACAACTGCTTAACAGACACTACCAGACACCAAAGACTACTACTTAACAGGCAATGCCATACACCAAAGACAACTGCTTAACAGGCACTGCCATACACCAAAGACAACTGCTTAACAGACAATGCCATACACCAAAGACAACTGCTTAACAGACAACGCCTTACACCAAAGACAACTGCTTAACAGGCAATGTCATACACCGAAGACAACTGCTTAACAGGCAATGCAATACACCAAAGACAACTGCTTAACAGAAAAAGCAATATACCAAAGACAACTGCTTAACAGGCAATGCCATACACCAAACACAACTGCTTAACAGACAATGCCATACACCAAAGACAACTGCTTAACAGGCAATGCCATACACCAAAGACAACTGCTTGAGGGCAATGCCATACACCAAAGACAACTGCTTAACAGACAATGCCATACACCAAAGAAAACTGCTTAACAGGCAACAGCATACACCAAAGACAACTGCTTAACAGGCAATGCTGTACACCAAAGACAACTGCTTAACAGACACTGCCATACACCAAAGACAACTGCTTAACAGGCAGTGCCATACACTAAAGACAGCTGCTTGACAGGCTATGCCATACACGAAAGACAACTGCTTAACAGACAATGCCATACACCAAAGAAAACTGCTTAACAGACACTGGCATACACCAAAGAAAACTGGTAAACAGGCAATGCCATACACCAAAGACAACTTCTTAACAGGCAATGCCATACACCAAAGACAACTACTTAACAGGCAATGCCATACACCAAAGACAACTGCTTAACAGGCAATGCCATACACCAAAGACAACTGCTTAACAGACAATGCCATACACCAAAGATAACTGCTTAACAGGCAATGCCATACACTAAAGACAACTGCTTAACAGGGAATGCCATACAGCAAAGACAACTGCTTAACATACAACACCATACACGAAAGAAAACTGTTTAACAGTCAACGCCGTACACCAAAGACAACTGCTTAACATACACTGCCATAGACTAAAGACAAGTTCTTAACAGACAATGCCATACACCAAAGACAACTGCTTAACAAGCAATGCCATACACCAAAGACAACTGCTTAACAGGCAATGCCATACACTAAAGACAACTGCTCAACAGACAGTGCCATACAGCAAAGACAACTGCTTAACAGACAATGCCATACACCAAAGACAACTGCTTAACAGGCAATGCCATACACCAAAGACAACTGCTTAACAGGCAATGCCATACACCAAAGACAACTGCTTAATAGACAATGCCATACAGCAAAGACAGCTGCTTAACAGACACTGCCATACACCAAAGACAACTGCTTATCAGGCAACGCCATACACCAAAGACAACTGCTTAACCATCAATGCCATACACCAAAGACAACTGCTTAACAGGCAATGACATACACTAAAGACAACTGCTTAACAGGCAATGCCATACACTGAAGACAACTGCTCAACAGACAATGCCAAACACCAAAGACCACTGCTTAACAGACACTGCCATACACTAAAGACAACTTATTAACAGAAAATGCCATTCACCAAAGACAACTGCTTTACAGGCAATGCAATACACCTAAGACAACTGCTTAAAAGACAATGCCATACACCAAAGACAACTGCTTAACAGACAATGCCATACACCAAAGACAACAGCTTAACAGACAATGCCATACACTAAAGACAACTGCGTAACATACAATGCCATACACTAAAGACAACTGCTTAAAAGACAATGCCATACACCAAAGACAACTGCTTAACAGACAATGCCATGCACCAAAGACAACTGCTTAACAGACAACGCCATACACTAAAGACAACTGCTTAACAGACAACGCCATACACCAAAGACAACTGCTTAACAGACAACGCCATACACTAAAGACAACTGCTTAACAGACAACGCCATACACTAAGGACAACTGCTTAACATGCAATGCCATACACCAAAGACAACTGCTTAACAGTCAATGCCATACACCAAAGACAACTGCTTAACAGACAACGCCATACACTAAAGACAACTGCTTAACAGACAACGCCATACACCAAAGACAACTGCTTAACAGACAATGCCATACACCAAAGACAACTGATTAACAGGTAATGCCATACACAAAATACAACTGCTTAACAGGCAATGCCATACACTAAAGACAACTGCTTAACAGACAATGCCATGCACCAAAGACAACTGCATAACAGACAATGCCATACACCAAGGACAACTGCTTAACTGACAATGCCATACACCAAAGACAACTGCGTAACAGACTTTGCCATACACTAAAGAAAACTGCTTAACAGACAATGCCATACACCAAAGATAACTGCTTAACAGGCAATTCCATACACCAAAGACAACTGCTTAACAGACAATGCCATACACCAAAGACAACTGCTTAAAAGACAACGCCTTACTCCAAAGAGAACTGCTTAACAGACAATGCCATACACCAAAGACAACTGCTTAACAGGCAATGCCATACACCAAAGACAACTGCTTAACAGACAAAGCCTTACACCAAAGAGAACTGCTTAACAGACAATGCCATACACCAAAGAAAACTGCTTAACAGACAAAGCCATACACCAAAGAAAACTGCTTAACAGACAAAGCCATACACCAAAGACAACTGCTTTACAGGCAATGCCATACACCAAAGAAAACTGCTTAACAGACAACGCCATACACCAAAGACAACTGCTTAACAGGCAATGCCATACACCAAAGACAACTGCTTAACAGACAACGCCATACACCAAAGACAACTGCTTAACAGACACTACCAGACACCAAAGACTACTACTTAACAGGCAATGCCATACACCAAAGACAACTGCTTAACAGGCAATGCCATACACCAAAGACAACTGCTTAACAGACAATGCCATACACCAAAGATAACTGCTTAACAGACAACGCCTTACACCAAAGACAACTGCTTAACAGGCAATGTCATACACCGAAGACAACTGCTTAACAGGCAATGCAATACACCAAAGACAACTGCTTAACAGAAAAAGCAATATACCAAAGACAACTGCTTAACAGGCAATGCCATACACCAAACACAACTGCTTAACAGACAATGCCATACACCAAAGACAACTGCTTAACAGGCAATGCCATACACCAAAGACAACTGCTTGAGGGCAATGCCATACACCAAAGACAACTGCTTAACAGACAATGCCATACACCAAAGAAAACTGCTTAACAGGCAACAGCATACACCAAAGACAACTGCTTAACAGGCAATGCTGTACACCAAAGACAACTGCTTAACAGACACTACCAGACACCAAAGACTACTACTTAACAGGCAATGTCATACACCAAAGACAACTGCTTAACAGACAATGCCATACACCAAAGACAACTGCTTAACAGACAATGCCAAACACCAAAGACAACTGCTTAACAGACAAAGCCTTACACCAAAGACAACTGTTTAACAGGCAATGTCATACACCAAAGACAACTGCTTAACAGACAATGCCATACACCAAAGACAACTGCTTAGCAGGCAATGCCATACACCAAAGACAACTGCTTAGCAGACAACGCCTTACACCAAAGACAGCTGCTTAACAGGCAATGTCATACACCGAAGACAACTGCTTAACAGGCAATGCAATACACCAAAGACAACTGCTTAACAGAAAAAGCCATATACCAAAGACAACTGCTTAACAGGCAATGCCAAACACCAAAGACAACTGCTTAACAGACAACGCCATACACCAAAGACAACTGCTTAACAGACACTGCCATACACCAAAGACAACTGCTTAACAGACACTGCCAGACACCAAAGACAACTGCTTAACAGACAATGCCATACACCAAAGACAACTGCTTAACAGACAATGCCATACACCAAAGACAACTGCTTAACAGACAATGCCATACACCAAAGACAACTGCTTTACAGACACTGCCATACACTAAAGACAACTGCTTAACAGGCAACACCATACACCAAAGACAACTGCTTAACAGGCAATGCCATGCACCAAAGAAAACTGCATTACAGACAATGCCATACACCAAGAACAACTGCTTAACAGACAATGCCATACACCAAAGAAAACTGCATAACAGCAATGCCATACACCAAAGACAACAGCTTAACAGCAATGCCATACACCAAAGACAACTGCTTAACAGGCAATGACATACATCAAAGACAACTGCTTAACAGACAATGCCATACACCAAAGACAACTGCTTAACAGACAATGCCATACACCAAATAAAACTGCTTAACAGACAATGCCATACACCAAAGACAACAGCTTAACAGCAATGCCATACACCAAAGACAACAGCTTAACAGGCAATGCCATACACCAAAGACAACTGCTTAACAGACAATGCCATACACCAAAGACAACTGCTTAACAGACAATGCCATACACCAAAGACAACTGCTTAACTGGCAATGCCATACACCAAAGACAACTGCTTAACAGACAATGCCATACACCAAAGACTACTACTTAACAGACAATGCCATACACCAAAGACAACTGCTTAACAGACAATGCCATACACTAAAGACAACTGCTTAACATACAATGCCATACACTAAAGACAACTGCTTAAAAGACAATGCCATACACCAAAGACAACTGCTTAACAGACAATGCCATACACCAAAGACAACTGCTTAACAGACAACGCCATACACTTAAGACAACTGCTTAACAGGCAATGCCATACACCAAAGACAACTGCTTAACAGACAATGCCATACACCAAAGATAACTGCTTAACAGGCAATGCCATACACTAAAGACAACTGCTTAACAGGGAATGCCATACAGCAAAGACAACTGCTTAACATACAACACCATACACGAAAGAAAACTGTTTAACAGTCAACGCCGTACACCAAAGACAACTGCTTAACATACACTGCCATAGACTAAAGACAAGTTCTTAACAGACAATGCCATACACCAAAGACAACTGCTTAACAAGCAATGCCATACACCAAAGACAACTGCTTAACAGGCAATGCCATACACTAAAGACAACTGCTCAACAGACAGTGCCATACAGCAAAGACAACTGCTTAACAGACAATGCCATACACCAAAGACAACTGCTTAACAGGCAATGCCATACACCAAAGACAACTGCTTAACAGGCAATGCCATACACCAAAGACAACTGCTTAATAGACAATGCCATACAGCAAAGACAGCTGCTTAACAGACACTGTCATACACCAAAGACAACTGCTTATCAGGCAACGCCATACACCAAAGACAACTGCTTAACCATCAATGCCATACACCAAAGACAACTGCTTAACAGGCAATGACATACACTAAAGACAACTGCTTAACAGGCAATGCCATACACTGAAGACAACTGCTCAACAGACAATGCCAAACACCAAAGACCACTGCTTAACAGACACTGCCATACACTAAAGACAACTTATTAACAGAAAATGCCATTCACCAAAGACAACTGCTTTACAGGCAATGCAATACACCTAAGACAACTGCTTAAAAGACAATGCCATACACCAAAGACAACTGCTTAACAGACAATGCCATACACCAAAGACAACAGCTTAACAGACAATGCCATACACTAAAGACAACTGCGTAACATACAATGCCATACACTAAAGACAACTGCTTAAAAGACAATGCCATACACCAAAGACAACTGCTTAACAGACAATGCCATGCACCAAAGACAACTGCTTAACAGACAACGCCATACACTAAAGACAACTGCTTAACAGACAACGCCATACACCAAAGACAACTGCTTAACAGACAACGCCATACACTAAAGACAACTGCTTAACAGACAACGCCATACACTAAGGACAACTGCTTAACATGCAATGCCATACACCAAAGACAACTGCTTAACAGACAATGCCATACACCAAAGACAACTGCTTAACAGACAACGCCATACACTAAAGACAACTGCTTAACAGACAACGCCATACACCAAAGACAACTGCTTAACAGACAATGCCATACACCAAAGACAACTGATTAACAGGTAATGCCATACACAAAAGACAACTGCTTAACAGGCAATGCCATACACTAAAGACAACTGCTTAACAGACAATGCCATGCACCAAAGACAACTGCATAACAGACAATGCCATACACCAAGGACAACTGCTTAACTGACAATGCCATACACCAAAGACAACTGCGTAACAGACTTTGCCATACACTAAAGAAAACTGCTTAACAGACAATGCCATACACCAAAGATAACTGCTTAACAGGCAATTCCATACACCAAAGACAACTGCTTAACAGACAATGCCATACACCAAAGACAACTGCTTAAAAGACAACGCCTTACTCCAAAGAGAACTGCTTAACAGACAATGCCATACACCAAAGACAACTGCTTAACAGGCAATGCCATACACCAAAGACAACTGCTTAACAGACAAAGCCTTACACCAAAGAGAACTGCTTAACAGACAATGCCATACACCAAAGAAAACTGCTTAACAGACAAAGCCATACACCAAAGAAAACTGCTTAACAGACAAAGCCATACACCAAAGACAACTGCTTTACAGGCAATGCCATACACCAAAGAAAACTGCTTAACAGACAACGCCATACACCAAAGACAACTGCTTAACAGGCAATGCCATACACCAAAGACAACTGCTTAACAGACAACGCCATACACCAAAGACAACTGCTTAACAGACACTACCAGACACCAAAGACTACTACTTAACAGGCAATGCCATACACCAAAGACAACTGCTTAACAGGCAATGCCATACACCAAAGACAACTGCTTAACAGACAATGCCATACACCAAAGATAACTGCTTAACAGACAACGCCTTACACCAAAGACAACTGCTTAACAGGCAATGTCATACACCGAAGACAACTGCTTAACAGGCAATGCAATACACCAAAGACAACTGCTTAACAGAAAAAGCAATATACCAAAGACAACTGCTTAACAGGCAATGCCATACACCAAACACAACTGCTTAACAGACAATGCCATACACCAAAGACAACTGCTTAACAGGCAATGCCATACACCAAAGACAACTGCTTGAGGGCAATGCCATACACCAAAGACAACTGCTTAACAGACAATGCCATACACCAAAGAAAACTGCTTAACAGGCAACAGCATACACCAAAGACAACTGCTTAACAGGCAATGCTGTACACCAAAGACAACTGCTTAACAGACACTACCAGACACCAAAGACTACTACTTAACAGGCAATGTCATACACCAAAGACAACTGCTTAACAGACAATGCCATACACCAAAGACAACTGCTTAACAGACAATGCCAAACACCAAAGACAACTGCTTAACAGACAAAGCCTTACACCAAAGACAACTGCTTAACAGGCAATGCAATACACCAAAGACAACTGCTTAACAGAAAAAGCCATATACCAAAGACAACTGCTTAACAGGCAATGCCAAACACCAAAGACAACTGCTTAACAGACAACGCCATACACCAAAGACAACTGCTTAACAGACACTGCCATACACCAAAGACAACTGCTTAACAGACACTGCCAGACACCAAAGACAACTGCTTAACAGACAATGCCATACACCAAAGACAACTGCTTAACAGACAATGCCATACACCAAAGACAACTGCTTAACAGACAATGCCATACACCAAAGACAACTGCTTTACAGACACTGCCATACACTAAAGACAACTGCTTAACAGGCAACACCATACACCAAAGACAACTGCTTAACAGGCAATGCCATGCACCAAAGAAAACTGCATTACAGACAATGCCATACACCAAGAACAACTGCTTAACAGACAATGCCATACACCAAAGAAAACTGCATAACAGCAATGCCATACACCAAAGACAACAGCTTAACAGCAATGCCATACACCAAAGACAACTGCTTAACAGGCAATGACATACATCAAAGACAACTGCTTAACAGACAATGCCATACACCAAAGACAACTGCTTAACAGACAATGCCATACACCAAATAAAACTGCTTAACAGACAATGCCATACACCAAAGACAACAGCTTAACAGCAATGCCATACACCAAAGACAACAGCTTAACAGGCAATGCCATACACCAAAGACAACTGCTTAACAGACAATGCCATACACCAAAGACAACTGCTTAACAGACAA
This sequence comes from Phyllobates terribilis, assembly GCF_046119375.1. NCBI lineage: Eukaryota > Metazoa > Chordata > Amphibia > Anura > Dendrobatidae > Phyllobates > Phyllobates terribilis. The sequence continues at coordinate 2,769,881 of NW_027362957.1, forward strand.
TGCCATACACCAAAGACAACTGCTTAACTGGCAATGCCATACACCAAAGACAACTGCTTAACAGACAATGCCATACACCAAAGACTACTACTTAACAGACAATGCCATACACCAAAGACAACTGCTTAACAGACAATGCCATACACTAAAGACAACTGCTTAACATACAATGCCATACACTAAAGACAACTGCTTAAAAGACAATGCCATACACCAAAGACAACTGCTTAACAGACAATGCCATACACCAAAGACAACTGCTTAACAGACAACGCCATACACTTAAGACAACTGCTTAACAGACAATGCCATACACCAAAGACAACTGCTTAACAGACAACGCCATACACCAAAGACAACTGCTTAACAGGCAATGCCATACACTAAGGACAACTGCTTAACAGACAATGCCATACACCAAAGACAACTGCTTAACAGACAACGCCTTACACCAAAGACAGCTGCTTAACAGGCAATGCAATACACCAAAGACAACTGCTTAACAGAAAAAGCCATATACCAAAGACAACTGCTTAACAGGCAATGCCATACACCAAAGACAACTGCTTAACAGACAACGCCATACACCAAAGACAACTGCTTAACAGACACTGCCATACACCAAAGACAACTGCTTAACAGACACTGCCATACACCAAAGACAACTGCTTAACAGACACTGCCAGACACCAAAGACAACTGCTTAACAGACAATGCCATACACCAAAGACAACTGCTTAACAGACAATGCCATACACCAAAGACAACTGCTTAACAGACAATGCCATACACCAAAGACAACTGCTTTACAGACACTGCCATACACTAAAGACAACTGCTTAACAGGCAACACCATACACCAAAGACAAGTGCTTAACAGGCAATGCCATGCACCAAAGAAAACTGCATTACAGACAATGCCATACACCAAGAACAACTGCTTAACAGACAATGCCATACACCAAAGAAAACTGCATAACAGCAATGCCATACACCAAAGACAACAGCTTAACAGCAATGCCATACACCAAAGACAACTGCTTAACAGGCAATGACATACATCAAAGACAACTGCTTAACAGACAATGCCATACACCAAAGACAACTGCTTAACAGACAATGCCATACACCAAATAAAACTGCTTAACAGACAATGCCATACACCAAAGACAACAGCTTAACAGCAATGCCATACACCAAAGACAACAGCTTAACAGGCAATGCCATACACCAAAGACAACTGCTTAACAGACAATGCCATACACCAAAGACAACTGCTTAACAGACAATGCCATACACCAAAGACAACTGCTTAACTGGCAATGCCATACACCAAAGACAACTGCTTAACAGACAATGCCATACACCAAAGACTACTACTTAACAGACAATGCCATACACCAAAGACAACTGCTTAACAGACAATGCCATACACTAAAGACAACTGCTTAACATACAATGCCATACACTAAAGACAACTGCTTAAAAGACAATGCCATACACCAAAGACAACTGCTTAACAGACAATGCCATACACCAAAGACAACTGCTTAACAGACAACGCCATACACTTAAGACAACTGCTTAACAGGCAATGCCATACACCAAAGACAACTGCTTAACAGACAATGCCATACACCAAAGATAACTGCTTAACAGGCAATGCCATACACTAAAGACAACTGCTTAACAGGGAATGCCATACAGCAAAGACAACTGCTTAACATACAACACCATACACGAAAGAAAACTGTTTAACAGTCAACGCCGTACACCAAAGACAACTGCTTAACATACACTGCCATAGACTAAAGACAAGTTCTTAACAGACAATGCCATACACCAAAGACAACTGCTTAACAAGCAATGCCATACACCAAAGACAACTGCTTAACAGGCAATGCCATACACTAAAGACAACTGCTCAACAGACAGTGCCATACAGCAAAGACAACTGCTTAACAGACAATGCCATACACCAAAGACAACTGCTTAACAGGCAATGCCATACACCAAAGACAACTGCTTAACAGGCAATGCCATACACCAAAGACAACTGCTTAATAGACAATGCCATACAGCAAAGACAGCTGCTTAACAGACACTGTCATACACCAAAGACAACTGCTTATCAGGCAACGCCATACACCAAAGACAACTGCTTAACCATCAATGCCATACACCAAAGACAACTGCTTAACAGGCAATGACATACACTAAAGACAACTGCTTAACAGGCAATGCCATACACTGAAGACAACTGCTCAACAGACAATGCCAAACACCAAAGACCACTGCTTAACAGACACTGCCATACACTAAAGACAACTTATTAACAGAAAATGCCATTCACCAAAGACAACTGCTTTACAGGCAATGCAATACACCTAAGACAACTGCTTAAAAGACAATGCCATACACCAAAGACAACTGCTTAACAGACAATGCCATACACCAAAGACAACAGCTTAACAGACAATGCCATACACTAAAGACAACTGCGTAACATACAATGCCATACACTAAAGACAACTGCTTAAAAGACAATGCCATACACCAAAGACAACTGCTTAACAGACAATGCCATGCACCAAAGACAACTGCTTAACAGACAACGCCATACACTAAAGACAACTGCTTAACAGACAACGCCATACACCAAAGACAACTGCTTAACAGACAACGCCATACACTAAAGACAACTGCTTAACAGACAACGCCATACACTAAGGACAACTGCTTAACATGCAATGCCATACACCAAAGACAACTGCTTAACAGACAATGCCATACACCAAAGACAACTGCTTAACAGACAACGCCATACACTAAAGACAACTGCTTAACAGACAACGCCATACACCAAAGACAACTGCTTAACAGACAATGCCATACACCAAAGACAACTGATTAACAGGTAATGCCATACACAAAAGACAACTGCTTAACAGGCAATGCCATACACTAAAGACAACTGCTTAACAGACAATGCCATGCACCAAAGACAACTGCATAACAGACAATGCCATACACCAAGGACAACTGCTTAACTGACAATGCCATACACCAAAGACAACTGCGTAACAGACTTTGCCATACACTAAAGAAAACTGCTTAACAGACAATGCCATACACCAAAGATAACTGCTTAACAGGCAATTCCATACACCAAAGACAACTGCTTAACAGACAATGCCATACACCAAAGACAACTGCTTAAAAGACAACGCCTTACTCCAAAGAGAACTGCTTAACAGACAATGCCATACACCAAAGACAACTGCTTAACAGGCAATGCCATACACCAAAGACAACTGCTTAACAGACAAAGCCTTACACCAAAGAGAACTGCTTAACAGACAATGCCATACACCAAAGAAAACTGCTTAACAGACAAAGCCATACACCAAAGAAAACTGCTTAACAGACAAAGCCATACACCAAAGACAACTGCTTTACAGGCAATGCCATACACCAAAGAAAACTGCTTAACAGACAACGCCATACACCAAAGACAACTGCTTAACAGGCAATGCCATACACCAAAGACAACTGCTTAACAGACAACGCCATACACCAAAGACAACTGCTTAACAGACACTACCAGACACCAAAGACTACTACTTAACAGGCAATGCCATACACCAAAGACAACTGCTTAACAGGCAATGCCATACACCAAAGACAACTGCTTAACAGACAATGCCATACACCAAAGATAACTGCTTAACAGACAACGCCTTACACCAAAGACAACTGCTTAACAGGCAATGTCATACACCGAAGACAACTGCTTAACAGGCAATGCAATACACCAAAGACAACTGCTTAACAGAAAAAGCAATATACCAAAGACAACTGCTTAACAGGCAATGCCATACACCAAACACAACTGCTTAACAGACAATGCCATACACCAAAGACAACTGCTTAACAGGCAATGCCATACACCAAAGACAACTGCTTGAGGGCAATGCCATACACCAAAGACAACTGCTTAACAGACAATGCCATACACCAAAGAAAACTGCTTAACAGGCAACAGCATACACCAAAGACAACTGCTTAACAGGCAATGCTGTACACCAAAGACAACTGCTTAACAGACACTACCAGACACCAAAGACTACTACTTAACAGGCAATGTCATACACCAAAGACAACTGCTTAACAGACAATGCCATACACCAAAGACAACTGCTTAACAGACAATGCCAAACACCAAAGACAACTGCTTAACAGACAAAGCCTTACACCAAAGACAACTGCTTAACAGGCAATGCAATACACCAAAGACAACTGCTTAACAGAAAAAGCCATATACCAAAGACAACTGCTTAACAGGCAATGCCAAACACCAAAGACAACTGCTTAACAGACAACGCCATACACCAAAGACAACTGCTTAACAGACACTGCCATACACCAAAGACAACTGCTTAACAGACACTGCCAGACACCAAAGACAACTGCTTAACAGACAATGCCATACACCAAAGACAACTGCTTAACAGACAATGCCATACACCAAAGACAACTGCTTAACAGACAATGCCATACACCAAAGACAACTGCTTTACAGACACTGCCATACACTAAAGACAACTGCTTAACAGGCAACACCATACACCAAAGACAACTGCTTAACAGGCAATGCCATGCACCAAAGAAAACTGCATTACAGACAATGCCATACACCAAGAACAACTGCTTAACAGACAATGCCATACACCAAAGAAAACTGCATAACAGCAATGCCATACACCAAAGACAACAGCTTAACAGCAATGCCATACACCAAAGACAACTGCTTAACAGGCAATGACATACATCAAAGACAACTGCTTAACAGACAATGCCATACACCAAAGACAACTGCTTAACAGACAATGCCATACACCAAATAAAACTGCTTAACAGACAATGCCATACACCAAAGACAACAGCTTAACAGCAATGCCATACACCAAAGACAACAGCTTAACAGGCAATGCCATACACCAAAGACAACTGCTTAACAGACAATGCCATACACCAAAGACAACTGCTTAACAGACAATGCCATACACCAAAGACAACTGCTTAACTGGCAATGCCATACACCAAAGACAACTGCTTAACAGACAATGCCATACACCAAAGACTACTACTTAACAGACAATGCCATACACCAAAGACAACTGCTTAACAGACAATGCCATACACTAAAGACAACTGCTTAACATACAATGCCATACACTAAAGACAACTGCTTAAAAGACAATGCCATACACCAAAGACAACTGCTTAACAGACAATGCCATACACCAAAGACAACTGCTTAACAGACAACGCCATACACTTAAGACAACTGCTTAACAGACAATGCCATACACCAAAGACAACTGCTTAACAGACAACGCCATACACCAAAGACAACTGCTTAACAGGCAATGCCATACACTAAGGACAACTGCTTAACAGACAATGCCATACACCAAAGACAACTGCTTAACAGACAACGCCTTACACCAAAGACAGCTGCTTAACAGGCAATGCAATACACCAAAGACAACTGCTTAACAGAAAAAGCCATACACCAAAGACAACTGCTTAACAGACAACGCCATACACCAAAGACAACTGCTTAACAGACACTGCCATACACCAAAGACAACTGCTTAACAGACACTGCCATACACCAAAGACAACTGCTTAACAGACACTGCCATACACCAAAGACAACTGCTTAACAGACACTGCCATACACCAAAGACAACTGCTTAACAGGCAGTGCCATACACTAAAGACAGCTGCTTGACAGGCTATGCCATACACGAAAGACAACTGCTTAACAGACAATGCCATACACCAAAGAAAACTGCTTAACAGACACTGGCATACACCAAAGAAAACTGGTAAACAGGCAATGCCATACACCAAAGACAACTTCTTAACAGGCAATGCCATACACCAAAGACAACTACTTAACAGGCAATGCCATACACCAAAGACAACTGCTTAACAGGCAATGCCATACACCAAAGACAACTGCTTAACAGACAATGCCATACACCAAAGATAACTGCTTAACAGGCAATGCCATACACTAAAGACAACTGCTTAACAGGGAATGCCATACAGCAAAGACAACTGCTTAACATACAACACCATACACGAAAGAAAACTGTTTAACAGTCAACGCCGTACACCAAAGACAACTGCTTAACATACACTGCCATAGACTAAAGACAAGTTCTTAACAGACAATGCCATACACCAAAGACAACTGCTTAACAAGCAATGCCATACACCAAAGACAACTGCTTAACAGGCAATGCCATACACTAAAGACAACTGCTCAACAGACAGTGCCATACAGCAAAGACAACTGCTTAACAGACAATGCCATACACCAAAGACAACTGCTTAACAGGCAATGCCATACACCAAAGACAACTGCTTAACAGGCAATGCCATACACCAAAGACAACTGCTTAATAGACAATGCCATACAGCAAAGACAGCTGCTAAACAGACACTGCCATACACCAAAGACAACTGCTTATCAGGCAACGCCATACACCAAAGACAACTGCTTAACCATCAATGCCATACACCAAAGACAACTGCTTAACAGGCAATGACATACACTAAAGACAACTGCTTAACAGGCAATGCCATACACTGAAGACAACTGCTCAACAGACAATGCCAAACACCAAAGACCACTGCTTAACAGACACTGCCATTCACCAAAGACAACTGCTTTACAGGCAATGCAATACACCTAAGACAACTGCTTAAAAGACAATGCCATACACCAAAGACAACTGCTTAACAGACAATGCCATACACCAAAGACAACTGCTTAACAGACAATGCCATACACTAAAGACAACTGCGTAACATACAATGCCATACACTAAAGACAACTGCTTAAAAGACAATGCCATACACCAAAGACAACTGCTTAACAGACAATGCCATGCACCAAAGACAACTGCTTAACAGACAACGCCATACACTAAAGACAACTGCTTAACAGACAACGCCATACACCAAAGACAACTGCTTAAAAGACAATGCCATACACCAAAGACAACTGCTTAACAGACAATGCCATACACCAAAGACAACTGCTTAACAGACAACGCCATACACTTAAGACAACTGCTTAACAGACAATGCCATACACCAAAGACAACTGCTTAACAGACAACGCCATACACCAAAGACAACTGCTTAACAGGCAATGCCATACACTAAGGACAACTGCTTAACAGACAATGCCATACACCAAAGACAACTGCTTAACAGACAACGCCATACACTTAAGACAACTGCTTAACAGACAATGCCATACACCAAAGACAACTGCTTAACAGACAACGCCATACACCAAAGACAACTGCTTAACAGGCAATGCCATACACTAAGGACAACTGCTTAACAGACAATGCCATACACCAAAGACAACTGCTTAACAGACAACGCCTTACACCAAAGACAGCTGCTTAACAGGCAATGCAATACACCAAAGACAACTGCTTAACAGAAAAAGCCATATACCAAAGACAACTGCTTAACAGGCAATGCCATACACCAAAGACAACTGCTTAACAGACAACGCCATACACCAAAGACAACTGCTTAACAGACACTGCCATACACCAAAGACAACTGCTTAACAGACACTGCCATACACCAAAGACAACTGCTTAACAGACACTGCCATACACCAAAGACAACTGCTTAACAGACACTGCCATACACCAAAGACAACTGCTTAACAGGCAGTGCCATACACTAAAGACAGCTGCTTGACAGGCTATGCCATACACGAAAGACAACTGCTTAACAGACAATGCCATACACCAAAGAAAACTGCTTAACAGACACTGGCATACACCAAAGAAAACTGGTAAACAGGCAATGCCATACACCAAAGACAACTTCTTAACAGGCAATGCCATACACCAAAGACAACTACTTAACAGGCAATGCCATACACCAAAGACAACTGCTTAACAGGCAATGCCATACACCAAAGACAACTGCTTAACAGACAATGCCATACACCAAAGATAACTGCTTAACAGGCAATGCCATACACTAAAGACAACTGCTTAACAGGGAATGCCATACAGCAAAGACAACTGCTTAACATACAACACCATACACGAAAGAAAACTGTTTAACAGTCAACGCCGTACACCAAAGACAACTGCTTAACATACACTGCCATAGACTAAAGACAAGTTCTTAACAGACAATGCCATACACCAAAGACAACTGCTTAACAAGCAATGCCATACACCAAAGACAACTGCTTAACAGGCAATGCCATACACTAAAGACAACTGCTCAACAGACAGTGCCATACAGCAAAGACAACTGCTTAACAGACAATGCCATACACCAAAGACAACTGCTTAACAGGCAATGCCATACACCAAAGACAACTGCTTAACAGGCAATGCCATACACCAAAGACAACTGCTTAATAGACAATGCCATACAGCAAAGACAGCTGCTAAACAGACACTGCCATACACCAAAGACAACTGCTTATCAGGCAACGCCATACACCAAAGACAACTGCTTAACCATCAATGCCATACACCAAAGACAACTGCTTAACAGGCAATGACATACACTAAAGACAACTGCTTAACAGGCAATGCCATACACTGAAGACAACTGCTCAACAGACAATGCCAAACACCAAAGACCACTGCTTAACAGACACTGCCATTCACCAAAGACAACTGCTTTACAGGCAATGCAATACACCTAAGACAACTGCTTAAAAGACAATGCCATACACCAAAGACAACTGCTTAACAGACAATGCCATACACCAAAGACAACTGCTTAACAGACAATGCCATACACTAAAGACAACTGCGTAACATACAATGCCATACACTAAAGACAACTGCTTAAAAGACAATGCCATACACCAAAGACAACTGCTTAACAGACAATGCCATGCACCAAAGACAACTGCTTAACAGACAACGCCATACACTAAAGACAACTGCTTAACAGACAACGCCATACACCAAAGACAACTGCTTAAAAGACAATGCCATACACCAAAGACAACTGCTTAACAGACAATGCCATACACCAAAGACAACTGCTTAACAGACAACGCCATACACTTAAGACAACTGCTTAACAGACAATGCCATACACCAAAGACAACTGCTTAACAGACAACGCCATACACCAAAGACAACTGCTTAACAGGCAATGCCATACACTAAGGACAACTGCTTAACAGACAATGCCATACACCAAAGACAACTGCTTAACAGACAACGCCTTACACCAAAGACAGCTGCTTAACAGGCAATGCAATACACCAAAGACAACTGCTTAACAGAAAAAGCCATATACCAAAGACAACTGCTTAACAGGCAATGCCATACACCAAAGACAACTGCTTAACAGACAACGCCATACACCAAAGACAACTGCTTAACAGACACTGCCATACACCAAAGACAACTGCTTAACAGACACTGCCATACACCAAAGACAACTGCTTAACAGACACTGCCATACACCAAAGACAACTGCTTAACAGACACTGCCATACACCAAAGACAACTGCTTAACAGGCAGTGCCATACACTAAAGACAGCTGCTTGACAGGCTATGCCATACACGAAAGACAACTGCTTAACAGACAATGCCATACACCAAAGAAAACTGCTTAACAGACACTGGCATACACCAAAGAAAACTGGTAAACAGGCAATGCCATACACCAAAGACAACTTCTTAACAGGCAATGCCATACACCAAAGACAACTACTTAACAGGCAATGCCATACACCAAAGACAACTGCTTAACAGGCAATGCCATACACCAAAGACAACTGCTTAACAGACAATGCCATACACCAAAGATAACTGCTTAACAGGCAATGCTATACACTAAAGACAACTGCTTAACAGGGAATGCCATACAGCAAAGACAACTGCTTAACATACAACACCATACACGAAAGAAAACTGTTTAACAGTCAACGCCGTACACCAAAGACAACTGCTTAACATACACTGCCATAGACTAAAGACAAGTTCTTAACAGACAATGCCATACACCAAAGACAACTGCTTAACAAGCAATGCCATACACCAAAGACAACTGCTTAACAGGCAATGCCATACACTAAAGACAACTGCTCAACAGACAGTGCCATACAGCAAAGACAACTGCTTAACAGACAATGCCATACACCAAAGACAACTGCTTAACAGGCAATGCCATTCACCAAAGACAACTGCTTAACAGGCAATGCCATACACCAAAGACAACTGCTTAATAGACAATGCCATACAGCAAAGACAGCTGCTTAACAGACACTGCCATACACCAAAGACAACTGCTTATCAGGCAACGCCATACACCAAAGACAACTGCTTAACCATCAATGCCATACACCAAAGACAACTGCTTAACAGGCAATGACATACACTAAAGACAACTGCTTAACAGGCAATGCCATACACTGAAGACAACTGCTCAACAGACAATGCCAAACACCAAAGACCACTGCTTAACAGACACTGCCATACACTAAAGACAACTTATTAACAGAAAATGCCATTCACCAAAGACAACTGCTTTACAGGCAATGCAATACACCTAAGACAACTGCTTAAAAGACAATGCCATACACCAAAGACAACTGCTTAACAGACAATGCCATACACCAAAGACAACTGCTTAACAGACAATGCCATACACTAAAGACAACTGCGTAACATACAATGCCATACACTAAAGACAACTGCTTAAAAGACAATGCCATACACCAAAGACAACTGCTTAACAGACAATGCCATGCACCAAAGACAACTGCTTAACAGACAACGCCATACACTAAAAACAACTGCTTAACAGACAACGCCATACACCAAAGACAACTGCTTAACAGACAACGCCATACACTAAAGACAACTGCTTAACAGACAACGCCATACACTAAGGACAACTGCTTAACATGCAATGCCATACACCAAAGACAACTGCTTAACAGACAATGCCATAGACCAAAGACAACTGCTTAACAGACAATGCCATGCACCAAAGACAACTGCTTAACAGACAACGCCATACACTAAAGACAACTGCTTAACAGACAACGCCATACACCAAAGACAACTGCTTAAAAGACAATGCCATACACCAAAGACAACTGCTTAACAGACAATGCCATACACCAAAGACAACTGCTTAACAGACAACGCCATACACTTAAGACAACTGCTTAACAGACAATGCCATACACCAAAGACAACTGCTTAACAGACAACGCCATACACCAAAGACAACTGCTTAACAGGCAATGCCATACACTAAGGACAACTGCTTAACAGACAATGCCATACACCAAAGACAACTGCTTAACAGACAACGCCTTACACCAAAGACAGCTGCTTAACAGGCAATGCAATACACCAAAGACAACTGCTTAACAGAAAAAGCCATATACCAAAGACAACTGCTTAACAGGCAATGCCATACACCAAAGACAACTGCTTAACAGACAACGCCATACACCAAAGAAAACTGCTTAACAGACACTGCCATACACCAAAGACAACTGCTTAACAGACACTGCCATACACCAAAGACAACTGCTTAACAGACACTGCCATACACCAAAGACAACTGCTTAACAGACACTGCCATACACCAAAGACAACTGCTTAACAGGCAGTGCCATACACTAAAGACAGCTGCTTGACAGGCTATGCCATACACGAAAGACAACTGCTTAACAGACAATGCCATACACCAAAGAAAACTGCTTAACAGACACTGGCATACACCAAAGAAAACTGGTAAACAGGCAATGCCATACACCAAAGACAACTTCTTAACAGGCAATGCCATACACCAAAGACAACTACTTAACAGGCAATGCCATACACCAAAGACAACTGCTTAACAGGCAATGCCATACACCAAAGACAACTGCTTAACAGACAATGCCATACACCAAAGATAACTGCTTAACAGGCAATGCCATACACTAAAGACAACTGCTTAACAGGGAATGCCATACAGCAAAGACAACTGCTTAACATACAACACCATACACGAAAGAAAACTGTTTAACAGTCAACGCCGTACACCAAAGACAACTGCTTAACATACACTGCCATAGACTAAAGACAAGTTCTTAACAGACAATGCCATACACCAAAGACAACTGCTTAACAAGCAATGCCATACACCAAAGACAACTGCTTAACAGGCAATGCCATACACTAAAGACAACTGCTCAACAGACAGTGCCATACAGCAAAGACAACTGCTTAACAGACAATGCCATACACCAAAGACAACTGCTTAACAGGCAATGCCATACACCAAAGACAACTGCTTAACAGGCAATGCCATACACCAAAGACAACTGCTTAATAGACAATGCCATACAGCAAAGACAGCTGCTTAACAGACACTGCCATACACTAAAGACAACTGCTTATCAGGCAACGCCATACACCAAAGACAACTGCTTAACCATCAATGCCATACACCAAAGACAACTGCTTAACAGGCAATGACATACACTAAAGACAACTGCTTAACAGGCAATGCCATACACTGAAGACAACTGCTCAACAGACAATGCCAAACACCAAAGACCACTGCTTAACAGACACTGCCATACACTAAAGACAACTTATTAACAGAAAATGCCATTCACCAAAGACAACTGCTTTACAGGCAATGCAATACACCTAAGACAACTGCTTAAAAGACAATGCCATACACCAAAGACAACTGCTTAACAGACAATGCCATACACCAAAGACAACTGCTTAACAGACAATGCCATACACTAAAGACAACTGCGTAACATACAATGCCATACACTAAAGACAACTGCTTAAAAGACAATGCCATACACCAAAGACAACTGCTTAACAGACAATGCCATGCACCAAAGACAACTGCTTAACAGACAACGCCATACACTAAAGACAACTGCTTAACAGACAACGCCATACACCAAAGACAACTGCTTAACAGACAACGCCATACACTAAAGACAACTGCTTAACAGACAACGCCATACACTAAGGACAACTGCTTAACATGCAATGCCATACACCAAAGACAACTGCTTAACAGACAATGCCATACACCAAAGACAACTGCTTAACAGACAACGCCATACACTAAAGACAACTGCTTAACAGACAACGCCATACACCAAAGACAACTGCTTAACAGACAATGCCATACACCAAAGACAACTGATTAACAGGTAATGCCATACACAAAAGACAACTGCTTAACAGGCAATGCCATACACTAAAGACAACTGCTTAACAGACAATGCCATGCACCAAAGACAACTGCATAACAGACAATGCCATACACCAAGGACAACTGCTTAACTGACAATGCCATACACCAAAGACAACTGCGTAACAGACTTTGCCATACACTAAAGAAAACTGCTTAACAGACAATGCCATACACCAAAGATAACTGCTTAACAGGCAATTCCATACACCAAAGACAACTGCTTAACAGACAATGCCATACACCAAAGACAACTGCTTAAAAGACAACGCCTTACTCCAAAGAGAACTGCTTAACAGACAATGCCATACACCAAAGACAACTGCTTAACAGGCAATGCCATACACCAAAGACAACTGCTTAACAGACAAAGCCTTACACCAAAGAGAACTGCTTAACAGACAATGCCATACACCAAAGAAAACTGCTTAACAGACAAAGCCATACACCAAAGAAAACTGCTTAACAGACAAAGCCATACACCAAAGACAACTGCTTTACAGGCAATGCCATACACCAAAGAAAACTGCTTAACAGACAACGCCATACACCAAAGACAACTGCTTAACAGGCAATGCCATACACCAAAAACAACTGCTTAACAGACAACGCCATACACCAAAGACAACTGCTTAACAGACACTACCAGACACCAAAGACTACTACTTAACAGGCAATGCCATACACCAAAGACAACTGCTTAACAGGCAATGCCATACACCAAAGACAACTGCTTAACAGACAATGCCATACACCAAAGACAACTGCTTAACAGACAACGCCTTACACCAAAGACAACTGCTTAACAGGCAATGTCATACACCGAAGACAACTGCTTAAAAGGCAATGCAATACACCAAAGACAACTGCTTAACAGAAAAAGCAATATACCAAAGACAACTGCTTAACAGGCAATGCCATACACCAAACACAACTGCTTAACAGACAATGCCATACACCAAAGACAACTGCTTAACAGGCAATGCCATACACCAAAGACAACTGCTTGAGGGCAATGCCATACACCAAAGACAACTGCTTAACAGACAATGCCATACACCAAAGAAAACTGCTTAACAGGCAACAGCATACACCAAAGACAACTGCTTAACAGGCAATGCTGTACACCAAAGACAACTGCTTAACAGACACTACCAGACACCAAAGACTACTACTTAACAGGGAATGTCATACACCAAAGACAACTGCTTAACAGACAATGCCATACACCAAAGACAACTGCTTAACAGACAATGCCAAACACCAAAGACAACTGCTTAACAGACAAAGCCTTACACCAAAGACAACTGTTTAACAGGCAATGTCATACACCAAAGACAACTGCTTAACAGACAATGCCATACACCAAAGACAACTGCTTAGCAGGCAATGCCATACACCAAAGACAACTGCTTAGCAGACAACGCCTTACACCAAAGACAGCTGCTTAACAGGCAATGTCATACACCGAAGACAACTGCTTAACAGGCAATGCAATACACCAAAGACAACTGCTTAACAGAAAAAGCCATATACCAAAGACAACTGCTTAACAGGCAATGCCAAACACCAAAGACAACTGCTTAACAGACAACGCCATACACCAAAGACAACTGCTTAACAGACACTGCCATACACCAAAGACAACTGCTTAACAGACACTGCCAGACACCAAAGACAACTGCTTAACAGACAATGCCATACACCAAAGACAACTGCTTAACAGACAATGCCATACACCAAAGACAACTGCTTAACAGACAATGCCATACACCAAAGACAACTGCTTTACAGACACTGCCATACACTAAAGACAACTGCTTAACAGGCAACACCATACACCAAAGACAACTGCTTAACAGGCAATGCCATGCACCAAAGAAAACTGCATTACAGACAATGCCATACACCAAGAACAACTGCTTAACAGACAATGCCATACACCAAAGAAAACTGCATAACAGCAATGCCATACACCAAAGACAACAGCTTAACAGCAATGCCATACACCAAAGACAACTGCTTAACAGGCAATGACATACATCAAAGACAACTGCTTAACAGACAATGCCATACACCAAAGACAACTGCTTAACAGACAATGCCATACACCAAATAAAACTGCTTAACAGACAATGCCATACACCAAAGACAACAGCTTAACAGCAATGCCATACACCAAAGACAACAGCTTAACAGGCAATGCCATACACCAAAGACAACTGCTTAACAGACAATGCCATACACCAAAGACAACTGCTTAACAGACAATGCCATACACCAAAGACAACTGCTTAACTGGCAATGCCATACACCAAAGACAACTGCTTAACAGACAATGCCATACACCAAAGACTACTACTTAACAGGCAATGCCATACACCAAAGACAACTGCTTAACTGGCAATGCCATACACCAAAGACAACTGCTTAACAGACACTACCAGACACCAAAGACTACTACTTAACAGGCAATGCCATACACCAAAGACAACTGCTTAACAGGCAATGCCATACACCAAAGACAACTGCTTAACAGGCAATGCCATACACCAAAGACAACTGCTTAACAGACAACGCCATACACCAAAGACAACTGCTTAACAGACAATGCCATACACCAAAGACAACTGCTTAACAGGCAATGCCAAACACCAAAGACAACTGCTTAACAGGCAATGCAATACACCAAAGACAACTGCTTAACAGAAAAAGGCATATACCAAAGACAACTGCTTAACAGGCAATGCCATACACGAAAGACAACTGCTTAACAGACAACGCCATACACCAAAGACAACTGCTTAACAGACAACGCCATACACCAAAGACAACTGCTTAACAGGCAATGCCATACACCAAAGACAACTGCTTAACAGGCAATGCCATACACCAAAAACAACTGCTTAACAGACAATGCCATGCACCAAAGACAACTGCATAACAGACAATGCCATCCACCAAGGACAACTGCTTAACAGACAATGGCATACACCATAGACAACTGCTTAACAGGCAACACCATACACCAAAGACAACTGCTTAACAGACACTGCCATACACTAAAGACAACTGCTTAACAGGCAATGCCATACACCAAAGACAACTGCTTAACAGGCAATGCCATGCACCAAAGACAACTGCATAACAGACAATGCCATACCCTAAAGTCAACTGCTTAACAGGCAATGCCATACATTAAGGACAACTGCTTAACAGACAATGCCATGCACCAAAGACAACTGCATCACAGACAATGCCATACACCAAGGACAACTGCTTAACAGACAATGCCATACACCAAAGACAACTGCTTAACAGACACTGCCATACACCAAAGACAACTGCTTAACAGACACTGCCATACACCAAAGACAACTGCTTAAAAGACAATGCCATACACTAAAGACAACTGCTTAACAGACAATGCCATACACCAAAGACAACTGCTTAACAGGCAATGCCATACACCAAAGACAGCTGCTTAACAGGCAATGCCATACACCAAAGACAACTGCTTAACAGACAATGCCATGCACCAAAGACAACTGCATAACAGACAATGCCATCCACCAAGGACAACTGCTTAACAGACAATGCCATACACCAAAGACAACTGCTTAACAGGCAATGCCATACACCAAAGACAACTGCTTAACAGACAATGTCATACACTAAAGACAACTGCTTAACAGGCAATGCCATATACCAAAGACAACTGCTTTATAGGCAATGCCATGCACCAAAGACAACTGCATAACAATGCCATACACTAAAGTCAACTGCTTAACAGGCAATGCCATACACTAAAGACAACTGCTTAACATACAATGCCATGCACCAAAGACAAGTGCATAACAGACAATGCCATACACCAAGGACAACTGCTTAACAGACAATGCCATACACCAAAGACAACTGCTTAACAGACACTGCCATACACCAAAGACAACTGCTTAACACACACTGCCATACACCAAAGACAACTGCTTAAAAGACAATGCCATACACCAAAGACAACTGCTTAACAGACAATGCCATACACCAAAGACAACTGCTTAACAGACAATGCCATACACCAAAGACAACTGCTTAACAGGCAATGACATACACTAAAGACAACTGCTTAACAGGCAATGCCATACACCAAAGACAACTGCTTAACAGACAATGCCATACACCAAAGACAACTACTTAACAGGCAATGCCATACACCAATGACAAACGCTTAACAAGCAATGCCATACACCAAAGACAACTGCTTAACAGGCAATGCCATACACCAAAGACAACTGCTTAACAGACAATGCCATACACCAAAGACAACTGCTTAACAGGCAATGCAACACACTAAAGACAAATACTTGACAGGCAATGCCATACACCAAAGACAACTGCTTAACAGACAATGCCATACACCAAAGAAAACTGCTTAACAGGCAACACCATACACCAAAGACAACTGCTTAACAGACACTGCCATACACCAAAGACAACTGCTTAACAGACAATGCCATACACCAAAGACAACTGCTTAGCAGACAATGCCACACACCAAAGACAACTGCTTAATAGACAATGCCATACACCAAAGACAACTGCTTAACAGGCAATGCCATACACCAAAGACAACTGCTTAACAGGCAATGCCATAAAATAAAGACAACTGCTTAACAGACAATGCCATACACCAAAGACAACTGCGTAACAGACATTGCCATACACTAAAGACAACTTCTTAACAGACAAGGCCATACACGAAAGACAACTGCTTAACAGGCAATGCCATACACCACAGATAACTGCTTAACAGGCAATGCCATACACTAAATCAACTGCTTAACAGGGAATGCCATACACCAAAGACAACTGCTTAACAAACAACGCCATACACCAAAGGAAACTGTTTAACAGTCAACGCCGTGCACCAAAGACCACTGCTTAACAGACACTGCCACACACTAAAGACAACTTCTTAACAGACAATGCCATACACCAAAGACAATTGCTTAACAGGCATTGCAGTACACCAAAGACAACTGCTTAACAGGCAACGCCATACACTAAAGACAACTGCTCAACAGACAGTGCCATACACCAAAGACAACTGCTTAACAGACAATGCCATACACTAAGGACAACTGCTTAACAGGCAATGCCATACACCAAAGACAACTGCTTAACAGGCAATGCCATACACCAAAGACAACTTCTTAACAGACAATGCCATACACCAAAGACAACTGCTTAACAGACACTGCCATACACCAAAGACAACTGCTTATCAGGCAACGCAATACACCAAAGACAACTGCTTAACCATCAATGCCATACACCAAAGACAACTGCTTAACAGACACTGCCATACACCATAGACAACTGCTTAACAGACAATGCCATACACCAAAGACAACTGCTTAACAGACAATGCCATACACCAAAGACAACTGCTTAACAGACAATGCCATACACCAAAGACAATTGCTTAACAGACAACCGAAGTTTGTTCTTCGGAATACTGCTGAAGTTTAAAAATGCTACATAATTCTTCCATTGTTCTTTGGAATTCTGCTGAAGTTTTAAAATGCTACGGAAATCTTTCATTGTTCTTCGGAATTGTGCTGAAGTTTAAAAATGCTAAGGAACACTTCCATTGTTCTTCGGAATTCTGCTGATGTTTAAAAATGCTATGGAACTCTTCCATTGTTCTCGGAATTCTAGTGAAGTTTAAAAATGCTATGGAACTCTTCCATTTTTCTCGGAATTCTGCTGAAGTTTAAAAATGATATGTAACTCTTCCATTGTTCTTTAGAATTCTGCTGAAGTTCAAAAGTGCTACGGAACTCTTCCATTGTTCTTCGGAAATCTGCTGAAGTTTAAAAATGCTACGGAACTCTTCCATTGTTCTTCGGAATTCAGCTGAAGTTTAAAAATACTACGGAACACTTCCATTGTTCTCGGAATTCTGCTGAAGTTTAAAAATGCTACGGAACTCTTCCATTGTTCTTCGGAATTCTGCTGAAGTTTAAAAATGTTACGGAACTCTTCCAATGTTCTTCGGAATTGTGCTGAAGATTAAAAATGCTACTTAACACTTCCATTGTTCTTCGGAATTCTGCTGAAGTTTAAAAATGGTACGGAACTCTTCCATTGTTCTCGGAATTCTGGTGAAGTTTAAAAATGCTACGGAACTCTTCCATTGTTCTTCGGAATTCTGGTGAAGTTTAAATATGTTACGGAACTCTTCCATTGTTCTTCGGAATTCTGATGAAGTTTAAAAATGCCATGGAACTCTTCCATTGTTCTTCGGAATTCTGCTGAAGTTTAAAAATTATACGGAACTCTTCCATTGTTCTTCGGAATTCTGCTGTAATTTAAAAATGCTACGGAACTCTTCCATTGTTCTTCGGAATTCTGCTGTAATTTAAAAATGCTACGAAACTCTTCCATTGTTCTTCGGAAATCTGCTGTAACTTAAAAATGCTATGGAACTCTTCCATTGTTCTTCAGAATTCTGCTGAAGTTTAAAAATGTTACGGAACTCTTCCACTGTTCTTCGGAATTCTTCTGAAGTTTAAGAATGCTACGGAACTCTTCCATTGTTCTTCAGAATTCTGCTGAAGTTTAAAAATGCTACGGAACTCTTCCATTGTTCTTCGGAATTCTGCTGAAGTTTAAAAATGCTACGGAACTTTTCCATTGTTCTTCAGAATGCTGCTGAAGTTTAAAAAAGCTACGGAACTCTTCCATTGTTCTTCGGAATTCTGCTGAAAATTAAAAATGCTACGGAACACTTCCATTGTTCTTCAGAATTCTGCTGAAGTTTAAAAATGCTACGGAACTCTTCCATTGTTCTTCGGAATGCTGCTGAAGTTTAAAAATGCTAAGGAACTCTTCCATTGTTCTCGGAATTCATGTGAAGTTTAAAAATGCTACGGAACTCTTCCCTTGTTGTTCGGAATTCTGCTGAAGTTTAAAAGTGCTACGGAACTCTTCCATTGTTCTTTGGAATTCTGCTGAAGTTTAAAAATGCTACGGAACTCTTCCATTGTTCTTCGGAATTCTGCTGAAGTTTAAAAATGCTACGGAACTCCTCCATTGTTCTTTGGAATTCTGCTGAAGTTTAAAAATGCCACGGAACACTTCCATTGTTCTTCAGAATTCTGATGAAGTTTAAAAATGCTACGGAACTCTTCCATTGTTCTCGCAATTCTGCTGAGGTTTAAAAATGCTACGGAACACTTCCATTGTTCTCGGAATTCTGCTGAAGTTTAAAAATGCTATGGAACTCTTCCATTGTTCTTCGGAATTCTGCTGAAGTTTAAAAATGCTACGGAACTCTTCCATTGTTCTTCGGAACTCTGCTGAAATTTAAAAATGCTACGGAACTCTTCCATTGTTTTTCGGAATTCTGCTGAAGTTTAAAAATGCTACGGAAGTTTTTCATTGTTCTCGGAATTCTTCTAAATTTTAAAAATGCTACGGAACTCTTGCATTGTTCTTCAGAATTCTGCTGAAGTTTAAAAATGCTACGGAACACTTCCTTTGTTCTTCGGAATTCTGCTGAAGTTTAAAAATGCTACGGAACTCTTCCATTGTTCACGGAATTCTGGTGAAGTTTAAAAATGCTACGGAACTCTTCCATTGATATTCTTAATTCTGCTGAAGTTTAAAAATGCTACAGAACTCTTCCATTGTTCTTCGGAATTCTGCTGAAGTTTAAAAATGCTACTGAACTCTTCCATTGTTCCTCGGAATTCTGATGAAGTTTAAAACTGCAACGGAACTCTTCCATTGTTCTTCGGAATTCTGCTGAAGTTTAAAAATGCTATGGAACACTTCCATTGTTCATTGGAATTCTGCTGAAGTTTAAAAATGCTATGGCACTCTTCCATTGTTCTCGGAATTCTGGTGAAGTTTAAAAATGCTACGGAACTCTTCCATTGTTCTCGGAATTCTGGTGAAGTTTAAAAATGCTACGGAACTCTTCCATTGTTCTTCTGAATTCTGCTGAAGTTTAAAAATGCTACGGAACTTTTCCAATGTTCTTCGGAATTGTGCTGAAGATTAAAAATGCTACTTAACACTTCCATTGTTCTTCGGAATTCTGCTGAAGTTTAAAAATGGTACGGAACTCTTCCATTGTTCTCGGAATTCTGGTGAAGTTTAAAAATGCTACGGAACTCTTCCATTGTTCTTCGGAATTCTGGTGAAGTTTAAATATGTTACGGAACTCTTCCATTGTTCTTCGGAATTCTGATGAAGTTTAAAAATGCCACGGAACTCTTCCATTGTTCTTCGGAATTCTGCTGAAGTTTAAAAATTCTACGGAACTCTTCCATTGTTCTTCGGAATTCTGCTGTAATTTAAAAATGCTACGGAACTCTTCCATTGTTCTTCGGAATTCTGCTGTAATTTAAAAATGCTACGAAACTCTTCCATTGTTCTTCGGAAATCTGCTGTAACTTAAAAATGCTATGGAACTCTTCCATTGTTCTTCAGAATTCTGCTGAAGTTTAAAAATGCTACGGAACTCTTCCACTGTTCTTCGGAATTCTTCTGAAGTTTAAGAATGCTACGGAACTCTTCCATTGTTCTTCGTAATTCTGCTGAAATTTAAAAATGCTACGGAACTCTTCCATTGTTCTTCGGAATTCTGCTGAAGTTTAAAAATGCTACGGAACTTTTCCATTGTTCTTCAGAATGCTGCTGAAGTTTAAAAAAGCTACGGAACTCTTCCATTGTTCTTCGGAATTCTGCTGAAAATTAAAAATGCTACGGAACACTTCCATTGTTCTTCAGAATTCTGCTGAAGTTTAAAAATGCTACGGAACTCTTCCATTGTTCTTCGGAATGCTGCTGAAGTTTAAAAATGCTAAGGAACTCTTCCATTGTTCTCGGAATTCATGTGAAGTTTAAAAATGCTATGGAACTCTTCCCTTGTTGTTCGGAATTCTGCTGAAGTTTAAAAGTGCTACGGAACTCTTCCATTGTTCTTTGGAATTCTGCTGAAGTTTAAAAATGCTACGGAACTCTTCCATTGTTCTTCGGAATTCTGCTGAAGTTTAAAAATGCTACGGAACTCCTCCATTGTTCTTTGGAATTCTGCTGAAGTTTAAAAATGCCACGGAACACTTCCATTGTTCTTCAGAATTCTGATGAAGTTTAAAAATGCTACGGAACTCTTCCATTGTTCTCGCAATTCTGCTGAGGTTTAAAAATGCTACGGAACACTTCCATTGTTCTCGGAATTCTGCTGAAGTTTAAAAATGCTATGGAACTCTTCCATTGTTCTTCGGAATTCTGCTGAAGTTTAAAAATGCTACGGAACTCTTCCATTGTTCTTCGGAACTCTGCTGAAATTTAAAAATGCTACGGAACTCTTCCATTGTTTTTCGGAATTCTGCTGAAGTTTAAAAATGCTACGGAAGTTTTTCATTGTTCTCGGAATTCTTCTAAATTTTAAAAATGCTACGGAACTCTTGCATTGTTCTTCAGAATTCTGCTGAAGTTTAAAAATGCTACGGAACACTTCCTTTGTTCTTCGGAATTCTGCTGAAGTTTAAAAATGCTACGGAACTCTTCCATTGTTCACGGAATTCTGGTGAAGTTTAAAAATGCTACGGAACTCTTCCATTGATATTCTTAATTCTGCTGAAGTTTAAAAATGCTACAGAACTCTTCCATTGTTCTTCGGAATTCTGCTGAAGTTTAAAAATGCTACTGAACTCTTCCATTGTTCCTCGGAATTCTGATGAAGTTTAAAACTGCAACGGAACTCTTCCATTGTTCTTCGGAATTCTGCTGAAGTTTAAAAATGCTATGGAACACTTCCATTGTTCATTGGAATTCTGCTGAAGTTTAAAAATGCTATGGCACTCTTCCATTGTTCTCGGAATTCTGGTGAAGTTTAAAAATGCTACGGAACTCTTCCATTGTTCTCGGAATTCTGGTGAAGTTTAAAAATGCTACGGAACTCTTCCATTGTTCTTCTGAATTCTGCTGAAGTTTAAAAATGCTACGGAACTTTTCCAATGTTCTTCGGAATTGTGCTGAAGATTAAAAATGCTACTTAACACTTCCATTGTTCTTCGGAATTCTGCTGAAGTTTAAAAATGGTACGGAACTCTTCCATTGTTCTCGGAATTCTGGTGAAGTTTAAAAATGCTACGGAACTCTTCCATTGTTCTTCGGAATTCTGGTGAAGTTTAAATATGTTACGGAACTCTTCCATTGTTCTTCGGAATTCTGATGAAGTTTAAAAATGCCACGGAACTCTTCCATTGTTCTTCGGAATTCTGCTGAAGTTTAAAAATTCTACGGAACTCTTCCATTGTTCTTCGGAATTCTGCTGTAATTTAAAAATGCTACGGAACTCTTCCATTGTTCTTCGGAATTCTGCTGTAATTTAAAAATGCTACGAAACTCTTCCATTGTTCTTCGGAAATCTGCTGTAACTTAAAAATGCTATGGAACTCTTCCATTGTTCTTCAGAATTCTGCTGAAGTTTAAAAATGCTACGGAACTCTTCCACTGTTCTTCGGAATTCTTCTGAAGTTTAAGAATGCTACGGAACTCTTCCATTGTTCTTCGTAATTCTGCTGAAATTTAAAAATGCTACGGAACTCTTCCATTGTTCTTCGGAATTCTGCTGAAGTTTAAAAATGCTACGGAACTTTTCCATTGTTCTTCAGAATGCTGCTGAAGTTTAAAAAAGCTACGGAACTCTTCCATTGTTCTTCGGAATTCTGCTGAAAATTAAAAATGCTACGGAACACTTCCATTGTTCTTCAGAATTCTGCTGAAGTTTAAAAATGCTACGGAACTCTTCCATTGTTCTTCGGAATGCTGCTGAAGTTTAAAAATGCTAAGGAACTCTTCCATTGTTCTCGGAATTCATGTGAAGTTTAAAAATGCTATGGAACTCTTCCCTTGTTGTTCGGAATTCTGCTGAAGTTTAAAAGTGCTACGGAACTCTTCCATTGTTCTTTGGAATTCTGCTGAAGTTTAAAAATGCTACGGAACTCTTCCATTGTTCTTCGGAATTCTGCTGAAGTTTAAAAATGCTACGGAACTCCTCCATTGTTCTTTGGAATTCTGCTGAAGTTTAAAAATGCCACGGAACACTTCCATTGTTCTTCGGAATTCTGATGAAGTTTAAAAATGCTACGGAACTCTTCCATTGTTCTCGCAATTCTGCTGAGGTTTAAAAATGCTACGGAACACTTCCATTGTTCTCGGAATTCTGCTGAAGTTTAAAAATGCTATGGAACTCTTCCATTGTTCTTCGGAATTCTGCTGAAGTTTAAAAATGCTACGGAACTCTTCCATTGTTCTTCGGAACTCTGCTGAAATTTAAAAATGCTACGGAACTCTTCCATTGTTTTTCGGAATTCTGCTGAAGTTTAAAAATGCTACGGAAGTTTTTCATTGTTCTCGGAATTCTTCTAAATTTTAAAAATGCTACGGAACTCTTGCATTGTTCTTCAGAATTCTGCTGAAGTTTAAAAATGCTACGGAACACTTCCTTTGTTCTTCGGAATTCTGCTGAAGTTTAAAAATGCTACGGAACTCTTCCATTGTTCACGGAATTCTGGTGAAGTTTAAAAATGCTACGGAACTCTTCCATTGATATTCTTAATTCTGCTGAAGTTTAAAAATGCTACAGAACTCTTCCATTGTTCTTCGGAATTCTGCTGAAGTTTAAAAATGCTACTGAACTCTTCCATTGTTCCTCTGAATTCTGATGAAGTTTAAAACTGCAACGGAACTCTTCCATTGTTCTTCGGAATTCTGCTGAAGTTTAAAAATGCTATGGAACACTTCCATTGTTCATTGGAATTCTGCTGAAGTTTAAAAATGCTATGGCACTCTTCCATTGTTCTCGGAATTCTGGTGAAGTTTAAAAATGCTACGGAACTCTTCCATTGTTCTCGGAATTCTGGTGAAGTTTAAAAATGCTACGGAACTCTTCCATTGTTCTTCTGAATTCTGCTGAAGTTTAAAAATGCTACGGAACTTTTCCATTGTTCTTCGGAATTCTGATGAAGTTTAAAAATGCTACGGAACTCTTCCATTGTTCTTCGGAATTCTGCTGAAGTTTAAAAATGCTACGGAACTCTTCCATTGCTCTTCGGAATTCTGCAGAAGTTTAAAAATGCTACGGAACAAATCCATTTTTCTCGCAATTCTGGTGAAGTTTAAAAATGCTACGGAACTCTTCCATTGTTCCCAGAATTCTGCTGAAGTTTAAAAATGCTCCGGAACTCTTCCATTGTTCTTCGGAATTCTGCTGAAGTTTAAAAATGCTACGGAACACTTCTACTGTTCTTCGGAATTCTGCTGAAGTTTAAAAATGCTACGGATCTCTTCCATTGTTCTCGGAATTCTGCTGAAGTTTAAAAATGCTACGGAACTCTTCCATTGTTCTTCGGAATTCTGCAGAAGTTTAAAAATGCTGCGGAACTCTTCCATTTTTCTCGGAATTCTGGTGAAGTTTAAAAATGCTACGGAACTCTTCCATTGTTCTCAGAATTCTGCTGAAGTTTAAAAATGCTACGGAACTCTTCCATTGTTCTTCGGAATTCTGCTGAAGTTTAAAAATGCTACGGAACTCTTCCATTGTTTTTCGGAATTCTGCTGAAGTTTAAAAATGCTACGGTACTCTTCCATTGTTCTACAGAATTCTGCTGAAGTTTAAAAATGCTACGGAACACTTCTTTTGTTCTTCGGAATTCTGCTGAAGTTTAAAAATGCTACGGAACTCTTCCATTGTTCACGGAATTCTGGTGTAGTTTAAAAATGCTACGGAACTCTTCCATTGTTATTCTTAATTCTGCTGAAGTTTAAAAATGCTACGGAACTCTTCCATTGTTCTTCGGAATTCTGCTGAAGTTTAAAACTGCTACGGAACTCTTCCATTGTTCTTCGGAATTCTGCAGAAGTTTAAAAATGTTACGGAACTCTTCCATTGTTCTCGGAATTCTGGTGAAGTTTAAAAATGCTACAGAATTCTTCCATTGTTCTCGCAATTCTGCTGAAGTTTAAAAATGCTACAGAATTCTTCCATTGTTCGTCGGAATTCTGCTGAAGTTTAAAAATGTTACGGATCACTTCCATTGTTGTTCGGAATTCTGCTGTACTTTAAAAATGCTATGGAACTCTTCCATTGCTCTTCGGAATTCTGCTGTAATTTAAAAATGCTACAGAACTCTTCCATTGTTCTTCGGAAATCTGCTGTAACTTAAAAATGCTATGGAACTCTTCCATTGTTCTTTGGAATTTTGCTGAAGTTTAAAAATGCTACGGAACTCTTCCATTGTTCTTCGGAATTCTGCTGAAGTTTAAAAATGCTACGGAACTCTTCCATTGTTCTCGGAATTCTGCTGAGGATTAAAAATGATACGGAACACTTCCATTGATCTTCGGAATGCTGCTGAAGT
The DNA here is from genome assembly GCF_046119375.1 of Phyllobates terribilis. Lineage (NCBI taxonomy): Eukaryota > Metazoa > Chordata > Amphibia > Anura > Dendrobatidae > Phyllobates > Phyllobates terribilis. The sequence continues at coordinate 2,796,647 of NW_027362957.1, forward strand.
TTAAAAATGATACGGAACACTTCCTTTGTTATTCGGAATTCTGCTGAAGTTTAAAAATGCTACGGAACTCTTCCATTGTTCACGGAATTCTGTTGAAGTTTAAAAATGCTACGGAGCTCTTCCATTGTTATTCTTAATTCTGCTGAAGTTTAAAAATGCTACGGAACTCTTCCATTGTTCTTCGGAATTCTGCTGAAGTTTAAAAATGCTACGGAACTCTTCCATTGTTCTTCGGAATTCTGCTGAAGTTTAAAAATGGTACGGAACTTTTGCATTGTTCTTCGGAATTCTGCTGAAGTTTAAAAATGCTACGGAACTCTTCCATTGTTCTTCTGAATTCTGCTGAAGTTTAAAAATGCTACGGAACTCTTCCATTGTTCTTCGGAATTCTGATGAAGCTTAGAACTGCAACGGAACACTTCCATTGTTCTTCGGAATTCTGCTGAAGTTTAAAAATGCTATGGAACTCTTCCCTTGTTCTTCAGAATTCTGTTGAAGTTTAAAAATGCTACGGAACTCTTCCATTGTTCTTCGGAATTCTGCTGAAGTTTAAAAATGCTACGGAACTCTTCCATTGTTCTCGGAATTCTGCTGAGGATTAAAAATGATACGGAACACTTCCATTGATCTTCGGAATGCTGCTGAAGTTTAAAAATGATACGGAACACTTCCTTTGTTCTTCGGAATTCTGCTGAAGTTTAAAAATGCTACGGAACTCTTCCATTGTTCACGGAATTCTGTTGAAGTTTAAAAATGCTACGGAGCTCTTCCATTGTTATTCTTAATTCTGCTGAAGTTTAAAAATGCTACGGAACTCTTCCATTGTTCTTCGGAATTCTGCTGAAGTTTAAAAATGCTACGGAACTCTTCCATTGTTCTCGGAATTCTGCTGAGGATTAAAAATGATACGGAACACTTCCATTGATCTTCGGAATGCTGCTGAAGTTTAAAAATGATACGGAACACTTCCTTTGTTCTTCGGAATTCTGCTGAAGTTTAAAAATGCTACGGAACTCTTCCATTGTTCACGGAATTCTGTTGAAGTTTAAAAATGCTACGGAGCTCTTCCATTGTTATTCTTAATTCTGCTGAAGTTTAAAAATGCTACGGAACTCTTCCATTGTTCTTCGGAATTCTGCTGAAGTTTAAAAATGCTACGGAACTCTTCCATTGTTCTTCGGAATTCTGCTGAAGTTTAAAAATGGTACGGAACTTTTGCATTGTTCTTCGGAATTCTGCTGAAGTTTAAAAATGCTACGAAACTCTTCCATTGTTCTTCTGAATTCTGCTGAAGTTTAAAAATGCTACGGAACTCTTCCATTGTTCTTCGGAATTCTGATGAAGCTTAGAACTGCAACGGAACACTTCCATTGTTCTTCGGAATTCTGCTGAAGTTTAAAAATGCTATGGAACTCTTCCCTTGTTCTTCAGAATTCTGTTGAAGTTTAAAAATGCTACGGAACTCTTCCATTGTTCTTCGGAATTCTGCTGAAGTTTAAAAATGCTACGGAACTCTTCCATTGTTCTCGGAATTCTGCTGAGGATTAAAAATGATACGGAACACTTCCATTGATCTTCGGAATGCTGCTGAAGTTTAAAAATGATACGGAACACTTCCTTTGTTCTTCGGAATTCTGCTGAAGTTTAAAAATGCTACGGAACTCTTCCATTGTTCACGGAATTCTGTTGAAGTTTAAAAATGCTACGGAGCTCTTCCATTGTTATTCTTAATTCTGCTGAAGTTTAAAAATGCTACGGAACTCTTCCATTGTTCTTCGGAATTCTGCTGAAGTTTAAAAATGCTACGGAACTCTTCCATTGTTCTTCGGAATTCTGCTGAAGTTTAAAAATGGTACGGAACTTTTGCATTGTTCTTCGGAATTCTGCTGAAGTTTAAAAATGCTACGGAACTCTTCCATTGTTCTTCTGAATTCTGCTGAAGTTTAAAAATGCTACGGAACTCTTCCATTGTTCTTCGGAATTCTGATGAAGCTTAGAACTGCAACGGAACACTTCCATTGTTCTTCGGAATTCTGCTGAAGTTTAAAAATGCTATGGAACTCTTCCCTTGTTCTTCAGAATTCTGTTGAAGTTTAAAAATGCTACGGAACTCTTCCATTGTTCTCGGAATTCTGGTGAAGTTTAAAAATGCTACGGAACTCTTCCATTGTTCTCGGAATTCTGGTGAAGTTTAAAACTGCTGCGGAACTCTTCCATTGTTCTTCGGAATTCTGATGAAGTTTAAAAATGCTACGGAACTCTTCCATTGTTCTTCAGAATTCTGCTGAACTTAAAAAATACTACAGAACTCTTCCATTGTTCTTTGGAATTCTGCAGAAGTTTAAAAATGCTACGGAACTCTTCCATTGTTCTTGGAATTCTGTTGAAGTTTAAAAATGCTACGGAACTCTTCCATTGTTCTCAGAATCCTGCTGAAGTTTATAAATGCTACGGTACTCTTCCATTGTTCTTCGGAATTCTGCTGAAGTTTAAAAATGCTACGGAACACTTCTACTGTTCTTCGGAATTCTGCTGAAGTTTAAAAATGCTACGGATCTCTTCCATTGTTCTCGGAATTCTGCTGAAGTTTAAAAATGCTACGGAACTCTTCCATTGTTCTTCGGAATTCTGCAGAAGTTTAAAAATGCTGCGGAACTCTTCCATTTTTCTCGGAATTCTGGTGAAGTTTAAAAATGCTACGGAACTCTTCCATTGTTCTCAGAATTCTGCTGAAGTTTAAAAATGCTACGGAACTCTTCCATTGTTCTTCGGAATTCTGCTGAAGTTTAAAAATGCTACGGAACTCTTCCATTGTTTTTCGGAATTCTGCTGAAGTTTAAAGCTGCTACGGAACTCTTCCATTGTTCTCGGAATTCTTCTGAAGTTTAAAAATGCTACGGTACTCTTCCATTGTTCTACAGAATTCTGCTGAAGTTTAAAAATGCTACGGAACACTTCTTTTGTTCTTCGGAATTCTGCTGAAGTTTAAAAATGCTACGGAACTCTTCCATTGTTCACGGAATTCTGGTGAAGTTTAAAAATGCTACGGAACTCTTCCATTGTTATTCTTAATTCTGCTGAAGTTTAAAAATGCTACGGAACTCTTCCATTGTTCTTCGGAATTCTGCTGAAGTTTAAAACTGCTACGGAACTCTTCCATTGTTCTTCGGAATTCTGCAGAAGTTTAAAAATGTTACGGAACTCTTCCATTGTTCTCGGAATTCTGGTGAAGTTTAAAAATGCTACAGAATTCTTCCATTGTTCTCGCAATTCTGCTGAAGTTTAAAAATGCTACAGAATTCTTCCATTGTTCGTCGGAATTCTGCTGAAGTTTAAAAATGTTACGGATCACTTCCATTGTTGTTCGGAATTCTGCTGTACTTTAAAAATGCTATGGAACTCTTCCATTGTTCTTCGGAATTCTGCTGTAATTTAAAAATGCTACAGAACTCTTCCATTGTTCTTCGGAAATCTGCTGTAACTTAAAAATGCTATGGAACTCTTCCATTGTTCTTTGGAATTTTGCTGAAGTTTAAAAATGCTACGGAACTCTTCCATTGTTCTTCGGAATTCTGCTGAAGTTTAAAAATGCTACGGAACTCTTCCATTGTTCTCGGAATTCTGCTGAGGATTAAAAATGATACGGAACACTTCCATTGATCTTCGGAATGCTGCTGAAGTTTAAAAATGATACGGAACACTTCCTTTGTTCTTCGGAATTCTGCTGAAGTTTAAAAATGCTACGGAACTCTTCCATTGTTCACGGAATTCTGTTGAAGTTTAAAAATGCTACGGAGCTCTTCCATTGTTATTCTTAATTCTGCTGAAGTTTAAAAATGCTACGGAACTCTTCCATTGTTCTTCGGAATTCTGCTGAAGTTTAAAACTGCTACGGAACTCTTCCATTGTTCTTCGGAATTCTGCAGAAGTTTAAAAATGTTACGGAACTCTTCCATTGTTCTCGGAATTCTGGTGAAGTTTAAAAATGCTACAGAATTCTTCCATTGTTCTCGCAATTCTGCTGAAGTTTAAAAATGCTACAGAATTCTTCCATTGTTCGTCGGAATTCTGCTGAAGTTTAAAAATGTTACGGATCACTTCCATTGTTGTTCGGAATTCTGCTGTACTTTAAAAATGCTATGGAACTCTTCCATTGTTCTTCGGAATTCTGCTGTAATTTAAAAATGCTACAGAACTCTTCCATTGTTCTTCGGAAATCTGCTGTAACTTAAAAATGCTATGGAACTCTTCCATTGTTTTTTGGAATTTTGCTGAAGTTTAAAAATGCTACGGAACTCTTCCATTGTTCTTCGGAATTCTGCTGAAGTTTAAAAATGCTACGGAACTCTTCCATTGTTCTCGGAATTCTGCTGAGGATTAAAAATGATACGGAACACTTCCATTGATCTTCGGAATGCTGCTGAAGTTTAAAAAAGCTACGGAACTCTTCCATTGTTCTTCGGAATTCTGCTGGAGATTAAAAATGCTACGGAACACTTCCATTGTTCTTCAGAATTCTGCTGAAGTTTAAAAAGGCTACGGAACTCTTCCATTGTTCTTCGGAATTCTGCTGAAGTTTAAAAATGCTAAGGAACTCTTCCATTGTTCTCGGAATTCATGTGAAGTTTAAAAATGCTACTGAACTCTTCCCTTGTTCTTCGGAATTCTGCTGAAGTTTAAAAGTGCTACGGAACTCTTCGATTGTTCTTTGGAATTCTGCTGAAGTTGAAAAATGCTACGGACCTCTTCCATTGTTCTTCGGAATTCTGATGAAGTTTAAAAATGCTACGGAACTTTTCCATTGTTCTCGGAATTCTTCTGAAGTTTAAAAATGCTACGGTACTCTTACATTGTTCTCAGAATTCTGGTGAAGTTTAAAAATGCTATGGAATTCTTCCATTATTCTTCGGAATTCTGCTGAAGTTTAAAAATGCTTTGTAACTCTTCCATTGTTCTTCGGAATTCTGATGAAGTTTAAAACTGCTACGGAACTCTTCCATTGTTCTTCGGAATTCTGATGAAGTTTAAAACTGCTACGGAACTCTTCCATTGTTCTTCGGAATTCTGCAGAAGTTTAAAAATGTTACGGAACTCTTACATTGTTCTCAGAATTCTGGTGAAGTTTAAAAATGCTACGGAATTCTTCCATTGTTCTCGCAATTCTGCTGAAGTTTAAAAATGCTACGGAACTCTTCCATTGTTCTCGGAATTCTGGTGAAGTTTAAAAATGCTACGGAACTCTACCATTGTTCTTCGGAATTCTGGTGAAGTTTAAATATGCTACGGAACTCTTCCATTGTTCTTCGGAATTCTGATGAAGTTTAAAAATGCCACGGAACTCTTCCATTGTTCTTCGGAATTCTGCTGAAGTTTAAAAATGCTACGGAACTCTTCCATTGTTCTTCGGAATTCTGCTGTAATTTAAAAATGCTACGGAACTCTTCCATTGTTCTTCGGAATTCTGCTGAAGTTTAAAAATGCTATGGAACTCTTCCATTGTTCTCGGAATTCTGGTGAAGTTTAAAAATGCTACGGAACTCTTCCATTGTTCTCGGAATGCTGCTGAAGTTTAAAAATGCTACGGAACTCTTCCATTGTTCTTCGGAATACTGCTGAAGTTTAAAAATGCTACGGAACTTTTCCATTGTTCTTCGGAATTCTGGTGAAGTTTAAAAATGCTACGGAATTCTTCCATTGTTCTCGCAATTCTGCTGAAGTTTAAAAATGCTACGGAACTCTTCCATTGTTCTCGGAATTCTGGTGAAGTTTAAAAATGCTACGGAACTCTACCATTGTTCTTCGGAATTCTGGTGAAGTTTAAATATGCTACGGAACTCTTCCATTGTTCTTCGGAATTCTGATGAAGTTTAAAAATGCCACGGAACTTTTCCATTGTTCTTCGGAATTCTGCTGAAGTTTAAAAATGCTACGGAACTCTTCCATTGTTCTTCGGAATTCTGCTGTAATTTAAAAATGCTACGGAACTCTTCCATTGTTCTTCGGAATTCTGCTGTAATTTAAAAATGCTACGAAACTCTTCCATTGTTCTTCGGAAATCTGCTGTAACTTAAAAATGCTATGAAACTCTTCCATTGTTCTTCAGAATTCTGCTGAAGTTTAAAAATGCTACGGAACTCTTCCACTGTTCTTCGGAATTCTTCTGAAGTTTAAGAATGCTACGGAACTCTTCCATTGTTCTTCGGAATTCTGCTGAAGTTTAAAAATGCTACGGAACTCTTCCATTGTTCTTCGGAATTCTGCTGAAGTTTAAAAATGCTACGGAACTTTTCCATTGTTCTTCAGAATGCTGCTGAAGTTTAAAAAAGCTACGGAACTCTTCCATTGTTCTTCGGAATTCTGCTGAAAATTAAAAATGCTACGGAACACTTCCATTGTTCTTCAGAATTCTGCTGAAGTTTAAAAATGCTACGGAACTCTTCCATTGTTCTTCGGAATGCTGCTGAAGTTTAAAAATGCTAAGGAACTCTTCCATTGTTCTCGGAATTCATGTGAAGTTTAAAAATGCTACGGAACTCTTCCCTTGTTGTTCGGAATTCTGCTGAAGTTTAAAAGTGCTACGGAACTCTTCAATTGTTCTTTGGAATTCTGCTGAAGTTTAAAAATGCTACGGAACTCTTCCATTGTTCTTCGGAATTCTGCTGAAGTTTAAAAATGCTACGGAACTCCTCCATTGTTCTTTGGAATTCTGCTGAAGTTTAAAAATGCCACGGAACACTTCCATTGTTCTTCGGAATTCTGATGAAGTTTAAAAATGCTACGGAACTCTTCCATTGTTCTCGCAATTCTGCTGAGGTTAAAAAATGCTACGGAACACTTCCATTGTTCTCGGAATTCTGCTGAAGTTTAAAAATGCTATGGAACTCTTCCATTGTTCTTCGGAATTCTGCTGAAGTTTAAAAATGCTACGGAACTCTTCCATTGTTCTTCGGAACTCTGCTGAAATTTAAAAATGCTACGGAACTCTTCCATTGTTTTTCGGAATTCTGCTGAAGTTTAAAAATGCTACGGAACTTTTTCATTGTTCTCGGAATTCTTCTAAATTTTAAAAATGCTACGGAACTCTTGCATTGTTCTTCAGAATTCTGCTGAAGTTTAAAAATGCTACGGAACACTTCCTTTGTTCTTCGGAATTCTGCTGAAGTTTAAAAATGCTACGAAACTCTTCCATTGTTCACGGAATTCTGGTGAAGTTTAAAAATGCTACGGAACTCTTCCATTGATATTCTTAATTCTGCTGAAGTTTAAAAATGCTGTGGAACTCTTCCATTGTTCTCAGAGTTCTGCTGAAGCTAATAAATTCTACGGTGCTCTTCCATTGTTCTTGGGAATTCTGCTGAAGTTTAAAAATGCTACGGAACTCTTCCATTGTTCTTCTGAATTGTGCTGAAGTTTAAAAATGCTGTGGAACTCTTCCATTGTTCTCGAAATTCTTCTGAAGTTTGAAAATGCTACGGAACTCTTCCATTGTTCTTCAGAATGCTGCTGAAGTTTAAAAATGATACGGAACACTTCCTTTGTTCTTCGGAATTCTGCTGAAGTTTAAAAATGCTACGGAACTCTTCCATTGTTCACGGAATTCTGTTGAAGTTTAAAAATGCTACGGAGCTCTTCCATTGTTATTCTTAATTCTGCTGAAGTTTAAAAATGCTACGGAGCTCTTCCATTGTTCTTCGGAATTCTGCTGAAGTTTAAAAATGCTACGGAACTCTTCCATTGTTCTTCGGAATTCTGCTGAAGTTTAAAAATGGTACGGAACTTTTGCATTGTTCTTCGGAATTCTGCTGAAGTTTAAAAATGCTACGGAACTCTTCCATTGTTCTTCTGAATTCTGCTGAAGTTTAAAAATGCTACGGAACTCTTCCATTGTTCTTCGGAATTCTGATGAAGCTTAGAACTGCAACGGAACACTTCCATTGTTCTTCGGAATTCTGCTGAAGTTTAAAAATGCTATGGAACTCTTCCCTTGTTCTTCAGAATTCTGTTGAAGTTTAAAAATGCTACGGAACTCTTCCATTGTTCTCGGAATTCTGGTGAAGTTTAAAAATGCTACGGAACTCTTCCATTGTTCTCGGAATTCTGGTGAAGTTTAAAACTGCTGCGGAACTCTTCCATTGTTCTTCGGAATTCTGATGAAGTTTAAAAATGCTACGGAACTCTTCCATTGTTCTTCAGAATTCTGCTGAACTTAAAAAATACTACAGAACTCTTCCATTGTTCTTTGGAATTCTGCAGAAGTTTAAAAATGCTACGGAACTCTTCCATTGTTCTTGGAATTCTGTTGAAGTTTAAAAATGCTACGGAACTCTTCCATTGTTCTCAGAATCCTGCTGAAGTTTATAAATGCTACGGTACTCTTCCATTGTTCTTGGGTATTCTGCTGAAGTTTAAAAATGTTACGGATCACTTCCATTGTTCTTCAGAATTCTGCTGAAGTTTAAAAATGCTACGGAACTCTTCCATTGTTATTTTTAATTCTACTGAAGTTTAAAAATGCTACGGAACTCTTCCATTGTTCTTCGGAATTCTGCAGAAGTTTAAAAATGCTACGGAACTCTTCCATTGTTCTTGGAATTCTGTTGAAGTTTAAAAATGCTACGGAAATCTTCCATTGTTCTCAGAATTCTGCTGAAGTTTATAAATTCTACGGTACTTTTCCATTGTTCTTGGGAATTCTGCTGAAGTTTAAAAATGTTACTGATCATTTCCATTATTCTTCGGAATTCTGCTGAAGTTTAAAAATGCTGCGGAACGCTTCCATTGTTCTTCGGAATTCTGATGAAGTTTAAAACTGCTACGGAACTCTTCCATTGTTCTTCGGAATTCTGCTGAAGCTTAAAAATGCTACAGAACTCTTCCATTGTTCTTCGGAATTCTGCTGAAGTTTAAAAATGCTATGGAACTTTTACATTGTTCTTCTGAATTCTGCTGAAGTTTAAAAATGCTACGGAACTCTTCCATTGTTCTTCGGAATTCAGATGAAGCTTAAAACTGCAACGGAACTCTTCCATTGTTCTTCGGAATTCTTCTGAAGTTTAAAAATGCTACGGAACTCTTCCATTGTTCTTCGGAATTCTGCTGAAGTTTAAAAATGCTACGGAACTCTTCCATTGTTCTCGGAATTCTGCTGAAGTTTAAAAATGCTACGGAACTCTTCCATTGTTCTCGGAATTCTGGTGAAGTTTAAAAATGCTACGGAACTCTTCCATTGTTCTCGGAATTCTGCTGAAGTTTAAAAATGCTACGGTACTCTTCCATTGTTCTTCGGAATTCTGCTGAAGCTTAAAAATGCTATGGAACTGTTCCTTTGTTCTTCGGAATTCTGCTGAAGTTTAAAAATGCTACGGAACTCTTCCATTGTTCTTCTGAATTCTGCTGAAGTTTAAAAATGCTGTGGAACTCTTCCATTGTTCTCGAAATTCTTCTGAAGTTTGAAAATGCTACGGAACTCTTCCATTGTTCTTCAGAATGCTGCTGAAGTTTAAAAATGATACGGAACACTTCCTTTGTTCTTCGGAATTCTGCTGAAGTTTAAAAATGCTACGGAACTCTTCCATTGTTCACGGAATTCTGTTGAAGTTTAAAAATGCTACGGAGCTCTTCCATTGTTATTCTTAATTCTGCTGAAGTTTAAAAATGCTACGGAACTCTTCCATTGTTCTTCGGAATTCTGCTGAAGTTTAAAAATGCTACGGAACTCTTCCATTGTTCTTCTGAATTCTGCTGAAGTTTAAAAATGCTACGGAACTCTTCCATTGTTCTTCGGAATTCTGATGAAGCTTAGAACTGCAACGGAACACTTCCATTGTTCTTCGGAATTCTGCTGAAGTTTAAAAATGCTATGGAACTCTTCCATTGTTCTTCAGAATTCTGGTGAAGTTTAAAAATGCTACAGAACTCTTCCATTGTTCTTTGGAATTCTGGAGAAGTTTAAAAATGCTACGGAACTCTTCCATTGTTCTTGGAATTCTGTTGAAGTTTAAAAATGCTACAGAAATCTTCCATTGTTCTCAGAATTCTGCTGAAGTTTATAAATTCTACGGTACTCTTCCATTGTTCTTGGGTATTCTGCTGAAGTTTAAAAATGTTACGGATCACTTCCATTGTTCTTCAGAATTCTGATGAAGTTTAAAAATGCTACGGAACCCTTCCATTGTTATTTTTCATTCTACTGAAGTTTAAAAATGCGACGGAACTCTTCCATTATTCTTCAGAATTCTGCTGAAGTTTAAAAATGCTACGGAACTCTTCCATTGTTCTTCGGAATTCTGCTGAAGTTTAAAAATGGTACGGAACTTTTCCATTGTTCTTCGGAATTCTGACGAAGTTTAAAAAGGCTACGGAACTCTTCCATTTTTCTTCGGAATTCTGCTGAAGTTTAAAAATGCTACGGAACTCTTCCATTGTTCTTCGGAATTCTGCAGAAGTTTAAAAATGCTACGGAACTCTTCCATTGTTCTTGGAATTCTGGAGAAGTTTAAAAATGCTACGGAACTCTTCCATTGTTCTCAGAATTCTGCTGAAGCTAATAAATTCTACGGTGCTCTTCCATTGTTCTTGGGAATTCTGCTGAAGTTTAAAAATGCTACGGAACTCTTCCATTGTTCTTCTGAATTCTGCTGAAGTTTAAAAATGCTGTGGAACTCTTCCGTTGTTCTCGAAATTCTTCTGAAGTTTGAAAATGCTACGGAACTCTTCCATTGTTCTTCAGAATGCTGCTGAAGTTTAAAAATGATACGGAACACTTCCTTTGTTCTTCGGAATTCTGCTGAAGTTTAAAAATGCTACGGAACTCTTCCATTGTTCACGGAATTCTGTTGAAGTTTAAAAATGCTACGGAGCTCTTCCATTGTTATTCTTAATTCTGCTGAAGTTTAAAAATGCTACGGAACTCTTCCATTGTTCTTCGGAATTCTGCTGAAGTTTAAAAATGCTACGGAACTCTTCCATTGTTCTTCTGAATTCTGCTGAAGTTTAAAAATGCTACGGAATTCTTCCATTGTTCTTCGGAATTCTGATGAAGCTTAGAACTGCAACGGAACACTTCCATTGTTCTTCGGAATTCTGCTGAAGTTTAAAAATGCTATGGAACTCTTCCATTGTTCTTCAGAATTCTGTTGAAGTTTAGAAATGCTACGGAACTCTTCTATTGTTCTCGGAATTCTGGTGAAGTTTAAAAATGCTACGGAACTCTTCCATTGTTCTCGGAATTCTGGTGAAGTTTAAAACTGCTGCGGAACTCTTCCATTGTTCTTCGGAATTCTGATGAAGTTTAAAAATGCTACGGAACTCTTCCATTGTTCTTCAGAATTCTGCTGAAGTTTAAAAATGCTACAGAACTCTTCCATTGTTCTTTGGAATTCTGCAGAAGTTTAAAAATGCTACGGAACTCTTCCATTGTTCTTGGAATTCTGTTGAAGTTTAAAAATGCTACGGAACTCTTCCATTGTTCTCAGAATCCTGCTGAAGTTTATAAATGCTACGGTACTCTTCCATTGTTCTTGGGTATTCTGCTGAAGTTTAAAAATGTTACGGATCACTTCCATTGTTCTTCAGAATTCTGATGAAGTTTAAAAATGCTACGGAACTCTTCCATTGTTATTTTTAATTCTACTGAAGTTTAAAAATGCTACGGAACTCTTCCATTGTTCTTCGGAATTCTGCAGAAGTTTAAAAATGCTACGGAACTCTTCCATTGTTCTTGGAATTCTGTTGACGTTTAAAAATGCTACAAAAATCTTCCGTTGTTCTCAGAATTCTGCTGAAGTTTATAAATTCTACGGTACTCTTCCATTGTTCTTGGGTATTCTGCTGAAGTTTAAAAATGTTACGGATCACTTCCATTGTTCTTCAGAATTCTGATGAAGTTTAAAAATGCTACGGAACCCTTCCATTGTTATTTTTCATTCTACTGAAGTTTAAAAATGCTACGGAACTCTTCCATTGTTCTTCGGAATTCTGCTGAAGTTTAAAAATGCTACGGAACTCTTCCATTGTTCTTCAGAATTCTGGTGAAGTTTAAAAATGGTACGGAACTTTTCCATTGTTCTTCGGAATTCTGCTGAAGTTTAAAAATGCTACGGAACTCTTCCATTGTTCTTCTGAATTCTGCTGAAGTTTAAAAATGCTACGGAACTCTTCCATTGTTCTTCGGAATTCTGATGAAGCTTAGAACTGCAACGGAACACTTCCATTGTTCTTCGGAATTCTGCTGAAGTTTAAAAATGCTATGGAACTCTTCCCTTGTTCTTCAGAATTCTGTTGAAGTTTAAAAATGCTACGGAACTCTTCCATTGTTCTCGGAATTCTGGTGAAGTTTAAAAATGCTACGGAACTCTTCCATTGTTCTCGGAATTCTGGTGAAGTTTAAAACTGCTGCGGAACTCTTCCATTGTTCTTCGGAATTCTGATGAAGTTTAAAAATGCTACGGAACTCTTCCATTGTTCTTCAGAATTCTGCTGAAGTTTAAAAATACTACAGAACTCATCCATTGTTCTTTGTAATTCTGCAGAAGTTTAAAAATGCTACGGAACTCTTCCATTGTTCTTGGAATTCTGTTGAAGTTTAAAAATGCTACGGAACTCTTCCATTGTTCACAGAATCCTGCTGAAGTTTATAAATGCTACGGTCCTCTTCCATTGTTCTTGGGTATTCTGTTGAAGTTTAAAAATGTTACGGATCACTTCCATTGTTCTTCAGAATTCTGATGAAGTTTAAAAATGCTACGGAACTCTTCCATTGTTATTTTTAATTCTACTGAAGTTTAAAAATGCTACGGAACTCTTCCATTGTTCTTCGGAATTCTGCAGAAGTTAAAAAATGCTACGGAACTCTTCCATTGTTCTTGGAATTCTGTTGAAGTTTAAAAATGCTACGGAAATCTTCCATTGTTCTCAGAATTCTGCTGAAGTTTATAAATTCTACGGTACTTTTCCATTGTTCTTGGGAATTCTGCTGAAGTTTAAAAATGTTACTGATCATTTCCATTGTTCTTCGGAATTCTGCTGACGTTTAAAAATGCTGCGGAACTCTTCCATTGTTCTTCGGAATTCTGATGAAGTTTAAAACTGCTACGGAACTCTTCCATTGTTCTTCGGAATTCTGCTGAAGCTGAAAAATGTTACGGAACTCTTCCATTGTTCTTCGGAATTCTGCTGAAGTTTAAAAATGCTATGGAACTTTTACATTGTTCTTCTGAATTCTGCTGAAGTTTAAAAATGCTACGGAACTCTTCCATTGTTCTTCGGAATTCAGATGAAGCTTAAAACTGCAACGGAACTCTTCCATTGTTCTTCGGAATTCTTCTGAAGTTTAAAAATGCTACGGAACTCTTCCATTGTTCTTCGGAATTCTGCTGAAGTTTAAAAATGCTACGGAACTCTTCCATTGTTCTCGGAATTCTGCTGAAGTTTAAAAATGCTACGGAACTCTTCCATTGTTCTCGGAATTCTGGTGAAGTTTAAAAATGCTACGGAACTCTTCCATTGTTCTCGGAATTCTGCTGAAGTTTAAAAATGCTACGGTACTCTTCCATTGTTCTTCGGAATTCTGCTGAAGCTTAAAAATGCTATGGAACTGTTCCTTTGTTCTTCGGAATTCTGCTGAAGTTTAAAAATGCTATGGAACTCTTCCATTGTTCTCGGAATTCTGGTGAAGTTTAAAAATGCTACGGAACTCTTCCATTGTTCTCGGAATTCTGGTGAAGTTTAAAAATGCTACGGAACTCTTCCATTGTTCTTCGGAATTCTGCTGAAGTTTAAAAATGCTACGGAACTCTTCCATTGTTCTCGGAATTCTGCTGAAGTTTAAAAATGCTACGGAACTCTTCCATTGTTCTTCGGAATTCTGCTGAAGTTTAAAAATGCTACGGAACTCTTCCATTGTTCTTCGGAATTCTGATGAAGATTAGAACTGCAACGTAACACTTCCATTATTCTTCGGAATTCTGCTGAAGTTTAAAAATGCTACGGAACTCTTCCATTGTTCTTCAGAATTCTGTTGAAGTTTAAAAATGCTACGGAACTCTTCCATTGTTCTCGGAATTCTGGTGAAGTTTAAAAATGCTACAGAACTCTTCCATTGTTCTTGGAATTCTGGTGAAGTTTAAAACTGCTGCGGAACTCTTCCATTGTTCTCGGATTTCTGCTGAAGTTTAAAAATGCTACGGAACTCTTCCATTGTTCTTCGGAATTCTGCTCAAGTTTAAAAATGCTACGGAACTTTTCCATTGTTCTTCGGAATTCTGATGAAGTTTAAAAATGCTACGGAACTCTTCCATTGTTCTCAGAATCCTGCTGAAGTTTATAAATGCTACGGTACTCTTCCATTGTTCTTGGGTATGCTGCTGAAGTTTAAAAATGTTACGGATCACTTTCATTGTTCTTCAGAATTCTGATGAAGTTTAAAAATGCTACGGAACTCTTCCATTGTTCTCGGAATTCTGGTGAAGTTTAAAAATGCTACGGAACTCTTCCATTGTTATTCTTAATTCTGCTGAAGTTTAAAAATGCTACGGAACTCTTCCATTGTTCTTCGGAATTCTGCTGAAGTTTAAAAATGCTACAGAACTCTTCCATTGTTCTTCGGAATTCTGATGAAGCTTAGAACTGCAACGTAACACTTCCATTATTCTTCGGAATTCTGCTGAAGTTTAAAAATGCTACGGAACTCTTCCATTGTTCTTCAGAATTCTGTTGAAGTTTAAAAATGCTACGGAACTCTTCCATTGTTCTCGGAATTCTGGTGAAGTTTAAAAATGCTACAGAACTCTTCCATTGTTCTTGGAATTCTGGTGAAGTTTAAAACTGCTGCGGAACTCTTCCATTGTTCTCGGATTTCTGCTGAAGTTTAAAAATGCTACGGAACTCTTCCATTGTTCTTCAGAATTCTGCTCAAGTTTAAAAATGCTACGGAACTTTTCCATTGTTCTTCGGAATTCTGATGAAGTTTAAAAATGCTACGGAACTCTTCCATTGTTCTTCAGAATTCTGCTGAAGTTTAAAAATGCTACGGAACTCTTCCATTGTTCTTTGGAATTCTGCAGAAGTTTAAAAATGCTACGGAACTCTTCCATTGTTCTTGGAATTCTGTTGAAGTTTAAAAATGCTACGGAACTCTTCCATTGTTCTCAGAATCCTGCTGAAGTTTATAAATGCTACGGTACTCTTCCATTGTTCTTGGGTATGCTGCTGAAGTTTAAAAATGTTACGGATCACTTCCATTGTTCTTCAGAATTCTGATGAAGTTTAAAAATGCTACAGAACTCTTCCATTGTTATTTTTAATTCTACTGAAGTTTAAAAATGCTACGGAACTCTTCCATTGTTCTTGGAATTCTGGTGAAGTTTAAAAATGCTATGGAACTCTTCCATTGTTCTCAGAATTCTGCTGAAGCTTATAAATTCTACGGTGCTCTTCCATTGTTCTTGGGAATTCTGCTGAAGTTTAAAAATGTTACGGATCAATTCCATTGTTCTTCGGAATTCTGCTGAAGTTTAAAAATGCTGTGGAACTCTTCCATTGTTCTTCGGAATTCTGCTGAAGCTTAGAAATGCTATGGAACTGTTCCATTGTTCTTCGGAATTCTGCTGAAGTTTAAAAATGCTATGGAACTCTTCCATTGTTCTCGGAATTCTGGTGAAGTTTAAAAATGCTACAGAACTCTTCCATTGTTCTTGGAATTCTGGTGAAGTTTAAAACTGCTGCGGAACTCTTCCATTGTTCTCGGATTTCTGCTGAAGTTTAAAAATGCTACGGAACTCTTCCATTGTTCTTCGGAATTCTGCTCAAGTTTAAAAATGCTACGGAACTTTTCCATTGTTCTTCGGAATTCTGATGAAGTTTAAAAATGCTACGGAACTCTTCCATTGTTCTCAGAATCCTGCTGAAGTTTATAAATGCTACGGTACTCTTCCATTGTTCTTGGGTATGCTGCTGAAGTTTAAAAATGTTACGGATCACTTTCATTGTTCTTCAGAATTCTGATGAAGTTTAAAAATGCTACGGAACTCTTCCATTGTTCTCGGAATTCTGGTGAAGTTTAAAAATGCTACGGAACTCTTCCATTGTTATTCTTAATTCTGCTGAAGTTTAAAAATGCTACGGAACTCTTCCATTGTTCTTCGGAATTCTGCTGAAGTTTAAAAATGCTACAGAACTCTTCCATTGTTCTTCGGAATTCTGATGAAGCTTAGAACTGCAACGTAACACTTCCATTATTCTTCGGAATTCTGCTGAAGTTTAAAAATGCTACGGAACTCTTCCATTGTTCTTCAGAATTCTGTTGAAGTTTAAAAATGCTACGGAACTCTTCCATTGTTCTCGGAATTCTGGTGAAGTTTAAAAATGCTACAGAACTCTTCCATTGTTCTTGGAATTCTGGTGAAGTTTAAAACTGCTGCGGAACTCTTCCATTGTTCTCGGATTTCTGCTGAAGTTTAAAAATGCTACGGAACTCTTCCATTGTTCTTCAGAATTCTGCTCAAGTTTAAAAATGCTACGGAACTTTTCCATTGTTCTTCGGAATTCTGATGAAGTTTAAAAATGCTACGGAACTCTTCCATTGTTCTTCAGAATTCTGCTGAAGTTTAAAAATGCTACGGAACTCTTCCATTGTTCTTTGGAATTCTGCAGAAGTTTAAAAATGCTACGGAACTCTTCCATTGTTCTTGGAATTCTGTTGAAGTTTAAAAATGCTACGGAACTCTTCCATTGTTCTCAGAATCCTGCTGAAGTTTATAAATGCTACGGTACTCTTCCATTGTTCTTGGGTATGCTGCTGAAGTTTAAAAATGTTACGGATCACTTCCATTGTTCTTCAGAATTCTGATGAAGTTTAAAAATGCTACAGAACTCTTCCATTGTTATTTTTAATTCTACTGAAGTTTAAAAATGCTACGCAACTCTTCCATTGTTCTTGGAATTCTGGTGAAGTTTAAAAATGCTATGGAACTCTTCCATTGTTCTCAGAATTCTGCTGAAGCTTATAAATTCTACGGTGCTCTTCCATTGTTCTTGGGAATTCTGCTGAAGTTTAAAAATGTTACGGATCAATTCCATTGTTCTTCGGAATTCTGCTGAAGTTTAAAAATGCTACGGAACTCTTCCATTGTTCTTCGGAATTCTGCTGAAGCTTAAAAATGCTATGGAACTGTTCCATTGTTCTTCGGAATTCTGCTGAAGTTTAAAAATGCTATGGAACTCTTCCATTGTTCTCGGAATTCTGGTGAAGTTTAAAAATGCTACGGAACTCTTCCATTGTTCTCGGAATTCTGGTGAAGTTTAAAAATGCTACGGAACTCATCCATTGTTCTCGGAATTCTGCTGAAGTTTAAAAATGCTACGGAACTCTTCCATTGTTCTTCGGAATTCTGCTGAAGTTTAAAAATAGTATGGAACTTTTCCATTGTTCTTCGGAATTCTGATGAAGTTTAAAAAGGCTACGGAACTCTTCCATTGTTCTTCGGAATTCTGCTGAAGTTTAAAAATGCTACGGAACTCTTCCATTGTTCTTCGGAATTCTGCAGCAGTTTAAAAATGCTACGGAACTCTTCCATTGTTCTTGGTATTCTGGTGAAGTTTAAAAATGCTACGGAACTCTTCCATTGTTCTCAGAATTCTGCTGAAGCTTATAAATTCTACGGTGCTCTTCCATTGTTCTTGGGAATTCTGCTGAAGTTTAAAAATGTTACGGATCAATTCCATTGTTCTTCGGAATTCTGCTTAAGTTTAAAAATGCTACGGAAGTCTTCCATTGTTCTTCGGAATTCTGCTGAAGTTTAAAAATGCTACGGAACTCTTTCATTGTTCTTCGGAATTCTGCTGAAGTTTAAAAATGCTACGGAACTCTTCCATTGTTTTGCGGAATTCTGCTGAAGTTTAAAAATGCTACGGAACTCTTCCATTTTTCTCGGAATTCTTCTGAAGTTTAAAAATGCTACAGAATTCTTCTCTTGTTCTTCAGAATTCTGCTGAAGTTTAAAAATGCTACGGAACACTTCCTTTGTTCTTCGGAATTCTGCTGAAGTTTAAAAATGCTACAGAACTCTTCCATTGTTCACCGTATTCTGGTGAAGTTTAAAAATGCTACGGAACTCTTCCATTGTTATTTTTAATTCTACTGAAGTTTAAAAATGCTACGGAACTCTTCCATTGTTCTTTGGAATTCTGCTGAAGTTTAAAAATACTATGGGACTCTTCATTGTTCTTCTGAGTTCTGCTGAAGTTTAAAAATGCTACGGAACTCTTCCATTGTTCTTCGGAATTCTGATGAAGTTTAAAACTGCAACGGAACTCTTGCATTGTTCTTCGGAATTCTGCTGAAGTTTAAAAATGCTACGGAACTCTTCCATTGTTCTTCGGAATTCTGCTGAAGTTTAAAAATGCTACAGAACTCTTCCATTGTTCCTCGGAATTCTGGTGAAGTTTAAAAATGCTGCGGAACTCATCCATTGTTCTCGGAATTCTGCTGAAGATTAAAAATGCTACGGAACTCTTCCATTGTTCTTCGGGATTCTGCAGTAATTTAAAAATGCTACGGAACTCTTCCATTGTTCTTCGGAATTCTGCTGAAGTTTAAAAATGCTACGGAACTCTTCCATTGTTCTTTGGAATTCTGCTGAAGTTTAAAAATGCTACGGAACTCTTCCATTGTTTTTCGGAATTCTGCTGAAGTTTAAAAATGCTGTGGAACTCTTCCATTGTTCTCGGAATTCTTCTGAAGTTTGAAAATGCTACAGAACTCTTCCATTGTTCTTCAGAATACTGCTGAAGTTTAAAAATGCTACGGAACACTTCCTTTGTTCTTCGGAATTCTGCTGAAGTTTAAAAATGCTACGGAACTCTTCCATTGTTCACGGAATTCTGGTGAAGTTTAAAAATACTACGGAACTGTTCCATTGTTATTCTTAATTCTGCTGAAGTTTAAAAATGCTACGGAACTCTTCCATTGTTCTTCGGAATTCTGCTGAAGTTTAAAAATGCTACGGAACTTTTACATTGTTCTTCGGAATTCTGATGAAGTTTAAAAATGCTACGGAACTCTTCCATTGTTCTTCGGAATTCTGCTGAAGTTTAAAAATGCTACAGAACTCTTCCATTGTTCTCAGAATTCTGTTGAAGTTTAAAAATGCTACGGAACTCTTCCATTGTTCTCGGAATTCTGTTGAAGTTTAAAAATGCTGCGGAACTCTTCCATTGTTCTCGGAATTCTGCTGAAGTTTAAAAATGCTACGGAACTCTTCCATTGTTCTTCGGAATTTTGCTGAAGTTTAAAAATGCTACAGAATTTTTCCATTGTTCTTCGGAATTCTGATGAAGTTTAAAAATGCTACGGAACTCTTCCATTGTTCTTCAGAATTCTGCTGAAGTTTAAAAATGCTACGGAACTCTTCCATTGTTCTTCGGAATTCTGCAGAAGTTTAAAAATGCTACGGAACTCTTCCATTGTTCTTGGAATTCTGGTGAAGTTTAAAAATGCTACGGAACTCTTCCATTGTTCTCAGAATTCTGCTGAAGTTTATAAATTCTACGGTACTCTTCCATTGTTCTTGGGAATTCTGCTGAAGTTTAAAAATATTACGGATCATTTCCATTGTTCTTCGGAATTCTGCTGAAGTTTAAATATGCTACGGAACTGTTCCCTTGTTCTTCTGAGTTCTACTGAAGTTTAAAAATGCTGCGGAACACTTCCCTTGTTCTTCGGAATTCTGATGAAGTTTAAAAATGTTACGGAACTCTTCCATTGTTCTTCAGAATTCTGATGAAGCTTAAAACTGCAACGGAACTCTTCCATTGTTCTTCGGAATTCTGCTGAAGTTTAAAAATGCTACGGAACTCTTCCATTGTTCTTCGGAATTTTGCTGAAGTTTAAAAATGCTACGGAACTCTTCCATTGTTTTCGGAATTCTGCTGAAGTTTAAAAATGCTACGGAACTCTTCCATTGTTCTCGGAATTCTGGTGAAGTTTAAAAATGCTACGGAACTCTTCCATTGTTCTCGGAATTCTGCTGAAGTTTAAAAATGCTACGGAACTATTCCATTGTTCTTCGGAATTCTGCCGAAGTTTAAAAATGCTACGGAACTCTTCCATTGTTCTTGGAATTCCTGTGAAGTTTAAAAATGCTACGGAACTCTTCCATTGTTCGGAGAATTCTGCTGAAGCTTATAAATTCTACGGTGCTCTTCCATTGTTCTTGGGAATTCTGCTGAAGTTTAAAAATGGTACGGAACTTTTCCATTGTTCTTCGGAATTCTGATGAAGTTTAAAAAGGCTACGGAACTCTTCCATTGTTCTTCGGAATTCTGCTGAAGTTTAAAAATGCTACGGAACTCTTCCATTGTTCTTCGGAATTCTGCAGAAGTTTAAAAATGCTACGGAACTCTTCCATTGTTCTTGGAATTCTGGTGAAGTTTAAAAATGCTATGGAACTCTTCCATTGTTCTCAGAATTCTGCTGAAGCTTATAAATTCTACGGTGCTCTTCCATTGTTCTTGGGAATTCTGCTGAAGTTTAAAAATGTTACGGATCAATTCCATTGTTCTTCGGAATTCTGCTGAAGTTTAAAAATGCTACGGAACTCTTCCATTGTTCTTCGGAATTCTGCTGAAGCTTAAAAATGCTATGGAACTGTTCCATTGTTCTTCGGAATTCTGCTGAAGTTTAAAAATGCTATGGAACTCTTCCATTGTTCTCGGAATTCTGGTGAAGTTTAAAAATGCTATGGAACTCTTCCATTGTTCTCGGAATTCTGGTGAAGTTTAAAAATGCTACGGAACTCATCCATTGTTCTCGGAATTCTGCTGAAGTTTAAAAGTGCTACGGAACTCTTCCAGTGTTCTTCGGAATTCTGCTGAAGTTTAAAAATAGTATGGAACTTTTCCATTGTTCTTCGGAATTCTGATGAAGTTTAAAAAGGCTACGGAACTCTTCCATTGTTCTTCGGAATTCTGCTGAAGTTTAAAAATGCTACGGAACTCTTCCATTGTTCTTCGGAATTCTGCAGAAGTTTAAAAATGCTACGGAACTCTTCCATTGTTCTTGGTATTCTGGTGAA
This sequence comes from Phyllobates terribilis, assembly GCF_046119375.1. Lineage (NCBI taxonomy): Eukaryota > Metazoa > Chordata > Amphibia > Anura > Dendrobatidae > Phyllobates > Phyllobates terribilis. Next base: position 2,817,718 of record NW_027362957.1, read on the forward strand.
GTTTAAAAATGCTACGGAACTCTTCCATTGTTCTCAGAATTCTGCTGAAGCTTATAAATTCTACGGTGCTCTTCCATTGTTCTTGGGAATTCTGCTGAAGTTTAAAAATGTTACGGATCAATTCCATTGTTCTTCGGAATTCTGCTTAAATTTAAAAATGCTACGGAAGTCTTCCATTGTTCTTCGGAATTCTGCTGAAGTTTAAAAATGCTACGGAACTCTTTCATTGTTCTTCGGAATTCTGCTGAAGTTTAAAAATGCTACGGAACTCTTCCATTGTTTTGCGGAATTCTGCTGAAGTTTAAAAATGCTACGGAACTCTTCCATTTTTCTCGGAATTCTTCTGAAGTTTAAAAATGCTACAGAATTCTTCTCTTGTTCTTCAGAATTCTGCTGAAGTTTAAAAATGCTACGGAACACTTCCTTTGTTCTTCGGAATTCTGCTGAAGTTTAAAAATGCTACAGAACTCTTCCATTGTTCACCGTATTCTGGTGAAGTTTAAAAATGCTACGGAACTCTTCCATTGTTATTTTTAATTCTACTGAAGTTTAAAAATGCTACGGAACTCTTCCATTGTTCTTTGGAATTCTGCTGAAGTTTAAAAATGCTATGGGACTCTTCATTGTTCTTCTGAGTTCTGCTGAAGTTTAAAAATGCTACGGAACTCTTCCATTGTTCTTCGGAATTCTGATGAAGTTTAAAACTGCAACGGAACTCTTCCATTGTTCTTCGGAATTCTGCTGAAGTTTAAAAATGCTACGGAACTCTTCCATTGTTCTTCGGAATTCTGCTGAAGTTTAAAAATGCTACAGAACTCTTCCATTGTTCCTCGGAATTCTGCTGAAGTTTAAAAATGCTACGGAACTCTTCCATTGTTCTTTGGAATTCTGCTGAAGTTTAAAAATGCTACGGAACTCTTCCATTGTTCCTCGGAATTCTGGTGAAGTTTAAAAATGCTGCGGAACTCATCCATTGTTCTCGGAATTCTGCTGAAGATTAAAAATGCTACGGAACTCTTCCATTGTTCTTCGGGATTCTGCTGTAATTTAAAAATGCTACGGAACTCTTCCATTGTTCTTCGGAATTCTGCTGAAGTTTAAAAATGCTACGGAACTCTTCCATTGTTCTTTGGAATTCTGCTGAAGTTTAAAAATGCTACGGAACTCTTCCATTGTTTTTCGGAATTCTGCTGAAGTTTAAAAATGCTGTTGAACTCTTCCATTGTTCTCGGAATTCTTCTGAAGTTTGAAAATGCTACAGAACTCTTCCATTGTTCTTCAGAATACTGCTGAAGTTTAAAAATGCTACGGAACACTTCCTTTGTTCTTCGGAATTCTGCTGAAGTTTAAAAATGCTACGGAACTCTTCCATTGTTCACGGAATTCTGGTGAAGTTTAAAAATGCTACGGAACTGTTCCATTGTTATTCTTAATTCTGCTGAAGTTTAAAAATGCTACGGAACTCTTCCATTGTTCTTCGGAATTCTTCTGAAGTTTAAAAATGCTACGGAACTTTTACATTGTTCTTCGGAATTCTGATGAAGTTTTAAAAATGCTACGGAACTCTTCCATTGTTCTTCGGAATTCTGCTGAAGTTTAAAAATGCTACGGAACTCTTCCATTGTTCTCAGAATTCTGTTGAAGTTTAAAAATGCTACGGAACTCTTCCATTGTTCTCGGAATTCTGTTGAAGTTTAAAAATGCTGCGGAACTCTTCCATTGTTCTCGGAATTCTGCTGAAGTTTAAAAATGCTACGGAACTCTTCCATTGTTCTTCGGAATTCTGCTGAAGTTTAAAAATGCTACAGAATTTTTCCATTGTTCTTCGGAATTCTGATGAAGTTTAAAAATGCTACGGAACTCTTCCATTGTTCTTCAGAATTCTGCTGAAGTTTAAAAATGCTACGGAACTCTTCCATTGTTCTTCGGAATTCTGCAGAAGTTTAAAAATGCTACGGAACTCTTCCATTGTTCTTGGAATTCTGGTGAAGTTTAAAAATGCTACGGAACTCTTCCATTGTTCTCAGAATTCTGCTGAAGTTTATAAATTCTACGGTACTCTTCCATTGTTCTTGGGAATTCTGCTGAAGTTTAAAAATATTACGGATCATTTCCATTGATCTTCGGAATTCTGCTGAAGTTTAAATATGCTACGGAACTCTTCCCTTGTTCTTCTGAGTTCTACTGAAGTTTAAAAATGCTGCGGAACACTTCCCTTGTTCTTCGGAATTCTGATGAAGTTTAAAAATGCTACGGAACTCTTCCATTGTTCTTCGGAATTCTGATGAAGCTTAAAACTGCAACGGAACTCTTCCATTGTTTTTCGGAATTCTGCTGAAGTTTAAAAATGCTACGGAACTCTTCCATTGTTCTTCGGAATTCTGCTGAAGTTTAAAAATGCTACGGAACTCTTCCATTTTTTTCGGAATTCTGCTGAAGTTTAAAAATGCTACGGAACTCTTCCATTGTTCTCGGAATTCTGGTGAAGTTTAAAAATGCTACGGAACTCTTCCATTGTTCTCGGAATTCTGCTGAAGTTTAAAAATGCTACGGAACTATTCCATTGTTCTTCGGAATTCTGCCGAAGTTTAAAAATGCTACGGAACTCTTCCATTGTTCTTGGAATTCCTGTGAAGTTTAAAAATGCTACGGAACTCTTCCATTGTTCGGAGAATTCTGCTGAAGCTTATAAATTCTACGGTGCTCTTCCATTGTTCTTGGGAATTCTGCTGAAGTTTAAAAATGTTACGGATCAATTCCATTGTTCTTCGGAATTCTGCTGAAGTTTAAAAATGCTACGGAACTCTTCCATTGTTTTTCGGAATTCTGCTGAAGTTTAAAAATGCTACGGAACTCTTCCATTTTTCTCGGAATTCTTCTGAAGTTTAAAAATACTACAGAACTCTTCTCTTGTTCTTCAGAATTCTGCTGAAGTTTAAAAATGCTACGAAACAATTCCTTTGTTCTTCAAAATTCTGCTGAAGTTTAAAAATGTTACGGATCATTTCCATTGTTCTTCGGAATTCTGCTGAAGTTTAAAAATGCTACGGAACTCTTCCATTGTTCTTCGGAATTCTGCTGAAGTTTAAAAATGCTATGGAACTCATCGATTGTTCTTTGGAATTCTGCTGAAGTTTAAAAATGCTACGGAACTCTTCCATTGTTCTTCTGAGTTCTGCTGAAGTTTAAAAATGCTGCAGAACTCTTCCATTGTTCTTCGGAATTCTGATGAAGTTTAAAACTGCAACGGAACTCTTCCATTTTTCTTCAGAATTCTGCTGAAGTTTAAAAATGCTACGGAACTCTTCCATTGTTCTTCGGAATTCTGCTGAAGTTTAAAAATGCTATGGAACTCTTACATTGTTCTTCTGAATTCTGCTGAAGTTTAAAAATGCTACGGAACTCTTCCATTGTTCTTCGGAACTCTGATGAAGCTTAAAACTGCAACGGAACTCTTCCATTGTTGTTTGGAATTCTGCTGAAGTTTAAAAATGCTACGGAACTCTTCCATTGTTCTTCGGAATTCTGCTGAAGTTTAAAAATGCTACGGAACTCTTCCATTGTTCTCGAAATTCTGCTGAAGTTTAAAAATGCTACGGAACTCTTCCATTGTTCTCGGAATTCTGGTGAAGTTTAAAAATGCTACAGAACTCTTCCATTGTTCTCGGAATTCTGCTGAAGTTTAAAAATGCTACGGAACTCTTCCATTGTTCTTCAGAATTCTGCTGAAGCTTAAAAATGCTATGGAACTGTTCCATTGTTCTTCGGAATTCTGCTGAAGTTTAAAAATGCTATGGAACTCTTCCATTGTTCTCGGAATTCTGGTGAAGTTTAAAAATGCTACGGAACTCTTCCATTGTTCTCGGAATTCCGGTGACGTTTAAAAATGCTACGGAACTCATCCATTGTTCTCGGAATTCTGCTGAAGTTTAAAAATGCTACGGAACTCTTCCATTGTTCTTCGGAATTCTGCTGAAGTTTAAAAATGGTACGGAACTTTTCCATTGTTCTTCGGAATTCTGATGAAGTTTAAAAAGGCTACGGAACTCTTCCATTGTTCTTCGGAATTCTGCTGAAGTTTAAAAATGCTACGGAACTCTTCCATTGTTCTTCGGAATTCTGCAGAAGTTTAAAAATGCTACGGAACTCTTCCATTGTTCTTGGAATTCTGGTGAAGTTTAAAAATGCTACGGAACTCTTCCATTGTTCTCAGAATTCTGCTGAAGCTTATAAATTCTACGGTGCTCTTCCATTGTTCTTGGGAATTCTGCTGAAGTTTAAAAATGTTACGGATCAATTCCATTGTTCTTCGGAATTCTGCTGAAGTTTAAAAATGCTACGGAACTCTTCCATTGTTCTTCGGAATTCTGCTGAAGCTTAAAAATGCTATGGAACTGTTCCATTGTTCTTCGGAATTCTGCTGAAGTTTAAAAATGCTATGGAACTCTTCCATTGTTCTCGGAATTCTGGTGAAGTTTAAAAATGCTACGGAACTCTTCCATTGTTCTCGGAATTCTGGTGAAGTTTAAAAATGCTACGGAACTCATCCATTGTTCTCGGAATTCTGCTGAAGATTAAAAATGCTATGGAACTCTTCCATTTTTCTTCGGAATTCTGCTGAAGTTTAAAAATGCTACGGAACTCTTCCATTGTTCTTCTGAGTTCTGCTGAAGTTTAAAAATGCTGCAGAACTCTTCCATTGTTCTTCGGAATTCTGATGAAGTTTAAAACTGCAACGGAACTCTTCCATTTTTCTTCAGAATTCTGCTGAAGTTTAAAAATGCTACGGAACTCTTCCATTGTTCTTCGGAATTCTGCTGAAGTTTAAAAATGCTATGGAACTCTTACATTGTTCTTCTGAATTCTGCTGAAGTTTAAAAATGCTACGGAACTCTTCCATTGTTCTTCGGAATTCTGCTGAAGTTTAAAAATGCTACGGAACTCTTCCATTGTTTTCGGAATTCTGCTGAAGTTTAAAAATGCTACGGAACTCTTCCATTGTTCTCGGAATTCTGGTGAAGTTTAAAAATGCTACGGAACTCTTCCATTGTTCTCGGAATTCTGCTGAAGTTTAAAAATGCTACGGAACTATTCCATTGTTCTTCGGAATTCTGCCGAAGTTTAAAAATGCTACGGAACTCTTCCATTGTTCTTGGAATTCCTGTGAAGTTTAAAAATGCTACGGAACTCTTCCATTGTTCGGAGAATTCTGCTGAAGCTTATAAATTCTACGGTGCTCTTCCATTGTTCTTGGGAATTCTGCTGAAGTTTAAAAATGTTACGGATCAATTCCATTGTTCTTCGGAATTCTGCTGAAGTTTAAAAATGCTACGGAACTCTTCCATTGTTTTTCGGAATTCTGCTGAAGTTTAAAAATGCTACGGAACTCTTCCATTTTTCTCGGAATTCTTCTGAAGTTTAAAAATACTACAGAACTCTTCTCTTGTTCTTCAGAATTCTGCTGAAGTTTAAAAATGCTACGAAACAATTCCTTTGTTCTTCGGAATTCTGCTGAAGTTTAAAAATGTTACGGATCATTTCCATTGTTCTTTGGAATTCTGCTGAAGTTTAAAAATGCTACGGAACTCTTCCATTGTTCTTCGGAATTCTGCTGAAGTTTAAAAATGCTATGGAACTCATCGATTGTTCTTCGGAATTCTGCTGAAGTTTAAAAATGCTACGGAACTCTTCCATTGTTCTTCTGAGTTCTGCTGAAGTTTAAAAATGCTGCAGAACTCTTCCATTGTTCTTCGGAATTCTGATGAAGTTTAAAACTGCAACGGAACTCTTCCATTTTTCTTCAGAATTCTGCTGAAGTTTAAAAATGCTACGGAACTCTTCCATTGTTCTTCGGAATTCTGCTGAAGTTTAAAAATGCTATGGAACTCTTACATTGTTCTTCTGAATTCTGCTGAAGTTTAAAAATGCTACGGAACTCTTCCATTGTTCTTCGGAACTCTGATGAAGCTTAAAACTGCAACGGAACTCTTCCATTGTTGTTTGGAATTCTGCTGAAGTTTAAAAATGCTACGGAACTCTTCCATTGTTCTTCGGAATTCTGCTGAAGTTTAAAAATGCTACGGAACTCTTCCATTGTTCTCGGAATTCTGCTGAAGTTTAAAAATGCTACGGAACTCTTCCATTGTTCTCGGAATTCTGGTGAAGTTTAAAAATGCTACAGAACTCTTCCATTGTTCTCGGAATTCTGCTGAAGTTTAAAAATGCTACGGAACTCTTCCATTGTTCTTCAGAACTCTGCTGAAGCTTAAAAATGCTATGGAACTGTTCCATTGTTCTTCGGAATTCTGCTGAAGTTTAAAAATGCTATGGAACTCTTCCATTGTTCTCGGAATTCTGGTGAAGTTTAAAAATGCTACGGAACTCTTCCATTGTTCTCGGAATTCCGGTGACGTTTAAAAATGCTACGGAACTCATCCATTGTTCTCGGAATTCTGCTGAAGTTTAAAAATGCTACGGAACTCTTCCATTGTTCTTCGGAATTCTGCTGAAGTTTAAAAATGGTACGGAACTTTTCCATTGTTCTTCGGAATTCTGATGAAGTTTAAAAAGGCTACGGAACTCTTCCATTGTTCTTCGGAATTCTGCTGAAGTTTAAAAATGCTACGGAACTCTTCCATTGTTCTTCGGAATTCTGCAGAAGTTTAAAAATGCTACGGAACTCTTCCATTGTTCTTGGAATTCTGGTGAAGTTTAAAAATGCTACGGAACTCTTCCATTGTTCTCAGAATTCTGCTGAAGCTTATAAATTCTACGGTGCTCTTCCATTGTTCTTGGGAATTCTGCTGAAGTTTAAAAATGTTACGGATCAATTCCATTGTTCTTCGGAATTCTGCTGAAGTTTAAAAATGCTACGGAACTCTTCCATTGTTCTTCGGAATTCTGCTGAAGCTTAAAAATGCTATGGAACTGTTCCATTGTTCTTCGGAATTCTGCTGAAGTTTAAAAATGTTATGGAACTCTTCCATTGTTCTCGGAATTCTGGTGAAGTTTAAAAATGCTACGGAACTCTTCCATTGTTCTCGGAATTCTGGTGAAGTTTAAAAATGCTACGGAACTCATCCATTGTTCTCGGAATTCTGCTGAAGATTAAAAATGCTATGGAACTCTTCCATTGTTCTTCAGAATTCTGCTGAAGTTTAAAAATGCTACGGAACTCTTCCATTGTTCTTCTGAGTTCTGCTGAAGTTTAAAAATGCTGCAGAACTCTTCCATTGTTCTTCGGAATTCTGATGAAGTTTAAAACTGCAACGGAACTCTTCCATTTTTCTTCAGAGTTCTGCTGAAGTTTAAAAATGCTACGGAACTCTTCCATTGTTCTTCGGAATTCTGCTGAAGTTTAAAAATGCTATGGAACTCTTACATTGTTCTTCTGAATTCTGCTGAAGTTTAAAAATGCTACGGAACTCTTCCATTGTTCTTCGGAACTCTGATGAAGCTTAAAACTGCAACGGAACTCTTCCATTGTTGTTCGGAATTCTGCTGAAGTTTAAAAATGCTACGGAACTCTTCCATTGTTCTTCGGAATTCTGCTGAAGTTTAAAAATGCTACGGAACTCTTCCATTGTTCCTCGGAATTCTGCTGAAGTTTAAAAATGCTACGGAACTCTTCCATTGTTCTCGGAATTCTGGTGAAGTTTAAAAATGCTACAGAACTCTTCCATTGTTCTCGGAATTCTGCTGAAGTTTAAAAATGCTACGGAACTCTTCCATTGTTCTTCAGAATTCTGCTGAAGCTTAAAAATGCTATGGAACTGTTCCATTGTTCTTCGGAATTCTGCTGAAGTTTAAAAATGCTATGGAACTCTTAAATTGTTCTTGGAATTCTGGTGAAGTTTAAAAATGCTACGGAACTCTTCCATTGTTCTCGGAATTCTGGTGACGTTTAAAAATGCTACGGAACTCATCCATTGTTCTCGGAATTCTGCTGAAGTTTAAAAATGCTACGGAACTCTTCCATTGTTCTTCGGAATTCTGCTGAAGTTTAAAAATGGTACGGAACTTTTCCATTGTTCTTCGGAATTCTGATGAAGTTTAAAAAGGCTACGGAACTCTTCCATTGTTCTTCGGAATTCTGCTGAAGTTTAAAAATGCTACGGAACTCTTCCATTGTTCTTCGGAATTCTGCAGAAGTTTAAAAATGCTACGGAACTCTTCCATTGTTCTTGGAATTCTGGTGAAGTTTAAAAATGCTACGGAACTCTTCCATTGTTCTCAGAATTCTGCTGAAGCTTATAAATTCTACGGTGCTCTTCCATTGTTCTTGGGAATTCTGCTGAAGTTTAAAAATGTTACGGATCAATTCCATTGTTCTTCGGAATTCTGCTGAAGTTTAAAAATGCTACGGAACTCTTCCATTGTTCTTCGGAATTCTGCTGAAGCTTAAAAATGCTATGGAACTGTTCCATTGTTCTTCGGAATTCTGCTGAAGTTTAAAAATGCTATGGAACTCTTCCATTGTTCTCGGAATTCTGGTGAAGTTTAAAAATGCTACGGAACTCTTCCATTGTTCTCGGAATTCTGGTGAAGTTTAAAAATGCTACGGAACTCATCCATTGTTCTCGGAATTCTGCTGAAGTTTAAAAATGCTACGAAACTCTTCCATTTTTCTCGGAATTCTTCTGAAGTTTAAAAATGCTACAGAATTCTTCTCTTGTTCTTCAGAATTCTGCTGAAGTTTAAAAATGCTACGGAACACTTCCTTTGTTCTTCGGAATTCTGCTGAAGTTTAAAAATGCTACAGAACTCTTCCATTGTTCACCGTATTCTGGTGAAGTTTAAAAATGCTACGGAACTCTTCCATTGTTATTTTTAATTCTACTGAAGTTTAAAAATGCTACGGAACTCTTCCATTGTTCTTTGGAATTCTGCTGAAGTTTAAAAATGCTACGTGACTCTTCATTGTTCTTCTGAGTTCTGCTGAAGTTTAAAAATGCTACGGAACTCTTCCATTGTTCTTCGGAATTCTGATGAAGTTTAAAACTGCAACGGAACTCTTCCATTGTTCTTCGGAATTCTGCTGAAGTTTAAAAATGCTACGGAACTCTTCCATTGTTCTTCGGAATTCTGCTGAAGTTTAAAAATGCTACAGAACTCTTCCATTGTTCCTCGGAATTCTGGTGAAGTTTAAAAATGCTGCGGAACTCATCCATTGTTCTCGGAATTCTGCTGAAGTTTAAAAATGCTACGGAACTCTTCCATTGTTCTTCGGAATTCTGCTGTAATTTAAAAATGCTATGGAGCTCTTCCATTGTTCTTCGGAATTCTGCTGAAGTTTAAAAATGCTACGGAACTCTTCCATTGTTCTTTGGAATTCTGCTGAAGTTTAAAAATGCTACGGAACTCTTCCATTGTTTTTCGGAATTCTGCTGAAGTTTAAAAATGCTGTGGAACTCTTCCATTGTTCTCGGAATTCTTCTGAAGTTTGAAAATGCTACAGAACTCTTCCATTGTTCTTCAGAATACTGCTGAAGTTTAAAAATGCTACGGAACACTTCCTTTGTTCTTCGGAATTCTGCTGAAGTTTAAAAATGCTACGGAACTCTTCCATTGTTCACGGAATTCTGGTGAAGTTTAAAAATGCTACGGAACTGTTCCATTGTTATTCTTAATTCTGCTGAAGTTTAAAAATGCTACGGAACTCTTCCATTGTTCTTCGGAATTCTGCTGAAGTTTAAAAATGCTACGGAACTTTTCCATTGTTCTTCGGAATTCTGATGAAGTTTAAAAATGCTACGGAACTCTTCCATTGTTCTTCGGAATTCTGCTGAAGTTTAAAAATGCTACGGAACTCTTCCATTGTTCTCAGAATTCTGTTGAAGTTTAAAAATGCTACGGAACTCTTCCATTGTTCTCGGAATTCTGTTGAAGTTTAAAAATGCTGAGGAACTCTTCCATTGTTCTCGGAATTCTGCTGAAGTTTAAAAATGCTACGGAACTCTTCCATTGTTCTTCGGAATTCTGCTGAAGTTTAAAAATGCTACAGAATTTTTCCATTGTTCTTCGGAATTCTGATGAAGTTTAAAAATGCTACGGAACTCTTCCATTGTTCTTCAGAATTCTGCTGAAGTTTAAAAATGCTACGGAACTCTTCCATTGTTCTTCGGAATTCTGCAGAAGTTTAAAAATGCTACGTAACTCTTCCATTGTTCTTGGAATTCTGGTGAAGTTTAAAAATGCTACGGAACTCTTCCATTGTTCTCAGAATTCTGCTGAAGTTTATAAATTCTATGGTACTCTTCCATTGTTCTTGGGAATTCTTCTGAAGTTTAAAAATGCTACGGAACTCTTCCATTGTTTTCGGAATTCTGCTGAAGTTTAAAAATGCTACGGAACTCTTCCATTGTTCTCGGAATTCTGGTGAAGTTTAAAAATGCTACGGAACTCTTCCATTGTTCTCGGAATTCTGCTGAAGTTTAAAAATGCTACGGAACTATTCCATTGTTCTTCGGAATTCTGCCGAAGTTTAAAAATGCTACGGAACTCTTCCATTGTTCTTGGAATTTCTGTGAAGTTTAAAAATGCTACGGAACTCTTCCATTGTTCTCAGAATTCTGCTGAAGCTTATAAATTCTACGGTGCTCTTCCATTGTTCTTGGGAATTCTGCTGAAGTTTAAAAATGTTACGGATCAATTCCATTGTTCTTCGGAATTCTGCTTAAGTTTAAAAATGCTACGTAACTCGTCCATTGTTCTTCGGAATTCTGCTGAAGTTTAAAAATGCTGCGGAACTCTTACATTGTTCTTCGGAATTCTGCTGAAGTTTAAATATGCTACGGAACTCTTCCATTGTTTTGCGGAATTCTGCTGAAGTTTAAAAATGCTACGGAACTCTTCCATTTTTCTCGGAATTCTTCTGAAGTTTAAAAATACTACAGAACTCTTCTCTTGTTCTTCAGAATTCTGCTGAAGTTTAAAAATGCTACGGAACAATTCCTTTGTTCTTCGGAATTCTCCTGAAGTTTAAAAATGTTACGGATCATTTCCATTGTTCTTCGGAATTCTGCTGAAGTTTAAAAATGCTACGGAACTCTTCCATTGTTCTTCGGAATTCTGCTGAAGTTTAAAAATGCTATGGAACTCTTCGATTGTTCTTCGGAATTCTGCTGAAGTTTAAAAATTCTACGGAACTCTTCCATTGTTCTTCTGAGTTCTGCTGAAGTTTAAAAATGCTGCGGAACTCTTCCATTGTTCTTCGGAATTCTGATGAAGTTTAAAACTGCAACGGAACTCTTCCATTGTTCTTCAGAATTCTGCTGAAGTTTAAAAATGCTACGGAACTCTTCCATTGTTCTTCGGAATTCTGCTGAAGTTTAAAAATGCTATGGAACTCTTATATTGTTCTTCTGAATTCTGCTGAAGTTTAAAAATGTTACGGAACTCTTCCATTGTTCTTCGGAACTCTGATGAAGCTTAAAACTGCAACGGAACTCTTCCATTGTTCACGGAATTCTGCTGAAGTTTAAAAATGCTACGGAACTCTTCCATTGTTCTTCGGAATTCTGCTGAAGTTTAAAAATGCTACGGAACTCTTCCATTGTTCTCGGAATTCTGCTGAAGTTTAAAAATGCTACGGAACTCTTCCATTGTTCTCGGAATTCTGGTGAAGTTTAAAAATGCTACAGAACTCTTCCATTGTTCTCGGAATTCTGCTGAAGTTTAAAAATGCTACGGAACTCTTCCATTGTTCTTCAGAATTCTGCTGAAGCTTAAAAATGCTATGGAACTGTTCCATTGTTCTTCGGAATTCTGCTGAAGTTTAAAAATGCTATGGAACTCTTGCATTGTTCTCGGAATTCTGGTGAAGTTTAAAAATGCTACGGAACTCTTCCATTGTTCTCGGAATTCTGGTGATGTTTAAAAATGCTACGGAACTCATCCATTGTTCTCGGAATTCTGCTGAAGTTTAAAAATGCTACGGAACTCTTCCATTGTTCTTCGGAATTCTGCTGAAGTTTAAAAATGGTACGGAACTTTTCCATTGTTCTTCGGAATTCTGATGAAGTTTAAAAAGGCTACGGAACTCTTCCATTGTTCTTCGGAATTCTGCTGAAGTTTAAAAATGCTACGGAACTCTTCCATTGTTCTTCGGAATTCTGCAGAAGTTTAAAAATGCTACGGAACTCTTCCATTGTTCTTGGAATTCTGGTGAAGTTTAAAAATGCTACGGAACTCTTCCATTGTTCTCAGAATTCTGCTGAAGCTTATAAATTCTACGGTGCTCTACCATTGTTCTTGGGAATTCTGCTGAAGTTTAAAAATGTTACGGATCAATTCCATTGTTCTTCGGAATTCTGCTGAAGTTTAAAAATGCTACGGAACTCTTCCATTGTTCTTCGGAATTCTGCTGAAGCTTAAAAATGCTATGGAACTGTTCCATTGTTCTTCGGAACTCTGCTGAAGTTTAAAAATGCTATGGAACTCTTCCATTGTTCTCGGAATTCTGGTGAAGTTTAAAAATGCTACGGAACTCTTCCATTGTTCTCGGAATTCTGGTGAAGTTTAAAAATGCTACAGAACTCATCCATTGTTCTCGGAATTCTGCTGAAGTTTAAAAATGCTACGGAACTCTTCCATTGTTCTTCGGAATTCTGCTGAAGTTTAAAAATAGTATGGAACTTTTCCATTGTTCTTCGGAATTCTGATGAAGTTTAAAAAGGCTACGGAACTCTTCCATTGTTCTTCGGAATTCTGCTGAAGTTTAAAAATGCTACGGAACTCTTCCATTGTTCTTCGGAATTCTGCAGAAGTTTAAAAATGCTACGGAACTCTTCCATTGTTCTTGGAATTCTGGTGAAGTTTAAAAATGCTACGGAACTCTTCCATTGTTCTCAGAATTCTGCTGAAGCTTATAAATTCTACGGTGCTCTTCCATTGTTCTTGGGAATTCTGCTGAAGTTTAAAAATGTTACGGATCAATTCCATTGTTCTTCGGAATTCTGCTTAAGTTTAAAAATGCTACGGAAGTCTTCCATTGTTCTTCGGAATTCTGCTGAAGTTTAAAAATGCTACGGAACTCTTTCATTGTTCTTCGGAATTCTGCTGAAGTTTAAAAATGCTACGGAACTCTTCCATTGTTTTGCGGAATTCTGCTGAAGTTTAAAAATGCTACGGAACTCTTCCATTTTTCTTGGAATTCTTCTGAAGTTTAAAAATGCTACAGAATTCTTCTCTTGTTCTTCAGAATTCTGCTGAAGTTTAAAAATGCTACGGAACATTTCCTTTGTTCTTCGGAATTCTGCTGAAGTTTAAAAATGCTACAGAACTCTTCCATTGTTCACGGTATTCTGGTGAAGTTTAAAAATGCTACGGAACTCTTCCATTGTTATTTTTAATTCTACTGAAGTTTAAAAATGCTACGGAACTCTTCCATTGTTCTTTGGAATTCTGCTGAAGTTTAAAAATGCTACGGGACTTTTCATTGTTCTTCTGAGTTCTGCTGAAGTTTAAAAATGCTACGGAACTCTTCCATTGTTCTTCGGAATTCTGATGAAGTTTAAAACTGCAACGGAACTCTTCCATTGTTCTTCGGAATTCTGCTGAAGTTTAGAAATGCTACGGAACTCTTCCATTGTTCTTCGGAATTCTGCTGAAGTTTAAAAATGCTACAGAACTCTTCCATTGTTCCTCGGAATTCTGGTGAAGTTTAAAAATGCTGCGGAACTCTTCCATTGTTCTCGGAATTCTGCTGAAGTTTAAAAATGCTACGGAACTCTTCCATTGTTCTTCGGAATTCTGCTGAAGCTTAAAAATGCTATGGAACTGTTCCATTGTTCTTCGGAATTCTGCTGAAGTTTAAAAATGCTATGGAACTCTTCCATTGTTCTCGGAATTCTGGTGAAGTTTAAAAATGCTACGGAACTCATCCATTGTTCTCGGAATTCTGCTGAAGTTTAAAAATGCTACGGAACTCTTCCATTGTTCTTCGGAATTCTGCTGAAGTTTAAAAATAGTATGGAACTTTTCCATTGTTCTTCGGAATTCTGATGAAGTTTAAAAAGGCTACGGAACTCTTCCATTGTTCTTCGGAATTCTGCTGAAGTTTAAAAATGCTACGGAATTCTTCCATTGTTCTTCAGAATTCTGCAGAAGTTTAAAAATGCTACGGAACTCTTCCATTGTTCTTGGAATTCTGGTGAAGTTTAAAAATGCTACGGAACTCTTCCATTGTTCTCAGAATTCTGCTGAAGCTTATAAATTCTACGGTGCTCTTCCATTGTTCTTGGGAATTCTGCTGAAGTTTAAAAATGTTACGGATCAATTCCATTGTTCTTCGGAATTCTGCTTAAGTTTAAAAATGCTACGGAAGTCTTCCATTGTTCTTCGGAATTCTGCTGAAGTTTAAAAATGCTACGGAACTCTTTCATTGTTCTTCGGAATTCTGCTGAAGTTTAAAAATGCTACGGAACTCTTCCATTGTTTTTCGGAATTCTGATGAAGTTTAAAAATGCTACGGAACTCTTCCATTTTTCTCGGAATTCTTCTGAAGTTTAAAAATGCTACAGAATTCTTCTCTTGTTCTTCAGAATTCTGCTGAAGTTTAAAAGTGCTACGGAACACTTCCTTTGTTCTTCGGAATTCTGCTGAAGTTTAAAAATGCTACAGAACTCTCCCATTGTTCACGGTATTCTGGTGAAGTTTAAAAATGCTACGGAACTCTTCCATTGTTATTTTTAATTCTACTGAAGTTTAAAAATGCTACGGAACTCTTCCATTGTTCTTTGGAATTCTGCTGAAGTTTAAAAATGCTACGGAACTCTTCCATTGTTCTTCGGAATTCTGATGAAGTTTAAAACTGCAACGGAACTCTTCCATTGTTCTTCGGAATTCTGCTGAAGTTTAAAAATGCTACAGAACTCTTCCATTGTTCCTCGGTATTCTGGTGAAGTTTAAAAATGCTGCGGAACTCATCCATTGTTCTCGGAATTCTGCTGAAGTTTAAAAATGCTACGGAACTCTTCCATTGTTCTTCGGAAATCTGCTGTAATTTAAAAATGCTACGGAACTCTTCCATTGTTCTTCGGAATTCTGCTGAAGTTTAAAAATGCTACGGAACTCTTCCATTGTTCTTCGGAATTCTGAAGAAGTTTAAAACTGCAACGGAACTCTTCCATTGTTCTTCGGAATTCTGCTGAAGTTTAAAAATGCTACGGAACTCTTCCATTGTTCTTCGGAATTCTGCTGAAGTTTAAAAATGCTACAGAACTCTTCCATTGTTCCTCGGAATTCTGGTGAAGTTTAAAAATGCTGCGGAACTCATCCATTGTTCTCGGAATTCTGCTGAAGTTTAAAAATGCTACGGAACTCTTCCATTGTTCTTCGGAATTCTGCTGTAATTTAAAAATGCTACGGAACTCTTCCATTGTTCTTCGGAATTCTGCTGAAGTTTAAAAATGCTACGGAACTCTTCCATTGTTCTTTGGAATTCTGCTGAAGTTTAAAAATGCTACGGAACTCTTCCATTGTTTTTCGGAATTCTGCTGAAGTTTAAAAATGCTGTGGAACTCTTCCATTGTTCTCGGAATTCTTCTGAAGTTTGAAAATCCTACAGAACTCTTCCATTGTTCTTCAGAATACTGCTGAAGTTTAAAAATGCTACGGAACACTTCCTTTGTTCTTCGGAATTCTGCTGAAGTTTAAAAATGCTACGGAACTCTTCCATTGTTCACGGAATTCTGGTGAAGTTTAAAAATGCTACGGAACTGTTCCATTGTTATTCTTAATTCTGCTGAAGTTTAAAAATGCTACGGAACTCTTCTATTGTTCTTCGGAATTCTGCTGAAGTTTAAAAATGCTACGGAACTTTTCCATTGTTCTTCGGAATTCTGATGAAGTTTAAAAATGCTACGGAACTCTTCCATTGTTCTTCGGAATTCTGCTGAAGTTTAAAAATGCTACGGAACTCTTCCATTGTTCTCAGAATTCTGTTGAAGTTTAAAAATGCTACGGAACTCTTCCATTGTTCTCGGAATTCTGTTGAAGTTTAAAAATGCTGCGGAACTCTTCCATTGTTCTCGGAATTCTGCTGAAGTTTAAAAATGCTACGGAACTCTTCCATTGTTCTTCGGAATTCTGCTGAAGTTTAAAAATGCTACAGAATTTTTCCATTGTTCTTCGGAATTCTGATGAAGTTTAAAAATGCTACGGAACTCTTCCATTGTTCTTCAGAATTCTGCTGAAGTTTAAAAATGCTACGGAACTCTTCCATTGTTCTTCGGAATTCTGCAGAAGTTTAAAAATGCTACGGAACTCTTCCATTGTTCTTGGAATTCTGGTGAAGTTTAAAAATGCTACGGAACTCTTCCATTGTTCTCAGAATTCTGCTGAAGTTTGTAAATTCTACGGTACTCTTCCATTGTTCTTGGGAATTCTGCTGAAGTTTAAAAATGCTACGGAACTCTTCCATTGTTCTTCGGAATTCTGCTGAAGTTTAAAAATGCTACGGAACTCTTCCATTGTTCTTCGGAATTCTGCTGTAGTTTAAAAATGCTACGGAACTCTTACATTGTTCTTCTGAATTCTGCTGAAGTTTAAAAATGCTACGGAACTCTTCCATTGTTCTTCGGAATTCTGATGAAGCTTAAAACTGCAACGGAACTCTTCCATTGTTCTTCGGAATTCTGCTGAAGTTTAAAAATGCTACGGAACTCTTCCATTGTTCTTCGGAATTCTGCTGAAGTTTAAAAATGCTACGGAACTCTTCCATTGTTTTCGGAATTCTGCTGAAGTTTAAAAATGCTACGGAACTCTTCCATTGTTCTCGGAATTCTGCTGAAGTTTAAAAATGCTACGGAACTCTTCCATTGTTCTCGGAATTGTGCTGAAGTTTAAAAATGCTACGGAACTATTGCATTGTTCTTCGGAATTCTGCCGAAGTTTAAAAATGCTACGGAACTCTTCCATTGTTCTTGGAATTCCTGTGAAGTTTAAAAATGCTACGGAACTCTTCCATTGTTCTCAGAATTCTGCTGAAGCTTATAAATTCTACTGTGCTCTTCCATTGTTCTTGGGAATTCTGCTGAAGTTTAAAAATGTTACGGATCAATTCCATTGTTCTTCGGAATTCTGCTTAAGTTTAAAAATGCTACGGAACTCTTCCATTGTTCTTAGGAATTCTGCTGAAGTTTAAAAATGCTGCGGAACTCTTCCATTGTTCTTCGGAATTCTGCTGAAGTTTAAAAATGCTACGGAACTCTTCCATTGTTTTGCGGAATTCTGCTGAAGTTTAAAAATGCTACGGAACTCTTCCATTTTTCTCGGAATTCTTCTGAAGTTTAAAAATACTACAGAACTCTTCTCTTGTTCTTCAGAATTCTGCTGAAGTTTAAAAATGCTAGGGAACAATTCCTTTGTTCTTCGGAATTCTGCTGAAGTTTAAAAATGTTACGGATCATTTCCATTGTTCTTCGGAATTCTGCTGAAGTTTAAAAATGCTACGGAACTCTTCCATTGTTCTTCGGAATTCTGCTGAAGTTTAAAAATGCTATGGAACTCTTCGATTGTTCTTCGGAATTCTGCTGAAGTTTAAAAATGCTACGGAACTCTTCCATTGTTCTTCTGAGTTCTGCTGAAGTTTAAAAATGCTGCGGAACTCTTCCATTGTTCTTCGGAATTTTGATGAAGTTTAAAACTGCAACGGAACTCTTCCATTGTTCTTCAGAATTCTGCTGAAGTTTAAAAATGCTACGGAACTCTTCCATTGTTCTTCGGAATTCTGCTGAAGTTTAAAAATGCTATGGAACTCTTACATTGTTCTTCTGAATTCTGCTGAAGTTTAAAAATGCTACGGAACTCTTCCATTGTTCTTCGGAACTCTGATGAAGCTTAAAACTGCAACGGAACTCTTCCATTGTTGTTTGGAATTCTGCTGAAGTTTAAAAATGCTACGGAACTCTTCCATTGTTCTTCGGAATTCTGCTGAAGTTTAAAAATGCTACGGAACTCTTCCATTGTTCTCGGAATTCTGGTGAAGTTTAAAAATGCTACGGAACTCTTCCATTGTTCTCGGAATTCTGGTGACGTTTAAAAATGCTACGGAACTCATCCATTGTTCTCGGAATTCTGCTGAAGTTTAAAAATGCTACGGAACTCTTCCATTGTTCTTCGGAATTCTGCTGAAGTTTAAAAATGCTACAGAACTCTTCCATTGTTCCTGGGAATTCTGGTGAAGTTTAAAAATGCTGCGGAACTCATCCATTGTTCTCGGAATTCTGCTGAAGTTTAAAAATGCTACGGAACTCTTCCATTGTTCTTCGGAATTCTGCTGTAATTTAAAAATGCTACGGAACTCTTCCATTGTTCTTCGGAATTCTGCTGAAGTTTAAAAATGCTATGGAACTCTTCGATTGTTCTTCGGAATTCTGCTGAAGTTTAAAAATGCTACGGAACTCTTCCATTGTTCTTCTGAGTTCTGCTGAAGTTTAAAAATGCTGCGGAACTCTTCCATTGTTCTTCGGAATTCTGATGAAGTTTAAAACTGCAACGGAACTCTTCCATTGTTCTTCAGAATTCTGCTGAAGTTTAAAAATGCTACGGAACTCTTCCATTGTTCTTTGGAATTCTGCTGAAGTTTAAAAATGCTATGGAACTCTTACATTGTTCTTCTGCGTTCTGCTGAAGTTTAAAAATGCTACGGAACTCTTCAATTGTTCTTCGGAACTATGATGAAGCTTAAAACTGCAACGGAACTCTTCCATTGTTGTTCGGAATTCTGCAGAAGTTTAAAAATGCTACGGAACTCTTCCATTGTTCTTCGGAATTCTGCTGAAGTTTAAAAATGCTATGGAACTCTTCCATTGTTCTCGGAATTCTGGTGAAGTTTAAAAATGCTACGGAACTCTTCCATTGTTCTCGGAATTCTGGTGACGTTTAAAAATGCTACGGAACTCATCCATTGTTCTCGGAATTCTGCTGAAGTTTAAAAATGCTACGGAACTCTTCCATTGTTCTTCGGAATTCTGCTGAAGTTTAAAAATGGTACGGAACTTTTCCATTGTTCTTCGGAATTCTGATGAAGTTTAAAAAGGCTACGGAACTCTTCCATTGTTCATCGGAATTCTGCTGAAGTATAAAAATGCTACGGAACTCTTCCATTGTTCTTCGGAATTCTGCAGAAGTTTAAAAATGCTACGGAACTCTTCCATTGTTCTTGGAATTCTGGTGAAGTTTAAAAATGCTATGGAACTCTTCCATTGTTCTCAGAATTCTGCTGAAGCTTATAAATTCTACGGTGCTCTTCCATTGTTCTTGGGAATTCTGCTGAAGTTTAAAAATGTTACGGATCAATTCCATTGTTCTTCGGAATTCTGCTGAAGTTTAAAAATGCTACGGAACTCTTCCATTGTTCTTCGGAATTCTGCTGAAGCTTAAAAATGCTATGGAACTGTTCCATTGTTCTTCGGAATTCTGCTGAAGTTTAAAAATGCTATGGAACTCTTCCATTGTTCTCGGAATTCTGGTGAAGTTTAAAAATGCTACGGAACTCTTCCATTGTTCTCGGAATTCTGGTGAAGTTTAAAAATGCTACGGAACTCATCCATTGTTCTCGGAATTCTGCTGAAGTTTAAAAATGCTACGGAACTCTTCCATTGTTCTTCGGAATTCTGCTGAAGTTTAAAAATAGTATGGAACTTTTCCATTGTTCTTCGGAATTCTGATGAAGTTTAAAAAGGCTACGGAACTCTTCCATTGTTCTTCGGAATTCTGCTGAAGTTTAAAAATGCTACGGAACTCTTCCATTGTTCTTCGGAATTCTGCAGAAGTTTAAAAATGCTACGGAACTCTTCCATTGTTCTTGGTATTCTGGTGAAGTTTAAAAATGCTACGGAACTCTTCCATTGTTCTCAGAATTCTGCTGAAGCTTATAAATTCTACGGTGCTCTTCCATTGTTCTTGGGAATTCTGCTGAAGTTTAAAAATGTTACGGATCAATTCCATTGTTCTTCGGAATTCTGCTTAAGTTTAAAAATGCTACGGAAGTCTTCCATTGTTCTTCGGAATTCTGCTGAAGTTTAAAAATGCTACGAAACTCTTTCATTGTTCTTCGGAATTCTGCTGAAGTTTAAAAATGCTACGGAACTCTTCCATTGTTTTGCGGAATTCTGCTGAAGTTTAAAAATGCTACGGAACTCTTCCATTTTTCTCGGAATTCTTCTGAAGTTTAAAAATGCTACAGAATTCTTCTCTTGTTCTTCAGAATTCTGCTGAAGTTTAAAAATGCTACGGAACACTTCCTTTGTTCTTCGGAATTCTGCTGAAGTTTAAAAATGCTACAGAACTCTTCCATTGTTCACCGTATTCTGGTGAAGTTTAAAAATGCTACGGAACTCTTCCATTGTTATTTTTAATTCTACTGAAGTTTAAAAATGCTACGGAACTCTTCCATTGTTCTTTGGAATTCTGCTGAAGTTTAAAAATGCTATGGGACTCTTCATTGTTCTTCTGAGTTCTGCTGAAGTTTAAAAATGCTACGGAACTCTTCCATTGTTCTTCGGAATTCTGATGAAGTTTAAAACTGCAACGGAACTCTTCCATTGTTCTTCGGAATTCTGCTGAAGTTTAAAAATGCTACGGAACTCTTCCATTGTTCTTCGGAATTCTGCTGAAGTTTAAAAATGCTACAGAACTCTTCCATTGTTCCTCGGAATTCTGGTGAAGTTTAAAAATGCTGCGGAACTCATCCATTGTTCTCGGAATTCTGCTGAAGATTAAAAATGCTACGGAACTCTTCCATTGTTCTTCGGGATTCTGCTGTAATTTAAAAATGCTACGGAACTCTTCCATTGTTCTTCGGAATTCTGATGAAGTTTAAAAAGGCTACGGAACTCTTCCATTGTTCTTCGGAATTCTGCTGAAGTTTAAAAATGCTACGGAACTCTTCCATTGTTCTTCGGAATTCTGCAGAAGTTTAAAAATGCTACGGAACTCTTCCATTGTTCTTGGTATTCTGGTGAAGTTTAAAAATGCTACGGAACTCTTCCATTGTTCTCAGAATTCTGCTGAAGCTTATAAATTCTACGGTGCTCTTCCATTGTTCTTGGGAATTCTGCTGAAGTTTAAAAATGTTACGGATCAATTCCATTGTTCTTCGGAATTCTGCTTAAGTTTAAAAATGCTACGGAAGTCTTCCATTGTTCTTCGGAATTCTGCTGAAGTTTAAAAATGCTACGAAACTCTTTCATTGTTCTTCGGAATTCTGCTGAAGTTTAAAAATGCTACGGAACTCTTCCATTGTTTTGCGGAATTCTGCTGAAGTTTAAAAATGCTACGGAACTCTTCCATTTTTCTCGGAATTCTTCTGAAGTTTAAAAATGCTACAGAATTCTTCTCTTGTTCTTCAGAATTCTGCTGAAGTTTAAAAATGCTACGGAACACTTCCTTTGTTCTTCGGAATTCTGCTGAAGTTTAAAAATGCTACAGAACTCTTCCATTGTTCACCGTATTCTGGTGAAGTTTAAAAATGCTACGGAACTCTTCCATTGTTATTTTTAATTCTACTGAAGTTTAAAAATGCTACGGAACTCTTCCATTGTTCTTTGGAATTCTGCTGAAGTTTAAAAATGCTATGGGACTCTTCATTGTTCTTCTGAGTTCTGCTGAAGTTTAAAAATGCTACGGAACTCTTCCATTGTTCTTCGGAATTCTGATGAAGTTTAAAACTGCAACGGAACTCTTCCATTGTTCTTCGGAATTCTGCTGAAGTTTAAAAATGCTACGGAACTCTTCCATTGTTCTTCGGAATTCTGCTGAAGTTTAAAAATGCTACAGAACTCTTCCATTGTTCCTCGGAATTCTGGTGAAGTTTAAAAATGCTGCGGAACTCATCCATTGTTCTCGGAATTCTGCTGAAGATTAAAAATGCTACGGAACTCTTCCATTGTTCTTCGGGATTCTGCTGTAATTTAAAAATGCTACGGAACTCTTCCATTGTTCTTCGGAATTCTGCTGAAGTTTAAAAATGCTACGGAACTCTTCCATTGTTTTTCGGAATTCTGCTGAAGTTTAAAAATGCTACGGAACTCTTCCATTGTTCTTGGTATTCTGGTGAAGTTTAAAAATGCTACGGAACTCTTCCATTGTTATTTTTAATTCTACTGAAGTTTAAAAATGCTACGGAACTCTTCCATTGTTCTTTGGAATTCTGCTGAAGTTTAAAAATGCTATGGGACTCTTCATTGTTCTTCTGAGTTCTGCTGAAGTTTAAAAATGCTACAGAACTCTTCCATTGTTCACCGTATTCTGGTGAAGTTTAAAAATGCTACGGAACTCTTCCATTGTTATTTTTAATTCTACTGAAGTTTAAAAATGCTACGGAACTCTTCCATTGTTCTTTGGAATTCTGCTGAAGTTTAAAAATGCTATGGGACTCTTCATTGTTCTTCTGAGTTCTGCTGAAGTTTAAAAATGCTACGGAACTCTTCCATTGTTCTTCGGAATTCTGATGAAGTTTAAAACTGCAACGGAACTCTTCCATTGTTCTTCGGAATTCTGCTGAAGTTTAAAAATGCTACGGAACTCTTCCATTGTTCTTCGGAATTCTGCTGAAGTTTAAAAATGCTACAGAACTCTTCCATTGTTCCTCGGAATTCTGGTGAAGTTTAAAAATGCTGCGGAACTCATCCATTGTTCTCGGAATTCTGCTGAAGATTAAAAATGCTACGGAACTCTTCCATTGTTCTTCGGGATTCTGCTGTAATTTAAAAATGCTACGGAACTCTTCCATTGTTCTTCGGAATTCTGCTGAAGTTTAAAAATGCTACGGAACTCTTCCATTGTTTTTCGGAATTCTGCTGAAGTTTAAAAATGCTGTGGAACTCTTCCATTGTTCTCGGAATTCTTCTGAAGTTTGAAAATGCTACAGAACTCTTCCATTGTTCTTCAGAATACTGCTGAAGTTTAAAAATGCTACGGAACACTTCCTTTGTTCTTCGGAATTCTGCTGAAGTTTAAAAATGCTACGGAACTCTTCCATTGTTCACGGAATTCTGGTGAAGTTTAAAAATGCTACGGAACTGTTCCATTGTTATTCTTAATTCTGCTGAAGTTTAAAAATGCTACGGAAGTCTTCCATTGTTCTTCGGAATTCTGCTGAAGTTTAAAAATGCTGCGGAACTTTTACATTGTTCTTCGGAATTCTGCTGAAGTTTAAAAATGCTACGGAACTCTTCCATTGTTCTTCGGAATTCTGCAGAAGTTTAAAAATGCTACGGAACTCTTCCATTGTTCTTGGAATTCTGGTGAAGTTTAAAAATGCTACGGAACTCTTCCATTGTTCTCAGAATTCTGCTGAAGTTTATAAATTCTACGGTACTCTTCCATTGTTCTTGGGAATTCTGCTGAAGTTTAAAAATATGACGGATCATTTCCATTGTTCTTCGGAATTCTGCTGAAGTTTAAATATGCTACGGAACTCTTCCCTTGCTCTTCTGAGTTCTACTGAAGTTTAAAAATGCTGCGGAACACTTCCCTTGTTCTTCGGAATTCTGATGAAGTTAAAAACTGCAACGGAACTCTTCCATTGTTCTTCGGAATTCTGCTGAAGTTTAAAAATGCTACGGAACTCTTCCATTGTTCTTCGGAATTCTGCTGAAGTTTAAAAATGCTACGGAACTCTTACATTGTTCTTCTGAATTCTGCTGAAGTTTAAAAATGCTACGGAACTCTTCCATTGTTCTTCGGAATTCTGATGAAGCTTAAAACTGCAACGGAACTCTTCCATTGTTCTTCGGAATTCTGCTGAAGTTTAAAAATGCTACGGAACTCTTCCATTGTTCTTCGGAATTCTGCTGAAGTTTACAAATGCTACGGAACTCTTCCATTGTTTTCGGAATTCTGCTGAAGTTTAAAAATGCTACGGAACTCTTCCATTGTTCTCGGAATTCTGGTGAAGTTTAAAAATGCTACGGAACTCTTCCATTGTTCTCGGAATTCTGCTGAAGTTTAAAAATGCTATGGAACTATTCCATTGTTCTTCGGAATTCTGCCGAAGTTTAAAAATGCTACGGAACTCTTCCATTGTTCTTGGAAGTCCTGTGAAGTTTAAAAATGCTACGGAACTCTTCCATTGTTCGGAGAATTCTGCTGAAGCTTATAAATTCTACGGTGCTCTTCCATTGTTCTTGGGAATTCTGCTGAAGTTTAAAAATGTTACGGATCAATTCCATTGTTCTTCGGAATTCTGCTGAAGTTTAAAAATGCTACGGAACTCTTCCATTGTTCTTTTGAATTCTGCTGAAGTTTAAAAATGCTACGGAACTCTTCCATTGTTTTTCGGAATTCTGCTGAAGTTTAAAAATGCTGTGGAACTCTTCCATTGTTCTCGGAATTCTTCTGAAGTTTGAAAATGCTACAGAACTCTTCCATTGTTCTTCAGAATACTGCTGAAGTTTAAAAATGCTACGGAACACTTCCTTTGTTCTTCGGAATTCTGCTGAAGTTTAAAAATGCTACGGAACTCTTCCATTGTTCACGGAATTCTGGTGAAGTTTAAAAATGCTACGGAACTGTTCCATTGTTATTCTTAATTCTGCTGAAGTTTAAAAATGCTACGGAACTCTTCCATTGTTCTTCGGAATTCTGCTGAAGTTTAAAAATGCTACGGAACTTTTCCATTGTTCTTCGGAATTCTGATGAAGTTTAAAAATGCTACGGAACTCTTCCATTGTTCTTCGGAATTCTGCTGAAGTTTAAAAATGCTACGGAACTCTTCCATTGTTCTCAGAATTCTGTTGAAGTTTAAAAATGCTACGGAACTCTTCCATTGTTCTCGG
This sequence comes from Phyllobates terribilis, assembly GCF_046119375.1. Lineage (NCBI taxonomy): Eukaryota > Metazoa > Chordata > Amphibia > Anura > Dendrobatidae > Phyllobates > Phyllobates terribilis. Next base: position 2,842,503 of record NW_027362957.1, read on the forward strand.
AATTCTGTTGAAGTTTAAAAATGCTGCGGAACTCTTCCATTGTTCTCGGAATTCTGCTGAAGTTTAAAAATGCTACGGAACTCTTCCATTGTTCTTCGGAATTCTGCTGAAGTTTAAAAATGCTACAGAATTTTTCCATTGTTCTTCGGAATTCTGATGAAGTTTAAAAATGCTACGGAACTCTTCCATTGTTCTTCAGAATTCTGCTGAAGTTTAAAAATGCTACGGAACTCTTCCATTGTTCTTCGGAATTCTGCAGAAGTTTAAAAATGCTACGTAACTCTTCCATTGTTCTTGGAATTCTGGTGAAGTTTAAAAATGCTACGGAACTCTTCCATTGTTCTCAGAATTCTGCTGAAGTTTATAAATTCTACGGTACTCTTCCATTGTTCTTGGGAATTCTGCTGAAGTTTAAAAATGCTACGGAACTCTTCCATTGTTCTTCGGAATTCTGCTGAAGTTTAAAAATGCTACGGAACTCTTCCATTGTTCTTCGGAATTCTGCTGAAGTTTAAAAATGCTACGGAACTCTTACATTGTTCTTCTGAATTCTGCTGAAGTTTAAAAATGCTACGGAACTCTTCCATTGTTCTTCGGAATTCTGATGAAGCTTAAAACTGCAACGGAACTCTTCCATTGTTCTTCGGAATTCTGCTGAAGTTTAAAAACGCTACGGAACTCTTCCATTGTTCTTCGGAATTCTGCTGAAGTTTAAAAATGCTACGGAACTCTTCCATTGTTTTCGGAATTCTGCTGAAGTTCAAAAATGCTACGGAACTCTTCCATTGTTCTCGGAATTCTGGTGAAGTTTAAAAATGCTACGGAACTCTTCCATTGTTCTCGGAATTCTGCTGAAGTTTAAAAATGCTACGGAACTATTCCATTGTTCTTCGGAATTCTGTCGAAGTTTAAAAATGCTACGGAACTCTTCCATTGTTCTTGGAATTCCTGTGAAGTTTAAAAATGCTACGGAACTCTTCCATTGTTCTCAGAATTCTGCTGAAGCTTATAAATTCTACGGTGCTCTTCCATTGTTCTTGGGAATTCTGCTGAAGTTTAAAAATGTTACGGATCAATTCCATTGTTCTTCGGAATTCTGCTTAAGTTTAAAAATGCTACGGAACTCGTCCATTGTTCTTCGGAATTCTGCTGAAGTTTAAAAATGCTGCGGAACTCTTCCATTGTTCTTCGGAATTCTGCTGAAGTTTAAAAATGCTACGGAACTCTTCCATTGTTTTGCGGAATTCTGCTGAAGTTTAAAAATGCTACGGAACTCTTCCATTTTTCTCGGAATTCTTCCGAAGTTTAAAAATACTACAGAACTCTTCTCTTGTTCTTCAGAATTCTGCTGAAGTTTAAAAATGCTACGGAACAATTCCTTTGTTCTTCGGAATTCTGCTGAAGTTTAAAAATGTTACGGATCATTTCCATTGTTCTTCGGAATTCTGCTGAAGTTTAAAAATGCTACGGAACTCTTCCATTGTTCTTCGGAATTCTGCTGAAGTTTAAAAATGCTATGGAACTCTTCGATTGTTCTTCGGAATTCTGCTGAAGTTTAAAAATTCTACGGAACTCTTCCATTGTTCTTCTGAGTTCTGCTGAAGTTTAAAAATGCTGCGGAACTCTTCCATTGTTCTTCGGAATTCTGATGAAGTTTAAAACTGCAACGGAACTCTTCCATTGTTCTTCAGAATTCTGCTGAAGTTTAAAAATGCTACGGAACTCTTCCATTGTTCTTCGGAATTCTGCTGAAGTTTAAAAATGCTATGGAACTCTTATATTGTTCTTCTGAATTCTGCTGAAGTTTAAAAATGCTACGGAACTCTTCCATTGTTCTTCGGAACTCTGATGTAGCTTAAAACTGCAACGGAACTCTTCCGTTGTTGTTCGGAATTCTGCTGAAGTTTAAAAATGCTACGGAACTCTTCCATTGTTCTTCGGAATTCTGCTGAAGTTTAAAAATGCTACGGAACTCTTCCATTGTTCTCGGAATTCTGCTGAAGTTTAAAAATGCTACGGAACTCTTCCATTGTTCTCGGAATTCTGGTGAAGTTTAAAAATGCTACAGAACTCTTCCATTGTTCTCGGAATTCTGCTGAAGTTTAAAAATGCTACGGAACTCTTCCATTGTTCTTCAGAATTCTGCTGAAGCTTAAAAATGCTATGGAACTGTTCCATTGTTCTTCGGAATTCTGCTGAAGTTTAAAAATGCTATGGAACTCTTCCATTGTTCTCGGAATTCTGGTGAAGTTTAAAAATGCTACGGAACTCTTCCATTGTTCTCGGAATTCTGGTGACGTTTAAAAATGCTACGGAACTCATCCATTGTTCTCGGAATTCTGCTGAAGTTTAAAAATGCTACGGAACTCTTCCATTGTTCTTCGGAATTCTGCTGAAGTTTAAAAATGGTACGGAACTTTTCCATTGTTCTTCGGAATTCTGATGAAGTTTAAAAAGGCTACGGAACTCTTCCATTGTTCTTCGGAATTCTGCTGAAGTTTAAAAATGCTACGGAACTCTTCCATTGTTCTTCGGAATTCTGCAGAAGTTTAAAAATGCTACGGAACTCTTCCATTATTCTTGGAATTCTGGTGAAGTTTAAAAATGCTACGGAACTCTTCCATTGTTCTCAGAATTCTGCTGAAGCTTATAAATTCTACGGTGCTCTTCCATTGTTCTTGGGAATTCTGCTGAAGTTTAAAAATGTTACGGATCAATTCCATTGTTCTTCGGAATTCTGCTGAAGTTTAAAAATGCTACGGAACTCTTCCATTGTTCTTCGGAATTCTGCTGAAGCTTAAAAATGCTATGGAACTGTTCCATTGTTCTTCGGAATTCTGCTGAAGTTTAAAAATGCTATGGAACTCTTCCATTGTTCTCGGAATTCTGGTGAAGTTTAAAAATGCTACGGAACTCATCCATTGTTCTCGGAATTCTGCTGAAGTTTAAAAATGCTACGGAACTCTTCCATTGTTCTTCGGAATTCTGCTGAAGTTTAAAAATAGTATGGAACTTTTCCATTGTTCTTCGGAATTCTGGTGAAGTTTAAAAAGGCTACGGAACTCTTCCATTGTTCTTCGGAATTCTGCTGAAGTTTAAAAATGCTACGGAACTCTTCCATTGTTCTTCGGAATTCTGCTTAAGTTTAAAAATGCTACGGAACTCTTCCATTGTTTTGCGGAATTCTGCTGAAGTTTAAAAATGCTACGGAACTCTTCCATTTTTCTCGGAATTCTTCTGAAGTTTAAAAATGCTACAGAATTCTTCTCTTGTTCTTCAGAATTCTGCTGAAGTTTAAAAATGCTACGGAACACTTCCTTTGTTCTTCGGAATTCTGCTGAAGTTTAAAAATGCTACAGAACTCTTCCATTGTTCACGGTATTCTGGTGAAGTTTAAAAATGCTACGGAACTCTTCCATTGTTATTTTTACTTCTACTGAAGTTTAAAAATGCTACGGAACTCTTCCATTGTTCTTTGGAATTCTGCTGAAGTTTAAAAATGCTACGGGACTCTTCATTGTTCTTCTGAGTTCTGCTGAAGTTTAAAAATGCTACGGAACTCTTCCATTGTTCTTCGGAATTCTGATGAAGTTTAAAACTGCAACGGAACTCTTCCATTGTTCTTCGGAATTCTGCTGAAGTTTAAAAATGCTACGGAACTCTTCCATTGTTCTTCTGAATTCTGCTGAAGTTTAAAAATGCTACAGAACTCTTCCATTGTTCCTCGGAATTCTGGTGAAGTTTAAAAATGCTGTGGAACTCATCCATTGTTCTCGGAATTCTGCTGAAGTTTAAAAATGCTACGGAACTCTTCCATTGTTCTTCGGAATTCTGCTGTAATTTAAAAATGCTACGGAACTCTTCCATTGTTCTTCGGAATTCTGCTGAAGTTTAAAAATGCTACGGAACTCTTCCATTGTTCTTCGGAATTCTGATGAAGTTTAAAACTGCAACGGAACTCTTCCATTGTTCTTCGGAATTCTGCTGAAGTTTAAAAATGCTACGGAACTCTTCCATTGTTCTTCGGAATTCTGCTGAAGTTTAAAAATGGTACAGAACTCTTCCATTGTTCCTCGGAATTCTGGTGAAGTTTAAAAATGCTGCGGAACTCTTCCATTGTTCTCGGAATTCTGCTGAAGTTTAAAAATGCTACGGAACTCTTCCATTGTTCTTCGGAATTCTGCTGAAGCTTAAAAATGCTATGGAACTGTTCCATTGTTCTTCGGAATTCTGCTGAAGTTTAAAAATGCTATGGAACTCTTCCATTGTTCTCGGAATTCTGGTGAAGTTTAAAAATGCTACGGAACTCATCCATTGTTCTCGGAATTCTGCTGAAGTTTAAAAATGCTACGGAACCCCTCCATTGTTCTTCGGAATTCTTCTGAAGTTTAAAAATAGTATGGAACTTTTCCATTGTTCTTCGGAATTCTGATGAAGTTTAAAAAGGCTACGGAACTCTTCCATTGTTCTTCGGAATTCTGCTGAAGTTTAAAAATGCTACGGAACTCTTCCATTGTTCTTCGGAATTCTGCAGAAGTTTAAAAATGCTACGGAACTCTTCCATTGTTCTTGGAATTCTGGTGAAGTTTAAAAATGCTACGGAACTCTTCCATTGTTCTCAGAATTCTGCTGAAGCTTATAAATTCTACGGTGCTCTTCCATTGTTCTTGGGAATTCTGCTGAAGTTTAAAAATGCTACGGAACTCTTTCATTGTTCTTCGGAATTCTGCTGAAGTTTAAAAATGCTACGGAAGTCTTCCATTGTTCTTCGGAATTCTGCTGAAGTTTAAAAATGCTACGGAACTCTTTCATTGTTCTTCGGAATTCTGCTGAAGTTTAAAAATGCTACGGAACTCTTCCATTGTTTTGCGGAATTCTGCTGAAGTTTAAAAATGCTACGGAACTCTTCCATTTTTCTCGGAATTCTTCTGAAGTTTAAAAATGCTACAGAATTCTTCTCTTGTTCTTCAGAATTCTGCTGAAGTTTAAAAATGCTACGGAACACTTCCTTTGTTCTTCGGAATTCTGCTGAAGTTTAAAAATGCTACAGAACTCTCCCATTGTTCACGGTATTCTGGTGAAGTTTAAAAATGCTACGGAACTCTTCCATTGTTATTTTTAATTCTACTGAAGTTTAAAAATGCTACGGAACTCTTCCATTGTTCTTTGGAATTCTGCTGAAGTTTAAAAATGCTACGGGACTCTTCATTGTTCTTCTGAGTTCTGCTGAAGTTTAAAAATGCTACGGAACTCTTCCATTGTTCTTCGGAATTCTGATGAAGTTTAAAACTGCAACGGAACTCTTCCATTGTTCTTCGGAATTCTGCTGAAGTTTAAAAATGCTACGGAACTCTTCCATTGTTCTTCGGAATTCTGCTGAAGTTTAAAAATGCTACAGAACTCTTCCATTGTTCCTCGGAATTCTGGTGAAGTTTAAAAATGCTGCGGAACTCATCCATTGTTCTCGGAATTCTGCTGAAGTTTAAAAATGCTACGGAACTCTTCCATTGTTCTTCGGAATTCTGCTGTAATTTAAAAATGCTACGGAACTCTTCCATTGTTCTTCGGAATTCTGCTGAAGTTTAAAAATGCTACGGAACTCTTCCATTGTTCTTCGGAATTCTGATGAAGTTTAAAACTGCAACGGAACTCTTCCATTGTTCTTCGGAATTCTGCTGAAGTTGAAAAATGCTACGGAACTCTTCCATTGTTCTTCGGAATTCTGCTGAAGTTTAAAAATGCTACAGAACTCTTCCATTGTTCCTCGGAATTCTGGTGAAGTTTAAAAATGCTGCGGAACTCATCCATTGTTCTCGGAATTCTGCTGAAGTTTAAAAATGCTACGGAACTCTTCCATTGTTCTTCGGAATTCTGCTGTAATTTAAAAATGCTACGGAACTCTTCCATTGTTCTTCGGAATTCTGCTGAAGTTTAAAAATGCTACGGAACTCTTCCATTGTTCTTTGGAATTCTGCTGAAGTTTAAAAATGCTACGGAACTCTTCCATTGTTTTTCAGAATTCTGCTGAAGTTTAAAAATGCTGTGGAACTCTTCCATTGTTCTCGGAATTCTTCTGAAGTTTGAAAATCCTACAGAACTCTTCCATTGTTCTTCAGAATACTGCTGAAGTTTAAAAATGCTACGGAACACTTCCTTTGTTCTTCGGAATTCTGCTGAAGTTTAAAAATGCTACGGAACTCTTCCATTGTTCACGGAATTCTGGTGAAGTTTAAAAATGCTACGGAACTGTTCCATTGTTATTCTTAATTCTGCTGAAGTTTAAAAATGCTACGGAACTCTTCCATTGTTCTTCGGAATTCTGCTGAAGTTTAAAAATGCTACGGAACTTTTCCATTGTTCTTCGGAATTCTGATGAAGTTTAAAAATGCTACGGAACTCTTCCATTGTTCTTCGGAATTCTGCTGAAGTTTAAAAATGCTACGGAACTCTTCCATTGTTCTCAGAATTCTGTTGAAGTTTAAAAATGCTACGGAACTCTTCCATTGTTCTCGGAATTCTGTTGAAGTTTAAAAATGCTGCGGAACTCTTCCATTGTTCTCGGAATTCTGCTGAAGTTTAAAAATGCTACGGAACTCTTCCATTGTTCTTCGGAATTCTGCTGAAGTTTAAAAATGCTACAGAATTTTTCCATTGTTCTTCGGAATTCTGATGAAGTTTAAAAATGCTACGGAACTCTTCCATTGTTCTTCAGAATTCTGCTGAAGTTTAAAAATGCTACGGAACTCTTCCATTGTTCTTCGGAATTCTGCAGAAGTTTAAAAATGCTACGGAACTCTTCCATTGTTCTTGGAATTCTGGTGAAGTTTAAAAATGCTACGGAACTCTTCCATTGTTCTCAGAATTCTGCTGAAGTTTGTAAATTCTACGGTACTCTTCCATTGTTCTTGGGAATTCTGCTGAAGTTTAAAAATGCTACGGAACTCTTCCATTGTTCTTCGGAATTCTGCTGAAGTTTAAAAATGCTACGGAACTCTTCCATTGTTCTTCGGAATTCTGCTGAAGTTTAAAAATGCTACGGAACTCTTACATTGTTCTTCTGAATTCTGCTGAAGTTTAAAAATGCTACGGAACTCTTCCATTGTTCTTCGGAATTCTGATGAAGCTTAAAACTGCAACGGAACTCTTCCATTGTTCTTCGGAATTCTGCTGAAGTTTAAAAATGCTACGGAACTCTTCCATTGTTTTCGGAATTCTGCTGAAGTTTAAAAATGCTACAGAACTCTTCCATTGTTCTCGGAATTCTGGTGAAGTTTAAAAATGCTACGGAACTCTTCCATTGTTCTCGGAATTGTGCTGAAGTTTAAAAATGCTACGGAACTATTGCATTGTTCTTCGGAATTCTGCCGAAGTTTAAAAATGCTACGGAACTCTTCCATTGTTCTTGGAATTCCTGTGAAGTTTAAAAATGCTACGGAACTCTTCCATTGTTCTTAGAATTCTGCTGAAGCTTATAAATTCTACTGTGCTCTTCCATTGTTCTTGGGAATTCTGCTGAAGTTTAAAAATGTTACGGATCAATTCCATTGTTCTTCGGAATTCTGCTTAAGTTTAAAAATGCTACGGAACTCTTCCATTGTTCTTAGGAATTCTGCTGAAGTTTAAAAATGCTGCGGAACTCTTCCATTGTTCTTCGGAATTCTGCTGAAGTTTAAAAATGCTACGGAACTCTTCCATTGTTTTGCGGAATTCTGCTGAAGTTTAAAAATGCTACGGAACTCTTCCATTTTTCTCGGAATTCTTCTGAAGTTTAAAAATACTACAGAACTCTTCTCTTGTTCTTCAGAATTCTGCTGAAGTTTAAAAATGCTACGGAACAATTCCTTTGTTCTTCGGAATTCTGCTGAAGTTTAAAAATGTTACGGATCATTTCCATTGTTCTTCGGAATTCTGCTGAAGTTTAAAAATGCTACGGAACTCTTCCATTGTTCTTCGGAATTCTGCTGAAGTTTAAAAATGCTATGGAACTCTTCGATTGTTCTTCGGAATTCTGCTGAAGTTTAAAAATGCTACGGAACTCTTCCATTGTTCTTCTGAGTTCTGCTGAAGTTTAAAAATGCTGCGGAACTCTTCCATTGTTCTTCGGAATTCTGATGAAGTTTAAAACTGCAACGGAACTCTTCCATTGTTCTTCAGAATTCTGCTGAAGTTTAAAAATGCTACGGAACTCTTCCATTGTTCTTCGAAATTCTGCTGAAGTTTAAAAATGCTATGGAACTCTTACATTGTTCTTCTGAATTCTGCTGAAGTTTAAAAATGCTACGGAACTCTTCCATTGTTCTTCGGAACTCTGATGAAGCTTAAAACTGCAACGGAACTCTTCCATTGTTGTTTGGAATTCTGCTGAAGTTTAAAAATGCTACGGAACTCTTCCATTGTTCTTCGGAATTCTGCTGAAGTTTAAAAATGCTACGGAACTCTTCCATTGTTCTCGGAATTCTGGTGAAGTTTAAAAATGCTACGGAACTCTTCCATTGTTCTCGGAATTCTGGTGACGTTTAAAAATGCTACGGAACTCATCCATTGTTCTCGGAATTCTGCTGAAGTTTAAAAATGCTACGGAACTCTTCCATTGTTCTTCGGAATTCTGCTGAAGTTTAAAAATGCTACAGAACTCTTCCATTGTTCCTCGGAATTCTGGTGAAGTTTAAAAATGCTGCGGAACTCATCCATTGTTCTCGGAATTCTGCTGAAGTTTAAAAATGCTACGGAACTCTTCCATTGTTCTTCGGAATTCTGCTGTAATTTAAAAATGCTACGGAACTCTTCCATTGTTCTTCGGAATTCTGCTGAAGTTTAAAAATGCTACGGAACTCTTCCATTGTTCTTTGGAATTCTGCTGAAGTTTAAAAATGCTACGGAACTCTTCCATTGTTTTTCGGAATTCTGCTGAAGTTTAAAAATGCTGTGGAACTCTTCCATTGTTCTCGGAATTCTTCTGAAGTTTGAAAATCCTACAGAACTCTTCCATTGTTCTTCAGAATACTGCTGAAGCTTAAAAATGCTACGGAACACTTCCTTTGTTCTTCGGAATTCTGCTGAAGTTTAAAAATGCTACGGAACTCTTCCATTGTTCACGGAATTCTGGTGAAGTTTAAAAATGCTACGGAACTGTTCCATTGTTATTCTTAATTCTGCTGAAGTTTAAAAATGCTACGGAACTCTTCCATTGTTCTTCAGAATTCTGCTGAAGTTTAAAAATGCTACGGAACTTTTCCATTGTTCTTCGGAATTCTGATGAAGTTTAAAAATGCTACGGAACTCTTCCATTGTTCTTCGGAATTCTGCTGAAGTTTAAAAATGCTACGGAACTCTTCCATTGTTCTCAGAATTCTGTTGAAGTTTAAAAATGCTACGGAACTCTTCCATTGTTCTCGGAATTCTGTTGAAGTTTAAAAATGCTGCGGAACTCTTCCATTGTTCTCGGAATTCTGCTGAAGTTTAAAAATGCTACGGAACTCTTCCATTGTTCTTCGGAATTCTGCTGAAGTTTAAAAATGCTACAGAATTTTTCCATTGTTCTTCGGAATTCTGATGAAGTTTAAAAATGCTACGGAACTCTTCCATTGTTCTTCAGAATTCTGCTGAAGTTTAAAAATGCTACGGAACTCTTCCATTGTTCTTCGGAATTCTGCAGAAGTTTAAAAATGCTACGGAACTCTTCCATTGTTCTTGGAATTCTGGTGAAGTTTAAAAATGCTACGGAACTCTTCCATTGTTCTCAGAATTCTGCTGAAGTTTATAAATTCTACGGTACTCTTCCATTGTTCTTGGGAATTCTGCTGAAGTTTAAAAATGCTACGGAACTCTTCCATTGTTCTCGGAATTCTGGTGACGTTTAAAAATGCTACGGAACTCATCCATTGTTCTCGGAATTCTGCTGAAGTTTAAAAATGCTACGGAACTCTTCCATTGTTCTTCGGAATTCTGCTGAAGTTTAAAAATGCTACAGAACTCTTCCATTGTTCCTCGGAATTCTGGTGAAGTTTAAAAATGCTGCGGAACTCATCCATTGTTCTCGGAATTCTGCTGAAGTTTAAAAATGCTACGGAACTCTTCCATTGTTCTTCGGAATTCTGCTGTAATTTAAAAATGCTACGGAACTCTTCCATTGTTCTTCGGAATTCTGCTGAAGTTTAAAAATGCTACGGAACTCTTCCATTGTTCTTTGGAATTCTGCTGAAGTTTAAAAATGCTACGGAACTCTTCCATTGTTTTTCGGAATTCTGCTGAAGTTTAAAAATGCTGTGGAACTCTTCCATTGTTCTCGGAATTCTTCTGAAGTTTGAAAATCCTACAGAACTCTTCCATTGTTCTTCAGAATACTGCTGAAGCTTAAAAATGCTACGGAACACTTCCTTTGTTCTTCGGAATTCTGCTGAAGTTTAAAAATGCTACGGAACTCTTCCATTGTTCACGGAATTCTGGTGAAGTTTAAAAATGCTACGGAACTGTTCCATTGTTATTCTTAATTCTGCTGAAGTTTAAAAATGCTACGGAACTCTTCCATTGTTCTTCAGAATTCTGCTGAAGTTTAAAAATGCTACGGAACTTTTCCATTGTTCTTCGGAATTCTGATGAAGTTTAAAAATGCTACGGAACTCTTCCATTGTTCTTCGGAATTCTGCTGAAGTTTAAAAATGCTACGGAACTCTTCCATTGTTCTCAGAATTCTGTTGAAGTTTAAAAATGCTACGGAACTCTTCCATTGTTCTCGGAATTCTGTTGAAGTTTAAAAATGCTGCGGAACTCTTCCATTGTTCTCGGAATTCTGCTGAAGTTTAAAAATGCTACGGAACTCTTCCATTGTTCTTCGGAATTCTGCTGAAGTTTAAAAATGCTACAGAATTTTTCCATTGTTCTTCGGAATTCTGATGAAGTTTAAAAATGCTACGGAACTCTTCCATTGTTCTTCAGAATTCTGCTGAAGTTTAAAAATGCTACGGAACTCTTCCATTGTTCTTCGGAATTCTGCAGAAGTTTAAAAATGCTACGGAACTCTTCCATTGTTCTTGGAATTCTGGTGAAGTTTAAAAATGCTACGGAACTCTTCCATTGTTCTCAGAATTCTGCTGAAGTTTATAAATTCTACGGTACTCTTCCATTGTTCTTGGGAATTCTGCTGAAGTTTAAAAATGCTACGGAACTCTTCCATTGTTCTTCGGAATTCTGCTGAAGTTTAAAAATGCTACGGAACTCTTCCATTGTTCTTCGGAATTCTGCTGAAGTTTAAAAATGCTATGGAACTCATACATTGTTCTTCTGAATTCTGCTGAAGTTTAAAAATGCTACAGAACTCTTCCATTGTTCTTCGGAATTCTGATGAAGCTTAAAACTGCAACGGAACTCTTCCATTGTTCTTCGGAATTCTGCTGAAGTTTAAAAATGCTACGGAACTCTTCCATTGTTCTTCGGAATTCTGCTGAAGTTTAAAAATGCTACGGAACTCTTCCATTGTTTTCGGAATTCTGCTGAAGTTTAAAAATGCTACGGAACTCTTCCATTGTTCTCGGAATTCTGGTGAAGTTTAAAAATGCTACGGAACTCTTCCATTGTTCTTCGGAATTCTGCTGAAGTTTAAAAATGCTACAGAATTTTTCCATTGTTCTTCGGAATTCTGATGAAGTTTAAAAATGCTACGGAACTCTTCCATTGTTCTTCAGAATTCTGCTGAAGTTTAAAAATGCTACGGAACTCTTCCATTGTTCTTCGGAATTCTGCAGAAGTTTAAAAATGCTACGGAACTCTTCCATTGTTCTTGGAATTCTGGTGAAGTTTAAAAATGCTACGGAACTCTTCCATTGTTCTCAGAATTCTGCTGAAGTTTATAAATTCTACGGTACTCTTCCATTGTTCTTGGGAATTCTGCTGAAGTTTAAAAATGCTACGGAACTCTTCCATTGTTCTTCGGAATTCTGCTGAAGTTTAAAAATGCTACGGAACTCTTCCATTGTTCTTCGGAATTCTGCTGCAGTTTAAAAATGCTATGGAACTCTTACATTGTTCTTCTGAATTCTGCTGAAGTTTAAAAATGCTACAGAACTCTTCCATTGTTCTTCGGAATTCTGATGAAGCTTAAAACTGCAACGGAACTCTTCCATTGTTCTTCGGAATTCTGCTGAAGTTTAAAAATGCTACGGAACTCTTCCATTGTTCTTCGGAATTCTGCTGAAGTTTAAAAATGCTACGGAACTCTTCCATTGTTTTCGGAATTCTGCTGAAGTTTAAAAATGCTACGGAACTCTTCCATTGTTCTCGGAATTCTGGTGAAGTTTAAAAATGCTACGGAACTCTTCCATTGTTCTTCGGAATTCTGCTGAAGTTTAAAAATGCTACAGAATTTTTCCATTGTTCTTCGGAATTCTGATGAAGTTTAAAAATGCTACGGAACTCTTCCATTGTTCTTCAGAATTCTGCTGAAGTTTAAAAATGCTACGGAACTCTTCCATTGTTCTTCGGAATTCTGCAGAAGTTTAAAAATGCTACGGAACTCTTCCATTGTTCTTGGAATTCTGGTGAAGTTTAAAAATGCTACGGAACTCTTCCATTGTTCTCAGAATTCTGCTGAAGTTTATAAATTCTACGGTACTCTTCCATTGTTCTTGGGAATTCTGCTGAAGTTTAAAAATGCTACGGAACTCTTCCATTGTTCTTCGGAATTCTGCTGAAGTTTAAAAATGCTACGGAACTCTTCCATTGTTCTTCGGAATTCTGCTGAAGTTTAAAAATGCTATGGAACTCTTACATTGTTCTTCTGAATTCTGCTGAAGTTTAAAAATGCTACAGAACTCTTCCATTGTTCTTCGGAATTCTGATGAAGCTTAAAACTGCAACGGAACTCTTCCATTGTTCTTCGGAATTCTGCTGAAGTTTAAAAATGCTACGGAACTCTTCCATTGTTCTTCGGAATTCTGCTGAAGTTTAAAAATGCTACGGAACTCTTCCATTGTTTTCGGAATTCTGCTGAAGTTTAAAAATGCTACGGAACTCTTCCATTGTTCTCGGAATTCTGGTGAAGTTTAAAAATGCTACGGAACTCTTCCATTGTTCTCGGAATTCTGCTGAAGTTTAAAAATGCTACGGAACTATTCCATTGTTCTTCGGAATTCTGCCGAAGTTTAAAAATGCTACGGAACTCTTCCATTGTTCTTGGAATTCCTGTGAAGTTTAAAAATGCTACGGAACTCTTCCATTGTTCTCAGAATTCTGCTGAAGCTTATAAATTCTACTGTGCTCTTCCATTGTTCTTGGGAATTCTGCTGAAGTTTAAAAATGGTACGGATCAATTCCATTGTTCTTCGGAATTCTGCTTAAGTTTAAAAATGCTACCGAACTCTTCCATTGTTCTTCGGAATTCTGCTGAAGTTTAAAAATGCTGCGGAACTCTTCCATTGTTCTTCGGAATTCTGCTGAAGTTTAAAAATGCTACGGAACTCTTCCATTGTTTTGCGGAATTCTGCTGAAGTTTAAAAATGCTACGGAACTCTTCCATTTTTCTAGGAATTCTTCTGAAGTTTAAAAATACTACAGAACTCTTCTCTTGTTCTTCAGAATTCTGCTGAAGTTTAAAAATGCTACGGAACAATTCCTTTGTTCTTCGGAATTCTGCTGAAGTTTAAAAATGTTACGGATCATTTCCATTGTTCTTCGGAATTCTGCTGAAGTTTAAAAATGCTACGGAACTCTTCCATTGTTCTTCGGAATTCTGCTGAAGTTTAAAAATGCTATGGAACTCTTCGATTGTTCTTCGGAATTCTGCTGAAGTTTAAAAATGCTACGGAACTCTTCCATTGTTCTTCTGAGTTCTGCTGAAGTTTAAAAATGCTGCGGAACTCTTCCATTGTTCTTCGGAATTCTGATGAAGTTTAAAACTGCAACGGAACTCTTCCATTGTTCTTCAGAATTCTGCTGAAGTTTAAAAATGCTACGGAACTCTTCCATTGTTCTTCGGAATTCTGCTGAAGTTTAAAAATGCTATGGAACTCTTACATTGTTCTTCTGATTTCTGCTGAAGTTTAAAAATGCTACGGAACTCTTCCATTGTTCTTCGGAACTCTGATGAAGCTTAAAACTGCAACGGAACTCTTCCATTGTTGTTTGGAATTCTGCTGAAGTTTAAAAATGCTACGGAACTCTTCCATTGTTCTTCGGAATTCTGCTGAAGTTTAAAAATGCTACGGAACTCTTCCATTGTTCTCGCAATTCTGCTGAAGTTTAAAAATGCTACGGAACTCTTCCATTGTTCTCGGAATTCTGGTGAAGTTTAAAAATGCTACAGAACTCTTCCATTGTTCTCAGAATTCTGCTGAAGTTTAAAAATGCTACGGAACTCTTCCATTGTTCTTCAGAATTCTGCTGAAGCTTAAAAATGCTATGGAACTGTTCCATTGTTCTTCGGAATTCTGCTGAAGTTTAAAAATGCTATGGAACTCTTCCATTGTTCTCGGAATTCTGGTGAAGTTTAAAAATGCTACGGAACTCTTCCATTGTTCTCGGAATTCTGGTGACGTTTAAAAATGCTACGGAACTCATCCATTGTTCTCGGAATTCTGCTGAAGTTTAAAAATGCTACGGAACTCTTCCATTGTTCTTCGGAATTCTGCTGAAGTTTAAAAATGGTACGGAACTTTTCCATTGTTCTTCGGAATTCTGATGAAGTTTAAAAAGGCTACGGAACTCTTCCATTGTTCTTCGGAATTCTGCTGAAGTTTAAAAATGCTACGGAACTCTTCCATTGTTCTTCGGAATTCTGCAGAAGTTTAAAAATGCTACGGAACTCTTCCATTGTTCTTGGAATTCTGGTGAAGTTTAAAAATGCTACGGAACTCTTCCATTGTTCTCAGAATTCTGCTGAAGCTTATAAATTCTACGGTGCTCTTCCATTGTTCTTGGGAATTCTGCTGAAGTTTAAAAATGTTACGGATCAATTCCATTGTTCTTCGGAATTCTGCCGAAGTTTAAAAATGCTACGGATCTCTTCCATTGTTCTTTGGAATTCTGCTGAAGCTTAAAAATGCTATGGAACTGTTCCATTGTTCTTCGGAATTCTGCTGAAGTTTAAAAATGCTATGGAACTCTTCCATTGTTCTCGGAATTCTGGTGAAGTTTAAAAATGCTACGGAACTCTTCCATTGTTCTCGGAATTCTGGTGAAGTTTAAAAATGCTACGGAACTCATTCATTGTTCTCGGAATTCTGCTGAAGTTTAAAAATGCTACGGAACTCTTCCATTGTTCTTCGGAATTCTGCTGAAGTTTAAAAATAGTATGGAACTTTTCCATTGTTCTTCGGAATTCTGATGAAGTTTAAAAAGGCTACGGAACTCTTCCATTGTTCTTCGGAATTCTGCTGAAGTTTAAAAATGCTACGGAACTCTTCCATTGTTCTTCAGAATTCTGCAGAAGTTTAAAAATGCTAGGGAACTCTTCCATTGTTCTTGGAATTCTGGTGAAGTTTAAAAATGCTACAGAACTCTTCCATTGTTCTCAGAATTCTGCTGAAGCTTATAAATTCTACGGTGCTCTTCCATTGTTCTTGGGAATTCTGCTGAAGTTTAAAAATGTTACGGATCAATTCCATTGTTCTTCGGAATTCTGCTTAAGTTTAAAAATGCTACGGAAGTCTTCCATTGTTCTTCGGAATTCTGCTGAAGTTTAAAAATGCTACGGAACTCTTTCATTGTTCTTCGGAATTCTGCTGAAGTTTAAAAATGCTACGGAACTCTTCCATTGTTTTGCGGAATTCTGCTGAAGTTTAAAAATGCTACGGAACTCTTCCATTTTTCTCGGAATTCTTCTGAAGTTTAAAAATGCTACAGAATTCTTCTCTTGTTCTCCAGAATTCTGCTGAAGTTTAAAAATGCTACGGAACACTTCCTTTGTTCTTCGGAATTCTGCTGAAGTTTAAAAATGCTACAGAACTCTTCCATTGTTCACGGTATTCTGGTGAAGTTTAAAAATGCTACGGAACTCTTCCATTGTTATTTTTAATTCTACTGAAGTTTAAAAATGCTACGGAACTCTTCCATTGTTCTTTGGAATTCTGCTGAAGTTTAAAAATGCTACGGGACTCTTCATTGTTCTTCTGAGTTCTGCTGAAGTTTAAAAATGCTACGGAACTCTTCCATTGTTCTTCGGAATTCTGCTGAAGTTTAAAAATGCTATGGAACTCTTACATTGTTCTTCTGAATTCTGCTGAAGTTTAAAAATGCTACAGAACTCTTCCATTGTTCTTCGGAATTCTGATGAAGCTTAAAACTGCAACGGAACTCTTCCATTGTTCTTCGGAATTCTGCTGAAGTTTAAAAATGCTACGGAACTCTTCCATTGTTCTTCGGAATTCTGCTGAAGTTTAAAAATGCTACGGAACTCTTCCATTGTTTTCGGAATTCTGCTGAAGTTTAAAAATGCTACGGAACTCTTCCATTGTTCTCGGAATTCTGGTGAAGTTTAAAAATGCTACGGAACTCTTCCATTGTTCTCGGAATTCTGCTGAAGTTTAAAAATGCTACGGAACTATTCCATTGTTCTTCGGAATTCTGCCGAAGTTTAAAAATGCTACGGAACTCTTCCATTGTTCTTGGAATTCCTGTGAAGTTTAAAAATGCTACGGAACTCTTCCATTGTTCTCAGAATTCTGCTGAAGCTTATAAATTCTACTGTGCTCTTCCATTGTTCTTGGGAATTCTGCTGAAGTTTAAAAATGGTACGGATCAATTCCATTGTTCTTCGGAATTCTGCTTAAGTTTAAAAATGCTACCGAACTCTTCCATTGTTCTTCGGAATTCTGCTGAAGTTTAAAAATGCTGCGGAACTCTTCCATTGTTCTTCGGAATTCTGCTGAAGTTTAAAAATGCTACGGAACTCTTCCATTGTTTTGCGGAATTCTGCTGAAGTTTAAAAATGCTACGGAACTCTTCCATTTTTCTAGGAATTCTTCTGAAGTTTAAAAATACTACAGAACTCTTCTCTTGTTCTTCAGAATTCTGCTGAAGTTTAAAAATGCTACGGAACAATTCCTTTGTTCTTCGGAATTCTGCTGAAGTTTAAAAATGTTACGGATCATTTCCATTGTTCTTCGGAATTCTGCTGAAGTTTAAAAATGCTACGGAACTCTTCCATTGTTCTTCGGAATTCTGCTGAAGTTTAAAAATGCTATGGAACTCTTCGATTGTTCTTCGGAATTCTGCTGAAGTTTAAAAATGCTACGGAACTCTTCCATTGTTCTTCTGAGTTCTGCTGAAGTTTAAAAATGCTGCGGAACTCTTCCATTGTTCTTCGGAATTCTGATGAAGTTTAAAACTGCAACGGAACTCTTCCATTGTTCTTCAGAATTCTGCTGAAGTTTAAAAATGCTACGGAACTCTTCCATTGTTCTTCGGAATTCTGCTGAAGTTTAAAAATGCTATGGAACTCTTACATTGTTCTTCTGATTTCTGCTGAAGTTTAAAAATGCTACGGAACTCTTCCATTGTTCTTCGGAACTCTGATGAAGCTTAAAACTGCAACGGAACTCTTCCATTGTTGTTTGGAATTCTGCTGAAGTTTAAAAATGCTACGGAACTCTTCCATTGTTCTTCGGAATTCTGCTGAAGTTTAAAAATGCTACGGAACTCTTCCATTGTTCTCGCAATTCTGCTGAAGTTTAAAAATGCTACGGAACTCTTCCATTGTTCTCGGAATTCTGGTGAAGTTTAAAAATGCTACAGAACTCTTCCATTGTTCTCAGAATTCTGCTGAAGTTTAAAAATGCTACGGAACTCTTCCATTGTTCTTCAGAATTCTGCTGAAGCTTAAAAATGCTATGGAACTGTTCCATTGTTCTTCGGAATTCTGCTGAAGTTTAAAAATGCTATGGAACTCTTCCATTGTTCTCGGAATTCTGGTGAAGTTTAAAAATGCTACGGAACTCTTCCATTGTTCTCGGAATTCTGGTGACGTTTAAAAATGCTACGGAACTCATCCATTGTTCTCGGAATTCTGCTGAAGTTTAAAAATGCTACGGAACTCTTCCATTGTTCTTCGGAATTCTGCTGAAGTTTAAAAATGGTACGGAACTTTTCCATTGTTCTTCGGAATTCTGATGAAGTTTAAAAAGGCTACGGAACTCTTCCATTGTTCTTCGGAATTCTGCTGAAGTTTAAAAATGCTACGGAACTCTTCCATTGTTCTTCGGAATTCTGCAGAAGTTTAAAAATGCTACGGAACTCTTCCATTGTTCTTGGAATTCTGGTGAAGTTTAAAAATGCTACGGAACTCTTCCATTGTTCTCAGAATTCTGCTGAAGCTTATAAATTCTACGGTGCTCTTCCATTGTTCTTGGGAATTCTGCTGAAGTTTAAAAATGTTACGGATCAATTCCATTGTTCTTCGGAATTCTGCCGAAGTTTAAAAATGCTACGGAACTCTTCCATTGTTCTTTGGAATTCTGCTGAAGCTTAAAAATGCTATGGAACTGTTCCATTGTTCTTCGGAATTCTGCTGAAGTTTAAAAATGCTATGGAACTCTTCCATTGTTCTCGGAATTCTGGTGAAGTTTAAAAATGCTACGGAACTCTTCCATTGTTCTCGGAATTCTGGTGAAGTTTAAAAATGCTACGGAACTCATTCATTGTTCTCGGAATTCTGCTGAAGTTTAAAAATGCTACGGAACTCTTCCATTGTTCTTCGGAATTCTGCTGAAGTTTAAAAATAGTATGGAACTTTTCCATTGTTCTTCGGAATTCTGATGAAGTTTAAAAAGGCTACGGAACTCTTCCATTGTTCTTCGGAATTCTGCTGAAGTTTAAAAATGCTACGGAACTCTTCCATTGTTCTTCAGAATTCTGCAGAAGTTTAAAAATGCTACGGAACTCTTCCATTGTTCTTGGAATTCTGGTGAAGTTTAAAAATGCTACAGAACTCTTCCATTGTTCTCAGAATTCTGCTGAAGCTTATAAATTCTACGGTGCTCTTCCATTGTTCTTGGGAATTCTGCTGAAGTTTAAAAATGTTACGGATCAATTCCATTGTTCTTCGGAATTCTGCTTAAGTTTAAAAATGCTACGGAAGTCTTCCATTGTTCTTCGGAATTCTGCTGAAGTTTAAAAATGCTACGGAACTCTTTCATTGTTCTTCGGAATTCTGCTGAAGTTTAAAAATGCTACGGAACTCTTCCATTGTTTTGCGGAATTCTGCTGAAGTTTAAAAATGCTACGGAACTCTTCCATTTTTCTCGGAATTCTTCTGAAGTTTAAAAATGCTACAGAATTCTTCTCTTGTTCTCCAGAATTCTGCTGAAGTTTAAAAATGCTACGGAACACTTCCTTTGTTCTTCGGAATTCTGCTGAAGTTTAAAAATGCTACAGAACTCTTCCATTGTTCACGGTATTCTGGTGAAGTTTAAAAATGCTACGGAACTCTTCCATTGTTATTTTTAATTCTACTGAAGTTTAAAAATGCTACGGAACTCTTCCATTGTTCTTTGGAATTCTGCTGAAGTTTAAAAATGCTACGGGACTCTTCATTGTTCTTCTGAGTTCTGCTGAAGTTTAAAAATGCTACGGAACTCTTCCATTGTTCTTCGGAATTCTGATGAAGTTTAAATCTGCAACGGAACTCTTCCATTGTTCTTCGGAATTCTGCTGAAGTTTAAAAATGCTACGGAACTCTTCCAGTGTTCTTCGGAATTCTGCTGAAGTTTAAAAATGCTACAGAACTCTTCCATTGTTCCTCGGAATTCTGGTGAAGTTTAAAAATGCTGCGGAACTCATCCATTGTTCTCGGAATTCTGCTGAAGTTTAAAAATGCTACGGAACTCTTCCATTGTTCTTCGGAATTCTGCTGTAATTTAAAAATGCTACGGAACTCTTCCATTGTTCTTCAGAATTCTGCTGAAGTTTAAAAATGCTACGGAACTCTTCCATTGTTCTTTGGAATTCTGCTGAAGTTTAAAAATGCTACGGAACTCTTCCATTGTTTTTCGGAATTCTGCTGAAGTTTAAAAATGCTGTGGAACTCTTCCATTGTTCTCGGAATTCTTCTGAAGTTTGAAAATGCTACAGAACTCTTCCATTGTTCTTCAGAATACTGCTGAAGTTTAAAAATGCTACGGAACACTTCCTTTGTTCTTCGGAATTCTGCTGAAGTTTAAAAATGCTACGGAACTCTTCCATTGTTCACGGAATTCTGGTGAAGTTTAAAAATGCTACGGAACTGTTCCATTGTTATTCTTAATTCTGCTGAAGTTTAAAAATGCTACGGAACTCTTCCATTGTTCTTCGGAATTCTGCTGAAGTTTAAAAATGCTACGGAACTTTTCCATTGTTCTTCGGAATTCTGATGAAGTTTAAAAATGCTACGGAACTCTTCCATTGTTCTTCGGAATTCTGCTGAAGTTTAAAAATGCTACGGAACTCTTCCATTGTTCTCAGAATTCTGTTGAAGTTTAAAAATGCTACGGAACTCTTCCATTGTTCTCGGAATTCTGTTGAAGTTTAAAAATGCTGCGGAACTCTTCCATTGTTCTCGGAATTCTGCTGAAGTTTAAAAATGCTACGGAACTCTTCCATTGTTCTTCGGAATTCTGCTGAAGTTTAAAAATTCTACAGAATTTTTCCATTGTTCTTCGGAATTCTGATGAAGTTTAAAAATGCTACGGAACTCTTCCATTGTTCTTCAGAATTCTGCTGAAGTTTAAAAATGCTACGGAACTCTTCCATTGTTCTTCGGAATTCTGCAGAAGTTTAAAAATGCTACGGAACTCTTCCATTGTTCTTGGAATTCTGGTGAAGTTTAAAAATGCTACGGAACTCTTCCATTGTTCTCAGAATTCTGCTGAAGTTTATAAATTCTACGGTACTCTTCCATTGTTCTTGGGAATTCTGCTGAAGTTTAAAAATATTACGGATCATTTCCATTGTTCTTCGGAATTCTGCTGAAGTTTAAATATGCTACGGAACTCTTCCCTTGTTCTTCTGAGTTCTACTGAAGTTTAAAAATGCTGCGGAACACTTCTCTTGTTCTTCGGAATTCTGATGAAGTTAAAAACTGCAACGGAACTCTTCCATTGTTCTTCGGAATTCTGCTGAAGTTTAAAAATGCTACGGAACTCTTCCATTGTTCTTCGGAATTCTGCTGAAGTTTAAAAATGCTACGGAACTCTTACATTGTTCTTCTGAATTCTGATGAAGTTTAAAAATGCTACGGAACTCTTCCATTGTTCTTCGGAATTCTGATGAAGCTTAAAACTGCAACGGAACTCTTCCATTGTTCTTCGGAATTCTGCTGAAGTTTAAAAATGCTACGGAACTCTTCCATTGTTCTTCGGAATTCTGCTGAAGTTTAAAAATGCTACGGAACTCTTCCATTGTTCTCGGAATTCTGCTGAAGTTTAAAAATGCTACGGAACTCTTCCATTGTTCTCGGAATTCTGGTGTAGTTTAAAAATGCTCCGGAACTCTTCCATTGTTCTCGGAATTCTGCTGAAGTTTAAAAATGCTACGGAACTATTCCATTGTTCTTCGGAATTCTGCCGAAGTTTAAAAATGCTACGGAACTCTTCCATTGTTCTTGGAATTCCTGTGAAGTTTAAAAATGCTACGGAACTCTTCCATTGCTCTCAGAATTCTGCTGAAGCTTATAAATTCTACGGTGCTCTTCCATTGTTCTTCGGAATTCTGCTGAAGTTTAAAAATGTTACGGATCAATTCCATTGTTCTTCGGAATTCTGCTTAAGTTTAAAAATGCTACGGAACTCTTCCATTGTTCTTCGGAATTCTGCTGAAGTTTAAAAATGCTGCGGAACTCTTCCATTGTTCTTCGGAATTCTGCTGAAGTTTAAAAATGCTACGGAACTCTTCCATTGTTTTGCGGAATTCTGCTGAAGTTTAAAAATGCTACGGAACTCTTCCATTTTTCTCGGAATTCTTCTGAAGTTTAAAAATACTACAGAACTCTTCTCTTGTTCTTCAGAATTCTGCTGAAGTGTAAAAATGCTACGGAACAATTCCTTTGTTCTTCGGAATTCTGCTGAAGTTTAAAAATGGTACAGAAGTCTTCCATTGTTCACGGTATTCTGGTGAAGTTTAAAAATGCTACGGAACTCTTCCATTGTTTTTCGGAATTCTGCTGAAGTTTAAAAATGCTGTGGAACTCTTCCATTGTTCTCGGAATTCTTCTGAAGTTTGAAAATGCTACAGAACTCTTCCATTGTTCTTCAGAATACTGCTGAAGTTTAAAAATGCTACGGAACACTTCCTTTGTTCTTCGGAATTCTGCTGAAGTTTAAAAATGCTACGGAACTCTTCCATTGTTCACGGAATTCTGGTGAAGTTTAAAAATGCTACGGAACTGTTCCATTGTTATTCTTAATTCTGCTGAAGTTTAAAAATGCTACGGAACTCTTCCATTGTTCTTCGGAATTCTGCTGAAGTTTAAAAATGCTACGGAACTTTTCCATTGTTCTTCGGAATTCTGATGAAGTTTAAAAATGCTACGGAACTCTTCCATTGTTCTTCGGAATTCTGCTGAAGTTTAAAAATGCTACGGAACTCTTCCATTGTTCTCAGAATTCTGTTGAAGTTTAAAAATGCTACGGAACTCTTCCATTGTTCTCGGAATTCTGTTGAAGTTTAAAAATGCTGCGGAACTCTTCCATTGTTCTCGGAATTCTGCTGAAGTTTAAAAATGCTACGGAACTCTTCCATTGTTCTTCGGAATTCTGCTGAAGTTTAAAAATTCTACAGAATTTTTCCATTGTTCTTCGGAATTCTGATGAAGTTTAAAAATGCTACGGAACTCTTCCATTGTTCTTCAGAATTCTGCTGAAGTTTAAAAATGCTACGGAACTCTTCCATTGTTCTTCGGAATTCTGCAGAAGTTTAAAAATGCTACGGAACTCTTCCATTGTTCTTGGAATTCTGGTGAAGTTTAAAAATGCTACGGAACTCTTCCATTGTTCTCAGAATTCTGCTGAAGTTTATAAATTCTACGGTACTCTTCCATTGTTCTTGGGAATTCTGCTGAAGTTTAAAAATATTACGGATCATTTCCATTGTTCTTCGGAATTCTGCTGAAGTTTAAATATGCTACGGAACTCTTCCCTTGTTCTTGTGAGTTCTACTGAAGTTTAAAAATGCTGCGGAACACTTCCCTTGTTCTTCGGAATTCTGATGAAGTTAAAAACTGCAACGGAACTCTTCCATTGTTCTTCGGAATTCTGCTGAAGTTTAAAAATGCTACGGAACTCTTCCATTGTTCTTCGGAATTCTGCTGAAGTTTAAAAATGCTACGGAACTCTTACATTGTTCTTCTGAATTCTGCTGAAGTTTAAAAATGCTACGGAACTCTTCCATTGTTCTTCGGAATTCTGATGAAGCTTAAAACTGCAACGGAACTCTTCCATTGTTCTTCGGAATTCTGCTGAAGTTTAAAAATGCTACGGAACTCTTCCATTGTTCTTCGGAATTCTGCTGAAGTTTAAAAATGCTACGGAACTCTTCCATTGTTCTCGGAATTCTGCTGAAGTTTAAAAATGCTACGGAACTCTTCCATTGTTCTCGGAATTCTGGTGTAGTTTAAAAATGCTCCGGAACTCTTCCATTGTTCTCGGAATTCTGCTGAAGTTTAAAAATGCTACGGAACTATTCCATTGTTCTTCGGAATTCTGCCGAAGTTTAAAAATGCTACGGAACTCTTCCATTGTTCTTGGAATTCCTGTGAAGTTTAAAAATGCTACGGAACTCTTCCATTGTTCTCAGAATTCTGCTGAAGCTTATAAATTCTACGGTGCTCTTCCATTGTTCTTCGGAATTCTGCTGAAGTTTAAAAATGTTACGGATCAATTCCATTGTTCTTCGGAATTCTGCTTAAGTTTAAAAATGCTACGGAACTCTTCCATTGTTCTTCGGAATTCTGCTGAAGTTTAAAAATGCTGCGGAACTCTTCCATTGTTCTTCGGAATTCTGCTGAAGTTTAAAAATGCTACGGAACTCTTCCATTGTTTTGCGGAATTCTGCTGAAGTTTAAAAATGCTACGGAACTCTTCCATTTTTCTCGGAATTCTTCTGAAGTTTAAAAATACTACAGAACTCTTCTCTTGTTCTTCAGAATTCTGCTGAAGTGTAAAAATGCTACGGAACAATTCCTTTGTTCTTCGGAATTCTGCTGAAGTTTAAAAATGGTACAGAAGTCTTCCATTGTTCACGGTATTCTGGTGAAGTTTAAAAATGCTACGGAACTCTTCCATTGTTCCTCGGAATTCTGGTGAAGTTTAAAAGTGCTGCGGAACTCATCCATTGTTCTCGGAATTCTGCTGAAGTTTAAAAATGCTACGGAACTCTTCCATTGTTCTTCGGAATTCTGCTGTAATTTAAAAATGCTATGGAACTCTTCCATTGTTCTTCGGAATTCTGCTGAAGTTTAAAAATGCTACGGAACTCTTCCACTGTTCTCGGAATTCTGCTGAAGTTTATAAATGCTACGGAACTCTTCCATTGTTCTTCGGAATTCTGCTGAAGTTTAAAAATGCTATGGAACTGTTCCATTGTTCTTCGGAATTCTGCTGAAGTTTAAAAATGCTATGGAACTCTTCCATTGTTCTCGGAATTCTGGTGAAGTTTAAAAATGCTACGGATCTCTTCCATTGTTCTCGGAATTCTGGTGAAGTTTAAAAATGCTACGGAACTCATCCATTGTTCTCGGAATTCTGCTGAAGTTTAAAAATGCTACGGAACTCTTCCATTGTTCTCGGAATTCTGCTGAAGTTTAAAAATGGTACGGAACTTTTCCATTGTTCTTCGGAATTCTGATGAAGTTTAAAAAGGCTACGGAACTCTTCCATTGTTCTTCGGAATTCTGCTGAAGTTTAAAAATGCTACGGAACTCTTCCATTGTTCTTCGGAATTCTGCAGAAGTTTAAAAATGCTACGGAATTCTTCCATTGTTCATGGAATTCTGGTGAAGTTTAAAAATGCTACGGAACTCTTCCATTGTTCTCAGAATTCTGCTGAAGCTTATAAATTCTACGGTGCTCTTCCATTTTTCTTGGGAATTCTGCTGAAGTTTAAAAATGTTACGGATCAATTCCATTGTTCTTCGGAATTCTGCTTAAGTTTAAAAATGCTACGGAAGTCTCCCATTGTTCTTCGGAATTCTGCTGAAGTTTAAAAATGCTACGGAACTCTTCCATTGTTCTTCGGAATTCTGCTGAAGTTTAAAAATGCTACGGAACTCTTCCATTGTTTTGCGGAATTCTGCTGAAGTTTAAAAATGCTACGGAACTCTTCCATTTTTCTCGGAATTCTTCTGAAGTTTAAAAATGCTACAGAACTCTTCTCTTGTTCTTCAGAATTCTGCTGAAGTTTAAAAATGCTACGGAACACTTCCTTTGTTCTTCGGAATTCTGCTGAATTTTAAAAATGCTGCAGAACTCTTCCATTGTTCACGGTATTCTGGTGAAGTTTAAAAATGCTACGGAACTCTTCCATTGTTATTTTTAATTCTACTGAAGTTTAAAAATGCTACGGAACTCTTCCATTGTTCACGGAATTCTGGTGAAGTTTAAAAATGCTACGGAACTGTTCCATTGTTATTCTTAATTCTGCTGAAGTTTAAAAATGCTACGGAACTCTTCCATTGTTCTTCGGAATTCTGCTGAAGTTTAAAAATGCTACGGAACTTTTCCATTGTTCTTCGGAATTCTGATGAAGTTTAAAAATGCTACGGAACTCTTCCATTGTTCTTCGGAATTCTGCTGAAGTTTAAAAATGCTACGGAACTCTTCCATTGTTCTCAGAATTCTGTTGAAGTTTAAAAATGCTACGGAACTCTTCCATTGTTCTTCGGAATTCTGCTGAAGTTTAAAAATGCTACAGAACTCTTCCATTGTTCCTCGGAATTCTGGTGAAGTTTAAAAATGCTGCGGAACTCATCCATTGTTCTCGGAATTCTGGTGAAGTTTAAAAATGCTACGGAACTCTTCCATTGTTCTTCGGAATTCTGCTGTAATTTAAAAATGCTACGGAACTCTTCCATTGTTCTTCGGAATTCTGCTGAAGTTTAAAAATGCTACGGAACTCTTCCATTGTTCTTTGGAATTCTGCTGAAGTTTAAAAATGCTACAGAACTCTTCCATTGTTTTTCGGAATTCTGCTGAAGTTTAAAAATTCTGTGGAACTCTTCCATTGTTCTCGGAATTCTTCTGAAGTTTGAAAATGCTACAGAACTCTTCCATTGTTCTTCAGAATACTGCTGAAGTTTAAAAATGCTACGGAACTCTTCCATTGTTCACGGAATTCTGGTGAAGTTTAAAAATGCTACGGAACTGTTCCATTGTTATTCTTAATTCTGCTGAAGTTTAAAAATGCTACGGAACTCTTCCATTGTTCTTCGGAATTCTGCTGAAGTTTAAAAATGCTACGGAACTTTTCCATTGTTCTTCGGAATTCTGATGAAGCTTAAAAAGGCTACGGAACTCTTCTATTGTTCTTCGGAATTCTGCTGAAGTTTAAAAATGCTACGGAACTCTTCCATTGTTCTTCGGAATTCTGCAGAAGTTTAAAAATGCTACGGAATTCTTCCATTGTTCTTGGAATTCTGCTGAAGTTTAAAAATGCTACGGAACTTTTCCATTGTTCTTCGGAATTCTGATGAAGTTTAAAAATGCTACGGAACTCTTCCATTGTTCTTCGGAATTCTGCTGAAGTTTAAAAATGCTACGGAACTCTTCCATTGTTCTCAGAATTCTGGTGAAGTTTAATAATGCTACGGAACTCTTCCATTGTTCTCGGAATTCTGTTGAAGTTTAAAAATGCTGCGGAACT
Source organism: Phyllobates terribilis (assembly GCF_046119375.1). Lineage (NCBI taxonomy): Eukaryota > Metazoa > Chordata > Amphibia > Anura > Dendrobatidae > Phyllobates > Phyllobates terribilis. The sequence goes on from NW_027362957.1 coordinate 2,869,320, forward strand.
CTTCCATTGTTCTCGGAATTCTGCTGAAGTTTAAAAATGCTACGGAACTCTTCCATTGTTCTTCGGAATTCTGCTGAAGTTTAAAAATGCTACAGAATTTTTCCATTGTTCTTCGGAATTCTGATGAAGTTTAAAAATGCTACGGAACTCTTCCATTGTTCTTCAGAATTCTGCTGAAGTTTAAAAATGCTACGGAACTCTTCCATTGTTCTTCGGAATTCTGCAGAAGTTTAAAAATGCTACGGAACTCTTCCATTGTTCTTGGAATTCTGGTGAAGTTTAAAAATGCTACGGAACTCTTCCATTGTTCTCAGAATTCTGCTGAAGTTTATAAATATTACGGATCATTTCCATTGTTCTTCGGAATTCTGCTGAAGTTTAAATATGCTACGGAACTCTTCCCTTGTTCTTCTGAGTTCTACTGAAGTTTAAAAATGCTACGGAACTCTTCCATTGTTCACGGAATTCTGGTGAAGTTTAAAAATGCTACGGAACTGTTCCATTGTTATTCTTAATTCTGCTGAAGTTTAAAAATGCTACGGAACTCTTCCATTGTTCTTCGGAATTCTGCTGAAGTTTAAAAATGCTACGGAACTCTTCCATTGTTCTCAGAATTCTGTTGAAGTTTAAAAATGCTACGGAACTCTTCCATTGTTCTTCGGAATTCTGCTGAAGTTTAAAAATGCTGCGGAACTCTTCCATTGTTCCTCGGAATTCTGGTGAAGTTTAAAAATGCTGCGGAACTCATCCATTGTTCTCGGAATTCTGGTAAAGTTTAAAAATGCTACGGAACTCTTCCATTGTTCTTCGGAATTCTGCTGTAATTTAAAAATGCTACGGAACTCTTCCATTGTTCTTCGGAATTCTGCTGAAGTTTAAAAATGCTACGGAACTCTTCCATTGTTCTTTGGAATTCTGCTGAAGTTTAAAAATGCTACAGAACTCTTCCATTGTTTTTCGGAATTCTGCTGAAGTTTAAAAATTCTGTGGAACTCTTCCATTGTTCTCGGAATTCTTCTGAAGTTTGAAAATGCTACAGAACTCTTCCATTGTTCTTCAGAATACTGCTGAAGTTTAAAAATGCTACGGAACACTTCCTTTGTTCTTCGGAATTCTGCTGAAGTTTAAAAATGCTACGGAACTCTTCCATTGTTCACGGAATTCTGGTGAAGTTTAAAAATGCTACGGAACTGTTCCATTGTTATTCTTAATTCTGCTGAAGTTTAAAAATGCTACGGAACTCTTCCATTGTTCTTCGGAATTCTGCTGAAGTTTAAAAATGCTACGGAACTTTTCCATTGTTCTTCGGAATTCTGATGAAGTTTAAAAAGGCTACGGAACTCTTCTATTGTTCTTCGGAATTCTGCTGAAGTTTAAAAATGCTACGGAACTCTTCCATTGTTCTTCGGAATTCTGCAGAAGTTTAAAAATGCTACGGAATTCTTCCATTGTTCTTGGAATTCTGCTGAAGTTTAAAAATGCTACGGAACTTTTCCATTGTTCTTCGGAATTCTGATGAAGTTTAAAAATGCTAAGGAACTCTTCCATTGTTCTTCGGAATTCTGCTGAAGTTTAAAAATGCTACGGAACTCTTGCACTGTTCTCAGAATTCTGTTGAAGTTTAAAAATGCTACGGAACTCTTCCATTGTTCTCGGAATTCTGTTGAAGTTTAAAAATGCTGCGGAACTCTTCCATTGTTCTCGGAATTCTGCTGAAGTTTAAAAATGCTACGGAACTCTTCCATTGTTCTTCGGAATTCTGCTGAAGTTTAAAAATGCTACAGAATTTTTCCATTGTTCTTCGGAATTCTGCTGAAGTTTAAAAATGCTACGGAACTCTTCCATTGTTCTTCAGAATTCTGCTGAAGTTTAAAAATGCTACGGAACTCTTCCATTGTTCTTCGGAATTCTGCAGAAGTTTAAAAATGCTACGGAACTCTTCCATTGTTCTTGGAATTCTGGTGAAGTTTAAAAATGCTACGGAACTCTTCCATTGTTCTCAGAATTCTGCTGAAGTTTATAAATTCTACGGTACTCTTCCATTGTTCTTGGGAATTCTGCTGAAGTTTAAAAATATTACGGATCATTTCCATTGTTCTTCGGAATTCTGCTGAAGTTTAAATATGCTACGGAACTCTTCCCTTGTTCTTCTGAGTTCTACAGAAGTTTAAAAATGCTGCGGAACACTTCCCTTGTTCTTCGGAATTCTGATGAAGTTAAAAACTGCAACGGAACTCTTCCATTGTTCTTCGGAATTCTGCTGAAGTTTAAAAATGCTACGGAACTCTTCCATTGTTCTTCGGAATTCTGCTGAAGTTTAAAAATGCTACGGAACTCTTACATTGTTCTTCTGAATTCTGCTGAAGTTTAAAAATGCTACGGAACTCTTCCATTGTTCTTCGGAATTCTGATGAAGCTTAAAACTGCAACGGAACTCTTCCATTGTTCTTCGGAATTCTGCTGAAGTTTAAAAATGCTACGGAACTCTTCCATTTTTCTTCGGAATTCTGCTGAAGTTTAAAAATGCTACGGAACTCTTCCATTGTTCTCGGAATTCTGCTGAAGTTTAAAAATGCTATGGAACTCTTCCATTGTTCTCGGAATTCTGGTGAAGTTTAAAAATGCTACGGAACTCTTCCATTGTTCTCGGAATTCTGCTGAAGTTTAAAAATGCTACGGAACTATTCCATTGTTCTTCGGAATTCTGCCCAAGTTTAAAAATGCTACGGAACTCTTCCATTGTTCTTGGAATTCCTGTGAAGTTTAAAAATGTTACGGAACTCTTCCATTGTTCTCAGAATTCTGCTGAAGCTTATAAATTCTACGGTGCTCTTCCATTGTTCTTGGGAATTCTGCTGAAGTTTAAAAATGTTACGGATCAATTCCATTGTTCTTCGGAATTCTGCTTAAGTTTAAAAATGCTACGGAACTCTTCCATTGTTCTTCGGAATTCTTCTGAAGTTTAAAAATGCTGCGGAACTCTTCCATTGTTCTTCGGAATTCTGCTGAAGTTTAAAAATGCTATGGAACTCTTCCATTGTTTTGCGGAATTCTGCTGAAGTTTAAAAATGCTACGGAACTCTTCCATTTTTCTCGGAATTCTTCTGAAGTTTAAAAATACTACAGAACTCTTCTCTTGTTCTTCAGAATTCTGCTGAAGTTTGAAAATGCTACGGAACAATTCCTTTGTTCTTCGGAATTCTGCTGAAGTTTAAAAATGGTACAGAACTCTTCCATTGTTCACGGTATTCTGGTGAAGTTTAAAAATGCTACGGAACTCTTCCATTGTTCCTCGGAATTCTGGTGAAGTTTAAAAGTGCTGCGGAACTCATCCATTGTTCTCGGAATTCTGCTGAAGTTTAAAAATGCTACGGAACTCTTCCATTGTTCTTCGGAATTCTGCTGTAATTTAAAAATGCTATGGAACTCTTCCATTGTTCTTCGGAATTCTGCTGAAGTTTAAAAATGCTACGGAACTCTTCCATTGTTCTCGGAATTCTGCTGAAGTTTATAAATGCTACGGAACTCTTCCATTGTTCTTCGGAATTGTGCTGAAGCTTAAAAATGCTATGGAACTGTTCCATTGTTCTTCGGAATTCTGCTGAAGTTAAAAATGCTATGGAACTCTTCCATTGTTCTCGGAATTCTGGTGAAGTTTAAAAATGCTACGGAACTCTTCCATTGTTTTGCGGAATTCTGCTGAAGTTTAAAAATGCTACGGAACTCTTCCATTTTTCTCGGAATTCTTCTGAAGTTTAAAAATGCTACAGAACTCTTCTCTTGTTCTTCAGAATTCTGCTGAAGTTTAAAAATGCTACGGAACACTTCCTTTGTTCTTCGGAATTCTGCTGAATTTTAAAAATGCTGCAGAACTCTTCCATTGTTCACGGTATTCTGGTGAAGTTTAAAAATGCTACGGAACTCTTCCATTGTTATTTTTAATTCTACTGAAGTTTAAAAATGCTTCGGAACTCTTCCATTGTTCACGGAATTCTGGTGAAGTTTAAAAATGCTACGGAACTGTTCCATTGTTATTCTTAATTCTGCTGAAGTTTAAAAATGCTACGGAACTCTTCCATTGTTCTTCAGAATTCTGCTGAAGTTTAAAAATGCTACGGAACTTTTCCATTGTTCTTCGGAATTCTGATGAAGTTTAAAAATGCTACGAAACTCTTCCATTGTTCTTCGGAATTCTGCTGAAGTTTAAAAATGCTACGGAACTCTTCCATTGTTCTCAGAATTCTGTTGAAGTTTAAAAATGCTACGGAACTCTTCCATTGTTCTCGGAATTCTGTTGAAGTTTAAAAATGCTACGGAACTATTCCATTATTCTCGGAATTCTGCTGAAGTTTAAAAATGCTACGGAACTCTTCCATTGTTCTTCGGAATTCTGCTGAAGTTTAAAAATGCTCCAGAATTTTTCCATTGTTCTTCGGAATTCTGATGAAGTTTAAGAATGCTACGGAACTCTTCCATTGTTCTTCAGAATTCTGCTGAAGTTTAAAAATGCTACGGAACTCTTCCATTGTTCTTCGGAATTCTGCAGAAGTTTAAAAATGCTACGGAACTCTTCCATTGTTCTTGGAATTCTGGTGAAGTTTAAAAATGCTACGGAACTCTTCCATTGTTCTCAGAATTCTGCTGAAGTTTATAAATTCTACGGTACTCTTCCATTGTTCTTGGGAATTCTGCTGAAGTTTAAAAATGTTAAGGATCATTTCCATTGTTCTTCGGAATTCTGCTGAAGTTTAAATATGCTACGGAACTCTTCCCTTGTTCTTCTGAGTTCTACTGAAGTTTAAAAATGCTGCGGAACACTTCCCGTGTTCTTCGGAATTCTGATGAAGTTAAAAACTGCAACGGAACTCTTCCATTGTTCTTCGGAATTCTGCTGAAGTTTAAAAATGCTACGGAACTCTTCCATTGTTCTTCGGAATTCTGCTGAAGTTTAAAAATGCTACGGAACTCTTACATTGTTCTTCTGAATTCTGCTGAAGTTTAAAAATGCTACGGAACTCTTCCATTGTTCTTCGGAATTCTGATGAAGCTTAAAACTGCAACGGAACTCTTCCATTGTTCTTCGGAATTCTGCTGAAGTTTAAAAATGCAACGGAACTCTTCCATTGTTCTTCGGAATTCTGCTGAAGTTTAAAAATGCTAGGAAACTCTTCCATTGTTCTCGGAATTCTGCTGAAGTTTAAAAATGCTATGGAACTCTTCCATTGTTCTCGGAATTCTGGTGAAGTTTAAAAATGCTACGGAACTCTTCCATTGTTCTTCGGAATTCTGCTGAAGTTTAAACATGCTACGGAACTCTTCCATTCTTCTTCGAAATTCTGCAGAAGTTTAAAAATGCTACGGAACTCTTCCATTGTTCTTGGAATTCTGGTGAAGTTTAAAAATGCTACGGAACTCTTCCATTGTTCTCAGAATTCTGCTGAAGTTTATAAATTCTAAGGTACTCTTCCATTGTTCTTGGGAATTCTGCTGAAGTTTAAAAATGTTACGGATCATTTCCATTGTTCTTCGGAATTCTGCTGAAGTTTAAATATGCTACGGAACTCTTCTCTTGTTCTTCTGAGTTCTACTGAAGTTTAAAAATGCTGCGGAACACTTCCCTTGTTCTTCGGAATTCTGATGAAGTTAAAAACTGCAACGGAACTCTTCCATTGTTCTTCGGAATTCTGCTGAAGTTTAAAAATGCTACGGAACTCTTCCATTGTTCTTCGGAATTCTGCTGAAGTTTAAAAATGCTACGGAACTCTTACATTGTTCTTCTGAATTCTGCTGAAGTTTAAAAATGCTATGGAACTCTTCCATTGTTCTTCGGAATTCTGATGAAGCTTAAAACTGCAACGGAACTCTTCCATTGTTCTTCGGAATTCTGCTGAAGTTTAAAAATGCTACGGAACTCTTCCATTGTTCTTCGGAATTCTGCTGAAGTTTAAAAATGCTACGGAACTTTTCCATTGTTCTTCGGAATTCTGATGAAGTTTAAAAATGCTACGGAACTCTTCCATTGTTCTTCGGAATTCTGCTGAAGTTTAAAAATGCTACGGAACTCTTCCATTGTTCTCAGAATTCTGTTGAAGTTTAAAAATGCTACGGAACTCTTCCATTGTTCTTCGGAATTCTGCTGAAGTTTAAAAATGCTACAGAACTCTTCCATTGTTCCTCGGAATTCTGGTGAAGTTTAAAAATGCTGCGGAACTCATCCATTGTTCTCGGAATTCTGGTGAAGTTTAAAAATGCTACGGAACTCTTCCATTGTTCTTCGGAATTCTGCTGTAATTTAAAAATGCTACGGAACTCTTCCATTGTTCTTCGGAATTCTGCTGAAGTTTAAAAATGCTACGGAACTCTTCCATTGTTCTTTGGAATTCTGCTGAAGTTTAAAAATGCTACAGAACTCTTCCATTTTTTTTCGGAATTCTGCTGAAGTTTAAAAATTCTGTGGAACACTTCCATTGTTCTCGGAATTCTTCTGAAGTTTGAAAATGCTACAGAACTCTTCCATTGTTCTTCAGAATACTGCTGAAGTTTAAAAATGCTACGGAACACTTCCTTTGTTCTTCGGAATTCTGCTGAAGTTTAAAAATGCTACGGAACTCTTCCATTGTTCACGGAATTCTGGTGAAGTTTAAAAATGCTACGGAACTGTTCCATTGTTATTCTTAATTCTGCTGAAGTTTAAAAATGCTACGGAACTCTTCCATTGTTCTTCGGAATTCTGCTGAAGTTTAAAAATGCTACGGAACTTTTCCATTGTTCTTCGGAATTCTGATGAAGTTTAAAAAGGCTACGGAACTCTTCTATTGTTCTTCGGAATTCTGCTGAAGTTTAAAAATGCTACGGAACTCTTCCATTGTTCTTCGGAATTCTGCAGAAGTTTAAAAATGCTACGGAATTCTTCCATTGTTCTTGGAATTCTGCTGAAGTTTAAAAATGCTACGGAACTTTTCCATTGTTCTTCGGAATTCTGATGAAGTTTAAAAATGCTACGGAACTCTTCCATTGTTCTTCGGAATTCTGCTGAAGTTTAAAAATGCTACGGAACTCTTCCATTGTTCTCAGAATTCTGTTGAAGTTTAAAAATGCTACGGAACTCTTCCATTGTTCTCGGAATTCTGTTGAAGTTTAAAAATGCTGCGGAACTCTTCCATTGTTCTCGGAATTCTGCTGAAGCTTAAAAATGCTACGGAACTCTTCCATTGTTCTTCGGAATTCTGCTGTAGTTTAAAAATGCTACAGAATTTTTCCATTGTTCTTCGGAATTCTGATGAAGTTTAAAAATGCTACGGAACTCTTCCATTGTTCTTCAGAATTCTGCTGAAGTTTAAAAATGCTACGGAACTCTTCCATTGTTCTTCGGAATTCTGCAGAAGTTTAAAAATGCTACGGAACTCTTCCATTGTTCTTGGAATTCTGGTGAAGTTTAAAAATGCTACGGAACTCTTCCATTGTTCTCAGAATTCTGCTGAAGTTTATAAATTCTACGGTACTCTTCCATTGTTCTTGGGAATTCTGCTGAAGTTTAAAAATATTACGGATCATTTCCATTGTTCTTCGGAATTCTGCTGAAGTTTAAATATGCTACGGAACTCTTCCCTTGTTCTTCTGAGTTCTACTGAAGTTTAAAAATGCTGCGGAACACTTCCCTTGTTCTTCGGAATTCTGATGAAGTTAAAAACTGCAACGGAACTCTTCCATTGTTCTTCGGAATTCTGCTGAAGTTTAAAAATGCTACAGAACTCTTCCATTGTTCTTCGGAATTCTGCTGAAGTTTAAAAATGCTACGGAACTCTTACATTGTTCTTCTGAATTCTGCTGAAGTTTAAAAATGCTACGGAACTCTTCCATTGTTCTTCGGAATTCTGATGAAGCTTAAAACTGCAACGGAACTCTTCCATTGTTCTTCGGAATTCTGCTGAAGTTTAAAAATGCTACGGAACTCTTCCATTGTTCTTCGGAATTCTGCTGAAGTTTAAAAATGCTACGGAACTCTTCCATTGTTCTCGGAATTCTGCTGAAGTTTAAAAATGCTATGGAACTCTTCCATTGTTCTCGGAATTCTGGTGAAGTTTAAAAATGCTACGGAACTCTTCCATTGTTCTCGGAATTCTGCTGAAGTTTAAAAATGCTACGGAACTATTCCATTGTTGTTCGGAATTCTGCCGAAGTTTAAAAATGCTACGGAACTCTTCCATTGTTCTTGGAATTCCTGTGAAGTTTAAAAATGTTACGGAACTCTTCCATTGTTCTCAGAATTCTGCTGAAGCTTATAAATTCTACGGTGCTCTTCCATTGTTCTTGGGAATTCTGCTGAAGTTTAAAAATGTTACGGATCAATTCCATTGTTCTTCGGAATTCTGCTAAGCTTAAAAATGCTACGGAACTCTTCCATTGTTCTTCGGAATTCTGCTGAAGTTTAAAAATGCTGCGGAACTCTTCCATTGTTCTTCGGAATTCTGCTGAAGTTTAAAAATGCTACGGAACTCTTCCATTGTTTTGCGGAATTCTGCTGAAGTTTAAAAATGCTACGGAACTCTTCCATTTTTCTCGGAATTCTTCTGAAGTTTAAAAATACTACAGAACTCTTCTCTTGTTCTTCAGAATTCTGCTGAAGTTTGAAAATGCTACGGAACAATTCCTTTGTTCTTCGGAATTCTGCTGAAGTTTAATAATGGTACAGAACTCTTCCATTGTTCACGGTATTCTGGTGAAGTTTAAAAATGCTACGGAACTCTTCCATTGTTCCTCGGAATTCTGGTGAAGTTTAAAAGTGCTGCGGAACTCATCCATTGTTCTCGGAATTCTGCTGAAGTTTAAAAATGCTACGGAACTCTTCCATTGTTCTTCGGAATTCTGCTGTAATTTAAAAATGCTATGGAACTCTTCCATTGTTCTTCGGAATTCTGCTGAAGTTTAAAAATGCTACGGAACTCTTCCATTGTTCTCGGAATTCTGCTGAAGTTTATAAATGCTACGGAACTCTTCCATTGTTCTTCGGAATTGTGCTGAAGCTTAAAAATGCTATGGAACTGTTCCATTGTTCTTCGGAATTCTGCTGAAGTTAAAAATGCTATGGAACTCTTCCATTGTTCTCGGAATTCTGGTGAAGTTTAAAAATGCTACGGAACTCTTCCATTGTTTTGCGGAATTCTGCTGAAGTTTAAAAATGCTACGGAACTCTTCCATTTTTCTCGGAATTCTTCTGAAGTTTAAAAATGCTACAGAACTCTTCTCTTGTTCTTCAGAATTCTGCTGAAGTTTAAAAATGCTACGGAACACTTCCTTTGTTCTTCGGAATTCTGCTGAATTTTAAAAATGCTGCAGAACTCTTCCATTGTTCACGGTATTCTGGTGAAGTTTAAAAATGCTACGGAACTCTTCCATTGTTATTTTTAATTCTACTGAAGTTTAAAAATGCTACGGAACTCTTCCATTGTTCACGGAATTCTGGTGAAGTTTAAAAATGCTACGGAACTGTTCCATTGTTATTCTTAATTCTGCTGAAGTTTAAAAATGCTACGGAACTCTTCCATTGTTCTTCAGAATTCTGCTGAAGTTTAAAAATGCTACGGAACTTTTCCATTGTTCTTCGGAATTCTGATGAAGTTTAAAAATGCTACGGAACTCTTCCATTGTTCTTCGGAATTCTGCTGAAGTTTAAAAATGCTACGGAACTCTTCCATTGTTCTCAGAATTCTGTTGAAGTTTAAAAATGCTACGGAACTCTTCCATTGTTCTCGGAATTCTGTTGAAGTTTAAAAATGCTACGGAACTCTTCCATTATTCTCGGAATTCTGCTGAAGTTTAAAAATGCTACGGAACTCTTCCATTGTTCTTCGGAATTCTGCTGAACTTTAAAAATGCTCCAGAATTTTTCCATTGTTCTTCGGAATTCTGATGAAGTTTAAAAATGCTACGGAACTCTTCCATTGTTCTTCAGAATTCTGCTGAAGTTTAAAAATGCTACGGAACTCTTCCATTGTTCTTCGGAATTCTGCAGAAGTTTAAAAATGCTACGGAACTCTTCCATTGTTCTTGGAATTCTGGTGAAGTTTAAAAATGCTACGGAACTCTTCCATTGTTCTCAGAATTCTGCTGAAGTTTATAAATTCTACGGTACTCTTCCATTGTTCTTGGGAATTCTGCTGAAGTTTAAAAATGTTACGGATCATTTCCATTGTTCTTCGGAATTCTGCTGAAGTTTAAATATGCTACGGAACTCTTCCCTTGTTCTTCTGAGTTCTACTGAAGTTTAAAAATGCTGCGGAACACTTCCCGTGTTCTTCGGAATTCTGATGAAGTTAAAAACTGCAACGGAACTCTTCCATTGTTCTTCGGAATTCTGCTGAAGTTTAAAAATGCTACGGAACTCTTCCATTGTTCTTCGGAATTCTGCTGAAGTTTAAAAATGCTACGGAACTCTTACATTGTTCTTCTGAATTCTGCTGAAGTTTAAAAATGCTACGGAACTCTTCCATTGTCCTTCGGAATTCTGATGAAGCTTAAAACTGCAACGGAACTCTTCCATTGTTCTTCGGAATTCTGCTGAAGTTTAAAAATGCAACGGAACTCTTCCATTGTTCTTCGGAATTCTGCTGAAGTTTAAAAATGCTAGGAAACTCTTCCATTGTTCTCGGAATTCTGCTGAAGTTTAAAAATGCTATGGAACTCTTCCATTGTTCTCGGAATTCTGGTGAAGTTTAAAAATGCTACGGAACTCTTCCATTGTTCTTCGGAATTCTGCTGAAGTTTAAAAATGCTACGGAACTCTTCCATTCTTCTTCGGAATTCTGCAGAAGTTTAAAAATGCTACGGAACTCTTCCATTGTTCTTGGAATTCTGGTGAAGTTTAAAAATGCTACGGAACTCTTCCATTGTTCTCAGAATTCTGCTGAAGTTTATAAATTCTACGGTACTCTTCCATTGTTCTTGGGAATTCTGCTGAAGTTTAAAAATGTTACGGATCATTTCCATTGTTCTTCGGAATTCTGCTGAAGTTTAAATATGCTACGGAACTCTTCCCTTGTTCTTCTGAGTTCTACTGAAGTTTAAAAATGCTGCGGAACACTTCCCTTGTTCTTCGGAATTCTGATGAAGTTAAAAACTGCAACGGAACTCTTCCATTGTTCTTCGGAATTCTGCTGAAGTTTAAAAATGCTACGGAACTCTTCCATTGTTCTTCTGAATTCTGCTGAAGTTTAAAAATGCTACGGAACTCTTACATTGTTCTTCTGAATTCTGCTGAAGTTTAAAAATGCTACGGAACTCTTCCATTGTTCTTCGGAATTCTGATGAAGCTTAAAACTGCAACGGAACTCTTCCATTGTTCTTCGGAATTCTGCTGAAGTTTAAAAATGCTACGGAACTCTTCCATTGTTCTTCGGAATTCTGCTGAAGTTTAAAAATGCTACGAAACTCTTCCATTGTTCTCGGAATTCTGCTGAAGTTTAAAAATGCTTCGGAACTCTTCCATTGTTCTCGGAATTCTGGTGAAGTTTAAAAATGCTACGGAACTCTTCCATTGTTCTCGGAATTCTGCTGAAGTTTAAAAATGCTACGGAACTATTCCATTGTTCTTCGGAATTCTGCCGAAGTTTAAAAATGCTACGGAACTCTTCCATTGTTCTTGGAATTCCTGTGAAGTTTAAAAATGCTACGGAACTCTTCCATTGTTCTCAGAATTCTGCTGAAGCTTATAAATTCTACGGTGCTCTTCCATTGTTCTTGCGAATTCTGCTGAAGTTTAAAAATGCTACGGAACTCTTCCATTGTTCTTCGGAATTCTGCTGAAGTTTAAAAATGCTGCGGAACTCTTCCATTGTTCTTCGGAATTCTGCTGAAGTTTAAAAATGCTACGGAACTCTTCCATTGTTTTGCGGAATTCTGCTGAAGTTTAAAAATGCTACGGAACTCTTCCATTTTTCTCGGAATTCTTCTGAAGTTTAAAAATACTACAGAACTCTTCTCTTGTTCTTCAGCATTCTGCTGAAGTTTAAAAATGCTACGGAACAATTCCTTTGTTCTTCGGAATTCTGCTGAAGTTTAAAAATGGTACAGAACTCTTCCATTGTTCACGGTATTCTGGTGAAGTTTAAAAATGCTACGGAACTCTTCCATTGTTCCTCGGAATTCTGGTGAAGTTTAAAAATGCTGCGGAACTCATCCATTGTTCTCAGAATTCTGCTGAAGTTTAAAAATGCTACGGAACTCTTCCATTGTTCTTCGGAATTTTGCTGTAATTTAAAAATGCTATGGAACTCTTCCATTGTTCTTCTGAATTCTGCTGAAGTTTAAAAATGCTACGGAACTCTTCCATTGTTCTCGGAATTCTGCTGAAGCTTAAAAATGCTATGGAACTGTTCCATTGTTCTTCGGAATTCTGGTGAAGTTTAAAAATGCTATGGAACTCTTCCATTGTTCTCGGAATTCTGGTGAAGTTTAAAAATGCTACGGAACTCTTCCATTGTTCTCAGAATTCTGGTGAAGTTTAAAAATGCTACGGAACTCATCCATTGTTCTCGGAATTCTGCTGAAGTTTAAAAATGCTATGGAACTCTTCCATTGTTCTTCGGAATTCTGCTGAAGTTTAAAAATGTTACGGAACTCTTCCATTGTTTTGCGGAATTCTGCTGAAGTTTAAAAATGCTACGGAACTCTTCCATTTTTCTCGGAATTCTTCTGAAGTTTAAAAATGCTACAGAACTCTTCTCTTGTTCTTCAGAATTCTGCTGAAGTTTAAAAATGCTACGGAACACTTCCTTTGTTCTTCGGAATTCTGCTGAAGTTTAAAAATGCTGCAGAACTCTTCCATTGTTCACGGTATTCTGGTGAAGTTTAAAAATGCTACGGAACTCTTCCATTGTTATTTTTAATTCTACTGAAGTTTAAAAATGCTACGGAACTCTTCCATTGTTCTTCGGAATTCTGCTGAAGTTTAAAAATGCTACGGGACTCTTCATTGTTCTTCTGAGCTCTGCTGATGTTTAAAAATGCTACGGAACTCTTCCATTGTTCTTCGGAATTCTGATGAAGTTTAAAACTGCAACGGAACTCTTCCATTGTTCTTCGGAATTCTGCTGAAGTTTAAAAATGCTACCGAACTCTTCCATTGTTCTTCGGAATTCTGCTGAAGTTTAAAAATGCTACAGAACTCTTCCATTGTTCCTCGGAATTCTGGTGAAGTTTAAAAATGCTGCGGAACTCATCCATTGTTCTCGGAATTCTGCTGAAGTTTAAAAATGCTACGGAACTCTTCCATTGTTCTTCGGAATTCTGCTGTAATTTAAAAATTCTACGGAACTCTTCCATTGTTCTTCGGAATTCTGCTGAAGTTTAAAAATGCTACGGAACTCTTCCATTGTCCTTTGGAATTCTGCTGAAGTTTAAAAATGCTACGGAACTCTTCCATTGTTTTTCGGAATTCTACTGAAGTTTAAAAATACTGTGGAACTCTTCCATTGTTCTCGGAATTCTTCTGAAGTTTGAAAATGCTACAGAACTCTTCCATTGTTCTTCAGAATACTGCTGAAGTTTAAAAATGCTACGGAACACTTCCTTTGTTCTTCGGAATTCTGATGAAGTTAAAAACTGCAACGGAACTCTTCCATTGTTCTTCGGAATTCTGCTGAAGTTTAAAAATGCTACGGAACACTTCCATTGTTATTCTTAATTCTGCTGAAGTTTAAAAATGCTACAGAACTCTTCCATTGTTCTTCGGATTTCTGCTGAAGTTTAAAAATACTACGGAACTTTTCCATTGCTCTTCGGAATTCTGATGAAGTTTAAAAATGCTACGGAACTCTTCCATTGTTCTTCGGAATTCTGCTGAAGTTTAAAAATGCTACGGAACTCTTCCATTGTTCTCAGAATTCTGTTGAAGTTTAAAAATGCTACGAAACTCTTGCATTGTTCTCGGAATTCTGGTGAAGTTTAAAAATGCTACGGAACTCTTCCATTGTTCTCGGAATTCTGCTGAAGTTTAAAAATGCTACGGAACTCTTCCATTGTTCTTCGGATTTCTGCTGAAGTTTAAAAATGCTACAGAATTTTTCCATTGTTCTTCGGAATTCTGATGAAGTTTAAAAATGCTACGGAACTCTTCCATTGTTCTTCAGAATTCTGCTGAAGTTTAAAAATGCTACGGAACTCTTCCATTGTTCTTCGGAATTCTGCAGAAGTTTAAAAATGCTACGGAACTCTTCCATTGTTCTTGGAATTCTGGTGAAGTTTAAAAATGCTACGGAACTCTTCCTTTGTTCTCAGAATTCTGCTGAAGTTTATAAATTCTACGGTACTCTTCCATTGTTCTTGGGAATTCTGCTGAAGTTTAAAAATGTTACGGATCATTTCCATTGTTCTTCGGAATTCTGCTGAAGTTTAAATATGCTACGGAACTCTTCCCTTGTTCTTCTGAGTTCTACTGAAGTTTAAAAATGCTACGGAACTCTTCCATTGTTCTTCGGATTTCTGCTGAAGTTTAAAAATGCTACAGAATTTTTCCATTGTTCTTCGGAATTCTGATGAAGTTTAAAAATGCTACGGAACTCTTCCATTGTTCTTCAGAATTCTGCTGAAGTTTAAAAATGCTACGGAACTCTTCCCTTGTTCTTCTGAGTTCTACTGAAGTTTAAAAATGCTGCGGAACACTTCCATTGTTCTTCGGAATTCCGATGAAGTTTAAAACTGCAACGGAACTCTTCCATTGTTCTTCGGAATTCTGCTGAAGTTTAAAAATGCTATGGAACTCTTCCATTGTTCTTTGGAATTCTGCTGAAGTTTAAAAATCCTACGGAACTCTTACATTGTTCTTCTGAATTCGGCTGAAGTTTAAAAATGCTACGGAACTCTTTCATTGTTCTTCGGAATTCTGATGAAGCTTAAAACTGCAACGGAACTCTTCCATTGTTCTTCGGAATTCTGCTGAAGTTTAAAAATGCTACGGAACTCTTCCATTGTTCTTCGGAATTCTGCTGAAGTTTAAAAATGCTGTGGAACTCTTCCATTGTTCTCGGAATTCTGCTGAAGTTTAAAAATGCTACGGAACTCTTCCATTGTTCTCGGAATTCTGGTGAAGTTTAAAAATGCTACGGAACTCTTCCATTGTTCTCGGAATTCTGCTGAAGTTTAAAAATGCTACGGAACTATTCCATTGTTCTTCGGAATTCTGCCGAAGTTTAAAAATGCTACGGAACTCTTCCATTGTTCTTGGAATTCCTGTGAAGTTTAAAAATGCTACGGAACTCTTCCATTGTTCTCAGAATTCTGCTGAAGCTTATAAATTCTACGGTGCTCGTCCATTGTTCTTGGGAATTCTGCTGAAGTTTAAAAATGTTACGGATCAATTCCATTGTTCTTCGGAATTCTGCTTAAGTTTAAAAATGCTACGGAACTCTTCCATTGTTCTTCGGAATTCTGCTGAAGTTTAAAAATGCTGCGGAACTCTTCCATTGTTCTTCGGAATTCTGCTGAAGTTTAAAAATGCTACGGAACTCTTCCATTGTTTTGCGGAATTCTGCTGAAGTTTAAAAATGCTACGGAACTCTTCCATTTTTCTTGGAATTCTTCTGAAGTTTAAAAATACTACAGAACTCTTCTCTTGTTCTTCAGAATTCTGCTGAAGTTTAAAAATACTACGGAACAATTCCTTTATTCTTCGGAATTCTGCTGAAGTTTAAAAATGCTACAGAACTCTTCCATTGTTCACGATATTGTGGTGAAGTTTAAAAATTCTACAGAACTCTTCCATTGTTCCTCGGAATTCTGGTGAAGTTTAAAAATGCTGAGGAACTCATCCATTGTTCTCGGAAATCTACTGAAGTTTAAAAATGCTACGGAACTCTTCCATTGTTCTTCGGAATTCTGCTGTAATTTAAAAATGCTATGGAACTCTTCCATTGTTCTTCGGAATTCTGCTGAAGTTTAAAAATGCTACGGAACTCTTCCATTGTTCTTCGGAATTCCGCTGAAGTTTAAAAATGCTACGGAACTCTTCCATTGTTATTCTTAATTCTGCTGAAGTTTAAAAATTCTACGGAACTCTTCCATTGTTCTTTGGAATTCTGATGAAGCTTAGAACTGCAACGGAACTCTTCCATTGTTCTTCGGAATTCTGCTGAAGTTTAAAAATGCTACGGATCTCTTCCATTGTTCATCGGAATTCTGCTGAAGTTTAAAAATGCTACGGAATATTTCCATTGTTTTTCGGAATTCTGATGAAGTTTAAAAATGCTACGGAACTCTTCCATTGTTCATCGGAATTCTGCTGAAATTTAAATATGCTACGGAACTCTTCCATTGTTCTCGGAATTCTGTTGAAGTTTAAAAATGCTACGGAACTCTGCCATTGTTCTCGGAATTCTTCTGAAGTTTGAAAATGCTACAGAACTCTTCCATTGTTCTTCAGAATACTGCTGAAGTTTAAAAATGCTACGGAACACTTCCTTTGTTCTTCGGAATTCTGATGAAGTTAAAAACTGCAACGGAACTCTTCCATTGTTCTTCGGAATTCTGCTGAAGTTTAAAAATGCTACGGAACTCTTCCATTGTTATTCTTAATTCTGCTGAAGTTTAAAAATGCTACGGAACTCTTCCATTGTTCTTCGGATTTCTGCTGAAGTTTAAAAATACTACGGAACTTTTCCATTGTTCTTCGGAATTCTGATGAAGTTTAAAAATGCTACGGAACTCTTCCATTGTTCTTCGGAATTCTGCTGAAGTTTAAAAATGCTACGGAACTCTTACATTGTTCTCAGAATTCTGTTGAAGTTTAAAAATGCTACGGAACTCTTCCATTGTTCTCGGAATTCTGGTGAAGTTTAAAAATGCTACGGAACTCTTCCATTGTTCTCGGAATTCTGCTGAAGTTTAAAAATGCTACGGAACTCTTCCATTGTTCTTCGGAATTCTGCTGAAGTTTAAAAATGCTACAGAATTTTTCCATTGTTCTTCGGAATTCTGATGAAGTTTAAAAATGCTACGGAACTCTTCCATTGTTCTTCAGAATTCTGCTGAAGTTTAAAAATGCTACGAAACTCTTCCATTGTTCTTCGGAATTCTGCAGAAGTTTAAAAATGCTACGGAACTCTTCCATTGTTCTTGGAATTCTGGTGAAGTTTAAAAATGCTACGGAACTCTTCTTTTGTTCTCAGAATTCTGCTGAAGTTTATAAATTCTACGGTACTCTTCCATTGTTCTTGGGAATTCTGCTGAAGTTTAAAAATGTTACGGATCATTTCCATTGTTCTTCGGAATTCTGCTGAAGTTTAAATATGCTACAGAACTCTTCCCTTGTTCTTCTGAGTTCTACTGAAGTTTAAAAATGCTGCGGAACACTTCCATTGTTCTTCGGAATTCTGATGAAGTTTAAAACTGCAACGGAACTCTTCCATTGTTCTTCGGAATTCTGCTGAAGTTTAAAAATGCTACGGAACTCTTCCATTGTTCTTTGGAATTCTGCTGAAGTTTAAAAATGCTACGGAACTCTTACATTGTTCTTCTGAATTAGGCTGAAGTTTAAAAATGCTACGGAACTCTTCCATTGTTCTTCGGAATTCTGATGAAGCTTAAAACTGCAACGGAACTCTTCCATTGTTCTCGGAATTCTGCTGAAGTTTAAAAATGCTACGGAACTCTTCCATTGTTCTCGGAATTCTGGTGAAGTTTAAAAATGCTACGGAACTCTTCCATTGTTCTCGGAATTCTGCTGAAGTTTAAAAATGCTACGGAACTATTCCATTGTTCTTCGGAATTCTGCCGAAGTTTAAAAATGCTACGGAACTCTTCCATTGTTCTTGGAATTCCTGTGAAGTTTAAAAATGCTACGGAACTCTTCCATTGTTCTCAGAATTCTGCTGAAGCTTATAAATTCTACGGTGCTCTTCCATTATTCTTGGGAATTCTGCTGAAGTTTAAAAATGTTACGGATCAATTCCATTGTTCTTCGGAATTCTGCTTAAGTTTAAAAATGCTACGGAACTCTTCCATTGTTCTTCGGAATTCTGCTGAAGTTTAAAAATGCTGCGGAACTCTTCCATTGTTCTTCGGAATTCTGCAGAAGTTTAAAAATGCTACGGAACTCTTCCATTGTTTTGCGGAATTCTGCTGAAGTTTAAAAATGCTACGGAACTCTTCCATTTTTCTTGGAATTCTTCTGAAGTTTAAAAATACTACAGAACTCTTCTCTTGTTCTTCAGAAATCTGCTGAAGTTTAAAAATACTACGGAACAATTCCTTTATTCTTCGGAATTCTGCTGAAGTTTAAAAATGCTACAGAACTCTTCCATTGTTCACGATATTCTGGTGAAGTTTAAAAATGCTACAGAACTCTTCCATTGCTCCTCGGAATTCTGGTGAAGTTTAAAAATGCTGAGGAACTCATCCATTGTTCTCGGAATTCTGCTGAAGTTTAAAAATGCTACGGAACTCTTCCATTGTTCTTCGGAATTCTGCTGTAATTTAAAAATGCTATGGAACTCTTCCATTGTTCTTCGGAATTCTGCTGAAGTTTAAAAATGCTACGGAACTCTTCCATTGTTCTTCGGAATTCCGCTGAAGTTTAAAAATGCTACGGAACTCTTCCATTGTTTTTCGGAATTCTGCTGATGTTTAAAAATGCTGTGGAACTCTTCCATTGTTCTCGGAATTCTTCTGAAGTTTGAAAATGCTACGGAACTCTTCCATTGTTCTTCAGAATACTGCTGAAGTTTAAAAATGCTACGGAACACTTAATTTGTTCTTCGGAATTCTGCTGAAGTTTAAAAATGCTACGGAACTCTTCCATTGTTCACGGAATTCTGGTGAAGTTTAAAAATGCTACGGAACTCTTCCATTGTTATTCTTAATTCTGCTGAAGTTTAAAAATGCTACGGAACTCTTCCATTGTTCTTTGGAATTCTGATGAAGCTTAGAACTGCAACGGAACTCTTTCATTGTTCTTCAGAATTCTGCTGAAGTTTAAAAATGCTACGGATCTCTTCCATTGTTCATCGGAATTCTGCTGAAGTTTAAAAATGCTACGGAATATTTCCATTGTTCTTCGGAATTCTGATGAAGTTTAAAAATGCTACGGAACTCTTCCATTGTTCATCGGAATTCTGCTGAAGTTTAAAAATGCTACGGAACTCTTCCATTGTTCTCGGAATTCTGTTGAAGTTTAAAAATGCTACGGAACTCTTCCATTGTTCTCGGAATTCTTCTGAAGTTTGAAAATGCTACAGAACTCTTCCATTGTTCTTCAGAATACTGCTGAAGTTTAAAAATGCTACGGAACACTTCCTTTGTTCTTCGGAATTCTGCTGAAGTTTAAAAATGCTACGGAACTCTTCCATTGTTCACGGAATTCTGGTGAAGTTTAAAAATGCTACGGAACTCTTCCATTGTTATTCTTAATTCTGCTGAAGTTTAAAAATGCTACGGAACTCTTCCATTGTTCTTTGAAATTCTGATGAAGCTTAGAACTGCAACGGAACTCTTCCATTGTTCTTCGGAATTCTGCTGAAGTTTAAAAATGCTACGGAACTCTTCCATTGTTCATCGGAATTCTGCTGAAGTTTAAAAATGCTACGGAACTTTTCCATTGTTCTTCGGAATTCTGATGAAGTTTAAAAATGCTACGGAACTTTTCCTTTGTTCTTCGGAATTCTGATGAAGTTTAAAAATGATAGGGAACTCTTCTATTGTTCTTCGGAATTCTGCTGAAGTTAAAAAATGCTACGGAACTCTTCCATTGTTCTCGGAATTCTGTTGAAGTTTAAAAATGCTACGGAACTCTTCCATTGTTCTTGGAAATCTGGTGAAGTTTAAAAATGCTACGGAACTCTTCCATTGTTCTAGGAATTCTGCTGAAGTTTAAAAATGCTACGGAACTCTTCCATTGTTCTTCGGAATTCTGCTGAAGTTTAAAAATGCTACAGAATTTTTCCATTGTTCTTCGGAATTCTGATGAAGTTTAAAAATTCTACGGAACTCTTCCATTGTTCTTCGGAATTCTGCTGAAGTTTAAAAATGCTACGGAACTCTTCCATTGTTCTTCGGAATTCTGCAGAAGTTTAAAAATGCTACGGAACTCTTCCATTGTTCTTGGAATTCTGGTGAAGTTTAAAAATGCTACGGAACTCTTCCATTGTTCTCAGAATTCTGCTGAAGTTTATAAATTCTACGGTACTCTTCCATTGTTCTTGGGAATTCTGCTGAAGTTTAAAAATGTTACGGATCATTTCCATTGTTCTTCGGAATTCTGCTGAAGTTTAAATATGCTACGGAACTCTTCCCTTGTTCTTCTGAGTTCTACTGAAGTTTAAAAATGCTGCGGAACACTTCCATTGTTCTTCGGAATTCTGATGAAGTTTAAAACTGCAACGGAACTCTTCCATTGTTCTTCGGAATTCTGCTGAAGTTTAAAAATGCTACGGAACTCTTCCATTGTTCTTCGGAATTCTGCTGAAAATTAAAAATGCTACGGAACTCATACATTGTTCTTCTGAATTCTGCTGAAGTTTAAAAATGCTACAGAACTCTTCCATTGTTCTTCGGAATTCTGATGAAGCTTAAAACTGCAACGGAACTCTTCTCTTGTTCTTCAGAATTCTGCTGAAGTTTAAAAATGCTACGGAACTCTTCCATTGTTCTTCGGAATTCTGCTGAAGTATAAAAATGGTACGGAACTTTTCCATTGTTCTTCGGAATTCTGACAAAGTTTAAAAAGGCTACGGAACTCTTCCATTGTTCTTCGGAATTCTGCTGAAGTTTAAAAATGCTACGGAACTCTTCCATTGTTCTTCGGAATTCTGCTGAAAATTAAAAATGCTACGGAACTCTTACATTGTTCTTCTGAATTCTGCTGAAGTTTAAAAATGCTACAGAACTCTTCCATTGTTCTTCGGAATTCTGATGAAGCTTAAAACTGCAACGGAACTCTTCTCTTGTTCTTCAGAATTCTGCTGAAGTTTAAAAATGCTACGGAACTCTTCCATTGTTCTTCGGAATTCTGCTGAAGTTTAAAAATGCTACGGAACTCTTCCATTGTTCTCGGAATTCTGCTGAAGTTTAAAAATGCTATGGAACTCTTCCATTGTTCTCGGAATTCTGCTGAAGTTTAAAAATGCTACGGAGCTCTTCCATTGTTCTTCGGAATTCTGCTGAAGTTTAAAAATGCTACGGAACTCTTCCATTGTTCTCGGAATTCTGCTGAAGTTTAAAAATGCTACGGAACTCTTCCATTGTTCTCGGAATTCTGCTGAAGTTTAAAAATGCTACGGAACTCTTCCATTGTTCTTCGGAATTCTGAAGTTTAAAAATGCTACGGAACTCTTCCATTGTTCTTGGAATTCCTGTGAAGTTTAAAAATGCTACGGAACTCTTCCATTGTTCTCAGAATTCTGATGAAGCTTATAAATTCTACGGTGCTCTTCCATTTTTCTTGGGAATTCTGCTGAAGTTTAAAAATGTTACGGATCAATTCCATTGTTCTTCGGAATTCTGCTTAAGTTTAAAAATGCTACGGAACTCTTCCATTGTTCTTCGGAATTCTGCTGAAGTTTAAAAATGCTGCGGAACTCTTCCATTGTTCTTCGGAATTCTGCTGAAGTTTAAAAATGCTACGGAACTCTTCCATTGTTTTGTGGAATTCTGCTGAAGTTTAAAAATGCTACGGAACTCTTCCATTTTTCTCGGAATTCTTCTGAAGTTTAAAAATACTACAGAACTCTTCTCTTGTTCTTCAGAATTCTGCTGAAGTTTAAAAATGCTACGGAACAATTCCTTTGTTCTTCGGAATTCTGCTGAAGTTTAAAAATGCTACAGAACTCTTCCATTGTTCACGGTATTCTGGTGAAGTTTAAAAATGCTACAGAACTCTTCCATTGTTCCTCGGAATTCTGGTGAAGTTTAAAAATGCTGCGGAACTCATCCATTGTTCTCGGAATTCTGCTGAAGTTTAAAAATGCTACGGAACTCTTCCATTGTTCTTCGGCATTCTGCTGTAATTTAAAAATGCTATGGAACTCTTCCATTGTTCTTCGGAATTCTGCTGAAGTTTAAAAATGCTACGGAACTCTTCCATTGTTCTCGGAATTCTGGTGAAGTTTAAAAATGCTACGGAGCTCTTCCATTGTTCTCGGAATTCTGCTGAAGTTTAAAAATGCTACGGAACTTTTCCATTGTTCTTCGGAATTCTGATGAAGTTTAAAAATGCTACGGAACTTTTCCATTGTTCTTCGGAATTCTGATGAAGTTTAAAAATGATACGGAACTCTTCCATTGTTCTTCGGAATTCTGCTGAAGTTAAAAAATGCTACGGAACTCTTCCATTGTTCTCGGAATTCTGTTGAAGTTTAAAAATGCTACGGAACTCTTCCATTGTTCTCGGAAATCTGGTGAAGTTTAAAAATGCTACGGAACTCTTCCTTTGTTCTAGGAATTCTGCTGAAGTTTAAAAATGCTACGGAACTCTTCCATTGTTCTTCGGAATTCTGCTGAAGTTTAAAAATACTACAGAATTTTTCCATTGTTCTTCGGAATTCTGAT
The DNA here is from genome assembly GCF_046119375.1 of Phyllobates terribilis. Taxonomy (NCBI): domain Eukaryota; kingdom Metazoa; phylum Chordata; class Amphibia; order Anura; family Dendrobatidae; genus Phyllobates; species Phyllobates terribilis. The sequence continues at coordinate 2,891,853 of NW_027362957.1, forward strand.
GAAGTTTAAAAATGCTACGGAACTCTTCCATTGTTCTTCGGAATTCTGCTGAAGTTTAAAAATGCTACGGAACTCTTCCATTGTTCTTCGGAATTCTGCAGAAGTTTAAAAATGCTACGGAACTCTTCCATTGTTCTTGGAATTCTGGTTAAGTTTAAAAATGCTACGGAACTCTTCCATTGTTCTCAGAATTCTGCTGAAGTTTATAAATTCTACGGTACTCTTCCATTGTTCTTGGGAATTCTGCTGAAGTTTAAAAATGTTACGGATCATTTCCATTGTTCTTCGGAATTCTGCTGAAGTTTAAATATGCTACGGAACTCTCCCCTTGTTCTTCTGAGTTCTACTGAAGTTTAAAAATGCTGCGGAACACTTCCATTGTTCTTCGGAATTCTGATGAAGTTTAAAACTGCAACGGAACTCTTCCATTGTTCTTCGGAATTCTGCTGAAGTTTAAAAATGCTACGGAACTCTTCCATTGTTCTTCGGAATTCTGCTGAAGTTTAAAAATGCTATGCAACTCTTACATTGTTCTTCGGAATTCTGCTGAAGTTTAAAAATGCTACGGAACTCTTCCATTGTTCTTCGGAATTCTGATGAAGCTTAAAACTGCAACGGAACTCTTCTCTTGCTCTTCGGAATTCTGCTGAAGTTTAAAAATGCTACGGAACTCTTCCATTGTTCTTCGGAATTCTGCTGAAGTTTAAAAATGCTACGGAACTCTTCCATTGTTCTCGGAATTCTGCTGAAGTTTAAAAATGCTATGGAACTCTTCCATTGTTCTCGGAATTCTGCTGAAGTTTAAAAATGCTACGGAGCTCTTCCATTGTTCTTCGGAATTCTGCTGAAGTTTAAAAATGCTACGGAACTCTTCCATTGTTCTCGGAATTCTGCTGAAGTTTAAAAATGCTACGGAACTCTTCCATTGTTCTCGGAATTCTGCTGAAGTTTAAAAATGCTACGGAACTCTTCCATTGTTCTTCGGAATTCTGCTGAAGTTTAAAAATGCTACGGAACTCTTCCATTGTTCTTGGAATTCCTGTGAAGTTTAAAAATGCTACGGAACTCTTCCATTGTTCTCAGAATTCTGCTGAAGCTTATAAATTCTACGGTGCTCTTCCATTTTTCTTGGGAATTCTGCTGAAGTTTAAAAATGTTACGGATCAATTCCATTGTTGTTCGGAATTCTGCTTAAGTTTAAAAATGCTACGGAACTCTTCCATTGTTCTTCGGAATTCTGCTGAAGTTTAAAAATGCTGCGGAACTCTTTCATTGTTCTTCGGAATTCTGCTGAAGTTTAAAAATGCTACGGAACTCTTCCATTGTTTTGCGGAATTCTGCTGAAGTTTAAAAATGCTACGGAACTCTTCCATTTTTCTCAGAATTCTTCTGAAGTTTAAAAATACTACAGAACTCTTCTCTTGTTCTTCAGAATTCTGCTGAAGTTTAAAAATGCTACGGAACAATTCCTTTGTTCTTCGGAATTCTGCTGAAGTTTAAAAATGCTACAGAACTCTTCCATTGTTCACGGTATTCTGGTGAAGTTTAAAAATGCTACAGAACTCTTCCATTGTTCCTCGGAATTCTGGTGAAGTTTAAAAATGCTGCGGAAATCATCCATTGTTCTCGGAATTCTGCTGAAGTTTAAAAATGCTACGGAACTCTTCCACTGTTCTTCAGAATACTGCTGAAGATTACAAATGCTACAGAACTTTTCCATTGTTCTTAGGAATTCTGATGAAGTTTAAAAATGCTACGGAACTCTTCCATTGTTCTTCGGAATTCTGCTGAAGTTTAAAAATGCTACGGAACTCTTCCATTGTTCTTCGGAATTCTGAAGAAGTTTAAAAATGCTACGGAACTCTTCCATTGTTCTTGGAATTCTGGTGAAGTTTAAAAATACTACGGAACTCTTCCATTGTTCTCGGAATTCTTCTGAAGTTTGAAAATGCTACGGAACTCTTCCATTGTTCTTCAGAATACTGCTGAAGATTAGAAATGCTACAGAACTTTTCCATTGTTCTTCGGAATTCTGATGAAGTTTAAAAATGCTACGGAACTCTTCCATTGTTCTTCGGAATTCTGATGAAGTTTAAAAATGCTACGGAACTCTTCCATTGTTCTTGGAATTCTGGTGAAGTTTAAAAATGCTACGGAACTCTTCCATTGTTCTCAGAATTCTGCTGAAGTTTATAAATTCTACGGTATTCTTCCATTGTTCTTGGGAATTCTGCTGAAGTTTAAAAATGTTACGGATCATTTCCATTGTTCTTCGGAATTCTGCTGAAGTTTAAATATGCTACGGAACTCTTCCATTGTTCTTCGGAATTCTGCTGAAGTTTAAAAATGCTATGGAACTCTTCGATTGTTCTTCGGAATTCTGCTGAAGTTTAAAAATGCTGCGGAACACTTCCATTGTTCTTCGGAATTCTGATGAAGTTTAAAACTGCAACGGAACTATTCCATTGTTCTTCGGAATTCTGCTGAAGTTTAAAAATGCTACGGAACTCTTCCATTGTTCTTCGGAATTCTGCTGAAGTTTAAAAATGCAACGGAACTCTTACATTGTTCTTCTGAATTCTGCTGAAGTTTAAAAATGCTACGGAACTCTTCCATTGTTCTTCAGAATTCTGATGAAGCTTAAAACTGCAATGGAACTCTTCCATTGTTCTTCGGAATTCTGCTGAAGTTTAAAAATGCTATGGAACTCTTCCATTGTTCTCGGAATTCTGGTGAATTTTAAAAATGCTACGGAACTCTTCCATTGTTCTCGGAATTCTGGTGAAGTTTAAAAATGCTAAGGAACTCATACATTGTTCTCGGAATTCTGCTGAAGTTTAAAAATGCTACGGAACTCTTCCATTGTTCTTCGGAATTCTGCTGAAGTTTAAAAATGGTACGGAACTCTTCCATTTTTCTCGGAATTCTTCTGAAGTTTAAAAATGCTACAGAACTCTTCTCTTGTTCTTCAGAATTCTGCTGAAGTTTAAAAATGCTACGGAACACTTCCTTTGTTCTTCGGAATTCTGCTGAAGTTTAAAAATGCTACAGAACTCTTCCTTTGTTCACGGTATTCTGGTGAAGTTTAAAAATGCTACGGAACTCTTCCATTGTTCTTCGGAATTCTGCTGAAGTTTAAAAATGCTACGGAACTCCTCCATTTTCTTCTGAATTCTGCTAAAGTTTAAAAATGCTACGGAACTCTTCCATTGTTCTCGGAATTCTGGTGAAGTTTAAAAATGCTACGGAACTCTTCCAGTGTTCTCGGAATTCTGCTGAAGTTTAAAAATGCTATGGAACTCTTCCATTGTTCTTCGGAATTCTGCTGAAGTTTAAAAATGCTACGGAACTTTTCCATTGTTCTTCGGAATTCTGCTGTAATTTAAAAAAGCTACGGAACTCTTCCATTGTTCTTCGGAATTCTGCTTAAGTTTAAAAATGCTACGGAACTCTTCCATTGTTCTTCGGAATTCTGCTGAAGTTTAAAAATGCTGCGGAACTCTTCCATTGTTCTTCGGAATTCTGCTGAAGTTTAAAAATGCTACGGAACTCTTCCATTGTTTTGCGGAATTCTGCTGAAGTTTAAAAATGCTACGGAACTCTTCCATTTTTCTCGGAATTCTTCTGAAGTTTAAAAATACTACAGAACTCTTCTCTTGTTCTTCAGAATTCTGCTGAAGTTTAAAAAAGCTACGGAACAATTCCTTTGTTCTTCGGAATTCTGCTGAAGTTTAAAAATGCTACAGAACTCTTCCATTGTTCACGGTATTCTGGTGAAGTTTAAAAATGCTACAGAACTCTTCCATTGTTCCTCGGAATTCTGGTGAAGTTTAAAAATGCTGCGGAACTCATCCATTGTTCTCGGAATTCTGCTGAAGTTTAAAAATGCTACGGAACTCTTCCATTGTTCTTCGGAATTCTGCTGTAATTTAAAAATGCTATGGAACTCTTCCATTGTTCTTCGGAATTCTGCTGAAGTTTAAAAATGCTACGGAACTCTTCCATTGTTCTTCGGAATTCTGCTGAAGTTTAAAAATGCTACGGAACTCTTCCATTGTTTTTCGGAATTCTGCTGAAGTTTAAAAACGCTGTGGAACTCTTCCATTGTTCTCGGAATTCTTCTGAAGTTTGAAAATGCTACGGAACTCTTCCATTGTTCTTCAGAATACTGCTAAAGATTAGAAATGCTACAGAACTTTTCCATTGTTCTTCGGAATTCTGATGAAGTTTAAAAATGCTACGGAACTCTACCATTGTTCTTCGGAATTCTGCTGAAGTTTAAAAATGCTACGGAACTCTTCCAGTGTTCTCGAAATTCTGCTGAAGTTTAAAAATGCTATGGAACTCTTCCATTGTTCTTCGGAATTCTGCTGAAGTTTAAAAATGCTACGGAACTTTTCCATTGTTCTTCGGAATTCTGCTGTAATTTAAAAAAGCTACGGAACTCTTCCATTGTTCTTCGGAATTCTGCTTAAGTTTAAAAATGCTACGGAACTCTTCCATTGTTCTTCGGAATTCTGCTGAAGTTTAAAAATGCTGCGGAACTCTTCCATTGTTCTTCGGAATTCTGCTGAAGTTTAAAAATGCTACGGAACCCTTCCATTGTTTTGCGGAATTCTGCTGAAGTTTAAAAATGCTACGGAACTCTTCCATTTTTCTCGGAATTCTTCTGAAGTTTAAAAATACTACAGAACTCTTCTCTTGTTCTTCAGAATTCTGCTGAAGTTTAAAAATGCTACGGAACAATTCCTTTGTTCTTCGGAATTCTGCTGAAGTTTAAAAATGCTACAGAACTCTTCCATTGTTCACGGTATTCTGGTGAAGTTTAAAAATGCTACAGAACTCTTCCATTGTTCCTCGGAATTCTGGTGAAGTTTAAAAATGCTGCGGAACTCATCCATTGTTCTCGGAATTCTGCTGAAGTTTAAAAATGCTACGGAACTCTTCCATTGTTCTTCGGAATTCTGCTGTAATTTAAAAATGCTATGGAACTCTTCCATTGTTCTTCGGAATTCTGCTGAAGTTTAAAAATGCTACGGAACTCTTCCATTGTTCTTCGGAATTCTGCTGAAGTTTAAAAATGCTACGGAACTCTTCCATTGTTTTTCGGAATTCTGCTGAAGTTTAAAAATGCTGTGGAACTCTTCCATTGTTCTCGGAATTCTTCTGAAGTTTGAAAATGCTACGGAACTCTTCCATTGTTCTTCAGAATACTGCTAAAGATTAGAAATGCTACAGAACTTTTCCATTGTTCTTCGGAATTCTGATGAAGTTTAAAAATGCTACGGAACTCTACCATTGTTCTTCGGAATTCTGCTGAAGTTTAAAAATGCTACGGAACTCTTCCATTGTTCTTCGGAATTCTGAAGAAGTTTAAAAATGCTACGGAACTCTTCCATTGTTCTTGGAATTCTGGTGAAGTTTAAAAATGCTACGGAACTCTTCCATTGTTCTCAGAATTCTGCTGAAGTTTATAAATTCTACGGTATTCTTCCATTGTTCTTGGGAATTCTGCTGAAGTTTAAAAATGTTACGGATCATTTCCATTGTTCTTTGGAATTCTGCTGAAGTTTAAATATGCTACGGAACTCTTCCATTGTTCTTCGGAATTCTGCTGAAGTTTAAAAATGCTATGGAACTCTTCGATTGTTCTTCGGAATTCTGCTGAAGTTTAAAAATGCTGCGGAACACTTCCATTGTTCTTCGGAATTCTGATGAAGTTTAAAACTGCAACGGAACTATTCCATTGTTCTTCGGAATTCTGCTGAAGTTTAAAAATGCTACGGAACTCTTCCATTGTTCTTCGGAATTCTGCTGAAGTTTAAAAATGCAACGGAACTCTTACATTGTTCTTCTGAATTCTGCTGAAGTTTAAAAATGCTACGGAACTCTTCCATTGTTCTTCAGAATTCTGATGAAGCTTAAAACTGCAATGGAACTCTTCCATTGTTCTTCGGAATTCTGCTGAAGTTTAAAAATGCTATGGAACTCTTCCATTGTTCTCGGAATTCTGGTGAATTTTAAAAATGCTACGGAACTCTTCCATTGTTCTCGGAATTCTGGTGAAGTTTAAAAATGCTAAGGAACTCATACATTGTTCTCGGAATTCTGCTGAAGTTTAAAAATGCTACGGAACTCTTCCATTGTTCTTCGGAATTCTGCTGAAGTTTAAAAATGGTACGGAACTCTTCCATTTTTCTCGGAATTCTTCTGAAGTTTAAAAATGCTACAGAACTCTTCTCTTGTTCTTCAGAATTCTGCTGAAGTTTAAAAATGCTACGGAACACTTCCTTTGTTCTTCGGAATTCTGCTGAAGTTTAAAAATGCTACAGAACTCTTCCATTGTTCACGGTATTCTGATGAAGTTTAAAAATGCTACGGAACTTTTCCATTGTTCTTCGGAATTCTGCTGTAATTTAAAAAAGCTACAGAACTCTTCCATTGTTCTTCGGAATTCTGCTGAAGTTTAAAAATGCTGCGGAACTCTTCCATTGTTCTTCGGAATTCTGCTGAAGTTTAAAAATGCTACGGAACTCTTCCATTGTTTTTTGGAATTCTGCTGAAGTTTAAAAATGCTGTGGAACTCTTCCATTGTTCTCGGAATTCTTCTGAAGTTTGAAAATGCTACGGAACTCTTCCATTGTTCTTCAGAATACTGCTGAAGTTTAAAAATGCTACGGAACACTTCCTTTGTTCTTCGGAATTCTGCTGAAGTTTAAAAATGCTACGGAACTCTTCCATTGTTCACGGAATTCTGGTGAAGTTTAAAAATGCTACGGAACTCTTCCATTGTTCTTCGGAATTCTGCTGAAGTTTAAAAATGCTATGGAACTCTTCCATTGTTCTTCTGAATTCTGCTAATGTTTAAAAATGCTACGGAACTCTTCCATTGTTCTCGGAATTCTGGTGAAGTTTAAAAATGCTACGGAACTCTTCCATTGTTCTCGGAATTCTGCTGAAGTTTAAAAATGCTATGGAACTCTTCCATTGTTCTTCGGAATTCTGCTGAAGTTTAAAAATGGTACGGAACTTTTCCATTGTTCTTTGGCATTCTGATGAAGTTTAAAAATGCTACGGAACTCTTCCATTGTTCTTCGGAATTCTGCAGAAGTTTAAAAATGCTACGGAACTCTTCCATTGTACTTGGAATTCTGGTGAAGTTTAAAAATGCTACGGAACTCTTCCATTATTCTCAGAATTCTGGTGAAGTTTATAAATTCTGCGGTACTCTTCCATTGTTCTTGGGAATTCTGCTGAAGTTTAAAAATGTTACGGATCATTTCCATTGTTCTTTGGAATTCTGCTGAAGTTTAAAAATGCTACGGAACTCTTGCATTGTTCTTCGGAATTCTGCTGAAGTTTAAAAATGCTATGGAACTCTTCCATTGTTCTCGGAATTCTGGTGAAGTTGAAAAATGCTACATAACTCTTCCATTATTCTCGGAATTCTGGTGAAGTTTAAAAATGCTACGGAACTCGTCCATTGTTCTCGGAATTCTGCTGAAGTTTAAAAATGGTACGGAACTCTTCCATTGTTCTTCGAAATTCTGCTGAAGTTTAAAAATGGTACGGAACTTTTCCATTGTTCTTCGGAATTCTGACGTAGTTTAAAAAGGCTACGGAACTCTTCCATTGTTCTTCGGAATTCTGCTGAAGTTTAAAAAGGCTACGGAACTCTTCCATTGTTCTTCGGAATTCTGCTGAAGTTTAAAAATGCTACGGAACTCTTTCATCGTTCTTCGGAATTCTGCAGAAGTTTAAAAATGCTACGGAACTCTTCCATCGTTCTTGGAATTCTGGTGAAGTTTAAAAATGCTGCTGAACTCTTCCATTGTTCTCAGAATTCTGCTGAAGCTTATAAATTCTACGGTGCTCTTCCATTGTTCTTGGGAATTCTGCTGAAGTTTAAAAATGTTACGGATCAATTACATTGTTCTTTGGAATTCTGCTGAAGTTTAAAAATGCTACAGAACTCTTCCATTGTTTTGCGGAATTCTGCTGAAGTTTAAAAATGCTACGGAACTCTTCTCTTGTTCTTCAGAATTCTGCTGAAGTTTAAAAATGCTACGGAACACTTCCTTTGTTCTTTGGAATTCTGCTGAAGTTTAAAAATGCTACAGAACTCTTCCATTGTTCACGGTATTCTGGTGAAGTTTAAAACTGCTACGGAACTCTTCCATTGTTCTTCTGAATTCTGCTGAAGTCTAAAAATGCTACGGGACTCTTCCATTGTTCTTCTGAGTTCTGCTGAAGTTTAAAAAGGCTACGGAACTCTTCCATTGTTCTTCGGAATTCTGATGAAGTTTAAAATTGCAACGGAACTCTTCCATTTTTCTTCGGAATTCTGCTGAAGTTTAAAAATGCTACGGAACTCTTCCATTGTTCTTCGGAATTCTGCTGAAGTTTAAAAATGCTACGGAACTCTTCCATTGTTCTCGGAATTCTGGTGAAGTTTAAAAATGCTGCGGAACTTATCCATTGTTCTCGGAATTCTGCTGAAGTTTAAAAATGCTACTGAACTCTTCCATTGTTCTTCGGAACTCTGCTGTAATTTAAAAATGCTACGGAACTCTTCCATTGTTCTTCGGAATTCTGCTGAAGTTTAAAAATGCTACGGAACTCTTCCATTGTTCTACGGAATTCTGCTGAAGTTTAAAAATGCTACGTAACTCTTCCATTGTTTTTCGGAATTCTGCTGAAGTTTAAAAATGCTGTGGAACTCTTCCATTGTTCTCGGAATTCTTCTGAAGTTTGAAAATGCTACGGAATTCTTCCATTGTTCTTCAGAATACTGCTGAAGTTTAAAAATGCTACGGAACACTTCCTTTGTTCTTCGGAATTCTGCTGAAGTTTAAAAATGCTACGGAACTCTTCCATTGTTTACGGAATTCTGGTGAAGTTTAAAAATGCTACGGAACTCTTCCATTGTTATTCTTAATTCTGCTGAAGTTTAAAAATGCTACGGAACTCTTCCATTGTTCTTCGGAATTCTGCTGAAGTTTAAAAATGCTACGGAACTCTTCCATTGTTCTTCTGAATTCTGCTAAAGTTTAAAAATGCTACGGAACTCTTCCATTGTTCTCGGAATTCTGGTGAAGTTTAAAAATGCTACGGAACTCTTCCATTGTTCTCAGAATTCTGCTGAAGTTTAAAAATGCTATGGAACTCTTCCATTGTTCTTCGGAATTCTGCTGAAGTTTAATAATGCTACGGAACTTTTCCATTGTTCTTCGGAATTCTGCTGAAGTTTAAAAATGGTACGGAACTCTTCCATTTTTCTCGGAATTCTTCTGAAGTTTAAAAATGCTACAGAACTCTTCTCTTGTTCTTCAGAATTCTGCTGAAGTTTAAAAATGCTACGGAACACTTCCTTTGTTCTTCGGAATTCTGCTGAAGTTTAAAAATGCTACAGAACTCTTCCATTGTTCACGGTATTCTGGTGAAGTATAAAAATGCTACGGAACTCTTCCATTGTTCTTCGGAATTCTGCTGAAGTTTAAAAATGCTACGGGACTCTTCCATTGTTCTTCTGAGTTCTGCTGAAGTTTAAAAAGGCTACGGAACTCTTCCATTGTTCTTCGGAATTCTGATGAAGTTTAAAACTGCAACGGATCTCTTCCATTGTTCTTCGGAATTCTGCTGAAGTTTAAAAATGCTACGGAACTCTTCCATTGTTCTTCGGAATTCTGCTGAAGTTTAAAAATGCTACGGAACTCTTCCATTGTTCTCGGAATTCTGGTGAAGTTTAAAATTCTGCGGAACTCATCCATTGTTCTCGGAATTCTGCTGAAGTTTAAAAATGCTACCGAACTCTTCCATTGTTCTTCGGAATTCTGCTGTAATTTAAAAATGCTACGGAACTCTTCCATTGTTCTTCGGAATTCTGCTGAAGTTTAAAAATGCTACGGAACTCCTCCATTGTTCTTCTGAATTCTGCTAAAGTTTAAAAATGCTACGGAACTCTTCCATTGTTCTCGGAATTCTGGTGAAGATTAAAAATGCTACGGAACTCTTCCATTGTTCTCGGAATTCTGCTGAAGTTTAAAAATGCTATGGAACTCTTCCATTGTTCTTCGGAATTCTGCTGAAGTTTAAAAATGCTACGGAACTTTTCCATTGTTCTTCGGAATTCTGCTGTAATTTCAAAAAGCTACGGAACTCTTCCATTGTTCTTCGGAATTCTGCTGAAGTTTAAAAATGCTACGGAACTTTTCCATTGTTCTTCGGAATTCTGCTGAAGTTTAAAAATGCTACGGAACTCTTCCATTGTTTTTTGGAATTCTGCTGAAGTTTAAAAATGCTGTGGAACTCTTCCATTGTTCTCGGAATTCTTCTGAAGTTTGAAAATGCTACGGAACTCTTCCATTGTTCTTCAGAATACTGCTGAAGTTTAAAAATGCTACGGAACACTTCCTTTGTTCTTCGGAATTCTGCTGAAGTTTAAAAATGCTACGGAACTCTTCCATTGTTCACGGAATTCTGGTGAAGTTTAAAAATGCTACGGAACTCTTCCATTGTTCTTCGGAATTCTGCTGAAGTTTAAAAATGCTATGGAACTCTTCCATTGTTCTTCTGAATTCTGCTAATGTTTAAAAATGCTACGGAACTCTTCCATTGTTCTCGGAATTCTGGTGAAGTTTAAAAATGCTACGGAACTCTTCCATTGTTCTCGGAATTCTGCTGAAGTTTAAAAATGCTATGGAACTCTTCCATTGTTCTTCGGAATTCTGCTGAAGTTTAAAAATGGTACGGAACTTTTCCATTGTTCTTTGGCATTCTGATGAAGTTTAAAAATGCTACGGAACTCTTCCATTGTTCTTCGGAATTCTGCTGAAGTTTAAAAATGCTACGGAACTTTTCCATTGTTCTTCGGAATTCTGCTGTAATTTCAAAAAGCTACGGAACTCTTCCATTGTTCTTCGGAATTCTGCTGAAGTTTAAAAATGCTACGGAACTCTTCCATTGTTCTTCGGAATTCTGCTGAAGTTTAAAAATGCTACGGAACTCTTCCATTGTTTTTGGAATTCTGCTGAAGTTTAAAAATGCTGTGGAACTCTTCCATTGTTCTCGGAATTCTTCTGAAGTTTGAAAATGCTACGGAACTCTTCCATTGTTCTTCAGAATACTGCTGAAGTTTAAAAATGCTACGGAACACTTCCTTTGTTCTTCGGAATTCTGCTGAAGTTTAAAAATGCTACGGAACTCTTCCATTGTTCACGGAATTCTGGTGAAGTTTAAAAATGCTACGGAACTCTTCCATTGTTCTTCGGAATTCTGCTGAAGTTTAAAAATGCTATGGAACTCTTCCATTGTTCTTCTGAATTCTGCTAATGTTTAAAAATGCTACGGAACTCTTCCATTGTTCTCGGAATTCTGGTGAAGTTTAAAAATGCTACGGAACTCTTCCATTGTTCTCGGAATTCTACTGAAGTTTAAAAATGCTATGGAACTCTTCCATTGTTCTTCCGAATTCTGCTGAAGTTTAAAAATGGTACGGAACTTTTCCATTGTTCTTTGGCATTCTGATGAAGTTAAAAAATGCTACGGAACTCTTCCATTGTTCTTCGGAATTCTGCAGAAGTTTAAAAATGCTACGGAACTCTTCCATTGTTCTTGGAATTCTGGTGAAGTTTAAAAATGCTACGGAACTCTTCCATTATTCTCAGAATTCTGGTGAAGTTTATAAATTCTGCGGTACTCTTCCATTGTTCTTGGGAATTCTGCTGAAGTTTAAAAATGTTACGGATCATTTCCATTGTTCTTTGGAATTCTGCTGAAGTTTAAAAATGCTACGGAACTCTTGCATTGTTCTTCGGAATTCTGCTGAAGTTTAAAAATGCTATGGAACTCTTCCATTGTTCTCGGAATTCTGGTGAAGTTGATAAATGCTACGGAACTCTTCCATTATTCTCGGAATTCTGGTGAAGTTTAAAAATGCTACGGAACTCATCCATTGTTCTCGGAATTCTGCTGAAGTTTAAAAATGCTACGGAACTCTTCCATTGTTCTTCGGAATTCTGCTGAAGTTTAAAAATGGTACGGAACTTTTCCATTGTTCTTCGGAATTCTGACGTAGTTTAAAAAGGCTACGGAACTCTTCCATTGTTCTTCGGAATTCTGCTGAAGTTTAAAAATGCTACGGAACTCTTTCATTGTTCTTCGGAATTCTGCAGAAGTTTAAAAATGCTACGGAACTCTTCCATCGTTCTTGGAATTCTGTTGAAGTTTAAAAATGCTGCGGAACTCTTCCATTGTTCTCAGAATTCTGCTGAAGCTTATAAATTCTATGGTGCTCTTCCATTGTTCTTGGGAATTCTGCTGAAGTTTAAAAATGTTACGGATCAATTCCATTGTTCTTCGGAATTCTGCTGAAGTTTAAAAATGCTACGGAACTCTTCCATTGTTTTCGGAATTCTGCTGAAGTTTAAAAATGCTATGGAACTCTTCCATTGTTCTTCGGAATTCTGCTGAAGTTTAAAAATGGTACGGAACTTTTCCATTGTTCTTTGGCATTCTGATGAAGTTTAAAAATGCTACGGAACTCTTCCATTGTTCTTCGGAATTCTGCTGAAGTTTAAAAATGCTACGGAACTTTTCCATTGTTCTTCGGAATTCTGCTGTAATTTCAAAAAGCTACGGAACTCTTCCATTGTTCTTCGGAATTCTGCTGAAGTTTAAAAATGCTACGGAACTCTTCCATTGTTCTTCGGAATTCTGCTGAAGTTTAAAAATGCTACGGAACTCTTCCATTGTTTTTTGGAATTCTGCTGAAGTTTAAAAATGCTGTGGAACTCTTCCATTGTTCTCGGAATTCTTCTGAAGTTTGAAAATGCTACGGAACTCTTCCATTGTTCTTCAGAATACTGCTGAAGTTTAAAAATGCTACGGAACACTTCCTTTGTTCTTCGGAATTCTGCTGAAGTTTAAAAATGCTACGGAACTCTTCCATTGTTCACGGAATTCTGGTGAAGTTTAAAAATGCTACGGAACTCTTCCATTGTTCTTCGGAATTCTGCTGAAGTTTAAAAATGCTATGGAACTCTTCCATTGTTCTTCTGAATTCTGCTGAAGTTTAAAAATGGTACGGAACTTTTCCATTGTTCTTCGGAATTCTGACGTAGTTTAAAAAGGCTACGGAACTCTTCCATTGTTCTTCGGAATTCTGCTGAAGTTTAAAAATGCTACGGAACTCTTTCATTGTTCTTCGGAATTCTGCAGAAGTTTAAAAATGCTACGGAACTCTTCCATCGTTCTTGGAATTCTGTTGAAGTTTAAAAATGCTGCGGAACTCTTCCATTGTTCTCAGAATTCTGCTGAAGCTTATAAATTCTATGGTCCTCTTCCATTGTTCTTGGGAATTCTGCTGAAGTTTAAAAATGTTACGGATCAATTAAATTGTTCTTCGGAATTCTGCTGAAGTTTAAAAATGCTACGGAACTCTTCCATTGTTTTCGGAATTCTGCTGAAGTTTAAAAATGCTATGGAACTCTTCCATTGTTCTTCGGAATTCTGCTGAAGTTTAAAAATGGTACGGAACTTTTCCATTGTTCTTTGGCATTCTGATGAAGTTTAAAAATGCTACGGAACTCTTCCATTGTTCTTCGGAATTCTGCTGAAGTTTAAAAATGCTACGGAACTTTTCCATTGTTCTTCGGAATTCTGCTGTAATTTCAAAAAGCTACGGAACTCTTCCATTGTTCTTCGGAATTCTGCTGAAGTTTAAAAATGCTACGGAACTCTTCCATTGTTCTTCGGAATTCTGCTGAAGTTTAAAAATGCTACGGAACTCTTCCATTGTTTTTTGGAATTCTGCTGAAGTTTAAAAATGCTGTGGAACTCTTCCATTGTTCTCGGAATTCTTCTGAAGTTTGAAAATGCTACGGAACTCTTCCATTGTTCTTCAGAATACTGCTGAAGTTTAAAAATGCTACGGAACACTTCCTTTGTTCTTCGGAATTCTGCTGAAGTTTAAAAATGCTACGGAACTCTTCCATTGTTCACGGAATTCTGGTGAAGTTTAAAAATGCTACGGAACTCTTCCATTGTTCTTCGGAATTCTGCTGAAGTTTAAAAATGCTATGGAACTCTTCCATTGTTCTTCTGAATTCTGCTAATGTTTAAAAATGCTACGGAACTCTTCCATTGTTCTCGGAATTCTGGTGAAGTTTAAAAATGCTACGGAACTCTTCCATTGTTCTCGGAATTCTACTGAAGTTTAAAAATGCTATGGAACTCTTCCATTGTTCTTCCGAATTCTGCTGAAGTTTAAAAATGGTACGGAACTTTTCCATTGTTCTTTGGCATTCTGATGAAGTTTAAAAATGCTACGGAACTCTTCCATTGTTCTTCGGAATTCTGCAGAAGTTTAAAAATGCTACGGAACTCTTCCATTGTTCTTGGAATTCTGGTGAAGTTTAAAAATGCTACGGAACTCTTCCATTATTCTCAGAATTCTGGTGAAGTTTATAAATTCTGCGGTACTCTTCCATTGTTCTTGGGAATTCTGCTGAAGTTTAAAAATGTTACGGATCATTTCCATTGTTCTTTGGAATTCTGCTGAAGTTTAAAAATGCTACGGAACTCTTGCATTGTTCTTCGGAATTCTGCTGAAGTTTAAAAATGCTATGGAACTCTTCTATTGTTCTCGGAATTCTGGTGAAGTTGAAAAATGCTACGGAACTCTTCCATTATTCTCGGAATTCTGGTGAAGTTTAAAAATGCTACGGAACTCATCCATTGTTCTCGGAATTCTGCTGAAGTTTAAAAATGCTACGGAACTCTTCCATTGTTCTTCGGAATTCTGCTGAAGTTTAAAAATGGTACGGAACTTTTCCATTGTTCTTCGGAATTCTGACGTAGTTTAAAAAGGCTACGGAACTCTTCCATTGTTCTTCGGAATTCTGCTGAAGTTTAAAAATGCTACGGACCTCTTTCATTGTTCTTCGGAATTCTGCAGAAGTTTAAAAATGCTACGGAACTCTTCCATCGTTCTTGGAATTCTGTTGAAGTTTAAAAATGCTGCGGAACTCTTCCATTGTTCTCAGAATTCTGCTGAAGCTTATAAATTCTATAGTGCTCTTCCATTGTTCTTGGGAATTCTGCTGAAGTTTAAAAATGTTACGGATCAATTCCATTGTTCTTCGGAATTCTGCTGAAGTTTAAAAATGCTACGGAACTCTTCCATTGTTCTCGGAATTCTGCTGAAGTTTAAAAATGCTATGGAACTCTTCCATTGTTCTTCGGAATTCTGCTGAAGTTTAAAAATGGTACGGAACTTTTCCATTGTTCTTTGGCATTCTGATGAAGTTTGAAAATGCTACGGAACTCTTCCATTGTTCTTCGGAATTCTGCTGAAGTTTAAAAATGCTACGGAACTTTTCCATTGTTCTTCGGAATTCTGCTGTAATTTCAAAAAGCTACGGAACTCTTCCATTGTTCTTCGGAATTCTGCTGAAGTTTAAAAATGCTACGGAACTCTTCCATTGTTCTTCGGAATTCTGCTGAAGTTTAAAAATGCTACGGAACTCTTCCATTGTTTTTTGGAATTCTGCTGAAGTTTAAAAATGCTGTGGAACTCTTCCATTGTTCTCGGAATTCTTCTGAAGTTTGAAAATGCTACGGAACTCTTCCATTGTTCTTCAGAATACTGCTGAAGTTTAAAAATGCTACGGAACACTTCCTTTGTTCTTCGGAATTCTGCTGAAGTTTAAAAATGCTACGGAACTCTTCCATTGTTCACGGAATTCTGGTGAAGTTTAAAAATGCTACGGAACTCTTCCATTGTTCTTCGGAATTCTGCTGAAGTTTAAAAATGCTATGGAACTCTTCCATTGTTCTTCTGAATTCTGCTAATGTTTAAAAATGCTACGGAACTCTTCCATTGTTCTCGGAATTCTGGTAAAGTTTAAAAATGCTACGGAACTCTTCCATTGTTCTCGGAATTCTACTGAAGTTTAAAAATGCTATGGAACTCTTCCATTGTTCTTCGGAATTCTGCTGAAGTTTAAAAATGGTACGGAACTTTTCCATTGTTCTTTGGCATTCTGATGAAGTTTAAAAATGCTACGGAACTCTTCCATTGTTCTTCGGAATTCTGCAGAAGTTTAAAAATGCTACGGAACTCTTCCATTGTTCTTGGAATTCTGGTGAAGTTTAAAAATGCTACGGAACTCTTCCATTATTCTCAGAATTCTGGTGAAGTTTATAAATTCTGCGGTGCTCTTCCATTGTTCTTGGGAATTCTGCTGAAGTTTAAAAATGTTACGGATCATTTCCATTGTTCTTTGGAATTCTGCTGAAGTTTAAAAATGCTACGGAACTCTTGCATTGTTCTTTGGAATTCTGCTGAAGTTTAAAAATGCTATGGAACTCTTCCATTGTTCTCGGAATTCTGGTGAAGTTGAAAAATGCTACGGAACTCTTCCATTATTCTCGGAATTCTGGTGAAGTTTAAAAATGCTACGGAACTCATCCATTGTTCTCGGAATTCTGCTGAAGTTTAAAAATGCTACGGAACTCTTCCATTGTTCTTCGGAATTCTGCTGAAGTTTAAAAATGGTACGGAACTTTTCCATTGTTCTTCGGAATTCTGACGTAGTTTAAAAAGGCTACGGAACTCTTCCATTGTTCTTCGGAATTCTGCTGAAGTTTAAAAATGCTACGGAACTCTTTCATTGTTCTTCGGAATTCTGCAGAAGTTTAAAAATGCTACGGAACTCTTCCATCGTTCTTGGAATTCTGGTGAAGTTTAAAAATGCTACGGAACTCTTCCATTGTTCTCAGAATTCTGCTGAAGCTTATAAATTCTATGGTGCTCTTCCATTGTTCTTGGGAATTCTGCTGAAGTTTAAAAATGTTACGGATCAATTCCATTGTTCTTCGGAATTCTGCTGAAGTTTAAAAATGCTACGGATCTCTTCCATTGTTCTTCGGAATTCTGCTGAAGTTTAAAAATGCTACGGAACTCTTCCATTGTTCTTCGGAATTCTGCTGAAGTTTAAAAATGCTACGGAACTCTTCCATTGTTTTTCGGAATTCTGCTGAAGTTTAAAAATGCTGTGGAACTCTTCCATTGTTCTCGGAATTCTTCTGAAGTTTGAAAATGCTACGGAACTCTTCCATTGTTCTTCAGAATACTGCTGAAGTTTAAAAATGCTACGGAACACTTCCTTTGTTCTTCGGAATTCTGCTGAAGTTTAAAAATGCTACGGAACTCTTCCATTGTTCACGGAATTCTGGTGAAGTTTAAAAATGCTACGGAACTCTTCCATTGTTATTCTTAATTCTGCTGAAGTTTAAAAATGGTACGGAACTCTTCCATTGTTCTTCGGAATTCTGCTGAAGTTTAAAAATGCTATGGAACTCATCCATTGTTCTTCTGAATTCTGCTAAAGTTTAAAAATGCTACGGAACTCTTCCATTGTTCTCGGAATTCTGGTGAAGTTTAAAAATGCTACGGAACTCTTCCATTGTTCTCAGAATTCTGCTGAAGTTTAAAAATGCTATGGAACTCTTCCATTGTTCTTCGGAATTCTGCTGAAGTTTAAAAATGGTACGGAACTTTTCCATTGTTCTTCGGAATTCTGATGAAGTTTAAAACTGCAACGGAACTCTTCCATTGTTCTTCGGAATTCTGCTGAAGTTTAAAAATGCTACGGAACTCTTCCATTGTTCTTCGGAATTCTGCTGAAGTTTAAAAATGCTATGGAACTCTTCCATTGTTCTCGGAATTCTGGTGAAGTTGAAAAATGCTACGGAACTCTTCCATTGTTCTCGGAATTCTGGTGAAGTTTAAAAATGCTACGGAACTCATCCATTGTTCTCGGAATTCTGCTGAAGTTTAAAAATGCTGCGGAATTCTTCCATTGTTCTTCGGAATTCT
The DNA here is from genome assembly GCF_046119375.1 of Phyllobates terribilis. Lineage (NCBI taxonomy): Eukaryota > Metazoa > Chordata > Amphibia > Anura > Dendrobatidae > Phyllobates > Phyllobates terribilis. The sequence goes on from NW_027362957.1 coordinate 2,909,734, forward strand.
GCTGAAGTTTAAAAATGGTACGGAACTTTTCCATTGTTCTTCGGAATTCTGACGAAGTTTAAAAAGGCTACGGAACTCTTCCATTGTTCTTCGGAATTCTGCTGAAGTTTAAAAATGCTACGGAACTCTTCCATTGTTCTTCGGAATTCTGCAGAAGTTTAAAAATGCTACGGAACTCTTCCATTGTTCTTGGAATTCTGCAGAAGTTTAAAAATGCTACAGAACTCTTCCATTGTTCTCAGAATTCTGCTGAAGCTTATAAATTCTACGGTGCTCTTCCATTGTTCTTGGGAATTCTGCTGAAGTTTAAAAATGTTACGGATCAATTCCATTGTTCTTCGGAATTCTGCTGAAGTTTAAAAATGCTACGGAACTTTTCCATTGTTCTTCGGAATCCTGCTGAAGTTTAAAAATGCTACGGAACTCATCCAATGTTCTTCGGAATTCTGCTGAAGTTTAAAAATGCTACGGAACTCTTCCATTGTTTTGCGGAATTCTTCTGAAGTTTAAAAATGCTAGAGAACTCTCTTGCTCTTCAGAATTCTGCTGAAGTTTAAAAATGCTACGGAACACTTCCTTTGTTTTTCGGAATTCTGCTGAAGTTTAAAAATGCTACAGAACTCTTCCATTGTTCACGGTATTCTGGTGAAGTTTAAAAATGCTACGGAACTCTTCCATTGTTCTTCGGAATTCTGCTGAAGTTTAAAAATGCTACGGGACTCTTCCATTGTTCTTCTGAGTTCTGCTGAAGTTTAAAAAGGCTACGGAACTCTTCCATTGTTCTTCGGAATTCTGCTGAAGTTTAAAACTGCAACGGAACTCTTCCATTGTTCTTCGGAATTCTGCTGAAGTTTAAAAAGGCTACGGAACTCTTCCATTGTTCTTCGGAATTCTGCTGAAGTTTAAAAATGCTATGGAATTCTTCCATTGTTCTCGGAATTCTGGTGAAGTTTAAAAATGCTGCGGAACTCATCCATTGTTCTTGGAATTCTGCTGAAGTTTAAAAATGCTACGGAACTCTTCCATTGTTCTTCGGAATTCTGCTGTAATTTAAAAATGCTACGGAACTCTTCCATTGTTCTTCGGAATTCTGCTGAAGTTTAAAAATGCTGTGGAACTCTTCCATTGTTCTCGGAATTCTTCTGAAGTTTGAAAATGCTACGGAACTCTTCCATTGTTCTTCAGAATACTGCTGAAGTTTAAAAATGCTACGGAACACTTCCTTTGTTCTTCGGAATTCTGCTGAAGTTTAAAAATGCTACGGAACTCTTCCATTGTTCACGGAATTCTGGTGAAGTTTAAAAATGCTACGGAACTCTTCCATTGTTATTCTTAATTCTGCTGAAGTTTAAAAATGGTACGGAACTCTTCCATTGTTCTTCGGAATTCTGCTGAAGTTTAAAAATGCTATGGAACTCATCCATTGTTCTTCTGAATTCTGCTAAAGTTTAAAAATGCTACGGAACTCTTCCATTGTTCTCGGAATTCTGGTGAAGTTTAAAAATGCTACGGAACTCTTCCATTGTTCTCAGAATTCTGCTGAAGTTTAAAAATGCTATGGAACTCTTCCATTGTTCTTCGGAATTCTGCTGAAGTTTAAAAATGGTACGGAACTTTTCCATTGTTCTTCGGAATTCTGATGAAGTTTAAAACTGCAACGGAACTCTTCCATTGTTCTTCGGAATTCTGCTGAAGTTTAAAAATGCTACGGAACTCTTCCATTGTTCTTCGGAATTCTGCTGAAGTTTAAAAATGCTATGGAACTCTTCCATTGTTCTCGGAATTCTGGTGAAGTTGAAAAATGCTACGGAACTCTTCCATTGTTCTCGGAATTCTGGTGAAGTTTAAAAATGCTACGGAACTCATCCATTGTTCTCGGAATTCTGCTGAAGTTTAAAAATGCTGCGGAATTCTTCCATTGTTCTTCGGAATTCTGCTGAAGTTTAAAAATGGTACGGAACTTTTCCATTGTTCTTCGGAATTCTGACGAAGTTTAAAAAGGCTACGGAACTCTTCCATTGTTCTTCGGAATTCTGCTGAAGTTTAAAAATGCTACGGAACTCTTCCATTGTTCTTCGGAATTCTGCAGAAGTTTAAAAATGCTACGGAACTCTTCCATTGTTCTTGGAATTCTGCAGAAGTTTAAAAATGCTACAGAACTCTTCCATTGTTCTCAGAATTCTGCTGAAGCTTATAAATTCTACGGTGCTCTTCCATTGTTCTTGGGAATTCTGCTGAAGTTTAAAAATGTTACGGATCAATTCCATTGTTCTTCGGAATTCTGCTGAAGTTTAAAAATGCTACGGAACTTTTCCATTGTTCTTCGGAATCCTGCTGAAGTTTAAAAATGCTACGGAACTCATCCAATGTTCTTCGGAATTCTGCTGAAGTTTAAAAATGCTACGGAACTCTTCCATTGTTTTGCGGAATTCTTCTGAAGTTTAAAAATGCTAGAGAACTCTCTTGCTCTTCAGAATTCTGCTGAAGTTTAAAAATGCTACGGAACACTTCCTTTGTTTTTCGGAATTCTGCTGAAGTTTAAAAATGCTACAGAACTCTTCCATTGTTCACGGTATTCTGGTGAAGTTTAAAAATGCTACGGAACTCTTCCATTGTTCTTCGGAATTCTGCTGAAGTTTAAAAATGCTACGGGACTCTTCCATTGTTCTTCTGAGTTCTGCTGAAGTTTAAAAAGGCTACGGAACTCTTCCATTGTTCTTCGGAATTCTGCTGAAGTTTAAAACTGCAACGGAACTCTTCCATTGTTCTTCGGAATTCTGCTGAAGTTTAAAAAGGCTACGGAACTCTTCCATTGTTCTTCGGAATTCTGCTGAAGTTTAAAAATGCTATGGAATTCTTCCATTGTTCTCGGAATTCTGGTGAAGTTTAAAAATGCTGCGGAACTCATCCATTGTTCTTGGAATTCTGCTGAAGTTTAAAAATGCTACGGAACTCTTCCATTGTTCTTCGGAATTCTGCTGTAATTTAAAAATGCTACGGAACTCTTCCATTGTTCTTCGGAATTCTGCTGAAGTTTAAAAATGCTACGGAACTCTTCCATTGTTCTTCGGAATTCTGCTGAAGTTTAAAAATGCTACGGAACTCTTCCATTGTTTTTCGGAATTCTGCTGAAGTTTAAAAATGCTGTGGAACTCTTCCATTGTTCTCGGAATTCTTCTGAAGTTTGAAAATGCTACGGAACTCTTCCATTGTTCTTCAGAATACTGCTGAAGTTTAAAAATGGTACGGAACACATCCTTTGTTCTTCGGAATTCTGCTGAAGTTTAAAAATGCTACGGAACTCTTCCATTGTTCACGGAATTCTGGTGAAGTTTAAAAATGCTACGGAACTCTTCCATTGTTCTTTGGAATTCTGCTGAAGTTTAAAAATGCTATGGAACTCTTCCATTGTTCTTCTGAATTCTGCTGAAGTTTAAAAATGCTACGGAACTCTTCCATTGTTCTCGGAATTCTGTTGAAGTTTAAAAATGCTACGGAACTCTTCCATTGTTCTCGGAATTCTAGTGAAGTTTATAAATGCTACGGAACTCTTCCATTGTTCTCGGAATTCTGCTGAAGTTTAAAAATGCTATGGAACTCTTCCATTGTTCTTCGGAATTCTGCTGAAGTTTAAAAATGCTACGGAACTTTTCCATTGTTCTTCGGAATTCTGATGAAGTTTAAAAATGCTACGGAACTCTTCCTTTGTTCTTCGGAATTCTGCTGAAGTTTAAAAATGCTACGGAACTCTTCCATTGTTCTTCGGAATTCTGCAGAAGTTTAAAAATGCTACGGAACTCTTCCATTGTTCTTGGAATTCTGGTGAAGTTTAAAAATGCTACGGAACTCTTCCATTGTTCTCAGAATTCTGCTGAAGTTTATAAATTCTACGGTACTCTTCCATTGTTCTTGGGAATTCTGCTGAAGTTTAAAAATGTTACGGATCATTTCCATTGTTCTTCGGAATTCTGCTGAAGTTTAAATATGCTACGGAACTCTTCCATTGTTCTTTGGAATTCTGCTGAAGTTTAAAAATGCTACGGAACTCTTCGATTGTTCTTCGGAATTCTGCTGAAGTTTAAAAATGCTACGGAACTCTTCCATTGTTCTTCTGAGTTCTGCTGAAGTTTAAAAATGCTGCGGAACTCTTCCATTGTTCTTCGGAATCTTGATGAAGTTTAAAACTGCAACGGAACTCTTCCATTGTTCTTCGGAATTCTGCTGAAGTTTAAAAATGCTACGGAACTCTTCTATTGTTCTTCGGAATTCTGCTGAAGTTTAAAAATGCTATGGAAATCTTCCATTGTTCTCGGAATTCTGGTGAAGTTTAAAAATGCTACGGAACTCTTCCATTGTTCTCGGAATTCTGGTGAAGTTTAAAAATGCTACGGAACTCATCCATTGTTCTCGGAATTCTGCTGAAGTTTAAAAATGCTACGGAACTCTTCCATTGTTCTTCGGAATTCTGCTGAAGTTTAAAAATGGTACGGAACTTTTCCATTGTTCTTCGGAATTCTGACGAAGTTTAAAAAGGCTACGGAACTCTTCCATTGTTCTTGGAATTCTGGTGAAGTTTAAAAATGCTACGGAACTCTTCCATTGTTCTCAGAATTCTGCTGAAGCTTATAAATTATACGGTGCTCTTCCATTGTTCTTGGGAATTCTGCTGAAGTTTAAAAATGTTACGGATCAATTCCATTGTTCTTCGGAATTCTGCTGAAGTTTGAAAATGCTACGGAACTCTTCCATTGTTCTCGGAATTCTGGTGAAGTTTAAAAATGCTACGGAACTCTTCCATTGTTCTTTGGAATTCTGCTGAAGTTTAAAAATGCTATGGAACTCTTCCATTGTTCTTCTGAATTCTGCTGAAGTTTAAAAATGCTACGGAACTCTTCCATTGTTCTCGGAATTCTGTTGAAGTTTAAAAATGCTACGGAACTCTTCCATTGTTCTCGGAATTCTGGTGAAGTTTAAAAATGCTACAGAACTCTTCCATTGTTCTCGGAATTCTGCTGAAGTTTAAAAATGCTATGGAACTCTTCCATTGTTCTTCGGAATTCTGCTGAAGTTTAAAAATGCTACGGAACTTTTCCATTGTTCTTCGGAATTCTGATGAAGTTTAAAAATGCTACGGAACTCTTCCATTGTTCTTCGGAATTCTGCTGAAGTTTAAAAATGCTACGGAACTCTTCCATTGTTCTTAGGAATTCTGCAGAAGTTTAAAAATGCTACGGAACTCTTCCATTGTTCTTGGAATTCTGGTGAAGTTTAAAAATGCTACGGAACTCTTCCACTGTTCTCAGAATTCTGCTGAAGTTTATGAATTCTATGGTACTCTTCCATTGTTCTTGGGAATTCTGCTGAAGTTTAAAAATATTACGGATCATTTCCATTGTTCTTCGGAATTCTGCTGAAGTTTAAATATGCTACGGAACTCTTCCATTGTTCTTTTGAATTCTGTTGAAGTTTAAAAATGCTACGGAACTCTTCGATTGTTCTTCGGAATTCTGCTGAAGTTTAAAAATGCTACGGAACTCTTCCATTGTTCTTCTGAGTTCTGCTGAAGTTTAAAAATGCTGCGGAACTCTTCCATTGTTCTTCGGAATTCTGATGAAGTTTAAAACTGCAACGGAACTCTTCCATTGTTCTTCGGAATTCTGCTGAAGTTTAAAAATGCTACGGAACTCTTCTATTGTTCTTCGGAATTCTGCTGAAGTTTAAAAATGCTATGGAACTCTTCCATTGTTCTCGGAATTCTGGTGAAGTTTAAAAATGCTACGGAATTCTTCCATTGTTCTCGGAAATCTGGTGAAGTTTAAAAATGCTACGGAACTCATCCATTGTTCTCGGAATTCTGCTGAAGTTTAAAAATGCTACGGAACTCTTCCATTGTTCTTCGGAATTCTGCTGAAGTTTAAAAATGGTACGGAACTTTTCCATTGTTCTTCGGAATTCTGACGAAGTTTAAAAAGGCTACGGAACTCTTCCATTGTTCTTCGGAATTCTGCTGAAGTTTAAAAATGCTTCGGAACTCTTCCATTGTTCTTCGGAATTCTGCAGAAGTTTAAAAATGCTACGGAACTCTTCCATTGTTCTTGGAATTCTGGTGAAGTTTAAAAATGCTACGGAACTCTTCCATTGTACTCAGAATTCTGCTGAAGCTTATAAATTCTACGGTTCTCTTCCATTGTTCTTGGGAATTCTGCTGAAGTTTGAAAATGCTACGGAACTCTTCCATTGTTCTTCAGAATTCTGCTGAAGTTTAAAAATGCTACGGAACACTTCCTTTGTTCTTCGGAATTCTGCTGAAGTTTAAAAATGCTACGGAACTCTTCCATTGTTCATGGAATTCTGGTGAAGTTTAAAAATGCTACGGAACTCTTCCATTGTTCTTTGGAATTCTGCTGAAGTTTAAAAATGCTATGGAACTCTTCCATTGTTCTTCTGAATTCTGCTGAAGTTTAAAAATGCTACGGAACTCTTCCATTGTTCTCGGAATTCTGTTGAAGTTTAAAAATGCTACGGAACTCTTCCATTGTTCTCGGAATTCTGGTGAAGTTTAAAAATGCTATGGAACTCATCCATTGTTCTTCTGAATTCTGCTAAAGTTTAAAAATGCTACGGAACTCTTCCATTGTTCTCGGAATTCTGGTGAAGTTTAAAAATGCTACGGAACTCTTCCATTGTTCTCAGAATTCTGCTGAAGTTTAAAAATGCTATGGAACTCTTCCATTGTTCTTCGGAATTCTGCTGAAGTTTAAAAATGGTACGGAACTTTTCCATTGTTCTTCGGAATTCTGATGAAGTTTAAAACTGCAACGGAACTCTTCCATTGTTCTTCGGAATTCTGCTGAAGTTTAAAAATGCTACGGAACTCTTCCATTGTTCTTCGGAATTCTGCTGAAGTTTAAAAATGCTATGGAACTCTTCCATTGTTCTCGGAATTCTGGTGAAGTTGAAAAATGCTACGGAACTCTTCCATTGTTCTCGGAATTCTGGTGAAGTTTAAAAATGCTACGGAACTCATCCATTGTTCTCGGAATTCTGCTGAAGTTTAAAAATGCTGCGGAATTCTTCCATTGTTCTTCGGAATTCTGCTGAAGTTTAAAAATGGTACGGAACTTTTCCATTGTTCTTCGGAATTCTGACGAAGTTTAAAAAGGCTACGGAACTCTTCCATTGTTCTTCGGAATTCTGCTGAAGTTTAAAAATGCTACGGAACTCTTCCATTGTTCTTCGGAATTCTGCAGAAGTTTAAAAATGCTACGGAACTCTTCCATTGTTCTTGGAATTCTGCAGAAGTTTAAAAATGCTACAGAACTCTTCCATTGTTCTCAGAATTCTGCTGAAGCTTATAAATTCTACGGTGCTCTTCCATTGTTCTTGGGAATTCTGCTGAAGTTTAAAAATGTTACGGATCAATTCCATTGTTCTTCGGAATTCTGCTGAAGTTTAAAAATGCTACGGAACTTTTCCATTGTTCTTCGGAATCCTGCTGAAGTTTAAAAATGCTACGGAACTCATCCAATGTTCTTCGGAATTCTGCTGAAGTTTAAAAATGCTACGGAACTCTTCCATTGTTTTGCGGAATTCTTCTGAAGTTTAAAAATGCTAGAGAACTCTCTTGCTCTTCAGAATTCTGCTGAAGTTTAAAAATGCTACGGAACACTTCCTTTGTTTTTCGGAATTCTGCTGAAGTTTAAAAATGCTACAGAACTCTTCCATTGTTCACGGTATTCTGGTGAAGTTTAAAAATGCTACGGAACTCTTCCATTGTTCTTCGGAATTCTGCTGAAGTTTAAAAATGCTACGGGACTCTTCCATTGTTCTTCTGAGTTCTGCTGAAGTTTAAAAAGGCTACGGAACTCTTCCATTGTTCTTCGGAATTCTGCTGAAGTTTAAAACTGCAACGGAACTCTTCCATTGTTCTTCGGAATTCTGCTGAAGTTTAAAAAGGCTACGGAACTCTTCCATTGTTCTTCGGAATTCTGCTGAAGTTTAAAAATGCTATGGAATTCTTCCATTGTTCTCGGAATTCTGGTGAAGTTTAAAAATGCTGCGGAACTCATCCATTGTTCTTGGAATTCTGCTGAAGTTTAAAAATGCTACGGAACTCTTCCATTGTTCTTCGGAATTCTGCTGTAATTTAAAAATGCTACGGAACTCTTCCATTGTTCTTCGGAATTCTGCTGAAGTTTAAAAATGCTACGGAACTCTTCCATTGTTCTTCGGAATTCTGCTGAAGTTTAAAAATGCTACGGAACTCTTCCATTGTTTTTCGGAATTCTGCTGAAGTTTAAAAATGCTGTGGAACTCTTCCATTGTTCTCGGAATTCTTCTGAAGTTTGAAAATGCTACGGAACTCTTCCATTGTTCTTCAGAATACTGCTGAAGTTTAAAAATGGTACGGAACACATCCTTTGTTCTTCGGAATTCTGCTGAAGTTTAAAAATGCTACGGAACTCTTCCATTGTTCACGGAATTCTGGTGAAGTTTAAAAATGCTACGGAACTCTTCCATTGTTCTTTGGAATTCTGCTGAAGTTTAAAAATGCTATGGAACTCTTCCATTGTTCTTCTGAATTCTGCTGAAGTTTAAAAATGCTACGGAACTCTTCCATTGTTCTCGGAATTCTGTTGAAGTTTAAAAATGCTACGGAACTCTTCCATTGTTCTCGGAATTCTAGTGAAGTTTATAAATGCTACGGAACTCTTCCATTGTTCTCGGAATTCTGCTGAAGTTTAAAAATGCTATGGAACTCTTCCATTGTTCTTCGGAATTCTGCTGAAGTTTAAAAATGCTACGGAACTTTTCCATTGTTCTTCGGAATTCTGATGAAGTTTAAAAATGCTACGGAACTCTTCCTTTGTTCTTCGGAATTCTGCTGAAGTTTAAAAATGCTACGGAACTCTTCCATTGTTCTTCGGAATTCTGCAGAAGTTTAAAAATGCTACGGAACTCTTCCATTGTTCTTGGAATTCTGGTGAAGTTTAAAAATGCTACGGAACTCTTCCATTGTTCTCAGAATTCTGCTGAAGTTTATAAATTCTACGGTACTCTTCCATTGTTCTTGGGAATTCTGCTGAAGTTTAAAAATGTTACGGATCATTTCCATTGTTCTTCGGAATTCTGCTGAAGTTTAAATATGCTACGGAACTCTTCCATTGTTCTTTGGAATTCTGCTGAAGTTTAAAAATGCTACGGAACTCTTCGATTGTTCTTCGGAATTCTGCTGAAGTTTAAAAATGCTACGGAACTCTTCCATTGTTCTTCTGAGTTCTGCTGAAGTTTAAAAATGCTGCGGAACTCTTCCATTGTTCTTCGGAATCTTGATGAAGTTTAAAACTGCAACGGAACTCTTCCATTGTTCTTCGGAATTCTGCTGAAGTTTAAAAATGCTACGGAACTCTTCTATTGTTCTTCGGAATTCTGCTGAAGTTTAAAAATGCTATGGAAATCTTCCATTGTTCTCGGAATTCTGGTGAAGTTTAAAAATGCTACGGAACTCTTCCATTGTTCTCGGAATTCTGGTGAAGTTTAAAAATGCTACGGAACTCATCCATTGTTCTCGGAATTCTGCTGAAGTTTAAAAATGCTACGGAACTCTTCCATTGTTCTTCGGAATTCTGCTGAAGTTTAAAAATGGTACGGAACTTTTCCATTGTTCTTCGGAATTCTGACGAAGTTTAAAAAGGCTACGGAACTCTTCCATTGTTCTTGGAATTCTGGTGAAGTTTAAAAATGCTACGGAACTCTTCCATTGTTCTCAGAATTCTGCTGAAGCTTATAAATTATACGGTGCTCTTCCATTGTTCTTGGGAATTCTGCTGAAGTTTAAAAATGTTACGGATCAATTCCATTGTTCTTCGGAATTCTGCTGAAGTTTGAAAATGCTACGGAACTCTTCCATTGTTCTCGGAATTCTGGTGAAGTTTAAAAATGCTACGGAACTCTTCCATTGTTCTTTGGAATTCTGCTGAAGTTTAAAAATGCTATGGAACTCTTCCATTGTTCTTCTGAATTCTGCTGAAGTTTAAAAATGCTACGGAACTCTTCCATTGTTCTCGGAATTCTGTTGAAGTTTAAAAATGCTACGGAACTCTTCCATTGTTCTCGGAATTCTGGTGAAGTTTAAAAATGCTACAGAACTCTTCCATTGTTCTCGGAATTCTGCTGAAGTTTAAAAATGCTATGGAACTCTTCCATTGTTCTTCGGAATTCTGCTGAAGTTTAAAAATGCTACGGAACTTTTCCATTGTTCTTCGGAATTCTGATGAAGTTTAAAAATGCTACGGAACTCTTCCATTGTTCTTCGGAATTCTGCTGAAGTTTAAAAATGCTACGGAACTCTTCCATTGTTCTTAGGAATTCTGCAGAAGTTTAAAAATGCTACGGAACTCTTCCATTGTTCTTGGAATTCTGGTGAAGTTTAAAAATGCTACGGAACTCTTCCACTGTTCTCAGAATTCTGCTGAAGTTTATGAATTCTATGGTACTCTTCCATTGTTCTTGGGAATTCTGCTGAAGTTTAAAAATATTACGGATCATTTCCATTGTTCTTCGGAATTCTGCTGAAGTTTAAATATGCTACGGAACTCTTCCATTGTTCTTTTGAATTCTGCTGAAGTTTAAAAATGCTACGGAACTCTTCGATTGTTCTTCGGAATTCTGCTGAAGTTTAAAAATGCTACGGAACTCTTCCATTGTTCTTCTGAGTTCTGCTGAAGTTTAAAAATGCTGCGGAACTCTTCCATTGTTCTTCGGAATTCTGATGAAGTTTAAAACTGCAACGGAACTCTTCCATTGTTCTTCGGAATTCTGCTGAAGTTTAAAAATGCTACGGAACTCTTCTATTGTTCTTCGGAATTCTGCTGAAGTTTAAAAATGCTATGGAACTCTTCCATTGTTCTCGGAATTCTGGTGAAGTTTAAAAATGCTACGGAATTCTTCCATTGTTCTCGGAAATCTGGTGAAGTTTAAAAATGCTACGGAACTCATCCATTGTTCTCGGAATTCTGCTGAAGTTTAAAAATGCTACGGAACTCTTCCATTGTTCTTCGGAATTCTGCTGAAGTTTAAAAATGGTACGGAACTTTTCCATTGTTCTTCGGAATTCTGACGAAGTTTAAAAAGGCTACGGAACTCTTCCATTGTTCTTCGGAATTCTGCTGAAGTTTAAAAATGCTTCGGAACTCTTCCATTGTTCTTCGGAATTCTGCAGAAGTTTAAAAATGCTACGGAACTCTTCCATTGTTCTTGGAATTCTGGTGAAGTTTAAAAATGCTACGGAACTCTTCCATTGTACTCAGAATTCTGCTGAAGCTTATAAATTCTACGGTTCTCTTCCATTGTTCTTGGGAATTCTGCTGAAGTTTGAAAATGCTACGGAACTCTTCCATTGTTCTTCAGAATTCTGCTGAAGTTTAAAAATGCTACGGAACACTTCCTTTGTTCTTCGGAATTCTGCTGAAGTTTAAAAATGCTACGGAACTCTTCCATTGTTCATGGAATTCTGGTGAAGTTTAAAAATGCTACGGAACTCTTCCATTGTTCTTTGGAATTCTGCTGAAGTTTAAAAATGCTATGGAACTCTTCCATTGTTCTTCTGAATTCTGCTGAAGTTTAAAAATGCTACGGAACTCTTCCATTGTTCTCGGAATTCTGTTGAAGTTTAAAAATGCTACGGAACTCTTCCATTGTTCTCGGAATTCTGGTGAAGTTTAAAAATGCTACGGAACTCTTCCATTGTTCTCGGAATTCTGCTGAAGTTTAAAAATGCTATGGAACTCTTCCATTGTTCTTCGGAATTCTGCAGAAGTTTAAAAATGCTATGGAACTTTTCCATTGTTCTTCGGAATTCTGATGAAGTTTAAAAATGCTACGGAACTCTTCCATTGTTATTCGGAATTCTGCTGAAGTTTAAAAATGCTACGGAACTCTTCCATTGTTCTTTGGAATTCTGCAGAAGTTTAAAAATGCTACGGAACTCTTCCATTGTTCTTGGAATTCTGGTGAAGTTTAAAAATGCTACGGAACTCTTCCATTGTTCTCAGAATTCTGCTGAAGTTTATAAATTCTACGGTACTCTTCCATTGTTCTTGGGAATTCTGCTGAAGTTTAAAAATGTTACGGATCATTTCCATTGTTCTTCGGAATTCTGCTGAAGTTTAAATATGCTACGGAACTCTTCCATTGTTCTTTGGAATTCTGCTGAAGTTTAAAAATGCTACGGAACTCTTCGATTGTTCTTCGGAATTCTGCTGAAGTTTAAAAATGCTACGGAACTCTTCCATTGTTCTTCTGAGTTCTGCTGAAGTTTAAAAATGCTGCGGAACTCTTCCATTGTTCTTCGGAATTCTGATGAAGTTTAAAACTGCAACGGAACTCTTCCATTGTTCTTCGGAATTCTGCTGAAGTTTAAAAATGCTACGGAACTCTTCTATTGTTCTTCGGAATTCTGCTGAAGTTTAAAAATGCTATGGAAATCTTCCATTGTTCTCGGAATTCTGGTGAAGTTTAAAAATGCTACGGAACTCTTCCATTGTTCTCGGAATTCTGCTGAAGTTTAAAAATGCTACGGAACTCATCCATTGTTCTCGGAATTCTGCTGAAGTTTAAAAATGCTACGGAACTCTTCCATTGTTCTTCGGAATTCTGCTGAAGTTTAAAAATGGTACGGAACTTTTCCATTGTTCTTCGGAATTCTGACGAAGTTTAAAAAGGCTACGGAACTCTTCCATTGTTCCTCGGAATTCTGCTGAAGTTTAAAAATGCTACGGAACTCTTCCATTGTTCTTCGGAATTCTGCAGAAGTTTAAAAATGCTACGGAACTCTTCCATTGTTCTTGGAATTCTGGTGAAGTTTAAAAATGCTACGGAACTCTTCCATTGTTCTCAGAATTCTGCTGAAGCTTATAAATTCTACGGTGCTCTTCCATTGTTCTTGGGAATTCTGCTGAAGTTTAAAAATGTTACGGATCAATTCCATTGTTCTTCGGAATTCTGCTGAAGTTTGAAAATGCTACGGAACTCTTCCATTGTTCTCGGAATTCTGCTGAAGTTTAAAAATGCTATGGAACTCTTCCATTGTTCTTCGGAATTCTGCAGAAGTTTAAAAATGCTATGGAACTTTTCCATTGTTCTTCGGAATTCTGATGAAGTTTAAAAATGCTACGGAACTCTTCCATTGTTCTTCGGAATTCTGCTGAAGTTTAAAAATGCTACGGAACTCTTCCATTGTTCTTTGGAATTCTGCAGAAGTTTAAAAATGCTACGGAACTCTTCCATTGTTCTTGGAATTCTGGTGAAGTTTAAAAATGCTACGGAACTCTTCCATTGTTCTCAGAATTCTGCTGAAGTTTATAAATTCTACGGTACTCTTCCATTGTTCTTGGGAATTCTGCTGAAGTTTAAAAATGTTACGGATCATTTCCATTGTTCTTCGGAATTCTGCTGAAGTTTAAATATGCTACGGAACTCTTCCATTGTTCTTTGGAATTCTGCTGAAGTTTAAAAATGCTACGGAACTCTTCGATTGTTCTTCGGAATTCTGCTGAAGTTTAAAAATGCTACGGAACTCTTCCATTGTTCTTCTGAGTTCTGCTGAAGTTTAAAAATGCTGCGGAACTCTTCCATTGTTCTTCGGAATTCTGATGAAGTTTAAAACTGCAACGGAACTCTTCCATTGTTCTTCGGAATTCTGCTGAAGTTTAAAAATGCTACGGAACTCTTCTATTGTTCTTCGGAATTCTGCTGAAGTTTAAAAATGCTATGGAAATCTTCCATTGTTCTCGGAATTCTGGTGAAGTTTAAAAATGCTACGGAACTCTTCCATTGTTCTCGGAATTCTGGTGAAGTTTAAAAATGCTACGGAACTCATCCATTGTTCTCGGAATTCTGCTGAAGTTTAAAAATGCTACGGAACTCTTCCATTGTTCTTCGGAATTCTGCTGAAGTTTAAAAATGGTACGGAACTTTTCCATTGTTCTTCGGAATTCTGACGAAGTTTAAAAAGGCTACGGAACTCTTCCATTGTTCCTCGGAATTCTGCTGAAGTTTAAAAATGCTACGGAACTCTTCCATTGTTCTTCGGAATTCTGCAGAAGTTTAAAAATGCTACGGAACTCTTCCATTGTTCTTGGAATTCTGGTGAAGTTTAAAAATGCTACGGAACTCTTCCATTGTTCTCAGAATTCTGCTGAAGCTTATAAATTCTACGGTGCTCTTCCATTGTTCTTGGGAATTCTGCTGAAGTTTAAAAATGTTACGGATCAATTCCATTGTTCTTCGGAATTCTGCTGAAGTTTGAAAATGCTACGGAACTCTTCCATTGTTCACGGAATTCTGGTGAAGTTTAAAAATGCTACGGAACTCTTCCATTGTTCTTTGGAATTCTGCTGAAGTTTAAAAATGCTATGGAACTCTTCCATTGTACTTCTGAATTCTGCTGAAGTTTAAAAATGCTACGGAACTCTTCCATTGTTCTCGGAATTCTGTTGAAGTTTAAAAATGCTACGGAACTCTTCCATTGTTCTCGGAATTCTGGTGAAGTTTAAAAATGCTACGGAACTCTTCCATTGTTCTCGGAATTCTGCTGAAGTTTAAAAATGCTATGGAACTCTTCCATTGTTCTTCGGAATTCTGCTGAAGTTTAAAAATGCTACGGAACTTTTCCATTGTTCTTCGGAATTCTGATGAAGTTTAAAAATGCTACGGAACTCTTCCATTGTTCTTCAGAATTCTGCTGAAGTTTAAAAATGCTACGGAACTCTTCCATTGTTCTTCGGAATTCTGCAGAAGTTTAAAAATGCTACGGAACTCTTCCATTGTTCTTGGAATTCTGGTGAAGTTTAAAAATGCTACGGAACTCTTCCATTGTTCTCAGAATTCTGCTGAAGTTTATGAATTCTACGGTACTCTTCCATTGTTCTTGGGAATTCTGCTGAAGTTTAAAAATATTACGGATCATTTCCATTGTTCTTCGGAATTCTGCTGAAGTTTAAATATGCTACGGAACTCTTCCATTGTTCTTTGGAATTCTGCTGAAGTTTAAAAATGCTACGGAACTCTTCGATTGTTCTTCGGAATTCTGCTGAAGTTTAAAAATGTTACGGAACTCTTCCATTGTTCTTCTGAGTTCTGCTGAAGTTTAAAAATGCTGCGGAACTCTTCCATTGTTCTTCGGAATTCTGATGAAGTTTAAAACTGCAACGGAACTCTTCCATTGTTCTTCGGAATTCTGCTGAAGTTTAAAAATGCTACGGAACTCTTCTATTGTTCTTCGGATTTCTGCTGAAGTTTAAAAATGCTATGGAACTCTTCCATTGTTCTCGGAATTCTGGTGAAGTTTAAAAATGCCACGGAATTCTTCCATTGTTCTCGGAAATCTGGTGAAGTTTAAAAATGCTACGGAACTCATCCATTGTTCTCGGAATTCTGCTGAAGTTTAAAAATGCTACGGAACTCTTCCATTGTTCTTCGGAATTCTGCTGAAGTTTAAAAATGGTACGGAACTTTTCCATTGTTCTTCGGAATTCTGACGAAGTTTAAAAAGGCTACGGAACTCTTCCATTGTTCTTCGGAATTCTGCTGAAGTTTAAAAATGCTACGGAACTCTTCCATTGTTCTTCGGAATTCTGCAGAAGTTTAAAAATGCTACGGAACTCTTCCATTGTTCTTGGAATTCTGGTGAAGTTTAAAAATGCTACGGAACTCTTCCATTGTTCTCAGAATTCTGCTGAAGCTTATAAATTCTACGGTGCTCTTCCATTGTTCTTGGGAATTCTGCTGAAGTTTGAAAATGCTACGGAACTCTTCCATTGTTCTTCGGAATTCTGCTGAAGTTTAAAAATGCTACGGAACACTTCCTTTGTTCTTCGGAATTCTGCTGAAGTTTAAAAATGCTACGGAACTCTTCCATTGTTCACGGAATTCTGGTGAAGTTTAAAAATGCTACGGAACTCTTCCATTGTTCTTTGGAATTCTGCTGAAGTTTAAAAATGCTATGGAACTCTTCCATTGTTCTTCTGAATTCTGCTAAAGTTTAAAAATGCTTCGGAACTCTTCCATTGTTCTCGGAATTCTGGTGAAGTTTAAAAATGCTACGGAACTCTTCCATTGTTCTCGGAATTCTGCTGAAGTTTAAAAATGCTA
Organism: Phyllobates terribilis; assembly: GCF_046119375.1. NCBI lineage: Eukaryota > Metazoa > Chordata > Amphibia > Anura > Dendrobatidae > Phyllobates > Phyllobates terribilis. Next base: position 2,925,886 of record NW_027362957.1, read on the forward strand.
CGGAACTCTTCCATTGTTCTTCGGAATTCTGCTGAAGTTTAAAAATGCTACGGATCTTTTCCATTGTTCTTCGGAATTCTGATGAAGTTTAAAAATGCTACGGAACTCTTCCATTGTTCTTCGGAATTCTGCTGAAGTTTAAAAATGCTACGGAACTCTTCCATTGTTCTTCGGAATTCTGCAGAAGTTTAAAAATGCTACGGAACTCTTCCATTGTTCTTGGAATTCTGGTGAAGTTTAAAAATGCTACGGAACTCTTCCATTGTTCTCAGAATTCTGCTGAAGTTTATAAATTCTACGGTACTCTTCCATTGTTCTTGGGAATTCTGCTGAAGTTTAAAAATGTTACGGATCATTTCCATTGTTCTTCGGAATTCTGCTGAAGTTTAAATATGCTACGGAAATCTTCCATTGTTCTTTGGAATTCTGCTGAAGTTTAAAAATGCTACGGAACTCTTCGATTGTTCTTCGGAATTCTGCTGAAGTTTAAAAATGCTACGGAACTCTTCCATTGTTCTTCTGAGTTCTGCTGAAGTTTAAAAATGCTGCGGAACTCTTCCATTGTTCTTCGGAATTCTGATGAAGTTTAAAGCTGCAACAGAACTCTTCCATTGTTCTTCGGAATTCTGCTGAAGTTTAAAAATGCTACGGAACTCTTCTATTGTTCTTCGGAATTCTGCTGAAGTTTAAAAATGCTATGGAACTCTTCCATTGTTCTCGGAATTCTGGTGAAGTTTAAAAATGCTACGGAACTCTTCCATTGTTCTCGGAATTCTGGTGAAGTTTAAAAATGCTACGGAACTCATCCATTGTTCTCGGAATTCTGCTGAAGTTTAAAAATGCTACGGAACTCTTCCATTGTTCTTCGGAATTCTGCTGAAGTTTAAAAATGGTACGGAACTTTTCCATTGTTCTTCGGAATTCTGACGAAGTTTTAAAAGGCTACGGAACTCTTCCATTGTTCTTCGGAATTCTGCTGAAGTTTAAAAATGCTACGGAACTCTTCCATTGTTCTTCGAAATTCTGCAGAAGTTTAAAAATGCTACGGAACTCTTCCATTGTTCTTGGAATTCTGGTGAAGTTTAAAAATGCTACGGAACTCTTCCATTGTTCTCAGAATTCTGCTGAAGCTTATAAATTCTACGGTGCTCTTCCATTGTTCTTGGGAATTCTGCTGAAGTTTAAAAATGTTACGGATCAATTCCATTGTTCTTCGGAATTCTGCTGAAGTTTGAAAATGCTACGGAGCTCTTCCATTGTTCACGGAATTCTGGTGAAGTTTAAAAATGCTACGGAACTCTTCCATTGTTCTTAGGAATTCTGCTGAAGTTTAAAAATGCTATGGAACTCTTCCATTGTTCTTCTGAATTCTGCTGAAGTTTAAAAATGAAATGGAACTCTTCCATTGTTCTCAGAATTCTGTTGAAGTTTAAAAATGCTATGGAACTCTTCCATTGTTCTCGGAATTCTGGTGAAGTTTAAAAATGCTACAGAACTCTTCCATTGTTCTCGGAATTCTGCTGAAGTTTAAAAATGCTATGGAACTCTTCCATTGTTCTTCGGAATTCTGCTGAAGTTTAAAAATGCTACGGAACTTTTCCATTGTTCTTCGGAATTCTGATGAAGTTTAAAAATGCTACGGAACTCTTCCATTGTTCTTCGGAATTCAGCTGAAGTTTAAAAATGCTACGGAACTCTTCCATTGTTCTTCGGAATTCTGCAGAAGTTTAAAAATGCTATGGAACTCTTCCATTGTTCTTGGAATTCTGGTGAAGTTTAAAAATGCTACGGAACTCTTCCATTGTTCTCAGAATTCTGCTGAAGTTTATAAATTCTACGGTACTCTTCCATTGTTCTTGGGAATTCTGCTGAAGTTTAAAAATGTTACGGATCATTTCCATTGTTCTTCGGAATTCTGCTGAAGTTTAAATATGCTACGGAACTCTTCCATTGTTCTTTGGAATTCTGCTGAAGTTTAAAAATGCTACGGAACTCTTCGATTGTTCTTCGGAATTCTGCTGAAGTTTAATAATGCTACGGAACTCTTCCATTGTTCTTCTGAGTTCTGCTGAAGTTTAAAAATGCTGCGGAACTCTTCCATTGTTCTTGGAATTCTGATGAAGTTTAAAACTGCAACGGAACTCTTCCATTGTTCTTCGGAATTCTGCTGAAGTTGAAAAATGCTACGGAACTCTTCTATTGTTCTTCGGAATTCTGCTGAAGTTTAAAAATGCTATGGAACTCTTCCATTGTTCTCGGAATTCTGGTGAAGTTTAAAAATGCTACGGAACTCTTCCATTGTCCTCGGATTTCTGGTGAAGTTTAAAAATGCTACGGAACTCATCCATTGTTCTTTGGAATTCTGCTGAAGTTTAAATATGCTACGGAACTCTTCCATTGTTCTTTGGAATTCTGCTGAAGTTTAAAAATGCTACGGAACTCTTCGATTGTTCTTCGGAATTCTGCTGAAGTTTAAAAATGTTACGGAACTCTTCCATTGTTCTTCTGAGTTCTGCTGAAGTTTAAAAATGCTGCGGAACTCTTCCATTGTTCTTCGGAATTCTGATGAAGTTTAAAACTGCAACGGAACTCTTCCATTGTTCTTCGGAATTCTGCTGAAGTTTAAAAATGCTACGGAACTCTTCTATTGTTCTTCGGATTTCTGCTGAAGTTTAAAAATGCTATGGAACTCTTCCATTGTTCTCGGAATTCTGGTGAAGTTTAAAAATGCCACGGAATTCTTCCATTGTTCTCGGAAATCTGGTGAAGTTTAAAAATGCTACGGAACTCATCCATTGTTCTCGGAATTCTGCTGAAGTTTAAAAATGCTACGGAACTCTTCCATTGTTCTTCGGAATTCTGCTGAAGTTTAAAAATGGTACGGAACTTTTCCATTGTTCTTCGGAATTCTGACGAAGTTTAAAAAGGCTACGGAACTCTTCCATTGTTCTTCGGAATTCTGCTGAAGTTTAAAAATGCTACGGAACTCTTCCATTGTTCTTCGGAATTCTGCAGAAGTTTAAAAATGCTACGGAACTCTTCCATTGTTCTTGGAATTCTGGTGAAGTTTAAAAATGCTACGGAACTCTTCCATTGTTCTCAGAATTCTGCTGAAGCTTATAAATTCTACGGTGCTCTTCCATTGTTCTTGGGAATTCTGCTGAAGTTTGAAAATGCTACGGAACTCTTCCATTGTTCTTCGGAATTCTGCTGAAGTTTAAAAATGCTACGGAACACTTCCTTTGTTCTTCGGAATTCTGCTGAAGTTTAAAAATGCTACGGAACTCTTCCATTGTTCACGGAATTCTGGTGAAGTTTAAAAATGCTACGGAACTCTTCCATTGTTCTTTGGAATTCTGCTGAAGTTTAAAAATGCTATGGAACTCTTCCATTGTTCTTCTGAATTCTGCTAAAGTTTAAAAATGCTTCGGAACTCTTCCATTGTTCTCGGAATTCTGGTGAAGTTTAAAAATGCTACGGAACTCTTCCATTGTTCTCGGAATTCTGCTGAAGTTTAAAAATGCTACGGAACTCTTCCATTGTTCTTCGGAATTCTGCTGAAGTTTAAAAATGCTACGGATCTTTTCCATTGTTCTTCGGAATTCTGATGAAGTTTAAAAATGCTACGGAACTCTTCCATTGTTCTTCGGAATTCTGCTGAAGTTTAAAAATGCTACGGAACTCTTCCATTGTTCTTCGGAATTCTGCAGAAGTTTAAAAATGCTACGGAACTCTTCCATTGTTCTTGGAATTCTGGTGAAGTTTAAAAATGCTACGGAACTCTTCCATTGTTCTCAGAATTCTGCTGAAGTTTATAAATTCTACGGTACTCTTCCATTGTTCTTGGGAATTCTGCTGAAGTTTAAAAATGTTACGGATCATTTCCATTGTTCTTCGGAATTCTGCTGAAGTTTAAATATGCTACGGAAATCTTCCATTGTTCTTTGGAATTCTGCTGAAGTTTAAAAATGCTACGGAACTCTTCGATTGTTCTTCGGAATTCTGCTGAAGTTTAAAAATGCTACGGAACTCTTCCATTGTTCTTCTGAGTTCTGCTGAAGTTTAAAAATGCTGCGGAACTCTTCCATTGTTCTTCGGAATTCTGATGAAGTTTAAAGCTGCAACAGAACTCTTCCATTGTTCTTCGGAATTCTGCTGAAGTTTAAAAATGCTACGGAACTCTTCTATTGTTCTTCGGAATTCTGCTGAAGTTTAAAAATGCTATGGAACTCTTCCATTGTTCTCGGAATTCTGGTGAAGTTTAAAAATGCTACGGAACTCTTCCATTGTTCTCGGAATTCTGGTGAAGTTTAAAAATGCTACGGAACTCATCCATTGTTCTCGGAATTCTGCTGAAGTTTAAAAATGCTACGGAACTCTTCCATTGTTCTTCGGAATTCTGCTGAAGTTTAAAAATGGTACGGAACTTTTCCATTGTTCTTCGGAATTCTGACGAAGTTTTAAAAGGCTACGGAACTCTTCCATTGTTCTTCGGAATTCTGCTGAAGTTTAAAAATGCTACGGAACTCTTCCATTGTTCTTCGAAATTCTGCAGAAGTTTAAAAATGCTACGGAACTCTTCCATTGTTCTTGGAATTCTGGTGAAGTTTAAAAATGCTACGGAACTCTTCCATTGTTCTCAGAATTCTGCTGAAGCTTATAAATTCTACGGTGCTCTTCCATTGTTCTTGGGAATTCTGCTGAAGTTTAAAAATGTTACGGATCAATTCCATTGTTCTTCGGAATTCTGCTGAAGTTTGAAAATGCTACGGAGCTCTTCCATTGTTCACGGAATTCTGGTGAAGTTTAAAAATGCTACGGAACTCTTCCATTGTTCTTAGGAATTCTGCTGAAGTTTAAAAATGCTATGGAACTCTTCCATTGTTCTTCTGAATTCTGCTGAAGTTTAAAAATGAAATGGAACTCTTCCATTGTTCTCAGAATTCTGTTGAAGTTTAAAAATGCTATGGAACTCTTCCATTGTTCTCGGAATTCTGGTGAAGTTTAAAAATGCTACAGAACTCTTCCATTGTTCTCGGAATTCTGCTGAAGTTTAAAAATGCTATGGAACTCTTCCATTGTTCTTCGGAATTCTGCTGAAGTTTAAAAATGCTACGGAACTTTTCCATTGTTCTTCGGAATTCTGATGAAGTTTAAAAATGCTACGGAACTCTTCCATTGTTCTTCGGAATTCAGCTGAAGTTTAAAAATGCTACGGAACTCTTCCATTGTTCTTCGGAATTCTGCAGAAGTTTAAAAATGCTATGGAACTCTTCCATTGTTCTTGGAATTCTGGTGAAGTTTAAAAATGCTACGGAACTCTTCCATTGTTCTCAGAATTCTGCTGAAGTTTATAAATTCTACGGTACTCTTCCATTGTTCTTGGGAATTCTGCTGAAGTTTAAAAATGTTACGGATCATTTCCATTGTTCTTCGGAATTCTGCTGAAGTTTAAATATGCTACGGAACTCTTCCATTGTTCTTTGGAATTCTGCTGAAGTTTAAAAATGCTACGGAACTCTTCGATTGTTCTTCGGAATTCTGCTGAAGTTTAATAATGCTACGGAACTCTTCCATTGTTCTTCTGAGTTCTGCTGAAGTTTAAAAATGCTGCGGAACTCTTCCATTGTTCTTGGAATTCTGATGAAGTTTAAAACTGCAACGGAACTCTTCCATTGTTCTTCGGAATTCTGCTGAAGTTGAAAAATGCTACGGAACTCTTCTATTGTTCTTCGGAATTCTGCTGAAGTTTAAAAATGCTATGGAACTCTTCCATTGTTCTCGGAATTCTGGTGAAGTTTAAAAATGCTACGGAACTCTTCCATTGTCCTCGGATTTCTGGTGAAGTTTAAAAATGCTACGGAACTCATCCATTGTTCTCGGAATTCTGCTGAAGTTTAAAAATGCTACGGAACTCTTCCATTGTTCTTCGGAATTCTGCTGAAGTTTAAAAATGGTACGGAACTTTTCCATTGTTCTTCGGAATTCTGACGAAGTTTAAAAAGGCTACGAAACTCTTCCATTGTTCTTCGGAATTCTGCTGAAGTTTAAAAATGCTACGGAACATTTCCATTGTTCTTCGGAATTCTGCAGAAGTTTAAAAATGCTACGGAACTCTTCCATTGTTCGTGGAATTCTGGTGAAGTTTAAAAATGCTACGGAACTCTTCCATTGTTCTCAGAATTCTGCTGAAGCTTATAAATTCTACGGTGCTCTTCCATTGTTCTTGGGAATTCTGCTGAAGTTTAAAAATGTTACGGATCAATTCCATTGTTCTTTGGAATTCTGCTGAAGTTAGAAAATGCTACGGAACTCTTCCATTGTTCTTCGGAATTCTGCTGAAGTTTAAAAATGCTGTGGAACTCTTCCATTGTTGTTCGGAATTCTGCTGAAGTTTAAAAATGCTACGGAACTCTTCCATTGTTCTTCGGAATTCTGCAGAAGTTTAAAAATGCTACGGAACTCTTCCATTGTTCTTGGAATTCTGGTGAAGTTTAAAAATGCTACGGAACTCTTCCATTGTTCTCAGAATTCTGCTGAAGTTTATAAATTCTACGGTACTCTTCCATTGTTCTTGGGAATTCTGCTGAAGTTTTAAAATGTTACGGATCATTTCCATTGTTCTTCGGAATTCTGCTGAAGTTTAAATATGCTACGGAACTCTTCCATTGTTCTTTGGAATTCTGCTGAAGTTTAAAAATGCTACGGAACTCTTCGATTGTTCTTCGGAATTCTGCTGAAGTTTAAAAATGCTACGGAACTCTTCCATTGTTCTTCTGAGTTCTGCTGAAGTTTAAAAATGCTGCGGAACTCTTCCATTGTTCTTCGGAATTCTGATGAAGTTTAAAACTGCAACTGAACTCTTCCATTGTTCTTCGGAATTCTGCTGAAGTTTAAAAATGCTACGGAACTCTTCTATTGTTCTTCGGAATTCTGCTGAAGTTTAAAAATGCTATGGAAATCTTCCATTGTTCTCGGAATTCTGGTGAAGTTTAAAAATGCTACGGAACTCTTCCATTGTTCTCGGAATTCTGGTGAAGTTTAAAAATGCTGCGGAACTCATCCATTGTTCTCGGAATTCTGCTGAAGTTTAAAAATGCTACGGAACTCTTCCATTGTTCTTCGGAATTCTGCTGAAGTTTAAAAATGGTACGGAACTTTTCCATTGTTCTTCGGAATTCTGACGAAGTTTAAAAAGGCTACGGAACTCTTCCATTGTTCTTCGGAATTCTGCTGAAGTTTAAAAATGCTACGGAACTCTTCCATTGTTCTTCGGAATTCTGCAGAAGTTTAAAAATGCTACGGAACTCTTCCATTGTTCTTGGAATTCTGGTGAAGTTTAAAAATGCTACGGAACTCTTCCATTGTTCTCAGAATTCTGCTGAAGCTTATAAATTCTACGGTGCTCTTCCATTGTTCTTGGGAATTCTGCTGAAGTTTAAAAATGTTACGGATCAATTCCATTGTTCTTCGGAATTCTGCTGAAGTTTGAAAATGCTACGGAACTCTTCCATTGTTCACGGAATTCTGGTGAAGTTTAAAAATGCTACGGAACTCTTCCATTGTTCTTTGGAATTCTGCTGAAGTTTAAAAATGCTATGGAACTCTTCCATTGTTCTTCTGAATTCTGCTGAAGTTTAAAAATGCTACGGAACTCTTCCACTGTTCTCGGAATTCTGTTGAAGTTTAAAAATGCTACGGAACTCTTCCATTTTTCTCGGAATTCTGGTGAAGTTTAAAAATGCTACGGAACTCTTCCATTGTTCTCGGAATTCTGCTGAAGTTTAAAAATGCTATGGAACTCTTCCATTGTTCTTCGGAATTCTGCTGAAGTTTAAAAATGCTACGGAACTTTTCCATTGTTCTTCGGAATTCTGATGAAGTTTAAAAATGCTACGGAACTCTTCCATTGTTCTTCGGAATTCTGCTGAAGTTTAAAAATGCTACGGAACTCTTCCATTGTTCTTCGGAATTCTGCAGAAGTTTAAAAATGCTACGGAACTCTTCCATTGTTCTTGGAATTCTGGTGAAGTTTAAAAATGCTACGGAACTCTTCCATTGTTCTCAGAATTCTGCTGAAGTTTATGAATTCTACGGTACTCTTCCATTGTTCTTGGGAATTCTGCTGAAGTTTAAAAATATTACGGATCATTTCCATTGTTCTTCGGAATTCTGCTGAAGTTTAAATATACTACGGAACTCTTCCATTGTTCTTTGGAATTCTGCTGAAGTTTAAAAATGCTACGGAACTCTTCGATTGTTCTTTGGAATTCTGCTGAAGTTTAAAAATGCTACGGAACTCTTCCATTGTTCTTCTGAGTTCTGCTGAAGTTTAAAAATGCTGCGGAACTCTTCCATTGTTCTTCGGAATTCTGATGAAGTTTAAAACTGCAACGGAACTCTTCCATTGTTCTTCGGAATAATGCTGAAGTTTAAAAATGCTACGGAACTCTTCTATTGTTCTTCGGAATTCTGCTGAAGTTTAAAAATGCTATGGAACTCTTCCATTGTTCTCGGAATTCTGGTGAAGTTTAAAAATGCTACGGAATTCTTCCATTGTTCTCGGAAATCTGGTGAAGTTTAAAAATGCTACGGAACTCATCCATTGTTCTCGGAATTCTGCTGAAGTTTAAAAATGCTACGGAACTCTTCCATTGTTCTTCGGAATTCTGCTGAAGTTTAAAAATGGTACGGAACTTTTCCATTGTTCTTCGGAATTCTGACGAAGTTTAAAAAGGCTACGGAACTCTTCCATTGTTCTTCGGAATTCTGCTGAAGTTTAAAAATGCTACGGAACTCTTCCATTGTTCTTCGGAATTCTGCAGAAGTTTAAAAATGCTACGGAACTCTTCCATTGTTCTTGGAATTCTGGTGAAGTTTAAAAATGCTACGGAACTCTTCCATTGTTCTCAGAATTCTGCTGAAGCTTATAAATTCTACGGTGCTCTTCCATTGTTCTTGGGAATTCTGCTGAAGTTTGAAAATGCTACGGAACTCTTCCATTGTTCTTCGGAATTCTGCTGAAGTTTAAAAATGCTACGGAACACTTCCTTTGTTCTTCGGAATTCTGCTGAAGTTTAAAAATGCTACGGAACTCTTCCATTGTTCACGGAATTCTGGTGAAGTTTAAAAATGCTACGGAACTCTTCCATTGTTCTTTGGAATTCTGCTGAAGTTTAAAAATGCTATGGAACTCTTCCATTGTTCTTCTGAATTCTGCTGAAGTTTAAAAATGCTTCGGAACTCTTCCATTGTTCTCGGAATTCTGGTGAAGTTTAAAAATGCTACGGAACTCTTCCATTGTTCTTCGGAATTCTGCAGAAGTTTAAAAATGCTACGGAACTCTTCCATTGTTCTTGGAATTCTGGTGAAGTTTAAAAATGCTACGGAACTCTTCCATTGTTCTCAGAATTCTGCTGAAGTTTATAAATTCTACGGTACTCTTCCATTGTTCTTGGGAATTCTGCTGAAGTTTTAAAATGTTACGGATCATTTCCATTGTTCTTCGGAATTCTGCTGAAGTTTAAATATGCTACGGAACTCTTCCATTGTTCTTTGGAATTCTGCTGAAGTTTAAAAATGCTACGGAACACTTCCTTTGTTCTTCGGAATTCTGCTGAAGTTTAAAAATGCTACGGAACTCTTCCATTGTTCATGGAATTCTGGTGAAGTTTAAAAATGCTACGGAACTCTTCCATTGTTCTTTGGAATTCTGCTGAAGTTTAAAAATGCTATGGAACTCTTCCATTGTTCTTCTGAATTCTGCTGAAGTTTAAAAATGCTACGGAACTCTTCCATTGTTCTCGGAATTCTGTTGAAGTTTAAAAATGCTACGGAACTCTTCCATTGTTCTCGGAATTCTGGTGAAGTTTAAAAATGCTACGGAACTCTTCCATTGTTCTCGGAATTCTGCTGAAGTTTAAAAATGCTATGGAACTCTTCCATTGTTCTTCGGAATTCTGCAGAAGTTTAAAAATGCTATGGAACTTTTCCATTGTTCTTCGGAATTCTGATGAAGTTTAAAAATGCTACGGAACTCTTCCATTGTTCTTCGGAATTCTGCTGAAGTTTAAAAATGCTACGGAACTCTTCCATTGTTCTTTGGAATTCTGCAGAAGTTTAAAAATGCTACGGAACTCTTCCATTGTTCTTGGAATTCTGGTGAAGTTTAAAAATGCTACGGAACTCTTCCATTGTTCTCAGAATTCTGCTGAAGTTTATAAATTCTACGGTACTCTTCCATTGTTCTTGGGAATTCTGCTGAAGTTTAAAAATGTTACGGATCATTTCCATTGTTCTTCGGAATTCTGCTGAAGTTTAAATATGCTACGGAACTCTTCCATTGTTCTTTGGAATTCTGCTGAAGTTTAAAAATGCTACGGAACTCTTCGATTGTTCTTCGGAATTCTGCTGAAGTTTAAAAATGCTACGGAACTCTTCCATTGTTCTTCTGAGTTCTGCTGAAGTTTAAAAATGCTGCGGAACTCTTCCATTGTTCTTCGGAATTCTGATGAAGTTTAAAACTGCAACGGAACTCTTCCATTGTTCTTCGGAACTCTGCTGAAGTTTAAAAATGCTACGGAACTCTTCTATTGTTCTTCGGAATTCTGCTGAAGTTTAAAAATGCTATGGAAATCTTCCATTGTTCTCGGAATTCTGGTGAAGTTTAAAAATGCTACGGAACTCTTCCATTGTTCTCGGAATTCTGGTGAAGTTTAAAAATGCTACGGAACTCATCCATTGTTCTCGGAATTCTGCTGAAGTTTAAAAATGCTACGGAACTCTTCCATTGTTCTTCGGAATTCTGCTGAAGTTTAAAAATGGTACGGAACTTTTCCATTGTTCTTCGGAATTCTGACGAAGTTTATAAAGGCTACGGAACTCTTCCATTGTTCTTCGGAATTCTGCTGAAGTTTAAAAATGCTACGGAACTCTTCCATTGTTCTTCGGAATTCTGCAGAAGTTTAAAAATGCTACGGAACTCTTCCATTGTTCTTGGAATTCTGGTGAAGTTTAAAAATGCTACGGAACTCTTCCATTGTTCTCAGAATTCTGCTGAAGCTTATAAATTCTACGGTGCTCTTCCATTGTTCTTGGGAATTCTGCTGAAGTTTAAAAATGTTACGGATCAATTCCATTGTTCTTCGGAATTCTGCTGAAGTTTGAAAATGCTACGGAACTCTTCCATTGTTCACGGAATTCTGGTGAAGTTTAAAAATGCTACGGAACTCTTCCATTGTTCTTTGGAATTCTGCTGAAGTTTAAAAATGCTATGGAACTCTTCCATTGTTCTTCTGAATTCTGCTGAAGTTTAAAAATGCTACGGAACTCTTCCATTGTTCTCGGAATTCTGTTGAAGTTTAAAAATGCTACGGAACTCTTCCATTGTTCTCGGAATTCTGGTGAAGTTTAAAAATGCTACGGAACTCTTCCATTGTTCTCGGAATTCTGCTGAAGTTTAAAAATGCTATGGAACTCTTCCATTGTTCTTCGGAATTCTGCTGAAGTTTAAAAATGCTACGGAACTTTTCCATTGTTCTTCGGAATTCTGATGAAGTTTAAAAATGCTACGGAACTCTTCCATTGTTCTTCAGAATTCTGCTGAAGTTTAAAAATGCTACGGAACTCTTCCATTGTTCTTCGGAATTCTGCAGAAGTTTAAAAATGCTACGGAACTCTTCCATTGTTCTTGGAATTCTGGTGAAGTTTAAAAATGCTACGGAACTCTTCCATTGTTCTCAGAATTCTGCTGAAGTTTATGAATTCTACGGTACTCTTCCATTGTTCTTGGGAATTCTGCTGAAGTTTAAAAATATTACGGATCATTTCCATTGTTCTTCGGAATTCTGCTGAAGTTTAAATATGCTACGGAACTCTTCCATTGTTCTTTGGAATTCTGCTGAAGTTTAAAAATGCTACGGAACTCTTCGATTGTTCTTCGGAATTCTGCTGAAGTTTAAAAATGTTACGGAACTCTTCCATTGTTCTTCTGAGTTCTGCTGAAGTTTAAAAATGCTGCGGAACTCTTCCATTGTTCTTCGGAATTCTGATGAAGTTTAAAACTGCAACGGAACTCTTCCATTGTTCTTCGGAATTCTGCTGAAGTTTAAAAATGCTACGGAACTCTTCTATTGTTCTTCGGATTTCTGCTGAAGTTTAAAAATGCTATGGAACTCTTCCATTGTTCTCGGAATTCTGGTGAAGTTTAAAAATGCCACGGAATTCTTCCATTGTTCTCGGAAATCTGGTGAAGTTTAAAAATGCTACGGAACTCATCCATTGTTCTCGGAATTCTGCTGAAGTTTAAAAATGCTACGGAACTCTTCCATTGTTCTTCGGAATTCTGCTGAAGTTTAAAAATGGTACGGAACTTTTCCATTGTTCTTCGGAATTCTGACGAAGTTTAAAAAGGCTACGGAACTCTTCCATTGTTCTTCGGAATTCTGCTGAAGTTTAAAAATGCTACGGAACTCTTCCATTGTTCTTCGGAATTCTGCAGAAGTTTAAAAATGCTACGGAACTCTTCCATTGTTCTTGGAATTCTGGTGAAGTTTAAAAATGCTACGGAACTCTTCCATTGTTCTCAGAATTCTGCTGAAGCTTATAAATTCTACGGTGCTCTTCCATTGTTCTTGGGAATTCTGCTGAAGTTTGAAAATGCTACGGAACTCTTCCATTGTTCTTCGGAATTCTGCTGAAGTTTAAAAATGCTACGGAACACTTCCTTTGTTCTTCGGAATTCTGCTGAAGTTTAAAAATGCTACGGAACTCTTCCATTGTTCACGGAATTCTGGTGAAGTTTAAAAATGCTACGGAACTCTTCCATTGTTCTTTGGAATTCTGCTGAAGTTTAAAAATGCTATGGAACTCTTCCATTGTTCTTCTGAATTCTGCTAAAGTTTAAAAATGCTTCGGAACTCTTCCATTGTTCTCGGAATTCTGGTGAAGTTTAAAAATGCTACGGAACTCTTCCATTGTTCTCGGAATTCTGCTGAAGTTTAAAAATGCTACGGAACTCTTCCATTGTTCTTCGGAATTCTGCTGAAGTTTAAAAATGCTACGGAACTTTTCCATTGTTCTTCGGAATTCTGATGAAGTTTAAAAATGCTACGGAACTCTTCCATTGTTCTTCGGAATTCTGCTGAAGTTTAAAAATGCTACGGAACTCTTCCATTGTTCTTCGGAATTCTGCAGAAGTTTAAAAATGCTACGGAACTCTTCCATTGTTCTTGGAATTCTGGTGAAGTTTAAAAATGCTACGGAACTCTTCCATTGTTCTCAGAATTCTGCTGAAGTTTATAAATTCTACGGTACTCTTCCATTGTTCTTGGGAATTCTGCTGAAGTTTAAAAATGTTACGGATCATTTCCATTGTTCTTCGGAATTCTGCTGAAGTTTAAATATGCTACGGAACTCTTCCATTGTTCTTTGGAATTCTGCTGAAGTTTAAAAATGCTACGGAACTCTTCGATTGTTCTTCGGAATTCTGCTGAAGTTTAAAAATGCTACGGAACTCTTCCATTGTTCTTCTGAGTTCTGCTGAAGTTTAAAAATGCTGCGGAACTCTTCCATTGTTCTTCGGAATTCTGATGAAGTTTAAAGCTGCAACAGAACTCTTCCATTGTTCTTCGGAATTCTGCTGAAGTTTAAAAATGCTACGGAACTCTTCTATTGTTCTTCGGAATTCTGCTGAAGTTTAAAAATGCTATGGAACTCTTCCATTGTTCTCGGAATTCTGGTGAAGTTTAAAAATGCTACGGAACTCTTCCATTGTTCTCGGAATTCTGGTGAAGTTTAAAAATGCTACGGAACTCATCCATTTTTCTCGGAATTCTGCTGAAGTTTAAAAATGCTACGGAACTCTTCCATTGTTCTTCGGAATTCTGCTGAAGTTTAAAAATGGTACGGAACTTTTCCATTGTTCTTCGGAATTCTGACGAAGTTTTAAAAGGCTACGGAACTCTTCCATTGTTCTTCGGAATTCTGCTGAAGTTTAAAAATGCTACGGAACTCTTCCATTGTTCTTCGAAATTCTGCAGAAGTTTAAAAATGCTACGGAACTCTTCCATTGTTCTTGGAATTCTGGTGAAGTTTAAAAATGCTACGGAACTCTTCCATTGTTCTCAGAATTCTGCTGAAGCTTATAAATTCTACGGTGCTCTTCCATTGTTCTTGGGAATTCTGCTGAAGTTTAAAAATGTTACGGATCAATTCCATTGTTCTTCGGAATTCTGCTGAAGTTTGAAAATGCTACGGAGCTCTTCCATTGTTCACGGAATTCTGGTGAAGTTTAAAAATGCTACGGAACTCTTCCATTGTTCTTAGGAATTCTGCTGAAGTTTAAAAATGCTATGGAACTCTTCCATTGTTCTTCTGAATTCTGCTGAAGTTTAAAAATGAATCGGAACTCTTCCATTGTTCTCAGAATTCGGTTGAAGTTTAAAAATGCTATGGAACTCTTCCATTGTTCTCGGAATTCTGGTGAAGTTTAAAAATGCTACAGAACTCTTCCATTGTTCTCGGAATTCTGCTGAAGTTTAAAAATGCTATGGAACTCTTCCATTGTTCTTCGGAATTCTGCTGAAGTTTAAAAATGCTACGGAACTTTTCCATTGTTCTTCGGAATTCTGATGAAGTTTAAAAATGCTACGGAACTCTTCCATTGTTCTTCGGAATTCAGCTGAAGTTTAAAAATGCTACGGAACTTTTCCATTGTTCTTCGGAATTCTGCAGAAGTTTAAAAATGCTATGGAACTCTTCCATTGTTCTTGGAATTCTGGTGAAGTTTAAAAATGCTACGGAACTCTTCCATTGTTCTCAGAATTCTGCTGAAGTTTATAAATTCTACGGTACTCTTCCATTGTTCTTGGGAATTCTGCTGAAGTTTAAAAATGTTACGGATCATTTCCATTGTTCTTCGGAATTCTGCTGAAGTTTAAATATGCTACGGAACTCTTCCATTGTTCTTTGGAATTCTGCTGAAGTTTAAAAATGCTACGGAACTCTTCGATTGTTCTTCGGAATTCTGCTGAAGTTTAATAATGCTACGGAACTCTTCCATTGTTCTTCTGAGTTCTGCTGAAGTTTAAAAATGCTGCGGAACTCTTCCATTGTTCTTGGAATTCTGATGAAGTTTAAAACTGCAACGGAACTCTTCCATTGTTCTTCGGAATTCTGCTGAAGTTGAAAAATGCTACGGAACTCTTCTATTGTTCTTCGGAATTCTGCTGAAGTTTAAAAATGCTATGGAACTCTTCCATTGTTCTCGGAATTCTGGTGAAGTTTAAAAATGCTACGGAACTCTTCCATTGTCCTCGGAATTCTGGTGAAGTTTAAAAATGCTACGGAACTCATCCATTGTTCTCGGAATTCTGCTGAAGTTTAAAAATGCTACGGAACTCTTCCATTGTTCTTCGGAATTCTGCTGAAGTTTAAAAATGGTACGGAACTTTTCCATTGTTCTTCGGAATTCTGACGAAGTTTAAAAAGGCTACGAAACTCTTCCATTGTTCTTCGGAATTCTGCTGAAGTTTAAAAATGCTACGGAACATTTCCATTGTTCTTCGGAATTCTGCAGAAGTTTAAAAATGCTACGGAACTCTTCCATTGTTCGTGGAATTCTGGTGAAGTTTAAAAATGCTACGGAACTCTTCCATTGTTCTCAGAATTCTGCTGAAGCTTATAAATTCTACGGTGCTCTTCCATTGTTCTTGGGAATTCTGCTGAAGTTTAAAAATGTTACGGATCAATTCCATTGTTCTTTGGAATTCTGCTGAAGTTAGAAAATGCTACGGAACTCTTCCATTGTTCTTCGGAATTCTGCTGAAGTTTAAAAATGATGTGGAACTCTTCCATTGTTGTTCGGAATTCTGCTGAAGTTTAAAAATGCTACGGAACTCTTCCATTGTTCTTCGGAATTCTGCAGAAGTTTAAAAATGCTACGGAACTCTTCCATTGTTCTTGGAATTCTGGTGAAGTTTAAAAATGCTATGGAACTCTTCCATTGTTCTCAGAATTCTGCTGAAGTTTATAAATTCTACGGTACTCTTCCATTGTTCTTGGGAATTCTGCTGAAGTTTTAAAATGTTACGGATCATTTCCATTGTTCTTCGGAATTCTGCAGAAGTTTAAAAATGCTACGGAACTCTTCCATTGTTCTTGGAATTCTGGTGAAGTTTAAAAATGCTACGGAACTCTTCCATTGTTCTCAGAATTCTGCTGAAGCTTATAAATTCTACGGTGCTCTTCCATTGTTCTTGGGAATTCTGCTGAAGTTTAAAAATGTTACGGATCAATTCCATTGTTCTTCGGAATTCTGCTGAAGTTTGAAAATGCTACGGAACTCTTCCATTGTTCACGGAATTCTGGTGAAGTTTAAAAATGCTACGGAACTCTTCCATTGTTCTTTGGAATTCTGCTGAAGTTTAAAAATGCTATGGAACTCTTCCATTGTTCTTCTGAATTCTGCTGAAGTTTAAAAATGCTACGGAACTCTTCCACTGTTCTCGGAATTCTGTTGAAGTTTAAAAATGCTACGGAACTCTTCCATTTTTCTCGGAATTCTGGTGAAGTTTAAAAATGCTACGGAACTCTTCCATTGTTCTCGGAATTCTGCTGAAGTTTAAAAATGCTATGGAACTCTTCCATTGTTCTTCGGAATTCTGCTGAAGTTTAAAAATGCTACGGAACTTTTCCATTGTTCTTCGGAATTCTGATGAAGTTTAAAAATGCTACGGAACTCTTCCATTGTTCTTCGGAATTCTGCTGAAGTTTAAAAATGCTACGGAACTCTTCCATTGTTCTTCGGAATTCTGCAGAAGTTTAAAAATGCTACGGAACTCTTCCATTGTTCTTGGAATTCTGGTGAAGTTTAAAAATGCTACGGAACTCTTCCATTGTTCTCAGAATTCTGCTGAAGTTTATGAATTCTACGGTACTCTTCCATTGTTCTTGGGAATTCTGCTGAAGTTTAAAAATATTACGGATCATTTCCATTGTTCTTCGGAATTCTGCTGAAGTTTAAATATACTACGGAACTCTTCCATTGTTCTTTGGAATTCTGCTGAAGTTTAAAAATGCTACGGAACTCTTCGATTGTTCTTTGGAATTCTGCTGAAGTTTAAAAATGCTACGGAACTCTTCCATTGTTCTTCTGAGTTCTGCTGAAGTTTAAAAATGCTGCGGAACTCTTCCATTGTTCTTCGGAATTCTGATGAAGTTTAAAACTGCAACGGAACTCTTCCATTGTTCTTCGGAATAATGCTGAAGTTTAAAAATGCTACGGAACTCTTCTATTGTTCTTCGGAATTCTGCTGAAGTTTAAAAATGCTATGGAACTCTTCCATTGTTCTCGGAATTCTGGTGAAGTTTAAAAATGCTACGGAATTCTTCCATTGTTCTCGGAAATCTGGTGAAGTTTAAAAATGCTACGGAACTCATCCATTGTTCTCGGAATTCTGCTGAAGTTTAAAAATGCTACGGAACTCTTCCATTGTTCTTCGGAATTCTGCTGAAGTTTAAAAATGGTACGGAACTTTTCCATTGTTCTTCGGAATTCTGACGAAGTTTAAAAAGGCTACGGAACTCTTCCATTGTTCTTCGGAATTCTGCTGAAGTTTAAAAATGCTACGGAACTCTTCCATTGTTCTTCGGAATTCTGCAGAAGTTTAAAAATGCTACGGAACTCTTCCATTGTTCTTGGAATTCTGGTGAAGTTTAAAAATGCTACGGAACTCTTCCATTGTTCTCAGAATTCTGCTGAAGCTTATAAATTCTACGGTGCTCTTCCATTGTTCTTGGGAATTCTGCTGAAGTTTGAAAATGCTACGGAACTCTTCCATTGTTCTTCGGAATTCTGCTGAAGTTTAAAAATGCTACGGAACACTTCCTTTGTTCTTCGGAATTCTGCTGAAGTTTAAAAATGCTACGGAACTCTTCCATTGTTCACGGAATTCTGGTGAAGTTTAAAAATGCTACGGAACTCTTCCATTGTTCTTTGGAATTCTGCTGAAGTTTAAAAATGCTATGGAACTCTTCCATTGTTCTTCTGAATTCTGCTGAAGTTTAAAAATGCTTCGGAACTCTTCCATTGTTCTCGGAATTCTGGTGAAGTTTAAAAATGCTACGGAACTCTTCCATTGTTCTTCGGAATTCTGCAGAAGTTTAAAAATGCTACGGAACTCTTCCATTGTTCTTGGAATTCTGGTGAAGTTTAAAAATGCTACGGAACTCTTCCATTGTTCTCAGAATTCTGCTGAAGTTTATAAATTCTACGGTACTCTTCCATTGTTCTTGGGAATTCTGCTGAAGTTTTAAAATGTTACGGATCATTTCCATTGTTCTTCGGAATTCTGCTGAAGTTTAAATATGCTACGGAACTCTTCCATTGTTCTTTGGAATTCTGCTGAAGTTTAAAAATGCTACGGAACTCTTCGATTGTTCTTCGGAATTCTGCTGAAGTTTAAAAATGCTACGGAACTCTTCCATTGTTCTTCTGAGTTCTGCTGAAGTTTAAAAATGCTGCGGAACTCTTCCATTGTTCTTCGGAATTCTGATGAAGTTTAAAACTGCAACGGAACTCTTCCATTGTTCTTCGGAATTCTGCTGAAGTTTAAAAATGCTACGGAACTCTTCTATTGTTCTTCGGAATTCTGCTGAAGTTTAAAAATGCTATGGAAATCTTCCATTGTTCTCGGAATTCTGGTGAAGTTTAAAAATGCTACGGAACTCTTCCATTGTTCTCGGAATTCTGGTGAAGTTTAAAAATGCTGCGGAACTCATCCATTGTTCTCGGAATTCTGCTGAAGTTTAAAAATGCTACGGAACTCTTCCATTGTTCTTCGGAATTCTGCTGAAGTTTAAAAATGGTATGGAACTTTTCCATTGTTCTTCGGAATTCTGACGAAGTTTAAAAAGGCTACGGAACTCTTCCATTGTTCTTCGGAATTCTGCTGAAGTTTAAAAATGCTACGGAACTCTTCCATTGTTCTTCGGAATTCTGCAGAAGTTTAAAAATGCTACGGAACTCTTCCATTGTTCTTGGAATTCTGGTGAAGTTTAAAAATGCTACGGAACTCTTCCATTGTTCTCAGAATTCTGCTGAAGCTTATAAATTCTACGGTGCTCTTCCATTGTTCTTGGGAATTCTGCTGAAGTTTAAAAATGTTACGGATCAATTCCATTGTTCTTCGGAATTCTGCTGAAGTTTGAAAATGCTACGGAACTCTTCCATTGTTCACGGAATTCTGGTGAAGTTTAAAAATGCTACGGAACTCTTCCATTGTTCTTTGGAATTCTGCTGAAGTTTAAAAATGCTATGGAACTCTTCCATTGTTCTTCTGAATTCTGCTGAAGTTTAAAAATGCTACGGAACTCTTCCACTGTTCTCGGAATTCTGTTGAAGTTTAAAAATGCTACGGAACTCTTCCATTTTTCTCGGAATTCTGGTGAAGTTTAAAAATGCTACGGAACTCTTCCATTGTTCTTCGGAATTCTGCTGAAGTTTAAAAATGGTACGGAACTTTTCCATTGTTCTTCGGAATTCTGACGAAGTTTAAAAAGGCTACGGAACTCTTCCATTGTTCTTCGGAATTCTGCTGAAGTTTAAAAATGCTACGGAACTCTTCCATTGTTCTTCGGAATTCTGCAGAAGTTTAAAAATGCTACGGAACTCTTCCATTGTTCTTGGAATTCTGGTGAAGTTTAAAAATGCTACGGAACTCTTCCATTGTTCTCAGAATTCTGCTGAAGCTTATAAATTCTACGGTGCTCTTCCATTGTTCTTGGGAATTCTGCTGAAGTTTGAAAATGCTACGGAACTCTTCCATTGTTCTTCGGAATTCTGCTGAAGTTTAAAAATGCTACGGAACACTTCCTTTGTTCTTCGGAATTCTGCTGAAGTTTAAAAATGCTACGGAACTCTTCCATTGTTCAGGGAATTCTGGTGAAGTTTAAAAATGCTACGGAACTCTTCCATTGTTCTTTGGAATTCTGCTGAAGTTTAAAAATGCTATGGAACTCTTCCATTGTTCTTCTGAATTCTGCTGAAGTTTAAAAATGCTTCGGAACTCTTCCATTGTTCTCGGAATTCTGGTGAAGTTTAAAAATGCTACGGAACTCTTCCATTGTTCTCGGAATTCTGCTGAAGATTAAAAATGCTACGGAACTCTTCCATTTTTCTTCGGAATTCTGCTGAAGTTTAAAAATGCTACGGAACTTTTCCATTGTTCTTCGTAATTCTGATGAAGTTTAAAAATGCTACGGAACTCTTCCATTGTTCTTCGGAATTCTGCTGAAGTTTAAAAATGCTACGGAACTCTTCCATTGTTTTTCGGAATTCTGCAGAAGTTTAAAAATGCTACGGAACTCTTCCATTGTTCTTGGAATTCTGGTGAAGTTTAAAAATGCTACGGAACTCTTCCATTGTTCTCAGAATTCTGCTGAAGTTTATAAATTCTACGGTACTCTTCCATTGTTCTTGGGAATTCTGCTGAAGTTTAAAAATGTTACGGATCATTTCCATTGTTCTTCGGAATTCTGCTGAAGTTTAAATATGCTACGGAACTCTTCCATTGTTCTTTGGAATTCTGCTGAAGTTTAAAAATGCTACGGAACTCTTCGATTGTTCTTCGGAATTCTGCTGAAGTTTAAAAATGCTACGGAACTCTTCCATTGTTCTTCTGAGTTCTGCTGAAGTTTAAAAATGCTGCGGAACTCTTCCATTGTTCTTCGGAATTCTGATGAAGTTTAAAACTGCAACGGAACTCTTCCATTGTTCTTCGGAATTCTGCTGAAGTTTAAAAATGCTACGGAACTCTTCTATTGTTCTTCGGAATTCTGCTGAAGTTTAAAAATGCTATGGAACTCTTCCATTGTTCTCGGAATTCTGGTGAAGTTTAAAAATGCTACGGAACTCTTCCATTGTTCTCGGAATTCTGGTGAAGTTTAAAAATGCTACGGAACTCATCCATTGTTCTCGGAATTCTGCTGAAGTTTAAAAATGCTACGGAACTCTTCCATTGTTCTTCGGAATTCTGCTGAAGTTTAAAAATGGTAGGGAACTTTTCCATTGTTCTTCGGAATTCTGACGAAGTTTTAAAAGGCTACGGAACTCTTCCATTGTTCTTCGGAATTCTGCTGAAGTTTAAAAATGCTACGGAACTCTTCCATTGTTCTTCGAAATTCTGCAGAAGTTTAAAAATGCTACGGAACTCTTCCATTGTTCTTGGAATTCTGGTGAAGTTTAAAAATGCTACGGAACTCTTCCATTGTTCTCAGAATTCTGCTGAAGCTTATAAATTCTACGGTGCTCTTCCATTGTTCTTGGGAATTCTGCTGAAGTTTAAAAATGTTACGGATCAATTCCATTGTTCTTCGGAATTCTGCTGAAGTTTGAAAATGCTACGGAGCTCTTCCATTGTTCACGGAATTCTGGTGAAGTTTAAAAATGCTACGGAACTCTTCCATTGTTCTTTGGAATTCTGCAGAAGTTTAAAAATGCTATGGAACTCTTCCATTGTTCTCGGAATTCTGGTGAAGTTTAAAAATGCTACGGAACTCTTTCATTGTTCTCGGAATTCTGGTGAAGTTTAAAAATGCTACGGAACTCATCCATTGTTCTCGGAATTCTGCTGAAGTTTAAAAATGCTACGGAACTCTTCCATTGTTCTTCGGAATTCTGCTGAAGTTTAAAAATGGTACGGAACTTCCCATTGTTCTTCGGAATTCTGACGAAGTTTAAAAAGGCTACGGAACTCTTCCATTGTTCTTCGGAATTCTGCTGAAGTTTAAAAATGCTACGGAATTCTTCCATTGTTCTTCGGAATTCTGCAGAAGTTTAAAAATGCTACGGAACTCTTCCATTGTTCTTGGAATTCTGGTGAAGTTTAAAAATGCTACGGAACTCTTCCATTGTTCTCAGAATTCTGCTGAAGCTTATAAATTCTACGGTGCTCTTCCATTGTTCTTGGGAATTCTGCTGAAGTTTAAAAATGTTACGGATCAATTCCACTGTTCTTCGGAATTCTGCTGAAGTTTAAAAATGCTACGGAACTTTTCCATTGTTCTTCGGAATTCTGCTGAAGTTTAAAAATGCTACGGAACTCATCCATTGTTCTTCGGAATTCTGCTGAAGTTTAAAAATGCTACGGAACTCTTCCCTTGTTTTGCGGAATTCTTCTGAAGTTTATAAATTCTACGGTACTCTTCCATTGTTCTTGGGAATTCTGGTGAAGTTTAAAAATGCTACGGAACTCTTCCATTGTTCTCAGAATTCTGCTGAAGTTTATAAATTCTACGGTACTCTTCCATTGTTCTTGGGAATTCTGCTGAAGTTTAAAAATGTTACGGATCATTTCCATTGTTCTTCGGAATTCTGCTGAAGTTTAAATATGCTACGGAACTCTTCCATTGTTCTTTGGAATTCTGCTGAAGTTTAAAAATGCTACGGAACTCTTCGATTGTTCTTCGGAATTCTGCTGAAGTTTAAAAATGCTACGGAACTCTTCCATTGTTCTTCTGAGTTCTGCTGAAGTTTAAAAATGCTGCGGAACTCTTCCATTGTTCTTCGGAATTCTGATGAAGTTTAAAAATGTTACGGATCAATTCCATTGTTCTTCGGAATTCTGCTGAAGTTTAAAAATGCTACGGAACTTTTCCATTGTTCTTCGGAATTCTGCTGAAGTTTAAAAATGCTACGGAACTCATCCATTGTTCTTCGGAATTCTGCTGAAGTTTAAAAATGCTACGGAACTCTTCCCTTGTTTTGCGGAATTCTTCTGAAGTTTATAAATGCTACAGAACTCTTCTCTTGTTCTTCGGAATTCTGCTGAAGTTTAAAAATGCTACAGAACTCTTCCATTGTTCACGGTATTCTGGTGAAGTTTAAAAATGCTACGGAACTCTTCCATTGTTCTTCGGAATTCTGCTGAAGTTTAAAATTGCTACGGGACACTTCCATTGTTCTTCTGAGTTCTGCTGAAGTTTAAAAAGGCTACGGAACTCTTCCATTGTTCTTTGGAATTCTGATGAAGTTTAAAACTGCAACGGAACTCTTCCATTGTTCTTCGGAATTCTGCTGAAGTTGAAAAATGCTACGGAACTCTTCCATTGTTCTTCGGAATTCTGCTGAAGTTTAAAAATGCTACGGAACTCTTCCATTGTTCTCGGAATTCTGGTGAAGTTTAAAAATGCTGCGGAACTCATCCATTGTTCTTGGAATTCTGATGAAGTTTAAAAATGCTACGGAACTCTTCCATTGTTCTTCGGAATTCTGCTGTAATTTAAAAATGCTACGGAACTCTTCCATTGTTCTTCGGAATTCTGCTGAAGTTTAAAAATGCTACGGAACTCTTCCATTGTTCTTCGGAATTCTGCTGAAGTTTAAAAATGCTATGGAACTCTTCCATTGTTTTTCGGAATTCTGCTGAAGTTTAAAAATGCTGTGGAACTCTTCCATTGTTCTCGGAATTCTTATGAACTTTGAAAATGCTACGGAACTCTTCCATTGTTCTTCAGAATACTGATGAAGTTTAAAAATGCTACGGAACACTTCCTTTGTTCTTCGGAATTCTGCTGAAGTTTAAAAATGCTACAGAACTCTTCTCTTGTTCTTCAGAATTCTGCTGAAGTTTAAAAATGCTACGGAACACTTCCTTTGTTCTTCCGAATTCTGCTGAAGTTTAAAAATGCTACAGAACTCTTCCATTGTTCACGGTATTCTGGTGAAGTTTAAAAATTCTACGGAACTCTTCCATTGTTCTTCGGAATTCTGCTGAAGTTTAAAAATGCTACGGGACTCTTCCATTGTTCTTCTGAGTTCTGCTGAAGTTTAAAAAGGCTACGGAACTCTTCCATTGTTCTTCGGAATTCTGATGAAGTTTAAAACTGCAACGGAACTCTTCCATTGTTCTTCGGAATTCTGCTGAAGTTTAAAAATGCTACGGAACACTTCCATTGTTCTTCGGAATTCTGCTGAAGTTTAAAAATGCTACGGAACTCTTCCATTGTTCTCGGAATTCTGCTGAAGTTTAAAAATGACTGCGAACTCATCCATTGTTCTCGGAATTCTGCTGAAGTTTAAAAATGCTACAGAACTCTTCCATTGTTCTTCGGAATTCTGCTGTAATTTAAAAATGCTACGGAACTCTTCCATTGTTCTTCGGAATTCTGCTGAAGTTTAAAAATGCTACGGAACTCTTCCATTGTTTTTCGGAATTCTGCTGAAGTTTAAAAATGCTGTGGAGCTCTTCCATTGTTCTTGGAATTCTTCTGAAGTTTGAAAATGCTACGGAACTCTTCCATTGTTCTTCAGAATACTGCTGAAGTTTAAAAATGCTACGGAACACTTCCTTTGTTCTTCGGAATTCTGCTGAAGTTTAAAAATGCTACGGAACTCTTCCAATGTTCACGGAATTCTGGTGAAGTTTAAAAATGCTACGGAACTCTTCCATTGTTATTCTTAATTCTGCTGAAGTTTACAAATGCTACGGAACTCTTCCATTGTTCTTCGGAATTCTGCTGAAGTCTAAAAATGCTATGGAACTCTTCCATTGTTCTTCTGAATTCTGCTGAAGTTTAAAAATGCTACGGAACTCTTCCATTGTTCACGGAATTCTGGTGAAGTTTAAAAATGCTACGGAACTCTTCCATTGTTATTCTTAACTCTGCGGAAGTTTAAAAATGCTACGGAACTCTTCCATTGTTCTTCGGAATTCTGCTGAAGTTTAAAAATGCTATGGAACTCTTCCATTGTTCTTCTGAATTCTGCTGAAGTTTAAAAATGCTACGGAACTCTTCCATTGTTCTCGGAATTCTGTTGAAGTTTAAAAATGCTACGGAACTCTTCCATTGTTCTCGGAATTCTGGTGAAGTTTAAAAATGCTACGGAACTCTTCCTTTGTTCTCAGAATTCTGCTGAAGTTTAAAAATGCTAGGGAACTCTTCCATTGTTCTTCGGAATTCTGCTGAAGTTTAAAAATGCTACGGAACTTTTCCATTGTTCTTCAGAATTCTGATGAAGTTTAAAAATGCTACGGAACTCTTCCATTGTTCTTCGGAATTCTGCTGAAGTTTAAAAATGCTACGGAACTCTTCCATTGTTCTTCGGAATTCTGCAGAAGTTTAAAAATGCTACGGAAATCTTCCATTGTTCTTGGAATTCTGGTGAAGTTTAAAAATGCTACGGAACTCTTCCATTGTTCTCAGAATTCTGCTGAAGTTTATAAAT
The DNA here is from genome assembly GCF_046119375.1 of Phyllobates terribilis. Lineage (NCBI taxonomy): Eukaryota > Metazoa > Chordata > Amphibia > Anura > Dendrobatidae > Phyllobates > Phyllobates terribilis. The sequence continues at coordinate 2,951,111 of NW_027362957.1, forward strand.
TCTACGGTACTCTTCCATTGTTCTTGGGAATTCTGCTGAAGTTTAAAAATGTTACGGATCATTTCCATTGTTCTTCGGAATTCTGCTGAAGTTTAAATATGCTACAGAACTCTTCCATTGTTCTTCGGAATTCTGCTGAAGTTTAAAAATGCTACGGAACTCTTTGATTGTTCTTCGGAATTCTGCTGAAGTTTAAAAATGTTACAGAACTCTTCCATTGTTCTTCTGAGTTCTGCTGAAGTTTAAAAATGCTACGGAACTCTTCCATTGTTATTCTTAATTCTGCTGAAGTTTAAACATGCTACGGAACTCTTCCATTGTTCTTCGGAATTCTGCTGTAATTTAAAAATGCTACGGAACTCTTCCATTGTTCTTCGGAATTCTACTGAAGTTTAAAAATGCTACGGAACTCTTCCATTGTTCTCGGAATTCTTTTGAAGTTTGAAAATGCTACGGAACTCTTCCATTGTTCTTCAGAATACTGCTGAAGTTTAAAAATGCTACGGAACACTTCCTTTGTTCTTCGGAATTCTGCTGAAGTTTAAAAATGCTACAGAACTCTTCCATTGTTCACGGTATTCTGGTGAAGTTTAAAAATGCTACGGAACTCTTCAATTGTTCTCGGAATTCTGCTGAAGTTTAAAAATGCTACGGAACTCTTCCATTTTTCTTCGGAATTCTGCTGAAGTTTAAAAATGCTACGGAACTTTTCCATTGTTCTTCGGAATTCTGATGAAGTTTAAAAATGCTACGGAACTCTTCCATTTTTCTTCGGAATTCTGCTGAAGTTTAAAAATGCTACGGAACTTTTCCATTGTTCTTCGGAATTCTGATGAAGTTTAAAAATGCTACGGAACTCTTCCATTGTTCTTCGGAATTCTGCTGAAGTTTAAAAATGCTACGGAACTCTTCCATTGTTTTTCGAAATTCTGCAGAAGTTTAAAAATGCTACGGAACACTTCCATTTTTCTTCGGAATTCTGCTGAAGTTTAAAAATGCTACGGAACTTTTCCATTGTTCTTCGGAATTCTGATGAAGTTTAAAAATGCTACGGAACTCTTCCATTGTTCTTCGGAATTCTGCTGAAGTTTAAAAATGCTACGGAACTCTTCCATTGTTTTTCGGAATTCTGCAGAAGTTTAAAAATGCTACGGAACTCTTCCATTGTTCTTGGAATTCTGGTGAAGTTTAAAAATGCTACGGAACTCTTCCATTGTTCTCAGAATTCTGCTGAAGTTTATAAATTCTACGGTACTCTTCCATTGTTCTTGGGAATTCTGCTGAAGTTTAAAAATGTTACGGATCATTTCCATTGTTCTTCGGAATTCTGCTGAAGTTTAAATATGCTACGGAACTCTTCCATTGTTCTTTGGAATTCTGCTGAAGTTTAAAAATGCTACGGAACTCTTCGATTGTTCTTCGGAATTCTGCTGAAGTTTAAAAATGCTACGGAACTCTTCCATTGTTCTTCTGAGTTCTGCTGAAGTTTAAAAATGCTGCGGAACTCTTCCATTGTTCTTCGGAATTCTGATGAAGTTTAAAACTGCAACGGAACTCTTCCATTGTTCTTCGGAATTCTGCTGAAGTTTAAAAATGCTACGGAACTCTTCTATTGTTCTTCGGAATTCTGCTGAAGTTTAAAAATGCTATGGAACTCTTCCATTGTTCTCGGAATTCTGGTGAAGTTTAAAAATGCTACGGAACTCTTCCATTGTTCTTCGAAATTCTGCAGAAGTTTAAAAATGCTACGGAACTCTTCCATTGTTCTTGGAATTCTGGTGAAGTTTAAAAATGCTACGGAACTCTTCCATTGTTCTCAGAATTCTGCTGAAGCTTATAAATTCTACGGTGCTCTTCCATTGTTCTTGGGAATTCTGCTGAAGTTTAAAAATGTTACGGATCAATTCCATTGTTCTTCGGAATTCTGCTGAAGTTTGAAAATGCTACGGAGCTCTTCCATTGTTCACGGAATTCTGGTGAAGTTTAAAAATGCTACGGAACTCTTCCATTGTTCTTCGGAATTCTGCAGAAGTTTAAAAATGCTATGGAACTCTTCCATTGTTCTCGGAATTCTGGTGAAGTTTAAAAATGCTACGGAACTCTTTCATTGTTCTCGGAATTCTGGTGAAGTTTAAAAATGCTACGGAACTCATCCATTGTTCTCGGAATTCTGCTGAAGTTTAAAAATGCTACGGAACTCTTCCATTGTTCTTCGGAATTCTGCTGAAGTTTAAAAATGGTACGGAACTTTCCCATTGTTCTTCGGAATTCTGACGAAGTTTAAAAATGCTACGGAACTCTTCCATTGCTCTTCGGAATTCTGCTGAAGTTTAAAAATGCTACGGAACTCTTCCATTGTTCTTCGGAATTCTGCAGAAGCTTAAAAATGCTACGGAACTCTTCCATTGTTCTTGGAATTCTGGTGAAGTTTAAAAATGCTACGGAACTCTTCCATTGTTCTCAGAATTCTGCTGAAGCTTATAAATTCTACGGTGCTCTTCCATTGTTCTTGGGAATTCTGCTGAAGTTTAAAAATGTTACGGATCAATTCCATTGTTCTTCGGAATTCTGCTGAAGTTTAAAAATGCTACGGGACTCTTCCATTGTTCTTCTGAGTTCTGCTGAAGTTTAAAAAGTCTACGGAACTCTTCCATTGTTCTTCGGAATTCTGATGAAGTTTAAAACTGCAACGGATCTCTTCCATTGTTCTTCGGGATTCTGCTGAAGTTTACAAATGCTACGGAACTCTTCCATTGTTCTACGGAATTCTGCTGAAGTTTAAAAATGCTACGGAACTCTTCCATTGTTCTCGGGATTCTGCTGAAGTTTACAAATGCTACCGAACTCTTCCATTGTTCTTCGGAATTCTGCTGTAATTTAAAAATGCTACGGAACTCTTCCATTGTTCTTCGGAATTCTGCTGAAGTTTAAAAATGCTACGGAACTTTTCCATTGTTCTTCGGAATTCTGCTGTAATTTAAAAAAGCTACGGAACTCTTCCATTGTTCTTCGGAATTCTGCTGAAGTTTAAAAATGCTACGGAACTCTTCCATTGTTCTTCGGAATTCTGCTGAAGTTTAAAAATGCTACGGAACTCTTCCATTGTTTTTCGGAATTCTGCTGAAGTTTAAAAATGCTGTGGAACTCTTCCATTGTTCTCGGAATTCTTCTGAAGTTTGAAAATGCTTCGGAACTCTTCCATTGTTCTTCAGAATACTGCTGAAGTTTAAAAATGCTACGGAACACTTCCTTTGTTCTCGGAATTCTGCTGAAGTTTAAAAATGCTACGGAACTCTTCCATTGTTATTCTTAATTCTGCTGAAGTTTAAAAATGCTACAGAACTCTTCCATTGTTCTTCGGAATTCTGCTGAAGTTTAAAAATGCTATGGAACTCAAAAATTGTTCTTCTGAATTCTGCTAAAGATTAAAAATGCTACGGAACTCTTCCATTGTTCTTCGGAATTCTGATGAAGTTTAAAAATGCTACGGAACTCTTCCATTGTTCTTCGGAATTCTGATGAAGTTTATAAATTCTGCGGTACTCTTCCATTGTTCTTGGGAATTCTGCTGAAGTTTAAAAATGTTACGGATCATTTCCATTGTTCTTCGGAATTCTGCTGAAGTTTAAAAATGCTACGGAATTCTTTCATTGTTCTTCGGAATTCTGCAGAAGTTTAAAAATGCTACGGAACTCTTCCATCGTTCTTGGAATTCTGGTGAAGTTTAAAAATGCTACGGAACTCTTCCATTGTTCTCAGAATTCTGCTGAAGCTTATAAATTCTACGGTGCTCTTCCATTGTTCTTGGGAATTCTGCTGAAGTTTAAAAATGTTACGGATCAATTCCATTGTTCTTCGGAATTCTGCTGAAGTTTAAAAATGCTACGGAACTCTTCCATTATTCTCAGAATTCTGCTGAAGTTTATAAATTCTGCGGTACTCTTCCATTGTTCTTGGGAATTCTGCTGAAGTTTAAAAATGTTACGGATCATTTCCATTGTTCTTCGGAATTCTGCTGAAGTTTAAATATGCTACAGAACTCTTCCATTGTTCTTCGGAATTCTGCTGAAGTTTAAAAATGCTACGGAACTGTTCGATTGTTCTTCGGAATTCTGCTGAAGTTTAAAAATGCTACGGAACTCTTCCATTGTTCTTCTGAGTTCTGCTGAAGTTTAAAAATGCTGCGGAACTCTTCCATTGTTCTTCGGAATTCTGATGAAGTTTAAAACTGCAACGGAACTCTTCCATTGTTCTTCGGAATTCTGCTGAAGTTTAAAAATGCTACGGAACTCTTCCATTGTTCTTCGGAATTCTGCTGAAGTTTAAAAATGCTATGGAACTCTTCCATTGTTCTTGGAATTCTGGTGAAGTTGAAAAATGCTACGGAACTCTTCCATTGTTCTCGGAATTCTGGTGAAGTTTAAAAATGCTACGGAACTCATCCATTGTTCTCGGAATTCTGCTGAAGTTTAAAAATGCTACGGAACTCTTCCATTGTTCTTCGGAATTCTGCTGAAGTTTAAAAATGCTACGGAATTCTTTCATTGTTCTTCGGAATTCTGCAGAAGTTTAAAAATGCTACGGAACTCTTCCATCGTTCTTGGAATTCTGGTGAAGTTTAAAAATGCTACGGAACTCTTCCATTGTTCTCAGAATTCTGCTGAAGCTTATAAATTCTACGGTGCTCTTCCATTGTTCTTGGGAATTCTGCTGAAGTTTAAAAATGTTACGGATCAATTCCATTGTTCTTCGGAATTCTTCTGAAGTTTAAAAATGCTACGGAACTCTTCCATTGTTCTTCGGAATTCTGCTGAAGTTTAAAAATGCTACGGAACTCTTCCATTGTTCTTCGGAATTCTGCTGAAGTTTAAAAATGCTACAGAACTCTTTCATTGTTTTGCGGAATTCTGCTGAAGTTTAAAAATGCTACGGAACTCTTCCATTTTTCTCGGAATTCTTCTGAAGTTTAAAAATGCTGCAGAACTCTTCTCTTGTTCTTCAGAATTCTGCTGAAGTTTAAAAATGCTACGGAACACTTCCTTTGTTCTTCGGAATTCTGCTGAAGTTTAAAAATGCTACAGAACTCTTCCATTGTTCACGGTATTCTGGTGAAGTTTAAAAATGCTACGGAACTCTTCCGTTGTTCTTCTGAATTCTGCTGAAGTTTAGAAATGCTACGGGACTCTTCCATTGTTCTTCTGAGTTCTGCTGAAGTTTAAAAAGGCTACGGAACTCTTCCATTGTTCTTCGGAATTCTGATGAAGTTTAAAACTGCAACGGAACTCTTCCATTGTTCTTCGGAATTCTGCTGAAGTTTAAAAATGCTACGGAACACTTCCTTTGTTCTTCGGAATTCTGCTGAAGTTTAAAAATGCTACAGAACTCTTCCATTGTTCACGGTATTCTGGTGAAGTTTAAAAATGCTACGGAACTCTTCCATTGTTCTTCGGAATTCTGCTGAAGTTTAAAAATGCTACGGGACTCTTCCATTGTTCTTCTGAGTTCTGCTGAAGTTTAAAAAGGCTACGGAACTCTTCCATTGTTCTTCGGAATTCTGATGAAGTTTAAAACTGCAACGGAACTCTTCCATTGTTCTTCGGAATTCTGCTGAAGTTTAAAAATGCTACGGAACACTTCCATTGTTCTTCGGAATTCTGCTGAAGTTTAAAAATGCTACGGAACTCTTCCATTGTTCTCGGAATTCTGGTGAAGTTTAAAAATGACTGCGGAACTCATCCATTGTTCTCGGAATTCTGCTGAAGTTTAAAAATGCTACGGAACTCTTCCATTGTTCTTCTGAGTTCTGCTGAAGTTTAAAAATGCTGTGGAACTCTTCAATTGTTCTTCGGAATTCTGATGAAGTTTAAAACTGCAACGGAACTCTTCCATTGTTCTTCGGAATTCTGCTGAAGTTTAAAAATGCTACGGAACTCTTCCATTGTTTTTCGGAATTCTGCTGAAGTTTAAAAATGCTGTGGAGCTCTTCCATTGTTCTCGGAATTCTTCTGAAGTTTGAAAATGCTACGGAACTCTTCCATTGTTCTTCAGAATTCTGCTGAAGTTTAAAAATGCTACGGAACACTTCCTTTGTTCTTCGGAATTCTGCTGAAGTTTAAAAATGCTACAGAACTCTTCCATTGTTCACGGTATTCTGGTGAAGTTTAAAAATGCTACGGAACTCTTCCATTGTTCTTCGGAATTCTGCTGAAGTTTAAAAATGCTACGTAACTCTTTCATTGTTTTGCGGAATTCTTCTGAAGTTTATAAATGCTACAGAACTCTTCTCTTGTTCTTCAGAATTCTGCTGAAGTTTAAAAATGCTACGGAACACTGCCTTTGTTCTTCGGAATTCTGCTGAAGTTTAAAATGCTACAGAACTCTTCCATTGTTCACGGTATTCTGGTGAAGTTTAAAAATGCTACGGAACTCTTCCATTGTTCTTCGGAATTCTGCTGAAGTTTAAAATTGCTACGGGACTCTTCCATTGTTCTTCTGAGTTCTGCTGAAGTTTAAAAAGGCTACGGAACTCTTCCATTGTTCTTCGGAATTCTGATGAAGTTTAAAACTGCAACGGAACTCTTCCATTGTTCTTCGGAATTCTACTGAAGTTTAAAAATGCTACGGAACTCTTCCATTGTTCTTCGGAATTCTGCTGAAGTTTAAAAATGCTACGGAACTCTTCCATTGTTCTCGGAATTCTGGTGAAGTTTAAAAATGCTGCGGAACTCATCCATTGTTCTTGGAATTCTGCTGAAGTTTAAAAATGCTACGGAACTCTTCCATTGTTATTCGGAATTCTGCTGTAATTAAAAAATGCTACGGAACTCTTCCATTGTTCTTCGGAATTCTGCTGAAGTTTAAAAATGCTACGGAACTCTTCCATTGTTCTTCGGAATTCTGCTGAAGTTTAAAAATGCTATGGAACTCTTCCATTATTTTTCAGAATTCTGCTGAAGTTTAAAAATGCTGTGGAACTCTTCCATTGTTCTCGGAATTCTTCTGAAGTTTGAAAATGCTACGGAACTCTTCCATTGTTCTTCAGAATACTGCTGAAGTTTAAAAATGCTACAGAACTCTTCTCTTGTTCTTCAGAATTCTGCTGAAGTTTAAAAATGCTACGGAACAGTTCCTTTGTTCTTCGGAATTCTGCTGAAGTTTAAAAATGCTACAGAACTCTTCCATTGTTCACGGTATTCTGGTGAAGTTTAAAAATGCTACGGAACTCTTCCATTGTTCTTCGGAATTCTGTTGAAGTTTAAAAATGCTACGGGACTCTTCCATTGTTCTTCTGAGTTCTGCTGAAGTTTAAAAAGGCTACGGAACTCTTCCATTGTTCTTCGGAATTCTGATGAAGTTTAAAACTGCAACGGAACTCTTCCATTGATCTTGGAATTCTGGTGAAGTTTAAAAATGCTACGGAACTCTTCCATTGTTCTCAGAATTCTGCTGAAGCTTATAAATTCTACGGTGCTCTTCCATTGTTCTTGGGAATTCTGCTGAAGTTTAAAAATGTTACGGATCAATTCCATTGTTCTTCGGAATTCTGCTGAAGTTTGAAAATGCTACGGAACTCTTCCATTGTTCTTCGGAATTCTGCTGAAGTTTAAAATGCTACGGAACTCTTCCATTGTTCTTCGGAATTCTGCAGAAGTTTAAAAATGCTACGGAACTCTTCCATTGTTCTTGGAATTCTGGTGAAGTTTAAAAATGCTACGGAACTCTTCCATTGTTCTCAGATTTCTGATGAAGTTTATAAATTCTACGGTACTCTTCCATTGTTCTTGGGAATTCTGCTGAAGTTTAAAAATGTTACGGATCATTTCCATTGTTCTTCGGAATTCTGCTGAAGTTTAAACATGCTACGGAACTCTTCCATTGTTCTTCGGAATTCTGCTGAAGTTTAAAAATGCTACGCAACTCTTCGATTGTTCTTCGGAATTCTGCTGAAGTATAAAAATGCTACGGAACTCTTCCATTGTTCTTCTGAGTTCTGCTGAAGTTTAAAAATGCTGTGGAACTCTTCCATTGTTCTTCGGAATTCTGATGAAGTTTAAAACTTCAACGGAACTCTTCCATTGTTCTTCGGAATTCTGCTGAAGTTTAAAAATGCTACGGAACTCTTCCATTGTTCTTTGGAATTCTACAGAAGTTTAAAAATGCTATGGAACTCTTCCATTGTTCTCGGAATTCTGGTGAAGTTTAAAAATGCTACGGAACTCTTTCATTGTTCTTCAGAATACTGCTGAAGTTTAAAAATGCTACAGAACTCTTCTCTTGTTCTTCAGAATTCTGCTGAAGTTTAAAAATGCTACGGAACAGTTCCTTTGTTCTTCGGAATTCTGCTGAAGTTTAAAAATGCTACAGAACTCTTCCATTGTTCACGGTATTCTGGTGAAGTTTAAAAATGCTACGGAACTCTTCCATTGTTCTTCGGAATTCTGTTGAAGTTTAAAAATGCTACGGGACTCTTCCATTGTTCTTCTGAGTTCTGCTGAAGTTTAAAAAGGCTACGGAACTCTTCCATTGTTCTTCGGAATTCTGATGAAGTTTAAAACTGCAACGGAACTCTTCCATTGATCTTGGAATTCTGGTGAAGTTTAAAAATGCTACGGAACTCTTCCATTGTTCTCAGAATTCTGCTGAAGCTTATAAATTCTACGGTGCTCTTCCATTGTTCTTGGGAATTCTGCTGAAGTTTAAAAATGTTACGGATCAATTCCATTGTTCTTCGGAATTCTGCTGAAGTTTGAAAATGCTACGGAACTCTTCCATTGTTCTTCGGAATTCTGCTGAAGTTTAAAAATGCTGTGGAACTCTTCCATTGTTCTTCGGAATTCTGCTGAAGTTTAAAAATGCTACGGAACTCTTCCATTGTTCTTCGGAATTCTGCAGAAGTTTAAAAATGCTACGGAACTCTTCCATTGTTCTTGGAATTCTGGTGAAGTTTAAAAATGCTACGGAACTCTTCCATTGTTCTCAGATTTCTGATGAAGTTTATAAATTCTACGGTACTCTTCCATTGTTCTTGGGAATTCTGCTGAAGTTTAAAAATGTTACGGATCATTTCCATTGTTCTTCGGAATTCTGCTGAAGTTTAAACATGCTACGTAACTCTTCCATTGTTCTTCGAAATTCTGCTGAAGTTTAAAAATGCTACGCAACTCTTCGATTGTTCTTCGGAATTCTGCTGAAGTATAAAAATGCTACGGAACTCTTCCATTGTTCTTCTGAGTTCTGCTGAAGTTTAAAAATGCTGTGGAACTCTTCCATTGTTCTTCGGAATTCTGATGAAGTTTAAAACTGCAACGGAACTCTTCCATTGTTCTTCGGAATTCTGCTGAAGTTTAAAAATGCTACGGAACTCTTCCATTGTTCTTCGGAATTCTACAGAAGTTTAAAAATGCTATGGAACTCTTCCATTGTTCTCGGAATTCTGGTGAAGTTTAAAAATGCTACGGAACTCTTTCATTGTTCTCGGAATTCTGGTGAAGTTTAAAAATGCTACGGAACTCATCCATTGTTCTCGGAATTCTGCTGAAGTTTAAAAATGCTATGGAACTCTTCCATTGTTCTTCGGAATTCTGCTGAAGTTTAAAAATGGTACGGAACTTTTCCATTGTTCTTCGGAATTCTGACGAAGTTTAAAAAGGCTACGGAACTCTTCCATTGTTCTTCGGAATTCTGCTGAAGTTTAAAAATGCTACAGAACTCTTCCATTGTTCTTCGGAATTCTGCAGAAGTTTAAAAATGCTACGGAACTCTTCCATTGTTCTTGGAATTCTGGTGAAGTTTAAAAATGCTACGGAACTCTTCCATTGTTCTCAGAATTCTGCTGAAGCTTATAAATTCTACGGTGCACTTCCATTGTTCTTGGGAATTCTGCTGAAGTTTAAAAATGTTACGGATCAATTCCATTATTCTTCGGAATTCTGCTGAAGTTTAAAAATGCTACGGAACTCTTCCATTGTTCTTCGGAATTCTGCTGAAGTTTAAAAATGCTGTGGAGCTCTTCCATTGTTCTCGGAATTCTTCTGAAGTTTGAAAATGCTACGGAACTCTTCCATTGTTCTTCAGAATTCTGCTGAAGTTTAAAAATCCTACGGAACACTTCCTTTGTTCTTCGGAATTCTGCTGAACTTTAAAAATGCTACAGAACTCTTCCATTGTTCACGGTATTCTGGTGAAGTTTAAAAATGCTACGGAACTCTTCCATTGTTCTTCGGAATTCTGCTGAAGTTTAAAAATGCTACGTAACTCTTCCATTGTTTTGCGGAATTCTTCTGAAGTTTATAAATGCTACAGAACTCTTCTCTTGTTCTTCAGAATTCTGCTGAAGTTTAAAAATGCTCCGGAACACTTCCTTTGTTCTTCGGAATTCTGCTGAAGTTTAAAAATGCTACAGAACTCTTCCATTGTTCACGGTATTCTGGTGAAGTTTAAAAATGCTACGGAACTCTTCCATTGTTCTTCGGAATTCTGCTGAAGTTTAAAATTGCTACGGGACTCTTCCATTGTTCTTCTGAGTTCTGCTGAAGTTTAAAAAGGCTACGGAACTCTTCCATTGTTCTTCGGAATTCTGATGAAGTTTAAAACTGCAACGGAACTCTTCCATTGTTCTTCGGAATTCTGCTGAAGTTTAAAAATGCTACGGAACTCTTCCATTGTTCTTCGGAATTCTGCTGAAGTTTAAAAATGCTACGGAACTCTTCCATTGTTCTCGGAATTCTGGTGAAGTTTAAAAATGCTGCGGAACTCATCCATTGTTCTTGGAATTCTGCTGAAGTTTAAAAATGCTACGGAACTCTTCCATTGTTATTCGGAATTCTGCTGTAATTTAAAAATGCTACGGAACTCTTCCATTGTTCTTCGGAATTCTGCTGAAGTTTAAAAATGCTACGGAACTCTTCCATTGTTCTTCGGAATTCTGCTGAAGTTTAAAAATGCTATGGAACTCTTCCATTGTTTTTCGGAATTCTGCTGAAGTTTAAAAATGCTGTGGAACTCTTCCATTGTTCTTGGAATTCTTCTGAAGTTTGAAAATGCTACGGAGCTCTTCCATTGTTCTTCAGAATACTGCTGAAGTTTAAAAATGCTACGGAACACTTCCTTTGTTCTTCGGAATTCTGCTGAAGTTTAAAAATGCTACAGAACTCTTCTCTTGTTCTTCAGAATTCTGCTGAAGTTTAAAAATGCTACGGAACACTTCCTTTGTTCTTCGGAATTCTGCTGAAGTTTAAAAATGCTACAGAACTCTTCCATTGTTCACTGTATTCTGGTGAAGTTTAAAAATGCTACGGAACTCTTCCATTGTTCTTCGGAATTCTGCTGAAGTTTAAAAATGCTACGGAACTCTTCCATTGTTCTTCGGAATTCTGATGAAGTTTAAAACTGCAACGGAACTCTTCCATTGTTCTTCGGAATTCTGCTGAAGTTTAAAAATGCTACGGAACACTTCCATTGTTCTTCGGAATTCTGCTGAAGTTTAAAAATGCTACGGAACTCTTCCATTGTTCTCGGAATTCTGGTGAAGTTTAAAAATGCTACGGAACTCTTCCATTCTTCTTCTGAGTTCTGCTGAAGTTTAAAAATGCTGTGGAACTCTTCCATTGTTCTTCGGATTTCTGATGAAGTTTAAAACTGCAACGGAACTCTTCCATTGTTCTTCAGAATTCTGCTGAAGTTTAAAAATGCTACGGAACTCTCCCATTGTTTTTCGGAATTCTGCTGAAGTTTAAAAATGCTGTGGAGCTCTTCCATTGTTCTCGGAATTCTTCTGAAGTTTGAAAATGCTACGGAACTCTTCCATTGTTCTTCAGAATACTGCTGAAATTTAAAAATGCTACGGAACACTTCCTTTGTTCTTCGGAATTCTGCTGAAGTTTAAAAATGCTACGGAACTCTTCCATTGTTCACGGAATTCTGGTGAAGTTTAAAAATGCTACGGAACTCTTCCATTGTTATTCTTAATTCTGCTGAAGTTTACAAATGCTACGGAACTCTTCCATTGTTCCTCGGAATTCTGCTGAAGTTTAAAAATGCTATGGAACTCTTCCATTGTTCTTCTGAATTCTGCTGAAGTTTAAAAATGCTACGGAACTCTTCCATTGTTCACGGAATTCTGGTGAAGTTTAAAAATGCTACGGAACTCTTCCATTGTTATTCTTAATTCTGCTGAAGTTTAAAAATGCTACGGAACTCTTCCATTGTTCTTCGGAATTCTGCTGAAGTTTAAAAATGCTATGGAACTCTTCCATTGTTCTTCTGAATTCTGCTGAAGTTTAAAAATGCTACGGAACTCTTCCATTGTTCTCGGAATTCTGTTGAAGTTTAAAAATGCTACTGAACACTTCCATTGTTCTCGGAATTCTGGTGAAGTTTAAAAATGCTACGGAACTCTTCCATTGTTCTCAGAATTCTGCTGAAGTTTAAAAATGTTATGGAACTCTTCCATTGTTCTTCGGAATTCTGCTGAATTTTAAAAATGCTACGGAACTTTTCCATTGTTCTTCGGAATTCTGATGAAGTTTAAAAATGCTACGGAACTCTTCCATTGTTCTTTGGAATTCTGCTGAAGTTTAAAAATGCTACGGAACTCTTCCATTGTTCTTCGGAATTCTGCAGTAGTTTAAAAATGCTACGGAACTCTTCCATTGTTCTTGGAATTCTGGTGAAGTTTAAAAATGCTACGGAACTCTTCCATTGTTCTCAGAATTCTGCTGAAGTTTATAAATTCTACGGTACTCTTCCATTGTTCTTGGGAATTCTGCTGAAGTTTAAAAATGTTACGGATCATTTCCATTGTTCTTCGGAATTCTGCTGAAGTTTAAATATGCTACGGAACTCTTCCATTGTTCTTCGGAATTCTGCTGAAGTTTAAAAATGCTACGGAACTCTTCGATTTTTCTTCGGAATTCTGCTGAAGTTTAAAAATGCTACGGAACTCTTCCATTGTTCTTCTGAGTTCTGCTGAAGTTTAAAAATGCTACGGAACTCTTCCATTGTTATTCTTAATTCTGCTGAAGTTTAAAAATGCTACGGAACTCTTCCATTGTTCTTCGGAATTCTGCTGTAATTTAAAAATGCTACGGAACTCTTCCATTGTTCTTCGGAATTCTGCTGAAGTTTAAAAATGCTACGGAACTCTTCCATTGTTATTCTTAATTCTGCTGAAGTTTAAAAATGCTGCGGAACTCTTCCATTGTTCTTCGGAATTCTGATGAAGTTTAAAAATGCTACGGAACTCTTCCATTGTTCTTCGGAATTCTGCAGAAGTTTAAAAATGCTATGGAACTTTTCCATTGTTCTTGGAATTCTGGTGAAGTTTAAAAATGCTACGGAACTCTTCCATTGTTCTCAGAATTCTGCTGAAGTTTATAAATTCTACGGTACTCTTCCATTGTTCTTGGGAATTCTGCTGAAGTTTAAAAATGTTACGGATCATTTCCATTGTTCTTCGGAATTCTGCTGAAGTTTAAATATGCTACGGAACTCTTCCATTGTTCTTCGGAATTCTGCTGAAGTTTAAAAATGCTACGGAACTCTTCGATTGTTCTTCGGAATTCTGCTGAAGTTTAAAAATGCTACGGAACTCTTCCATTGTTCTTCTGAGTTCTGCTGAAGTTTAAAAATGCTACCGAACTCTTCCATTGTTTTTCTTAATTCTGCTGAAGTTTAAAAATGCTACGGAACTCTTCCATTGTTTTTCGGAATTCTGCTGTAATTTAAAAATGCTACGGAACTCTTCCATTGTTCTTCGGAATTCTGCTGAAGTTTAAAAATGCTAGGGAACTCTTCCATTGTTATTCTTAATTCTGCTGAAGTTTAAAAATGCTGCGGAAGTCTTCCATTGTTCTTCGGAATTCTGATGAAGTTTAAAACTGCAACGGAACTCTTCCATTGTTCTTCGGAATTCTGCTGAAGTTTACAAATGCTACGGAACTCTTCCATTGTTCTTCGGAATTCTGCTGAAGTTTAAAAATGCTATGGAACTCTTCCATTGTTCTCGGAATTCTGGTGAAGTTTAAAAATGCTACGGAACTCTTCCATTGTTCTCGGAATTCTGCTGAAGTTTAAAAATGCTACGGAACTCATCCATTGTTCTTGGAATTCTGCTGAAGTTTAAAAATGCTACGGAACTCTTCCATTGCTCTTCGGAATTCTGCTGAAGTTTAAAAATGCTATGGAACTCTTCCATTGTTCTCGGAATTCTGGTGAAGTTTAAAAATGCTACGGAACTCTTCCATTGTTCTCGGAATTCTGCTGAAGTTTAAAAATGCTACGGAACTCATCCATTGTTCTTGGAATTCTGCTGAAGTTTAAAAATGCTACGGAACTCTTCCATTGCTCTTCGGAATTCTGCTGAAGTTTAAAAATGGTACGGAACTTTTCCATTGTTCTTCGGAATTCTGACGAAGTTTAAAAAGGCTACGGAACTCTTCCATTGTTCTTCGGAATTCTGCTGAAGTTTAAAAATGCTACGGAACTCTTCCATTTTTCTTCGGAATTCTGCAGAAGTTTAAAAATGCTATGGAACTCTTCCATTGTTCTTGGAATTCTGGTGAAGTTTAAAAATGCTATGGAACTCTTCCATTGTTCTTCTGAATTCTGCTGAAGCTCATAAATTCTACGGTGCTCTTCCATTGTTCTTGGGAATTCTGCTGAAGTTTAAAAATGTTACGGATCAATTCCATTGTTCTTTGGAATTCTGCTGAAGTTTAAAAATGCTACGGAACTCTTCCATTGTTCTTCGGAATTCTGCTGAAGTTTAAAAATGCTACAGAACTCATCCATTGTTCTTCGGAATTCTGCTGAAGTTTAAAAATGCTACGGAACTCTTCCATTGTTTTGCGGAATTCTTCAGAAGTTTAAAAATGCTACAGAACTCTTGTCTTGTTCTTCAGAATTCTGCTGAAGTTTAAAAATGCTACGGAACTCTTCCATTGTTTTTCGGAATTCTGCTGAAGTTTGAAAATGCTACGGAACTCTTCCATTGTTCTTTAGAATACTGCTGAAGTTTAAAAATGCTATGGAACACTTCCTTTGTTCTTCGGAATTCTGCTGAAGTTTAAAAATGCTACGGAACTCTTCCATTGTTCACGGAATTCTGGTGAAGTTTAAAAATGCTACGGAACTCTTCCATTGTTATTCTTAATTCTGCTGAAGTTTACAAATGCTACAGAACTCTTCCATTGTTCTTCGGAATTCTGCTGAAGTTTAAAAATGTTACGGATCATTTCCATTGTTCTTCGGAATTCTGCTGAAGATTAAAAATGCTATGGAACTCTTCCATTGTTCTTCTGAATTCTGCTGAAGTTTAAAAATGCTACGGAACTGTTCCATTGTTCACGGAATTCTGGTGAAGTTTAAAAATGCCACGGAACTCTTCCATTGTTATTCTTAATTCTGCTGAAGTTTAAAAATGCTACGGAACTCTTCCATTGTTCTTCGGAATTCTGCTGAAGTTTAAAAATGCTATGGAACTCTTCCATTGTTCTTCTGAATTCTGAAGTTTAAAAATGCTACGGAACTCTTCCATTGTTCTCGGAATTCTGTTGAAGTTTAAAAATGCTACGGAACACTTCCATTGTTCTCGGAATTCTGGTGAAGTTTAAAAATGCTACGGAACACTTCCATTGTTCTCGGAATTCTGCTGAAGTTTAAAAATGCTATGGAACTCTTCCATTGTTCTTCGGAATTCTGCTGAAGTTTAAAAATGCTACGGAACTCTTCCATTGTTCTTCGGAATTCTGCTGAAGTTTAAAAATGCTACGGAACTCACCCATTGTTCTTCGGAATTCTGAAGTTTAAAAATGCTACGGAACTCTTCCATTGTTTTGCTGAATTCTTCTGAAGTTTAAAAATGCTACAGAACTCTTCTCTTGTTCTTCAGAATTCTGCTGAAGTTTAAAAATGCTACGGAACACTTCCTTTGTTATTCTTAATTCTGCTGAAGTTTAAAAATGCTACGGAACTCTTCCATTGTTCTTCGGAATTCTGCTGAAGTTTAAAAATGCTATGGAACTCTTCCATTGTTCTTCTGAATTCTGCTGAAGTTTAAAAATGCTACGGAACTCTTCCATTGTTCTCGGAATTCTGTTGAAGTTTAAAAATGCTACTGAACACTTCCATTGTTCTCGGAATTCTGGTGAAGTTTAAAAATGCTACGGAACTCTTCCATTGTTCTCAGAATTCTGCTGAAGTTTAAAAATGTTATGGAACTCTTCCATTGTTCTTCGGAATTCTGCTGAATTTTAAAAATGCTACGGAACTTTTCCATTGTTCTTCGGAATTCTGATGAAGTTTAAAAATGCTACGGAACTCTTCCATTGTTCTTTGGAATTCTGCTGAAGTTTAAAAATGCTACGGAACTCTTCCATTGTTCTTCGGAATTCTGCAGTAGTTTAAAAATGCTACGGAACTCTTCCATTGTTCTTGGAATTCTGGTGAAGTTTAAAAATGCTACGGAACTCTTCCATTGTTCTCAGAATTCTGCTGAAGTTTATAAATTCTACGGTACTCTTCCATTGTTCTTGGGAATTCTGCTGAAGTTTAAAAATGTTACGGATCATTTCCATTGTTCTTCGGAATTCTGCTGAAGTTTAAATATGCTACGGAACTCTTCCATTGTTCTTCGGAATTCTGCTGAAGTTTAAAAATGCTACGGAACTCTTCGATTTTTCTTCGGAATTCTGCTGAAGTTTAAAAATGCTACGGAACTCTTCCATTGTTCTTCTGAGTTCTGCTGAAGTTTAAAAATGCTACGGAACTCTTCCATTGTTATTCTTAATTCTGCTGAAGTTTAAAAATGCTACGGAACTCTTCCATTGTTCTTCGGAATTCTGCTGTAATTTAAAAATGCTACGGAACTCTTCCATTGTTCTTCGGAATTCTGCTGAAGTTTAAAAATGCTACGGAACTCTTCCATTGTTATTCTTAATTCTGCTGAAGTTTAAAAATGCTGCGGAACTCTTCCATTGTTCTTCGGAATTCTGATGAAGTTTAAAAATGCTACGGAACTCTTCCATTGTTCTTCGGAATTCTGCAGAAGTTTAAAAATGCTATGGAACTTTTCCATTGTTCTTGGAATTCTGGTGAAGTTTAAAAATGCTACGGAACTCTTCCATTGTTCTCAGAATTCTGCTGAAGTTTATAAATTCTACGGTACTCTTCCATTGTTCTTGGGAATTCTGCTGAAGTTTAAAAATGTTACGGATCATTTCCATTGTTCTTCGGAATTCTGCTGAAGTTTAAATATGCTACGGAACTCTTCCATTGTTCTTCGGAATTCTGCTGAAGTTTAAAAATGCTACGGAACTCTTCGATTGTTCTTCGGAATTCTGCTGAAGTTTAAAAATGCTACGGAACTCTTCCATTGTTCTTCTGAGTTCTGCTGAAGTTTAAAAATGCTACCGAACTCTTCCATTGTTTTTCTTAATTCTGCTGAAGTTTAAAAATGCTACGGAACTCTTCCATTGTTTTTCGGAATTCTGCTGTAATTTAAAAATGCTACGGAACTCTTCCATTGTTCTTCGGAATTCTGCTGAAGTTTAAAAATGCTAGGGAACTCTTCCATTGTTATTCTTAATTCTGCTGAAGTTTAAAAATGCTGCGGAAGTCTTCCATTGTTCTTCGGAATTCTGATGAAGTTTAAAACTGCAACGGAACTCTTCCATTGTTCTTCGGAATTCTGCTGAAGTTTACAAATGCTACGGAACTCTTCCATTGTTCTTCGGAATTCTGCTGAAGTTTAAAAATGCTATGGAACTCTTCCATTGTTCTCGGAATTCTGGTGAAGTTTAAAAATGCTACGGAACTCTTCCATTGTTCTCGGAATTCTGCTGAAGTTTAAAAATGCTACGGAACTCATCCATTGTTCTTGGAATTCTGCTGAAGTTTAAAAATGCTACGGAACTCTTCCATTGCTCTTCGGAATTCTGCTGAAGTTTAAAAATGCTATGGAACTCTTCCATTGTTCTCGGAATTCTGGTGAAGTTTAAAAATGCTACGGAACTCTTCCATTGTTCTCGGAATTCTGCTGAAGTTTAAAAATGCTACGGAACTCATCCATTGTTCTTGGAATTCTGCTGAAGTTTAAAAATGCTACGGAACTCTTCCATTGCTCTTCGGAATTCTGCTGAAGTTTAAAAATGGTACGGAACTTTTCCATTGTTCTTCGGAATTCTGACGAAGTTTAAAAAGGCTACGGAACTCTTCCATTGTTCTTCGGAATTCTGCTGAAGTTTAAAAATGCTACGGAACTCTTCCATTTTTCTTCGGAATTCTGCAGAAGTTTAAAAATGCTATGGAACTCTTCCATTGTTCTTGGAATTCTGGTGAAGTTTAAAAATGCTATGGAACTCTTCCATTGTTCTTCTGAATTCTGCTGAAGCTCATAAATTCTACGGTGCTCTTCCATTGTTCTTGGGAATTCTGCTGAAGTTTAAAAATGTTACGGATCAATTCCATTGTTCTTTGGAATTCTGCTGAAGTTTAAAAATGCTACGGAACTCTTCCATTGTTCTTCGGAATTCTGCTGAAGTTTAAAAATGCTACAGAACTCATCCATTGTTCTTCGGAATTCTGCTGAAGTTTAAAAATGCTACGGAACTCTTCCATTGTTTTGCGGAATTCTTCAGAAGTTTAAAAATGCTACAGAACTCTTGTCTTGTTCTTCAGAATTCTGCTGAAGTTTAAAAATGCTACGGAACTCTTCCATTGTTTTTCGGAATTCTGCTGAAGTTTGAAAATGCTACGGAACTCTTCCATTGTTCTTTAGAATACTGCTGAAGTTTAAAAATGCTATGGAACACTTCCTTTGTTCTTCGGAATTCTGCTGAAGTTTAAAAATGCTACGGAACTCTTCCATTGTTCACGGAATTCTGGTGAAGTTTAAAAATGCTACGGAACTCTTCCATTGTTATTCTTAATTCTGCTGAAGTTTACAAATGCTACAGAACTCTTCCATTGTTCTTCGGAATTCTGCTGAAGTTTAAAAATGTTACGGATCATTTCCATTGTTCTTCGGAATTCTGCTGAAGATTAAAAATGCTATGGAACTCTTCCATTGTTCTTCTGAATTCTGCTGAAGTTTAAAAATGCTACGGAACTGTTCCATTGTTCACGGAATTCTGGTGAAGTTTAAAAATGCCACGGAACTCTTCCATTGTTATTCTTAATTCTGCTGAAGTTTAAAAATGCTACGGAACTCTTCCATTGTTCTTCGGAATTCTGCTGAAGTTTAAAAATGCTATGGAACTCTTCCATTGTTCTTCTGAATTCTGAAGTTTAAAAATGCTACGGAACTCTTCCATTGTTCTCGGAATTCTGTTGAAGTTTAAAAATGCTACGGAACACTTCCATTGTTCTCGGAATTCTGGTGAAGTTTAAAAATGCTACGGAACACTTCCATTGTTCTCGGAATTCTGCTGAAGTTTAAAAATGCTATGGAACTCTTCCATTGTTCTTCGGAATTCTGCTGAAGTTTAAAAATGCTACGGAACTCTTCCATTGTTCTTCGGAATTCTGCTGAAGTTTAAAAATGCTACGGAACTCACCCATTGTTCTTCGGAATTCTGAAGTTTAAAAATGCTACGGAACTCTTCCATTGTTTTGCTGAATTCTTCTGAAGTTTAAAAATGCTACAGAACTCTTCTCTTGTTCTTCAGAATTCTGCTGAAGTTTAAAAATGCTACGGAACACTTCCTTTGTTCTTCGGAATTCTGCTGAAGTTTAAAAATGCTACAGAACTCTTTCATTGTTCACGGTATTCTTGTGAAGTTTAAAAATGCTACGGAACTCTTCCATTATTCTTCAGAATTCTGCTGAAGTTTAAAATTGCTACGGGACACTTCCATTGTTCTTCTGAGTTCTGCTGAAGTTTAAAAAGGCTAAGGAACTCTTCCATTGTTCTTCGGAATTCTGATGAAGTTTAAAACTGCAACGGAACTCTTCCATTGTTCTTCGGAATTCTGCTGAAGTTTAAAAATGCTACGGAACTCTTCCATTGTTCCTCGGAATTCTGCTGAAGTTTAAAAATGCTACGGAACTCTTCCATTGTTCTCGGAATTCTGGTGAAGTTTAAAAATGCTGCGGAACTCATCCATTGTTCTTGGAATTCTGCTGAAGTTTAAAAATGCTACGGAACTCTTCCATTGTTCTTCGGAATTCTGCTGTAATTTAAAAATGCTACGGAACTCTTCCATTGTTTTTCGGAATTCTGCTGAAGTTTAAAAATGCTACGGAACTCTTCCATTGTTCTTCGGAATTCTGCTGAAGTTTAAAAATGCTACGGAACTCTTCCATTGTTATTCTTAATTCTGCTGAAGTTTAAAAATGCTGCGGAACTCTTCCATTGTTCTTCGGAATTCTGATGAAGTTTAAAAATGCTACGGAACTCTTCCATTGTTATTCTTAATTCTGCTGAAGTTTAAAAATGCTACGGAACTCTTCCATTGTTTTTCGGAATTCTGCTGTAATTTAAAAATGCTACGGAACTCTTCCATTGTTCTTCGGAATTCTGCTGAAGTTTAAAAATGCTACGGAACTCTTCCATTGTTATTCTTAATTCTGCTGAAGTTTAAAAATGCTGCGGAACTCTTCCATTGTTCTTCGGAATTCTGATGAAGTTTAAAACTGCAACGGAACTCTTTCATTGTTCTTCGGAATTCTGCTGAAGTTTACAAATGCTACGGAACTCTTCCATTGTTCTTCGGAATTCTGCTGAAGTTTAAAAATGCTATGGAACTCTTCCATTGTTCTCGGAATTCTGGTGAAGTTTAAAAATGCTATGGAACTCTTCCAATGTTCTCGGAATTCTGCTGAAGTTTAAAAATGCTACGGAACTCATCCATTGTTCTCGGAATTCTGCTGAAGTTTAAAAATGCTACGGAACTCTTCCATTGCTCTTCGGAATTCTGCTGAAGTTTAAAAATGGTACGGAACTTTTCCATTGTTCTTCGGAATTCTGACGAAGTTTAAAAAGGCTACGGAACTCTTCCATTGTTCTTCGGAATTCTGCTGAAGTTTAAAAATGCTATGGAATTTTTCCATTGTTCTTCGGAATTCTGCAGAAGTTTAAAAATGCTACGGAACTCTTGAATTGTTCTTGGAATTCTGATGAAGTTTAAAAATGCTACGGAACTCTTCCATTGTTCTCAGAATTCTGCTGAAGCTCATAAATTCTACGGTGCTCTTCCATTGTTCTTGGGAATTATGCTGAAGTTTAAAAATGTTACGGATCAATTCCATTGTTCTTTGGAATTCTGCTGAAGTTTAAAAATGCTACGGAACTCTTCCATTGTTCTTCGGAATTCTGCTGAAGTTTAAAAATGCTACAGAACTCATCCATTGTTCTTCGGAATTCTGCTGAAGTTTAAAAATGCTACGGAACTCTTCCATTGTTTTGCGGAATTCTTCTGAAGTTTAAAAATGCTACAGAACTCTTCTCTTGTTCTTCAGAATTCTGCTGAAGTTTAAAAATGCTACGGAACTCTTCCATTGTTTTTCAGAATTCTGCTGAAGTTTAAAAATGCTGTGGAGCTCTTCCATTGTTCTCGGAATTCTTCTGAAGTTTGAAAATGCTACGGAACTCTTCCATTGTTCTTCAGAATACTGCTGAAGTTTAAAAATGCTACGGAACACTTCCTTTGTTCTTCGGAATTCTGCTGAAGTTTAAAAATTCTACGGAACTCTTCCATTGTTCACGGAATTCTGGTGAAGTTTAAAAATGCTACGGAACTCTTCGATTGTTCACGGAATTCTGCTGAAGTTTAAAAATGCTACGGAACTCTTCCATTGCTATTCATAATTCTGCTGAAGTTTAAAAATGCTACGGAACTCTTCCATTGTTCTTCGGAATTCGGGTGAAGTTTAAAATTGCTATGGAACTCTTCCATTGTTCTTCGGAATTCTGCTGAAGTTTAAAAATGCTACGGAACTCTTCCATTGTTTTGCGGAATTCTTCTGAAGTTTAAAAATGCTACAGAACTCTTCTCTTGTTCTTCAGAATTCTGCTGAAGTTTAAAAATGCTACGGAACTCTTCCATTGTTTTTCAGAATTCTGCTGAAGTTTAAAAATGCTGTGGAGCTCTTCCATTGTTCTCGGAATTCTTCTGAAGTTTGAAAATGCTACGGAACTCTTCCATTGTTCTTTAGAATACTGCTGAAGTTTAAAAATGCTACGGAACACTTCCTTTGTTCTTCGGAATTCTGCTGAAGTTTAAAAATGCTACGGAACTCTTCCATTGTTCACGGAATTCTGGTGAAGTTTAAAAATGCTACGGAACTCTTCCATTGTTATTCTTAATTCTGCTGAAGTTTACAAATGCTACAGAACTCTTCCATTGTTCTTAGGAATTCTGCTGAAGTTTAAAAATGCTATGGAACTCTTCCATTGTTCTTCTGAATTCTGCTGAAGTTTAAAAATGCTACGGAACTCTTCCATTGTTCACGGAATTCTGCTGAAGTTTAAAAATGCTACGGAACTCTTCCATTGCTATTCATAATTCTGCTGAAGTTTAAGAATGCTACGGAACTCTTCCATTGTTCTTCGGAATTCGGGTGAAGTTTAAAATTGCTATGGAACTCTTCCATTGTTCTTCGGAATTCTGCTGAAGTTTAAAAATGCTACGGAACTCTTCCATTGTTCTCGGAATTCTGTTGAAGTTTAAAAATGCTACGGAGCTCTTCCATTGTTCTCGGAATTCTGCTGAAGTTTGAAAATGCTACGGAACTCTTCCATTGTTCTTTAGAATACTGCTGAAGTTTAAAAATGCTATGGAACACTTCCTTTGTTCTTCGGAATTCTGCTGAAGTTTAAAAATGCTACGGAACTCTTCCATTGTTCACGGAATTCTGGTGAAGTTTAAAAATGCTACGGAACTCTTCCATTGTTATTCTTAATTCTGCTGAAGTTTACAAATGCTACAGAACTCTTCCATTGTTCTTCGGAATTCTGCTGAAGTTTAAAAATGTTACGGATCATTTCCATTGTTCTTCGGAATTCTGCTGAAGTTTAAATATGCTACGGAACTCTTCCATTGTTATTCTTAATTCTGCTGAAGTTTACAAATGCTACGGAA
The DNA here is from genome assembly GCF_046119375.1 of Phyllobates terribilis. Classification (NCBI taxonomy): domain Eukaryota; kingdom Metazoa; phylum Chordata; class Amphibia; order Anura; family Dendrobatidae; genus Phyllobates; species Phyllobates terribilis. The sequence continues at coordinate 2,974,189 of NW_027362957.1, forward strand.
CTCTTCCATTGTTCTTCGGAATTCTGCTGAAGATTAAAAATGCTATGGAACTCTTCCATTGTTCTTCTGAATTCTGCTGAAGTTTAAAAATGCTACGGAACTGTTCCATTGTTCACGGAATTCTGGTGAAGTTTAAAAATGCCACGGAACTCTTCCATTGTTATTCTTAATTCTGCTGAAGTTTAAAAATGCTACGGAACTCTTCCATTGTTCTTCGGAATTCTGCTGAAGTTTAAAAATGCTATGGAACTCTTCCATTGTTCTTCTGAATTCTGAAGTTTAAAAATGCTACGGAACTCTTCCATTGTTCTCGGAATTCTGTTGAAGTTTAAAAATGCTACGGAACACTTCCATTGTTCTCGGAATTCTGGTGAAGTTTAAAAATGCTACGGAACTCTTCCATTGTTCTCGGAATTCTGCTGAAGTTTAAAAATGCTATGGAACTCTTCCATTGTTCTTCGGAATTCTGCTGAAGTTTAAAAATGCTACGGAACTCTTCCATTGTTCTTCGGAATTCTGCTGAAGTTTAAAAATGCTACGGAACTCACCCATTGTTCTTCGGAATTCTGAAGTTTAAAAATGCTACGGAACTCTTCCATTGTTTTGCTGAATTCTTCTGAAGTTTAAAAATGCTACAGAACTCTTCTCTTGTTCTTCAGAATTCTGCTGAAGTTTAAAAATGCTACGGAACACTTCCTTTGTTCTTCGGAATTCTGCTGAAGTTTAAAAATGCTACGGAACTCTTCCATTGTTCACGGAATTCTGGTGAAGTTTAAAAATGCTACGGAACTCTTCCATTGTTATTCTTAATTCTGCTGAAGTTTACAAATGCTACAGAACTCTTCCATTGTTCTTCGGAATTCTGCTGAAGTTTAAAAATGCTATGGAACTCTTCCATTGTTCTTCTGAATTCTGCTGAAGTTTAAAAATGCTACGGAACTCTTCCATTGTTCACGGAATTCTGCTGAAGTTTAAAAATGCTACGGAACTCTTCCATTGCTATTCATAATTCTGCTGAAGTTTAAAAATGCTACGGAACTCTTCCATTGTTCTTCGGAATTCGGGTGAAGTTTAAAATTGCTATGGAACTCTTCCATTGTTCTTCGGAATTCTGCTGAAGTTTAAAAATGCTACGGAACTCTTCCATTGTTTTGCGGAATTCTTCTGAAGTTTAAAAATGCTACAGAACTCTTCTCTTGTTCTTCAGAATTCTGCTGAAGTTTAAAAATGCTACGGAACTCTTCCATTGTTTTTCAGAATTCTGCTGAAGTTTAAAAATGCTGTGGAGCTCTTCCATTGTTCTCGGAATTCTTCTGAAGTTTGAAAATGCTACGGAACTCTTCCATTGTTCTTTAGAATACTGCTGAAGTTTAAAAATGCTACGGAACACTTCCTTTGTTCTTCGGAATTCTGCTGAAGTTTAAAAATGCTACGGAACTCTTCCATTGTTCACGGAATTCTGGTGAAGTTTAAAAATGCTACGGAACTCTTCCATTGTTATTCTTAATTCTGCTGAAGTTTACAAATGCTACAGAACTCTTCCATTGTTCTTAGGAATTCTGCTGAAGTTTAAAAATGCTATGGAACTCTTCCATTGTTCTTCTGAATTCTGCTGAAGTTTAAAAATGCTACGGAACTCTTCCATTGTTCACGGAATTCTGCTGAAGTTTAAAAATGCTACGGAACTCTTCCATTGCTATTCATAATTCTGCTGAAGTTTAAGAATGCTACGGAACTTTTCCATTGTTCTTCGGAATTCGGGTGAAGTTTAAAATTGCTATGGAACTCTTCCATTGTTCTTCGGAATTCTGCTGAAGTTTAAAAATGCTACGGAACTCTTCCATTGTTCTCGGAATTCTGTTGAAGTTTAAAAATGCTACGGAGCTCTTCCATTGTTCTCGGAATTCTGGTGAAGTTTAAAAATGCTACGGAACTCTTCCATTGTTCTCGGAATTCTGCTGAAGTTTAAAAATGCTATGGAACTCTTCCATTTTTCTTTGGAATTCTGCTGAAGTTTAAAAATGCTACGGAAATTTTCCATTGTTCTTCGGAATTCTGATGAAGTTTAAAAATGCTACGGAACTCTTCCATTGTTCTTCGGAATTCTGATGAAGTTTAAAAATGCTACGGAACTCTTCCATTGTTCTTCGGAATTCTGCAGAAGTTTAAAAATTCTACGGAACTCTTCCATTGTTCACGGAATTCTGGTGAAGTTTAAAAATGCTACGGAACTCTTCGATTGTTCACGGAATTCTGCTGAAGTTTAAAAATGCTACGGAACTCTTCCATTGCTATTCATAATTCTGCTGAAGTTTAAAAATGCTACGGAACTCTTCCATTGTTCTTCGGAATTCGGGTGAAGTTTAAAATTGCTATGGAACTCTTCCATTGTTCTTCGGAATTCTGCTGAAGTTTAAAAATGCTACGGAACTCTTCCATTGTTTTGCGGAATTCTTCTGAAGTTTAAAAATGCTACAGAACTCTTCTCTTGTTCTTCAGAATTCTGCTGAAGTTTAAAAATGCTACGGAACTCTTCCATTGTTTTTCAGAATTCTGCTGAAGTTTAAAAATGCTGTGGAGCTCTTCCATTGTTCTCGGAATTCTTCTGAAGTTTGAAAATGCTACGGAACTCTTCCATTGTTCTTTAGAATACTGCTGAAGTTTAAAAATGCTACGGAACACTTCCTTTGTTCTTCGGAATTCTGCTGAAGTTTAAAAATGCTACGGAACTCTTCCATTGTTCACGGAATTCTGGTGAAGTTTAAAAATGCTACGGAACTCTTCCATTGTTATTCTTAATTCTGCTGAAGTTTACAAATGCTACAGAACTCTTCCATTGTTCTTAGGAATTCTGCTGAAGTTTAAAAATGCTATGGAACTCTTCCATTGTTCTTCTGAATTCTGCTGAAGTTTAAAAATGCTACGGAACTCTTCCATTGTTCACGGAATTCTGCTGAAGTTTAAAAATGCTACGGAACTCTTCCATTGCTATTCATAATTCTGCTGAAGTTTAAGAATGCTACGGAACTCTTCCATTGTTCTTCGGAATTCGGGTGAAGTTTAAAATTGCTATGGAACTCTTCCATTGTTCTTCGGAATTCTGCTGAAGTTTAAAAATGCTACGGAACTCTTCCATTGTTCTCGGAATTCTGTTGAAGTTTAAAAATGCTACGGAGCTCTTCCATTGTTCTCGGAATTCTGCTGAAGTTTGAAAATGCTACGGAACTCTTCCATTGTTCTTTAGAATACTGCTGAAGTTTAAAAATGCTATGGAACACTTCCTTTGTTCTTCGGAATTCTGCTGAAGTTTAAAAATGCTACGGAACTCTTCCATTGTTCACGGAATTCTGGTGAAGTTTAAAAATGCTACGGAACTCTTCCATTGTTATTCTTAATTCTGCTGAAGTTTACAAATGCTACAGAACTCTTCCATTGTTCTTCGGAATTCTGCTGAAGTTTAAAAATGTTACGGATCATTTCCATTGTTCTTCGGAATTCTGCTGAAGTTTAAATATGCTACGGAACTCTTCCATTGTTATTCTTAATTCTGCTGAAGTTTACAAATGCTACGGAACTCTTCCATTGTTCTTCGGAATTCTGCTGAAGATTAAAAATGCTATGGAACTCTTCCATTGTTCTTCTGAATTCTGCTGAAGTTTAAAAATGCTACGGAACTGTTCCATTGTTCACGGAATTCTGGTGAAGTTTAAAAATGCCACGGAACTCTTCCATTGTTATTCTTAATTCTGCTGAAGTTTAAAAATGCTACGGAACTCTTCCATTGTTCTTCGGAATTCTGCTGAAGTTTAAAAATGCTATGGAACTCTTCCATTGTTCTTCTGAATTCTGAAGTTTAAAAATGCTACGGAACTCTTCCATTGTTCTCGGAATTCTGTTGAAGTTTAAAAATGCTACGGAACACTTCCATTGTTCTCGGAATTCTGGTGAAGTTTAAAAATGCTACGGAACTCTTCCATTGTTCTCGGAATTCTGCTGAAGTTTAAAAATGCTATGGAACTCTTCCATTGTTCTTCGGAATTCTGCTGAAGTTTAAAAATGCTACGGAACTCTTCCATTGTTCTTCGGAATTCTGCTGAAGTTTAAAAATGCTACGGAACTCACCCATTGTTCTTCGGAATTCTGAAGTTTAAAAATGCTACGGAACTCTTCCATTGTTTTGCTGAATTCTTCTGAAGTTTAAAAATGCTACAGAACTCTTCTCTTGTTCTTCAGAATTCTGCTGAAGTTTAAAAATGCTACGGAACACTTCCTTTGTTCTTCGGAATTCTGCTGAAGTTTAAAAATGCTACGGAACTCTTCCATTGTTCACGGAATTCTGGTGAAGTTTAAAAATGCTACGGAACTCTTCCATTGTTATTCTTAATTCTGCTGAAGTTTACAAATGCTACAGAACTCTTCCATTGTTCTTCGGAATTCTGCTGAAGTTTAAAAATGCTATGGAACTCTTCCATTGTTCTTCTGAATTCTGCTGAAGTTTAAAAATGCTACGGAACTCTTCCATTGTTCACGGAATTCTGCTGAAGTTTAAAAATGCTACGGAACTCTTCCATTGCTATTCATAATTCTGCTGAAGTTTAAAAATGCTACGGAACTCTTCCATTGTTCTTCGGAATTCGGGTGAAGTTTAAAATTGCTATGGAACTCTTCCATTGTTCTTCGGAATTCTGCTGAAGTTTAAAAATGCTACGGAACTCTTCCATTGTTTTGCGGAATTCTTCTGAAGTTTAAAAATGCTACAGAACTCTTCTCTTGTTCTTCAGAATTCTGCTGAAGTTTAAAAATGCTACGGAACTCTTCCATTGTTTTTCAGAATTCTGCTGAAGTTTAAAAATGCTGTGGAGCTCTTCCATTGTTCTCGGAATTCTTCTGAAGTTTGAAAATGCTACGGAACTCTTCCATTGTTCTTTAGAATACTGCTGAAGTTTAAAAATGCTACGGAACACTTCCTTTGTTCTTCGGAATTCTGCTGAAGTTTAAAAATGCTACGGAACTCTTCCATTGTTCACGGAATTCTGGTGAAGTTTAAAAATGCTACGGAACTCTTCCATTGTCATTCTTAATTCTGCTGAAGTTTACAAATGCTACAGAACTCTTCCATTGTTCTTAGGAATTCTGCTGAAGTTTAAAAATGCTATGGAACTCTTCCATTGTTCTTCTGAATTCTGCTGAAGTTTAAAAATGCTACGGAACTCTTCCATTGTTCACGGAATTCTGCTGAAGTTTAAAAATGCTACGGAACTCTTCCATTGCTATTCATAATTCTGCTGAAGTTTAAGAATGCTACGGAACTTTTCCATTGTTCTTCGGAATTCGGGTGAAGTTTAAAATTGCTATGGAACTCTTCCATTGTTCTTCGGAATTCTGCTGAAGTTTAAAAATGCTACGGAACTCTTCCATTGTTCTCGGAATTCTGTTGAAGTTTAAAAATGCTACGGAGCTCTTCCATTGTTCTCGGAATTCTGGTGAAGTTTAAAAATGCTACGGAACTCTTCCATTGTTCTCGGAATTCTGCTGAAGTTTAAAAATGCTATGGAACTCTTCCATTTTTCTTTGGAATTCTGCTGAAGTTTAAAAATGCTACGGAAATTTTCCATTGTTCTTCGGAATTCTGATGAAGTTTAAAAATGCTACGGAACTCTTCCATTGTTCTTCGGAATTCTGATGAAGTTTAAAAATGCTACGGAACTCTTCCATTGTTCTTCGGAATTCTGCAGAAGTTTAAAAATGCTACGGAACTCGTCCATTGTTCTTGGAATTCTGGTGAAGTTTAAAAATGCTACGGAACTCTTCCATTGTTCTCAGAATTCTGCTGAAGTTTATAAATTCTACGGTACTCTTCCATTGTTCTTGGGAATTCTGCTGAAGTTTAAAAATGTTACGGATCATTTCCATTGTTCTTCGGAATTCTGCTGAAGTTTAAATATGCTATGGAACTCTTCCATTGTTCTTCGGAATTCTGCTGAAGTTTAAAAATGCTACGGAACTCTTCGATTGTTCTTCGGAATTCTGCTGAAGTTTAAAAATGCTACGGAACTCTTCCATTGTTCTTCTGAGTTCTGCTGAAGTTTAAAAATGCTACGGAACCCTTCCATTGTTATTCTTAATTCTGCTGAAGTTTAAAAATGCTACGGAACTCTTCCATTGTTATTCTTAATTCTGCTGAAGTTTAAAAATGCTACGAAACTCTTCCATTGTTCTTCGGAATTCTGCTGTAATTTAAAAATGCTACGGAACTCTTCCATTGTTCTTCGGAATTCTGCTGAAGTTTAAAAATGCTACGGAACTCTTCCATTGTTATTCTTAATTCTGCTGAAGTTTAAAAATGCTGCGGAACTCTTCCATTGTTCTTCGGAATTCTGATGAAGTTTAAAACTGCAACGGAACTCTTCCATTGTTCTTCGGAATTCTGCTGAAGTTTAAAAATGCTACGGAACTCTTCCATTGTTCTTCGGAATTCTGCTGAAGTTTAAAAATGCTACGGAACTCTTCCATTGTTCTCGGAATTCTGGTGAAGTTTAAAAATGCTACGGAACTCTTCCATTGTTCTCGGAATTCTGGTGAAGTTTAAAAATGCTACGGAACTCATCCATTGTTCTCGGAATTCTGCTGAAGTTTAAAAATGCTACGGAACTCTTCCATTGTTCTTCGGAATTCTGCTGAAGTTTAAAAATGGTACGGAACTTTTCCATTGTTCTTCGGAATTCTGACGAAGTTTAAAAAGGCTACGGAACTCTTCCATTGTTCTTCGGAATTCTGCTGAAGTTTAAAAATGCTACGGAACTCTTCCATTGTTCTTCGGAATTCTGCAGAAGTTTAAAAATGCTAGGGAACTCTTCCATTGTTCTTGGAATTCTGGTGAAGTTTAAAAATGCTACGGAACTCTTCCATTGTTCTCAGAATTCTGCTGAAGCTTATAAATTCTACGGTGCTCTTCCATTGTTCTTGGGAATTCTGCTGAAGTTTAAAAATGTTACGAATCAATTCCATTGTTCTTCGGAATTCTGCTGAAGTTTAAAAATGCTACGGAACTCTTCCATTGTTCTTCGGAATTCTGCTGAAGTTTAAAAATGCTACGGAACTCATCCATTGTTCTTCGGAATTCTGAAGTTTAAAAATGCTACGGAACTCTTCCATTGTTTTGCTGAATTCTTCTGAAGTTTAAAAATGCTACAGAACTCTTCTCTTGTTCTTCAGAATTCTGCAGAAGTTTAAAAATGCTACGGAACTCTTCCATTGTTCTTGGAATTCTGGTGAAGTTTAAAAATGCAACGGAACTCTTCCATTGTTCTTCAGAATTCTGCTGAAGTTTAAAATTGCTACGGGACTCTTCCATTGTTCTTCTGAGTTCTGCTGAAGTTTAAAAAGGCTAAGGAACTCTTCCATTGTTCTTCGGAATTCTGATGAAGTTCAAAACTGCAACAGAACTCTTCCATTGTTCTCGGAATTCTGCTGAAGTTTAAAAATGCTATGGAACTCTTCCATTGTTCTTCGGAATTCTGCTGAAGTTTAAAAATGCTACGGAACTTTTCCATTGTTCTTCGGAATTCTGATGAAGTTTAAAAATGCTACGGAACTCTTCCATTGTTCTTCGGAATTCTGCTGAAGTTTAAAAATGCTACGGAACTCTTCCATTGTTCTTCTGAGTTCTGCTGAAGTTTAAAAATGCTGCGGAACTCTTCCATTGCTCTTCGGAATTCTGATGAAGTTTAAAACTGCAACGGAACTCTTCCATTGTTCTTCGGAATTCTGCTGAAGTTTAAAAATGCTACGGAACTCTTCCATTGTTCTTCGGAATTCTGCTGAAGTTTAAAAATGCTACGGAACTCTTCCATTGTTCTCGGAATTCTGCTGAAGTTTAAAAATGCTACGGAACTCTTCCATTGTTCTTCGGAATTCTGCTGAAGTTTAAAAATGCTACGGAACTCTTCCATTGTTCTTCGGAATTCTGCTGAAGTTTAAAAATGCTATGGAACTCTTCCATTGTATTCTTAATTCTGCTGAAGTTTAAAAATGCTACGGAACACTTCCATTGTTCTTCGGAATTCTGCTGAAGTTTAAAAATGCTATGGAACTCTTCCATTGTTCTTCTGAATTCTGCTGAAGTTTAAAAATGCTACGGAACTCTTCCATTGTTCTCGGAATTCTGGTGAAGTTTAAAAATGCTACGGAACTCATCCATTGTTCTCGGAATTCTGCTGAAGTTTAAAAATGCTACGGAACTCTTCCATTGTTCTTCGGAATTCTGCTGAAGTTTAAAAATGGTACGGAACTTTTCCATTGTTCTTCGGAATGCTGACGAAGTTTAAAAAGGCTACGGAACTCTTCCATTGTTCTTCGGAATTCTGCTGAAGTTTAAAAATGCTACGGAACTCTTCCATTGTTCTTCGGAATTCTGCAGAAGTTTAAAAATGCTACGGAACTCTTCCATTGTTATTGGAATTCTGGTGAAGTTTAAAAATGCTACGGAACTCTTCCATTGTTCTCAGAATTCTGCTGAAGCTTATAAATTCTACGGTGCTCTTCCATTGTTCTTGGGAATTCTGCTGAAGTTTAAAAATGTTACGGATCAATTCCATTGTTCTTCGGAATTCTGCTGAAGTTTAAAAATGCTACGGATCTCTTCCATTGTTCTTCGGAATTCTGCTGAAGTTTAAAAATGCTACAGAACTCTTCCATTGTTCACGGTATTCTGGTGAAGTTTAAAAATGCTACGGAACTCTTCCATTGTTCTTCGGAATTCTGCTGAAGTTTAAAATTGCTACGGGACTCTTCCATTGTTCTTCTGAGTTCTGCTGAAGTTTAAAAAGGCTACGGAACTCTTCCATTGTTCTTCGGAATTCTGATGAAGTTCAAAACTGCAACAGAACTCTTCCATTGTTCTCGGAATTCTGCTGAAGTTTAAAAATGCTATGGAACTCTTCCATTGTTCTTCGGAATTCTGCTGAAGTTTAAAAATGCTACGGAACTTTTCCATTGTTCTTCGGAATTCTGATGAAGTTTAAAAATGCTACGGAACTCTTCCATTGTTCTTCGGAATTCTGCTGAAGTTTAAAAATGCTACGGAACTCTTCCATTGTTCTTCTGAGTTCTGCTGAAGTTTAAAAATGCTGCGGAACTCTTCCATTGCTCTTCGGAATTCTGATGAAGTTTAAAACTGCAACGGAACTCTTCCATTGTTCTTCGGAATTCTGCTGAAGTTTAAAAATGCTACGGAACTCTTCCATTGTTCTTCGGAATTCTGCTGAAGTTTAAAAATGCTACGGAACTCTTCCATTGTTCTCGGAATTCTGCTGAAGTTTAAAAATGCTACGGAACTCTTCCATTGTTCTTCGGAATTCTGCTGAAGTTTAAAAATGCTACGGAACTCTTCCATTGTTCTTCGGAATTCTGCTGAAGTTTAAAAATGCTATGGAACTCTTCCATTGTATTCTTAATTCTGCTGAAGTTTAAAAATGCTACGGAACACTTCCATTGTTCTTCGGAATTCTGCTGAAGTTTAAAAATGCTATGGAACTCTTCCATTGTTCTTCTGAATTCTGCTGAAGTTTAAAAATGCTACGGAACTCTTCCATTGTTCTCGGAATTCTGGTGAAGTTTAAAAATGCTACGGAACTCATCCATTGTTCTCGGAATTCTGCTGAAGTTTAAAAATGCTACGGAACTCTTCCATTGTTCTTCGGAATTCTGCTGAAGTTTAAAAATGGTACGGAACTTTTCCATTGTTCTTCGGAATGCTGACGAAGTTTAAAAAGGCTACGGAACTCTTCCATTGTTCTTCGGAATTCTGCTGAAGTTTAAAAATGCTACGGAACTCTTCCATTGTTCTTCGGAATTCTGCAGAAGTTTAAAAATGCTACGGAACTCTTCCATTGTTATTGGAATTCTGGTGAAGTTTAAAAATGCTACGGAACTCTTCCATTGTTCTCAGAATTCTGCTGAAGCTTATAAATTCTACGGTGCTCTTCCATTGTTCTTGGGAATTCTGCTGAAGTTTAAAAATGTTACGGATCAATTCCATTGTTCTTCGGAATTCTGCTGAAGTTTAAAAATGCTACGGATCTCTTCCATTTTTCTTCGGAATTCTGCTGAAGTTTAAAAATGCTACGGAACTCATCCATTGTTCTTCGGAATTTTGCTGAAGTTTAAAAATGCTACGGAACTCTTCCATTGTTTTGCGGAATTCTTCTGAAGTTTAAAAATGCTACAGAACTCTTCTCTTGTTCTTCAGAATTCTGCTGAAGTTTAAAAATGCTACGGAACACTTCCTTTGTTCTTCGGAATTCTGCTGAAGTTTAAAAATGCTACAGAACTCTTCCATTGTTCTTCGGAATTCTGCTGAAGTTTAAAATTGCTACGGGACTCTTCCATTGTTCTTCTGAGTTCTGCTGAAGTTTAAAAAGGCTACGGAACTCTTCCATTGTTCTTCGGAATTCTGATGAAGTTTAAAACTGCAACGGAACTCTTCCATTGTTCTTCAGAATTCTGCTGAAGTTTAAAAATGCTACGGAACTCTTCCATTGTTCTTCGGAATTCTGCTGAAGTTTAAAAATGCTACGGAACTCTTCCATTGTTCTCGGAATTCTGGTGAAGTTTAAAAATGCTGTGGAACTCATCCATTGTTCTTGGAATTTTGCTGAAGTTTAAAAATGCTGCGGAACTCTTCCATTGTTCTTCGGAATTCTGCTGTAATTTAAAAATGCTACGGAACTCTTCCATTGTTCTTCGGAATTCTGCTGAAGTTTAAAAATGCTACGGAACTCTTCCATTGTTCTCAGAATTCTGCTGAAGCTTATAAATTCTACGGTGTTCTTCCATTTTTCTTGGGAATTCTGCTGAAGTTTAAAAATGTTACGAATAAATTCCATTGTTCTTCGGAATTCTGCTGAAGTTTAAAAATGCTACGGAACTCTTCCATTGTTCTTCGGAATTCTGCTGAAGTTTAAAAATGCTACGGAACTCATCCATTGTTCTTCGGAATTCTGAAGTTTAAAAATGCTACGGAACTCTTCCATTGTTTTGCTGAATTCTTCTGAAGTTTAAAAATGCTACAGAACTCTTCTCTTGTTCTTCAGAATTCTGCTGAAGTTTAAAAATGCTACGGAACACTTCCTTTGTTCTTCGGAATTCTGCTGAAGTTTAAAAATGCTACAGAACTCTTTCATTGTTCACGGTATTCTTGTGAAGTTTAAAAATGCTACGGAACTCTTCCATTGTTCTTCAGAATTCTGCTGAAGTTTAAAATTGCTACGGGACTCTTCCATTGTTCTTCTGAGCTCTGCTGAAGTTTAAAAAGGCTAAGGAACTCTTCCATTGTTCTTCGGAATTCTGATGAAGTTTAAAACTGCAACGGAACTCTTCCATTGTTCTTCGGAATTCTGCTGAAGTTTAAAAATGCTACAGAACTCTTCCATTGTTCACGGTATTCTGGTGAAGTTTAAAAATGCTACGGAACTCTTCCATTGTTCTTCGGAATTCTGCTGAAGTTTAAAATTGCTACGGGACTCTTCCATTGTTCTTCTGAGTTCTGCTGAAGTTTAAAAAGGCTACGGAACTCTTCCATTGTTCTTCGGAATTCTGATGAAGTTCAAAACTGCAACGGAACTCTTCCATTGTTCTCGGAATTCTGCTGAAGTTTAAAAATGCTATGGAACTCTTCCATTGTTCTTCGGAATTCTGCTGAAGTTTAAAAATGCTACGGAACTTTTCCATTGATCTTCGGAATTCTGATGAAGTTTAAAAATGCTACGGAACTCTTCCATTGTTCTTCGGAATTCTGCTGAAGTTTAAAAATGCTACGGAACTCTTCCATTGTTCTTCTGAGTTCTGCTGAAGTTTAAAAATGCTGCGGAACTCTTCCATTGCTCTTCGGAATTCGGATGAAGTTTAAAACTGCAACGGAACTCTTCCATTGTTCTTCGGAATTCTGCTGAAGTTTAAAAATGCTACGGAACTCTTCCATTGTTCTTCGGAATTCTGCTGAAGTTTAAAAATGCTACGGAACTCTTCCATTGTTCTCGGAATTCTGCTGAAGTTTAAAAATGCTACGGAACTCTTCCATTGTTCTTCGGAATTCTGCTGAAGTTTAAAAATGCTACGGAACTCTTCCATTGTTCTTCGGAATTCTGCTGAAGTTTAAAAATGCTATGGAACTCTTCCATTGTATTCTTAATTCTGCTGAAGTTTAAAAATGCTACGGAACACTTCCATTGTTCTTCGGAATTCTGCTGAAGTTTAAAAATGCTATGGAACTCTTCCATTGTTCTTCTGAATTCTGCTGAAGTTTAAAAATGCTACGGAACTCTTCCATTGTTCTCGGAATTCTGGTGAAGTTTAAAAATGCTACGGAACTCATCCATTGTTCTCGGAATTCTGCTGAAGTTTAAAAATGCTACGGAACTCTTCCATTGTTCTTCGGAATTCTGCTGAAGTTTAAAAATGGTACGGAACTTTTCCATTGTTCTTCGGAATGCTGACGAAGTTTAAAAAGGCTACGGAACTCTTCCATTGTTCTTCGGAATTCTGCTGAAGTTTAAAAATGCTACGGAACTCTTCCATTGTTCTTCGGAATTCTGCAGAAGTTTAAAAATGCTACGGAACTCTTCCATTGTTATTGGAATTCTGGTGAAGTTTAAAAATGCTACGGAACTCTTCCATTGTTCTCAGAATTCTGCTGAAGCTTATAAATTCTACGGTGCTCTTCCATTGTTCTTGGGAATTCTGCTGAAGTTTAAAAATGTTACGGATCAATTCCATTGTTCTTCGGAATTCTGCTGAAGTTTAAAAATGCTACGGATCTCTTTCATTTTTCTTCGGAATTCTGCTGAAGTTTAAAAATGCTACGGAACTCATCCATTGTTCTTCGGAATTTTGCTGAAGTTTAAAAATGCTACGGAACTCTTCCATTGTTTTAAGGAATTCTTCTGAAGTTTAAAAATGCTACAGAACTCTTCTCTTGTTCTTCAGAATTCTGCTGAAGTTTAAAAATGCTACGGAACACTTCCTTTGTTCTTCGGAATTCTGCTGAAGTTTAAAAATGCTACAGAACTCTTCCATTGTTCACGGTATTCTGGTGAAGTTTAAAAATGCTACGGAACTCTTCCATTGTTCTTCGGAATTCTGCTAAAGTTTAAAATTGCTACGGGACTCTTCCATTGTTCTTCTGAGTTCTGCTGAAGTTTAAAAAGGCTACGGAACTCTTCCATTGTTCTTCGGAATTCTGATGAAGTTTAAAACTGCAACGGAACTCTTCCATTGTTCTTCGGAATTCTGCTGAAGTTTAAAAATGCTACGGAACTCTTCCATTGTTCTTCGGAATTCTGCTGAAGTTTAAAAATGCTACGGAACTCTTCCATTGTTCTCGGAATTCTGGTGAAGTTTAAAAATGCTGCGGAACTCATCCATTGTTCTTGGAATTCTGCTGAAGTTTAAAAATGCTGCGGAACTCTTCCATTGTTCTTCGGAATTCTGCTGTAATTTAAAAATGCTACGGAACTCTTCCATTGTTCTTCGGAATTCTGATGAAGTTTAAAAATGCTACGGAACTCTTCCATTGTTCTTCGGAATTCTGCTGAAGTTTAAAAATGCTACGGAACTCTTCCATTGCTTTTCGGAATTCTGCTGAAGTTTAAAAATGCTGTGGAACTCTTCCATTGTTCTCGGAATTCTTCTGAAGTTTGAAAATGCTACGGAACTCTTACATTGTTCTTCAGAATACTGCTGAAGTTTAAAAATGCTACGGAACACTTCCTTTGTTCTTCGGAATTCTGCTGAAGTTTAAAAATGCTACAGAACTCTTCTCTTGTTCTTCAGAATTCTGCTGAAGTTTAAAAATGCTACGGAACACTTCCTTTGTTCTTCGGAATTCTGCTGAGGTTTAAAAATGCTACCGAAATCTTCCATTGTTCACGGTATTCTGGTGAAGTTTAAAAATGCTACGGAACTCTTCCATTGTTCTTTGGAATTCTGCTGAAGTTTAAAAATGCTACGGGACTCTTCCATTGTTCTTCTGAGTTCTGCTGAAGTTTAAAAAGGCTACGGAACTCTTCCATTGTTCTTCGGAATTCTGATGAAGTTTAAAACTGCAACGGAACTCTTCCATTGTTCTTCGGAATTCTGCTGAAGTTTAAAAATGCTACGGAACTCTTCCATTGTTCTTCGGAATTCTGCTGAAGTTTAAAAATGCTACGGAACTCTTCCATTGTTCTTGGAATTCTGGTGAAGTTTAAAAATGCTGCGGAACTCATCCATTGTTCTCGGAATTCTGCTGAAGTTTAAAAATGCTACGGAACTCTTCCATTGTTCTTCGGAATTCTGCTGTAATTTAAAAATGCTACGGAACTCTTCCATTGTTCTTCTGAATTCTGCTGAAGTTTAAAAATGCTACGGAACTCTTCCATTGTTTTTCGGAATTCTGCTGAAATTTAAAAATGCTGTGGAGCTCTTCCATTGTTCTCGGAATTCTTCTGAAGTTTGAAAATGCTGCGGAACTCTTCCATTGTTCTTCAGAATACTGCTGAAGTTTAAAAATGCTACGGAACACTTCCTTTGTTCTTCAGAATTCTGCTGAAGTTTAAAAATGCTACGGAACTCTTCCATTGTTCACGGAATTCTGGTGAAGTTTAAAAATGCTACGGAACTCTTCCATTGTTATTCTTAATTCTGCTGAAGTTTAAAAATGCTACGGAACTCTTCCATTGTTCTTTGGAATTCTGCTGAAGTTTAAAAATGCTATGGAACTCTTCCATTGTTCTTCTGAATTCTGCTGAAGTTTAAAAATGCTACGGAACTCTTCCATTGTTCACGGAATTCTGGTGAAGTTTAAAAATGCTACGGAACTCTTCCATTGTTATTCTTAATTCTGCTGAAGTTTAAAAATGCTACGGAACTCTTCCATTGTTCTTCGGAATTCTGCTGAAGTTTAAAAATGCAATGGAACTCTTCCATTGTTCTTTTGAATTCTGCTGAAGTTTAAAAATGCTACGGAACTCTTCCATTGTTCTCGGAATTCTGTTGAAGTTTAAAAATGCTATGGAACTCTTCCATTGTATTCTTAATTCTGCTGAAGTTTAAAAATGCTGCGGAACTCTTCCATTGTTCTTCGGAATTCTGCTGAAGTTTAAAAATGCTACGGAACTCTTCCATTGTTCTTGGAATTCTGCTGAAGTTTAAAAATGCTACGGAACTCTTCCATTGTTCTTCGGAATTCTGCTGAAGTTTAAAAATGCTATGGAACTCTTACATTGTTCTTCGGAATTCTGCTGATGTTTAAAAATGCTATGGAACTCTTCCATTGTTCTCGGAATTCTGGTGAAGTTTAAAAATGCTACGGAACTCTTCCATTGTTCTCGGAATTCTGGTGAAGTTTAAAAATGCTACGGAACTCATCCATTGTTCTCGGAATTCTGCTGAAGTTTAAAAATGCTACGGAACTCTTCCATTGTTCTTCGGAATTCTGCTGAAGTTTAAAAATGGTACGGAACTTTTCCATTGTTCTTCGGAATTCTGACGAAGTTTAAAAAGGCTACGGAACTCTTCCATTGTTCTTCGGAATTCTGCTGAAGTTTAAAAATGCTACGGAACTCTTCCATTGTTCTTCGGAATTCTGCAGAAGTTTAAAAATGCTACGGAACTCTTCCATTGTTCTTGGAATTCTGGTGAAGTTTAAAAATGCTACGGAACTCTTCCATTGTTCTCAGAATTCTGCTGAAGCTTATAAATTCTACGGTGCCCTTCCATTGTTCTTGGGAATTCTGCTGAAGTTTAAAAATGTTACGGATCAATTCCATTGTTCTTCAGAATTCTGCTGAAGTTTAAAAATCCTACGGAACTCTTCCATTGTTCTTAGAATTCTGCTGAAGTTTAAAAATGCTACGGAACTCATCCATTGTTCTTCGGAATTCTGCTGAAGTTTAAAAATGCTACGGAACTCTTCCATTGTTTTGCGGAATTCTTCTGAAGTTTAAAAATGCTACAGAACTCTTCTCTTGTTCTTCAGAATTCTGCTGAAGTTTAAAAATGCTACGGAAAACTTCCTTTGTTCTTCGGAATTCTGCTGAAGTTTAAAAATGCTACAGAACTCTTCCATTGTTCACGGTATTCTGGTGAAGTTTAAAAATGCTACGGAACTCTTCCATTGTTCTTCGGAATTCTGTTGAAGTTTAAAAATGCTACGGGACTCTTCCATTGTTCTTCTGAGTTCTGCTGAAGTTTAAAAAGGCTACGGAACTCTTCCATTGTTCTTCGGAATTCTGATGAAGTTTAAAACTGCAACGGAACTCTTCCATTGTTCTTCAGAATTCTGCTGAAGTTTAAAAATGCTACGGAACTCTTCCATTGTTCTTCGGAATTCTGCTGAAGTTTAAAAATGCTACGGAACTCTTCCATTGTTCTTGGAATTCTGTTGAAGTTTAAAAATGCTACGGAACTCTTCCATTGTTCTCGAAATTCTGGTGAAGTTTAAAAATGCTACTGAACTCTTCCATTGTTCCCGGAATTCTGCTGAAGTTTAAAAATGCTACGGAACTCTTCCATTGTTCTTCGGAATTCTGCTGAAGTTTAAAAATGCTACGGAACTTTTCCATTGTTCTTCGGAATAATAATGAAGTTTAAAAATGCTAAGGAACTCTTCCATTGTTCTTCAGAATTCTGCTGAAGTTTAAAAATGCTATGTAACACTTCCATTGTTCTTCGGAATTCTGCTGAAGTTTAAAAATGCTACGGAACTCTTCCATTGTTCTTCGGAATTCTGGTGAAGTTTAAAAATGCTATGGAACTCTTCCATTGTTCTCAGAATTCTGCTGAAGTTTATAAATTCTACGGTACTCTTCCATTGTTCTTGGGAATTCTGCTGAAGTTAAAAAATGTTACGGATCATTTCCATTGTTCTTTGGAATTCTGCTGAAGTTTAAATATGCTACGGAACTCTTCCATTGTTCTTCGGAATTCTGCTGAAGTTTAAAAATGCTACGGAACTCTTCCATTGTTCTTCTGAGTTCTGTTGAAGTTTAAAAATGCTGCGCAACTCCTCCATTGTTCTTCGGAATTCTGATGAAGTTTAAAACTGCAACGGAACTCTTCCATTGTTCTTCGGAATTCTGCTGAAGTTTAAAAATGCTACGGAACTCTTCCATTGTTCTTCGGAATTCTGATGAAGCTTAAAACTGCAACGGAACTCTTCCATTGTTCTTCGGAATTCTGCTGAAGTTTAAAAATGCTACGGAACTCTTACATTGTTCTTCTGAATTCTGCTGAAGTTTAAAAATGCTACGGAACTCTTCCATTGTTCTTCGGAATTCTGATGAAGCTTAAAACTGCAACGGAACTCTTCCATTGTTCTTCGGAATTCTGCTGAAGTTTAAAAATGCTACGGAACTCTTCCATTGTTCTCGGAATTCTGCTGAAGTTAAAAAATGCTACGGAACTCTTCCATTGTTCTCGGAATTCTGGTGAAGTTTAAAAATGCTACGGAACTCTTCCATTGTTCTCGGAATTCTGCTGAAGTTTAAAAATGCTACGGAACTCTTCCATTGTTCTTCGGAATTCTGCTGAAGTTTAAAAATGCTACGGAACTCTTCCATTGTTCTTCGGAATTCTGCTGTAGTTTAAAAATGCTATGGAACTCTTCCATTGTTCTCGGAATTCTGGTGAAGTTTAAAAATGCTACGGAACTCTTCCATTGTTCTCGGAATTCTGGTGAAGTTTAAAAATGCTACGGAACTCATCCATTGTTCTCAGAATTCTGCTGAAGTTTAAAAATGCTACGGAACTCTTCCATTGTTCTTCGGAATTCTGCTGAAGTTTAAAAATGGTACGGAACTTTTCCATTGTTCTTCGGAATTCTGACGAAGTTTAAAAAGGCTACGGAACTCTTCCATTGTTCTTCGGAATTCTGCTGAAGTTTAAAAATGCTACGGAACTCTTCCATTGTTCTTCGGAATTCTGCAGAAGTTTAAAAATGCTACGGAACTCTTCCATTGTTCTTGGAATTCTGGTGAAGTTTAAAAATGCTACGGAACTCTTCCATTGTTCTCAGAATTCTGCTGAATCTTATAAATTCTACGGTGCTCTTCCATTGTTCTTGGGAATTCTGCTGAAGTGTAAAAATGTTACGGATCAATTCCATTGTTCTTCAGAATTCTGCTGAAGTTTAAAAATGCTACGGAACTCTTCCATTGTTCTTTGGAATTCTGCTGAAGTTTAAAAATGCTACGGAACTCTTCCATTGTTCTTCGGAATTCTGCTGAAGTTTAAAAATGCTACGGAACTCTTCCATTGTTCTTTGGAATTCTGCTGAAGTTTAAAAATGCTACGGAACTCTTCCATTGTTCTTCTGAGTTCTGCTGAAGTTTAAAAATGCTGCGGAACTCTTCCATTGTTCTTCGGCATTCTGGTGAAATTTAAAACTGCAACGGAACTCTTCCATTGTTCTTCGGAATTCTGCTGAAGTTTAAAAATGCTACGGAACTCTTCCATTGTTCTTTGGATTTCTGCTGAAGTTTAAAAATGCTACGGAACTCTTCTATTGTTCTTCGGAATTCTGCTGAAGTTTAAAAATGCATGGAACTCTTACGTTGTTCTTCGGAATTCTGCTGAAGTTTAAAAATGCTACGGAACTCTTCCATTGTTCTTCGGAATTCTGATGAAGCTTAAAACTGCAACGGAACTCTTCCATTGTTCTTCGGAATTCTGCTGAAGTTTAAAAATGCTACGGAACTCTTCCATTGTTCTTCGGAATTCTGCTGAAGTTTAAAAATGCTACGGAACTCTTCCATTGTTCTCGGAATTCTGCTGAAGTTAAAAAATGCTACGGAACTCTTCCATTGTTCTCGGAATTCTGGTGAAGTTTAAAAATGCTACGGAACTCTTCCATTGTTCTCGGAATTCTGCTGAAGTTTAAAAATGCTACGGAACTCTTCCATTGTTCTTCGGAATTCTGCTGAAGTTTAAAAATGCTACGGAACTCTTCCATTGTTCTTCGGAATTCTGCTGAAGTTTAAAAATGCTATGGAACTCTTCCATTGTTCTCGGAATTCTGCTGAAGTTTAAAAATGCTACGGAACTCTTCCATTGTTCTCGAAATTCTGGTGAAGTTTAAAAATGCTACGGAACCCATCCATTGTTCTCGGAATTCTGCTGAAGTTTAAAAATGCTACGGAACTCTTCCATTGTTCTTCGGAATTCTGCTGAAGTTTAAAAATGGTACGGAACTTTTCCATTGTTCTTCGGAATTCTGACGAAGTTTAAAAAGGCTACGGAACTCTTCCATTGTTCTTCGGAATTCTGCTGAAGTTTAAAAATGCTACGGAACTCTTCCATTATTCTTCGGAATTCTGCAGAAGTTTAAAAATGCTACGGAACCCATCCATTGTTCTCGGAATTCTGCTGAAGTTTAAAAATGCTACGGAACTCTTCCATTGTTCTTCGGAATTCTGCTGAAGTTTAAAAATGGTACGGAACTTTTCCATTGTTCTTCGGAATTCTGACGAAGTTTAAAAAGGCTACGGAACTCTTCCATTGTTCTTCGGAATTCTGCTGAAGTTTAAAAATGCTACGGAACTCTTCCATTATTCTTCGGAATACTGCAGAAGTTTAAAAATGCTACGGAACTCTTCCATTGTTCTTGGAATTCTGGTGAAGTTTAAAAATGCTACGGAACTCTTCCATTGTTCTCAGAATTCTGCTGAAGCTTATAAATTCTACGGTGCCCTTCCATTGTTCTTGGGAATTCTGCTGAAGTTTAAAAATGTTACGGATCAATTCCATTGTTCTTCAGAATTCTGCTGAAGTTTAAAAATCCTACGGAACTCTTCCATTGTTCTTAGAATTCTGCTGAAGTTTAAAAATGCTACGGAACTCATCCATTGTTCTTCGGAATTCTGCTGAAGTTTAAAAATGCTACGGAACTCTTCCATTGTTTTGCGGAATTCTTCTGAAGTTTAAAAATGCTACAGAACTCTTCTCTTGTTCTTCAGAATTCTGCTGAAGTTTAAAAATGCTACGGAAAACTTCCTTTGTTCTTCGGAATTCTGCTGAAGTTTAAAAATGCTACAGAACTCTTCCATTGTTCACGGTATTCTGGTGAAGTTTAAAAATGCTACGGAACTCTTCCATTGTTCTTCGGAATTCTGTTGAAGTTTAAAAATGCTACGGGACTCTTCCATTGTTCTTCTGAGTTCTGCTGAAGTTTAAAAAGGCTACGGAACTCTTCCATTGTTCTTCGGAATTCTGATGAAGTTTAAAACTGCAACGGAACTCTTCCATTGTTCTTCAGAATTCTGCTGAAGTTTAAAAATGCTACGGAACTCTTCCATTGTTCTTCGGAATTCTGCTGAAGTTTAAAAATGCTACGGAACTCTTCCATTGTTCTTGGAATTCTGTTGAAGTTTAAAAATGCTACGGAACTCTTCCATTGTTCTCGGAATTCTGGTGAAGTTTAAAAATGCTACTGAACTCTTCCATTGTTCCCGGAATTCTGCTGAAGTTTAAAAATGCTACGGAACTCTTCCATTGTTCTTCGGAATTCTGCTGAAGTTTAAAAATGCTACGGAACTTTTCCACTGTTCTTCGGAATTCTAATGAAGTTTAAAAATGCTAAGGAACTCTTCCATTGTTCTTCAGAATTCTGCTGAAGTTTAAAAATGCTATGTAACACTTCCATTGTTCTTCGGAATTCTGCTGAAGTTTAAAAATGCTACGGAACTCTTCCATTGTTCTTCGGAATTCTGGTGAAGTTTAAAAATGCTATGGAACTCTTCCATTGTTCTCAGAATTCTGCTGAAGTTTATAAATTCTACGGTACTCTTCCATTGTTCTTGGGAATTCTGCTGAAGTTTAAAAATGTTACGGATCATTTCCATTGTTCTTTGGAATTCTGCTGAAGTTTAAATATGCTACGGAACTCTTCCATTGTTCTTTGGAATTCTGCTGAAGTTTAAAAATGCTACGGAACTCTTCCATTGTTCTTCTGAGTTCTGTTGAAGTTTAAAAATGCTGCGCAACTCCTCCATTGTTCTTCGGAATTCTGATGAAGTTTAAAACTGCAACGGAACTCTTCCATTGTTCTTCGGAATTCTGCTGAAGTTTAAAAATGCTACGGAACTCTTCCATTGTTCTTCGGAATTCTTATGAAGCTTAAAACTGCAACGGAACTCTTCCATTGTTCTTCGGAATTCTGCTGAAGTTTAAAAATGCTACGGAACTCTTACATTGTTCTTCTGAATTCTGCTGAAGTTTAAAAATGCTACGGAACTCTTCCATTGTTCTTCGGAATTCTGATGAAGCTTAAAACTGCAACGGAACTCTTCCATTGTTCTTCGGAATTCTGCTGAAGTTTAAAAATGCTACGGAACTCTTCCATTGTTCTCGGAATTCTGCTGAAGTTAAAAAATGCTACGGAACTCTTCCATTGTTCTCGGAATTCTGGTGAAGTTTAAAAATGCTACGGAACTCTTCCATTGTTCTCGGAATTCTGCTGAAGTTTAAAAATGCTACGGAACTCTTCCATTGTTCTTCGGAATTCTGCTGAAGTTTAAAAATGCTACGGAACTCTTCCATTGTTCTTCGGAATTCTGCTGTAGTTTAAAAATGCTATGGAACTCTTCCATTGTTCTCGGAATTCTGGTGAAGTTTAAAAATGCTACGGAACTCTTCCATTGTTCTCGGAATTCTGGTGAAGTTTAAAAATGCTACGGAACTCATCCATTGTTCTCAGAATTCTGCTGAAGTTTAAAAATGCTACGGAACTCTTCCATTGTTCTTCGGAATTCTGCTGAAGTTTAAAAATGGTACGGAACTTTTCCATTGTTCTTCGGAATTCTGACGAAGTTTAAAAAGGCTACGGAACTCTTCCATTGTTCTTCGGAATTCTGCTGAAGTTTAAAAATGCTACGGAACTCTTCCATTGTTCTTCGGAAATCTGCAGAAGTTTAAAAATGCTACGGAACTCTTCCATTGTTCTTGGAATTCTGGTGAAGTTTAAAAATGCTACGGAACTCTTCCATTGTTCTCAGAATTCTGCTGAATCTTATAAATTCTACGGTGCTCTTCCATTGTTCTTGGGAATTCTGCTGAAGTGTAAAAATGTTACGGATCAATTCCATTGTTCTTCAGAATTCTGCTGAAGTTTAAAAATGCTACGGAACTCTTCCATTGTTCTTTGGAATTCTGCTGAAGTTTAAAAATGCTACGGAACTCTTCCATTGTTCTTCGGAATTCTGCTGAAGTTTAAAAATGCTACGGAACTCTTCCATTGTTCTTTGGAATTCTGCTGAAGTTTAAAAATGCTACGGAACTCTTCCATTGTTCTTCTGAGTTCTGCTGAAGTTTAAAAATGCTACGGAACTCTTCCATTGTTCTTCTGAGTTCTGCTGAAGTTTAAAAATGCTGCGGAACTCTTCCATTGTTCTTCGGCATTCTGGTGAAGTTTAAAACTGCAACGGAACTCTTCCATTGTTCTTCGGAATTCTGCTGAAGTTTAAAAATGCTACGGAACTCTTCCATTGTTCTTTGGATTTCTGCTGAAGTTTAAAAATGCTACGGAACTCTTCTATTGTTCTTCGGAATTCTGCTGAAGTTTAAAAATGCACGGAAATCTTACGTTGTTCTTCGGAATTCTGCTGAAGTTTAAAAATGCTACGGAACTCTTCCATTGTTCTTCAGAATTCTGATGAAGCTTAAAACTGCAACGGAACTCTTCCATTGTTCTTCGGAATTCTGCTGAAGTTTAAAAATGCTACGGAACTCTTCCATTGTTCTTCGGAATTCTGCTGAAGTTTAAAAATGCTACGGAACTCTTCCATTGTTCTCGGAATTCTGCTGAAGTTAAAAAATGCTACGGAACTCTTCCATTGTTCTCGGAATTCTGGTGAAGTTTAAAAATGCTACGGAACTCTTCCATTGTTCTCGGAATTCTGCTGAAGTTTAAAAATGCTACGGAACTCTTCCATTGTTCTTCGGAATTCTGCTGAAGTTTAAAAATGCTACGGAACTCTTCCATTGTTCTTCGGAATTCTGCTGAAGTTTAAAAATGCTATGGAACTCTTCCATTGTTCTCGGAATTCTGCTGAAGTTTAAAAATGCTACGGAACTCTTCCATTGTTCTCGGAATTCTGGTGAAGTTTAAAAATGCTACGGAACCCATCCATTGTTCTCGGAATTCTGCTGAAGTTTAAAAATGCTACGGAACTCTTCCATTGTTCTTCGGAATTCTGCTGAAGTTTAAAAATGGTACGGAACTTTTCCATTGTTCTTCGGAATTCTGACGAAGTTTAAAAAGGCTACGGAACTCTTCCATTGTTCTTCGGAATTCTGCTGAAGTTTAAAAATGCTACGGAACTCTTCCATTATTCTTCGGAATTCTGCAGAAGTTTAAAAATGCTACGGAACCCATCCATTGTTCTCGGAATTCTGCTGAAGTTTAAAAATGCTACGGAACTCTTCCATTGTTCTTCGGAATTCTGCTGAAGTTTAAAAATGGTACGGAACTTTTCCATTGTTCTTCGGAATTCTGACGAAGTTTAAAAAGGCTACGGAACTCTTCCATTGTTCTTCGGAATTCTGCTGAAGTTTAAAAATGCTACGGAACTCTTCCATTGTTTTGCGGAATTCTTCTGAAGTTTAAAAATGCTACAGAACTCTTCTCTTGTTCTTCAGAATTCTGCTGAAGTTTAAAAATGCTACGGAAAACTTCCTTTGTTCTTCGGAATTCTGCTGAAGTTTAAAAATGCTACAGAACTCTTCCATTGTTCACGGTATTCTGGTGAAGTTTAAAAATGCTACGGAACTCTTCCATTGTTCTTCGGAATTCTGTTGAAGTTTAAAAATGCTACGGGACTCTTCCATTGTTCTTCTGAGTTCTGCTGAAGTTTAAAAAGGCTACGGAACTCTTCCATTGTTCTTCGGAATTCTGATGAAGTTTAAAACTGCAACGGAACTCTTCCATTGTTCTTCAGAATTCTGCTGAAGTTTAAAAATGCTACGGAACTCTTCCATTGTTCTTCGGAATTCTGCTGAAGTTTAAAAATGCTACGGAACTCTTCCATTGTTCTTGGAATTCTGTTGAAGTTTAAAAATGCTACGGAACTCTTCCCTTGTTCTCGGAATTCTGGTGAAGTTTAAAAATGCTACTGAACTCTTCCATTGTTCCCGGAATTCTGCTGAAGTTTAAAAATGTTACGGAACTCTTCCATTGTTCTTCGGAATTCTGCTGAAGTTTAAAAATGCTACGGAACTTTTCCATTGTTCTTCGGAATTCTAATGAAGTTTAAAAATGCTAAGGAACTCTTCCATTGTTCTTCAGAATTCTGCTGAAGTTTAAAAATGCTATGTAACACTTCCATTGTTCTTCGGAATTCTGCTGAAGTTTAAAAATGCTACGGAACTCTTCCATTGTTCTTCGGAATTCTGGTGAAGTTTAAAAATGCTATGGAACTCTTCCATTGTTCTCAGAATTCTGCTGAAGTTTATAAATTCTACGGTACTCTTCCATTGTTCTTGGGAATTCTGCTGAAGTTTAAAAATGTTACGGATCATTTCCATTGTTGTTTGGAATTCTGCTGAAGTTTAAATATGCTGCGCAACTCCTCCATTGTTCTTCGGAATTCTGATGAAGTTTAAAACTGCAACGGAACTCTTCCATTGTTCTTCGGAATTCTGCTGAAGTTTAAAAATGCTACGGAACTCTTCCATTGTTCTTCGGAATTCTGATGAAGCTTAAAACTGCAACGGAACTCTTCCATTGTTCTTCGGAATTCTGCTGAAGTTTAAAAATGCTACGGAACTCTTACATTGTTCTTCTGAATTCTGCTGAAGTTTAAAAATGCTACGGAACTCTTCCATTGTTCTTCGGAATTCTGATGAAGCTTAAAACTGCAACGGAACTCTTCCATTGTTCTTCGGAATTCTGCTGAAGTTTAAAAATGCTACGGAACTCTTCCATTGTTCTCGGAATTCTGCTGAAGTTAAAAAATGCTACGGAACTCTTCCATTGTTGTCGGAATTCTGGTGAAGTTTAAAAATGCTACGGAACTCTTCCATTGTTCTCGGAATTCTGCTGAAGTTTAAAAATGCTACGGAACTCTTCCATTGTTCTTCGGAATTCTGCTGAAGTTTAAAAATGCTACGGAACTCTTCCATTGTTCTTCGGAATTCTGCTGTAGTTTAAAAATGCTATGGAACTCTTCCATTGTTCTCGGAATTCTGGTGAAGTTTAAAAATGCTACGGAACTCTTCCATTGTTCTCGGAATTCTGGTGAAGTTTAAAAATGCTACGGAACTCATCCATTGTTCTCAGAATTCTGCTGAAGTTTAAAAATGCTACGGAACTCTTCCATTGTTCTTCGGAATTCTGCTGAAGTTTAAAAATGGTACGGAACTTTTCCATTGTTCTTCGGAATTCTGACGAAGTTTAAAAAGGCTACGGAACTCTTCCATTGTTCTTCGGAATTCTGCTGAAGTTTAAAAATGCTACGGAACTCTTCCATTGTTCTTCGGAAATCTGCAGAAGTTTAAAAATGCTACGGAACTCTTCCATTGTTCTTGGAATTCTGGTGAAGTTTAAAAATGCTACGGAACTCTTCCATTGTTCTCAGAATTCTGCTGAATCTTATAAATTCTACGGTGCTCTTCCATTGTTCTTGGGAATTCTGCTGAAGTGTAAAAATGTTACGGATCAATTCCATTGTTCTTCAGAATTCTGCTGAAGTTTAAAAATGCTACGGAACTCTTCCATTGTTCTTTGGAATTCTGCTGAAGTTTAAAAATGCTACGGAACTCTTCCATTGTTCTTCGGAATTCTGCTGAAGTTTAAAAATGCTACGGAACTCTTCCATTGTTCTTTGGAATTCTGCTGAAGTTTAAAAATGCTACGGAACTCTTCCATTGTTCTTCTGAGTTCTGCTGAAGTTTAAAAATGCTACGGAACTCTTCCATTGTTCTTCTGAGTTCTGCTGAAGTTTAAAAATGCTGCGGAACTCTTCCATTGTTCTTCGGCATTCTGGTGAAGTTTAAAACTGCAACGGAACTCTTCCATTGTTCTTCGGAATTCTGCTGAAGTTTAAAAATGCTACGGAACTCTTCCATTGTTCTTTGGATTTCTGCTGAAGTTTAAAAATGCTACGGAACTCTTCTATTGTTCTTCGGAATTCTGCTGAAGTTTAAAAATGCACGGAACTCTTACGTTGTTCTTCGGAATTCTGCTGAAGTTTAAAAATGCTACGGAACTCTTCCATTGTTCTTCAGAATTCTGATGAAGCTTAAAACTGCAACGGAACTCTTCCATTGTTCTTCGGAATTCTGCTGAAGTTTAAAAATGCTACGGAACTCTTCCATTGTTCTTTGGAATTCTGCTGAAGTTTAAAAATGCTACGGAACTCTTCCATTGTTCTCGGAATTCTGCTGAAGTTAAAAAATGCTACGGAACTCTTCCATTGTTCTCGGAATTCTGGTGAAGTTTAAAAATGCTACGGAACTCTTCCATTGTTCTCGGAATTCTGCTGAAGTTTAAAAATGCTACGGAACTCTTCCATTGTTCTTCGGAATTCTGCTGAAGTTTAAAAATGCTACGGAACTCTTCCATTGTTCTTCGGAATTCTGCTGAAGTTTAAAAATGCTATGGAACTCTTCCATTGTTCTCGGAATTCTGCTGAAGTTTAAAAATGCTACGGAACTCTTCCATTGTTCTCGGAATTCTGGTGAAGTTTAAAAATGCTACGGAACCCATCCATTGTTCTCGGAATTCTGCTGAAGTTTAAAAATGCTACGGAACTCTTCCATTGTTCTTCGGAATTCTGCTGAAGTTTAAAAATGGTACGGAACTTTTCCATTGTTCTTCGGAATTCTGACGAAGTTTAAAAAGGCTACGGAACTCTTCCATTGTTCTTCGGAATTCTGCTGAAGTTTAAAAATGCTACGGAACTCTTCCATTATTCTTCGGAATTCTGCAGAAGTTTAAAAATGCTACGGAACCCATCCATTGTTCTCGGAATTCTGCTGAAGTTTAAAAATGCTACGGAACTCTTCCATTGTTCTTCGGAATTCTGCTGAAGTTTAAAAATGGTACGGAACTTTTCCATTGTTCTTCGGAATTCTGACGAAGTTTAAAAAGGCTACGGAACTCTTCCATTGTTCTTCGGAATTCTGCTGAAGTTTAAAAATGCTACGGAACTCTTCCATTATTCTTCGGAATTCTGCAGAAGTTTAAAAATGCTACGGAAATCTTCCATTGTTCTTGGAATTCTGGTGAAGTTTAAAAATGCTACGGAACTCTTCCATTGTTCTCAGAATTCTGCTGAAGCTTATAAATTCTACGGTGCTCTTCCATTGTTCTTGGGAATTCTGCTGAAGTTTAAAAATGTTACAGATCAATTCCATTGTTCTTCGGAATTCTGCTGAAGTTTAAAAATGCTACGGAACTCTTCCATTGTTTTGCGGAATTCTGCTGAAGTTTAAAAATGCTACGGAACACTTCCATTTTTCTCGGAATTCTTCTGAAGTTTAAAAATGCTACAGAACTCTTCCATTGTTCTTCAGAATTCTGCTGAAGTTTAAAAATGCTACGGAACACTTCCTTTGTTATTCGGAATTCTGCTGAAGTTTAAAAATGCTACAGAACTCTTCCATTGTTCACGGTATTCTGGTGAAGTTTAAAAATGCTACGGAACTCTTCCATTGTTCTTCGGAATTCTGCTGAAGTTTAAAAATGCTACGGGACTCTTCCATTGTTCTTCTGAGTTCTGCTGAAGTTTAAAAAGGCTACGGAACTCTTCCATTGTTCTTCGGAATTCTGATGAAGTTTAAAACTGCAACAGAACTCTTCCATTGTTCTTCGGAATTCTTCTGAAGTTTAAAAATGCTACGGAACTCTTCCATTGTTCTTCGGAATTCTGCTGAAGTTTAAAAATGCTACGGAACTCTTCCATTGTTCTCGGAATTCTGGTGAAGTTTAAAAATGCTGCGGAACTCATCCATTGTTCTCGGAATTCTGCTGAAGTTTAAAAATGCTACGGAACTCTTCCATTGTTCTTCGGAATTCTGCTGTAATTTAAAAATGCTACGGAACTCTTCCATTGTTCTTCGGAATTCTGCTGAAGTTTAAAAATGCTACGGAACTCTTCCATTGTTCTTCGGAATTCTGTTGAAGTTTAAAAATGCTGTGGAACTCTTCCATTGTTCTCGGAATTCTTCTGAAGTTTGAAAATGCTATGGAACTCTTCCATTGTTCTCGGAATTCTTCTGAAGTTTGAAAATGCTACGGAACTCTTCCTTTGTTCTTCGGAATTCTGCTGAAGTTTAAAAATGCTACGGAACTCTTCCATTGTTCACGGAATTCTGGTGAAGTTTAAAAATGCTACGGAACTCTTCCATTGTTATTCTTAATTCTGCTGAAGTTTAAAAATGCTACGGAACTCTTCCATTGTTCTTCGGAATTCTGCTGAAGTTTAAAAATGCTACGGAACTCTTCCATTGTTCTTCTGAATTCTGCTGAAGTTTAAAAATGCTACGAAACTCTTCCATTGTTCTTCGGAATTCTGATGAAGCTTAGAACTGCAACGGAAGTCTTCCATTGTTCTTCGGAATTCTGCTGAAGTTTAAAAATGCTACGGAATTCTTCCATTGTTCTCGGAATTCTGGTGAAGTTTAAAAATGCTACGGAATTCTTCCATTGTTCTCGGAATTCTGGTGAAGTTTAAAAATGGTACGGAACTCTTCCATTGTTCTCGGAATTCTGGTGAAGTTAAAAACTGCTGCGGAACTCTTCCATTGTTCTTCGGAAATCTGCTGAAGTTTAAAAATGCTACGGAACTTTTCCATTGTTCTTCAGAATTCAGCTGAAGTTTAAAAATGCTACGGAACTCTTCCATTGTTCTTCGGAATTCTGCTGAAGTTTAAAAATGCTACGGAACTCTTCCATTATTCTTCGGAATTCTGCAGAAGTTTAAAAATGCTACGGAACTCTTCCATTGTTCTTGGAATTCTGGTGAAGTTTAAAAATGCTACGGAACTCTTCCATTGTTCTCAGAATTCTGCTGAAGCTTATAAATTCTACGGTGCTCTTCCATTGTTCTTGGGAATTCTGCTGAAGTTTAAAAATGTTACGGATCAATTCCATTGTTCTTCGGAATTCTGCTGAAGTTTAAAAATGCTACGGAACTCTTCCATTGTTCTTTGGAATTCTGCTGAAGTTTAAAAATGCTACGGAACTCTTCCATTGTTTTGCGGAATTCTGCTGAAGTTTAAAAATGCTACGGAACTCTTCCATTTTTCTCGGAATTCTTCTGAAGTTTAAAAATGCTACAGAACTCTTCCATTGTTCTTCAGAATTCTGCTGAAGTTTAAAAATGCTACGGAACACTTCCTTTGTTATTCGGAATTCTGCTGAAGTTTAAAAATGCTACAGAACTCTTCCATTGTTCACGGTATTCTGGTGAAGTTTAAAAATGCTACGGAACTCTTCCATTGTTCTTCGGAATTCTGCTGAAGTTTAAAAATGCTACGGGACTCTTCCATTGTTCTTCTGAGTTCTGCTGAAGTTTAAAAAGGCTTCGGAACTCTTCCATTGTTCTTCGGATTTCTGATGAAGTTTAAAACTGCAACAGAACTCTTCCATTGTTCTTCGGAATTCTGCTGAAGTTTAAAAATGCTACGGAACTCTTCCATTGTTCTTCGGAATTCTGCTGAAGTTTAAAAATGCTACGGAACTCTTCCATTGTTCTCGGAATTCTGGTGAAGTTTAAAAATGCTGCGGAACTCATCCATTGTTCTCGGAATTCTGCTGAAGTTTAAAAATGCTACGGAACTCTTCCATTGTTCTTCGGAATTCTGCTGTAATTTAAAAATGCTACGGAACTCTTCCATTGTTCTTCGGAATTCTGCTGAAGTTTAAAAATGCTACGGAACTCTTCCATTGTTCTTCGGAATTCTGCTGAAGTTTAAAAATGCTGTGGAACTCTTCCATTGTTCTCGGAATTCTTCTGAAGTTTGAAAATGCTACGGAACTCTTCCATTGTTCTCGGAATTCTTCTGAAGTTTGAAAATGCTACGGAACTCTTCCTTTGTTCTTCGGAATTCTGCTGAAGTTTAAAAATGCTACGGAACTCTTCCATTGTTCACGGAATTCTGGTGAAGTTTAAAAATGCTACAGAACTCTTCCATTGTTATTCTTAATTCTGCTGAAGTTTAAAAATGCTACGGAACTCTTCCATTGTTCTTCGGAATTCTGCTGAAGTTTAAAAATGCTACGGAACTCTTCCATTGTTCTTCTGAATTCTGCTGAAGTTTAAAAATGCTACGAAACTCTTCCATTGTTCTTCGGAATTCTGATGAAGCTTAGAACTGCAACGGAACTCTTCCATTGTTCTTGGGAATTCTGCTGAAGTTTAAAAATGCTACGGAACTCTTCCATTGTTTTGCGGAATTCTGCTGAAGTTTAAAAATGCTACGGAACTCTTCCATTTTTCTCGGAATTCTTCTGAAGTTTAAAAATGCTACAGAACTCTTCCATTGTTCTTCAGAATTCTGCTGAAGTTTATAAATGCTACGGAACACTTCCTTTGTTATTCGGAATTCTGTTGAAGTTTAAAAATGCTACAGAACTCTTCCATTGTTCACGGTATTCTGGTGAAGTTTAAAAATGCTACGGAACTCTTCCATTGTTCTTCGGCATTCTGCTGAAGTTTAAAAATGCTACGGGACTCTTCCATTGTTCTTCTGAGTTCTGCTGAAGTTTAAAAAGCTACGGAACTCTTCCATTGTTCTTCGGAATTCTGATGAAGTTTAAAACTGCAACAGAACTCTTCCTTTGTTCTTCGGAATTCTGCTGAAGTTTAAAAATGCTACGGAACTCTTCCATTGTTCTTCGGAATTCTGCTGAAGTTTAAAAATGCTACGGAACTCTTCCATTGTTCTCGGAATTCTGGTGAAGTTTAAAAATGCTGCGGAACTCATCCATTGTTCTCGGAATTCTGCTGAAGTTTAAAAATGCTACGGAACTCTTCCATTGTTCTTCGGAATTCTGCTGTAATTTAAAAATGCTACGGAACTCTTCCATTGTTCTTCGGAATTCTGCTGAAGTTTAAAAATGCTACGGAACTCTTCCATTGTTCTTCGGAATTCTGCTGAAGTTTAAAAATGCTGTGGAACTCTTCCATTGTTCTCGGAATTCTTCTGGAGTTTGAAAATGCTACGGAACTCTTCCATTGTTCTTGGAATTCTTCTGAAGTTTGAAAATGCTACGGAACTCTTCCTTTGCTCTTCGGAATTCTGCTGAAGTTTAAAAATGCTACGGAACTCTTCCATTGTTCACGGAATTCTGGTGAAGTTTAAAAATGCTACGGAACTCTTCCATTGTTATTCTTAATTCTGCTGAAGTTTAAAAATGCTACGGAACTCTTCCATTGTTCTTCGGAATTCTGCTGAAGTTTAAAAATGCTACGGAACTCTTCCATTGTTCTTCTGAATTCTGCTGAAGTTTAAAAATGCTACGAAACTCTTCCATTGTTCTTCGGAATTCTGATGAAGCTTAGAACTGCAACGGAACTCTTCCATTGTTCTTCGGAATTCTGCTGAAGTTTAAAAATGCTACGGAATTCTTCCATTGTTCTCGGAATTCTGGTGAAGTTTAAAAATGCTACGGAATTCTTCCATTGTTCTCGGAATTCTGGTGAAGTTTAAAAATGGTACGGAACTCTTCCATTGTTCTCGGAATTCTGGTGAAGTTAAAAACTGCTGCGGAACTCTTCCATTGTTCTTCGGAAATCTGCTGAAGTTTAAAAATGCTACGGAACTTTTCCATTGTTCTTCAGAATTCAGCTGAAGTTTAAAAATGCTACGGAACTCTTCCATTGTTCTTCGGAATTCTGCTGAAGTTTAAAAATGCTACGGAACTCTTCCATTATTCTTCGGAATTCTGCAGAAGTTTAAAAATGCTACGGAACTCTTCCATTGTTCTTGGAATTCTGGTGAAGTTTAAAAATGCTACGGAACTCTTCCATTGTTCTCAGAATTCTGCTGAAGCTTATAAATTCTACGGTGCTCTTCCATTGTTCTTGGGAATTCTGCTGAAGTTTAAAAATGTTACGGATCAATTCCATTGTTCTTCGGAATTCTGCTGAAGTTTAAAAATGCTACGGAACTCTTCCATTGTTCTTCAGAATTCTGCTGAAGTTTAAAAATGCTACGGAACACTTCCTTTGTTATTCGGAATTCTGCTGAAGTTTAAAAATGCTACAGAACTCTTCCATTGTTCACGGTATTCTGGTGAAGTTTAAAAATGCTACGGAACTCTTCCATTGTTCTTCGGCATTCTGCTGAAGTTCAAAAATGCTACGGGACTCTTCCATTGTTCTTCTGAGTTCTGCTGAAGTTTAAAAAGGCTACGGAACTCTTCCATTGTTCTTCGGAATTCTGATGAAGTTTAAAACTGCAACAGAACTCTTCCATTGTTCTTCGGAATTCTGCTGAAGTTTAAAAATGCTACGGAACTCTTCCATTGTTCTTCGGAATTCTGCTGAAGTTTAAAAATGCTACGGAACTCTTCCATTGTTCTCGGAATTCTGGTGAAGTTTAAAAATGCTGCGGAACTCATCCATTGTTCTCGGAATTCTGCTGAAGTTTAAAAATGCTACGGAACTCTTCCATTGTTCTTCGGAATTCTGCTGTAATTTAAAAATGCTACGGAACTCTTCCATTGTTCTTCGGAATTCTGCTGAAGTTTAAAAATGCTACGGAACTCTTCCATTGTTCTTCGGAATTCTGCTGAAGTTTAAAAATGCTGTGGAACTCTTCCATTGTTCTCGGAATTCTTCTGAAGTTTGAAAATGCTACGGAACTCTTCCATTGTTCTTGGAATTCTTCTGAAGTTTGAAAATGCTACGGAACTCTTCCTTTGTTCTTCGGAATTCTGCTGAAGTTTAAAAATGCTACGGAACTCTTCCATTGTTCACGGAATTCTGGTGAAGTTTAAAAATGCTACGGAACTCTTCCATTGTTATTCTTAATTCTGCTGAAGTTTAAAAATGCTACGGAACTCTTCCATTGTTCTTCGGAATTCTGCTGAAGTTTAAAAATGCTACGGAACTCTTCCATTGTTCTTCTGAATTCTGCTGAAGTTTAAAAATGCTACGAAACTCTTCCATTGTTCTTCGGAATTCTGATGAAGCTTAGAACTGCAACGGAACTCTTCCATTGTTCTTCGGAATTCTGCTGAAGTTTAAAAATGCTACGGAATTCTTCCATTGTTCTCGGAATTCTGGTGAAGTTTAAAAATGCTACGGAATTCTTCCATTGTTCTCGGAATTCTTCTGAAGTTTGAAAATGCTACGGAACTCTTCCATTGTTCTCGGAATTCTTCTGAAGTTTGAAAATGCTACGGAACTCTTCCTTTGTTCTTCGGAATTCTGCTGAAGTTTAAAAATGCTACGGAACTCTTCCATTGTTCACGGAATTCTGGTGAAGTTTAAAAATGCTACAGAACTCTTCCATTGTTATTCTTAATTCTGCTGAAGTTTAAAAATGCTACGGAGTTCTTCCATTGTTCTTCGGAATTCTGCTGAAGTTTAAAAATGCTACGGAACTCTTCCATTGTTCTTCTGAATTCTGCTGAAGTTTAAAAATGCTACGAAACTCTTCCATTGTTCTTCGGAATTCTGATGAAGCTTAGAACTGCAACGGAACTCTTCCATTGTTCTTGGGAATTCTGCTGAAGTTTAAAAATGCTACGGAACTCTTCCATTGTTTTGCGGAATTCTGCTGAAGTTTAAAAATGCTACGGAACTCTTCCATTTTTCTCGGAATTCTTCTGAAGTTTAAAAATGCTACAGAACTCTTCCATTGTTCTTCAGAATTCTGCTGAAGTTTAAAAATGCTACGGAACACTTCCTTTGTTATTCGGAATTCTGCTGAAGTTTAAAAATGCTACAGAACTCTTCCATTGTTCACGGTATTCTGGTGAAGTTTAAAAATGCTACGGAACTCTTCCATTGTTCTTCGGCATTCTGCTGAAGTTTAAAAATGCTACGGGACTCTTCCATTGTTCTTCTGAGTTCTGCTGAAGTTTAAAAAGGCTACGGAACTCTTCCATTGTTCTTCGGAATTCTGATGAAGTTTAAAACTGCAACAGAACTCTTCCATTGTTCTTCGGAATTCTGCTGAAGTTTAAAAATGCTACGGAACTCTTCCATTGTTCTTCGGAATTCTGCTGAAGTTTAAAAATGCTACGGAACTCTTCCATTGTTCTCGGAATTCTGGTGAAGTTTAAAAATGCTGCGGAACTCATCCATTGTTCTCGGAATTCTGCTGAAGTTTAAAAATGCTACGGAACTCTTCCATTGTTCTTCGGAATTCTGCTGTAATTTAAAAATGCTACGGAACTCTTCCATTGTTCTTCGGAATTCTGCTGAAGTTTAAAAATGCTACGGAACTCTTCCATTGTTCTTCGGAATTCTGCTGAAGTTTAAAAATGCTGTGGAACTCTTCCATTGTTCTCGGAATTCTTCTGGAGTTTGAAAATGCTACGGAACTCTTCCATTGTTCTTGGAATTCTTCTGAAGTTTGAAAATGCTACGGAACTCTTCCTTTGTTCTTCGGAATTCTGCTGAAGTTTAAAAATGCTACGGAACTCTTCCATTGTTCACGGAATTCTGGTGAAGTTTAAAAATGCTACGGAACTCTTCCATTGTTATTCTTAATTCTGCTGAAGTTTAAAAATGCTACGGAACTCTTCCATTGTTCTTCGGAATTCTGCTGAAGTTTAAAAATGCTACGGAACTCTTCCATTGTTCTTCTGAATTCTGCTGAAGTTTAAAAATGCTACGAAACTCTTCCATTGTTCTTCGGAATTCTGATGAAGCTTAGAACTGCAACGGAACTCTTCCATTGTTCTT
The DNA here is from genome assembly GCF_046119375.1 of Phyllobates terribilis. Taxonomy (NCBI): domain Eukaryota; kingdom Metazoa; phylum Chordata; class Amphibia; order Anura; family Dendrobatidae; genus Phyllobates; species Phyllobates terribilis. Next base: position 3,009,084 of record NW_027362957.1, read on the forward strand.
CGGAATTCTGCTGAAGTTTAAAAATGCTACGGAATTCTTCCATTGTTCTAGGAATTCTGGTGAAGTTTAAAAATGCTACGGAATTCTTCCATTGTTCTCGGAATTCTGGTGAAGTTTAAAAATGGTACGGAACTCTTCCATTGTTCTCGGAATTCTGGTGAAGTTAAAAACTGCTGCGGAACTCTTCCATTGTTCTTCGGAAATCTGCTGAAGTTTAAAAATGCTACGGAACTTTTCCATTGTTCTTCAGAATTCAGCTGAAGTTTAAAAATGCTACGGAACTCTTCCATTGTTCTTCGGAATTCTGCTGAAGTTTAAAAATGCTACGGAACTCTTCCATTATTCTTCGGAATTCTGCAGAAGTTTAAAAATGCTACGGAACTCTTCCATTGTTCTTGGAATTCTGGTGAAGTTTAAAAATGCTACGGAACTCTTCCATTGTTCTCAGAATTCTGCTGAAGCTTATAAATTCTACGGTGCTCTTCCATTGTTCTTGGGAATTCTGCTGAAGTTTAAAAATGTTACGGATCAATTCCATTGTTCTTCGGAATTCTGCTGAAGTTTAAAAATGCTACGGAACTCTTCCATTGTTCTTCAGAATTCTGCTGAAGTTTAAAAATGCTACGGAACACTTCCTTTGTTATTCGGAATTCTGCTGAAGTTTAAAAATGCTACAGAACTCTTCCATTGTTCACGGTATTCTGGTGAAGTTTAAAAATGCTACGGAACTCTTCCATTGTTCTTCGGCATTCTGCTGAAGTTTAAAAATGCTACGGGACTCTTCCATTGTCCTTCTGAGTTCTGCTGAAGTTTAAAAAGGCTACGGAACTCTTCCATTGTTCTTCGGAATTCTGATGAAGTTTAAAACTGCAACAGAACTCTTCCATTGTTCTTCGGAATTCTGCTGAAGTTTAAAAATGCTACGGAACTCTTCCATTGTTCTTCGGAATTCTGCTGAAGTTTAAAAATGCTACGGAACTCTTCCATTGTTCTCGGAATTCTGGTGAAGTTTAAAAATGCTGCGGAACTCATCCATTGTTCTCGGAATTCTGCTGAAGTTTAAAAATGCTACGGAACTCTTCCATTGTTCTTCGGAATTCTGCTGTAATTTAAAAATGCTACGGAACTCTTCCATTGTTCTTCGGAATTCTGCTGAAGTTTAAAAATGCTACGGAACTCTTCCATTGTTCTTCGGAATTCTGCTGAAGTTTAAAAATGCTGTGGAACTCTTCCATTGTTCTCGGAATTCTTCTGAAGTTTGAAAATGCTACGGAACTCTTCCATTGTTCTTGGAATTCTTCTGAAGTTTGAAAATGCTACGGAACTCTTCCTTTGTTCTTCGGAATTCTGCTGAAGTTTAAAAATGCTACGGAACTCTTCCATTGTTCACGGAATTCTGGTGAAGTTTAAAAATGCTACGGAACTCTTCCATTGTTATTCTTAATTCTGCTGAAGTTTAAAAATGCTACGGAACTCTTCCATTGTTCTTCGGAATTCTGCTGAAGTTTAAAAATGCTACGGAACTCTTCCATTGTTCTTCTGAATTCTGCTGAAGTTTAAAAATGCTACGAAACTCTTCCATTGTTCTTCGGAATTCTGATGAAGCTTAGAACTGCAACGGAACTCTTCCATTGTTCTTCGGAATTCTGCTGAAGTTTAAAAATGCTACGGAATTCTTCCATTGTTCTCGGAATTCTGGTGAAGTTTAAAAATGCTACGGAATTCTTCCATTGTTCTCGGAATTCTGGTGAAGTTTAAAAATGGTACGGAACTCTTCCATTGTTCTCGGAATTCTGGTGAAGTTAAAAACTGCTGCGGAACTCTTCCATTGTTCTTCGGAAATCTGCTATAGTTTAAAAATGCTACGGAACTTTTCCATTGTTCTTCAGAATTCAGCTGAAGTTTAAAAATGCTACGGAACTCTTCCATTGTTCTTCGGAATTCTGCTGAAGTTTAAAAATGCTACGGAACTCTTCCATTATTCTTCGGAATTCTGCAGAAGTTTAAAAATGCTACGGAACTCTTCCATTGTTCTTGGAATTCTGGTGAAGTTTAAAAATGCTACGGAACTCTTCCATTGTTCTCAGAATTCTGCTGAAGCTTATAAATTCTACGGTGCTCTTCCATTGTTCTTGGGAATTCTGCTGAAGTTTAAAAATGTTACGGATCAATTCCATTGTTCTTCGGAATTCTGCTGAAGTTTAAAAATGCTACGGAACTCTTCCATTGTTCTTCAGAATTCTGCTGAAGTTTAAAAATGCTACGGAACACTTCCTTTGTTATTCGGAATTCTGCTGAAGTTTAAAAATGCTACAGAACTCTTCCATTGTTCACGGTATTCTGGTGAAGTTTAAAAATGCTACGGAACTCTTCCATTGTTCTTCGGCATTCTGCTGAAGTTTAAAAATGCTACGGGACTCTTCCATTGTTCTTCTGAGTTCTGCTGAAGTTTAAAAAGGCTACGGAACTCTTCCATTGTTCTTCGGAATTCTGATGAAGTTTAAAACTGCAACAGAACTCTTCCATTGTTCTTCGGAATTCTGCTGAAGTTTAAAAATGCTACGGAACTCTTCCATTGTTCTTCGGAATTCTGCTGAAGTTTAAAAATGCTACGGAACTCTTCCATTGTTCTCGGAATTCTGGTGAAGTTTAAAAATGCTGCGGAACTCATCCATTGTTCTCGGAATTCTGCTGAAGTTTAAAAATGCTACGGAACTCTTCCATTGTTCTTCGGAATTCTGCTGTAATTTAAAAATGCTACGGAACTCTTCCATTGTTCTTCGGAATTCTGCTGAAGTTTAAAAATGCTACGGAACTCTTCCATTGTTCTTCGGAATTCTGCTGAAGTTTAAAAATGCTGTGGAACTCTTCCATTGTTCTCGGAATTCTTCTGAAGTTTGAAAATGCTACGGAACTCTTCCATTGTTCTTGGAATTCTTCTGAAGTTTGAAAATGCTACGGAACTCTTCCTTTGTTCTTCGGAATTCTGCTGAAGTTTAAAAATGCTACGGAACTCTTCCATTGTTCACGGAATTCTGGTGAAGTTTAAAAATGCTACGGAACTCTTCCATTGTTATTCTTAATTCTGCTGAAGTTTAAAAATGCTACGGAACTCTTCCATTATTCTTCGGAATTCTGCTGAAGTTTAAAAATGCTACGGAACTCTTCCATTGTTCTTCTGAATTCTGCTGAAGTTTAAAAATGCTACGAAACTCTTCCATTGTTCTTCGGAATTCTGATGAAGCTTAGAACTGCAACGGAACTCTTCCATTGTTCTTCGGAATTCTGCTGAAGTTTAAAAATGCTACGGAATTCTTCCATTGTTCTCGGAATTCTGGTGAAGTTTAAAAATGCTACGGAATTCTTCCATTGTTCTCGGAATTCTGGTGAAGTTTAAAAATGGTACGGAACTCTTCCATTGTTCTCGGAATTCTGGTGAAGTTAAAAACTGCTGCGGAACTCTTCCATTGTTCTTCGGAAATCTGCTGAAGTTTAAAAATGCTACGGAACTTTTCCATTGTTCTTCAGAATTCAGCTGAAGTTTAAAAATGCTACGGAACTCTTCCATTGTTCTCGGAATTCTGGTGAAGTTTAAAAATGCTGCGGAACTCATCCATTGTTCTCGGAATTCTGCTGCAGTTTAAAAATGCTACGGAACTCTTCCATTGTTCTTCGGAATTCTGCTATAATTTAAAAATGCTACGGAACTCTTCCATTGTTCTTCGGAATTCTGCTGAAGTTTAAAAATGCTACGGAACTCTTCCATTGTTCTTCGGAATTCTGCTGAAGTTTAAAAATGCTGTGGAACTCTTCCATTGTTCTCGGAATTCTTCTGAAGTTTGAAAATGCTACGGAACTCTTCCATTGTTCTCAGAATTCTTCTGAAGTTTGAAAATGCTACGGAACTCTTCCTTTGTTCTTCGGAATTCTGCTGAAGTTTAAAAATGCTACGGAACTCTTCCATTGTTCACGGAATTCTGGTGAAGTTTAAAAATGCTACGGAACTCTTCCATTGTTATTCTTAATTCTGCTGAAGTTTAAAAATGCTACGGAACTCTTCCATTGTTCTTCGGAATTCTGCTGAAGTTTAAAAATGCTACGGAACTCTTCCATTGTTCTTCTGAATTCTGCTGAAGTTTAAAAATGCTACGAAACTCTTCCATTGTTCTTCGCAATTCTGATGAAGCTTAGAACTGCAACGGAACTCTTCCATTGTTCTTCGGAATTCTGCTGAAGTTTAAAAATGCTACGGAATTCTTCCATTGTTCTCGGAATTCTGGTGAAGTTTAAAAATGCTACGGAATTCTTCCATTGTTCTCGGAATTCTGGTGAAGTTTAAAAATGGTACGGAACTCTTCCATTGTTCTCGGAATTCTGGTGAAGTTAAAAACTGCTGCGGAACTCTTCCATTGTTCTTCGGAAATCTGCTGAAGTTTAAAAATGCTACGGAACTTTTCCATTGTTCTTCAGAATTCAGCTGAAGTTTAAAAATGCTACGGAACTCTTCCATTGTTCTTCGGAATTCTGCTGAAGTTTAAAAATGCTACGGAACTCTTCCATTATTCTTCGGAATTCTGCAGAAGTTTAAAAATGCTACGGAACTCTTCCATTGTTCTTGGAATTCTGGTGAAGTTTAAAAATGCTACGGAACTCTTCCATTGTTCTCAGAATTCTGCTGAAGCTTATAAATTCTACGGTGCTCTTCCATTAATCTTGGGAATTCTGCTGAAGTTTAAAAATGTTACGGATCAATTCCATTGTTCTTCGGAATTCTGCTGAAGTTTAAAAATGCTACGGAACTCTTCCATTGTTCTTTGGAATTCTGCTGAAGTTTAAAAATGCTACGGAACTCTTCCATTGTTTTGCGGAATTCTGCTGAAGTTTAAAAATGCTACGGAACTCTTCCATTTTTCTCGGAATTCTTCTGAAGTTTAAAAATGCTACAGAACTCTTCCTTTGTTCTTCAGAATTCTGCTGAAGTTTAAAAATGCTACGGAACACTTCCTTTGTTATTCGGAATTCTGCTGAAGTTTAAAAATGCTACAGAACTCTTCCATTGTTCACGGTATTCTGGTAAAGTTTAAAAATGCTACGGAACTCTTCCATTGTTCTTCGGAATTCTGCTGAAGTTTAAAAATGCTACGGGACTCTTCCATTGTTCTTCTGAGTTCTGCTGAAGTTTAAAAAGGCTTCGGAACTCTTCCATTGTTCTTCGGAATTCTGATGAAGTTTAAAACTGCAACAGAACTCTTCCATTGTTCTTCGGAATTCTGCTGAAGTTTAAAAATGCTACGGAACTCTTCCATTGTTCTTCGGAATTCTGCTGAAGTTTAAAAATGCTACGGAACTCTTCCATTGTTCTCGGAATTCTGGTGAAGTTTAAAAATGCTGCGGAACTCATCCATTGTTCTCGAAATTCTGCTGAAGTTTAAAAATGCTACGGAACTCTTCCATTGTTCTTCGGAATTCTGCTGTAATTTAAAAATGCTACGGAACTCTTCCATTGTTCTTCGGAATTCTGCTGAAGTTTAAAAATGCTACGGAACTCTTCCATTGTTCTTCGGAATTCTGCTGAAGTTTAAAAATGCTGTGGAACTCTTCCATTGTTCTCGGAATTCTTCTGAAGTTTGAAAATGCTACGGAACTCTTCCATTGTTCTCGGAATTCTTCTGAAGTTTGAAAATGCTACGGAACTCTTCCTTTGTTCTTCGGAATTCTGCTGAAGTTTAAAAATGCTACGGAACTCTTCCATTGTTCACGGAATTCTGGTGAAGTTTAAAAATGCTACGGAACTCTTCCATTGTTATTCTTAATTCTGCTGAAGTTTAAAAATGCTACGGAACTCTTCCATTGTTCTTCGGAATTCTGCTGAAGTTTAAAAATGCTACGGAACTCTTCCATTGTTCTTCTGAATTCTGCTGAAGTTTAAAAATGCTACGAAACTCTTCCATTGTTCTTCGGAATTCTGATGAAGCTTAGAACTGCAACGGAACTCTTCCATTGTTCTTCAGAATTCTGCTGAAGTTTAAAAATGCTACGGAACTTTTCCATTGTTCTGCAGAATTCAGCTGAAGTTTAAAAATGCTACGGAACTCTTCCATTGTTCTCGGAATTCTGGTGAAGTTTAAAAATGGTACGGAACTCTTCCATTGTTCTCGGAATTCTGGTGAAGTTAAAAACTGCTGCGGAACTCTTCCATTGTTCTTCGGAATTCTGCTGAAGTTTAAAAATGCTACGGAACTCTTCCATTGTTCTTCGGAATTCTGCTGAAGTTTAAAAATGCTACGGAACTCTTCCATTGTTCTTCTGAATTCTGCTGAAGTTTAAAAATGCTACGGAACTCTTCCATTGTTCTTCGGAATTCTGATGAAGCTAAAAACTGCAACGGAACTCTTCCATTGTTCTTCGGAATTCTGCTGAAGTTTAAAAATGCTACGGAACTCTTCCATTTTTCTTCGAAATTCTGCTGAAGTTTAAAAATGCTACGGAACTCTTCCATTGTTCTCGGAATTCTGCTGAAGTTTAAAAATGCTACGGAACTCTTCCATTGTTCTCGGAATTCTGGTGAAGTTTAAAAATGCTACGGAACTCTTCCATTGTTCTCGGAATTCTGCTGAAGTTTAAAAATGCTACGGAACTCTTCCATTGTTCTCGGAATTCTGGTGAAGTTTAAAAATGCTACGGAACTCATCCATTGTTCTCGGAATTCTGCTGAAGTTTAAAAATGCTACGGAACTCTTCCATTGTTCTTCGGAATTCTGCTGAAGTTTAAAAATGCTACGGAACTCTTCCATTATTCTTCGGAATTCTGTAGAAGTTTAAAAATGCTACGGAACTCTTCCATTGTTCTTGGAATTCTGGTGAAGTTTAAAAATGCTACGGAACTCTTCCATTGTTCTCAGAATTCTGCTGAAGCTTATAAATTCTACGGTGCTCTTCCATTGTTCTTGGGAATTCTGCTGAAGTTTAAAAATGTTACGGATCAATTCCATTGTTCTTCGGAATTCTGCTGAAGTTTAAAAATGCTACGGAACTCTTCCATTGTTCTTTGGAATTCTGCTGAAGTTTAAAAATGCTACGGAACTCTTCCATTGTTTTGCGGAATTCTGCTGAAGTTTAAAAATGCTACGGAACTCTTCCATTTTTCTCGGAATTCTTCTGAAGTTTAAAAATGCTACAGAACTCTTCCATTGTTCTTCAGAATTCTGCTGAAGTTTAAAAATTCTACGGAACATTTCCTTTGTTATTCGGAATTCTGCTGAAGTTTAAAAATGCTACAGAACTCTTCCATTGTTCACGGTATTCTGGTGAACTTTAAAAATGCTACGGAACTCTTCCATTGTTCTTCGGAATTCTGCTGAAGTGTAAAAATGCTACGGGACTCTTCCATTGTTCTTCTGAGTTCTGCTGAAGTTTAAAAAGGCTACGGAACTCTTCCATTGTTCTTCGGAATTCTGATGAAGTTTAAAACTGCAACAGAACTCTTCCATTGTTCTTCGGAATTCTGCTGAAGTTTAAAAATGCTACGGAACTCTTCCATTGTTCTTCGGAATTCTGCTGAAGTTTAAAAATGCTACGGAACTCTTCCATTGTTCTCGGAATTCTGGTGAAGTTTAAAAATGCTGCGGAACTCATCCATTGTTCTCGGAATTCTGCTGAAGTTTAAAAATGCTACGGAACTCTTCCATTGTTCTTCGGAATTCTGCTGTAATTTAAAAATGCTACGGAACTCTTCCATTGTTCTTCGGAATTCTGCTGAAGTTTAAAAATGCTACGGAACTCTTCCATTGTTCTTCTGAATTCTGCTGAAGTTTAAAAATGCTGTGGAACTCTTCCATTGTTCTCGGAATTCTTCTGAAGTTTGAAAATGCTACGGAACTCTTCCATTGTTCTCGGAATTCTTCTGAAGTTTGAAAATGCTACGGAACTCTTCCTTTGTTCTTCGGAATTCTGCTGAAGTTTAAAAATGCTACGGAACTCTTCCATTGTTCACGGAATTCTGGTGAAGTTTAAAAATGCTACGGAACTCTTCCATTGTTATTCTTAATTCTGCTGAAGTTTAAAAATGCTACGGAACTCTTCCATTGTTCTTCGGAATTCTGCTGAAGTTTAAAAATGCTACGGAACTCTTCCATTGTTCTTCTGAATTCTGCTGAAGTTTAAAAATGCTACGAAACTCTTCCATTGTTCTTCGGAATTCTGATGAAGCTTAGAACTGCAACGGAACTCTTCCATTGTTCTTCGGAATTCTGCTTAAGTTTAAAAATGCTACGGAACTTTTCCATTGTTCTTCAGAATTCAGCTGAAGTTTAAAAATGCTACGGAACTCTTCCATTGTTCTCGGAATTCTGGTGAAGTTTAAAAATGGTACGGAACTCTTCCATTGTTCTCGGAATTCTGGTGAAGTTAAAAACTGCTGCGGAACTCTTCCATTGTTCTTCGGAATTCTGCTGAAGTTTAAAAATGCTACGGAACTTTTCCATTGTTCTTCGGAATTCTGACGAAGTTTAAAAAGGCTACGGAACTCTTCCATTCTTCTTCGGAATTCTGCTGAAGTTTAAAAATGCTACGGAACTCTTCCATTATTCTTCGGAATTCTGCAGAAGTTTAAAAATGCTACGGAACTCTTCCATTGTTCTTGGAATTCTGGTGAAGTTTAAAAATGCTACGGAACTCTTCCATTGTTCTCAGAATTCTGCTGAAGCTTATAAATTCTACGGTGCTCTTCCATTGTTCTTGGGAATTCTGCTGAAGTTTAAAAATGTTACGGATCAATTCCATTGTTCTTCGGAATTCTGCTGAAGTTTAAAAATGCTACGGAACTCTTCCATTGTTTTGCGGAATTCTGCTGAAGTTTAAAAATGCTACGGAACTCTTCCATTTTTCTCGGAATTCTTCTGAAGTTTAAAAATGCTACAGAACTCTTCCATTGTTCTTCAGAATTCTGCTGAAGTTTAAAAATGCTACGGAACACTTCCTTTGTTATTCGGAATTCTGCTGAAGTTTAAAAATGCTACAGAACTCTTCCATTGTTCACGGTATTCTGGTGAAGTTTAAAAATGCTACGGAACTCTTCCATTGTTCTTCGGAATTCTGCTGAAGTTTAAAAATGCTACGGGACTCTTCCATTGTTCTTCTGAGTTCTGCTGAAGTTTAAAAAGGCTACGGAACTCTTCCATTGTTCTCCGGAATTCTGGTGAAGTTTAAAACTGCAACAGAACTCTTCCATTGTTCTTCGGAATTCTGCTGAAGTTTAAAAATGCTACGGAACTCTTCCATTGTTCTTCGGAATTCTGCTGAAGTTTAAAAATGCTACGGAACTCTTCCATTGTTCTCGGAATTCTGGTGAAGTTTAAAAATGCTGCGGAACTCATCCATTGTTCTCGGAATTCTGCTGAAGTTTAAAAATGCTACGGAACTCTTCCATTGTTCTTCGGAATTCTGCTGTAATTTAAAAATGCTACGGAACTCTTCCATTGTTCTTCGGAATTCTGCTGAAGTTTAAAAATGCTACGGAACTCTTCCATTGTTCTTCGGAATTCTGCTGAAGTTTAAAAATGCTGTGGAACTCTTCCATTGTTCTCGGAATTCTTCTGAAGTTTGAAAATGCTACGGAACTCTTCCATTGTTCTCGGAATTCTTCTGAAGTTTGAAAATGCTACGGAACTCTTCCTTTGTTCTTCGGAATTCTGCTGAAGTTTAAAAATGCTACGGAACTCTTCCATTGTTCACGGAATTCTGGTGAAGTTTAAAAATGCTACGGAACTCTTCCATTGTTATTCTTAATTCTGCTGAAGTTTAAAAATGCTACGGAACTCTTCCATTGTTCTTCGGAATTCTGCTGAAGTTTAAAAATGCTACGGAACTCTTCCATTGTTCTTCTGAATTCTGCTGAAGTTTAAAAATGCTACGAAACTCTTCCATTGTTCTTCGGAATTCTGATGAAGCTTAGAACTGCAACGGAACTCTTCCATTGTTCTTCAGAATTCTGCTGAAGTTTAAAAATGCTACGGAATTCTTCCATTGTTCTCGGAATTCTGGTGAAGTTTAAAAATGCTACGGAATTCTTCCATTGTTCTCGGAATTCTGGTGAAGTTTAAAAATGGTACGGAACTCTTCCATTGTTCTCGGAATTCTGGTGAAGTTAAAAACTGCTGCGGAACTCTTCCATTGTTCTTCGGAAATCTGCTGAAGTTTAAAAATGCTACGGAACTTTTCCATTGTTCTTCAGAATTCAGCTGAAGTTTAAAAATGCTACGGAACTCTTCCATTGTTCTTCGGAATTCTGCTGAAGTTTAAAAATGCTACGGAACTCTTCCATTATTCTTCGGAATTCTGCAGAAGTTTAAAAATGCTACGGAACTCTTCCATTGTTCTTGGAATTCTGGTGAAGTTTAAAAATGCTACGGAACTCTTCCATTGTTCTCAGAATTCTGCTGAAGCTTATCAATTCTACGGTGCTCTTCCATTGTTCTTGGGAATTCTGCTGAAGTTTAAAAATGTTACGGATCAATTCCATTGTTCTTCGGAATTCTGCTGAAGTTTAAAAATGCTACGGAACTCTTCCATTGTTCTTTGGAATTCTGCTGAAGTTTAAAAATGCTACAGAACTCTTCCATTGTTTTGCGGAATTCTGCTGAAGTTTAAAAATGCTACGGAACTCTTCCATTTTTCTTGGAATTCTTCTGAAGTTTAAAAATGCTACAGAACTCTTCCATTGTTCTTCAGAATTCTGCTGAAGTTTAAAAATGCTACGGAACACTTCCTTTGTTATTCGGAGTTCTGCTGAAGTTTAAAAATGCTACAGAACTCTTCCATTGTTCACGGTATTCTGGTGAAGTTTAAAAATGCTACGGAACTCTTCCATTGTTCTTCGGAATTCTGCTGAAGTTTAAAAATGCTACGGGACTCTTCCATTGTTCTTCTGAGTTCTGCTGAAGTTTAAAAAGGCTTCGGAACTCTTCCATTGTTCTTCAGAATTCTGATGAAGTTTAAAACTGCAATAGAACTCTTCCATTGTTCTTCGGAATTCTGCTGAAGTTTAAAAATGCTACGGAACTCTTCCATTGTTCTTCAGAATTCTGCTGAAGTTTAAAAATGCTACGGAACTCTTCCATTGTTCTCGGAATTCTGGTGAAGTTTAAAAATGCTGCGGAACTCATCCATTGTTCTCGGAATTCTGCTGAAGTTTAAAAATGCTACGGAACTCTTCCATTGTTCTTCGGAATTCTGCTGTAATTTAAAAATGCTACGGAACTCTTCCATTGTTCTTCTGAATTCTGCTGAAGTTTAAAAATGCTACGGAACTCTTCCATTGTTCTTCGGAATTCTGCTGAAGTTTAAAAATGCTGTGGAACTCTTCCATTGTTCTCGGAATTCTTCTGAAGTTTGAAAATGCTACGGAACTCTTCCATTGTTCTCGGAATTCTTCTGAAGTTTGAAAATGCTACGGAACTCTTCCTTTGTTCTTCGGAATTCTGCTGAAGTTTAAAAATGCTACGGAACTCTTCCATTGTTCACGAAATTCTGGTGAAGTTTAAAAATGCTACGGAACTCTTCCATTGTTATTCTTAATTCTGCTGAAGTTTAAAAATGCTACGGAACTCTTCCATTGTTCTTCGGAATTCTGCTGAAGTTTAAAAATGCTACGGAACTCTTCCATTGTTCTTCTGAATTCTGCTGAAGTTTAAAAATGCTACGAAACTCTTCCATTGTTCTTCGGAATTCTGATGAAGCTTAGAACTGCAACGGAACTCTTCCATTGTTCTTCGGAATTCTGCTGAAGTTTAAAAATGCTACCGAACTTTTCCATTGTTCTTCAGAATTCAGCTGAAGTTTAAAAATGCTACGGAACTCTTCCATTGTTCTCGGAATTCTGGTGAAGTTTAAAAATGGTACGGAACTCTTCCATTGTTCTCGGAATTCTGGTGAAGTTAAAAACTGCTGCGGAACTCTTCCATTGTTCTTCGGAATTCTGCTGAAGTTTAAAAATGCTACGGAACTCTTCCATTGTTCTTCGGAATTCTGCTGAAGTTTAAAAATGCTACGGAACTCTTCCATTGTTCTTCTGAATTCTGCTGAAGTTTAAAAATGCTACGGAACTCTTCCATTGTTCTTCGGAATTCTGATGAAGCTTAAAACTGCAACGGAACTCTTCCATTGTTCTTCGGAATTCTGCTGAAGTTTAAAAATGCTACGGAACTCTTCCATTGTTCTTCGGAATTCTGCTGAAGTTTAAAAATGCTACGGAACTCTTCCATTGTTCTCGGAATTCTGCTGAAGTTTAAAAATGCTACGGAACTCTTCCATTGTTCTCGGAATTCTGGTGAAGTTTAAAAATGCTACGGAACTCTTCCATTGTTCTCGGAATTCTGCTGAAGTTTAAAAATGCTACGGAACTCTTCCATTGTTCTCGGAATTCTGGTGAAGTTTAAAAATGCTACGGAACTCATCCATTGTTCTCGGAATTCTGCTGAAGTTTAAAAATGCTACGGAACTCTTCCATTGTTCTTCGGAATTCTGCTGAAGTTTAAAAATGCTACGGAACTCTTCCATTATTCTTCGGAATTCTGCAGAAGTTTAAAAATGCTACGGAACTCTTCCATTGTTCTTGGAATTCTGGTGAAGTTTAAAAATGCTACGGAACTCTTCCATTGTTCTCAGATTTCTGCTGAAGCTTATAAATTCTACGGTGCTCTTCCATTGTTCTTGGGAATTCTGCTGAAGTTTAAAAATGTTACGGATCAATTCCATTGTTCTTCGGAATTCTGCTGAAGTTTAAAAATGCTACGGAACTCTTCCATTGTTCTTTGGAATTATGCTGAAGTTTAAAAATGCTACGGAACTCTTCCATTGTTTTGCGGAATTCTGCTGAAGTTTAAAAATGCTACGGAACTCTTCCATTTTTCTCGGAATTCTTCTGAAGTTTAAAAATGCTACAGAACTCTTCCATTGTTCTTCAGAATTCTGCTGAAGTTTAAAAATGCTACGGAACACTTCCTTTGTTATTCGGAATTCTGCTGAAGTTTAAAAATGCTACAGAACTCTTCCATTGTTCACGGTATTCTGGTGAAGTTTAAAAATGCTACGGAACTCTTCCATTGTTCTTCGGAATTCTGCTGAAGTTTAAAAATGCTACGGGACTCTTCCATTGTTCTTCTGAGTTCTGCTGAAGTTTAAAAAGGCTACGGAACTCTTCCATTGTTCTTCGGAATTCTGATGAAGTTTAAAACTGCAACAGAACTCTTCCATTGTTCTTTGGAATTCTGCTGAAGTTTAAAAATGCTACGGAAATCTTCCATTGTTCTTCGGAATTCTGCTGAAGTTTAAAAATGCTACGGAACTCTTCCATTGTTCTCGGAATTCTGGTGAAGTTTAGAAATTCTGCGGAACTCATCCACTGTTCTCGGAATTCTGCTGAAGTTTAAAAATGCTACGGAACTCTTCCATTGTTCTTCGGAATTCTGCTGTAATTTAAAAATGCTACGGAACTCTTCCATTGTTCTTCGGAATTCTGCTGAAGTTTAAAAATGCTACGGAACTCTTCCATTGTTCTTCGGAATTCTGCTGAAGTTTAAAAATGCTGTGGAACTCTTCCATTGTTCTCGGAATTCTTCTGAAGTTTGAAAATGCTACGGAACTCTTCCATTGTTCTCGGAATTCTTCTGAAGTTTGAAAATGCTACGGAACTCTTCCTTTGTTCTTCGGAATTCTGCTGAAGTTTAAAAATGCTACGGAACTCTTCCATTGTTCACGGAATTCTGGTGAAGTTTAAAAATGCTACGGAACTCTTCCATTGTTATTCTTAATTCTGCTGAAGTTTAAAAATGCTACGGAACTCTTCCATTGTTCTTCGGAATTCTGCTGAAGTTTAAAAATGCTACGGAACTCTTCCATTGTTCTTCTGAATTCTGCTGAAGTTTAAAAATGCTACGAAACTCTTCCATTGTTCTTCGGAATTCTGATGAAGCTTAGAACTGCAACGGAACTCTTCCATTGTTCTTCGGAATTCTGCTTCAGTTTAAAAATGCTACGGAACTTTTCCATTGTTCTTCAGAATTCAGCTGAAGTTTAAAAATGCTACGGAACTCTTCCATTGTTCTCGGAATTCTGGTGAAGTTTAAAAATGGTACGGAACTCTTCCATTGTTCTCGGAATTCTGGTAAAGTTAAAAACTGCTGCGGAACTCTTCCATTGTTCTTCGGAATTCTGCTGAAGTTTAAAAATGCTACGGAACTCTTCCATTGTTCTTCGGAATTCTGCTGAAGTTTAAAAATGCTACGGAACTCTTCCATTGTTCTTCTGAATTCTGCTGAAGTTTAAAAATGCTACGGAACTCTTCCATTGTTCTTCGGAATTCTGATGAAGCTTAAAACTGCAACGGAACTCTTCCATTGTTCTTCGGAATTCTGCTGAAGTTTAAAAATGCTACGGAACTCTTCCATTGTTCTTCGGAAATCTGCTGAAGTTTAAAAATGCTACGGAACTCTTCCATTGTTCTCGGAATTCTGCTGAAGTTTAAAAATGCTACGGAACTCTTCCATTGTTCTCGGAATTCTGGTGAAGTTTAAAAATGCTACGGAACTCTTCCATTGTTTTCGGAATTCTGCTGAAGTTTAAAAATGCTACGGAACTCTTCCATTGTTCTCGGAATTCTGGTGAAGTTTAAAAATGCTACGGAACTCATCCATTGTTCTCGGAATTCTGCTGAAGTTTAAAAATGCTACGGAACTCTTCCATTGTTCTTTGGAATTCTGCTGAAGTTTAAAAATGGTACGGAACACTTCCTTTGTTCTTCGGAATTCTGCTGAAGTTTAAAAATACTACAGAACTCTTCCATTGTTCACGGTATTCTGGTGAAGTTTAAAAATGCTACAGAACTCTTCCATTGTTATTTTTAATTCTACTGAAGTTTAAAAATGCTACGGAACTCTTCCATTGTTCTTCGGAATTCTGCTGAAGTTTAAAAATGCTACGGGACTCTTCCATTTTTCTTCTGAGTTCTGCTTAAGTTTAAAAAGGCTACGGAACTCTTCCATTGTTCTCGGAATTCTGGTGAAGTTTAAAAATGCTACGGAACTCTTCCAATGTTCTCGGAATTCTGGTGAAGTTTAAAAATGCTACGGAACTCTTCCATTGTTCTCGGAATTCTGCTGAAGTTTAAAAATGCTACAGAACTATTCCATTGTTCACGGTATTCTGGTGAAGTTTAAAAATGCTACAGAACTCTTCCATTGTTATTTTTAATTCTACTGAAGTTTAAAAATGCTACGGAACTCTTCCATTGTTCTTCGGAATTCTGCTGAAGTTTAAAAATGCTACGGGACTCTTCCATTGTTCTTCTGAGTTCTGCTGAAGTTTAAAAAGGCTACGGAACTCTTCCATTGTTCTCGGAATTCTGGTGAAGTTTAAAAATGCTACGGAACTCTTCCATTGTTCTCGGAATTCTGGTGAAGTTTAAAAATGCTACGTAACTCTTCCATTGTTCTCGGAATTCTGGTGAAGTTTAAAAATGCTACGGAACTCATCCATTGTTCTCGGAATTCTGCTGAAGTTTAAAAATGCTACGGAACTCTTCCATTGTTCTTCGGAATTCTGCTGAAGTTTAAAAATGGTACGGAACTTTTCCATTGTTCTTCGGAATTCTGACGAAGTTTAAAAAGGCTACGGAACTCTTCCATTGTTCTTCTGAATTCTGCTGAAGTTAAAAAATGCTACGGAACTCTTCCATTGTTCTTCGGAATTCTGCAGAAGTTTAAAAATGCTACGGAACTCTTCCATTGTTCTTGGAATTCTGGTGAAGTTTAAAAATGCTACGGAACTCTTCCATTGTTCTTCGGAATTCTGCTGAAGTTTAACAATGGTACGGAACACTTCCTTTGTTCTTCGCAATTCTGCTGAAGTTTAAAAATGCTACAGAACTCTTCCATTGTTCACAGTATTCTGGTGAAGTTTAAAAATGCTACAGAACTCTTCCATTGTTCTTCGGAATTCTGCTGAAGTTTAAAAATGCTACGGGACTCTTCCATTGTTCTTCTGAGTTCTGCTGAAGTTTAAAAAGGCTACGGAACTCTTCCATTGTTCTTCGGAATTCTGATGAAGTTTAAAACTGCAACGGAACTCTTCCATTGTTCTTTGGAATTCTGCTGAAGTTTAAAAATGCTACGGAACTCTTCCATTGTTCTTCAGAATTCTGCTGAAGATTAAAAATGCTACGGAACTCTTCCATTGTTCTCGGAATTCTGGTGAAGTTTAAAAATGCTGCGGAACTCATCCATTGTTCTCGGAATTCTGCTGAAGTTTAAAAATGCTACGGAACTCTTCCATTGTCCTTCGGAATTCTGCTGTAATTTAAAAATGCTACGGAACTCTTCCATTGTTCTTCGGAATTCTGCTGAAGTTTAAAAATGCTACGGAACTCTTCCATTGTTCTTCGGAATTCTGCTGAAGTTTAAAAATGCTACGGAACTCTTCCATTGTTTTTCGGAATTCTGCTGAAGTTAAAAAATGCTGTGGAACTCTTCCATTGTTCTCGGAATTCTTCTGAAGTTTGAAAATGCTACAGAACTCTTCCATTGTTCTTCAGAATACTACTGAAGTTTAAAAATGCTACGGAACACTTCCTTTGTTCTTCGGAATTCTGCTGAAGTTTGAAAATGCTACGGAACTCTTCCATTGTTCACGGAATTCTGGTGAAGTTTAAAAATGCTACAGAACTCTTCCATTGTTATTCTTAATTCTGCTGAAGTTTAAAAATGCTACTGAACTCTTCCATTGTTCTTCGGAATTCTGCTGAAGTTTAAAAATGCTACGGAACTCTTCCATTGTTCTTCTGAATTCTGCTGAAGTTTAAAAATGCTACGAAACTCTTCCATTGTTCTTCGGAATTCTGATGAAGCTTAGAACTGCAAAGGAACTCTTCCATTGTTCTTCGGAATTCTGCTGAAGTTTAAAAATGCTACGGAACTCTTCCATTGTTCTTCAGAATTCTGCTGTAGTTTAAAAATGCTACGGAACTCTTCCATTGTTCTCGGAATTCTGGTGAAGTTTAAAAATGGTACGGAACTCTTCCATTGTTCTCGGAATTCTGGTGAAGTTTAAAACTGCTACGGAACTCTTCCATTGTTCTTCGGAATTCTGCAGAAGTTAAAAAATGCTACGGAACTCTTCCATTGTTCTCAGAATTCTTCTGAAGTTTATAAATTCTATGGTACTCTTCCATTGTTCTTGGGAATTCTGCTGAAGTTTAAAAATGTTACGGATCATTTCCATTGTTCTTCAGAATTCTGATGAAGTTTAAAAATGCTATGGAACACTTCCATTGTTCTTCGGAATTCTGCTGAAGTTTAAAAATGCTACGGAACTCTTCCATTGTTCTTCGGAATTCTGCTGAAGTTTAAAAATGCTACGGAACTTTTCCATTGTTCTTCGGAATTCTGCTGAAGTTTAAAAATGCTACGGAACTCTTCCATTGTTCTTCGGAATTCTGCTGAAGTTTAAAAATGCTACGGAACTCTTCCATTTTTCACGGAATTCTGCTGAAGTTTATAAATGCTACGGTACTCTTCCATTGTTCTTGGGTATTCTGCTGAAGTTTAAAAATGTTACGGATCACTTCCATTGTTCTTCAGAATTCTGATGAAGTTTAAAAATGCTATGGAACACTTCCATTGTTCTTCGCAATTCTGCTGAAGTTTAAAAATGCTACGGAACTCTTCCATTGTTCTTCAGAATTCTGCTGAAGTTTAAAAATGCTACGGAACTCTTCCATTGTTCTCGGAATTCTGGTGAAGTTTAAAAATGGTACGGAACTCTTCCATTGTTCTCGGAATTCTGGTGAAGTTTAAAAATGGTACGGAACTCTTCCATTGTTCTCGGAATTCTGGTGAAGTTTAAAACTGCTGCGGAACTCTTCCATTGTTCTCGGATTTCTGCTGAAGTTTAAAAATGCTACGGAACTCTTCCATTGTTCTTGGAATTCTGTTGAAGTTTAAAATGCTACGGAACTCTTCCATTGTTCTCAGAATTCTGCTGAAGTTTATAAATGCTACGGTACTCTTCCATTGTTCTTGGGTATTCTGCTGAAGTTTAAAAATGTTACGGATCACTTCCATTGTTCTTCAGAATTCTGATGAAGTTTAAAAATGCTATGGAACACTTCCATTGTTCTTCGGAATTCTGCTGTAGTTTAAAAATGCTACGGAACTCTTCCATTGTTCTTCGGAATTCTGCTGAATTTTAAAAATGCTACGGAACTTTTCCATTGTTCTTCGGAATTCTGATGAAGTTTAAAAATGCTACGGAACTCTTCCATTGTTCTTCGGAATTCTGCTGAAGTTTAAAAATGCTACGGAACTCTTCCATTGTTCTCGGAATTCTGTTGAAGTTTAAAAATGCTACGGAACTCTTCCATTGTTCTCGTAATTCTGGTGAAGTTTAAAAATGCTACGGAACTCTTCCATTGTTCTCGGAATTCTGCTGAAGTTTAAAAATGCTACGGAACTCTTCCATTGTTCTTCGGAATTCTGCTGAAGTTTAAAAATGCTACGGAACTTTTCCATTGTTCTTTGGAATTATGATGAATTTTAAAAATGCTACGGAACTCTTCCATTGTTCTTCGGAATTCTGCTGAAGTTTAAAAATGCTACGGAACTCTTCCATTGTTCTTCGGAATTCTGCAGAAGTTAAAAAATGCTACGGAACTCTTCCATTGTTCGTGGAATTCTGGTGAAGTTTAAAAATGCTACGGAACTCTTCCATTGTTCTCAGAATTCTTCTGAAGTTTATAAATTCTATGGTACTCTTCCATTGTTCTCGTAATTCTGGTGAAGTTTAAAAATGCTACGGAACTCTTCCATTGTTCTCGGAATTCTGCTGAAGTTTAAAAATGCTATGGAACTCTTCCATTGTTCTTTGGAATTCTGCTGAAGTTTAAAAATGCTACGGAACTTTTCCATTGTTCTTTGGAATTCTGATGAATTTTAAAAATGCTACGGAACTCTTCCATTGTTCTTCGGAATTCTGCTGAAGTTTAAAAATGCTACGGAACTCTTCCATTGTTCTTCGGAATTCTGCAGAAGTTAAAAAATGCTACGGAACTCTTCCATTGTTCTCAGAATTCTTCTGAACTTTATAAATTCTATGGTACTCTTCCATTGTTCTTGGGAATTCTGCTGAAGTTTAAAAATGCTATGGAACACTTCCATTGTTCTTCGGAATTCTGCTGAAGTTTAAAAATGCTACGGAACTCTTCCATTGTTCTTCGGAATTCTGCTGAAGTTTAAAAATGCTACGGAACTTTTCCATTGTTCTTCGGAATTCTGCTGAAGTTTAAAAATGCTACGGAACTCTTCCATTGTTCTTCGGAATTCTGCTGAAGTTTAAAAATGCTACGGAACTCTTCCATTGTTCACGGAATTCTGGTGAAGTTTAAAAATGCTACGGAACTCTTCCATTGTTATTCTTAATTCTACTGAAGTTTAAAAATGCTACGGAAATCTTCCATTGTTCTTCGGAATTCTGCTGAAGTTTAAAAATGCTACGGAACTCTTCCATTGTTCTCGGAATTCTGGTGAAGTTTAAAAATGCTACGGAACTCTTCCATTGTTCTCGGAATTCTGGTGAAGCTTAAAAATGGTACGGAACTCTTCCATTGTTCTCGGAATTCTGGTGAAGTTTAAAACTGCTGCGGAACTCTTCCATTGTTCTCGGATTTCTGCTGAAGTTTAAAAATGCTACGGAACTCTTCCATTGTTCTTGGAATTCTGTTGAAGTTTAAAATGCTACGGAACTCTTCCATTGTTCTTGGAATTCTGCTGAAGTTTATAAATGCTACGGTACTCTTCCATTGTTCTTGGGTATTCTGCTGAAGTTTAAAAATGTTACGGATCACTTCCATTGTTCTTCAGAATTCTGATGAAGTTTAAAAATGCTATGGAACACTTCCATTGTTCTTCGCAATTCTGCTGAAGTTTAAAAATGCTACGGAACTCTTCCATTGTTCTTCAGAATTCTGCTGAAGTTTAAAAATGCTACGGAACTCTTCCATTGTTCTCGGAATTCTGGTGAAGTTTAAAAATGGTACGGAACTCTTCCATTGTTCTCGGAATTCTGGTGAAGTTTAAAAATGGTACGGAACTCTTCCATTGTTCTCGGAATTCTGGTGAAGTTTAAAACTGCTGCGGAACTCTTCCATTGTTCTCGGATTTCTGCTGAAGTTTAAAAATGCTACGGAACTCTTCCATTGTTCTTGGAATTCTGTTGAAGTTTAAAATGCTACGGAACTCTTCCATTGTTCTCAGAATTCTGCTGAAGTTTATAAATGCTACGGTACTCTTCCATTGTTCTTGGGTATTCTGCTGAAGTTTAAAAATGTTACGGATCACTTCCATTGTTCTTCAGAATTCTGATGAAGTTTAAAAATGCTATGGAACACTTCCATTGTTCTTCGGAATTCTGCTGAAGTTTAAAAATGCTACGGAACTCTTCCATTGTTCTTCGGAATTCTGCAGAAGTTTAAAAATGCTACGGAACTTTTCCATTGTTCTTCGGAATTCTGATGAAGTTTAAAAATGCTACGGAACTCTTCCATTGTTCTTCGGAATTCTGCTGAAGTTTAAAAATGCTACGGAACTCTTCCATTGTTCTCGGAATTCTGTTGAAGTTTAAAAATGCTACGGAACTCTTCCATTGTTCTCGTAATTCTGGTGAAGTTTAAAAATGCTACGGAACTCTTCCATTGTTCTCGGAATTCTGCTGAAGTTTAAAAATGCTACGGAACTCTTCCATTGTTCTTCGGAATTCTGCTGAAGTTTAAAAATGCTACGGAACTTTTCCATTGTTCTTTGGAATTCTGATGAATTTTAAAAATGCTACGGAACTCTTCCATTGTTCTTCGGAATTCTGCTGAAGTTTAAAAATGCTACGGAACTCTTCCATTGTTCTTCGGAATTCTGCAGAAGTTAAAAAATGCTACGGAACTCTTCCATTGTTCGTGGAATTCTGGTGAAGTTTAAAAATGCTACGGAACTCTTCCATTGTTCTCAGAATTCTTCTGAAGTTTATAAATTCTATGGTACTCTTCCATTGTTCTTGGGAATTCTGCTGAAGTTTAAAAATGTTACGGATCATTTCCATTGTTCTTCGGAATTCTGCTGAAGTTTAAAAATGCTACGGAACTCTTCCATTGTTCTTCGGAATTCTGCTGAAGTTTAAAAATGCTACGGAACTCTTCGATTGTTCTTCGGAATTCTGCTGAAGTTTAAAAATGCTACGGAACTCTTCCATTGCTTTGCAGAATTCTGCTGAAGTTTAAAAATGCTACGGAACTCTTCCATTGTTCTTCGGAAATCTGCTGAAGTTTAAAAATGCTACGGAACACTTTCTTTGTTCTTCGGAATTCTGCTGAAGTTTAAAAATGCTACGGAACTCTTCCATTCTTCACGGAATTCTGGTGAAGTTTAAAAATGCTACGGAACTCTTCCATTGTTATTCTTAATTCTACTGAAGTTTAAAAATGCTACGGAACTCTTCCATTGTTCTTCGGAATTCTGCTGAAGTTTAAAAATGCTACGGAACTCTTCCATTGTTCTTCTGAGTTCTGCTGAAGTTTAAAAATGCTACGGAACTCTTCCATTGTTCTTCGGAATTCTGATGAAGTTTAAAACTGCAACGGAACTCTTCCATTGTTCTTCGGAATTCTGCTGAAGTTTAAAAATGCTACGGAACTCTTCCATTGTTCTTCGGAATTCTGCTGAAGTTTAAAAATGCTACGGAACTCTTACATTGTTCTTCTGAATTCTGCTGAAGTTTAAAAATGCTACGGAACTCTTCCATTGTTCTTCGGAATTCTGCTGAAGTTTAAAAATGCTACGGAACTCTTCCATTGTTCTTCGGAATTCTGCTGAAGTTTAAAAATGCTACGGAACTCTTCCATTGTTCACGGAATTCTGGTGAAGTTTAAAAATGCTACGGAACTCTTCCGTTGTTATTCTTAATTCTACTGAAGTTTAAAAATGCTACAGAACTCTTCCATTGTTCTTCGGAATTCTGCTGAAGTTTAAAAATGCTACGGAACTCTTCCATTGTTCTCGGAATTCTGGTGAAGTTTAAAAATGCTACGGAACTCTTCCATTGTTCTCGGAATTCTGGTGAAGCTTAAAAATGGTACGGAACTCTTCCATTGTTCTCGGAATTCTGGTGAAGTTTAAAACTGCTGCGGAACTCTTCCATTGTTCTCGGATTTCTGCTGAAGTTTAAAAATGCTACGGAACTCTTCCATTGTTCTTGGGTATTCTGCTGAAGTTTAAAAATGTTACGGATCACTTCCATTGTTCTTCAGAATTCTGATGAAGTTTAAAAATGCTATAGAACACTTCCATTGTTCTTCGCAATTCTGCTGAAGTTTAAAAATGCTACGGAACTCTTCCATTGTTCTTCAGAATTCTGCTGAAGTTTAAAAATGCTACGGAACTCTTCCATTGTTCTCGGAATTCTGGTGAAGTTTAAAAATGATACGGAACTCTTCCATTGTTCTCGGAATTCTGGTGAAGTTTAAAAATGGTACGGAACTCTTCCATTGTTCTCGGAATTCTGGTGAAGTTTAAAACTGCTGCGGAACTCTTCCATTGTTCTCGGATTTCTGCTGAAGTTTAAAAATGCTACGGAACTCTTCCATTGTTCTTGGAATTCTGTTGAAGTTTAAAATGCTACGGATCTCTTCCATTGTTCTCAGAATTCTGCTGAAGTTTATAAATGCTACGGTACTCTTCCATTGTTCTTGGGTATTCTGCTGAAGTTTAAAAATGTTACGGATCACTTCCATTGTTCTTCAGAATTCTGATGAAGTTTAAAAATGCTATGGAACACTTCCATTGTTCTTCGGAATTCTGCTGAAGTTTAAAAATGCTACGGAACTCTTCCATTGTTCTTCGGAATTCTGCTGAAGTTTAAAAATTGCTACGGAACTTTTCCATTGTTCTTCGGAATTCTGATGAAGTTTAAAAATGCTACGGAACTCTTCCATTGTTCTTTGGAATTCTGCTGAAGTTTAAAAATGCTACGGAACTCTTCCATTGTTCTCGGAATTCTGTTGAAGTTTAAAAATGCTACGGAACTCTTCCATTGTTCTCGTAATTCTGGTGAAGTTTAAAAATGCTACGGAACTCTTCCATTGTTCTCGGAATTCTGCTGAAGTTTAAAAATGCTACGGAACTCTTCCATTGTTCTTCGGAATTCTGCTGAAGTTTAAAAATGCTACGGAACTTTTCCATTGTTCTTTGGAATTCTGAAGAATTTTAAAAATGCTACGGAACTCTTCCATTGTTCTTCGGAATTCTGCTGAAGTTTAAAAATGCTACGGAACTCTTCCATTGTTCTTCGGAATTCTGCAGAAGTTAAAAAATGCTACGGAACTCTTAAATTGTTCGTGGAATTCTGGTGAAGTTTAAAAATGCTATGGAACTCTTCTGAGAACTTGTTCTCAGAATTCTTCTGAAGTTTATAAATTCTTTGGTACTCTTCCATTGTTCTTTGGAATTCTGCTGAAGTTTAAAAATGTTACGGATCATTTCCATTGTTCTTCGGAATTCTGCTGAAGTTTAAAAATGCTACGGAACTCTTCCATTGTTCTTCGGAATTCTGCTGAAGTTTAAAAATGCTACGGAACTCTTCGATTGTTCTTCGGAATTCTGCTGAAGTTTAAAAATGCTACGGAACTCTTCCATTGCTTTGCAGAATTCTGCTGAAGTTTAAAAATGCTACGGAACTCTTCCATTGTTCTTCGGAAATCTGCTGAAGTTTAAAAATGCTACGGAACACTTTCTTTGTTCTTCGGAATTCTGCTGAAGTTTAAAAATGCTACGGAACTCTTCCATTCTTCACGGAATTCTGGTGAAGTTTAAAAATGCTACGGAACTCTTCCATTGTTATTCTTAATTCTACTGAAGTTTAAAAATGCTACGGAACTCTTCCATTGTTCTTCGGAATTCTGCTGAAGTTTAAAAATGCTACGGAACTCTTCCATTGTTCTTCTGAGTTCTGCTGAAGTTTAAAAATGCTACGGAACTCTTCCATTGTTCTTCGGAATTCTGATGAAGTTTAAAACTGCAACGGAACTCTTCCATTGTTCTTCGGAATTCTGCTGAAGTTTAAAAATGCTACGGAACTCTTCCATTGTTCTTCGGAATTCTGCTGAAGTTTAAAAATGCTACGGAACTCTTACATTGTTCTTCTGAATTCTGCTGAAGTTTAAAAATGCTACGGAACTCTTCCATTGTTCTTCGGAATTCTGCTGAAGTTTAAAAATGCTACGGAACTCTTCCATTGTTCTTCGGAATTCTGCTGAAGTTTAAAAATGCTACGGAACTCTTCCATTGTTCACGGAATTCTGGTGAAGTTTAAAAATGCTACGGAACTCTTCCATTGTTATTCTTAATTCTACTGAAGTTTAAAAATGCTACGGAACTCTTCCATTGTTCTTCGGAATTCTGCTGAAGTTTAAAAATGCTACGGAACTCTTCCATTGTTCTCGGAATTCTGGTGAAGTTTAAAAATGCTACGGAACTCTTCCATTGTTCTCGGAATTCTGGTGAAGTTTAAAAATGGTACGGAACTCTTCCATTGTTCTCGGAATTCTGGTGAAGTTTAAAAATGGTACGGAACTCTTCCATTGTTCTCGGAATTCTGGTGAAGTTTAAAACTGCTGCGGAACTCTTCCATTGTTCTCGGATTTCTGCTGAAGTTTAAAAATGCTACGGAACTCTTCCATTGTTCTTGGAATTCTGTTGAAGTTTAAAATGCTACGGAACTCTTCCATTGTTCTTGGAATTCTGCTGAAGTTTATAAATGCTACGGTACTCTTCCATTGTTCTTGGGTATTCTGCTGAAGTTTAAAAATGTTACGGATCACTTCCATTGTTCTTCAGAATTCTGATGAAGTTTAAAAATGCTATGGAACACTTCCATTGTTCTTCGGAATTCTGCTGAAGTTTAAAAATGCTACGGAACTCTTCCATTGTTCTTCGGAATTCTGCTGAAGTTTAAAAATGCTACGGAACTTTTCCATTGTTCTTCGGAATTCTGATGAAGTTTAAAAATGCTACGGAACTCTTCCATTGTTCTTCGGAATTCTGCTGAAGTTTAAAAATGCTACGGAACTCTTCCATTGTTCTTGGAATTCTGTTGAAGTTTAAAAATGCTACGGAACTCTTCCATTGTTCTCGTAATTCTGGTGAAGTTTAAAAATGCTACGGAACTCTTCCATTGTTCTCGGAATTCTGGTGAAGTTTAAAAATGCTACGGAACTTTTCCATTGTTCTTCGGAATTCTGATGAAGTTTAAAAATGCTACGAAACTCTTCCATTGTTCTTCGGAATTCTGCTGAAGTTTAAAAATGCTACGGAACTCTTCCATTGTTCTCGGAATTCTGTTGAAGTTTAAAAATGCTACGGAACTCTTCCATTGTTCTCGTAATTCTGGTGAAGTTTAAAAATGCTACGGAACTCTTCCATTGTTCTCGGAATTCTGCTGAAGTTTAAAAATGCTACGGAACTCTTCCATTGTTCTTCGGAATTCTGCTGAAGTTTAAAAATGCTACGGAACTTTTCCATTGTTCTTTGGAATTCTGATGAATTTTAAAAATGCTACGGAACTCTTCCATTGTTCTCGGAATTCTGCTGAAGTTTAAAAATGCTACGGAACTCTTCCATTGTTCTTCGGAATTCTGCAGAAGTTAAAAAATGCTACGGAACTCTTCCATTGTTCGTGGAATTCTGGTGAAGTTTAAAAATGCTACGGAACTCTTCCATTGTTCTCAGAATTCTTCTGAAGTTTATAAATTCTATGGTACTCTTCCATTGTTCTTGGGAATTCTGCTGAAGTTTAAAAATGTTACGGATCATTTCCATTGTTCTTCGGAATTCTGCTGAAGTTTAAAAATGCTACGGAACTCTTCCATTGTTCTTCGGAATTCTGCTGAAGTTTAAAAATGCTACGGAACTCTTCGCTTGTTCTTCGGAATTCTGCTGAAGTTTAAAAATGCTACGGAACTCTTCCATTGCTTTGCAGAATTCTGCTGAAGTTTAAAAATGCTACGGAACTCTTCCATTGTTCTTCGGAAATCTGCTGAAGTTTAAAAATGCTACGGAACACTTTCTTTGTTCTTCGGAATTCTGCTGAAGTTTAAAAATGCTACGGAACTCTTCCATTCTTCACGGAATTCTGGTGAAGTTTAAAAATGCTACGGAACTCTTCCATTGTTATTCTTAATTCTACTGAAGTTTAAAAATGCTACGGAACTTTTCCATTGTTCTTCGGAATTCTGATGAAGTTTAAAAATGCTACGAAACTCTTCCATTGTTCTTCGGAATTCTGCTGAAGTTTAAAAATGCTACGGAACTCTTCCATTGTTCTCGGAATTCTGTTGAAGTTTAAAAATGCTACGGAACTCTTCCATTGTTCTCGTAATTCTGGTGAAGTTTAAAAATGCTACGGAACTCTTCCATTGTTCTCGGAATTCTGCTGAAGTTTAAAAATGCTACGGAACTCTTCCATTGTTCTTCGGAATTCTGCTGAAGTTTAAAAATGCTACGGAACTTTTCCATTGTTCTTTGGAATTCTGATGAATTTTAAAAATGCTACGGAACTCTTCCATTGTTCTCGGAATTCTGCTGAAGTTTAAAAATGCTACGGAACTCTTCCATTGTTCTTCGGAATTCTGCAGAAGTTAAAAAATGCTACGGAACTCTTCCATTGTTCGTGGAATTCTGGTGAAGTTTAAAAATGCTACGGAACTCTTCCATTGTTCTCAGAATTCTTCTGAAGTTTATAAATTCTATGGTACTCTTCCATTGTTCTTGGGAATTCTGCTGAAGTTTAAAAATGTTACGGATCATTTCCATTGTTCTTCGGAATTCTGCTGAAGTTTAAAAATGCTACGGAACTCTTCCATTGTTCTTCGGAATTCTGCTGAAGTTTAAAAATGCTACGGAACTCTTCGCTTGTTCTTCGGAATTCTGCTGAAGTTTAAAAATGCTACGGAACTCTTCCATTGCTTTGCAGAATTCTGCTGAAGTTTAAAAATGCTACGGAACTCTTCCATTGTTCTTCGGAAATCTGCTGAAGTTTAAAAATGCTACGGAACACTTTCTTTGTTCTTCGGAATTCTGCTGAAGTTTAAAAATGCTACGGAACTCTTCCATTCTTCACGGAATTCTGGTGAAGTTTAAAAATGCTACGGAACTCTTCCATTGTTATTCTTAATTCTACTGAAGTTTAAAAATGCTACGGAACTCTACCATTGTTCTTCGGAATTCTGCTGAAGTTTAAAAATGCTACGGAACTCTTCCATTGTTCTTCTGAGTTCTGCTGAAGTTTAAAAATGCTACGGAACTCTTCCATTGTTCTTCAGAATTCTGATGAAGTTTAAAACTGCAACGGAACTCTTCCATTGTTCTTCGGAACTCTGCTGAAGTTTAAAAATGCTACGGAACTCTTCCATTGTTCTTCGGAATTCTGCTGAAGTTTAAAAATGCTACGGAACTCTTACATTGTTCTTCTGAATTCTGCTGAAGTTTAAAAATGCTACGGAACTCTTCCATTGTTCTTCGGAATTCTCATGAAGCCTAAAACTGCAACGGAACTCTTCCATTGTTCTTCGGAATTCTGCTGAAGTTTAAAAATGCTTCGGAACTCTTCCATTGTTCTTCGGAATTCTGCTGAAGTTTAAAAATGCTACGGAACTCTTCCATTGTTCTCGGAATTCTGCTGAAGTTTAAAAATGCTACGGAACTCTTCCATTGTTCTCGGAATTCTGGTGAAGTTTAAAAATGCTACGGAACTTATCCATTGTTCTTCGGAATTCTGATGAAGTTAAAAATGCTACGGAACTCTTCCATTGTTCTTCGGAATTCTGCTGAAGTTTAAAAATGCTACGGAACTCTTCCATTGTTCTCGGAATCCTGTTGAAGTTTAAAAATGCTACGGAACTCTTCCATTGTTCTCGTAATTCTGGTGAAGTTTAAAAATGCTACGGAACTCTTCCATTGTTCTCGGAATTCTGGTGAAGTTTAAAAATGCTACGGAACTTTTCCATTATTCTTCGGAATTCTGATGAAGTTTAAAAATGCTACGGAACTCTTATATTGTTCTTCGGAATTCTGCTGAAGTTTAAAAATGCTACGGAACTCTTCCATTGTTCTCGGAATTCTGTTGAAGTTTAAAAATGCTACGGAACTCTTCCATTGTTCTCGTAATTCTGGTGAAGTTTAAAAATGCTACGGAACTCTTCCATTGTTCTCGGAATTCTGCTGAAGTTTAAAAATGTTACGGAACTCTTCCATTGTTCTTCGGAATTCTGCTGAAGTTTAAAAATGCTACGGAACTTTTCCATTGTTCTTTGGAATTCTGATGAATTTTAAAAATGCTACGGAACTCTTCCATTGTTCTTCGGAATTCTGCTGAAGTTTAAAAATGCTACGGAACTCTTCCATTGTTCTTCGGAATTCTGCAGAAGTTAAAAAATGCTTCGGAACTCTTCCATTGTTCGTGGAATTCTGGTGAAGTTTAAAAATGCTACGGAACTCTTCCATTGTTCTCAGAATTCTTCTGAAGTTTATAAATTCTATGGTACTCTTCCATTGTTCTTGGGAATTCTGCTGAAGTTTAAAAATGTTACGGATCATTTCCATTGTTCTTCGGAATTCTGCTGAAGTTTAAAAATGCTACGGAACTCTTCCATTGTTCTTCAGAATTCTGCTGAAGTTTAAAAATGCTACGGAACTCTTCCATTGCTTTGCAGAATTCTGCTGAAGTTTAAAAATGCTACGGAACTCTTCCATTGCTTTGCAGAATTCTGATGAAGTTTAAAAATGCTACGGAACTCTTCCATTGTTCTTCGGAAATCTGCTGAAGTTTAAAAATGCTACGGAACACTTTCTTTGTTCTTCGGAATTCTGCTGAAGTTTAAAAATGCTACGGAACTCTTCCATTCTTCACGGAAATCTGGTGAAGTTTAAAAATGCTACGGAACTCTTCCATTGTTATTCTTAATTCTACTGAAGTTTAAAAATGCTACGGAACTCTTCCATTGTTCTTCGGAATTCTGCTGAAGTTTAAAAATGCTACGGAACTCTTCCATTGTTCTTCTGAGTTCTGCTGAAGTTTAAAAATGCTACGGAACTCTTCTAGTGTTCTTCGGAATTCTGATGAAGTTTAAAACTGCAACGGAACTCTTCCATTGTTCTTCGGAATTCTGCTGAAGTTTAAAAATGCTACGGAACTCTTCCATTGTTCTTCGGAATTCTGCTGAAGTTCAAAAATGCTACGGAACTCTTACATTGTTCTTCTGAATTCTGCTGAAGTTTAAAAATGCTACGGAACTCTTCCATTGTTCTTCGGAATTCTGCTGAAGTTTAAAAATGCTACGGAACTCTTCCATTGTTCTTCGGAATTCTGCTGAAGTTTAAAAATGCTACGGAACTCTTCCTTTGTTCACGGAATTCTGGTGAAGTTTAAAAATGCTACGGAACTCTTCCATTGTTATTCTTAATTCTACTGAAGTTTAAAAATGCTACGGAACTCTTCCATTGTTCTTCGGAATTCTGGTGAAGTTTAAAAATGCTTCGGAACTCTTCCATTGTTCTCGGAATTCTGGTGAAGTTTAAAAATGCTACGGAACTCTTCCATTGTTCTCGGAATTCTGGTGAAGCTTAAAAATGGTACGGAACTCTTCCATTGTTCTCGGAATTCTGGTGAAGTTTAAAACTGCTGCGGAACTCTTCCATTGTTCTCGGATTTCTGCTGAAGTTTAAAAATGCTACGGAACTCTTCCATTGTTCTTGGAATTCTGTTGAAATTTAAAATGCTACGGAACTCTTCCATTGTTCTCAGAATTCTGCTGAAGTTTATAAATGCTACGGTACTCTTCCATTGTTCTTGGGTATTCTGCTGAAGTTTAAAAATGTTACGGATCACTTCCATTGTTCTTCAGAATTCTGATGAAGTTTAAAAATGCTATGGAACACTTCCATTGTTCTTCGGAATTCTGCTGAAGTTTAAAAATGCTACGGAACTCTTCCATTGTTCTTCGGAATTCTGCTGAAGTTTAAAAATGCTACGGAACTTTTCCATTGTTCTTCGGAATTCTGATGAAGTTTAAAAATGCTACGGAACTCTTCCATTGTTCTTCGGAATTCTGCTGAAGTTTAAAAATGCTACGGAACTCTTCCATTGTTCTCGGAATTCTGTTGAAGTTTAAAAATGCTACGGAACTCTTCCATTGTTCTCGTAATTCTGGTGAAGTTTAAAAATGCTACGGAACTCTTCCATTGTTCTCGTAATTCTGGTGAAGTTTAAAAATGCTACGGAACTTTTCCATTGTTCTTCGGAATTCTGATGAAGTTTAAAAAGGCTACGGAACTCTTCCATTGTTCTTCGGAATTCTGCTGAAGTTTAAAAATGCTACGGAACTCTTCCATTGTTCTCGGAATTCTGTTGAAGTTTAAAAATGCTACGGAACTCTTCCATTGTTCTCGTAATTCTGGTGAAGTTTAAAAATGCTACGGAACTCTTCCATTGTTCTTCGGAATTCTGCTGAAGTTTAAAAATGCTACGGAACTTTTCCATTGTTCTTTGGAATTCTGATGAATTTTAAAAATGCTACGGAACTCTTCCATTGTTCTCGGAATTCTGCTGAAGTTTAAAAATGCTACGGAACTCTTCCATTGTTCTTCGGAATTCTGCAGAAGTTAAAAAATGCTACGGAACTCTTCCATTGTTCGTGGAATTCTAGTGAAGTTTAAAAATGCTACGGAACTCTTCCATTGTTCTCAGAATTCTTCTGAAGTTTATAAATTCTATGGTACTCTTCCATTGTTCTCGTAATTCTGGTGAAGTTTAAAAATGCTACGGAACTCTTCCATTGTTCTCGGAATTCTGCTGAAGTTTAAAAATGCTACGGAACTCTTCCATTGTTCTTCGGAATTCTGCTGAAGTTTAAAAATGCTACGGAACTCTTCGATTGTTCTTCGGAATTCTGCTGAAGTTTAAAAATGCTACGGAACTCTTCCATTGCTTTGCAGAATTCTGCTGAAGTTTAAAAATGCTACGGAACTCTTCCATTGTTCTTCGGAAATCTGCTGAAGTTTAAAAATGCTACGGAACACTTTCTTTGTTCTTCGGAATTCTGCTGAAGTTTAAAAATGCTACGGAACTCTTCCATTCTTCACGGAATTCTGGTGAAGTTTAAAAATGCTACGGAACTCTTCCATTGTTATTCTTAATTCTACTGAAGTTTAAAAATGCTACGGAACTCTTCCATTGTTCTTCGGAATTCTGCTGAAGTTTAAAAATGCTACGGAACTCTTCCATTGTTCTTCTGAGTTCTGCTGAAGTTTAAAAATGCTACGGAACTCTTCCATTGTTCCTCGGAATTCTGATGAAGTTTAAAACTGCAACGGAACTCTTCCATTGTTCTTCGGAATTCTGCTGAAGTTTAAAAATGCTACGGAACTCTTCCATTGTTCTTCGGAATTCTGCTGAAGTTTAAAAATGCTACGGAACTCTTACATTGTTCTTCTGAATTCTGCTGAAGTTTAAAAATGCTACGGAACTCTTCCATTGTTCTTCGGAATTCTGATGAAACCTAAAACTGCAACGGAACTCTTCCATTGTTCTTCGGAATTCTGCTGAAGTTTAAAAATGCTACGGAACTCTTCCATTGTTCTTCGGAATTCTGCTGAAGTTTAAAAATGCTACGGAACTCTTCCATTGTTCTCGGAATTCTGCTGAAGTTTAAAAATGCTACGGAACTCTTCCATTGTTCTCGGAATTCTGGTGAAGTTTAAAAATGCTACGGAACTCTTCCATTGTTCTCGGAATTCTGCTGAAGTTTAAAAATGCTACGGAACTCTTCCATTGTTCTCGGAATTCTGCTGAAGTTTAAAAATGCTACGGAACTCTTCCATTGTTCTTCGGAATTCTGCTGAAGTTTAAAAATTCTATGGAACTCTTCCATTGTTCTCGGAATTCTGCTGAAGTTTAAAAATGCTACGGAACTTTTCCATTGTTCTTCGGAATTTTGATGAAGTTTAAAAATGCTACGGAACTCTTCCATTGTTCTTCGGAATTCTGCTGAAGTTTAAAAATGCTACGGAACTCTTCCATTGTTCTCGGAATTCTGTTGAAGTTTAAAAATGCTACGGAACTCTTCCATTGTTCTCGTAATTCTGGTGAAGTTTAAAAATGCTACGGAACTCTTCCATTGTTCTCGGAATTCTGCTGAAGTTTAAAAATGCTACGGAACTCTTCCATTGTTCTTCGGAATTCTGCTGAAGTTTAAAAATGCTATGGAACTTTTCCATTGTTCTTTGGAATTCTGATGAATTTTAAAAATGCTACGGAACTCTTCCATTGTTCTTCGGAATTCTGCTGAAGTTTAAAAATGCTATGGAACTCTTCCATTGTTCTTCGGAATTCTGCAGAAGTTAAAAAATGCTACGGAACTCTTCCATTGTTCTCAGAATTCTTCTGAAGTTTATAAATTCTATGGTACTCTTCCATTGTTCTTGGGAATTCTGCTGAAGTTTAAAAATGTTACCGATCATTTCCATTGTTCTTCAGAATTCTGATGAAGTTTAAAAATGCTATGGAACACTTCCATTGTTCTTCGGAATTCTGCTGAAGTTTAAAAATGCTACGGAACTCTTCCATTGTTCTTCGGAATTCTGCTGAAGTTTAAAAATGCTACGGAACTTTTCCATTGTTCTTCGGAATTCTGATGAAGTTGAAAAATCCTACGGAACTCTTACATTGTTCTTCTGAATTCTGCTGAAGTTTAAAAATGCTACGGAACTCTTCCATTGTTCTTCGGAATTCTGATGAAGCCTAAAACTGCAACGGAACTCTTCCATTGTTCTTCGGAATTCTGCTGAAGTTTAAAAATGCTTCGGAACTCTTCCATTGTTCTTCGGAATTCTGCTGAAGTTTAAAAATGCTACGGAACTCTTCCATTGTTCTCGGAATTCTGCTGAAGTTTAAAAATGCTACGGAACTCTTCCACTGTTCTCGGAATTCTAGTGAAGTTTAAAAATGCTACGGAACTCTTTCATTGTTCTCGGAATTCTGGTGAAGTTTAAAAATGGTACGGAACTCTTCTATTGTTCTCGGAATTCTGGTGAAGTTTAAAACTGCTGCGGAACTCTTCCATTTTTCTCGGATTTCTGCTGAAGTTTAAAAATGCTACGGAACTCTTCCATTGTTCTTGGAATTCTGCGGAAGTTTATAAATGCTACGGTACTCTTCCATTGTTCTTGGGTATTCTGCTGAAGTTTAAAAATGTTACGGGTCACTTCCATTGTTCTTCAGAATTCTGATGAA
Source organism: Phyllobates terribilis (assembly GCF_046119375.1). Taxonomy (NCBI): domain Eukaryota; kingdom Metazoa; phylum Chordata; class Amphibia; order Anura; family Dendrobatidae; genus Phyllobates; species Phyllobates terribilis. The sequence goes on from NW_027362957.1 coordinate 3,042,456, forward strand.
GTTTAAAAATGCTATGGAACGCTTCCATTGTTCTTCGGAATTCTGCTGAAGTTTAAAAATGCTACGGAACTCTTCCATTGTTCTTCGGAATTCTGCTGAAGTTTAAAAATGCTACGGAACTTTTCCATTGTTCTTCGGAATTTTGATGAAGTTTAAAAATGCTACGGAACTCTTCCATTGTTCTTCGGAATTCTGCTGAAGTTTAAAAATGCTACGGAACTCTTCCATTGTTCTCGGAATTCTGTTGAAGTTTAAAAATGCTACGGATCTATTCCATTGTTCTCGTAATTCTGGTGATGTTTAAAAATGCTACGGAACTCTTCCATTGTTCTCGGAATTCTGCTGAAGTTTAAAAATGCTACGGAACTCTTCCATTGTTCTTCGGAATTCTGCTGAAGTTTAAAAATGCTACGGAAATCTTCCATTGTTCTTCGGAATTCTGCTGAAGTTTAAAAATGCTACGGAACTTTTCCATTGTTCTTTGGAATTCTGATGAATTTTAAAAATGCTACGGAACTCTTCCATTGTTCTTCGGAATTCTGCAGAAGTTAAAAAATGCTACGGAACTCTTCCATTGTTCTCAGAATTCTTCTGAAGTTTATAAATTCTATGGTACTCTTCCATTGTTCTTGGGAATTCTGCTGAAGTTTAAAAATGTTACGGATCATTTCCATTGTTCTTCAGAATTCTGATGAAGTTTAAAAATGCTATGGAACACTTCCATTGTTCTTCGGAATTCTGCTGAAGTTTAAAAATGCTACGGAACTCTTCCATTGTTCTTCGGAATTCTGCTGAAGTTTAAAAATGCTACGGAACTTTTCCATTGTTCTTCGGAATTCTGATGAAGTTTAAAAATTCTACGGAACTCTTACATTGTTCTTCTGAATTCTGCTGAAGTTTAAAAATGCTACGGAACTCTTCCATTGTTCTTCGGAATTCTGATGAAGCCTAAAACTGCAACGGAACTCTTCCATTGTTCTTCGGAATTCTACTGAAGTTTAAAAATGCTTCGGAACTCTTCCATTGTTCTTCGGAATTCTGCTGAAGTTTAAAAATGCTACGGAACTCTTCCATTGTTCTCAGAATTCTGCTGAAGTTTAAAAATGCTACGGAACTCTTCCATTGTTCTCGGAATTCTGGTGAAGTTTAAAAATGCTACGGAACTCTTCCATTGTTCTCGGAATTCTGCTGAAGTTTAAAAATGCTACGGGACTCTTCCATTGTTCTTCGGAATTCTGCTGAAGTTTAAAAATGCTACGGAACTCTTCCATTGTTCTTCGGAATTCTGCTGAAGTTTAAAAATGCTATGGAACTCTTCCATTGTTCTCGGAATTCTGCTGAAGTATAAAAATGTTACGGAACTTTTCCATTGTTCTTCGGAATTCTGACGAAGTTTAAAAAGGCTACGGAACTCTTCCATTGTTCTTCGGAATTCTGCAGAAGTTTAAAAATGCTACGGAACTCTTCGATTGTTCTTCGGAATTCTGCTGAAGTTTAAAAATGCTACGGAACTCTTCCATTGTTCTTCGGAAAACTGCTGAAGTTTAAAAATGCTACGGAACACTTTCTTTGTTCTTCGGAATTCTGCTGAAGTTTAAAAATGCTATGGAACTCTTCCATTGTTCACGGAATTCTGGTGAAGTTTAAAAATGCTACGGAACTCTTCCATTGTTATTCTTAATTCTACTGAAGTTTAAAAATGCTACGGAACTCTTCCATTGTTCTTCAGAATTCTGCTGAAGTTTAAAAATGCTACGGAACTCTTCCATTGTTCTCGGAATTCTGGTGAAGTTTAAAAATGGTACGGAACTCTTCCATTGTTCTCGGAATTCTGGTGAAATTTAAAACTGCTGCGGAACTCTTCCATTGTTCTCGGATTTCTGCTGAAGTTTAAAAATGCTACGGAACTCTTCCATTGTTCTTGGAATTCTGCTGAAGTTTATAAATGCTACGGTACTCTTCCATTGTTCTTGGGTATTCTGCTGAAGTTTAAAAATGTTACGGATCACTTCCATTGTTCTTCAGAATTCTGATGAAGTTTAAAAATGCTATGGAACACTTCCATTGTTCTTCGGAATTCTGCTGAAGTTTAAAAATGCTACGGAACTCTTCCATTGTTCTTCGGAATTCTGCTGAAGTTTAAAAATGCTACGGAACTTTTCCATTGTTCTTCGGAATTTTGTGAAGTTTAAAAATGCTACGGAACTCTTTCATTGTTCTCGTAATTCTGTTGAAGTTTAAAAATGCTACGGAACTCTTCCATTGTTCTCGTAATTCTGGTGAAGTTTAAAAATGCTACGGAACTCTTCCATTGTTCTCGTAATTCTGGTGAAGTTTAAAAATGCTACGGAACTCTTCTATTGTTCTCGGAATTCTGCTGAAGTTTAAAAATGCTACGGAACTCTTCCATTGTTCTTCGGAATTCTGCTGAAGTTTAAAAATGCTACGGAACTTTTCCATTGTTCTTTGGAATTCTGATGAATTTTAAAAATGCTACGGAACTCTTCCATTGTTCTTCGGAATTCTGCTGAAGTTTAAAAATGCTACGGAACTCTTCCATTGTTCTTCGGAATTCTGCTGAAGTTTAAAAATGCTTCGGAACTCTTCCATTGTTCTTCGGAATTCTGCTGAAGTTTAAAAATGCTACGGAACTCTTCCATTGTTCTCGGAATTCTGCTGAAGTTTAAAAATGCTACGGAACTCTTCCACTGTTCTCGGAATTCTAGTGAAGTTTAAAAATGCTACGGAACTCTTTCATTGTTCTCGGAATTCTGGTGAAGTTTAAAAATGGTACGGAACTCTTCTATTGTTCTCGGAATTCTGGTGAAGTTTAAAACTGCTGCGGAACTCTTCCATTTTTCTCGGATTTCTGCTGAAGTTTAAAAATGCTACGGAACTCTTCCATTGTTCTTGGAATTCTGCGGAAGTTTATAAATGCTACGGTACTCTTCCATTGTTCTTGGGTATTCTGCTGAAGTTTAAAAATGTTACGGGTCACTTCCATTGTTCTTCAGAATTCTGATGAAGTTTAAAAATGCTATGGAACGCTTCCATTGTTCTTCGGAATTCTGCTGAAGTTTAAAAATGCTACGGAACTCTTCCATTGTTCTTCGGAATTCTGCTGAAGTTTAAAAATGCTACGGAACTTTTCCATTGTTCTTCGGAATTTTGATGAAGTTTAAAAATGCTACGGAACTCTTCCATTGTTCTTCGGAATTCTGCTGAAGTTTAAAAATGCTACGGAACTCTTCCATTGTTCTCGGAATTCTGTTGAAGTTTAAAAATGCTACGGATCTATTCCATTGTTCTCGTAATTCTGGTGATGTTTAAAAATGCTACGGAACTCTTCCATTGTTCTCGGAATTCTGCTGAAGTTTAAAAATGCTACGGAACTCTTCCATTGTTCTTCGGAATTCTGCTGAAGTTTAAAAATGCTACGGAACTCTTCCATTGTTCTTCGGAATTCTGCTGAAGTTTAAAAATGCTACGGAACTTTTCCATTGTTCTTTGGAATTCTGATGAATTTTAAAAATGCTACGGAACTCTTCCATTGTTCTTCGGAATTCTGCAGAAGTTAAAAAATGCTACGGAACTCTTCCATTGTTCTCAGAATTCTTCTGAAGTTTATAAATTCTATGGTACTCTTCCATTGTTCTTGGGAATTCTGCTGAAGTTTAAAAATGTTACGGATCATTTCCATTGTTCTTCAGAATTCTGATGAAGTTTAAAAATGCTATGGAACACTTCCATTGTTCTTCGGAATTCTGCTGAAGTTTAAAAATGCTACGGAACTCTTCCATTGTTCTTCGGAATTCTGCTGAAGTTTAAAAATGCTACGGAACTTTTCCATTGTTCTTCGGAATTCTGATGAAGTTTAAAAATTCTACGGAACTCTTACATTGTTCTTCTGAATTCTGCTGAAGTTTAAAAATGCTACGGAACTCTTCCATTGTTCTTCGGAATTCTGATGAAGCCTAAAACTGCAACGGAACTCTTCCATTGTTCTTCGGAATTCTACTGAAGTTTAAAAATGCTTCGGAACTCTTCCATTGTTCTTCGGAATTCTGCTGAAGTTTAAAAATGCTACGGAACTCTTCCATTGTTCTCAGAATTCTGCTGAAGTTTAAAAATGCTACGGAACTCTTCCATTGTTCTCGGAATTCTGGTGAAGTTTAAAAATGCTACGGAACTCTTCCATTGTTCTCGGAATTCTGCTGAAGTTTAAAAATGCTACGGGACTCTTCCATTGTTCTTCGGAATTCTGCTGAAGTTTAAAAATGCTACGGAACTCTTCCATTGTTCTTCGGAATTCTGCTGAAGTTTAAAAATGCTATGGAACTCTTCCATTGTTCTCGGAATTCTGCTGAAGTATAAAAATGTTACGGAACTTTTCCATTGTTCTTCGGAATTCTGACGAAGTTTAAAAAGGCTACGGAACTCTTCCATTGTTCTTCGGAATTCTGCAGAAGTTTAAAAATGCTACGGAACTCTTCGATTGTTCTTCGGAATTCTGCTGAAGTTTAAAAATGCTACGGAACTCTTCCATTGTTCTTCGGAAAACTGCTGAAGTTTAAAAATGCTACGGAACACTTTCTTTGTTCTTCGGAATTCTGCTGAAGTTTAAAAATGCTATGGAACTCTTCCATTGTTCACGGAATTCTGGTGAAGTTTAAAAATGCTACGGAACTCTTCCATTGTTATTCTTAATTCTACTGAAGTTTAAAAATGCTACGGAACTCTTCCATTGTTCTTCAGAATTCTGCTGAAGTTTAAAAATGCTACGGAACTCTTCCATTGTTCTCGGAATTCTGGTGAAGTTTAAAAATGGTACGGAACTCTTCCATTGTTCTCGGAATTCTGGTGAAATTTAAAACTGCTGCGGAACTCTTCCATTGTTCTCGGATTTCTGCTGAAGTTTAAAAATGCTACGGAACTCTTCCATTGTTCTTGGAATTCTGCTGAAGTTTATAAATGCTACGGTACTCTTCCATTGTTCTTGGGTATTCTGCTGAAGTTTAAAAATGTTACGGATCACTTCCATTGTTCTTCAGAATTCTGATGAAGTTTAAAAATGCTATGGAACACTTCCATTGTTCTTCGGAATTCTGCTGAAGTTTAAAAATGCTACGGAACTCTTCCATTGTTCTTCGGAATTCTGCTGAAGTTTAAAAATGCTACGGAACTTTTCCATTGTTCTTCGGAATTTTGTGAAGTTTAAAAATGCTACGGAACTCTTTCATTGTTCTCGTAATTCTGTTGAAGTTTAAAAATGCTACGGAACTCTTCCATTGTTCTCGTAATTCTGGTGAAGTTTAAAAATGCTACGGAACTCTTCCATTGTTCTCGTAATTCTGGTGAAGTTTAAAAATGCTACGGAACTCTTCTATTGTTCTCGGAATTCTGCTGAAGTTTAAAAATGCTACGGAACTCTTCCATTGTTCTTCGGAATTCTGCTGAAGTTTAAAAATGCTACGGAACTTTTCCATTGTTCTTTGGAATTCTGATGAATTTTAAAAATGCTACGGAACTCTTCCATTGTTCTTCGGAATTCTGCTGAAGTTTAAAAATGCTACGGAACTCTTCCATTGTTCTTCGGAATTCTGCAGAAGTTAAAAAATGCTACGGAACACTTCCATTGTTCTCAGAATTCTTCTGAAGTTTATAAATTCTATGGTACTCTTCCATTGTTCTTGGGAATTCTGCTGAAGTTTAAAAATGTTACGGATCATTTCCATTGTTCTTCAGAATTCTGATGAAGTTTAAAAATGCTATGGAACACTTCCATTGTTCTTCGGAATTCTGCTGAAGTTTAAAAATGCTACGGAACTCTTCCATTGTTCTTCGGAATTCTGCTGAAGTACAAAAATGCTACGGAACTTTTTCATTGTTCTTCGGAATTCTGATGAAGTTTAAAAATGCTACGGAACTCTTCCATTGTTCTTCGGAATTCTGCTGAAGTTTAAAAATGCTACGGAACTCTTCCATTGTTCTCGGAATTCTGTTGAAGTTTAAAAATGCTACGGAACTCTACCATTGTTCTCGTAATTCTGGTGAAGTTTAAAAATGCTACAGAACTCTTCCATTGTTCTCGGAATTCTGCTGAAGTTTAAAAATGCTACGGAACTTTTCCATTGTTCTTTGGAATTCTGATGATTTTTAAAAATGTTACGGAACTCTTCCATTGTTCTTCGGAATTCTGCTGAAGTTTAAAAATGCTACGGAACTCTTCCATTGTTCTTCAGAATTCTGCAGAAGTTAAAAAATGCTACCGAACTCTTCCATTGTTCGTGGAATTCTGGTGAAGTTTAAAAATGCTACGGAACTCTTCCATTGTTCTCAGAATTCTTCTGAAGTTTATAAATTCTATGGTACTCTTCCATTGTTCTTGGGAATTCTGCTGAAGTTTAAAAATGTTACGGATCATTTCCATTGTTCTTCGGAATTCTGTTGAAGTTCAAAAATGCTACGGAACTCTTCCATTGTTTTTCCGAATTCTGCTGAAGTTTAAAAATGCTACGGAACTCTTCGATTGTTCTTCGGAATTCTGCTGAAGTTTAAAAATGCTACGGAACTCTTCCATTGTTTTGCAGAATTCTGCTGAAGTTTAAAAATGCTACGGAACTCTTCCATTGTTCTTCGGAAATCTGCTGAAGTTTAAAAATGCTACGGAACACTTTCTTTGTTCTTCGGAATTCTGCTTAAGTTTAAAAATGCTACGGAACTCTTCCATTGTTCACGGAATTCTGGTGAAGTTTAAAAATGCTACGGAACTCTTCCATTGTTATTCTTAATTCTACTGAAGTTTAAAAATGCTACGGAACTCTTCCATTGTTCTCGGAATTCTGGTGAAGTTTAAAAATGCTACGGAACTCTTCCATTGTTCTCGGAATTCTGGTGAAGCTTAAAAATGGTACGGAACTCTTCCATTGTTCTCGGAATTCTGGTGAAGTTGAAAACTGCTGCGGAACTCTTCCATTGTTCTCGGATTTCTGCTGAAGTTTAAAAATGCTACGGAACTCTTCCATTGTTCTTGGAATTCTGTTGAAGTTTAAAATACTACGGAACTCTTCCATTGTTCTCAGAATTCTGCTGAAGTTTATAAATGCTACGGAACTCTTCCATTGTTCTTGGAATTCTGCTGAAGTTTATAAATGCTACGGTACTCTTCCATTGTTCTTGGGTATTCTGCTGAAGTTTAAAAATGTTACGGATCACTTCCATTGTTCTTCGGAATTCTGATGAAGTTTAAAAATGCTACGGAACACTTCCATTGTTCTTCGGAATTCTGCTGAAGTTTAAAAATGCTACGGAACTCTTCCATTGTTCTTCGGAATTCTGCTGAAGTTTAAAAATGCTACGGAACTTTTCCATTGTTCTTCGGAATTTTGATGAAGTTTAAAAATGCTACGGAACTCTTCCATTGTTCTTCGGAATTCTGCTGAAGTTTAAAAATGCTACGGAACTCTTCCATTGTTCTCGGAATTCTGTTGAAGTTTAAAAATGCTACGGAACTCTTCCATTGTTCTTCAGAATTCTGCAGAAGTTAAAAAATGCTACCGAACTCTTCCATTGTTCGTGGAATTCTGGTGAAGTTTAAAAATGCTACGGAACTCTTCCATTGTTCTCAGAATTCTTCTGAAGTTTATAAATTCTATGGTACTCTTCCATTGTTCTTGGGAATTCTGCTGAAGTTTAAAAATGTTACGGATCATTTCCATTGTTCTTCGGAATTCTGTTGAAGTTCAAAAATGCTACGGAACTCTTCCATTGTTTTTCCGAATTCTGCTGAAGTTTAAAAATGCTACGGAACTCTTCGATTGTTCTTCGGAATTCTGCTGAATTTTAAAAATGCTACGGAACTCTTCCATTGTTTTGCAGAATTCTGCTGAAGTTTAAAAATGCTACGGAACTCTTCCATTGTTCTTCGGAAATCTGCTGAAGTTTAAAAATGCTACGGAACACTTTCTTTGTTCTTCGGAATTCTGCTTAAGTTTAAAAATGCTACGGAACTCTTCCATTGTTCACGGAATTCTGGTGAAGTTTAAAAATGCTACGGAACTCTTCCATTGTTATTCTTAATTCTACTGAAGTTTAAAAATGCTACGGAACTCTTCCATTGTTCTCGGAATTCTGGTGAAGTTTAAAAATGCTACGGAACTCTTCCATTGTTCTCGGAATTCTGGTGAAGCTTAAAAATGGTACGGAACTCTTCCATTGTTCTCGGAATTCTGGTGAAGTTGAAAACTGCTGCGGAACTCTTCCATTGTTCTCGGATTTCTGCTGAAGTTTAAAAATGCTACGGAACTCTTCCATTGTTCTTGGAATTCTGTTGAAGTTTAAAATACTACGGAACTCTTCCATTGTTCTCAGAATTCTGCTGAAGTTTATAAATGCTACGGAACTCTTCCATTGTTCTTGGAATTCTGCTGAAGTTTATAAATGCTACGGTACTCTTCCATTGTTCTTGGGTATTCTGCTGAAGTTTAAAAATGTTACGGATCACTTCCATTGTTCTTCGGAATTCTGATGAAGTTTAAAAATGCTATGGAACACTTCCATTGTTCTTCGGAATTCTGCTGAAGTTTAAAAATGCTACGGAACTCTTCCATTGTTCTTCGGAATTCTGCTGAAGTTTAAAAATGCTACGGAACTTTTCCATTGTTCTTCGGAATTTTGATGAAGTTTAAAAATGCTACGGAACTCTTCCATTGTTCTTCGGAATTCTGCTGAAGTTTAAAAATGCTACGGAACTCTTCCATTGTTCTCGGAATTCTGTTGAAGTTTAAAAATGCTACGGAACTCTTCCATTGTTCTCGTAATTCTGGTGAAGTTTAAAAATGCTACGGAACTCTTCCATTGTTCTCGGAATTCTGTTGAAGTTTAAAAATGCTACGGAACTCTTCCATTGTTCTCGTAATTCTGGTGAAGTTTAAAAATGCTACGGAACTCTTCCATTGTTCTCGGAATTCTGCTGAAGTTTAAAAATGCTACGGAACTCTTCCATTGTTCTTCGGAATTCTGCTGAAGTTTAAAAATGCTACGGAACTTTTCCATTGTTCTTTGGAATTCTGATGAATTTTAAAAATGCTACGGAACTCTTCCATTGTTCTTCGGAATTCTGCTGAAGTTTAAAAATGCTACGGAACTCTTCCATTGTTCTTCGGAATTCTGCAGAAGTTAAAAAATGCTACGGAACTCTTCCATTGTTCTCAGAATTCTTCTGAAGTTTATAAATTCTATGGTACTCTTCCATTGTTCTTGGGAATTATGCTGAAGTTTAAAAATGTTACGGATCATTTCCATTGTTCTTCAGAATTCTGATGAAGTTTAAAAATGCTATGGAACACTTCCATTGTTCTTCGGAATTCTGCTGAAGTTTAAAAATGCTACGGAACTCTTCCATTGTTCTTCGGAATTCTGCTGAAGTTTAAAAATGCTACGGAACTTTTCCATTGCTCTTCGGAATTCTGATGAAGTTTAAAAATGCTACGGAACTCTTCCATTGTTCTCGTAATTCTGGTGAAGTTTAAAAATGCTACGGAACTCTTCCATTGTTCTCGGAATTCTGCTGAAGTTTAAAAATGCTACGGAACTCTTCCATTGTTCTTCGGAATTCTGCTGAAGTTTAAAAATGCTACGGAACTTTTCCATTGTTCTTTGGAATTTGGATGAATTTTAAAAATGCTACGGAACTCTTCCATTGTTCTTCGGAATTCTGCTGAAGTTTAAAAATGCTACGGAACTCTTCCATTGTTCGTGGAATTCTGGTGAAGTTTAAAAATGCTACGGAACTCTTCCATTGTTCTCAGAATTCTTCTGAAGTTTATAAATTCTATGGTACTCTTCCATTGTTCTTGGGAATTCTGCTGAAGTTTAAAAATGTTACCGATCATTTCCATTGTTCTTCGGAATTCTGCTGAAGTTTAAAAATGCTACGGAACTCTTCCATTGTTTTTCGGAATTCTGCTGAAGTTTAAAAATGCTACGGAACACTTCGATTGTTCTTCGGAATTCTGCTGAAGTTTAAAAATGCTACGGAACTCTTCCATTGTTTTGCAGAATTCTGCTGAAGTTTAAAAATGCTACGGAACTCTTCCATTGTTCTTCGGAAATCTGCTGAAGTTTAAAAATGCTACGGAACACTTTCTTTGTTCTTCGGAAATCTGCTGAAGTTTAAAAATGCTACGGAACTCTTCCATTGTTATTCTTAATTCTACTGAAGTTTAAAAATGCTACGGAACTCTTCCATTGTTCTTCGGAATTCTGCTGAAGTTTAAAAATGCTACGGAACTCTTCCATTGTTCTTCGGAAATCTGCTGAAGTTTAAAAATGCTACGGAACACTTTCTTTGTTCTTCGGAATTCTGGTGAAGTTTAAAACTGCTGCGGAACTCTTCCATTGTTCTCGGATTTCTGCTGAAGTTTAAAAATGCTACGGAACTCTTCCATTGTTCTTGGAATTCTGTTGAAGTTTAAAATACTACGGAACTCTTCCATTGTTCTCAGAATTCTGCTGAAGTTTATAAATGCTACGGAACTCTTCCATTGTTCTTGGAATTCTGCTGAAGTTTATAAATGCTACGGTACTCTTCCATTGTTCTTGGGTATTCTGCTGAAGTTTAAAAATGTTACGGATCACTTCCATTATTCTTCAGAATTCTGATGAAGTTTAAAAATGCTATGGAACACTTCCATTGTTCTTCGGAATTCTGCTGAAGTTTAAAAATGCTACGGAACTCTTCCATTGTTCTTCGGAATTCTGCTGAACTTTAAAAATGCTACGGAACTTTTCCATTGTTCTTCGGAATTCTGATGAAGTTTAAAAAGGCTACGGAACTCTTCCATTGTTCTTCGGAATTCTGCTGAAGTTTAAAAATGCTACGGAACTCTTCCATTGTTCTCGGAATTCTGTTGAAGTTTAAAAATGCTACGGAACTCTTCCATTGTTCTCGTAATTCTGGTGAAGTTTAAAAATGCTACGGAACTCTTCCATTGTTCTCGGAATTCTGCTGAAGTTTAAAAATGCTACGGAACTCTTCCATTGTTCTTCGGAATTCTGCTGAAGTTTAAAAATGCTACGGAACTTTTCCATTGTTCTTTGGAATTCTGATGAATTTTAAAAATGCTACGGAACTCTTCCATTGTTCTTCGGAATTCTGCTGAAGTTTAAAAATGCTACGGAACTCTTCCATTGTTCTTCGGAATTCTGCAGAAGTTAAAAAATGCTACGGAACTCTTCCATTGTTCTCAGAATTCTTCTGAAGTTTATAGATTCTATGGTACTCTTCCATTTTTCTTGGGAATTCTGCTGAAGTTTAAAAATGTTACGGATCATTTCCATTGTTCTTCAGAATTCTGATGAAGTTTAAAAATGCTATGGAACACTTCCATTGTTCTTCGGAATTCTGCTGAAGTTTAAAAATGCTACGGAACTCTTCCATTGTTCTTCAGAATTCTGCTGAAGTTTAAAAATGTTACGGAACTTTTCCATTGTTCTTCGGAATTCTGATGAAGTTTAAAAATGCTACGGAACTCTTCCATTGTTCTCGGAATTCTGCTGAAGTTTAAAAATGCTACGGAACTCTTCCATTGTTCTTCGGAATTCTGCTGAAGTTTAAAAATGCTACGGAACTTTTCCATTGTTCTTTGGAATTTGGATGAATTTTAAAAATGCTACGGAACTCTTCCATTGTTCTTCGGAATTCTGCTGAAGTTTAAAAATGCTACGGAACTCTTCCATTGTTCGTGGAATTCTGGTGAAGTTTAAAAATGCTACGGAACTCTTCCATTGTTCTCAGAATTCTTCTGAAGTTTATAAATTCTATGGTACTCTTCCATTGTTCTTGGGAATTCTGCTGAAGTTTAAAAATGTTACGGATCATTTCCATTGTTCTTCGGAATTCTGCTGAAGTTTAAAAATGCTACGGAACTCTTCCATTGTTTTTTGGAATTCTGCTGAAGTTTAAAAATGCTACGGAACTCTTCGATTGTTCTTCGGAATTCTGCTGAAGTTTAAAAATGCTACGGAACTCTTCCATTGTTTTGCAGAATTCTGCTGAAGTTTAAAAATGCTACGGAACTCTTCCATTGTTCTTCGGAAATCTGCTGAAGTTTAAAAATGCTACGGAACACTTTCTTTGTTCTTCGGAATTCTGCTGAAGTTTAAAAATGCTACGGAACTCTTCCATTGTTATTCTTAATTCTACTGAAGTTTAAAAATGCTACGGAACTCTTCCATTGTTCTTCGGAATTCTGCTGAAGTTTAAAAATGCTACGGAACTCTTCCATTGTTCTTCGGAAATCTGCTGAAGTTTAAAAATGCTACGGAACACTTTCATTGTTCTTCGGAATTCTGGTGAAGTTTAAAAATGCTACGGAACTCTTCCATTGTTATTCTTAATTCTACTGAAGTTTAAAAATGCTACGGAACTCTTCCATTGTTCTCGGAATTCTGCTGAAGTTTAAAAATGCTACGGAACTCTTCCATTGTTCTTCGGAATTCTGCTGAAGTTTAGAAATGCTACGGAACTTTTCCATTGTTCTTTGGAATTCTGATGAATTTTAAAAATGCTACGGAACTCTTCCATTGTTCTTCGGAATTCTGCTGAAGTTTAAAAATGCTACGGAACTCTTCCATTGTTCTTCGGAATTCTGCAGAAGTTAAAAAATGCTACGGAACTCTTCCATTGTTCTCAGAATTCTTCTGAAGTTTATAAATTCTATGGTACTCTTCCATTTTTCTTGGGAATTCTGCTGAAGTTTAAAAATGTTACGGATCATTTCCATTGTTCTTCAGAATTCTGATGAAGTTTAAAAATGCTATGGAACACTTCCATTGTTCTTCGGAATTCTGCTGAAGTTTAAAAATGCTACGGAACTCTTCCATTGTTCTTCGGAATTCCGCTGAAGTTTAAAAATGCAACGGAACTTTTCCATTGTTCTTCGGAATTCTGATGAAGTTTAAAAATGCTACGGAACTCTTCCATTGTTCTTTGGAATTCTGCTGAAGTTTAAAAATGCTACGGAACTCTTCCATTGTTATCGGAATTCTGTTGAAGTTTAAAAATGCTACGGAACTCTTCCATTGTTCTCGTAATTCTGGTGAAGTTTAAAAATGCTACGGAACTCTTCCATTGTTCTCGGAATTCTGCTGAAGTTTAAAAATGCTACGGAACTCTTCCATTGTTCTTCGGAATTCTGCTGAAGTTTAAAAATGCTACGGAACTTTTCCATTGTTCTTTGGAATTTGGATGAATTTTAAAAATGCTACGGAACTCTTCCATTGTTCTTCGGAATTCTGCTGAAGTTTAAAAATGCTACGGAACTCTTCCATTGTTCTTCGGAATTCTGGTGAAGTTTAAAAATGCTACGGAACTCTTCCATTGTTCTCAGAATTCTTCTGAAGTTTATAAATTCTATGGTACTCTTCCATTGTTCTTGGGAATTCTGCTGAAGTTTAAAAATGTTACGGATCATTTCCATTGTTCTTCGGAATTCTGCTGAAGTTTAAAAATGCTACGGAACTCTTCCATTGTTTTTCGGAATTCTGCTGAAGTTTAAAAATGCTACGGAACTCTTCGATTGTTCTTCGGAATTCTGCTGAAGTTTAAAAATGCTACGGAACTCTTCCATTGTTTTGCAGAATTCTGCTGAAGTTTAAAAATGCTACGGAACTCTTCCATTGTTCTTCGGAAATCTGCTGAAGTTTAAAAATGCTACGGAACACTTTCTTTGTTCTTCGGAATTCTGCTGAAGTTTAAAAATGCTACGGAACTCTTCCATTGTTATTCTTAATTCTACTGAAGTTTAAAAATGCTACGGAACTCTTCCATTGTTCTTCGGAATTCTGCTGAAGTTTAAAAATGCTACGGAACTCTTCCATTGTTCTTCGGAAATCTGCTGAAGTTTAAAAATGCTACGGAACACTTTCTTTGTTCTTCGGAATTCTGGTGAAGTTTAAAAATGCTACGGAACTCTTCCATTGTTATTCTTAATTCTACTGAAGTTTAAAAATGCTACGGAACTCTTCCATTTTTCTTCGGAATTCTGCTGAAGTTTAAAAATGCTACGGAACACTTCCATTGTTCTCGGAATTCTAGTGAAGTTTAAAAATGCTACGGAACTCTTCCATTGTTCTCGGAATTCTGATGAAGCTTAAAAATGCTACGGAACTCTTCCATTGTTCTCGGAATTCTGGTGAAGTTTAAAACTGCTGCGGAACTCTTCCATTGTTCTCAGAATTCTGCTGAAGTTTATAAATGCTACGGTACTCTTCCATTGTTCTTGGGTATTCTGCTGAAGTTTAAAAATGTTACGGATCACTTCCATTGTTCTTCAGAATTCTGATGAAGTTTAAAAATGCTATGGAACACTTCCATTGTTCTTCGCAATTCTGCTGAAGTTTAAAAATGCTATGGAACTCTTCCATTGTTCTTCAGAATTCTGCTGAAGTTTAAAAATGCTACGGAACTCTTCCATTGTTCGGGGAATTCTGGTGAAGTTTAAAAATGGTACGGAACTCTTCCATTGTTCTCGGAATTCTGGTGAAGTTTAAAAATGGTACGGAACTCTTCCATTGTTCTCGGAATTCTGGTGAAGTTTAAAACTGCTGCGGAACTCTTCCATTGTTCTCGGATTTCTGCTGAAGTTTAAAAATGCTACGGAACTCTTCCATTGTTCTTGGAATTCTGTTGAAGTTTAAAATGCTACGGAACTCTTCCATTGTTCTCAGAATTCTGCTGAAGTTTATAAATGCTACGGTACTCTTCCATTGTTGTTGGGTATTCTGCTGAAGTTTAAAAATGTTACGGATCACTTCCATTGTTCTTCAGAATTCTGATGAAGTTTAAAAATGCTACGGAACTTTTCCATTGTTCTTCGGAATTCTGATGAAGTTTAAAAATGCTACGGAACTCTTCCATTGTTCTTCGGAATTCTGCTGAAGTTTAAAAATGCTACGGAACTCTTCCATTGTTCTCGGAATTCTGTTAAAGTTTAAAAATGCTACGGAACTCTTCCATTGTTCTCGTAATTCTGGTGAAGTTTAAAAATGCTACGGAACTCTTCCATTGTTCTTCGGAATTCTGCTGAAGTTTAAAAATGCTACGGAACTCTTCCATTGTTCTCGTAATTCTGGTGAAGTTTAAAAATGCTACGGAACTCTTCCATTGTTCTCGGAATTCTGCTGAAGTTTAAAAATGCTACGGAACTCTTCCATTGTTCTTCGGAATTCTGCTGAAGTTTAAAAATGCTACGGAACTTTTCCATTGTTCTTTGGAATTTGGATGAATTTTAAAAATGCTACGGAACTCTTCCATTGTTCTTCGGAATTCTGCTGAAGTTTAAAAATGCTACGGAACTCTTCCATTGTTCGTGGAATTCTGGTGAAGTTTAAAAATGCTACGGAACTCTTCCATTGTTCTCAGAAGTCTTCTGAAGTTTATAAATTCTATGGTACTCTTCCATTGTTCTTGGGAATTCTGCTGAAGTTTAAAAATGTTACGGATCATTTCCATTGTTCTTCGGAATTCTGCTGAAGTTTAAAAATGCTACTGAACTCTTCCATTGTTTTTCGGAATTCTGCTGAAGTTTAAAAATGCTACGGAACTCTTCGATTGTTCTTCGGAATTCTGCTGAAGATTAAAAATGCTACGGAACTCTTACATTGTTTTGCAGAATTCTGCTGAAGTTTAAAAATGCTACGGAACTCTTCCATTTTTCTTCGGAAATCTGCTGAAGTTTAAAAATGCTACGGAACACTTTCTTTGTTCTTCGGAATTCTGCTGAAGTTTAAAAATGCTACGGAACTCTTCCATTGTTATTCTTAATTCTACTGAAGTTTAAAAATGCTACGGAACTCTTCCATTGTTCTTCGGAATTCTGCTGAAGTTTAAAAATGCTACGGAACTCTTCCATTGTTCTTCGGAAATCTGCTGAAGTTTAAAAATGCTACGGAACACTTTCTTTGTTCTTCGGAATTCTGGTGAAGTTTAAAAATGCTACGGAACTCTTCCATTGTTATTCTTAATTCTACTGAAGGTTAAAAATGCTACGGAACTCTTCCATTGTTCTTCGGAATTCTGCTAAAGTTTAAAAATGCTACGGAACACTTCCATTGTTCTCGGAATTCTGGTGAAGTTTAAAAATGCTACGGAACTCTTCCATTGTTCTCGGAATTCTGGTGAAGCTTAAAAATGGTACGGAACTCTTCCATTGTTCTCGGAATTCTGGTGAAGTTTAAAACTGCTGCAGAACTCTTCCATTGTTCTCGGATTTCTGCTGAAGTTTAAAAATGCTACGGAACTCTTCCATTGTTCTTGGAATTCTGTTGAAGTTTAAAATGCTACGGAACTCTTCCATTGTTCTCAGAATTCTGCTGAAGTTTATAAATGCTACGGTACTCTTCCATTGTTCTTGGGTATTCTGCTGAAGTTTAAAAATGTTACGGATCACTTCCATTGTTCTTCAGAATTCTGATGAAGTTTAAAAATGCTATGGAACACTTCCATTGTTCTTCGCAATTCTGCTGAAGTTTAAAAATGCTATGGAACTCTTCCATTGTTCTTCAGAATTCTGCTGAAGTTTAAAAATGCTACGGAACTCTTCCATTGTTCTGGGAATTCTGGTGAAGTTTAAAAATGGTACGGAACTCTTCCATTGTTCTCGGAAGTCTGGTGAAGTTTAAAAATGGTACGGAACTCTTCCATTGTTCTTGGAATTCTGTTGAAGTTTAAAATGCTACGGAACTCTTCCATTGTTCTCAGAATTCTGCTGAAGTTTATAAATGCTACGCTACTCTTCCATTGTTCTTGGGTATTCTGCTGAAGTTTAAAAATGTTACGGATCACTTCCATTGTTCTTCAGAATTCTGATGAAGTTTAAAAATGCTATGGAACACTTCCATTGTTCTTCGGAATTCTGCTGAAGTTTAAAAATGCTACGGAACTCTTCCATTGTTCTTCGGAATTCTGCTGAAGTTTAAAAATGCTACGGAACTTTTCCATTGTTCTTCGGAATTCTGATGAAGTTTAAAAATGCTACGGAACTCTTCCATTGTTCTTCGGAATTCTGCTGAAGTTTAAAAATGCTACGGAACTCTTCCATTGTTCTCGGAATTCTGTTGAAGTTTAAAAATGCTACGGAACTCTTCCATTGTTCTCGTAATTCTGGTGAAGTTTAAAAATGCTACGGAACTCTTCCATTGTTCTTCGGAATTCTGCTGAAGTTTAAAAATGCTACGGAACTCTTCCATTGTTCTCGGAATTCTGTTGAAGTTTAAAAATGCTACGGAACTCTTCCATTGTTCTCGGAATTCTGGTGAAGCTTAAAAATGGTACGGAACTCTTCCATTGTTCTCGGAATTCTGGTGAAGTTTAAAACTGCTGCGGAACTCTTCCATTGTTCTCGGATTTCTGCTGAAGTTTAAAAATGCTACGGAACTCTTCCATTGTTCTTGGAATTCTGTTGAAGTTTAAAATGCTACGGAACTTTTCCATTGTTCTCCGAATTCTGCTGAAGTTTATAAATGCTACGGTACTCTTCCATTGTTCTTGGGTATTCTGCTGAAGTTTAAAAATGTTACGGATCACTTCCATTGTTCTTCAGAATTCTGATGAAGTTTAAAAATGCTATGGAACACTTCCATTGTTCTTCACAATTCTGCTGAAGTTTAAAAATGCTACGGAACTCTTCCATTGTTCTTCAGAATTCTGCTGAAGTTTAAAAATGCTACGGAACTCTTCCATTGTTCTGGGAATTCTGGTGAAGTTTAAAAATGGTACGGAACTCTTCCATTGTTCTCGGAATTCTGGTGAAGTTTAAAAATGGTACGGAACTCTTCCATTGTTCTCGGAATTCTGGTGAAGTTTAAAACTGCTGCGGAACTCTTCCATTGTTCTCGGATTTCTGCTGAAGTTTAAAAATGCTACGGAACTCTTCCATTGTTCTTGGAATTCTGTTGAAGTTTAAAATGCTACGGAACTCTTCCATTGTTCTCAGAATTCTGCTGAAGTTTATAAATACTACGGTACTCTTCCATTGTTCTTGGGTATTCTGCTGAAGTTTAAAAATGTTACGGATCACTTCCATTGTTCTTCAGAATTCTGATGAAGTTTAAAAATGCCATGGAACACTTCCATTGTTCTTGGAATTCTGCTGAAGTTTAAAAATGCTACGGAACTCTTCCATTGTTCTTCGGAATTCTGCTGAAGTTTAAAAATGCTACGGAACTTTTCCATTGTTCTTCGGAATTCTGCTGAAGTTTAAAAATGCTACGGAACTCTTCCATTGTTCTTCGGAATTCTGCTGAAGTTTAAAAATGCTACGGAACTCTTCCATTGTTCTCGGAATTCTGTTGAAGTTTAAAAATGCTACGGAACTCTTCCATTGTTCTCGTAATTCTGGTGAAGTTTAAAAATGCTACGGAACTCTTCCATTGTTCTTCGGAATTCTGCTGAAGTTTAAAAATGCTACGGAACTCTTCCATTGTTCTCGGAATTCTGGTGAAGTTTAAAACTGCTGCGGAACTCTTCCATTGTTCTCGGATTTCTGCTGAAGTTTAAAAATGCTACGGAACTCTTCCATTGTTCTTGGAATTCTGTTGAAGTTTAAAATGCTACGGAACTCTTCCATTGTTCTCAGAATTCTGCTGAAGTTTATAAATGCTACGCTACTCTTCCATTGTTCTTGGGTATTCTGCTGAAGTTTAAAAATGTTACGGATCACTTCCATTGTTCTTCAGAATTCTGATGAAGTTTAAAAATGCTATGGAACACTTCCATTGTTCTTCGGAATTCTGCTGAAGTTTAAAAATGCTACGGAACTCTTCCATTGTTCTTCGGAATTCTGCTGAAGTTTAAAAATGCTACGGAACTTTTCCATTGTTCTTCGGAATTCTGATGAAGTTTAAAAATGCTACGGAACTCTTCCATTGTTCGTCGGAATTCTGCTGAAGTTTAAAAATGCTACGGAACTCTTCCATTGTTCTCGGAATTCTGTTGAAGTTTAAAAATGCTACGGAACTCTTCCATTGTTCTCGTAATTCTGGTGAAGTTTAAAAATGCTACGGAACTCTTCCATTGTTCTTCGGAATTCTGCTGAAGTTTAAAAATGCTACGGAACTCTTCCATTGTTCTCGGAATTCTGTTGAAGTTTAAAAATGCTACGGAACTCTTCCACTGTTCTCGGAATTCTGGTGAAGCTTAAAAATGGTACGGAACTCTTCCATTGTTCTCGGAATTCTGGTGAAGTTTAAAACTGCTGCGGAACTCTTCCATTGTTCTCGGATTTCTGCTGAAGTTTAAAAATGCTACGGAACTCTTCCATTGTTCTTGGAATTCTGTTGAAGTTTAAAATGCTACGGAACTTTTCCATTGTTCTCAGAATTCTGCTGAAGTTTATAAATGCTACGGTACTCTTCCATTGTTCTTGGGTATTCTGCTGAAGTTTAAAAATGTTACGGATCACTTCCATTGTTCTTCAGAATTCTGATGAAGTTTAAAAATGCTATGGAACACTTCCATTGTTCTTCACAATTCTGCTGAAGTTTAAAAATGCTACGGAACTCTTCCATTGTTCTTCAGAATTCTGCTGAAGTTTAAAAATGCTACGGAACTCTTCCATTGTTCTGGGAATTCTGGTGAAGTTTAAAAATGGTACGGAACTCTTCCATTGTTCTCGGAATTCTGGTGAAGTTTAAAAATGGTACGGAACTCTTCCATTGTTCTCGGAATTCTGGTGAAGTTTAAAACTGCTGCGGAACTCTTCCATTGTTCTCGGATTTCTGCTGAAGTTTAAAAATGCTACGGAACTCTTCCATTGTTCTTGGAATTCTGTTGAAGTTTAAAATGCTACGGAACTCTTCCATTGTTCTCAGAATTCTGCTGAAGTTTATAAATGCTACGGTACTCTTCCATTGTTCTTGGGTATTCTGCTGAAGTTTAAAAATGTTACGGATCACTTCCATTGTTCTTCAGAATTCTGATGAAGTTTAAAAATGCTATGGAACACTTCCATTGTTCTTGGAATTCTGCTGAAGTTTAAAAATGCTACGGAACTCTTCCATTGTTCTTCGGAATTCTGCTGAAGTTTAAAAATGCTACGGAACTTTTCCATTGTTCTTTGGAATTCTGATGAAGTTTAAAAATGCTACGGAACTCTTCCATTGTTCTTCGGAATTCTGCTGAAGTTTAAAAATGCTACGGAACTCTTCCATTGTTCTCGGAATTCTGTTGAAGTTTAAAAATGCTACGGAACTCTTCCATTGTTCTCGTAATTCTGGTGAAGTTTAAAAATGCTACGGAACTCTTCCATTGTTCTTCGGAATTCTGCTGAAGTTTAAAAATGCTACGGAACTCTTCCATTGTTCTCGGAATTCTGTTGAAGTTTAAAAATGCTACGGAACTCTTCCATTGTTCTCGGAATTCTGGTGAAGCTTAAAAATGGTACGGAACTCTTCCATTGTTCTCGGAATTCTGGTGAAGTTTAAAACTGCTGCGGAACTCTTCCATTGTTCTCGGATTTCTGCTGAAGTTTAAAAATGCTACGGAACTCTTCCATTGTTCTTGGAATTCTGTTGAAGTTTAAAATGCTACGGAACTCTTCCATTGTTCTCAGAATTCTGCTGAAGTTTATAAATGCTACGGTACTCTTCCATTGTTCTTGGGTATTCTGCTGAAGTTTAAAAATGTTACGGATCACTTCCATTGTTCTTCAGAATTCTGATGAAGTTTAAAAATGCTATGGAACACATCCATTGTTCTTCGCAATTCTGCTGAAGTTTAAAAATGCTACGGAACTCTTCCATTGTTCTTCAGAATTCTGCTGAAGTTTAAAAATGCTACGGAACTCTTCCATTGTTCTGGGAATTCTGGTGAAGTTTAAAAATGGTACGGAACTCTTCCATTGTTCTCGGAATTCTGGTGAAGTTTAAAAATGGTACGGAACTCTTCCATTGTTCTCGGAATTCTGGTGAAGTTTAAAACTGCTGCGGAACTCTTCCATTGTTCTCGGATTTCTGCTGAAGTTTAAAAATGCTGCGGAACTCTTCCATTGTTCGTGGAATTCTGTTGAAGTTTAAAATGCTACGGAACTCTTCCATTGTTCTCAGAATTCTGCTGAAGTTTATAAATGCTACGGTACTCTTCCATTGTTCTTGGGTATTCTGCTGAAGTTTAAAAATGTTACGGATCACTTCCATTGTTCTTCAGAATTCTGATGAAGTTTAAAAATGCTATGGAACACTTCCATTGTTCTTCGGAATTCTGCTGAAGTTTAAAAATGATACGGAACTTTTCCATTGTTCTTCGGAATTCTGATGAAGTTTAAAAATGCTACGGAACTCTTCCATTGTTCTTCGGAATTCTGCTGAAGTTTAAAAATGCTACGGAACTCTTCCATTGTTCTCGGAATTCTGTTGAAGTTTAAAAATGCTACAGAACTTTTCCATTGTTCTCGTAATTCTGGTGAAGTTTAAAAATGCTACGGAACTCTTCCATTGTTCTCGGAATTCTGGTGAAGTTTAAAAATGCTACGGAACTTTTCCATTGTTCTTCGGAATTCTGATGAAGTTTAAAAATGCTACGGAACTCTTCCATTGTTCTTCGGAATTCTGCTGAAGTTTAAAAATGCTACGGAACTCTTCCATTGTTCTCGGAATTCTGTTGAAGTTTAAAAATGCTACGGAACTCTTCCATTGTTCTAGTAATTCTGGTGAAGTTTAAAAATGCTACGGAACTCTTCCATTGTTCTCGGAATTCTGCTGAAGTTTAAAAATGCTACGGAACTCTTCCATTGTTCTGGGAATTCTGGTGAAGTTTAAAAATGGTACGGAACTCTTCCATTGTTCTCAGAAGTCTTCTGAAGTTTATAAATTCTATGGTACTCTTCCATTGTTCTTGGGAATTCTGCTGAAGTTTAAAAATGTTACGGATCATTTCCATTGTTCTTCGGAATTCTGCTGAAGTTTAAAAATGCTACTGAACTCTTCCATTGTTTTTCGGAATTCTGCTGAAGTTTAAAAATGCTACGGAACTCTTCGATTGTTCTTCGGAATTCTGCTGAAGATTAAAAATGCTACGGAACTCTTACATTGTTTTGCAGAATTCTGCTGAAGTTTAAAAATGCTACGGAACTCTTCCATTGTTCTTCGGAAATCTGCTGAAGTTTAAAAATGCTACGGAACACTTTCTTTGTTCTTCGGAATTCTGCTGAAGTTTAAAAATGCTACGGAACTCTTCCATTGTTATTCTTAATTCTACTGAAGTTTAAAAATGCTACGGAACTCTTCCATTGTTCTTCGGAATTCTGCTGAAGTTTAAAAATGCTACGGAACTCTTCCATTGTTCTTCGGAAATCTGCTGAAGTTTAAAAATGCTACGGAACACTTTCTTTGTTCTTCGGAATTCTGGTGAAGTTTAAAAATGCTACGGAACTCTTCCATTGTTATTCTTAATTCTACTGAAGGTTAAAAATGCTACGGAACTCTTCCATTGTTCTTCGGAATTCTGCTAAAGTTTAAAAATGCTACGGAACACTTCCATTGTTCTCGGAATTCTGGTGAAGTTTAAAAATGCTACGGAACTCTTCCATTGTTCTCGGAATTCTGGTGAAGCTTAAAAATGGTACGGAACTCTTCCATTGTTCTCGGAATTCTGGTGAAGTTTAAAACTGCTGCAGAACTCTTCCATTGTTCTCGGATTTCTGCTGAAGTTTAAAAATGCTACGGAACTCTTCCATTGTTCTTGGAATTCTGTTGAAGTTTAAAATGCTACGGAACTCTTCCATTGTTCTCAGAATTCTGCTGAAGTTTATAAATGCTACGGTACTCTTACATTGTTCTTGGGTATTCTGCTGAAGTTTAAAAATGTTACGGATCACTTCCATTGTTCTTCAGAATTCTGATGAAGTTTAAAAATGCTATGGAACACTTCCATTGTTCTTCGCAATTCTGCTGAAGTTTAAAAATGCTATGGAACTCTTCCATTGTTCTTCAGAATTCTGCTGAAGTTTAAAAATGCTACGGAACTCTTCCATTGTTCTGGGAATTCTGGTGAAGTTTAAAAATGGTACGGAACTCTTCCATTGTTCTCGGAATTCTGGTGAAGTTTAAAAATGGTACGGAACTCTTCCATTGTTCTCGGAATTCTGGTGAAGTTTAAAACTGCTGCGGAACTCTTCCATTGTTCTCGGATTTCTGCTGAAGTTTAAAAATGCTACGGAACTCTTCCATTGTTCTTGGAATTCTGTTGAAGTTTAAAATGCTACGGAACTCTTCCATTGTTCTCAGAATTCTGCTGAAGTTTATAAATGCTACGCTACTCTTCCATTGTTCTTGGGTATTCTGCTGAAGTTTAAAAATGTTACGGATCACTTCCATTGTTCTTCAGAATTCTGCTGAAGTTTAAAAATGCTATGGAACACTTCCATTGTTCTTCGGAATTCTGCTGAAGTTTAAAAATGCTACGGAACTCTTCCATTGTTCTTCGGAATTCTGCTGAAGTTTAAAAATGCTACGGAACTTTTCCATTGTTCTTCGGAATTCTGATGAAGTTTAAAAATGCTACGGAACTCTTCCATTGTTCTTCGGAATTCTGCTGAAGTTTAAAAATGCTACGGAACTCTTCCATTGTTCTCGGAATTCTGTTGAAGTTTAAAAATGCTACGGAACTCTTCCATTGTTCTCGTAATTCTGGTGAAGTTTAAAAATGCTACGGAACTCTTCCATTGTTCTTCGGAATTCTGCTGAAGTTTAAAAATGCTACGGAACTCTTCCATTGTTCTCGGAATTCTGTTGAAGTTTAAAAATGCTACGGAACTCTTCCATTGTTCTCGCAATTCTGGTGAAGCTTAAAAATGGTACGGAACTCTTCCATTGTTCTCGGAATTCTGGTGAAGTTTAAAACTGCTGCGGAACTCTTCCATTGTTCTCGGATTTCTGCTGAAGTTTAAAAATGCTACGGAACTCTTCCATTGTTCTTGGAATTCTGTTGAAGTTTAAAATGCTACGGAACTTTTCCATTGTTCTCAGAATTCTGCTGAAGTTTATAAATGCTACGGTACTCTTCCATTGTTCTTGGGTATTCTGCTGAAGTTTAAACATGTTACGGATCACTTCCATTGTTCTTCAGAATTCTGATGAAGTTTAAAAATGCTATGGAACACTTCCATTGTTCTTCACAATTCTGCTGAAGTTTAAAAATGCTACGGAACTCTTCCATTGTTCTTCAGAATTCTGCTGAAGTTTAAAAATGCTACGGAACTCTTCCATTGTTCTGGGAATTCTGGTGAAGTTTAAAAATGGTACGGAACTCTTCCATTGTTCTCGGAATTCTGGTGAAGTTTAAAAATGGTACGGAACTCTTCCATTGTTCTCGGAATTCTGGTGAAGTTTAAAACTGCTGCGGAACTCTTCCATTGTTCTCGGATTTCTGCTGAAGTTTAAAAATGCTACGGAACTCTTCCATTGTTCTTGGAATTCTGTTGAAGTTTAAAATGCTACGGAACTCTTCCATTGTTCTCAGAATTCTGCTGAAGTTTATAAATGCTACGGTACTCTTCCATTGTTCTTGGGTATTCTGCTGAAGTTTAAAAATGTTACGGATCACTTCCATTGTTCTTCAGAATTCTGATGAAGTTTAAAAATGCCATGGAACACTTCCATTGTTCTTGGAATTCTGCTGAAGTTTAAAAATGCTACGGAACTCTTCCATTGTTCTTCGGAATTCTGCTGAAGTTTAAAAATGCTACGGAACTTTTCCATTGTTCTTCGGAATTCTGCTGAAGTTTAAAAATGCTACGGAACTCTTCCATTGTTCTTCGGAATTCTGCTGAAGTTTAAAAATGCTACGGAACTCTTCCATTGTTCTCGGAATTCTGTTGAAGTTTGAAAATGCTACGGAACTCTTCCATTGTTCTCGTAATTCTGGTGAAGTTTAAAAATGCTACGGAACTCTTCCATTGTTCTTCGGAATTCTGCTGAAGTTTAAAAATGCTACGGAACTCTTCCATTGTTCTCGGAATTCTGGTGAAGTTTAAAACTGCTGCGGAACTCTTCCATTGTTCTCGGATTTCTGCTGAAGTTTAAAAATGCTACGGAACTCTTCCATTGTTCTTGGAATTCTGTTGAAGTTTAAAATGCTACGGAACTCTTCCATTGTTCTCAGAATTCTGCTGAAGTTTATAAATGCTACGCTACTCTTCCATTGTTCTTGGGTATTCTGCTGAAGTTTAAAAATGTTACGGATCACTTCCATTGTTCTTCAGAATTCTGATGAAGTTTAAAAATGCTATGGAACACTTCCATTGTTCTTCGGAATTCTGCTGAAGTTTAAAAATGCTACGGAACTCTTCCATTGTTCTTCGGAATTCTGCTGAAGTTTAAAAATGCTACGGAACTTTTCCATTGTTCTTCGGAATTCTGATGAAGTTTAAAAATGCTGCGGAACTCTTCCATTGTTCTTCGGAATTCTGCTGAAGTTTAAAAATGCTACGGAACTCTTCCATTGTTCTCGGAATTCTGTTGAAGTTTAAAAATGCTACGGAACTCTTCCATTGTTCTCGTAATTCTGGTGAAGTTTAAAAATGCTACGGAACTCTTCCATTGTTCTTCGGAATTCTGCTGAAGTTTAAAAATGCTACGGAACTCTTCCATTGTTCTCGGAATTCTGTTTAAGTTTAAAAATGCTACGGAACTCTTCCACTGTTCTCGGAATTCTGGTGAAGCTTAAAAATGGTACGGAACTCTTCCATTGTTCTCGGAATTCTGGTGAAGTTTAAAACTGCTGCGGAACTCTTCCATTGTTCTCGGATTTCTGCTGAAGTTTAAAAATGCTACGGAACTCTTCCATTGTTCTTGGAATTCTGTTGAAGTTTAAAATGCTACGGAACTTTTCCATTGTTCTCAGAATTCTGCTGAAGTTTATAAATGCTACGGTACTCTTCCATTGTTCTTGGGTATTCTGCTGAAGTTTAAAAATGTTACGGATCACTTCCATTGTTCTTCAGAATTCTGATGAAGTTTAAAAATGCTATGGAACACTTCCATTGTTCTTCACAATTCTGCTGAAGTTTAAAAATGCTACGGAACTCTTCCATTGTTCTTCAGAATTCTGCTGAAGTTTAAAAATGCTACGGAACTCTTCCATTGTTCTGGGAATTCTGGTGAAGTTTAAAAATGGTACGGAACTCTTCCATTGTTCTCGGAATTCTGGTGAAGTTTAAAAATGGTACGGAACTCTTCCATTGTTCTCGGAATTCTGGTGAAGTTTAAAACTGCTGCGGAACTCTTCCATTGTTCTCGGATTTCTGCTGAAGTTTAAAAATGCTACGGAACTCTTCCATTGTTCTTGGAATTCTGTTGAAGTTTAAAATGCTACGGAACTCTTCCATTGTTCTCAGAATTCTGCTGAAGTTTATAAATGCTACGGTACTCTTCCATTGTTCTTGGGTATTCTGCTGAAGTTTAAAAATGTTACGGATCACTTCCATTGTTCTTCAGAATTCTGATGAAGTTTAAAAATGCTATGGAACACTTCCATTGTTCTTGGAATTCTGCTGAAGTTTAAAAATGCTACGGAACTCTTCCATTGTTCTTCGGAATTCTGCTGAAGTTTAAAAATGCTACGGAACTTTTCCATTGTTCTTTGGAATTCTGATGAAGTTTAAAAATGCTACGGAACTCTTCCATTGTTCTTCGGAATTCTGCTGAAGTTTAAAAATGCTACGGAACTCTTCCATTGTTCTCGGAATTCTGTTGAAGTTTAAAAATGCTACGGAACTCTTCCATTGTTCTCGTAATTCTGGTGAAGTTTAAAAATGCTACGGAACTCTTCCATTGTTCTTCGGAATTCTGCTGAAGTTTAAAAATGCTACGGAACTCTTCCATTGTTCTCGGAATTCTGTTGAAGTTTAAAAATGCTACGGAACTCTTCCATTGTTCTCGGAATTCTGGTGAAGCTTAAAAATGGTACGGAACTCTTCCATTGTTCTCGGAATTCTGGTGAAGTTTAAAACTGCTGCGGAACTCTTCCATTGTTCTCGGATTTCTGCTGAAGTTTAAAAATGCTACGGAACTCTTCCATTGTTCTTGGAATTCTGTTGAAGTTTAAAATGCTACGGAACTCTTCCATTGTTCTCAGAATTCTGCTGAAGTTTATAAATGCTACGGTACTCTACCATTGTTCTTGGGTATTCTGCTGAAGTTTAAAAATGTTACGGATCACTTCCATTGTTCTTCAGAATTCTGATGAAGTTTAAAAATGCTATGGAACACATCCATTGTTCTTCGCAATTCTGCTGAAGTTTAAAAATGCTACGGAACTCTTCCATTGTTCTTCAGAATTCTGCTGAAGTTTAAAAATGCTACGGAACTCTTCCATTGTTCTGGGAATTCTGGTGAAGTTTAAAAATGGTACGGAACTCTTCCATTGTTCTCGGAATTCTGGTGAAGTTTAAAAATGGTACGGAACTCTTCCATTGTTCTCGGAATTCTGGTGAAGTTTAAAACTGCTGCGGAACTCTTCCATTGTTCTCGGATTTCTGCTGAAGTTTAAAAATGCTGCGGAACTCTTCCATTGTTCGTGGAATTCTGTTGAAGTTTAAAATGCTACGGAACTCTTCCATTGTTCTCAGAATTCTGCTGAAGTTTATAAATGCTACGGTACTCTTCCATTGTTCTTGGGTATTCTGCTGAAGTTTAAAAATGTTACGGATCACTTCCATTGTTCTTCAGAATTCTGATGAAGTTTAAAAATGCTATGGAACACTTCCATTGTTCTTCGGAATTCTGCTGAAGTTTAAAAATGCTACGGAACTCTTCCATTGTTCTTCGGAATTCTGCTGAAGTTTAAAAATGATACGGAACTTTTCCATTGTTCTTCGGAATTCTGATGAAGTTTAAAAATGCTACGGAACTCTTCCATTGTTCTTCGGAATTCTGCTGAAGTTTAAAAATGCTACGGAACTCTTCCATTGTTCTCGGAATTCTGTTGAAGTTTAAAAATGCTACAGAACTTTTCCATTGTTCTCGTAATTCTGGTGAAGTTTAAAAATGCTACGGAACTCTTCCATTGTTCTCGGAATTCTGGTGAAGTTTAAAAATGCTACGGAACTTTTCCATTGTTCTTCGGAATTCTGATGAAGTTTAAAAATGCTACGGAACTCTTCCATTGTTCTTCGGAAATCTGCTGAAGTTTAAAAATGCTACGGAACTCTTCCATTGTTCTCGGAATTCTGTTGAAGTTTAAAAATGCTACGGAACTCTTCCATTGTTCTAGTAATTCTGGTGAAGTTTAAAAATGCTACGGAACTCTTCCATTGTTCTCGGAATTCTGCTGAAGTTTAAAAATGCTACGGAACTCTTCCATTGTTCTGGGAATTCTGGTGAAGTTTAAAAATGGTACGGAACTCTTCCATTGTTCTCGGAATTCTGGTGAAGTTTAAAAATGGTACGGAACTCTTCCATTGTTCTCGGAATTCTAGTGAAGTTTAAAACTGCTGCGGAACTCTTCCATTGTTCTCGGATTTCTGCTGAAGTTTAAAAATGCTGCGGAACTCTTCCATTGTTCGTGGAATTCTGTTGAAGTTTAAAATGCTACGGAACTCTTCCATTGTTCTCAGAATTCTGCTGAAGTTTATAAATGCTTCGGTACTCTTCCATTGTTCTTGGGTATTCTGCTGAAGTTTAAAAATGTTACGGATCACTTCCATTGTTCTTCAGAATTCTGATGAAGTTTAAAAATGCTATGGAACACTTCCATTGTTCTTCGGAATTCTGCTGAAGATTAAAAATGCTACGGAACTCTTCCATTGTTCTTCGGAATTCTGCTGAAGTTTAAAAATGATACGGAACTTTTCCATTGTTCTTCGGAATTCTGATGAAGTTTAAAAATGCTACGGAACTCTTCCATTGTTCTTCGGAATTCTGCTGAAGTTTAAAAATGCTACGGAACTCTTCCATTGTTCTCGGAATTCTGTTGAAGTTTAAAAATGCTACAGAACTTTTCCATTGTTCTCGTAATTCTGGTGAAGTTTAAAAATGCTACGGAACTCTTCCATTGTTCTCGGAATTCTGGTGAAGTTTAAAAATGCTACGGAACTTTTCCATTGTTCTTCGGAATTCTGATGAAGTTTAAAAATGCTACGGAACTCTTCCATTGTTCTTCGGAATTCTGCTGAAGTTTAAAAATGCTACGGAACTCTTCCATTGTTCTCGGAATTCTGTTGAAGTTTAAAAATGCTACGGAACTCTTCCATTGTTCTCGGAATTCTGGTGAAGCTTAAAAATGGTACGGAACTCTTCCATTGTTCTCGGAATTCTGGTGAAGTTTAAAACTGCTGCGGAACTCTTCCATTGTTCTCGGATTTCTGCTGAAGTTTAAAAATGCTACGGAACTCTTCCATTGTTCTTGGAATTCTGTTGAAGTTTAAAATGCTACGGAACTTTTCCATTGTTCTCAGAATTCTGCTGAAGTTTATAAATGCTACGGTACTCTTCCATTGTTCTTGGGTATTCTGCTGAAGTTTAAAAATGTTACGGATCACTTCCATTGTTCTTCAGAATTCTGATGAAGTTTAAAAATGCTATGGAACACTTCCATTGTTCTTCACAATTCTGCTGAAGTTTAAAAATGCTACGCAACTCTTCCATTGTTCTTCAGAATTCTGCTGAAGTTTAAAAATGCTACGGAACTCTTCCATTGTTCTGGGAATTCTGGTGAAGTTTAAAAATGGTACGGAACTCTTCCATTGTTCTCGGAATTCTGGTGAAGTTTAAAAATGGTACGGAACTCTTCCATTGTTCTCGGAATTCTGGTGAAGTTTAAAACTGCTGCGGAACTCTTCCATTGTTCTCGGATTTCTGCTGAAGTTTAAAAATGCTACGGAACTCTTCCATTGTTCTTGGAATTCTGTTGAAGTTTAAAATGCTACGGAACTCTTCCATTGTTCTCAGAATTCTGCTGAAGTTTATAAATGCTACGGTACTCTTCCATTGTTCTTGGGTATTCTGCTGAAGTTTAAAAATGTTACGGATCACTTCCATTGTTCTTCAGAATTCTGATGAAGTTTAAAAATGCTATGGAACACTTCCATTGTTCTTGGAATTCTGCTGAAGTTTAAAAATGCTACGGAACTCTTCCATTGTTCTTCAGAATTCTGCTGAAGTTTAAAAATGCTACGGAACTTTTCCATTGTTCTTCGGAATTCTGATGAAGTTTAAAAATGCTACGGAACTCTTCCATTGTTCTTCGGAATTCTGCTGAAGTTTAAAAATGCTACGGAACTCTTCCATTGTTCTCGGAATTCTGTTGAAGTTTAAAAATGCTACGGAACTCTTCCATTGTTCTCGTAATTCTGGTGAAGTTTAAAAATGCTACGGAACTCTTCCATTGTTCTTCAGAATTCTGCTGAAGTTTAAAAATGCTACGGAACTCTTCCATTGTTCTGGGAATTCTGGTGAAGTTTAAAAATGCTACGGAACTCTTCCATTGTTCTCGGAATTCTGGTGAAGTTTAAAAATGGTACGGAACTCTTC
Organism: Phyllobates terribilis; assembly: GCF_046119375.1. NCBI lineage: Eukaryota > Metazoa > Chordata > Amphibia > Anura > Dendrobatidae > Phyllobates > Phyllobates terribilis. The sequence continues at coordinate 3,072,984 of NW_027362957.1, forward strand.
CATTGTTCTCGGAATTCTGGTGAAGTTTAAAACTGCTGCGGAACTCTTCCATTGTTCTCGGATTTCTGCTGAAGTTTAAAAATGCTACGGAACTCTTCCATTGTTCTTGGAATTCTGTTGAAGTTTAAAATGCTACGGAACTCTTCCATTGTTCTCAGAATTCTGCTGAAGTTTATAAATGCTACGGTACTCTTCCATTGTTCTTGGGTATTCTGCTGAAGTTTAAAAATGTTACGGATCACTTCCATTGTTCTTCAGAATTCTGATGAAGTTTAAAAATGCTATGGAACACTTCCATTGTTCTTGGAATTCTGCTGAAGTTTAAAAATGCTACGGAACTCTTCCATTGTTCTTCGGAATTCTGCTGAAGTTTAAAAATGCTACGGAACTTTTCCATTGTTCTTCGGAATTCTGATGAAGTTTAAAAATGCTACGGAACTCTTCCATTGTTCTTCGGAATTCTGCTGAAGTTTAAAAATGCTACGGAACTCTTCCATTGTTCTCGGAATTCTGTTGAAGTTTAAAAATGCTACGGAACTCTTCCATTGTTCTCGTAATTCTGGTGAAGTTTAAAAATGCTACGGAACTCTTCCATTGATCTTCGGAATTCTGCTGAAGTTTAAAAATGCTACGGAACTCTTCCATTGTTCTCGGAATTCTGTTGAAGTTTAAAAATGCTACGGAACTCTTCCATTGTTCTCGGAATTCTGGTGAAGCTTAAAAATGGTACGGAACTCTTCCATTGTTCTGGGAATTCTGGTGAAGTTTAAAACTGCTGCGAAACTCTTCCATTGTTCTCGGATTTCTGCTGAAGTTTAAAAATGCTACGAAACTCTTCCATTGTTCTTGGAATTCTGTTGAAGTTTAAAATGCTACGGAACTCTTCCATTGTTCTCAGAATTCTGCTGAAGTTTATAAATGCTACGGTACTCTTCCATTGTTCTTGGGTATTCTGCTGAAGTTTAAAAATGTTACGGATCACTTCCATTGTTCTTCAGAATTCTGATGAAGTTTAAAAATGCTATGGAACACTTCCATTGTTCTTCGCAATTCTGCTGAAGTTTAAAAATGCTACGGAACTCTTCCATTGTTCTTCAGAATTCTGCTGAAGTTTAAAAATGCTACGGAACTCTTCCATTGTTCTGGGAATTCTGGTGAAGTTTAAAAATGGTACGGAACTCTTCCATTGTTCTCGGAATTCTGGTGAAGTTTAAAAATGGTACGGAACTCTTCCATTGTTCTCGGAATTCTGGTGAAGTTTAAAACTGCTGCGGAACTCTTCCATTGTTCTCGGATTTCTGCTGAAGTTTAAAAATGCTGCGGAACTCTTCCATTGTTCGTGGAATTCTGTTGAAGTTTAAAATGCTACGGAACTCTTCCATTGTTCTCAGAATTCTGCTGAAGTTTAAAAATGCTACGGTACTCTTCCATTGTTCTTGGGTATTCTGCTGAAGTTTAAAAATGTTACGGATCACTTCCATTGTTCTTCAGAATTCTGATGAAGTTTAAAAATGCTATGGAACACTTCCATTGTTCTTCGGAATTCTGCTGAAGTTTAAAAATGCTACGGAACTCTTCCATTGTTCTTCGGAATTCTGCTGAAGTTTAAAAATGATACGGAACTTTTCCATTGTTCTTCGGAATTCTGATGAAGTTTAAAAATGCTACGGAACTCTTCCATTGTTCTTCGGAATTCTGCTGAAGTTTAAAAATGCTACGGAACTCTTCCATTGTTCTCGGAATTCTGTTGAAGTTTAAAAATGCTACAGAACTTTTCCATTGTTCTCGTAATTCTGGTGAAGTTTAAAAATGCTACGGAACTCTTCCATTGTTCTCGGAATTCTGGTGAAGTTTAAAAATGCTACAGAACTTTTCCATTGTTCTTCGGAATTCTGATGAAGTTTAAAAATGCTACGGAACTCTTCCATTGTTCTTCGGAATTCTGCTGAAGTTTAAAAATGCTACGGAACTCTTCCATTGTTCTCGGAATTCTGTTGAAGTTTAAAAATGTTACGGAACTCTTCCATTGTTCTAGTAATTCTGGTGAAGTTTAAAAATGCTACGGAACTCTTCCATTGTTCTCGGAATTCTGCTGAAGTTTAAAAATGCTACGGAACTCTTCCATTGTTCTTCGGAATTCTGCTGAAGTTTAAAAATGCTACGGAACTTTTCCATTGTTCTTTGGAATTCTGATGAATTTTAAAAATGCTACGGAACTCTTCCATTGTTCTTCGGAATTCTGCTGAAGTTTAAAAATGCTACGGAACTCTTCCATTGTTCTTCGGAATTCTGCAGAAGTTAAAAAATGCTACGGAACTCTTCCATTGTTCGTGGAATTCTTGTGAAGTTTAAAAATGCTACGGAACTCTTCCATTGTTCTCAGAATTCTTCTGAAGTTTATAAATTCTATGGTACTCTTCCATTGTTCTTGGGAATTCTGCTGAAGTTTAAAAATGTTACGGATCATTTCCATTGTTCTTCGGAATTCTGCTGAAGTTTAAAAATGCTACGGAACTCCTCCATTGTTCTTCGGAATTCTGCTGAAGTTTAAAAATGCTACGGAACTCTTCGATTTTTCTTCGGAATTCTGCTGAAGTTTAAATATGCTACGGAACTCTTCCAATGCTTTGCAGAATTCTGCTGAAGTTTAAAAATGCTACGGAACTCTTCCATTGTTATTCTTAATTCTACTGAAGTTTAAAAATGCTACGGAACTCTTCCATTGTTCTTCGGAATTCTGCTGAAGTTTAAAAATGCTACGGAACTCTTCCATTGTTCTTCTGAGTTCTGCTGAAGTTTAAAAATGCTACGGAACTCTTCCATTGTTCTTCGGAATTCTGATGAAGTTTAAAACTGCAACGGAACTCTTCCATTGTTCTTCGGAATTCTGCTGAAGTTTAAAAATGCTACGGAACTCTTCCATTGTTCTTCGGAATTCTGCTGAAGTTTAAAAATGCTACGGAACTCTTACATTGTTCTTCTGAATTCTGCTGAAGTTTAAAAATGCTACGGAACTCTTCCATTGTTCTTCGGAATTCTGATGAAGCCTAAAACTGCAACGCAACTCTTCCATTGTTCTTCGGAATTCTGCTGAAGTTTAAAAATGCTACGGAACTCTTCCATTGTTCTTCGGAATTCTGCTGAAGTTTAAAAATGCTACGGAACTTTTCCATTGTTCTTTGGAATTCTGATGAATTTTAAAAATGCTACGGAACTCTTCCATTGTTCTTCGGAATTCTGCTGAAGTTTAAAAATGCTACGGAACTCTTCCATTGTTCTTCGGAATTCTGCAGAAGTTAAAATATGCTACGGAACTCTTCCATTGTTCTCAGAATTCTTCTGAAGTTTATAAATTCTATGGTACTCTTCCATTGTTCTTGGGAATTCTGCTGAAGTTTAAAAATGTTACGGATCATTTCCATTGTTCTTCAGAATTCTGATGAAGTTTAAAAATGCTATGGAACACTTCCATTGTTCTTCGGAATTCTGCTGAAGTTTAAAAATGCTACGGAACTCTTCCATTGTTCTTCGGAATTCTGATGAAGTTTAAAAATGCTACGGAACTTTTCCATTGTTCTTCGGAATTCTGATGAAGTTTAAAAATGCTATGGAACTCTTACATTGTTCTTCTGAATTCTGCTGAAGTTTAAAAATGCTACGGAACTCTTCCATTGTTCTTCGGAATTCTGATGAAGCCTAAAACTGCAACGGAACTCTTCCATTGTTCTTCGGAATTCTGCTGAAGTTTAAAAATGCTTCGGAACTCTTCTATTGTTCTTCGGAATTCTGCTGAAGTTTAAAAATGCTACGGAACTCTTCCATTGTTCTCGGAATTCTGCTGAAGTTTAAAAATGCTACGGAACTCTTCCATTGTTCTCGGAATTCTGGTGAAGTTTAAAAATGCTACGGAACTCTTTCATTGTTCTCGGAATTCTGGTGAAGTTTAAAAATGGTACGGAACTCTTCTATTGTTCTCGGAATTCTGGTGAAGTTTAAAACTGCTGCGGAACTCTTCCATTGTTCTCGGATTTCTGCTGAAGTTTAAAAATGCTACGGAACTCTTCCATTGTTCTTGGAATTCTGCGGAAGTTTATAAATGCTACGGTACTCTTCCATTGTTCTTGGGTATTCTGCTGAAGTTTAAAAATGTTACGGATCACTTCCATTGTTCTTCAGAATTCTGATGAAGTCTAAAAATGCTATGGAACACTTCCATTGTTCTTCGGAATTCTGCTGAAGTTTAAAAATGCTACGGAACTCTTCCATTGTTCTTCGGAATTCTGCTGAAGTTTAAAAATGCTACGGAACTTTTCCATTGTTCTTCGGAATTTTGATGAAGTTTAAAAATGCTACGGAACTCTTCCATTGTTCTTCGGAATTCTGCTGAAGTTTAAAAATGCTACGGAACTCTTCCATTGTTCTCGGAATTCTGTTGAAGTTTAAAAATGCTACGGAACTCTTCCATTGTTCTCGTAATTCTGGTGAAGTTTAAAAATGCTACGGAACTCTTCCATTGTTCTCGGAATTCTGCTGAAGTTTAAAAATGCTACGGAACTCTTCCATTGTTCTTCGGAATTCTGCTGAAGTTTAAAAATGCTACGGAACTTTTCCATTGTTCTTTGGAATTCTGATGAATTTTAAAAATGCTACGGAACTCTTCCATTGTTCTTCGGAATTCTGCAGAAGTTAAAAAATGCTACGGAACTCTTCCATTGTTCTCAGAATTCTTCTGAAGTTTATAAATTCTATGGTACTCTTCCATTGTTCTTGGGAATTCTGCTGAAGTTTAAAAATGTTACGGATCATTTCCATTGTTCTTCAGAATTCTGATGAAGTTTAAAAATGCTATGGAACACTTCCATTGTTCTTCGGAATTCTGCTGAAGTTTAAAAATGCTACGGAACTCTTCCATTGTTCTTTGGAATTCTGCTGAAGTTTAAAAATGCTACGGAACTTTTCCATTGTTCTTCGGAATTCTGATGAAGTTTAAAAATGCTACGGAACTCTTACATTGTTCTTCTGAATTCTGCTGAAGTTTAAAAATGCTACGGAACTCTTCCATTTTTCTTCGGAATTCTGATGAAGCCTAAAACTGCACCGGAACTCTTCCATTGTTCTTCGGAATTCTGCTGAAGTTTAAAAATGCTTCGGAACTCTTCCATTGTTCTTCGGAATTCTGCTGAAGTTTAAAAATGCTACGGAACTCTTCCATTGTTCTCAGAATTCTGCTGAAGTTTAAAAATGCTACGGAACTCTTCCATTGTTCTCGGAATTCTGGTGAAGTTTAAAAATGCTACGGAACTCTTCCATTGTTCTCGGAATTCTGCTGAAGTTTAAAAATGCTACGGAACTCTTCCATTGTTCTTCGGAATTCTGCTGAAGTTTAAAAATGCTACGGAACTCTTCCATTGTTCTTTGGAATTCTGCTGAAGTTTAAAAATGGTATGGAACTCTTCCATTGTTCTCGGAATTCTGCTGAAGTATAAAAATGTTACGGAACTTTTCCATTGTTCTTCGGAATTCTGACGAAGTTTAAAAAGGCTACGGAACTCTTCCATTGTTCTTCAGAATTCTGCTGAAGTTTAAAAATGCTACGGAACTCTTCCATTGTTCTTCGGAATTCTGCAGAAGTTTAAAAATGCTACGGATCTCTTCGATTGTTCTTCGGAATTCTGCTGAAGTTTAAAAATGCTACGGAACTCTTCCATTGCTTTGCAGAATTCTGCTGAAGTTTAAAAATGCTACGGAACTCTTCCATTGTTCTTCGGAAATCTGCTGAAGTTTAAAAATGCTACGGAACACTTTCTTTGTTCTTCGGAATTCTGCTGAAGTTTAAAAATGCTACGGTACTCTTCCATTGTTCACGGAATTCTGGTGAAGTTTAAAAATGCTACGGAACTCTTCCATTGTTATTCTTAATTCTACTGAAGTTTAAAAATGCTACGGAACTCTTCCATTGTTCTTCAGAATTCTGCTGAAGTTTAAAAATGCTACGGAACTCTTCCATTGTTCTTCGGAATTCTGCTGAAGTTTAAAAATGCTACGGAACACTTCCATTGTTCTCGGAATTCTGGTGAAGTTTAAAAATGCTACAGAACTCTTCCATTGTTCTCGGAATTCTGGTGAAGCTTAAAAATGGTACGGAACTCTTCCATTGTTCTCGGAATTCTGGTGAAGTTTAAAACTGCTGCGGAACTCTTCCATTGTTCTCGGATTTCTGCTGAAGTTTAAAAATGCTACGGAACTCTTCCATTGTTCTTGGAATTCTGTTGAAGTTTAAAATGCTACGGAACTCTTCCATTGTTCTCAGAATTCTGCTGAAGTTTATAAATGCTACGGTACTCTTCCATTGTTCTTGGGTATTCTGCTGAAGTTTAAAAATGTTACGGATCACTTCCATTGTTCTTCAGAATTCTGATGAAGTTTAAAAATGCTATGGAACACTTCCATTGTTCTTCGCAATTCTGCTGAAGTTTAAAAATGCTACGGAACTCTTCCATTGTTCTTCAGAATTCTGCTGAAGTTTAAAAATGCTACGGAACTCTTCCATTGTTCTGGGAATTCTGGTGAAGTTTAAAAATGGTACGGAACTCTTCCATTGTTCTCGGAATTCTGGTGAAGTTTAAAAATGGTATGGAACTCTTCCATTGTTCTCGGAATTCTGGTGAAGTTTAAAACTGCTGCGGAACTCTTCCATTGTTCTCGGATTTCTGCTGAAGTTTAAAAATGCTACGGAACTCTTCCATTGTTCTTGGAATTCTGTTGAAGTTTAAAATGCTACGGAACTCTTCCATTGTTCTCAGAATTCTGCTGAAGTTTATAAATGCTACGGTACTCTTCCATTGTTCTTGGGTATTCTGCTGAAGTTTAAAAATGTTACGGATCACTTCCATTGTTCTTCAGAATTCTGATGAAGTTTAAAAATGCTATGGAACACTTCCATTGTTCTTCGGAATTCTGCTGAAGTTTAAAAATGCTACGGAACTCTTCCATTGTTCTTCGGAATTCTGCTGAAGTTTAAAAATGCTACGGAACTTTTCCATTGTTCTTCAGAATTCTGATGAAGTTTAAAAATGCTACGGAACTCTTCCATTGTTCTTCGGAATTCTGCTGAAGTTTAAAAATGCTACGGAACTCTTCCATTGTTCTCGGAATTCTGTTGAAGTTTAAAAATGCTACGGAACTCTTCCATTGTTCTCGTAATTCTGGTGCAGTTTAAAAATGCTACGGAACTCTTCCATTGTTCTTCGGAATTCTGCTGAAGTTTAAAAATGCTACGGAACTCTTCCATTGTTCTCGGAATTCTGTTGAAGTTTAAAAATGCTACGGAACTCTTCCATTGTTCTCGTAATTCTGGTGAAGCTTAAAAATGGTACGGAACTCTTCCATTGTTCTCGGAATTCTGGTAAAGTTTAAAACTGCTGCGGAACTCTTCCATTGTTCTCGGATTTCTGCTGAAGTTTAAAAATGCTACGGAACTCTTCCATTGTTCTTGGAATTCTGTTGAAGTTTAAAATGCTACGGAACTTTTCCATTGTTCTCAGAATTCTGCTGAAGTTTATAAATGCTACGGTACTCTTCCATTGTTCTTGGGTATTCTGCTGAAGTTTAAAAATGTTACGGATCACTTCCATTGTTCTTCAGAATTCTGATGAAGTTTAAAAATGCTATGGAACACTTCCATTGTTCTTCACAATTCTGCTGAAGTTTAAAAATGCTACGGAACTCTTCCATTGTTCTTCAGAATTCTGCTGAAGTTTAAAAATGCTACGGAACTCTTCCATTGTTCTGGGAATTCTGGTGAAGTTTAAAAATGGTACGGAACTCTTCCATTGTTCTCGGAATTCTGGTGAAGTTTAAAAATGGTACGGAACTCTTCCATTGTTCTCGGAATTCTGGTGAAGTTTAAAACTGCTGCGGAACTCTTCCATTGTACTCGGATTTCTGCTGAAGTTTAAAAATGCTACGGAACTCTTCCATTGTTCTTGGAATTCTGTTGAAGTTTAAAATGCTACGGAACTCTTCCATTGTTCTCAGAATTCTGCTGAAGTTTATAAATGCTACGGTACTCTTCCATTGTTCTTGGGTATTCTGCTGAAGTTTAAAAATGTTACGGATCACTTCCATTGTTCTTCAGAATTCTGATGAAGTTTAAAAATGCTATGGAACACTTCCATTGTTCTTGGAATTCTGCTGAAGTTTAAAAATGCTACGGAACTCTTCCATTGTTCTTCGGAATTCTGCTGAAGTTTAAAAATGCTACGGAACTTTTCCATTGTTCTTCGGAATTCTGATGAAGTTTAAAAATGCTACGGAACTCTTCCATTGTTCTTCGGAATTCTGCTGAAGTTTAAAAATGCTACGGAACTCTTCCATTGTTCTCGGAATTCTGTTGAAGTTTAAAAATGCTACGGAACTCTTCCATTGTTCTCGTAATTCTGGTGAAGTTTAAAAATGCTACGGAACTCTTCCATTGTTCTTCGGAATTCTGCTGAAGTTTAAAAATGCTACGGAACTCTTCCATTGTTCTTCGGAATTCTGCTGAAGTTTAAAAATGATACGGAACTTTTCCATTGTTCTTCGGAATTCTGATGAAGTTTAAAAATGCTACGGAACTCTTCCATTGTTCTTCGGAATTCTGCTGAAGTTTAAAAATGCTACGGAACTCTTCCATTGTTCTCGGAATTCTGTTGAAGTTTAAAAATGCTACAGAACTCTTCCATTGTTCTCGTAATTCTGGTGAAGTTTAAAAATGCTACGGAACTCTTCCATTGTTCTCGGAATTCTGGTGAAGTTTAAAAATGCTACGGAACTTTTCCATTGTTCTTCGGAATTCTGATGAAGTTTAAAAATGCTACGGAACTCTTCCATTGTTCTTCGGAATTCTGCTGAAGTTTAAAAATGCTACGGAACTCTTCCATTGTTCTCGGAATTCTGTTGAAGTTTAAAAATGCTACGGAACTCTTCCATTGTTCTAGTAATTCTGGTGAAGTTTAAAAATGCTACGGAACTCTTCCATTGTTCTCGGAATTCTGCTGAAGTTTAAAAATGCTACGGAACTCTTCCATTGTTCTTCGGAATTCTGCTGAAGTTTAAAAATGCTACGGAACTTTTCCATTGTTCTTTGGAATTCTGATGAATTTTAAAAATGCTACGGAACTCTTCCATTGTTCTTCTGAATTCTGCTGAAGTTTAAAAATGCTACGGAACTCTTCGATTTTTCTTCGGAATTCTGCTGAAGTTTAAAAATGCTACGGAACTCTTCCATTGCTTTGCAGAATTCTGCTGAAGTTTAAAAATGCTACGGAACTCTTCCATTGTTATTCTTAATTCTACTGAAGTTTAAAAATGCTACGGAACTCTTCCATTGTTCTTCGGAATTCTGATGAAGTTTAAAAATGCTACGGAACTCTTCCATTGTTCTTCTGAGTTCTGCTGAAGTTTAAAAATGCTACGGAACTCTTCCATTGTTCTTCGGAATTCTGATGAAGTTTAAAACTGCAACGGAACTCTTCTATTGTTCTTCGGAATTCTGCTGAAGTTTAAAAATGCTACGGAACTCTTCCATTGTTCTTCGGAATTCTGCTGAAGTTTAAAAATGCTACGGAACTCTTACATTGTTCTTCTGAATTCTGCTGAAGTTTAAAAATGCTACGGAACTCTTCCATTGTTCTTCGGAATTCTGATGAAGCCTAAAACTGCAACGCAACTCTTCCATTGTTCTTCGGAATTCTGCTGAAGTTTAAAAATGCTACGGAACTCTTCCATTGTTCTTCGGAATTCTGCTGAAGTTTAAAAATGCTACGGAACTTTTCCATTGTTCTTTGGAATTCTGATGAATTTTAAAAATGCTACGGAACTCTTCCATTGTTCTTCGGAATTCTGCTGAAGTTTAAAAATGCTACGGAACTCTTCCATTGTTCTTCGGAATTCTGCAGAAGTTAAAAAATGCTACGGAACTCTTCCATTGTTCTCAGAATTCTTCTGAAGTTTATAAATTCTATGGTACTCTTCCATTGTTCTTGGGAATTCTGCTGAAGTTTAAAAATGTTACGGATCATTTCCATTGTTCTTCAGAATTCTGATGAAGTTTAAAATGCTATGGAACACTTCCATTGTTCTTCGGAATTCTGCTGAAGTTTAAAAATGCTACGGAACTCTTCCATTGTTCTTCGGAATTCTGATGAAGTTTAAAAATGCTACGGAACTTTTCCATTGTTCTTCGGAATTCTGATGAAGTTTAAAAATGCTATGGAACTCTTACATTGTTCTTCTGAATTCTGCTGAAGTTTAAAAATGCTACGGAACTCTTCCATTGTTCTTCGGAATTCTGATGAAGCCTAAAACTGCAACGGAACTCTTCCATTGTTCTTCGGAATTCTGCTGAAGTTTAAAAATGCTTCGGAACTCTTCTATTGTTCTTCGGAATTCTGCTGAAGCTTAAAAATGCTACGGAACTCTTCCATTGTTCTCGGAATTCTGCTGAAGTTTAAAAATGCTACGGAACTCTTCCATTGTTCTCGGAATTCTGGTGAAGTTTAAAAATGCTACGGAACTCTTTCATTGTTCTCGGAATTCTGGTGAAGTTTAAAAATGGTACGGAACTCTTCTATTGTTCTCGGAATTCTGGTGAAGTTTAAAACTGCTGCGGAACTCTTCCATTGTTCTCGGATTTCTGCTGAAGTTTAAAAATGCTACGGAACTCTTCCATTGTTCTTCGGAATTCTGCTGAAGTTTAAAAATGCTTCGGAACTCTTCCATTGTTCTTCGGAATTCTGCTGAAGTTTAAAAATGCTACGGAACTCTTCCATTGTTCTCAGAATTCTGCTGAAGTTTAAAAATGCTACGGAACTCTTCCATTGTTCTCGGAATTCTGGTGAAGTTTAAAAATGCTACGGAACTCTTCCATTGTTCTCGGAATTCTGCTGAAGTTTAAAAATGCTACGGAACTCTTCCATTGTTCTTCGGAATTCTGCTGAAGTTTAAAAATGCTATGGAACTCTTCCATTGTTCTCGGAATTCTGCTGAAGTATAAAAATGTTACGGAACTTTTCCATTGTTCTTCGGAATTCTGACGAAGTTTAAAAAGGCTACGGAACTCTTCCATTGTTCTTCAGAGTTCTGCTGAAGTTTAAAAATGCTACGGAACTCTTCCATTGTTCTTCGGAATTCTGCAGAAGTTTAAAAATGCTACGGATCTCTTCGATTGTTCTTCGGAATTCTGCTGAAGTTTAAAAATGCTACGGAACTCTTCCATTGCTTTGCAGAATTCTGCTGAAGTTTAAAAATGCTACGGAACTCTTCCATTGTTCTTCGGAAATCTGCTGAAGTTTAAAAATGCTACGGAACACTTTCTTTGTTCTTCGGAATTCTGCTGAAGTTTAAAAATGCTACGGTACTCTTCCATTGTTCACGGAATTCTGGTGAAGTTTAAAAATGCTACGGAACTCTTCCATTGTTATTCTTAATTCTACTGAAGTTTAAAAATGCTACGGAACTCTTCCATTGTTCTTCAGAATTCTGCTGAAGTTTAAAAATGCTACGGAACTCTTCCATTGTTCTTCGGAATTCTGCTGAAGTTTAAAAATGCTACGGAACACTTCCATTGTTCTCGGAATTCTGGTGAAGTTTAAAAATGCTACGGAACTCTTCCATTGTTCTCGGAATTCTGGTGAAGCTTAAAAATGGTACGGAACTCTTCCATTGTTCTCGGAATTCTGGTGAAGTTTAAAACTGCTGCGGAACTCTTCCATTGTTCTCGGATTTCTGCTGAAGTTTAAAAATGCTACGGAACTCTTCCATTGTTCTTGGAATTCTGTTGAAGCTTAAAATGCTACGGAACTCTTCCATTGTTCTCAGAATTCTGCTGAAGTTTATAAATGCTACGGTACTCTTCCATTGTTCTTGGGTATTCTGCTGAAGTTTAAAAATGTTACGGATCACTTCCATTGTTCTTCAGAATTCTGATGAAGTTTAAAAATGCTATGGAACACTTCCATTGTTCTTCGCAATTCTGCTGAAGTTTAAAAATGCTACGGAACTCTTCCATTGTTCTTCAGAATTCTGCTGAAGTTTAAAAATGCTACGGAACTCTTCCATTGTTCTGGGAATTCTGGTGAAGTTTAAAAATGGTACGGAACTCTTCCATTGTTCTCGGAATTCTGGTGAAGTTTAAAAATGGTACGGAACTCTTCCATTGTTCTCGGAATTCTGGTGAAGTTTAAAACTGCTGCGGAACTCTACCATTGTTCTCGGATTTCTGCTGAAGTTTAAAAATGCTACGGAACTCTTCCATTGTTCTTGGAATTCTGTTGAAGTTTAAAATGCTACGGAACTCTTCCATTGTTCTCAGAATTCTGCTGAAGTTTATAAATGCTACGGTACTCTTCCATTGTTCTTGGGTATTCTGCTGAAGTTTAAAAATGCTATGGAACACTTCCATTGTTCTTCGGAATTCTGCTGAAGTTTAAAAATGCTACGGAACTCTTCCATTGTTCTTCGGAATTCTGCTGAAGTTTAAAAATGCTACGGAACTTTTCCATTGTTCTTCAGAATTCTGATGAAGTTTAAAAATGCTACGGAACTCTTCCATTGTTCTTCGGAATTCTGCTGAAGTTTAAAAATGCTACGGAACTCTTCCATTGTTCTCGGAATTCTGTTGAAGTTTAAAAATGCTACGGAACTCTTCCATTGTTCTCGTAATTCTGGTGAAGTTTAAAAATGCTACGGAACTCTTCCATTGTTCTTCGGAATTCTGCTGAAGTTTAAAAATGCTACGGAACTCTTCCATTGTTCTCGGAATTCTGTTGAAGTTTAAAAATGCTACGGAACTCTTCCATTGTTCTCGGAATTCTGGTGAAGCTTAAAAATGGTACGGAACTCTTCCATTGTTCTCGGAATTCTGGTGAAGTTTAAAACTGCTGCGGAACTCTTCCATTGTTCTCGGATTTCTGCTGAAGTTTAAAAATGCTACGGAACTCTTCCATTTTTCTTGGAATTCTGTTGAAGTTTAAAATGCTACGGAACTTTTCCATTGTTCTCAGACTTCTGCTGAAGTTTATAAGTGCTACGGTACTCTTCCATTGTTCTTGGGTATTCTGCTGAAGTTTAAAAATGTTACGGATCACTTCCATTGTTCTTCAGAATTCTGATGAAGTTTAAAAATGCTATGGAACACTTCCATTGTTCTTCAGAATTCTGCTGAAGTTTAAAAATGCTACGGAACTCTTCCATTGTTCTTCAGAATTCTGCTGAAGTTTAAAAATGCTACGGAACTCTTCCATTGTTCTGGGAATTCTGGTGAAGTTTAAAAATGGTACGGAACTCTTCCATTGTTCTCGGAATTCTGGTGAAGTTTAAAAATGGTACGGAACTCTTCCATTGTTATCGGAATTCTGGTGAAGTTTAAAACTGCTGCGGAACTCTTCCATTGTACTCGGATTTCTGCTGAAGTTTAAAAATGCTACGGAACTCTTCCATTGTTCTTGGAATTCTGTTGAAGTTTAAAATGCTACGGAACTCTTCCATTGTTCTCAGAATTCTGCTGAAGTTTAGAAATGCTACGGTACTCTTCCATTGTTCTTGGGTATTCTGCTGAAGTTTAAAAATGTTACGGATCACTTCCATTGTTCTTCAGAATTCTGATGAAGTTTAAAAATGCTATGGAACACTTCCATTGTTCTTGGAATTCTGCTGAAGTTTAAAAATGCTACGGAACTCTTCCATTGTTCTTCGGAATTCTGCTGAAGTTTAAAAATGCTACGGAACTTTTCCATTGTTCTTCGGAATTCTGATGAAGTTTAAAAATGCTACGGAACTCTTCCATTGTTCTTCGGAATTCTGCTGAAGTTTAAAAATGCTACGGAACTCTTCCATTGTTCTCGGAATTCTGTTAAAGTTTAAAAATGCTACGGAACTCTTCCATTGTTCTCGTAATTCTGGTGAAGTTTAAAAATGCTACGGAACTCTTCCATTGTTCTTCGGAATTCTGCTGAAGTTTAAAAATGCTACGGAACTCTTCCATTGTTCTCGGAATTCTGTTGAAGTTTAAAAATGCTACGGAACTCTTCCATTGTTCTCGGAATTCTGGTGAAGCTTAAAAATGGTATGGAACTCTTCCATTGTTCTCGGAATTCTGGTGAAGTTTAAAACTGCTGCGGAACTCTTCCATTGTTCTCGGATTTCTGCTGAAGTTTAAAAATGCTACGGAACTCTTCCATTGTTCTTGGAATTCTGTTGAAGTTTAAAATGCTACGGAACTCTTCCATTGTTCTCAGAATTCTGCTGAAGTTTATAAATGCTACGGTACTCTTCCATTGTTCTTGGGTATTCTGCTGAAGTTTAAAAATGTTACGGATCACTTCCATTGTTCTTCAGAATTCTGATGAAGTTTAAAAATGCTATGGAACACTTCCATTGTTCTTCGCAATTCTGCTGAAGTTTAAAAATGCTACGGAACTCTTCCATTGTTCTTCAGAATTCTGCTGAAGTTTAAAAATGCTACGGAACTCTTCCATTGTTCTGGGAATTCTGGTGAAGTTTAAAAATGGTACGGAACTCTTCCATTGTTCTCGGAATTCTGGTGAAGTTTAAAAATGGTACGGAACTCTTCCATTGTTCTCGGAATTCTGGTGAAGTTTAAAACTGCTGCGGAACTCTTCCATTGTTCTCGGATTTCTGCTGAAGTTTAAAAATGCTGCGGAACTCTTCCATTGTTCGTGGAATTCTGTTGAAGTTTAAAATGCTATGGAACTCTTCCATTGTTCTCAGAATTCTGCTGAAGTTTATAAATGCTACGGTACTCTTCCATTGTTCTTTGGTATTCTGCTGAAGTTTAAAAATGTTACGGATCACTTCCATTGTTCTTCAGAATTCTGATGAAGTTTAAAAATGCTATGGAACACTTCCATTGTTCTTCGGAATTCTGCTGAAGTTTAAAAATGCTACGGAACTCTTCCATTGTTCTTCGGAATTCTGCTGAAGTTTAAAAATGATACGGAACTTTTCCATTGTTCTTCGGAATTCTGATGAAGTTTAAAAATGCTACGGAACTCTTCCATTGTTCTTCGGAATTCTGCTGAAGTTTAAAAATGCTACGGAACTCTTCCATTGTTCTCGGAATTCTGTTGAAGTTTAAAAATGCTACAGAACTCTTCCATTGTTCTCGTAATTCTGGTGAAGTTTAAAAATGCTACGGAACTCTTCCATTGTTCTCGGAATTCTGGTGAAGTTTAAAAATGCTACGGAACTTTTCCATTGTTCTTCGGAATTCTGATGAAGTTTAAAAATGCTACGGAACTCTTCCATTGTTCTTCGGAATTCTGCTGAAGTTTAAAAATGCTACGGAACTCTTCCATTGTTCTCGGAATTCTGTTGAAGTTTAAAAATGCTACGGAACTCTTCCATTGTTCAAGTAATTCTGGTGAAGTTTAAAAATGCTACGGAACTCTTCCATTGTTCTCGGAATTCTGCTGAAGTTTAAAAATGCTACGGAACTCTTCCATTGTTCTTCGGAATTCTGCTGAAGTTTAAAAATGCTACGGAACTTTTCCATTGTTCTTTGGAATTCTGATGAATTTTAAAAATGCTACGGAACTCTTCCATTGTTCTTCGGAATTCTGCTGAAGTTTAAAAATGCTACGGAACTCTTCCATTGTTCTTCGGAATTCTGCAGAAGTTAAAAAATGCTACGGAACTCTTCCATTGTTCGTGGAATTCTTGTGAAGTTTAAAAATGCTACGGAACTCTTCCATTGTTCTCAGAATTCTTCTGAAGTTTATAAATTCTATGGTACTCTTCCATTGTTCTTGGGAATTCTGCTGAAGTTTAAAAATGTTACGGATCATTTCCATTGTTCTTCGGAATTCTGCTGAAGTTTAAAAATGCTACGGAACTCCTCCATTGTTCTTCGGAATTCTGCTGAAGTTTAAAAATGCTACGGAACTCTTCGATTTTTCTTCGGAATTCTGCTGAAGTTTAAAAATGCTACGGAACTCTTCCATTGCTTTGCAGAATTCTGCTGAAGTTTAAAAATGCTAAGGAACTCTTCCATTGTTATTCTTAATTCTACTGAAGTTTAAAAATGCTACGGAACTCTTCCATTGTTCTTCGGAATTCTGCTGAAGTTTAAAAATGCTACGGAACTCTTCCATTGTTCTTCTGAGTTCTGCTGAAGTTTAAAAATGCTACGGAACTCTTCCATTGTTCTTCGGAATTCTGATGAAGTTTAAAACTGCAACGGAACTCTTCCATTGTTCTTCGGAATTCTGCTGAAGTTTAAAAATGCTACGGAACTCTTCCATTGTTCTTCGGAATTCTGCTGAAGTTTAAAAATGCTACGGAACTCTTACATTGTTCTTCTGAATTCTGCTGAAGTTTAAAAATGCTACGGAACTCTTCCATTGTTCTTCGGAATTCTGATGAAGCCTAAAACTGCAACGCAACTCTTCCATTGTTCTTCGGAATTCTGCTGAAGTTTAAAAATGCTACGGAACTCTTCCATTGTTCTTCGGAATTCTGCTGAAGTTTAAAAATGCTACGGAACTTTTCCATTGTTCTTTGGAATTCTGATGAATTTTAAAAATGCTACGGAACTCTTCCATTGTTCTTCGGAATTCTGCTGAAGTTTAAAAATGCTACGGAACTCTTCCATTGTTCTTCGGAATTCTGCAGAAGTTAAAAAATGCTACGGAACTCTTCCATTGTTCTCAGAATTCTTCTGAAGTTTATAAATTCTATGGTACTCTTCCATTGTTCTTGGGAATTCTGCTGAAGTTTAAAAATGTTACGGATCATTTCCATTGTTCTTCAGAATTCTAATGAAGTTTAAAAATGCTATGGAACACTTCCATTGTTCTTCGGAATTCTGCTGAAGTTGAAAAATGCTACGGAACTCTTCCATTGTTCTTCGGAATTCTGATGAAGTTTAAAAATGCTACGGAACTTTTCCATTGTTCTTCGGAATTCTGATGAAGTTTAAAAATGCTATGGAACTCTTACATTGTTCTTCTGAATTCTGCTGAAGTTTAAAAATGCTACGGAACTCTTCCATTGTTCTTCGGAATTCTGATGAAGCCTAAAACTGCAACGGAACTCTTCCATTGTTCTTCGGAATTCTGCTGAAGTTTAAAAATGCTTCGGAACTCTTCTATTGTTCTTCGGAATTCTGCTGAAGTTTAAAAATGCTACGGAACTCTTCCATTGTTCTCGGAATTCTGCTGAAGTTTAAAAATGCTACGGAACTCTTCCATTGTTCTCGGAATTCTGGTGAAGTTTAAAAATGCTACGGAACTCTTTCATTGTTCTCGGAATTCTGGTGAAGTTTAAAAATGGTACGGAACTCTTCTATTGTTCTCGGAATTCTGGTGAAGTTTAAAACTGCTGCGGAACTCTTCCATTGTTCTCGGATTTCTGCTGAAGTTTAAAAATGCTACGGAACTCTTCCATTGTTCTTGGAATTCTGAGGAAGTTTATAAATGCTACGGTACTCTTCCATTGTTCTTGGGTATTCTGCTGAAGTTTAAAAATGTTACGGATCACTTCCATTGTTCTTCAGAATTCTGATGAAGTTTAAAAATGCTATGGAACACTTCCATTGTTCTTCGGAATTCTGCTGAAGTTTAAAAATGCTACGGAACTCTTCCATTGTTCTTCGGAATTCTGCTGAAGTTTAAAAATGCTACGGAACTTTTCCATTGTTCTTCGGAATTTTGATGAAGTTTAAAAATGCTACGGAACTCTTCCATTGTTCTTCGGAATTCTGCTGAAGTTTAAAAATGCTACTGAACTCTTCCATTGTTCTCGGAATTCTGTTGAAGTTTAAAAATGCTACGGAACTCTTCCATTGTTCTCGTAATTCTGGTGAAGTTTAAAAATGCTACGGAACTCTTCCATTGTTCTCGGAATTCTGCTGAAGTTTAAAAATGCTACGGAACTCTTCCATTGTTCTTCGGAATTCTGCTGAAGTTTAAAAATGCTACGGAACTTTTCCATTGTTCTTTGGAATTCTGATGAATTTTAAAAATGCTACGGAACTCTTCCATTGTTCTTCGGAATTCTGCAGAAGTTAAAAAATGCTACGGAACTCTTCCATTGTTCTCAGAATTCTTCTGAAGTTTATAAATTCTATGGTACTCTTCCATTGTTCTTGGGAATTCTGCTGAAGTTTAAAAATGTTACGGATCACTTCCATTGTTCTTCAGAATTCTGATGAAGTTTAAAAATGCTATGGAACACTTCCATTCTTCTTCGCAATTCTGCTGAAGTTTAAAAATGCTATGGAACTCTTCCATTGTTCTTCAGAATTCTGCTGAAGTTTAAAAATGCTACGGAACTCTTCCATTGTTCTGGGAATTCTGGTGAAGTTTAAAAATGGTACGGAACTCTTCCATTGTTCTCGGAATTCTGGTGAAGTTTAAAAATGGTACGGAACTCTTCCATTGTTCTCGGAATTCTGGTGAAGTTTAAAACTGCTGCGGAACTCTTCCATTGTTCTCGGATTTCTGCTGAAGTTTAAAAATGCTGCAGAACTCTTCCATTGTTCGTGGAATTCTGTTGAAGTTTAAAATGCTACGGAACTCTTCCATTGTTCTCAGAATTCTGCTGAAGTTTATAAATGCTACGGTACTCTTCCATTGTTCTTGGGTATTCTGCTGAAGTTTAAAAATGTTACGGATCACTTCCATTGTTCTTCAGAATTCTGATGAAGTTTAAAAATGCTATGGAACACTTCCATTGTTCTTCGGAATTCTGCTGAAGTTTAAAAATGCTACGGAACTCTTCCATTGTTCTTCGGAATTCTGCTGAAGTTTAAAAATGATACGGAACTTTTCCATTGTTCTTCGGAATTCTGATGAAGTTTAAAAATGCTACGGAACTCTTCCATTTTTCTTCGGAATTCTGCTGAAGTTTAAAAATGCTACGGAACTCTTCCATTGTTCTCGGAATTCTGTTGAAGTTTAAAAATGCTACAGAACTCTTCCATTGTTCTCGTAATTCTGGTGAAGTTTAAAAATGCTACGGAACTCTTCCATTGTTCTCGGAATTCTGGTGAAGTTTAAAAATGCTACGGAACTTTTCCATTGTTCTTCGGAATTCTGATGAAGTTTAAAAATGCTACGGAACTAAGCCATTGTTCTTCGGAATTCTGCTGAAGTTTAAAAATGCTACGGAACTCTTCCATTGTTCTCGGAATTCTGTTGAAGTTTAAAAATGCTACGGAACTCTTCCATTGTTCTAGTAATTCTGGTGAAGTTTAAAAATGCTACGGAACTCTTCCATTGTTCTCGGAATTCTGCTGAAGTTTAAAAATGCTACGGAACTCTTCCATTGTTCTTCGGAATTCTGCTGAAGTTTAAAAATGCTACGGAACTTTTCCATTGTTCTTTGGAATTCTGATGAATTTTAAAAATGCTACGGAACTCTTCCATTGTTCTTCGGAATTCTGCTGAAGTTTAAAAATGCTACGGAACTCTTCCATTGTTCTTCGGAATTCTGCAGAAGTTAAAAAATGCTACGGAACTCTTCCATTGTTCGTGGAATTCTTGTGAAGTTTAAAAATGCTACGGAACTCTTCCATTGTTCTCAGAATTCTTCTGAAGTTTATAAATTCTATGGTACTCTTCCATTGTTCTTCGGAATTCTGCTGAAGTTTAAAAATGTTACGGATCATTTCCATTGTTCTTCGGAATTCTGCTGAAGTTTAAAAATGCTACGGAACTCCTCCATTGTTCTTTGGAATTCTGCTGAAGTTTAAAAATGCTACGGAACTCTTCGATTTTTCTTCGGAATTCTGCTGAAGTTTAAAAATGCTACGGAACTCTTCCATTGCTTTGCAGAATTCTGCTGAAGTTTAAAAATGCTACGGAACTTTTCCATTGTTATTCTTAATTCTACTGAAGTTTAAAAATGCTACGGAACTCTTCCATTGTTCTTCGGAATTCTGCTGAAGTTTAAAAATGCTACGGAACTCTTCCATTGTTCTTCGGAATTCTGATGAAGTTTAAAACTGCAACGGAACTCTTCCATTGTTCTTCGGAATTCTGCTGAAGTTTAAAAATGCTACGGAACTCTTCCATTGTTCTTCGGAATTCTGCTGAAGTTTAAAAATGCTACGGAACTCTTACATTGTTCTTCTGAATTCTGCTGAAGTTTAAAAATGCTACGGAACTCTTCCATTGTTCTTCGGAATTCTGATGAAGCCTAAAACTGCAACGCAACTCTTCCATTGTTCTTCGGAATTCTGCTGAAGTTTAAAAATGCTACGGAACTCTTCCATTGTTCTTCAGAATTCTGCTGAAGTTTAAAAATGCTACGGAACTTTTCCATTGTTCTTTGGAATTCTGATGA
The DNA here is from genome assembly GCF_046119375.1 of Phyllobates terribilis. NCBI lineage: Eukaryota > Metazoa > Chordata > Amphibia > Anura > Dendrobatidae > Phyllobates > Phyllobates terribilis. The sequence continues at coordinate 3,093,330 of NW_027362957.1, forward strand.
ATTTTAAAAATGCTACGGAACTCTTCCATTGTTCTTCGGAATTCTGCTGAAGTTTAAAAATGCTACGGAACTCTTCCATTGTTCTTCGGAATTCTGCAGAAGTTAAAAAATGCTACGGAACTCTTCCATTGTTCTCAGAATTCTTCTGAAGTTTATAAATTCTATGGTACTCTTCCATTGTTCTTGGGAATTCTGCTGAAGTTTAAAAATGTTACGGATCATTTCCATTGTTCTTCAGAATTCTGATGAAGTTTAAAAATGCTATGGAACACTTCCATTGTTCTTCGGAATTCTGATGAAGTTTAAAAATGCTACGGAACTTTTCCATTGTTCTTCGGAATTCTGATGAAGTTTAAAAATGCTATGGAACTCTTACATTGTTCTTCTGAATTCTGCTGAAGTTTAAAAATGCTACGGAACTCTTCCATTGTTCTTCGGAATTCTGATGAAGCCTAAAACTGCAACGGAACTCTTCCATTGTTCTTCGGAATTCTGCTGAAGTTTAAAAATGCTTCGGAACTCTTCTATTGTTCTTCGGAATTCTGCTGAAGTTTAAAAATGCTACGGAACTCTTCCATTGTTCTCGGAATTCTGCTGAAGTTTAAAAATGCTACGGAACTCTTCCATTGTTCTCGGAATTCTGGTGAAGTTTAAAAATGCTACGGAACTCTTTCATTGTTCTCGGAATTCTGGTGAAGTTTAAAAATGGTACGGAACTCTTCTATTGTTCTCGGAATTCTGGTGAAGTTTAAAACTGCTGCGGAACTCTTCCATTGTTCTCGGATTTCTGCTGAAGTTTAAAAATGCTACGGAACTTTTCCATTGTTCTTCGGAATTTTGATGAAGTTTAAAAATGCTAAGGAACTCTTCCATTGTTCTTCGGAATTCTGCTGAAGTTTAAAAATGCTACGGAACTCTTCCATTGTTCTCGGAATTCTGTTGAAGTTTAAAAATGCTACGGAACTCTTCCATTGTTCTCGTAATTCTGGTGAAGTTTAAAAATGCTACGGAACTCTTCCATTGTTCTCGGAATTCTGCTGAAGTTTAAAAATGCTACGGAACTCTTCCATTGTTCTTCGGAATTCTGCTGAAGTTTAAAAATGCTACGGAACTTTTCCATTGTTCTTTGGAATTCTGATGAATTTTAAAAATGCTACGGAACTCTTCCATTGTTCTTCGGAATTCTGCAGAAGTTAAAAAATGCTACGGAACTCTTCCATTGTTCTCAGAATTCTTCTGAAGTTTATAAATTCTATGGTACTCTTCCATTGTTCTTGGGAATTCTGCTGAAGTTTAAAAATGTTACGGATCATTTCCATTGTTCTTCAGAATTCTGATGAAGTTTAAAAATGCTATGGAACACTTCCATTGTTCTTCGGAATTCTGCTGAAGTTTAAAAATGCTACGGAACTCTTCCATTGTTCTTCGGAATTCTGCTGAAGTTTCAAAATGCTACGGAGCTTTTCCATTGTTCTTCGGAATTCTGATGAAGTTTAAAAATGCTACGGAACTCTTACATTGTTCTTCTGAATTCTGCTGAAGTTTAAAAATGCTACGGAACTCTTCCATTTTTCTTCGGAATTCTGATGAAGCCTAAAACTGCACCGGAACTCTTCCATTGTTCTTCGGAATTCTGCTGAAGTTTAAAAATGCTTCGGAACTCTTCCATTGTTCTTCGGAATTCTGCTGAAGTTTAAAAATGCTACGGAACTCTTCCATTGTTCTCAGAATTCTGCTGAAGTTTAAAAATGCTACGGAACTATTCCATTGTTCTCGGAATTCTGGTGAAGTTTAAAAATGCTACGGAACTCTTCCATTGTTCTCGGAATTCTGCTGAAGTTTAAAAATGCTACGGAACTCTTCCATTGTTCTTCGGAATTCTGCTGAAGTTTAAAAATGCTACGGAACTCTTCCATTGTTCTTCGGAATTCTGCTGAAGTTTAAAAATGCTATGGAACTCTTCCATTGTTCTCGGAATTCTGCTGAAGTTTAAAAATGCTACGGAACTTTTCCATTGTTCTTTGGAATTCTGATGAATTTTAAAAATGCTACGGAACTCTTCCATTGTTCTTCGGAATTCTGCAGAAGTTAAAAAATGCTACGGAACTCTTCCATTGTTCTCAGAATTCTTCTGAAGTTTATAAATTCTATGGTACTCTTCCATTGTTCTTGGGAATTCTGCTGAAGTTTAAAAATGTTACGGATCATTTCCATTGTTCTTCAGAATTCTGGTGAAGTTTAAAAATGCTATGGAACACTTCCATTGTTCTTCGGAATTCTGCTGAAGTTTAAAAATGCTACGGAACTCTTCCATTGTTCTTCGGAATTCTGCTGAAGTTTCAAAATGCTACGGAACTTTTCCATTGTTCTTCGGAATTCTGATGAAGTTTAAAAATGCTACGGAACTCTTACATTGTTCTTCTGAATTCTGCTGAAGTTTAAAAATGCTACGGAACTCTTCCATTTTTCTTCGGAATTCTGATGAAGCCTAAAACTGCACCGGAACTCTTCCATTGTTCTTCGGAATTCTGCTGAAGTTTAAAAATGCTTCGGAACTCTTCCATTGTTCTTCGGAATTCTGCTGAAGTTTAAAAATGCTACGGAACTCTTCCATTGTTCTCAGAATTCTGCTGAAGTTTAAAAATGCTACGGAACTATTCCATTGTTCTCGGAATTCTGGTGAAGTTTAAAAATGCTACGGAACTCTTCCATTGTTCTCGGAATTCTGCTGAAGTTTAAAAATGCTACGGAACTCTTCCATTGTTCTTCGGAATTCTGCTGAAGTTTAAAAATGCTACGGAACTCTTCCATTGTTCTTCGGAATTCTGCTGAAGTTTAAAAATGCTATGGAACTCTTCCATTGTTCTCGGAATTCTGCTGAAGTATAAAAATGTTACGGAACTTTTCCATTGTTCTTCGGAATTCTGACGAAGTTTAAAAAGGCTACGGAACTCTTCCATTGTTCTTCGGAATTCTGCTGAAGTTTAAAAATGCTACGGAACTCTTCCATTGTTCTTCGGAATTCTGCAGAAGTTTAAAAATGCTACGGATCTCTTCGATTGTTCTTCGGAATTCTGCTGAAGTTTAAAAATGCTACGGAACTCTTCCATTGCTTTGCAGAATTCTGCTGAAGTTTAAAAATGCTACGGAACTCTTCCATTGTTCTTCGGAAATCTGCTGAAGTTTAAAAATGCTACGGAACACTTTCTTTGTTCTTCGGAATTCTGCTGAAGTTTAAAAATGCTACGGAACTCTTCCATTGTTCACGGAATTCTGGTGAAGTTTAAAAATGCTACGGAACTCTTCCATTGTTATTCTTAATTCTACTGAAGTTTAAAAATGCTACGGAACTCTTCCATTGTTCTTCAGAATTCTGCTGAAGTTTAAAAATGCTACGGAACTCTTCCATTGTTCTCGGAATTCTGGTGAAGTTTAAAAATGGTACGGAACTCTTCCATTGTTCTCGGAATTCTGGTGAAGTTTAAAACTGCTGCGGAACTCTTCCATTGTTCTCGGATTTCTGCTGAAGTTTAAAAATGCTACGGAACTCTTCCATTGTTCTTGGAATTCTGCTGAAGTTTATAAATGCTACAGTACTCTTCCATTGTTCTTGGGTATTCTGCTGAAGTTTAAAAATGTTACGGATCACTTCCATTGTTCTTCAGAATTCTGATGAAGTTTAAAAATGCTATGGAACACTTCCATTGTTCTTCGGAATTCTGCTGAAGTTTAAAAATGCTACGGAACTCTTCCATTGTTCTTCGGAATTCTGCTGAAGTTTAAAAATGCTACGGAACTTTTCCATTGTTCTTCGGAATTTTGATGAAGTTTAAAAATGCTACGGAACTCTTCCATTGTTCTCGTAATTCTGTTGAAGATTAAAAATGCTACGGAACTCTTCCATTGTTCTCGGAATTCTGGTGAAGTTTAAAAATGCTACGGAACTCTTTCATTGTTCTCGGAATTCTGGTGAAGTTTAAAAATGGTACGGAACTCTTCTATTGTTCTCGGAATTCTGGTGAAGTTTAAAACTGCTGCGGAACTCTTCCATTGTTCTCGGATTTCTGCTGAAGTTTAAAAATGCTACGGAACTCTTCCATTGTTCTTGGAATTCTGCGGAAGTTTATAAATGCTACGGTACTCTTCCATTGTTCTTGGGTATTCTGCTGAAGTTTAAAAATGTTACGGATCACTTCCATTGTTCTTCAGAATTCTGATGAAGTTTAAAAATGCTATGGAACACTTCCATTGTTCTTCGGAATTCTGCTGAAGTTTAAAAATGCTACGGAACTCTTCCATTGTTCTTCGGAATTCTGCTGAAGTTTAAAAATGCTACGGAACTTTTCCATTGTTCTTCAGAATTTTGATGAAGTTTAAAAATGCTACGGAACTCTTCCATTGTTCTTCGGAATTCTGCTGAAGTTTAAAAATGCTACGGAACTCTTCCATTGTTCTCGGAATTCTGTTGAAGTTTAAAAATGCTACGGAACTCTTCCATTGTTCTCGTAATTCTGGTGAAGTTTAAAAATGCTACGGAACTCTTCCATTGTTCTCGGAATTCTGCTGAAGTTTAAAAATGCTACGGAACTCTTCCATTGTTCTTCGGAATTCTGCTGAAGTTTAAAAATGCTACGGAACTTTTCCATTGTTCTTTGGAATTCTGATGAATTTTAAAAATGCTACGGAACTCTTCCATTGTTCTTCGGAATTCTGCAGAAGTTAAAAAATGCTACGGAACTCTTCCATTGTTCTCAGAATTCTTCTGAAGTTTATAAATTCTATGGTACTCTTCCATTGTTCTTGGGAATTCTGCTGAAGTTTAAAAATGTTACGGATCATTTCCATTGTTCTTCAGAATTCTGATGAAGTTTAAAAATGCTATGGAACACTTCCATTGTTCTTCGGAATTCTGCTGAAGTTTAAAAATGCTACGGAACTCTTCCATTGTTCTTCGGAATTCTGCTGAAGTTTAAAAATGCTACGGAACTTTTCCATTGTTCTTCGGAATTCTGATGAAGTTTAAAAATGCTACGGAACTCTTACATTGTTCTTCTGAATTCTGCTGAAGTTTAAAAATGCTACGGAACTCTTCCATTGTTCTTCGGAATTCTGATGAAGCCTAAAACTGCACCGGAACTCTTCCATTGTTCTTCGGAATTCTGCTGAAGTTTAAAAATGCTTCGGAACTCTTCCGTTGTTCTTCGGAATTCTGCTGAAGTTTAAAAATGCTACGGAACTCTTCCATTGTTCTCAGAATTCTGCTGAAGTTTAAAAATGCTACGGAAATCTTCCATTGTTCTCGGAATTCTGGTGAAGTTTAAAAATGCTACGGAACTCTTCCATTGTTCTCGGAATTCTGCTGAAGTTTAAAAATGCTACGGAACTCTTCCATTGTTCTTCGGAATTCTGCTGAAGTTTAAAAATGCTACGGAACTCTTCCATTGTTCTTCGGAATTCTGCTGAAGTTTAAAAATGCTATGGAACTCTTCCATTGTTCTCGGAATTCTGCTGAAGTATAAAAATGTTACGGAACTTTTCCATTGTTCTTCGGAATTCTGACGAAGTTTAAAAAGGCTACGGAACTCTTCCATTGTTCTTCGGAATTCTGCTGAAGTTTAAAAATGCTACGGAACTCTTCCATTGTTCTTCGGAATTCTGCAGAAGTTTAAAAATGCTACGGAACTCTTCGATTGTTCTTCGGAATTCTGCTGAAGTTTAAAAATGCTACGGAACTCTTCCATTGCTTTGCAGAATTCTGCTGAAGTTTAAAAATGCTACGGAACACTTCCACTGTTCTTCGGAAATCTGCTGAAGTTTAAAAATGCTACGGAACACTTTCTTTGTTCTTCGGAATTCTGCTGAAGTTTAAAAATGCTACGGAACTCTTCCATTGTTCACGGAATTCTGGTGAAGTTTAAAAATGCTACGGAACTCTTCCATTGTTATTCTTAATTCTACTGAAGTTTAAAAATGCTACGGAACTCTTCCATTGTTCTTCAGAATTCTGCTGAAGTTTAAAAATGCTACGGAACTCTTCCATTGTTCTCGGAATTCTGGTGAAGTTTAAAAATGGTACGGAACTCTTCCATTGTTCTCGGAATTCTGGTGAAGTTTAAAACTGCTGCGGAACTCTTCCATTGTTCTCGGATTTCTGCTGAAGTTTAAAAATGCTGCAGAACTCTTCCATTTTTCTTGGAATTCTGCTGAAGTTTATAAATGCTACGGTACTCTTCCATTGTTCTTGGGTATTCTGCTGAAGTTTAAAAATGCTACGGATCACTTCCATTGTTCTTCAGAATTCTGATGAAGTTTAAAAATGCTATGGAACACTTCCATTGTTCTTCGGAATTCTGCTGAAGTTTAAAAATGCTACGGAACTCTTTCATTGTTCTTCGGAATTCTGCTGAAGTTTAAAAATGCTACGGAACTTTTCCATTGTTCTCCGGAATTTTGATGAAGTTTAAAAATGCTACGGAACTCTTCCATTGTTCTCGTAATTCTGTTGAAGTTTAAAAATGCTACGGAACTCTTCCATTGTTCTCGTAATTCTGGTGAAGTTTAAAAATGCTAAGGAACTCTTCCATTGTTCTCGTAATTCTGGTGAAGTTTAAAAATGCTACGGAACTCTTCTATTGTTCTCGGAATTCTGCTGAAGTTTAAAAATGCTACGGAACTCTTCCATTGTTCTTCGGAATTCTGCTGAAGTTTAAAAATGCTACGGAACTTTTCCATTGTTCTTTGGAATTCTGATGAATTTTAAAAATGCTACGGAACTCTTCCATTGTTCTTCGGAATTCTGCTGAAGTTTAAAAATGCTACGGAACTCTTCCATTGTTCTTCGGAATTCTGCAGAAGTTAAAAAATGCTACGGAACTCTTCCATTGTTCTCAGAATTCTTCTGAAGTTTATAAATTCTATGGTACTCTTCCATTGTTCTTCGGAATTCTGCTGAAGTATAAAAATGCTACGGAACTTTTCCATTGTTCTTCGGAATTCTGATGAAGTTTAAAAATGCTACGGAACTCTTCCATTGTTCTTCGGAATTCTGCTGAAGTTTAAAAATGCTACGGAACTCTTCCATTGTTCTCGGAATTCTGCTGAAGTTTAAAAATGCTACGGAACTCTTCCATTGTTCTTCGGAATTCTGCTGAAGTTTAAAAATGCTACGGAACTTTTCCATTGTTCTTTGGAATTCTGATGAATTTTAAAAATGCTACGGAACTCTTCCATTGTTCTTCGGAATTCTGCTGAAGTTTAAAAATGCTACGGAACTCTTCCATTGTTCTTCGGAATTCTGCAGAAGTTAAAAAATGCTACCGAACCCTTCCATTGTTCGTGGAATTCTGGTGAAGTTTAAAAATGCTATGGAACTCTTCCATTGTTCTCAGAATTCTTCTGAAGTTTATAAATTCTATGGTACTCTTCCATTGTTCTTGGGAATTCTGCTGAAGTTTAAAAATGTTACGGATCATTTCCATTGTTCTTCGGAATTCTGCTGAAGTTTAAAAATGCTACGGAACTCTTCCATTGTTTTTCGGAATTCTGCTGAAGTTTAAAAATGCTACGGAACTCTTCGATTGTTCTTCGGAATTCTGCTGAAGTTTAAAAATGCTACGGAACTCTTCCATTGTTTTGCAGAATTCTGCTGAAGTTTAAAAATGCTACGGAACTCTTCCATTGTTCTTCGGAAATCTGCTGAAGTTTAAAAATGCTACGGAACACTTTCTTTGTTCTTCGGAATTCTGCTGAAGTTTAAAAATGCTACGGAAATCTTCCATTGTTCACGGAATTCTGGTGAAGTTTAAAAATGCTACGGAACTCTTCCATTGTTCTCGGAATTCTGGTGAAGCTTAAAAATGCTACGGAACTCTTCCATTGTTATTCTTAATTCTACTGAAGTTTAAAAATGCTACGGAACTCTTCCATTGTTCTCGGAATTCTGGTGAAGTTTAAAAATGCTACGGAACTCTTCCATTGTTCTCGGAATTCTGGTGAAGCTTAAAAATGGTACGGAACTCTTCCATTGTTCTCGGAATTCTGGTGAAGTTTAAAACTGCTGCGGAACTCTTCCATTGTTCTCGGATTTCTGCTGAAGTTTAAAAATGCTACGGAACTCTTCCATTGTTCTTGGAATTCTGTTGAAGTTTAAAATACTACGGAACTCTTCCATTGTTCTCAGAATTCTGCTGAAGTTTATAAATGCTACGGAACTCTTCCATTGTTCTTGGAATTCTGCTGAAGTTTATAAATGCTACGGTACTCTTCCATTGTTCTTGGGTATTCTGCTGAAGTTTAAAAATGTTACGGATCACTTCCATTGTTCTTCAGAATTCTGATGAAGTTTAAAAATGCTATGGAACACTTCCATTGTTCTTCGGAATTCTGCTGAAGTTTAAAAATGCTACGGAACTCTTCCATTGTTCTTCGGAATTCTGCTGAAGTTTAAAAATGCTACGGAACTTTTCCATTGTTCTTCGGAATTTTGATGAAGTTTAAAAATGCTACGGAACTCTTCCATTGTTCTTCGGAATTCTGCTGAAGTTTAAAAATGCTACGGAACTCTTCCATTGTTCTCGGAATTCTGTTGAAGTTTAAAAATGCTACGGAACTCTTCCATTGTTCTCGTAATTCTGGTGAAGTTTAAAAATGCTACGGAACTCTTCCATTGTTCTCGGAATTCTGCTGAAGTTTAAAAATGCTACGGAACTCTTCCATTGTTCTTCGGAATTCTGCTGAAGTTTAAAAATGCTACGGAACTTTTCCATTGTTCTTTGGAATTCTGATGAATTTTAAAAATGCTACGGAACTCTTCCATTGTTCTTCGGAATTCTGCTGAAGTTTAAAAATGCTACGGAACTCTTCCATTGTTCTTCGGAATTCTGCAGAAGTTAAAAAATGCTACGGAACTCTTCCATTGTTCTCAGAATTCTTCTGAAGTTTATAAATTCTATGGTACTCTTCCATTGTTCTTGGGAATTCTGCTGAAGTTTAAAAATGTTACGGATCATTTCCATTGTTCTTCAGAATTCTGATGAAGTTTAAAAATGCTATGGAACACTTCCATTGTTCTTCGGAATTCTGCTGAAGTTTAAAAATGCTACGGAACTCTTCCATTGTTCTTCAGAATTCTGCTGAAGTTTAAAAATGCTACGGAACTTTTCCATTGTTCTTCGGAATTCTGATGAAGTTTAAAAATGCTACGGAACTCTTCCATTGTTCTTCGGAATTCTGCTGAAGTTTAAAAATGCTACGGAACTCTTCCATTGTTATCGGAATTCTGGTGAAGTTTAAAAATGCTACGGAACTCTTCCATTGTTCTCGGAATTCTGGTGAAGCTTAAAAATGGTACGGAACTCTTCCATTGTTCTCGGAATTCTGGTGAAGTTTAAAACTGCTGCGGAACTCTTCCATTGTTCTCGGATTTCTGCTGAAGTTTAAAAATGCTACGGAACTCTTCCATTGTTCTTGGAATTCTGTTGAAGTTTAAAATACTACGGAACTCTTCCATTGTTCTCAGAATTCTGCTGAAGTTTATAAATGCTACGGAACTCTTCCATTGTTCTTGGAATTCTGCTGAAGTTTATAAATGCTACGGTACTCTTCCATTGTTCTTGGGTATTCTGCTGAAGTTTAAAAATGTTACGGATCACTTCCATTGTTCTTCAGAATTCTGATGAAGTTTAAAAATGCTATGGAACACTTCCATTGTTCTTCGGAATTCTGCTGAAGTTTAAAAATGCTACGGAACTCTTCCATTGTTCTTCGGAATTCTGCTGAAGTTTAAAAATGCTACGGAACTTTTCCATTGTTCTTCGGAATTTTGATGAAGTTTAAAAATGCTACGGAACTCTTCCATTGTTCTTCGGAATTCTGCTGAAGTTTAAAAATGCTACGGAACTCTTCCATTGTTCTCGGAATTCTGTTGAAGTTTAAAAATGCTACGGAACTCTTCCATTGTTCTCGTAATTCTGGTGAAGTTTAAAAATGCTACGGAACTCTTCCATTGTTCTCGGAATTCTGCTGAAGTTTAAAAATGCTACGGAACTCTTCCATTGTTCTTCGGAATTCTGCTGAAGTTTAAAAATGCTACGGAACTTTTCCATTGTTCTTTGGAATTCTGATGAATTTTAAAAATGCTACGGAACTCTTCCATTGTTCTTCGGAATTCTGCTGAAGTTTAAAAATGCTACAGAACTCTTCCATTGTTCTTCGGAATTCTGCAGAAGTTAAAAAATGCTACGGAACTCTTCCATTGTTCTCAGAATTCTTCTGAAGTTTATAAATTCTATGGTACTCTTCCATTGTTCTTGGGAATTCTGCTGAAGTTTAAAAATGTTACGGATCATTTCCATTGTTCTTCAGAATTCTGATGAAGTTTAAAAATGCTATGGAACACTTCCACTGTTCTTCGGAATTCTGCTGAAGTTTAAAAATGCTACGGAACTCTTCCATTGTTCTTCAGAATTCTGCTGAAGTTTAAAAATGCTACGGAACTTTTCCATTGTTCTTCGGAATTCTGATGAAGTTTAAAAATGCTACGGAACTCTTCCATTGTTCTTCGGAATTCTGCTGAAGTTTAAAAATGCTACGGAACTCTTCCATTGTTATCGGAATTCTGTTGAAGTTTAAAAATGCTACGGAACTCTTCCATTGTTCTCGTAATTCTGGTGAAGTTTAAAAATGCTACGGAACTCTTCCATTGTTCTCGGAATTCTGCTGAAGTTTAAAAATGCTACGGAACTTTTCCATTGTTCTTTGGAATTTGGATGAATTTTAAAAATGCTACGGAACTCTTCCATTGTTCTTCGGAATTCTGCTGAAGTTTAAAAATGCTACGGAACTCTTCCATTGTTTTTTGGAATTCTGCAGAAGTTAAAAAATGCTACGGAACTCTTCCATTGTTCGTGGAATTCTGGTGAAGTTTAAAAATGCTACGGAACTTTTCCATTGTTCTTTGGAATTTGGATGAATTTTAAAAATGCTACGGAACTCTTCCATTGTTCTTCGGAATTCTGCTGAAGTTTAAAAATGCTACGGAACGCTTCCATTGTTTTTTGGAATTCTGCAGAAGTTAAAAAATGCTACGGAACTCTTCCATTGTTCGTGGAATTCTGGTGAAGTTTAAAAATGCTACGGAACTCTTCCATTGTTCTCAGAATTCTTCTGAAGTTTATAAATTCTATGGTACTCTTCCATTGTTCTTGTGAATTCTGCTGAAGTTTAAAAATGTTACGGATCATTTCCATTGTTCTTCGGAATTCTGCTGAAGTTTAAAAATGCTACGGAACTCTTCCATTGTTTTTCGGAATTCTGCTGAAGTTTAAAAATGCTACGGAACTCTTCGATTGTTCTTTGGAATTCTGCTGAAGTTTAAAAATGCTACGGAACTCTTCCATTGTTTTGCAGAATTCTGCTGAAGTTTAAAAATGCTACGGAACTCTTCCATTGTTCTTCGGAAATCTGCTGAAGTTTAAAAATGCTACGGAACACTTTCTTTGTTCTTCGGAATTCTGCTGAAGTTTAAAAATGCTACGGAACTCTTCCATTGTTATTCTTAATTCTACTGAAGTTTAAAAATGCTACGGAACTCTTCCATTGTTCTTCGGAATTCTGCTGAAGTTTAAAAATGCTACGGAACTCTTCCATTGTTCTTCGGAAATCTGCTGAAGTTTAAAAATGCTACGGAACACTTTCTTTGTTCTTCGGAATTCTGGTGAAGTTTAAAAATGCTACGGAACTCTTCCATTGTTATTCTTAATTCTACTGAAGTTTAAAAATGCTACGGAACTCTTCCATTGTTCTTCGGAATTCTGCTGAAGTTTAAAAATGCTACGGAACTCTTCCATTGTTCTCGGAATTCTGGTGAAGTTTAAAAATGCTACGGAACTCTTCCATTGTTCTCGGAATTCTGGTGAAGCTTAAAAATGGTACGGAACTCTTCCATTGTTCTCGGAATTCTGGTGAAGTTTAAAACTGCTGCGGAACTCTTCCATTGTTCTCGGATTTCTGCTGAAGTTTAAAAATGCTACGGAACTCTTCCATTGTTCTTGGAATTCTGTTGAAGTTTAAAATGCTACGGAACTCTTCCATTGTTCTCAGAATTCTGCTGAAGTTTATAAATGCTACGGTACTCTTCCATTGTTCTTGGGTATTCTGCTGAAGTTTAAAAATGTTACGGATCACTTCCATTGTTCTTCAGAATTCTGATGAAGTTTAAAAATGCTATGGAACACTTCCATTGTTCTTCGCAATTCTGCTGAAGTTTAAAAATGCTACGGAACTCTTCCATTGTTCTTCAGAATTCTGCTGAAGTTTAAAAATGCTACGGAACTCCTCCATTGTTCTGGGAATTCTGGTGAAGTTTAAAAATGGTACGGAACTCTTCCATTGTTCTCGGAATTCTGGTGAAGTTTAAAACTGCTGCGGAACTCTTCCATTGTTCTCGGATTTCTGCTGAAGTTTAAAAATGCTATGGAACTCTTCCATTGTTCTTGGAATTCTGTTGAAGTTTAAAATGCTACGGAACTCTTCCATTGTTCTCAGAATTCTGCTGAAGTTTATAAATGCTAGGGTACTCTTCCATTGTTCTTGGGTATTCTGCTGAAGTTTAAAAATGTTACGGATCACTTCCATTGTTCTTCAGAATTCTGATGAAGTTTAAAAATGCTATGGAACACTTCCATTGTTCTTCGCAATTCTGCTGAAGTTTAAAAATGCTACGGAACTCTTCCATTGTTCTTCAGAATTCTGCTGAAGTTTAAAAATGCTACGGAACTCCTCCATTGTTCTGGGAATTCTGGTGAAGTTTAAAAATGGTACGGAACTCTTCCATTGTTCTCGGAATTCTGGTGAAGTTTAAAACTGCTGCGGAACTCTTCCATTGTTCTCGGATTTCTGCTGAAGTTTAAAAATGCTATGGAACTCTTCCATTGTTCTTGGAATTCTGTTGAAGTTTAAAATGCTACGGAACTCTTCCATTGTTCTCAGAATTCTGCTGAAGTTTATAAATGCTAGGGTACTCTTCCATTGTTCTTGGGTATTCTGCTGAAGTTTAAAAATGTTACGGATCACTTCCATTGTTCTTCAGAATTCTGATGAAGTTTAAAAATGCTATGGAACACTTCCATTGTTCTTCGGAATTCTGCTGAAGTTTAAAAATGCTACGGAACTCTTCCATTGTTCTTCGGAATTCTGCTGAAGTTTAAAAATGCTACGGAACTTTTCCATTGTTCTTCAGAATTCTGATGAAGTTTAAAAATGCTACGGAACTCTTCCATTGTTCTTCGGAATTCTGCTGAAGTTTAAAAATGCTACGGAACTCTTCCATTGTTCTCGGAATTCTGTTGAAGTTTAAAAATGCTACGGAACTCTTCCATTGTTCTCGTAATTCTGGTGAAGTTTAAAAATGCTACGGAACTCTTCCATTGTTCTTCGGAATTCTGCTGAAGTTTAAAAATGCTACGGAACTCTTCCATTGTTCTCGGAATTCTGTTGAAGTTTAAAAATGCTACGGAACTCTTCCATTGTTCTCGGAATTCTGGTGAAGCTTAAAAATGGTACGGAACTCTTCCATTGTTCTCGGAATTCTGGTGAAGTTTAAAAATGCTGCGGAACTCTTCCATTGTTCTCGGATTTCTGCTGAAGTTTAAAAATGCTACGGAACTCTTCCATTGTTCTTGGAATTCTGTTGAAGTTTAAAATGCTACGGAACTCTTCCATTGTTCTCAGAATTCTGCTGAAGTTTATAAATGCTACGGTACTCTTCCATTGTTCTTGGGTATTCTGCTGAAGTTTAAAAATGTTACGGATCACTTCCATTGTTCTTCAGAATTCTGATGAAGTTTAAAAATGCTATGGAACACTTCCATTGTTCTTCGCAATTCTGCTGAAGTTTAAAAATGCTACGGAACTCTTCCATTGTTCTTGGAATTCTGCTGAAGTTTAAAAATGCTACGGAACTCTTCCATTGTTCTGGGAATTCTGGTGAAGTTTAAAAATGGTACGGAACTCTTCCATTGTTCTCGGAATTCTGGTGAAGTTTAAAAATGGTACGGAACTCTTCCATTGTTCTTCGGAATTCTGCTGAAGTTTAAAAATGCTACGGAACTTTTCCATTGTTCTTTGGATTTCTGATGAATTTTAAAAATGCTACGGAACTCTTCCATTGTTCTTCGGAATTCTGCTGAAGTTTAAAAATGCTACGGAACTCTTCCATTGTTCTTCGGAATTCTGCAGAAGTTAAAAAATGCTACGGAACTCTTCCATTGTTCGTGGAATTCTGGTGAAGTTTAAAAATGCTACGGAACTCTTCCATTGTTCTCAGAATTCTTCTGAAGTTTATAAATTCTATGGTACTCTTCCATTGTTCTTGGGAATTCTGCTGAAGTTTAAAAATGTTACGGATCATTTCCATTGTTCTTCGGAATTCTGCTGAAGATTAAAAATGCTACGGAACTCTTCCATTGTTCTTCGGAATTCTGCTGAAGTTTAAAAATGCTACGGAACTCTTCGATTTTTCTTCGGAATTCTGCTGAAGTTTAAAAATGCTACGGAACTCTTCCATTGCTTTGCAGAATTCTGCTGAAGTTTAAAAATGCTACGGAACTCTTCCATTGTTATTCTTAATTCTACTGAAGTTTAAAAATGCTACGGAACTCTTCCATTGTTCTTCGGAATTCTGATGAAGCCTAAAACTGCAACGCAACTCTTCCATTGTTCTTCGGAATTCTGCTGAAGTTTAAAAATGCTACGGAACTCTTCCATTGTTCTTCGGAATTCTGCTGAAGTTTAAAAATGCTACGGAACTCTTACATTGTTCTTCTGAATTCTGCTGAAGTTTAAAAATGCTACGGAACTCTTCCATTGTTCTTCGGAATTCTGATGAAGCCTAAAACTGCAACGCAACTCTTCCATTGTTCTTCGGAATTCTGCTGAAGTTTAAAAATGCTTCGGAACTCTTCCATTGTTCTTCGGAATTCTGCTGCGGTTTAAAAATGCTACGGAACTCTTCCATTGTTCTCGGAATTCTGCTGAAGTTTAAAAATCCTACGGAACTCTTCCATTGTTCTCGGAATTCTGGTGAAGTTTAAAAATGCTACGGAACCTTCCAATGTTCTCGGAATTCTGCTGAAGTTTAAAAATGCTACGGAACTCTTCCATTGTTCTTCGGAATTCTGCTGAAGTTTAAAAATGCTACGGAACTCTTCCATTGTTCTTCGGAATTCTGCTGAAGTTTAAAGATACTATGGAACTCTTCCATTGTTCTCGGAATTCTGCTGAAGTATAAAAATGGTACGGAACTTTTCCATTGTTCTTCGGAATTCTGACGAAGTTTAAAAAGGCTACGGAACTCTTCCATTGTTCTTCGGAATTCTGCTGAAGTTTAAAAATGCTACGGAACTCTTCCATTGTTCTTCGGAATTCTGCAGAAGTTTAAAAATGCTACGGAACTCTTCGATTGTTCTTCGGAATTCTGCTGAAGTTTAAAAATGTTACGGAACTCTTCCATTGCTTTGCAGAATTCTGCTTAAGTTTAAAAATGCTACGGAACTCTTCCATTGTACTTCGGAAATCTGCTGAAGTTTAAAAATGCTACGGAACACTTTCTTTGTTCTTCGGAATTCTGCTGAAGTTTAAAAATGCTACGGAACTCTTCCATTGTTCACGGAATTCTGGTGAAGTTTAAAAATGCTACGGAACTCTTCCATTGTTATTCTTAATTCTACTGAAGTTTAAAAATGCTACGGAACTCTTCCATTGTTCTTCGGAATTCTGCTGAAGTTAAAAAATGCTACGGAACTCTTCCATTGTTCTTCTGAGTTCTGCTGAAGTATAAAAATGCTACGGAACTCTTCCATTGTTCTTCGGAATTCTGATGAAGTTTAAAACTGCAACGAAACTCTTCCATTGTTCTTCGGAATTCTGCTGAAGTTTAAAAATGCAACGGAACTCTTCCATTGTTCTTCGGAATTCTGCTGAAGTTTAAAAATGCTACGGAACTCTTCCATTGTTCTTCGGAATTCTGCTGAAGTTTAAAAATGCTACGGAACTCTTCCATTGTTCTTCTGAGTTCTGCTGAAGTTTAAAAATGCTACGGAACTCTTCCATTGTTCTTCTGAATTCTGCTGAAGTTTAAAAATGCTACGTAACTCTTCCATTGTTCTTCGGAATTCTGATGAAGCCTAAAACTGCAACGCAACTCTTCCATTGTTCTTCGGAATTCTGCTGAAGTTTAAAAATGCTACGGAACTCTTCCATTGTTATTCTTAATTCTACTGAAGTTTAAAAATGCTACGGAACTCTTCCATTGTTCTTCGGAATTCTGCTGAAGTTTAAAAATGCTTCGGAACTCTTCCATTGTTCTTCTGAGTTCTGCTGAAGTTTAAAAATGCTACGGAACTCTTACATTGTTCTTCTGAATTCTGCTGAAGTTTAAAAATGCTACGGAACTCTTCCATTGTTCTTCGGAATTCTGATGAAGCCTAAAACTGCAACGCAACTCTTCCATTGTTCTTCGGAATTCTGCTGAAGTTTAAAAATGCTACGGAACTCTTCCATTGTTCTTCAGAATTCTGCTGAAGTTTAAAAATGCTACGGAACTCTTACATTATTCTTCTGAATTCTGCTGAAGTTTAAAAATGCTACGGAACTCTTCCATTGTTCTTCGGAATTCTGATGAAGCCTAAAACTGCAACACAACTCTTCCATTGTTCTTCGAAATTCTGCTGAAGTTTAAAAATGCTTCGGAACTCTTCCATTGTTCTTCGGAATTCTGCTGCAGTTTAAAAATGCTACGGAACTCTTCCATTGTTCTCGGAATTCTGCTGAAGTTTAAAAATCCTACGGAACTCTTCCATTGTTCTCGGAATTCTGGTGAAGTTTAAAAATGCTACGGAACCTTCCAATGTTCTCGGAATTCTGCTGAAGTTTAAAAATGCTACGGAACTCTTCCATTGTTCTTCGGAATTCTGCTGAAGTTTAAAAATGCTACGGAACTCTTCCATTGTTCTTCGGAATTCTGCTGAAGTTTAAAAATACTATGGAACTCTTCCATTGTTCTCGGAATTCTGCTGAAGTATAAAAATGGTACGGAACTTTTCCATTGTTCTTCGGAATTCTGACGAAGTTTAAAAAGGCTACGGAACTCTTCCATTGTTCTTCGGAATTCTGCTGAAGTTTAAAAATGCTACGGAACTCTTCCATTGTTCTTCGGAATTCTGCAGAAGTTTAAAAATGCTACGGAACTCTTCGATTGTTCTTCGGAATTCTGCTGAAGTTTAAAAATGTTACGGAACTCTTCCATTGCTTTGCAGAATTCTGCTTAAGTTTAAAAATGCTACGGAACTCTTCCATTGTTCTTCGGAAATCTGCTGAAGTTTAAAAATGCTACGGAACACTTTCTTTGTTCTTCGGAATTCTGCTGAACTTTAAAAATGCTACGGAACTCTTCCATTGTTCACGGAATTCTGGTGAAGTTTAAAAATGCTACGGAACTCTTCCATTGTTATTCTTAATTCTACTGAAGTTTAAAAATGCTACGGAACTCTTCCATTGTTCTTCGGAATTCTGCTGAAGTTTAAAAATGCTACGGAACTCTTCCATTGTTCTTCTGAGTTCTGCTGAAGTATAAAAATGCTACGGAACTCTTCCATTGTTCTTCGGAATTCTGATGAAGTTTAAAACTGCAACGAAACTCTTCCATTGTTCTTCAGAATTCTGCTGAAGTTTAAAAATGCAACGGAACTCTTCCATTGTTCTTCGGAATTCTGCTGAAGTTTAAAAATGCTATGGAACTCTTCCATTGTTCTTCTGAATTCTGCTGAAGTTTAAAAATGCTACGGAACTCTTCCATTGTTCTTCGGAATTCTGATGAAGCCTAAAACTGCTACGGAACTCTTCCTTTGTTCTTCAGAATTCTGCAGAAGTTTAAAAATGCTACGGAACTCTTCCATTGTTCTTGGAATTCTGGTGAAGTTTAAAAATGCTACGGAACTCTTCCATTGTTCTCAGAATTCTGCTGAAGCTTATAATTTCTACGGTGCTCTTCCATTGTTCTTGGGAATTCTGCTGAAGTTTAAAAATGTTACGGATCAATTCCATTGTTCTTCGGAATTCTGCTGAAGTTTAAAAATGCTATGGAACTCTTCCATTGTTCTTCGGAATTCTGCTGAAGTTCAAAAATGTTACGGATCATTTCCATTTTTCTTCAGAATTCTGCTGAAGTTTAAAACTGCAACGGAACTCTTCCATTGTTCTCGGAATTCTGGTGAAGTTTAAAATGGTACGGAACTCTTCCATTGTTCTCGGAATTCTGGTGAAGTTTAAAACTGCTGCGGAACTCTTCCATTGTTCTCGGATTTGTGCTGAAGTTTAAAAATGCTACGGAACTCTTCCATTGTTCGTGGAATTCTGTTGAAGTTTAAAATGCTACGGAACTCTTCCATTGTTCTCAGAATTCTGCTGAAGTTTATAAATGCTACGGTACTCTTCCATTGTTCTTCGGTATTCTGCTGAAGTTTAAAAATGTTACGGATCACTTCCATTGTTCTTCAGAATTCTGATGAAGTTTAAAAATGCTATGGAACTCTTCCATTGTTCTCGGAATTCTGGTGAAGTTTAAAAATGCTACGGAACTCTTCCATTGTTCTCGGAATTCTGGTGAAGTTTAAAAATGCTACTGAACTCATCCATTGTTCTCGGAATTCTGCTGAAGTTTATAAATGCTACGGAACTCTTCCATTGTTCTTCAGAATTCTGCTGAAATATAAAAATGGTACGGAACTTTTCCATTGTTCTTCGGAATTATGACAAAGTTTAAAAAGGCTACGGAACTCTTCCATTGTTCTTCGGAATTCTGCTGAAGTTTAAAAATGCTACGGAACTCTTACATTGTTCTTCGGAATTCTGCAGAAGTTTAAAAATGCTACGGAACACTTCCATTGTTCTTGGAATTCTGGTGAAGTTTAAAAATGCTACGGAACTCTTCCATTGTTCTCAGAATTCTGCTGAAGCTTATAAATTCTACGGTGCTCTTCCATTGCTTTTGGGAATTCTGCTGAAGTTTAAAAATGTTACGGATCAATTCCATTGTTCTTCGGAATTCTGCTGAAGTTTAAAAATGCAACGGAACTCTTCCATTGTTCTTCGGAATTCTGATGAAGTTTAAAAATGCTACGGAACTCTTCCATTGTTCTTCGGAATTCTTCTGAAGTTTAAAGATGTTACGGATCATTTCCATTGTTCTTCAGAATTGTGCTGAAGTTTCAATATGCTACGGAACTCATCCATTGTTCTTCGGAATTCTGCTGAAGTTTAAAAATGCTACGGAACTCTTCGATTGTTCTTCGGAATTCTGCTGAAGTTTAAAAATCCTACGGAACTCTTCCATTTTTCTTCTGAGTTCTGCTGAAGTTTAAAAATGCTGCGGAACTCTTCCTTTGTTCTTCGGAATTCTGATGAAGTTTAAAACTGCAACGGAACTCTTCCATTGTTCTCGGAATTCTGGTGAAGTTTAAAAATGGTACGGAACTCTTCCATTGTTCTCGGAATTCTGGTGAAGTTTAAAACTGCTGCGGAACTCTTCCATTGTTCTCGGATTTCTGCTGAAATTTAAAAATGCTACGGAAATCTTCCATTGTTCTTGGAATTCTGTTGAAGTTTAAAATGCTACGGAACTCTTCCATTGTTCTCAGAATTCTGCTGAAGTTTATAAATGCTACGGTACTCTTCCATTGTTCTTGGGTATTCTGCTGAAGTTTAAAAATGTTACGGATCACTTCCATTGTTCTTCAGAATTCTGATGAAGTTTAAAAATGCTATGGAACTCTTCCATTGCTCTCGGAATTCTGGTGAAGTTTAAAAATGCTACGGAACTCTTCCATTGTTCTCGGAATTCTGGTGAAGTTTAAAACTGCTGCGGAACTCTTCCATTGTTCTCGGATTTCTGCTGAAGTTTAAAAATGCTACGGAACTCTTCCATTGTTCTTGGAATTCTGTTGAAATTTAAAATGCTACGGAACTCTTCCATTGTTCTCAGAATTCTGCTGAAGTTTATAAATGCTACGGTACTCTTCCATTGTTCTTGGGTATTCTGCTGAAGTTTAAAAATGTTACGGATCACTTCCATTGTTCTTCAGAATTCTGATGAAGTTTAAAAATGCTATGGAACTCTTCCATTGTTCTCGGAATTTTGGTGAAGTTTAAAAATGCTACGGAACTCTTCCATTGTTCTCGGAATTCTGGTGAAGTTTAAAAATGCTACTGAACTCATCCATTGTTCTCGGAATTCTGCTGAAGTTTAAAAATGCTACGGAACTCTTCCATTGTTCTTCGGAATTCTGCTGAAGTATAAAAATGGTACGGAACTTTTCCATTGTTCTTCGGAATTCTGACAAAGTTTAAAAAGGCTACGGAACTCTTCCATTGTTCTTCGGAATTCTGCTGAAGTTTAAAAATGCTACGGAACTCTTCCATTGTTCTTCGGAATTCTCCAGAAGTTTAAAAATGCTACGGAACTCTTCCATTGTTCTTGGAATTCTGGTGAAGTTTAAAAATGCTACGGAACACTTTCATTGTTCTCGGAATTCTGCTGAAGTTTAAAAATGCTACGGAACTCTTCCATTGTTCTTCGGAATTCTGCTGAAGTTTAAAAATGCTACGGAACTCTTCCATTGTTCTTCAGAATTCTGCTGAAGTTTAAAAATGCTATGGAACTCTTCCATTGTTCTTGGAATTCTGGTGAAGTTTAAAAATGCTACGGAACTCTTCCATTGTTCTCGGAATTCTGGTGAAGTTTAAAAATGCTACGGAACTCATCCATTGTTCTCGGAATTCTGCTGAAGTTTAAAAATGCTACGGAACTCTTCCATTGTTCTTCGGAATTCTGCTGAAGTATAAAAATGGTACGGAACTTTTCCATTGTTCTTCGGAATTCTGACGAAGTTTAAAAAGGCTACGGAACTCTTCCATCGTTCTTCGGAATTCTGCTGAAGTTTAAAAATGCTACGGAACTCTTCCATTGTTCTTCGGAATTCTGACGAAGTTTAAAAAGGCTACGGAACTCTTCCATTGTTCTTCGGAATTCTGCTGAAGTTTAAAAATGCTACGGAACTCTTCCATTGTTCTTCGGAATTCTGCAGAAGTTTAAAAATGCTACGTAACTCTTACATTGTTCTTGGAATTCTGGTGAAGTTTAAAAATGCTACGGAACTCTTCCATTGTTCTCAGAATTCTGCTGAAGCTTATAAATTCTACGGTGCTCTTCCATTGTTCTTGGGAATTCTGCTGAAGTTTAAAAATGTTACGGATCAATTCCATTGTTCTTCGGAATTCTGCTGAAGTTTAGAAATGCTACGGAACTCTTCCATTGTTCTTCGGAATTCTGCTGTAGTTTAAAAATGCTACGAAACTCTTCCATTGTTCTTCGGAATTCTGCTGAAGTTTAAAAATGCTACGGAACTCTTCCATTGTTCTCGGAATTCTGGTGAAGCTTAAAAATGGTACGGAACTCTTCCATTGTTCTCGGAATTCTGGTGAAGTTTAAAACTGCTGCGGAACTCTTCCATTGTTCTCGGATTTCTGCTGAAGTTTAAAAATGCTACGGAACTCTTCCATTGTTCTTGGAATTCTGTTGAAGTTTAAAATACTACGGAACTCTTCCATTGTTCTCAGAATTCTGCTGAAGTTTATAAATGCTACGGAACTCTTCCATTGTTCTTGGAATTCTGCTGAAGTTTATAAATGCTACGGTACTCTTCCATTGTTCTTGGGTATTCTGCTGAAGTTTAAAAATGTTATGGATCACTTCCATTGTTCTTCAGAATTCTGATGAAGTTTAAAAATGCTATGGAACACTTCCATTGTTCTTCGGAATTCTGCTGAAGTTTAAAAATGCTACGGAACTCTTCCATTGTTCTTCGGAATTCTGCTGAAGTTTAAAAATGCTACGGAACTTTTCCATTGTTCTTCGGAATTTTGATGAAGTTTAAAAATGCTACGGAACTCTTCCATTGTTCTTCGGAATTCTGCTGAAGTTTAAAAATGCTACGGAACTCTTCCATTGTTCTCGGAATTCTGTTGAAGTTTAAAAATGCTACGGAACTCTTCCATTGTTCTCGTAATTCTGGTGAAGTTTAAAAATGCTACGGAACTCTTCCATTGTTCTCGGAATTCTGCTGAAGTTTAAAAATGCTACGGAACTCTTCCATTGTTCTTCGGAATTCTGCTGAAGTTTAAAAATGCTACGGAACTTTTCCATTGTTCTTTGGAATTCTGATGAATTTTAAAAATGCTACGGAACTCTTCCATTGTTCTTCGGAATTCTGCTGAAGTTTAAAAATGCTACGGAACTCTTCCATTGTTCTTCGGAATTCTGCAGAAGTTAAAAAATGCTACGGAACTCTTCCATTGTTCTCAGAATTCTTCTGAAGTTTATAAATTCTATGGTACTCTTCCATTGTTCTTGGGAATTCTGCTGAAGTTTAAAAATGTTACGGATCATTTCCATTGTTCTTCAGAATTCTGATGAAGTTTAAAAATGCTATGGAACACTTCCATTGTTCTTCGGAATTCTGCTGAAGTTTAAAAATGCTACGGAACTCTTCCATTGTTCTTCAGAATTCTGCTGAAGTTTAAAAATGCTACGGAACTTTTCCATTGTTCTTCGGAATTCTGATGAAGTTTAAAAATGCTACGGAACTCTTCCATTGTTCTTCGGAATTCTGCTGAAGTTTAAAAATGCTACGCAACTCTTCCATTGTTATCGGAATTCTGGTGAAGTTTAAAAATGCTACGGAACTCTTCCATTGTTCTCGGAATTCTGGTGAAGCTTAAAAATGGTACGGAACTCTTCCATTGTTCTCGGAATTCTGGTGAAGTTTAAAACTGCTGCGGAACTCTTCCATTGTTCTCGGATTTCTGCTGAAGTTTAAAAATGCTACGGAACTCTTCCATTGTTCTTGGAATTCTGTTGAAGTTTAAAATACTACGGAACTCTTCCATTGTTCTCAGAATTCTGCTGAAGTTTATAAATGCTACGGAACTCTTCCATTGTTCTTGGAATTCTGCTGAAGTTTATAAATGCTACGGTACTCTTCCATTGTTCTTGGGTATTCTGCTGAAGTTTAAAAATGTTACGGATCACTTCCATTGTTCTTCAGAATTCTGATGAAGTTTAAAAATGCTATGGAACACTTCCATTGTTCTTCGGAATTCTGCTGAAGTTTAAAAATGCTACGGAACTCTTCCATTGTTCTTCGGAATTCTGCTGAAGTTTAAAAATGCTACGGAACTTTTCCATTGTTCTTCGGAATTTTGATGAAGTTTAAAAATGCTACGGAACTCTTCCATTGTTCTTCGGAATTCTGCTGAAGTTTAAAAATGCTACGGAACTCTTCCATTGTTCTCGGAATTCTGTTGAAGTTTAAAAATGCTACGGAACTCTTCCATTGTTCTCGTAATTCTGGTGAAGTTTAAAAATGCTACGGAACTCTTCCATTGTTCTCGGAATTCTGCTGAAGTTTAAAAATGCTACGGAACTCTTCCATTGTTCTTCGGAATTCTGCTGAAGTTTAAAAATGCTACGGAACTTTTCCATTGTTCTTTGGAATTCTGATGAATTTTAAAAATGCTACGGAACTCTTCCATTGTTCTTCGGAATTCTGCTGAAGTTTAAAAATGCTACGGAACTCTTCCATTGTTCTTCGGAATTCTGCAGAAGTTAAAAAATGCTACGGAACTCTTCCATTGTTCTCAGAATTCTTCTGAAGTTTATAAATTCTATGGTACTCTTCCATTGTTCTTGGGAATTCTGCTGAAGTTTAAAAATGTTACGGATCATTTCCATTGTTCTTCAGAATTCTGATGAAGTTTAAAAATGCTATGGAACACTTCCATTGTTCTTCGGAATTCTGCTGAAGTTTAAAAATGCTACGGAACTCTTCCATTGTTCTTCAGAATTCTGCTGAAGTTTAAAAATGCTACGGAACTTTTCCATTGTTCTTCGGAATTCTGATGAAGTTTAAAAATGCTACGGAACTCTTCCATTGTTCTTCGGAATTCTGCTGAAGTTTAAAAATGCTACGGAACTCTTCCATTGTTATCGGAATTCTGTTGAAGTTTAAAAATGCTACGGAACTCTTCCATTGTTCTCGTAATTCTGGTGAAGTTTAAAAATGCTACGGAACTCTTCCATTGTTCTCGGAATTCTGCTGAAGTTTAAAAATGCTACGGAACTTTTCCATTGTTCTTTGGAATTTGGATGAATTTTAAAAATGCTACGGAACTCTTCCATTGTTCTTCGGAATTCTGCTGAAGTTTAAAAATGCTACGGAACTCTTCCATTGTTTTTTGGAATTCTGCAGAAGTTAAAAAATGCTACGGAACTCTTCCATTGTTCGTGGAATTCTGGTGAAGTTTAAAAATGCTACGGAACTTTTCCATTGTTCTTTGGAATTTGGATGAATTTTAAAAATGCTACGGAACTCTTCCATTGTTCTTCGGAATTCTGCTGAAGTTTAAAAATGCTACGGAACGCTTCCATTGTTTTTTGGAATTCTGCAGAAGTTAAAAAATGCTACGGAACTCTTCCATTGTTCGTGGAATTCTGGTGAAGTTTAAAAATGCTACGGAACTCTTCCATTGTTCTCAGAATTCTTCTGAAGTTTATAAATTCTATGGTACTCTTCCATTGTTCTTGTGAATTCTGCTGAAGTTTAAAAATGTTACGGATCATTTCCATTGTTCTTCGGAATTCTGCTGAAGTTTAAAAATGCTACGGAACTCTTCCATTGTTTTTCGGAATTCTGCTGAAGTTTAAAAATGCTACGGAACTCTTCGATTGTTCTTTGGAATTCTGCTGAAGTTTAAAAATGCTACGGAACTCTTCCATTGTTTTGCAGAATTCTGCTGAAGTTTAAAAATGCTACGGAACTCTTCCATTGTTCTTCGGAAATCTGCTGAAGTTTAAAAATGCTACGGAACACTTTCTTTGTTCTTCGGAATTCTGCTGAAGTTTAAAAATGCTACGGAACTCTTCCATTGTTATTCTTAATTCTACTGAAGTTTAAAAATGCTACGGAACTCTTCCATTGTTCTTCGGAATTCTGCTGAAGTTTAAAAATGCTACGGAACTCTTCCATTGTTCTTCGGAAATCTGCTGAAGTTTAAAAATGCTACGGAACACTTTCTTTGTTCTTCGGAATTCTGGTGAAGTTTAAAAATGCTACGGAACTCTTCCATTGTTATTCTTAATTCTACTGAAGTTTAAAAATGCTACGGAACTCTTCCATTGTTCTTCGGAATTCTGCTGAAGTTTAAAAATGCTACGGAACTCTTCCATTGTTCTCGGAATTCTGGTGAAGTTTAAAAATGCTACGGAACTCTTCCATTGTTCTCGGAATTCTGGTGAAGCTTAAAAATGGTACGGAACTCTTCCATTGTTCTCGGAATTCTGGTGAAGTTTAAAACTGCTGCGGAACTCTTCCATTGTTCTCGGATTTCTGCTGAAGTTTAAAAATGCTACGGAACTCTTCCATTGTTCTTGGAATTCTGTTGAAGTTTAAAATGCTACGGAACTCTTCCATTGTTCTCAGAATTCTGCTGAAGTTTATAAATGCTAGGGTACTCTTCCATTGTTCTTGGGTATTCTGCTGAAGTTTAAAAATGTTACGGATCACTTCCATTGTTCTTCAGAATTCTGATGAAGTTTAAAAATGCTATGGAACACTTCCATTGTTCTTCGGAATTCTGCTGAAGTTTAAAAATGCTACGGAACTCTTCCATTGTTCTTCGGAATTCTGCTGAAGTTTAAAAATGCTACGGAACTTTTCCATTGTTCTTCAGAATTCTGATGAAGTTTAAAAATGCTACGGAACTCTTCCATTGTTCTTCGGAATTCTGCTGAAGTTTAAAAATGCTACGGAACACTTCCATTGTTCTCGGAATTCTGTTGAAGTTTAAAAATGCTACGGAACTCTTCCATTGTTCTCGTAATTCTGGTGAAGTTTAAAAATGCTACGGAACTCTTCCATTGTTCTCGGAATTCTGGTGAAGCTTAAAAATGGTACGGAACTCTTCCATTGTTCTCGGAATTCTGGTGAAGTTTAAAAATGCTGCGGAACTCTTCCATTGTTCTCGGATTTCTGCTGAAGTTTAAAAATGCTACGGAACTCTTCCATTGTTCTTGGAATTCTGTTGAAGTTTAAAATGCTACGGAACTCTTCCATTGTTCTCAGAATTCTGCTGAAGTTTATAAATGCTACGGTACTCTTCCATTGTTCTTGGGTATTCTGCTGAAGTTTAAAAATGTTACGGATCACTTCCATTGTTCTTCAGAATTCTGATGAAGTTTAAAAATGCTATGGAACACTTCCATTGTTCTTCGCAATTCTGCTGAAGTTTAAAAATGCTACGGAACTCTTCCATTGTTCTTGGAATTCTGCTGAAGTTTAAAAATGCTACGGAACTCTTCCATTGTTCTGGGAATTCTGGTGAAGTTTAAAAATGGTACGGAAGTCTTCCATTGTTCTCGGAATTCTGGTGAAGTTTAAAAATGGTACGGAACTCTTCCATTGTTCTTCGGAATTCTGCTGAAGTTTAAAAATGCTACGGAACTTTTCCATTGTTCTTTGGATTTCTGATGAATTTTAAAAATGCTACGGAACTCTTCCATTGTTCTTCGGAATTCTGCTGAAGTTTAAAAATGCTACGGAACTCTTCCATTGTTCTTCGGAATTCTGCAGAAGTTAAAAAATGCTACGGAACTCTTCCATTGTTCGTGGAATTCTGGTGAAGTTTAAAAATGCTACGGAACTCTTCCATTGTTCTCAGAATTCTTCTGAAGTTTATAAATTCTATGGTACTCTTCCATTGTTCTTGGGAATTCTGCTGAAGTTTAAAAATGTTACGGATCATTTCCATTGTTCTTCGGAATTCTGCTGAAGATTAAAAATGCTACGGAACTCTTCCATTGTTCTTCGGAATTCTGCTGAAGTTTAAAAATGCTACGGAACTCTTCGATTTTTCTTCGGAATTCTGCTGAAGTTTAAAAATGCTACGGAACTCTTCCATTGCTTTGCAGAATTCTGCTGAAGTTTAAAAATGCTACAGAACTCTTCCATTGTTATTCTTAATTCTACTGAAGTTTAAAAATGCTACGGAACTCTTCCATTGTTCTTCGGAATTCTGCTGAAGTTTAAAAATGCTACGGAACTCTTCCATTGTTCTTCTGAGTTCTGCTGAAGTTTAAAAATGCTACGGAACTCTTACATTGTTCTTCTGAATTCTGCTGAAGTTTAAAAATGCTACGGAACTCTTCCATTGTTCTTCGGAATTCTGATGAAGCCTAAAACTGCAACGCAACTCTTCCATTGTTCTTCGGAATTCTGCTGAAGTTTAAAAATGCTACGGAACTCTTCCATTGTTCTTCGGAATTCTGCTGAAGTTTAAAAATGCTACGGAACTCTTACATTGTTCTTCTGAATTCTGCTGAAGTTTAAAAATGCTACGGAACTCTTCCATTGTTCTTCGGAATTCTGATGAAGCCTAAAACTGCAACGCAACTCTTCCATTTTTCTTCGGAATTCTGCTGAAGTTTAAAAATGCTTCGGAACTCTTCCATTGTTCTTCGGAATTCTGCTGCAGTTTAAAAATGCTACGGAACTCTTCCATTGTTCTCGGAATTCTGCTGAAGTTTAAAAATCCTACGGAACTCTTCCATTGTTCTCGGAATTCTGGTGAAGTTTAAAAATGCTACGGAACCTTCCAATGTTCTCGGAATTCTGCTGAAGTTTAAAAATGCTACGGAACTCTTCCATTGTTCTTCGGAATTCTGCTGAAGTTTAAAAATGCTACGGAACTCTTCCATTGTTCTTCGGAATTCTGCTGAAGTTTAAAAATACTATGGAACTCTTCCATTGTTCTCGGAATTCTGCTGAAGTATAAAAATGGTACGGAACTTTTCCATTGTTCTTCGGAATTCTGACGAAGTTTAAAAAGGCTACGGAACTCTTCCATTGTTCTTCGGAATTCTGCTGAAGTTTAAAAATGCTACGGAACTCTTCCATTGTTCTTCGGAATTCTGCAGAAGTTTAAAAATGCTACGGAACTCTTCGATTGTTCTTCGGAATTCTGCTGAAGTTTAAAAATGTTACGGAACTCTTCCATTGCTTTGCAGAATTCTGCTTAAGTTTAAAAATGCTACGGAACTCTTCCATTGTTCTTCGGAAATCTGCTGAAGTTTAAAAATGCTACGGAACACTTTCTTTGTTCTTCGGAATTCTGCTGAAGTTTAAAAATGCTACGGAACTCTTCCATTGTTCACGGAATTCTGGTGAAGTTTAAAAATGCTACGGAACTCTTCCATTGTTATTCTTAATTCTACTGAAGTTTAAAAATGCTACGGAACTCTTCCATTGTTCTTCGGAATTCTGCTGAAGTTTAAAAATGCTACGGAACTCTTCCATTGTTCTTCTGAGTTCTGCTGAAGTATAAAAATGCTACGGAACTCTTCCATTGTTCTTCGGAATTCTGATGAAGTTTAAAACTGCAACGAAACTCTTCCATTGTTCTTCGGAATTCTGCTGAAGTTTAAAAATGCAACGGAACTCTTCCATTGTTCTTCGGAATTCTGCTGAAGTTTAAAAATGCTACGGAACTCTTCCATTGTTCTTCGGAATTCTGCTGAAGTTTAAAAATGCTACGGAACTCTTCCATTGTTCTTCTGAGTTCTGCTGAAGTTTAAAAATGCTACGGAACTCTTACATTGTTCTTCTGAATTCTGCTGAAGTTTAAAAATGCTACGGAACTCTTCCATTGTTCTTCGGAATTCTGATGAAGCCTAAAACTGCAACGCAACTCTTCCATTGTTCTTCGGAATTCTGCTGAAGTTTAAAAATGCTACGGAACTCTTCCATTGTTATTCTTAATTCTACTGAAGTTTAAAAATGCTACGGAACTCTTCCATTGTTCTTCGGAATTCTGCTGAAGTTTAAAAATGCTTCGGAACTCTTCCATTGTTCTTCTGAGTTCTGCTGAAGTTTAAAAATGCTACGGAACTCTTACATTGTTCTTCTGAATTCTGCTGAAGTTTAAAAATGCTACGGAACTCTTCCATTGTTCTTCGGAATTCTGATGAAGCCTAAAACTGCAACGCAACTCTTCCATTGTTCTTCGGAATTCTGCTGAAGTTTAAAAATGCTACGGAACTCTTCCATTGTTCTTCGGAATTCTGCTGAAGTTTAAAAATGCTACGGAACTCTTACATTGTTCTTCTGAATTCTGCTGAAGTTTAAAAATGCTACGGAACTCTTCCATTGTTCTTCGGAATTCTGATGAAGCCTAAAACTGCAACACAACTCTTCCATTGTTCTTCGGAATTCTGCTGAAGTTTAAAAATGCTTCGGAACTCTTCCATTGTTCTTCGGAATTCTGCTGCAGTTTAAAAATGCTACGGAACTCTTCCATTGTTCTTGGAATTCTGCTGAAGTTTAAAAATGCTACGGAACTCTTCCATTGTTCTGGGAATTCTGGTGAAGTTTAAAAATGGTACGGAAGTCTTCCATTGTTCTCGGAATTCTGGTGAAGTTTAAAAATGGTACGGAACTCTTCCATTGTTCTTCGGAATTCTGCTGAAGTTTAAAAATGCTACGGAACTTTTCCATTGTTCTTTGGATTTCTGATGAATTTTA
Organism: Phyllobates terribilis; assembly: GCF_046119375.1. Lineage (NCBI taxonomy): Eukaryota > Metazoa > Chordata > Amphibia > Anura > Dendrobatidae > Phyllobates > Phyllobates terribilis. The sequence goes on from NW_027362957.1 coordinate 3,123,014, forward strand.
AAAATGCTACGGAACTCTTCCATTGTTCTTCGGAATTCTGCTGAAGTTTAAAAATGCTACGGAACTCTTCCATTGTTCTTCGGAATTCTGCAGAAGTTAAAAAATGCTACGGAACTCTTCCATTGTTCGTGGAATTCTGGTGAAGTTTAAAAATGCTACGGAACTCTTCCATTGTTCTCAGAATTCTTCTGAAGTTTATAAATTCTATGGTACTCTTCCATTGTTCTTGGGAATTCTGCTGAAGTTTAAAAATGTTACGGATCATTTCCATTGTTCTTCGGAATTCTGCTGAAGATTAAAAATGCTACGGAACTCTTCCATTGTTCTTCGGAATTCTGCTGAAGTTTAAAAATGCTACGGAACTCTTCGATTTTTCTTCGGAATTCTGCTGAAGTTTAAAAATGCTACGGAACTCTTCCATTGCTTTGCAGAATTCTGCTGAAGTTTAAAAATGCTACAGAACTCTTCCATTGTTATTCTTAATTCTACTGAAGTTTAAAAATGCTACGGAACTCTTCCATTGTTCTTCGGAATTCTGCTGAAGTTTAAAAATGCTACGGAACTCTTCCATTGTTCTTCTGAGTTCTGCTGAAGTTTAAAAATGCTACGGAACTCTTACATTGTTCTTCTGAATTCTGCTGAAGTTTAAAAATGCTACGGAACTCTTCCATTGTTCTTCGGAATTCTGATGAAGCCTAAAACTGCAACGCAACTCTTCCATTGTTCTTCGGAATTCTGCTGAAGTTTAAAAATGCTACGGAACTCTTCCATTGTTCTTCGGAATTCTGCTGAAGTTTAAAAATGCTACGGAACTCTTACATTGTTCTTCTGAATTCTGCTGAAGTTTAAAAATGCTACGGAACTCTTCCATTGTTCTTCGGAATTCTGATGAAGCCTAAAACTGCAACGCAACTCTTCCATTTTTCTTCGGAATTCTGCTGAAGTTTAAAAATGCTTCGGAACTCTTCCATTGTTCTTCGGAATTCTGCTGCAGTTTAAAAATGCTACGGAACTCTTCCATTGTTCTCGGAATTCTGCTGAAGTTTAAAAATCCTACGGAACTCTTCCATTGTTCTCGGAATTCTGGTGAAGTTTAAAAATGCTACGGAACCTTCCAATGTTCTCGGAATTCTGCTGAAGTTTAAAAATGCTACGGAACTCTTCCATTGTTCTTCGGAATTCTGCTGAAGTTTAAAAATGCTACGGAACTCTTCCATTGTTCTTCGGAATTCTGCTGAAGTTTAAAAATACTATGGAACTCTTCCATTGTTCTCGGAATTCTGCTGAAGTATAAAAATGGTACGGAACTTTTCCATTGTTCTTCGGAATTCTGACGAAGTTTAAAAAGGCTACGGAACTCTTCCATTGTTCTTCGGAATTCTGCTGAAGTTTAAAAATGCTACGGAACTCTTCCATTGTTCTTCGGAATTCTGCAGAAGTTTAAAAATGCTACGGAACTCTTCGATTGTTCTTCGGAATTCTGCTGAAGTTTAAAAATGTTACGGAACTCTTCCATTGCTTTGCAGAATTCTGCTTAAGTTTAAAAATGCTACGGAACTCTTCCATTGTTCTTCGGAAATCTGCTGAAGTTTAAAAATGCTACGGAACACTTTCTTTGTTCTTCGGAATTCTGCTGAAGTTTAAAAATGCTACGGAACTCTTCCATTGTTCACGGAATTCTGGTGAAGTTTAAAAATGCTACGGAACTCTTCCATTGTTATTCTTAATTCTACTGAAGTTTAAAAATGCTACGGAACTCTTCCATTGTTCTTCGGAATTCTGCTGAAGTTTAAAAATGCTACGGAACTCTTCCATTGTTCTTCTGAGTTCTGCTGAAGTATAAAAATGCTACGGAACTCTTCCATTGTTCTTCGGAATTCTGATGAAGTTTAAAACTGCAACGAAACTCTTCCATTGTTCTTCGGAATTCTGCTGAAGTTTAAAAATGCAACGGAACTCTTCCATTGTTCTTCGGAATTCTGCTGAAGTTTAAAAATGCTACGGAACTCTTCCATTGTTCTTCGGAATTCTGCTGAAGTTTAAAAATGCTACGGAACTCTTCCATTGTTCTTCTGAGTTCTGCTGAAGTTTAAAAATGCTACGGAACTCTTACATTGTTCTTCTGAATTCTGCTGAAGTTTAAAAATGCTACGGAACTCTTCCATTGTTCTTCGGAATTCTGATGAAGCCTAAAACTGCAACGCAACTCTTCCATTGTTCTTCGGAATTCTGCTGAAGTTTAAAAATGCTACGGAACTCTTCCATTGTTATTCTTAATTCTACTGAAGTTTAAAAATGCTACGGAACTCTTCCATTGTTCTTCGGAATTCTGCTGAAGTTTAAAAATGCTTCGGAACTCTTCCATTGTTCTTCTGAGTTCTGCTGAAGTTTAAAAATGCTACGGAACTCTTACATTGTTCTTCTGAATTCTGCTGAAGTTTAAAAATGCTACGGAACTCTTCCATTGTTCTTCGGAATTCTGATGAAGCCTAAAACTGCAACGCAACTCTTCCATTGTTCTTCGGAATTCTGCTGAAGTTTAAAAATGCTACGGAACTCTTCCATTGTTCTTCGGAATTCTGCTGAAGTTTAAAAATGCTACGGAACTCTTACATTGTTCTTCTGAATTCTGCTGAAGTTTAAAAATGCTACGGAACTCTTCCATTGTTCTTCGGAATTCTGATGAAGCCTAAAACTGCAACACAACTCTTCCATTGTTCTTCGGAATTCTGCTGAAGTTTAAAAATGCTTCGGAACTCTTCCATTGTTCTTCGGAATTCTGCTGCAGTTTAAAAATGCTACGGAACTCTTCCATTGTTCTCGGAATTCTGCTGAAGTTTAAAAATCCTACGGAACTCTTCCATTGTTCTCGGAATTCTGGTGAAGTTTAAAAATGCTACGGAACCTTCCAATGTTCTCGGAATTCTGCTGAAGTTTAAAAATGCTACGGAACTCTTCCATTGTTCTTCGGAATTCTGCTGAAGTTTAAAAATGCTACGGAACTCTTCCATTGTTCTTCGGAATTCTGCTGAAGTTTAAAAATACTATGGAACTCTTCCATTGTTCTCGGAATTCTGCTGAAGTATAAAAATGGTACGGAACTTTTCCATTGTTCTTCGGAATTCTGACGAAGTTTAAAAAGGCTACGGAACTCTTCCATTGTTCTTCGGAATTCTGCTGAAGTTTAAAAATGCTACGGAACTCTTCCATTGTTCTTCGGAATTCTGCAGAAGTTTAAAAATGCTACGGAACTCTTCGATTGTTCTTCGGAATTCTGCTGAAGTTTAAAAATGTTACGGAACTCTTCCATTGCTTTGCAGAATTCTGCTTAAGTTTAAAAATGCTACGGAACTCTTCCATTGTTCTTCGGAAATCTGCTGAAGTTTAAAAATGCTACGGAACACTTTCTTTGTTCTTCGGAATTCTGCTGAAGTTTAAAAATGCTACGGAACTCTTCCATTGTTCACGGAATTCTGGTGAAGTTTAAAAATGCTACGGAACTCTTCCATTGTTATTCTTAATTCTACTGAAGTTTAAAAATGCTACGGAACTCTTCCATTGTTCTTCGGAATTCTGCTGAAGTTTAAAAATGCTACGGAACTCTTCCATTGTTCTTCTGAGTTCTGCTGAAGTATAAAAATGCTACGGAACTCTTCCATTGTTCTTCGGAATTCTGATGAAGTTTAAAACTGCAACGAAACTCTTCCATTGTTCTTCGGAATTCTGCTGAAGTTTAAAAATGCAACGGAACTCTTCCATTGTTCTTCGGAATTCTGCTGAAGTTTAAAAATGCTATGGAACTCTTCCATTGTTCTTCTGAATTCTGCTGAAGTTTAAAAATGCTACGGAACTCTTCCATTGTTCTTCGGAATTCTGATGAAGCCTAAAACTGCTACGGAACTCTTCCTTTGTTCTTCAGAATTCTGCAGAAGTTTAAAAATGCTACGGAACTCTTCCATTGTTCTTGGAATTCTGGTGAAGTTTAAAAATGCTACGGAACTCTTCCATTGTTCTCAGAATTCTGCTGAAGCTTATAATTTCTACGGTGCTCTTCCATTGTTCTTGGGAATTCTGCTGAAGTTTAAAAATGTTACGGATCAATTCCATTGTTCTTCGGAATTCTGCTGAAGTTTAAAAATGCTATGGAACTCTTCCATTGTTCTTCGGAATTCTGCTGAAGTTTAAAAATGCTACGGAACTCTTCCATTGTTCTTCGGAATTCTGCTGAAGTTCAAAAATGTTACGGATCTTTTCCATTTTTCTTCAGAATTCTGCTGAAGTTTAAAACTGCAACGGAACTCTTCCACTGTTCTCGGAATTCTGGTGAAGTTTAAAAATGGTACGGAACTCTTCCATTGTTCTCGGAATTCTGGTGAAGTTTAAAACTGCTGCGGAACTCTTCCATTGTTCTCGGATTTGTGCTGAAGTTTAAAAATGCTACGGAACTCTTCCATTGTTCGTGGAATTCTGTTGAAGTTTAAAATGCTACGGAACTCTTCCATTGTTCTCAGAATTCTGCTGAAGTTTATAAATGCTACGGTACTCTTCCATTGTTCTTCGGTATTCTGCTGAAGTTTAAAAATGTTACGGATCACTTCCATTGTTCTTCAGAATTCTGATGAAGTTTAAAAATGCTATGGAACTCTTCCATTGTTCTCGGAATTCTGGTGAAGTTTAAAAATGCTACGGAACTCTTCCATTGTTCTCGGAATTCTGGTGAAGTTTAAAAATGCTACTGAACTCATCCATTGTTCTCGGAATTCTGCTGAAGTTTATAAATGCTACGGAACTCTTCCATTGTTCTTCAGAATTCTGCTGAAATATAAAAATGGTACGGAACTTTTCCATTGTTCTTCGGAATTCTGACAAAGTTTAAAAAGGCTACGGAACTCTTCCATTGTTCTTCGGAATTCTGCTGAAGTTTAAAAATGCTACGGAACTCTTACATTGTTCTTCGGAATTCTGCAGAAGTTTAAAAATGCTACGGAACACTTCCATTGTTCTTGGAATTCTGGTGAAGTTTAAAAATGCTACGGAACTCTTCCATTGTTCTCAGAATTCTGCTGAAGCTTATAAATTCTACGGTGCTCTTCCATTGCTTTTGGGAATTCTGCTGAAGTTTAAAAATGTTACGGATCAATTCCATTGTTCTTCGGAATTCTGCTGAAGTTTAAAAATGCAACGGAACTCTTCCATTGTTCTTCGGAATTCTGATGAAGTTTAAAAATGCTACGGAACTCTTCCATTGTTCTTCGGAATTCTTCTGAAGTTTAAAGATGTTACGGATCATTTCCATTGTTCTTCAGAATTGTGCTGAAGTTTCAATATGCTACGGAACTCATCCATTGTTCTTCGGAATTCTGCTGAAGTTTAAAAATGCTACGGAACTCTTCGATTGTTCTTCGGAATTCTGCTGAAGTTTAAAAATCCTACGGAACTCTTCCATTTTTCTTCTGAGTTCTGCTGAAGTTTAAAAATGCTGCGGAACTCTTCCTTTGTTCTTCGGAATTCTGATGAAGTTTAAAACTGCAACGGAACTCTTCCATTGTTCTCGGAATTCTGGTGAAGTTTAAAAATGGTACGGAACTCTTCCATTGTTCTCGGAATTCTGGTGAAGTTTAAAACTGCTGCGGAACTCTTCCATTGTTCTCGGATTTCTGCTGAAGTTTAAAAATGCTACGGAAATCTTCCATTGTTCTTGGAATTCTGTTGAAGTTTAAAATGCTACGGAACTCTTCCATTGTTCTCAGAATTCTGCTGAAGTTTATAAATGCTACGGTACTCTTCCATTGTTCTTGGGTATTCTGCTGAAGTTTAAAAATGTTACGGATCACTTCCATTGTTCTTCAGAATTCTGATGAAGTTTAAAAATGCTATGGAACTCTTCCATTGTTCTCGGAATTCTGGTGAAGTTTAAAAATGCTACGGAACTCTTCCATTGTTCTCGGAATTCTGGTGAAGTTTAAAACTGCTGCGGAACTCTTCCATTGTTCTCGGATTTCTGCTGAAGTTTAAAAATGCTACGGAACTCTTCCATTGTTCTTCGGAATTCTGCTGAAGTATAAAAATGGTACGGAACTTTTCCATTGTTCTTCGGAATTCTGACAAAGTTTAAAAAGGCTACGGAACTCTTCCATTGTTCTTCGGAATTCTGCTGAAGTTTAAAAATGCTACGGAACTCTTCCATTGTTCTTCGGAATTCTCCAGAAGTTTAAAAATGCTACGGAACTCTTCCATTGTTCTTGGAATTCTGGTGAAGTTTAAAAATGCTACGGAACACTTTCATTGTTCTCGGAATTCTGCTGAAGTTTAAAAATGCTACGGAACTCTTCCATTGTTCTTCGGAATTCTGCTGAAGTTTAAAAATGCTACGGAACTCTTCCATTGTTCTTCAGAATTCTGCTGAAGTTTAAAAATGCTATGGAACTCTTCCATTGTTCTTGGAATTCTGGTGAAGTTTAAAAATGCTACGGAACTCTTCCATTGTTCTCGGAATTCTGGTGAAGTTTAAAAATGCTACGGAACTCATCCATTGTTCTCGGAATTCTGCTGAAGTTTAAAAATGCTACGGAACTCTTCCATTGTTCTTCGGAATTCTGCTGAAGTATAAAAATGGTACGGAACTTTTCCATTGTTCTTCGGAATTCTGACGAAGTTTAAAAAGGCTACGGAACTCTTCCATTGTTCTTCGGAATTCTGCTGAAGTTTAAAAATGCTACGGAACTCTTCCATTGTTCTTCGGAATTCTGACGAAGTTTAAAAAGGCTACGGAACTCTTCCATTGTTCTTCGGAATTCTGCTGAAGTTTAAAAATGCTACGGAACTCTTCCATTGTTCTTCGGAATTCTGCAGAAGTTTAAAAATGCTACGTAACTCTTACATTGTTCTTGGAATTCTGGTGAAGTTTAAAAATGCTACGGAACTCTTCCATTGTTCTCAGAATTCTGCTGAAGCTTATAAATTCTACGGTGCTCTTCCATTGTTCTTGGGAATTCTGCTGAAGTTTAAAAATGTTACGGATCAATTCCATTGTTCTTCGGAATTCTGCTGAAGTTTAGAAATGCTACGGAACTCTTCCATTGTTCTTCGGAATTCTGCTGAAGTTTAAAAATGCTACGGAACTCTTCCATTGTTCTTCTGAGTTCTGCTGAAGTTTAAAAATGCTGCGGAACTCTTCCTTTGTTCTTCGGAATTCTGATGAAGTTTAAAACTGCTACGGAACTCTTCCATTGTTCTCGGAATTCTGGTGAAGTTTAAAAATGGTACGGAACTCTTCCATTGTTCTCGGAATTCTGGTGAAGTTTAAAACTGCTGCGGAACTCTTCCATTGTTTTCGGATTTCTGCTGAAGTTTAAAAATGCTACGGAACTCTTCCATTGTTCTTGGAATTCTGCTGAAGTTTATAAATGCTACGGTACTCTTCCATTGTTCTTGGGTATTCTGCTGAAGTTTAAAAATGTTACGGATCACTTCCATTGTTCTTCAGAATTCTGATGTAGTTTAAAAATGCTATGGAACACTTCCATTGTTCTTCGGAATTCTGCTGAAGTTTAAAAATGCTACGGAACTCTTCCATTGTTCTTCGGAATTTTGCTGAAGTTTAAAAATGCTACGGAACTTTTCCATTGTTCTTTGGAATTCTGATGAATTTTAAAAATGCTACGGAACTCTTCCATTGTTCTTCGGAATTCTGCTGAAGTTTAAAAATGCTACAGAACTCTTCCATTGTTCTTCGAAATTCTGCAGAAGTTAAAAAATGCTACGGAACTCTTCCATTGTTCGTGGAATTCTGGTGAAGTTTAAAAATGCTACGGAACTCTTCCATTGTTCTCAGAATTCTTCTGACGTTTATAAATTCTATGGTACTCTTCCATTGTTCTTGGGAATTCTGCTGAAGTTTAAAAATGTTACGGATCATTTCCATTGTTCTTCGGAATTCTGCTGAAGTTTAAAAATGCTACGGAACTCTTCCATTGTTCTTCGGAATTCTGCTGAAGTTTAAAAATGCTACGGAACTCTTCCATTGTTCTTCGGAATTCTGCTGAAGTTTAAAAATGCTACGGAACTCTTCCATTGTTTTGCAGAATTCTGCTGAAGTTTAAAAATGCTACGGAACTCTTCCATTGTTCACGGAATTCTAGTGAAGTTTAAAAATGCTACGGAACTCTTCCATTGTCATACTTAATTCTACTGAAGCTTAAAAATGCTACGGAACTCTTCCATTGTTCTTCGGAATTCTGCTGAAGTTTAAAAATGCTACGGAACGCTTCCATTGTTCTCGGAATTCTGGAGAAGTTTAAAAATGCTACGGAACTCTTCCATTGTTCTCGGAATTCTGGTGAAGTTTAAAAATGGTACGGAACTCTTCCATTGTTTTCGGAATTCTGGTGAAGTTTAAAACTGCTGCGGAACTCTTCCATTGTTCTCAGATTTCTGCTGAAGTTTAAAAATGCTACGGAACTCTTCCATTGTTCTTGGAATTCTGTTGAAGTTTAAAATGCTACGGAACTCTTCCATTGTTCTAAGAATTCTGCTGAAGTTTATAAATGCTACGGTACTCTTCCATTGTTCTTGGGTATTCTGCTGAAGTTTAAAAATGTTACGGATGACTTCCATTGTTCTTCAGAATTCTGATGAAGTTTAAAAATGCTATGGAACACTTCCATTGTTCTTCGCAATTCTGCTGAAGTTTAAAAATGCTACGGAACTCTTCCATTTTTCTTCGGAATTCTGCTGAAGTTTAAAAATGCTACGGAACTCTTCCATTGTTCTTCGGAATTCTGATGAAGTTTAAAAATGCTACGGAACTCTTCCATTGTTCTTCGGAATTCTGCTGAAGTTTAAAAATGCTACGGAACTCTTCCATTGTTCTCGGAATTCTGTTGAAGTTTAAAAATGCTACGGAACTCTTCCATTGTTCTCGTAATTCTGGTGAAGTTTAAAAATGCTACGGAACTCTTCCATTGTTCTCGGAATTCTGCTGAAGTTTAAAAATGCTACGGAACTCTTCCATTGTTCTCGGAATTCTGGTGAAGTTTAAAAATGCTGCGGAACTCATCCATTGCTCTCGGAATTCTGCTGAAGTTTAAAAATGCTACGAAACTCTTCCATTGTTCTTCGGAATTCTGCTGTAATTTAAAAATGCTACGGAACTCTTCCATTGTTCTTCGGAATTCTGACGAAGTTTAAAAATGCTACGGAACTCTTCCATTGTTCTTCGGAATTCTGCTGAAGTTTAAAAATGCTACGGAACTCTTCCATTGTTTTTTGGAATTCTGTTGAAGTTTAAAAATGCTGTGGAACTCTTCCATTGTTCTCGGAATTCTTCTGAAGTTTGAAAATGCTACGGAACTCTTCCATTGTTCTTCAGAATACTGCTGAAGTTTAAAAATGCTACGGAACACTTCCTTTGTTCTTCGGAATTCTGCTGAAGTTTAAAAATGCTACGGAACTCTTCCATTGTTCACGGAATTCTGGTGAAGTTTAAAAATGCTACGGAACTCTTCCATTGTTATTCTTAATTCTGCTGAAGTTTAAAAATGCTACGGAACTCTTCCATTGTTCTTCGGAATTCTGCTGAAGTTTAAAAATGCTACGGAACTCTTCCATTGTTCTTCTGAATTCTGCTGAAGTTTAAAAATGCTACGAAACTCTTCCATTGTTCTTCGGAATTCTGATGAAGCCTAGAACTGCAAAGGAACTCTTCCATTGTTCTTCGGAATTCTGCTGAAGTTTAAAAATGCTACGGAACTCTTCCATTGTTCTTCAGAATTCTGCTGAAGTTTAAAAATGCTACGGAACTCTTCCATTGTTCTCGGAATTCTGTTGAAGTTTAAAAATGCTACGGAACTCTTCCATTGTTCTCGTAATTCTGGTGAAGTTTAAAAATGCTACGGAACTCTTCCATTGTTCTCGTTATTCTGCTGAAGTTTAAAAATGCTACGGACCTCTTCCATTGTTCTTCGGAATTCTGCTGAAGTTTAAAAATGCTACGGAACTTTTCCATTGTTCTTTGGAATTCTGATGAATTTTAAAAATGCTACGGAACTCTTCCATTGTTCTTCGGAATTCTGCTGAAGTTTAAAAATGCTACGGAACTCTTCCATTGTTCTTCGGAATTCTGCAGAAGTTAAAAAATGCTACAGAACTCTTCCATTGTTCGTGGAATTCTGGTGAAGTTTAAAAATGCTACGGAACTCTTCCATTGTTCTCAGAATTCTTCTGAAGTTTATAAATTCTATGGTACTCTTCCATTGTTCTTGGGAATTCTGCTGAAGTTTAAAAATGTTACGGATCATTTCCATTGTTCTTCGGAATTCTGCTGAAGTTTAAAAATGCTACGGAACTCTTCCATTGTTCTTCGGAATTCTGCTAAAGTTTAAAAATGCTACGGAACTCTTCGATTGTTCTTCGGAATTCTGCTGAAGTTTAAAAATGCTACGGAACTCTTCCATTGTTTTGCAGAATTCTGCTGAAGTTTAAAAATGCTACGGAACTCTTCCATTGTTCTTCGGAAATCTGCTGAAGTTTAAAAATTCTACGGAACACTTTCTTTGTTCTTCGGAATTCTGCTGAAGTTTAAAAATGCTACGGAACTCTTCCATTGTTCACGGAATTCTGGTGAAGTTTAAAAATGCTACGGAACTCTTCCATTGTTATTCTTAATTCTACTGAAGTTTAAAAATGCTACGGCACTCTTCCATTGTTCTTCGGAATTCTGCTGAAGTTTAAAAATGCTACGGAACTCTTCCATTGTTCTCGGAATTCTGGTGAAGTTTAAAAATGCTATGGAACTCTTCCATTGTTCTCGGAATTCTGGTGAAGTTTAAAAATGGTACGGAACTCTTCCATTGTTCTCGGAATTCTGGTGAAGTTTAAAACTGCTGCGGAACTCTTCCATTGTTCTCGGATTTCTGCTGAAGTTTAAAAATGCTACGGAACTCTTCCATTGTTCTTGGAATTCTGTTGAAGTTTAAAATGCTACGGAACTCTTCCATTGTTCTCAGAATTCTGCTGAAGTTTATAAATGCTACGGTACTCTTCCATTGTTCTTGGGTAATCTGCTGAAGTTTAAAAATGCTACGGATCACTTCCATTGTTCTTCAGAATTCTGATGAAGTTTAAAAATGCTATGGAACACTTCCATTCTTCTTCGTAATTCTGCTGAAGTTTAAAAATGCTACGGAACTCTTCCATTGTTCTTCGGAATTCTGCTGAAGTTTAAAAATGCTCTATGTGCAGACTCATATTGTATCTAAGTAACTATGTAGGGGCTCATACTGTATGTAGGTGGCAGTGTGTGGGCTCATACTGTATGTACAGGGCTATGCGGGGGCTCATACTGTATGTAGGTGGCAGTGTGTGGGCTCATACTGTATGTACAGGGCTATGTGGGGGCTCATACTGTATGTAGGTGGCAGTGTGTGGGCTCATACTGTATGTACAGGGCTCTCTGCGGGGGCTCATACTGTATCTAGACCGCTATGTGCGGGCTCATACTGTATATAGGGAGCTATGTGCGGGCTCATACTGTATATAGGGAGCTATGTGCGGGCTCATACTGTATATAGGGAGCTATGTGCGTGTTCACACTGTATATAGGGAGCTATGTGCGGGCTCATACTGTATATAGCGAGCTATGTGCGGGCTCATACTGTATATAGGGAGCTATGTGCGGGCTCATATTGTATATAAGGAGCTATGTGCGGGCTCATACTTTATATAGGGAGCTATGTGCGGGCTCATATTGTATATAGGAAGCTATGTGCGGGCTCATACTGTACATAGGGGCTATGTGCAGACTCATATTGTATCTAAGTAACTATGTAGGGGCTCATACTGTATGTAGGTGGCAGTGTGTGGGCTCATACTGTATGTACAGGGCTATGTGATAAAAGCCTTTCTCTATCCAGCATTTTTGCAGCAGGCTGGAGAATTACTTTCTGGATGATAACTTGCCTTAGTCTCAGGTGCCCATACACTAGTTAGCTTTACACCGGACGCTTGTCCACACAACACATCCCGACTCCCCCATATATATGAATGTGGTTATATGTGTGGGGGAGATGGCCCCATACACAGCACATGGTCGGCTGCTCCAGCAAAAATCCTTGGGTTTGACCTACCTTCCTGTAATATATATGGGGGGCCATTAGTTGGATGTTTGCAGGACCCCTCTTTGTCCGACAGCTTCCCTCCCCCACACATAGCAAGCAGTGTACATACAAGCTCCCTTCCCACACATACAGTATATATAGCATATAAAGAAAAAACCTAGAAGTCTGAACTGAAACATAAATTGATGTGCATGCAAAATGTAAATGCATGTTCACACAAGGCCACTAGACAAAGAAAAACCAAAGACAAGCAAAATACCCAAGTAACCGGAAGTGAATGGGTAAATCGCAAAGTGCAAAAATAATAAATAATGAAGGGTATTTAGTTAACATAATTTTGATAAAAATAATGCAAAAGCTATCCCGCCACATCACGGCAACCCTTATGGGACAGTCCTAACTCTAATATTAAAACCTTACCATTTGTCAAGTGACGTACATATGGATAAGGGCAGAGAGACTGACCCCCTAGTAGAAGCATAGACCTGAGGCAGAATAAACATTTCAGCTCAGACAAAGGGTGGCCACACCCTAATATGCACTAAAGCACACTGCACTACAAAGAAAAAACCTAGAAGTCTGAACTGAAACATAAATTGCAGGCAAAATGTAAATGCATGTTCACATAAGGCCACTAGACAAAGAAAAACCAAAGGCAAGCAAAATACCCAAGCAACCGGAAGTAAATGGGTAAATCGCAAAGTGCAAAAATAATAAATAATGAAGGGTATTTAGTAGTGAAGAGCGAGCACTAAAATGCTCGGGTGCTCGAAGTTCGGGCCGAACTCGACATGATACTCGGATGCTCGACCTGAGCCACGAGCCCAATGTTAGTCTATGGGAGACCCCAGCATTCTCGCGGCGGCATCCCCGGATGTCTTTTAAAAGACTAACAAGTGCCCAAAACGATAGTGACAGTGCTCAAATGACATGGGGACAGCATGGGGATCGCCCCAGGAAGCATTTCTGACCCCCAGGTCACTGCTGTCAACAATGTGGTCAGAGGTATTAAGCCACTTTTAAGGGCTCACAATAAAACGTTCAAAAACTAAACTGAAACTGCTTTCCTGTGAAATATGTTAAGGAAGTTCCTTTCCAGGGTAAAGACTTGTGTATAAGGTAAAATAAATAACCAAAAAAAAAATACTCCTCCACACCTTGGGCTATGTTCACAAGTAGCATTTTTAATGCGTTTTTGCACTTTTGTATTGCTTCAATCGTGACAAATGCATTCACTGGGAAATGTAATTTTAACATTTTACAACCTTATCTGGCCATGTGCTGTATGACACATGCATACAGTGCTGAAAAGACATGGGGACAGCATGGGAAAGACCCCTGGAAGCATCTCTGACTCCCCAGTCACTGCCTAAAAGTGTGCCCATCAGAAGTCATCCTTGCCGCATCAGAAGATGCAGACTTGCAACTATCCCCGTGCAAGTTCTTGTCCCAGGGCAGGGTTCAATTGTACCTCCCCCATTCCTTGCAATGCAAGCGCAAATATGCAGCCAACCACCCACCCACCCCCAGGCTGCAATACCATACTGCTTGCTTGCACTTGAACTTGGGCCTTTTAGGCATGTGGAGGTGGAATCTGGCCACCATGTCATGGCAGCGTTGGCGGCCTGGTATCCATACTCAGTCCCCAGCCGCCCGGCGGCGGGGTGTCCACACTCGGTCCCCAACCGCCAGGTGGCGGCCGGGTGTCCATACTCAGTCCCCAGCCGCCTGGGGGCAGCCGGGTGTCCATAAACGGTCCCCATCCGCCCCTATTTCTCCTTGGAACATCCCCTCACACACTTTTCTTAGCCCGGCCTGCATTAGGGCAGCATTGGACGAGCCCACCAGAGAACCAGACTCCTCCGGTGGGCCCTGGCTTCTCCATCAGGGGAGTTGAGAGTGACAAGGTGAGGACCATGATGATGATGATACAAGTTAGCATCTGCTTTGTTTTCTTGGAATGCAAGCGTAAGTGTGCAGCCTGCCACCCACCCACCGCCAGGCTGCATTACCATACTGCTTGCTTGCTTGCACTTGAAATTGGGCCTTCTTAGGCACGTGGAGGCGGAATCTGACCACCGAGTCATGGCAGCATTGGCGGCCTGTAATCCATACTCAGTCCCCAGCCGCCCGGCTGCCAGGTGTTCACACTCGGTCCCCAGCCGCCAGGGGGCGGCCGGGTGTCCATACTCGGTCCCCAGCCGCCCCGCGGCCGGGTGTTCACACACGGTCCCCAGCCCCCTGGGGGCAGCCGGGTGTCCATAAACGGTCCCCAGGGGCCCCTATTTCTCCTTGGAACATCCCCCCACACACTTTTCTTAGCCTGGCCTGCTTTAGGGCAGCATTGGACGAGCCCACCAGAGAACCAGACTCCTCCGGTGGGCCCTGGCTTCTCCATCAGGGGAGTTGAGAGTGCCAAGGTGAGGACCATGATGATGATGATACAAGTTAGCATCTGCTTTGTTTTCTTGGAATGCAAGCGCATGTATGTAGTAGCGACTAGGCCTGAGGTGGTCAGCGTTTTGGCGCATATCCTACCTCCTCCGAGGATTGCTGGATGTTTTCCTGCTACTATCCCAGTTCTATGACTCCCATTAAAACAAAGCTTCAGGTGATGAATGATGGATGAGGTGGTGGCAAAGGAGAAAGAGCAGGAGGAACAGGGACCATTCACATCAATATCAGGCCAGTCAACCACATATGTCTTGTAGGATATGTTTCTGTAACAAAAGGAGCGGTTTGGCTACACAGTTATAGGGCATACAGTGAGTGCAATGCCTACCAAAAATTTTGAGGCACTCGAATGTACCTTGGAAATGACATGGAGGTCAGAGGGCCTTAACTAAACCGTTTTTTCCATTTATATCAACTGGGTCTCCTGTACACTGTTGGCCTAAACAGTGAATGGAAGGCTTTCCAAAAATTATGAGGAACTGCAATGCCCCTTGAAACAGACGTGGATTACAGCATACTAAAAACCTTCTACCCACTATTGGGGAGTGGGTCTCCCTTAGTTTTCGCCTTTGCATTGAAAAGCAAAAGCTGACTAAAATTAGGAGGAAATGCAATGTCCGTTGGAAGAGTCGTGGAGGTTAGAGGTAATTAAAAACAACATTTCAATGCCCCTAGGAAGAGCTGTGGAGTTCAGAGTGGCTTAAGAAGACTTTTGATGTCCCTTTGAACAGACGTGGAGGTCACAGTAGCTTAACAAGATGGTTTTAATGCCCCTCGGAAAAGACGTGGAGGTCCCAGTAGCTTAACCAGACGTTTTGAATGCCCCTCGGAAAAGGGGCTTTTAATGCCCCTTCCAAGAGCCATACAGTACAGCATAGTACAAACATTATTCCCATTATTGGGGAGTGTGTATCCCATAGTCATAGCTTATGCCTTCCACGCAAAAGCTGCCAAAAATTAGGATGGAGAAACTTGCAATGCCCCTTACAAGAGCCATGCAGTACAGCATATTCCAAACATTATTCCCATTATTGGGGAGTGGGTCTCCCATAGTCTTTGCTTATGCCTTCCAAGCAAAAGCTGCCAAAAATTAGGACGAAGGAGCTTGCAATGCCCCTTACAAGAGCCATGCAGTACAGCATATTACAAACATTATTCCCATTACTGGGGAGTGGGTCTCCCATAGTATTTGCTTATGCCTTCCAAGAAAAAGAAGCCAAAAATTAAGAGGAAATGAAATGCCCGTTCGAAGAGTCGTGGAGGTTAGAGTTAATTAACAACAACATATCAATGCCCCTTGGAAGAGTTGTGGAGTTCAGAGTGGTTTAACAAGACACTTTTAATGCCCCTCAAAAGAGATGTGGAGGTCCCAGTAGCTTAACAAGACGGTTTTAATGCCCCTCAGAAAAGTGGTGGAGGTCACAGTAGCTTAAGAAGACGCTTTTAATGCCCCTCAGAAGAAACGTGGAGATCCTAGTAGCTTAACAAGATGGTTTTAATGCCCCTTGGAAAAGTGGTGGAGGTCGCAGTAGCTTAACAAGACGGTTTGAATGATCCTTGGAAGAGACGTGGAGGTCACAGTACCTTAACAAGACGGTTTGAATGCCCCTTGGAAGAGACGTGGAGGTCGCAGTAGCTTAACAAGACGCTATTAATGCCCCTCAGAAGAGACGTGGACGTCCCAGCAGCTTAACAAGACGGTTTTAATGCTCCTCAGAAAAGTGGTGGAGGTACCAGTAGCTTAACAAGATGATTTTAATGCCCCTCAGAAACGTGGTAGAGGTCCCAGTAGCTTAACAAGACTGTTTGAATGCTCCTTGGAAGAGACGTGGAGGTCCCAGTAGCTTAACTGGCCGGTTTAAATGCCCCTCGGAAAAGTGGTGGAGGTCACAGTAGCTTAACAAGACACTATTAATGCCCCTCAGAAGAGAAGTGGAGGTCCCAGTAGCTTAACAAGACAGTTTGAATGCCCCTTGGAAGAGACGAGGAGGTCCCAGTAGCTTAACAAGACTGTTTTAATGCTCCTCGGAAAAGTGGTGGAGGTCACAGTAGCTTAACAAGACGCTTTTAATGCCCCTCGGAAGAGACGTGGAGGTCCAAGTAGCTTAACAAGACGGTTTGAGTGCCCCTTGGAAGAGACGTGGAGGTTCCAGTAGCTTAACAAGACGGTTTGAATGCCCCTCGGAAGAGACGTGGAGGTCCCAGTATCTTAGCAAGGTGGTTTTAATGCCCCTCGAAAAAGTGGTGGAGGTCACAGTAGCTTAACAAGACGCTTTTAATGTCCCTCAGAAGAGACGTGGAGGTCCCAGTAGCTTAACAAGACGGTTTGAATGCCCCTTGGAAGAGACGTGGAGGTCCCAGTAGCTTAACAAGACGGTTTTCATGCTCCTCAGAAAAGTGGTGGAGGTCCCAGTAGCTTAACAAGATGCTTTTAATGCCCATCGGAAAAGTGGTGGAGGTCCCAGAAGCTTAACAAGACGGTTTTAATGCCCCTTGGAAAAGTGGTGGAGGTCGCAGTAGCTTAACAAGACGGTTTGAATGCCCCTTGGAAGAGACGTGGAGGTCCCAGTAGCTTAACAAGACGGTTTGAATGCCCCTCGGAAGAGACGTGGAGGTCCCAGTAGCTTAACAAGACGGTTTTATTGCCCCTTGAAAAAGTGGTGGAGGTCACAGCAGCTTAACAAGACACTTTTAGTGCCCCTCAGATAAGTGGTGGAGGTCCCAGTAGCTTAACAAGACGGTTTGAATGCCCCTTGGAAGAGACGTGGAGGTCCCAATAGCTTAACAAGATGGTTTTAATGCCCCTCGGAAAAGTTGTGGAGGTCACAGTAGCTTAACAAGATGCTTTTAATGCCTATCAGAAGAGACGTGGAGGTCCCAGTAGCTTAACAAGATGGTTTGAATGCCCCTTGGAAGAGACGTGGAGGTCCCAGTAGCTTAACAAGACGGTTTGAATGCCCCTTGGAAGAGACGTGGAGGTCCCAGTAGCTTAACAAGACGGTTTTAATGCTTCTCGGAAAAGTGGTGGAGGTCCCAGTAGCTTAATAAGACGCTTTTATTGCCCCTCAAAAAAGTGGTGGTCGCAGTAGCTTAACAAGACGGTTTGAATGCCCCTTGGTGGAGACGTGGAGGTCCCAGTAGCTTAACAAGACGGTTTGAATGCCCCTTGGAAGAGACGTGGAGGTCCCAGTAGCTTAACAAGACGGTTTTAATGCCCCTCGGAAAAGTGGTGGAGGTCACAGTAGCTTAACAAGTCGCTTTTAATGCCCCTGAGAAGAGAAGTGGAGGTCGCAGTAGCTTAACAAGACGGTTTGAATGCCCCTTGGAAGAGACGTGGAGGTCCCAGTAGCTTAACAAGACGGTTTTAATGCTTCTCAGAAAAGTGGTGGAGGTCCCAGTAGCTTAATAAGACGCTTTTACTGCCCCTCGAAAAAGTGGCGGAGGTCGCAGTAGCTTAACAAGACGGTTTGAATGCCCCTTGGTAGAGACGTGGAGGTCGCAGTAGCTTAACAAAACGGTTTGAATGCCCCTTGGAAGAGACGTGGAGGTCCCAGTAGCTTAACAAGACAGTTTGAATGCCCCTCGGAAGAGACGTGGAGGTCCCAGTAGCTTAACAAGACGGTTTTATTGCCCCTCGAAAAAGTGGTGGAGGTCACAGCAGCTTAACAAGAAGCTTTTAATGCCCCTCAGATAAGTGGTGGAGGTCCCAGTAGCTTAACAAGACGGTTTGAATGCCCCTTGGAAGAGACGTGACATGCTAATGGTAAAGGTGTGCTCCAGTGGCATGCTAACGGGAATAGGTGTGCTGCGATGTCATGCTAACGGGAATAGGTGTGCCCGGTGGCATACTAACGGGAAAAGGTGTACTACGGTGGCATGCTAGCGGGAAATGGTGTGCTTCTGGGGCATGATAATGAGAAAAGGGGTACTCCATTGGCACCACAATGGTAAAGGGACTTGGAAATGTCACATGTGAAGTCATACTCGCATAGTGTCTGTTGTTGCAGGGATCAAAAGAGCGACCCGGTGGAACAAGATGTGGACACTGTGCGGCAGATGGTGGTTTAAGGACAGCAAACAGCAAAATAAGACCAAGTAACAGCAAGAAAACAATCCAAGAATTACAGCAGCAGACAAGTGAGTGTGATTCTTTTAAACGGTGATGTATGATCAGATGAAGTGGAATGCAGTAAGTTTAGAAATATGATTAACATGTTAATAAAGTGTCTGAAATGTATGAGCGAGAAAGAGAAAAAGGTGGATTGTTACAGGGGGACAGCTGAGAGTAGGGAGTTGCAGAGAAAGTCCTTGTGACAGGTTTAGGATGTATATGGCTGTTTATTGTCTCCTCCACATACAAAGGCAGGAGATGAGACTATCAAACTATTGAACTTGGAGTTGTCAGTAATGTTGGAGGAGAAATTAATAAAGGAAGTAAAATGGGAAAGAAAATAAGGGGTTGTATGTTTGCCTGGTCAGAGGGATGTTTGCCTGGTCAGGGGGATGTTTGCCTGGTCAGGGGGATGTTTGCCTGGTCAGGGGGATGTTTGTCTGGTCAGGGGGATGTTTGTCTGGTCAGGGGGATGTTTGCCTGGTCAGGGGGATGTTTGCCTGGTCAGGGGGATGTTTGCCTGGTCAGGGGGATGTTTGTCTGGTCAGGGGGATGTTTGTCTGGTCAGGGGGATGTTTGTCTGGTCAGAGGGATGTTTGCTTCACGTTGGGGAAGAGGGATAGGACTGAATGATCCGGCACCTGTACTATCCACAGGATGGTCAGCTAGTGCCGCCATAGGGAAAGAGCTGACCTAGTGTCACTATCAATCATCAGAGTCTGCAGTACAACTGATTAGGGGTCCAGCAGGGGGGCGCTGATGACACAGGTGGACCTTGGGCGGTTTTCTGGTTGCCGACGCTGCACCTAGAGGGTTTTCTTCATGTAATTATCCTCCTCACATTGCAGACTTGTGAACTTTATAAATATTCTTCATTTGCTTATTTTCTTCCTTCTCTCCCAAACACGTTGCTGAAGTGCTGTCTCACCCCCACTGCCCCCATCCAGAAGCTTCTTGTAGCTGCTGTTCAGCGAGATTTGTCCTCTATATACCAGCAGTCTGTGTATGGGCCTGTCCCTGTCTGATCCTCTCTGCTCTCCACCCCTGCACTCAGACATGGGAAACCCTGTACTCGGATTACTTCACATCTTGGTGAACAACAGCTGAAAGGACCCTATAAAGGAGCCTGTACCAGGCAGGTGACAGCGGTGCAGCATTGTGCTTGTGAGGGCAATCGGGCGGTGGAGTCAGAAATTGGGGAATACTTGGGTGCTCTCTGGACGGACAATATTAGTGCTGCAGTAATTTCCCACAAGTTTTTGCACAGAGCGGCCACTAATATAGAATAAAGTAAAACAATTGTGCTCTGTAAATAATGGCTGTGCTTTGCTACAAATGCTTCATGTTTGCAGGAGGTTTTTTTTCTTTAATAAATTTTATTTAGTTTATAATTGATTTTTTCTCTTTCTGCTAGATATCAGCACATGATAGAGGCCGTACGGGACTGGTATAAGAAGTTCTTGGCTGAGAAGGAAAGAAGCTTCATTCCTCCATGAGCTGCAGTTCTTTGTGTCCAGTCGGGAGCTCTATTAGTAAGTAGATTTTATCACCGGCGCAGACATTTCCAGGAAGGTTCCAATTGGCCGAATACAAGACGTTCATTAAACTCTTCATTTGAAATAAACGTCTGGTTATCATCCACAATACTTAATACCGATCACTTGTCACAAATTTGTACATTTTTTACCTGTTATAAAATGCTGCTGATCCCTTGAATCTTTTCTTTTTTTTTGTCATTTTAGACAAAACATTACATATTTCTGACAAGTCCCAGGTCTTTTCACACCACTCGTTTTGCAGGTTCTTTAATACTACAGCACTTACGTTATTGGGGTCATTTTTGTGCAGTTTGCAGTTACATGATTTTTTATACATGTTTTTTTTTAGGTTTGTCTTGTTATTACATCACATTCATCTTTTTCCTCTCTTGCTTTCCTGGACTGAAGGAAACATATCTCCAAGTCATTCTGAGCTGCCGGCAGGAGAGATGGACCCTCAGGAGCCTCCTAGTCTTCAGAATCCACATGAAGGAGAAGTCCAAGAACAAGAAAGGCCTCCGACAGCAGAGCAACCTGTCCGCCAAAAAGTCCCAGAAGAAGAAGCGATGGTCCCGCAGCTCATCTGTGTTTTTCCTAAATGTGGATTATACTTTTACTGATTGTAATTTTCTTGGTCGATACCAGATAAAGTTTTGGATGACAACTGTCTGGACTTGTGTCTTATTTTACATTTCTCCTTTTTTCTTCTTGCTTCCCCTCCTGTGAGATCTGGCTTAGGTGATAAAAGCCTTTCTCTATCCGGCATTTTTTCAGCAGGCTGGAGAAAGACTTTCTGGATGATAACTTGCCTTAGTCTCAGATGCCCATACACTAGTTAGCTTTAGACCGGACGCTTGTCCACACAACACATCCCGACTCCCCCATATACATGAATGTGGTTATATGTGTGGGGGAGATGGCCCCATACACAGCACATGGTCGGCTGCTCCAGCAAAAATCCTTGGGTTTGACCTACCTTCCTGTAATATATATGGGGGGCCATTAGTTGGATGTTTGCAGGACCCCTCTTTGTCCAACAGCTTCCCTCCCCCATACATAGCAAGCAGTGTACATACAAGCTCCCTTCCCGCACATACAGCATATATAGCATATAAAGAAAAAACCTAGAAGTCTGAACTGAAACATAAATTGATGTGCATGCAAAATGTAAATGCATGTTCACACAAGGCCACTAGACAAAGAAAAACCAAAGACAAGCAAAATACCCAAGTAACCGGAAGTGAATGGGTAAATCGCAAAGTGCAAAAATAATAAATAATGAAGGGTATTTAGTTAACATAATTTTGATAAAAATAATGCAAAAGCTATACCGCACATCACGGCAACCCTTATGGGACAGTCCTAACTCTAATATTAAAACCTTACCATTTGTCAAGTGACGTACATATGGATAAGGGCAGAGAGACTGACCCCCTAGTAGAAGCATAGACCTGAGGCAGAATAAACATTTCAGCTCAGACAAAGGGCGGCCACACCCTTATATGTACTAAAGCACACTGAACTACAAAGAAAAAACCTAGAAGTCTGAACTGAAACATAAATTGATGTGCATGCAAAATGTAAATGTATGTTCACACAAGGCCACTAGACAAAGAAAAACCAAAGACAAGCAAAATACCCAAGTAACCGGAAGTGAATGGGTAAATCGCAAAGTGCAAAAATAATAAATAATGAAGGGTATTTAGTAGTGAAGAGCGAGCACTAAAATGCTCGGGGGCTCGAAGCTCGGGCCGAGCTCGCCATGATACTCGGTTGCTCGACCTGAGCCACGAGCCCAATGTTAGTCAATGGGAGACCCGAGAATTTTCGCGGCGGCATCCCCGGCTGTCTGTTAAAAGCCTAACAAGTGCCCAAAACGATAGTGACAGTGCTAAAATGACATGGGGACAGCATGGGGATCGCCCCAGGAAGCATTTCTGACCCCCAGGTCACTGCTGTCAACAACGTGGTCAGAGGTATTAAGCCACTTTTAAGGGCTCACAATAAAATGTTCAAAAACGAAACTGAAACTGCTTTCAGTTAAGGAAGTTCCTTTCCAGGGTAAAGACTCGTGTATAAGGTAAAATAAATAACAAAAAAAAAAATACTCCTCCACACCTTGGGCTATGTTCACAAGTGGCATTTTTTATGCGTTTTTGCACTTTTGTATTGCTTCAACCGTGACAAATGCATTCACCGGGAAATGTCATTTTAACATTTTACAACCTTATCTGGCCATGTGCTGTGTGCCACATGCATACAGTGCTGAAAAGACATGGGGTCAGCATGGGGAAGACCCCTGGAAGCATCTCTGACTCCCCGGTCACTGCCTAAAAGTGTGCCCATCAGAAGTCATCCTTGAAGCATCAGAAGATGCAGACTTGCAATTATCCCCGTGCAAGTTCTTGTCCCAGGGCAGGGTTCAATTGTACCTCTCCCATTCCTTGCAATGCAAGCACAAATATGCAGCCAACCACCCACCCACCCCCAGGCTGCAATACCATACTGCTTGCTTGCACTTGAAATTGGGCCTTTTAGGCATGTGGAGGCGGAATCTGGCCACCATGTCATGGCAGCGTTGGCGGCCTGGTATCCATACTCAGTCCCCAGCCGCCCGGCGGCGGGGTGTCCACACTCGGTCCCCAACCGCCAGGGGGCGGCCGGGTGTCCATACTCGGTCCCCAGCCGCCTGGGGGCAGCCGGGTGTCCATAAACGGCCCCCAGCCGCCCCTATTTCTCCTTGAAACATCCCCCCACACACTTTTCTTAGCCCGGCCTGCTTTAGGGCAGCATTGGACGAGCCCACCAGAGAACCAGACTCCTCCGGTGGGCCCTGGCTTCTCCATCAGGGGAGTTGAGAGTGACAAGGTGAGGACCATGATGATGATGATACAAGTTAGCATCTGCTTTGTTTTCTTGGAATGCAAGCAAAGTGTGCAGCCTGCCATCCACCCACCCACCGCCAGGCTGCAATACCATACTGCTTGCTTTCTTGCACTTGAAATTGGACCTTTTTAGGCACGTGGAGGCGGAATCTGACCACCGCGTCAAGGCAGCATTGGCGGCCTGTAATCCATACTCAGTCCCCAGCCGCCCGGCTGCCAGGTGTCCACACTCGGTCCCCAGCCGCCAGGGGGCGGCCGGGAGTCCATACTCGGTCCCCAGCCGCCCCGCGGCCGGGTGTTCACACACGGTCCCCAGCCGCCTGGGGGCAGCCGGGTGTCCATAAACGGTCCCCAGTCGCCCCTATTTCTCCTTGGAACATCCCCCCACACACTTTTCTTAGCCTGGCCTGCTTTAGGGCAGCATTGGATGAGCCCACCAGAGAACCAGACTCCTCCGGTGGGCCCTGGCTTCTCCATCAGGGGAGTTGAGAGTGACAAGGTGAGGACCATGATGATAATGATACAAGTTAGCATCTGCTTTGTTTTGTTGGAATGCAAGCACATGTATGTAGTAGCGGCTAGGCCTGAGGTGGTCAGCGTTTTCGCGCATTTCCTACCTCCTCCGAGGATTGCTGGATGTTTTCCTGCTACTATCCCAGTTCTATGACTCCCGTTAAAACAAAGCTTCAGGTGATGAATGATGGATGAGGTGGTGGCAAAGGAGAAAGAGCAGGAGGAACAGGGACCATTCACATCAATATCAGGCCAGTCAACCACATATGTCTTGTAGGATATGTTTCTGTAACAAAAGGAGCAGTTTGGCTACACAGTTATAGGGCATACAGTGAGTGCAATGCCTACCAAAAATTTCGAGGCACTCCAATGTACCTTGGAAATGACATGGAGGTCAGAGGGCCTTAACTAAACCGTTTTTTTCCATTTATAGCAACTGGGTCTCCTGTACACTGTTGGCCTAAGCAGTGAATGGAAGGCTTTCCAAAAATTATGAGGAACTGCAATGCCCCTTGAAACAGACATGGATTACAGCGTACTAAAAACCTTCTACCCACTATTGGGGAGTGGGTCTCCCTTAGTTTTCGCCTTTGCATTGAAAAGCAAAAGCTGACTAAAATTAGGAGGAAATGCAATGTCCGTTGGAAGAGTCGTGGAGGTAAGAGGTAATTAAAAACAACATTTCAATGCCCCTAGGAAGAGCTGTGGAGTTCAGAGTGGCTTAAGAAGACTTTTGATGTCCCTTTGAACAGACGTGGAGGTCACAGTAGCTTAACAAGATGGTTTTAATGCCCCTCGGAAAAGACGTGGAGGTCCCAGTAGCTTAACCAGACGATTTGAATGCCCCTTCCAAGAGCCATACAGTACAGCATAGTACAAACATTATTCCCATTATTGGGGAGTGGGTCTCCCATAGTATTTGCTTATGCCTTCCAAGCAAAAGCTGCCAAAAATTAGGACGGAGGAACTAGCAATGCCCATTACACGAGCCATGCAGTACAGCATATTACAAACATTATTCCCATTATTGGGAATGTGTCTCCCATAGTGTTTCCTTATGCCTTCCAAGCAAAGCTGCCAAAAATTAGGACGGAGGAACTTGCAATGCCCCTTACAAGAGCCATGCAGTACAGCATATTACAAACATTATTCCCATTATTGGGGAGTGGGTCTCCCATAGTCTTTGCTTATGCCTTCCAAGCAAAAGATGCCAAAAATTAGGACGGAGGAACTTGCAGTGCCCCTTACAAGAGCCATGCAGTACAGCATATTACAAACATTATATTAAGAGGAAATGCAATGCCCGTTCGAAGAGTCGTGGACGTTAGAGTTAATTAAAAACAACATATCAATGAGCTGTGGAGTTCAGAGTGGTTTAAGAAGACACTTTTAATGCCCCTCAAAAGAGATGTGGAGGTCCCAGTAGCTTAACAAGATGGTGTTAATACCCCTTGGTAAAGTGGTGGAGGTCCCAGTAGCTTAACAAGACGGTTTTAATGCCCCTCGGAAAAGTGGTGGAGGTCACAGTAGCTTAAGAAAAAGCTTTTAATGCCCCTCAGAAGAAAAGTGGAGATCCCAGTAGCTTAACAAGACGGTTTTAATGCCCCTTGGAAAAGTGGTGGCGGTCACAGTAGCTCAACAAGACGCTATTAATGCCCCTCAGAAGAGACGTGGAGGTCCCAGTAGCTTAACAAGACGGTTTGAATGCCCCTTGGAAGAGACGTGGAGGTCCCAGTAGCTTAACAAGACGGTTTTAATGCTCCTGAGAAAAGTGGTGGAGGTCCCAGTAGCTTAACAAGACGGTTTTAATGCCCCTCGGAAAAGTGGTGGAGGTCACAGTAGCTTAACAAGACGCTTTTAATGCCCCTCGGAAGAGACGTGGAGGTCCAAGTAGCTTAACAAGACGGTTTGAATGCCCCTCGGAAGAGATGTGGAGGTCCCAGTATCTTAACAAGACGGTTTTAATGCCCCTCGGAAAAGTGGTGGAGGTCACAGTAGCTTAACAAGACGCTTTTAATGCCCCTCAGAAGAGACATGGAGGTCCCAGTAGCTTAACAAGACGGTTTGAATGCCCCTTGGAAGAGACGTGGAGGTCCCAGTAGCTTAACAAGATGGTTTAAATGCTCCTCAGAAAAGTGGTGGAGGTCCCAGTAGCTTAACAAGATGCTTTCAATGCCCCTCGGAAAAGTTGTGGAGGTCCCAGTAGCTTAACAAGACGGTTTTAATGCCCCTTGGAAAAGTGGTGGAGGTTGCAGTATCTTAACAAGATGGTTTGAATGCCCCTTGGAAGAGACGTGGAGGTCCCAGTAGCTTAACAAGACAGTTTGAATGCCCCTCGGAAGAGACGTGGAGGTCCCAGTAGCTTAACAAGACGGTTTTAATGCCCCTCGAAAAAGTGGTGGAGGTCACAGTAGCTTAACAAGACGCTTTTAATGCCCCGCAGATAAGTGGTGGAGGTCCCAGTAGCTTAACAACACGGTTTGAATGCCCCTTGGAAGAGACATGGAGGTCCCAGTAGCTTAACAAGACGGTTTTAATGCCCCTCGGAAAAGTGGTGGAGGTCACAGTAGCTTAACAAGACGCTTTTAATGCCTCTCAGAAGAGACGTGGAGGTCCCAGTAGCTTAACAAGATGGTTTGAATGCCCCTTGGAAGAGACGTGGAGGTCCCAGGAGCTTAACAAGACGGCTTGAATGCCCCTTGGAAGAGACGTGGAGGTCCCAGTAGCTTAACAAGACGGTTTTAATGCTTCTCGGAAAAGTGGTGGAGGACCCAGTAGCTAAATAAGACGCTTTTACTGCCCCTTGAAAAAGTGGTGGAGGATGCAGTAGCTTAACAAGACGGTTTGAATGCCCCTTGGTAGAGACGTGGAGGTCCCAGTAGCTTAACAAGACAGTTTGAATGCCCCTTGGAAGAGACGTTGAGGTCCCAGTAGCTTAAAAAGACGGTTTTAATGCCCCTCGGAAAAGTGGTGGAGGTCACAGTAGCTTAACACGTCGCTTTTAATGCCCCTCAGAAGAGAAGTGGAGGTCCAAGTAGCTTAACAAGACGGTTTGAATGCCCCTTGGAAGAGACGTGGAGGTCCCAGTAGCTTAACAAGACTGTTTTAATGCCCCTCGGAAAAGTGGTGGAGGTCCCAGTAGCTTAACAAGACGGTTTTAATGCCCCTTTGAATAGTGGTGGAGGTCGCAGTAGCTTAACAAGACGGTTTGAATGCCCCTTGGAAGAGACGTTTAGGTCCCAGTAGCTTAACAAGACGGTTTGAATGCCCCTTTGAAGAGACGTGGAGGTCCCAGTAGCTTAACAAGTCGGTTTTAATGCCCCTCGCGAAAGTGGTGGAGGTCGCAGTAGCTTAGCAAGACGGTCAGAATGCCCCTTAGAAGAGACGTGGAGGTCACAGTAGCTTAACAAGATGGTTTTAATGCTCCTCGGAAAAGTGGTGGAGGTCCCAGTAGCTTAACAAGATGGTTTTAATGCTCCTCGGAAAAGTGGTGGAGGTCTCAGTAGCTTAACAAGATGCTTTTAATGCCCATCGGAAAAGTGGTGGAGGTCCCAGAAGCTTAACAAGACGGTTTTAATGCCCCTTGGAAAAGTGGTGGAGGTCGCAGTAGCTTAACAAGACGGTTTGAATGCCCCTTGGAAGAGACGTGGAGGTCCCAGTAGCTTAACAAGATGGTTTGAATGCCCCTTGGAAGAGACGTGGAGGTCCCAGTAGCTTAACAAGACGGTTTTATTGCCCCTTGAAAAAGTGGTGGAGGTCACAGCAGCTTAACAAGACACTTTTAGTGCCCCTCAGATAAGTGGTGGAGGTCCCAGTAGCTTAACAAGACGGTTTGAATGCCCCTTGGAAGAGACGTGGAGGTCCCAATAGCTTAACAAGATGGTTTTAATGCCCCTCGGAAAAGTTGTGGAGGTCACAGTAGCTTAACAAGATGCTTTTAATGCCTATCAGAAGAGACGTGGAGGTCCCAGTAGCTTAACAAGATGGTTTGAATGCCCCTTGGATGAGACGTGGAGGTCCCAGTAGCTTAACAAGACGGTTTGAATGCCCCTTGGAAGAGACGTGGAGGTCCCAGTAGCTTAACAAGACGGTTTTAATGCTTCTCGGAAAAGTGGTGGAGGTCCCAGTAGCTTAATAAGACGCTTTTACTGCCCCTCGAAAAAGTGGTGGTCGCAGTAGCTTAACAAGACGGTTTGAATGCCCCTTGGTGGAGACGTGGAGGTCCCAGTAGCTTAACAAGACGGTTTGAATGCCCCTTGGAAGAGACGTGGAGGTCCCAGTAGCTTAACAAGACGGTTTTAATGCCCCTCGGAAAAGTGGTGGAGGTCACAGTAGCTTAACAAGTCGCTTTTAATGCCCCTGAGAAGAGAAGTGGAGGTCGCAGTAGCTTAACAAGACGGTTTGAATGCCCCTTGGAAGAGACGTGGAGGTCCCAGTAGCTTAACAAGACGGTTTTAATGCTTCTCAGAAAAGTGGTGGAGGTCCCAGTAGCTTAATAAGACGCTTTTACTGCCCCTCGAAAAAGTGGCGGAGGTCGCAGTAGCTTAACAAGACGGTTTGAATGCCCCTTGGTAGAGATGTGGAGGTCGCAGTAGCTTAACAAAACGGTTTGAATGCCCCTTGGAAGAGACGTGGAGGTCCCAGTAGCTTAACAAGACAGTTTGAATGCCCCTCGGAAGAGACGTGGAGGTCCCAGTAGCTTAACAAGACGATTTTATTGCCCCTCGAAAAAGTGGTGGAGGTCACAGCAGCTTAACAAGAAGCTTTTAATGCCCCTCAGATAAGTGGTGGAGGTCCCAGTAGCTTAACAAGACGGTTTGAATGCCCCTTGGAAGAGACGTGGAGACGTGACATGCTAATGGTAAAGGTGTGCTCCGGTGGCATGCTAACGGGAATAGGTGTGCTGCGATGTCATGCTAACGGGAATAGGTGTGCCCGGTGGCATACTAACGGGAAAAGGTGTGCTACGGTGGCATGCTAGCGGGAAATGGTGTGCTTCGGGGGCATGATAATGAGAAAAGGGGTACTCCATTGGCACCACAATGGTAAAGGGACTTGGAAATGTCACATGTGAAGTCATACTCGCATAGTGTCTGTTGTTGCAGGGATCAAAAGAGCGACCCGGTGGAACAAGATGTGGACACTGTGCGGCAGATGGTGGTTTAAGGACAGCAAACAGCAAAATAAGACCAAGTAACAGCAAGAAAACAATCCAAGAATTACAGCAGCAGACAAGTAAGTGAGTGTGATTCTTTTAAACGGTGATGTATGATCAGATGAAGTGGAATGCAGTAAGTTTAGAAATATGATTAACATGTTAATAAAGTGTCTGAAATGTATGAGCGAGAAAGAGAAAAAGGTGGATTGTTACAGGGGGACAGCTGAGAGTAGGGAGTTGCAGAGAAAGTCCTTGTGACAGGTTTAGGATGTATACGGCTGTTTATTGTCTCCTCCACATACAAAGGCAGGAGATGAGACTATCAAACTATCGAACTTGGAGTTGTCAGTAATGTTGGAGGAGAAATTAATAAAGGAAGTAAAATGGGAAAGAAAATAAGGGGTTGTATGTTTGCCTGGTCAGAGGGATGTTTGCCTGGTCAGAGGGATGTTTGCCTGGTCAGGGGGATGTTTGCCTGGTCAGGGGGATGTTTGCCTGGTCAGGGGGATGTTTGCCTGGTCAGGGGGATGTTTGTCTGGTCAGGGGGATGTTTGTCTGGTCAGGGGGATGTTTGCCTGGTCAGGGGGATGTTTGCCTGGTCAGGGGGATGTTTGTCTGGTCAGGGGGATGTTTGTCTGGTCAGGGGGATGTTTGTCTGGTCAGAGGGATGTTTGCTTCACGTTGGGGAAGAGGGATAGGACTGAATGATCCGGCACCTGTACTATCCACAGGATGGTCAGCTAGTGCCGCCATAGGGAAAGAGCTGACCTAGTGTCACTATCAATCATCAGAGTCTGCAGTACAACTGATTAGGGGTCCAGCAGGGGGGCGCTGATGACATAGGTGGATCTTGGGCGGTTTTCTGGTTGCCGACGCTGCACCTAGAGGGTTTTCTTCATGTAATTATCCTCCTCACATTGCAGACTTGTGAACTTTATAAATATTCTTCATTTGCTTATTTTCTTCCTTCTCTCCCAAACACGTTCCTGAAGTGCTGTCTCACCCCCACTGCCCCCATCCAGAAGCTTCTTGTAGCTGCTGTTCAGCGAGATTTGTCCTCTATATACCAGCAGTCTGTGTATGGGCCTGTCTCTGTCTGATCCTCTCTGCTCTCCACCCCTGCACTCAGACATGGGAAACCCTGTACTCGGATTACTTCACATCTTGGTGAACAACAGCTGAAAGGACCCTATAAAGGAGCCTGTACCAGGCAGGTGACAGCGGTGCAGCATTGTGCTTGTGGGGGCAATCGGGCGGTGGAGTCAGAAATTGGGGAATACTTGGGTGCTCTCTGGACGGACAATATTAGTGCTGCAGTAATTTCCCACAAGTTTTTGCACAGAGCGGCCACTAATATAGAATAAAGTAAAACAATTGTGCTGTGTAAATAATGGCTGTGCTTTGCTACAAATGCTTCATGTTCGCAGGAGGTTTTTTTTTCTTTAATAAATTTTATTTAGTTTATAATTGATTTTTTCTCTTTCTGCCAGATATCAGCACATGATAGAGGCCGTACGGGACTGGTATAAGAAGTTCTTGGCTGAGAAGGAAAGAAGCTTCATTCCTCCATGAGCTGCAGTTCTTTGTGTCCAGTCGGGAACTCTATTAGTAAGTAGATTTTATCACCGGCGCAGACATTTCCGGGAAGGTTCCAATTGGCCGAATACAAGACGTTCATTAAACTCTTCATTTGAAATAAACGTCTGGTTATCATCCACAATACTTAATACCGATCACTTGTCACAAATTTGTATATTTTTTACCTGTTATAAAATGCTGCTCATCCCTTGAATCTTTTCTTTTTTTTTGTCATTTTAGACAAAACATTACATATTTCTGACAAGTCCCAGGTCTTTTCACACCACTCGTTTTGCAGGTTCTTTAATACTACAGCACTTACGTTATTGGGGTCATTTTTGTGCAGTTTGCAGTTACATGATTTTTTATACATGTTTTTTTTTAGGTTTGTCTTGTTATTACATCACATTCATCTTTTTCCTCTCTTGCTTTCCTGGACTGAAGGAAACATATCTCCAAGTCATTCTGAGCTGCCGGCAGGAGAGATGGACCCTCAGGAGCCTCCTAGTCTTCAGAATCCACATGAAGGAGAAGTCCAAGAACAAGAAAGGCCTCCGACAGCAGAGCAACCTGTCCGCCAAAAAGTCCCAGAAGAAGAAGCGATGGTCCCGCAGCTCATCTGTGTTTTTCCTAAATGTGGATTATACTTTTACTGATTGTAATTTTCTTGGTCGATACCAGATAAAGTTTTGGATGACAACTGTCTGGACTTGTGTCTTATTTTACATTTCTCCTTTTTTCTTCTTGCTTCCCCTCCAGTGAGATCTGGCTTAGGTGATAAAAGCCTTTCTCTATCCAGCATTTTTGCAGCAGGCTGGAGAATTACTTTCTGGATGATAACTTGCCTTAGTCTCAGGTGCCCATACACTAGTTAGCTTTACACCGGACGCTTGTCCACACAACACATCCCGACTCCCCCATATACATGAATGTGGTTATATGTGTGGGGGAGATGGCCCCATACACAGCACATGGTCGGCTGCTCCAGCAAAAATCCTTGGGTTTGACCTACCTTCCTGTAATATATATGGGGGGCCATTAGTTGGATGTTTGCAGGACCCCTCTTTGTCCGACAGCTTCCCTCCCCCACACATAGCAAGCAGTGTACAGACAAGCTCCCTTCCCGCACATACAGCATATATAGCATATAAAGAAAAAATCTAGAAGTCTGAACTGAAACATAAATTGATGTGCATGCAAAATGTAAATGCATGTTCACACCAGGCCACTAGACAAAGAAAAACCAAAGACAAGCAAAATACCCAAGTAACTGGAAGTAAATGGGTAAATCGCACAGTGCAAAAATAATAAATAATGAAGGGTATTTAGTTAACATAATTTTGATCAAAATAATGTAAAAGCTATCCTGCCACATCACGGCAACCCTTATGGGACAATCCTAACTCTAATATTAAAACCTTACCATTTGTCAAGTGACGTACATATGGATAAGGGCAGAGAGACTGACCCCCTAGTAGAAGCATAGACCTGAGGCAGAATAAACATTTCAGCTCAGACAAAGGGTGGCCACACCCTAATATGTACTAAAGCACACTGAACTACAAAGAAAAAACCTAGAAGTCTGAACTGAAACATAAATTGATGTGCATGCAAAATGTAAATGCATGTTCACACAAGGCCACTAGACAAAGAAAAACCAAAGACAAGCAAAATACCCAAGTAACCGGAAGTAAATGGGTAAATCGCAAAGTGCAAAAATAATAAATAATGAAGGGTATTTAGTAGTGAAGAGCGAGCACTAAAATGCTCGGGTGCTCGAAGCTCGGGCAGAGCTCGCCATGATACTCGGTTGCTCGACCTGAGCCACGAGCCCAATGTTAGTCTATGGGAGACCCGAGCATTTTCGCGGCGGCATCCCCGGCTGTCTTTTAAAAGCCTAACAAGTGCCCAAAACGATAGTGACAGTGCTCAAATGACATGGAGACAGCATGGGGATCGCCCCAGGAAGCATTTCTGACCCCCAGGTCACTTCTGTCAACAACGTGGTCAGAGGTATTAAGCCACTTTTAAGGGCTCACAATAAAACGTTCAAAAACTAAACTGAAACTGCTTTCCTGTGAAATATGTTAAGGAAGTTCCTTTCCAGGGTAAAGACTTGTGTATAAGGTAAAATAAATAACAGAAAAAAAAAAATACTCCTCCACACCTTGGGCTATGTTCACAAGTAGCATTTTTAATGTGTTTTTGCACTTTTGTATTGCTTCAACCGTGACAAATGCATTCACCGGGAAATGTCATTTTAACATTTTACAACCTTATCTGGCCATGTGCTGTGTGACACATGCATACAGTGCTGAAAAGACATGGGGACAGCATGGGGAAGACCCCTGGAAGCATCTCTGACTCCCCGGTCACTGCCTAAAAGTGTGCCCATCAGAAGTCATCCTTGCCGCATCAGAAGATGCAGACTTGCAACTATCCCCGTGCAAGTTCTTGTCCCAGGGCAGGGTTCAATTGTACCTCCCCCATTCCTTGCAATGCAAGCGCAAATATGCAGCCAACCACCCACCCACCCCCAGGCTGCAATACCATACTGCTTGCTTGCACTTGAAATTGGGCCTTTTAGGCATGTGGAGGCGGAATCTGGCCACCATGTCATGGCAGCGTTGGCGGCCTGGTATCCATACTCAGTCCCCAGCCGCCCGGCGGCGGGGTGTTCACACTCGGTCCCCAACCGCCTGGGGGAGGCCGGGTGTCCATACTCGGTCGCCAGCCGCCTGGGGGCAGCCGGGTGTCCATAAACGGTCCCCAGCCGCCCCTATTTCTCCTTGGAACATCCCCCCACACACTTTTCTTAGCCTGGCCTGCTTTAGGGCAGCATTGGACGAGCCCACCAGAGAACCAGACTCCTCCGGTGGGCCCTGGCTTCTCCATCAGGGGAGTTGAGAGTGCCAAGGTGAGGACCATGATGATGATACAAGTTAGCATCTGCTTTGTTTTGTTGGAATGCAAGCGCATGTATGTAGTAGCGGCAAGGCCTGAGGTGGTCAGCGTTTTGGCGCATATCCTACCTCCTCCGAGGATTGCTGGATGTTTTCCTGCTACTATCCCAGTTCTATGACTCCCGTTAAAACAAAGCTTCAGGTGATGAATGATGGATGAGGTGGTGGCAAAGGAGAGCAGGAGGAACAGGGACCATTCACATCAATATCAGGCCAGTCAACCACATATGTCTTGTAGGATATGTTTCTGTAACAAAAGGAGCGGTTTGGCTACACAGTTATAGGGCATACAGTGAGTGCAATGCCTACCAAAAATTTCGAGGCACTCCAATGTACCTTGGAAATGACATGGAGGTCAGAGGGCCTTAACTAAACAGTTTTTTCCATTTATAGCAACTGGGTCTCCTGTACAATGTTGGCCTAAACAGTGAATGGAAGACTTTCCAAAAATTATGAGGAACTGCAATGCCCCTTGAAACAGACGTGGATTACAGCGTACTAAAAACCTTCTACCCACTATTGGGGAGTGGGTCTCCCTTAGTATTCGCCTTTGCATTGAAAAGCAAAAGCTGACTAAAATTAGGAGGAAATGCAATGTCCGTTGGAAGAGTTGTGGAGGTTAGAGGTAATTAAAAACAACATTTCAATGCCCCTAGGAAGAGCTGTGGAGTTCAGAGTGGCTTAAGAAGACTGTTTTAATGTCCCTTTGAAGAGACATGGAGGTCACAGTAGCTTAACAAGATGGTTTTAATGCCCCTCGGAAAAGACGTGGAGGTCCCAGTAGCTTAACCAGACGGTTTGAATGCCCCTCGGAAGAGGGGCTTTTAATGCCCCTTCCAAGAGCCATACAGTACAGCATAGTACAAACATTATTCCCATTATTGGGGAGTGTGTATCCCATAGTCATTGCTTATGCCTTCCAAGCAAAAGCTGCCAAAAATTGGGACGGAGGAACTTGCAATGCCCCTTACAAGAGCCATGCAGTACAGCATATTCCAAACATTATTCCCATTATTGGGGAGTGGGTCTCCCATAGTCTTTGCTTATGCCTTCCAAGCAAAAGCTGCCAAAAATTAGGACGAAGGAGCTTGCAATGCCCCTTACAAGAGCCATGCAGTACAGCATATTACAAACATTATTCCCATTATTGGGGAGTGGGTCTCCCATAGTATTTGCTTATGCCTTCCAAGAAAAAGCTGCCAAAAATTAAGAGGAACTGCAATGCCCGTTCGAAGAGTCGTGGAGGTTAGAGTTAATTAAAAACAACATATCAATGCCCCTTGGAAGAGCTGTGGAGTTCAGAGTGGTTTAACAAGACGCTATTAATGCCCCTCAAAAGAGATGTGGAGGTCCCAGTAGCTTAACAAGACGGTTTTAATACCCCTTGGAAAAGTGGTGGAGGTCCCAGTAGCTTAACAAGACGGTTTTAATACCCCTCGGAAAAGTGGTGGAGGTCACAGTAGCTTAAGAAGACGCTTTTAATGCCCCTCAGAAGAAAAGTGGCGATCCCAGTAGCTTAACAAGACGGTTTTAATGCCCCTTGGAAAAGTGGTGGAGGTCGCAGTAGCTTAACAAGACGCTATTAATGCCCCTCAGAAGAGACGTGGAGGTCCCAGCAGCTTAACAAGACGGTTTGAATGCCCCTTGGAAGAGACGTGGAGGTCACAGTAGCTTAACAAGACGCTATTAATGCCCCTCAGAAGAGACGTGGAGGTTCCAGCAGCTTAACATGACGGTTTTAATACTCCTCAGAAAAGTGGTGGAGGTCCCAGTAGCTTAACAAGATGGTTTTAATGCCCCTTAGAAACGTAGTGGAGGTCCCAGTAGCTTAACAAGACTGTTTGAATGCCCCTTGGAAGAGACGTGGAGGTCCCAGTAGCTTAACTGGCCGGTTTAAATGCCCCTTGGAAAAGTGGTGGAGGTCACAGTAGCTTAACAAAACGCTATTAATGCCCCTCAGAAGAGACGTGGCGGTCTCAGTAGCTTAACAAGACGGTTTTAATGCTCCTCAGAAAAGTGGTGGAGGTCCCAGTAGCTTAACAAGACGGTTTTAATGCCCCTTGGAAAAGTGGTGGAGGTCGCAGTAGCTTAACAAGACGGTTTGAATGCCCCTTGGAAGAGACGAGGAGGTCCCAGTAGCTTAACAAGACGGTTTTAATGCTCCTCAGAAAAGTGGTGGAGGTCCCAGTAGCTTAACAAGACGGTTTTAATGCCCCTTGGAAAAGTGGTGGAGGTCGCAGTAGCTTAACAAGACGGTTTGAATGCCCCTTGGAAGAGACGTGGAGGTCCCAGTAGCTTAACAAGACGGTTTGAATGCCCCTTGGAAGAGACGTGGAGGTCCCAGTAGCTTAACAAGACTGTTTTAATGCCCCTCGGAAAAGTGGTGGAGGTCACAGTAGCTTAACAAGACGCTTTTAATGCCCCTCGGAAGAGACGTGGAGGTCCAAGTAGCTTAATAAGACGGTTTGAATGCCCCTTGGAAGAGACGTGGAGGTCCCAGTAGCTTAACAAGACGGTTTGAATGCCCCTTCGAAGAGACGTGGAGGTTCCAGTAGCTTAACAAGACAGTTTTAATGCCCTTCGGAAAAGTTGTAGAGGTCACAGTAGCTTAACAAGATGCTTTTAATGCCTCTCAGAAGAGACGTGGAGGTCCCAGTAGCTTAACAAGATGGTTTGAATGCCCCTTGGAAGAGAAGTGGAGGTCCCAGTAGCTTAACAAGACGGTTTTAATGCTTCTCGGAAAAGTGGTGGAGGTCCCAGTAGCTTAAAAAGACGCTTTTACTGCCCCTCGAAAAAGTGGTGGAGGTCGCCGTAGCTTAACAAGACTGTTTGAATGCCCCTTGGTAGAGACGTGGAGGTCACAGTAGCTTAACAAGATGGTTTTAATGCTCCTCGGAAAAGTGGTGGAGGTCCCAGTAGCTTAACAAGATGCTTTTAATGCCCCTCGGAAAAGTGGTGGAGGTCCCAGTAGCTTAACAAGATGCTTTTAATGCTCCTCGGAAAAGTGGTGGAGGTCCCAATAGCTTAACAAGATGCTTTTAATGCCCCTCGGAAAAGTGGAGGTCCCAGTAGCTTAACAAGACGGTTTTAATGCCCCTTGGAAAAGTGGTGGAGGTCGTAGTAGCTTAACAAGACTGTTTGAATGCCCCTTGGAAAAGTGGTGCAGGTCCCAGTAGCTTAACAAGATGGTTTGAATGCCCCTTGGAAGAGACGTGGAGGTACCAGTAGCTTAAAAAGACGGTTTTAATGCCCCTCGGAAAAGTGGTGGAGGTCCCAGTAGCTGAACAAGACGGTTTTAATGCCCCTCGGAAAAGTGGTGGAGGTCCCAGTAGCTTAACAATACGCTTTTAATGCCTCTCAGAAGAGACGTGGAGGTCCCAGTAGCTTAACAAGACGGTTTGAATGCCCCTTGGAAGAGACGTGGAGGTCCCAGTAGCTTAAGAAGACGGTTTGAATGCCCCTTGGAAGAGACGTGGAGGTCCCAGTAGCTTAACAAGACGGTTTTAATGCTTCTCGGAAAAGTGGTGGAGGTCCCAGTAGCTTAATAAGACGCTTTTAATGCCCCTCGAAAAAATGGTGGAGGTCGCAGTAGCTTACCAAGATGGTTTGAATGCCCCTTGGAAGAGACGTGGAGGTCCCAGTAGCTTAACAAGACAGTTTGAATGCCCCTTGGAAGAGACGTGGAGGTCCCACTAGCTTAACAAGACGTTTTTAATGCCCCTCGGAAAAGTGGTGGACGTACCAGTAGCTTAATAAGACGCTTTTAATGCCCCTCAGAAAAGTGGTGGAGGTCCCAGTAGCTTAACAAGACGGTTTGAATGCCCCTTGGAAGAGATGTGGAAGTCCCAGTAGATTAACAAGACGGTTTTAATGCTCCTCGGATAAGTGGTGGAGGTCGCAATAGCTTAACAAGACGCTTTTAATGCCCCTTACAAGAGCCATACAGTACAGCATTTTAAAAATATTATTCCCATTATTGGGGAGTGGGTCTCCCAGTCTTTGCTTATGCCTTCCAAGCAAAAGCTGACAAAAATAAGGACGGAGGAACTTTCAATAATGGCAACACGGACCACGGTCACCCTGGTGGTATAGTGGTGGTGGAGGCTGAGGATAAGGAGAAGAACATAAAACAGCCGAAATGAGGAAGCGTATACCCATGTGTGGGTGTGAAGCGGTGCATGTGAATACACCTTCCGAAATAACACAGTGGATTTGACTTTATGTTACTCTGCTGTCATTTGGTGGTGATGAGAAGTCTGGCCCAATCCAGCTACTGTTCATTTTGATAAGGGTCAGCTTGTCAGCATTGTCAGTTGACAGGCGAGTGCGCTTATCAGTTATAATTACCCCAGCAGCACTAAAAACACGCACCGATAACACGCTAGCGGCAGGGCAGGCCAGGACCTCCAAGGCGTACAGAGCGATTTCATTCCAAGTGTCCAGCTTGGATACCCAATAATTAAAAGGCACAGAGGAATCAAGGAGGACGCTGGTACGGTCGGCAAGGTACTCCCTCACCATCTTTTGAAACTTTCCACTGCTTGTGAGAGTACCCCGCGCCTCAGGGCCTGTAAGCTGGGCAGGTCTCAGAAAACTGTCCCAGAATGTTGACAGTGTTCCCCTGCCTCTGCTGGATTGGAGTTGCCTCTCTCTCGCTTGTACGCCTTGGTTGGTCAACGAACTGTGACCTCTGCCGCTAGCGTGTTCAGATGGGAATTTTTTTTTAACAGTTCTGCAGCAAGGGCCTTCTGGTACTGCCCCATATTCGTAGACCTCTCCACCTCAGGAATAAGAGAGTGAAAGTTCTCCTTGTAGCGGGGATCTAAAAGTGTCACCAACCAGTAATGACTGTCACCCAACATTTTGACAACGCGAGGGTCACGGTTAAGGCAGAGTAACATAAAGTCAGCCATGCGTGCCAGACTGGTAACGGGCAAGACTTCCGTGTCCTCACCAAGATGACGACTGACCATGCTCTCCTCCTCCTCCTCCCCCCCCCCCCTGTCCTCAGGTCACCCACGCTGAACTGACAGTATGACAGTTGTACAGGTACTACCGTCTACAGCGCATGATACAAGCTCCTGTTCTTCCTCCTCCTCCTCTCCCTCATTGTCCCCCAATGCACGTTGGGATGAGATGAGGCTGGGCTGTGTGTAATCGACCGCTACGGCTTCTTGATCCATTTCATCATACTCTGGCTGCAATGCCTCCTCTTTAATTCTCTGCAGAGAGCATTGCAAAAGACAGACAAGTGGAATGCTGACGCTAATGATGGCGTCATCGCCACTCACCATCTTGGTGGACTCCTCAAAGTTTGTCAAGATGGTACATACAGTACAGACCAAAAGTTTGGACACACCTTCTCATTTAAAGATTTTTCTGTATTTTCATGACTATGAAAATTGTACATTCACACTGAAGGCATCAAAACTATGAATTAACACATGTGGAATTATATACTTAACAAAAAAGTGTGAAACAACTGAAAATATGTCTTATATTCTAGGTTCTTCAAAGTAGCCACCTTTTGCTTTGATGACTGCTTTGCACACTCTTGAGAGACTGCCATAAAGACTGAGAGGAGGGGGCATCTTTGCATGCAGTATGGACAGGGGATTGCCATGCACACACAACAGGTGACACCAGCTGACACTGGTCATGGACCCTGGGGTT
This sequence comes from Phyllobates terribilis, assembly GCF_046119375.1. NCBI lineage: Eukaryota > Metazoa > Chordata > Amphibia > Anura > Dendrobatidae > Phyllobates > Phyllobates terribilis. Next base: position 3,162,003 of record NW_027362957.1, read on the forward strand.
CGCCCCACAAAGTCGGGTGCTTTGCTGCCATGTGCCTGATCATGCTGGTGGTGGTCAGGCTGGTAGTTTTGTCACCCCTGCTGATGCTGGCATGGCAGGTGGTACAAATGGCCTTTTTGGGGATATCAGCAGAGTCTTTAAAAAAATTCCTGACTCTGGAAGACCTACAGGTTGTACTGGCAACGTCCCTCGTGTTGGTGTTACAGGGAACTGTTGCCGGCCTTCTGTGTGCGGCCACCACACTGCTTTTTTCTGCCTGTTGGGGTACTCTGCCTCCCTCACCCTGTCGGCTGCTGGCCTCGCTCTGCACGTCCTCCTGCCACATTGGGTCAGTTACTAGATCATCCACCACCTCCTCCTCTTCCACTTGCGCACCACGATCCTCCTCCTCACTTCCTGGCAATTGTGTCTCGTCATCGTCAACCTCTTGTGACAAATTGCCAGCGTTGACTTCCTCTGGCCGTGGCTGTTCAAATATTTGGGCATCTCTACATGGGATCTCCTCTTCCACCACTTCAAGCGGAGCAGGCGAGGGGCACAAATCTGGAAATGGACCAGTGAACAGCTCTTCACAGTGTCCAAGTGTGGGATCAGTTGCTGTCTGACGACACTCGACATGGTGGGAGGGAGGAGCATCAGGGTGAGGAGGAGTATGCGGTCGAGACTCATGGCTACTAAGAGTTGACCGTGTGGAAGACAGACCGGAGGTGGTGGTGCCCAGGTAACTGGAAGTATTATCTGCTATCCAATTAATAACCTGTTCACACTGATATGGTGTTGTTCTGTGCTTCCCTAGTAATTCGGTCAAGAAGTGGGAGCGAGAAGATATGGCTGTTGGTTGTGGCACATTTTCACCTTGGCCACGGCCCCGTCCTCTGCATGCACCATCACCAGAACGTCCACTTCCATGTCCCTTGCCACGCGCCTTGCCCATTGTAAAGTAAGTAAAATAGCTTACACTCGCACCATCAATGGAAAAAGGGTAATAAAGTAGATTAGAACCGTGGAAGAGGAAAACCACAGTTCTATTTCTCTGGCCTACACCCGACTCTTTTAAACAATCTGAACAATCAGGGAGAAACTATTACTGTTTTTCTTTACGGAAAAAATACCAAAAGGTGAATAATAGAGATTTTTTACCGTGGAACGGCAAAACCACAGTTATTGTTTACTGGGGTATACCAGAAAATTTTAAATAGATATATTTGTGTCTGAACAATCAGGAGACACTACTACTGTTTTTCTTTGCGGCAAAAAATGCCAAAAGCAGGATAATAGAGATTTTTTACCGTGGAACAGCAAAACCACAGTTATAATTTACTGGTGTATACCAGACTATTTTCAACAGATATATTTGTGTCTGAACAATCAGGAGACACTATTAGTTTTTTTTTTTTACGGTGACACATATTACTATAACTTGCACCCATAGTGCAAAAAAAAAAAAAAACCCTAAAAAAACACAATGGGTTCAACCGTACTCAAATTGTTAACTAGGAGCAATGATTAGTGTGAATAATATAATATTTTGATTGGAGATGATCCAACCTCTGGTTCCACCACTGATCCTGAGAATGAAGGAATGGGGAACCTATCAGCTTTTTTTTTTCCTGCACAGCTGTGCTCCCAACCACCCACAGTGCAAAAAAAACCCCTAAAAAAACAATAGGTATAACCGTACTCAAATTGATAATTGGGAGCAACGATTAGTGTGAAGGATATAATATTGTGATTGGCGATGTTCCATCCACTGATTCTGAGAATGAAGAAATGGGAAACCTATCAGCTTTTTTTCCTGCACAGCTGTGCTCCCACCCATTGCGCAAAAATACCCTAAAAAAATGCACGTACTCAAATTGTTAATTGGGAGCAATGATGAGTGTGAAGGGATATAATATCTTGATTGGCGATGGTCCGACCTGTGGTTCCGCCACCGATCCCAAGAATGAAGGAATTGAGAACCTGTAAGCTTTTTTTTTCCTGCACAGCTGTGCTCCCAACCACCCACCCATAGTGCAAAAAATAAAAAAAACAATAGATCCAACTGTACTCAAATTGTTAAATTGGGAGCACGAAAAAAATAATGCATCCACTTCTTTCTAAATTAGGCTGTCAGACCCCCAAGAATGACATCCTAGTAATATGCCATGACTTATACCTCTTTAAATGTATGCAAAGGATAAACCTGGATATCCAGGTATACGTTCTATTGATTGATTTCTATAAGGGCCTATTTACACACGTAAATGTGTATCTGCTACGGACATGAATGATCGGCTGCAGCCCTTCCACTTGGCCAGTCAATGGATCCGCAAATCACAACAAGTAATTCAAGGAAATGGAAAAGTAAAAAAAAAAATTCTAGTAACATTGCATAGCGTACCGGCGATTGCGCTATTTAACTTGCCATCAGTGATGGACGGCATATAAATGGTTAAACAGCAGTGATTGACGCTCCGCTCTGGCCGCTGCTGTTACAGCAAGATGTCAGCTGTGTAGGATGGGGGCTCTGCTCCTGAGCCCACCCGAAACAGCAATCCAATGGACGGTTTCACACACCACATTATCCAGTGGTGTTTAATTTGCTTTTCTATTTAGGAAACAAAACCGTTTTAATAACGTTTTCCTTCTCTGGTATCTAGGAGCCATTTCAGCTATTTGTAAAGGGAATCTGTCAGCAGGTTTTTCTTGGCTATTCTGAGAGCAGCATGATGGGGTGAGCGCCACACTAGGAGTAGGACCACCGAGCCCAGAGCTATTGCAAGACGTGCAGACAATATATACCAGGTATGAATGAATCCAATACAACATTATTGTTACTTGGGAATTAACCTACTTGGATATAATACATCCCTTGATATGTATATACCAAAAGGTCATTATCTTGGGAATGCCTATATTGGCTTTTATTATTTGGGATTATATCCTTTTACTATGTGACCTAGGATATACTATCAGTATGCATTAGCACAATTGGAGCTACTACTATTTAGCCCTGGTGTCTCTGCAATTCAAATATTTACATTATACCTCCTCACTATTATATGGTATTACTATATATATGTGTGTGTGCTCTTTTCTTTCCCGCCATGTACCCAAATTGTTATAATAAAGGTCTTTTTTAACACATTGACCCCTTGTCGGATGTACTATATATTGGTTGTTGTTGAGAGAAGCATGATGTAGAGACAAAGACCCTGATTCTAGGGACGTCTCACTTACAGGGCTGCTGGTTGTAGTTTTGATAAAAATCACACTTTTATTAGCAGAAGATTATCACTAGAGGACTAGTAAACCTGCAGCCAGGTAGTCCAACCACGCCCCCCACCACTGATTGGCAGTTTATATACAGTGTACACAGAAAGCGGCCAATCAGTGGTGTGGGTGGGGTTATTATACAGAGCTCAGCATTCAGAGATCTGCATGAGAAAAAAAACCTGCAATTTTATCAAAATAACACCAAGCAGCCTAGTAAGTGATACATCGTTGGAATCAGGGCCTCGGATTATGCTGCTCTCAAATGGGATAGCAAAAACCTGCTGACATATTCCATTTAAAGGGGCAGCTGCTACTAAATCCAGACATGGTGCAAAATGTAAATTCTGCTGCAGATTTACTGCTGTAGATTTTTAATTCCTAAAAATCCCTGTAGATTCAGAGGATCTCAACCTTTTCAATGCAAATTATTTTCAAGACTTATTCACAGATATTATGAAATATTACAGTAGAAATAAAAAAAAAAAAAGCACAATACCTAAACCCCTTCCTTGGGAAAAATATACGGCAAGTATAAGAAAGACAAAAATTTATTCTGGAGTCATATTGAAGTCTAAATAGAATTGTAACCATACAATGTAAACAGCAGCAAATGTAAGTAGGATCCACTGGATCTATATAAGAGGAACGCTTTCCAAAGCCGATCTTCTGAGCCCACCGCTATGCTGGCTGGACCGGCATTGTGATCGTCAGCACCTGGAATATACGTCACGTTTTACTGCAGCTCATAGAACCAAATGATAAGACGCAGAGCAGTGCGAGGCTTGTGACTCGCTATACACAAAATATACGACATGTTTGATGAATGGCATAAAGGAAAGCCGATGCATTCAGATGTCTCTGGGCAACTATATGTTGTGATAGATAAGTTCCTGTCAGGGTGAGGGGCAGCATCCTATCTGCTCACTCATCATGACAGGTTTACAACATGTTGACTCATGGACGTGATCAGTCAGTCAATCAATGACAGATGCACATTCTTGATTCCGACAGGTAGGTCAGAGATGTCCGTCTCAATCAGTTTACCTTCACCCATCTAGGATGGATGGCTGCTGACATCGTTGGCCATTATGTCCATATGCAATTATTATCCCCTAATTGTGATGTACAGTACAAATTTATATTGTGGTACCGTGTTAGCCAGAAAATTTGATGGAAATAATTTTATGCCCAAAAATGGCAAAAGTATTCTCGGAGTGATACCTTTATTGGCTAACCAGAAAAAAAATATATATATGCAAACTTACAGAGCACAGAGGCTCCTTCTTCAGGCAGGATTACAAATGTTATCAATTCATTTGTAATATTGCCTGAAGAAGGAGCCTCTGTGCTCTGAAAGCTTGCATATATTTTTTTTTCTGGTTAGCCAATAAAGGTATCACTCCAAGAATACTTTTGCCATTTTTGGGCATAAAAGTATTCACATAGAATTATCCACTAATTAAAATAATTTATTTTTGCTAAATAAATGTATACATTTTTTAAAATTTTATTTTATACATTTTCTCAGAGAACCTCTTTAAGAAGGAGATTTCAGAATGGGCTATAAGACATGTCCAGCTTTGCTTAATTGTCTCACCTTACTGTCCTTGTTGAACTGAGCTCCACTTTGTTCTTGGATGATATTGTAAGGAATGAAGACGTCTAGATGATACAAATCGGGACGTCTGACTATTCTGTCTTCACCCAAGTCCAACACAAGAGATCTAGCAGAAGACTGTAAAGAGAAGACCAGCGTGGTAACAACGCTTATGTCGCTGAATGCTTCTGTACGGGAAAGAAAGTTGTAACCAACAAGTGCACAAAAATCTAAACTTTTATCTTGATACGTGGCCAACTAGAAGTTACTGTGTAGCTCCACACGTCTCATACATTAAATCTGACACGTGGAGGAACTGCTCACAGAAAATGCTGAAAAATATTTTTTAGGATTCACACTGCATTAAAAGGGGTTGTCCACCACTTTAATACTAATGGAATATCCTTAGGATAGGTCATCAATATTAAAGTGCCAGGCAACCCCTTTAAGTGAGGCATAATGAATGGTACCAGAATTTCACATAATGTAGCCTTCATTAGGCAGAAGGCCCACTCGGTTATATGAAGAAATCTGGGGTCCCCAAAAGCAAACCCCGTAATCACCAGATTCCCGTGTGGTGACTACTTAATCTGCTTTTTGGGAAGACCAGAACTGACCCCTATATTTAACCAAGTGGGTCCCCTCAAGCTACATTATCCTGTCTGATGAAGGCTACATTAGCTGAAACATTCTTAATCTTCATTATGCCTCATTTAACGCAATGTGAATCATGGACATGAGAAAAATCAAATTAAAAAATAAATACATTTAAAGCATTTTCTGTGCGATTCCTCCAAATGTCGCATTAATATAGAAAAAATAAAGAGCGGTGTGTTCTACACTATTGCAACAAGCCTCTTTCATCATTTATATCATCATTATAACATCATTTATATGCACCAGCACCATGGAATCAATGGCACTATATAATTAAATAATAATAATAATATATACATCTTCCCACCAGCTTGTTTTCCCTCTATCTCCTCTCTGGATCTATGAAGCCAGAACTGTCAAAGAAGAGGTGATGGTGGAGATGGAGGGGAAACAAGCAGGGGGGGAGGCTTATATAAATGACTGGTCCCGCCGTGAAGCACTGGGTGTCTGTGCTTGGTTTGAACAGTCGTTCTCTGCTGACAGAGTCGTTTACAGAGATCTTCTTTCCCATTCCAACAGCTTGCAAACAACCCACCATGGTGTGAAAAAAAAATTAGATCATCATCATCCAGCAAATGTGTCACAGCTGCCAGCGATTGGCTACTGTGGACACATCAAAGCTGTGATGATAAAAGTTGGCAGAGGAGGACCGGTAGCACGAGGTTGGTACAGACTTTTAATAAGGGAAGACTATTGGAAATCACATGAAATACAAAAAGGTCACAATCCTAAACCACATCTGAGGGTCTCACCACTTTAGGTAAAGAGATTTCAGCCACCAGAAAACTTGGGTGTCCTACAGGAGGTTCCGCCACAATCATGTAATCTGGTTTCACGGGTGAACTGATAAAAAAAAGGAAGGCAGCAGTATATTGCAAGGGTACACCATCAATTTATGATCTGTTGGGGTCGATCTCTAATATAATAAAGGGGCACTGATGCTGGTAATGAGGAACAGCCCCTTTCACAGTCATTCCCTGCACATTGGCATCATGGCCTCCACTGTGCAGCGGAACGACAGCATAGATCCAGCAAAGTGAATGGGCTTAGCTGCAGTTCTCCTGCATAGTGAATATCCGGGTAGCTGCCCCACACCAGCATATTCTTTAAAAAGGGCAGCGGGGTTACTTCCAGGCTGCAGCCCCCTTATTCTTGGAGTCCAAGAAGTTGGATATCCTATATCTTTTGTAAGATGGGATTCTAAAAAAAGTAAATGCATGCATTAAACCTCAAAGAAACCCAAACCTTTCAACTTCTGAGATGAGGGACTTGCTTGGAGTTAGCTGGGAGGGTCTGTAGGAAAAAAATAAAGAACATAAAGGCATAATAGTTAAAACAAAAACAAAAAAAAACAATGTCCACATTGTTCTTGCACCATAACAAGCCATTCTGCAACTTCCCCCATCTGTTGGGTTTAACCCATCACCACGAGGAGTGGGGCTCCCCCATCTGTTGGGTATAACCCATCACCACGAGGAGTGGCACTCCCCCATCTGTTGGGTATAACCCATCACCACGAGGAGTGGCGCTCCCCCATCTGTTGGGTATAACCCATCACCTCAAGGAGTGAAGCTCCCCCATCTGTTGGGTGTAACCCATCACCACAAGGAGTGGAGCTCCCCCATCTGTTGGGTGCAGCCCATCACCACGAGAAGTGGCGCTCCCCCATCTGTTGGGTATAACCCATCACCACGAGGAGTGGCGCTCCCCCATCTGTTGGGTATAACCTATCACCTCAAGGAGTGGCGCTCCCCCATCTGTTGGGTATAACCCATCACCAAGAGGAGTGGAGCTCCCCCATCTGTTGGGTGTAACCCATCACCACGAGGAGTGGCGCTCCCCCATCTGTTGGGTGTAACCCATCACCACGAGGAGTGGCGCTGCCCCATCTGTTGGGTATAACCTATCACCAGGAGGAGTGGCGCTCGTCATACTTTGTGTCCCTAGGGGAAATGTGGTATTATAAGATATCCAATCAATTGAATGGCCGACTATGTACTGCATGGATGAGCGAGGAACATCAGAGAAGAAGCCGTCGATGCTCAACAGCACCCTACTCTGTCGTCTTTTACAGACTGTATGCCATAGACTTGTACCTTAGAGTTGGGACTTACCCCTATTATGAATCATCGGTTTTGATTTGGTTCTGATATTCTGTTCAAAAATGGATCCCAGGAACTTCCGATTTTTCAGCATTTTCCACTCTGAAGGGAAACCATAGATGATTAACAGGGTCGGACTGGAACTGAAACTCAGCCCTGGCATGTGAGAGGACGCAGGCCCGCCCGACGCGCGTTGAATGTGAAATATTTTCATGAATGATTTGGGTATATGTCACAATAAAAATTGCTGCAAACTGCACTTTATCATCGATAGACAAAAACTGACATAATGTAAAATATAAACTTCCCTCCAGGAAAATGTTAATTTCTTTCAACTGGAGGGACGGACATATTTGTAATATAGAGCTCCAAGTTCCCAAAAACGCTATGCTTGATAGTACCAGGAAAAGCAGGAAAAGTGAATCCTTGCAGATTTGAAGCAGTTTCATGTCTATTCTTTCAGTATTTTTGCAGCGTTTCTAAAGAAAGGGAAAAAAAAATCTCAAAAAACGCAACATCAACGGGATTTTCCTGCCGAGCGACACGTTTTTTGTGCAGAAATGTTCTTTCCTTTCTTTTTTGTTTATATTTTGTGTTATACACTAGTGGCCAAAATTGAGGCAACACTTTCAGTTTTTCACCATCACCAATATTTAATGGAGGATTTCACTGACCTACTTACTTGTACACACGCCCTCTTCTGCGATATGTATTTTATGTTGGTTTATAGTGACCTGGGTGTGGGTTGTAAGACAGATATTGTGCGATTAAAATGCGGTTTTTATATTTTAAAGCCAGTTTGTCATCAGAAGGTAAGCAATTACATGTTTTCGTTCTCAAAGTGTGCAAGCGGTTTCAAGAGACTGGTTCGATAAAGAATAAACCAGGTAGAGAAAGGAAGAAGGCTACAAGTCCTCAGACTGATAGAAGAATTGTTAGAATCGCCCTAAATAACAGGGAATAAACTGCTGTTAACATCAACAAGGAGCTTGTCAACACCGGAGTGACAGTGTCTGATCGGACGGTTCGACGACGATTGGTAAATGCAGGGTTAAGAGCCAGAATACCAGGTAAAAAGCCATTTCTGAATGCCTCACAGCGTCAGAAACGTCTGCAGGGGCCAAAGAACATTGTAAATGGACCATTGAACAATGGAGAAATGTTATATGGAGCGATGAGACACGCATATCCATCTTTGGCAGCGACGGTGTCCGCTACGTTCGACGACGACCTGGAGAGGACTGGTTGCCAGAGGGTACAGTACCCACCATGAAGCCTCCTCTGAGTGTTATGGTAGGGGGCTGCGTGTCCAGAGATGCAGGTGGTCGGCTGCAGGTAATTGAAGAAACAGTTAATGCTGAAAAGTACATCAAGGAAGTCCTTCAGCCTAAACTCATTCCTTCGGCACGTGATGTATTTGGTGAAGGGACACCGTTTATTTTTCAGCAAGATGGAGCCCCATGTCATACAGCTAAAAAATGTCTCTCTTGGTTCAAGGACAAAAATGTCCAGCTATTGAATTGGCCAGGAAACAGCCCAGATCTCAATCCTATTGAGAATCTCTGGGCTCGGCTCAAAAGAGCGGTGTCAAAACAGCGGGCTTCACACAAGCAGGAACTCATTGCAGCCATCATCAAATCATGGCTTCATATCATCACAACATCTGATTTACACAAACTGGTAGATAGCATGCCAAGTAGATGCCATGCCGTCATCAAGGCCGAGGGCTGTCCAACTGAGTATTAACATTTAGTGTTAGATATGAAAATAGGACAAATCAATGGCTTTTCTCCCACAGTCATCTGAGTGACAATAGTCTCCAATTTGTTGACAAATGAACAAATTTCCTGCTAATATTGTGTTTCTATATGAGATTTTATTTCTACTTAAAAACTTTACTGTGAAATCAAAAACATTCATGAAATTTGTATTTGTATTGGCAAAATGCTAAAAATTTATAAACCTTGGGGGTGTTGCCTCAATTTTGGCCACTAGTGTATAGAGTTCCTCAGTATATTTATATGTTGTCCCCCATCACCTTTTTCATCTCTCCTTACAAGTATGCCTTGTATCTTAGCTAAACCATGGTAGTAAGTAGCATATGAAACCCTTTTATAATGGGTAGTGTAGAATCGCTGCATATTTCAGGGTTATGCGCTCCTGAGGACTCATTAGTGCTGCCCTCCTCAGGCGAAACCTGGTTGTGACCTTGTATAATATGGGGCTAGCCGGTCTCACCTACCAGTTTGGGTCACAAACCCTTTTTCGTTTGCTTTGATGTTTTACTCATTGTTTATTACGTTTACACCCCAAATCTCTCCTAATCCTGGAGATCAAACCTATGAAAGCAATTTATGAATGATCATAACACCTCTATGAAGGGTAATTATCATCTCCTTCATAAATATACATTTATATGTATAAATACATATGTGGTCAATGCATAGTACTGGCACATGACTTATCACTTTCCAGGACCTTACAAAGCACCAGGAACATTCATAACAAGCGGAGGAGAAGCAATTCTGGCAACTTAATAGGAAAGGATTCTTTACAGTTAGAGCAGTCAGACTGTGGAATGCCAACCACAAGATATAGTAATGGCAGATAGTATAACAGCATTTATAGAAGGGCTGGATACTTTTTTAACAAAACATGACATTGTGGGTTATAAATAATCTAGTAATAGAAAATGTATAACTTTGGAGATAGACCAAGGACATTAAAGTTAAAACTTTTTCAACCTATGTAACTATGCAAGTATGCAGAATGCACATTAGGAAAATGCTTGAAATGCAATTCCCTATAATATTATTTTACAAGTACTTTCCTCTTAATTTTCCGCTTTGTAAAGTGCTAGTTATAAGCCCAATCTATGCATCTAAAAAGTGCAAAACACTCCTGAAACACTTGTACGTATGTTCTATAATCTTTATTTCTTATGGTGCCTAAGGGAAGCCGTAATGATAAGACTCCTGCTTGGTAACAAGTGCAGTTATTTGCCTCCATAATGAAAGTGAATTACCAATGATGAAAGGGTTAATACTTGGACCCTGCATCAGTAACAGCCCTTGTAGTAACCATGACAACTATTGTGAGGGCATAAACAAGTGTCATAAAGAAGATTCCATAAAAGAATGCCGCGCTGCCATGATCAGCGCCATAACTGATGATGCGCCTGAGGACCTTGAGCTTGACCACCCCACGTAATGTGCCAATGTTGGTGTAATTTGGAGGTTCTAGCAGGGAAAGGGGTTGTCTTCTTAGACACCCCGGGGGGAAGGGAAGGTAACAGAGGGGGGGTCCCCAAAACAGGATCCCCTTCTGTTACTATGTACAAAGAGCTGCTCTTCTTTGGGAGTTCATAGATGGATCCTTGACTTTAATGGGTGATAAATTGGGAGGGGGAGGGGATACTCATCCTATTAGGGGTTATCCATAATGAGCAACCCCTGTAACCAAGTACCCAACATCTTGAGAGACGGAGCTGGATCTGTAAGGGAGAAGTGGTAGATCCACCTGGGAAATCAGATCAACTAAATTCGTTCCAGCAATAAATGTGGTGACAGATATCGCAGCCAGATCTCTCCCACATCCAGTTTATCACATTAATAGTCTATATTTGTTATGTCGTTCTCTGTAAATATGTAGAAATTCTAAAACTCCGTCATATATCGGCACTAACTCTCTAAGCCCAAGGGAAGGGCAGCCCTCCAGCCATGGTTCCCTAGAGGTTTCCTCCACAGGGGGTTTTCCTCTCCTGAGAGCTGGAGGGTGACTCTTCGTGAGTCGAGGGTTGTGCCATTTTCGGTGTCATGTAAATTTAAATAAAGTTGAGAACGTTTGACACCTAATTGCAATGATTTGTGTATTTATTTTGTATGTGTCTGATTCATTTTGTTTGGGAGTCGGGGTCCATCACACATCACTGAGTCATACGTCTGGACATCTGCCGCCAGAAGTTTTGCTCCAGGGGTTGCCCCTGCTCTGGGGAGTTTGATGGAGCAGAGAAGACAAGAATTACAGAACTCATCCTCAGAATAAGGACTTCTATTACAGTACTACAAGCAGCTTCCTCGTCTCATTCACACAGTGAGTATTTTGGGCACTAATTTACATCAGTATTTGTAAGCTGAAAACCAGAGGGGAACAAACACAGTGAAACATAGTAACTGAAACACTTTCAACTCTTCTGTTTTGGATCCACTCCTGGCGTCTGCTAACAAATACTGATGCAAAATATCGCCATGGAAGTTCCCTAAATTCTTACTGACTGATTTGACTGTTTGAGTAGCAGTCAAGCAACAGAGGTTGCAAGCGTTAAAGGAGTTTTCTGGTATCAAAAACCCCTGTCCCCCTTGCCATTTTTCTCTATCCTGAACTTGTGCTTCCTGCCCTGATCTCGGACTGTCTGACCTAGTCCTTGTCTTCGCTCTCCTGAGTCTGGCACCCTGGTACCTCCGGAATGCTGCTGCAGTCCCGGGAACTGCACTGAAGTGGTACCTGGTGTCTACCGGAGGCCCAGTCTATCCTCACCACCAGAGGTTCTAGTGGAGACCCAGTAGACACCTAGTCACAACCCTCCCGTGGGGCAGTGGGTCCATATCCACCAGGGTTACACCCACATAGCAAATGTGGTACCAATATTCAAGAAGGGGATAACATCTGAGCCTGGAATTTATAGGTCGGTAAGTTTAACTTGTACTGTGGGCAACAACTTTGAGGGTTTTCTAAGAGATACTAACCTGGAGCACCTCAATAAGAATAACCTAAACATATGATTATGAGGGATCTGTCCTGCAAACTAATCTGAAAAGATTCTATGGGGAGGTAAGTTCAGGTTGGACCAGGGAAACTTAGTGGATGTTGTCTATCTGGACTTTTCAAAGGCATTTGATACGGTGCCATACAACAGGTTGGTACATAAAAATGTTCAATATATTATATGGTAAACTTGCTCCACGAAAGAACAAGTCCTTGTGTGGTCGATGGAAAAATCAAGGAAAAGATCAGTGATGCGGTCGTTACCTCTTGACAGCTCCATTTCGTACTTGTTCTCTAGTCCCTCCATGGCCACGGTGATAAAAAATTCCCTGAAAAGCTCATTATTCTAATAAAAAAAATACAAAGTAAGGAGCTGACACAAAGGAGAGCAGACAGCTCGTATGTCGGAATAAGCAATTGCAGTTACCGTAATTTTCTCAAAGAAGGTGCCATTAATCACTATGTCGTACGCCGAGCAGCCGCCTCTACCTGTAGGACAAAGTGCACCAGGACTTAGATACTTTGCGGTGCCGACTCAATCCATTGACCTTAGTAGGGCTGCTATGAATAAGTGGTATAAGTTCTTAAAGGGGAATCCAAGTAGTGGACAATCCCTCTAAGTCCCAAATCTAAACCAAAAAAGTTCAAAAGTCAACAACAAGATGTCAAACTTTATTCCGCAGACTGGAAGTGGACCTACCAGAACCTGTGGAGATGGCACCTTTGACCATTGAGGATTAGTAAGTTGTAATACTTGCTATTTTAACCCCTTCAAGGATATCTCTGGACTATCCCTTTAAAAAGAGAAGCGCTGTATTAAAAAAAAACGTACTATTATCAACTTCAACGTGGGGCTCTCCAAGGCTCATGGGGACTCGATAGCCGGAGGGATCATCAGATTCCAGGATGCTGACTAACTCCTGCTCCGTCAGGTCCGGGGCCGCTGGGATCTGGTTCGACTTGCAGATGTTAATAAAGATTTTGGTATTTTTGGATGTGCGAGTTTTAATGCAGAAACCTAACACAGAAATAAAAACAAAAAGTGAACAAAAACACAATAAAATCGGCAAAAGCCAAGCAGCATTTACATGTAATCAACTGCATAAGAAATTATGTGACCCCCCCACGTTGGTTGCATCATGTGACCGTTGCAGTCAATAAGACCCCACTGCCCCGCTGTGGTATCTGTCACATAATATGCACAAAGTAATCTGGATAATAATCAGAGGACGCCCATCTCACCCGGCTGGGGTCTGATCTCTCTGCGTTCTGGTAAGCTCGGTATTCTGCTCTGTATCTCCTGTTTGGCCTGAAATGAGGCAACAAGTGTGAATCAGTGAGTAACATGAACAGGATGGTTCTGCAAACTGATTTTTCCTGCACCAAAATAGTACAACTGTGAGGGGTCTAAAGCCAACAATACACATTAGGTAAATGTTGGAGACTGCCGCGCCCCCGGCGGCTGACGGAGGAGACATTCACCCGGTGATTGCTGGCCTCTCCAATTCATCTTTCGTACCTTCATCAGCATCTGTTCATACAGCGCTTCCTCCATGTTTGTGTTCATTTCTGCAGACAGCAGCGACTTGTCAGAGGCCATTTTTTCGGTCAAAGACAGAAGCTCAGAGATCTTGTTTTATAAGAGAAAACCTGAAAAATGAAAATATGTATTAATCTTCTCCACAGACAACGACAAGGGGAGAGTGCGGGAGCCTGACAGCCGACGACATAGGGGGTGCGGGAGCCTGACAGCCCTCGACACGAGGGGGTGCGGGAGCCTGGCAGCCCACGACAAGAGGGGGTGCGGGAGCCTGGCAGCCCACGACAAGATGGGGTGCGGGAGCCTGACAGCCCACGACACGAGGGGGTGCGGGAGCCTGACAGCCCACGACACGAGGGGGTGCGGGAGCCTGACAGCCCATGACACGACGGGGGGCGGGAGCCTGACAGCCCTCGACGCGAGGGGGTGCGGGAGCCTGGCAGCCCACGACACGAGAGGGTGCGGGAGCCTGGCAGCCCACGACACGAGGGGGTGCGGGAGCCTGGCAGCCCACGACACGAGGGGGTGCGGGAGCCTGACAGCCCACGACACGAGGGGGTGCGGGAGCCTGACAGCCCACGACACGAGGGGGTGCGGGAGCCTGACAGCCCACGACACGAGGGGGTGCGGGAGCCTGACAGCCCTCGACACGAGGGGGTGCGGGAGCCTGACAGCCCACGACACGAGGGGGTGCGGGAGCCTGACAGCCCACGACACGAGGGGGTGCGGGAGCCTGGCAGCCCACGACACGAGGGGGTGCGGGAGCCTGGCAGCCCACGACACGAGGGGGTGCGGGAGCCTGGCAGCCCACGACACGAGGGGGTGCGGGAGCCTGGCAGCCCACGACACGAGGGGGTGCGGGAGCCTGACAGCCCACAGCGCGAGGGGATGCGGGAGCCTGGCAGCCCACGACACGAGGGGGCGCGGGAGCCTGACAGCCCACAGCACGAGGGGATGCGGGAGCCTGGCAGCCCACGACACGAGGGGGTGCGGGAGCCTGACAGCCCACGACACGAGGGGGCGCGGGAGCCTGACAGCCCACAGCACGAGGGGATGCGGGAGCCTGGCAGCCCACGACACGAGGGGGTGCGGGAGCCTGACAGCCCACGACACGAGGGGGTGCGGGAGCCTGACAGCCCACGACACGAGGGGGTGCAGGAGCCTGACAGCCCACAGCACGAGGGGATGCGGGAGCCTGGCAGCCCACGACACGAGGGGGTGCGGGAGCCTGACAGCCCACGACACGAGGGGGTGCGGGAGCCTGACAGCCCACGACACGAGGGGGTGCGAGACCCTGACAATATTGGGAGTGGGATTCTGCACACCTACAGCTAGCTACTTATTGTCCTGAATGTAGTAATCACCTTGGCACATTCCCATCTTCTTACCTGTAGTGCAGACACCAAACACCACTACTCTGACTGCAATCACCCAGCTACAGCGTCACCACGCCTCAGCAACAGGGGAGCGTCTAGATTGGAGTTGATTTCTTGAGGGGGAGGAGTGATTTCATGGAACCATGATGTCACCGGAAGGGGCGGGGCCTTCTCAGTCCAGTGGACACTATTCCCCCTGCAGCTGCAGCAGTGCGCACATTGTGCCGGGACAGGAGGACTGGTGATGAGGAGCTCGTGTTCTGCGTTGTGCTGTGAGGACTGAGGCGGGGAGAACACAATATTAATTATAATAATTTTTTTTAGGCTGTGTGCCCACTATGCGTTTTTTAAGCGTTTCCGCGGTGGCAATTCCGCTGCAGAAACGCTTAAAAATGCTTGATAGAAGGTCGGCCATGTTCCCCAATGATAATCCGCATGTGCTGTGCACATGCTGTGTAAATTTCCGCTGCGAATTATCATTGCGGAAAAATCCGCTGCACTACCAATTATTTTGCGGAAGCACGGCGCTTTCGCCGCCATTGACTTGCATTAGAACACATGGAATCCGCATCACTGCATCTGTACATGCAGAATCCATGCGCTTCAATGTGCGGATGGTACCCGGGTTTGGAGAAGAGGAGACTGTCCTCCGGACCCGGGTACCATAGAACCTGTAAAAAAAGAATAAAATAAAAAATAAATATTATACTTACCTTCTGATGGCCCCCGGTGTCTTTAACCGATGCGTCCTGGCTTGCCAGCAGCTCGCGATGGTCTGAAAAGGACCTGCCGTGACGTCATTTAGTCATGTGACGGGTCACGCGACCGCTGACGTCGGCAGGCCATCAGAAGGTAATTATATATTTATTTTTTACCATTCTTTTATGGTCACACTATATAAATCCATGCCGGTTGCATGTATTTATATAGTGTGACCAAGTTGTCAAGCACTTTTCAAGTGATGCTAAAATCGCTTGGAAAGCGCTTGTCAACCCGCATGCGGAAATGCAAGTGAAAAACGCTTCACATCAGCAAGTCCCAGGCAGGAAAAAAGCATGTACAATCCGCATGTACAATCCACATGCGTTTTTTCTGCCAGGGAGATGCGGAAACGCTCAAAAAAAATCCGGAGCATTTCTGCATCGTGGGCACATAGCCTTACATTAATTGTATGACTCAATATTGAGCACACGTAACCATCTATACACAGCTGGAGGCCGCACGTAGCCATCTATACACAGCAGGAGGCCGCACGTAGCCATCTATACACAGCGGGAGGCCGCACGTAGCCATCTATACACAGCGGGAGGCCGCACGTAGCCATCTATACACAGCGGGAGGCCGCACTAAGCCATCTATACACAGCGAGAGGCCGCACGTAGCCATCTATACACAGCGGGAGGCCGCACGTAGCCATCTATACACAGCGGGAGGCCGCACGTAGCCATCTATACACAGCGGGAGGCCGCACGGCGCCATCTATACACAGCGGGAGGCCACACGGCGCCACCTATACACAGCGGGAGGCCCACAGCGCCCCCCCCAGAGAGAGCAGGAGGCCGCACGGCGCAATCTATACACAGCGGTTGGCCGCACAGCGCCCCCCTCACAGAGACAGCAGGAGGCCGCACGGCGCCATCTATACTCAGCAGGAGGCCGCACGGCGCACCCGACCCCAAATACAGCGGGAGGCCGCACGGCGCCATCTATACTCAGCAGGAGGCCGCACGGCGTCACCTATACACAGCAGGAGGCCGCACGGCGCCACCTATACACAGCGGGAGGCCGCACGGCGCCACCTATACACAGCGGGAGGCCGCACGGCACCACCTATACACAGCAGGAGGCAGCACGGCGCCACCTATACACAGCGGGAGGCCGCACGGCGCCACCTATACACAGCGGGAGGCGCCACCTATACACAGCGGGAGGCCGCACGGCGCCACCTATGCACAGCGGGCGGCGCCACCTATACACAGCGGGAGGCCGCACGGCGCCACCTATACACAGCGGGAGGCCCCACGGCGCCACCTATACACAGTGGAAGGCCGCACGATGCCATCTATACACAGGGGGCCGCACAATGCCATCTATACACAGCGGGAGGCCGCACGGCGCAATCTATACACAGCGGGAGGCTGCACGGCACCATATATACACAGCGGGAGGCTACACGGTGCCCCCCCCCCCCAAGAGACAGCAGTAGGCCGCACGGCGCCATCTATACACAGCGGGAGGCCGCACGGCGCCCCCCCCCAGAGACAGCAGGAGGCCGCACAGCGCCATCTATACACAGCGGGAGGCCGCACGGCGCCCCCCCAGAGACAGCAGGAGGCCGCACGGCACCATCTATACTCAGCAGGAGGCCGCACGCAGTCACGCACACACAAACATATACAGACATATACATACACGCATAAACACATTTGAAACATAAAAATACATATAAACAGACATCACACAATGACATCTGCCTGCACACACACACACATACATACATATACATACACACACACACACTCACCATCCCCCGACTCGGCTCCAGCTCTTTTCCGGTGCGCACTGCGTGACGTCACAGCTAGGAGACACGGCCGCACACAGGGCCGTGTCTCCTAGCAGTGACACGGCCGGGCCAGCACAGGGAAGTTAACTGCTGCAGTGCTGGCCCGGCCGAAGAAGCAGCGGCTGTGTGCCGCTGCTGGGGGAGCGATCCTGGCCCCCCCCCCCCACTGTCTGCCGGTATGTGCCGTGGCGCCGCACATATAATGAGGACAATCTGGCCATAGACACCCCGGAGCCCCCTGGAGGTTCGGGGCCCCGGGCGGTAGCCCAGATCGTCCTCATTATAATCCGCCTATGCTTATATACATGTAACACTCACTACCCCCTATTCCTGTGTATTGCTGTAATATGTAACCTATACTCGTTATCCATCATTATAAATTAAGAAGATTTTCCACTTTATCCGATATATCCACACTCAATCAGTAGATTAGATGTCTGCTGAAGAGGCAATACACATGAACGTCTCCACATCATCCTCCCCGACTGTATCTATATGTGCCCCGTGACCACCGATCAAGTGTCTCCATCACGTGCTTGCAGCATCACAGGTCACATAGTTTCCTCGTAGCGTTGGTGCGCGTTGTGTATCGCGCCACGCCTCCTCAGCACCCATTGGTTGGTGGAGACATACCTCCATCCTGATTGGCTATAGTTGGCCGTTTAACTCTTAGCTCTTTCCGAATGATGCCACCCCCTGACGAAGACAAGAAGCCGAAACATACGTCGGGTGGACGCCATTCAGGAGTGGGATCTGCATCTGCTAGAGCGTGAGTACAATGCACATGTGGTCACCTTTTTTAAAAACGCTTAAAGTGGATACAAATACAGATCTGTCAACAGCACATATGCCCAAGTCAGTGCACTACTCTCTACAGGATTCACACCGACCTCCAAATAATAAGGGACCAGCCCTTGTATATATACATATACAGGTGCATCTCACTAAAATAGAATATCATCAAAAAGTTAATTTATTTCAGTTCTTCAATACAAAAAAGTGAAACTCGTATAGCCATAATCATCAGCATTAACAGAAATAAACAATAACTTTTTGATGATATTCTAATTTAGTGAGAAACACCTGTATTTGTTCACATATGAGATATATAATTTATGTAGATTTATTCTTTGGAGGCACTTGCACTTTATGTAAAGTTTATGATAATTAAACAATCATATGTACAGATATATCTAGCTAATGATATGTATATATATTTTTATATACTGGATTAATTTGTGGCTTGATTCTCTGTATTATCCCTTTGCTGTTCTAATCATGATCCATTCCCACTGGTGTTAATTGTAATTCCTGTCTCGACGTCCCCTTTGCGTATAGTTAATTCCCCCCTTTTTTTGCATTTCCTCCTCTTCCACCTGGTTATCAATATAATAATTATGTGCATCACCCACATGCCTGGACTCTTCTGGTCGATGTCTCCTTTCTGCTATACACTAGAGTGGTAGACTATGTGCACAGATACATGGAGTGCCATATACTTCTCAGGAGGTGCGCAGCGTCCACCTCCTCACCGCACAGGCCCACAAGCTCCTCTCCGGCAGGAAGAAGATGCATTCAGGCGGCTCCTACCACTGCAGCAGACGGCAGTGCACAAGTATACAGGGTGCAGTGTGGATGTGTCTGCACCACAGGGATGTGGCCGACCTGCATGTATACATATGCCCCTCTGCAGGGGGGACTGGCCCACCGGAGGATCGGGAAAACCCCGGGTCCCGATGGCCCCGCCCCCTACACCCCTGAACAGAGGGCCCCCCCCCGATTCGCAGCACTGCCGATATGATTAGTGATGGGCCCTCTGCCTCCTCTGCGCAGCGCGACACTGCCGGCGCGTGCGCAGGAGGTCAGTCTCAGTGTGATGACGTCATTGCCCTGGGACTGCTTCCTGTGCGCGCTGTGGCGTACGGACCCGGCGTCGCTCCAGGCAGCGGCTGCAGCTCATCTCGACGCGTCAGTATGAAACGGGGAGGGGAGGGGGGGAAGGGATAGGGTGGAGGGGTGACTGGGAGGACCCCTGGCCGGGGCTGGCAGTAAATACTACTGGGCAATGGGCATGGTTCTCATCAGGAAAACATGGTCGGCGGCTGGAGGCCAGCTGAGCACTTCTCTGACAACTGGGTTCTAGTGTTATTCTGTGCCTGCTCATCTCTGATATTTGTCTGATGGCAAAGATGTAGCAGAGCTGGAGACAGAAGATCCGTGGATTACGTCAGAGCGAGGGTTTTGTTTTTAATTAAAGATGGAGTCCCTACATGTGTTTTGTGTTTTATTTTTATTAAAAAAAAAATTCTGTGTTGTGTTTTTTCTGTTTACTGGAAATTCATGGTGGCCATGTGTAGTTTGGCGTGATGCCATGAATCGCAGGCTTAGTGCCAGCTGATAATACAAAGCTGGTACTAACCCCATTATTACCCAGCGTGCCACCCCCCACCAGGGCCGTTGGAAGAGCCGGATAAAGTGCCTGGAAATGGCGCTACGATGAATGCACCAATTCCAGGGGTGGCTGCAGGCTGCCGTTTTCAGCATGGGGGGCCCAGAATGCTTGGGCCTTACCATGCTGAGAATCCCAGCCCCCAGCCCCCCCGATCAAAATATGGCGGGAGCCCACGCATTTTTTTTTTTAATTATTTTTTTAAATAATTTAAAAAAAACATTGGGCTTTCCTGACTTTTGATCGCCAGTCAAGGTAAAACCAGGCAGATAAAGCAGACAGCTACGGGCTGCCACCTCTATCTGCGCTGAGAATCAAAATTTCTGCAGAGCGATATGTCATTTTTGTTTTATTATTTATTTATTTTCACACTTCTATATGTGTGACAGTCCCAACAGCCAATCACAGACGCAGACACAGAGAATGGGTGTCTGTGATTGGCTGCTTGAGTAACCTGAAAGCAGCCCATACATAGTACCATACTAGAATGTATGGGCTGATTGTTCATTACTCAAACAGCCAATCACAGAAGCCCATCCTCTTTGACAGCATCTGCAATTGACTGTTGGGTCTGTCTCATATAGAAGTGTGAAAAGAAATTTTTAAAAATGAATTTTTGATTCTCACCGCAGATAAAGCAGACAGCTACGTACTGCCACCCCCAGCTGCCTGGCTTTACCTTGGCTGGCGATCAAAAGACAGAGAAGCCGAATATTTGTTTTAAACTACTTAACTTTTTTTTTTCCCGCCATATGTTGATCGCCAGCCAGATAAAACCAGGCAGCTGGGGGCTGGGATTCGCAGCATGGTAAGGCCCAAGCGTTCTTGGCCCTCCACGCTGAAAATCGCAGCCCACAGCCACCCCTGAAAATGGCGCATTCATCATAGCACCATTTCCAGGTGCTTTACCCGGCTCTTCCAGCGGCCCTGGTGGTGAGTGGCACCCTGGGTAATAATAGGGTTAGTACCAGGCCAGCTTTGCCTTATCAGCCGGTACTAAGCCCGAAATTCATGGTTTCACGCCAAATTAGACATAGCCACCATCAATTTCTAGTAAACAGAAAAAAAAATACAGAATTTTTTTTTTTATTATTAAAAATAAAACACATTTAGGGACTACATCTTTAATAAAGAAAAATCCTCACTCCCAACGGAATCCATAGGTCTTCTGTCTTCATCTCTCTTAGATCTTTGCCATCAGACAAATATGTCTGCTGACAGATGAGCAGGCACAGAATGACACTGGAGCACTGTTACTGTGTAGTGCAGTGCTATGTTTCTTTTTTTGTCATTTCATGCAGTGTAGAAATCTTGGGAAAAGTGTGGATTGTGCTCTGGAAGTGATCAGTTATAGCTAACTATGTTATTTTCTGCAGAGATAAGTACTGTATAGAAGATGTGATATATCGGTCTGCAGTTAAAGAACTTCACCTAGAGACATCACTGGTGAGTATGTGTATTACCTATACACACACACACTGACACTATATACAGAGCTCCTGTGCATAATGACACTGGTGATCACTCTATTACCTGTACACTGACACTATATACAGAGCTCCTGTGTATAATGTCACTGGTGATCCCTGTGTTTCCTATACACACACACACACTGACACTATATACAGAGCTGTGCATAATGTCACTGGTGATCCCTGTATTACCTGTACACTGACACCATACACAGAGCTCCTGTGTATAATGTCACTGGTGATCACTATATTACCTGTACATTGACACTATATACAGAGCTCCTATGCATAATGTCACTGGTGATCGCTATATTACCTGTACACTGACACTATATACAGAGCTCCTGTGTATAATGTCACTGGTGAACACTGTATTACCTGTACACTGACACCAAACACAGAGCTCCTGTGTATAATGTCACTGATGATCCCTGTATTACCTGTACACTGACACTATATACAGAGCTCCTATGCATAATGTCACTGGTGATCACTATATTACCTGTACACTGACACTATATACAGAGCTTCTGTGTATGTCACTGGTGATCACTGTATTACCTCTACACTGACACTATACACAGAGCTCCTGTGTATAATGTCACTGATAATCTCTACATTATCTGTACACTGACTCTATATACAGAGCTCCTGTGTATAATGTCACTGGTGATCACTATATTACCGGTACACTGACACTATATACAGAGCTCCTGTGTATACTGTCACTGATGATCACTGTATTACCTCTACACTGACACTATACACAGAGCTCCTGTGTATAATGTCACTGATAATCTTTACAGTATCTGTACACTGACTCTATATACAGAGTTTTTTTACATTTTCATTATCATTCACTATCTGGTGCCATTATGTGCCATGGTCATGGCGTGGCGGTATTTGTCCCTTGTATGTGTTATTATTCAGACAGTCACTATTTTGTGGTAATATGTGGTCTTCTCATGGTGTGGCAGTATATATACCTTGTACTTGGTAGTATTTGATCACTATGTGATGGTATGTGTTCTGGTCATGGTGTGGTGGTATTTCTCTCTTCTATATGGTATTATTAGTCTAGGTATAGTGGATTGTTGTCAGTCATTTGTTTTTTCGGATATTAAGAATGGGAACATTCTTTATTTGCAATACATATTAAATACTTGGATGTTTAACCTCTCCCTGTGTTGTGACTACTACACAGCAGCAGAGATTTATTGGTTAATAAAGTTGATTCATTTTGAAAGAGTTTGTGGACTTATGTTATTCCTATATACGGTAACTGCATGGTGCTGGTGGGCCCCAAGATTGATTTTTTCCTGGTGGGCCCCAGGTACTCCAGTCCGGCGCTGGTCCCAGACAGTTACCTCCTCATCTGTCCTGCTGCCGGCTGGGAGTCCTGTACAGTGCAGCATGTAGTGTGATGTGAATGCCACACTATGGAGATGCTGCTCCTACTACTGCCAAGTGAGGATCTCACCTCCCCAGTATGGTGCCCTCAGGAGCTCCCACAGGGCATCACAGGCCTTAGTATGAAGCAATTCCACAAGTCTTCTAGTATTGCTTCATACTAAGGCCTGTGATGCCCTGTGGGAGCTCCCTGAGGGCACCATACTGTGGAGCTGAGAGCCTCACCTCATAGGGCCCCATGATCTCTATGTACGATCCCTGACTGGACCCCATGATCTCTATGTACACCGCTGACTGGGCCCCATGATCTCTATGTATGCCGCTGACTGGGCCCCATGATCTCTATGTACGCCGCTGACTGGGCCTCATGATCTCTATGTACACCCCTAACCTGATTGGCCCCATGATCTCTATGTACGCCGCTGACTGGGCCCCATGATCTCTATGTACGCCGCTGACTGGGCCCCATGATCTCTATGTACACCCCTAACCTGATTGGCCCCATGATTTCTGTATACGCCCCTGACTGGGCCACATGATTTCTATGTACGATCCCTGACTGGGACCCATAATCTCTGATCTCTCATGATTTTTTTTTTTATTAAAGATGGAGTCCCTAAATGTATTTTGTGTTTTATTTTTACTGTGTAGTGAGGCACTATGTTGCATTTTGTCATTTCATGCAGTGTAGAAATCTTGGGAAAAGTGTGGCTTGTGCTCTGGAAGTGATCAGTTATAGCTAACTATGTTATTTTCTGCAGAGATAAGTCCTGCATAGAAGATGTGATATATCGGTCTGCAGATAAAGAACTTCACCTAGAGACATCACTGGTGAGTATGTGTATTACCTATACACACACACACTGACACTATATACAGAGCTCCTGTGTATAATGTCACTGGTGATCACTATATTACCTGTACACTGACACTATATACAGAGCTCCTGTGCATAATGTCACTGGTGATCACTGTATTACCTGTACACTGACACTATATACAGAGCTCCTGTGTATAATGTCACTGGTGAACACTGTATTACCTGTACACTATATACAGAGCTCCTGTGTATAATATCAATGGTGATCATTGCATTACCTGTACACTGACACTATATACAGAGCTTCTGTGTATAATGTCACTGGTGATGACTGTATAACCTGTACACTATATACAGAGCTCCTGTGCATAATGTCACTGGTGATCACTGTATAACCTGTACACTGACCCAATATACTGAGCTTTTTTACATTTTTATTATTTTAGCATTATTTGTCACTATGTGGTGGCATTATGTGCTTTGGTCATGACATGACGATATTTGTCCCTTGTATGTGGTATTATTCAGTCACTATGTGGTGGTAATATGTGGTCTCATGGTGTGTCAGTATTTATACCTTGTATCTGGTAGCATTTGATCACTATGTAGTGGTATTATGTGCTTTGGTCATGGTGTGGCAGTATTTGTGCCTTGTATGTGGTATTATTTGGGCACTATGTGGTGGTAATATGTGATCTGGTCACGGTGTGGTGGTATTTCTGCCTTCTATCTGGTAATATTGGTCTTGGTAGAGTGGATTGTGGTTGGTCATTTGTTTTATCTGATATCAATAAGGGGAAACCTCTTTATTTCCAATAGATATTAAATACTTGGATGTTTAACCCCTCCCTGCCCTGTGACTATTACACAGCAGCAGAGATGCAGTTACAGAGGTTCACCAGAGAAAGCAAGTTGGCATTTAGTGAGATTTTCACCTCTGTATTTATAAGACAAAACCAGGAGTGGGTGAGAAATGCATAAAACATGACCTCGGATTGCTCCACTCCTGGTTTTGTCTTATAAATACTGAGGTAAAAATCTCACCAAATACTCAAGTGCCACAATCTTCTGACAGTGCGGATTCCACCAATAAATAAGTGATCCCCTTCCCAACCTGTGCATCGCTGATAACTTGTTTTCACCAATAAAAACCCATTAATGCAAACTACAGTAATTGTACATCGCAGTTCTGGTGAGCGCACAGTGATGGGCAGGAGCCGCCAGTATAATGGGTATAACGGCTAACAGGTATTTGCAAATAGCTGAAGGGTGGGTGGGCCCCTGGAGTCAATGTCCCTGGTGGGCCCCAGACACCCCAGTCCGGCTCTGCCCCCGCCCCAGCCCGCCCCTGATTTGTCACGCACGGACCCGAAGCGACTGTGCACTGCGATACACACATCCTGTTGAAATTTCTGCTGGCGTTTACAAGCCCCAACCCCCCCTGGGCCCGGTCGCAGTGACTGCCACTGCGACCGCGGACATTACGCCCCTGGCTACGTGAATCATATGTCCCATTTTGGTGCTCCTCACCATTTGCATGGCACAGTCATGCATGCTTCTCTATCACCATAGCATGCTGCAAACAATCAGGATGGCTTCTGCTACATCTCTATATAAAAAGATAGTACATCTGTATTTCTATGATACGTAGAGTGGATGGAAATCATACATCTTGCTAATATTTATTATATTACATTCATCTGATGCTCTGTAGTAACAATGTAAATTAAATTGGCGACTTAGTGCAGTTCTATTACTATTACTAAATGTGGCACCTTGTGTTCCACAGAATAGCTGAATATTACCTGAATATTTAATCTCAGCTAATGTTCATTTATCTCTTAAATATCATTGGTCAGATGCTGATCACATGACCAGTGGTGGTGCATGCATGATGATTCCATATGAAGTGCACTGAGTGACAGTTGGAAGTGACAGTTGGAATTGACCAACAACAGTGGAAGAGATGTCGGCTAACTCTAAGCAAAGCAATAATATGAATATAAAAGAGGAGGAGATTGTGGTGAGCAGAGAAAGAGTGAAGACACGAAGACCTTCCCATGACACATCTGATGATGAGAGGAAGTCTTCAGTCAACAGGACAAAACCACCAGTCCAGAAGAAAAAAGAAGTAGAGGAGAACGTGGTGAGGAGAGAAGCAGCGAAGAGACTAAGACCTTCCCATGACACATCTGATGATGAGAGGAAGTCTTCAGTCAACAGGACAAAACAACCAGTCCAGAAGAAAGAAGAAGTGGAAGAAAAGGAGAAGGTAGAAAGTCAGAAGATGGGAGCCAAGAAGAGAGGAGCCATCTTCATCTCATCAGGGGACAAAAAGGAGAAGAAAAGAAGAAGGATTACATCAGGACAGAAACCCATGGATCTAAAGCAGAAGGCTGAAGAAGCTGAAGGAAGCAGCGGTGTTCGGCCAACCGGCTCCAAAAGCACAGTCTCTGATACCATCAAGAGGAGATTATTATTCCATCAAGTGCTTGGCCGGGGATGCTATGGAACGGTCCTTCTGGCGGAAGATTCATCTACCCGCAAACATTTTGCTGTTAAGATCATCGGCAAAAGAGCCCTGCTTGCTGACGGTGATGAGCGTGTGATGGTGGAGCGACGGGTTTTACAGCTGGCATCTGGGAGCCCCTTCCTTGTCCACGCAGACTTTGCATTCCAGACCAAGGTACAGTATTGATTGCTCGATATTAGGAAATGTCACACGTACCACACACTGCTCTGCCTCATGGACCCCACTGATATCATCTTACATTTCAATATAGCATGTCCCAAGGTAACCGCAGACAATAAGATGAATGTGATGACTATACACATGGGATATTGTGGCCCCTACTGTAATCAATAACATTTATGGCGGGGCTTGGTACATTGGGAATCATTTATTAAAACAGCCTTTTTGCTTATCCCAGCCAATCACAGAACAGCTTTTACTTTTCCAGGTCAGTTAAAACAACCTTAGCTGAGCTCTAATTGGTTAGGATGGGCAACTAGTTTTCTAGTGAGCAGATTTATTAATGAGGCCCAATGTACCCCGCTCTATAAATGATTGAAAATATTAGATGTCATCATAGAGGTCAATGAACTGTAGAAAATCACTTGCCCGGACCTCATGTGTCTAATTGGGTGACTGGTAATATTTGTATCATTTGCAGCATTAGCTGGGCATTATCTTGTTCGTAGGCATCATCGCCATGTAGTAGTCTCTAGCTCATTTCTTTGACACTGTAGAATTTTACATATTATTATCTTGCATAGACATGGGATTTCAGAATAGATTAAATGTATTTGTTATTTTTTGTTATTTCCTGGATGACATTGTATTTTGTGTATACCATGTGGGGGGACGGGACCCTGTGTACACTATATGTCAGGGCTATTGACTTTTGTGCACTTTATATACAATTTGAAATTGTGTTAATATTTTTGTATACAAGTATTATCTGTATCTTAAAGGCTTTTTTTAATTAATGTTGGGACATTTTTATGCACGTGCATCTACTTGTTTTTCATTGCCATGTTTTCTATGTATAAATATACTGGAATAAAGTACAAAATCCACTGTCTTGGAGTGAAATTTCTTCTAACCTCACCAACTAATGAAAAAGATGGCATCATATTGACCAGGGGCGAGGTGGGCCAGAGGGGCACATGCCCTCCAAGCCGGTGGCCAAGCAGCTGCTTCTTTACAGACTGCAGGGCGGCCCTGTATCTTTCATTGTGTACATGTGCCAGCTGGGCATCTGCAGCCCAGAACAGCCGGCACAGGCCACGTTCTTATGCCTGCCGGAGAGAAGCTTCAGCCGCTGAGCAGTACGAGAGGGCAGACATCTTTGATTCTTGTAAGGCCACGACCCCACTATCAGTATTTGGTCAGTATTCGGTCAGTATTTTTTCTCAGGAGTGGGAGACAAAACCAGGAGTTGGTGATAAATGCAGAATTGGTGACTTGTTTCTATTATACCTTTTCTCTGATTGTTACTGACCTGGTTTTGGCTCCCACTCCTGAGAAAATATACTGACCAAATACTGATAGTGGGGCCGTGGCCTTAGCCTGAGCTCCGGATAGTGGTCAGGACAGGAGATTTATACTTTTTGTAGAGTGTGGAAGTGGCAGGATGCTGCTCACCTCCTGACAAGTCCAGGGCCAGATCCTGAATGTTATCTATGGTCGCTCTGCTGAGGATCAGAAAGATTTATTGTAGCAGATGGACCCTTCAAGCAGGTTGGGGTCGCGCTGTCAGTGTGAGATCATCGGCTCTCGATCTGTATGAATGTTCAAATCACATCGGACCTGAGATCGAGACACTTCAGACCTTACTATACAGACCCCTGCCCCAGACTGATCCTGCACCAGCTACAGGGCCAGAGCCGGCATAACCACCCATTGCACTAGGGCAAGTGCCAGGGCCCTGGGCAAGAGGGGGGCCCCACTCACAGTTGGGGACACTGGAACGCTATTGGGCCTGTGAGTTGGGGGGGCCCGGTGTAACCCCCCCCCGTGCTTTACGGTGTTTGAAATATTCACCTCTCGTCATACCCTGCTGGCCGCAGGTCCAGTCTCCTCTGCGTCTTCTGACTCTGTCACGTCTCAGTGTTGAAGAGACAGGACCTGTAGCCAGCAGGGTATGAGGAGAGGTGAGTATTTTATTATTTATTTTTTATGTATGGAGCCCATTCTCTATGGAGCATTATATGGGGCCCATTCTCTATGGAGCATTATATGGGGCCCATTCTCTATGGTGCATTATATGGGGCCCATTCTCTATGGAGCATTATATGGGGCCCATTCTCTATGGAGCATTATATGGGGCCCATTATTCTGTATGGCATATTACATGACGCCCATTATTCTTCATGGAGTAATATATGGGGTCAATTATGGTGTAATGAGCATTATATGGGGTTCATTATTCTGTATAGAGCATTATATGGGGCCTATTATTCTGTATGGAACATTATATGGGGTCCATTATTCAGTATGGAGCCCATTCTGTATAGAGGACTATGTGGTGCCCATAATACTGTATGGAGTGCTATGTAGTGCCCATAATACTGTATGGAGGACTATGTGGTGTCCACAATACTGTATGGAGGACTATGTGGTGCTCATACTACTGTATGGAGGACTATAATGTACAGTCTAAAATGAAAACTTTTGAATCCCCCCATGACACGCCCCATGCACTGTGAGGATTCGCCGGTTTCTGAGCTATTATAGAATTTACAATAGATATCACTCATGTAATGTAAGAAGTACCGTATTTTTCGGACTATAAGATGCACCGGACCATAAGACGCACCTAGGTTTTAGAGGAGGAAAATAAAAATAAAAAAATTTAAGCCAAAAATGTGTTCCTGATGCACTTTTAAGGGGGAGGGGGTCTTCTGCTGACACTGGTATAGGGGTAATGTCCTCCAATTCTGACAATATCCCCCATCCTGGTATATATGCCCCCCCCTTCCTTTTATACGTGGTCCCCATCCCCATCCTGGTATGCATGGCACCCCTCATCCCTATCCCGGTATGCATGGCACCCCTCATCCCTATCCCGGTATGCATGGCACCCCTCATCCCTGTCCCGGTATGCATGGAACCCCTCATCCCTGTCCCGGTATGCATGGCACCCCTCATCCCTGTCCCGGTATGCATGGCACCCCTCATCCCTGTCCCGGTATGCATGGCACCCCTCATCCCTGTCCCGGTATGCATGACACCCCTCATCCTTATCCTGGTATAGTGGTATGCATGGCACCCCTCATCCCTGTCCTGGTATAGTGGTATGCATGGCACCCCTCATCCCTGTCCTGTTATGTATGGCACCTCTAATCCCCATCATGCTGCACATGGCCCCCTCAGCGTTACCCTGGTATGTATGGCCTCCTCATCCCCCATCCTGGTATGCATGGCTCTCTCATCCCCAATCCTGGTATGCATGACTCTCTCATCCCCAATCCTGGTACATATGGCCTCCTCATCCCCCAATCCTGGTATGCATGGTTCCCTCATCCCCCAATCCTGGTATGCATGGTTCCCTCATCCCCCAATCCTGGTATGCATGGTCCCCTCATCCCCCAATCCAGGTATGCATGGTCCCCTCATCCCCCAATCCAGGTATGCATGGTACCCCTCATCCCTATTCTGGTATGCATAGAACCCCACTTTCCTATCCTTGTATGCATGGTACCCCTCACCCCCCAATCCTGGTATGTATGGCACCACTCACCCCCCAATCCTGGTATGTATGGCACCCCTCACCCCCAATCCTGGTTTTCATGGTTCAGTCACCCCCCAAATCCTGGTATGTATGGCACCCCTCACCCCCCAATCCTGGTATGTATGGCATCCCTCACCCCCCAATCCTGGTTTTCATGGTTCAGTCACCCCCCAAATCCTGGTATGCATTGTACCCCTCATCCCCCAATCCTGGTATGCATGGTCCCCCTCACACCCCTTTCCTGGTATGTATGGTACCCCTCACCCCCCATTCCTGGTATGTATGGCACCACTCACCCCCCAATCCTGGTATGTATGGCACCCCTCACCCCCAATCCTGGTTTTCATGGTTCAGTCACCCCCCAAATCCTGGTATGTATGGCACCCCTCACCCCCCAATCCTGGTATATATGGCACCCCTCACCCCCCAATCCTGGTATGTATGGCACCCCTCACCCCCCAATCCTGGTTTTCATGGTTCAGTCAGCCCCCAAATCCTGGTATGCATTGTACCCCTCACACCCCTTTCCTGGTATGTATGGTACCCGTCACACCCCATTCCTGGTATGTATGGCACCCCTCATCCCTTTCACGGTGCACAGATACAAAAAAATAAACACATACTCACCTTTCTTCCCTGTGCTCCAGCGCTTCTGTATCCTGTTCTGCCGGGGAGCAGTGCGGCGCCAGAGTACGCGTGTGCCCATACCGTGCTGTTCAACGCCATTTTGCTGAAGACACACTGCAAATATGTCTTCAGTAAAATGGCGCCGGATAGAGCTATGCATATGTGCCGATTCCAACGCCTTCACTCCTGCCCTGGTCTCCGGCGAGAAGAGAAGCACCGCTGCAACGCTCCTCCCGGTCAGGTAAGTATGGCGCCGGAGATCGCGGTATGTGTTCAGTGTCTACGCATACCGCAATCTCCGGCGCCATACACACTCCTCTTACCTGTAACGTAATGGGTTCTTCTGTCTAGAGCCAGACTGCGCAGGCATGTAGCGCTTGCCAAGTCTTTAAAGGCTTCAGACAGAGGGAGGCTTGTAGTGTTATATTATATATACAGTACAGACCAAAAGTTTATTTAAAGATTTTCCTGTATTTTCATGACTCTGAATATTGTACATTCACACTGAAGGCATCAAAACTATGAATTAACACATGTGGAATTATATACTTAACAAAAAAGTGTGAAACAACTGAAAATATGTCTTATATTCTAGGTTCTTCAAAGTAGCCACCTTTTGCTTTGATGACTGCTTTGCACACTCTTGGCATTCTCTTGATGAGCTTCAAGAGGGAGTCACCGGAAATGGTCTTCCAACAATCTTGAAGGAGTTCCCAGAGATGCTTAGCACTTGTTGGCCTTTTTGCCTTCACTTTGCGGTCCAGCTCACCCCAAACCATCTCGATTGGGTTCAGGTCTGGTGACTGTGGAGGCCAGGTCATCTGGCGTAGCACCCCATCACTCTCCTTCTTGGTCAAATAGCCCTTACACAGCCTGGAGGTGTGTTTGGGGTCATTGTCCTGTTGAAAAATAAATGATGGTCCAACTAAACGCAAACCGGATGGAATAGCATGCCGCTGCAAGATGCTGTGGTAGCCATGCTGGTTCAGTATGCCTTAAATTTAGAATAAATCCCCAACAGTGTCACCAGCAAAGCACCCCCACACCATCACACCTCCTCCTCCATGCTTCACGGTGGGAACCAGGCATGTAGAGTCCATCCGTTCACCTTTTCTGCGTCGCACAAAAACACAGTGGTTGGAACCAAAGATCTCAAATTTGGACTTATCAGACCAAAGCACAGATTTCCACTGGTCTAATGTCCATTCCTTGTGTTCCTTATCCCAAACAAGTCTCTTCTGCTTGTTGCCTGTCCTTAGCAGTGGTTTCCTAGCAGCTATTTTACCATGAAGGCCTGCTGCACAAAGTCTCCTCTTAACAGTTGTTGTAGAGATGTGTCTGCTGCTAGAACTCTGTGTGGCATTGACCTGGTCTCTAATCTGAGCTGCTGTTAACCTGCGATTTCTGAGGCTGGTGACTCGGATAAACTTATCCTCAGAAGCAGAGGTGACTCTTGGTCTTCCTTTCATGGGGCGGTCCTCATGTGAGCCAGTTTCTTTGTTTTCTTGATGGGTTTTGCAACTGCACTTGGGGACACTTTCAAAGTTTTCCCAATTTTTCGGACTGACAGACCTTCATTTCTTAAAGTAATGATGGCCACTCGTTTTTCTTTACTTAGAATTTGTATTATGGTAAGAAAAAAGCAGCTAACAGTCTATTCAGTAGGACTATCAGCTGTGTATCCAGCTGATTTCTGCACAACACAACTGATGGTCCCAACCCCATTTATAAGGCAAGAAATCCCACTTATTAAACCTGACAGGGCACACCTGTGAAGTGAAGACCATTTCCGGTGACTACCTCTTGAAGCTCATCAAGAGAATGCCAAGAGTGTGCAAAGCAGTCACCAAAGCAAAAGGTGGCTACTTTGAAGAACCTAGAATATAAGACATATTTTCAGTTGTTTCACACTTTTTTGTTAAGTATATAATTCCACATGTGTTAATTCATACTTTTGATGCCTTCAGTGTGAATGTACAATTTTCATACTCAAGAAAATACAGAAAAATCTTTAAATGAGAAGGTGTGTCCAAACTTTTGGTCTGTACTGTATATATATATGTGACTACTATGTCTCTATAAATGTGATACTCATGTGTTTGTGATCCTCCATTGCTATACTCTGTACGATTGTCTTAATTTTTGCAATATTTAATAGAGATTTATTTTAGCGGCAATAAGCGCCTATTGTTTCATTTTGGTGGTATCTATAGTTTTGGTGTTGCCTGTAGTGATAAAGTCTTGGATTACTCATGCTCCTTATGTTGGTAGTCATATATATGACAGTGTAAAACATCTGATGTCTGTATCACAGTATTTGATATACCAGTCACATATTATTGGCTGGCAAATTTTAGCCTGGGGGGCAAGCACAATGCAGCGGCCCATGAGTGTCGCGGCCATTTTTAGGCTTGAGTTTCATGTAGCACCTGATGAGTATAGCATGTGTGCGACCAAGGTACATCTGCTAACAACCCATTTCATAAAGATCACAGCTTTTTTCAGCTGTACTGGTAGAAATTAATTACAAATGGTTCACTTATTGTTAATGGCTGCACAGTTTTTGCAAAAGCATGCGGCCATTACCAAGAAACAAGCAATTTGCACTTAATATCTAATCATATAGTGGAAAAACAGTAGTTAAATGATTGGCAGTGAGCTCCTGTGCTTGGTTTGCACAGTCATGCTGAAAGAGTCCTATTAAAAGCCTAACTGTAGCTTCCAAATTAGTTTTACATGTTGGATAAACCCTTTATTTGTCCTGCTTATTCTTTTCTTTTAAACATCTTTTTATTAAGGTTTTTTTTAAAGAAGGTTAACAATTGAACAAAGAAAAGTCACATTGTTAATGAAACAAATCAAAGATAACGATATCACATAGATTATAAGAGCAGAAATTGACCAGACTGCATAAATTTCAGCCAAACATTGACACGTTTCGGAAGAGAGAAAAAATATAAGAGAGAGGTTCAATTCTTTTGAACATGTCGTAGTACAAAATTGTGGTCACATAACATGTTATCATATTCAAGAAGGTTTATTGTGATATCCTGGAAATAAAAACTTCAGAAGAGAAAAAGAAAAAAAAAAAACCTGGAGAAGGGGGGAAGGTTGAAAGGGAAGTGGGATGAACGGGGAGATGAGATGGAGGGGGGGGGGACTACAAAGATATAGATGATGGGAGGGGGGGGGGGAGTACTACAAAGATATAGATGATGGGGGGGGGGACTACAAAGATATAGATGATGGGAGGGGGGGAGGGAGTTGGGATTAGAATGGGCTAGCGATCTGAGTATTTTAGGTTAGTATTGTGCGGTCTGTAATATATTTGTGCCAGGGACGCCATATCAACGAGAATTGTTTATGCCTTTTTTCATCCCAACTAGCCAATTCTTCTAGCCTGTATACTTGTTCAACCTTCATTTCCCAGAGTGAGATATTTGGGGTCTTCGCAGATTTCCATAAGGATGTCACAAGTAACTTAGCCGAGGCCAGGAGCTGTCTAAGAAGGGTTAATTTTATTTTAGGGAAGTTATCTAGGAACAGAAACAGAAGGCAGATCTCCGGCGAGGTCAAGAGTTGCAAGTTTAAAATTGTATTAATAGTTTGAATTCTTTTTGTCCAGAAGGGCTTAATCAATGTACAGTTCCACCACATGTGGAGCATAGTGCCCACATCAGAAGAGCATCTCCAGCAGTTAGGATCAAGTCCTTTGTAACATTTCTGAAGTTTTGATGGAGTCATATACCACCTGGAGAGAACTTTATAGCCATTCTCTTGTACTCTAACACATCTAGAGGAGACTTTAGGTGCTAGTAGTCATCTTTTAATTTCAGATGGGGTGAAAGGCCTATTCAGATCCTGTTCCCACTTCATTACATATGGCAGTTTCTTAGGGGTTCTGGCTAGGCATAATTGTTTTTGTAGAGCTGATAACATTCTTTTTTAGGGTTTTTTTGCAGCTATAAGTTTTTCAAAATCAGTCATTTCCCTAATATAATTTGGAGTTTTAAAGACTAGTTTTAAGTTAGACATAAATTTCTGGTACATAAAGGGGTGAAAAGAGATAGTATCTAGCATTTGATTGAGTTCTGCCAAGCAGGGCATGACCCCATTATCTGTAATTTTTTGGAGTGGTGTTATCAAGTTGGGAATTGAGTTGTGTATTGTGGCATTATGGGCTGGAGAAAGGAGAGAACTAGGTCTGTAACTTGTAGGAGAGGGGAGGGAAACGGGGAGCATATTTGTCTTATATGGGGATTGGACCAGATTTTAAAAGTAGTGGCGGTGAAAGGGTTTTTAATTGATGTATACCTAGTACTACTTGAGGGCGTGAGGATGAGCTGTCTAAGGGGGAATTTAAGGATTGTTTCTTCTACTTTAATCCATTGCTTCTGTGGTGGGAGCCTGATCCATCCACGACTCTTTGGAGATGAGTGGCTTGTTGAAGTATCTTTAGATCTGGCAGATCTATACCTCCTTCAGAGTGTGGGAGGGATAATATTTGTAAGGGAAGTCTGGGTTTTTGGTTGTGCCACAGAAAACGGCTGAGGAGTTTTCGTATGTCAATGAAAAAAGAATTAGGTAGGTGGATTGGAAGGGCTTGCACTAGATAAGTTATTTTTGGCCATATCATACATTTAAGGAGATTTTTCCTACCCAACCAGGAGATGTATGAGATATTCCAGTTGGGGGTAAGTTTCTGGATTTTCTGCAATAGCGGTGGGAAGTTTAACTTATAAAGTTCTTGTAGGTTTGGAGAAATCTCAACTCCCAAGAAACGTATTGATGGGGGGGACCAGGTAAAGGGGGACCCGATTGCCATTTGTGTTTTTTGTGGTTCTGGGATATTTATATTTAAGACTTGAGATTTGCTAAGATTCACCTTAAAATTTGATAGTGCACCGTATTCCTTGAGTAATGTCAGGATAACTGGGACAGATATTCTCGGGTTAGAGGTCATGATAAGTAGATCGTCTGCGTATGCTGCGATTTTATGTTCAGTACCAGCTGATTTGATGCCAACGATCCTCCCCTCCTCTCTGAGCTTTTGTAGTAAAGGTTCTAGTGTAAGAATAAAAAGGAGAGGGGAAAGCGGGCATCCCTGCCTGGTGCCGTTAGAAATATTAAAAGATGAAGACATAACATGAGAGAGGATTAGATACACTGCTCAGCAGACAGTATCACACCGGAGAAGATTAGATACACAGCTCAGCAGACAGTATCACACCGGATAGGATTAGATACACAGCTCAGCAGACAGTATCACACAGGAGAGGATTAGATACACAGCTCAGCAGACAGTATGACACAGGAGAGGATTAGATACACTGCTCAGCAGACAGTATCACACCGGAGAAGATTAGATACACTGCTCAGCAGACAGTATCACACCGGATAGGATTAGATACACAGCTCAGCAGACAGTATCACACCGAATAGGATTAGATACACAGCTCAGCAGACAGTATCACACCGAATAGGATTAGATACACAGCTCAGCAGACAGTATCACACAGGAGAGGATTAGATACACAGCTCAGCAGACAGTATCACACAGGAGAAGATTAGATACACAGCTCAGCAGACAGTATCACACAGGAGAGGATTAGATACAATGCTCAGCAGACAGTATCACACAGGATAGGATTAGATACACAGCTCAGCAGACAGTATCACACCGGATAGGATTAGATACACAGCTCAGCAGACAGTATCACACCGGATAGGATTAGATACACAGCTCAGCAGACAGTATCACACCGGATAGGATTAGATACACAGCTCAGCAGACAGTATCACACCGAATAGGATTAGATACACAGCTCAGCAGACAGTATCACACCGAATAGGATTAGATACACAGCTCAGCAGACAGTATCACACAGGAGAAGATTAGATACACAGCTCAGCAGACAGTATCACACAGGAGAAGATTAGATACACAGCTCAGCAGACAGTATCACACAGGAGAGGATTAGATACACGGCTCAGCAGACAGTATCACACAGGAGAGGATTAGATACAATGCTCAGTAGACAGTATCACACAGGAGAGGATTAGATACACGGCTCAGCAGACAGTATCACACAGGAGAGGATTAGATACACGGCTCAGCAGACAGTATCACACAGGAGAGGATTAGATACACGGCTCAGCAGATGGTATCACACAGGAGAGGATTAGAGATACAGCTCAGCAGACAGTATCACACAGGAGAGGATTAGATACACAGCTCAGCAGACAGTATCACACAGGAGAGGATTAGATACACGGCTCAGCAGACAGTATGACACAGGAGAGGATTAGATACACGGCTCAGCAGATAGTATCACACAGGATAGGATTAGATACACAGCTCAGCAGACGGTATCACACAGGAGAGGATTAGATACACGGCTCAGCAGATAGTATCACACAGGATAGGATTAGATACACAGCTCAGCAGACGGTATCACACAGGACAGGATTAGATACACAGCTCAGCAGACATTATCACACAGGAGAGGATTAGATACACAGCTCAGCAGACATTATCACACAGGAGGGGATTAGATACATACACAGCTCAGCAGACAGTATCACACAGGACAGGATTAGATACATAGCTCAGCAGACGGTATCACACGGGAGAGGATTAGATACACAGCTCAGCAGACAGTATCACACAGGACAGGATTAGATACATAGCTCAGCAGACGGTATCACACAGGAGAGGATTAGATACACGGCTCAGCAGACAGTATCACACAGGAGGGGATTAGATACACAGCTCAGCAGACAGTACCACACAGTATAAGATTAGATACACTGCTCAGCAGACAGTATCACACAGGAGAGGATTAGATACACAGCTCAGCAGACAGTATCACACAGGAGAGGATTAGATACACAGCTCAGCAGACAGTATCACACAGGAGAGGATTAGATACACAGCTCAGCAGACAGTATCACACAGTATAAGATTAGATACACTGCTCAGCAGACAGTATCACACAGGAGAGGATTAGATACACAGCTCAGCAGACAGTATCGCACAGGAGAGGATTAGATACACAGCTCAGCAGACGGTATCGCACAGGAGAGGATTAGATACACGGCTCCACAGACAGTATCACACAGGAGAGGATTAGATACACAGCTCAGCAGATGGTATCACACAGGAAAGGATTAGATACATAGCTCAGCAGACGGTATCACACAGGACAGGATTAGATGCACAGCTCAGCAGACAGTATCACACAGGAGAGGATTAGATACACAGCTCAGCTGACAGTATCACATAGGACAGGATTAGATACACAGTTCATCAGACAGTATCACACAGGAGTGGATTAGATACACGGATCAGCAGACAGTATCACGAAAGATAGGATTAGATACACAGTTCATCAGACAGCATCACACAGGAGGGGATTAGATACACAGCTCAGGAGACAGTATCACACAGTATAAGATTAGATACACTGCTCAGCAGACAGTATCACACAGGAGAGGATTAGATACACAGCTCAGCAGACAGTATCGCACAGGAAAGGATTAGACACACTGCTCAGCAGACAGTATCGCACAGGAGAGGATTAGATACACTGCTCAGCAGATGGTATTACACAGGATAGGATTAGATACACAGCTCAGTTGACAGTATCACACAGGATAGGATTAGATACACGGCTCAGCAGACATTATCACACAGGAGATGATTAGATACACAGCATAGGATTAGATACACAGCTCAGCAGACAGTATCACACAGCATAGGATTAGATACACTTCTCAGCAGACAGAATCACACAGGAGGGGATTAGATACACAGCTCAGCAGACAGTATCACAGGATAAGATTAGATACACTGCTCAGCAGACAGTATCACAAAGGAGAGGATTAGATAAACAGCTCAGCAGACAGTATCACACAGGATAGGATTAGATACACAGCTCAGCAGACAGTATCACACAGGAGAGGATTAGATACACAGTTCATCAGACAGTATCACAGAGGAGTGGATTAGATACACGGCTCAGCAGACAGTATCGCACAGGGCGGGATTAGATACACGACTCAGCAGATGGTATCACACAAGATAGGATTAGATACACAGTTCATCAGACAGTATCACACAGGAGAGGATAAGATACACATCTCAGCACACAGTATCACACAGGAGAGGATTAGATACACGGCTCAGCAGACAGAGTCACACAGGACAGGATTAGATACACAGCTCATCAGACAGTATCACACAGGAGAGGATTAGATACACAGCTCAGCAGACAGTATCACACAGGAGAGGATTAGATACACAGCTCAGCAGACAGTATCACACAGGAGAGGATTAGATACACAGCTCAGCTGACAGTATCACACAGGAGAGGATTAGATACACAGCTCAGCAGACAGTATCACACAGGAGAGGATTAGATACACAGCTCAGCAGACAGTATCACACAGGACAGGATTAGATACACAGCTCAGCAGACAGTATCACACAGGACAGGATTAGATACACAGCTCAGCAGACAGTATCACACAGGAGAGGATTAGATACACAGCTCAGCTAACAGTATCACACAGGAGAGGATTAGATACACAGCTCAGCAGACAGTATCACACAGGAGAGGATTAGATACACAGCTCAGCAGACTGTATCACACAGGAGAGGATTAGAAAAACAGCTCAGCTGACAGTATCACACAGGAGAGGATTAGATACACAGCTCAGCAGACAGTATCACACAGGAGAGGATTAGATACACAGCTCAGCAGACAGTATCACACAGGAGAGGATTAGATACACAGCTCAGCTGACAGTATCACACAGGAGAGGATTAGATACACAGCTCAGCAGACAGTATCACACAGGAGAGGATTAGATACACAGCTCAGCAGACTGTATCACACAGGAGAGGATTAGATACACAGCTCAGCAGACTGTATCACACGGGTGGATTAGATACACGGCTCAGCAGACAGTATCGCACAGGGCGGGATTAGATACACGGCTCAGCAGACAGTATCACACAGGATAGGATTAGATACACAGTTCATCAGACAGTATCACACAGGAGAGGATTAGATACACAGCTCAGCAGACAGTATCACACAGGAGAGGATTAGATGCACAGCTCATCAGACAGTATCACACAGGAAAGGATTAGATACACAGCTCAGCAGAGAGTATCGCACAGGAGAGGATTAGATACACGGCTCAGCAGACGGTATCACACAGAGGATTACATACACAGCTCAGCAAACAGTATCACACAGGAGAGGATTAGATACATAGCTCAGCAGACAGTATCACACAGGAGAGGATTAGATACACGGCTCAGCAGACGGTATCACACAGGAGAGGATTAGATACACAGCTCAGCAGACAGTATCACACAGGAAAGGATTAGATACACAGCTCAGCAGATGGTATCACACAGGATAGGATTAGATACACAACTCAGCTGACAGTATCACACAGCACAGGATTAGATACAAAGCTCAGCAGATAGTATCACACAGGAG
Source organism: Phyllobates terribilis (assembly GCF_046119375.1). Classification (NCBI taxonomy): domain Eukaryota; kingdom Metazoa; phylum Chordata; class Amphibia; order Anura; family Dendrobatidae; genus Phyllobates; species Phyllobates terribilis. The sequence continues at coordinate 3,202,389 of NW_027362957.1, forward strand.
TGGATTAGATACACGGCTCAGCAGACAGTATCGCACAGGGCGGGATTAGATACACGGCTCAGCAGACAGTATCACACAGGATAGGATTAGATACACAGTTCATCAGACAGTATCACACAGGAGTGGATTAGATACACGGCTCAGCAGACAGTATCGCACAGGGCGGGATTAGATACACAGCTCAGCAGACAGTATCACACAGGAGTGGATTAGATCCACGGCTCAGCAGACAGTATCGCACAGGGCGGGATTAGATACACGGCTCAGCAGACAGTATCACACAGGATAGGATTAGATACACTGCTCAGCAGATAGTATCACACAGGATAGGATTAGATGCACAGCTCAGCAGACAGTATCACACAGGAGAGGATTAGATACACAGCTCAGCAGACAATATCGCACAGGAGAGGATTATATACATAGCTCAGCGGACTGTATCACACAGGACAGGATTAGATACACAGCTCAGCAGACAGTATCACACAGGAGAGGATTAGATACACGGCTCAGCAGACATTATCACACAGGAGAGGATTAGATACACAGCTCAGCAGATGGTATCACACAAGATAGGATTAGATACACTGCTCAGCAGATAGTATCACACAGTAGAGGATTAGATACACGGCTCAGCAGACAGTATCACAAAGGAGAGGATTAGATACACTGCTCAGCAGATAGTATCACACAGGAGAGGATTAGATACACAGCTCAGCAGACAGTATCACAAAGGATAGGATTAGATACACAGCTCAGCAGCTGGTATCACACAGGATAGGTTTAGATACACTGCTCAGCAGATGGTATCACACAGGATATGATTAGATACAGGGCTCAGCAGACATTATCACACAGGATAGGATTAGATACACAGCTCAGCAGACAGTATCACACAGGAGAGGATTAGATACACAGCTCAGCTGACAGTATCACACAGGAGAGGATTAGATACACAGCTCAGCAGACAGTATCGCACAGGAGAGGATTAGATACACAGCTCAGCAGCCAGTATCACACAGGAGAGGATTAGATACACTGCTCAGCAGACGGTATCACACAGGAGAGGATTAGATACACGGTTGAGCAGACAGTATCACACAGGGTAGGATTAGAGATACAGCTCAGCAGACAGTATCACACAGCATAGGATTAGATACACAGCTCAGCAGACAGTATCACACAGCATAGGATTAGATACACAGCACAGCAGTCAGTATCACACAGGAGAGGATTTGATACACAGCTCAGCAGACAGTATCACACAGGAGAGGATTAGATACACAGCTCAACTGACAATATCACACAGGATAGGATTAGATATACAGCTCAGCAGACAGTATCACACAGGATAGGATTATATACATGGCTCAGCAGACAGTATCACACAGGATAGGCTTAGATACACAGCTCACCTGACAGTATCACACAGTAGAGGATTATATACATGGCTCAGCAGACAGTATCACACAGGATAGGCTTAGATACACAGCTCTGCAGGCAGTATCACACAGGAAAGGATTAGATACACAGCTCAGCAAACAGTATCACACAGGAGAGGATTAGATACACAGCTCAGCAGACAGTATCACACAGGAAAGGATTAGATACACAGCTCAGCAGATGGTATCACACAGGATAGGATTAGATACACAACTCAGCAGACAGTATCACACAGCACAGGATTAGATACAAAGCTCAGCAGATAGTATCACACAGGAGTGGATTAGATACACGGCTCAGCAGACAGTATCGCACAGGGCGTGATTAGATACACGGCTCAGCAGACAGTATCACACAGGATAGGATTAGATACACAGTTCATCAGACAGTATCACACAGGAGTGGATTAGATCCACGGCTCAGCAGACAGTATCGCACAGGGCGGGATTAGATACACAGCTCAGCAGACAGTATCACACAGGAGTGGACTAGATCCACGGCTCAGCAGACAGTATCGCACAGGGCGGGATTAGATACACGGCTCAGCAGACAGTATCACACAGGATAGGATTAGATACACTGCTCAGCAGATAGTATCACACAGGATAGGATTAGATGCACAGCTCAGCAGACAGTATCCCACAGCATAGGATTAGATACACAGCTCAGCAGAGAATATCGCACAGGAGAGGATTAGATACATAGCTCAGCGGACTGTATCACACAGGACAGGATTAGATACACAGCTCAACAGACAGTATCACACAGGAGAGGATTAGATACACGGCTCAGCAGACATTATCACACAGGAGAGGATTAGATACACAGCTCAGCAGATGCTATCACACAGGAAAGGATTAGATATACAGCTCAGCAGACAGTATCACAAAGGATAGGATTAGATACACAGCTCAGCAGACAGTATCACACAGGAGAGGATTAGATACACGGCACAGCAGACAGTATCACACAGGAAAGGATTAGTTACACGGCTCAGCAGATGGTATCACACAGGATAGGATTAGTTACACAGCTCAGCAGACAGTATCACACAGGGCAGGATTAGATACACGGTTCAGCAGACAGTATCACACAGGGTAGGATTAGATACACGGCTCAGCAGACAGTATCACACAGGAGAGGATTTGATACACAGCTCAGCAGACAGTATCACACAGGAGAGGATTAGATACACAGCTCAGCAGATGGTATCACACAGGATAGGCTTAGATACACAGCTCACCTGACAGTATCACACAGTAGAGGATTATATACATGGCTCAGCAGACAGTATCACACAGGATAGGCTTAGATACACAGCTCTGCAGGCAGTATCACACAGGAAAGGATTAGATACACAGCTCAGCAAACAGTATCACACAGGAGAGGATTAGATACACAGCTCAGCAGACAGTATCACACAGGAAAGGATTAGATACACAGCTCAGCAGATGGTATCACACAGGATAGGATTAGATACACAACTCAGCAGACAGTATCACACAGCACAGGATTAGATACAAAGCTCAGCAGATAGTATCACACAGGAGTGGATTAGATACACGGCTCAGCAGACAGTATCGCACAGGGCGTGATTAGATACACGGCTCAGCAGACAGTATCACACAGGATAGGATTAGATACACAGTTCATCAGACAGTATCACACAGGAGTGGATTAGATCCACGGCTCAGCAGACAGTATCGCACAGGGCGGGATTAGATACACAGCTCAGCAGACAGTATCACACAGGAGTGGACTAGATCCACGGCTCAGCAGACAGTATCGCACAGGGCGGGATTAGATACACGGCTCAGCAGACAGTATCACACAGGATATGATTAGATACACTGCTCAGCAGATAGTATCACACAGGATAGGATTAGATGCACAGCTCAGCAGACAGTATCCCACAGCATAGGATTAGATACACAGCTCAGCAGAGAATATCGCACAGGAGAGGATTAGATACATAGCTCAGCGGACTGTATCACACAGGACAGGATTAGATACACAGCTCAACAGACAGTATCACACAGGAGAGGATTAGATACACGGCTCAGCAGACATTATCACACAGGAGAGGATTAGATACACAGCTCAGCAGATGCTATCACACAGGAAAGGATTAGATATACAGCTCAGCAGACAGTATCACAAAGGATAGGATTAGATACACAGCTCAGCAGACAGTATCACACAGGAGAGGATTAGATACACGGCTCAGCAGACAGTATCACACAGGAAAGGATTAGTTACACGGCTCAGCAGATGGTATCACACAGGATAGGATTAGTTACACAGCTCAGCAGACAGTATCACACAGGGCAGGATTAGATACACGGTTCAGCAGACAGTATCACACAGGGTAGGATTAGATACACGGCTCAGCAGACAGTATCACACAGGAGAGGATTTGATACACAGCTCAGCAGACAGTATCACACAGGAGAGGATTAGATACACAGCTCAGCAGATGGTATCACACAGGATAGGATTAGATACACTGCTCAGCAGACAGTATCACACAGGGCAGGATTAGATACACGGTTCAGCAAACAGTATCACACAGGGTAGGATTAGATACACGGCTCAGCAGACAGTATCACACAGGAGAGGATTTGATACACAGCTCAGCAGACAGTATCACACAGGAGAGGATTAGATACACAGCTCAGCAGATGGTATCACACAGGATAGAATTAGATACACTGCTCAGCAGACAGTATCACACAGGGCAGGATTAGATACACGGTTCAGCAGACAGTATCACACAGGGTAGGATTAGATACACGGCTCAGCAGACAGTATCACACAGGAGAGGATTAGATACACAGCTCAGCAGACAGTATCACACAGGAGAGGATTAGATACACGGCTCAGCAGACAGTATCACACAGGAGAGGATTAGATACACTGCTCAGCAGATAGTATCACACAGGATAGGATTAGATGCACAGCTCAGCAGACAGTATCACACAGGAGAGGATTAGATACACGGCTCATCAGACAGTATCGCACAGGAGAGGATTAGATACATAGCTCATCAGACAGTATCACACAGGACAGGATTAGATACACAGCTCAGCAGACAGTATCACACAGGAGAGGATTAGATACATAGCTCATCAGACAGTATCACACAGGACAGGATTAGATACAAGGCTCAGCAGACAGTATCACACAGGAGAGGATTAGATACACAGCTCAGCTGACAGTATCACACAGGAGAGGATTAGATACACAGCTCAGCAGACAGTATCACACAGGAGAGGATTAGATACACAGCTCAGCTAACAGTATCACACAGGAGAGGATTAGATACACAGCTCAGCAGACAGTATATAGACAAGTCCCCCATACACAGCATACGGTATATAGACAAGTCCCCCATACACAGCATACGGTATATAGACAAGTCCCCCACACACAGCATACGGTATATAGACAAGTCCCCCACACACAGCATCGGGATTAGATACACAGCTCAGCAGATAGTATCGCACAGGATAGGATTAGATATACAGCTCAGCAGACAGTATCACACAGGAGTGGATTAGATACACAGCTCAGCAGATGGTATCACACAGGATAGGATTAGATACACTGCTCAGCTGATGGTATCACACAGGATAGGATTAGATGCACAGCTCAGTAGGCCGTATCACACAGGAGAGGATTAGATACACGGCTCAGCAGACAGTATCACACAGGAGAGGATCAGATACACAGCTCAGCTGACAGTATCACACAGGAGTGGATTAGATACACGGCTCAGCAGACAGTATCACAGGAGAGGATTAGATCCACGGCTCAGCAGACAGTATCGCACAGGGCGGGATTAGATACACGACTCAGCAGACAGTATCACACAGGATAGGATTAGATACACAGCTCAGTAGGCAGTATCACACAGGAGAGGATTAGATACACAGCTCATCAGACAGTATCACACAGCAGAGGATTAGATACACAGCTCAGCTGACAGCATCACACAGGAGTGGATTAGATACACGGCTCAGCAGACATTATCACACAGGAGAGGATTAGATACACAGCTCAGCAGACATTATCACACAGGAGAGGATTAGACACACAGCTCAGCAGACAGTATCACACAGGAGAGGATTAGATACATGGCTCAGCAGACAGCATCACACAGGAGAGGATTAGATACACAGCTCAGCAGACAGTATCACACAGGAGAGGATTAGATACACAGCTCAGCAGACAGTATCACACAGGATAGGATTAGACACACAGCTCAGCAGACAGTATCACACAGGAGAGGATTAGATACACTGCTCAGCAGACAGTATCACACAGGATAAGATTAGATACACTGCTCTGCGGATAGTATCACACAGGATAGGATTAGATGCACAGCTCAGCAGACAGTATCACACAGGATTAGATACATAGCTCAGCAGACAGTATCACACAGGAGAGGATTAGATACACAGCTCAGCAGACAGTATCACACAGGAGAGGATGAGATACACAGCATAGGTTTAGATACACAGCTCAGCAGGCAGTATCACACAGCATAGGTTTAGATACACTGCTCAACAGACATTATCACACAGGAGGGGATTAGATACACAGCTCAGCAGACAGTATCACACAGGAGGGGATTAGATACACAGCTCAGCAGACAGTATCACACAGGATAAGATTAGATACACAGCTCAGCAGACAGTATCACACAGGATAAGATTAGATACATGGCTCAGCAGACAGTATCACACAGCATAGGATTAGATACACAGCTCAGCAGACAGTATCACACAGGATAAGATTAGATACATGGCTCAGCAGACAGTATTACACAGGAGAGGATTAGATGCACAGCTCAGCAGACAGTATCACATAGGACAGGATTAGATACACAGTTCATCAGACAGTATCACACAGGAGAGGATTAGATACGCAGCTCAGCAGACAGTATCTCACAGGAGAGGATTAGATACATGGCTCAGCAGACAGTATCACACAGCATAGGATTAGATACACGGCTCAGCAGACAGTATCACACAGGAGGGGATTAGATACACAGCTGAGGAAACAGTATCACACAGCATAGGATTAGATACACAGCTCAGCAGGCAGTATCACACAGCATAGGATTAGATACACAGCTCAGCAGACAGTATCACACAGCATAGGATTAGATACACGGCTCAGCAGACAGTATCACACAGGACAGGATTAGATACACAGCTCAGCAGACAGTATCACACAGGAGAGGATTAGATACACAGCTCAGCAGACAGTATCACACAGGAGAGGATTAGATACACAGCTCAGCAGACAGTACCGCACAGCATAGGATTAGATACACGGCTCAGCAGACAGTATCACACAGGACAGGATTAGATACACAGCTCAGCAGACAGTATCACACAGGAGAGGATTAGATACACAGCTCAGCAGACAGTATCACACAGCATAGGATTAGATACACGGCTCAGCAGACAGTATCACACAGGACAGGATTAGATACACAGCTCAGCAGACAGTATCACACAGGAGAGGATTAGATACACAGCTCAGCAGACAGTATCACACAGCGTAGGATTAGATACACAGCTCAGCCGACAGTATCACACAGGAGAGGATTAGATACACATATCAGCAGACAGTATCACACAGCATAGGATTAGATGCACAGCTCAGCAGACAGTATCACACAGGAGTGGATTAGATACACGGCTGAGCAGACAGTATCGCACAGGGCGGGATTAGATACACGGTTCAGCAGACAGTATCACACAGGAGAGTATTAGATACACTGCTCAGCAGACAGTATCACACAGGAGAGTATTAGATACACAGCTCAGCAGACGGTATCACACAGGAGAGAATTAGATACACAGCTCAGCAGACGGTATCACACAGGAGAGGATTAGATACACGGCTCAGCAGACAGTGTCACACAGGGTAGGATTAGAGATACACGGCTCAGCAGACAGTATCACACAGGATAGGATTAGATACACGGCTCAGCAGACAGTATCACACAGGATAGGATTAGATACACTGCTCAGCAGACAGTATCACTGTACAGGATTAGATACACAGCTCACCAGACTGTATCACACAGCATAGGATTAGATACACAGGTCAGCAAACAGTATCACACAGGATAGGATTAGATACACAGCTCAGCAGACAGTATCACACAGGACAGGATTAGATACACAGCTCAGCAGATGCTATCACACAGGAAAGGATTAGATATACAGCTCAGCAGACAGTATCACAAAGGATAGGATTAGATACACAGCTCAGCAGACAGTATCACACAGGAGAGGATTAGATACACGGCTCAGCAGACAGTATCACACAGGAAAGGATTAGTTACACGGCTCAGCAGATGGTATCACACAGGATAGGATTAGTTACACAGCTCAGCAGACAGTATCACACAGGGCAGGATTAGATACACGGTTCAGCAGACAGTATCACACAGGGTAGGATTAGATACACGGCTCAGCAGACAGTATCACACAGGAGAGGATTTGATACACAGCTCAGCAGACAGTATCACACAGGAGAGGATTAGATACACAGCTCAGCAGATGGTATCACACAGGATAAGATTAGATACACTGCTCAGCAGACAGTATCACACAGGGCAGGATTAGATACACGGTTCAGCAGACAGTATCACACAGGGTAGGATTAGATACACGGCTCAGCAGACAGTATCACACAGGAGAGGATTTGATACACAGCTCAGCAGACAGTATCACACAGGAGAGGATTAGATACACAGCTCAGCAGATGGTATCACACAGGATAGAATTAGATACACTGCTCAGCAGACAGTATCACACAGGGCAGGATTAGATACACGGTTCAGCAGACAGTATCACACAGGGTAGGATTAGATACACGGCTCAGCAGACAGTATCACACAGGAGAGGATTAGATACACAGCTCAGCAGACAGTATCACACAGGATAAGATTAGATACACTGCTCTGCGGATAGTATCACACAGGATAGGATTAGATGCACAGCTCAGCAGACAGTATCACACAGGATTAGATACATAGCTCAGCAGACAGTATCACACAGGAGAGGATTAGATACACAGCTCAGCAGACAGTATCACACAGGAGAGGATGAGATACACAGCATAGGTTTAGATACACAGCTCAGCAGGCAGTATCACACAGCATAGGTTTAGATACACTGCTCAACAGACATTATCACACAGGAGGGGATTAGATACACAGCTCAGCAGACAGTATCACACAGGAGGGGATTAGATACACAGCTCAGCAGACAGTATCACACAGGATAAGATTAGATACACAGCTCAGCAGACAGTATCACACAGGATAAGATTAGATACATGGCTCAGCAGACAGTATCACACAGCATAGGATTAGATACACAGCTCAGCAGACAGTATCACACAGGATAAGATTAGATACATGGCTCAGCAGACAGTATTACACAGGAGAGGATTAGATGCACAGCTCAGCAGACAGTATCACATAGGACAGGATTAGATACACAGTTCATCAGACAGTATCACACAGGAGAGGATTAGATACGCAGCTCAGCAGACAGTATCTCACAGGAGAGGATTAGATACATGGCTCAGCAGACAGTATCACACAGCATAGGATTAGATACACGGCTCAGCAGACAGTATCACACAGGAGGGGATTAGATACACAGCTGAGGAAACAGTATCACACAGCATAGGATTAGATACACAGCTCAGCAGGCAGTATCACACAGCATAGGATTAGATACACAGCTCAGCAGACAGTATCACACAGCATAGGATTAGATACACGGCTCAGCAGACAGTATCACACAGGACAGGATTAGATACACAGCTCAGCAGACAGTATCACACAGGAGAGGATTAGATACACAGCTCAGCAGACAGTATCACACAGGAGAGGATTAGATACACAGCTCAGCAGACAGTACCGCACAGCATAGGATTAGATACACGGCTCAGCAGACAGTATCACACAGGACAGGATTAGATACACAGCTCAGCAGACAGTATCACACAGGAGAGGATTAGATACACAGCTCAGCAGACAGTATCACACAGCATAGGATTAGATACACGGCTCAGCAGACAGTATCACACAGGACAGGATTAGATACACAGCTCAGCAGACAGTATCACACAGGAGAGGATTAGATACACAGCTCAGCAGACAGTATCACACAGCGTAGGATTAGATACACAGCTCAGCCGACAGTATCACACAGGAGAGGATTAGATACACATATCAGCAGACAGTATCACACAGCATAGGATTAGATGCACAGCTCAGCAGACAGTATCACACAGGAGTGGATTAGATACACGGCTGAGCAGACAGTATCGCACAGGGCGGGATTAGATACACGGTTCAGCAGACAGTATCACACAGGAGAGTATTAGATACACTGCTCAGCAGACAGTATCACACAGGAGAGTATTAGATACACAGCTCAGCAGACGGTATCACACAGGAGAGAATTAGATACACAGCTCAGCAGACGGTATCACACAGGAGAGGATTAGATACACGGCTCAGCAGACAGTGTCACACAGGGTAGGATTAGAGATACACGGCTCAGCAGACAGTATCACACAGGATAGGATTAGATACACGGCTCAGCAGACAGTATCACACAGGATAGGATTAGATACACTGCTCAGCAGACAGTATCACTGTACAGGATTAGATACACAGCTCACCAGACTGTATCACACAGCATAGGATTAGATACACAGGTCAGCAAACAGTATCACACAGGATAGGATTAGATACACAGCTCAGCAGACAGTATCACACAGGACAGGATTAGATACACAGCTCAGCAGATGCTATCACACAGGAAAGGATTAGATATACAGCTCAGCAGACAGTATCACAAAGGATAGGATTAGATACACAGCTCAGCAGACAGTATCACACAGGAGAGGATTAGATACACGGCTCAGCAGACAGTATCACACAGGAAAGGATTAGTTACACGGCTCAGCAGATGGTATCACACAGGATAGGATTAGTTACACAGCTCAGCAGACAGTATCACACAGGGCAGGATTAGATACACGGTTCAGCAGACAGTATCACACAGGGTAGGATTAGATACACGGCTCAGCAGACAGTATCACACAGGAGAGGATTTGATACACAGCTCAGCAGACAGTATCACACAGGAGAGGATTAGATACACAGCTCAGCAGATGGTATCACACAGGATAAGATTAGATACACTGCTCAGCAGACAGTATCACACAGGGCAGGATTAGATACACGGTTCAGCAGACAGTATCACACAGGGTAGGATTAGATACACGGCTCAGCAGACAGTATCACACAGGAGAGGATTTGATACACAGCTCAGCAGACAGTATCACACAGGAGAGGATTAGATACACAGCTCAGCAGATGGTATCACACAGGATAGAATTAGATACACTGCTCAGCAGACAGTATCACACAGGGCAGGATTAGATACACGGTTCAGCAGACAGTATCACACAGGGTAGGATTAGATACACGGCTCAGCAGACAGTATCACACAGGAGAGGATTAGATACACAGCTCAGCAGACAGTATCACACAGGAGAGGATTAGATACACGGCTCAGCAGACAGTATCACACAGGAGAGGATTAGATACACTGCTCAGCAGATAGTATCACACAGGATAGGATTAGATGCACAGCTCAGCAGACAGTATCACACAGGAGAGGATTAGATACACGGCTCATCAGACAGTATCGCACAGGAGAGGATTAGATACATAGCTCATCAGACAGTATCACACAGGACAGGATTAGATACACAGCTCAGCAGACAGTATCACACAGGAGAGGATTAGATACATAGCTCATCAGACAGTATCACACAGGACAGGATTAGATACAAGGCTCAGCAGACAGTATCACACAGGAGAGGATTAGATACACAGCTCAGCTGACAGTATCACACAGGAGAGGATTAGATACACAGCTCAGCAGACAGTATCACACAGGGGAGGATTAGATACACAGCTCAGCAGATAGTATCGCACAGGATAGGATTAGATATACAGCTCAGCAGACAGTATCACACAGGAGTGGATTAGATACACAGCTCAGCAGATGGTATCACACAGGATAGGATTAGATACACTGCTCAGCTGATGGTATCACACAGGATAGGATTAGATGCACAGCTCAGTAGGCCGTATCACACAGGAGAGGATTAGATACACGGCTCAGCAGACAGTATCACACAGGAGAGGATCAGATACACAGCTCAGCTGACAGTATCACACAGGAGTGGATTAGATACACGGCTCAGCAGACAGTATCACAGGAGAGGATTAGATCCACGGCTCAGCAGACAGTATCGCACAGGGCGGGATTAGATACACAACTCAGCAGACAGTATCACACAGGATAGGATTAGATACACAGCTCAGTAGGCAGTATCACACAGGAGAGGATTAGATACACAGCTCATCAGACAGTATCACACAGCAGAGGATTAGATACACAGCTCAGCTGACAGTATCACACAGGAGTGGATTAGATACACGGCTCAGCAGACATTATCACACAGGAGAGGATTAGATACACAGCTCAGCAGACAGTATCACACAGGATAGGATTAGACACACAGCTCAGCAGACAGTATCACACAGGAGAGGATTAGATACATGGCTCAGCAGACAGCATCACACAGGAGAGGATTAGAGACACGGTTCAGCAGACAGTATCACACAGGAGGGGATTAGATACACAGCTCAGCAGACAGTATCACACAGGATAGGATTAGACACACAGCTCAGCAGACAGTATCACACAGGAGAGGATTAGATACACTGCTCAGCAGACAGTATCACACAGGATAAGATTAGATACACTGCTCTGCGGATAGTATCACACAGGATAGGATTAGATGCACAGCTCAGCAGACAGTATCACACAGGATTAGATACATAGCTCAGCAGACAGTATCACACAGGAGAGGATTAGATACACGGTTCAGCAGACAGTATCACACAGGAGGGGATTAGATACACAGCTCAGCAGACAGTATCACACAGGAGGGGATTAGATACACAGCTCAGCAGACAGTATCACACAGGATAAGATTAGATACACTGCTCTGCGGATAGTATCACACAGGATAGGATTAGATGCACAGCTCAGCAGACAGTATCACACAGGATTAGATACATAGCTCAGCAGACAGTATCACACAGGAGAGGATTAGATACACAGCTCAGCAGACAGTATCACACAGGAGAGGATGAGATACACAGCATAGGTTTAGATACACAGCTCAGCAGACAGTATCACACAGCATTGGATTAGATACACGGCTCAACAGACAGTATCACACAGGAGGGGATTAGATACACAGCTCAGCAGACAGTATCACACAGGATAAGATTAGATACACAGCTCAGCAGACAGTATCACACAGGATAAGATTAGATACACAGCTCAGCAGACAGTATTACACAGGAGAGGATTAGATGCACAGCTCAGCAGACAGTAACACACAGGACAGGATTAGATACACAGCTCAGCAGACAGTATCTCACAGGAGAGGATTAGATACATGGCTCAGCAGACAGTATCACACAGCATAGGATTAGATACACGGCTCAGCAGACAGTATCACACAGGAGGGGATTAGATACACAGCTGAGGAGACAGTATCACACAGGAGAGGATTAGATACACTGCTCAGCATACAGTATCACACAGCATAGGATTAGATACACAGCTCAGCAGGCAGTATCACACAGGAGAGGATTAGATACACTGCTCAGCATACAGTATCACACAGCATAGGATTAGATACACAGCTCAGCAGTCAGTATCACACAGGAGGGGATTAGATACACAGCTGAGGAGACAGTATCACACAGGAGAGGATTAGATACACTGCTCAGCATACAGTATCACACAGCATAGGATTAGATACACAGCTCAGTAGGCCGTATCACACAGGAGAGGATTAGATACACGGCTCAGCAGACAGTATCACACAGCACAGGATTAGATACACTGCTCAGCAGACAGTATCACACAGTATAAGATTAGATACACAGCTCAGCAGACAGTATCACACAGCATAGGATTAGATACACGGCTCAGCAGACAGTATCACACAGGACAGGATTAGATACACAGCTCAGCAGACAGTATCACACAGGAGAGGATTAGATACACAGCTCAGCAGACAGTATCACACAGCGTAGGATTAGATACACAGCTCAGCAGACAGTATCACACAGGAGAGGATTAGATACACAGATCAGCAGACAGTATCACACAGCATAGGATTAGATACACAGCTCAGCAGACAGTATCACACAGGAGTGGATTAGATACACGGCTCAGCAGACAGTATCGCACAGGGCGGGATTAGATACACGGTTCATCAGACAGTATCACACAGGAGAGTATTAGATACACAGCTCAGCAGACGGTATCACACAGGAGAGAATTAGATACACAGCTCAGCAGACAGTATCACACAGGATTAGATACATAGCTCAGCAGACAGTATCACACAGGAGAGGATTAGATACACAGCTCAGCAGACAGTATCACACAGGAGAGGATGAGATACACAGCATAGGTTTAGATACACAGCTCAGCAGACAGTATCACACAGCATAGGATTAGATACACTTCTCAGCAGATGGTATTACACAGGATAGGATTAGATACACAGCTCAGCAGACAGTATCGCACAGGAGTGGATTAGATACACGGCTCAGCTGACAGTATCGCACAGGGCGGGATTAGATACACAGCTCAGCAGGCAGTATCACACAGCATAGGATTAGATACATGGCTCAACAGACAGTATCACACAGGAGGGGATTAGATACACAGCTCAGCAGACAGTATCACACAGGAGGGGATTAGATACACAGCTCAGCAGACAGTACCACACAGGATAAGATTAGATACACAGCTCAGCAGACAGTATCACACAGGATAAGATTAGATACATGGCTCAGCAGACAGTATCACACAGGAGAGGACTAGATACACAGCTCAGTAGACAGTATCACACAGCATAGGATTAGATACACAGCTCAGCAGACAGTATCACACAGGATAAGATTAGATACATGGCTCAGCAGACAGTATTACACAGGAGAGGATTAGATGCACAGCTCAGCAGACAGTATCACATAGGACAGGATTAGATACACAGTTCATCAGACAGTATCACACAGGAGAGGATTAGATACGCAGCTCAGCAGACAGTATGTCACAGGAGAGGATTGGATACATGGCTCAGCAGACAGTATCACACAGCATAGGATTAGATACACGGCTCAGCAGACAGTATCACACAGAAGGGGATTAGATACACAGCTGAGGAAACAGTATCACACAGCATAGGATTAGATACACAGCTCAGCAGGCAGTATCACACAGCATAGGATTAGATACACAGCTCAGCAGACAGTATCACACAGCATAGGATTAGATACACGGCTCAGCAGACAGTATCACACAGGACAGGATTAGATACACAGCTCAGCAGACAGTATCACACAGGAGAGGATTAGATACACAGCTCAGCAGACAGTATCACACAGGAGAGGATTAGATACACAGCTCAGCAGACAGTACCGCACAGCATAGGATTAGATACACGGCTCAGCAGACAGTATCACACAGGACAGGATTAGATACACAGCTCAGCAGACAGTATCACACAGGAGAGGATTAGATACACAGCTCAGCAGACAGTATCACACAGCATAGGATTAGATACACGGCTCAGCAGACAGTATCACACAGGACAGGATTAGATACACAGCTCAGCAGACAGTATCACACAGGAGAGGATTAGATACACAGCTCAGCAGACAGTATCACACAGCGTAGGATTAGATACACAGCTCAGCCGACAGTATCACACAGGAGATGATTAGATACACATATCAGCAGACAGTATCACACAGCATAGGATTAGATGCACAGCTCAGCAGACAGTATCACACAGGAGTGGATTAGATACACGGCTGAGCAGACAGTATCGCACAGGGCGGGATTAGATACACGGTTCAGCAGACAGTATCACACAGGAGAGTATTAGATACACTGCTCAGCAGACAGTATCACACAGGAGAGTATTAGATACACAGCTCAGCAGACGGTATCACACAGGAGAGAATTAGATACACAGCTCAGCAGACGGTATCACACAGGAGAGGATTAGATACACGGCTCAGCAGACAGTGTCACACAGGGTAGGATTAGAGATACACGGCTCAGCAGACAGTATCACACAGGATAGGATTAGATACACGGCTCAGCAGACAGTATCACACAGGATAGGATTAGATACACTGCTCAGCAGACAGTATCACTGTACAGGATTAGATACACAGCTCACCAGACTGTATCACACAGCATAGGATTAGATACACAGGTCAGCAAACAGTATCACACAGGATAGGATTAGATACACAGCTCAGCAGACAGTATCACACAGGGGATGATTAGATACACTGTTTAGCAGATAGTATCACACAGGATAGGATTAGATGCACAGCTCAGCAGACAGTATCACACAGGACAGGATTAGATACACAGCTCAGCAGACAGTATCACACAGGATAGGATTAGATACACTGCTCAGCAGACAGTATCACTGTACAGGATTAGATACACAGCTCACCAGACAGTATCACACAGCATAGGATTAGATACACAGGTCAGCAAACAGTATCACACAGGATAGGATTAGATACACTGCTCAGCAGATGGTATCACACAGGATAGGATTAGATACACAGCTCAGCAGACAGTATCACACAGGATAGGATTAGATACACGGCTCAGCAGACAGTATCACAGGAGGGGATTAGATACACGGCTCAGTAGACAGTATCACACAGGAGAGGATTAGATACACATCATAGGATTAGATACATGGCTCAACAGACAGTATCACACAGGAGGGGATTAGATACACAGCTCAGCAGACAGTATCACACAGGAGGGGATTAGATACACAGCTCAGCAGACAGTATCACACAGGATAAGATTAGATACACAGCTCAGCAGACAGTATCACACAGGAGGGGATTAGATACACAGCTCAGCAGACAGTATCACACAGGATAAGATTAGATACACTGCTCTGCGGATAGTATCACACAGGATAGGATTAGATGCACAGCTCAGCAGACAGTATCACACAGGATTAGATACATAGCTCAGCAGACAGTATCACACAGGAGAGGATTAGATACACAGCTCAGCAGACAGTATCACACAGGAGAGGATGAGATACACAGCATAGGTTTAGATACACAGCTCAGCAGACAGTATCACACAGCATTGGATTAGATACACGGCTCAACAGACAGTATCACACAGGAGGGGATTAGATACACAGCTCAGCAGACAGTATCACAGGATAAGATTAGATACACAGCTCAGCAGACAGTATCACACAGGATAAGATTAGATACACAGCTCAGCAGACAGTATTACACAGGAGAGGATTAGATGCACAGCTCAGCAGACAGTAACACACAGGACAGGATTAGATACACAGCTCAGCAGACAGTATCTCACAGGAGAGGATTAGATACATGGCTCAGCAGACAGTATCACACAGCATAGGATTAGATACACGGCTCAGCAGACAGTATCACACAGGAGGGGATTAGATACACAGCTGAGGAGACAGTATCACACAGGAGAGGATTAGATACACTGCTCAGCATACAGTATCACACAGCATAGGATTAGATACACAGCTCAGCAGGCAGTATCACACAGGAGAGGATTAGATACACTGCTCAGCATACAGTATCACACAGCATAGGATTAGATACACAGCTCAGCAGGCAGTATCACACAGGAGGGGATTAGATACACAGCTGAGGAGACAATATCACACAGGAGAGGATTAGATACACTGCTCAGCATACAGTATCACACAGCATAGGATTAGATACACAGCTCAGTAGGCCGTATCACACAGGAGAGGATTAGATACACGGCTCAGCAGACAGTATCACACAGCACAGGATTAGATACACTGCTCAGCAGACAGTATCACACAGTATAAGATTAGATACACAGCTCAGCAGACAGTATCACACAGCATAGGATTAGATACACGGCTCAGCAGACAGTATCACACAGGACAGGATTAGATACACAGCTCAGCAGACAGTATCACACAGGAGAGGATTAGATACACAGCTCAGCAGACAGTATCACACAGCGTAGGATTAGATACACAGCTCAGCAGACAGTATCACACAGGAGAGGATTAGATACAGAGAACAGCAGACAGTATCACACAGCATAGGATTAGATACACAGCTCAGCAGACAGTATCACACAGGAGTGGATTAGATACACGGCTCAGCAGACAGTATCGCACAGGGCGGGATTAGATACACGGTTCATCAGACAGTATCACACAGGAGAGTATTAGATACACAGCTCAGCAGACGGTATCACACAGGAGAGAATTAGATACACAGCTCAGCAGACAGTATCACACAGGATTAGATACATAGCTCAGCAGACAGTATCACACAGGAGAGGATTAGATACACAGCTCAGCAGACAGTATCACACAGGAGAGGATGAGATACACAGCATAGGTTTAGATACACAGCTCAGCAGGCAGTATCACACAGCATAGGATTAGATACATGGCTCAACAGACATTATCACACAGGAGGGGATTAGATACACAGCTCAGCAGACAGTATCAC
The DNA here is from genome assembly GCF_046119375.1 of Phyllobates terribilis. Classification (NCBI taxonomy): domain Eukaryota; kingdom Metazoa; phylum Chordata; class Amphibia; order Anura; family Dendrobatidae; genus Phyllobates; species Phyllobates terribilis. The sequence goes on from NW_027362957.1 coordinate 3,220,585, forward strand.
ACAGGAGGGGATTAGATACACAGCTCAGCAGACAGTATCACACAGGATAAGATTAGATACACAGCTCAGCAGACAGTATCATACAGGATAAGATTAGATACATGGCTCAGCAGACAGTATCACACAGGAGAGGACTAGATACACAGCTCAGTAGACAGTATCACACAGCATAGGATTAGATACACAGCTCAGCAGACAGTATCACACAGGATAAGATTAGATACATGGCTCAGCAGACAGTATTACACAGGAGAGGATTAGATGCACAGCTCAGCAGACAGTATCACATAGGACAGGATTAGATACACAGTTCATCAGACAGTATCACACAGGAGAGGATTAGATACGCAGCTCAGCAGACAGTATCTCACAGGAGAGGATTAGATACATGGCTCAGCAGACAGTATCACACAGCATAGGATTAGATACACGGCTCAGCAGACAGTATCACACAGGAGGGGATTAGATACACAGCTGAGGAAACAGTATCACACAGCATAGGATTAGATACACAGCTCAGCAGGCAGTATCACACAGCATAGGATTAGATACACAGCTCAGCAGACAGTATCACACAGCATAGGATTAGATACACGGCTCAGCAGACAGTATCACACAGGACAGGATTAGATACACAGCTCAGCAGACAGTATCACACAGGAGAGGATTAGATACACAGCTCAGCAGACAGTATCACACAGGAGAGGATTAGATACACAGCTCAGCAGACAGTACCGCACAGCATAGGATTAGATACACGTCTCAGCAGACAGTATCACACAGGACAGGATTAGATACACAGCTCAGCAGACAGTATCACACAGGAGAGGATTAGATACACAGCTCAGCAGACAGTATCACACAGCATAGGATTAGATACACGGCTCAGCAGACAGTATCACACAGGACAGGATTAGATACACAGCTCAGCAGACAGTATCACACAGGAGAGGATTAGATACACAGCTCAGCAGACAGTATCACACAGCGTAGGATTAGATACACAGCTCAGCCGACAGTATCACACAGGAGAGGATTAGATACACATATCAGCAGACAGTATCACACAGCATAGGATTAGATGCACAGCTCAGCAGACAGTATCACAAAGGAGTGGATTAGATACACGGCTGAGCAGACAGTATCGCACAGGGCGGGATTAGATACACGGTTCAGCAGACAGTATCACACAGGAGAGTATTAGATACACTGCTCAGCAGACAGTATCACACAGGAGAGTATTAGATACACAGCTCAGCAGACGGTATCACACAGGAGAGAATTAGATACACAGCTCAGCAGACGGTATCACACAGGATAGGATTAGATACACGGCTCAGCAGACAGTGTCACACAGGGTAGGATTAGAGATACACGGCTCAGCAGACAGTATCACACAGGATAGGATTAGATACACGGCTCAGCAGACAGTATCACACAGGATAGGATTAGATACACTGCTCAGCAGACAGTATCACTGTACAGGATTAGATACACAGCTCACCAGACTGTATCACACAGCATAGGATTAGATACACAGGTCAGCAAACAGTATCACACAGGATAGGATTAGATACACAGCTCAGCAGACAGTATCACACAGGACAGGATTAGATACACAGCTCAGCAGATGCTATCACACAGGAAAGGATTAGATATACAGCTCAGCAGACAGTATCACAAAGGATAGGATTAGATACACAGCTCAGCAGACAGTATCACACAGGAGAGGATTAGATACACGGCTCAGCAGACAGTATCACACAGGAAAGGATTAGTTACACGGCTCAGCAGATGGTATCACACAGGATAGGATTAGTTACACAGCTCAGCAGACAGTATCACACAGGGCAGGATTAGATACACGGTTCAGCAGACAGTATCACACAGGGTAGGATTAGATACACGGCTCAGCAGACAGTATCACACAGGAGAGGATTTGATACACAGCTCAGCAGACAGTATCACACAGGAGAGGATTAGATACACAGCTCAGCAGATGGTATCACACAGGATAGGATTAGATACACTGCTCAGCAGACAGTATCACACAGGGCAGGATTAGATACACGGTTCAGCAGACAGTATCACACAGGGTAGGATTAGATACACGGCTCAGCAGACAGTATCACACAGGAGAGGATTTGATACACAGCTCAGCAGACAGTATCACACAGGAGAGGATTAGATACACAGCTCAGCAGATGGTATCACACAGGATAGAATTAGATACACTGCTCAGCAGACAGTATCACACAGGGCAGGATTAGATACACGGTTCAGCAGACAGTATCACACAGGGTAGGATTAGATACACGGCTCAGCAGACAGTATCACACAGGAGAGGATTAGATACACAGCTCAGCAGACATTATCACACAGGAGAGGATTAGATACACGGCTCAGCAGACAGTATCACACAGGAGAGGATTAGATACACTGCTCAGCAGATAGTATCACACAGGATAGGATTAGATGCACAGCTCAGCAGACAGTATCACACAGGAGAGGATTAGATACACGGCTCATCAGACAGTATCGCACAGGAGAGGATTAGATACATAGCTCATCAGACAGTATCACACAGGACAGGATTAGATACACAGCTCAGCAGACAGTATCACACAGGAGAGGATTAGATACATAGCTCATCAGACAGTATCACACAGGACAGGATTAGATACAAGGCTCAGCAGACAGTATCACACAGGAGAGGATTAGATACACAGCTCAGCTGACAGTATCACACAGGAGAGGATTAGATACACAGCTCAGCAGACAGTATCACACAGGAGTGGATTAGATACACAGCTCAGCAGATGGTATCACACAGGATAGGATTAGATACACTGCTCAGCTGATGGTATCACACAGGATAGGATTAGATGCACAGCTCAGTAGGCCGTATCACACAGGAGAGGATTAGATACACGGCTCAGCAGACAGTATCACACAGGAGAGGATCAGATACACAGCTCAGCTGACAGTATCACACAGGAGTGGATTAGATACACGGCTCAGCAGACAGTATCACAGGAGAGGATTAGATCCACGGCTCAGCAGACAGTATCGCACAGGGCGGGATTAGATACACGACTCAGCAGACAGTATCACACAGGATAGGATTAGATACACAGCTCAGTAGGCAGTATCACACAGGAGAGGATTAGATACACAGCTCATCAGACAGTATCACACAGCAGAGGATTAGATACACAGCTCAGCTGACAGTATCACACAGGAGTGGATTAGATACACGGCTCAGCAGACATTATCACACAGGAGAGGATTAGATACACAGCTCAGCAGACAGTATCACACAGGAGAGGATTAGATACATGGCTCAGCAGACAGCATCACACAGGAGAGGATTAGAGACACGGTTCAGCAGACAGTATCACACAGGAGGGGATTAGATACACGGCTCAGCAGACAGTATCACACAGGAGAGGATTAGATACATGGCTCAGCAGACAGCATCACACAGGAGAGGATTAGAGACACGGTTCAGCAGACAGTATCACACAGGAGTGGATTAGATACACGGCTCAGCAGACATTATCACACAGGACAGGATTAGATACACAGCTCAGCAGACAGTATCACACAGGATAGGATTAGACACACAGCTCAGCAGACAGTATCACACAGGAGAGGATTAGATACACTGCTCAGCAGACAGTATCACACAGGATAAGATTAGATACACTGCTCTGCGGATAGTATCACACAGGATAGGATTAGATGCACAGCTCAGCAGACAGTATCACACAGGATTAGATACATAGCTCAGCAGACAGTATCACACAGGAGAGGATTAGATACACGGTTCAGCAGACAGTATCACACAGGAGGGGATTAGATACACAGCTCAGCAGACAGTATCACACAGGAGGGGATTAGATACACAGCTCAGCAGACAGTATCACACAGGATAAGATTAGATACACTGCTCTGCGGATAGTATCACACAGGATAGGATTAGATGCACAGCTCAGCAGACAGTATCACACAGGATTAGATACATAGCTCAGCAGACAGTATCACACAGGAGAGGATTAGATACACAGCTCAGCAGACAGTATCACACAGGAGAGGATGAGATACACAGCATAGGTTTAGATACACAGCTCAGCAGACAGTATCACACAGCATTGGATTAGATACACGGCTCAACAGACAGTATCACACAGGAGGGGATTAGATACACAGCTCAGCAGACAGTATCACACAGGATAAGATTAGATACACAGCTCAGCAGACAGTATCACACAGGATAAGATTAGATACACAGCTCAGCAGACAGTATTACACAGGAGAGGATTAGATGCACAGCTCAGCAGACAGTAACACACAGGACAGGATTAGATACACAGTTCAGCAGACAGTATCTCACAGGAGAGGATTAGATACATGGCTCAGCAGACAGTATCACACAGCATAGGATTAGATACACGGCTCAGCAGACAGTATCACACAGGAGGGGATTAGATACACAGCTGAGGAGACAGTATCACACAGGAGAGGATTAGATACACTGCTCAGCATACAGTATCACACAGCATAGGATTAGATACACAGCTCAGCAGGCAGTATCACACAGGAGAGGATTAGATACACTGCTCAGCATACAGTATCACACAGCATAGGATTAGATACACAGCTCAGCAGTCAGTATCACACAGGAGGGGATTAGATACACAGCTGAGGAGACAGTATCACACAGGAGAGGATTAGATACACTGCTCAGCATACAGTATCACACAGCATAGGATTAGATACACAGCTCAGTAGGCCGTATCACACAGGAGAGGATTAGATACACGGCTCAGCAGACAGTATCACACAGCACAGGATTAGATACACTGCTCAGCAGACAGTATCACACAGTATAAGATTAGATACACAGCTCAGCAGACAGTATCACACAGCATAGGATTAGATACACGGCTCAGCAGTCAGTATCACACAGGAGGGGATTAGATACACAGCTGAGGAGACAGTATCACACAGGAGAGGATTAGATACACTGCTCAGCATACAGTATCACACAGCATAGGATTAGATACACAGCTCAGTAGGCCGTATCACACAGGAGAGGATTAGATACACGGCTCAGCAGACAGTATCACACAGCACAGGATTAGATACACTGCTCAGCAGACAGTATCACACAGTATAAGATTAGATACACAGCTCAGCAGACAGTATCACACAGCATAGGATTAGATACACGGCTCAGCAGACAGTATCACACAGGACAGGATTAGATACACAGCTCAGCAGACAGTATCACACAGGAGAGGATTAGATACACAGCTCAGCAGACAGTATCACACAGCGTAGGATTAGATACACAGCTCAGCAGACAGTATCACACAGGAGAGGATTAGATACACAGATCAGCAGACAGTATCACACAGCATAGGATTAGATACACAGCTCAGCAGACAGTATCACACAGGAGTGGATTAGATACACGGCTCAGCAGACAGTATCGCACAGGGCGGGATTAGATACACGGTTCATCAGACAGTATCACACAGGAGAGTATTAGATACACAGCTCAGCAGACGGTATCACACAGGAGAGAATTAGATACACAGCTCAGCAGACAGTATCACACAGGATTAGATACATAGCTCAGCAGACAGTATCACACAGGAGAGGATTAGATACACAGCTCAGCAGACAGTATCACACAGGAGAGGATGAGATACACAGCATAGGTTTAGATACACAGCTCAGCAGACAGTATCACACAGCATAGGATTAGATACACTTCTCAGCAGATGGTATTACACAGGATAGGATTAGATACACAGCTCAGCAGACAGTATCGCACAGGAGTGGATTAGATACACGGCTCAGCTGACAGTATCGCACAGGGCGGGATTAGATACACAGCTCAGCAGGCAGTATCACACAGCATAGGATTAGATACATGGCTCAACAGACAGTATCACACAGGAGGGGATTAGATACACAGCTCAGCAGACAGTATCACACAGGAGGGGATTAGATACACAGCTCAGCAGACAGTATCACACAGGATAAGATTAGATACACAGCTCAGCAGACAGTATCACACAGGATAAGATTAGATACATGGCTCAGCAGACAGTATCACACAGGAGAGGACTAGATACACAGCTCAGTAGACAGTATCACACAGCATAGGATTAGATACACAGCTCAGCAGACAGTATCACACAGGATAAGATTAGATACATGGCTCAGCAGACAGTATTACACAGGAGAGGATTAGATGCACAGCTCAGCAGACAGTATCACATAGGACAGGATTAGATACACAGTTCATCAGACAGTATCACACAGGAGTGGATTAGATACGCAGCTCAGCAGACAGTATCTCACAGGAGAGGATTGGATACATGGCTCAGCAGACAGTATCACACAGCATAGGATTAGATACACGGCTCAGCAGACAGTATCACACAGAAGGGGATTAGATACACAGCTGAGGAAACAGTATCACACAGCATAGGATTAGATACACAGCTCAGCAGGCAGTATCACACAGCATAGGATTAGATACACAGCTCAGCAGACAGTATCACACAGCATAGGATTAGATACACGGCTCAGCAGACAGTATCACACAGGACAGGATTAGATACACAGCTCAGCAGACAGTATCACACAGGAGAGGATTAGATACACAGCTCAGCAGACAGTATCACACAGGAGAGGATTAGATACACAGCTCAGCAGACAGTACCGCACAGCATAGGATTAGATACACGGCTCAGCAGACAGTATCACACAGGACAGGATTAGATACACAGCTCAGCAGACAGTATCACACAGGAGAGGATTAGATACACAGCTCAGCAGACAGTATCACACAGCATAGGATTAGATACACGGCTCAGCAGACAGTATCACACAGGACAGGATTAGATACACAGCTCAGCAGACAGTATCACACAGGAGAGGATTAGATACACAGCTCAGCAGACAGTATCACACAGCGTAGGATTAGATACACAGCTCAGCCGACAGTATCACACAGGAGAGGATTAGATACACATATCAGCAGACAGTATCACACAGCATAGGATTAGATGCACAGCTCAGCAGACAGTATCACACAGGAGTGGATTAGATACACGGCTGAGCAGACAGTATCGCACAGGGCGGGATTAGATACACGGTTCAGCAGACAGTATCACACAGGAGAGTATTAGATACACTGCTCAGCAGACAGTATCACACAGGAGAGTATTAGATACACAGCTCAGCAGACGGTATCACACAGGAGAGAATTAGATACACAGCTCAGCAGACGGTATCACACAGGAGAGGATTAGATACACGGATCAGCAGACAGTGTCACACAGGGTAGGATTAGAGATACACGGCTCAGCAGACAGTATCACACAGGATAGGATTAGATACAAGGCTCAGCAGACAGTATCACACAGGATAGGATTAGATACACTGCTCAGCAGACAGTATCACTGTACAGGATTAGATACACAGCTCACCAGACTGTATCACACAGCATAGGATTAGATACACAGGTCAGCAAACAGTATCACACAGGATAGGATTAGATACACAGCTCAGCAGACAGTATCACACAGGGGATGATTAGATACACTGTTTAGCAGATAGTATCACACAGGATAGGATTAGATGCACAGCTCAGCAGACAGTATCACACAGGACAGGATTAGATACACAGCTCAGCAGACAGTATCACACAGGATAGGATTAGATACACTGCTCAGCAGACAGTATCACTGTACAGGATTAGATACACAGCTCACCAGACAGTATCACACAGCATAGGATTAGATACACAGGTCAGCAAACAGTATCACACAGGATAGGATTAGATACACTGCTCAGCAGATGGTATCACACAGGATAGGATTAGATACACAGCTCAGCAGACAGTATCACACAGGATAGGATTAGATACACGGCTCAGCAGACAGTATCACAGGAGGGGATTAGATACACGGCTCAGTAGACAGTATCACACAGGAGAGGATTAGATACACATCATAGGATTAGATACACAGCTCAGCAGACAGTATCACACAGGAGGGGATTAGATACACAGCTCAGCAGACAGTATCACACAGGATAAGATTAGATACACTGCTCAGCAGACAGTATCACACAGGAGAGGATTAGATACACGGCTCAACACACAGTATTACACAGAGGATTAGATACACGGCTCAGCAGACAGTATCACACAGGAGAGGATTAGATACACAGCTCAGCTGACAGTATCACACAGCATAGGATTAGATACACAGCTCAGCAGACAGTATCACACAGGGCGGGATTAGATACACGGCTCAGCAGACAGTATCACACAGGATAGGATTAGATACACAGTTCATCAGACAGTATCACACAGGAGACGATTAGATACACAGCTCAGCAGACAGTATCACACAGAGGATTAGATACACAGCTCAGCAGACAGTATCACACAGGAGAGGATTAGATACACAGCTCAGCAGACAGTATCACACAGGATGGCATTAGATACACACCTCAGCAGACAGTATCACACAGGAGAGGATTAGATACACTGCTCACCAGACAGTATCACACAGGAGTGGATTAGATACACGGCTCAGCAGACAGTATCGCACAGGAGAGGATTAGATACACTGCTCACCAGACAGTATCACACAGGAGTGGATTAGATACACGGCTCAGCAGACAGTATCACACAGGAGAGGATGAGATACACAGCATAGGTTTAGATACACAGCTCAGCAGACAGTATCAGACAGCATTGGATTAGATACACGGCTCAACAGACAGTATCACACAGGAGGGGATTAGATACACAGCTCAGCAGACAGTATCACACAGGATAAGATTAGATACACAGCTCAGCAGACAGTATCACACAGGATAAGATTAGATACACAGCTCAGCAGACAGTATTACACAGGAGAGGATTAGATGCACAGCTCAGCAGACAGTAACACACAGGACAGGATTAGATACACAGCTCAGCAGACAGTATCTCACAGGAGAGGATTAGATACATGGCTCAGCAGACAGTATCACACAGCATAGGATTAGATACACGGCTCAGCAGACAGTATCACACAGGAGGGGATTAGATACACAGCTGAGGAGACAGTATCACACAGGAGAGGATTAGATACACTGCTCAGCATACAGTATCACACAGCATAGGATTAGATACACAGCTCAGCAGGCAGTATCACACAGGAGAGGATTAGTTACACTGCTCAGCATACAGTATCACACAGCATAGGATTAGATACACAGCTCAGCAGGCAGTATCACACAGGAGGGGATTAGATACACAGCTGAGGAGACAGTATCACACAGGAGAGGATTAGATACACTGCTCAGCATACAGTATCACACAGCACAGGATTAGATACACTGCTCAGCAGACAGTATCACACAGTATAAGATTAGATACACAGCTCAGCAGACAGTATCACACAGCATAGGATTAGATACACGGCTCAGCAGACAGTATCACACAGGACAGGATTAGATACACAGCTCAGCAGACAGTATCACACAGGAGAGGATTAGATACACAGCTCAGCAGACAGTATCACACAGCGTAGGATTAGATACACAGCTCAGCAGACAGTATCACACAGGAGAGGATTAGATACACAGATCAGCAGACAGTATCACACAGCATAGGATTAGATACACCGCTCAGCAGACAGTATCACACAGGAGTGGATTAGATACACGGCTCAGCAGACAGTATCGCACAGGGCGGGATTAGATACACGGTTCATCAGACAGTATCACACAGGAGAGTATTAGATACACAGCTCAGCAGATGGTATCACACAGGAGAGAATTAGATACACAGCTCAGCAGACAGTATCACACAGGATTAGATACATAGCTCAGCAGACAGTATCACACAGGAGAGGATTAGATACACAGCTCAGCAGACAGTATCACACAGGAGAGGATGAGATACACAGCATAGGTTTAGATACACAGCTCAGCAGGCAGTATCACACAGCATAGGATTAGATACATGGCTCAACAGACAGTATCACACAGGAGGGGATTAGATACACAGCTCAGCAGACAGTATCACACAGGAGGGGATTAGATACACAGCTCAGCAGACAGTACCACACAGGATAAGATTAGATACACAGCTCAGCAGACAGTATCACACAGGATAAGATTAGATACATGGCTCAGCAGACAGTATCACACAGGAGAGGACTAGATACACAGCTCAGTAGACAGTATCACACAGCATAGGATTAGATACACAGCTCAGCAGACAGTATCACACAGGATAAGATTAGATACATGGCTCAGCAGACAGTATTACACAGGAGAGGATTAGATGCACAGCTCAGCAGACAGTATCACATAGGACAGGATTAGATACACAGTTCATCAGACAGTATCACACAGGAGAGGATTAGATACGCAGCTCAGCAGACAGTATCTCACAGGAGAGGATTAGATACATGGCTCAGCAGACAGTATCACACAGCATAGGATTAGATACACGGCTCAGCAGACAGTATCACACAGGAGGGGATTAGATACACAGCTGAGGAAACAGTATCACACAGCATAGGATTAGATACACAGCTCAGCAGACAGTATCACACAGCATAGGATTAGATACACGGCTCAGCAGACAGTATCACACAGGACAGGATTAGATACACAGCTCAGCAGACAGTATCACACAGGAGAGGATTAGATACACAGCTCAGCAGACAGTATCACACAGGAGAGGATTAGATACACAGCTCAGCAGACAGTACCGCACAGCATAGGATTAGATACACGGCTCAGCAGACAGTATCACACAGGACAGGATTAGATACACAGCTCAGCAGACAGTATCACACAGGAGAGGATTAGATACACAGCTCAGCAGACAGTATCACACAGCATAGGATTAGATACACGGCTCAGCAGACAGTATCACACAGGACAGGATTAGATACACAGCTCAGCAGACAGTATCACACAGGAGAGGATTAGATACACAGCTCAGCAGACAGTATCACACAGCGTAGGATTAGATACACAGCTCAGCCGACAGTATCACACAGGAGAGGATTAGATACACATATCAGCAGACAGTATCACACAGCATAGGATTAGATGCACATCTCAGCAGACAGTATCACACAGGAGTGGATTAGATACACGGCTGAGCAGACAGTATCGCACAGGGCGGGATTAGATACACGGTTCAGCAGACAGTATCACACAGGAGAGTATTAGATACACTGCTCAGCAGACAGTATCACACAGGAGAGTATTAGATACACAGCTCAGCAGACGGTATCACACAGGAGAGAATTAGATACACAGCTCAGCAGACGGTATCACACAGGAGAGGATTAGATACACGGCTCAGCAGACAGTGTCACACAGGGTAGGATTAGAGATACACGGCTCAGCAGACAGTATCACACAGGATAGGATTAGATACACGGCTCAGCAGACAGTATCACACAGGATAGGATTAGATACACTGCTCAGCAGACAGTATCACTGTACAGGATTAGATACACAGCTCACCAGACTGTATCACACAGCATAGGATTAGATACACAGGTCAGCAAACAGTATCACACAGGATAGGATTAGATACACAGCTCAGCAGACAGTATCACACAGGGGATGATTAGATACACTGTTTAGCAGATAGTATCACACAGGATAGGATTAGATGCACAGCTCAGCAGACAGTATCACACAGGACAGGATTAGATACACAGCTCAGCAGACAGTATCACACAGGATAGGATTAGATACACTGCTCAGCAGACAGTATCACTGTACAGGATTAGATACACAGCTCACCAGACAGTATCACACAGCATAGGATTAGATACACAGGTCAGCAAACAGTATCACACAGGATAGGATTAGATACACTGCTCAGCAGATGGTATCACACAGGATAGGATTAGATACACAGCTCAGCAGACAGTATCACACAGGATAGGATTAGATACACGGCTCAGCAGACAGTATCACAGGAGGGGATTAGATACACGGCTCAGTAGACAGTATCACACAGGAGAGGATTAGATACACATCATAGGATTAGATACACAGCTCAGCAGACAGTATCACACAGGAGGGGATTAGATACACAGCTCAGCAGACAGTATCACACAGGATAAGATTAGATACACTGCTCAGCAGACAGTATCACACAGGAGAGGATTAGATACACGGCTCAACACACAGTATTACACAGAGGATTAGATACACGGCTCAGCAGACAGTATCACACAGGAGAGGATTAGATACACAGCTCAGCTGACAGTATCACACAGCATAGGATTAGATACACAGCTCAGCAGACAGTATCACACAGGGCGGGATTAGATACACGGCTCAGCAGACAGTATCACACAGGATAGGATTAGATACACAGTTCATCAGACAGTATCACACAGGAGACGATTAGATACACAGCTCAGCAGACAGTATCACACAGAGGATTAGATACACAGCTCAGCAGACAGTATCACACAGGAGAGGATTAGATACACAGCTCAGCAGACAGTATCACACAGGATGGCATTAGATACACAGCTCAGCAGACAGTATCACACAGGAGAGGATTAGATACACTGCTCACCAGACAGTATCACACAGGAGTGGATTAGATACACGGCTCAGCAGACAGTATCGCACAGGAGAGGATTAGATACACTGCTCACCAGACAGTATCACACAGGAGTGGATTAGATACACGGCTCAGCAGACAGTATCGCACAGGGCGGGATTAGATACATGGCTCAGCAAACAGTATCACACATAATAGGATTAGATACACAGTTCACCATCACTGCGTCATAATAGCACTGCAGCATGTGGTGAGGGACTACAACTCCCAGCAAGTGACAGTGCAGGCACCGATCATGTAACTAAACCATCACTGCGTCATAATAGCACTGCAGTATGTGGTGAGGGACTACAACTCCCAGCAAGTGACAGCGCAGGCACTGGTCATGTAACTAAACCATCACTGCGTTATAATAGCACTGCAGTATGTGGTGAGGGACTACAACTCCCAGCAAGTGACAGCGCAGGCACCGATCATGTAACTAAACCATCACTGCGTCATAATAGCACTGCAGTATGTGGTGAGGGACTACAACTCACAGCAAGTGACAGCGCAGGCACCGATCATATAACTAAACCATCACTGCGTCATAATAGCACTGCAGTATGTGGTGAGGGACTACAACTCCCAGCAAGTGACAGCGCAGGCACCGATCATATAACTAAACCATCACTGCATCATAATAGCACTGCAGTATGTGGTGAGGGACTACAACTCCCAGCAAGTGACAGCGCAGGCACCGATCATGTAACTAAACCATCACTGCGTCATAATAGCACTGCAGTATGTGGTGAGGGACTACAACTCCCAGCAAGTTTATTTCTTTTTATTTTACATGCTGCTGTTTTCCACAGTGAATTACCAGAAAGATCTGCACCAAAATCATGGAGTGCAAATTTGCTGTTGTGGATTTTCTTGCGGATTTTTGCTAATTTGCTCTGATTTTCTATGGAAATCCTCCAGGAACAATCTGCCACATTTGAACAAATCTTCAGGCCTCATTCAGACATCTGTAGTTTTCTGGTACATTAAAAAAAAGGAAAAAAAACAAAACTGATTTTCATCAAAGGGATCGATCCGAATTGTATCAATGTTTGTTACTATATGCAAATAAAAAAATATATATATATATGGATATGTGAACTGCCCCATAGATGATAAAGGTGCGTATTATGTCTGTCAATAACATGGATGTAAAAAAACAGACGTCTGAATGAGACGTTCACCCCACAAGATCATCTAGCAATAGTGCAGCTCTGACCTGACACATAGCATTCACAGAAAGGCTCCTGATCAGCACATATGATGTCTGTGATCTATAAAGAGTCCTCCACATTGTACCCACTACATATACATTCACAATAAAGCTGCTCCCGTAACATCAACTGCACCACACCTACCACATATAGCCAGGTCCCCGCTCCCCCACACAAAGTATATAGCCAGGTCCCCGCTCCCCCACACACAGTATATAGCCAGGTCCCCGCTCCCCCACACAAAGTATATAGCCAAGATCCCCGCTCCCCCACACACAGTATATAGCCAAGATCCCCGCTCCCCCACACACAGTATATAGCCAAGATCCCCTCCTCCATGTATAGCATATTTATCCAGGTCTCCCTCCCCCACACACAGTATATAGCCAGGTCCCCGCTCCCCCACACACAGTATATAGCCAAGCTCCCCTCCTCCATGTATAGCATATTTATCCAGGTCCCCGCTCCCCCACACAAAGTATATAGCCAGGTCCCCTCCTCCATGTATAGCATATTTATCCAGGTCTCCCTCCCCCACACAAAGTATATAGCCAAGATCCCCTCCTCCATGTATAGCATATTTATCCAGGTCTCCCTCCCCCACACAAAGTATATAGCCAAGGTCCCCGCTCCCCCACACAAAGTATATAGCCAGGTCCCCGCTCCCCCACACAAAGTATATAGCCAAGGTCCCCTCCTCCATGTATAGCATATTTATCCAGGTCTCCGCTCCCCCACACACAGTATATAGCCAAGGTCCCCTCCTCCATGTATAGCATATTTATCCAGGTCCCCGCTCCCCCACACAAAGTATATAGCCAAGATCCCCTTCTCCATGTCTAGCATATTTATCCAGGTCTCCCTCCCCCACATATAGCAAAGAGAACCAAGTCCAGCACCCCCTCCCCCACCACACAGCATACGGTATATAGACAAGACCCCCACACACAGCATACGGTATATAGACAAGACCCCCACACACAGCATACGGTATATAGACAAGTCCCCCACACACAGCATACGGTATATAGACAAGTCCCCCACACACAGCATACGGTATATAGACAAGTCCCCCACACACAGCATACGGTATATAGACAAGTCCCCACACACAGCATACAGTATATAGACAAGTCCCCCACACAGCATACAGTATATAGACAAGTCCCCCCCACACACAGCATACAGTATATAGACAAGTCCCCCCCACACACAGCATACAGTATATAGACAAGTCCCCCCCACACACAGCATACAGTATATAGACAAGTCCCCCCCACACAGCATACGGTATATAGACAAGTCCCCCACACACAGAATACAGTATATAGACAAGCCCCCACACACAGCATACGGTATATAGACAAGTCCCCCCACACAGCATACGGTATATAGACAAGTCCCCCCCACACACAGCATACAGTATATAGACAAGTCCCACCCACACACAGCATACAGTATATAGACAAGTCCCCCCCACACAGCATACGGTATATAGACAAGTCCCCCACACACAGAATACAGTATATAGACAAGCCCCCACACACAGCATACGGTATATAGACAAGTCCCCCACACACAGCATACAGTATATAGACAAGTCCCCCATACACAGCATACAGTATATAGACAAGTCCCCCATACACAGCATACGGTATATAGACAAGTCCCCCACACACAGCATACGGTATATAGACAAGTCCCCCACACACAGCATACGGTATATAGACAAGTCCCCCACACACAGCATACGGTATATAGACAAGTCCCCCATACACAGCATACGGTATATAGACAAGTCCCCCATACACAGCATACGGTATATAGACAAGTCCCCCACACACAGCATACAGTATATAGACAAGTCCCCCATACACAGCATACGGTATATAGACAAGTCCCCCACACACAGCATACAGTATATAGACAAGTCCCCCACACACAGCATACGGTATATAGACAAGTCCCCCACACACAGCATACAGTATATAGACAAGTCCCCCATACACAGCATACAGTATATAGACAAGTCCCCCACACACAGCATACGGTATATAGACAAGTCCCCCACACACAGCATACGGTATATAGACAAGTCCCCCACACACAGCATACGGTATATAGACAAGTCCCCCACACACAGCATACGGTATATAGACAAGTCCCCCCCACACAGCATACGGTATATAGACAAGTCCCCCACACACAGAATACGGTATATAGACAAGCCCCCCACACACAGCATACGGTATATAGACAAGTCCCCCACACACAGCATACAGAATATAGACAAGTCCCCCATACACAGCATACAGTATATAGACAAGTCCCCCCACACAGCATACAGTATATAGACAAGTCCCCCACACACAGAATACAATATATAGACAAGTCCCCCCACACAGCATACAGTATATAGACAAGTCCCCCACACACAGCATACAGTATATAGACAAGTCCCCCCCACACAGCATACGGTATATAGACAAGTCCCCCCCACACAGCATACGGTATATAGACAAGTCCCCCACACACAGCATACGGTATATAGACAAGTCCCCCACACACAGCATACGGTATATAGACAAGTCCCCCACACACAGCATACGGTATATAGACAAGTCCCCCACACACAGCATACGGTATATAGACAAGTCCCCCCACACACAGCATACGGTATATAGACAAGTCCCCCATACACAGCATACGGTATATAGACAAGCCCCCCCACACAGCATACTGTATATAGACAAGTCCCCCACACAGCATACGGTATATAGACAAGTCCCCCACACAGCATACGGTATATAGACAAGTCCCCCACACACAGCTTACGGTATATAGACAAGTCCCCCCCATACGGTATATAGACAAGTCCCCCACACACAGTTTACGGTATATAGACAAGTCCCCCACACACAGCATACGGTATATAGACAAGTCCCCCCCATACGGTATATAGACAAGTCCCCCACACACAGCATACGGTATATAGACAAGTCCCCCCACACAGCATACGGTATATAGACAAGTCCCCCCCACACACAGCATACAGTATATAGACAAGTCCCCCACACACAGCATACGGTATATAGACAAGTCCCCCCACACAGCATACGGTATATAGACAAGTCCCCCCCACACACAGCATACGGTATATAGACAAGTCCCCCACACACAGCATACGGTATATAGACAAGTCCCCCCACACACAGCATACGGTATATAGACAAGTCCCCCATACACAGCATACGGTATATAGACAAGCCCCCCCACACAGCATACTGTATATAGACAAGTCCCCCACACAGCATACGGTATATAGACAAGTCCCCCACACAGCATACGGTATATAGACAAGTCCCCCACACACAGCTTACGGTATATAGACAAGTCCCCCCCATACGGTATATAGACAAGTCCCCCACACACAGTTTACGGTATATAGACAAGTCCCCCACACACAGCATACGGTATATAGACAAGTCCCCCCCATACGGTATATAGACAAGTCCCCCACACACAGCATACGGTATATAGACAAGTCCCCCCACACAGCATACGGTATATAGACAAGTCCCCCCCACACACAGCATACAGTATATAGACAAGTCCCCCACACACAGCATACGGTATATAGACAAGTCCCCCCACACAGCATACGGTATATAGACAAGTCCCCCCCACACACAGCATACGGTATATAGACAAGTCCCCGCACACAGCATACGGTATATAGACAAGTCCCCCCCACACACAGCATACAGTATATAGACAAGTCCCCCACACACAGCATACGGTATATAGACAAGTCCCCCCACACAGCATACGGTATATAGACAAGTCCACCCCACACACAGCATACAGTATATAGACAAGTCCCCCACACACAGCATACAGTATATAGACAAGTCCCACACACAGCATACAGTATATAGACAAGTCCCCCACACACAGCATACAGTATATAGACAAGTCCCCCACACACAGCATACGGTATATAGACAAGTCCCCCCACACAGCATACGGTATATAGACAAGTCCCCCCCACACACAGCATACAGTATATAGACAAGTCCCCCACACACAGCATACGGTATATAGACAAGTCCCCCACACACAGCATACAGTATATAGACAAGTCCCCCCCACACAGCATACAGTATATAGACAAGTCCCCCCCACACAGCATACGGTATATAGACAAGTCCCCCCCACACAGCATACGGTATATAGACAAGTCTCCCACACACAGCATACGGTATATAGACAAGTCCCCCCCACACAGCATACAGTATATAGACAAGTCCACCACACACAGCATACGGTATATAGACAAGTCCCCCCCACACACAGCATACAGTATATAGACAAGTCCCCCCCACACAGCATACGGTATATAGACAAGTCCCCCACACACAGCATACGGTATATAGACAAGTCCCCCCACACAGCATACGGTATATAGACAAGTCCCCCCCACACACAGCATACAGTATATAGACAAGTCCCCCACACACAGCATACGGTATATAGACAAGTCCCCCACACACAGCATACGGTATATAGACAAGTCCCCCACACACAGCATACGGTATATAGACAAGTCCCCCATACACAGCATACGGTATATAGACAAGTCCCCCATACACAGCATACGGTATATAGACAAGTCCCCCACACACAGCATACGGTATATAGACAAGTCCCCCACACACAGCATACGGTATATAGACAAGTCCCCCACACACAGCATACGGTATATAGACAAGTCCCCCCCACACAGCATACGGTATATAGACAAGTCCCCCACACACAGCATACGGTATATAGACAAGTCCCCCACACACAGCATACGGTATATAGACAAGTCCCCCACACACAGCATACGGTATATAGACAAGTCCCCCACACACAGCATACGGTATATAGACAAGTCCCCCCACACACAGCATACGGTATATAGACAAGTCCCCCATACACAGCATACGGTATATAGACAAGCCCCCCCACACAGCATACTGTATATAGACAAGTCCCCCACACAGCATACGGTATATAGACAAGTCCCCCACACAGCATACGGTATATAGACAAGTCCCCCACACACAGCTTACGGTATATAGACAAGTCCCCCCCATACGGTATATAGACAAGTCCCCCACACACAGTTTACGGTATATAGACAAGTCCCCCACACACAGCATACGGTATATAGACAAGTCCCCCCCATACGGTATATAGACAAGTCCCCCACACACAGCATACGGTATATAGACAAGTCCCCCCACACAGCATACGGTATATAGACAAGTCCCCCCCACACACAGCATACAGTATATAGACAAGTCCCCCACACACAGCATACGGTATATAGACAAGTCCCCCCACACAGCATACGGTATATAGACAAGTCCCCCCCACACACAGCATACGGTATATAGACAAGTCCCCCACACACAGCATACGGTATATAGACAAGTCCCCCCACACACAGCATACGGTATATAGACAAGTCCCCCATACACAGCATACGGTATATAGACAAGCCCCCCCACACAGCATACTGTATATAGACAAGTCCCCCACACAGCATACGGTATATAGACAAGTCCCCCACACAGCATACGGTATATAGACAAGTCCCCCACACACAGCTTACGGTATATAGACAAGTCCCCCCCATACGGTATATAGACAAGTCCCCCACACACAGTTTACGGTATATAGACAAGTCCCCCACACACAGCATACGGTATATAGACAAGTCCCCCCCATACGGTATATAGACAAGTCCCCCACACACAGCATACGGTATATAGACAAGTCCCCCCACACAGCATACGGTATATAGACAAGTCCCCCCCACACACAGCATACAGTATATAGACAAGTCCCCCACACACAGCATACGGTATATAGACAAGTCCCCCCACACAGCATACGGTATATAGACAAGTCCCCCCCACACACAGCATACGGTATATAGACAAGTCCCCGCACACAGCATACGGTATATAGACAAGTCCCCCCCACACACAGCATACAGTATATAGACAAGTCCCCCACACACAGCATACGGTATATAGACAAGTCCCCCCACACAGCATACGGTATATAGACAAGTCCACCCCACACACAGCATACAGTATATAGACAAGTCCCCCACACACAGCATACAGTATATAGACAAGTCCCACACACAGCATACAGTATATAGACAAGTCCCCCACACACAGCATACAGTATATAGACAAGTCCCCCACACACAGCATACGGTATATAGACAAGTCCCCCCACACAGCATACGGTATATAGACAAGTCCCCCCCACACACAGCATACAGTATATAGACAAGTCCCCCACACACAGCATACGGTATATAGACAAGTCCCCCACACACAGCATACAGTATATAGACAAGTCCCCCCCACACAGCATACAGTATATAGACAAGTCCCCCCCACACAGCATACGGTATATAGACAAGTCCCCCCCACACAGCATACGGTATATAGACAAGTCTCCCACACACAGCATACGGTATATAGACAAGTCCCCCCCACACAGCATACAGTATATAGACAAGTCCACCACACACAGCATACGGTATATAGACAAGTCCCCCCCACACACAGCATACAGTATATAGACAAGTCCCCCCCACACAGCATACGGTATATAGACAAGTCCCCCACACACAGCATACGGTATATAGACAAGTCCCCCCACACAGCATACGGTATATAGACAAGTCCCCCCCACACACAGCATACAGTATATAGACAAGTCCCCCACACACAGCATACGGTATATAGACAAGTCCCCCACACACAGCATACAGTATATAGACAAGTCCCCCACACACAGCATACGGTATATAGACAAGTCCCCCATACACAGCATACGGTATATAGACAAGTCCCCCATACACAGCATACGGTATATAGACAAGTCCCCCACACACAGCATACGGTATATAGACAAGTCCCCCACACACAGCATACGGTATATAGACAAGTCCCCCACACACAGCATACGGTATATAGACAAGTCCCCCATACACAGCATACGGTATATAGACAAGTCCCCCATACACAGCATACGGTATATAGACAAGTCCCCCCACACAGCATACAGTATATAGACAAGTCCCCCCCACACAGCATACGGTATATAGACAAGTCCCCCCCACACAGCATACAGTATATAGACAAGTCCCCCACACACAGCATACGGTATATAGACAAGTCCCCCCCACAGCATACAGTGTATAGACAAGTCCCCCACACACAGCATACGGTATATAGACAAGTCCCCCCACACACAGCATAAGGTATATAGACAAGTCCCCCATACACAGCATAAGGTATATAGACAAGTCCCCCATACACAGCATACAGTATATAGACAAGTCCCCCACACACAGCATACGGTATATAGACAAGTCCCCCCACACAGCATACGGTATATAGACAAGTCCCCCCCACACACAGCATACGGTATATAGAAAAGTCCCCCCACACAGCATACGGTATATAGACAAGTCCCCCCCACACACAGCATACAGTATATAGACAAGTCCCCCACACACAGCATACGGTATATAGACAAGTCCCCCCACACAGCATACGGTATATAGACAAGTCCCCCCCACACACAGCATACAGTATATAGACAAGTCCCCCACACACAGCATACAGAATATAGACAAGTCCCACACACAGCATACAGTATATAGACAAGTCCCCCACACACAGCATACAGTATATAGACAAGTCCCCCACACACAGCATACGGTATATAGTCAAGTCCCCCCACACAGCATACGGTATATAGACAAGTCCCCCCCACACACAGCATACAGTATATAGACAAGTCCCCCACACACAGCATACGGATACAGTATATAGACAAGTCCCCCACACACAGCATACGGTATATAGACAAGTCCCCCACACACAGCATACAGTATATAGACAAGTCCCCCACACAGCATACGGTATATAGACAAGTCCCCCCCACACAGCATACAGTATATAGACAAGTCCACCACACACAGCATACGGTATATAGACAAGTGCCCCCCACACACAGCATACAGTATATAGACAAGTCCCCCCCACACAGCATACGGTATATAGACAAGTCCCCCCCACACAGCATACAGTATATAGACAAGTCCCCCCAACACAGCATACGGTATATAGACAAGTCCCCCACACACAGCATACAGTATATAGACAAGTTCCCCACACACAGCATACGGTATATAGACAAGTCCCCCACACACAGCATACGGTATATAGACAAGTTCCCCACACACAGCATACAGTATATAGACAAGTCCCCCCCACAGCATACGGTATATAGACAAGTCCCCCACACACAGCATACGGTATATAGACAAGTCCCCCCCATACGGTATATAGACAAGTCCCCCACACACAGCATACGGTATACAGACAAGTCCCCCCACACAGCATACGGTATATAGACAAGTCCCCCCCACACACAGCATACAGTATATAGACAAGTCCCCCACACACAGCATACGGTATATAGACAAGTCCCCCACACATAGCATACAGTATATAGACAAGTCCCCCACACACAGCATACGGTATATAGACAAGTCCCCCACACACAGCATACGGTATATAGACAAGTCCCCCCCACACATCATACGGTATATAGACAAGTCCCCCCCACACAGCATACGGTATATAGACAAGTCCCCCTACACAGCATACGGTATATAGACAAGTCCCCCCCACACACAGCATACGGTATATAGACAAGTCCCCCACACACAGCATACGGTATATAGACAAGTCCCCCACACATAGCATACAGTATATAGACAAGTCCCCCACACACAGCATACGGTATATAGACAAGTGCCCCACACACAGCATACGGTATATAGACAAGTCCCCCCCACACATCATACGGTATATAGACAAGTCCCCCCCACACAGCATACGGTATATAGACAAGTCCCCCCAACACAGCATACGGTACATAGACAAGTCCCCCACACACAGCATACGGTATATAGACAAGTCCCCCACACACAGCATACTGTATATAGACAAGTCCCCCACACACAGCATACTGTATATAGACAAGTCCCCCACACACAGCATACGGTATATAGACAAGTCCCCCACACACAGCATACAGTATATAAACAAGTCCCCCACACACAGCATACAGTATATAGACAAGTCCCCCCACACAGCATACGGTATATAGACAAGTCGCCCACACACAGCATACGGTATATAGACAAGTTCCCCACACACAGCATACGGTATATAGACAAGTCCCCCACACACAGCATACGGTATATAGACAAGTCCCCCACACACACAGCATACGGTATATAGACAAGTTCCCCACACACAGCATACAGTATATAGACAAGTCCCCCCCACAGCATACGGTATATAGACAAGTCCCCCACACACAGCATACAGTATATAGACAAGTCCCCCACACACAGCATACAGTATATAGACAAGTCCCCCACACACAGCATACGGTATATAGACAAGTCCCCCACACACAGCATACGGTATATAGACAAGTCCCCCACACACAGCATACGGTATAAAGACAAGTTCCCCACACACAGCATACGGTATATAGACAAGTTCCCCACACACAGCATACAGTATATAGACAAGTCCCCCCACACAGCATACAGTATATAGACAAGTCCCCCCACACAGCATACAGTATATAGACAAGTCCCCCACACACAGCATACAGTATATAGACAAGTCCCCCCACACAGCATACAGTATATAGACAAGTCCCCCCACACAGCATACGGTATATAGACAAGTCCCCCACACACAGCATACAGTATATAGACAAGTCCCCCCACACAGCATACGGTATATAGACAAGTCCCCCACACACAGCATACAGTATATAGACAAGTCCCCCACACGCAGCATACAGTATATAGACGAGTCCCCCACACACAGCATACAGTATATCACACAGCATACAGTATATAGACAAGTACCCCACACACAGCATACGGTATATAGACACACGCAGCATAGATCCCCCACACACAGCATACAGTTATATAGACAAGTCCCCCAGGCACACAGCATACAGTATATAGACAAGTCCCCCACACACAGCATACAGTATATAGACAAGTCCCCCACACGCAGCATACAGTATATAGACAAGTCCCCCACACACAGCATACAGTATATAGACAAGTCCCCCACACACAGCATACAGTATATAGACAAGTCCCCCCACACAGCATACGGTATATAGACAAGTCCCCCACACACAGCATACAGTATATAGACAAGTCCCCCCACACAGCATACGGTATATAGACAAGTCCCCCACACACAGCATACAGTATATAGACAAGTCCCCCACACACAGCATACAGTATATAGACAAGTACCCCACACACAGCATACGGTATATAGACAAGTACCCCACACACAGCATACGGTATATAGACAAGTCCCCCACACACAGCATACAGTATATAGACAAGTCCCCCACACGCAGCATACTGTATATAGACAAGTCCCCCACACACAGCATACAGTATATAGACAAGTCCCCCACACACAGCATACAGTATATAGACAAGTCCCCCACACACAGCATACAGTATATAGACAAGTCCCCCACACACAGCATACAGTATATAGACAAGTCCCCCACACACAGCATACAGTATATAGACAAGTCCCCCACACACAGCATACGGTATATAGACAAGTCCCCCACACACACCATACAGTATATAGATAAGTCCCCCACACACAGCATACGGTATATAGACAAGTCCCCCACACACAGCATACGGTATATAGACAAGTCCCCCACACACAGCATACGCTATATAGACAAGTCCCCCACACACAGCATACGGTATATAGACAAGTCCCACACACACAGCATACGGTATATAGACAAGTCCCCCACACGGCATACAGTATATAGACAAGTCCCCCACACACAGCATACGGTATATAGACAAGTCCCCCACACACAGCATACGGTATATAGACAAGTCCCCCACACAGCATACAGTATATAGACAAGTCCCCCCCACACAGCATACGGTATATAGACAAGTCCCCCCCCACACACACAGCATACAGTATATAGACAAGTCCCCCCCACACACAGCATACGGTATATAGACAAGTCCCCCACACACAGCATACAGTATATAGACAAGTCCCCCCTCACACACACAGCATACAGTATATAGACAAGTCCCCCCCACACACAGCATACAGTATATAGACAAGTCCCCCCCCACACACACAGCATACAGTATATAGACAAGTCCCCCACACACAGCATACGGTATATAGACAAGTCCCCCCCCACACACACAGCATACAGTATATAGACAAGTCCCCCCCACACAGCATACAGTATATAGACAAGTCCCCCCCACACACAGCATACGGTATATAGACAAGTCCCCCACACACAGCATACAGTATATAGACAAGTCCCCCCCACACAGCATACAGTATATAGACAAGTCCCCCACACACAGCATACGGTATATAGACAAGTCCCCCCCACACAGCATACAGTATATAGACAAGTCCCCCACATACAGCATACGGTATACAGACAAGTCCCCCCCACACACAGCATACGGTATATAGACAAGTCAAACCACACACCCCCACACACACAGCATACGATGTATAGACAAGTGCATAGCTGTGCTAGGGTAGGAGTGGGAGGAGCCTTCCTTCTCTTGTCAGTGTTGGCCCTGCAGTGGAGCCCACCAGGGAATTCCCCAGCAGGCCAGTCCGAGCCTGGTCACATGCTGACTAGAGTCTCAGACACCTCTCTGAGTAGCCCACTGATAGAAGTGGATGAGAATCTAGTCGGCATTTGACCTCAACTATTACATCATAACACCGGCTTTATCTTTTTAAAGCTTTGTAACCTTTACTCACTTTATGAATCAGCCACAGATAAAACTCAATAAGGATGGGTTGCTACTGTGTGCAATTTGCCAGCCAGCCCAGAACAGCGGTGACCTGAGCCGACAGCAGCGACTTGAGTAGACTGTGGCCACCTGAGCCAACAGCGGCATTTATATTGCGCTATCGCCAGGAAATGGATGACAATGGCAGTCAGGGGAATGGTGAAGGCCTGCATGGCTGCCATCTTGGTACTCCTGTGAAGTTCATCCACAGTCTGGACTTAATCTTATAAACTGTATACTGCATTACTAGAGGATTACTGTATATAGAATAAGCAGTCAAGAGATTGCAGGTTAAAGTGCCCTAAGGGGACATAAAAAAAGAAAGTAAAAATGGAAAAAAAAGAAAAAGTTTTATAAAGGAAAAAAAATAAACAAAAATGTTAAATCACCCCTATTTTCCGAGGTAAAAAAAAAGAAATTAAAAAAGAAACATTTTATATTGTCGTGTCTGTAAAAGTCCGACCTATCAAAGCCCAAATTATTTAAACCGCACGTTAAATAGCGGAAAAATAAATTAAGAAGCCAGAATTGCCGTATTATGGTGTCACCAAACAGTAATAAATAACCCGGTATTGTGTCACCATTTTGTGAGACCCTGCATTTGTTCCATGTTTCTGCTGATGAATCTGGGCGAGGTTCGCTTTCTGCTCGCCGACCTGCGGGGGTTATTGATGCCATTCTCTGCTGTCTACAAACTTTTCATCTCTTTTTGATGCATTTTTTGGGAGGTAAAATTACCCAAAAAGAAAAAAAAATTGGGTGTTTAGATTATCTTTGCTGTTGGGCATTTGCTGTAGGGGTTAATATATTTATGATTTGATAGATCGGACTTTTTGTCAGTGTGTCAATACTAAATAAATAAATATATATATATAATCTTTTAGTCTTGCTTTGTATTGACAAATGGAGGTAGGAAATTTAAAAGGATTTTTTTTATATATATAAATTTCAATTTTAATCCTTTTCTATCACATTATTTTTTGGTCCCGTTGGGCAACTTGAATCAAAAATCCACAACTCATTGGAATTGCGACACTTAAATTCTGCGGATGTCAGGAAGGGGATAAAGAGAATAAAGTAACTTTGCAGAATGCTTCCGTTTTGTGTACACAGCTCCTGTGCTGACTTAGTGTTCTCTTTGGTTACACCACACACCCATTCTGTGTCCGGCCCCCACAGATCGCCATCTCCATATATATGGGGGGATTTCCTCATGTGACGACCCCTCTGCCGATGTATACAGATCACATGTGGCTTCACCTTCAGCTTTGATCTCCGCAGTCTTCAGTTCCGGATCCTCCAGGATGAGGGATAAATCTTTCTTGCTCTTCATTCCCCTCCGTGGCTGATACAGCAGCTCCACCGCGCCGACGTTCCCCTCATAGGGAGGAATCGCTCCGCAAAGACTGTTCTCAGCCACAGGACGATCCGCCGGATACAGGAGGAAAGTTCTCCTCTCTGCAATGAAGGATTATTCAACTTTTCTGCCATTTGTAAGATCTCTGCTTGTTGTCTGAGAATAAAATCATTCTTGTTAATATCCAGAACCTGAAAAAAATCTAATCCTGACAGCAGCGGAGCATTTATTACAATGGTATTCAGTCTAGACTACCCCCCTCCTGTCCTGACCGTTTGCTACAATGTATCAGTGCAGGGAAAATCTATCAGTTTGGACTTGGTTTCCCTTACAGAGGATTGTCCAGGCCAGACACCATTGTACCCAGTGGCGACCCGCCAATGGCGGCAGGCCACGCGACTGCTATGGGGCCCGTGAGCTGGGGGGGCCCCATAGCAGTCGCCTGCACTGTGTACCCCCGCATCGGGTCCCCCTCCTGCACCCAGGCAAGAGGCGGGGCCCTGAGCAGGCGGGGGGCTTACTCACCATCGGGCATCCCAGCGCACTATGGGCACCCTCGCCTTCTCAGGGCCCCGGCCGGCACAATACTTACCTCTTCCCGTGCCCTAGACGCTAGAATGTATGGGATCCTTCCAGGTGTGATGTCATTTCCGGGGGCGTGTTCTAGTTCAGCACCAGACGCCAGAGTCTCATGCAGAGACAGAGCTGCCGGTGAAGCTGCAGGAGGAGGTCAGTATCCTAAGCTGAGAAACAGGAGATTGTTCTATTAATTGCTGGTCTGATGTCTTTTCTTCTTCTTGTTTTTGGGGTGAGGGGGCTTGATACTTGCGAGTGAG
Organism: Phyllobates terribilis; assembly: GCF_046119375.1. Classification (NCBI taxonomy): domain Eukaryota; kingdom Metazoa; phylum Chordata; class Amphibia; order Anura; family Dendrobatidae; genus Phyllobates; species Phyllobates terribilis. The sequence continues at coordinate 3,248,684 of NW_027362957.1, forward strand.
GGATTTGGGGGGGTTAATGCTGGAGGGCAGTCTGGTGGGGTTAATTAATGCTTGAGATCTTAGGGGGCTCTGGGGAATAATTCAGGGATAATGTGTGCTTGTGGGGGCCTTAAGGGGATGCTGCGGGCTTGTGAGGGCTCTGGGGGGATGCTGCAGGCTTGTGGGGGCCCTAAGGGGGATTCTGCGGTCTTGTGGGGGCTCTGGGGGGGATGCAGCAAGCTTGTGGGGCCCTGGGGGGGGGATGCTGTGGGCTTGTGGGGGCTCTGGGGGGGATGCTGTGGGCTTGTGGGGCCCTGGGGGGGATACTGCGGGCTTGTGGGGGCCTGGGGGGGAGGCTGTGGGCTTGTAGATGCTCTGGGGGGATGCTGCGGGCTTGTGGGGCCCTGGGGGGGATGCTGTGGTCTTGTGGGGGCCCTGGGGGGGATGCTGTGGGCTTGTGGGGCCCTGGGGGGATGCTGTGGGCTTGTGGGGTCCCTTGGGGGGATACTGCGGGCTTGTGGGTGCTCTGGGGGGATGCTGCGGGCTTGTGGGGCCCTGGGGGGGATGCTGTGGGCTTGTGGGTGCTCTGGGGGGGATGCTGCGGGCTTGTGGGTGGTCTGGGGGGGATACTGCGGGCTTGTGGGTGCTCCGGGGGGGATGCTGCGGGCTTGTGGAGCCCTGGGGGGGATGCTGTGGGCTTGTGGGGCCCTGGGGGGGATGCTGTGGGCTTGTGGGTGCTCTGGGGGGGATGCTGTGGGCTTGTGGGTGCTCTGGGGGGGATGCTGCGGGCTTGGGGATGCTGCGGGCTTGTGGGGGCTCTGGGGGGATGCTGCAGGCTTTTGGGGGCTCTGGGGGGGGTGCTGCAGGCTTGTGGGGGCCCCGGGGGGATGCAGCGGGCTTGTGGGGGCTCTGTATGGGGTCCAGCCTGCATATGGCATTACATGGGGACCAACCAGTATTCTCTATGGTGAATTATATGGGATCCAGTATTTTGTATGGAGCATTATATGGGGCTCATAATACTGTATGGAGGACTATGTGGTGCCCATAATATTGTATGGAGGACTTAGTGGTACCATAACACTGTATGGAGGACTATACTGTCCGGTCTGCACTGTGCGCTGTGAGGATTCACCGGTTTCTGAGCTATTGTAGAATTTACAGTAGATATCACTCATGAAATGTAAGAAGTCAGTGAAATGTTTGGCATTGTACTATATCTATATCTATAATTTCTCTGCTGTATCTGTGCATCATGAATGGTTGGATGTGTTAAAGGGGCCACTGAGACTCTTTCGCCCGGGGCCCACGAAAACCTGGAGGAGGGAGCATCATGTGACACTCCCTCTCCCATCATTCCTCCTCTGCGTCTGACGCAGCAGCATGATGACGCGCCACGCTGTGTCAGACAGTGGAGCTGGCAGCTGCTGAGGTGATCAGCTGCAGAGACTGAAGCAGCGGGGAACGAGGAGCGGTAAGTATGTATTTATTTATAAATCAGTGTGTACTGATAATACTGGAGGACTGGGGCTGCATTTTACACTACGGGTGGGGGGGGGGCTGCATTTTACCCTATGGGGGGCTCCATTATACAGCGTACAGGACCATGGGGGAATGCATTATACTGAGTGGAGAACCATGGCTAGTGTATTATACTGTGTGGAGGACCATGGGGGAGTGCATTGTACTGTGTGTGGAGGACCATGGGGGAGTGCATTGTACTGTGTGGAGGACCATGGGGGAGTGCATTGTACTGTGTGGAGGACCATGGGGGAGTGCATTATACTGTGTGGAGGACCACGGGGAGTGCATTATACTGTGTGGAGGACCACGTGGGAGTGCATTATACTGCATGGAGGACCACGAGGGAGTGCATTATACTACATGGAGGACCACGAGGGAGTGCATTATACTGCGTGGAGGACTACGAGGGAGTGCATTATACTGCGTGGAGGACCATGGGGAGTGTATTATACTGCGTGGAGGACCATGGCGAGTGCCTTATACTGTGTGGAGGACTATGGCGAGAGTCTTATACTGTGTGGAGGACCATGGCGAGTGCATTGTACTCTATGGAGTATGGAGAGGTGTGGGGCAGTTGGGGGATCATACTGTGTTGGTGTCATCATACTTTACCCTGGGAGTTGAGGTGGGGTACAGTAGGGTTATTATACTGCGCATGTGGAGGAATTCACCATGGGGGTATCATACCGTGTTTGGGGGGCACTTTTGTTGGCACCACACTTTATGGGCAATGAAAAAGGGATCTAGGACTTCAGCAGGAGGAAAATTACTATGTAATGGCTGGAAGGTTGTGAGATCTGCTCTTCTGTGACCCCAACAATTATTTACATTTTTACATTTTTTTTTGGGGGGGGGCCCAATTAGAACTTCTGCTATGGGGCCCCATGATTCCTATGTACGCCCCTGATTGTACCAAATCCTCAGCTGTGCTGGTACTAAGGATATGGACACTCAGACATTTTGGGCAAAATATATACATACAAATATTTTTTCAATAACGTTTCATAAACAATTTGGCTTTTTTATTTCTTTTGCATTGCTAGTTGCAGAATGAGCTCACTGAGAATTTATCAGTGAGCTCATTCTGACCTTCTCTGTGCTGATTATGTTCACAGACCAGCATGAAAGTTGGGCTGATCTCTGATGCAGTCATAAATCATCGCAGAAATAAAAGAGCTGGAAACTCCACATCATAAGGAGCTCACTGACTGAATCTCAAGTTAACTCATTCTGCAGCCATCAATGTGCTGCTGGGAAACAAAAAGCTGGTAAAGGCCGAACAGAGCAAATGTTACATGAAGAGAAATAGTAAAAAGTATTTTTAGAGCAATATACATGTATTTAAAGGGATTGTCCGGTGTGAAGCTGAAGGCTGCAGTCATCTGTGTGACTCTCTGTGACTGCAGACTTGTAATCCTCACATCATGTAGACTGCGCGCTGCCAGCATTATTCTCAGCCCAGAGATGGCAGAAGCCCCTGTATCATGTGTACAGGAATTGTGCCCCCTCTCCCCGAGGAGCAGCAGTGCCTCGTCCTCCAGATACATGAGGGTCCCATCGGGGAGATCCGCATGTACCGGCCATGATGTCATCTCCATGGATACGGCATCAATGTGCAGAGCAGAAGACCCCTGTAAGGGAGAGCTCAGACGTGGGGGGATTGATGTGGATGTGAGGAGCAGATCCCCCCATATTCACAGATTATCGCACAATACATGTGGCCTTGCACAGGAAAAACTGTGAGGAAAGAAGAAATCAGATTTCTTACAATATAGAATAATGTCCTCCTGCCCTCGCTCATGTCCAGTATTATTTATCCCCTGACCTTTTGGGTGGGGAACCCCTCCTGAGCCCCCTCCATTATATAGGAGCCATATATCTGCTCCATTACTGGCAGAAGGTAAGGAGCCAATCACACTGCACGGCTTCTACTTCCTGCTCTAAGCCCCGCCCACCTGCCTTCCCTTGAGATCTCCATGACAACCCTTGTGTGACTACAGTGACAGGCCACGCCCCCGAGGATTCTGATCAGTGCGGATGTCTCCATATTGCTGAGGACTGTGAGCGGCTGATGGGCGGAGCCAGCAGCAATGTGAGGGGCGGAGCCAGCAGCAATGTGAGGGGCGGAGCCAGCAGCGATATGAGGGGCGGAGCCAGCAGCGAGATGAGGGGCGGAGCCAGCAGCGATATGAGGGGCTGAGCCAACAGCGACATGAGGGGCGGAGCCAGCAGCGATATGAGGGGCGGAGCCAGCAGCGATATGAGGAGCGGAGCCAGCAGCGATATGAGGGGCGGAGCCAGCAGCGATATGAGGGGCGGAGCCAGCAGCGATATGATAGGCGGAGCCAGCAGCGATATGAGGAGCGGAGCCAGCAGCGATATGATGGGCGGAGCCAGCAGCGATATGAGGGGCGGAGCCAGCAGCGATATGAGGGGCGGAGCCAGCAGCGATATGAGGGGCAGAGCCAGCAGCGATATGAGGGGCAGAGCCAGCAGCGATATGAGGGGCAGAGCCAGCAGCGATATGAGGGGCAGAGCCAGCAGCGATATGAGGGGCGGAGTCAGCAGCGATATGAGGAGCGGAGCCAGCAGCGATATGAGGGGCAGAGCCAGCAGCGATATGAGGGGCGGAGCCAGCAGCGATATGAGGAGCGGAGACAGCAGCGATATGAGGGGCGGAGCCAGCAGCGATATGAGGGGCGCTCACAGCACTGACAGGAGCAGGTGTGTGTGCAGCCAGTTCCTCTGCTGTGGGTGTTGTGGTGTGTGAGCTTCGCCGTGTATATAATATACACATATATATATATATATGTACACATGTGAAATCAGAAGTTTCCATACACTGTATAAATAGACACATCTGCAGGTTTTTCTCAATATCTGACATGAAATCAGAATAAACCTTCCCTTTTTAGGTCAATTAGGATTACCATCATTTTTAATATTTGCCAAATGCCAGAATAATGAGAGAATGTTTTAGGACATTTTTATTACTTACTGCTAAGTCAAAGTTTCCCTCTTTCCCTCTCCTCATTCATTGGGAGTGGGGCGCGGAGGATGCTGGGTGGGACGCGCGGGGTAACCCCCGCCCACAGCCCAGCATCCACCGCGGGGTCCACGGCACTAATGTCACCCCTCATTTGACGTGACATCAGCGGAAGAAAGAGACGGCTGCAGCCGGGGGGTCACGTGATGCCTGTGAGGGGCGCTATCGCCAGTCCCTCCTACAGGAAATCAACCCCACATGATGCTGCCACCCCCATGTTTCACAGTTGGGATGGTGTTCTTAGGCTTCCAAGCTTCTCCTTTCTTCTTCCAAAAGTAACGATGGTCACTATGCCCAAAAAGTTCAATTTTAGTTTCATCAGACCACGGGACATGTCTCCAAAAATTAAGGTCTTTGTTCCTGTGTGCATTTGCAAACATTAATCTGGCTTTTTTATCTTTCTTTTGGAGTAATGGCTTCTTCCTGGCACAGTGGCCTTTCAGCCTATATTGATACAGTACTCATTTCACTGTGGATATTGACACAATCTTATCAGCTTCCCCTATCATCTTCACAAGATCTTTTGCTTTTGTCCTTGATATGCACATATCGGACCAAAGCACGTTCATCTCTGGGACACAGAACCCGTCTCCTTCCTGAGCGGTATGATGGCTGGACATTCCCATCTTGTTTGTACTTGCATATAATTGTTTGTACAGATTAACGAGACACCTTCAGGTATCTTGAAATTGTACCCAAGGATGAGCCAGACTTGTGCAAGTCCACAATTCTCTTCCTGATATCTTGGTTGATTTCTTTAGACTTTCCCATGATGCTACACAAAGAAGCAGTGTGTTTCAGGTGTGCATTAAAATACATCCACAGGTGTGTCTCTAATTAACTGAGATGTTGCCAAAAAAACTATCAGAAGTTTCCAAACACATGACATCATCATATGGGCAGTACAGAATTGTTTAAAGGTATAGCAATATTAGTGTATGTAAACTTATGACTTTGCAGTAAGTAATAAAAATGCTTTAAAACATTCTCTCTCTCTCTTATTATTCTGGCATTTGGCAAATCTTAAAAATGATGGTAATCCTAATTGACCTAAAACGGGAAGGTTTATTCTGATTTCATGTCAGATATTGAGAAAAACCTGCAGATGTGTCTTTTTATTGTTATGATCTGCAACAAGTACTAAGGAAAGAAAGGAGAAAGCTATCCCTACAGTAAGACTAAGCTGAATCCCTACGATGTAGCGGGCTGCCTGTTCCTAGCGAACAGACCCGCCTTAGTCCTCGGCTAGTCTGAACGAAGACCTATAGCATAAAGGAGAGGGGTCCCTAAAAGAACTAAGGACTGGAACAAAAATGGGACATCTCCTAAACAGAGAAGTTGTTACAGAACACAAAAAGATAAACTGACAAAAAGGTACTAGAGGTCCCAGAAGGACCAAGCGAACTGACAGAGAAAGGCACAGAAGCACCTGGCTAGCAAAGCAGTCAAACAACACTGCAGTCCAACACAGCCAAAAGGGCGGAGCTGGAATATAAAGGCAGATGGTCACGTGACCGCAAAGCACAAGATGGAAAAAACAAACAGGAGGGTTCTAACATTTATATAGTGTATGTAAATTTCTGGTTTCAACTGTGTATACAGGTGACAGGAGCAGGTGTGTGTGCAGCCAGGTCCGCTCTTTTTGTGGTGCCGCAGCGGAGCGTGTTGTGGTGTGTGAGCTCTGCTGTGTATATAGTACAGAGGAGTATATATATATGTGTATGTATATATATATATATACATACACACACACACGGGGCATGCAGGAGTTTTTAGTTTACCAGTTTGGGTCCATGCGGAGCTGCTATAGGATTCACTGGTAACATTTTGGGGAACAGACAAAGTTTTTATAATTTTTATTCCATTTTTCTTTTGCGTGAGATTAATAAAAAAACAATTCTGCTGATGTTTTTTTATTTTTTCCAGCATTCAATGGCAAAACCCCAGGAATGGTTCTTATATTTTTTCTTTCCAGCGTTTATCGTGCAGTATAGAGACAAAATGAACAAAAGCTACAATTTTGCCATTAATTATTACTATTTTATTCTTATGCTGTTTTTTGTGCTGGATAAATCATGTGATCGTTGTACAGTTTGGATTGTTGTTCTCTGCGATGTTAATCAGGTTTAGTTTTTTTGTTCTTGTTTTTTGGGGGTTTATTTTAATAAAATCTAGTTTTAATGTAAGAAAAAAAATTATATTTGAGTTTTTACTTTGTATATTTCCAAATATTTTATTGAAACGGAGTAAAGGAAAGAAGGATGAACTAGTGGGAGAGCAACTGTAAAGGACCCCTGCCAGTCCCTAAAACTAAAGGGGCCTGTGACGACACAGCATTTAATCGTAATTATCCAGATGTAAATTCCATAGGCCCAGAATGATAGACTATTGCCTGAATTATTAACTATTGAATTTATGTGTTTCTTTCTTCGGTTGGTTAACGCACATGATCTTTTGTCATGAGTCTGAATGTTGACTCATCTTGTAGGTTGAGGTGATATTTGTTAATTGATAAATGGTTATTTACCTCTTATATCAACTCTTCTGGTTTATTGTACTGTTATCTTTGCAATACAGGGACGCAGGCTCTTTGAACAATGGATGTTTGCTAAATATGTTGATTACCATTTTATAAGTCCATGCAATTTGTTGACTTGCATTGTTTCGGAATTTATAGTTTATCCTTCAATGTTTGCAATGTTTGCAAGTCAACATTGGGGGATGAACTGTGGATGCTCCAGTAATGAGAATTAGTAACACCACCCCTTTCTCTTGACCTATGGATGAAGTCTTGAAGAAGGACAGTTGTGAACTACATAAAGGAGTCTTTTTACAAAACCACTGCCAGGAACACTCTATGGGACAGCTCTACAGAACACCATGAATCCATTAAGAGGGACACAGATTTGGTTTCTACAGGATGCCAGCTTAAGGGACCACAGTCCTGGCTGGAGGAATACAGATCTGCTCCATTGACTACTATAGAACCCATGGATACATCTGGGAAAACCAGGTTGGGACCACCAGTCGCCTGGTCCCATGGAGATGTTTGGAGTAGCCAGGTTGGGACACTCCGGCCACCTGGAACTCGTGAATATGCTCGGAAAAAGCCAAGTCGGGACCTTCCGGTCACCTAGTTCCATGGATATGTTCGGAGAAGCCAGGTTGGAACTTTCTGGTCTCCTGGCCACGTACCTCAATGGACTGTCAGCTTTCTAAGCTTGTTGTTACCTCCTCTTTGTGGGTGCTCTTTGGTGGGGGTGCCATTGGTGGGGGTAGTCAGCCCCAGAAGCCCCTCGGATTGGCAGCTGCTTTAATCCCAGCGAGTGAGCGGGAGGGTGAGACTCTGTAATTTGCACCATATTAGGTATTTGCTGGGACTGTTCGATATGTTTATTGTGTGTTTGGTGGCTCAATAAAATATTACCTCACTGTTTTACAATCATCCTGTGTTGTTGTTTATGTATCTTCTATCAGTGATGGATTATAATGAGTGTGATCTGCTCCACCATGAGGGGCCCGATCCTCCCGGGGGCCCACGTTCAAAGATCCCAGCACGGCTCAGGACGGATTCTTGTAGTGCTGATGTTTGATAAATAGGATAATAGAGCGCTCATAGAAAATAAATGTCTGACCTCTTCTTTCTGATGGGCATTTTAGAGCGAGGAGCTGCGCTCTGGACTCACCGCTGCACTCCCCATGCCATTGCGGTGGCCATCTTAATATCGATCTGTGCGGAGGAGACTGTGGGAGTCAGACGGAGGTGTCAAATGTACGGACCCTTTTAATCACAGGATGGAGGGTCACTGTAAATATTAATTCATGAACCACTGTGCATAGTGACTCGCCCCCAGGGCCGTGGGGCACTCGGCAGCCGGGCCTCTGGTTGCCGGGGGGATATCACGGTGGCTGGCCCAGTCCGTGGCCCAGGACGGTCACTCAAAGGGGGGGGGAATGCTTATAGGGGAAATTGTTGTGACGCCACCTGTGGATTCTGGTAAGAGGTTACCAGCGCTGCGACAGTCCACTGAGGCTGATGTTAGGGGCAGCTATGGTGGGACGGCTCCCCACAGGTAGAGCAGGCCTCAGGGCAGTGTAGAGGTGTAGAAAGATGGTGGAAGCAGGAGGGAGACGGCAGGACGGTTCCAGAGGAAGTACAGGCACACACACAAGGGTAAACTTCAATACCTTTACTGGTGGTGATGCAGGTACGGTCCAGGGCTTGTGGGGGCCCCGGGGGGATGCTGCGGGCTTGTGGGGGCCCTAAGGGGATGCTGCGGGCTTGTGGGGCCCTGGGGGGGATTCTGCGGGCTTGTGGGGCCCTGGAGGGGATGCTGTGGGCTTGTGGGTGCTCTGGGGGGGATGCTGCAGGCTTGTGGGGTCTATGGGGGGGATGCTGCAGGCATGTGGGGGCACTGGGGGGGGTGATGCAGGCTTGAGGGGGGCCCTGGGGGGATGCAGCCGGCTTGTGGGGGCCCCGGGGAGGATGCAGCGGGCTTGTGGGGCCTCTGTATGGGGTCCAGCCTGCATATGGCATTACATGGGGACCAGGCAGTATTCTCTATGGTGAATTATATGGGATCCAGTATTTTGTATGGAGCATTATATAGGGCTCATAATACTGTATGGAGGACTATGTGGTGCCCATAATATTGTATGGAGGACTTAGTGGTGCCATAACACTGTATGGAGGACTATACTGTCCGGTCTGCACTGTGCGCTGTGAGGATTCACCGGTTTCTGAGCTATTGTAGAATTTACAAAAGATATCACTCATGAAATGTAAGAAGTCAGTGAAATTTTTGGCATTGTACTATATCTATAATTTCTCTGCTGTATCTGTGCATCATGAATGGTTGGATGTGTTAAAGGGGCCACTGAGACTCTTTCGCCCGGGGCCCACGAAAACCTGGAGGAGGGAGCATCATGTGACACTCCCTCTCCCATCATTCCTCCTCTGCGTCTGACGCAGCGGCATGATGACGCGCCACGCTGTGTCAGACAGTGGAGCTGGCAGCTGCTGAGGTGATCAGCTGCAGAGACTGAAGCAGAGGGGAACGAGGAGCGGTAAGTATGTATTTATTTTTTAAATCATTGTGTACTGATAATACTGGAGGACTGGGGCTGCATTTTACCCTACGGGTGGGGGGGGCTGCATTTTACCCTATGGGGGGCTGCATTATACTGCGTACAGGACCATGGGGGAATGCATTATACTGAGTGGAGAACCATGGCGAGTGTCTTAAGGCCCCGTCACACTAAGCGATGCAGCAGCGATCCCGACAACGATACGACCTGTCAGGGATCGTTGCTGCATCGCTAATACATCGCTGGCGAGCTGTCAAACAGGCAGGCTCACCAGCGATCAGGGGAGCAGCGATATCGTGGAAAGAATCGTTCCACGATGTCCTGCTCCTGTTACCAGCCTACTGCTTAAGCAGGAGCAGGCTGGTAACCATGGTAAACATCGGGTTACTAAGTGCGCGTGTGCCCCTAGTAACCCGCTGTTTATCATGGATACCACTCTGCTAAGGTGAACGGTAGCCTCCGCGCACCGTAGCAGAGTGGTATCCATGGTAAACAGCGGGTTACTAAGTGCGCGCGTGCCCCTAGTAACCCGATGTTTACCATGGTTACCAGCCAGATCGTTGGTCCCGCTGGTCACACACAGCGATGTGTGCTGACCAGCGGGAGGCCAACGAACAAAAAATGGTCCAGGACACTTTGCAGCGATCAGCGACCTCACAGCAGGGGCCTGATCGTTGCAAAGTGTCACACATAGCGACATCTCTGGTGAGGTCGCTGGTGAGTCACCAAAACCGTGACTCAGCAGCGATCTCGCTAGCGATATCGCTATGTGAGACGGGGGCTTTATACTGTGTGGAGGACCATGGGGGAGTACATTGTACTGTGTGGAGGACCATGGGGGAGTGCATTGTACTGTGTGGAGGACCATGGGGGAGTGCATTATACTGTGTGGAGGACCATGGGGGAGTGCATGGTACTGTGTGGAGGACCATGGGGGAGTGCATTATACTGTGTGGAGGACCACGGGGAGTGCATTGTACTGTGTGGAGGACCACGAGGGAGTGCATTATACTGCGTGGAGGACCACGTGGGAGTGCATTATACTGCGTGGAGGACCACGAGGGAGTGCATTATACTGCGTGGAGGACCATGGCGAGTGCCTTATACTGTGTGGAGAACCATGGCGAGAGTCTTATACTGAGTGCATTATACTCTATGGAGTGTGGAGAGGTGTGGGGCAGTTGGGGGATCATACTTTACCCTGGGAGTTGAGGTCGGGTACAGTAGGGTCATTATACTGCGCATATGGAGGAATTCACCATGGGGGTATCATACCGTGTTTGGGGGGCACTTTTGTTGGCACCACACTTTATGGGCAATGAAAAAGGGATCTAGGACTTCAGCAGGAGGAAAATTACTATGTAAAGGCTGGAAGGTTGTGAGATCTGATCTTCTGCGACCCCCGACAATTATTTACATTTTTGTTGCTGGGGGGGGGGCCCAATTAGAACTTCTGCGTCCTATGTACGCCCCTGATTATACCAAATCCTCAGCTGTGCTGGTACTAAGGATATGGACACTCAGACATTTTGGGCTAAATATATACATACAAATATTTTTTCAATAACGTTTCATAAACAATTTGGCTTTTTTATTTCCTTTGCACTGCTAGTTGCAGAATGAGCTCACTGAGAATTTATCAGTGAGCTCATTCTGACCTTCTCTGTGCTGATTATGTTCACAGACCAGCATGAAAGTTGGGCTGATCTCTGATGCAGTCATAAATCATCGCAGAAATAAAAGAGCTGGAAACTCCACATCATAAGGAGCTCACTGACTGAATCTCAAGTTAACTCATTCTGCAGCCATCAATGTGCTGCTGGGAAACTAAAGGCTGGTAAAGGCCGAACAGAGCAAATGTTACATGAAGAGAAATAGTAAAAAGTATTTTTAGAGAAATATACATGTATTTAAAGGGATTGTCCGGTGTGAAGCTGAAGGCCTGCAGTCATCTGTGTGACTCTCTGTGACTGCAGACTTGTAATCCTCACATCATGTAGACTGCGCGCTGCCAGCATTATTCTCAGCCCAGAGATGGCAGAAGCCCCTGTATCATGTGTACAGGAATTGTGCCCCCTCTCCCCGAGGAGCAGCAGTGCCTCGTCCTCCAGATACATGAGGGTCCCATCGGGGAGATCCGCATGTACCGGCCATGATGTCATCTCCATGGATACGGCATCAATGTGCAGAGCAGAAGACCCCTGTAAGGGAGAGCTCAGACGTGGGGGGATTGATGTGGATGTGAGGAGCAGATCCCCCCATATTCACAGATTATCGCACAATACATGTGGCCTTGCACAGGAAAAACTGTGAGGAAAGAAGAAATCAGATTTCTTACAATATAGAATAATGTCCTCCTGCCCTCGCTCATGTCCAGTATTATTTATCCCCTGACCTTTTGGGTGGGGAACCCCTCCTGAGCCCCCTCCATTATATAGGAGCCATATATCTGCTCCATTACTGGCAGAAGGTAAGGAGCCAATCACACTGCACGGCTTCTACTTCCTGCTCTAAGCCCCGCCCACCTGCCTTCCCTTGAGATCTCCATGACAACCCTTGTGTGACTACAGTGACAGGCCACGCCCCCGAGGATTCTGATCAGTGCGGATGTCTCCATATTGCTGAGGACTGTGAGCGACTGATGGGCGGAGCCAGCAGCGATGTGAGGGGCAGAGCCAGCAGCGATATGAGGGGCGGAGCCAGCAGCGACATGAGGGGCGGAGCCAGCAGCGACATGAGGGGCGGAGCCAGCAGCGATATGAGGGGCGCTCTCAGCACTGACAGGAGCAGGTGTGTGTGCAGCCAGTTCCTCTGCTGTGGGTGTTGTGGTGTTTGAGCTTCGCCGTGTATATATTATACACATATATATATATATACACAGTTGAAATCAGAAGTTTCCATACACTGTATAAATAGACACATCTGCAGGTTTTTCTCAATATCTGACATGAAATCAGAATAAACCTTTCCCATTTTAGGACAATTAGGATTACCATCATTTTTAATATTTGCCAAATGCCAGAATAATGAGAGAGAGAGAGAATGTTTTAGGACATTTTTATTACTTACTGCTAAGTCAATAGTTTACCTCTTTCCCTCTCTTCATTCATTGGGAGTGGGGCGCGGAGGATGCTGGGTGGGACGCGCGGGGTAACCCCCGCCCACAGCCCAGCATCCACCGCGGGGTCCGCGACACTAATGTCACCCCTCATTTGACGTGACATCAGCGGAAGAAAGAGCCGGCTGCAGCCGGGGGGTCACGTGATGCCTGTGAGTGGCGCTATCGCCAGTCCCTCCTACAGGAAATCAACCCCACATGATGCTGCCACCCCCATGTTTCACAGTTGGGATGGTGTTCTTAGGCTTCCAAGCTTCTCCTTTTTTCTTCCAAAAGTAACGATGGTCACTATGACCAAAAAGTAAAATTTTAGTTTCATCAGACCACGGGACATGTCTCCAAAAATTAAGGTCTTTGTTCCTGTGTGCATTTGCAAACATTAATCTGGCTTTTTTAGCTTTCTTTTGGAGTAATGGCTTCTTCCTGGCACAGTGGCCTTTCAGCCTATATTGATACAGTACTCATTTCACTGTGGATATTGACACAATCTTATCAGCTTTCCCTATCATCTTCACAAGATCTTTTGCTTTTGTCCTTGATATGCACATATCGGACCAAAGCACGTTCATCTCTGGGACACAGAACCCGTCTCCTTCCTGAGCGGTATGATGGCTGGACATTCCCATCTTGTTTGTACTTGCATATAATTGTTTGTACAGATTAACGAGACACCTTCAGGTATCTTGAAATTGTACCCAAGGATGAGCCAGACTTGTGCAAGTCCACAATTCTCTTCCTGATATCTTGGTTGATTTCTTTAGACTTTCCCATGATGCTACACAAAGAAGCAGTGTGTTTCAGGTGTGCATTAAAATACATCCACAGGTGTGTCTCTAATTAACTGAGATGTTGCCAAAAAAGCTATCAGAAGTTTCCAAACACATGACATCATCATATGGGCAGTCCAGAATTTTTTAAAGGTATAGCAATATTAGTGTATGTAAACTTATGACTTTGCAGTAAGTAATAAAAATGCTTTAAAACATTCTCTCTCTCTTATTATTCTGGCATTTGGCAAATCTTAAAAATTATGGTAATCCTAATTGACCTAAAACGGGAAGGTTTATTCTGATTTCATGTCAGATATTTAGAAAAACATGCAGATGTGTCTTTTTATTGTTATGATCTGCAACAAGTACTAAGGAAAGAAAGGAGAAAGCTATCCCTACAGTAAGACTAAGCTGAATCCCTACGATGTAGCGGGCTGCCTGTTCCTAGCGAACAGACCCGCCTTAGTCCTCGGCTAGTCTGAACGAAGACCTATAGCATAAAGGAGAGGGGTCCCTAAAAGAACTAAGGACTGGAACAAAAATGGGACATCTCCTAAACAGAGAAGTTGTTACAGAACACAAAAAGATAAACTGACAAAAAGGTACTAGAGGTCCCAGAAGGACCAAGCGAACTGACAGAGAATGGCACAGAAGCACCTGGCTAGCAAAGCAGTCAAACAACACTGAAGTCCAACACAGCCAAAAGGGCGGAGCTGGAATATAAAGGCAGATGGTCTTGTGACCGCAAAACACAAGATGGAAAAAACAAACAGGAGGGTTCTAACATTTATATAGTGTATGTAAATTTCTGGTTTCAACTGTGTATACAGGTGACAGGAGCAGGTGTGTGTGCAGCCAGGTCCGCTCTTTTTGTGGCGCCGCAGCGGAGCGTGTTGTGGTGTGTGAGCTCTGCCGTGCATATAGTACAGAGGAGTATATATATATGTGTATGTATATATATATACATACACACACACGGGGCATGCAGGAGTTTTTAGTTTACCAGTTTGGGTCCATGCGGAGCAGCTATAGGATTCACTGGTAACATTTTGGGGAACAGACAACGTTTTTATAATTTTTATTCCATTTTTCTTTTGCGTGAGATTAATAAAAAAAACAATTCTGCTGATGTTTTTTTATTTTTTCCAGCATTCAATGGCAAAACCCCAGGAATGGTTCTTATATTTTTTCTTTCCAGCGTTTATCGTGCAGTATAGAGACAAAATGAACAAAAGCTACAATTTTGCCATTAATTATTACTATTTTATTCTTATGCTGTTTTTTGTGCCGGATAAATCATGTGATCGTTGTACAGTTTGGATTGTTGTTCTCTGCGATGTTAATCAGGTTTAGTTTTTTTGTTCTTGTTTTTTGGGGGTTTATTTTAATAAAATCAAATTTTAATGTAAGAAAAAAAATTATATTTGAGTTTTTACTTTGTATATTTCCAAATATTTTATTGAAACGGAGTAAAGGAAAGAAGGATGAACTAGTGGGAGAGCAACTGTAAAGGACCCCTGCCAGTCCCTAAAACTAAAGGGGCCTGTGACGACACAGCATTTAATCGTAATTATCCAGATGTAAATTCCATAGGCCCAGAATGATAGACTATTGCCTGAATTATTAACTATTGAATTTATGTGTTTCTTTCTTCGGTTGGTCAACGCACATGATCTTTTGTCATGAGTCTGAATGTTGACTCATCTTGTAGGTTGAGGTGATATTTGTTCATTGATAAATGGTTATTTACCTCTTATATCAACTCTTCTGGTTTATTGTACTGTTATCTTTGCAATACAGGGACGCAGGCTCTTTGAACAATGGATGTTTGCTAAATATGTTGATTACCATTTTATAAGTCCATGCAATTTGTTGACTTGCATTGTTTCGGAATTTATAGTTTATCCTTCAATGTTTGCAATGTTTGCAAGTCAACATTTGGGGGATGAACTGTGGATGCTCCAGGGGCGGAACTACCGCCCGTGCAGCCCGTTCATTGAACGGGGGCCCCGAGGGAGAGGGGGCCCCTCCAGGCTCCAGCAGGGCCGCCATCAGGGCATGTCTGCCCTGACTCCAGTGTGGGGCCCAGCCGGTAGGGGCCCCCTTGGAGCCCCGTTGGGGGCCCCCTCTTGTGAGTCTCTCTCCTCATGGGGCCCCCGGCCCCATGCTAAGCGCCGGTCCGGGACATCTCAGCGCTGCGCCTTCATGATTCCCCTGACTTCCGGTCATGTGACGGTGCCGTCACATGGCCGGAAGTCAGGAGAACCTGGTGTCAGCGATTTGGACGAGTGCCAGGATTCTGCAGGGATCGCATGGGGGTAAGTATAACAAGTTTTGTTTTTTTCAAAATACAATTTACTAGGAGTGGGGGGAATGGGAGGTGTGTGTGTGTGTGTGTGAGATAAGAGATGCACATGGGGGGGGGGGAGATGATAAAAGATGCACATGGGGTGGGGGGGATGAGAGAGGTGCACATGTGGGGGGAGGGGGATGAGAGAGGTGCACATGTGGGGGGAGGGGAATGAGAGAGGTGCACGTGGGGGGAGGGGGATGAGAGAGGTGCACGTGGGGGGGGAGATGATAAAAGATGCACATGGGGTGGGGGGGATGAGAGAGGTGCACATGTGGGGGGGGATAAGAGATGCACATGGGGGGGAGATAAGAGATGCACATGGGGGGGTAGATAAGAGATGCACATGTGGGGGGGATAAGAGATGCACATGGGGGGGAGATAAGAGATGCACATGGGGGAGGGGGATAAGAGATGCACATGGGGAGGGGGATAAGAGATGCACATGGGGGAGGGGGATAAGAGATGCACATGGGGGAGGGGGATAAGAGATGCACATGGGGGGAGGGGGATAAGAGATGCACATGGGGGAGGGGGATAAGAGATGCACATGGGGGAGGGGGATAAGAGATGCACATGGGGGAGAGATAAGAGATGCACATGGGGGAGGGGGATAAGAGATGCACATGGGGGAGAGATAAGAGATGCACATGGGGAGGGGGATAAGAGATGCACATGGGGGGGAGATAAGAGATGCATGTGGGGGAGGGGGATGAGAGATGTGCACATGTGGGGGGGATGAGAGATGCACATGGGGGGATGAGAGAGGGGCACATGTGGGGGAGGGGGATGAGAGAGGGGCACATGTGGGGGAGGGGGATGAGGATGAGAGAGGGGCACATGTGGGGGAGGGGGATGAGAGATGTGCACATGGGGGGTGGTGAGAGCTGCTCATGGGGGGGTGAGAGCTGCACATGGGGGAATTGGGAGAAAATGAGCTGCACATCGGGCAATTAGGAGTAGGGGGATAATGAGCTGCACATAATGAATGTGGGGTGGGGGAGAGTAAATGATAAATGACGATGGGGTGGGGAGAGCACGGACATGATATAATGAATTGGGGCAGGGGGTGCATGTAAATAATGAATGCGGGGAGCAGGAAGTATAGAGTAGAAGTTCTAATTAAATTATATATTAAGTGCCTATTTACAGTTAATGGGGGCACCGTGGTGGATTACAATTTATATTTGGAATGGTAGGTTGCATAATAACTAACCATATATTGATGGTGGATGCACGTCTGTATTCAGCTGCGTAATGTAGAAGTTGGGGAATGTGCTCTAGATAACTGTGTTATTTTATGCAGAGACGAGTCCTGGCTGGAAGACGTGATGGCGGTCTGTGCTGGATGAAGGAGAAAAGCGTAGCTGAAGGACTTCACCTAGAGACGTCACCAGTGAGTCAGTGCATTACATGTACACTTACACTATATACTATGTACTGGGCTCCTGTGTATAATGTCACTGGTGATCACTGTATTACCTGTACACTATATACAGAGCTCCTGTGTATAATGTCACTGGTGATCACTGTATTACCTGTACACTGACACTATATACAGAGCTCCTGTGTATAATGTCACTGGTGATCACTAGATTACCTGGACACTTACATTATACATACCATGTATAGAGCTCCCGTGTATAATGACACTTATGGTAATATTAGTAATGTGGGGGTAATATTAGTAATGTGGTGGTAATATGTGGTCTGGTCATGGTGTGGCAGTTTTTCTCCCTTCTGTGTGGTATTATTCGGTCACTATGTTGTGGTAATATGTGGTCTGGTGATGGTGTGGCGGTATTCCCTGTATGTGGTATTATTGGTCATTTTAAAAAAAAATGTATATGACACATTCCCTTAAAGAAAACTAAATAAAAATATATCTAAAAAGAGTATTGGATATTTTAAGAAAATTTTAATAGGTTAGAGTAGGGCCCGGCCAGAAGAGTCTACCTTATCGTGGTGGCGGCTTTAAAAATCTTTTGGCCAAAACAAAAGCTGTTGGCTATGTATGTGGCACCATCACATGGCCGAACGTCAGGAGAACCTGGTGGCAGCGACGTGGACGAGTGCCAGGATTCTGCAGGGATCGCATGGGGGTAAGTATAACAAGTTTTATTTTTCTTAAATACAATTAATTAACTAGGAGTGGGGGGGGATGAGAGATGCACATGGGGGGATGAGAGATGCACATGGGGGGGGATGAGAGATGCACATGGGGGGGATGAGAGATGCACATGGGGGGGGATGAGAGATGCACATGGGGGGGATGAGAGATGCACATGGGGGGGATGAGAGATGCACATGGGGGGGGGATGAGAGATGCACATGGGGGGGGATGAGAGATGCACATGGGGGGGGTGAGAGATGCACATGGGGGGGATGAGAGATGCACATGGGGGGGATGAGAGATGCACATGGGGGGGATGAGAGATGCACATGGGGGGGATGAGAGATGCACATGGGGGGGATGAGAGATGCACATGGGGGGGTGAGAGATGCACATGGGGGGGTGAGAGATGCACATGGGGGGGTGAGAGATGCACATGGGGGGGTGAGAGATGCACATGGGGGGGATGAGAGATGCACGGGGGGGATGAGAGATGCATGGGGGGGGTGAGCTGCACATGGGGGGGGTGAGAGCTGCACATGGGGGGGTTATGTTTACATAACTTTGTTGCCTTATGAAGCGCAGGGGGGGGGCCCCAAAAAATTTCTTGCACAGGGGCCCACTACAGTCTGTGTCCGCCCCTGGGATGCTCCAGTAATGGGAATTAGTAACACCACCCCTTTCTCTTGACCTGTGAATGAAGTCTTGAAGAAGGACAGTTGTGAACTACATAAAGGAGTCTTTTTACAAAACCACTGCCAGGAACACTCTATGGGACAGCTCCACAGAACACCATGAATCCATTAAGAGGGACACAGATTTGGTTTCTACAGGATGCCAGCTTAAGGGACCACAGCCCTGGCTGGAGGAATACAGATCTGCTCCATTGACTACTATAGAACCCATGGATACATCTCGGAAAACCAGGTTGGGACCACCAGTCACCTGGTCCCATGGAGATGTTTGGAGTAGCCAGGTTGGGACACTCCGGCCACCTGGAACTCGTGAATATGCTCGGAAAAAGCCAAGTCGGGACCTTCCGGTCACCTAGTTCCATGGATATGTTCGGAGAAGCCAGGTTGGAACTTTCTGGTCTCCTGGCCACGTACCTCAATGGACTGTCAGCTTTCTAAGCTTGTTGTTACCTCCTCTTTGTGGGTGCTCTTTGGTGGGGGTGCCATTGGTGGGGGTAGTCAGCCCCAGAAGCCCCTCGGATTGGCAGCTGCTTTAATCCCAGCGAGTCAGCGGAAGGGTGAGACTCTGTAATTTGCACCATATTAGGTATTTGCTGGGACTGTTCGATATGTTTATTGTGTGTTTGGTGGCTCAATAAAATATTACCTCACTGTTTTACAATCATCCTGTGTTGTTGTTTATGTATCTTCTATCAGTGATGGATTATAATGAGTGTGATCTGCTCCACCATGAGGGGCCCGATCCTCCCGGGGGCCCACGTTCAAAGATCCCAGCACGGCTCAGGACGGATTCTTGTAGTGCTGATGTTTGATAAATAGGATAATAGAGCGCTCATAGAAAATAAATGACTGACCTCTTCTTTCTGATGGGCATTTTAGAGCGAGGAGCTGCGCTCTGGACTCACCGCTGCACTCCCCATGCCATTGCGGTGGCCATCTTAATATCGATCTGTGCGGAGGAGACTGTGGGAGTCAGACGGAGGTGTCAAATGTACGGACCCTTTTAATCACAGGATGGAGGGTCACTGTGAATATTAATTCATGAACCACTGTTCATAGTGACTCGCCCCCAGGGCCGTGGGGCACTCGGCAGCCGGGCCTCTGGTTGCCGGGGGATATCACGGTGGCTGGCCCGGTCCGTGGCTCAGGGCGGTCACTCAAAAGGGGGGGAATGCTTATAGGGGAATTTGTCGTGACGCCACCTGTGGATTCTGGTAAGAGGTTACCAGCGCTGCGACAGTCCACTGAGGCTGATGTTAGGGGCAGCTATGATAGGACGGCTCCCCACAGGTGGAGCAGGCCTCAGGGCAGTGTAGAGGTGTAGAAAGATGGTGGAAGCAGGAGGGAGACGGCAGGACGGTCCCAGAGGAAGTACAGGCACACACACAAGGGTAAACTTCAATACCTTTACTGGAGGTGATGCAGGTACGGTCCAGGGCTTCTGGGGGCCCCGGGGAGATGCTGCAGGATTTTGGGGGCCCTAAGGGGATGCTGCGGGCTTGTGGGGCCCTGGGGGGGATTCTGCGGGCTTGAGGGTGCTCTAGGGAGGAATGCTGCGGGCTTGTGGGTGCTCTGGGGGGGATGCTGCAGGCTTGTGGGGTCTCTGGGGAAGATGCTGCAGGCTTGTGGGGGCTCTGGGGGGGGTGCTGCAGGCTTGTGGGGGCCCCGGGGGTATGCAGCCGGCTTGTGGGGGCCCCGGAGAGGATGCAGCGGGCTTGTGGGGCCTCTGTATGTGGTCCAGCCTGCATATGGCATTACATGGGGACCAGGCAGTATTCTCTATGGTGAATTATATGGGATCCAGTATTTTGTATGGAGCATTATATGGGGCTCATAATACTGTATGGAGGACTATGTGGTGCCCATAATACTGTATGGAGGACTTAGTGGTGCCATAACACTGTATGGAGGACTATACTGTCCGGTCTGCACTGTGCGCTGTGAGGATTCACCGGTTTCTGAGCTATTGTAGAATTTACAGTAGATATCACTCATGAAATGTAAGAAGTCAGTGAAATGTTTGGCATTGTACTATATCTATATCTATAATTTCTCTGCTGTATCTGTGTATCATGAAGGGTTGGATGTGTTAAAGGGGCCACTGAGACTCTTTCGCCCGGGGCCCACGAAAACCTGGAGGAGGGAGCATCATGTGACACTCCCTCTCCCATCATTCCTCCTCTGCGTCTGACGCAGCAGCATGATGACGCGCCACGCTGTGTCAGACAGTTGAGCTGGCAGCTGCTGAGGTGATCAGCTGCAGAGACTGAAGCAGCGGGGAACGAGGAGCGGTAAGTATGTATTTATTTATAAATCAGTGTGTACTGATAATACTGGAGGACTGGGGCTGCATTTTACCCTACGGGGGGGGGGGGGCTGCATTTTACCCTACGGGTGGGGGGGGGCTGCATTTTACCCTATGGGGGACTGCATTGTACTGCGTACAGGACCATGGAGGAGTGCATTATACTGTGTGGAGGACCATGGGGGAGTGCATTGTACTGTGTGGAGGACCATGGGGGAGTGCATTGTACTGTGTGGAGGACCACGTGAGAGTGCATTATACTGCGTGGAGGACCACGAGGGAGTGCATTTTACTGCGTGGAGGACCACGAGGGAGTGCATTATACTGCGTGGAGAACCATGGCGAGAGTCTTATACTGTGTGGAGGACCATGGCGAATGCATTATACTCTATGGAGTGTGGAGAGGTGTGGGGCAGTTGGGGGATCATACTTTACCCTGGGAGTTGAGGTGGGGTACAGTAGGGTCATTATACTGTGCATATGGAGGAATTCACCATGGGGGTATCATACCGTGTTTGGGGGGCACTTTTGTTGGCACCACACTTTATGGGCAATGAAAAAGGGATCTAGGACTTCAGCAGGAGGAAAATTACTATGTAAAGGTTGGAAGGTTGTGAGATCTGCTCTTCTGTGACTCCGACAATTATTTACATTTTTAAAAAAAAATTTTTGGGGGGGGGGGGGCCCAATTAGAACTTCTGCTATGGGGCCCCATGATTCCTATGTACGCCCCTGATTGTACCAAATCCTCAGCTGTGCTGGTACTAAGGATATGGACACTCAGACATTTTGGGCTAAATATATACATACAAATATTTTTTCAATAACGTTTCATAAACAATTTGGCTTTTTTATTTCCTTTGCATTGCTAGTTGCAGAATGAGCTCACTGAGAATTTATCAGTGAGCTCATTCTGACCTTCTCTGTGCTGATTATGTTCACAGACCAGCATGAAAGTTGGGCTGATCTCTGATTCAGTCATAAATCATGGCAGAAATAAAAGAGCTGGAAACTCCACATCATAAGGAGCTCACTGACTGAATCTCAAGTTAACTCATTCTGCAGCCATCAATGTGCTGCTGGGAAACAAAAAGCTGGTAAAGGCCGAACAGAGCAAATATTACATGAAGCAAAATAGTAAAAAGTATTTTTAGACCAATATACATGTATTTAAAGGGATTGTCCGGTGTGAAGCTGAAGGCCTGCAGTCATCTGTGTGACTCTCTTTGACTGCAGACTTGTAATCCTCACATCATGTAGACTGCGCGCTGCCAGCATTATTCTCAGCCCAGAGATGGCAGAAGCCCCTGTATCATGTGTACAGGAATTGTGCCCCATCTCCCCGAGGAGCAGCAGTGCCTCGTCCTCCAGATACATGAGGGTCCCATCGGGGAGATCCGCATGTACCGGCCATGATGTCATCTCCATGGATACGGCATCAGTGTGCAGAGCAGAAGACCCCTGTAAGGGAGTGCTCAGACATGGGGGGATTGATGTGGATGTGAGGAGCAGATCCCCCCATATTCACAGATTATCGCACAATACATGTGGCCTTGCACAGGAAAAACTGTGAGGAAAGAAGAAATCAGATTTCTTACAATATAGAATAATGTCCCCCTGCCCTCGCTCATGTCCAGTATTATTTATCCCCTGACCTTTTGGGTGGGGAACCCCTCCTGAGCCCCCTCCATTATATAGGAGCCATATATCTGCTCCATTACTGGCAGAAGGTAAGGAGCCAATCACACTGCACGGCTTCTACTTCCTGCTCTAAGCCCCGCCCTCCTGCCTTCCCTTGAGATCTCCATGACAACCCTTGTGTGACTACAGTGACAGGCCACGCCCCCGAGGATTCTGATCAGTGCGGATGTCTCCATATTGCTGAGGACTGTGAGCGGCTGATGGGCGGAGCCAACAGCGATGTGAGGGGCAGAGCCAGCAGCGATATAAGAGGCGGGGCAAGCAGCGACATGAGGGGCGGAGCCAGCAGCGATATGAGGGGCGGGGCCAGCAGCGACATGAGGGGCGGATCCAGCAGCAATGTGAGGGGCGGAGCCAGCAGCGACATGAGGGGCGGAGCCATCAGCGACATGAGGGGCGGAGCCAGCAGCGATATGAGGGGCGGAGCCAACAGCGACGTGAGGGGCGGAGCCAGCAGCGATATGAGAGGCGGAGCCAGCAGCGATGTGAGGGGCAGAGCCAGCAGCGATATGAGGGGCTGAGCCAACAGCGACACGAGGGGCGGAGCCAGCAGCGATGTGAGGGGCAGAGCCAGCAGCGACATGAGGGGCGGAGCCAGCAGCGATATGAGGGGCGGAGCCAGCAGCGACATGAGGGGCGGAGCCAGCAGCGATATGAGGGGCAGAGCCAGCAGCGATGAGGGGCGGAGCCAGCAGTGATATGAGGGGCAGAGCCAGCAGCGATATGAGAGGCGGAGCCAGCAGCGATATGAGGGGCGGAGCCAGCAGCGAAATGAGGAGCGCTCTCAGCACTGACAGGAGCAGGTGTGTGTGCAGCCCGTTCCTCTGCTGTGGGTGTTGTGGTGTGTGAGCTTCGCCGTGTATATATTATATATATATATATATATACAGTTGAAATCAGAAGTTTCCATACACTGTATAAATAGACACATCTGCATGTTTTTCTCAACATCTGATATGAAATCAGAATAAACCTTTCCCATTTTAGGTCAATTAGGATTACCATAATTTTTAATATTTGCCAAATGCCAGAATAATGAGCGTCTCTTGTAAGGGGCATTAAAAGCGTCTTGCTATACCACTCTGACCTCCGCGTCTCTTCTGAGGGCCATTAAAAGAGTCTTGTTATACCACTCTGACCTCCACGTCTCTTGTAAGGGGCATTAAAACCGTCTTGTTATACCACTCTGACCTCCACGTGTCTTGTAAGGGGCATTAAAACCATCTTGTTATACCACTCTGACCTCCACGTCTCTTCTGAGGGGCATTAAAACCATCTTGTTATACCACTCTGACCTCCACGTCTCTTGTAAGGGGCATTAAAACCGTCTTGTTATACCACTCTGACCTCCACGTCTCTTCTGAGGGGCATTAAAAGCGTCTTGTTATACCACTCTGACCTCCAGTTGTCTTGTAAGGGGCATTAAAAGCGTCTTGTTATACCACTCTGACCTCCACGTGTCTTGTAAGGGGCATTAAAAGCGTCTTGTTATACCACTCTGTCATCCACATCTCTTCTGAGGGGCATTAAAAGCATCTTGTTAAGCTACTGGGACCTCCACGACTCTTCGAACGGGCATTGCATTTCCTCATAATTTTTGGAAGCTTTTGCTTGGAAGGCATAAGCAAATACTATGGGAGACCCACTCCCCAATAATGGGAATAATGTTTTTAAGATGCTGTACTGTATGGCTCTTGTAAGGGGCATTAAAACCATCTTGTTAAGCTACTGTGACCTCCACGTCTCTTCAAAGGGGCATTAAAAGCGTCTTCTTAAGCCACTCTGAACTCCACAGCTCTTCCAAGGGGCATTGAAATGTTGTTTTTAATTACCTTACCTCTAATCTCCACGACTCTTCCAACGGGCATTGCATTTCCTCCTAATTTTAGTCAGCTTTTGCTTTTCAATGCAAAGGTGAAAACTAAGGGAAACACACTCCCCAATAATGGGTAGAAGGTTTTTAGTACGCTGTAATCCACGTCTGTTTCAAGGGGCATTGCAGTTCCTCATAATTTTTGGAAAGCCTTCCATTCACTGCTTAGGCCAACAGTGTACAGGAGACCCAGTTGCTATAAATGGAAAAACGGTTTAGTTTAGGCCCTCTGATCTCCATGTCATTTCCAAGGGGCATTGCAGTTCCTCATAATTTTGGAAAGCCTTCCATTCACTGCTTAGGCCAACAGTGCACAGGAGACCCAGTTGCTATAAATGGAAAAAAAGGTTTAGTTAAGGCCATCTGACTTCCATGTCATTTCCAAGGGGCATTGGAGTGCCTCAAAAGTTTTGGTAGGCATTGCACTCACTGTATGCCCTATAACTGTGTAGCCGAACCGCTCTTTTTATTACAGAAACATATCGTACAAGACATATGTGGTTGACTGGCCTGATATTGATGTGAATGGTCCCTGTTCCCCCTGCTCTTTCTCCTTTGCCACTACCTCATCCATCATTTATCACTTGAAGCTTTGTTTTAACGAGAGTCATAGAACTTGGATAGTAGCAGGAAAACATCCAGCAATCCTCAGAGGAAGTAGGATATGCACCAAAACGCTAACCACCTCAGGCCTAGCCACTACTACATACATGCGCTTGCATTCCTTGAAAACAAAGCAGATGCTAACTTCTATCATCCTCATCATGCTCCTCACCTTGGCACTCTCAACTCCCCTGATAGAGAAGCCGGGGCCCACCGGAGAAGTCGGGTTCTCTGGTGGGCTCGTCCAATGCTGCCCTAAAGCAGGCCAGTCTAAGAAAAGTGTGTGGGGATGTTCCGCGGTGAAATCGGGGCGGCTGGGGACCGTTTATGGACACCTGGCCGCGGGGCGGCTGGGGACCGAGTGTGGACACCCGGCCGCCCCCTGGCGACTGGGGACCGTGCGTGGACACCCAGCCGCCGGGCGGCTGGGGACTGAGTATGGATACCTCGCTGCCGCAGCAGCCATGAGGTAGTGGCCAGCTTCGGCCTCCACATGCCTAAAAGGCCCAATTTCAAGTGCACGCAAGCTAGCAGTATGGTATTGCAGCCTGGGGGTGTGTTGGTGGCAGGTTGCACACTTATGCTTGCATTCCAACAAAACAATGCAGATGCTAACTTCTATCATCATCATGCTCCTCACCTTGACACTCTCACCTCCCCTGATGGAGTCGGGTTCTCTAGTGGGCTCGTCCAATGCTGCCCTAAAGCAGGCCAGTCTAAGAAAAGTGTGTGGGGATGTTCCGCGGAGAAAATCGGGGTGGCTGGGGACTGTCTATGGACACCCCGCTGCCCCGGGGCGGCTGGGGACCGAGTGTGGACACCCGGCTGCCGGGCGGCTGGGGACTGAGTATGGATACCTCGCTGCCGAAGCAGCCATGAGGTAGTGGCCAGCTTCGGCCTCCTCAAAACTAAAAGGCCCCATTTCAAGTGCAAGCTAGCAGTATGGTATTGCAGCCTGGGGGTGGGTGGTTGGCTGCATATTTGCGCTTGCATTGCAAGGAATGGGGGAGGTACAATTGAACACTGCCCTGGGACAAGGACTTGCACGGGGATAGTTGCAAGTCTGCATCTTCTGATGCGGCAAGGATCACATCTGATGGGCACACTTTTAGGCAGTGACCTGGGAGTCAGAGATGCTTCCCCATGCTGTTCCCATGTCTTTTCAGCACTGTATGCATGTGTCACACAGCACATGGCCAGATAAGGTTGTAAAATGTTAAAATGACATTTCCCAGTGAATGCATTTGTCACAGTTGAAAGCAATACAAAAGTGCAAAAACGCATAAAAATGCTACTTGTGAACATAGCCCAAGGTGTGGAGGAGTATTTTTGTTTTTGGTTATTTATTTTACCTTATACACAAGTCTTTACCCTGGAAAGGATGTTCCTTAACATATTTCACAGGAAAAAAGTTTCACTTTCGTTTTTGAACGTTTTCTTATGAGCCTGTAAAAGTGGCTTAATACCTCTGAACACATAGTTGACAACAGTGACCTGGGGGTCATAAATGCTTCCTGGGGCGATCCCCATGCTGTCCCCATGTCATCTGAGCACTGTCACTATCATTTTGGGCACTTTTTAGGCTTTCTACAGACTGCTGGGGGTGCCGCCGCAAAAATGCTCGGGTCTCCCATAGACTAACATGGGCTCGTTGCTCAGGTCGAGCACTCGAGTATCACGGCGAGCTCGGGCCGAGCTTCGAGCACCCGAGCATTTTAGTGCTCGCTCAACACTATTTATAACGGGGGCACAAGCTAGTGACTGATTTATATTCTCAGTGGAGCAGACTTCATTGCGGTGAATGATATACTCATGGGCACAGTGTGGCACATATTTGCATTTGGTGTCACAGTGGGCGGCATTATTTATTTAAGTCGCTTATATTTGTAACATTTTTGTTTTTCAGGAGTGCGGTGATCTGCTGAAAAGTGCGGAGCAGCCGAAACCTGGACAGCAAACTGCAAAGACGAATCATGGCGGGAAGTCGTCACGAAAGACTGGACTAGGTAAAGAAGAGAAGAAAGAGAGCAACGGCAGTGTATAAACTGGAGGGTTAGGTGGGCCCATTATATTATAATAAATCTATGTGGGGCCCATTATATTATAATAAATCTATGTGGGGTCTATAATATTAAAGGGACGGATATGTGGGGCCCATTATATAATAATAAAATCTATGTGGTGCCCATTATATTAAAGGGAAAGCTATGTGGGGCCAATTATATTAAGGTGAAAGCTATGTGGGGCCCAATATATTAAAGATAAAGCTATGTGGGGCCCATTATATTAAAGAGAAAGCTATGTGGGGCCCATTATATTAAAGGGAAAGCTATGTGGGGCCCATTATGTTAAAGAGAAAGCTATGTGGGGCCCATTATATTAAAGAGAAAGCTATGTGGGGCCCATTATATTAAAGAGAAAGCTATGTGGGGCCCATTATATTAAAGAGAAAGCTATGTGGGGCCCATTATATTAAAGAGAAAGCTATGTGGGGCCCATTATATTAAAGGGAAAGCTATGTGGGGCCCATTATGTTAAAGAGAAAGCTATGTGGGGCCCATTATATTAAAGAGAAAGCTATGTGGGGCCCATTATATTAAAGAGAAAGCTATGTGGGGCCCATTATATTAAAGAGAAAGCTATGTGGGGCCCATTATATTAAAGGGATAGCTATGTGGGGCCCATTATATTAAAGAGAAAGCTATGTGGGGCCCATTATATTAAAGGGAAAGCTATGTGGGGCCCATTATATTAAAGGGATAGCTATGTGGGGCCCATTATATTAAAGAGAAAGCTATGTGGGGCCCATTATATTAAAGAGAAAGCTGTGTGGGGCCCATTATATTAAAGTAAAAGCTATGTGGGGCCCATTATATTAAAGGGATAGCTATGTGGGGCCCATTATATTAAAGGGATAGCTATGTGGGGCCCATTATATTAAAGGGAAAGCTATGTGCGGCCCATTATATTAAAGAGAAAGCTATGTGGGGCCCATTATATTAAAGAGAAAGCTATGTGGGGCCCATTATATTAAAGGGAAAGCTATGTGGGGCCCATTATATAATAATAAAATCTATGTGGTGCCCATTATATTAAAGGGAAAGCTATGTGGGGCCCATTATATTAAAGAGAAAGCTATGTGGGGCCCATTATATTAAAGGGAAAGCTATGTGGGGCCCATTATATTAAAGAGAAAGCTATGTGGGGCCAATTATATTAAAGGGAAAGCTATGTGGGGCCCATTATATTAAAGAGAAAGCTATGTGGGCCCATTATATTAAAGGGAAAGCTATGTGGGGCCCATTATATTAAAGAGAAAGCTATGTGGGGCCTATTATATTAAAGGGAAAGCTATGTGGGGCCCATTATATTAAAGGGAAAGCTATGTGGGGCCCGTTATCTTAAAGGGACATCTACGTAGGGCCCATTATATTAAATGGATGGCTATGTGGGGCCCATTATATTAAAGAGAGAGCTACGTATGGCCCATTATAATAAATGTATGACTATATGGGGCCCATTATATTAAATGGATGACTATGTGTGTTCCATTATATTTAATGGAAGGCTATGCGGGGCCCATTTAATTATGATAAATTCTATGTGGGGCACATGATATTAAATGGAAGGCTATGTGGAGCCCATTATATTTAATAGAGGGCTATGTGGGGACCAATACATTAAAAAGAAAGCTATATTGGGGCCCACTATGTTATCTGGAAGGTTTTGTGGGGCCCTCTGTATTAAATTGAGGGCTATGTGAGGCCTATTAAATTAAATGGAAAGCGTTGCGGGGCCCATAATATTATATGGAGGGCTATGTGAGGCACATTTATCAAATAAAGGGCTATGTAGCGCCAATTATATTAAATGGAAGCCTATGTTTTGTCCATTATATTAAATAGAGATGTATCTTGCCTCCATTATAATAAATGGAAGGCAATGTGGGGACCATTATATTAAATGGAGGGTTATGTGGGGCCCATTATATTAAATGGAAGCCTATATGGAGCCCAGTAAATTAAATGTAAAGCTATGTGGGGCCCAATATTTTAAATGGAAGGTTAAGTGGGGCCAATTGTATTAAATAGAGGGCTATGTGGTGCCCAATATAAAACATGGAAGGCTTTTTGGTGCCCATTATATTAAATAGAGGGATATTTTGGCCCCATTTTATTAAATGGAAGGCTATGTCAGGTCCAATATATTAAATGGAGTCCAGTGCGGCCTATTATATTAAATTGAAGGTTATATGGGGTTCAATAAATTAAATGAAAAGCTATGTGGAGCCCAATAAATTAAATTATAGTACATGGAAGGCAATATGCGGCTCATTATACTATATAGAGGGCTATGTGGGGGCCATTATACTTTATAGAATTCTATGTGGGGGTCCATTATACTTTTGCCAATGGCAAATTGTGTGTTCCGGTGGCACTCCAAAGGTAAAGGGTGTGCTCCGGTGGCACTCCAACGTCATAGGGTGTGCTCTGGTGGCACACCAATGGCAAAAAGGCCAAAGAGTAGACCCTGGTGGCAGACTGAGCAGCCCTAGAATGCGCCCCAGTGGTAAGCAATAAGGCCAAAAAGTGCACTCCGGTAGCAGGCTAAAAAAGCCTAAGAGTGCCCCGGTGGTAAGCAAAAGGGTCAGAGTGTACCGCGGTTGCAGTTAAAAAGCCCAAGATGGGTGCCCCGGTGGTAAGCTAAAAGGCCAAAGAGTGCACCCCGGTGGAAGCTAAAAAGCTCAAGATGGGTGCCCCAGTGGTAAGCAAAAAAGGTCACATATTGGGCCCCTCTGGTAGGCCTACGGGAAATAGAGTTCTCCGATGGCACGCCAACGGTAAAGGGTGTGCCCGATGGTACTCCAATGGTAAAGGGTGTGCTTCAGTGGCATGCCAGTGGCAAAAAGTGTACTCCGGTGGCATGCTAATGTTGAAAGGTATGCTCTGTTGGCACCCCAACTGTAAAGAGTGTGTTCCAGTGGCACCCCAGCAGCCAATGGTGTACTTCGGTGGCAGACCATCGGGAAATGGTGTGATATGTAAGGTTCATGATAACAAAAGGGAGGGCTATGTGGGACCCATTATTTTATATGGAAAGCAAGGTGGGGCCCATTATATTAATTAGGGGCTTATGTGGGGCTCTTTATATTAAATAAAAACATATGTGGGCCCCATTAAATTAAATGGAAGGCTATGTGGACCCCATTAAATTAAATGGAAGGCTATGTGGACCCCATTAAATTAAATGGAAGGCTATGTGGGGCCCATTATATTAAATTGAAGGCTATGTGGGGCCCATTATATTAAATGGAAGCCTATATGGGGCCCAATAAATTAAATGAAAAGCTACAGTATGTACAGCAATAATAAAAATGGTAATAATACAGGGTGGGCTATTTATATGGATACACCTAAATTAAATGGGAATGGTTGGTGATGTCAACTTCCTGTTTATGACACATTAGTATATGGGAGGGGGAAACTTTTCCAGATGGGTGGTGACTATGGCGGCCATTTTGAAGTCGGCCATTTTGGATCTAACTTTATTTTTTTCAATGGGAAGAGGGTCATGTGACACATCAAACTCATTGAGAATTTCATAAGAAAATACAATGGTGTGCTTGGTTTTAACATAACTTTATTCTTTCATGAATTTTTTACAAGTTTATGACCACTTATAAAATGTGTTCAAAGTACTGCGCATTGTGTTGGATTGTCAATGCAACCCTCTTCTCCCACTCTTGACACACTGATAGCAACACCGCAGAAGAAATGCTAGCACAGGCTTTCAGTATCCGTTGTTTCAGATGCTGAAAGGTTATATGGGGCCTATTAAAATAAATGGAAGACTATGCAGGACCTCTTGTAATAACTAGAAGGCAATTTGTGGCCCATTATATTAAACTAGATGGTGGCCCGATTCTAACTCATCGGTTATTCTAGAATATGTATGCGGCCGGCCGCGACCAATCAGCGAACCGTGTTAGTGAGGACCGGAGAGCATGTTTAAATTTGGCGCCAAAACCGGTGATTGGTCACGGACGGCGGCCGCGACCAATCAACGAATCGTATTAATGAGAACCGGGGAGCGGGTACTTCCACTGTGAGCAGCCGGGAGATGACCGGCTGCTCGCAGCAGAAGTATCCCAACCGGCGGCGCCGCTCCCCGGTCCTCCCTTTACACTTGCCGTCGGGAGATAAGCGGCCCTAGCCACTGATCTAGCGACGGTAGCCGCATGGAGGTCAGCGGCGCCGCCGGTCGGGGTACTTCTGCTGCGAGCAGCTGGGAGATGACCGGCTGCATCGCCACTGACCTCTGTGCAGAGCGGTGTTTAAATTAGGAGCCAATATCGCTGATTGGTCGCGGCCGCCGAATCGTATTAGTGAGGACAGGGGAGCGGCGCTGCCTGTGCGGGTACTTCCGCTGCGAGCAGCCGGGAGATGACCGGCTGCTCGCAGCAGAAGTATCCCGACCGGTGGCGCCGCTCCCCGATCCTCCCTTCACACTTGCCGTCGGAAGATCAGCAGCCCTAACTGCTGATTTCCCGATGGTAGCCGCATGGAGGTCAGCGGCGCCGCCGGTCGGGGTACTTCTGCTGCGAGCCGGAAGTTGACCGCTAGCGCCGGTCATCTCCCGGCTGCATCGCCGCTGACCTCCGTGCGGCAGATGAGCCGCTAATGGCCGCCATCTTTTTCTGAAATCCCACGTCGCGGATTGACCACGGTCAATCATTTTATTAAATGGATGATGGTGTGCTCCGGTGGCAAGCCAGCGGGAAAGTGGCGTGCTCCGGTGGCAAGCCAACGGGAGAGTGGCGTGCTCCGGTGGCAAGCCAACGGGAAAGTGGCGTGCTCCGGTGGCAAGCCAACGGGAAAGTGGCGTGCTCCGGTGGCAAGCCAACGGGAAAGTGGCGTGCTCCGGTGGCAAGCCAACGGGAAAGTGGCGTGCTGCGGTGGCAAGCCAACGGGAAAGTGGCGTGCTGCGGTGGCAAGCCAACGGGAAAGTGGCGTGCTGCGGTGGCAAGCCAACGGGAAAGTTGCGTGCTGCGGTGGCAAGCCAACGGGAAAGTGGCGTGCTGCGGTGGCAAGCCAACGGGAAAGTGGCGTGCTCCGGTGGCAAGAAAACGGGAAAGTGGCATGCTCCGGTGGCAAGCCAACGGGAAAGTGGCGTGCTCCGGTGGCAAGCCAACGGGAAAGTGGCGTGCTCCGGTGGCAAGCCAACGGGAAAGTGGCGTGCTCCGGTGGCAAGCCAAAGGGACTGTGGCGTGCTCCGGTGGCAAGCCAACGGGAAAGTGGCATGCTCCGGTGGCAAGCCAACGGGAAAGTGGCGTGCTCCGGTGGCAAGCCAACGGGAAAGTGGCGTGCTCCGGTGGCAAGCCAACGGGACTGTGGAGTTCTCCGGTGGCAAGCCAACGGGACTGTGGCGTGCTCCGGTGGCAAGCCAACGGGACTGTGGCGTGCTCCGGTGGCAAGCCAACGGGAAAGTGGCGTGCTCCGGTGGCAAGCCAACGGGAAAGTGGCGTGCTGCGGTGGCAAGCCAACGGGAGAGTGGCGTGCTCCGGTGGCAAGCCAACGGGAAAGTGGCGTGCTCCGGTGGCAAGCCAACGGGAAAGTGGCGTGCTCCGGTGGCAAGCCAACGGGAAAGTGGCGTGCTCCGGTGGCAAGCCAACGGGAAAGTGGCGTGCTCCGGTGGCAAGCCAACGGGAAAGTGGCGTGCTCCGGTGGCAAGCCAACGGGAAAGTGGCGTGCTCCGGTGGCAAGCCAACGGGACTGTGGCGTGCTCCGGTGGCAAGCCAACGGGAAAGTGGCGTGCTCCGGTGGCAAGCCAACGGGGAAGTGGCGTGCTCCGGTGGCAAGCCAACGGGGAAGTGGCGTGCTCCGGTGGCAAGCCAACGGGGAAGTGGCGTGCTCCGGTGGCAAGCCAACGGGGAAGTGGCGTGC
Organism: Phyllobates terribilis; assembly: GCF_046119375.1. NCBI lineage: Eukaryota > Metazoa > Chordata > Amphibia > Anura > Dendrobatidae > Phyllobates > Phyllobates terribilis. Next base: position 3,281,792 of record NW_027362957.1, read on the forward strand.
TCCGGTGGCAAGCCAACGGGAAAGTGGCGTGCTCCGGTGGCAAGCCAACGGGAAAGTGGCGTGCTCCGGTGGCAAGCCAACGGGAAAGTGGCGTGCTCCGGTGGCAAGCCAACGGGAAAGTGGCGTGCTCCGGTGGCAAGCCAACGGGAAAGTGGCGTGCTCCGGTGGCAAGCCAACGGGACTGTGGCGTGCTCCGGTGGCAAGCCAACGGGACTGTGGCGTGCTCCGGTGGCAAGCCAACGGGACTGTGGCGTGCTCCGGTGGCAAGCCAACGGGAAAGTGGCGTGCTCCGGTGGCAAGCCAACGGTAAAGTGGCGTGCTCCGGTGGCAAGCCAACGGGAGAGTGGCGTGCTCCGGTGGCAAGCCAACGGGAGAGTGGCGTGCTCCGGTGGCAAGCCAACGGGAAAGTGGCGTGCTCCGGTGGCAAGCCAACGGGAAAGTGGCGTGCTCCGGTGGCAAGCCAACGGGAAAGAGGCGTGCTCCGGTGGCAAGCCAACGGGAAAGTGGCGTGCTGCGGTGGCAAGCCAACGGGAAAGTGGCGTGCTGCGGTGGCAAGCCAACGGGAAAGTGGCGTGCTCCGGTGGCAAGCCAACGGGACTGTGGCGTGCTCCGGTGGCAAGCCAACGGGACTGTGGCGTGCTCCGGTGGCAAGCCAACGGGAAAGAGGCGTGCTCCGGTGGCAAGCCAACGGGAAAGTGGCGTGCTGCGGTGGCAAGCCAACGGGAAAGTGGCGTGCTGCGGTGGCAAGCCAACGGGAAAGTGGCGTGCTCCGGTGGCAAGCCAACGGGACTGTGGCGTGCTCCGGTGGCAAGCCAACGGGACTGTGGCGTGCTCCGGTGGCAAGCCAACGGGACTGTGGCGTGCTCCGGTGGCAAGCCAACGGGACTGTGGCGTGCTCCGGTGGCAAGCCAACGGGAGAGTGGCGTGCTCCGGTGGCAAGCCAACGGGAGAGTGGCGTGCTCCGGTGGCAAGCCAACGGGAGAGTGGCGTGCTCCGGTGGCAAGCCAACGGGAGAGTGGCGTGCTCCGGTGGCAAGCCAACGGGAAAGTGGCGTGCTCCGGTGGCAAGCCAACGGGAAAGTGGCGTGCTCCGGTGGCAAGCCAACGGGAAAGTGGCGTGCTGCGGTGGCAAGCCAACGGGAAAGTGGCGTGCTGCGGTGGCAAGCCAACGGGAAAGTGGCGTGCTCCGGTGGCAAGCCAACGGGACTGTGGCGTGCTCCGGTGGCAAGCCAACGGGACTGTGGCGTGCTCCGGTGGCAAGCCAACGGGAAAGTGGCGTGCTCCGGTGGCAAGCCAACGGGAAAGTGGCGTGCTCCGGTGGCAAGCCAACGGGAGAGTGGCGTGCTCCGGTGGCAAGCCAACGGGAAAGTGGCGTGCTCCGGTGGCAAGCCAACGGGAAAGTGGCGTGCTCCGGTGGCAAGCCAACGGGAAAGTGGCGTGCTCCGGTGGCAAGCCACCGGGACTGTGGCGTGCTCCGGTGGCAAGCCACCGGGACTGTGGCGTGCTACGGTGGCAAGCCAACGGGAAAGTGGCGTGCTCCGGTGGCAAGCCAACGGGAGAGTGGCGTGCTCCGGTGGCAAGCCAACGGGAAAGTGGCGTGCTCCGGTGGCAAGCCAACGGGGAAGTGGCGTGCTCCGGTGGCAAGCCAACGGGGAAGTGGCGTGCTCCGGTGGCAAGCCAACGGGGAAGTGGCGTGCTTCGGTGGCAAGCCAACGGGAAAGTGGCGTGCTCCGGTGGCAAGCCAACGGGAAAGTGGCGTGCTCCGGTGGCAAGCCAACGGGAAAGTGGCGTGCTCCGGTGGCAAGCCAACGGGAAAGTGGCGTGCTCCGGTGGCAAGCCAACGGGAAAGTGGCGTGCTCCGGTGGCAAGCCAACGGGACTGTGGCGTGCTCCGGTGGCAAGCCAACGGGACTGTGGCGTGCTCCGGTGGCAAGCCAACGGGACTGTGGCGTGCTCCGGTGGCAAGCCAACGGGACTGTGGCGTGCTCCGGTGGCAAGCCAACGGGAAAGTGGCGTGCTCCGGTGGCAAGCCAACGGTAAAGTGGCGTGCTCCGGTGGCAAGCCAACGGGAGAGTGGCGTGCTCCGGTGGCAAGCCAACGGGAGAGTGGCGTGCTCCGGTGGCAAGCCAACGGGAAAGTGGCGTGCTCCGGTGGCAAGCCAACGGGAAAGTGGCGTGCTCCGGTGGCAAGCCAACGGGAAAGTGGCGTGCTCCGGTGGCAAGCCAACGGGAAAGTGGCGTGCTCCGGTGGCAAGCCAACGGGAAAGTGGCGTGCTGCGGTGGCAAGCCAACGGGAAAGTGGCGTGCTGCGGTGGCAAGCCAACGGGAAAGTGGCGTGCTCCGGTGGCAAGCCAACGGGACTGTGGCGTGCTCCGGTGGCAAGCCAACGGGACTGTGGCGTGCTCCGGTGGCAAGCCAACGGGACTGTGGCGTGCTCCGGTGGCAAGCCAACGGGAGAGTGGCGTGCTCCGGTGGCAAGCCAACGGGAGAGTGGCGTGCTCCGGTGGCAAGCCAACGGGAGAGTGGCGTGCTCCGGTGGCAAGCCAACGGGAGAGTGGCGTGCTCCGGTGGCAAGCCAACGGGAAAGTGGCGTGCTCCGGTGGCAAGCCAACGGGAAAGTGGCGTGCTCCGGTGGCAAGCCAACGGGAAAGTGGCGTGCTGCGGTGGCAAGCCAACGGGAAAGTGGCGTGCTGCGGTGGCAAGCCAACGGGAAAGTGGCGTGCTGCGGTGGCAAGCCAACGGGAAAGTGGCGTGCTCCGGTGGCAAGCCAACGGGAAAGTGGCGTGCTGCGGTGGCAAGCCAACGGGAAAGAGGCGTGCTCTGGTGGCAAGCCAACGGGAAAGTGGCGTGCTCCGGTGGCAAGCCAACGGGACTGTGGCGTGCTCCGGTGGCAAGCCAACGGGAAAGTGGCGTGCTCCGGTGGCAAGCCAACGGGAAAGTGGCGTGCTCCGGTGGCAAGCCAACGGGAGAGTGGCGTGCTCCGGTGGCAAGCCAACGGGAAAGTGGCGTGCTCCGGTGGCAAGCCAACGGGAAAGTGGCGTGCTCCGGTGGCAAGCCAACGGGAAAGTGGCGTGCTCCGGTGGCAAGCCAACGGGAAAGTGGCGTGCTCCGGTGGCAAGCCAACGGGAAAGTGGCGTGCTCCGGTGGCAAGCCAACGGGACTGTGGCGTGCTCCGGTGGCAAGCCAACGGGAAAGTGGCGTGCTCCGGTGGCAAGCCAACGGGAAAGTGGCGTGCTCCGGTGGCAAGCCAACGGGGAAGTGACGTGCTCCGGTGGCAAGCCAACGGGGAAGTGGCGTGCTCCGGTGGCAAGCCAACGGGGAAGTGGCGTGCTCCGGTGGCAAGCCAACGGGGAAGTGGCGTGCTCCGGTGGCAAGCCAACGGGAAAGTGGCGTGCTCCGGTGGCAAGCCAACGGGAAAGTGGCGTGCTCCGGTGGCAAGCCAACGGGAAAGTGGCGTGCTCCGGTGGCAAGCCAACGGGAAAGTGGCGTGCTCCGGTGGCAAGCCAACGGGACTGTGGCGTGCTCCGGTGGCAAGCCAACGGGACTGTGGCGTGCTCCGGTGGCAAGCCAACGGGACTGTGGCGTGCTCCGGTGGCAAGCCAACGGGACTGTGGCGTGCTCCGGTGGCAAGCCAACGGGAAAGTGGCGTGCTCCGGTGGCAAGCCAACGGTAAAGTGGCGTGCTCCGGTGGCAAGCCAACGGGAGAGTGGCGTGCTCCGGTGGCAAGCCAACGGGAGAGTGGCGTGCTCCGGTGGCAAGCCAACGGGAAAGTGGCGTGCTCCGGTGGCAAGCCAACGGGAAAGTGGCGTGCTCCGGTGGCAAGCCAACGGGAAAGTGGCGTGCTCCGGTGGCAAGCCAACGGGACTGTGGCGTGCTCCGGTGGCAAGCCAACGGGACTGTGGCGTGCTCCGGTGGCAAGCCAACGGGACTGTGGCGTGCTCCGGTGGCAAGCCAACGGGACTGTGGCGTGCTCCGGTGGCAAGCCAACGGGAAAGTGGCGTGCTCCGGTGGCAAGCCAACGGTAAAGTGGCGTGCTCCGGTGGCAAGCCAACGGGAGAGTGGCGTGCTCCGGTGGCAAGCCAACGGGAGAGTGGCGTGCTCCGGTGGCAAGCCAACGGGAAAGTGGCGTGCTCCGGTGGCAAGCCAACGGGAAAGTGGCGTGCTCCGGTGGCAAGCCAACGGGAAAGTGGCGTGCTCCGGTGGCAAGCCAACGGGAAAGTGGCGTGCTCCGGTGGCAAGCCAACGGGAAAGTGGCGTGCTGCGGTGGCAAGCCAACGGGAAAGTGGCGTGCTGCGGTGGCAAGCCAACGGGAAAGTGGCGTGCTGCGGTGGCAACCCAACGGGAAAGTGGCGTGCTGCGGTGGCAAGCCAACGGGAAAGTGGCGTGCTCCGGTGGCAAGCCAACGGGAAAGTGGCGTGCTCCGGTGGCAAGCCAACGGGACTGTGGCGTGCTCCGGTGGCAAGCCAACGGGAAAGTGGCGTGCTCCGGTGGCAAGCCAACGGGAAAGTGGCGTGCTCCGGTGGCAAGCCAACGGGACTGTGGCGTGCTCCGGTGGCAAGCCAACGGGAAAGTGGCGTGCTCCGGTGGCAAGCCAACGGGAAAGTGGCGTGCTCCGGTGGCAAGCCAACGGGAAAGTGGCGTGCTCCGGTGGCAAGCCAACGGGAAAGTGGCGTGCTCCGGTGGCAAGCCAACGGGAAAGTGGCGTGCTCCGGTGGCCAGCCAACGGGAAAGTGGCGTGCTCCGGTGGCAAGCCAACGGGAAAGTGGCGTGCTGCGGTGGCAAGCCAACGGGAAAGTGGCGTGCTGCGGTGGCAAGCCAACGGGAAAGTGGCGTGCTCCGGTGGCAAGCCAACGGGAAAGTGGCGTGCTCCGGTGGCAAGCCAACGGGAAAGTGGCGTGCTCCGGTGGCAAGCCAACGGGAAAGTGGCGTGCTCCGGTGGCAAGCCAACGGGAAAGAGGCGTGCTCCGGTGGCAAACCAACGGGAAAGTGGCGTGCTCCGGTGGCAAGCCAACGGGAAAGTGGCGTGCTCCGGTGGCAAGCCAACGGGAAAGTGGCGTGCTCCGGTGGCAAGCCAACGGGAAAGTGGCGTGCTCCGGTGGCCAGCCAACGGGAAAGTGGCGTGCTCCGGTGGCAAGCCAACGGGAAAGTGGCGTGCTGCGGTGGCAAGCCAACGGGAAAGTGGCGTGCTGCGGTGGCAAGCCAACGGGAAAGTGGCGTGCTCCGGTGGCAAGCCAACGGGAAAGTGGCGTGCTCCGGTGGCAAGCCAACGGGAAAGTGGCGTGCTCCGGTGACAAGCCAACGGGAAAGTGGCGTGCTCCGGTGGCAAGCCAACGGGAAAGTGGCGTGCTCTGGTGGCAAGCCAACGGGAAAGAGGCGTGCTCCGGTGGCAAGCCAACGGGAAAGTGGCGTGCTCCGGTGGCAAGCCAACGGGAAAGTGGCGTGCTGCGGTGGCAAGCCAACGGGAAAGTGGCGTGCTGCGGTGGCAAGCCAACGGGAAAGTGGCGTGCTCCGGTGGCAACCAAACGGGAAAGTGGCGTGCTCCGGTGGCAAGCCAACGGGGAAGTGGCGTGCTCCGGTGGCAAGTCAACGGGGAAGTGGCGTGCTCCGGTGGCAAGCCAACTGGGAAGTGGCGTGCTCCGGTGGCAAGCCAACGGGAAAGTGGCGTGTTCCGGTGGCATGCTAATGGTAAAGGTGTGCTCCGGTGGCATGCTAACGGTAAAGGTGTGCTCCGGTCACATGCTAATGGTAAAGGTGTGCTCCGGTGGCATGCTAACGGGAATAGGTGTGCCCGGTGGCATACTAACGGGAAAAGGTGTACTCCATTGGCACCACAATGGTAAAGGGACTTGGAAATGTCACATGTGAAGTCATACTCGCATAGTGTCTGTTGTTGCAGGGATCAAAAGAGCGACCCGGTGGAACAAGATGTGGACACTGTGCGGCAGATGGTGGTTTAAGGACAGCAAAGAAGCAAAATAAGACCAAGTAACAGCAAGAAAACAATCCAAGAATTACAGCAGCAGACAAGTAAGTGATTGTGATTCTTTTAAACGGTGTTGTATGATCAGATGAAGTGGAATGCAGTAAGTTTGGAAATATGATTAACATGTTAATAAAGTGTCTGAAATGTATGAGCGAGAAAGAGAAAAAGATGGATTGTTACAGGGGGAAAGCTGAGAGTAGGGAGTTGCAGAGAAAGTCCTTGTGACAGGTTTAGGATGTATACGGCTGTTTATTGTCTCCTCCACATACAAAGGCAGGAGATGAGACTATCAAACTATTGAACTTGGAGTTGTCAGTAATGTTGGAGGAGAAATTAATAAAGGAAGTAAAATGGGAAAGAAAATAAGGGGTTGTATGTTTGCCTGGTCAGAGGGATGTTTGCCTGGTCAGAGGGATGTTTGCCTGGTCAGGGGGATGTTTGCCTGGTCAGGGGAATGTTTGCCTGGTCAGGGGAATGTTTGCCTGGTCAGGGGGATGTTTGCCTGGTCAGGGGGATGTTTGTCTGGTCAGAGGGATGTTTGCTTCACGTTGGGGAAGAGGGAAAGGACTGAATGATCCGGCACCTGTCCTATCCACAGGATGGTCAGCTAGTGCTGCCATAGGGAAAGAGCTGACCTAGTGTCACTATCAATCATCTGAGTCTGCAGTACAACTGATTAGGGGTCCAGCAGGGGGGCGCTGATGACACAGGTGGACCTTGGGGCGGTTTTCCGGTTGCCGATGCTGCACCTAGAGGGTTTTCTTCATGTAATTATCCTCTTCACATTGCAGACTTGTGAACTTTATAAATTTTCTTCATTTGCTTATTTTCTTCCTTCTCTCCCAAACACGTTGCTGAAGTGCTGTCTCACCCCCACTGCCCCCATCCAGAAGCTTCTTGTAGCTGCTGTTCAGTGAGATTTGTCCTCTATATACCAGCAGTCTGTGTATGGGCCTGTCCCTGTCTGATCCTCTCTGCTCTCCACCCCTGCACTCAGACATGGGAAACCCTGTACTCGGATTACTTCACATCTTGGTGAACAACAGCTGAAAGGACCCTATAAAGGAGCCTGTACCAGGCAGGTGACAGCGGTGCAGCATTGTGCTTGTGGGGGCAATCGGGCGGTGGAGTCAGAAATTGGGGAATACTTGGGTGCTCTCTGGACGGACAATATTAGTGCTGCAGTAATTTCCCACAAGTTTTTGCACAGAGCGGCCACTAATATAGAATAAAGTAAAACAATTGTGCTCTGTAAATAATGGCTGTGCTTTGCTACAAATGCTTCATGTTCGCAGGTGTTTTTTTTTTCTTTAATAAATTTTATTTAGTTTATAATTGATTTTTTCTCTTTCTGCTAGATATCAGCACATGATAGAGGCCGTACGGGACTGATATAAGAAGTTCTTGGCTGAGAAGGAAAGAAGCTTCATTCCTCCATGAGCTGCAGTTCTTTGTGTCCAGTCGGGAACTCTATTAGTAAGTAGATTTTATCACCGGCGCAGACATTTCCGGGAAGGTTCCAACTGGCCAAATACAAGACGTTCATTAAACTCTTCATTAGAAATAAACGTCTGGTTATCATCCACAATACTTAATACCGATCACTTGTCACAAATTTGTATATTTTTTACCTGTTATAAAATGCTGCTCATCCCTTGAATCTTTTCTTTTTTTTTGTCATTTTAGACAAAACATTACATATTTCTGACAAGTCCCAGGTCTTTTCACACCACTCGTTTTGCAGGTTCTTTAATACTACAGCACTTACGTTATTGGGGTCATTTTTGTGCAGTTTGCAGTTACATGATTTTTTATACATGTTTTTTTTTAGGTTTGTCTTGTTATTACATCACATTCATCTTTTTCCTCTCTTGCTTTCCTGGACTGAAGGAAACATATCTCCAAGTCACTCTGAGCTGCCGGCAGGAGAGATGGACCCTCAGGAGCCTCCTAGTCTTCAGAATCCACATGAAGGAGAAGTCCAAGAACAAGAAAGGCCTCCGACAGCAGAGCAACCTGTCCGCCAAAAAGTCCCAGAAGAAGAAGCGATGGTCCCGCAGCTCATCTGTGTTTTTCCTAAATGTGGTTTATACTTTTACTGATTGTAATTTTCTTGGTCGATACCAGATAAAGTTTTGGATGACAACTGTCTGGACTTGTGTCTTATTTTACATTTCTCCTTTTTTCTTCTTGCTTCCCCTCCAGTGAGATCTGGCTTAGGTGATAAAAGCCTTTCTCTATCCGGCATTTTTTCAGCAGGCTGGAGAAAGACTTTCTGGATGATAACTTGCCTTAGTCTCAGATGCCCATACACTAGTTAGCTTTAGACCGGACGCTTGTCCACACAACACATCCCGACTCCCCCATATACATGAATGTGGTTATATGTGTGGGGGAGATGGCCCCATACACAGCACATGGTCGGCTGCTCCAGCAAAAATCCTTGGGTTTGACCTACCTTCCTGTAATATATATGGGGGGCCATTAGTTGGATGTTTGCAGGACCCCTCTTTGTCCGACAGCTTCCCTCCCCCACACATAGCAAGCAGTGTACAGACAAGCTCCCTTCCCGCACATACAGCATATATAGCATATAAAGAAAAAACCTAGAAGTCTGAACTGAAACATAAATTGATGTGCATGCAAAATGTTAATGCATGTTCACACAAGGCCACTAGACAAAGAAAAACCAAAGACAAGCAAAATACCCAAGTAACCGGAAGTGAATGGGTAAATCGCAAAGTGCAAAAATAATAAATAATGAAGGGTATTTAGTTAACATAATTTTGATAAAAATAATGCAAAAACTATCCCACCACATCACGGCAACCCTTATGGGACAGTCCTAACTCTAATATTAAAACCTTACCATTTGTCAAGTGACGTACATATGGATAAGGACAGAGAGACTGACCCCCTAGTAGAAGCATAGACCTGAGGCAGAATAAACATTTCAGCTCAGACAAAGGGCGGCCACACCCTTATATGTACTAAAGCACACTACAAAGAAAAAACCTAGAAGTCTGAACTGAAACATAAATTGATGTGCATGCAAAATGTAAATGCATGCTCACACAAGGACACTAGACAAAGAAAAACCAAAGGCAAGCAAAATACCCAAGTAACTAGAAGTAAATGGGTAAATCGCAAAGTGCAAAAATAATAAATAATGAAGGGTATTTAGTAGTGAAGAGCGAGCACTAAAATGCTCGGGTGCTCAAAGCTCGGGCCGAGCTCGCCATGATACTCGGTTGCTCGACCTGAGCCACGAGCCCAATGTTAGTCTATGGGAGACCCGAGCATTTTCGCGGCGGCATCCCCGGCTGTCTTTTAAAAGCCTAACAAGTGCCCAAAACGATAGTGACAGTGCTCAAATGACATGGGGACAGCATGGGGATCGCCCCAGGAAGCATTTCTGACCCCCAGGTCACTTCTGTCAACAACGTGGTCAGAGGTATTAAGCCACTTTTAAGGGCTCACAATAAAACGTTCAAAAACTAAACTGAAACTGCTTTCCTGTGAAATATGTTAAGGAAGTTCCTTTCCAGGGTAAAGACTTGTGTATAAGGTAAAATAAATAACAAAAAAAAAAAAATACTCCTCCACACCTTGGGCTATGTTCACAAGTAGCATTTTTAATGTGTTTTTGCACTTTTGTATTGCTTCAACCGTGACAAATGCATTCACCGGGAAATGTCATTTTAACATTTTACAACCTTATCTGGCCATGTGCTGTGTGACACATGCATACAGTGCTGAAAAGACATGGGGACAGCATAGGGAAGACCCCTGGAAGCATCTCTGACTCCCCGGTCACTGCCTAAAAGTGTGCCCATCAGAAGTCATCCTTGCCGCATCAGAAGATGCAGACTTGCAACTATCCCCGTGCAAGTTCTTGTCCCAGGGCAGGGTTCAATTGTACCTCCCCCATTCCTTGCAATGCAAGCGCAAATATGCAGCCAACCACCCACCCACCCCCAGGCTGCAATACCATACTGCTTGCTTGCACTTGAAATTGGGCCTTTTAGGCATGTGGAGGCGGAATCTGGCCACCATGTCATGGCAGTGTTGGCGGCCTGGTATCCATACTCAGTCCCCAGCCGCCCGGCGGTGGGGTGTCCACACTCGGTCCCCAACCGCCAGGGGGCGGCCGGGTGTCCATGTTCGGTCGCCAGCCGCCTGGGGGCAGCCGGGTGTCCATAAACGGTCCCCAGCCGCCCCTATTTCTCCTTGGAACATCCCCCCCACACACTTTTCTTAGCCTGGCCTGCTTTAGGGCAGCATTGGACGAGCCCACCAGAGAACCAGACTCCTCCGGTGGGCCCTGGCTTCTCCATCAGGGGAGTTGAGAGTGCCAAGGTGAGGACCATGATGATGATACAAGTTAGCATCTGCTTTGTTTTGTTGGAATGCAAGCGCATGTATGTAGTAGCGGCAAGGCCTGAGGTGGTCAGCGTTTTGGCGCATATCCTACCTCCTCTGAGGATTGCTGGATGTTTTCCTGCTACTATCCCAGTTCTATGACTCCCATTAAAACAAAGCTTCAGGTGATGAATGATGGATGAGGTGGTGGCAAAGGAGAAAGAGCAGGAGGAACAGGGATCATTCACATCAATATGAGGCCAGTCAACCACATATGTCTTGTAGGATATGTTTCTGTAACAAAAGGAGCGGTTTGGCTACACAGTTATAGGGCATACAGTGAGTGCAATGCCTACCAAAAATTTCGAGGCACTCCAATGTACCTTGGAAATGACATGGAGGTCAGAGGGCCTTAACTAAACAGTTTTTTCCATTTATAGCAACTGGGTCTCCTGTACACTGTTGGCCTAAACAGTGAATGGAAGGCTTTCCAAAAATTATGAGGAACTGCAATGCCCCTTGAAACAGACGTGGATTACAGCGTACTAAAAACCTTCTACCCACTATTGGGGAGTGGGTCTCCCTTAGTATTCGCCTTTGCATTGAAAAGCAAAAGCTGACTAAAATTAGGAGGAAATGCAATGTCCGTTGGAAGAGTTGTGAAGGTTAGAGGTAATTAAAAACAACATTTCAATGCCCCTAGGAAGAGCTGTGGAGTTCAGAGTGGCTTAAGAAGACTGTTTTAATGTCCCTTTGAAGAGACATGGAGGTCACAGTAGCTTAACAAGATGGTTTCAATGCCCCTCGGAAAAGACGTGGAGGTCCCAGTAGCTTAACCAGACGGTTTGAATGCCCCTCGGAAGAGGGGCTTTTAATGCCCCTTCCAAGAGCCATACAGTACAGCATAGTACAAACATTATTCCCATTATTGGGGAGTGTGTATCCCATAGTCATTGCTTATGCCTTCCAAGCAAAAGCTGCCAAAAATTGGGACGGAGGAACTTGCAATGCCCCTTACAAGAGCCATGCAGTACAGCATATTCCAAACATTATTCCCATTATTGGGGAGTGGGTCTCCCATAGTCTTTGCTTATGCCTTCCAAGCAAAAGCTGCCAAAAATTAGGACGAAGGAGCTTGCAATGCCCCTTACAAGAGCCATGCAGTACAGCATATTACAAACATTATTCCCATTATTGGGGAGTGGGTCTCCCATAGTATTTGCTTATGCCTTCCAAGAAAAAGCTGCCAAAAATTAAGAGGAACTGCAATGCCCGTTCGAAGAGTCGTGGAGGTTAGAGTTAATTAAAAACAACATATCAATGCCCCTTGGAAGAGCTGTGGAGTTCAGAGTGGTTTAACAAGACGCTATTAATGCCCCTCAAAAGAGATGTGGAGGTCCCAGTAGCTTAACAAGACGGTTTTAATACCCCTTGGAAAAGTGGTGGAGGTCCCAGTAGCTTAACAAGACGGTTTTAATACCCCTCGGAAAAGTGGTGGAGGTCACAGTAGCTTAAGAAGACGCTTTTAATGCCCCTCAGAAGAAACGTGGAGATCCCAGTAGCTTAACAAGATGGTTTTAATGCCCCTTGGAAAAGTGGTGGAGGTCGCAGTAGCTTAACAAGACGCTATTAATGCCCCTCAGAAGAGACGTGGAGGTCCCAGCAGCTTAACAAGACAGTTTGAATGCCCCTTGGAAGAGACGTGGAGGTCACAGTAGCTTAACAAGACGCTATTAATGCCCCTCAGAAGAGACGTGGAGGTTCCAGCAGCTTAACATGACGGATTTAATGCTCCTCAGAAAAGTGGTGGAGGTCCCAGTAGCTTAACAAGATGGTTTTAATGCCCCTCAGAAACGTAGTGGAGGTCCCAGTAGCTTAACAAGACTGTTTGAATGCCCCTTGGAAGAGACGTGGAGGTCCCAGTAGCTTAACTGGCCGGTTTAAATGCCCCTTGGAAAAGTGGTGGAGGTCCCAGTAGCTTAACAAAACGCTATTAATGCCCCTCAGAAGAGACGTGGAGGTCTTAGTAGCTTAACAAGACGGTTTTAATGCTCCTCAGAAAAGTGGTGGAGGTCCCAGTAGCTTAACAAGACGGTTTTAATGCCCCTTGGAAAAGTGGTGGAGGTCGCAGTAGCTTAACAAGACGGTTTGAATGCCCCTTGGAAGAGACGTGGAGGTCCCAGTAGCTTAACAAGACGGTTTTAATGCTCCTCAGAAAAGTGGTGGAGGTCCCAGTAGCTTAACAAGACGGTTTTAATACCCCTTGGAAAAGTGGTGGAGGTCGCAGTAGCTTAACAAGACGGTTTGAATGCCCCTTGGAAGAGACATGGAGGTCCCAGTAGCTTAACAAGACGGTTTGAATGCCCCTTGGAAGAGACGTGGAGGTCCCAGTAGCTTAACAAGATGCTTTTAATGCCCCTCGGAAAAGTGGTGGAGGTCACAGTAGCTTAACAAGACGCTTTTAATGCCCCTCGGACGAGACGTGGAGGTCCAAGTAGCTTAACAAGACAGTTTGAATGCCCCTTGGAAGAGACGTGGAGGTCCCAGTAGCTTAACAAGACGGTTTGAATGCCCCTTGGAAGAGACGTGGAGGTCCCAGTAGCTTAACAAGACAGTTTTAATGCCCCTCGGAAAAGTTGTGGAGGTCACAGTAGCTTAACAAGATGCTTTTAATGCCTCTCAGAAGAGACGTGGAGGTCCCAGTAGCTTAACAAGATGGTTTGAATGCCCCTTGGAAGAGAAGTGGAGGTCCCAGTAGCTTAACAAGACGGTTTTAATGCTTCTCGGAAAAGTGGTGGAGGTCCCAGTAGCTTAAAAAGACGCTTTTACTGCCCCTTGAAAAAGTGGTGGAGGTCGCAGTAGCTTAACAAGACGGTTTGAATGCCCCTTGGTAGAGACGTGGAGGTCCCAGTAGCTTAACAAGACAGTTTGAATGCCCCTTGGAAGAGACGTGGACGTCCCAGTAGCTTAACAAGACGGTTTTAATGCCCCTCGGAAAAGTGGTGGAGGTCACAGTAGCTTAACAAGTCGCTTTTAATGCCCCTCAGAAGAGAAGTGGAGATCCCAGTAGCTTAACAAGACGGTTTGAATGCCCCTTGGAAGAGACGTGGAGGTCACAGTAGCTTAACAAGACGGTTAGAATGCCCCTTGGAAGAGACGTGGAGGTCCCAGTAGCTTAACAAGATGGTTTTAATGCTCCTCGGAAAAGTGGTGGAGGTCCCAGTAGCTTAACAAGATGCTTTTAATGCCCCTCGGAAAAGTGGTGGAGGTCCCAGTAGCTTAACAAGACGCTTTGAATGCCCCTTGGAAGAGACGTGGAGGTCACAGTAGCTTAACAAGATGGTTTTAATGCTCCTCGGAAAAGTGGTGGAGGTCCCAGTAGCTTAACAAGATGCTTTTAATACCCCTCGGAAAAGTGGAGGTCCCAGTAGCTTAACAAGACGGTTTTAATGCCCCTTGGAAAAGTGGTGGAGGTCGTAGTAGCTTAACAAGACTGTTTGAATGCCCCTGGGAAAAGTGGTGCCAGTAGCTTAACAAGATGGTTTGAATGCCCCTTGGAAGAGACGTGGAGGTACCAGTAGCTTAAAAAGACGGTTTTAATGCCCCTCGGAAAAGTGGTGGAGGTCCCACTAGCTTAACAAGACGGTTTTAATGCCCCTCGGAAAAGTGGTGGAGGTCCCAGTAGCTTAACAATACGCTTTTAATGCCTCTCAGAAGAGACGTGGAGGTCCCAGTAGCTTAACAAGACGGTTTGAATGCCCCTTGGAAGAGACGTGGAGGTCCCAGTAGCTTAAGAAGACGGTTTGAATGCCCCTTGGAAGAGACGTGGAGGTCCCAGTAGCTTAACAAGACGGTTTTAATGCTTCTCGGAAAAGTGGTGGAGATCCCAGTAGCTTAATAAGACGCTTTTAATGCCCCTCGAAAAAGTGGTGGAGGTCGCAGTAGCTTACCAAGACGGTTTGAATGCCCCTTGGAAGAGATGTGGAGGTCCCAGTAGCTTAGCAAGACAGTTTGAATGCCCCTTGGAAGAGACGTGGAGGTCCCACTAGCTTAACAAGACGTTTTTAATGCCCCTCGGAAAAGTGGTGGACGTACCAGTAGCTTAATAAGACGCTTTTAATGCCCCTCAGAAAAGTGGTGGAGGACCCAGTAGCTTAACAAGACGGTTTGAATGCCCCTTGGAAGAGATGTGGAAGTCCCAGTAGATTAACAAGACGGTTTTAATGCTCCTCGGAAAAGTGGTGGAGGTCGCAGTAGCTTAACAAGACGCTTTTAATGCCCCTTACAAGAGCCATACAGTACAGCATTTTAAAAATATTATTCCCATTATTGGGGAGTGGGTCTCCCACAGTCTTTGCTTATGCCTTCCAAGCAAAAGCTGACAAAAATAAGGACGGAGGAACTTTCAATAATGGCAACACGGACCACGGTCACCCTGGTGGTATAGTGGTGGTGGAGGCTGAGGATAAGGAGAAGAACATAAAACAGCCGAAATGAGGAAGCGTATACCCATGTGTGGGTGTGAAGCGGTGCATGTGAATACACCTTCCGAAATAACACAGTGGATTTGACTTTATGTTACTCTGCTGTCATTTGGTGGTGATGAGAAGTCTGGCCCAATCCAGCTACTGTTCATTTTGATAAGGGTCAGCTTGTCAGCATTGTCAGTTGACAGGCGAGTGCGCTTATCAGTTATAATTACCCCAGCAGCACTAAAAACACGCACCGATAACACGCTAGCGGCAGGGCAGGCCAGGACCTCCAAGGCGTACAGAGCGATTTCATTCCAAGTGTCCAGCTTGGATACCCAATAATTAAAAGGCACAGAGGAATCACGGAGGACGCTGGTACGGTCGGCAAGGTACTCCCTCACCATCTTTTGAAACTTTCCACTGCTTGTGAGAGTACCCCGCGCCTCAGGGCCTGTAAGCTGGGCAGGTCTCAGAAAACTGTCCCAGAATGTTGACAGTGTTCCCCTGCCTCTGCTGGATTGGAGTTGCCTCTCTCTCGCTTGTACGCCTTGGTTGGTCAACGAACTGTGACCTCTGCCGCTAGCGTGTTCAGATGGGAATTTTTTTTAACAGTTCTGCAGCAAGGGCCTTCTGGTACTGCCCCATTTTCGTAGACCTCTCCACCTCAGGAATAAGAGAGTGAAAGTTCTCCTTGTAGCGGGGGTCTAAAAGTGTCACCAACCAGTAATGACTGTCACCCAACATTTTGACAACGCGAGGGTCACGGTTAAGGCAGAGTAACATAAAGTCAGCCATGCGTGCCAGACTGGTAACGGGCAAGACTTCCGTGTCCTCACCAAGATGACGACTGACCATGCTCTCCTCCTCCTCCCCCCCCCCCCCTGTCCTCAGGCCACCCACGCTGAACTGACAGTATGACAGTTGTACAGGTACTACCGTCTACAGCGCATGATACAAGCTCCTGTTCTTCCTCCTCCTCCTCTCCCTCATTGTCCTCCAATGCACGTTGGGATGAGATGAGGCTGGGCTGTGTGTAATCGACCGCTACGGCTTCTTGATCCATTTCATCATACTCTGGCTGCAATGCCTCCTCTTTAATTCTCTGCAGAGAGCATTGCAAAAGACAGACAAGTGGAATGCTGACGCTAATGATGGCGTCATCGCCACTCACCATCTTGGTGGACTCCTCAAAGTTTGTCAAGATGGTACATACAGTACAGACCAAAAGTTTGGACACACCTTCTCATTTAAAGATTTTTCTGTATTTTCATGACTATGAAAATTGTACATTCACACTGAAGGCATCAAAACTATGAATTAACACATGTGGAATTATATACTTAACAAAAAAGTGTGAAACAACTGAAAATATGTCTTATATTCTAGGTTCTTCAAAGTAGCCACCTTTTGCTTTGATGACTGCTTTGCACACTCTTGAGAGACTGCCATAAAGACTGAGAGGAGGGGGCATCTTTGCATGCAGTATGGACAGGGGATTGCCATGGACACACAACAGGTGACACCCACTGACACTGGTCATGGACCCTGGGGTTCGCCCCACAAAGTCGGGTGCTTTGCTGCCATGTGCGTGATCATGCTGGTGGTGGTCAGGCTGGTAGTTTTGTCACCCCTGCTGATGCTGGCATGGCAGGTGGTACAAATGGCCTTTTTGGGGATATCAGCAGAGTCTTTAAAAAAATTCCAGACTCTGGAAGACCTACAGGTTGTACTGGCAACGTCCCTCGTGTTGGTGTTACGGGGAACTGTTGCCGGCCTTCTGTGTGCGGCCACCACACTGCTTTTTTCTGCCTGTTGGGGTACTCTGCCTCCCTCACCCTGTCTGCTGCTGGCCTCGCTCTGCATGTCCTCCTGCCACATTGGGTCAGTTACTAGATCATCCAACACCTCCTCCTCTTCCACTTGCGCACCACGATCCTCCTCCTCACTTCCTGGCAATTGTGTCTCGTCATCGTCAACCTCTTGTGACAAATTGCCAGCGTTGACTTCCTCTGGTCGTGGCTGTTCAAATATTTGGGCATCTCTACATGGGATCTCCTCTTCCACCACTTCAAGCGGAGAAGGCGAGGGGCACAAATCTGGAAATGGACCAGTGAACAGCTCTTCAGAGTGTCCAAGTGTGGGATCAGTTGCTGTCTGACGACACTCGGCATGATGGGAGGGAGGAGCATCAGGGTGAGGAGGAGTATGCGGTCGAGACTCATGGCTACTAAGAGTTGACCGTGTGGAAGACAGACCGGAGGTGGTGGTGCCCAGGTAACTGGAAGTATTATCTGCTATCCAATTAATAACCTGTTCACACTGATCTGGTGTTGTTCTGTGCTTCCCTAGTAATTCGGTCAAGAAGTGGGAGTGAGAAGATATGGCTGTTGGTTGTGGCACATTTTCACCTTGGCCACGGCCCCGTCCTCTGCATGCACCATCACCAGAACGTCCACTTCCATGTCCCTTGCCACGCGCCTTGCCCATTGTAAAGTAAGTAAAATAGCTTACACTCGCACCATCAATGGAAAAAGGGTAATAAAGTAGATTAGAACCGTGGAAGAGGAAAACCACAGTTCTATTTCTCTGGCCTACACCCGACTCTTTTAAACAATCTGAACAATCAGGGAGAAACTATTACTGTTTTTCTTTACGGAAAAAATACCAAAAGGTGAATAATAGAGATTTTTTACCGTGGAATAGCAAAACCACAGTTATTGTTTACTGGGGTATACCAGAAAATTTTAAATAGATATATTTGTGTCTGAACAATCAGGAGACAGTACTGTTTTTCTTTACAGCAAAAAATGCAAAAAAGCAGGATAATACAGAGATTTGACCCGTGGAACTGCAAAACCACACTTGTATTTCTCGGGCCTACACCAGACTATTTTCAACAGATATATCTGTGTCTGAACAATCAGGAGACACTACTACTGTTTTTCTTTGCGGCAAAAAATGCCAAAAGCAGGATAATAGAGATTTTTTACTGTGGAACAGCAAAACCACAGTTATAATTTACTGGTGTATACCAGACTATTTTCAACAGATATATTTGTGTCTGAACAATCAGGAGACACTATTAGTTGTTTTTTTTTACGGTGACACATATTACGATAACTTGCACCCATAGTGCAAAAAAAACAAAAACCCTAAAAAAACACAATGGGTTCAACCGTACTCAAATTGTTAACTAGGAGCAATGATTAGTGTGAATAATATAATATTTTGATTGGAGATGATCCAACCTCTGGTTCCACCACTGATCCTGAGAATGAAGGAATGGGGAACCTATCAGCTTTTTTTTTAACTGCACAGCTGTGCTCCCAACCACCCACAGTGCAAAAAAAAAACCCTAAAAAAACAATAGGTATAACCGTACTCAAATTGATAATTGGGAGCAACGATTAGTGTGAGGGATATAATATTGTGATTGGCGATGTTCCATCCACTGATTCTGAGAAAGAAGGAATGGGGAACCTATCAGCTTTTTTTCCTGCACAGCTGTGCTCCCACCCATTGCGCAAAAATACCCTAAAAAAATGCACGTACTCAAATTGTTAATTGGGAGCAATGATGAGTGTGAAGGGATATAATATCTTGATTGGCGATGGTCCGACCTGTGGTTCCGCCACCGATTCCAAGAATGAAGGAATTGAGAACCTGTAAGCTTTTTTTTTCCTGCACAGCTGTGCTCCCAACAACCCACCCATAGTGCAAAAAATAAAAAAAACAATAGATCCAACTGTACTCAAATTGTTAAATTGGGAGCGTGAAAAAAATAATGCATCCACTTCTTTCTAAATTAGGCTGTCAGACCCCCAAGAATGACATCCTAGTAATATGCCATGACTTATACCTCTTTAAATGTATGCAAAGGATAAACCTGGATATCCAGGTATACGTTCTATTGATTGATTTCTATAAGGGCCTATTTCCACACGTAAATGTGTATCTGCTACGGACATGAATGATCGGCTGCAGCCCTTCCACGTGGCCAGTCAATGGATCCGCAAATCACAACAAGTAATTCAAGGAAATGGAAAAGTAAAAAAAAAATTCTAGTAACATTGTATAACGTACCGGCGATTGCGCTATTTAACTTGCCATCAGTGATTGACAGCATATAAATGGTTAAACAGCAGTGATTGACGCTCCGCTCTGGCCGCTGCTGTTACAGCAAGATGTCAGCTGTGTAGGATGGGGGCTCTGCTCCTGAGCCCACCCGAAACAGCAATCCAATGGACGGTTTCACACACCACATTATCCAGTGGTGTTTAATTTGCTTTCCTATTGAGGAAACAAAACCGTTTTAATAACGTTTTCCTTCTCTGGTATCTAGGAGCCATTTCAGCTATTTGTAAAGGGAATCTGTCAGCAGGTTTTTCTTGGCTATTCTGAGAGCAGCATGATGGGGTGAGCGCCACACTAGGAGTAGGACCACCGAGCCCAGAGCTATTGCAAGACGTGCAGACAATATATACCAGGTATGAATGAATCCAATACAACATTATTGTTACTTAGGAATTAACCTACTTGGATATAATACATCCCTTGATATGTATATACCATAAGGTCATTATCTTGGGAATGCCTATATTGGCTTTTATTATTTAGGATTATATCCTTTTACTATGTGACCTAGGATATACTATCAGTACTATCAGTATGCATTAGCACAATTGGAGCTACTACTATTTAGCCCTGGTGTCTGCAATTCAAATATTTACATTATACCTCCTCACTATTATATGGTATTACTATATATATGTGTGTGTGCTCTTTTCTTTCCCGCCATGTACCCAAATTATTATAATAAAGGTCTTTTTTAACACATTGACCCCTTGTCGGATGTACTATATATTGGTTGTTGTTGAGAGCAGCATGATGTAGAGACAAAGACCCTGATTCTAGGGACGTCTCACTTACAGGGCTGCTGGTTGTAGTTTTGATAAAAATCACACTTTTATTAGCAGAAGATTATCACTAGAGGACTAGTAAACCTGCAGCCAGGTAGTCCAACCACGCCCCCCACCACTGATTGGCAGTTTATATACAGTGTACACAGAAAGCGGCCAATCAGTGGTGTGGGTGGGGTTATTATACAGAGCTCAGCATTCAGAGATCTGCATGAGGAAAAAAAAACTGCAATTTTATCAAAATAACACCAAGCAGCCCAGTAAGTGATACATCGTTGGAATCAGGGCCTCGGATTATGCTGCTCTCAAATGGGATAGCAAAAACCTGCTGACATATTCCATTTAAAGGGGCAGCTGCTACTAAATCCAGACATGGTGCAAAATGTAAATTCTGCTGCAGATTTACTGCTGTAGATTTTTAATTCCTAAAAATCCCTGTAGATTCAGAGGATCTCAACCTTTTCAATGCAAATTATTTTCAAGACTTATTCACAGATATTATGAAATATTACAGTAGAAATAAAAAAAAAAGCACAATACCTAAACCCCTTCCTTGGGAAAAATATACGGCAAGTATAAGAAAGACAAAAATTTATTCTGGAGTCATATTGAAGTCTAAATAGAATTGTAACCATACAATGTAAACAGCAGCGAATGTAAGTAGGATCCACTGGATCTATATAAGAGGAACGTTTTCCAAAGCTGATCTTCTGAGCCCACCGCTATGCTGGCTGCACCGGCATTGTGATCGTCAGCATCTGGAATATACGTCACGTTTTACTGCAGCTCATAGAACCAAATGATAAGACGCAGAGCAGTGCGAGGCTTGTGACTCGCTATACACAAAATATACGACATGTTTGATGAATGGCATAAAGGAAAGCCGATGCATTCAGATGTCTCTGGGCAACTATATGTTGTGATAGATAAGTTCCTGTCAGGGTGAGGGGCAGCATCCTATCTGCTCACTCATCATGACAGGTTTACAACATGTTGACTCATGGACGTGATCAGTCAGTCAATCGATGACATAGATGCACGTTCTTGATTCCGACAGGTAGGTCAGAGAAGTCCGTCTCAAACAGTTTACCTTCACCCATCTAGGATGGATGGCTGCTGACATCGTTGGCCATTATGTCCATATGCAATTATTATCCCCTAATTGTGATGTACAGTACAAATTTATATTGTGGTACCGTGTTAGCCAGAAAATTTGATGGAAATAATTTTATGCCCAAAAATGGCAAAAGTATTCTCAGAGTGATACCTTTATTGGCTAACCAGAAAAAAATATATATGTATGCAAACTTACAGAGCACACAGGCTCCTTCTTCAGGCAGGATTACAAATGTTATGAATTCATTTGTAATATTGCCTGAAGAAGGAGCCTCTGTGCTCTGAAAGCTTGCATATATATTTTTTTTTTCTGGTTAGCCAATAAAGGTATCACTCCGAGAATACTTTTGCCATTTTTGGGCATAAAAGTATTCACATAGAATTATTCACTAATTAAAACAATTTATTTTTGCTAAATAAATGTATACATTTTTTAAAATTTTATTTTATACATTTTCTCAGAGAACCTCTTTAAGAAGATGATTTCAGAATGGGCTATAAGACATGTCCAGCTTTGCTTAATTGTCTCACCTTACTGTCCTTGTTGAACTGAGCTCCACTTTGTTCTTGGATGATATTGTAAGGAATGGAGACGTCTAGATGATACAAATCGGGACGTCCGACTATTCTGTCTTCACCCAAGTCCAACACAAGAGATCTAGCAGAAGACTGTAAAGAGAAGACCAGCGTGGTAACAACGCTTATGTCGCTGAATGCTTCTGTACGGGAAAGAAAGTTGTAACCAACAAGTGCACAAAAATCTAAACTTTTATCTTGATACGTGGCCAACTAGAAGTTACTGTGTAGCTCCAGACGTCTCATACATTAAATCTGACACGTGGAGGAACTGCTCACAGAAAATGCTGAAAAATATTTTTTAGGATTCACACTGCATTAAAAGGGGTTGTCCACCACTTTAATACTAATGGAATATCCTTAGGATAGGTCATCAATATTAAAGTGCCAGACAACCCCTTTAAGTGAGGCATAATGAATGGTACCAGAATTTCACATAATGTAGCCTTCATTAGGCAGAAGGCCCACTCGGTTATATGAAGAAATCTGGGGTCCCCAAAAGCAAACCCCGTAATCACCAGATTCCCGTGTGGTGACTACTTAATCTGCTTTTTGGGAAGACCAGAACTGACCCCTATATTTAACCAAGTGGGTCCCCTTAAGCTACATTATCCTGTCTGATGAAGGCTACATTAGCTGAAACATTCTTCATCTTCATTATGCCTCATTTAACGCAATGTGAATCATGGACATGAGAAAAATCAAATTAAAAAATAAATACATTTAAAGCATTTTCTGTGCGATTCCTCCAAATGTCGCATTAATATAGAAAAAATAAAGAGCGGCGTGTTCTACACTATTGCAACAAGCCTCTTTCATCATTTCTATCATCATTATAACATCATTTATATGCACCAGCACCATGGAATCAATGGCACTATATAATTAAATAATAATAATAATATATACATCTTCCCACCAGCTTGTTTTCCCTCTATCTCCTCTCTGGATCTATGAAGCCAGAACTGTCAAAGAAGAGGTGATGGTGGAGATGGAGGGGAAACAAGCAGGGGGGAGGCTTATATAAATGACTGGTCCCGCCGTGAAGCACTGGGCGTCTGTGCTTGGTTTGAACAGTCGTTCTCTGCTGACAGAGTCGTTTACAGAGATCTTCTTTCCCATTCCAACAGCTTGCAAACAACCCACCATGGTATGAAAAAAAAATTAGATCATCATCATCCAGTAAATGTGTCACAGCTGCCAGCAATTGGCTACGGTGGACACATCAAAGCTGTGATGATAAAAGTTGGCAGAGGAGGACCGGTAGCACGAGGTTGGCACAGACTTTTAATAAGGGAAGACTATTGGAAATCACATGAAATGCAAAAAGGTCACAATCCTAAACCACATCTAAGGGTCTCACCATTTTAGGTAAAGAGATTTCAGCCACCAGAAAACTTGGGTGTCCTACAGGAGGTTCCGCCACAATCATGTAATCTGGTTTCACGGGTGAACTGATAAAAAAAAGGAAGGCAGCAGTATATTGCAAGGGTACACCATCAATTTATGATCTGTTGGGGTCGATCTCTAATATAATAAAGGGGCACTGATGCTGGTAATGAGGAACAGCCCCTTTCACAGTCATTCCCTGCACATCGGCATCATGGCCTCCACTGTGCAGCGGAACGACAGCATAGATCCAGCAAAGTGAATGGGCTTAGCTGCAGTTCTCCTGCACAGTGAATATCCGGGTAGCTGCCCCACACCAGCATATTCTTTAAAAAGGGCAGCGGGGTTACTTCCAGGCTGCAGCCCCCTTATTCTTGGAGTCCAAGAAGTTGGATATCCTATATCTTTTGTAAGATGGGATTCTAAAAAAAGTAAATGCATGCATTAAACCTCAAAGAAACCCAAACCTTTCAACTTCTGAGATTAGGGACTTGCTTGGAGTTAGCTGGGAGGGTCTGTAGGAAAAAAATAAAGAACATAAAGGCATAATAGTTAAAACAAAAAAACAAAACAATGTCCACATTGTTCTTGCACCATAACAAGCCATTCTGCAACTTCCCCCATCTGTTGGGTTTAACCCATCACCACGAGGAGTGGGGCTCCCCCATCTGTTGGGTATAACCCATCACCACGAGGAGTGGCACTCCCCCATCTGTTGGGTATAACCCATCACCACGAGGAGTGGCGCTCCCCCATCTGTTGGGTATAACCCATCACCTCAAGGAGTGAAGCTCCCCCATCTGTTGGGTGTAACCCATCACCACAAGGAGTGGAGCTCCCCCATCTGTTGGGTGCAGCCCATCACCACGAGAAGTGGCGCTCCCCCATCTGTTGGGTATAACCCATCACCACGAGGAGTGGCGCTCCCCCATCTGTTGGGTATAACCTATCACCTCAAGGAGTGGCGCTCCCCCATCTGTTGGGTATAACCCATCACCAAGAGGAGTGGAGCTCCCCCATCTGTTGGGTGTAACCCATCACCACGAGGAGTGGCGCTCCCCCATCTGTTGGGTGTAACCCATCACCACGAGGAGTGGCGCTGCCCCATCTGTTGGGTATAACCTATCACCAGGAGGAGTGGCGCTCGTCATACTTTGTGTCCCTAGGGGAAATGTGGTATTATAAGATATCCAATCAATTGAATGGCCGACTATGTACTGCATGGATGAGCGAGGAACATCAGAGAAGAAGCCGTCGATGCTCAACAGCACCCTACTCTGTCGTCTTTTACAGACTGTATGCCATAGACTTGTACCTTAGAGTTGGGACTTACCCCTATTATGAATCATCGGTTTTGATTTGGTTCTGATATTCTGTTCAAAAATGGATCCCAGGAACTTCCGATTTTTCAGCATTTTCCACTCTGAAGGGAAACCATAGATGATTAACAGGGTCGGACTGGAACTGAAACTCAGCCCTGGCATGTGAGAGGACGCAGGCCCGCCCGACGCGCGTTGAATGTGAAATATTTTCATGAATGATTTGGGTATATGTCACAATAAAAATTGCTGCAAACTGCACTTTATCATCGATAGACAAAAACTGACAAAATGTAAAATATAAACTTCCCTCCAGGAAAATGTTAATTTCTTTCAACTGGAGGGACGGACATATTTGTAATATAGAGCTCCAAGTTCCCAAAAACGCTATGCTTGATAGTACCAGGAAAAGCAGGAAAAGTGAATCCTTGCAGATTTGAAGCAGTTTCATGTCTATTCTTTCAGTATTTTTGCAGCGTTTCTAAAGAAAGGGAAAAAAAAATCTCAAAAAACGCAACATCAACGGGATTTTCCTGCCGAGCGACACGTTTTTTGTGCAGAAATGTTCTTTCCTTTCTTTTTTGTTTATATTTTGTGTTATACACTAGTGGCCAAAATTGAGGCAACACTTTCAGTTTTTCACCGTCACCAATATTTAATGGAAGTTTTCACTGACCTACTTACTTGTACACACGCCCTCTTCTGCGATATGTATTCTATGTTGGTTTATAGTGACCTGGGTGTGGGTTGTAAGACAGATATTGTGCGATTAAAATGCGGTTTTTATATTTTAAAGCCAGTTTGTCATCAGAAGGTAAGCAATTACATGTTTTCGTTCTCAAAGTGTGTAAGCGGTTTCAAGAGACTGGTTCGATAAAGAATAAACCAGGTAGAGAAAGGAAGAAGGCTACAACTCCTCAGACTGATAGAAGAATTGTTAGAATCGCCCTAAATAACAGGAAATAAACGGCTGTTAACATCAACAAGGAGCTTGTCAACACCGGAGTGACAGTGTCTGATCGGACGGTTCGACGACGATTGGTAAATGCAGGGTTAAGAGCCAGAATACCAGGTAAAAAGCCATTTTTGAATGCCTCACAGCGTCAGAAACGTCTGCAGGGGCCAAAGAACATTGTAAATGGACCATTGAACAATGGAGAAATGTTATATGGAGCGATGAGACACGTATATCCATCTTTGGCAGCGACGGTGTCCGCTACGTTCGACGACGACCTGGAGAGGACTGGTTGCCAGAGGGTACAATACCCACCATGAAGCCTCCTCTGAGTGTTATGGTAGGGGGCTGCGTGTCCAGAGATGCAGGTGGTCGGCTGCAGGTAATTGAAGAAACAGTTAATGCTGAAAAGTACATCAAGGACGTCCTTCAGCCTAAACTCATTCCTTCGGCACACAATGTATTTGGTGAAGGGACACCGTTTATTTTAAGATGGAGCCCCATGCCATACAGCTAAAAAATGTCTCTCTTGGTTCAAGGACAAAAATGTCCAGCTATTGAATTGGCCAGGAAACAGCCCAGATCTCAATCCTACTGAGAATCTCTGGGCTCGGCTCAAAAGAGCGGTGTCAAAACAGCGGGCTTCACACAAGCAGGAACTCATTGCAGCCATCATCAAATCATGGCTTCATATCATCACACCATCTGATTTACACAAACTGGTAGATAGCATGCCAAGTAGATGCCAGGCCGTCATCAAGGCCGAGGGCTGTCCAACTGAGTATTAACATTTAGTGTTAGATATGAAAATAGGACAAATCAATGGCTTTTCTCCCACAGTCATCTGTCTCCAATCTGTTGACAAATGAACAAATTTCCTGCTAATATTGTGTTTCTATATGAGATTTTATTTCTACTTAAAAACTTTACTGTGAAATCAAAAACATTCATGAAATTTGTATTTGTATTGGCAAAATGCTAAAAATTCATAAATCTTGGGGGTGTTGCCTCAATTTTGGCCACTAGTGTATAGAGTTCCTCAGTATATTTATATGTTGTCCCCCATCACCTTTTTCATCTCTCCTTACAAGTATGCCTTGTATCTTAGCTAAAACATGGTAGTAAGTAGCATATGAAACCCTTTTATAATGGGTAGTGTAGAATCGCTGCATATTTCAGGGTTATGCGCTCCTGAGGACTCATTAGTGCTGCCCTCCTCAGGCGAAACCTGGTTGTGACCTCGTATAATATGGGGCTAGCCGGTCTCACCTACCAGTTTGGGTCACAAACCCTTTTTCGTTTGCTTTGATGTTTTACTCATTGTTTATTACGTTTACACCCCAAATCTCTCCTAATCCTGGAGATCAAACCTATGAAAGCAATTTATGAATGATCGTAACACCTCTATGAAGGGTAATTATCATCTCCTTCATAAATATACATTTATATGTATAAATACATATGTGGTCAATGCATAGTACTGGCACATGACTTATCACTTTCCAGGACCTTACAAAGCACCAGGAACATTCATAGCAAGCGGAGGAGAAGCGATTCTGGCAACTTAATAGGAAAGGATTCTTTACAGTTAGAGCAGTCAGACTGTGGAATGCCAACCACAAGATATAGTAATGGCAGATAGTATAACAGCATTTATAGAAGGGCTGGATACTTTTTTAACAAAACATGACATTGTGGGTTATAAATAATCTAGTAATAGAAAATGTATAACTTTGGAGATAGACCAAGGACATTAAAGTTAAAACTTTTTCAACCTATGTAACTATGCAAGTATGCAGAATGCACATTAGGAAAATGCTTGAAATGCAATTCCCTATAATATTATTTTACAAGTAATTTCCTCTTAATTTTCCGCTTTGTAAAGTGCTAGTTATAAGCCCAATCTATGGATCTAAAAAGTGCAAAACACTCCTGAAACACTTGTACGTATGTTCTATAATCTTTATTTCTTATGGTGCCTAAGGGAAGCCGTAATGATAAGACTCCTGCTTGGTAACAAGTGCAGTTATTTGCCTCCATAATGAAAGTGAATTACCAATGATGAAAGGGTTAATACTTGGACCCTGCATCAGTAATAGCCCTTGTAGTAACCATGACAACTATTGTGAGGGCATAAACAAGTGTCATAAAGAAGATTCCATAAAAGAATGCCGCGCTGCCATGATCAGCGCCATTACTGATGATGGGGTTATCCATAATGAGCAACCCCTGTAACCAAGTACCCAACATCTTGAGAGACGGAGCTGGATCTGTAAGGGAGAAGTGGTAGATCCACCTGGGAAATCAGATCAACTAAATTCGTTCCAGCAATAAATGTGGTGACAGATATCGCAGCCAGATCTCTCCCACATCCAGTTTATCACATTAATAGTCTATATTTGTTATGTCGTTCTCTGTAAATATGTAGAAATTCTAAAACTCCGTCATATATCGGCACTAACTCTCTAAGCCCAAGGGAAGGGCAGCCCTCCAGCCATGGTTCCCTAGAGGTTTCCTCCACAGGGGGTTTTCCTCTCCTGAGAGCTGGAGGGTGACTCTTCGTGAGTCGAGGGTTGTGCCATTTTCGGTGTCATGTAAATTTAAATAAAGTTGAGAACGTTTGACACCTAATTGCAATGATTTGTGTATTTATTTTGTATGTGTCTGATTCATTTTGTTTGGGAGTCGGGGTCCATCACACATCACTGAGTCATACGTCTGGACATCTGCCGCCAGAAGTTTTGCTCCAGGGGTTGCCCCTGCTCTGGGGAGTTTGATGGAGCAGAGAAGACAAGAATTACAGAACTCATCCTCAGAATAAGGACTTCTATTACAGTACTACAAGCAGCTTCCTCGTCTCATTCACACAGTGAGTATTTTGGGCACTAATTTACATCAGTATTTGTAAGCTGAAAACCAGAGGGGAACAAACACAGTGAAAAATAGTAACTGAAACACTTTCACCTCTTCTGTTTTGGATCCACTCCTGGCGTCTGCTAACAAATACTGATGCAAAATATCGCCATGGAAGTTCCCTAAATTCTTACTGACTGATTTGACTGTTTGAGTAGCAGTCAAGCAACAGAGGTTGCAAGTGTTAAAGGAGTTTTCTGGTATCAAAAACCCCTGTCCCCCTTGCCATTTTTCTCTATCCTGAACCTGTGCTTCCTGCCCTGATCTCGGACTGTCTGACCTAGTCCTTGTCTTCGCTCTCCTGAGTCTGGTACCCTGGTACCTCCGGAATGCTGCTGCAGTCCCGGGAACTGCACTGAAGTGGTACCTGGTGTCTACCGGAGGCCCAGTCTATCCTCACCACCAGAGGTTCTAGTGGAGACCCAGTAGACACCTAGTCACAACCCTCCCGTGGGGCAGTGGGTCCATATCCACCAGGGTTACACCCACATAGCAAATGTGGTACCAATATTCAAGAAGGGGATAACATCTGAGCCTGGAATTTATAGGTCGGTAAGTTTAACTTGTACTGTGGGCAACAACTTTGAGGGTTTTCTAAGAGATACTAACCTGGAGCACCTCAATAAGAATAACCTAAACATATGATTATGAGGGATCTGTCCTGCAAACTAATCTGAAAAGATTCTATGGGGAGGTAAGTTCAGGTTGGACCAGGGAAACTTAGTGGATGTTGTCTATCTGGACTTTTCAAAGGCATTTGATACGGTGCCATACAACAGGTTGGTACATAAAAATGTTCAATATATTATATGGTAAACTTGCTCCACAAAAGAACAAGTCCTTGTGTGGTCGATGCAAAAATCAAGGAAAAGATCAGTGATGCGGTCGTTACCTCTTGACAGCTCCATTTCGTACTTGTTCTCTAGTCCCTCCATGGCCACGGTGATAAAAAATTCCCTGAAAAGCTCATTATTCTAATAAAAAAAAATACAAAGTAAGGAGCTGACACAAAGGAGAGCAGACAGCTCGTATGTCGGAATAAGCAATTGCAGTTACCGTAATTTTCTCAAAGAAGGTGCCATTAATCACTATGTCGTACGCCGAGCAGCCGCCTCTACCTGTAGGACAAAGTGCACCAGGACTTAGATACTTTGCGGTGCCGACTCAATCCATTGACCTTAGTAGGGCTGCTATGAATAAGTGGTATAAGTTCTTAAAGGGGAATCCAAGTAGTGGACAATCCCTCTAAGTCCCAAATCTAAACCAAAAAAGTTCAAAAGTCAACAACAAGATGTCAAACTTTATTCCGCAGACTGGAAGTGGACCTACCAGAACCTGTGGAGATGGCACCTTTGACCATTGAGGATTAGTAAGTTGTAATACTTGCTATTTTAACCCCTTTAAGGATATCTCTGGACTATCCCTTTAAAAAGAGAAGCGCTGTATTAAAAAAAAACGTACTATTATCAACTTCAACGTGGGGCTCTCCAAGGCTCATGGGGACTCGATAGCCGGAGGGATCATCAGATTCCAGGATGCTGACTAACTCCTGCTCCGTCAGGTCCTGGGCCGCTGGGATCTGGTTCGACTTGCAGATGTTAATAAAGATTTTGGTATTTTTGGATGTGCGAGTTTTAATGCAGAAACCTAACACAGAAATAAAAACAAAAAGTGAACAAAAACACAATAAAATCGGCAAAAGCCAAGCAGCATTTACATGTAATCAACTGCATAAGAAATTATGTGACCCCCCACGTTGGTTGCATCATGTGACCGTTGCAGTCAATAAGACCCCACTGCCCCACTGTGGTATCTGTCACATAATATGCACAAAGTAATCTGGATAATAATCAGAGGACGCCCATCTCACCCGGCTGGGGTCTGATCTCTCTGCTTTCTGGTAAGTTCGGTATTCTGCTCTCCATCTCCTGTTTGGCCTGAAATGAGGCAACAAGTGTGAATCAGTGAGTAACATGAACAGGATGGTTCTGCAAACTGATTTTTCTGCACCAAAATAGTACAACTGTGAGGGGTCTAAAGCCAACAATACACATTAGGTAAATGTTGGAGACTGCCGCGCCCCCGGCGGCTGACGGAGGAGACATTCACCCGGTGATTGCTGGCCTCTCCAATTCATCTTCGTACCTTCATCAGCATCTGTTCATACAGCGCTTCCTCCATGTTTGTGTTCATTTCTGCAGACAGCAGCGACTTGTCAGAGGCCATTTTTTCGGTCAAAGACAGAAGCTCAGAGATCTTGTTTTATAAGAGAAAACCTGAAAAATGAAAATATGTATTAATCTTCTCCACAGACGACAAGGGGAGAGTGCGGGAGCCTGACAGCCGACGACATGAGGGGGTGCGGGAGCCTGACAGCCCTCGACACGAGGGGGTGCGGGAGCCTGGCAGCCCACGACAAGAGGGGGTGCGGGAGCCTGGCAGCCCACGACAAGATGGGGTGCGGGAGCCTGACAGCCCACGACACGAGGGGGTGCGGGAGCCTGACAGCCCACGACATGAGGGGGTGCGGGAGCCTGACAGCCCATGACACGACGGGGGGCGGGAGCCTGACAGCCCTCGACGCGAGGGGGTGCGGGAGCCTGGCAGCCCACGACACGAGAGGGTGCGGGAGCCTGGCAGCCCACGACACGAGGGGGTGCGGGAGCCTGGCAGCCCACGACACGAGGGGGTGCGGGAGCCTGACAGCCCACGACACGAGGGGGTGCGGGAGCCTGACAGCCCACGACACGAGGGGGTGCGGGAGCCTGACAGCCCACGACACGAGGGGGTGCGGGAGCCTGGCAGCCCACGACACGAGGGGGTGCGGGAGCCTGGCAGCCCACGACACGAGGGGGTGCGGGAGCCTGACAGCCCATGACACGACGGGGGGCGGGAGCCTGACAGCCCACGACACGAGGGGGTGCGGGAGCCTGGCAGCCCACGACACGAGGGGGTGCGGGAGCCTGGCAGCCCACGACACGAGGGGGTGCGGGAGCCTGGCAGCCCACGACACGAGGGGGTGCGGGAGCCTGGCAGCCCACGACACGAGGGGGTGCGGGAGCCTGACAGCCCACAGCACGAGGGGATGCGGGAGCCTGGCAGCCCACGACACGAGGGGGTGCGGGAGCCTGACAGCCCACGACACGAGGGGGTGCGGGAGCCTAACAGCCCACGACACGAGGGGGTGCGAGACCCTGACAATATTGGGAGTGGGATTCTGCACACCTACAGCTAGCTACTTATTGTCCTGCATGTAGTAATCACCTTGGCACATTCCCATCTTCTTACCTGTAGTGCAGACACCAAACACCACTACTCTGCCTGCAATCACCCAGCTACAGCGTCACCACGCCCCAGCAACAAGGGAGCGTCTAGATTGGAGTTGATTTCTTGAGGGGGAGGAGTGATTTCATGGAATCATGATGTCACCAGAAGGGGCGGGGCCTTCTCAGTCCAGTGGACACTATTCCACCTGCAGCTGCAGCAGTGCGCACATTGTGCCGGGACAGGAGGACTGGTGATGAGGAGCTCGTGTTCTGCGTTGTGCTGTGAGGACTGAGGCGGGGAGAACACAATATTAATTATAATAATTTTTTTTAGGCTGTGTGCCCACTATGCGTTTTTTAAGCGTTTCCGCGGTGGCAATTCCGCTGCAGAAACGCTTAAAAACGCTTGATAGAAGGTCGGCCATGTTCCCCAATGATAATCCGCATGTGCTGTGCACATGCTGTGTAAATTTCCGCTGCGAATTATCATTGCGGAAAAATCCGCTGCACTACCAATTATTTTGCGGAAGCACGGCGCTTTCGCCGCCATTGACTTGCATTAGAACACATGGAATCCGCATCACTGCATCTGTACATGCAGAATCCATGCGCTTCAATGTGCGGATGGTACCCGGGTTTGGAGAAGAGGAGACTGTCCTCCGGACCCGGGTACCATAGAACCTGTAAAAAAAGAATAAAATAAAAAATAAATATTATACTTACCTTCTGATGGCCCCCGGTGTCTTTATCCGATGCGTCCTGGCTTGCCAGCAGCTCGCGATGGTCTGAAAAGGACCTGCCGTGACGTCATTTAGTCATGTGACGGGTCACGCGACCGCTGACGTCGGCAGGCCATCAGAAGGTAATTATATATTTATTTTTTACCATTCTTTTATGGTCACACAATATAAATCCATGCCGGTTGCATGTATTTATATAGTGTGACCAAGTTGTCAAGCACTTTCCAAGTGATGCTAAAATCGCTTGGAAAGCGCTTGTCAACCCGCATGCGGAAATGCAAGTGAAGAACGCTTCACATCAGCAAGTCCCAGGCAGGAAAAAAGCATGTACAATCCGCATGTACAATCCACATGCGTTTTTTCTGCCAGGGAGATGCGGAAACGCTCAAAAAAAATCCGGAGCATTTCTGCATCGTGGGCACATAGCCTTACATTAATTGTATGACTCAATATTGAGCACACGTAACCATCTATACACAGCTAGAGGCCGCACGTAGCCATCTATACACAGCGGGAGGCCGCACGTAGCCATCTATACACAGCGGGAGGCCGCACTAAGCCATCTATACACAGCGAGAGGCCGCACGTAGCCATCTATACACAGCGGGAGGCCGCACGTAGCCATCTATACACAGCGGGAGGCCGCACGTAGCCATCTATACACAGCGGGAGGCCGCACGGCGCCATCTATACACAGCGGGAGGCCACACGGCGCCACCTATACACAGCGGGAGGCCCACAGCGCCCCCCCCCAGAGAGAGCAGGAGGCCGGACGGCGCAATCTATACATAGCGGGAAGCCGCACAGCGCCCCCATCATAGAGACAGCAGGAGGCCGCACGGCGCCATCTATACTCAGCAGGAGGCCGCACGGCGCCCCCGACCCCAAAGACAGCAGGAGGCCGCACGGCGCTATCTATACTCAGCAAGAGGCCGCACGGCGTCACCTATACACAGCAGGAGGCCGCACGGCGCCACCTATACACAGCGGGAGGCCGCACAGCGCCACCTATACACAGCGGGAGGCAGCACGGCGCCACCTATACACAGCGGGAGGCCGCACTGCGCCACCTATACACAGCGGGAGGCGCCACCTATACACAGCGGGAGGCCGCACGGCGCCACCTATGCACAGCGGGTGGCGCCACCTATACACAGCGGGAGGCCGCACGGCGCCACCTATACACAGCGGGAGGCCCCACGGCGCCACCTATAAACAGCGGAAGGCCGCACGATGCCATCTATACACAGGGGGCCGCACAATGCCATCTATACACAGCGGGAGGCCGCATGGCGCAATCTATACACAGCGGGAGGCTGCACGGCGCCATATATACACAGCGGGAGGCTGCACGGCGCCCCCCCCAAGAGACAGCATTAGGCCGCACGGCGCCATCTATACACAGCGGGAGGCCGCACGGCGCCCCCCCCCAGAGAGAGCAGGAGGCCGCACAGCGCCATCTATACACAGCGGGAGGCCGCACGGCACCCCCCCAGAGACAGCAGGAGGCCGCACGGCGCCATCTATACTCAGCAGGAGGCCGCACGCAGTCACGCACACACAAACATATACAGACATATACATACACGCATAAACACATTTGAAACATAAAAATACATATAAACAGACATCACACAATGACATCTGCCTGCACACACACACACATACATACATATACATACACACTCACCATCCCCCGACTCGGCTCCAGCTCTTTTCCGGTGCAGCACTGCAGGCCGGGTGCGCACTGCGTAACGTCACAGCTAGGAGACACGGCCGCGCACAGGGCCGTGTCTCCTAGCAGTGACGCGGCCGGGCCAGCACAGGGAAGTTAACTGCTGCAGTGCTGGCCCGGCCAAAGAAGAAGCAGCGGCTGTGTGCCGCTGCTGGGGGAACGATCCTGGGCCCCCCCCCCACTGTCTGCCGGTATGTGCCGTGGCGCCGCACATATAATGAGGACAATCTGGCCATAGACACCACAGAGCCCCCTGGAGGTTCGGGGCCCCGGGCGGTAGCCCAGATCGTCCTCATTATAATCCGCCTATGCTTATATACATGTAACACTCACTACCCCCTATTCCTGTGTATTGCTGTAATATGTAACCTATACTCGTTATCCATCATTATAAATTAAGAAGATTTTCCACTTTATCCGATATATCCACACTCAATCAGTAGATTAGATGTCTGCTGAAGAGGCAATACACATGAACGTCTCCACATCATCCTCCCCGACTGTATCTATATGTGCCCCGTGACCCCCGATCAAGTGTCTCCATCACGTGCTCGCAGCATCACAGGTCACATAGTTTCCTCGTAGCGTTGGTGCGCGTTGTGTATCGCGCCACGCCTCCTCAGCACCCATTGGTTGGTGGAGACATACCTCCATCCTGATTGGCTATAGTTGGCCGTTTAACTCTTAGCTCTTTCCGAATGATGCCACCCCCTGACGAAGACAAGAAGCCGAAACATACATCGGGTGGACGCCAATCAGGAGTGGGATCTGCATCTGCTATAGCGTGAGTACAATGCACATGTGGTCACCTTTTTTAAAAACGCTTAGTGGATACAAATACATATCTGTCAACAGCACATATGCCCAAGTCAGTGCACTACTCTCTACAGGATTCACACCGACATCCAAATAATAAGGGACCAGCCCTTGTATATATACATATACAGGTGCATCTCACTAAAATAGAATATCATCAAAAAGTTACTTTATTTTAGTTCTTCAATACAAAAAAGTGAAACTCGTATAGCCATAATCATCAGCATTAACAGAAATAAACAATAACTGTTTGATTATATTCTAATTTAGTGAGAAACACCTGTATTTGTTCACATATGAGATATATAATTTATGCAGATTTATTCTTTGGAGGCACTTGCACTTTATGTAAAGTTTATGATAATTAAACAATCATATGTACAGATATATCTAACTAATGATATGTATATATATTTTTATATACTGGATTAATTTGTGGCTTGATTCTCTGTATTATCCCTTTGCTGTTCTAATCATGATCCATTCCCACTGGTGTTAATTGTAATTCCTGTCTCGACGTCCCCTTTGCGTATAGTTAATTCCCCCCTTCTTTTGCATTTCCTCCTCTTCCACCTGGTTATCAATATAATAATTATTAGCATCACCCACATGCCTGGACTCTTCTGGTCGATGTCTCCTTTCTGCTATACACTAGAGTGGTATACTATGTGCACAGATACATGGAGTGCCATATACTTCTCAGGAGGTGCGCAGCGTCCACCTCCTCACCGCACAGGCCCACAAGCTCCTCTCCGGCAGGAAGAAGATGCATTCAGGCGGCTCCTACCACTGCAGCAGACGGCAGTGCACAAGGATACAGGGTGCAGTGTGGATGTGTCTGCACCACTGGGATGTGCCCGACCTGCATGTATACATATGCCCCTCTAAAGGGGGGACTGGCCCACCGGAGGATCGGGAAAACCCCCGGGTCCCGATGGCCCCGCCCCCTACACCCCTGGGCCCTGTACAGAGAACAGAGGGCCCCCCCCCGGTTCGCAGCACTGCCGATATGATTAGTGATGGGCCCTCTGCCTCCTCTGCGCAGCGCGACACTGCCGGCACGTGCGCAGGAGGTCAGGCTCAGGGTGATGACGTCATTGCCCTGGGACTGCTTCCTGTGCGCGCTGTGGCGTACGGACCCGGCGTCGCTCCAGGCAGCGGCTGCAGCTCATCTCGACGCGTCAGTATGAAACGGGGAGGGGGGAGGGGTGACTGGGAAGACCCCTGGCCGGGGCTGGCAGTAAATACTACTGGACAATGGGCATGGTTCTCATCATGCCCATTGCCCAGCATGTCCTGCTGCCAGCCTCTGGTTACTGGTACTATGCCCAGCAGCATGTACTATCACCAGGGGCTGGCAGGACATAGTGGGTGGGCATGATAGTACCAAGGAGGCTGGCAGGACATAGTAGGCATGAATCATGCCCAGCATGTCCTGCCAGCCACTGTTGGTACCATCATGCATGCCCATTGCCCAGCCACTGGTGGTGTGGTACTATCATGCTAGTACTAACACCAGTGGCTGGCTGGCAGGACATGCCATGTGAGCTTGAATGCTAATACCACAGAGGCTGGCAGTACATACTGGGCAATGGGCATGATAGTACCAGCAGTAGACTGACTAGGCGGTCTCCAGGGCTCCGTCTCCCCTTCTCGCTGCTGTTAGGCTGGGTTAACATTGCGTTTATGCTGTGCGTTACAACGCATCCGTTGTAAATCAGTGCAGACGCAATGTACCGTAGACTTGCATAGCAAAAATAGGCATGTGTTTGAAAGTATGCATTATTTGCAACGCACAGCAAAACATGGTCGGCGGCTGGAGGCCAGCTGATCACTTCTCTGACAACTGGGTTCTAGTGTCATTCTGTGCCTGCTCATCTCTGTCAGCAGGCATATTTGTCTAAAGGCAAAAGATG
Organism: Phyllobates terribilis; assembly: GCF_046119375.1. Lineage (NCBI taxonomy): Eukaryota > Metazoa > Chordata > Amphibia > Anura > Dendrobatidae > Phyllobates > Phyllobates terribilis. The sequence continues at coordinate 3,318,266 of NW_027362957.1, forward strand.
TAGCAGAGCTGGAGACAAAAGATCCGTGGATTACGTCAGAGCGAGGATTTTGTTTTTAATTAAAGATGGAGTCCCTACATGTGTTTTGTGTTTTATTTTTATTAAAAAATTGTGTTGTGTTTTTTTCTGTTTACTGGAAATTCATGGTGGCCATGTGTAGTTTGGCGTGACTCCATGAATTTCAGGCTTAGTGCCAGCTGATAATACAAAGCTGGTATTAACTCCATTATTACCCAGCGTGCCACCCCCCACCAGGGCCGTTGGAAGAGCCGGATAAAGTGCCTGGAAATGGCGCTACGATGAATGCGCCAATTCCAGGGGTGGCTGCAGGCTGCCATTTTCAGCGTGGGGGGCCCAGAATGCTTGGGCCTTACCATGCTGAGAATCCCAGCCCCCAGCCCCCCCGATCAAAATATGGCGGGAGCCCATGCATTTTTTTTTTTTTATTATTTTTTTAAATAATTAAAAAAAAACATTGGGCTTTCCTGACTTTTGATCGCCAGTCAAGGTAAAACCAGGCAGATAAAGCAGACAGCTACGGGCTGCCACCTCTATCTGCGCTGAGAATCAAAATTTCTGCAGAGCGCTATGTCATTTTTGTTTTATTATTTATTTATTTTCACACTTCTATATGTGACAGTCCCAACAGCCAATCACAGACGCTGACACAGAGAATGGGCGTCTGTGACTGGCTGCTTGAGTAACCTGAAAGCAGCCCATACATAGTACCATACTAGAATGTATGGGCTGATTGTACATTACTCAAACAGCCAATCACAGAAGCCCATCCTCTTTGACAGCATCTGCGATTGACTGTTGGGTCTGTCACATATAAAAGTGTGAAAAGAAAATTTTAAAAATGAATTTTTGATTCTCACCGCAGATAAAGCAGACAGCTACGTACTGCCACCCCCAGCTGCCTGGTTTTACCTTGGCTGGCGATCAAAAGACAGAGAAGCCGAATATTTGTTTTAAACTTAACTTTTTTTTTTCCCACCATATGTTGATCGCCAGCCAGATAAAACCAGGCAACTGGGGGCTGGGATTCGCAGCATGGTAAGGCCCAAGCGTTCTTGGCCCTCCACGCTGAAAATCGCAGCCCACAGCCACCCCTGAAAATGGCGCATTCATCATGGCACCATTTCCAAGTGCTTTACCCGGCTCTTCCAACGGCCCTGGTGGTGAGTGGCAACCTGGGTAATAATAGGGTTAGTACCAGGCCATCTTTGCCTTATCAGCTGGTACTAAGCCCGAAATTCATGGTTTCACGCCAAATTAGACATAGCCACCATCAATTTCTAGTAAACAGAAAAAAAAAAGACAGAATTTTTTTTTTTTATTATTAAAAATAAAACACATTTAGGGACTCCATCTTTAATAAAGAAAAATCCTCACTCCCAACGGAACCCATAGGTCTTCTGTCTTCATCTCTCTTAGATCTTTGCCATCAGACAAATATGTCTGCTGACAGATGAGCAGGCACAGAATGACACTGGAGCACTGTTACTGTGTAGTGCAGTGCTATGTTTCTTTTTTTGTCATTTCATGCAGTGTAGAAATCTTGGGAAAAGTGTGGATTGTGCTCTGGAAGTGATCAGTTATATCTAACTAGGTTATTTTCTGCAGAAATAAGTCCTGTATAGAAGATGTGATATATCAGTCTGCAGTTAAAGAACTTCACCTAGAGACATCACTGGTGAGTATGTGTATTACCTATACACACACACACTGACACTATATACAGAGCTCCTGTGCATAATGTCACTGGTGATCACTGTATTACCTGTACACTGACACTATATACAGAGCTCCTGTGTATAATGTCACTGGTGATCCCTGTATTTCCTATACACACACACACTGACACTATATATAGAGTGTAGCGTCGGCGTCCCTGCCTCCTGCTAGGCAGGGACGCTGTTCCCCTCACCTCTCCGCTCCGAGCCCGGCGTCCTCCTCCCGCTCTGCTGGCAGCGCGCGCTCCTTCCCGGCCACGGTGCTTAGGGCGCGCGCGCTCCCCCCCTCTTAAAGGGGCCGCGCGCGCCGTCCTAAGGAGTCCCCGGCCAATGGCCGGAGGACTTCACCATATATAAGGCACCTCCTCCAAAATGGAGGTGCCCGAGCAATGTTGTTGCACTGTTCACTACTCTGCTTCAGCCCTCAGGTCCCGTTTTCAGTTACCTGCCAGTTACCTGCCAGTTTCCTGCCAGTTTGCTGTCTGATTCCTGCCTGTTATCCGCTTACCTGCTTGCTAGCCTGAGGTCCGACGGTCTGCCTTCCGACATCTGTCAGTCTGTCTATGGACCAGCTTGCCCGCTCACCTGGGAGCGCTCACCTGCTACCTGTCTGCTAGCCTACCTGGAGGCTCCGCCGTCACGTGCTGTGACCACCTGCCAGTCCAGAGACTCTTGCCCGCTCACCTGGGAGCGCTCATCTGCTACCTGCCTGTTAGCCTACCTGGAGGCTCCGCCGTCACGTGCTGTGACCACCTGCCAGTCCAGAGACTCTTGCCCGCTCACCTGGGAGCGCTCATGTGCTACCTGCCTGTTAGCCTACCTGGAGGCTCCGCCGTCACGTGCTGTGACCACCTGCCAGTCCAGAGACTCTGGTCCGCTCACCTGGGAGCGCTCATCTGCTACCTGCCTGTTAACCTACCTGGAGGCTCCGCCGTCACATGCTGTGACCACCTGCTTATCCAGAGACTCTCGCCTGCTCACCTGGGAGCACACATCTGCCTGCTAGCCTACCTGGAGGCTCAGCCGTCACAGGTCGTACCTACCCTTTATCCAGAGACTGTCCCGGTCACTTGCCGTGACCTCCTGCCCGTTTACCCAGAGACTGTCCCGGTCACTTGCCGTGACCTCCTGCCCGTTCACCCAGAGACTGCCCCGGTCACTTGCTGTGACCTCCTGCCCGTTTACCCAGAGACTGTCCCGGTCACTTGCCGTGACCTCCTGCCCGTTTACCCAGAGACTGTCCCGGTCACCTGCTGTGACTACCTGCCTGTCTTCCCTGGTCGCCACCCGCTTCCTTACAAGGACCGCCCCCTTGTATAAGTTGCTCAGAGGTTCCGCCTCCCAGACCCGTTACACAGAGCTGTGCATAATGTCACTGGTGATCCCTGTATTAGAATCATAGAATCATAGAATGGTAGAGTTGGAAGGGACCTCCTGGGTCATCTGGTCCAACCCCCTGCTCAAAGCAGGATTCACTAAATCATCTCAGACAGATGTCTGTCCAGCCTCTGTTTGAAGACGTCTATTGAAGGGGAACTCACCACCTCTCATGGCAGCCTGTTCCAATCTTTAATCACCCTAACTGTCAAAAAGTTTTTTCTAATATCTAATCTGTGTCTCCTCTCATTTAGTTTCATCCCATTGCTTCTAGTCTTTCCTTGTGCAAATGAGAATAAAGATGATCCTTCTACAATGTGACAGCCCTTGACATATTTGTAGACAGCTATTAAGTCTCCTCTCAGTCTTCTTTTTTGCAAGCTAAACATTCCCAAATCCTGCAACCGTTCCTCATAGGACATAGTTAGCAGACCAGTCACCATTCTGGTCGCTCTTCTCTGAACTTGCTCCAGTTTGTCTATGTCTTTTTTAAAATGTGGTGCCCAAAACTGTACACAGTATTCCAGATGAGGTCTGACCAAAGAGGAGTAAAGACCGATAATGACTTCACGTGATCTAGACTGTATGCTTCTGTTAATACATCCCAGAATTGTATTTGCCTTTTTTGCTGCGGCATCACACTGTTGACTCATGTTCAGTCTATGATCTATTAGTATACCTAAGTCTTTTTCACATGTACTGTTGCTTAGCTCTATTCCTCCCATTCTGTATATGCTTTTTTCATTTTTATTGCCCAGATGTAGTACTTTGCATTTTTCCCTGTTAAAAACCATTCTGTTGTTTGCTGCCCACTGCTCCAGTTTATTTAGGTCTTTTTGAATCCTCTCTCTCTCTTCTCTAGTATTAGCTATCCCTCCTAGCTTTGTGTCATCAGCAAATTTAATCAGTTTACCCTCAATTCCTTCATCTAAATCATTGATAAAGATGTTGAACAATACAGGTCCCAGGACGGAGCCCTGTGGTACCCCACTTGAGACATTCATCCAGCTGGATGTGAAGCCATTTACAACCACCCTTTGAGTCCGATCACTAAGCCAGTTATGAATCCACCTAACAGTTGCCTGGTCCATTGCATACTTGGTCATTTTTTCAATAAGGATGGTGTGAGATACTTTGTCAAATGCTTTGCTGAAGTCAAGATATACTATATCTACAGCATTTCCCTGATCCACCCAGTCAGTGATTCTGTCATAGAAGGAAATTAAGTTAGTCTGACATGACTTGTTAGTTACAAACCCATGCTGACTCTGGTTAATCACTTCATTCTTATCCATGTACTTACATACATGTTGTTTAATAATTTGTTCAAAGATCTTTCCTGGTATAGAAGTCAGACTCACCGGCCTATAGTTGCCTGAGTCCACCTTCTTCCCCTTTTTGAAGATAGGAACAACATTTGCTCTTCTCCAGTCTTCTGGGACTTCTCCTGTTCTCCAAGAATTTTCAAAGATTATGGAGAGTGGTTCTAAAATTTCTTCTACGATCTCCTTCAGTACTCTGGGGTGTAATTCATCTGGACCTGGAGACTTGAACTCATTTATGTTAGCTAAATATTCCCTCACAATCTTTCTGTTTACAGATAACTTGGATTCTTCTATTCCTTTGAAAGGACAGTGAAGATCAGTTGATGTTACATTTTCTTTCTGAGAGAAAACAGATTCAAAATAGGAATTAAAAAGTTCGGCCTTCTCAACATCCTCTCTTACCATTTCTCCATTTTCATCCTGTAAAAATCCTATAGCATCTTTGACTTTTCTTTTACTTTTGACATACCCCCAAAATTCTTTTTTATTGCTTTTGACATCTCTTGCAAGCCTTAATTCATTGTCAGCTTTAGCTAACCTGATACGTGCCCTGCAGGATCTGCAGACTGCATTATAATCTTCTTTAGATATGCCTCCCTCTTTCCATTTAATAAACATTTCTTTCTTTCTTTTTAGCATGTGTTTAAGTTCTGTGTTCATCCATCCTGGTTTCCTTAAATGCTTCCCATTCTTCCTACTTTTCGGGATTGTTAACGATTGTGCTTTGAGAATCTCATTTTTAAAAATTTCCCATCCTTCCTGGACATTTTTGTCCTTAAGGACATCCAGCCATTGGATCCCTCCTATTCTCTTTCTGAGTCTCTTAAAATCTGCCTTTCTAAAATCTAACCTTGAAGTTTGAGTCTTCACATGTCTTCCTCCTCTAGTTATCCAAAATTCTATAATAGCATGATCGCTGCCTCCTAGGGTCCCAGCCACCTTTACCTCCTCAACCATTTCCTCCCTGTTTATAAGGATTAGATCCAAAGTAGCAGATCCCCTTGTTTTCTCCCCTACCTTTTGGAAGATAAAGTTGTCAGCAAGAGAGGATAAGAATTTGCTTGACCTGTTAGTTTTACTTGAGAGAGATTCCCAACAAATGTCTGGATAGTTGAAATCTCCCATGACCACTACGTCATATTTTTTGGAGAACTTGGTCATTTGATACATAAAGAGTTCATCCATATCTTCAGCTTGCCCAGGTGGCCTGTAGTAAATGCCTACAATGGTGTCCTTTCCGTTGTTCTCTCCTTGTATTCTTACCCAAACAGTTTCCACAGAACTCCCAGTCTCTGAAGCTTCAATCTCTGTGCAGATATACGCTTTTCTAACATACAATGCAACACCTCCTCCTCGTTTATCAAGTCTGTTTCTTGCAAATAAGTTGTATCCTTTTAGCCTTTTATTCCAATCATGTGTATCGTCCCACCAAGTTTCAGTGATTCCAATGACATCATATTCCTTTTCCTGCATTAGTAGTTCCAATTCTCCTTGTTTGTTGCCCATGCTTTGTGCATTTGTATAAAAACATTTTAGTTTGTGATTGGTTTCTCTTCCTCCCATATTTTTATTATTTAAATTGTTTTGTCTTTGTTCTTCCTTTCCACTTCCAGTAGCAGAGATCTCAATAGTATTTGTCAGCTGTATGGCTTTTTCTGGCCTTTTGCTTCCCTTCCCACATTGTTCTAGTTTAAAGCTTTCCTGATGAGTGTAGCAAGGCGACTTCCAAATACATGTTTTCCAGTCTTCGTAAGGTGCACCCCATCTCTAGCAAGTAGTCCATCGTATAGGTAATTCATTCCGTGATCCAGAAATCCAAATCCTTGTTGACGGCACCATCGACGTAGCCAGTTGTTCACCTGTAGAATCTTATTCCACCTCATTGTTCCATGGCCATCCACTGGGAGGATGGATGAGAAGACCACCTGCGCTCCCAATTCTTTCACTTTCTTGCCTAAGTCTTCAAAGTCACTGCAGATGGTTTCCAGGTCCTTTCCTGCGGTGTCATTTGTCCCCACATGTATTAGCAGGAATGGGTAGTGATCTGTAGGTCTGAAGAGTCTTGATATCCTGTCAGACACATCTTTAATTTTTGCTCCTGGAAGACAGCACATTTCTCTTGAGGTTATGTCTGGTCTGCAGATAGCGGCCTCTGTTCCTCTTAACAGGGAATCCCCCATGACCACCACTCTCCGTTTTTTCTTCACAACATTCTTCTTTCTCCATCCAGGAGGATTCTGAGGGCTTACAAGGTTATTCATTGCTGGCAAAGTCTTATTTTGCTGTATTTCTTCATGGTTCTCCTGCGTGAGAGCCTGGTACTGGTTCCTGAGCAGTATGGGTGCTGACTGCCTCTCGATCCTCCTGCTTCTCTGGGTCACATGCTTCCATTCCTCTGTTTCCTCAGGTGCAGTTCGAATTTCTTCTCTTTCTGAATCATGAAGAGATAATTCTGCTCTGTCTAAGAACTCTTCACCTTCCTTAATGATTTTCAAGGTAGTTAACCTCTCTTCTAGATTTCGCAACTTTTCCTCCAACAGGGACACAAGCTTGCATTTCTGGCATGTGAAGTTTGGCTTTTCCACTGGCAAGTCTGTGAACATGTAGCAGGATATGCAGCTCACCAAATGGCTCCTGGACTCTTCCATGTTCTTACTGTTAATGTTCTGAAAACAGTGAAAAAAGCTTAAAAAAAAAGCTTCAAAACCGGCGCGCTTTTTACCGATGTCCTCTTTTCAGCTCCAACAGCCAAAATCCAGTGTTCTTTGAGCTCGCGGAGACTCTTCACTTACCCCAAAATGCAGTGGGAATATGCAAATTATCTCCTGTACACTGACACCATACACAGAGCTCCTGTGTATAATGTCACTGGTGATCACTATATTACCTGTACACTGACACTATATACAGAGCTCCTGTGTATAATGTCACTGGTGATCACTATATTACCTGTACACTGACACTATATACAGAGCTCCTGTGCATAATGTCACTGGTGATCACTATATTACCTGTACACTGACACTATATACAGAGCTCCTATGCATAATGTCACTGGTGATCACTATATTACCTGTACACTGACACTATATACAGAGCTCCTATGCATAATGTCACTGGTGATCACTATATTACCTGTACACTGACACTATATACAGAGCTCCTGTGTATAATGTCACTGGTGAACCCTGTATTTCCTGTACACTGACACTATATACAGAGCTCCTATGTATAATGTCACTGGTGATCACTGTATTACCTGTACACTGACACTATATACAGAGCTCCTGTGTATAATGTCACTGATGATCACTGTATTACCTCTACACTGACACTATACACAGAGCTCCTGTGTATAATGTCACTGATAATCTCTACATTATCTGTACACTGACTCTATATACAGAGCTTTTTTACATTTTCATTATCAGTCACTATCTGGTGCCATTATGAGCCATGGTCATGGCGTGGCGGTATTTGTCCCTTGTATGTGGTATTATTCAGACAGTCACTATGTTGTGCTAATATGTGGTCTTCTCATGGTGTGGCAGTATATATACCTTGTACTTGGTAGTATTTGATCACTATGTGGTGGTATGTGTTCTGGTCATGGTGTGGCGGTATTTCTCTCTTCTATATGGTATTATTAGTCTAGGTAAAGTGGATAGTTGTCAGTCATTTGTTTTTTCGGATATTAAGAATGGGAACATTCTTTATTTGCAATACATATTAAATACTTGGATGTTTAACCTCTCCCTGTGTTGTGACTACTACACAGCAGCAGAGATTTATTGGTTAATAAAGTTGATTCATTTTGAAAGAGTTTGTGGACTTATGTTATTCCTATATACGGTAACTGCATGGTGCTGGTGGGCCCCAAGATTGATTTTTTCCTGGTGGGCCCCAGGTACTCCAGTCCGGCGCTGGTCCCAGACAGTTACCTCCTCATCTGTCCTGCTGCCGGCTGGGAGTCCTGTACAGCGCAGCATGTAGTGTGATGTGAATGCCACACTATGGAGATGCTGCTCCTACTACTGCCAAGTGAGGATCTCACCTCGCCAGTATGGTGCCCTCAGGAGCTCCCACAGGGCATCACAGGCCTTAGTATGAAGCAATACCACAAGTCTTCTAGTATTGCTTCATACTAAGGCCTGTGATGCCCTGTGAGAGCTCCCTGAGGAGGTGAGAGCCTCACCTCATAGGGCCCCATGATCTCTATGTACGATCCCTGACTGGGCCCCATGATCTCTATGTACGCCGCTGACTGGGCCCCATGATCTCTATGTACGCCGCTGACTGGGCCCCATGATCTCTATGTACACCGCTGACTGGGCCCCATGATCTCTATGTACGCCGCTGACTGGGCCCCATGATCTCTAGGTACTCCGCTGACTGGGCCCCATGATCTCTATGTACGCCGCTGAGGGGGCCCCATGATCTCTATGTACACCCCTAACCTGATTGGCCCCATGATCTCTATGTACGCCTCTGACTCGGCCCCATGATCTCTATGTACGCCGCTGACTGGGCCCCATGATCTCTATGTACACCGCTGACTGGGCCCCATGATCTCTATGTACGCCGCTGACTGGGCCCCATGATCTCTATGTACTCCGCTGACTGGGCCCCATGATCTCTATATACGCCGCTGAGGGGGCCCCATGATCTCTATGTACACCCCTAACCTGATTGTCCCCATGATCTCTATGTACGCCGCTGACTGGGCCCCATGATCTCTATGTACACCGCTGACTGGGCCCCATGATCTCTATGTACTCCGCTGACTGGGCCCCATGATCTCTATGTACGCCGCTGAGGGGGCCCCATGATCTCTATGTACACCCCTAACCTGATTGGCCCCATGATCTCTATGTACACCGCTGACTGGGCCCCATGATCTCTATGTACACCGCTGACTGGGCCCCATGATCTCTATGTACTCCGCTGACTGGGCCCCATGATCTCTATGTACGCCGCTGAGGGGGCCCCATGATCTCTATGTACACCCCTAACCTGATTGGCCCCATGATCTCTATGTACGCCGCTGACTGGGCCCCATGATCTCTATGTACGATCCCTGACTGGGCCCCATAATCTCTGATCTCTCATGATGTTTTTTTTTTATTAAAGATGGAGTCCCTAAATGTATTTTGTGTTTTATTTTTACTGTGTAGTGCGGCACTATGTTGCATTTTGTCATTTCATGCAGTGTAGAAATCTTGGGAAAAGTGTGGCTTGTGCTCTGGAAGTGATCAGTTATAGCTAACTATGTTATTTTCTGCAGAGATAAGTCCTGCATAGAAGATGTGATATATCGGTCTGCAAATAAAGAACTTCACCTAGAGACATCACTGGGGAGTATGTGTATTACCTATACACACACACACTGACACTATATACAGAGCTCCTGTGCATAATGTCACTGGTGATCACTGTATTACCTGTACACTGACACTATATACAGAGCTCCTGTGTATAATGTCACTGGTGATCACTGTATTACCTGTACACTATATACAGAGCTCCTGTGTATAATATCAATGGTGATCATTGCATTACCTGTACACTGACACTATATACAGAGCTTCTGTGTATAATGTCACTGGTGATGACTGTATAACCTGTACACTATATACAGAGCTCCTGTGCATAATGTCACTGGTGATCACTGTATAACCTGTACACTGACCCAATATACTGAGCTTTTTTACATTTTTATTATTTTAGCATTATTTGTCAATATGTGGTGGCATTATGTGCTTTGGTCATGACATGACGATATTTGTCCCTTCTATGTGGTATTATTCAGTCACTATGTGGTGGTAATATGTGGTCTCATGGTGTGTCAGTATTTATACCTTGTATCTGGTAGCATTTGATCACTATGTGGTGATATGTGCTTTGGTCATGGTGTGGCGGTATTTGTGCCTTGTATGTGGCATTATTTGGGCACTATGTGGTGGTAATATGTGATCTGGTCACGGTGTGGTGGTATTTCTGCCTTCTATCTGGTAATATTGGTCTTGGTAGAGTGGATTGTGGTTGGTCATTTGTTTTATCTGATATCAATAAGGGGACACCTCTTTATTTCCAATAGATATTAAATACTTAGATGTTTAACCCCTCCCTGCCCTGTGACTATTATACAGCAGCAGAGATGCAGTTACGGAGGTTCACCAGAGAAAGCAAGTTGGCATTTGGTGAGATTTTCACCTCTGTATTTATAAGACAAAACCAGGAGTGGGTGAGAAATGCATAAAACATGACCTCGGATTGCTCCACTCCTGGTTTTGTCTTATAAATACAGAGGTAAAAATCTCACCAAATAGTCAAAGTGCCACAATCTTCTGACAGTGCGGATTCCACCAATAAATAAGTGATCACCTTCCCAACCTGTGCATCGCTGAGAACTTGTTTTCACCAATAAAAACCCTTTAATGCAAACTACAGTAATTGTACATCGCAGTTCTGGTGAGCGCACAGTGATGGGCAGGAGACACCAGTATAATGGGTATAACGGCTAACAGGTATTTGCAAATAGCTGAAGGGTGGGTGGGCCCCTGGAGTCAATGTCCCTGGTGGGCCCCAGACACCCCAGTCCGGCTTTGCCCCCGACCCAGTCCGCTCCTGATTTGTCACGCACGGACCCGAAGCGACTGTGCACTGCGATACACACATCCTGTTGAAATTTCTGCTGCCGTTTACAAGCCCCAACCCCCCCTGGGCCCGGTCGCAGTGACTGCCACTGCGACCGCGGACATTACGCCCCTGGCTACGTGAATCATATGTCCCATTTTGGTGCTCCTCACCATTTGCATGGCACAGTCATGCACAGTCATGCATGCTTCTCTATCACCATAGCATGCTGCAAACAATCAGGATGGCTTCTGCTACATCACTATATAAAAAGATAGTATATCTGTATTTCTATGATACGTAGAGTGGATGGAAATCATACATCTTGCTAATATTTATTATATTACATTCATCTGATGCTCTGTAGTAACAATGTAAATTAAATTGGCGACTTAGTGCAGTTCTATTACTATTAGTAAATGTGGCACCTTGTGTTCCACAGAATATCTGAATATTACCTTAATATTTAATCTCAGCTAATGTTCATTTATCTCTTAAATATCATTGGTCAGATGCTGATCACATGACCAGTGGTGGTGCATGCATGATGATTCCATATGAAATGCACTGAGTGACAGTTGGAAGTGACAGTTGGAATTGACCAACAACAGTGGAGGAGATGTCGGCTAACTCTAAGCAAAGCAATAATATGGATATAAAAGAGGAGGAGATTGTGGTGAGCAGAGAAAGAGTGAAGACACGAAGACCTTCCCATGACACATCTGATGATGAGAGGAAGTCTTCAGTCAACAGGACAAAACCACCAGTCCAGAAGAAAGAAGTAAAGGAGAACGTGGTGAGGAGGGAAGGAGCGAAGAGACTAAGACCTTCCCATGACACATCTGATGATGAGAGGAAGTCTTCAGTCAACAGGACAAAACAACCAGTCCAGAAGAAAGAAGAAGTGGAAGAAAAGGAGAAGGTAGAAAGTCAGAAGATGGGAGCCAAGAAGAGAGGAGCCATCTTCATCTCATCAGGGGACAAAAAGGAGAAGAAAAGAAGAAGGATTACATTAGGACAGAAACCCATGGATCTAAAGCAGAAGGCTGAAGAAGCTGAAGGAAGCAGCGGTGTTCGGCCAACCGGCTCCAAAAGCACAGTCTCTGATACCATCAAGAGGAGATTATTATTCCATCAAGTGCTTGGCCGGGGATGCTATGGAACGGTCCTGCTGGCGGAATATTCATCTACCCGCAAACATTTTGCTGTTAAGATCATCGGCAAAAGAGCCCTGCTTGCTGATGGTGATGAGCGTGTGACGGTGGAGCGACGGGTTTTACAGCTGGCATCTGGGAGCCCCTTCCTTGTCCACGCAGACTTTGCATTCCAGACCAAGGTACAGTATTGATTGCTCGATATTAGGAAATGTCACACGTACCACACACTGCTCTGCCTCATGGACCCCACTGATATCATCTTACATTTCAATATAGCATGTCCCAAGGTAACCGCAGACAATAAGATGAATGTGATGACTATACACATGGGATATTGTGGCCCCTACTGTAATCAATAACATTTATGGCGGGGCTTGGTACATTGGGAATCATTTATTAAAACAGCCTTTTTACTTATCCCAGCCAATCACAGAGCAGCTTTTACTTTTCCAGGTCAGTTAAAACAACCTTAGCTGAGCTCTAATTGGTTAGTATGGGCAACTAGTTTTCTAGTGAGCAGATTTATTAATGAGGCCCAATGTATCCCGCTGTATAAATGATTGAAAATATTAGATGTCATCATAGAGGTCAATGAACTGTAGAAAATCACTTGTTTCTAATTGGGTGACTGGTAATATTTGTATCATTTACAGCATTAGCTGGGCATTATCTTGTTCGTAGGCATCATCGCCATGTAGTAGTCTCTAGCTCATTTCTTTGACACTGTAGAATTTTACATATTATTATCTTGTATAGACATGGGATTTCAGAATAGATTAAATGTATTTGTTATTTTTTGTTATTTCCTGGATGACATTGTATTTTGTGTATACCATGTGGGGGGACGGGACCCTGTGTACACTATATGTCAGGGCTATTGACTTTTGTGCACTTTATATACAATTTGAAAATGTGTTAATATTTTTGTATACAAGTATTATCTGTATCTTAAAGGTTTTTTTAATTAATGTTGGGACATTTTTATGCACGTGCATCTACTTGTTTTTCATTGCCATGTTTTCTATGTATAAATATACTGGAATAAAGTACAAAATCCACTGTCTTGGAGTGAAATTTCTTCTAACCTCACCAACTAATGAAAAAGATGGTATCATATTGACCAGGGGCGAGGTGGGCCAGAGGGGCACATGCCCTCCAGGCCGGTCGCCAAGCAGCTGCTTCTTTACAGACTGCAGGGCGGCCCTGTCTCTTTCATTGTGTACATGTGCCAGCTGGGCATCTGCAGCCCAGAACAGCCGGCACAGGCCACGTTCTTATGCCTGCCGGAGAGAAGCTTCAGCCGCTGAGCAGTACGAGAGGGCAGACATCTTTGATTCTTGTAAGGCCACGACCCCACTATCAGTATTTGGTCAGTATTCGATCAGTATTTTTTCACAGGAGTGGGAGACAAAACCAGGAGTTGGTGATAAATACAGAATTGGTGACTTGTTTCTATTATACCTTTTCTCTGATTGTTACTGACCTGGTTTTGGCTCCCACTCCTGAGAAAATATACTGACCAAATACTGATAGTGGGGCCGGATAGTGGTCAGGACAGGAGATTTATACTTTTTGTAGAGTGTGGAAGTGGCAGGATGCTGCTCACCTCCTGACAAGTCCAGGGCCAGATCCTGAATGTTATCTATGGTCGCTCTGCTAAGGATCAGAAAGATTTATTGTAGCAGATGGACCCTTCAAGCAGGTTGGGGTCGTGCTGTCAGTGTGAGATCATCGGCTCTCGATCTGTATGAATGTTCAAATCACATCGGACCTGAGATCGAGACACTTCAGATCTTACTATACAGATCCCTGCCCCAGACTGATCCTGCACCAGCTACAGGGCCAGAGCCGGCATAACCACCCATTGCACCAGGGCAAGTGCCAGGGCCCTGGGCAAGAGGGGGGCCCCACTCACAGTTGGGGACACTGGAACGCTATTGGGCCTGTGAGTTGGGGGGGCCCGGTGTAAACCCCCCCCCCCCCCGTGCTTTACGGTGTTTGAAATATTCACCTCTCGTCATACCCTGCTGGCCGCAGGTCCAGTCTCCTCTGCGTCTTCTGACTCTGTCACGTCTCAGTGTTGAAGAGACAGGACCTGTAGCCAGCAGGGTATGAGGAGAGGTGAGTATTTTATTATTTATTTTTTATGTATGGAGCCCATTCTCTATGGAGCATTATATGGGGCCCATTCTCTATGGAGCATTATATGGGGCCCATTCTCTATGGAGCATTATATGGGGCCCATTCTCTATGGTGCATTATATGGGGCCCATTCTCTATGGTGCATTATATGGGGCCCATTCTCTATGGAGCATTATATGGGGCCCATTCTCTATGGAGCATTATATGGGGCCCATTATTCTGTATGGCATATTACATGACGCCCATTATTCTTCATGGAGTAATATATGGGGTCAATTATGGTGTAATGAGCATTATATGGGGTTCATTATTCTGTATAGAGCATTATATGGGGCCTATTATTCTGTATGGAACATTATATGGGGTCCATTATTCAGTATGGAGCCCATTCTGTATAGAGGACTATGTGGTGCCCATAATACTGTATGGAGTGCTATGTAGTGCCCATAATACTGTATGGAGGACTATGTGGTGTCCACAATACTGTATGGAGGACTATGTGGTGCTCATACTACTGTATGGAGGACTATAATGTACAGTCTAAAATGAAAACTTTTGAATCCCCCCATGACACGCCCCATGCACTGTGAGGATTCGCCGGTTTCTGAGCTATTATAGAATTTACAATAGATATCACTCATGTAATGTAAGAAGTACCGTATTTTTCGGACTATAAGATGCACCGGACCATAAGACGCACCTAGGTTTTAGAGTAGGAAAATAAAAATAAAAAAATTTAAGCCAAAAATGTGTTCCTGATGCACTTTTAAGGGGGAGGGGGTCTTCTGCTGACACTGGTATAGGGGTAATGTCCCCCAATTCTGACAATATCCCCCATCCTGGTATATATGCCCCCCCCCCCTTCCTTTTATACGTGGTCCCCATCCCCATCCTGGTATGCATGGCACCCCTCATCCCTATCCCGGTATGCATGGCACCCCTCATCCCTATCCCGGTATGCATGGCACCCCTCATCCCTGTCCCGGTATGCATGGCACCCCTCATCCCTGTCCCGGTATGCATGGCACCCCTCATCCCTGTCCCGGTATGCATGGCACCCCTCATCCCTGTCCCGGTATGCATGGCACCCCTCATCCCTGTCCCGGTATGCATGGCACCCCTCATCCCTGTCCCGGTATGCATGGCACCCCTCATCCCTGTCCCGGTATGCATGAGACCCCTCATCCTTATCCTGGTATAGTGGTATGCATGGCACCCCTCATCCCTGTCCTGGTATAGTGGTATGCATGGCACCCCTCATCCCTGTCCTGGTATGTATGGCACCTCTAATCCCCATCATGCTGCACATGGCCCCCTCAGCGTTACCCTGGTATGTATGGCCTCCTCATCCCCCATCCTGGTATGCATGGTTCCCTCATCCCCCAATCCTGGTATGCATGGTTCTCTCATCCCCCAATCCTGGTATGCATGGTCCCCTCATCCCCCAATCCAGGTATGCATGGTCCCCTCATCCCCCAATCCAGGTATGCATGGTACCCCTCATCCCTATTCTGGTATGCATAGAACCCCACTTTCCTATCCTTGTATGCATGGTACCCCTCACCCCCCAATCCTGGTATGTATGGCACCACTCACCCCCCAATCCTGGTATGTATGGCACCCCTCACCCCCAATCCTGGTTTTCATGGTTCAGTCACCCCCCAAATCCTGGTATGTATGGCACCCCTCACCCCCCAATCCTGGTATGTATGGCATCCCTCACCCCCCAATCCTGGTTTTCATGGTTCAGTCACCCCCCAAATCCTGGTATGCATTGTACCCCTCATCCCCCAATCCTGGTATGCATGGTCCCCTCACACCCCTTTCCTGGTATGTATGGTACCCCTCACCCCCCATTCCTGGTATGTATGGCACCTCTCACCCCCCAATCCTGGTATGTATGGCACCCCTCACCCCCAATCCTGGTTTTCATGGTTCAGTCACCCCCCAAATCCTGGTATGTATGGCACCCCTCACCCCCCAATCCTGGTATATATGGCACCCCTCACCCCCCAATCCTGGTATGTATGGCACCCCTCACCCCCCAATCCTGGTTTTCATGGTTCAGTCAGCCCCCAAATCCTGGTATGCATTGTACCCCTCACACCCCTTTCCTGGTATGTATGGTACCCCTCACACCCCTTTCCTGGTATGTATGGTACCCGTCACACCCCATTCCTGGTATGTATGGCACCCGTCATCCCTTTCACGGTGCACAGATACAAAAAAATAAACACATACTCACCTTTCTTCCCTGTGCTCCAGCGCTTCTGTATCCTGTTCTGCCGGGGAGCAGTGCGGCGCCAGAGTACGCGTGTGCCCATACCGTGCTGTTCAACGCCATTTTGCTGAAGACACACTGCAAATATGTCTTCAGTAAAATGGCGCCGGATAGAGCTATGCATATGTGCCGATTCCAACGCCTTCACTCCTGCCCTGGTCTCCGGCGAGAAGAGAAGCACCGCTGCAACGCTCCTCCCGGTCAGGTAAGTATGGCGCCGGAGATCGCGGTATGTGTTCAGTGTCTACGCATACCGCAATCTCCGGCGCCATACACACTCCTCTTACCTGTAACGTAATGGGTTCTTCTGTCTAGAGCCAGACTGCGCAGGCATGTAGCGCTTGCCAAGTCTTTAAAGGCTTCAGACAGAGGGAGGCTTGTAGTGTTATATTATATATACAGTACAGACCAAAAGTTTATTTAAAGATTTTTCTGTATTTTCATGACTCTGAATATTGTACATTCACACTGAAGGCATCAAAAGTATGAATTAACACATGTGGAATTATATACTTAACAAAAAAGTGTGAAACAACTGAAAATATGTCTTATATTCTAGGTTCTTCAAAGTAGCCACCTTTTGCTTTGATGACTGCTTTGCACACTCTTGGCAATCTCTTGATGAGCTTCAAGAGGTAGTCACCGGAAATGGTCCTCAAACAATCTTGAAGGAGTTCCCAGAGATGCTTAGCACTTGTTGGCCTTTTTGCCTTCACTCTGCGGTCCAGCTCACCCCAAACCATCTCGATTGGGTTCAGGTCTGGTGACTGTGGAGGCCAGGTCATCTGGCGTAGCACCCCATCACTCTCCTTCTTGGTCAAATAGCCCTTACACAGCCTGGAGGTGTGTTTGGGGTCATTGTCCTGTTGAAAAATAAATGATGGTCCAACTAAACGCAAACCGGATGGAATAGCATGCCGCTGCAAGATGCTGTGGTATCCATGCTGGTTCAGTATGCCTTAAATTTAGAATAAATCCCCAACAGTGTCACCAGCAAAGCACCCCCACACCATCACACCTCCTCCTCCATGCTTCACGGTGGGAACCAGGAATGTAGAGTCCATCCGTTCACCTTTTCTGTGTCGCACAAAGACACAGTGGTTGGAACCAAAGATCTCAAATTTGGACTTATCAGACCAAAGCACAGATTTCCACTGGTCTAATGTCCATTCCTTGTGTTCCTTATCCCAAACAAGTCTCTTCTGCTTGTTGCCTGTCCTTAGCAGTGGTTTCCTAGCAGCTATTTTACCATGAAGGCCTGCTGCACAAAGTCTCCTCTTAACAGTTGTTGTAGAGATGTGTCTGCTGCTAGAACTCTGTGTGGCATTGACCTGGTCTCTAATCTGAGCTGCTGTTAACCTGCGATTTCTGAGGCTGGTGACTCGGATAAACTTATCCTCAGAAGCAGAGGTGACTCTTGGTCTTCCTTTCCTGGGGCGGTCCTCATGTGAGCCAGTTTCTTTGTTTTCTTGATGGGTTTTGCAACTGCACTTGGGGATACATTCAAAGTTTTCCCAATTTTTCGGACTGACAGACCTTCATTTCTTAAAGTAATGATGGCCACTCGTTTTTCTTTACTTAGAATTTGTATTATGGTAAGAAAAAAGCAGCTAACAGTCTATTCAGTAGGACTATCAGCTGTGTATCCAGCTGATTTCTGCACAACACAACTGATGGTCCCAACCCCATTTATAAGGCAAGAAATCCCACTTATTAAACCTGACAGGGCACACCTGTGAAGTGAAAACCATTTCCGATGACTACCTCTTGAAGCTCATCAAGAGAATGCCAAGAGTGTGCAAAGCAGTCATCAAAGCAAAAGGTGGCTACTCTGAAGAACCTAGAATATAAGACATATTTTCAGTTGTTTCACACTTTTTTGTTAAGTATATAATTCCACATGGGTTAATTCATAGTTTTGATGCCTTCAGTGTGAATGTACAATTTTCATAGTTATGAAGATACAGAAAAAGCTTTAAATGAGAAGGTGTGTCCAAACTTTTAGTCTGTACTGTATATATATATATATATATATATATGTGACTACTATGTCTCTATAAATGTGATACTCATGTGTTTGTGATCCTCCATTGCTATACTCTGTACGATTGTCTTAATTTTTGCAATATTTAATAGAGATTTATTTTAGCGGCAATAAGCGCCTATTGTTTCATTTTGGTGGTATCTATAGTTTTGGTGCTGCCTGTAGTGATAAAGTCTTGGATTACTCATGCTCCTTATGTTGGTAGTCATATATATGACAGTGTATCTACTGTAAAACATCTGATGTCTGTATCACAGTATTTGATATACCAGTCACATATTATTGGCTGGCAAATTTTAGCCTGGGGGGCAAGCACAATGCAGCGGCCCATGAGTGTCGCGGCCATCTTTAGGCTTGAGTTTCATGTAGCACCTGATGAGTATAGCATGTGTGCGACCAAGGTACATCTGCTAACAACCCATTTCATAAAGATCACAGCTTTTTTCAGCTGTACTGGTAGAAATTAATTACAAATGGTTCACTTATTGTTAATGGCTGCACAGTTTTTGCAAAAGCATGCAGCCATTACCAAGAAACAAGCAATTTGCACTTAATATCTAATCATATAGTGGAAAAACAGTAGTTAAATGATTGGCAGTCAGCTCCTGTGCTTGGTTTGCACAGTCATGCTGAAAGAGTCCTATTAAAAGCCTAACTGTAGCTTCCAAATTAGTTTTACATGTTGGATAAACCCTTTATTTGTCCTGCTTATTCTTTTCTTTTAAACATCTTTTTATTAAGGTTTTTTTTAAAGAAGGTTAACAATTGAACAAAGAAAAGTCACATTGTTAATGAAACAAATCAAAGGTAACGATATCACATAGATTATAAGAGCAGAAATTGACCAGACTGCATAAATTTCAGCCAAACATTGACACGTTTCGGAAGAGAAAAAAAATATAAGAGAGGTTCAATTCTTTTGAACATGTCGTAGTACAAAATTGTGGTCACATAACATGTTATCATATTCAAGAAGGTTTATTGTGATATCCTGGAAATAAAAACTTCAGAAGAGAAAAAGAAAAAAAAAAAACCTGGAGAAGGGGGGAAGGTTGAAAGGGAAGTGGGATGAACGGGGAGATGAGATGGAGGGGGGGGGACTACAAAGATATAGATGATGGGGGGGGGGGGACTACAAAGATATAGATGATGGGAGGGGGGGGGACTACAAAGATATAGATGATGGGAGGGGGGGGGGAGTTGGGATTAGAATGGGCTAGCGATCTGAGTATTTTAGGTTAGTATTGTGCGGTCTGTAATATATTTGTGCCAGGGACGCCATATCAACGAGAATTGTTTATGCCTTTTTTCATCCCAACTAGCCAATTCTTCTAGCCTGTATACTTGTTCAACCTTCATTTCCCAGAGTGAGATATTTGGGGTCTTCGCAGATTTCCATAAGGATGTCACAAGTAACTTAGCCGAGGCCAAGAGCTGTCTAAGAAGGGTTAATTTTATTTTAGGGAAGTTATCTAGGAACAGAAACAGAAGGCAGATCTCCGGCGAGGTCAAGAGTTGCAAGTTTAAAATTGTATTAATAGTTTGAATTATTTTTGTCCAGAAGGGCTTAATCAATGTACAGTTCCACCACATGTGGAGCATAGTGCCCACATCAGAAGAGCATCTCCAGCAGTTAGGATCAAGTCCTTTGTAACATTTCTGAAGTTTTGATGGAGTCATATACCACCTGGAGAGAACTTTATAGCCATTCTCTTGTACTCTAACACATCTAGAGGAGACTTTAGGTGCTAGTAGTAATCTTTTAATTTCAGATGGGGTGAAAGGCCTATTCAGATCCTGTTCCCACTTCATTACATATGGCAGTTTCTTAGGGGTTCTGGCTAGGCATAATTGTTTTTGTAGAGCTGATAACGTTCTTTTTTGGGGTTTTTTTGCAGCTATAAGTTTTTCAAAATCAGTCATTTCCCTAATATAATTTGGAGTTTTAAAGACTAGTTTTAAGTTAGACATAAATTTCTGGTACATAAAGGGGTGAAAAGAGATAGTATCTAGCATTTGATTGAGTTCTGCCAAGCAGGGCATGACCCCATTATCTGTAATTTTTTGGAGTGGTGTTATCAAGTTGCGAATTGAGTTGTGTATTGTGGCATTATGGGCTGGAGAAAGGAGAGAACTAGGTCTGTAACTTGTAGGAGAGGGGAGGGAAACGGGGAGCATATTTGTCTTATATGGGGATTGGACCAGATTTTAAAAGTAGTGGCGGTGAAAGGGTTTTTAATTGATGTATACCTAGTACTACTTGAGGGCGTGAGGATGAGCTGTCTAAGGGGGAATTTAAGGATTGTTTCTTCTACTTTAATCCATTGCTTCTGTGGTGGGAGCCTGATCCAATCCACGACTCTTTGGAGATGAGTGGCTTGTTGAAGTATCTTTAGATCTGGCAGATCTATACCTCCTTCAGAGTGTGGGAGGGATAATATTTGTAAGGGAAGTCTGGGTTTTTGGTTGTGCCACAGAAAACGGCTGAGGAGTTTTCGTATGTCAATGAAAAAAGAATTAGGTAGGTGGATTGGAAGGGCTTGCACTAGATAAGTTATTTTTGGCCATATCATACATTTAAGGAGATTTTTCCTACCCAACCAGGAGATGTATGAGATATTCCAGTTGGGGGTAAGTTTCTGGATTTTCTGCAATAGCGGTGGGAAGTTTAACTTATAAAGTTCTTGTAGGTTTGGAGAAATCTCAACTCCCAAGAAACGTATTGATGGGGGGGACCAGGTAAAGGGGGACCCGATTGCCATTTGTGTTTTTTGTGGTTCTGGGATATTTATATTTAAGACTTGAGATTTGCTAAGATTCACCTTAAAATTTGATAGTGCACCGTATTCCTTGAGTAATGTCAGGATAACTGGGACAGATATTCTCGGGTTAGAGGTCATGATCAGTAGATCGTCTGCGTATGCTGCGATTTTATGTTCAGTACCAGCTGATTTGATGCCAACGATCCTCCCCTCCTCTCTGAGCTTTTGTAGTAAAGGTTCTAGTGTAAGAATAAAAAGGAGAGGGGAAAGCGGGCATCCCTGCCTGGTGCCGTTAGAAATATTAAAAGATGAAGACATAACATGAGAGAGGATTAGATACACAGCTCAGCAGACAGTATCACACCGGAGAAGATTAGATACACAGCTCAGCAGACAGTATCACACCGGATAGGATTAGATACACAGCTCAGCAGACAGTATCACACTGGATAGGATTAGATACACAGCTCAGCAGACAGTGTCACACCGGATAGGATTAGATACACAGCTCAGCAGACAGTATCACACCGGATAGGATTAGATACACAGCTCAGCAGACAGTATCACACCGGATAGGATTAGATACACAGCTCAGCAGACAGTATCACACCGGATAGGATTAGATACACAGCTCAGCAGACAGTATCACACCGGATAGGATTAGATACACAGCTCAGCAGACAGTATCACACCGGATATGATTAGATACACAGCTCAGCAGACAGTATCACACCGGATAGGATTAGATACACAGCTCAGCAGACAGTATCACACCGGATAGGATTAGATACACAGCTCAGCAGACAGTATCACACCGGATAGGATTAGATACACAGCTCAGCAGACAGTATCACACCGGATAGGATTAGATACACAGCTCAGCAGACAGTATCACACCGGATAGGATTAGATACACAGCTCAGCAGACAGTATCACACCGGATAGGATTAGATACACAGCTCAGCAGACAGTATCACACAGGATAGGATTAGATACACAGCTCAGCAGACAGTATCACACCGGATAGGATTAGATACACAGCTCAGCAGACAGTATCACACCGGATAGGATTAGATACACAGCTCAGCAGACAGTATCACACCGGATAGGATTAGATACACAGCTCAGCAGACAGTATCACACCGGATAGGATTAGATACACAGCTCAGCAGACAGTATCACACTGGATAGGATTAGATACACAGCTCAGCAGACAGTATCACACCGAATAGGATTAGATACACAGCTCAGCAGACAGTATCACACAGGAGAAGATTAGATACACAGCTCAGCAGACAGTATCACACAAGAGAGGATTAGAAACACAGCTCAGCAGACGGTATCACACAGGATAGGATTAGATACACAGCTCAGCAGACAGTATCACACCGGATAGGATTAGATACACAGCTCAGCAGACAGTATCACACCGGATAGGATTAGATACACAGCTCAGCAGACAGTATCACACCGGATAGGATTAGATACACAGCTCAGCAGACAGTATCACACCGGATAGGATTAGATACACAGCTCAGCAGACAGTATCACACCGGATAGGATTAGATACACAGCTCAGCAGACAGTATCACACCGGATAGGATTAGATACACAGCTCAGCAGACAGTATCACACCGGATAGGATTAGATACACAGCTCAGCAGACAGTATCACACCGGATAGGATTAGATACACAGCTCAGCAGACAGTATCACACCGGATAGGATTAGATACACAGCTCAGCAGACAGTATCACACCGGATAGGATTAGATACACAGCTCAGCAGACAGTATCACACCGGATAGGATTAGATACACAGCTCAGCAGACAGTATCACACAGGATAGGATTAGATACACAGCTCAGCAGACAGTATCACACCGGATAGGATTAGATACACAGCTCAGCAGACAGTATCACACCGGATAGGATTAGATACACAGCTCAGCAGACAGTATCACACTGGATAGGATTAGATACACAGCTCAGCAGACAGTATCACACCGGATAGGATTAGATACACAGCTCAGCAGACAGTATCACACTGGATAGGATTAGATACACAGCTCAGCAGACAGTATCACACCGAATAGGATTAGATACACAGCTCAGCAGACAGTATCACACAGGAGAAGATTAGATACACAGCTCAGCAGACAGTATCACACAGGAGAGGATTACAAACACAGCTCAGCAGACGGTATCACACAGGATAGGATTAGATACACAGCTCAGCAGACAGTATCACACCGGATAGGATTAGATACACAGCTCAGCAGACAGTATCACACCGGATAGGATTAGATACACAGCTCAGCAGACAGTATCACACCGGATAGGATTAGATACACAGCTCAGCAGACAGTATCACACCGGATAGGATTAGATACACAGCTCAGCAGACAGTATCACACAGGATAGGATTAGATACACAGCTCAGCAGACAGTATCACACCGGATAGGATTAGATACACAGCTCAGCAGACAGTATCACACCGGATAGGATTAGATACACAGCTCAGCAGACAGTATCACACCGGATAGGATTAGATACACAGCTCAGCAGACAGTATCACACCGGATAGGATTAGATACACAGCTCAGCAGACAGTATCACACTGGATAGGATTAGATACACAGCTCAGCAGACAGTATCACACCGAATAGGATTAGATACACAGCTCAGCAGACAGTATCACACAGGAGAAGATTAGATACACAGCTCAGCAGACAGTATCACACAGGAGAGGATTAGAAACACAGCTCAGCAGACGGTATCACACAGGATAGGATTAGATACACAGCTCAGCAGACAGTATCACACAGGATAGGATTAGATACACAGCTCAGCAGACAGTGTCACACAGGGTAGGATTAGAGATACACGGCTCAGCAGACAGTATCACACAGGAGAGGATTAGATACAATGCTCAGCAGACAGTATCACACAGGAGAGGATTAGATACACGGCTCAGCAGACAGTATCGCACAGGGCGGGATTAGATACACAGCTCAGCAGACAGTATCACACAGGAGTGGATTAGATCCACGGCTCAGCAAACAGTATCGCACAGGGCGGGATTAGATACACGGCTCAGCAGACAGTATCACACTGCATAGGATTAGATACACAGCTCAGCAGACAGTATAACACAGGAGAGGATTAGATACACAGCTCAGCAGATGGTATCACACAGGATAGGATTAGATGCACAGCTCAGCAGACAGTATCACACAGGAGAGGATTAGATACACAGCACAGCAGACAGTATCACACAGGAGAGGATTAGAGACACAGCTCAGCAGATGGTATCACACAGGATAGGATTAGATACACTGCTCATCAGATAGTATCACACAGGATAGGATTAGATGCACAGCTCAGCAGACAGTATCACACAGGAGAGGATTAGATACACAGCACAGCAGACAGTATCACACAGGAGAGGATTAGAGACACAGCTCAGCAGATGGTATCACACAAGATAGGATTAGATACACTGCTCAGCAGATAGTATCACACAGGAGAGGATTAGATACACAGCTCAGCAGACAGTATCACAAAGGATAGGATTAGATACACAGCTCAGCAGACAGTATCACACCGAATAGGATTAGATACACAGCTCAGCAGACAGTATCACACAGGAGAAGATTAGATACACAGCTCAGCAGACAGTATCACACAGGAGAGGATTAGAAACACAGCTCAGCAGACGGTATCACACAGGATAGGATTAGATACACAGCTCAGCAGACAGTATCACACCGGATAGGATTAGATACACAGCTCAGCAGACAGTATCACACCGGATAGGATTAGATACACAGCTCAGCAGACAGTATCACACCGGATAGGATTAGATACACAGCTCAGCAGACAGTATCACACCGGATAGGATTAGATACACAGCTCAGCAGACAGTATCACACAGGATAGGATTAGATACACAGCTCAGCAGACAGTATCACACCGGATAGGATTAGATACACAGCTCAGCAGACAGTATCACACCGGATAGGATTAGATACACAGCTCAGCAGACAGTATCACACCGGATAGGATTAGATACACAGCTCAGCAGACAGTATCACACCGGATAGGATTAGATACACAGCTCAGCAGACAGTATCACACTGGATAGGATTAGATACACAGCTCAGCAGACAGTATCACACCGAATAGGATTAGATACACAGCTCAGCAGACAGTATCACACAGGAGAAGATTAGATACACAGCTCAGCAGACAGTATCACACAGGAGAGGATTAGAAACACAGCTCAGCAGACGGTATCACACAGGATAGGATTAGATACACAGCTCAGCAGACAGTATCACACAGGATAGGATTAGATACACAGCTCAGCAGACAGTGTCACACAGGGTAGGATTAGAGATACACGGCTCAGCAGACAGTATCACACAGGAGAGGATTAGATACAATGCTCAGCAGACAGTATCACACAGGAGAGGATTAGATACACGGCTCAGCAGACAGTATCGCACAGGGCGGGATTAGATACACAGCTCAGCAGACAGTATCACACAGGAGTGGATTAGATCCACGGCTCAGCAGACAGTATCGCACAGGGCGGGATTAGATACACGGCTCAGCAGACAGTATCACACTGCATAGGATTAGATACACAGCTCAGCAGACAGTATAACACAGGAGAGGATTAGATACACAGCTCAGCAGATGGTATCACACAGGATAGGATTAGATGCACAGCTCAGCAGACAGTATCACACAGGAGAGGATTAGATACACAGCACAGCAGACAGTATCACACAGGAGAGGATTAGAGACACAGCTCAGCAGATGGTATCACACAGGATAGGATTAGATACACTGCTCATCAGATAGTATCACACAGGATAGGATTAGATGCACAGCTCAGCAGACAGTATCACACAGGAGAGGATTAGATACACAGCACAGCAGACAGTATCACACAGGAGAGGATTAGAGACACAGCTCAGCAGATGGTATCACACAAGATAGGATTAGATACACTGCTCAGCAGATAGTATCACACAGGAGAGGATTAGATACACAGCTCAGCAGACAGTATCACAAAGGATAGGATTAGATACACAGCTCAGCAGCTGGTATCACACAGGATAGGTTTAGATACACTGCCCAGCAGATGGTATCACACAGGATATGATTAGATACAGGGCTCAGCAGACAGTATCACACAGGAGAGGATTAGTTACACGGCTCAGCAGATGGTATCACACAGGATAGGATTAGATACACAGCTCAGCAGACAGTATCACACAGGAGAGGATTAGATACACAGCTCAGCAGACAGTATCACACAGGAGGGGATTAGATACACAGCTCAGCAGACAGTATCACACAGGGTAGGATTAGATACACGGCTCAGCAGACAGTATCACACAGGAGAGGATTTGATACACAGCTCAGCAGACAGTATCACACAGGAGAGGATTAGATACACAGCTCAGCAGATGGTATCACACAGGATAGAATTAGATACACTGCTCAGCAGACAGTATCACACAGGATAGGATTAGATACACGGTTCAGCAGACAGTATCACACAGGGTAGGATTAAATACACGGCTCAGCAGACAGTATCACACAGGAGAGGATTAGATACACAGCTCAGCAGACAGTATCACACAGGAGAGGATTAGATACACGGCTCAGCAGACAGTATCACACAGGAGAGGATTAGATACACTGCTCAGCAGATAGTATCACATAGGATTAGATGCACAGCTCAGCAGACAGTATCACACAGGAGAGGATTAGATACACGGCTCATCAGACAGTATCGCACAGGAGAGGATTAGATACATAGCTCATCAGACAGTATCACACAGGACAGGATTAGATACACAGCTCAGCAGACAGTATCACACAGGAGAGGATTAGATACATAGCTCATCAGACAGTATCACACAGGACAGGATTAGATACACGTCTCAGCAGACAGTATCACACAGGAGAGGATTAGATACACAGCTCAGCTGACAGTATCACACAGGAGAGGATTAGATACACAGCTCAGCAGACAGTATCGCACAGGAGAGGATTAGATACATAGCTCATCAGACAGTATCACACAGGACAGGATTAGATACACAGCTCAGCAGACAGTATCACACTGGAGAGGATTAGATACACTGCTCAGCAGACAGTATCACACAGGAGAGGATTAGGTACACAGCTGAGCAGACAGTATCGCACAGGAGAGGATTAGATACACAGCTCAGCAGCCGGTATCACACAGGAGAGGATTAGATACACGGTTGAGCAGACAGTATCACACAGGGTAGGATTAGAGATACAGCTCAGCAGACAGTATCACACAGCATAGGATTAGATACACAGCTCAGCAGACAGTATCACACAGCATAGGATTAGATACACAGCACAGCAGTCAGTATCACACAGGAGAGGATTTGATACACAGCTCAGCAGACAGTATCACACAGGAGAGGATTAGATACACGGATCAGCAGATGGTATCAAACAGGATGGAATTAGATACACTGCTCAGCAGACAGTATCACACAGGACAGGATTAGATACACTGCTCAGCTGACAATATCACACAGGAGAGGATTAGATACACAGCTCACCTAACAGTATCACACAGGAGAGGATTATATACATGGCTCAGCAGACAGTATCACACAGGATAGGCTTAGATACACAGCTCAGCAGGCAGTATCACACAGGAGAGGATTAGATACATAGCTCAGCAGACAGTATCACACAGGAGAGGATTAGATACACAGCTCAGCAGACAGTATCACACAGGAAAGGATTAGATACACAGCTCAGCAGATGGTATCACACAGGATAGGATTAGATACACAACTCAGCTGACAGTATCACACAGGAGTGGATTAGATACACGGCTCAGCAGACAGTATCGCACAGGGCGGGATTAGATACACGGCTCAGCACACAGTATCACACAGGATAGGATTAGATACACAGTTCATCAGACAGTATCGCACAGGGCGGGATTAGATACACGGCTCAGCAGACAGTATCACACAGGAGAGGATTAGATGCACTGCTCAGCAGATAGTATCACACAGGATAGGATTAGATGCACAGCTCAGCAGACAGTATCACACAGGAGAGGATTAGATACACAGCTCAGCAGACAATATCGCACAGGAGAGGATTAGATACATAGCTCAGCGGACTGTATCACACAGGACAGGATTAGATACACAGCTCAGCAGACAGTATCACACAGGAGAGGATTAGATACACAGCTCAGCAGACATTATCACACAGGAGAGGATTAGATACACAGCTCAGCAGATGGTATCACACAAGATAGGATTAGATACACTGCTCAGCAGATAGTATCACACAGTAGAGGATTAGATACACGGCTCAGCAGACAGTATCACACAGGAGAGGATTAGATACACTGCTCAGCAGATAGTACCACACAGGAGAGGTTTAGATACACAGCTCAGCAGACAGTATCACAAAGGATAAGATTAGATACACAGCTCAGCAGCTGGTATCACACAGGATAGGTTTAGATACACTGCTCAGCAGATGGTATCACACAGGATATGATTAGATACACAGCCCAGCAGACAGTATCACACAGGATAGGATTAATTACACGGCTCAGCAGATGGTATCACACAGGATAGGATTAGATACACAGCTCAGCAGACAGTATCACACAGGGCAGGATTAGATACACAGCTCAGCAGACAGTATCACACAGGATAGGATTAGATACACAGCTCAGCAGACAGTATCACACAGGATAGGATTTGATACACAGCTCAGCAGACAGTATCACACAGGAGAGGATTAGATACACAGCTCAGCAGATGGTATCACACAGGATAGAATTAGATACACTGCTCAGCAGACAGTATCACACAGGGCAGGATTAGATACACGGTTCAGCAGACAGTATCACACAGGGTAGGATTAGATACACGGCTCAGCAGACAGTATCACACAGGAGAGGATTAGATACACAGCTCAGCAGACAGTATCACACAGGAGAGGATTAGATACACGGCTCAGCAGACAGTATCACACAGGAGAGAATTAGATACACTGCTCAGCAGATAGTATCACACAGGATAGGATTAGATGCACAGCTCAGCAGACAGTATCACACAGGAGAGGATTAGATACACGGCTCATCAGACAGTATCGCACAGGAGAGGATTAGATACATAGCTCATCAGACAGTATCACACAGGATAGGATTAGATACACAGCATAAGATTAGATACACAGCTCAGCAGACAGTATCACACAGGAGAGGATTAGATACATAGCTCATCAGACAGTATCACACAGGAGTGGATTAGATACACAGCTCAGCTGACAGTATCACACAGGAGAGGATTAGATACACAGCTCAGCTGACAGTATCACACAGGAGAGGATTAGATACACAGCTCAGCAGACAGTATCGCACAGGAGAGGATTAGATACATAGCTCATCAGACAGTATCACACAGGACAGGATTAGATACACAGCTCAGCAGACAGTATCACACAAGAGAGGATTAGATACACAGCTCAGCTGACAGTATCACACAGGAGAGGATTAGATACACAGATCAGCAGACAGTATCACACAGGAGAGGATTAGATACACAGCTCAGCAGATAGTATCACACAGGATAGGATTAGATATACAGCTCAGCAGACAGTATCACACAGGAGTGGATTAGATACACAGCTCAGCAGACAGTATCACACAGGATAGGATTAGATACACAGCTCAGCAGATGGTATCACACAGGATAGGATTAGATACACTGCTCAGCTGATGGTATCACACAGGATAGGATTAGATGCACAGCTCAGTAGGCAGTATCACACAGGAGAGGATTAGATACACGGCTCAGCAGACAGTATCACACAGGAGAGGATCAGATACACAGCTCAGCTGACAGTATCACACAGGAGTGGATTAGATACACGGCTCAGCAGACAGTATCGCACAGGGCGGGATTAGATACACGACTCAGCAGACAGTATCACACAGGATAGGATTAGATACACAGCTCAGTAGACAGTATCACACAGGAGAGGATTAGATACACAGCATAGGATTAGATACACAGTTCAGCAGACAGTATCACACAGCATAGGATTAGATACATGGCTCAGCAGACAGTATCACACAGGAGGGGATTAGATCCACAGCTCAGCAGACAGCATCACACAGGATAAGATTAGATACACTGCTCTGCGGATAGTATCACACAGGATAGGATTAGATGCACAGCTCAGCAGACAGTATCACACAGGATTAGATACATAGCTCAGCAGACAGTATCACACAGGAGAGGATTAGATACACAGCTCAGCAGACAGTATCACACAGGAGAGGATGAGATACACAGCATAGCTTTAGATACACAGCTCAGCAGAGAGTATCACACAGCATAGGATTAGATACACGGCTCAACAGACAGTATCACACAGGAGGTGATTAGATACACAGCTCAGCAGACAGTATCACACAGGATAAGATTAGATACACAGCTCAGCAGACAGTATCACACAGGATAAGATTAGATACACAGCTCAGCAGACAGTATCACACAGGAGAGGATTAGATACACAGCTCAGCAGACAGTATCACACAGGAGAGGATTAGATACGCAGCTCAGCAGACAGTATCTCACAGGAGAGGATTAGATACATGGCTCAGCAGACAGTATCACACAGCATAGGATTAGATACACGGCTCAGCAGACAGTATCACACAGCATAGGATTAGATACACAGCTCAGCAGGCAGTATCACACAGTATAAGATTAGATACACAGCTCAGCAGACAGTATCACACAGGAGGGGATTAGATACACAGCTGAGGAGACAGTATCACACAGGAGAGGATTAGATACACTGCTCAGCAGACAGTATCACACAGGACAGGATTAGATACACAGCTCAGCAGACAGTATCACACAGCATAGGATTAGATACACAGCTCAGCAGGCAGTATCACACAGTATAAGATTAGATACACAGCTCAGCAGACAGTATCACACAGCATAGGATTAGATACACGGCTCAGCAGACAGTATCACACAGGACAGGATTAGATACACAGCTCAGCAGACAGTATCACACAGGAGAGGATTAGATACACAGCTCAGCAGACAGTATCACACAGCGTAGGATTAGATACACAGCTCAGCAGACAGTATCACACAGGAGAGGATTAGATATACAGATCAGCAGACAGTATCACACAGCATAGGATTAGATACACAGCTCAGCAGACAGTATCACACAGGAGTAGATTAGATACACGGCTCAGCAGACACTATCGCACAGGGCGGGATTAGATACACAGCTCAGCAGACAGTATCACACAGGATAAGATTAGATACACAGCTCAGCAGACAGTATCACACAGGAGAGAATTAGATACACAGCTCAGCAGACAGTATCACACAGGATTAGATACATAGCTCAGCAGACAGTATCACACAGGAGAGGATTAGATACACAGCTCAGCAGACAGTATCACACAGGAGAGGATGAGATACACAGCATAGGTTTAGATACACAGCTCAGCAGGCAGTATCACACAGCATAGGATTAGATACACGGCTCAACAGACAGTATCACACAGGAGGGGATTAGATACACACCTCAGCAGACAGTATCACACAGGAGGGGATTAGATACACAGCTCAGCAGACAGTATCACACAGGATAAGATTAGATACACAGCTCAGCAGACAGTATCACACAGGATAAGATTAGATACACAGCTCAGCAGACAGTATCACACAGGAGAGGATTAGATACACAGCTCAGCAGACAGTATTACACAGGAGAGGATTAGATGCACAGCTCAGCAGACAGTATCACACAGGACAGGATTAGATACACAGCTCAGCAGACAGTATCACACAGGAGAGGATTAGATACGCAGCTCAGCAGACAGTATCTCACAGGAGAGGATTAGATACACAGCTCAGCAGACAGTATCACACAGCATAGGATTAGATACACGGCTCAGCAGACAGTATCACACAGGAGGGGATTAGATACACAGCTGAGGAGACAGTATCACACAGGAGAGGATTAGATACACTGCTCAGCATACAGTATCACACAGCATAGGATTAGATACACAGCTCAGCAGGCAGTATCACACAGTATAAGATTAGATACACAGCTCAGCAGACAGTATCACACAGCATAGGATTAGATACACGGCTCAGCAGACAGTATCACACAGGACAGGATTAGATACACAGCTCAGCAGACAGTATCACACAGGAGAGGATTAGATACACAGCTCAGCAGACAGTATCACACAGCGTAGGATTAGATACACAGCTCAGCAGACAGTATCACACAGGAGAGGATTAGATACACAGATCAGCAGACAGTATCACACAGCATAGGATTAGATACACAGCTCAGCAGACAGTATCACACAGGAGTGGATTAGATACATGGCTCAGCAGACAGTATCGCACAGGGCGGGATTAGATACACGGTTCAGCAGACAGTATCACACAGGAGAGTATTAGATACACAGCTCAGCAGACAGTATCACACAGGAGAGTATTAGATACACAGCTCAGCAGACAGTATCACACAGGAGAGGATTAGATACACGGTTCAGCAGACAGTATCACACAGGAGAGTATTAGATACACTGCTCAGCAGACAATATCACACAGGAGAGTATTAGATACACAGGTCAGCAGACGGTATCACACAGGAGAGAATTAGATACACAGCTCAGCAGACGGTATCACACAGGAGAGGATTAGATACACGGCTCAGCAGACAGTGTCACACAGGGTAGGATTAGAGATACATGGCTCAGCAGACAGTATCACACAGGATAGGATTAGATACACGGCTCAGCAGACAGTATCACACAGGAGAGGATTAGATACACAGCTCAGCAGACAGTATCACACAGGGGATGATTAGATACACTGTTTAGCAGATAGTATCACACAGGATAGGATTAGATGCACAGCTCAGCAGACAGTATCACACAGGACAGGATTAGATACACAGCTCAGCAGACAGTATCACACAGGATAGGATTAGATACACTGCTCAGCAGACAGTATCACACAGGATAGGATTAGATACACTGCTCAGCAGACAGTATCACTGTACAGGATTAGATACACAGCTCACAAGACAGTATCACACAGCATAGGATTAGATACACAGGTCAGCAAACAGTATCACACAGGATAGGATTAGATACACTGCTCAGCAGATGGTATCACACAGGATAGGATTAGATACACAGCTCAGCAGACAGTATCACAGAGGATAGGATTAGATACACGGCTCAGCAGACAGTATCACAGGAGGGGATTAGATACACGGCTCAGTAGACAGTATCACACAGGAGAGGATTAGATACACATCATAGGATTAGATACACAGCTCAGCAGACAGTATCACACAGGAGGGGATTAGATACACAGCTCAGCAGACAGTATCACACAGGATAAGATTAGATACACTGCTCAGCAGACAGTATCACACAGGAGAGGATTAGATACACGGCTCAACACACAGTATTACACAGAAGATTAGATACACGGCTCAGCAGACAGTATCACACAGGAGAGGATTAGATACACAGCTCAGCTGACAGTATCACACAGCATAGGATTAGATACACAGCTCAGCAGACAGTATCACACAGGAGTGGATTAGATACACGGCTCAGCGACAGTATCGCACAGGGCGGGATTAGATACACTGCTCAGCAGACAGTATCACACAGGATAGGATTAGATACGCAGTTCATCAGACAGTATCACACAGGAGACGATTAGATACACAGCTCAGCAGACAGTATCACACATTAGAGGATTAGATACACAGCTCAGCAGACAGTATCACACAGGAGAGGATTAGATACACAGCTCAGCAGACAGTATCACACAGGATGGCATTAGATACACAGCTCAGCACACAGTTTCACCAGGAGAGGATTAGATACACGGCTCAGCAGACAGTATCGCACAGGAGAGGATTAGATACACTGCTCACCAGACAGTATCACACAGCATAGGATTAGAAACACAGCTCAGCAGACAGTATCACACAGGAGTGGATTAGATACACGGCTCAGCAGACAGTATCGCACAGGGCGGGATTAGATACATGGCTCAGCAAACAGTATCACACAGGATAGGATTAGATACACAGTGCACCATCACTGCGTCATAATAGCACTGCAGTATGTGGTGAGGGACTACAACTCCCAGCAAGTGACAGTGCAGGCACCGATCATGTAACTAAACCATCACTGCGTCATAATAGCACTGCAGTATGTGGTGAGGGACTACAACTCCCAGCAAGTGACAGCGCAGGCACTGGTCATGTAACTAAACCATCACTGCGTTATAATAGCACTGCAGTATGTGGTGAGGGACTACAACTCCCAGCAAGTGACAGCGCAGGCACCGATCATGTAACTAAACCATCACTGCGTCATAATAGCACTGCAGTATGTGGTGAGGGACTACAGCTCCCAGCAAGTTTATTTCTTTTTATTTTACATGCTGCTGTTTTCTACAGTGAATTACCAGAAAGATCTGCACCATAATCATGCAGTGCAAATTTGCTGTTGTGGATTTTCTTGCGGATTCTTGCTAATTTGCTCTGATTTTCTATGGAAATCCTCCAGGAACAATCTGCCACATTTGAACAGATCTTCAGGCCTCATTCAGACATCTGTAGTTTTTTGGTACATTAAAAAAAAGGAAAAAAAACAAAACTGATTTTCATCAAAGGGATCGATCCGAATTGTATCAATGTTTGTTACTATATGCAAATAAAAAAAATATACATATATATGGATATGTGAGCTGCCCCATAGATGATAAAGGTGCGTATTATGTCTGTCAATAACATGGATGTAAAAAAACAGACGTCTGAATGAGACGTTCACCCACAAGATCATCTAGCAATAGTGCAGCTCTGACCTGACACATAGCATTCACAGAAAGGCTCCTGATCAGCACATATGATGTCTGTGATCTATAAAGAGTCCTCCACATTGTACCCACTACATATACATTCACAATAAAGCTGCCC
Source organism: Phyllobates terribilis (assembly GCF_046119375.1). Taxonomy (NCBI): domain Eukaryota; kingdom Metazoa; phylum Chordata; class Amphibia; order Anura; family Dendrobatidae; genus Phyllobates; species Phyllobates terribilis. The sequence continues at coordinate 3,353,830 of NW_027362957.1, forward strand.
CCGTAACATCAACTGCCCCACACCTACCACATATAGCCAGGTCCCCGCTCCCCCACACACAGTATATAGCCAGGTCCCCGCTCCCCCACACACAGTATATAGCCAGGTCCCCGCTCCCCCACACAAAGTATATAGCCAGGTCCCCGCTCCCCCACACAAAGTATATAGCCAGGTCCCCGCTCCCCCACACAAAGTATATAGCCAAGATCCCCGCTCCCCCACACACAGTATATAGCCAGGTCCCCGCTCCCCCACACAAAGTATATAGCCAAGATCCCCGCTCCCCCACACAAAGAATATAGCCAAGGTCCCCGCTCCCCCACACAAAGTATATAGCCAGGTCCCCGCTCCCCCACACACAGTATATAGCCAGGACCCCGCTCCCCCACACAAAGTATATAGCCAAGGTCCCCGCTCCCCCACACACAGTATATAGCCAGGTCCCCGCTGCCCCACACACAGTATATAGCCAGGTCCCCGCTCCCCCACACAAAGTATATAGCCAAGATCCCCTCCTCCATGTATAGCATATTTATCCAGGTCCCCGCTCCCCCACACAAAGTATATAGCCAAGCTCCCCTCCTCCATGTATAGCATATTTATCCAGGTCCCCGCTCCCCCACACAAAGTATATAGCCAAGGTCCCCTCCTCCATGTATAGCATATTTATCCAGGTCTCCCTCCCCCACATATAGCAAAGAGAACCAAGTCCAGCACCCCCTCCCCCACCACACATCATACGGTATATAGACAAGACCCCCACACACAGCATACGGTATATAGACAAGACCCCCACACACAGCATACGGTATATAGACAAGTCCCCCACACACAGCATACGGTATATAGACAAGTCCCCCACACACAGCATACGGTATATAGACAAGTCCCCCCCACACAGCATACGGTACATAGACAAGTCCCCCCACACAGCATACAGTATATAGACAAGTCCCCCCACACAGCATACGATATATAGACAAGTCCCCCACACACAGCATACGGTATATAGACAAGTCCCCCCACACAGCATACGGTATATAGACAAGTCCCCCACACACAGCATACGGTATATAGACAAGTCCCCCACACACAGCATACGGTATATAGACAAGTCCCCCCCACACAGCATACAGTATATAGACAAGTACCCCCACACAGCATACAGTATATAGACAAGTCCCCCCACACAGCATACGGTATATAGACAAGTCCCCCACACACAGCATACAGTATATAGACAAGTCCCCCCCACACAGCATACGGTATATAGACAAGTCCCCCCCACACAGCATACAGTATATAGACAAGTCCCCCCCACACAGCATACGGTATATAGACAAGTCCCCCCACACACAGCATACGGTATATAGACAAGTCCCCCATACACAGCATACGGTATATAGACAAGTCCCCCATACACAGCATACAGTATATAGACAAGTCCCCCACACACAGCTTACGGTATATAGACAAGTCCCCCCACACACAGCATACGGTATATAGACAAGTCCCCCATACACAGCATACGGTATATAGACAAGTCCCCCCACACAGCATACGGTATATAGACAAGTCCCCCCCACACAGCATACGGTATATAGACAAGTCCCCCACACACAGCATACTGTATATAGACAAGTCCCCCCCACACAGCATACAGTATATAGACAAGTCCCCCCCACACAGCATACAGTATATAGACAAGTGCCCCACACACAGCATACAGTATATAGACAAGTCCCCCACACACAGCATACAGTATATAGACAAGTCCCCCACACACAGCATACGGTATATAGACAAGTCCCCCACACACAGCATACAGTATATAGACAAGTCCCCCCCACACAGCATACGGTATATAGACAAGTCCCCCACACACAGCATACAGTATATAGACAAGTCCCCCCCACACAGCATACGGTATATAGACAAGTCCCTCCCACACAGCATACGGTATATAGACAAGTCCCCCCACACAGCATACAGTATATAGACAAGTCCCCCACACACAGCATACGGTATATAGACAAGTCCCCCCACACACAGCATAAGGTATATAGACAAGTCCCCCACGCACAGCATACAGTATATAGACAAGTCCCCCACACACAGCATACGGTATATAGACAAGTCCCCCCACACACAGCATAAGGTATATAGACAAGTCCCCCATACACAGCATAAGGTATATAGACAAGTCCCCCATACACAGCATACAGTATATAGACAAGTCCCCCACACACAGCTTACGGTATATAGACAAGTCCCCCCCACACAGCATACAGTATATAGAAAAGTCCCCCACACACAGCATACGGTATATAGACAAGTCCCCCCCATACGGTATATAGACAAGTCCCCCACACACAGCATACGGTATATAGACAAGTCCCCCACACACAGCATACGGTATAAAGACAAGTCCCCGCCACACACAGCATACAGTATATAGACAAGTCCCCCCCACACAGCATACGGTATATAGACAAGTCCCCCCACACAGCATACAGTATATAGACAAGTCCCCCACACACAGCATACGGTATATAGACAAGTCCCCCCACACAGCATACGGTATATAGACAAGTCCCCCCCACACACAGCATACAGTATATAGACAAGTCCCCCCCACACAGCATACGGTATATAGACAAGTCCCCCCACACAGCATACAGTATATAGACAAGTCCCCCACACACAGCATATGGTATATAGACAAGTCCCCCCACACAGCATACGGTATATAGACAAGTCCCCCCCACACACAGCATACGGTATATAGACAAGTCCCCCACACACAGCATACGGTATATAGACAAGTCCCCCACACAGCATACGGTATATAGACAAGTCCCCCCCACACAGCATACAGTATATAGACAAGTCCACCACACACAGCATACGGTATATAGACAAGTCCCCCCTACACACAGCATACAGTATATAGACAAGTCCCCCCCACACAGCATACGGTATATAGACAAGTCCCCCACACACAGCATACGGTATATAGACAAGTCCCCCACACACAGCATACGGTATATAGACAAGTCCCCCCCACACAGCATACAGTATATAGACAAGTCCCCCCACACAGCATACGGTATATAGACAAGTCCCCCACACACAGCATACAGTATATAGACAAGTCCCCCCCACAAAGCATACAGTATATAGACAAGTCCCCCCACACAGCATACAGTATATAGACAAGTCCCCCCACACAGCATACGGTATATAGACAAGTCCCCCCCACACACAGCATACAGTATATAGACAAGTCCCCCACACACAGCATACGGTATATAGACAAGTCCCCCACACACAGCATACAGTATATAGACAAGTCCCCCCCACACATCATACAGTATATAGACAAGTCCCCCCCACACACAGCATACAGTATATAGACAAGTCCCCCCCACACAGCATACGGTATATAGACAAGTCCCCCCACACAGCATACGGTATATAGACAAGTCCCCCCCACACAGCATACAGTATATAGACAAGTCCCCCACACACAGCATACAGTATATAGACAAGTCCCCCACACACAGCATACGGTATATAGACAAGTCCCCCACACACAGCATACGGTATATAGACAAGTCCCCCCACACAGCATACGGTATATAGACAAGTACCCCCCACACACAGCATACAGTATATAGACAAGTCCCCCCCACACAGCATACGGTATATAGACAAGTCCCCCACGACACAGCATACAGTATATAGACAAGTCCCCCACGACACAGCATACAGTATATAGACAAGTCCCCCACGACACAGCATACAGTATATAGACAAGTCCCCCACACACAGCATACGGTATATAGACAAGTCCCCCACACACAGCATACGGTATATAGACAAGTCCCCCCACACAGCATACGGTATATAGACAAGTCCCCCCACACACAGCATACAGTATATAGACAAGTCCCCCACACACAGCATACGGTATATAGACAAGTCCCCCACACATAGCATACAGTATATAGACAAGTCCCCCACACACAGCATACGGTATATAGACAAGTCCCCCACACACAGCATACGGTATATAGACAAGTCCCGCACACACAGCATACAGTATATAGACAAGTCCCCCACACACAGCATACAGTATATAGACAAGACCCCCACACAGCATACAGTATATAGACAAGTCCCCCACACACAGCATACGGTATATAGACAAGTCCCCCACACACAGCATACGGTATATAGACAAGTCCCCCACATAGCATACGGTATATAGACAAGTCCCCCCCACACAGCATACGGTATATAGACAAGTCCCCCCCACACAGCATACAGTATATAGACAAGTCCCCCACATAGCATACGGTATATAGACAAGTCCCCCACATAGCATACGGTATATAGACAAGTCCCCCACACACAGCATACGGTATATAGACAAGTCTCCCACACACAGCATACAGTATATAGACAAGTCCCCCATACACAGCATACAGTATATAGACAAGTCCCCCACACACAGCATACGGTATATAGACAAGTCCCCCCCACACATCATACGGTATATAGACAAGTCCCCCCCACACAGCATACGGTATATAGACAAGTCCCCCACACACAGCATACGGTATATAGACAAGTCCCCCCAACACAGCATACGGTATATAGACAAGTCCCCCACACACAGCATACAGTATATAGACAAGTCCCCCACACACAGCATACTGTGTATAGACAAGTCCCCCACACACAGCATACAGTATATAGACAAGTCCCCCACACGCAGCATACGGTATATACACAAGTCCCCCACACACAGCATACGGTATATAGACAAGTCCCCCACATACAGCATACAGTATATAGACAAGTCCCCCACACACAGCATACAGTATATAGACAAGTCCCCCACACACAGCATACAGTATATAGACAAGTCCCCCACACACAGCATACAGTATATAGACAAGTCCCCCACACAGCATACGGTATATAGACAAGTCCCCCACACACAGCATACGGTATATAGACAAGTCCCCCACACACAGCATACGGTATATAGACAAGTCCCCCACACATAGCATACAGTATATAGACAAGTCCCCCACACACAGCATACGGTATATAGACAAGTCCCCCCACACAGCATACAGTATATAGACAAGTCCCCCACACACAGCATACGGTATATAGACAAGTCCCCCCACACACAGCATAAGGTATATAGACAAGTCCCCCACGCACAGCATACAGTATATAGACAAGTCCCCCACACACAGCATACGGTATATAGACAAGTCCCCCCACACACAGCATAAGGTATATAGACAAGTCCCCCATACACAGCATAAGGTATATAGACAAGTCCCCCATACACAGCATACAGTATATAGACAAGTCCCCCACACACAGCTTACGGTATATAGACAAGTCCCCCCCACACAGCATACAGTATATAGACAAGTCCCCCACACACAGCATACGGTATATAGACAAGTCCCCCCCATACGGTATATAGACAAGTCCCCCACACACAGCATACGGTATATAGACAAGTCCCCCCACACAGCATACGGTATATAGACAAGTCCCCCCCACACACAGCATACAGTATATAGACAAGTCCCCCCCACACAGCATACGGTATATAGACAAGTCCCCCCACACAGCATACAGTATATAGACAAGTCCCCCACACACAGCATATGGTATATAGACAAGTCCCCCCACACAGCATACGGTATATAGACAAGTCCCCCCCACACACAGCATACGGTATATAGACAAGTCCCCCACACACAGCATACGGTATATAGACAAGTCCCCCACACAGCATACGGTATATAGACAAGTCCCCCCCACACAGCATACAGTATATAGACAAGTCCACCACACACAGCATACGGTATATAGACAAGTCCCCCCTACACACAGCATACAGTATATAGACAAGTCCCCCCCACACAGCATACGGTATATAGACAAGTCCCCCACACACAGCATACGGTATATAGACAAGTCCCCCACACACAGCATACGGTATATAGACAAGTCCCCCCCACACAGCATACAGTATATAGACAAGTCCCCCCACACAGCATACGGTATATAGACAAGTCCCCCACACACAGCATACAGTATATAGACAAGTCCCCCCCACAAAGCATACAGTATATAGACAAGTCCCCCCACACAGCATACAGTATATAGACAAGTCCCCCCACACAGCATACGGTATATAGACAAGTCCCCCCCACACACAGCATACAGTATATAGACAAGTCCCCCACACACAGCATACGGTATATAGACAAGTCCCCCACACACAGCATACAGTATATAGACAAGTCCCCCCCACACATCATACAGTATATAGACAAGTCCCCCCCACACACAGCATACAGTATATAGACAAGTCCCCCCCACACAGCATACGGTATATAGACAAGTCCCCCCACACAGCATACGGTATATAGACAAGTCCCCCCCACACAGCATACAGTATATAGACAAGTCCCCCACACACAGCATACAGTATATAGACAAGTCCCCCACACACAGCATACGGTATATAGACAAGTCCCCCACACACAGCATACGGTATATAGACAAGTCCCCCCACACAGCATACGGTATATAGACAAGTACCCCCCACACACAGCATACAGTATATAGACAAGTCCCCCCCACACAGCATACGGTATATAGACAAGTCCCCCACGACACAGCATACAGTATATAGACAAGTCCCCCACGACACAGCATACAGTATATAGACAAGTCCCCCACGACACAGCATACAGTATATAGACAAGTCCCCCACACACAGCATACGGTATATAGACAAGTCCCCCACACACAGCATACGGTATATAGACAAGTCCCCCCACACAGCATACGGTATATAGACAAGTCCCCCCACACACAGCATACAGTATATAGACAAGTCCCCCACACACAGCATACGGTATATAGACAAGTCCCCCACACATAGCATACAGTATATAGACAAGTCCCCCACACACAGCATACGGTATATAGACAAGTCCCCCACACACAGCATACGGTATATAGACAAGTCCCGCACACACAGCATACAGTATATAGACAAGTCCCCCACACACAGCATACAGTATATAGACAAGACCCCCACACAGCATACAGTATATAGACAAGTCCCCCACACACAGCATACGGTATATAGACAAGTCCCCCACACACAGCATACGGTATATAGACAAGTCCCCCACATAGCATACGGTATATAGACAAGTCCCCCCCACACAGCATACGGTATATAGACAAGTCCCCCCCACACAGCATACAGTATATAGACAAGTCCCCCACATAGCATACGGTATATAGACAAGTCCCCCACATAGCATACGGTATATAGACAAGTCCCCCACACACAGCATACGGTATATAGACAAGTCTCCCACACACAGCATACAGTATATAGACAAGTCCCCCATACACAGCATACAGTATATAGACAAGTCCCCCACACACAGCATACGGTATATAGACAAGTCCCCCCCACACATCATACGGTATATAGACAAGTCCCCCCCACACAGCATACGGTATATAGACAAGTCCCCCACACACAGCATACGGTATATAGACAAGTCCCCCCAACACAGCATACGGTATATAGACAAGTCCCCCACACACAGCATACAGTATATAGACAAGTCCCCCACACACAGCATACTGTGTATAGACAAGTCCCCCACACACAGCATACAGTATATAGACAAGTCCCCCACACGCAGCATACGGTATATACACAAGTCCCCCACACACAGCATACGGTATATAGACAAGTCCCCCACATACAGCATACAGTATATAGACAAGTCCCCCACACACAGCATACAGTATATAGACAAGTCCCCCACACACAGCATACAGTATATAGACAAGTCCCCCACACACAGCATACAGTATATAGACAAGTCCCCCACACAGCATACGGTATATAGACAAGTCCCCCACACACAGCATACGGTATATAGACAAGTCCCCCACACACAGCATACGGTATATAGACAAGTCCCCCACACATAGCATACAGTATATAGACAAGTCCCCCACACACAGCATACGGTATATAGACAAGTCCCCCACACACAGCATACAGTATATAGACAAGTCCCCCACACATAGCATACAGTATATAGACAAGTCCCCCACACACAGCATACGGTATATAGACAAGTCCCCCACACACACCATACAGTATATAGATAAGTCCCCCACACACAGCATACGGTATAAAGACAAGTCCCCCACACACAGCATACGGTATATAGACAAGTCCCCCACACACAGCATACAGTATATAGACAAGTCCCCCCCCACACACAGCATACGGTATATAGACAAGTCCCCTACACAGCATACGGTATATAGACAAGTCCCCCACACACAGCATACAGTATATAGACAAGTCCCCCCCACACAGCATACAGTATATAGACAAGTCCCCCCCACACAGCATACAGTATATAGACAAGTCCCCCACACACAGCATACGGTATATAGACAAGTCCCCCCCACACAGCATACAGTATATAGACAAGTCCCCCACACACAGCATACGGTATATAGACAAGTCCCCCACACACAGCATACAGTATATAGACAAGTCCCCCACATACAGCATACGGTATATAGACAAGTCCCCCCCACACACACACAGCATACGGTATATAGACAAGTCAAACCACACACCCCCACACACAGCATAGGATGTATAGACAAGTGCATAGCTGTGGTAGGGTAGGAGTGGGAGGAGCCTTCCTTCTCTTGTCAGTGCTGGCCCTGCAGTGGAGCCCACCGGGGAATTCCCCAGCAGGCCAGTCCGAGCCTGGTCACATGCTGACTAGAGTCTCAGACACCTCTCTGAGTAGCCCACTGATAGAAGTGGATGAGAATCTAGTCGGCATTTGACCTCAACTATTACATCATAACACCGGCTTTATCTTTTTAAAGCTTTGTAACCTTTACTCACTTTCTGAATCAGCCACAGATAAAACTCAGTAAGGATGGGTTGCTACTGTGTGCAATTTGCCAACAAGCCCAGAACAGCGGTGACCTGAGCCGACAGCAGCGACTTGAGTAGACTGTGGCCACCTGAGCCAACAGCGGCATTTAAATTGAGCTATCGCCAGGAAATGGATGACAATGGCAGTCAGGGGAATGGTGAAGGCCTGCATGGCTGCCATCTTGGTACTCCTGTGAAGTTCATCCACAGTCTGGACTTAATCTTATAAACTGTATACTGCATTACTAGAGGATTACTGTATATAGAATAAGCAGTCAAGAGATTGCAGGTTAAAGTGCCCTAAGGGGACATAAAAAAAGAAAGTAAAAATGGAAAAAAAAGAAAAAGTTTTATAAAGGAAAAAAAATAAACAAAAATGTTAAATCACCCCTATTTTCCGAGGTAAAAAAAAAGAAATTAAAAAAGAAACATTTTATATTGTCGTGTCTGTAAAAGTCCGACCTATCAAAGCCCAAATTATTTAAACCGCACGTTAAATAGCGGAAAAATAAATGAAGAAGCCAGAATTGCCGTATTATGGTGTCACCAAACAGTAATAAATAACCCGGTATTGTGTCACCATTTTGTGAGACCCTGCATTTGTTCCATGTTTCTGCTGATGAATCTGGGCGAGGTTCGCTTTCTGCTCGCCGACCTGCGGGGGTTATTGATGCCATTCTCTGCTGTCTACAAACTTTTCATCTCTTTTTGATGCATTTTTTGGGAGGTAAAATTACCCAAAAAGAAAAAAAAACTGGGTGTTTAGATTATCTTTGCTGTTGGGCATTTGCTGTAGGGGTTAATATATTTATGATTTGATAGATCGGACTTTTTGTCAGTGTGTCAATACTAAATAAATAAATATATATATATAATCTTTTAGTCTTGCTTTGTATTGACAAATGGAGGTAGGAAATTTCAAAGGATTTTTTTTATATATATAAATTTCAATTTTAATACTTTTCTATCACATTATTTTTTGGTCCCGTTGGGCAACTTGAACCAAAAACCCACAACTCATTGGAATTGCGACACTTAAATTCTGCGGATGTCGGGAAGGGGATAAAGAGAATAAAGTAACTTTGCAGAATGCTTCCGTTTTGTGTACACAGCTCCTGTGCTGACTTAGTGTTCTCTTTGGTTACACCACACACCCATTCTGTGTCCGGCCCCCACAGATCGCCATCTCCATATATATGGGGGGATTTCCTCATGTGACGACCCCTCTGCCGATGTATACAGATCACATGTGGCTTCACCTTCAGCTTTGATCTCCGCAGTCTTCAGTTCCGGATCCTCCAGGATGAGGGATAAATCTTTCTTGCTCTTCATTCCCCTCCGTGGCTGATACAGCAGCTCCACCGCGCCGACGTTCCCCTCATAGGGAGGAATCGCTCCGCAAAGACTGTTCTCAGCCACAGGACGATCCGCCGGATACAGGAGGAAAGTTCTCCTCTCTGCAATGAAGGATTATTCCACTTTTCTGCCATTTGTAAGATCTCTGCTTGTTGTCTGAGAATAAAATCATTCTTGTTAATATCCAGAACCTGAAAAAAATCTAATCCTGACAGCAGCGGAGCATTTATTACAATGGTATTCAGTCTAGACGATCCCCCTCCTGTCCTGACCGTTTGCTACAATGTATCAGTGCTGGGAAAATCTATCAGTTTGGACTTGGTTTCCCTTACAGAGGATTGTCCAGGCCAGACACCATTGTACCCAGTGGCGTCCCGCCAATGGCGGCAGGCCACGCGACTGCTATGGGGCCCGTGAGCTGGGGGGCCCCATAGCAGTCGCCTGCACTGTGTACCCCCGCATCGGGTCCCCCTCCTGCACCCAGGCAAGCGGAGGGGCCCTGAGCAGGCGGGGGGCTTACTCGCCGTCGGGCATCCCGGCGCGCCATGGGCCACCCCCGCCTGCTCAGGGCACCGGCCGACACAATACTTACCTCTTCCGGTGCCCTAGACGCTAGAATGTATGGGATCCTTCCAGGTATGATGTCATTTCCGGGGGCGTGTTCTAGTTCAGCACCAGATGCCAGAGTCTCATGCAGAGACAGAGCTGCCGGTGAAGCTGCAGGAGGAGGTCAGTATCCTAAGCTGAGAAACAGGAGATTGTTCTATTAATTGCTGGTCTGATGTCTTTTCTTCTTGTTGTTTTTGGGGTGAGGGGGCTTGATACTTGCGAGTGAGGGATTTGGGGGGGTTAATGCTGGAGGGCAGTCTGGTGGGGTTAATTAATGCTTGTGGAGATCTTAGGGGGCTCTGGGGAATAATGCAGGGATAATGCGTGCTTGTGGGGGCCCTAAGGGGATGCTGTGGGCTTGTGGGGCCCTGGGGGGGATTCTGCGGGCTTGTGGGTGCTCTAGGGGGGAATGCTGCGGGCTTGTGGGTGCTCTGGGGGGGTTGCTGTGGGCTTGTGGGTGCTCTGGGGGGGGATGCTGCGGGCTTGTGGGGGCTCTGGTGGGGGGATGCTGTGGGCTTGTGGGGGCCCTGGGGGGGATGCTGTGGGCTTGTGGGGGCCCTTGGGGGATACTGCGAGCTTGTGGGAGCTCTGGGGGGGTGTGCTGCAGGCTCGTGGGGGCCCCGGGGGGATGCAGCAGGCTTGTGGGGGCCCTGGGGGGGATGCATCGGGCTTGTGGGAGCTCTGGGGGGGTGTGCTGCAGGCTCGTGGGGGCCCCGGGGGGATGCAGCAGGCTTGTGGGGGCCCTGGGGGGGATGCATCGGGCTTGTGGGTGCTCTGGGGGGGATGCAGCGGGCTTGTGGGTGCTCTGGGGGGGTGTGCTGCAGGCTCGTGGGGGCCCCGGGGGGATGCAGCAGGCTTGTGGGGGCCCTGGGGGGGATGCATCGGGCTTGTGGGTGCTCTGGGGGGGATGCAGCGGGCTTGTGGGTGCTCTGGGGGGGATGCTGCCGGCTTGTGGGTGCTCTGGGGGGGGATGCTGCAGGCTTGTGGGGGCTCTGGGGGGGATGCTGCAGGCTTGTGGGGGGCTTGTGGGGCCTCTGTATGGGGTCCAGCCTGCATATGGCATTACATGGGGACCAGGCAGTATTCTCTATGGTGAATTATATGAGATCCAGTATTTTGTATGGAGCATTATATGGGGCTCATAATACTGTATGGAGGACTATGTTGTGCCCATAATATTGTATGGAGGACTTAGTGGTGCCATAACACTGTATGGAGGACTATACTGTCCGGTCTGCACTGTGCGCTGTGAGGATTCACCGGTTTCTGAGCTATTGTAGAATTTACAATAGATATCACTCATGAAATGTAAGGAGTCAGTGAAATGTTTGGCATTGTACTATATCTATATCTATAATTTCTCTGCTGTATCTGTGCATCATGAATGGTTGGATGTGTTAAAGGGGCCACTGAGACTCTTTCGCCCGGGGCCCACGAAAACCTGGAGGAGGGAGCATCATGTGACACTCCCTCTCCCATCATTCCTCCTCTGCGTCTGACGCAGCAGCATGATGACGCGCCACGCTGTGTCAGACAGTGGAGCTGGCAGCTGCTGAGGTGATCAGCTGCAGAGACTGAAGCAGCGGGGAACGAGGAGCGGTAAGTATGTATTTATTTTTAAATCAGTGTGTACTGATAATACTGGAGGACTGGGGCTGCATTTTACCCTACGGGTGGGGGGGCTGCATTTTACCCTATGGGGGGCTGCATTATACTGCGTACAGGACCATGGGGGAATGCATTATACTGAGTGGAGAACCATGGCGAGTGTCTTATACTGTGTGGAGGACCATGGGGGAGTACATTGTACTGTGTGGAGGACCATGGGGGAGTGCATTGTACTGTGTGGAGGACCACGGAGAGTGCATTGTACTGTGTGGAGGACCACGTGGGAGTGCATTATACTGCGTGGAGGACCACGAGGGAGTGCATTATACTGCGTGGAGGACCACGATGGAGTGCATTATACTGCGTGGAGGACCATGGGGAGTGTATTATACTGCGTGGAGGACCATGGCGAGTGCCTTATACTGTGTGGAGGACCATGGCGAAAGTCTTATACTGTGTGGAGGACCATGGCGAGTGCATTGTACTCTATGGAGTGTGGAGAGGTGTGGGGCAGTTGGGGGATCATACTGTGTTGGTGTCATACTTTACCCTGTGAGTTGAGGTGGGGTACAGTAGGGTCATTATACTGCGCATATGGAGGAATTCACCATGGGGGTATCATACCGTGTTTGGGGGGCACTTTTGTTAGCACCACACTTTATGGGCAATGAAAAAGGGATCTAGGACTTCAGCAGGAGGAAAATTACTATGTAAAGGCTGGAAGGTTGTGAGATCTGATCTTCTGCGACCCCGACAATTATTTACATTTTTACATATTTTTGTTGGGGGGGGGGGCCCAATTAGAACTTCTGCTATGGGGCCCCATGATTCCTATGTCCGCCCCTGATTGTACCAAATCCTCAGCTGTGCTGGTACTAAGGATATGGACACTCAGACATTTTGGGCTAAATATATACATACAAATATTTTTTCAGTAACGTTTCATAAACAATTTGGCTTTTTTATTTCCTTTGCATTGCTAGTTGCAGAATGAGCTCACTGAGAATTTATCAGTGAGCTCATTCTGACCTTCTCTGTGCTGATTATGTTCACAGACCAGCATGAAAGTTGGGCTGATCTCTGATTCAGTCATAAATCATCGCAGAAATAAAAGAGCTGGAAACTCCACTTGGTAAGGAGCTCACTGACTGAATCTCAAGTTAACTCATTCTGCAGCCATCAATGTGCTGCTGGGAAACAAAAAGCTGGTAAAGGCCGAACAGAGCAAATGTTACATGAAGAGAAATAGTAAAAAGTATTTTTAGAGAAATATACATGTATTTAAAGGGATTGTCCGGTGTGAAGCTGAAGGCTGCAGTCATCTGTGTGACTCTCTGTGACTGCAGACTTGTAATCCTCACATCATGTAGACTGCGCGCTGCCAGCATTATTCTCAGCCCAGAGATGGCAGAAGCCCCTGTATCATGTGTACAGGAATTGTGCCCCCTCTCCCCGAGGAGCAGCGCCTCGTCCTCCAGATACATGAGGGTCCCATCGGGGAGATCCGCATGTACCGGCCATGATGTCATCTCCATGGATACGGCAGAAGACCCCTGTAAGGGAGAGCTCAGACGTGGGGGGATTGATGTGGATGCGAGGAGCAGATCCCCCCGATATTCACAGATTATCGCACAATACATGTGGCCTTGCACAGGAAAAACTGTGAGGAAAGAAGAAATCAGATTTCTTACAATATAGAATAATGTCCTCCTGCCCTCGCTCATGTCCAGTATTATTTATCCCCTGACCTTTTGGGTGGGGAACCCCTCCTGAGCCCCCTCCATTATATAGGAGCCATATATCTGCTCCATTACTGGCAGAAGGTAAGGAGCCAATCACACTGCACGGCTTCTACTTCCTGCTCTAAGCCCCGCCCACCTGCCTTCCCTTGAGATCTCCATGACAACCCTTGTGTGACTACAGTGACAGGCCACGCCCCCGAGGATTCTGACCAGTGCGGATGTCTCCATATTGCTGAGGACTGTGAGCGGCTGATGGGCGGAGCCAGCAGCAATGTGAGGGGCGGAGCCAGCAGTGATATGAGGGACGGAGCCAGCAGCGATGTGAGGGGCGGAGCCAGCAGCGACATGAGGGGCGGAGCCAGCAGCGATGTCAGGGGCGGAGCCAGCAGCGATGTGAGGGGCGGAGCCAGCAGCGATATGAGGGGCGGAGCCAGCAGCGACATGAGGGCGGAGCCAGCAGCGATATGAGAGGCGGAGCCAGCAGCTATATGAGGGGCGGAGCCAGCAGAGATATGATGGGCGGAGCCAGCAGTGATATGAGGGGCGGAGCCAGCAGCGACATGAGGGGCGGAGCCAGCAGCGATATGAGGGGCGCTCACAGCACTGACAGGAGCAGGTGTGTGTGCAGCCAGTTCCTCTGCTGTGGGTGTTGTGGTGTGTGAGCTTCGCCGTGTATATATTATACACATATATATATATATATACAGAGTTGAAATCAGAAGTTTCCATACACTGTATAAATAGACACATCTGCAGGTTTTTCTCAATATCTGACATGAAATCAGAATAAACCTTTCCCATTTTAGGTCAATTAGGATTACCATCATTTGTAATATTTGCCAAATGCCAGAATAATGAGAGAGAGAGAGAATGTTTTAGGACATTTTTATTACTTACTGCTAAGTCAAAAGTTTCCCTCTTTCCCTCTCCTCATTCATTGGGAGTGGGGCGCGGAGGATGCTGGGTGGGACGCGCGGGGTAACCCCCGCCCACAGCCCAGCATCCACCGCGGGGTCCGCGACTCTAATGTCACCCCTCATTTGACGTGACATCAGCGGAAGAAAGAGCCGGCTGGAGCCGGGGGGTCACGTGATGCCTGTGAGTGGCGCTATCGCCAGTCCCTCCTACAGGAAATCAACCCCACATGATGCTGCCACCCCCATGTTTCACAGTTGGGATGGTGTTCTTAGGCTTCCAAGCTTCTCCTTTTTCCTTACAAAAGTAACGATGGTCACTATGCCCAAAAAGTTCAATTTTAGTTTCATCAGACCACGGGACATGTCTCCAAAAATTAAGGTCTTTTTTCCTGTGTGCATTTGCAAACATTAATCTGGCTTTTTTATCTTTCTTTTGGAGTAATGGCTTCTTCCTGGCACAGTGGCCTTTCAGCCTATATTCATACAGTACTCATTTCACTGTGGATATAGACACAATCTTATCAGCTTTCCCTATCATCTTCACAAGATCTTTTGCTTTTGTCCTTGATATGCACATATCGGACCAAAGCACGTTCATCTCTGGGACACAGAACCCGTCTCCTTCCTGAGCGGTATGATGGCTGGACATTCCCATCTTGTTTGTACTTGCATATAATTGTTTGTACAGATTAACGAGACACCTTCAGGTATCTTGAAATTGTACCCAAGGATGAGCCAGACTTGTGCAAGTCCACAATTCTCTTCCTGATATCTTGGTTGATTTCTTTAGACTTTCCCATGATGCTACACAAAGAAGCAGTGTGTTTCAGGTGTGCATTAAAATACATCCACTGGTGTGTCTCTAATTAACTGAGATGTTGCCAAAAAAGCTATCAGAAGTTTCCAAACACATGACATCATCATATGGGCAGTCCAGAATTGTTTAAAGGTATAGCAATATTAGTGTATGTAAACTTATGACTTTGCAGTAAGTAATAAAAATGCTTTAAAACATTCTCTCTCTCTCTTATTATTATTCTGGCATTTGGCAAATCTTAAAAATGATGGTAATCCTAATTGACCTAAAACGGGAAGGTTTATTCTGATTTCATGTCAGATATTGAGAAAAACATGCAGATGTGTCTTTTTATTGTTATGATCTGCAACAAGTACTAAGGAAAGAAGGGAGAAAGCTATCCCTACAGTAAGACTAAGCTGAATCCCTACGATGTAGCGGGCTGCCTGTTCCTAGCGAACAGACCCGCCTTAGTCCTCGGCTAGTCTGAACGAAGACCTATAGCATAAAGGAGAGGGGTCCCTAAAAGAACTAAGGACTGGAACAAAAATGGGACATCTCCTAAACAGAGAAGTTGTTACAGAACACAAAAAGATAAACTGACAAAAAGGTACTAGAGGTCCCAGAAGGACCAAGCGAACTGACAGAGAAAGGCACAGAAGCACCTGGCTAGCAAAGCAGTCAAACAACACTGAAGTCCAACACAGCCAAAAGGGCGGAGCTGGAATATAAAGGCAGATGGTCACATGACCGCAAAACACAAGATGGAAAAACAAACAGGAGGGTTCTAACATTTATATAGTGTATGTAAATTTCTGGTTTCAACCGTGTATACAGGTGACAGGAGCAGGTGTGTGTGCAGCCAGGTCCGCTCTTTTTGTGGCGCCGCAGCGGAGCGTGTTGTGGTGTGTGAGCTCTGCCGTGTATATAGTACAGAGGAGTATATATATATGTGTATGTATATATATATATATACATACACACACACACGGGGCATGCAGGAGTTTTTAGTTTACCAGTTTGGGTCCATGCGGAGCTGCTATAGGATTCACTGGTAACATTTTGGGGAACAAAGTTTTTATAATTTTTATTCCATTTTTATTTTGCGTGAGATTAATAAAAAACAATTCTGCTGATGTTTTTTTATTTTTTCCAGCATTCAATGGCAAAACCCCAGGAATGGTTCTTATATTTTTTCTTTCCAGCGTTTATCGTGCAGTATAGAGACAAAATGAACAAAAGCTACAATTTTGCCATTAATTATTACTATTTTATTCTTGATGCTGTTTTTCGTGCCGGATAAATCATGTGATCGTTGTACTGTTTGGGTTGTTGTTCTTTGCGATGTTAATCAGGTTTAGTTTTTTTGTTCTTGTTTTTTGGGGGTTTATTTTAATAAAATCAAGTTTTAATGTAAGAAAAAAAATTATATTTGAGTTTTTACTTTGTATATTTCCAAATATTTTATTGAAACGGAGTAAAGGAAAGAAGGATGAACTAGTGGGAGAGCAACTGTAAAGGACCCCTGCCAGTCCCTAAAACTAAAGGGGCCTGTGACGACACAGCATTTAATCGTAATTATCCAGATGTAAATTCCATAGGCCCAGAATGATAGACTATTGCCTGAATTATTAACTATTGAATTTATGTGTTTCTTTCTTCGGTTGGTCAACGCACATAATCTTTTGTCATGAGTCTGAATGTTGACTCATCTTGTAGGTTGAGGTGATATTTGTTAATTGATAAATGGTTATTTACCTCTTATATCAACTCTTCTGGTTTATTGTACTGTTATCTTTACAATACAGGGACGCAGGCTCTTTGAACAATGGATGTTTGCTAAATATGTTGATTACCATTTTATAAGTCCATGCAATTTGTTGACTTGCATTGTTTCGGAATTTATAGTTTATCCTTCAATGTTTGCAATGTTTGCAAGTCAACATTGGGGGATGAACTGTGGATGCTCCAGTATTGCGTATTAGTAACACCGCCCCTTTCTCTTGACCTGTGGATGAAGTCATGAAGAAGGACAGTTGTGAACTACATAAAGGAGTCTTTTTACAAAACCACTGCCAGGAACACTCTATGGGACAGCTCTACAGAACACCATAAATCCATTAAGAGGGACACAGATTTGGTTTCTACAGGATGCCAGCTTAAGGGACCACAGCCCTGGCTGGAGGAATACAGATCTGCTCCATTGACTACCACAGAACCCATGGATACATCTGGGAAAACCAGGTTGGGACCCACCAGTCACCTGGTCCCATGGAGATGTTTGGAGTAGCCAGGTTGGGACACTCCGGCCACCTGGAACTCGTGAATATGCTCGGAAAAAGCCAAGTCGGGACCTTCCGATCACCTAGTTCCATGGATATGTTCGGAGAAGCCAGGTTGGAACTTTCTGGTCTCCTGGCCACGTACCTCAATGGACTGTCAGCTTTCTAAGCTTGTTGTTACCTCCTCTTTGTGGGTGCTCTTTGGTGGGGGTGCCATTGGTGGGGGTAGTCAGCCCCATAAGCCCCTCAGATTGGCAGCTGCTTTAATCCCGGCGAGTCAGCGGAAGGGTGAGACTCTGTAATTTGCACCATATTAGGTATTTGCTGGGACTGTTCGATATGTTTATTGTGTGTTTGGTGGCTCAATAAAATATTGCCTCACTGTTTTACAATCATCCTGTATTGTTGTTTATGTATCTTCTATCAGTGATGGATTATAATGAGTGTGATCTGCTCCACCATGAGGGGCCCGATCCTCCCGGGGGCCCACGTTCAAAGATCCCAGCACGGCTCAGGACGGATTCTTGTAGTGCTGATGTTTGATAAATAGGATAATAGAGCGCTCATAGAAAATAAATGTCTGACCTCTTCTTTCTGATGGGCATTTTAGAGCGAGGAGCTGCGCTCTGGACTCACCGCTGCACTCCCCATGCCATTGCGGTGGCCATCTTAATATCGATCTGTGCGGAGGAGACTGTGGGAGTCAGACGGAGGTGTCAAATGTACGGACCCTTTTAATCACAGGATGGAGGGTCACTGTGAATATTAATTCATGAACCACTGTGCATAGTGACTCGCCCCCAGGGCCGTGGGGCACTCGGCAGCCGGGCCTCTGGTTGCCGGGGGATATCACGGTGGCTGGCCCGGTCCGTGGCTCAGGGCGGTCACTCAAAAGGGGGGGAATGCTTATAGGGGAATTTGTCGTGACGCCACCTGTGGATTCTGGTAAGAGGTTACCAGCGCTGCGACAGTCCACTGAGGCTGATGTTAGGGGCAGCTATGATGGGACGGCTCCCCACAGGTAGAGCAGGCCTCAGGGCAGTGTAGAGGTGTAGAAAGATGGTGGAAGCAGGAGGGAGACGGCAGGACGGTCCCAGAGGAAGTACAGGCACACACACAAGGGTAAACTTCAATACCTTTACTGGTGGTGATGCAGGAACGGTCCAGGGCTTGTGGGGGCCATGGGGGGATGCTGCAGGATTGTGGGGGCCCTAAGGGGATGCTGTGGGCTTGTGGGGCCCTGGGGGGGATTCTGCGGGCTTGTGGGTGCTCTAGGGGGGAATGCTGCGGGCTTGTGGGTGCTCTGGGGGGGATGCTGCAGGCTTGTGGGGTCTCTGGGGGGGATGCTGCAGGCTTGTGGGGGCTCTGGGGTGGGGTGCTGCAGGCTTGTGGGGGCCCCGGGGGTATGCAGCCGGCTTGTGGGGGCCCCGGAGAGGATGCAGCGGGCTTGTGGGGCCTCTGTATGGGGTCCAGCCTGCATATGGCATTACATGGGGACCAGGCAGTATTCTCTATGGTGAATTATATGGGATCCAGTATTTTGTATGGAGCATTATATGGGGCTCATAATACTGTATGGAGGACTATGTGGTGCCCATAATATTGTATGGAGGACATAGTGGTGCCATAACACTGTATGGAGGACTATACTGTCCGGTCTGCACTATGCGCTGTGAGGATTCACCGGTTTCTGAGCTATTGTAGAATTTACAGTAGATATCACTCATGAAATGTAAGAAGTCAGTGACATTTTTGGCATTGTACTATATCTATATCTATAATTTCTCTGCTGTATCTGTGCATCATGAATGGTTAGATGTGTTAAAGGGTCCACTGAGACTCTTTCGCCCGGGGCCCACGAAAACCTGGAGGAGGGAGCATCATGTGACACTCCCTCTCCCATCATTCCTCCTCTGCGTCTGACGCAGCGGCATGATGACGCGCCACGCTGTGTCAGACAGTGGAGCTGGCAGCTGCTGAGGTGATCAGCTGCAGAGACTGAAGCAGCGGGGAACGAGGAGCGGTAAGTATGTATTTATTTTTTAAATCAGTGTGTACTGATAATACTGGAGGACTGGGGCTGCATTTTACCCTACAGTGGGGGGGGGGGCTGCATTTTACCCTACGGGTGGGGGGTGGGGCTGCATTTTACCCTATGGGGGACTGCATTATACTGCGTACAGGACCATGGAGGAGTGCATTATACTGTGTGGAGGACCATGGGGGAGTGCATTGTACTGTGTGGAGGACCATGGGGGAGTGCATTGTACTGTGTGAAGGACCATGGGGGAGTGCATTGTACTGTGTGGAGGACCACGTGGGAGTGCATTATACTGCGTGGAGGACCACGAGGGAGTGCATTATACTGCGTGGAGGACCACGAGGGAGTGCATTATACTGCGTGGAGGACCACGAGGGAGTGCATTATACTGCGTGGAGAACCATGGCGAGAGTCTTATACTGTGTGGAGGACCATGGCGAATGCATTATACTCTATGGAGTGTGGAGAGGTGTGGGGCAGTTGGGGGATCATACTTTACCCTGGGAGTTGAGGTCGGGTACAGTAGGATCATTATACTGCGCATATGGAGGAATTCACCATGGGGGTATCATAGCATGTTTGGGGGGCACTTTTGTTGGCACCACACTTTATGGGCAATGAAAAAGGGATGTAGGACTTCAGCAGGAGGAAAATTACTATGTAAAGGTTGGAAGGTTGTGAGATCTGCTCTTCTGTGACTCCGACAATTATTTACATTTTTAAAAAAAAATTTTCGGGGGGGGGGCCCAATTAGAACTTCTGCTATGGGGCCCCATGATTCCTATGTACGCCCCTGATTGTACCAAATCCTCAGCTGTGCTGGTACTAAGGATATGGACACTCAGACATTTTGGGCTAAATATATACATACAAATATTTTTTCAATAACGTTTCATAAACAATTTGGCTTTTTTATTTCCTTTGCATTGCTAGTTGCAGATTGAGCTCACTGAGAATTTATCAGTGAGCTCATTCTGACCTTCTCTGTGCTGATTATGTTCACAGACCAGCATGAAAGTTGGGCTGATCTCTGATTCAGTCATAAATCATCGCAGAAATAAAAGAGCTGGAAACTCCACATCATAAGGAGCTCACTGACTGAATCTCAAGTTAACTCATTCTGCAGCCATCAATGTGCTGCTGGGAAACAAAAAGCTGGTAAAGGCCGAACAGAGGAAATGTTACATGAAGAGAAATAGTAAAAAGTATTTTTAGACCAATATACATGTATTTAAAGGGATTGTCCGGTGTGAAGCTGAAGGCTGCAGTCATCTGTGTGACTCTCTGTGACTGCAGACTTGTAATCCTCACATCATGTAGACTGCGCGCTGCCAGCATTATTCTCAGCCCAGAGATGGCAGAAGCCCCTGTATCATGTGTACAGGAATTGTGCCCCCTCTCCCCGAGGAGCAGCAGCGCCTCGTCCTCCAGATACATAAGGGTCCCATCGGGGAGATCCGCATGTACCGGCCATGATGTCATCTCCATGGATACGGCATCAATGTGCAGAGCAGAAGACCCTGTAAGGGAGAGCTCAGACGTGGGGGGATTGATGTGGATGTGAGGAGCAGATCCCCCCCATATTCACAGATTATCGCACAATACATGTGGCCTTGCACAGGAAAAACTGTGAGGAAAGAAGAAATCAGATTTCTTACAATATAGAATAATGTCCTCCTGCCCTCGCTCATGTCCAGTATTATTTATCCCCTGACCTTTAGGGTGGGGAACCCCTTCTGAGCCCCCTCCATTATATAGGAGCCATATATCTGCTCCATTACTGGCAGAAGGTAAGGAGCCAATCACACTGCACGGCGTCTACTTCCTGCTCTAAGCCCCGCCCACCTGCCTTCCCTTGAGATCTCCATGACAACCCTTGTGTGACTACAGTGACAGGCCACGCCCCCGAGGATTCTGATCAGTGCGGATGTCTCCATATTGCTGAAGACTGTGAGCGGCTGATGGGCGGAGCCAGCAGCAATGTGAGGGGCGGAGCCAGCAGCGATATGAGGGGCGGAGCGCCAGCAGCGACATGAGGGGCGGAGCCAGCAGCGACATGAGGGGCGGAGCCAGCAGCGATATGAGGGGCGGAGCCAACAGCGACGTGAGGGGCGGAGCCAGCAGCGATATGAGGGGTGGAGCCAACAGCGACACGAGGGGCGGAGCCAGCAGCGATGTGAGGGGTGGAGCCAGCAGCGACATGAGGGGCGGAGCCAGCAGCGATATGAGGGGCGCTCACAGCACTGACAGGAGCAGGTGTGTGTGCAGCCCGTTCCTCTGCTGTGGGTGTTGTTGTGTGTGAGCTTCGCCGTGTATATAATATATACACATATACATATATATATATACAGTTGAAATCAGAAGTTTCCATACACTGTATAAATAGACACATCTGCATGTTTTTCTCAATATCTGACATGAAATCAGAATAAACCTTTCCCATTTTAGGTCAATTAGGATTACCATAATTTTTAATATTTGCCAAATGCCAGAATAATGAGCGTCTCTTGTAAGGGGCATTAAAAGCGTCTTGCTATACCACTCTGACCTCCGCGTCTCTTCTGAGGGCCATTAAAAGAGTCTTGTTATACCACTCTGACCTCCACATCTCTTGTAAGGGGCATTAAAACCATCTTGTTATACCACTCTGACCTCCACGTCTCTTCTGAGGGGCATTAAAACCATCTTATTATACCACTCTGACCTCCACGTCTCTTGTAAGGGGCATTAAAACCGTCTTGTTATACCACTCTGACCTCCACGTCTCTTCTGAGGGGCATTAAAAGCGTCTTGTTATACCACTCTGACCTCCAGTTGTCTTGTAAGGGGCATTAAAAGCGTCTTGTTATACCACTCTGACCTCCACGTGTCTTGTAAGGGGCATTAAAAGCGTCTTGTTATACCACTCTGTCATCCACGTCTCTTCTGAGGGGCATTAAAAGCGTCTTGTTAAGCTACTGGGACCTCCACGACTCTTCGAACGGGCATTGCATTTCCTCATAATTTTTGGAAGCTTTTGCTTGGAAGGCATAAGCAAATACTATGGGAGACCCACTCCCCAATAATGGGAATAATGTTTTTAAGATGCTGTACTGTATGGCTCTTGTAAGGGGCATTAAAACCATCTTGTTAAGCTACTGTGACCTCCACGTCTCTTCAAAGGGGCATTAAAAGCGTCTTCTTAAGCCACTCTGAACTCCACAGCTCTTCCAAGGGGCATTGAAATGTTGTTTTTAATTACCTTACCTCTAATCTCCACGACTCTTCCAACGGGCATTGCATTTCCTCCTAATTTTAGTCAGCTTTTGCTTTTCAATGCAAAGGTGAAAACTAAGGGAAACACACTCCCCAATAATGGGTAGAAGGTTTTTAGTACGCTGTAATCCACGTCTGTTTCAAGGGGCATTGCAGTTCCTCATAATTTTTGGAAAGCCTTCCATTCACTGCTTAGGCCAACAGTGTACAGGAGACCCAGTTGCTATAAATGGAAAAACGGTTTAGTTAAGGCCCTCTGATCTCCATGTCATTTCCAAGGGGCATTGCAGTTCCTCATAATTTTGGAAAGCCTTCCATTCACTGCTTAGGCCAACAGTGCACAGGAGACCCAGTTGCTATAAATGGAAAAAAAGGTTTAGTTAAGGCCCTCTGACCTCCATGTCATTTCCAAGGGGCATTGGAGTGCCTCAAAAGTTTTGGTAGGCATTGCACTCACTGTATGCCCTATAACTGTGTAGCCGAACCGCTCTTTTTATTACAGAAACATATCCTACAAGACATATGTGGTTGACTGGCCTGATATTGATGTGAATGGTCCCTGTTCCTCCTGCTCTTTCTCCTTTGCCACTACCTCATCCATCATTTATCACTTGAAGCTTTGTTTTAACGAGAGTCATAGAACTTGGATAGTAGCAGGAAAACATCCAGCAATCCTCAGAGGAGGTAGGATATGCACCAAAACGCTGACCACCTCAGGCCTAGCCGCTACTACATACATGCGCTTGCATTCCTTGAAAACAAAGCAGATGCTAACTTCTATCATCCTCATCATGCTCCTCACCTTGGCACTCTCAACTCCCCTGATAGAGAAGCCGGGGCCCACCGGAGAAGTCGGGTTCTCTGGTGGGCTCGTCCAATGCTGCCCTAAAGCAGGCCAGTCTAAGAAAAGTGTGTGGGGATGTTCCGCGGTGAAATCGGGGCGGCTGGGGACCGTTTATGGACACCTGGCCGCGGGGCGGCTGGGGACCGAGTGTGGACACCCGGCCGCCCCCTGGCGACTGGGGACCGTGCGTGGACACCCAGCCGCCGGGCGGCTGGGGACTGAGTATGGATACCTCGCTGCCGCAGCAGCCATGAGGTAGTGGCCAGCTTCGGCCTCCACATGCCTAAAAGGCCCAATTTCAAGTGCACGCAAGCTAGCAGTATGGTTTTGCAGCCTGGGGGTGGGTTGGTGGCAGGTTGCACACTTATGCTTGCATTCCAACAAAACAATGCAGATGCTAACTTCTATCATCATCATGCTCCTCACCTTGACACTCTCACCTCCCCTGATGGAGTCGGGTTCTCTAGTGGGCTCGTCCAATGCTGCCCTAAAGCAGGCCAGTCTAAGAAAAGTGTGTGGGGATGTTCCGCGGAGAAATCGGGGTGGCTGGGGACTGTCTATGGACACCCCGCTGCCCCCAGGCGGCTGGGGACCAGGTGTGGACACCCAGCCGCGGGGCGGCTGGGGACCGAGTGTGGACACCCGGCCGCCGGGCGGCTGGGGACTGAGTATGGATACCTCGCTGCCGAAACAGCCATGAGGTAGTGGCCAGCTTCGGCCTCCTCAAAACTAAAAGGCCCCATTTCAAGTGCAAGCTAGCAGTATGGTATTGCAGCCTGGGGGTGGGTGGTTGGCTGCATATTTGCGCTTGCATTGCAAGGAATGGGGGAGGTACAATTGAACACTGCCCTGGGACAAGGACTTGCACGGGGATAGTTGCAAGTCTGCATCTTCTGATGCGGCAAGGATCACATCTGATGGGCACACTTAGGCAGTGACCTGGGAGTCAGAGATGCTTCCCCATGCTGTTCCCATGTCTTTTCCATGCTGTTCCCATGTCTTTTCAGCACTGTATGCATGTGTCACACAGCACATGGCCAGATAAGGTTGTAAAATGTTTAAATGACATTTCCCAGTGAATGCATTTGTCACAGTTGAAAGCAATACAAAAGTGCAAAAACGCATAAAAAATGCTACTTGTGAACATAGCCCAAGGTGTGGAGGAGTATTTTTGTTTTTGGTTATTTATTTTACCTTATACACAAGTCTTTACCCTGGAAAGGATGTTCCTTAACATATTTCACAGGAAAAAAGTTTCACTTTCGTTTTTGAACGTTTTCTTATGAGCCTGTAAAAGTGGCTTAATACCTCTGAACACATAGTTGACAACAGTGACCTGGGGGTCATAAATGCTTCCTGGGGCGATCCCCATGCTGTCCCCATGTCATCTGAGCACTGTCACTATCATTTTGGGCACTTTTTAGGCTTTCTACAGACTGCCGGGGGTGCCGCCGCAAAAATGCTCGGGTCTCCCATAGACTAACATGGGCTCGTTGCTCAGGTCGAGCACCCGAGTATCACGGCGAGCTTGGGCCGAGCTTCGAGCACCCGAGCATTTTAGTGCTCGCTCAACACTATTTATAACGGGGGCACAAGCTAGTGACTGATTTATATTCTCAGTGGAGCAGACTTCATTGTGGTGAATGATATACTCATGGGCACAGTGTGGCACATATTTGCATTTGGTGGCACAGTGGGCGGCATTATTTATTTAAGTCGCTTATATTTGTAACATTTTTGTTTTTCAGGAGTGCGGTGATCTGCTGAAAAGTGCGGAGCAGCCGAAACCTGGACAGCAAACTGCAAAGACGAATCATGGCGGGAAGTCGTCACGAAAGACTGGACTAGGTAAAGAAGAGAAGAAAGAGAGCGACTGCAGTGTATAAACTGGAGGGTTAGGTGGGGCCCATTATATTATAATAAATCTATGTGGGGCCCATTATATTATAACAAATCTATGTGGGGTCCATAATATTAAAGGGACGGATATGTGGTGCCCATTATATTAAAGGGAAAGCTATGTGGGGCCCAATATATTAAAGATAAAGCTATATGGGGCCAATTATATTAAAGGGAAAGCTATGTGGGGCCAATTATATTAAGGGGAAAGCTATGAGGGGCCCAATATATTAAAGATAAAGCTATGTGGGGCCCATTATATTAAAGGGAAAGCTATGTGGGGCCCATTATATTAAAGGGAAAGCTATGTGGGGCCCATTATATTAAAGAGAAAGCTATGTGGGGCCCATTATATTAAAGAGAAAGCTATGTGGGGCCCATTATATTAAAGAGAAAGCTATGTGGGGCCCATTATGTTAAAGAGAAAGCTATGTGGGGCCAATTATATTAAAGAGAAAGCTATGTGGGGCCCATTATATTAAAGGGAAAGCTATGTGGGGCCCATTATATTAAAGAGAAAGCTATGTGGGGCCCATTATATTAAAGGGAAAGCTATGTGGGGCCCATTATATTAAAGAGAAAGCTATGTGGGGCCCATTATATTAAAGAGAAAGCTATGTGGGGCCCATTATATTAAGGGGAAAGCTATGTGGGGCCCAATATATAAAAGATAAAGCTATATGGGGCCAATTATATTAAAGGGAAAGCTATGTGGGGCCAATTATATTAAGGGGAAAGCTATGTGGGGCCCAATATATTAAAGATAAAGCTATGTGGGGCCCATTATATTAAAGGGAAAGCTATGTGGGGCCCATTATATTAAAGGGAAAGCTATGTGGGGCCCATTATATTAAAGAGAAAGCTATGTGGGGCCCATTATATTAAAGAGAAAGCTATGTGGGGCCCATTATATTAAAGAGAAAGCTATGTGGGGCCCATTATGTTAAAGAGAAAGCTATGTGGGGCCAATTATATTAAAGAGAAAGCTATGTGGGGCCCATTATATTAAAGGTAAAGCTATGTGGGGCCCATTATATTAAAGAGAAAGCTATGTGGGGCCCATTATATTAAAGGGAAAGCTATGTGGGGCCCATTATATTAAAGAGAAAGCTATGTGGGGCCCATTATATTAAAGAGAAAGCTATGTGGGGCCCATTATATTAAAGAGAAAGCTATGTGGGGCCCATTATATTAAAGAGAAAGCTATGTGGGGCCCATTATATTAAAGGGAAAGCTATGTGGGGCCCATTATATTAAAGGGATAGCTATGTGGGGCCCATTATATTAAAGAGAAAGCTATGTGGGGCCCATTATATTAAAGGGAAAGCTATGTGGGGCCCATTATATTAAAAGGAAAGCTATGTGGGGCCCATTATATAATAATAAAATCTATGTGGTGCCCATTATATTAAAGGGAAAGCTATGTGGGGCCCATTATATTAAAGAGAAAGCTATGTGGGGCCCATTATATTAAAGGGAAAGCTATGTGGGGCCCATTATATTAAAGAGAAAGCTATGTGGGGCCAATTATATTAAAGGGAAAGCTATGTGGGGCCCATTATATTAAAGAGAAAGCTATGTGGGCCCATTATATTAAAGGGAAAGCTATGTGGGGCCCATTATATTAAAGAGAAAGCTATGTGGGGCCTATTATATTAAAGGGAAAGCTATGTGGGGCCCATTATATTAAAGGGAAAGCTATGTGGGGCCCGTTATCTTAAAGGGACATCTACGTAGGGCCCATTATATTAAATGGATGGCTATGTGGGGCCCATTATATTAAAGAGAGAGCTACGTATGGCCCATTATAATAAATGTATGACTATATGGGGCCCATTATATTAAATGGATGACTATGTGTGTTCCATTATATTTAATGGAAGGCTATGCGGGGCCCATTTAATTATGATAAATTCTATGTGGGGCACATGATATTAAATGGAAGGCTATGTGGAGCCCATTATATTTAATAGAGGGCTATGTGGGGACCAATACATTAAAAAGAAAGCTATATTGGGGCCCACTATGTTATCTGGAAGGTTTTGTGGGGCCCTCTGTATTAAATTGAGGGCTATGTGAGGCCTATTAAATTAAATGGAAAGCGTTGCGGAGCCCATAATATTATATGGAGGGCTATGTGAGGCACATTTATCAAATAAAGGGCTATGTAGCGCCAATTATATTAAATGGAAGCCTATGTTTTGTCCATTATATTAAATAGAGATGTATCTTGCCTCCATTATAATAAATGGAAGGCAATGTGGGGACCATTATATTAAATGGAGGGTTATGTGGGGCCCATTATATTAAATGGAAGCCTATATGGAGCCCAGTAAATTAAATGTAAAGCTATGTGGGGCCCAATATTTTAAATGGAAGGTTAAGTGGGGCCAATTGTATTAAATAGAGGGCTATGTGGTGCCCAATATAAAACATGGAAGGCTTTTTGGTGCCCATTATATTAAATAGAGGGATATTTTGGCCCCATTTTATTAAATGGAAGGCTATGTCAGGTCCAATATATTAAATGGAGTCCAGTGCGGCCTATTATATTAAATTGAAGGTTATATGGGGTTCAATAAATTAAATGAAAAGCTATGTGGAGCCCAATAAATTAAATTATAGTACATGGAAGGCAATGTGCGGCTCATTATACTATATAGAGGGCTATGTGGGGGCCATTATACTTTATAGAATTCTATGTGGGGGTCCATTATAATTTTGCCAATGGCAAATTGTGTGCTCCGGTGGCACTCCAAAGGTAAAGGGTGTGCTCCGGTGGCACTCCAACGTCATAGGGTGTGCTCTGGTGGCACACCAATGGCAAAAAGGCCAAAGAGTAGACCCTGGTGGCAGACAGAGCAGCCCTAGAATGCGCCCCAGTGGTAAGCAATAGGGGCCAAAGAATGCACCCTGGTGGCAGGCTAAAAAGCCCTAGAGTGCGCCCCAGTGGTAAGCAATAAGGCCAAAAAGTGCACTCCGGTAGCAGGCTAAAAAAGCCTAAGAGTGCCCCGGTGGTAAGCAAAATGGTCAGAGTGTACCCCGGTCGCAGTTAAAAAGCCCAAGATGGGTGCCCCGGTGGTAAGCTAAAAGGCCAAAGAGTGCACCCCGGTGGAAGCTAAAAAGCTCAAGATGGGTGCCCCAGTGGTAAGCAAAAAAGGTCACATATTGGGCCCCTCTGGTAGGCCTACGGGAAATAGAGTTCTCCGATGGCACGCCAACGGTAAAGGGTGTGCCCGATGGTACTCCAATGGTAAAGGGTGTGCTTCAGTGGCATGCCAGTGGCAAAAAGTGTACTCCGGTGGCATGCTAATGGTGAAAGGTGTGCTCTGTTGGCACCCCAACTGTAAAGAGTGTGTTCCAGTGGCACCCCAGCAGCCAATGGTGTACTTCGGTGGCAGACCATCGGGAAATGGTGTGATATGTAAGGCTCATGATAACAAAAGGGAGGGCTATGTGGGACCCATTATTTTATATGGAAAGCAAGGTGGGGCCCATTATATTAATTAGGGGCTTATGTGGGGCTCTTTATATTAAATAAAAACATGTGTGGGCCCCATTAAATTAAATGGAAGGCTATGAGGACACCATTAAATTAAATGGAAGGCTATGTGGACCCCATTAAATTAAATGGAAGGCTATGTGGGGCCCATTATATTAAATGGAAGCCTATATGGGGCCCAATAAATTAAATGAAAAGCTACAGTATGTACAGCAATAATAAAAATGGTAATAATACAGGGTGGGCTATTTATATGGATACACCTAAATTAAATGGGAATGGTTGGTGATGTCAACTTCCTGTTTATGACACATTAGTATATGGGAGGGGGAAACTTTTCCAGATGGGTGGTGACTATGGCGGCCATTTTGAAGTCGGCCATTTTGGATCTAACTTTATTTTTTTCAATGGGAAGAGGGTCATGTGACACATCAAACTCATTGAGAATTTCATAAGAAAATACAATGGCGTGCTTGGTTTTAACATAACTTTATTCTTTCATGAATTTTTTACAAGTTTATGACCACTTATAAAATGTGTTCAAAGTACTGCCCATTGTGTTGGATTGTCAATGCAACCCTCTTCTCCCACTCTTGACACACTGATAGCAACACCGCAGAAGAAATGCTAGCACAGGCTTTCAGTATCCGTTGTTTCAGATGCTGAAAGGTTATATGGGGCCTATTAAAATAAATGGAAGACTATGCAGGACCTCTTGTAATAACTAGAAGGCAATTTGTGGCCCATTATATTAAAGTAGATGGTGGCCCGATTCTAACTCATCGGTTATTCTAGAATATGTATGCGGCCGGCCGCGACCAATCAGCGAACCGTGTTAGTGAGGACCGGAGAGCATGTTTAAATTTGGCGCCAAAACCGGTGATTGGTCACGGACGGCGGCCGCGACCAATCAGCGAATCGTATTAGTGAGAACCGGGGAGCGGGTACTTCCACTGTGAGCAGCCGGGAGATGACCGGCTGCTCGCAGCAGAAGTATCCCAACCGGCGGCGCCGCTCCCCGGTCCTCCCTTCACACTTGCCGTCGGGAGATAAGCGGCCCTAGCCACTGATCTAGCGACGGTAGCCGCATGGAGGTCAGCGGCGCCGCCGGTCGGGGTACTTCTGCTGCGAGCAGCTGGGAGATGACCGGATGCATCGCCACTGACCTCTGTGCAGAGCGGTGTTTAAATTTGGAGCCAATATCGCTGATTGATCGCGGCCGCCGAATCGTATTAGTGAGGACAGGGGAGCGGCGCTGCCTGTGCGGGTACTTCCGCTGCGAGCAGCCGGGAGATGACCGGCTGCTCGCAGCAGAAGTATCCCGACCGGTGGCGCCGCTCCTCGATCCTCCCTTCACACTTGCCGTCGGAAGATCAGCAGCCCTAACCGCTGATTTCCCGATGGTAGCCGCATGGAGGTCAGCGGCGCCGCCGGTCGGGGTACTTCTGCTGCGAGCCGGAAGTTGACCGCTAGCGCCGGTCATCTCCCGGCTTCATCGCCGCTGACCTCCGTGCGGCAGATGAGCCGCTAATGGCCGCCATCTTTTTCTGAAATCCCACGTCGCTGATTGACCACGGTCGGACCAATCAGCGACGCAGGACTTCCTGGACAGAAGGACAGACAGACAGACATGATAAGACGATTATATATATTAAATGTAAGGTTATGTGGGGCCCAATATATTCAATGAAAAACTATATGGGCCCATTATATAAAAGAAAAAGCTAAGTGTGGCCCATTTTATTAAATGGATGATGGTGTGCTCCGGTGGCAAGCCAGCGGGAAAGTGGTGTGCTCCGGTGGCAAGCCAACGGGAAAGTGGCGTGCTTCGGTGGCAAGCCAACGGGAAAGTGGCGTGCTCCGGTGGCAAGCCAACGGGAAAGTGGCGTGCTTCGGTGGCAAGCCAACGGGAAAGTGGCGTGCTCCGGTGGCAAGCCAACGGGAAAGTGGCGTGCTCCGGTGGAAAGCCAACGGGAAAGTGGCGTGCTCCGGTGGCAAGCCAACGGGGAAGTGGCGTGCTCCGGTGGCAAGCCAACGGGAAAGTGGCGTGCTCCTGTGGCAAGCCAACGGGAAAGTGGCGTGCTCCGGTGGCAAGCCAACGGGAAAGTGGCGTGCTCCGGTGGCAAGCCAACGGGAAAGTGGCGTGCTCCGGTGGCAAGCCAACGGGACTGTGGCGTGCTCCGGTGGCAAGCCAACGGGACTGTGGCGTGCTCCGGTGGCAAGCCAACGGGACTGTGGAGTGCTCCGGTGGCAAGCCAACGGGACTGTGGCGTGCTCCGGTGGCAAGCCAACGGGACTGTGGCGTGCTCCGGTGGCAAGCCAATGGGAAAGTGGCGTGCTCCGGTGGCAAGCCAACGGGAAAGTGGCGTGCTCCGGTGGCAAGCCAACGGGAGAGTGGCGTGCTCCGGTGGCAAGCCAACGGGAAAGTGGCGTGCTCCGGTGGCAAGCCAACGGGAAAGTGGCGTGCTCCGGTGGCAAGCCAACGGGAAAGTGGCGTGCTCCGGTGGCAAGCCAACGGGAAAGTGGCGTGCTCCGGTGGCAAGCCAATGGGACTGTGGCGTGCTCCGGTGGCAAGCCAACGGGACTGTGGCGTGCTCCGGTGGCAAGCCAAGGGGGAAGTGGCGTGCTCCGGTGGCAAGCCAATGGGAAAGTGGCGTGCTCCGGTGGCAAGCCAACGGGAAAGTGGCGTGCTGCGGTGGCAAGCCAACGGGAAAGTGGCGTGCTGCGGTGGCAAGCCAACGGGAAAGTGGCGTGCTCCGGTGGCAAGCCAACGGGAAAGTGGCGTGCTGCGGTGGCAAGCCAACGGGAAAGTGGCGTGCTCCGGTGGCAAGCCAACGGGAAAGTGGCGTGCTCCGTGGCAAGCCAACGGGAAAGTGGCGTGCTCCGGTGGCAAGCCAACGGGAAAGTGGCGTGCTCCGGTGGCAAGCCAACGGGAAAGTGGCGTGCTCCGGTGGCAAGCCAACGGGAAAGTGGCGTGCTCCGGTGGCAAGCCAACGGGAAAGTGGCGTGCTCCGGTGGCAAGCCAACGGGACTGTGGCGTGCTCCGGTGGCAAGCCAACGGGACTGTGGCGTGCTCCGGTGGCAAGCCAACGGGAAAGTGGCGTGCTCCGGTGGCAAGCCAACGGGGAAGTGGCGTGCTCCGGTGGCAAGCCAACGGGGACGTGGCGTGCTCCGGTGGCAAGCCAACTGGGAAGTGGCGTGCTCCGGTGGCATGCTAACGGTAAAGGTGTGCTCCGGTCACATGCTAATGGTAAAGGTGTGCTCCGGTGGCATGCTAACGGGAATAGGTGTGCCCGGTGGCATACTAACGGGAAAAGGTGTGCTACGGTGGCATGCTAGCGGGAAATGGTGTGCTTCGGGGGCATAATAATGAGAAAAGGGGTACTCCATTGGCACCACAATGGTAAAGGGACTTGGAAATGTCACATGTGAAGTCATACTCGCATAGTGTCTGTTGTTGCAGGGATCAAAAGAGCGATCCGGTGGAACAAGATGTGGACTCTGTGCGGCAGATGGTGGTTTAAGGACAGCAAAAAAGCAAAATAAGACCAAGTAACAGCAAGAAAACAATCCAAGAATTACAGCAGCAGACAAGTAAGTGATTGTGATTCTTTTAAACGGTGATGTATGATCAGATGAAGTGGAATGCAGTAAGTTTGGAAATATGATTAACAAGTTAATAAAGTGTCTGAAATGTATGAGCGAGAAAGAGAAAAAGGTGGATTGTTACAGGGGGACAGCTGAGAGTAGGGAGTTGCAGAGAAAGTCCTTGTGACAGGTTTAGGATGTATACGGCTGTTTATTGCCTCCTCCACATACAAAGGCAGGAGATGAGACTATCAAACTATTGAACTTGGAGTTGTCAGTAATGTTGGAGGAGAAATTAATAAAGGAAGTAAAATGGGAAAGAAAATAAGGGGTTGTATGTTTGCCTGGTCAGAGGGATGTTTGCCTGGTCAGAGGGATGTTTGCCTGGTCAGGGGGATGTTTGCCTGGTCAGGGGAATGTTTGCCTGGTCAGGGGGATGTTTGCCTGGTCAGGGGGATGTTTGCCTGGTCAGGGGGATGTTTGTCTGGTCAGAGGGATGTTTGTCTGGTCAGAGGGATGTTTGCTTCACGTTGGGGAAGAGGGAAAGGACTGAATGATCCGGCACCTGTCCTATGCACAGGATGGTCAGCTAGTGCCGCCATAGGGAAAGAGCTGACCTAGTGTCACTATCAATCATCTGAGTCTGCAGTACAACTGATTAGGGGTCCAGCAGGGGGGCGCTGATGACACAGGTGGACCTTGGGGCGGTTTTCCGGTTGCCGACGCTGCACCTAGAGGGTTTTCTTCATGTAATTATCCTCCTCACATTGCAGACTTGTGAACTTTATAAATTTTCTTCATTTGCTTATTTTCTTCCTTCTCTCCCAAACACGTTGCTGAAGTGCTGTCTCACCCCCACTGCCCCCATCCAGAAGCTTCTTGTGGCTGCTGTTCAGTGAGATTTGTCCTCTATATACCAGCAGTCTGTGTATGGGCCTGTCCCTGTCTGATCCTCTCTGCTCTCCACCCCTGCACTCAGACATGGGAAACCCTGTACTCGGATTACTTCACATCTTGGTGAATAACAGCTGAAAGGACCCTATAAAGGAGCCTGTACCAGGCAGGTGACAGCGGTGCAGCATTGTGCTTGTGGGGGCAATCGGGCGGTGGAGTCAGAAATTGGGGAATACTTGGGTGCTCTCTGGACGGACAATATTAGTGCTGCAGTAATTTCCCACAAGTTTTTGCACAGAGCGGCCACTAATATAGAATAAAGTAAAACAATTGTGCTGTGTAAATAATGGCTGTGCTTTGCTACAAATGCTTCATGTTTGCAGGAGGTTTTTTTTTCTTTAATAAATTTTATTTAGTTTATAATTGATTTTTTCTCTTTCTGCTAGATATCAGCACATGATAGAGGCCGTACGGGACTGATATAAGAAGTTCTTGGCTGAGAAGGAAAGAAGCTTCATTCCTCCATGAGCTGCAGTTCTTTGTGTCCAGTCGGGAGCTCTATTAGTAAGTAGATTTTATCACCGGCGCAGACATTTCCGGGAAGGTTCCAATTGGCCGAATACAAGACGTTCATTAAACTCTTCATTTGAAATAAACGTCTGGTTATCATCCACAATACTTAATACTGGTCACTTGTCACAAATTTGTATATTTTTTACCTGTTATAAAATGCTGCTGATCCCTTGAATCTTTTCTTTTTTTTTGTCATTTTAGTCCCAGGTCTTTTCACACCACTCGTTTTGCAGGTTCTTTAATACTACAGCACTTACGTTATTGGGGTCATTTTTGTGCAGTTTGCAGTTACATGATTTTTTATACATGTTTTTTTTTTAGGTTTGTCTTGTTATTACATCACATTCATCTTTTTCCTCTCTTGCTTTCCTGGACTGAAGGAAACATATCTCCAAGTCATTCTGAGCTGCCGGCAGGAGAGATGGACCCTCAGGAGCCTCCTAGTCTTCAGAATCCACATGAAGGAGAAGTCCAAGCACAAGAAAGGCCTCCGACAGCAGAGCAACCTGTCCGCCTAAAAGTCCCAGAAGAAGAAGCGATGGTCCCGCAGCTCATCTGTGTTTTTCCTAAATGTGGTTTATACTTTTACTGATTGTAATTTTCTTGGTCGATACCAGATAAAGTTTTGGATGACAACTGTCTGGACTTGTGTCTTATTTTACATTTCTCCTTTTTTCTTCTTGCTTCCCCTCCAGTGAGATCTGGCTTAGGTGATAAAAGCCTTTCTCTATCCGGCATTTTTGCAGCAGGCTGGAGAATGACTTTCTGGATGATAACTTGCCTTAGTCTCAGGTGCCCATACACTAGTTAGTTTTAGACCGGATGCTTGTCCACACAACACATCCCGACTCCCCCATATACATGAATGTGGTTATATGTGTGGGGGAGATGGCCCCATACACAGCACATGGTCGGCTGCTCCAGCAAAAATCCTTGGGTTTGACCTACCTTCCTGTAATATATATGGGGGGCCATTAGTTGGATGTTTGCAGGACCCCTCTTTGTCCGACAGCTTCCCTCCCCCACACATAGCAAGCAGTGTACAGACAAGCTCCCTTCCCGCACATACAGCATATATAGCATATAAAGAAAAAACCTAGAAGTCTGAACTGAAACATAAATTGATGTGCATGGAAAATGTAAATGCATGTTCTCACAAGGCCACTAGACAAAGAAAAACCAAAGACAAGCAAAATACCCAAGTAACCGGAAGTGAATGGGTAAATCGCAAAGTGCAAAAATAATAAATAATGAAGGGTATTTAGTTAACATAATTTTGATAAAAATAATGTAAAAGCTATCCTGCCACATCACGGCAACCCTTATGGGACAGTCCTAACGCTAATATTAAAACCTTACCATTTGTCAAGTGACGTACATATGGCTAAGGGCAGAGAGACTGACCCCCTAGTAGAAGCATAGACCTGAGGCAGAATAAACATTTCAGCTCAGACAAAGGGTGGCCACACCAGTATATGTACTAAAGCACACTGAACTACAAAGAAAAAACCTAGAAGTCTGAACTGAAACATAAATTGATGTGCATGCAAAATGTAAATGCATGTTCACACAAGGCCACTAGACAAAGAAAAACCAACAGCAAGCAAAATACCCAAGTAACTGGAAGTAAATGGGTAAATCGCAAAGTGCAAAAATAATAAATAATGAAGGGTATTTAGTAGTGAAGAGCGAGCACTAAAATGCTCGGGTGCTCAAAGCTCGGGCCTAGCTCGCCATGATACTCGGTTGCTCGACCTGAGCCACGAGCCCAATGTTAGTCTATGGGAGACCCGAGCATTTTCGCGGCGGCATCCCCGGCTGTCTTTTAAAAGCCTAACAAGTGCCCAAAACGATAGTGACAGTGCTCAAATGACATGGGGACAGCATGGGGATCGCCCCAGGAAGCATTTCTGACCCCCAGGTCACTGCTGCCAACAACGTGGTCAGAGGTATTAAGCCACTTTTAAGGGCTCACAATAAAACGTTCAAAAACTAAACTGAAACTGCTTTCCTGTGAAATATGTTAAGGAAGTTCCTTTCCAGGGTAAAGACTTGTGTATAAGGTAAAATAAATAACAAAAAAAATAAATACTCCTCCACACCTTGGGCTATGTTCACAAGTAGCATTTTTAATGCGTTTTTGCACTTTTGTATTGCTTCAACCGTGACAAATGCATTCACCGGGAAATGTCATTTTAACATTTTACAACCTTATCTGGCCATGTGCTGTGTGACACATGCATACAGTGCTGAAAAGACATGGGGACAGCATGGGGAAGACCCCTGGAAGCATCTCTGACTCCCCGGTCACTGCCTAAAAGTGTGCCCATCAGAAGTCATCCTTGCCGCATCAGAAGATGCAGACTTGCAACTATCCCCGTGCAAGTTCTTGTCCCAGGGCAGTGTTCAATTGTACCTCCCCCATTCCTTGCAATGCAAGCGCAAATATGCAGCCAACCACCCACCCACCCCCAGGCTGCAATACCATACTGCTTGCTTGCACTTGAAATTGGGCCTTTTAGGCATGTGGAGGCGGAATCTGGCCACCATGTCATGGCAGCGTTGGCGGCCTGGTATCCAGTCCCCAGCCGCCCGGCGGCGGGGTGTCCACACTCGGTCCCCAACCGCCAGGGGGCGGCCGGGTGTCCATACTCGGTCCCCAGCCACCTGGGGGCAGCCGGGTGTCCATAAATGGTCCCTAGCCGCCCCTCTTTCTCCTTGGAACATCCCCCCACACACTTTTCTTAGCCTGGCCTGCTTTAGGGCAGCATTGGACGAGCCCACCAGAGAACCAGACTCCTCCGGTGGGCCCTGGCTTCTCCATCAGGGGAGTTGAGAGTGACAAGGTGAGGACCATGATGATGATGATACAAGTTAGCATCTGCTTTGTTTTCTTGGAATGCAAGCGTAAGTGTGCAGCCTGCCACCCACCCACCGCCAGGCTGCAATACCATACTGCTTGCTTGCTTGCACTTGAAATTGGGCCTTTTTAGGCACGTGGAGGCGGAATCTGACCACCGCGTCATGGCAGCATTGGCGGCCTGGAATCCATACTCAGTCCCCAGCCGCCCGGCTGCCGGGTGTCCATACTCGGTCCCCAGCCGCCCCGCGACCGGGTGTTCACACACGGTCCCCAGCCGCCTGGGGGCAGCCGGGTGTCCATAAATGGTCCCCAGCCGCCCCTATTTCTCCTTGGAACATCCCCCCACACACTTTTCTTAGCCTGGCCTGCTTTAGGGCAGCATTGGACGAGCCCACCAGAGAACCAGACTCCTCCGGTGGGCCCTGGCTTCTCCATCAGGGGAGTTGAGAGTGCCAAGGTGAGGACCATGATGATGATGATACAAGTTAGCATCTGCTTTGTTTTGTTGGAATGCAAGCGCATGTATGTAGTAGCGGCTAGGCCTGAGGTGGTCAGCGTTTTGGCGCATATCCTACCTCTCCTTTGGAAGTGCATTGAGGTGAAGGGTACATTGCTGGAAAAGGAAAAAAAAAAAAAAAAAAAAACTCTTTAAATCTCTTAGTTTGCGAGTGTGAACGAGCTGCGTGTGTCCGGAGCGTAAGTGCGAACGAAAGTAAGTGTGTGACTTGTTTTTCAGTGAAGAGGTATTTGGGAATCCTGCAGAAAATACCTGTGTGAATTGCGGTGAGTGGCTGCATTGTGACCTGCTGAGTGCTTTTCTACCTGTTTAGATTTATTGGGCTTTTTAAAATCTATTTTCTCATTACAGTTTTAGTTTCTTAGTTTACTACCTGTGTATTTAAGGGTTAACTACATTGCACTAAAATCCTGAGGTGTAGATTTACTCACAAGGGGTTAATTAAGGGGAAGGGGTCATAATTAAGGGTTTATAAGGGACAGCTGGTTGGGCATCAAGTCCTTTGGAAGTGCATTGAGGTGAAGGGTACATTGCTGGAAAAGGAAAAAAAAACAACAACAAAAAACTCTTTAAATCTCTTAGTTTGTGAGTGTGAACGAGCTGCGTGTGTCCGGAGCGTAAGTGCGAACGAAAGTAAGTGTGTGACTTGTTTTTCAGTGACTTTGTTTTCAGGGAGTTTGGAAGGAAGGACTTTGGACTGAATTGCTGACTGTATTTCATTAATTTCTTTACTTTACTTTTTACTTGATTAATCCACCTGACCTACTTAGCTGATTTCCCCATCCATACTTGATACTTAATTGATCCCCCGTCCATACTTAACTGATCCCCCACCGATATCTAATTGATACACCTGCACATCCCTAATTGATCCCCGTCCATACACCTATATATAAATAATTGTGTTTTGTACTTGTATATATATACTGACTGTATCCCCATATTTAGAATGACGTCCATGTTGGCCGGAGCCGTGCAGTGTACATCTTGCGCAATGTATGCATTCCGTGAGCATCCGCTCGAGGATCCATACTGCTGCGAGAGATGTGAGCATATCGTGCACTTGGAAGCCCAAATTCTGGATCTAAGTGCTCAGATAGCGGTACTGAGGAGCATCGACAACATGGAACGGAGTTTGCTGCTCACCGAGCAGACACTCAATGGGTCAATACTGGGGGTGGAGCATAGAGGGGAAGTGCAGGCTGAACAGGCAGGGAGCTGGATAACAGTTAGGAGGGATAGAAGGAAGAAGTATAGGAAGGCTGGTTCAGAACCGGCATTATTGGAGCACGACAGATCCTCTGACCGCCGGGGGAGTGTATGCTCCAGTAATGAGGGGGAGGGGGGAAGTGTAGGGCAGGCAAGACAGGTTCTGGTAGTGGGTGACTCTATTATTAGGGGGACAGACAGGGCAATCTGTCACAAAGACCGGGATCGCCGAACGGTGTGCTGCCTCCCTGGCGCTCGAGTCCGGCACATCGCGGATCGGGTTGACAGGTTACTGGGTGGGGCTGGCGAAGACCCAGCGGTCATGGTCCACATCGGCACCAATGACAAAGTGAGTGGTAGATGGAGGGTCCTTAAAAATGATTTCAGGGACCTAGGTAGGAAGCTTAGGGCAAGGACCTCCAAGGTAGTTTTCTCAGAAATACTACCAATCCCGCGAACCACACAGGAGCGCCAACGGGAGGTTAGGGAGGTGAATAAGTGGCTAAAGAGTTGGTGCAAGGCAGAAGGGTTTGGGTTCATGGAGAACTGGGCCGACTTCGCGGTCGGCTACAGGCTCTACCGTAGGGACGGGCTGCACCTCAATGGGGAGGGTGCAGCGGTGCTGGGGAAGAAGATGGCTAATAGGTTGGAGGAGTTTTTAAACTAGAGATGGGGGGGGGACCAAGGAAATAGGTGGGATGTGAGGCAAGCAAGGGAGAACGGGAGAAGTGAATATAATGAGGGTGGAGAGGGGGGTGGGGATAGTACAGTTAGATCGTTAGAGAAGAATAGGATGCTAAATAACCCCAAAGTTTTATCTTGCATGCTGACCAACGCAAGAAGCCTGACC
Source organism: Phyllobates terribilis (assembly GCF_046119375.1). NCBI lineage: Eukaryota > Metazoa > Chordata > Amphibia > Anura > Dendrobatidae > Phyllobates > Phyllobates terribilis. The sequence continues at coordinate 3,394,224 of NW_027362957.1, forward strand.
AATAAGGCGGATGAGCTGCGGGCGCTTATATCGGAGGAGAGGTATGACATCGTAGGTATAACAGAGACTTTATATGTAAAGTCATGTCTAAAGCCCAGACTAAGGGAAGATATAGGAGAGGGAGAAGAGGGGGTCGAGTCCATGTGGGTAGAGATAGAGGGGGCAAAAAATAATAATAAAATATTACTGGGGGTCTGCTATAAGCCACCAAATATAACAGAGGAGAATGAGAATCTGCTATTAGGACAAATAGACAAAGTAGCAAAACATAATGAAGTGATTGTTATGGGGGACTTCAACTACCCGGATATTGACTGGGAAACAGAAACCTGTAGATCTCAGAAAGGAAAAAGGTTCTTGACAAATATTAAGGATAATTATCTCTCCCAACTAGTGCAGGAACCAACGAGAGGGAAGGCCGTGTTGGACTTAATATTGACTAATAGGCCTGATAGAATAACTGAGGTACAGATAGGGGGGCACCTAGGTAATAGCGACCATAATATTATCGACTTCAAAATGCCCTTCAGTAGGGTTATCAATAAGGGAACAACAAAAACATTAAACTTTAGGAGGGCGAAGTTTGATCAGCTGAAAGAAAGCCTTCATCTTATTGACTGGGACAAAATTCTTAATCAAAGGAATACGAAAAGTAAATGGGAAACCTTCAAAAGAATTCTGAATACTCAGTGCGAGAGGTATATACCGTATGGGAATAAAAGGGCCAGAAATAAGAGGAAACCAATATGGTTGAACAAGAACGTAAAAGGGGCGTTAAATAGCAAAAAAGAGGCATTCAAGAGATTAAAACAGGAAAACAGTAAGGAGGCACTAATGTGTTACAAGGAAAAAACGAGAACCTGTAAAAAACAAATAAAAATAGCGAAGGAGGAAACAGAGAGACGTATTGCTAGGGAAAGTAGATCAAATCCCAAACTGTTCTTTACGTATATAAATAGTAAAAGGATTAAATCGGATAATATTGGACCAATAAAAAGTGAGGAAGGCAAAATCATAGAGAAAGATGAGGATAAAGCTAATCTATTAAATAATTTTTTTTCGACAACTTTCACAAAGAAAATCGAACTAACAGGAGAAATGAGAAGTGACAAGCTTAATCCTCCACTAAGTATGACAAATCTAACCCAAGCTGGGGTACAGAAACGCCTCAGTAACATTAAAATAAACAAATCACCAGGACCTGATGGCATACACCCACGGGTACTAAGGGAACTAAGTAATGTGATAGACAGACCGTTATATCTTATATTTAAGGACTCTGTTGAGACTGGGTCTGTGCCACTTGATTGGCGACAGGCGAATGTAGTGCCAATATTCAAAAAGGGAGCAAAAAGTGAAGCCGGAAACTATCGGCCGGTGAGTCTGACGTCCGTTGTGGGCAAAATTTTTGAAAGCTTCATTAAAGAGGCGATTGCGGAGCATCTTGATGCTAATAATCTTTTAATCCCGAACCAACATGGATTCATGAGGAATCGCTCCTGCCAAACAAACCTGATTGACTTCTACGAGGAGGTTAGCTCTCGAGTAGATCAGGGGGAACCAGTGGATGTCGTGTATCTCGACTTCTCAAAAGCTTTCGATAGCGTGCCACATAATAGGTTGGTATACAAAATGAGAATGATGGGGCTGGGGGAGAATGTCTGCAAGTGGGTAGCTAACTGGCTAAGGGATAGAAGGCAGAGGGTGGTTATAAATGGAATATACTCAGATTGGGTAAGCGTCACTAGTGGGGTACCACAGGGGTCTGTACTAGGCCCAATGTTATTTAATATCTTTATTAACGACATAGTCAACGGGATAAATAGTAAAATATCAATATTTGCAGATGACACAAAGTTATGTAAAACAATTAATACAAAAGAGGACAGTGCAGACCTACAGAGGGATTTGGATAAGCTGGGTAGGTGGAGCATTAAATGGCAAATGAGGTTTAACGAGGAGAAATGTAAGGTCATACATATGGGAAGGAAAAATGGAAGTCACCAGTATTCACTGAATGGGAAATCATTGGGGAATTCAGAGATGGAGAAGGACTTGGGCATCTTAATTGATGGCAAACTAAATTGGAGTGCCCAAAGTCAGGCCGCTGCTGTAAGGGCAAACAGGGTAATGGGATGTATCAGAAGAGGTATAGCTGCAAAGGATGAGAACATTGTTCTTCCACTGTACAAAGCTCTGGTCAGTCCACACTTGGAATACTGTGCTCAGTTATGGGCCCCAATATATAGAAAGGATATAAATGAGCTTGAAAAGGTACAAAGGAGGGCAACAAAATTAATAAAGGGAATGGAGGGACTGCAATACCCAGAGAGGTTGGCAAAACTAGGACTATTCAGCCTGGAAAAGAAAAGGTTGAGGGGGGACATAATAAATGTGTACAAATATGTTAGGGGACAGTATAGAGACCTTGCCAGGGATTTGTTCAAAAGGAGGGATATTACGGTAACAAGAGGGCATTCACTAAGACTGGAAGAGAAAAGGTTTCAGCACCAGCATAGGAAGGGGTTCTTTACGGTAAGAGCAGTGAGAATATGGAATTCACTGAGTGAGGAGACGGTGATGTCAGATTCACTACACCAGTTCAAGCGGGGACTGGATGCATTTCTAGATACCAGGCAGATTTCAGCATATACTTAAAAATAAAATAAAATAGTAAGTTGATACAGGGATTTATTCTGACTGCTGGTTTCAGAGTCAGGAGGGAATTTTTCCTCAGGTGAAGATTGGCCAAATCATTTGGGGTTTTTGCCCTCCTCTGGATCAACTTTAGCAATTACAGAACTAACAGGTCGAACTTGATGGACGCAAGTCTTTATTCGGCTTTTACTAACTATGTTTACAAACTATGTTACTATGTTTTGGAAGAATGTTCTCTGGTCAGATGAGACAAAAGTCGAGCTTTTTGGGAAAAACCATCAACATAGAGTGTACAGGAAAAAAAAAGAGGCATTCAAAGAAAAGAACATGGTCCCTACAGTCAAACATGGCGGAGGTTCCCTGATGTTTTGGGGTTGCTTTGCTGCCTCTGGCACTGGACTGCTTGACCGTGTGCATGGCATTATGAAGTCTGAAGACTACCAACAAATTTTGCAGCATAATGTAGGGCCCAGTGTGAGAAAGCTGGGTCGCCCTTAGAGGTCATGGGTCTTCCAGCAGGACAATGACCCAAAACACACTTCCAAAAGCACTATAAAATGGTTTTAGAGAAAGCACTGGAGACTTCTAAGGTGGCCAGCAATGAGTCCAGACCTGAGTCCCATAGGACACCTGTGGAGAGATCACAAAATGGCAGTTTGGAGAAGGCTCCCTTGAAATATCAGGGACCTGGAGCAGTTTGCCAAAGAAGAATGGTCTACGATTCCAGCAGAGCATTGTAAGAAACTCATTGATGGTTAACGGAAGCGGTTTTTCGCAGTTATTTTGGCTAAAGGTTGTGCAACCAAGTATTAGGCTGAGGGTGCCAATACTTTTGTCTGGCCCATTTTTGGAGTTTTGTGTGAAATGATCAAGGTTTTGATTTTTGCTTCATTCTCTTTTGTGTTTTTTCCTTGCAAGCAAATTAAATGAAGATAATAATACCAAAGAATTTGTGATTGCAATCATTTTCAGGAAGAAACTGAGTATTATCTGTCAGAATTGCAGGGGTGCCAATACTTTTGGCCACCACTGTAATAAGTGAGCTGTCATTTATTCATAAGACGTTCTATTCTTCAGAGCTGAGACTGTAAAATAAAAAGTGAACAATAAAATATCTGATGACTGTTCTGTCACTGTGAGTAAGAAACAGATAATAAAATTAAAGGAAAAAATAACTGAGGGGAGAACCCTGCAGGTTTATTGTCCTTCTATAGCTGTATGGTGGCAGGATGGTGACACTGCTGGAGTCCTGGTGAGGATCTGCATGATATTCATTTCTGTTGACTTTTTATTGCCAACATATTCTGCAGTGATGTACATATAGTCCTTGCCCACAATGCGGTACACATGAGGGACAATTTCATATTAAGCCAAGTAACCTATGATGTCAAGGTCTCATATTTACAAGGTGCTTATTGGCAATCTGAGCCGGCGAATGGCTCTGTGTCCGTATATTCGCTATATACTGCCCGCAATATCTTGTAGAAAGCTCACAGTGACTAAAATGTATAAATAGTTCTCTTTGGAGAATTTAATTAGATCCATTCATACCTTACCTTATAATGAGGACTTAAAGGGCTTTTATAACTAGGTAAAACAAGCTTAACGGGACTGTCCAGGACTTATATATTAATGACCGATTTTAGGATAAGTCATCAACAGGGTGGGACTGGGCTGGCGGGGTACCCTTCTGCAGAGGAGAGGGGGAGAAGAGAATGAAAAAATAAAAAAACCTGTGGTTTTAAGGGGCACGGGCCCTTTAAAAGCGCAGGCACAGTGTATGCAGGGACGCGCTCACGCGGCGTTCATTACCTGAACCGCCGTTACACACGTCCCAGTGAAGCAGCTGAAGCTGCGCGTCTCCCTTCCCCGGCCGGCGTATGACGTCATCGTCATGCGCCTGCAGTGAAGGAGGCGCGCAACTCAGCCGCCGGAGAAGGAGGACACCGCACGGGAGAGCAGGAAGGTAAGAGGTGTCTGTGTGTGTGTCTGTGTGTATATGAGTGGATGCAGAATGGGATGGGCCCCTGGCTGGACACACAAGGGGGGGCCCGGCTAGACACACAAGGGGGGACCCTGGCTGGACACACAAGGGGGGGACCGGATGGACACACAAGGGGGGCCTTGCTGGACACACAAGGGGGAGCCCTGGCTGGACACACAAGGGGGAACCCTGGCTGGACACACAAGGGGGAGCCCTGGCTGGACACACAAGGAGAAGCCCTGGCTGGACACACAAGGGGGAGCCCTGACTGGACACACAAGGGGGAGCCCTGGCTGGACACACAAGGGGGGAGCTGGATGGACACACAAGGGGGAACCCTGGCTGGACCCACAAGGGGGAGCCCTGGCTGGACACACAAGGGGAAGCCCTGACTGGACACACAAGAGGGAACCCTGGCTGGACACACAAGGGGGAACCCTGGCTGGACACACAAGGGGGAACACTGGCTGGACACACAAGGGTGAGAGCCTGGCTAGACACACAAGGGGGAACCCTGGCTGGACACACAAGGGTGTGAGCCTGGCTGGACACACAAGGGGGAACCCTGGCTGGACACACAAGGGGGGGAGCCTGGCTGGACACATAAGGGGGAGCCTGGCTGGACACATGGGAAAGGGTGGGCAGGATGGCTATATGGTGGGGCAGGCTGGACACATGGAGGCCAGGATGGATATGTGAGGGGGATGGATATATGGGGGGCCGGATATATGGGGGGCGGGGCAGGCTGGACACATGATGGCCAGGATGGATATGTGGGGGGCAGTCTGGACACATGGGGGCTAGGATAGGTATGTGGGGGGGCAGGCTCGATACACGTGGGCTAGGATAAATATATGGAGGGGCCACGCTGGACATATGGGGGCCAGTATGGATATATGGGGGGGTGTCAGGATGGATATATGCAGGGGGGAAGGGCAGGATGGATATATGAGGGGGCAGGCTGGACACATGGAGGCCAGGATGGATATATGGGGGGCAGGCTGGAAACATGGAGGCCAGGATGGATATATTGGGGGGGGCAGGCTGGACACATGGAGGCCAGGATGGATATGTAGGGGGGCATGCTGGACACATGGAGGCCAGGATGGATATATGGGGGGGCAGGCTTGACACATGGGGCTTTAGGACAGATATATGGGAGGGGGCAGGTTGGACACATGGAGGCCAGGACAGATATATGGAGGGGCAGGCTGGAAACATGGAGGCCAGGATGGATATGTGGGGGGGCAGGCTGGACACATGGAGGCCAGGATGGATATATGGGGGGAACAGGAGGGCCACATGGGGGACTAGGATGGGTATATGGGAGGGGGCAGGCTCGATACACGTGGGCTAGGATAAATATATGGAGGGGTCACACTGGACATATGGGGGCCAGAAGGGATATATGGGGGGTGTCAGGATGGATATATGCAGGGAAGGGGGGGCCAGGATGGATATATGGGGGTGCCAGGCTGAACAAGGGACTTAATTACTGTTTATTATTTTAGAGTCCAATTAGAGACATTATTACTTCTGTAATATAATTTACTTTTTAGGAAATTGTTTTCCATGGGATAGGACAAAAGCGGGCTCCTGTTACTGTGCAGGGCGGCACTATATCGCTTTTTTTCTTCAACTGGTGTAGTGTAGAAGTCGGGGGGTGGAGTGGGAATATTCCCTAGAAGAGATCAGTTATTGATAACTGTGTGTTATTTTCTGCAGAGATGATTCCTGGCTGGAAGAAGTGATGGCCGTCTGTGCCAGATGAAGAAGAAAAGCGAAGATGAAGGACTTCACCTAGAGACGTCACTGGTGAGTCAGTGTATTACATGTGACTCGCCCCCTGGGCCGTGGGGCACTCGGATCCGTGCAATAGGGAGACGATGGGGGTAGTAGTGGCGACCCGGTTCTGTGGCTTAGGGTGGTCAGGCCAATGGTAGTCTGCTATGTTCTGCTGATAATGTCCGACTACGCCACCCGTGGATTGCGGTTATTAGGAACCGCCGCTGCATGCAGACCGCTGGGGCTGATGAGGTGTGCAGCTAGGGTAGTGTGACTCTCCACGGGAAGAGTGCGGCCCCAGGGCAGTATAATGGATGTTGGGAGTGATGGTAGTGGGAGTCCCAGTGCTGATTGTGCTGGAGGAGCAAGGAGCACACAGACAACAGGTTGCAGTCCAGGGTCTTTACTAAACAGGTAAACTGACCCACAAACAGTCCCGGCTAGGAGGGGACCTGGATGTCTGAGAGCAACGGGGAAATTGGCCCTGGTCAGGGTGAGGGTGTAGGCCTACCGTGCTTTCTGCACTCCTTCTGGCTATCTCCTCCTGATAGGGTAACAGCCCACGTTTCCGAGCTTTCCGTGTTTTCTCGCCTGTATGGCCTGCGACGTGGGTTCCTTTCTGCTCCCAGCCTTGTATGGCTTTACTGGTCCCTTCTGTTGTGGCAGGGCCTCCAGGCTTCTTAGGCCAAGGAATATACAGTCCCTTGCGGACTGGTTCTCTGCTGGGGGATGTGGAATCCTTCCAGCCTCAGACACCAAAGTCTGGTAGATTAAGTCTGTTATCTGCCAAGACAGGCTTGCTTCGCCTCTTGTCTCTGGCTTGTGGCTCTCCTCCTGCCACACTTCCTCTTAGGTGCAGTGCAACTGTCTGTCCCTGCTCTGCTGAGACACGTCTCAGTCCTGAGACAGGTCATCTGGGTTCTCTCTAACCCTGCCCCCAGCACCAGCTTTTATAGGGGCAGCCTGCTCCCCCTACTGGCCTGAGACAGGAGGCATTGCATGCTAATGTTCCCCTGACTAGAGAACCTCCCCCCTGCTCTCAGACACAGCTTTAATTACACTTGTGGCATCCAGGCCAGGGTGACACATTCCCCCCTAGTGAAATTTAGTACTCCGGGACTAAACAGTAAACAAAGACAATATGCATAACAATAAAACATTAATAGACAGACGACGCACAAATTGAGTTCTTAAGGTCACAGTGTGGCCTGTGACCGGGTGTCCATATCACCAGCACAACGGGGAGCCTTAACCAGGTGGGGGTCTGTCCTACCCCAAGTCCTTCACAGTCTTAGTTCATTCCTGGGTTAGGCTCTGAACGCAGTCCATACAAGGTCCCGGTTATAAAAAGTCCATAACCTGTGAGTCCTTACGGTAGCTGCAAGAAACTGAAACAGAGTATTACCAAACATGCATGTAACTTTGCAAACAATTCAACATTTGGCAACAGGGTTATTTACAATTTTAGTACACTCTATATTCTCCAGCGAGCGGGTATCTGTCCCTTTGTGCTCCTGGTTGACCTACGTAGCCCACTGTCTGGTGGTGGACTGACTTGGCTTTCCCCACTAGCGTTAGGGGTGCAGCTACCAGCTGGGTGTACAGGTAGGGCAGGCAGCTGTCTGCGGGTCCTTTGGCTTACCGCAGGCATGGCAGGCTCACTGTCAGCAGATTGTTGACTCTCCTGGGCTGCTGGTACAGGCTCTTCTGCCTCTGGAACTGCTTGCTCCTCTTCACCTTCCGGCTCTGGTGTTGGTTGTTGCTGTGCCGGTTGCAGGAAATGCAGGACAGGTACCACTATGGCATCATTTATGCGAGTCCAGGACTGAGGGAACTCTCCGAGAACGGTGCTGATCATTTCTTCTTTGTCCTCTGCGGGTTCAAGGTCACTCTGATCCTCTTCTGCACTACGGAGTTGCTCAGGGCACCTTTTGAGATGGTCTCTGGAGACGACACTAGTGGTTTCTCCTCCGTCCTTGGTGATTACGCACACCTTTGGGTTGTCGTGGTCAGACTGCAGTACGGTGTAGGGTTCCCTTTCCCACTGGTCGTCCAACTTATGTAGCCTTCTTTTTCGCTTTAGGACTTGCTCACCAGGTTCTAGGGGACTAGCAGGGGCGTGTTGATTGAAGAGTCTTTCTTGCTTCTCTCTCACCTGGGCCAGGCTCTTCTCCACACTCTCCTGTACCTTCTTGTACTGCAGTTGCCTTTCCGTATCCCAGTCCGCATCCGGGGAGGTGTCCTCAGGTATTAGGACTCCCATCTCCAGGTCTACGGGCAGCTTTCCTGGTCTAGCTCGCATCAGGTAAGCCGGGGTGCAGTTTGTAGCATTCACCGGGATATTTTTATATAGGTCTATCAGGTCCGGCAGTTTTTCTGGCCACAGGCTGCGTTCCTCCAGGGGCAACGTCTTCAGGAGATCAATGACTATATTGTTCATCTTCTCACACATCCCGTTGGTTTGGGGGTGGTAAGGCGTTGTACGAATCTTCTTACAGCCATAGAGGTTGCAGAACTCCTGGAAGATTTCAGCCTCGAACGCTGGACCCTGGTCTGTCAGGACCTGTTCCGGATACCCGTGTGGACGGCAGAAATATTGCTGGAAGGCTCTGGCCGCTGTTTGGGCTGTCAAGTCCTTTACCGGGACCACCACTAGAAAACGGGAATAGTGGTCCACGATTGTCAGGGCATAGATGTATCCTGACCGGCTGGGAGCCAATTTGACATGGTCCAGAGCTACCAGCTCAAGAGGCTGCGTGGTGACGATGGGCCTCAAGGGTGTCTTCTGGCTGGCACGGACCTTCCTCCTTAGGTGACAAGGGCCACAGTCTCTGCACCATTTTTCTACAGCTCCTCTCATGCCGACCCAAAAGAATCTTCCTCTTAGTAGGAACTCCAGTTTCTTCCAACCGAAGTGTCCCGCTCTGTCATGGTAAGCCCCCAGGACCATAGCTGCATCCCTCCTTGGGACCACGACTTGCCAGGTCAGCTCGTGCGTCCGGTGGTTGACAATCCTTCTGCACAACTTGCCTTCGTAGAGGAACAGCTTGCTCTTCTCCTTCCATAGCTGCTTGGCTTCCTCTGGGGCATCTGGATCTAAGCGGGCGTCTTCCCGGGTCAGCAGATCTTTCACCAGGCGGACTGCAGGGTCACTATCTTGGGTCTCGGCCCAGCTGTGGTGAGGTAGGGGATTCATCATCACAGTTGTTAGATCCTCCTCCTTCACGCGGTGAGAGTGTTGAGCGGCTCCATACCGGTGAAACGCGGGGAGTTCTACCTCCTCCAGCTCTTCTGGGTCTTCGTCACCTTCAGGTAAGTGAGGCATCCTTGATAGGGCGTCCGCGTTGGCGTTGGTTTTGCCTGCCCGGTACTTGATCACGAAGTCATAGTTGGAGAGACGGGCCATCCACCGCTGTTCCAGGGCACCCAGTCTTGCATTGTCCAGGTGTGTCAACGGGTTGTTGTCCGTGTACACGGTGAACTTTGCGGAGGCCAGGTAATGCTTGAAGCGTTCCGTCACGGCCCACACCACCGCCAAGAATTCTAGCTTGAAGGAGCTGTAATTCTCCGGGTTCCTTTCGGTGGGCCTCAGCTTCCGGCTGGCGTATGCGATCACCTGTTATCTGCCCTGTTGGTTTTGGGACAATACGGCTCCCAGTCCCACATTACTGGCATCTGTGTGGAGAATGAAAGGCTGGCCATAATCAGGGTAGGCCAGGATCTCATCCCCTGTGAGGGCCATCTTTAGCTGGCGGAAGGACTCCTCTTCCGGTTTATCCCACTTGAAGGGCGGCTTTTGGCTCCTGGACTTAGACTGTCCGATCAGGAGGTCCTGCATAGGAGCTGCCATCTTGGTGAACCCGGGGATGAATCTTCGGTAGTAGCCTACCAACCCGAGAAACTGTCTCACCTCTTTGATGTTCGAGGGGCTTGGCCAGCTCTTGATTGCCGTGACCTTGTCAGGGTCGGGGGCCACTCCTTCCGCGCTTACCACGTGCCCTAGGTACTGGACCTTTGGTTTCAGCAGGTGACACTTCGATGGTTTCACCTTCAGGCCATAGCCTGCCAGGGCTTCGAACACCTCGGCCAGGTGCTTCAGATGGTCCTCGTAGGTCTTCGAATAGACGATCACGTCGTACAGGTAAAGGAGGACCGTCTCGAAGTTTCGGTGCCCTAGACAGCATTCCATCAGCCGCTGGAAGGTCCCTGGTGCGTTGCAGAGCCCGAAAGGCATGCAGTTGAATTCGCTCAGTCCCATCGGGGTGGTGAAGGCGGTCTTCTCCTTGTCAGCCTCTGCCACAGGAACCTGCCAGTACCCGCTAGTAAGGTCCAAAGTAGAAAAGAAGTTAGCTGATTTTAGTGCGGCTAAAGACTCCTCTATTCTAGGCAGCGGATATGCGTCTTTGTGAGTGATACGGTTGATTTGTCTATAGTCGACGCACATTCTCATGGTGCCGTCTTTCTTTTTGACCAGAACCAAGGGGGCTGCCCAGGGGCTACAGCTGTCTCTAATAACCCCAGCTTCTTTCATCTCTCTTAGCATGCCCCTTGCGTTCTGATAATGTGCAGGGGGTACAGGTCTGTGCCTCTCTTTTATCGGTGGGTGGCTCCCTGTGGGGATGTGGTGTTCTATCCCCTTTACTCTGCCGAAGTCTAGCGGGTGCTTACTAAAGACTCTCTCGTACTCCTGTACCACCCGGTAGACTCCTTGTTTTTGGTGCAGGGGAGTGGAGTCAGCACCCACGTGGAGTTTCTGGCACCAGTCCTCCTTTTGTTTCTGGGAGCCATTACTCTCCGCCTGTGGAGATGGAGGCAAAGGTTCCACGGCCCTGATAGCTTTGTGTTCGACCACAAACAGCTTGGCAAGTGTAGCGTACCTGGGTAAGTGTACCTCCCTCTCCCCAATGTTGAGGATGCGGACGGGCACCCTCCCATGACGGACATCAACCACCCCCCGGGCTGTCAAAATGGTGGGCCTGCTGTCTGAGTACACGGGTTCTACCATGTCTTGGTAGTCTCTACCTCTCAACCCAATTGCAGTCCGACACCAGATCATCATTTCACTTTTGGGAGGCATGGAAATGGGGAATGGGTCACTCAGTCTTACGCTACCGATCTCACCACCAGACAGTTCTACCTGCTGCCGTCTCATCAGGGCCTTTATCTCCTTGTTGAGGATTCTCTGTTGGCTGGAACTAGCATTCACCGCCACCTGTTGTAAGATTACAATTACCTCTGAAAGACAATTTTCAATTACGTTAGTACCCACAGTTATTTTAGGGTGACTTTCATGACGGTCAATGTCCACAATAATCACTCCCTGTGCCGGTAGTTCAACTTTACCAATCTTAATGGTCATCTCCTTGAACCCCATCTGCGGCACGGGTAAGCCATTACTGGCGATGATGCTCAAGTTACCGTCTGGATACCGTGTGATATCAGCATCAGTCCAATACTGCTTAAAAAGTACATAAGGGATAGTGGTTACTTGTGACCCAGTATCCAGCAAGGCGCTCATGGGGATACCGTCCAGCACCACGGGTAAAACCGGGCGCCCCCCAACGTACTTATTACGCCAATTGTAAGGGCCTGGTGATCTTATGCCTGGGGGTTGGCCCTCTGCCCCAGGTTGGACCCGTTTAAATTACAGTACCTGGAAATGTGTCCGGGCTGGTTGCATCGACGGCAAATGGGCTGTCCATCCTCTGCGTAGCGGTCTGTGGGCCTCCCTCGGAACGACGGGATCCTCCTCTGTCGACGCCATGGGACATTCTCCGGACTTGAAGCCAGCTCGATGGGTCTTGACGGGTCCACTTGCAACGCCTGGACGGTCCTGGTCAACGCCGCGATGCTCCTGGTCAGTTCCTGGACTTGGTGGTGCAGATCTTTCGACGGGGCTTGGTTCAGGGCCTGTGCATCAGCCTCCACGGAGTCCATAGAGGAGGGCGCCGCCTCCTGGTGGTAAGTGATAGCAGGGCGCTGGGGGTTTATAGCGCTACTGGTTGCAGATTCACGGAGCACCCTTATGGCCCTGTCCTTAAATTGGGCAAAGGTCAGGTCGGGGTTCTGAAAGAACATGAGGCGCAGTTGGGCCCTGTGGGCGCTAGACAGCAGACCTTCTATGAATTGTTCTGTTAGCAGCTTATCCGTTTCCTGCACACTGCCAGGGTCAGTTTGTTGAATAGCCCTCAAGGCTTCCTGCAGATTTAGGGCATAGTCTCTGATGCTGTCCTGTGCCCGCTGCTTACATCCATAGAACCTCATTTTAATCTCAGCGGAGGTACGTGTGTCAAAGGTACCCCGCAGCCGGGCCAGAATACCCTTCACAGTCCTTTTCTCCTCAGTGGGCCATGATTTTACCTCCCGCTGGGCTGCGCCAGTTAACTGCCCTGTTAATATGCTGACCTTCTGTGTCAGGGGGTAAACGTGGAACAAACTGTATAGCCTTTCCTTGAAGTCAGTTAGGGCATGGGGCTCCCCTGAGTATTTGGGCAGCCAGGCCGCTCCAGGGATGTAGGGCAAGGAAAAGGGCATCACCGCTGCTGCAGCTGCGTTGGTGGTAGTGGGCGCCTCTGTGTCCGTCATCTTCCTCCCCCCCTAGTTACGCGTGGCCTACCTTCCGACGATCCTCTTCTGTAGGCCGCGGCTCCGCTGCTGCTGCTATGGACGAGGACCTGGCGTCGCGTCCTGATGACGTCAGCGTCGCTCTCTCTCCCTTCCAGGACCTTGCGCAGCGTCGGTGCGTGGGGCGGAGCTTCGGATCTCGCGCGGTTTTGACGTCCACGCCCATCTTCTTCCCGCGCAGCGTCCTGAAGATGGCGTCCGATGGCGGGAAGCAGCTGCGGATGGTGGGAAGGCGGCAGAAGACGGCGGGAAACGGTCCAAGATGGCGTCCGATGGCGGGAATCGGCTCCGGATGGCGGGAAACGACTCCGGACGGCGGGAAACTTTGCCACAGGTAAGTTACAAAAGTCTTTTTCAGGCACGCAGTACCCGGTGGTTGCGGGCACGAAATCCTGCCGACTACGCCAAAGCTGACTCGCCCCCTGGGCCGTGGGGCACTCGGATCCGGGCAATAGGGAGACGATGGGGGTAGTAGTGGCGACCCGGTTCCGTGGCTCAGGGTGGTCAGGCCAATGGTAGTCTGCTATGTTCTGCTGATAATGTCCGACTACGCCACCCGTGGATTGCGGTTATTAGGAACCGCCGCTGCATGCAGACCGCTGGGGCTGATGAGGTGTGCAGCTAGGGTAGTGTGACTCTCCACGGGAAGAGTGCGGCCCCAGGGCAGTATAATGGATGTTGGGAGTGATGGTAGTGGGAGTCCCAGTGCTGATAGTGCTGGAGGAGCAAGGAGCACACAGACAACAGGTTGCAGTCCAGGGTCTTTACTAAACAGGTAAACTGACCCACAAACAGTCCCGGCTAGGAGGGGACCTGGATGTCTGAGAGCAACGGGGAAATTGGCCCTGGTCAGGGTGAGGGTGTAGGCCTACCGTGCTTTCTGCGCTCCTTCTGGCTATCTCCTCCTGATAGGGTAACAGCCCACGTTTCCGAGCTTTCCGTGTTTTCTCGCCTGTATGGCCTGCGACGTGGGTTCCTTTCTGCTCCCAGCCTTGTATGGCTTTACTGGTCCCTTCTGTTGTTGCAGAGCCTCCAGGCTTCTTAGGCCAAGGAATATACAGTCCCTTGCGGACTGGTTCTCTGCTGGGGGATGTGGAATCCTTCCAGCCTCAGACATCAAACTCTGGTAGATTAAGTCTGTTATCTGCCAAGACAGGCTCTCTTCGCCTCTTGTCTCTGGCTTGTGGCTCTCCTCCTGCCACACTTCCTCTTAGGTGCAGTGCAACTGTCTGTCCCTGCTCTGCTGAGACACGTCTCAGTCCTGAGACAGGTCATCTGGGTTCTCTCTAACCCTGACCTCAGCACCAGCTTTTATAGGGGCAGCCTGCTCCCCCTACTGGCCTGAGACAGGAGGCATTGCATGCTAATGTTCCCCTGACTAGAGAACCTCCCCCCTGCTCTCAGACACAGCTTTAATTACACTTGTGGCATCCAGGCCAGGGTGACACACATGTACACTTACACTACACACGTGGTCAAAACTGTTGGTACCCCTCGTTTAATGAAAGAAAAACCCACAATGGTCACAGAAATAACTTGAATCTGACAAAAGTAATAATAAATTAAAAATCTATGAAAATGAACAAATGAAAGTCAGACATTGCTTTTCTGCTTCCACAGAATAAAAAAAATAAAATAAACTGATGAAACAGGCCTGGACAGAAATGATGGTTCTTCTTAACTTAATATTTTGCTGAACAACCTTTTGACGCAATCACTGCAATCAAACGACTCCTGTAACTGTCAATGAGACTTCTGCACCTTTCCACAGGTATTTTGGCCACTCCTCATGAGCAAACTGCTCCAGTTGTCTCATGGTTGAAGGTTGCCTTTTCCAGACGTCATGTTTCAGCTCTTTCCAAAGATGCTCAATAGGATTTAGGTCAGGGCTCATAGAAGGTCACTTCAGAATAGTCCAATGTTTTCCTCTTAGCCATTGTTGGGTGTTTTTAGCTGTGTGTTTTGGGTCATAATACTGTTGCAGGACCCATGACCTGCGACTGAGACCACGCTTTCTGACACTGGGCAGCACATTTCTCTCTAGAATCCCTTGATAGTCTTGAGATTTCATTGTACCCTGCACAGATTCAAGACACCCTGTGCCAGATGCGGCAGACCAGCCCCAAAACATAAAAGAGACTCCTCCATGTTTCACAGTAGGGACAGTGTTCTTATCTTGATATGCTTAATTTTTCCATCTGTGAACATAGATCTGATGTGCCTTGCCAAAAACTTCCATTTTTGTCTCATCTGTCCATAGGGCATTCTCCTAAAAGCTTTGTGACTTGTGAACATGTAGTTTGGCAAATTCCAGTCTGGCTTTTTTATGATTTTTTTTCAACAATGGTGTACTCCTTGGTCGTCTCCCATGAAGTCCACTTTAGATCAAACAACGACGGATGGTGCGATCTGACACTGATGTTCCTTGAGCTTGAAGTTCACCTTTAATCTCTTTAGAAGTTTTCCTGGGCTCTTTTGTTACCATTCATATTATTCGTCTCTTTGATTTGTTATCAATTTTCCTCCTGCGGCCACGTCCAGGGAGGTTGGCTACAGTCCCATGGATCTTAAATTTCTGAATAATATGTGCAACTGTAGTTACAGGAACATCAAGCTGCTTGGAGATGGTCTTATAACCTTTACCTTTAACATGCTTGTCTATAATTTTCTTTCTAATCTCCTGAGACAACTCTTTCCTTTGCTTCCTTTGGTCCATGTTGAGTGTGGTACACACCATGTCACCAAACAGCACAGTGAGTATCTGTAGCCCTATATACAGGCCCACTGACTGATTACAAGATTGTAGACACCTGTGATGCTAATTAGTGGACACAACTTGATTTAACATGTCCCTTTTGTCACATTATTTTCAGGGGTACCATCATTTCTGTCCAGGCCTATTTCAAGAGTTTAATTTTTTTTAAATTCTGTGGAAGCAGGGTTGAAAAGCAATGTCTGTCTTTCATTTGTTCATTTTCATCGATTTTTAATTTATTATTACTTTTGTCAGATTCAAGTTTTTTCTGTGACCATTGTGGGTTTTTCTTTCATTAAACGAGGGGTACCAACAATTTTGACCACGTGTGTATATAGTATATACAGAGCTCCTGTGTATGTCACTGGTGATCACTGTATTACCTATACACTATATACAGAGCTCCTGTCTATAATGTCACTGGTGATCACTGTGTTACCTGTACACTGACACTATATACAGAGCTCCTGTGTATAATGTCACTGGTGGTAATAACAGTGTTGTTAGTATTGTGGTTTTGTATTCATGATCAGTACTGTAGTATTTGGTCACCTTGGGGTGGTAATATATGGTCTGGTCATAGTTTGGCCATATTTGTTCCTTGTATGTGGTATTATTCAGTCACTATGTAGTGGTAATATGTGATCTAGTCAAGGTGTGGCGATATTTGTCCCTTTTGTATGTGGTATTATTGGTGTTGATATAGTGGACTGTGCTGTGTATGGCGGTCATTTTGTTCTCGCTGATCTTAACTAGGAAAAGATTTTTTTCCATTAGGCCACAGCCCCACCATCAGTATTTGGTCAGTATTTTTCTCAGGAGTGGCTGCCGAAACCAGGAATGGTTGATAAATGCAGAATTGGTGACTTGTTTCTATTATACCTTTTCTCTGATTGTTCATCACCTGTTTTGGCTCCCACTCCTGAGAAAAAATACTGACTGGATACTGACTGAATACTGATAGTAGGGCCGTGGCCTTAGCGATTAAATACTTGGACCAGAGCGGCAGAGATGCACTTACAGGGGTTCTCCGGTGAAAACAAGTAATCACCTCTCCACAGGATCATTGATAATATTGATTGGTGGGGGTCTGACTGCTTGCACACACCGGCAGAATGTGGAGCTTTTCTCCCCATTAGACTGGAGCGGCATGTGAGATGCGACCACTGATCCATTCATTCTCTCAGTGGCTGTGAGCGCTGCTCTTTTTTGCAAGTCTCTAAGAGAATGAATAGAGCTGCGGTCAGACGTCCCACCTGCCGCAGCATTTTAAAATAGGGATAAGTGTTCTGTCAGGGATAAAACTTCCCCATTCTTCCGATAGGTGCGTTTTCCAATGTTCGGACACAAATGCTCAATAAGTGATCACCTATCCTGTAGAGCCCATGGATCGGTGATAACTTGTTTTAACTAGTGTTGAGCGAGTATGTTCTGTCCGAGTATGCTCGGCCCGAGCTCCGAGTATTTACAGCTGCTCGGTGATATGGTTGAATCGCTCCCGTGTGCATGATTTGCAACTGTTTGACAGCTTTAACCCCTTAACGACATGTCACGTATTAGTACGCGCATGTCGTTATCCTCCGGTTCAGTGAGGGCTCCGGCGCTGAGCCCGCACTGAACCAAGCACATGTCAGCTGATTCTTACAGCTGACATGTGCCCGCAACAGGCGCGGGTGGAATTGCTATGAGCGCCATCTAGTGGTCGGTGCTCATAGGACAGGACCATTTCTGCTGCATACAGGGGATCTGCTGGTTCCCTGTATGTAGCAGAGGTGATCGGACAGTTGCTGCTTCAAGTCTCCTATGTAGAGTACAGAAGCATGCAAAAAGTGAAAAAAAAAGTTTTAAAAAATATGAAAAAAAATAAAAAAATTTAAAAGTTTAAATCACCCCCCTTTCGCCCCATTCAAAATAAAATCATAAAATAAACCCCACATACACATATTTGGTATTGCCGCGTTCAGAATCGCCTGATCTATCAATATAAAAATAGAATTAATGCGATCGGTAAATGGCGTAATGAGAAAAAAATTCTAAACGCCAGAATTACGTTTTTTGGTCACCGTAAAATTGCAATAAAATGCAATAACGGACGATCAAAACATCGGATCTACCCCAAAATAGCATCTATAAAAACTTCAGCTCGGTTCACAAAAAATAAGCCCTCACCCTGCCCCAGATCCCGAAAAATGGAGACGCTACGGGTCTCGGAAAATGGCACTTTTTTTTTTTTTTTTTTTTTTACCAAACTTTGGATTTTTTTTTCATCACTTAAATAAAAAAGAACCTATACATGTTTGGTGTCTACGAGCTCTTAATGACATGGAGAATAATAATGGCAGGTCAGTTTTAGCATTCAGTGAACGTGGTAAAAAAAATAAAAAAAAACCTCAGTCGTATTGCACTTTTTTTGCAATTTCACGGCGCTTGGAATTTTTTTCCCGTTTTCCCGTACACGGCATGGTAAAACTAGTAATGGCGTTGAAAAGTACAACTCGTCCCGCAAAAAATAAGCCCTAACATGGCCATATTGACCAAAAAATAAAAACGCTATGGCTCTGGGAACAAGTGGAGCAAAAAGCGAAAATGCAAAAACGGAAAATGCTCCGCGGCTTAAGGGGTTAATACATGTGAGGAATGTCTATTTCTTACACATTCCTCACATGTATTAAAACCGTCAAACAGTCGCAAATCATGCACATGGGAGCGATTCAACCATATCACCGAGCAGCTATAAATACTCGGAGCTCGGCCCGAGCATACTCGCCGAAAGGGTTAACAGAACATACTCGCTCAACACTAGTTTTAACCAAAGAAGCCCTTTAATGCAAACATGTCCATCCCAGTTAGAGTGTCGCCCAGTAGATGTGCAGGAGCCGCCAGTCAATGCTCCACTATAACAGCGAGAGCGGATAACAGATATTTGCATCTTGCTGTAGGTGGGCCCCTAGAGTTAATTTCCCCTGTGGGCCCCAGACACCGCAGTCCGACCCTGGTCATCAATATCAGATCAGTGAGGTTCCAACACACGGCCCCCTCACCAATAAGACAGCAGCTGGAAATACTCAGCGTAGAGAGCCCAAACAGCACAGCGCTGTACACTGTGTAGTGGCCGATCTTGGTACTGCAGCTCCTATTGAAATGATTGTGATCTGAGCTGTAGTACCTGAAACCAGCCATTGCACAGTGTGCGGAGCTGTGCTATTCCAGCTCTTAACACTGTGTACATCATCTTGCAGAAGTAGCTGATGTCTGGGGATTTCAGGTGTCAGACCCCCACTAATCACTGTATGAGTTCTGCTCTACTCCTTTATTAAAGGGGTGGTCTTGTGTTCCTCTCATCAGAAGCTGAAGATTTACAGTTCTGGCCGGTGGCTTGGCTGAGCCGCTTGTCTGAATTGTGCCCTCTTGCATTCTGCGGGCAGAGGCGGCTTTGCCTCTGCAGAATGGGACAGGCACAGGGGCGCTGAAGTCCACCAGTCTGCAAGTGAGCGCTTCTTGCCAAGGAGACCAGCCACTTCTCAGGTGGTCAGTAACCATAGCAATGAGCTGTACACTGCAGAATTAAAAATCTTTTCCTTCTTGAGAACAGAGAAGATTTTGAATAAGAAGGAAATTGCAAAGTTTCTTGTTTTTACAAGCTCTTTGCAATCTTAGCCTTTTAATACATTCATTTTATTTAGTTATATATTTATTTTACTCTCTTATATAGCGCCGTTAGATTTTGTAGCACCTTACAGACATTATCATCACTGTCCCCATTGGGGCTCACAATATGAATTCCCTATCAGTATGTCTTTGGAGTGTGGGAGGAAACCGGAGAACCCGGAGGAAACCCATACAAACACGGGGAGAACATACAAACTCCTTGCAGATGTTGTCCTTGCTATTATATGAACCCAGCCCCACAGCGTTAATCATTGACCCACCATGTTGCCCACATTCCTCGGCTTTTTTAAGATTTTCTGCAATGAATAAGAACACTGAAGAAAATCTAGATTGATCAACATTTCCTATCACAAATGCAGTTGCTGCAAAACTTGTCCATAGTCCTGTTCCCAGCTGAAAATTGGATACAATTGTATCTTGTGTAGACAATGCTCTGTGAGCTAAATAGCCGGGATCCACTGCTACAAGGCAGGAAACAGACAGATTCTGCTGATGGGTTCTGCTCCCAGAGCATTATTCAGCCCGGACATCTCAGCTCAGAGCAAAACCAGCTATAAGGCTGTGTGCACACCTAGCAGATTTGATGCAGATTTACATGCGTTTTTTCTGCCAGAGAGAAGCGTTTTCACATGCGTTTTTTCAAGCACTTTTCCAAGCAATTTTGAGCATCACTTGGAAAAGTGCTTGACAAGTTGATCACACAATATAAATCCATGCAACCGACATGGATCTATAATGTGTGAACAACTTAGATGCTTTAAATGCAGCATCTATAGTAAAAAAAAGAATCAAAACGTTAATAAATAAAAAAAAACAACTGTATATTCACCTCTCCGGCGGCCCCCGGTCTGCTCTCCGGTCTCCTCCGGTCTGCTCCCGGCCGCGTCTTCTCTCTTCAGCGTCCTGCAGTGTACGGTCAGGACCTGCGGTGACGTCATTTAGTCAGCTGATGGTCACGCGACCATCACCTGATGCCGACGTCAGCTGTCATGCAACCATCACCTGACTAAATGACGTCACCGCAGGTCCTGACAGTACAGACAGCAGACCGGAGGAGACCGGAGAGCAGACCGGGGGCCGCCGGAGAGGTGAATATACAGGTTTTGTTTGTTTTTAACTTTTTTATTTCTTTTTTTCACCGCGTGGTAGCCGGGATGAAGAGGAGTTGTAGTCTCGTCTTCCTCCCAGATACCACACGCATCGCGAATAAGCTTCAGCGTAATCGCAGTAGAAATGGTCATGCTGCGTTTTGCAAAGTAATGCGAATTCGGCGCGCAAATTAGCGCATCATGTGCACAGCACATCCGAATTCACATGGCTTTGCATGGCAGACTGTTCTACAAACGTTTTCGCGGCCGTAAAAATGCCGCAAAAATGCTACAAAAACGCTACGTGGGCACATGGCCTAAGGCTGTGTGCCCACAATGCGTTTTTTAAGCGTTTCGGCATGGCAAAAACGCTGCAGAAACGCTTAAAAACGCATGTTAGAAGGTCTGCCATGTTCCCCAATGATAGTTCGCATGTGCTGTGCACATGCTGCGGAAATTTCCACTGCGGATTATCATTGCGGAAAAAAACGCAGCACTACCAATTATTTCGCGTAAGCGCTGCTTTTTCGCCGCCATTGACTTGCATTGGAACAAATGGATTCCGCTTCACTAGATAAGCACATGCGGAATACATGCGTTCAATGTGCGGATGGTACCCGCGTGTGGAGGATGGGAGACTCTCCTCCGGACCCGGGTACCATAGAACCTGTCAAAAAAAAGAATAAAATATAAAATAAATGTTATATTTACCTTCTGACGGCCCCCGCTGCGCTCGTCCTCCCATGCCGGCAGCTCGCGATGGACTGAAGGACCTGCGCTGACGTCATAGTCATGTGACAGCAGGTCCTTCAGTGTACCGCGATCTGCCGGCAGCCAGGACGGAGCGAAGCAAGACTGCGGGGGCCATCGGAAGTTAAGTATAGATTTATAGATGGTGGCCTGATTCTAACGCATCGGGTATTCTAGAATATGTATGCGGCAGACCGGGCGCAATCAGCAGAGCGGTGTTTAAATTTGGCGCCAAAATCGCTGATTGGTCGCGGCCAACAACCGCGACCAATCAGCAAAGCGGTGTTGAAATTTGGCGGCTATATCGCTGATTGGTCACGGCCGGCAGTCGCGACTAATCAGCAGGGCGGGGTTTAAATTTTGCGCCAATAATGCTGATTGGTCGCGGCCAGCGAACGTGACCAATCAGCAGAGCGGGGTTTAAATTTTGCGCCAATAATGCTGATTGGTTGCAGCCGCCGGTCGCGACCAATCAGCAAAGCGGTGTTTAAATTTGGCGCCAATAGTGGTGACTGGTCACGGCCACGACCATTCAGCAGAGCGGTGTTTAAATTTGGCGGCAATAATGCTGATTAGTCAAGGCCGGCAATTTGGCGCCAACAATACTGATTAGTCGCGGCCGGCAACCGCGACCAATCAGCAGAGCGGGGTTTAAGTTTGGCGCCAAAATTGCTGATTGGTGGCGGCCGGCTGTCTCGACCAATCAGCAGAGCGGGGTTTAAATTTGGCGCCAAGATCACTGATTGGTCGCGTGTGGAGAGCGAGACCAATCAGCGAATCGTATTGGTGAGGACCGGGGAGCGGAATCGTATTAGTGAGGACCGGGGAGCGCCGCTGCCTGTGCGGCTACTTCCGCTGCGAGAAGCCGGGAGATGAGCGACTGCTCGCAGCTGAAGTATCCGGACCCGCAGCGCCGCTCCCCGGTCCTCCCTTGACACCCTAGCCGCTGATGTCCCCACAGTATCCGCATTGTGTTACAAAGGTCCGGACATTTGTGTTAAAAATCGGTGATTGGTCGCTGGCGCTGCCCGCGACCAATCACCGATTTGGGCGCCAAATTTAAATATCGGCCGTGACCAATCACCGATCTTGGCTCCACATTTAAACACCGCTGTGCTGATTGGTCGCCGACGCTTGGCGCGACCAATCACCGATTTTGGCGCCACATTTAAATAGCGTCCGCGACCAATCAGTACAGCGGTGTTTAAATGTGGAGCCAAGATCGGTGATTGGTCGCGGCCGATATTTAAATTTGGCGCCCAAATCGGTGATTGGTCGCGGGCAGCGTCCGCGACCAATCAGCACAGTAGTGTTTAACTTTTGCGGCAAGATCAGTGATTGGTCGCGGGCCAAGACCGCGACCAATCACCGATTTGTGCGGCACATTTAAATAGCGGCTGCGACCAATTGGATGTCAGCGCCGCTCCCCGGTCCTCCCTTCACACCCTAGCCGCTGATGTCCCCACAGTATCCGCATGGTGTTACAAAGGTCCGGACAATTGTGTTAAAAATCGCTGATTGGTCGCCGACGCTGGGCGCGACCAATCACCGATTTTGGCGCCACATTTAAATAGCGTCGACGACCAATCAGCGATTTTTAACACAAATGTCCGGACCTTTGTAACACCATGCAGATACTGTGGGGACATCAGCGGCTAGGGTGTGAAGGGAGGACCGGGGAGCGGCGCTGACATCCATGCGGCTAGGGTGTGAAGGGAGGACCGGGGAGCGGCGCTGACATCCATGCGGCTAGGGGGTGAAGGGAGGACCGGGGAGCGGCGCTGACATCCATGCGGCTAGGGTGTGAAGGGAGGACCGGGGAGCGGCGCTGACATCCATGCGGCTAGGGGGTGAAGGGAGGACCGGGGAGCGGCGCTGACATCCAATTGGTCGCGGCCGCTATTTAAATGTGCCGCACAAATCGGTGATTGGTCGCGGTCTTGGCCCGCGACCAATCACTGATCTTGCCGCAAAAGTTAAACACTACTGTACTGATTGGTCGCGGACGCTGCCCGCGACCAATCACCGATTTGGGCGCCAAATTTAAATATCGGCCGCGACCAATCACCGATCTTGGCTACACGATTTTGACTCCCGGCTGCATCTCCGTCCCGCAGATGGGTCCGGCGGTCGATGTCCTTCTGCTGGTACCGGCCGGGAGATGAGCGCCTCGCGGCGCTCATCTCCCGGCTGCATCGCCGCTGAGCTCCGTCCCGCAGATGAGCCGCTAACGGCCGCCATCTTTTTTCAGAAATCCCGCGGCGCTGATTGGCCGCTGCCGGACCAATGAGCGACGCGGGATTTCCAGGACAGACGGACAAACAGACAGACAGACAGATGGGATAAGACAATTATACAGTAGATTTTTTTATTTTTAACCAGTCTTTGGGGTCACACTATATAAATCCATGCCGTTTTCATGGATTTCTATAGTGTGACCAAGTTGACAAGCACTTTCCAAGTGATGCTAAAATCGCTTGTAAAGCGCTTGTCAACCCGCATGTGGAAATGCATGTGAAGAACGCTTCACTTCTGCATGTCCCTGGCAGGAAAAACGCATGTACAATCCGCATGTACAATCCGCATGTACAATCCGCATATACAATCCGCATGTACAATCCGCATATACAATCCGCATGTACAATCCGCATGTACAATCCGCATATACAATCCGCATGTATAATCCGCATATACAATCCGCATATACAATCCGCATATACAATCCGCATGTACAATCCGCATATACAATCCGCATATACAATCCGCATGTACAATCCGCATATACAATCCGCATGTACAATCCGTGTGTACAATCCGCATATACAATCCGCATATACAATCCGCATGTACAATCCGCATATACAATCCGCATGTACAATCCGCATGTACAATCCGCATGTACAATCCGCATGCGTTTTTTCTGCCAGGGAGATGCAGAAACGCTCAGGAAAAATCCGGAGCTTTTGTGCATCGTGGGCACATAGCCTAAGTCTCTGCATTTGTCTGCTTACACATCTGTACATTTCTGAACACATTCAGCAAAAATTGCAGTACATTTGTTAAAATTGGGCATATAGCATACTATAGGTGCTTCTCACAAAATTAGAATATCATCAAAAAGTTAATTTATTTCAGTTCTTCAATACAAAAAGTAAAACTCATATTATATAGAGTCATTACAGACAGAGTGATCTATTTTAAGTGTTTATTTCTGTTAATGCTATTATCTCAGTAAATTAGAATACTTTATAACACCAGCTTGAAAAATGTTTTTAAAATCTGAAATGTTGTCCTACTGAAATGTATGTTCAGTAAATGCCCTCAATACTTGGCCAGGCTCCTTTTGCATCAATTACTGCATCAATGCGGCAATGTGTCATGGAGGGATCAGCCTGTGACACTGCTGAGGTGTTATGGAAGCCCAGGTGGCTTTGATAGAAGCCTTCAGCTCGTCTGCATTGTTGGGTCTGGTGTCTCTCATCTTTCTCTTGACAATACCCCATAGATTCTCTATAATAGATTCTCTATGGGGTTAAGGTCAGGTGAGTTTGCTGCCAATCAAGCACAGTGATACTGTTGTGTAAACCAGGTATTGGTACTTTTGGCCGTGTGGACAGGTGCCAAGTCCTGCTGGAAAATGACATTTCCATCTCCATAAAGCTTGTCGGCAGAGGGAAGCATGAAGTGCTCTACAATGTCCTGGTAGACGGGTGCGCTGACTTTGGTCTTGATAAAACACAGTGGACCTACACCAGCAGATGACATGGCTCCCCAAACCATCACCGATTGTGGAAACTTCACACGAGACCTCAAGCAGCTTGGATTGTGGCCTCTCCACTCTTCCTCCAGACTCTGGGACCTTGATTTCCAAATTAAATGCAAAATTTTCTTTCATCGGAAAACAACACCTTGGACCACTGAGCAACAGTCCAGGTGTTTTTCTCCTTGGCCCAGGTAAGATGCTTCTGGCGTTGTCTATTGGTCATGAGTGGCTCGACACAAGGAATGTGACACTTGTAGCCCATGTCCTGGATACGTCTGTGTGTGGTGGCTCTTGAAGCAATGACTCCAGCAGCAGTCCACTCCTTGTGAATCTTCCCCAAATGTTTGAATGGCCTTTCCTTAACAATCTTTTCAAGGCTGCGGTTATCCCGGTTGCTTGTGCACCTCTTCCTACCACACTTTTTCTTTCCACTCAACTTTCCATAAATATGCTTGGATACAGCACTCTGTTAACAGCCAGCTTTTTTTAGCAATGACCTTTTGTGGTTTACACTCCTTGTGGAGTGTGTCAATGACTGCCTTCTGGACATCTGTCAAGTCAGCAGTCTTCCCCATGATTGTGGAGCCTACTGAAACAGACAAAGGGACCTTTTTAAATGCGTAAGAAGCCTTTGCAGGTGATTTTTGTTAATTATTCTAATTTACTGAGATAATGACTTTGTGTTTTCATTGGCTGTAAGCCATCATTATCAACATTAACAGAAATAAACACTTGAAATAGATCACTCTGTAATGACTCTGTATAATATATGAGTTTTACTTTTTGGATTGAAGAACTGAAATAAATTAACTTTTTGATGATATTCTAATTTTGTGAGAAGCACCTGTATGTTTGATGCATCTCATTAGCTAAGCTCAACCTCTTCCTTGCTTCACCTCAATTTGAGCCATAAATTGTGATATTTCATTTTGGTGCATTTTATGACTCCTTTTTGTCTCACTTTTCTCATAACTATTTTTTTTATAACTGAGGGAAAATAACAAAATCTTATTTGTTGTACTCAAGTTTTCACAGAAACATCTGATAAAGTGTTGACTTATTTTTCTGAGTTAAACTCTTCCTTTTGGCCCTCTATATATTTGAGTTTGACAGCCCTGATGTAGATGGATGATGATGTGGCAAGAAGGGGCAGAGGGGCAGAGCCTCCTGGCTCTCAGCTTCGCTCTCCACTGCTCACAGGAGACAGCAGTTACTTCACAAATGTAACTGATAGAAAAGATGTCACGTAAGAGGGGGTCAGGGGAGCGATGTGCTGCAGGAGGGGGAAGATTAGCCAGAGGAATGGTGTGCTGCAGGAAGGGGAGGGGATTAGGCAGGGGTGCGATGTGCTGCAGGAGGGGGAAGATTAGCCAGGGGAGTGGTGTAATGCAGGATAGGGAGAATCATGCAGGGAGCGATGTGCTGCAGGAAGAGGAGGATTATGCAGGGGAGTGATGTAATGCAGGATAGGGAGAATCATGCAGGGAGCGATGTGCTGCAGGAAGAGGAGGATTAGGCAAGGAGCGCTGTGCTGCAGGAAGAGGAGGATTAGGCAGGGGAGTGATGTAATGCAGGAGGGGGAGGCTTAGGCAGGGAAGCGATGTGCTGCAGGAAGAGGTGGCTTATGCAGGGGAGTGATGTAATGCAATAGGAGAGGATTAGGCAGGGAGCGATATGCAGCAGGAAGTGCAGGATTTGGCAGTGGGCGATGTGGTGCAAGAGGGGATTTGGCAGTGGGTGATGTGGTGCTGGAAGGGGGAGATTTAGAAAGGGCACAATGTGCTGCAAGGAGGGGAGGATTAGACGGGAGCAATGTGCCGCAAGAGGGGGAGGTTTAGACAGGGGAGTGATGTGCTGCAGGAGTGGGAGAATTAAGCGGTGAGAAACATGCTGCAGGACGGGGAGGGTTAGGCAGGGGAGCAATGTGCTGCAGGTGGAAGGAGAATCTGTGACTACAGCCCAGTGTTTAAGGTTTATTGGAGCCTGTCTTTTATATATTTTATTGTTTTTTTTTCTGACAAAACTGCATAACATCTGACATGAAGTCCGCTTAGCAGTCACTGTCCCTGTAGATTGTTACTGTCCAGGTTCACCGCGGTCTCTTTTTGTTTTTAGTGCCAATCTGACAGCAGTGAAGGTTCCACTGATAATGGCGGTCGGGTTCCGAATAGAATGTTCATGTCTGTTCTCATTGTAGTAACATCACGGAATATGCTAATTTCTTCTGACCACACCCGATGACTGAATAAAGGCGCCTCACCCACTTGTCTATGTCATCACTTTGTGGTGTCACAATGATCTAAGGGGATAAAAAAACGCTCCTGGCAGCTTTACAGTCATTCGTCCCTTCGTGTTAAAGGAGCAGGATGATAGAGCCGCACCATGCCAGCCAGAAGAAAAGAAAGTGGAGCCCTTCAAGATGATGAAGCAAGAAAGCAGACTGTGGAAGGCCATCCAGGACCAAGAGCATCATGAGGGCCTGGTAACGTATACTACACAACTGTTCTGTATATGCTCATGCCATGTAAACCTATGGTGGCCGATTCATCAAGGCTGGTGGATTTCTATACCAGCATTCATGAAGCGCCTATTGGAGGAACGTGCACCAAATTCATTAAAAAGACTAAACCTCTTAATGAACTTGACTCATCCTTAAAGGGGTTGTTCCCTTTCAATAAATGAATGTCCCTAGCTGCAGGTCATTTAATTAAAAAAAAGAGGTTCCACCATCTCAGAGCTGCAGCAGCTCAGTGCGCTCAGCTGGGCAGTCCGTCTGATTACATTTGTTGGCTGCGGCAGTATTGAGGTGATGTCAGTGCCATACACAATCCCAGGAATGGGTCAGGACAGCACAGTTTGATTCTTTATACCTGCAGCCAGGGTCATTCATTTATTGAAATATCCCCTTAAAGCTGACGTACTACACCTCAAGAAATGTACTCCAGTCAAAAGATGGAGTCAATTTCAGTCCTAATTTACACCACTTTTCCAGCCTAATTTGTAATAAGTTTTCAGGTAAAGCTAAGCCACAAGCGGTCCAGATAAGCTCTGTTCACTATTTAAGAAGTTAAAAGAGTGGGTGTAAAAAGGTCAGAGTATTTAAATGTAAGTTGCGCAGGAATTTACTGAGATTCAAACAGTTGTGCAACACATTTCCGGTGAAAACTGCTTGATGAAAAATGTTCCTTGAATAATATAACATTTCAGGTTAGTGGTAATAGATTTTATTATGGGACGTTGATCCAGGGAACTAGTCTGATTGCCATATGTGGAGTCGGGAAGGAATTTTTCCCCTAAAATGGGGCAATTAGCATCTGCCTCATGGGGTTTTTGCCTTCCTCTGGATCAACACATTAGCTTTTAGGTTGAACTTGATGGACTTGTGTCTTTCAACCTTAAAACTATGAAACTGTCCCTGTATTGAGGTTCAAGGGTGAAGCCCAGGGTTCATTTGGAACCATCAGAAATGGTGTGTTTTGCGCCCAGTCTGTCCAAGGAAGCCTGTTTGAGCCAACGGCCTCAGAAATATCCTAATATTTCAGAAAGTAGCAATAGTTAGGGTGGCTGAACCATTCTAGCCTTAAGTTTGCCCCTCCAGTCAGCATCTACTATGTAGATGCAATCAAGGCCATGTAATAAGTCTTTATCGCTGTACAGGGCTGTAAGAGTGAAGGCCAGAGTTCCTTTGGAACCTGTAGGATAGACTGGCTTTTGCCAAGTCTTTCCAAAGAAGCTTTTTTGAGCCATAGGCCTCAGACAGGTCCTAACAAGAAAGTGGCATTAGATAGCTTTTTCTTTAGTTAGGATTGATTCAACTACTCAAGCCTCAAGCGCACTCCTCCGGCCAGCAGCTACTCTGTAGATGCAACCCTGGGCCTATGGTAAGTATCTATCCCTGTACAGGGGTGTAATGGTAAAAACCTGGGTTCCCTTGGGATCTGCAGAATGGAGTAGCTTGCGCCAAGTCTGTCCGAGGAAGTCTGTTTGAGCCAACAGCCTTAAACAGATCCCAGTATTTAGGAAAAAAAAAAAGCTTCAGTTAGAGTTGAATCAACCACTATAGCCTCAAGCTCGCTCCTCCGGCCAGCAGCTACTCTGTAGATGCAGCCCTGGGCCTATGGTAAGTATCTATCCATGTACAGGCGTGTAATGGTAAAGGCCAGGGTTCCCTTGGGATCTGCAAAATGGAGTAGCTTGCGCCAAGTCTGTCCGAGAAAGCCTTTTTGAGCTGATGGATTTAAACAAATTTCAACATTTAGGAAAAAAGCATTAATCTATTTCAGTTAGAGTTAATTCAATTACTCTAGCATAAAGATCCTAATTCACTTTGTCTAAAGGAAGTTAGTTGGCAAATTTTTATTGTGTGAGCAATGAGGTTATGGAACTCTCTACCACATGAAATTGAAATACTTAATTTTCTAAAAAAAATTCAAGGAGGGCATATGTGTGCCTTTCTTGAATAATATAAAATTGCAGGTTATCCGTACTAGATTTTGTTATGGGACGTTGATCCAGGGAACTAGTCTGATTGCCATATGTGGAGTCGGGAAGGAATTTTTCCTCTAATATGGGGCAATTAGCATCTGCCTCATGGGGTTTTTGCCTTCCTCTGGATCAACACATTAGCTTTTAGGTTGAACTTGATGGACTTGTGTCTTTCAACCTTAAAACTATGAAACTGTCCATGTATTGAGGTTCAAGGGTGAAGCCCAGGGTTCATTTGGAACCATCAGAAATGGTGTGTTTTGCACCCAGTCTGTCCAAGGAAGCCTGTTTGAGCCAACGGCCTCAGAAATATCCTAACATTTAAGAAAGTAGCAATAGTTAGGGTTGGCTGAACCATTCTAGCCTTAAGTTTGCCCCTCCAGTCAGTATCTACTATGTAGATGCAATCAAGGCCCTGCAATAAGTCTTTATCGCTGTACAGAGCTGAAAGAGTGAAGGCCAGAGTTCCTTTGGAACCTGTAGGATAGACTGGCTTTTGCCAAGTCTTTCCAAAGAAGCTTTTTTGAGCCATAGGCCTCAGACAGGTCCTAACAAGAAAGTGGCATTAGATAGGTTTTTCTTTAGTTAGGATTGATTCAACTACTCAAGCTTCAAGCGCACTCCTCCGGCCAGCAGCTACTCTGTAGATGCAACCCTGGGCCTATGGTAAGTATCTATCCCTGTACAGGGGTGTAATGGTAAAAACCAGGGTTCCCTTGGGATCTGCAGAATGGAGTAGCTTGCGCCAAGTTTGTCCGAGGAAGTCTGTTTGAGCCAACAGCCTTAAACAGATCCCAGTATTTAGGAAAAAAAAGCTTTAGTTAGAGTTGAATCAACCACTATAGCCTCAAGCTCGCTCCTCCGGCCAGCAGCTACTCTGTAGATGCAGCCCTGGGCCTATGGTAAGTATCTATCCCTGTACAGGGGTGTAATGGTAAAGGCCAGGGTTCCCTTGGGATCTGCAGAATGGAGTAGCTTGCGCCAAGTCTGTCCGAGAAAGCCATTTTGAGCTGATGGATTTAAACAAATTTCAACATTTAGGAAAAAAGCATTAATCTATTTCAGTTAGAGTTAATTCAATTACTCTAGCATAAAGATCCTAATTCACTTTGTCTAAAGGAAGTTAGTTGGCAAATTTTTATTGTGTGAGCAATGAGGTTATGAAACTCTCTACCACATGAAATTGAAATACTTAATTTTCTAAAAAAAATTCAAGGAGGGCATGTGTGTGCCTTTCTTGAATAATATAAAATTGCAGGTTATCCGTACTAGATTTTGTTATGGGACGTTGATCCAGGGAACTAGTCTGATTGCCATATGTGGAGTCGGGAAGGAATTTTTCCCCTAATATGGGGCAATTAGCATCTGCCTCATGGGGTTTTTGCCTTCCTCTGGATCAACACATTAGCTTTTAGGTTGAACTTGATGGACTTGTGTCTTTCAACCTTAAAACTATGAAACGGTCCCTGTATAGAGGTTCAAGGGTGAAGCCCAGGGTTCATTTGGAAACATCAGAAATGGTGTGTTTTGCGCCCAGTCTGTCCAAGGAAGCCTGTTTGAGCCAACGGCCTCAGAAATATCTTAACATTTAAGAAAGTAGCAATAGTTAGGGTTGGCTGAACCATTCTAGCCTTAAGTTTGCCCCTCCAGTCAGCATCTACTATGTAGATGCAATCAAGGCCCTGTAATAAGTCTTTATCGCTGTACAGGGCTGTAAGAGTGAAGGCCAGAGTTCCTTTGGAACCTGTAGGATAGACTGGCTTTTGCCAAGTCTTTCCAAAGAAGCTTTTTTGAGCCATAGGCCTCAGACAGGTCCTAACAAGAAAGTGGCATTAGATAGGTTTTTCTTTAGTTAGGATTGATTCAACTACTCATGCCTCAAGCGCACTCCTCCGGCCAGCAGCTACTCTGTAGATGCAACCCTGGGCCTATGGTAAGTATCTATCCCTGTACAGGGGTGTAATGGTAAAAACCAGGGTTCCCTTGGGATCTGCAGAATGGAGTAGCTTGCGCCAAGTCTGTCCGAGGAAGTCTGTTTGAGCCAACAGCCTTAAACAGATCCCAGTATTTAGGAAAAAAAAGCTTTAGTTAGAGTTGAATCAACCACTATAGCCTCAAGCTCGCTCCTCCGGCCAGCAGCTACTCTGTAGATGCAGCCCTGGGCCTATGGTAAGTATCTATCCCTGTACAGGGGTGTAATGGTAAAGGCCAGGGTTCCCTTGGGATCTGCAGAATGGAGTAGCTTGCGCCAAGTCTGTCCGAGAAAGCCATTTTGAGCTGATGGATTTAAACAAATTTCAACATTTAGGAAAAAAGCATTAATCTATTTCAGTTAGAGTTAATTCAATTACTCTAGCATAAAGATCCTAATTCACTTTGTCTAAAGGAAGTTAGTTGGCAAATTTTTATTGTGTGAGCAATGAGGTTATGAAACTCTCTACCACATGAAATTGAAATACTTAATTTTCTAAAAAAAATTCAAGGAGGGCAAGTGTGTGCCTTTCTTAAATAATATAAAATTGCAGGTTATCCGTATTAGATTTTGTTATGGGACGTTGATCCAGGGAACTAGTCTGATTGCCATATGTGGAGTCGGGAAGGAATTTTTCCCCTAATATGGGGCAATTAGCATCTGCCTCATGGGGTTTTTGCCTTCCTCTGGATCAACACATTAGCTTTTAGGTTGAACTTGACAGACTTGTGTCTTTCAACCTTAAAACTATGAAACAGTCCCTGTATAGAGGTTCAAGGGTGAAGCCCAGGGTTCATTTGGAAACATCAGAAATGGTGTGTTTTGCGCCAAGTCTGTCCAAGGAAGCCTGTTTGAGCCAATGGCCTCAGAAATATCCTAACATTTAAGAAAGTAGCAATAGTTAGGGTTGGCTGAACCATTCTAGCCTTAAGTTTGCCCCTCCAGTCAGCATCTACTATGTAGATGCAATCAAGGCCCTGTAATAAGTCTTTATCACTGTACAGGGCTGTAAGAGTGAAGGCCAGAGTTCCTTTTGAACCTGTAGGATAGACTGGCTTTTGCCAAGTCTTTCCAAAGAAGCTTTTTTGAGCCATAGGCCTCAGACAGGTCCTAACAAGAAAGTGTCATTAGATAGGTTTTTCTTTAGTTAGGATTGATTCAACTACTCAAGCCTCAAGCGCACTCCTCCGGCCAGCAGCTACTCTGTAGATGCAACCCTGGGCCTATGGTAAGTATCTATCCCTGTACAGGTGTGTAATGGTAAAAACCAGGGTTCCCTTGGGATCTGCAGAATGGAGTAGCTTGCGCCAAGTCTGTCCGAGGAAGTCTGTTTGAGCCAACAGCCTTAAACAGATCCCAGTATTTAGGAAAAAAAAGCTTTAGTTAGAGTTGAATCAACCACTATAGCCTCAAGCTCGCTCCTCCGGCCAGCAGCTACTCTGTAGATGCAGCCCTGGGCCTATGGTAAGTATCTATCCCTGTACAGGGGTGTAATGGTAAAGGCCAGGGTTCCCTTGGGATCTGCAGAATGGAGTAGCTTGCGCCAAGTCTGTCCGAGAAAGCCTTTTTGAGCTGATGGATTTAAACAAATTTCAACATTTAGGAAAAAAGCATTAATCTATTTCAGTTAGAGTTAATTCAATTACTCTAGCATAAAGATCCTAATTCACTTTGTCTAAAGGAAGTTAGTTGGCAAATTTTTATTGTGTGAGCAATGAGGTTATGAAACTCTCTACCACATGAAATTGAAATACTTAATTTTCTAAAAAAAATTCAAGGAGGGCATGTGTGTGCCTTTCTTGAATAATATAAAATTGCAGGTTATCCGTACTAGATTTTGTTATGGGACGTTGATCCAGAGAACTAGTCTGATTGCCATATGTGGAGTCGGGAAGGAATTTTTCCCCTAATATGGGGCAATTAGCATCTGCCTCATGCGGTTTTTGCCTTCCTCTGGATCAACACATTAGCTTTTAGGTTGAACTTGATGGACTTGTGTCTTTCAACCTTAAAACTATGAAACGGTCCCTGTATAGAGGTTCAAGGGTGAAGCCCAGGGTTCATTTGGAAACATCAGAAATGGTGTGTTTTGCGCCAAGTCTGTCCAAGGAAGCCTGTTTGAGCCAACGGCCTCAGAAATATCCTAACATTTAAGAAAGTAGCAATAGTTAGGGTTGGCTGAACCATTCTAACCTTAAGTTTGCCCCTCCAGTCAGCATCTACTATGTAGATGCAATCAAGGCCCTGTAATAAGTCTTTATCACTGTACAGGGCTGTAAGAGTGAAGGTCAGAGTTCCTTTGGAACCTGTAGGATAGACTGGCTTTTGCCAAGTTTTTCCAAAGAAGCTTTTTTGAGCCATAGGCCTCAGACAGGTCCTAACAAGAAAGTGTCATTAGATAGGTTTTTCTTTAGTTAGGATTGACTCAACTACTCAAGCCTCAAGCGCACTCCTTCGGCCAGCAGCTACTCTGTAGATGCAACCCTGGGCCTATGGTAAGTATCTATCCCTGTACAGGGGTGTAATGGTAAAAACCAGGGTTCCCTTGGGATCTGCAGAATGGAGTAGCTTGCGCCAAGTCTGTCCGAGGAAGTCTGTTTGAGCCAACAGCCTTAAACAGATCCCAGTATTTAGGAAAAAAAAGCTTTAGTTAGAGTTGAATCAACCACTATAGCCTCAAGCTCGCTCCTCCGGCCAGCAGCTACTCTGTAGATGCAACTCTGGGCCTATGGTAAGTATCTATCCCTGTACAGGGGTGTAATGGTAAAGGCCAGGGTTCCCTTGGGATCTGCAGAATGGAGTAGCTTGCGCCAAGTCTGTCCGAGGAAGCCTTTTTGAGCCAATGGCCTTAGACAGAACCCATCATTTAGTAATAAAAAAACTTTAGTTAGAGTTATAGCCTCAAGCTCGCTCCTCTGGCCAGCAGCTACTCTGTAGATGCAACCCTGAGCATGTGGTAAGTCTCCATTCCTGTAAAGGGGTGTAATGGTAAAGATCAGGGTTCCTTTTGACCTGCTTATGCCAAGTCTGTCAAAGGAAGCCTTTTTGAGCTGATGGCTCTACACAGATCCTAATGTTTAGGAAAAAAGCTTATGTGTATTTCAGTTAGATTAAAAGTAAAGCCAACAAAAGAGAATTTAACTTTCCTCAAAAAATCAATTATTAATATAGCATTTACCTGCCCAGATCTCAGAACTAATGCACTATTAGGATGTAGCAATCCCATATAATTTTGTGTGCAGTTTTAATACTATGTAATCACCCCCCTCCATTAATTGGTAATATGTGAGTGGTTGTCACATCAGTATTTTGCACCTGTGTTGCTGTCATCGTTATTATATGGTATGATTAGTACTGAGACCTAGGCAGGTAAACACTGTTGCCCTTTTTTCCTGTGTTAATTCTTGAATTTTGGTGGGAATTTAAATTTGTCTTTGCTTTTAATGTTAGTGTAGGGACTCGCAAGTATGAGGACCCTTGACGCGGGTTGCGAGCTTGTGTATTTTGGCCAAAATATTTACTAATACCTCATATATATCATATATATCATATATATTTTTTGCACGTTATTTTTATTCAGGGTGCAGCCAGACCCATCAATGTTGGCCTTGTAAACTAGGGTGTCTGTCTTCATGGGGTGTACTTAAAAAGTGCTGGGCAGCCCGCCTAATAGTTTGGGCTTCACTAATAGGCTGTAAGCCAGACATTGTGCACTACCTGTGTGTGACCAGTGCCCTATACAAGGCTTATTTGTGTGCAGTTTTAATACTAAGCAATCACCCCCTCCATGAATTGGTAGGTTGTGAGTGGTTGTCTCATCAATATTTTGCACCTGTGTTGCTGACTTCTTCATTATATGGGTTTGCTGCATCCTTGTAATTATTGTTGCTGTATTTGCTGTGTTAATTCTTGAATTTTGGTGGGAACTTTAATTCCTTGTTTTGTGACTTTGCTTTTAATGTTAGTGTAGGGACTCGCAAGTATGAGGACCCTTGAGCAGGTTGCGAGCTTGTATATTTTGGCCAAAATATCGACCAATACCTCATATATATCATATATATTTTTTACATGCTATTTTTATTCAGGGTGCAGCCAAGCCCATCTACAGGTGCATCTCACAAAATTAGAATATCACCAGAAAAGTTAATTTATTTCAGTTCTTCAATACAAAACGTGAAACTCATATATTATATAGAGCCATTACACACAGAGTGATCTATTTCACGTGTTTATTTCTGTTAATGTTGATGATTATGGCTTACAGCCAATGAAAACTCAAAAGTCATTATTTCAATTAATTAGAATACCTTATAACAACAGCTTGAAAAATGTTTTCAAAATCCAAAATGTTATCCTACTGAAATGTATGTTCAATAAATGCCCTCAATACTTGGCCAGGCTCCTTTTACATCAATTACTGCATCAATGCGGCAATGTGGCATGGAGGGATCAGCCTGTGGCACTGCTGAGGGGTTATGGAAGCCCAGGTGGCTTTGATAGAAGCCTTCAGCTCGTCTGCATTGTTGGGTCTGGTGTCTCTCATTTTCCTCTTGACAATACCCCATAGATTCTCTATAATAGATTCTTTATGGGGTTAAGGTCAGGTGAGTTTGCTGCCAATCAAGCACAGTGATACTGTTGTGTGTAAACCAGGTATTAGTACTTTTGTCAGTGTGGACAGGGGCCAAGTCCTGCTGGAGAATGAAATTTCCATCTCCAAAAAGCTTGGCGTAGCTAAGGTTTTGGTTCAGGGGGCCGAAACTTCTGAGTGGGCCTCTAACCAGGTAACCCTGATTCCAACTATAGCGGCGCACCCAGATAGTTGATGTAGGAAAACCTCAGCAGATGACCGCGCTGTTACTAAAAATAATCTCTATACAAAGACCAGCACTGATATTACCGCCATATGGTGACATATATTGATAGATGCCAGTCCTGCAGAACATATAAGAGATCACAGCTCAGTTATATATAGTACCTTACAGCTGACGTTCTTTCTGATTAAATTGTTCACTTTTCCCGTCTTTTCCATCTGGCCCAGACCGACACGACAACTTCTCCAGCCAGGGCTCAGAGTCTCAGGTCTGCAGAGATCACAACAAAGACACATTTGACTCCTTACATTTCAGGCACTGACCACATCTATCCCCAACCTGCACAAACTTCTCATCCTGCTGATACCCCAATACTGAGCCTCTGCTGCAAAATGTGTCCCTATTACTGCACCTACTGTGTGCCCTCTAGATGGTAAAACAAACCTCTAAAATAAAGTAATGCCGTGTGCAAGTGTCCTAGAAAACAGTGCCCACATTGTGCCCCCTAGAAAGTAATAATGCCCCTTCGACAGTCACGATAACCTGAGTTCCCCTATAACAATAAGTGCCCACCTAAGATTTAATAATGTCCTGAGTCTCCCCCCATGTAGAGCTCCGCTCTAACCAGTATGATGTTCTCCTATTCACGATATAATTCCCCCTCACTGTATAGTACCCCCACAAAGTATACTGACCCCTTAGTAGCCCCCAAGCTGATGGCTCCAACACTGTATGATGGCCTCCACACTATACAAAGACCCCACATTATCTCCCACACTGTATGATGGCCCCCACGCTGTTCAAAGAACCCACATTATCTCCCACACTGTATAAATAGCCTACATATAGTATAATGCACCAGATAGTCCTCAATATAGTATAATGCACTCCCCATAGTCCTTCGTATAGTATAATGCGCCCCTATAGGCAGAGTCTGTAGTAAAATGCTCCCCCCATTGACAGAGTCTGTAGTATAAAGCTCCCCCCCATAGGCAGAGTCTGTAGTATAATGCTCCCCCCCTCCTCATAGGCAGAGTCTGTGGTATAATGCCCCCCCATAGGCAGAGTCTGCAGTATAATGCCCCCCCCATAGGCAGAGTCTGTAGTATAATGCTCCCCCCTCCTCATAGGCAGAGTCTGTGGTATAATGCCCCCCCCATAGGCAGAGTCTGTAGTATAATGCTCCCCCCTCCTCATAGGCAGAGTCTGTAGTATAATGCCCCCCCCTCCTCATAGGCAGAATCTGTAGTATAATGCCCCCCCCCCCATCTCATAGGCAGAGTCTGTAGTGTAATGTGCCCCCCCTCCTCATAGGCAGAGTCTGTGGTATAATGCCCCCCCCATCTCATAGGCAGCGTCTGTAGTATAATGCCCCACCTATAGGCAGAGTCTGTAGTAAAATGCACCCCCCATAGGCAGAGTCTGTAGTATAATGCTCCCCCTCTTATAGGCAGAGTCTGTAGTACAATGTCCCCCCCATAGGCAGAGTCTGTAGTATAATGCTCCCCCCCTCCTCATAGGCAGAGTCTGTAGTATAATGCCCCCCCATAGGCAGAGTCTGCAGTATAATGCCCCCCCATAGGCAAAGTCTGTAGTATAATGCTCCCCCCTCCTCATAGTCAGAGTCTGTAGTATAATCCCCCCCCCTCCTCATAGTCAGAATCTGTAGTATATTGCCCCCCCATCTCATAGGCAGAGTCTGTAGTATAATGTGCCCCCCCTCCTCATAGGCAGAGTCTGTGATATAATACCCCCCCATCTCATAGGCAGCGTCTGTAGTATAATGCCCCACCTATAGGCAGAGTCTGTAGTAAAATGCACCCCCCATAGGCAGAGTCTGTAGTATAATGCTCCCCCTCTTATAGGCAGAGTCTGTAGTACAATGTCCCCCCATAGGCAGAGTCTGTAGTCTACTGCTCTCCCCTGCTCATAAACAGAGTCTGTAGTATAATGCCCCCCCATAGGCAGAGTCTGTAGTAGAATGCCCCCCATAGACAGAGGCTTTAGTATAATGCTCCCCCCCTCCCCATAGACAGTCTGTAGTATAATGCCCCCCCTCCCCATAGGCAGAGTCTTTAGTATAATGCCCCCCCTCTCTGTGGGCAGAGTCTTTAGGATAATGCTCCCCCATAGGCAGAGTCTGTAGTATAATGCACCTCCCCCTTCCCATAGGCAGAGTCTGTAATATAATGCCGCCCCCCACCCGGCAAAAAATAAATAAACAGTACTCATCTCTCCTCCTGGTTCCCTCGCTGCTCAGAGCACCCAGCACGCACACATCTTCAGCACAGCGGGCTGGGCGCCAAGTGATGATGTCAGAGACGTCAGTCACAGAAGGGACTAATGGGAGAGAGATCCGCGCTCCCTCTCTCATCAGTAAACTTGTGGCGGTGGCGGGCAGTGGGGCCCGATGCTGGCACCAGGGGCATGCTAGATACAGTTACACTGGCGTAGCCCTGGATGGGCCCCCTAAGAGCGAGGGGCCCGGGGCCACCGCCCCCTTTGCCCCCCTGGTAGCTTGATACTGTGGCAGAGGGAAGCATGAAGTGCTCTAAAATTTCCTGGTAGACGGCTGCGCTGACTTTGGTGTTGAAAAAACACAGTGGACCTACACCAGCAGATGACACGGCTCCCCAAACCATCACTGATTGTGGAAACTTCACACTAGACCTCAAGCAGCTTGGATTGTGGCCTCTCCACTCTTCTTCCAGACTCTGGGACCTTGATTTCAAATAAAAATTGGAACTCTGGACATCTGTCAAGTCAGCAGTCTTCACCATGATTGTCATGATTGTGGAGCCTACTAAAACAGACTAAGGGACCTTTTTAAATGCTTAGGAAGTCTTTGCAGGTGTTTTTTGTTAATTATTTTAATTTACTGAGTTAATGACTTTTGTGTTTTCATTGGCTATAAGCCATAATCATCAACATTAACAGAAATAAACACTTGAAATAGATCACTGTGTTTGTAATGACTCTATATAATATATGAGGTTCACTTTTTGCATTGAAGAACTGAAATAAATTAACTTTTTGATGATATTCTAATTTTGTGAGATGCACCTATATGTTATGGCCTTGTAAATTAGAGTGTCTATCTTCATGGGGTGCACTTAAATAGTGCTGGGCAGCCCGTGTTCTGGCCTCAGCAGCGAATTTAGCTATCCAGGGAATCTAGTCACTTTATGTGTATATCAGTTCTGACATTATGTTGCTTGCATTTGAATCCTGTCTCTTTTTTATTGTTTGATAACGGCACTGTCTGCTAGTGATTTAATGTATTTGCTCTAGTTTCAATTTGCAATGCATTATGGGAAAGTTCCAAGAGCATTGTGAGACAGTTCTTGTTGCATTGTGGTCCTGTTCTTGTCACAGTTTGGGCAGCGACCATTATTTCCTCGTCTCTTCTGATGGAGAAGTTCCCTTATCACTCATCTTGTAAAGTGGCACAGAGCGGTAGTCGTGACTGAACGTCGGTCTGATTTCGCTCTGGCACTTTACAGACAATGGGTGTCCCAGTCCCAGTGTGCTCTAGGGTGTGGGGTGCAGCACACTCTCTTGTAGGCCGCAGGCCTCCACTGCCTTCAGGCTTCTGTCCTCAGAAGCCGCCGCACACAATTTAGGGAACACGAAGTTCTTTGTAACAGTCAAACATATACTTGACAGTTCAAGTTCATCAGGTGGGTACAGATGGGATAAGGCACAGCAATTCACATTATCCTCCTTCTTAGCATAACTCCTCTTCAGCCGTGTTGCTAGCTCATCCTGTATTTCTCGTCCACCTCTGCAGTGCACCCGGGACTGGCCTTCAACTTCCATCTATGCAGGTCCCTGTCCATCTTCCTTTGTACTTCAGAGCACACAAAGTGTCCGGCAGCTCCTATGCCAGACCTTAGGCTCTGGACGTGACTGGAGCGACTGCTCTGGATCCCAGTAATGCCTCCCACTGCCTGGAACATTGAGCACTATATACAGTGGGTACGGAAAGCATTCAGACCCCTTTACATCTTTCACTCTTTGTTTCATTGCAGCCATTTGGTAAATTCTAAAAAGTTCTTTTTTTCTTCTCATTAAAGTACACTGTGCACCCTATCTTGACTGAAAAAAAAACAGAAATGTAGAAATTTTTGCAAATTTATTAAAAAAGGAAAACTGAAATATCACATGGTCATAAGTATTCAGACCCTTTGCTCATATTTAAGTCACATGCTGTCCATTTCTTGTGATCCTCCTTGAGATGGTTCTACTCTTTCATTGGAGTCCAGCTGTGTTTAATTAAACTGATAGGACTTGATTTGGAAAGGCACACACCTGTCTATATAAGACCTCACAGCTCACAGTGCATGTCAGACCAAATGAGAATCATGAGCTCAAAGGAACTGCCTGTTACGATGTTAGTAGATACCCTGAAGTCCAATGGCGTGGGCCAAAAGCAGAGACTGAGACAAGAGTAGTGTGAAAGTCTATTTTAAACTCAAGTGCAAAAGATCACAGCAAACAGTTTATGAAGGTAAGTTCATTCCAAACAATACTTCTTAGAACCTAATCTGTAAGGCACGGCCTTCATTACTATTAGGGTATGTAAACGTTAACGATAGTCCAAGTTTACTTAGGGACAGTAATATGCAAACAGAAATAAGGATAGTAAGCAGACGTAGGTATTCCTCAGTTGATTGTGGACTCACGTAGTGCAGAAGAGAAGACAAACTGGAATATGGATCTGGATATTGAAGAATGCAGGAGGTGCAGCGGAGGAAACAGCGATGTCTTAAGCAGAGCTGGAGCCGGGTATTTAAACACAGAGCAAGATGGTGACTATACCAGAGGTGTAGAGATCCAGGAGAAGTTTTCTTCAGGAAGACAAAAGTTCAGAGATCCCAGCGTGAGTGAACAACAGCCAGTGGTTCCTTTCAGCAGAAGTCCCCTTAGCAGAGGATTCAGGCAGCAATCCTTTCAGCGGATGACTAGGAGTAAACACAAGGTCAGCAAGACTCTATTCAGAGGGCTAGCACAGGTGAGTAGAAAGCTAAAAGCACACAATACTCAGGCAAGGCATGATTGCAACACATGCAGTTTAAGTAGGTCCACAGGCAGGAAACACATGACCCCAGTGAGGCAATGGAAGCCATCTTGGCTAAGGGAAAAACTACTGGCAAAGTAAAATTAAACCTGGCATCCTGACACTGCCCAAGGAGCTTAGAGACAGAATTGTGGCAAGGCACAGATCTGGCCAAGTTTACAAAAGAATTTCTGCATTAGTCAAGGGTCCTAAGAACACAGTGGCCTCCATAATCCTTAAGTGGAAGAAGTTTGGGACCACCAGAAGTCTTCCTAGACCTGGTCGTCCAGCTAAACTGAGCAATCGTGGGAGAAGAGCCTTGGTGAGAGAGGTAAAGATGAACCCCAAGATCACTGTGGCTCAGCTCCAAAGATGCAGTAGGGAGATGGGAGAAAGTTGCATAAAGTCAACTATCACTGCAGCCCTCCACAAGTCGAGCCTTTATGGCAGAGTGGCCCAACGGAAGCCTCTCCTCAGTGCAAGACATATGAAAGCCTGCACAGAGTTTGCTTAAAAACACATGAAGGACTCCCAGTCTATGAGAAATAAGATTCTTTGGTCTGATGAGACTAAGATAGAACTTTTTGGTGATAATTCTAAGGGGTATGTGTGGAAAAAACCAGGCACTGCTCATCACCTGCCCAATACAATCCCAACAGTGAAACATGGTGGTGGCAGCATCATGGGGGTGTTTTTCAGCTGCAGGGACAGGACGACTGGTTGGAATTGAAAGAAACATGAATGCGGCCAAGTACACAGATATCCTGGATGAAAACCTCTTCCAGAGTGCTCTGGACCTCAGACTTGGCCGAAGGTTCACCTTCCAACAAGACAATGACCCTAAGCACACAGTTAAAATAACAAAGGAGTGGCTTCAGAACAACTCTGTGACCATTCTAGACTGGCCCAGCCAGAGCCCTGACCTAAACCCAATTGAACATCTCTGGAGAGACCTGAAAATGGCTGTCCACCAACGTTCACCATCCAACCTGACAGAACTGGAGAGGATCTGCAAGGAAGAATGGCAGAGGAACCCCAAATCCAGGTGTGAAAAACTTGTTGCATCATTCCCAAGAAGACTCATGGATGCACTAGCTCAAAAGGGGGCTTCTACTCAATACTGGTCATTTGGTCTGACATGCACTGTGAGCTGTGAGGTCTTATATAGACAGGTGTGTGCCTTTCCAAATCAAGTCCTATCAGTTTAATTAAACACAGCTGGACTCCAATGAAAGAGTAGAACCATCTCAAGGAGGATCACAAGGAAATGGACAGCATGTTGTAGTGCCGGCGTCCCTGCCCTCTGCTAGGCAGGGACGCTGTTCCCCTCACCGCTCTGCTCCGTGCCCGGCGTCCCTCTCCCGCTCTGCTGGCAGCGCGCGCTCCTTCCCGGCCACTGTGCTTAGGGCGCGCGCGCGCGCCCTCCCTCCCTCTTAAAGGGGCCGCGCGCGCCGTCCTAAGGAGTCCCCGGCCAATGGCCGGAGGACTTTACCATATATAAGGCACCTCCTCCAAAATGGAGGTGCCCGAGCAATGTTGTTGCACCGTTCTACTCTGCTTCAGCCCTCAGGTCCCGTTGCCAGTTACCTGCCAGATTCCTGCCAGCTTGCTGTCCTAATCCTGCCTGATTTCCTGTTACCTGCCTGCCTGCCTGAGGTCCGACGGTCTGCCTTACAACTCCGGTCAGTCTGTCTAAGGACCAACTTGCCCGCTCACCTGGGAGCGCACATCAGCTACCTGCCTGCTTGCCTGAGGTCCGACGGTCTGCCTTACAACTCCGGTCAGTCTGTCTATGGACCAGCTTGCCCGCTCACCTGGGAGCGCTTCTCCGCTACCTGCCTGCTTGCCTGCCCGGAGGCTCCGCTGTCACGTGCTGTGACCACCAGCTATTCCAGACTCTTGCTCGCTCACCTGGGAGCGCTTCTCCGCTACCTGCCTGCTTGCCAGCCCGGAGGCTCCGCTGTCACGTGCTGTGACCACCAGCTATTCCAGACTCTTGCCCGCTCACCTGGGAGCGCTTCTCCGCTACCTGCCTGCTTGCCAGCCCGGAGGCTCCGCTGTCACGTGCTGTGACCACCAGCTATTCCAGAGACTCTTGCCCGCTCAACTGGGAGCGCTTCTCCGCTACCTGCCTGCTTGCCAGCCCGGAGGCTCCGCTGTCACGTGCTGTGACCACCAGCTATTCCAGACTCTTGCCCGCTCACCTGGGAGCGCTTCTCCGCTACCTGCCTGCTTGCCTACCTGGAGGCTCCGCCGTCACGTGCTGTGACCACCTGCTATTCCAGAGACTCTCGCTTGCTCACCTGGGAGCACACATCCTCCATCTGCCTTGCTAGCCTACCTGGAGGTTCAGCCATCACAGGTCGTACCTACCCTTTACTTAGAGACTGCCCCGGTCACTTGCCGTGACCTCCAGCCCGTTCTTCCAGAGACTGCCCGGTCACTTGCCGTGACCTCCAGCCCGTTCTTCCAGAGACTGCCTCGATCACTTGCCGTGACCTCCTGCCCGTACACCCAGAGACTGTCCCGGTCACCTGCTGTGATTGCCTGCCTGGTCGCCACCCGCTCCCTTACAAGGACCACCCCCTTGTATAGTAGCCCAGAGGTTCCGCCTCCCAGACCCGTTACACATGTGACTTAAATATGAGCAAAGGGTCTGAATACTTATGACCATGTGATATTTCAGTTTTCCTTTTTTAATAAATTTGCAAAAATTTCTACATTTCTGTTTTTTTCAGTCAAGATGGGGTGCAGAGTGTACTTTAATGAGAAAAAAATGAACTT
Organism: Phyllobates terribilis; assembly: GCF_046119375.1. Lineage (NCBI taxonomy): Eukaryota > Metazoa > Chordata > Amphibia > Anura > Dendrobatidae > Phyllobates > Phyllobates terribilis. Next base: position 3,438,414 of record NW_027362957.1, read on the forward strand.
TTTAGAATTTACCAAATGGCTGCAATGAAACAAAGAGTGAAAAATTTAAAGGGGTCTGAATGCTTTCCGTACCCACTGTACTTCAATAAAACTCACCCTATAGATACCCTAGCCTGAACCTGCATGTCAACGGAGATGGGCATCCTACATATAGATGACAATGGCACCCTTGCTGAACGGCAGCTGCCCCTAGACCCTAAAAGTCCCTTATTCGTACTTATGACGCGCCCCTGGGCCTGTGTCGCGCAGCGTTGCGCACGCGGGAGCTTACCCGGAGCCGGATCTGGTGAGGGTTGTAGTCTCGTGGCGGTGACCCGGTCCGTGCCCAGGGAGTCAGACTAAGTGGCACTGTATTAGCGGTAGATGTTGGACGACTACGCCACCCGTTGAGTGCAGCTAAGGAGCTGCTGCTGCAGGGCAGACCGCTGAGGCCGGTGGAAGGATTGTGCAGCGTGATAGTATAACCCCCAACGGGAGGGGTATGGCCTCAGGGCAGCCGACGTGGATGATGGGGGTAGCAGGAACCACTCGGAGACGGTACGGTGTAGTTCAGGGTCTTTACTGGTGACAAAGACAGACCCTCCCGGAGTACTGGCTAGCGATTGGGGCCTGGTCAGTCCTTGAGCAGATGGGATCTCCCCTGGCCAGGCGGAGTTGTAGGCCTCCCAAACTAACGTTACTCTTCTGGCTACCTTGCTAGAGGCGGGTATAAGTAGCCCACGTCCCTGAGTGTACCGTGTGGTGCTCACCCGTATGGCCGGTGACTCGGGGCCTTCTAGTAGCTTCCGCTCCACGACGGCGGTGCTGGTCCCACGCGTGTGACCGTGCCTTCGGGTTTCTGGGCCAGAGGACCTGCAATCCCCTGCCGGTCGGTTTCTGCTGCTGGATAGGAGTTAGTCCCCACAGCCTCGGACTCCGGGTCCGGTGATAGCTTCTCAGTCAGGGCGAGCTCTGCAGCTGCCAGCCCCTGACTCCTTGTAGCACTGCTCCCACAGAGCTCCTGTTGTTTCTTCCCATAGCTGCTTCTCTTCTCTGTCTCTACTTCTGGCATGGCCCAGGAGCTGGGCCCAGCTGGAGCCACAGCTCCCTGTCAGCCCTCCTGGCTGAACTCTCCCTTTGAACTCTCTAACCCTGCCTCAGCCCCAGGTTTATATAGGGGAAGTCCTTCCCCTCCCAGGACTGGGCAGGAGGTGTGGCATGCATAGGATTCCTGACCAAGAGACCTCCCACCTGCTCTCAGACATAACATTGCTGTTACTGTGGAAACCAGACCCCTGGGGTGCCACATTCCCCCCTAGTGAAATTTAGTACTCCGGGACTAAACAATTTTTTTTTTGAAAAACATAATAAGGTATAAACAATAATAATACAACAAGAAAAACACATAAAGATGGTCACGGCGTGTCCGCAACCGGGTGCAGTCTTTGAAGAAAAGCAAGGTGTCCATTTCACCAAAACAGGGAGACGTAACCAGGTAGGGGTCTGTCCTGCCCCGAGTCCTTAACAGTCTTTAGTCCATCCCTAGGTTACGCTCCAACTATGTACACAGGATTCCCGGTAAATCCACCAAAGACTCCTATAAATTACTAGAGACACATAATTATTTACAAGATATGGCCGCTCTCAGTCCTCGGCCAGTGGGGATAAGGATTGGCTGCTCACAGTCCTCAGCCTGGTAAGGGATAGGGGATGGCTGCTCACAGTCCTCAGCCTGGTAAGGGATAGGGACACACGGGGAACAATTCACTAATCCCAACGGGGACCATATTTTAATTAGCATCAGTTCTCATACCCTGACGGGTAACGATATACAGTTCTTTGTTTATGCTACTTCCCTTCAGTAGCGGTGTCCTCTTTGTGCTCCCTCCTGAGGGTAGTCCTCAGACCCGTCCGGGTCCTCTTGGCTTTCCTCGTATTGGTAGCACTGCAGCCCCTCCTTGGTTAGCCGGGCTAGTATCTCTGCGACAGTCCTCCTCCCAGGTGGCCAGGACTTTACCTCCCTTTGGGCTGCCCCGGTTAATTGGGCCACCAGGATGCTCACTTTTTGCTCTTCTGTGAGGGGGTACACCTGGAAGAGGCTATCCAGCTTTTCTCTAAAGTCCTGCAGGGTATGTGACTCCCCTGAGTACTGGGGTAGCCAGGCTGCCCCCGGGATATAGGGCATGGTGAAAGGCATGACCGCAACAGCGGTGGCGCTGGCGGGGGTTGGAGCGGTGAAGCTCTCCTCCGTATCCGACATCCTTCTCCCCCCTAGTGGACCGTGGCCTACCTTGCGATGATCCTCTTCCGTAGGCCGCGGCTCCGCAGTGGATCGTCAGGGTTGAGGACCTTCCGTCGCGCTCCTGTGACGTCGGCGTCTGCTGGGCTCCTTCCAGGACCTTACGCAACGTCCGGACGTGAGGCGGGGCTTCAGTTCTCGCGCGCTTTCGGAGTCCACGCCCCTCTTCTTCCCGCGCGGCGTCCTCAAGATGGCGTCCAATGGCGGGAAACCTCCACGGAGGGCGGGAAGAAGGCCGAAGATGGCGCCGGATGGCGGGAATCTTCACCACTGGTAAGTTTGAACAGTCTTTTTCAGGCACGCAGTACCCGGTGGTTGCGGGCACGAGATCCTGCCGACTACGCCAAAAGTTGACGCGCCCCTGGGCCTGTGTCGCGCAGCGTTGCGCACGCGGGAGCTTACCCGGAGCCGGATCTGGTGAGGGTTGTAGTCTCGTGGCGGTGACCCGGTCCGTGCCCAGGGAGTCAGACTAAGTGGCGCTGTATTAGCGGTAGATGTTGGACGACTACGCCACCCGTTGAGTGCAGCTAAGGAGCTGCTGCTGCAGGGCAGACCGCTGAGGCCGGTGGTAGGATTGTGCAGCGTGATAGTATAACCCCCAACGGGAGGGGTATGGCCTCAGGGCAGCCGACGTGGATGATGGGGGTAGCAGGAACCACTCGGAGACGGTACGGTGTAGTTCAGGGTCTTTACTGGTGACAAAGACAGACCCTCCCGGAGTACTGGCTAGTGATTGGGGCCTGGTCAGTCCTTGAGCAGATGGGATCTCCCCTGGCCAGGCGGAGTTGTAGGCCTCCCAAACTAACGTTACTCTTCTGGCTACCTTGCTAGAGGCGGGTATAAGTAGCCCACGTCCCTGAGTGTACCGTGTGGTGCTCACCCGTATGGCCGGTGACTCGGGGCCTTCTAGTAGCTTCCGCTCCACGACGGCGGTGCTGGTCCCACGCGTGTGACCGTGCCTTCGGGTTTCTGGGCCAGAGGACCTGCAATCCCCTGCCGGTCGGTTTCTGCTGCTGGATAGGAGTTAGTCCCCACAGCCTCGGACTCCGGGTCCGGTGATAGCTTCTCAGTCAGGGTGAGCTCTGCAGCTGCCAGCCCCTGACTCCTTGTAGCACTGCTCCCACAGAGCTCCTGTTGTTTCTTCCCATAGCTGCTTCTCTTCTCTGTCTCTACTTCTGGCATGGCCCAGGAGCTAGGCCCAGCCGGAGCCACAGCTCCCTGTCAGCCCTCCTGGCTGAACTCTCCCTTTGAACTCTCTAACCCTGCCTCAGCCCCAGGTTTATATAGGGGAAGTCCTTCCCCTCCCAGGACTGGGCAGGAGGTGTGGCATGCATAGGATTCCTGACCAAGAGACCTCCCACCTGCTCTCAGACATAACATTGCTGTTACTGTGGAAACCAGACCCCTGGGGTGCCACACTTACATAGACCAAAGATCTAACAGTCTACCAGAAACTGGTACAGATATCACATCAAACAATCAATCCTCAGTGTGTACTAAATGATTAAAGTGACAACAGTGAATAAAGTGACAATGTGCAAATTTATAAAAACACCCAAGAACGTTCCTAATATCTTTGGACCTCCAAGCCAAAGGATACATTCGGGCATCCAAACAAAGGCTACAATCAGCCCTGTTCAACACCCTAGATGCTGATTACCTGCCTTATAGTGGAGGGTGACACCCTAGTTAATGTTGACACTGTGGCGCCCCCGCTCCACGGCGGCTATCCCTGGATAACCCTAGCCAGCCCTGGAATTAATCACCCATAGAGGTATCAATGACATAAATGATCACAAGACTAAACAATAAAAGGAACTTATCTTGATAAAGTGCAATACTGATGCGTATCATCTTTATGCCGCATGTCCCGATTTTAAAGAGATTTAATAAAATTTGTATTTTAGGGTTTATGTTATACTTATGTCTTATGGTATCCTAAGCTTATCTTATGCTATACTCACATTATGCATTAACACTTCACATGCTGTTACATCACCATTATACATTACATAAGACACATATCACTTTTAGATATAAAACCGCAAGACAGTATTCACATGACGCGTTTGTTGTCTTCAGGGGCAGGAACAGGGTAAGACAGTCCACATCCCTACAGTTTTGTATCTTGAGCTCTGTGCACACAGCCTGCTCCAAGCTTAGCCGGTAAGAGCCCTATCTATGTGGTACAATACTGGGGTTCATCGTATGTTTTCCGCATCTACTGTATGGAGGTTTCTCTACTATCAATAAAGAGAAGGTTTTTCGCAGCCTTATTCTTAAGCAGACAGGGGGTTTAGCTCCATGTCACACTACACACCGTGGTAAGGTGTATGAGGGGAGCATAGCCTGCCTAATCTAATAGTATGGGCGTCACTAATAGGCTGTAAACCAGACACTGTGCGTGACCAGCGCCAAAATATCTACCAGTACCTCATATATAGATTTTGCACGTTATTTTTATTCAGGGTTCAGACAAGCCCATCAATGCTGGATTTGTAAACTAGGGGGTTTGTCCTCATGGGGTGCACTTAGATAGTGCTTTGCAGCCTGCCTAATCTAACAGTATGAGGGTCACTAATAGGCTGTAAGCCCTATATTGAGCACTATCTGTGTTAGGCGTCAGGTGTTTTCTGGATCCGAAATGGGTTCAGAATCATCAGTGGATTCTGTGGTCTCCCATTCCGGTCCAGATGCTTCTCAGCATCATCGTCAGTCCCAACGCCTAGCTGGTGCACGAGATGTACAAGTTGTCTCTCGGGTCTTTGTTCCTAGCAACATGAAGGATAGGTTGCGGAGGGAAACAGGGCTGTTACAGCCTAAGTCCAGGATACACTGCACTGAGCATGCCCGTGACATGGCGGACCGTGATTGGTGGTTTGGGAGTCAGCTGATCCGGTGACCTGGCACCGCCTGATTGGTCGCGGGTGACGTCACCAATAATGTGACGATGGGCAGGGCTTAATATTTAAATAGCACGCCCACAAACATGGCGGCGCACTCTGATCATTGAGCTGAGTTGGTGTTATTGTGTGGACGCTTGGTCGTTTCGGCTCCACGTGTGCTTTTGCTGTTATAGCTTCTGACAGGCAGGTTTAGCAGGGGATAGACAGCCTTAGATGGAGGGAGGCAGGTAGCTTCGTCTGACACTCTGGCTCCAACAAGGGGGTCGCTATACACCCCGAGCAGACTGCGGACTCCGTATTCCCGGCACCGCCTGTTAGCCACGTGGAGAGATACTCCTCAGTCCGGTAGCAAGCCGGCTGGGAGCACGTATAAGCCAGCGTGAATCACACACGCATCCGAGCGCCTGCTGCGTAGCCTCTGTGCAGTTAACAGGGCTACGGCTCCATTATTTGTCGCACATCTCTCGTGCAGTTAATGGAGATAGTGCGAATCCCTATTCCCGTTCCGGTGTGCAGTAACACGGGGGGGATTGTTATTTCAGTTGGTTGTTTTACCTTCTTACCCGGAAGGTGTTCGTCCACAGTCCTCCAGGCTGCATCACGGACCCCGGGTTCGTTTGCTTTCCATTATTTAATAAAGTTGTTTGCAACCATTCCCCTAACAATCTGTGTGTGACCAGTGACCTATACAAGCCATTTTTTTGTGTGCAGTTTTAATACTAAGCAATGACCCCCTCCAAGAATTGGTAGGTTATGAGTTGGTTGTCTCATCAGTATTTTGCACCTGTGCTGCCCCTGCCTTTATTATATGGTTTGCTTCATCCTGATTAGTGCATTAGTTTTGAGACCTGGGCTGGAGAATAAATACTGTTCCTCTTTTTTGCTGTGTTAATAATTTTTTTCAGTTTTAATTCAACTACTCTAGCATCAAGCTCCTAATTCGCTTTGTCTAAAGGAAGTTAGATGGCAATGTTTTATTGTGTGAGGTATGGAACTCTCTACCACATGACCTTGTAATACTTAATTCTCTAAAAAAAAGTTCAAGGAGGTCCTGTGTGACTTTCTTGAATAACATTACAGGTTATTCATACTAGATTTTATTATGGGACGTTGATCCAAGCAACTAGTCTGATTGCCATATGTGGAGTCGGGAAGGAATTTTTCCCCTAATTTTGGGCAAGCAGCATCTGCCTCATGTTTTTTTTTTACTTCCTCTGGATCAACACATAAGCTTTTCACAGGTCTCTATATATAGTGTGATGGCTCCCACAGCTCTTTATATACAGTACTAGATGGTGGCCCGATTCTAACGCATCGGGTATTCTAGAATCTGTATGCGGCCGACCAGGCGCAATCAACAGAGTGGTGTTTAAATGTGGCGCCAAAATCGCTGATTGGTCGCGGCCGCCGGCCACGACCAATCAGCAGAGCGGTGTTTAAATTTGGCGCCAGTATCGCTGATTGGTCGCGGCGCCAATATCGCTGATTCCGACCAATCAGCGAATCGTATTACTGAGGACCGGGCAGCGACGCTACCTGTGCGGGTACTTCCGCTGCAAGGAACCGGGAGATGGCCGGCTGCTCACAGCCGAAGTATCCCGACTGGCGGCGCCGCTCCCCGGTCCTCGCTTCACACTTGCCGTCGGGAGATCAGCGGCGCCGCCGGTCGCGGTACTTCTGCTGCGAGCAGCCGGGAGATGAGCGGCTAGCGCCGGTCATCTCCCGGCTGCATCGCCGCTGACCTCCGTGCGGCAGATGAGCTGCTAACGGCCGCCATCTTTTTCTGAAATCCCGCGTCGCTGATTGGCCGCGGCTGGACCAATCAGCGACGCAGGATTTCCTGGACAGAAGGACAGACAGACAGACGGATAAGACGATTATATACAGTACAGACCAAAAGTTTGGACACACCTTCTCATTTCAAGATTTTTCTGTATTTTCATGACTATGAAAATTGTACATTCACACTGAAGGCATCAAAACTATGAATTAACACATGTGGAATTATATACTTAACAAAAAAGTGTGAAACAACTGAAAATATGTCTTATATTCTAGGTTCTTCAAAGTAGCCACCTTTTGCTTTGATGACTGCTTTGCACACTCTTGGCATTCTCTTGATGAGCTTCAAGAGGTAGTCAATGGAAATGGTCTTCCAACAATCTTGAAGGAGTTCCCAGAGATGCTTAGCACTTGTTGGCCCTTTTGCCTTCACTCTGCGGTCCAGCTCACCCCAAATCATCTCGATTGGGTTCAGGTCTGGTGACTGTGGAGGCCAGGTCATCTGGCGTAGCACCCCATCATTCTCCTTCTTGGTCAAATAGCCCTTACACAGCCTGGAGGTGTGTTTGGGGTCATTGTCCTGTTGAAAAATAAATGATGGTCCAACTAAACGCAAACCGGATGGAATAGCATGCCGCTGCAAGATGCTGTTGTAGCCATGCTGGTTCAGTATGCCTTCAATTTTGAATAAATCCCCAACAGTGTCACCAGCAAAGCACCCCCACACCATCACACCTCCTCCTCCATGCTTCTCGGTGGGAACCAGACATGTAGAGTCCATCCGTTCACCTTTTCTGCATCGCACAAAGACACGGTGGTTGGAACCAAAGATCTCAAATTTAGACTCATCAGACCAAAGCACAGATTTCCACTGGTCTAATGTCCATTCCTTGTGTTCTTTAGCCCAAATAAGTCTCTTCTGCTTGTTGCCTGTCCTTAGCAGTGGTTTCCTAGCAGCTATTTTACCATGAAGGCCTGCTGCACAAAGTCTCCTCTTAACAGTTGTTGAAGAGATGTGTCTGCTGCTAGAACTCTGTGTGGCATTGACCTGGTCTCTAATCTGAGCTGCTGTTAACCTGCGATTTCTGAGGCTGGTGACTCGGATAAACTTATCCTCAGAAGCAGAGGTGACTCTTGGTCTTCCTTTCCTGGGGCAGTCCTCATGTGAGCCAGTTTCTTGCAGCGCTTGATGGTTTTTGCATCTGCACTTGGGGACACTTTCAAAGTTTTACCAATTTTTTGCATTGACTGACCTTCATTTCTTAAAGTAATGATGGCCACTCATTTTTCTTTACTTAGCTGCTTTTTTCTTGCCATAATACAAATTCTAACAGTCTATTTAGTAGGACTATCAGCTGTGTATCCACCAGACTTCTGCACAACACAGCTGATGATCCGAACCCCATTTATAAGGCAAGAACTCCCACTTATTAAACCTGACAGGGCACACCTGTGAAGTGAAAACCATTTCCGGTGACTACCTCTTGAAGCTCATCAAGAGAATGCCAAGAGTGTGCAAAGCAGTCATCAAAGCAAAAGGTGGCTACTTTGAAGAACCTAGAATATAAGACATATTTTCAGTTGTTTCACACTTTTTTTGTTAAGTATATAATTCCACATGTGGTAATTCATAGTTTTGATGCCTTCAGTGTGAATGTACAATTTTCATAGTCATGAAAATACAGAAAAATCTTTAAATGAGAAGGTGTGTCCAAACTTTTGGTCTGTACTGTATATTAGATGATGACCCCACAGACCCTTTACACAGCATTATGTTTCCACAGCTCCTTGTATACAGTATGATTCCCTCATTGTTCCCTAAATACAGTATGATGTGCTCACAGCTCCATATACACCGTATGATGTCCCCACACATGCAGATACACAATATGATACCTATACACAATATGATGCCCCTACATCTCCCTATACACAATATGATGCCCCTACATCTCCCTCCATCTGAACAAGTCTCTCCAGCTTCAGAAAGATTATGGACGCATCACATTTTTTTTTACGGACAGGGAAAAAAGTGCCCTATTTTTATGGACTGTCCAAGAATTTCTGGACAGTTGGCAACCCTGCTATTAGTTCCACTGGGGTGGCAGCCTAGGTGGATGCTGGAAGCACAACCGTCTCTCCCTAAGATTCGGAGAGGGAAGGCCACCGATTCCTGACCCTTGCTGTGGCCTTTTCGTTGAGAGGGATGGTTTATTGAGGGCCCATATATACACACAGTCATGGCTGGAAGTGTTTAGCAACCTTGAGATTGTTCCAGAAAGTGAAGTATTTCTCCCAGAAAATTATTACAATTACACGTTTTGTTATACATTTGTTATAATATTTATTTCCTTTGTGTGTATTGAAACAGCACAAAAAATGGGAAAAAAAGGCAAATTGGACATAATTTCACACAAAACTCCAAAAATGGGCCGGACAAAATTGTTGGCACTTTTCCAAAATTGTGGAAAAACAACTTTGCTTCAAGCATGTGATGCTCGTTAAAACTCACCTGTGGCAAGTAACAGTCGTGGGTAATATGAAAGTCATACCTGAGACCAGATAAAAAGTGGAGAAGATAGATAGATATGAGATTGATAGATAGATAGATATGAGATAGATAGATGGATATGTGGCACCCCAGGGTCTGGTTACCACTGTAATAGAAATATTATGTCTGAGAGCAAGTGGGAGGTTTCCTGGTTCGGAGCCCTTAAACATGCAACACCTCCTGTCCCAGACCAGATAGGGGAGGAACCTGCCCTATATAAACTGGATCTGGGGCGGGGTTAGTGAAGTCAGAGCCTGGAGTTAGTTCCAGACACAGGGAAAGTAACAGCGAGGAGCTCTGTAGGAGCAGGAGCTGAAGACCAGGGACTTGAGCTAAGCGGAGTTCGTCCTGGCAGAAGACTCTGAGAACCGGACACAGGAGTCCGAGGTTGCGGGGACTTATATATACCCAGCAGCAGAAACCCGCCGGCAGGGGATTTCAAGTCCTCTGGCCATAGAAGCCCGGAGGCTCAGTCACGAGCAAGGGACCAGCACTGCAATCGAGGAGCGGGGGCTATCAGAAGGCCCCAAGTCACCAGCCATACAGGTGAGCACCACACGGAACACTCAGGGACGTGGGCTACTTCCACTCGCTTACAGCAAGGTAGCCAGGAAGAGTGCAGATAGTCGGGGAGGCCTACAACTCCACCTGGCCAGGGGAACTCCAGTTTGCTCACAGACTGACCAGGCCTCTTATGCTAGCCAGTACTCCCGGGAGGGTCTGCCTTATCACCATCAGTAAAGACCCTGAACTGCACTGCAAAGCCTCTGAGTCGTTCCTGCTGCGCTCGTGCACCATCACTCCTATCATCCACACTCACTAGCCTGAGGCTATACTCCTCCCGTGGGGAGTTATACTACACTCTGCTGCCCTCACAACATCAGCCTCAGAGGTCTGCTCAGCAGCGGCGGTTCTTATTGACCGCAATCCACGGGTGGCGTAGTCGGACATTGCATTATACTGATACAGAGACTGCCACAATATTGGTCTGGCCACCCTGAGCCACGGGACCGGGTCGCCACTACTACTCCCAGCATTGCCCTGAAGTCCGGTCCCGGGTGCCCCATGGCCCAGGGGGCGCGTCATATAGATAATAGATAGATGATAGATAGTCCTATGATATGAGATAGAGGTCGTTATAGACAGGTTTATACACTCTCTCCCGAAGTCGGTAAAATCCTGGGTTGCCCAGGGAGATCCCTATAATGCTGATGACTTGGTGGGGTTGGTGGAAAGATACCAGGCGGTTGAGAGTCCGTTGGGAAAACAAGGGGTCGTAGCCTCTCAATACTGGGGTTCCCAAAAGGTGGCGGACACCCAAAAGAAGCGAGCTAGCGCCACACCTGGGGGGCATCCTAGAGTTCAGGAGGGGTCTGAGTTGCTGCCCAAGGTCCCACCCCATAATATAGTGTGTTGGAGATGTCATACCCCTGGCCATATTGCCTCCCGGTGTCCCATAACCTCTGAACCAATGGACTGTAACATGGGCCGGCGTTGCTCTTATTTTGCCTACCCCGCCTGCAGCGCGGTTCGTCAACATGGCGAGGGCCCTCAGGCATGCTCAGTGTCAGTTAACGGGGCACAAGTCTCTGGACTATTGGTCTCAGGAAGTTTGGTGACCCTGATAAGGGCCACACTCCCTCATCGGCTGGTTTCTGGGAAGGTGGTGGATGTCCGGTGTATCCATGGGGACGCTAAGAACTATCCTGTGGCCCAGGTGGATGTAAACACAGACTGTGGCACCACATCTCATGAAGTGGCGGTCGTTAAGGACCTATTGCATCCCATAATAATTGGACGTTACTTTGCATTATTCTGGGAAATGTGGGGGAAAGCGGGGACACCTGGTTGCTTGGACGACAGCCAGATCGCCCCTAAGGAAACTTACTGTTATGCACACGCCCGGGCTAAGCGGCGTGTGCGTGTGATTGGTAGTGATTCCACTGGACCGTGCCGGAGAGTGAATGCCTGGAGGGGCGTGACTAAGTATTCACCCGATCCGACCAGGGTCGCACGACGGCATACGACGCCAGTGCACCAAGGAGGAACCGAGCAGAGGGACCAGGTGCTACTCCAGGACAGACCCCGGACACGGCTGTTGACCCACACAGGGGAATACAGGAACAGGCTGGTAGGCTGGCACACAGACTGGAGGGTATAGGCAGGCACGACTGGTATGCAGGCAGGCGGGTATGCAGGCAGGGGGGTAAAGGCAAGCACAGCTAGAGTGCAGACAGGGAGGCACTAGCAGGTAGGAACACAGGCGGGATAGGACCCAGTACACACCGGGACTCAGGAACAATACAGGCAGAGGGTTACAGGCAAGCACAGCTAGAGTGCAGACAAGGCTGAGAAGGGAGGACAGGGCTCTGTACACACGGAACAGACAGGAAGGGAAAGACAGAGCCAGATACTCACACAGTACTTGCAGAGACAACAAGCAGGAGTTAGGTACGAGTTCAGACTCTGCAGAAAAAGGAAGGGAACGGACATAGAGGCAAAACAGGTAAAGGACAGGAGAGAGTTCAGACTGGAACTGAGTGTACGGAGGAGACCGACACTGCAGAGGGATACAGGAGCGGGTCTGGGAATACGGCCCCCAGAGAGGCGGAACGAACAGGCAAGGAGCGTGTTCAGACAGGACAGACCAGACGCAGGAGCGGGTCTAGGAAATCGGCCACTAGAAGGCGGAACGAACGGGCAAGGAGCGTGTTCAGACAGGACAGACCAGACACAGGAGCGGGTCTAGGAAATCGGCCACTAGAAGGCGAGAGGAACAGGCTAGGAGCGTGTTCAGACAGGACAGACAAGAGAACACAGAAAGGAGTCAGTTCAGACACGGGAGCTGATACCGCAAAGCAGGAGACATACAGGACTCAGTTCAGACACGGGAACTGATACAAAAAGCAGGAGACAAGAGACGGGACCTGGCACCTTCAGAGTGCAAGCACACACTGAAGGAAACACTATGCTCAGGCAGGGATAGAAGGGAGCTGCTGAGCTATATACCAAGTGACAGACAGCAATAGGCTGAGGACGCACAAGGGGTGTGACCCACAGCAGGTACAAAAGGCAGGAAGTGATCGGGCGCCGCCCTTAAGCAGCAGAAACAGACACAAACAGACAGCATGGAGGGAAGCCAGAGAGACATTCTGGACAGGAGATCAAGTGCGCCCTCTTGCACAGTGGGAGATGGACCACCATGCAAGGACGCCGCCAGGTATGTTACAGTACCTCCCCCCTTACGCCCCCTCTTCTTCAGGCCTGCCAGAATCTTCCGCAGGGAATTCGAGGACCAGTCGTTCACTGGGTTGGAGGGGGACAGAGACTTAAGGGTAATCTCTGCTTCGAGGTACATCTTGTCAAGCTCACAGGAAGAAATAGACGGGTTATCAGGTACATAATGAGGAAAAGTCACTGTCTCTTTGTTATCTGGTGGTATCCCGGAGGATTCAGGAAACAACTGGAGGTCCTCCGCCGGGTCAGAAGAGTGCAGAGGCTCAGAGAAAACAACTGCTTCAGAGTACACTAGGTCGGACTCACTGGAGGAAGCAGGCGAGGTATCGGGTACCGAGTATAGGAAAGTCTCTGTCCATTCACCACCAGGTGGCACCCCGAAGGGTTCTGGAGACAGCTGGCGGTTCTCCGCCTGGTCAGAGGGGTGTAGAGACTCACGGGTAACCTCTGCTTCAGAGTACACTAGGTCGGACTCACTGGACGAAGCAAGCGAGGTATCAGATCCAGGATATAGGAAAGTCTCTGTCCATTCACCACCAGGTGGCACCCCGAAGGATTCTGAACACAACTGGAGGTCCTCCGCCTGGTCGGAGGGGTGTAGAGACTCAGGAGTAACCTCTGCTTCGGAGTACACTAGGTTGGACTCACTGGACGAAGCGAGCGAGGTATCAGGTACAGAGTATAGGAAAGTCTCTGTCCATTCACCACCAGGTGGCACCCCGAAGGATTCTGAACACAACTGGAGGTCCTCCGCCTGGTCGGAGGGGTGTAGAGACTCAGGAGTAACCTCTGCTTCGGAGTACACTAGGTTGGACTCACTGGACGAAGCGAGCGAGGTATCAGGTACAGAGTATAGGAGAGTCTCTGTCCTTTCGCTACCAGGTAGCACCCCGAAGGGTTCAGGAGACAACTGGAGGTCCTCCGCCTGGTCGGAGGGGTGTAGAGACTCGGAGGTAACTACCACTTTGGGGTACCCATTGTCAGGCTCACAGGACGAAGCGGACAAAGTATTGAGTACCGGGTGTAGAGAAGTCTCTCTCCATTTGTCATCGAGTGGTATCCCGGAGGGTTCAGGAGGCAACAGGGGATCCTCCGCCAGGTAGTAGAGGTGCACAGACTCTGAGGTAACCACAGCTTTGGAGCATCCTTGGACATGCACACCGGTTAAAGAGAAAGAAGCATCTGATGCCGGGTGCAGGAAGTTCTCCTGTGTGGAGTCTGGATGGGCAGAAGTCTCTTCGGCCAGGAGAACTGGTGCACTACCCATGCACATTACCCATTGGGGTTTCTCCGGGATACAGGGAGATGAAGCTTCAGTAGGGACTTCAAGGTTGGGGTCAGGAGGTCTCAGGGAGGACAGACCCTGGCGTGACGGCTTGCCTCTAAGTCTAGCACGTCTGGACTGCCTCTTGAGGTTGAGAGAAGTATTCCGGAAAGCGTAGTCACCCTGTGAGGATTCTGGGTGGGCAGTAGTCTCATTGGGCTGGAGGACTATTGCGCTACCCACACACATTACCCGTCGGGGCTGCTCCGGGATATTGGGAAGTGAAGCTTCAGCAGGGGCTTCAGAGTTAGGGTCCTCGAAGACCATACGAAAGGCCACCAGGAAGGCCTGCAGGTCAAGGATGACAGGATCCCATGCTTCCCATAGGGGGGTGACCCATTTCAAGGCATCACCCGCTAGGTAGTCAATCATAAAGGCCACTTTAGCCCAATCGGAAGGAAAATAGAGAGGGTAGGCCTTAAAGTGTAGCATGCATTGCTCCACAAATGCACGACACTGTCTTGGATCCCCATAGTAACGTGGCGGATCCGCAGGAACGAGAGCTGATAGATCCATCTGGACGGGTGCGTAATTCGCCTGGAACTCAGCTAAAGGGGGGAAAAAAATTTATTTATTTATTTTAATGCATGTATTCGCTGGAAAAACTTCTCAAAGAGCGAAGGCCGTGGGGCTCAACGGGAACCATGGCCTGAGCATGCTGTTATGCACACGCCCGGGCTAAGCGGCGTGTGCGTGTGATTGGTAGTGATTCCACTGGACCGTGCCGGAGAGTGAATGCCTGGAGGGGCGTGACTAAGTATTCACCCGATCCGACCAGGGTCGCACGACGGCATACGACGCCAGTGCACCAAGGAGGAACCGAGCAGAGGGACCAGGTGCTACTCCAGGACAGACCCCGGACACGGCTGTTGACCCACACAGGGGAATACAGGAACAGGCTGGTAGGCTGGCACACAGACTGGAGGGTATAGGCAGGCACGACTGGTATGCAGGCAGGCGGGTATGCAGGCAGGGGGGTAAAGGCAAGCACAGCTAGAGTGCAGACAGGGAGGCACTAGCAGGTAGGAACACAGGCGGGATAGGACCCAGTACACACCGGGACTCAGGAACAATACAGGCAGAGGGTTACAGGCAAGCACAGCTAGAGTGCAGACAAGGCTGAGAAGGGAGGACAGGGCTCTGTACACACGGAACAGACAGGAAGGGAAAGACAGAGCCAGATACTCACACAGTACTTGCAGAGACAACAAGCAGGAGTTAGGTACGAGTTCAGACTCTGCAGAAAAAGGAAGGGAACGGACATAGAGGCAAAACAGGTAAAGGACAGGAGAGAGTTCAGACTGGAACTGAGTGTACGGAGGAGACCGACACTGCAGAGGGATACAGGAGCGGGTCTGGGAATACGGCCCCCAGAGAGGCGGAACGAACAGGCAAGGAGCGTGTTCAGACAGGACAGACCAGACGCAGGAGCGGGTCTAGGAAATCGGCCACTAGAAGGCGGAACGAACGGGCAAGGAGCGTGTTCAGACAGGACAGACCAGACACAGGAGCGGGTCTAGGAAATCGGCCACTAGAAGGCGAGAGGAACAGGCTAGGAGCGTGTTCAGACAGGACAGACAAGAGAACACAGAAAGGAGTCAGTTCAGACACGGGAGCTGATACCGCAAAGCAGGAGACATACAGGACTCAGTTCAGACACGGGAACTGATACAAAAAGCAGGAGACAAGAGACGGGACCTGGCACCTTCAGAGTGCAAGCACACACTGAAGGAAACACTATGCTCAGGCAGGGATAGAAGGGAGCTGCTGAGCTATATACCAAGTGACAGACAGCAATAGGCTGAGGACGCACAAGGGGTGTGACCCACAGCAGGTACAAAAGGCAAGAAGTGATCGGGCGCCGCCCTTAAGCAGCAGAAACAGACACAAACAGACAGCATGGAGGGAAGCCAGAGAGACATTCTGGACAGGAGATCAAGTGGGAGATGGACCACCATGCAAGGACGCCGCCAGGTATGTTACACTTACCCGCAGAACATAGTAGATGAGTTTCCCATGTGTGTGCTGGTGGGCAATGAGGATGAAGTAGCATCCCCTGAGTCCAATATCCCTGAGCTGGAGGTGTCCGAGGGAAACTTTGGAACTGCCCAACTCAGGGATTTAACTCTGAAAGGGGCCTTTGAAAATGTTACTGTGTTAAATGGGGTGCCTCAGGAACCGGGGGCTGACACTAGGTTCCCTCATTTTGCTGTGAATGGGGATTTGCTGTACAGAATAACCAAGCCAAGGGGTGAGGTAATAGAACAGTTGCTGGTGCCAGGGCCCTATAGACGCAGGGTGTTAGACATGGCTCATTCTCATGTGTTGGGTGGTCACCTGGGTGCAGACAAGATTCAAGAACGGATCCTCCAAAGATTCTACTGGCCAGGTTGCTATAGAGAAATATAGAGTTATTGTCGTTCCTGCCCCACATGCCAGATAACCTCCCCAGTGGCCCACTTCCGCAGTCCCCTAGTGCCACTACCAGTCATCGAGGTTCCATTCGAACGCATAGCAATGGATCTAGTGGGGCCTCTGGTCAAGTCCGCCCAAGGGCATCAGTATATCCTGGTGGTATTAGATTATGCTACATGGTATCTGGAGGCCGTACCACTACGAAACTCCTCCACCAGGTGTATAGCCCGGGAGTTAGTCCACATGTTTTCAAGAACCGGGTTGCCTAACGAGATCCTAACAGACCAAGGAACTCCATTTATGTCGAAGGTCATGAGGGAATTGTGCAAGACACTGCAGATTGCACAACTGAGAACCTCCGTGTACTCTCCCCAGACGGACGGACTGGTAGAGAGGTTTAACAAAACCTTGAAAGCAATGTTGAGGAAAGCAGTGGAAAAGGATGGCCGAGACTGGGACTATATGTTGTTCGCCATGAGGGAAGTTCCCAAAGCTTCCACAGGTTTCTCCCCGTTTGAACCACTCTATGGACGACACCCTCAGGACTCCTGGAGGTGGAGAAAGAGTCCTGGGAAGCTGAGACCACTCCCTATAGGAGAGTGGTGGAGCACGTTGCCCAGATGCAAGAGAGGATTGCCCATGTGATGCCCATTGTGAGGGAGCACCTCCTCAAGGCACAAGAGGCACAGTCCAGGGTGTATAATAGGTCGGCCAGGGTGAGATCGTTCAACCCAGGAGATCAAGTGCTTGTGCTAGTCCCACAGTGGAGAGCAAGTTCATGGCCAAGTGGCAGGGCCCCTATGAGGTGGTAGAGAAAGTGGGGGAAGTCAACTTTAAGATCCACCAACCAGGGAAGAGGAAGCCCTACCAAATTTACCATGTTAACTTGATTAAGCCATGGCAAGATAGAGAGCCTGCGGAAGCTCCCTGTTTAGTGGCTGAGGCTGAGGCCGATGTGAAAGAGGTCAAGGTGGCAGAGTCACTGTCACATGCCCAAAAGCAACAGTGCAAAGAGTTGTTACAGCGAAATAAAGACATGTTTTCGGAGTTGCCAGGACTCACTCAGGTCATAGAGCATGAGGTTCTCACAGAGCCTCATGTTCGCGTCAATCTAAAACCATACCGGATCCCCGAAGCCCGCAGAGAGGTGATCTCTAAAGAAGTAAGGCGGATGCTAAACCTGGGAGTCATTGAAGAGTCCAAAAGTGGATGGTCCAGTCCTATAGTCTTAGTGCCGAAACCAGATGGGGAATGGCGGTTTTGCAACGACTATAGGAAGCTGAAGGAGGTCTCAAAGTTCGACGCCTACCCAATGCCTAGGGTAGATGAGCTTAACGAAAGGCTAGGACGGGCTCGGTACATCACCACTCTGGACCTCACCAAAGGATATTGGCAAATTCCCCTGTCCAAAGAGGCTAAGGAGAAGACAGCCTTCTCGACGCCAATACGTCAGGATGCCGTTTGGGTTGAAGGGAGCTCCGGCCACCTTCCAGAGAGCCATGGACCGGATCTTAGCACCCCACAAACAGTATGCAGCGGCCTACCTAGATGCTATCGTCATATTTAGCCAGGACTGGGAAAGTCATCTGGACAAAGTTCAAGCCATACTTGATGCCCTAAGGAAGGCGGGCTTTACTATCAACCCGAAGAAATGTGCCATGGGGATGGAGGAAGCCAAGTACCTAGGGTACGTGGTTGGTAGAGGGGAAATAAAACCACAAATAAATAAGGTCGAGGCGATCTTGAACTGGCCACAGCCCCTCTCGAAGAAGCAGGTCAGGGCGTTTCTAGGCATTGTGGGCTACTATCGAAGATTTGTCCTTAACTTTGCCCTGATAGCAGCCCCACTGATGGATCTTCTGAAAGGGATGAAGTCAGCTATGGCCAAGTGGTCCCCGGAAGCAGAAGCGACCTGCCAGGAATTGAAACTGGTCCTCTGTAAACAACCAGTCTTGGTGGCACCCAGCTTCTCCAAGGAGTTTGTGGTCCAGATGGATGCATCGGATGTCGGGCTGGGAGCAGTCTTGTCCCAGGAGATTAACGGAGAAGAACACCCTGTAAAATACCTCAGTCTGAAGCTCTCCGCTTGTGAGAAGGACTACTCCATTGTAGAAAAAGAATGTTTGGCCATTAAGTGGGCGTTAGACACTCTGAGGTATTACCTATTAGGTAGAAGGTTCAGGTTAGTGTCAGACCATGCCCCATTGAGGTGGATGCGAGAAAAGAAGGGAAACAATGCCAGAGTGACTAGGTGGTTCCTGGCTCTACAAGATTTTAGTTTCCAGGTAGAGCATAGGCCTGGGAAACAACATGGGAATGCCGCTGCCTTGTCAAGGATTTATTGTATGGTGACAGAAGGTGCCAAGCCCTACGGCTTTGGACAGAGGGGGGGTGTATGTAAGGTTGCTGCCGGACAGATCGTGGACGGGAGGTATGTGTCCTCGAAGTGCCATGCTTCGGTGATGTAGGATCCGGAGAAGCAGGCTCCAGCACACATAGTGCTGAGAGGAATTTAATGGGTCCGGATTACAGGGCCGGGTTTTATGAGCAGCTGAAAGAGCTGGGGGGGAACAGCTGCTCACTTACCTCCAGTCCGGTCTTGGAAGGCTAATTTAAGACAGCTGCGCCTGTCTCTGTCTGTCTGTGTTTGCTGGGCAAGGTGAGCAGACCTTGCAGGTGCTTCTTAGACTCTGCAGGAGGCAGAGAAAAGCACCTTGTTTAAACGGCTGAATCCGTGCTGCATGGACTTGTTATTTTGAGCTTTGTTCTGTTATTCCTTTTTGTGCCAGGAAAAGGCTGTAACTTTTGTTTCTTAACTGGTGTATGGACACTAAAATAAGCCACCAGTTTGTTTGAACCCGTGGACTGCATCACTGTGTGAACCTGTGCCTACCTCCAACGCGGCTCAGTGAGTACAAATCCCTACACTATCTATCTATCTATTTATCTATCTATCCATCTATCTATCCATCTATTTATTCATCTATCCATCTATCTATCCATCCATCATACATGGATAGATAGAAAGATAGATAGATACATATATGGATAGATAGATGGATAGATAGATATGAAATAGAGAATATAAGGATAGATAGATGATAGATAATCCTATGATATGATAGGTTTGATCGTGCATTTCCAATGTCTCTTACCACTGCGGCCATGATAGAGCATTTTCTACACTTTCTCGGTTCCCTCTTCCATTGCTGGAGGCTAACTTCTGCCGCATGAAATACAGTGGTGGCCAAAAGTATTGGCACCCCGGCAATTCTGTCAGATAATACTCAGTTTCTTCCTGAAAATGATTGCAATCACAAATTCTTTGGTATTATTATCTTCATTTAATTTGTCTTCAATGAAAAAACACAAATAGAATTGTCCTAAAGCCAAATTGGATATAATTCCACATCAAACCTAAAAAAGGGGATGGACAAAAGTATTGGCACTGTTTGAAAAATCATGTGATGCTTCTCTAATTTGTGTAATTAACAGCACCTGTAACTTACCTGTGGCACCTAACAGGTGTTGGCAATAACTAAATCACACTTGCAGCCAGTTAACATGGATTAAAGTTGACTCAACCTCTGTCCTGTGTCCTTGTGTGTACCACATTGAGCATGGAGAAAAGAAAGAAGACCAAAGAATTGTCTGAGGACTTGTGAAACCAAATTGTGAGGAAGCATGAGCAATCTGAAGGCTACAAGTCCGTCTCCAAAGACCTGAATGTTCCTGTGTCTTCCGTGCGCAGTGTCATCAAGAAATTTAAAGCCCATGGCACTGTGGCTAACCTCCCTACATGTGGACGGAAAAGAAAAATTGACGAGAGATTTCAGCGCAAGATTGTGCGGATGGTGGATAAAGAACCTCGACTAACATCCAAACAAGTTCAAGCTGCCCTGCAGTCTGAGGGTACAACAGTGTCAACCCGTACTATCCGTCGGCGTCTGAATGAAAAGGGACTGTATGGTAGGATACCCAGGAAGACCCCACTTCTTACCCCGAGACATAAAAAAGCCAGGCTGGAGTTTGCCAAAACTTACCTGATAAAGCCTAGAACTGGAAGTGCATTGAGGTGAAGGTGAAGAGGTATTGGGAATCCTGCAGAAAATACCTGTGTGAATTGCGTGAAGAGGTATTGGGAATCCTGCAGAAAATACCTGTGTGAATTGCGTGAAGAGGTATTGGGAATCCTGCAGAAAATACCTGTGTGAATTGCGTGAAGAGGTATTGGGAATCCTGCAGAAAATACCTGTGTGAATTGCGGTGAGTGCTGCATTGTGATCTGCTGAGTGCTTTTCTACCTGTTTAGATTTATTGGGCTTTTTAAAATCTATTTTCTCACTACAGTTTTAGTTTCTTAGTTTACTACCTGTGTATTTAAAGGTTAACTACATTGCACTAAAATCCTGAGGTGTAGATTTACTCACAAGGGGTTAATTAAGGGGAAGGGGTCATAATTAAGGGTTTATAAGGGGCAGCTGGTTGGGCATAAAGTCCTTTGGAAGTGCATTGAGGTGAAGGGTACATTGCTGGAAAAGGAAAAAAAAAAAAAAAAACACTTTAAATCTCTTAGTTTGCGAGT
The DNA here is from genome assembly GCF_046119375.1 of Phyllobates terribilis. Classification (NCBI taxonomy): domain Eukaryota; kingdom Metazoa; phylum Chordata; class Amphibia; order Anura; family Dendrobatidae; genus Phyllobates; species Phyllobates terribilis. Next base: position 3,459,492 of record NW_027362957.1, read on the forward strand.
GTGAACGAGCTGCGTGTGTCCGGAGCGTAAGTGCGAACGAAAGTAAGTGTGTGACTTGTTTTTCAGTGACTTTGGATTCAGGGAGTTTGGAAGGGAGGACTTAGGACTGAATTGCTGACTGTATTTCATTCTTTCTTTACTTTACTTTTTACTTAATTAATCCACCTGACCTACTTAGCTGATTCCCCCGTCCATACTTGATGCTTAATTGATCCCCCGTCCATACTTAACTGATCCCCTGTCAATATCTAATTGATACACTTGCACATCCCTAATTGATCCCCGTCCATACACCTATATATAAATAATTGTGTTTTGTACTTGTATATATATACTGACTGTATCCCCATATTTAGAATGACGTCCATGTTGGACGGAGCCGTGCAGTGTACATCTTGCGCAATGTATGCATTCCGTGAGCACCCACTCGAGGATCCATACTGCTGCGAGAGATGTGAGCATATCGTGCACTTGGAAGCCCAAATTCTGGATCTAAGTGCTCAGATAGCGGTACTGAGGAGCATCGACAACATAGAACGGAGTTTGCTGCTCACCGAGCAGACACTCAATGGGTCAATACTGGGGGTGGAGCATAGAGGGGAAGTGCAGGCTGAACAGGCAGGGAGCTGGATAACAGTAAGGAGGGATAGAGGGAAGAAGTATAGGAAGGCTGGTTCAGAACCGGCATTATTGGAGCATGACAGATCCTCTGACCGCCGGGGGAGTGTATGCTCCAGTAATGAGGGGGAGGGGGGAAGTGTAGGGCAGGCAAGACAGGTTCTGGTAGTGGGTGACTCTATTATTAGGGGGACAGACAGGGCAATCTGTCACAAAGACCGGGATCGCCGAACGGTGTGCTGCCTCCCTGGCGCTCGAGTCCGGCACATCGCGGATCGGGTTGACAAGTTACTGGGTGGGGCTGGCGAAGACCCAGCGGTCATGGTCCACATCGGCACCAATGACAAAGTGAGTGGTAGATGGAGGGTCCTTAAAAATGATTTCAGGGACCTAGGTAGGAAGCTTAGGGCAAGGACCTCCAAGGTAGTTTTCTCAGAAATACTACCAATCCCGCGAGCCACACAGGAGCGCCAACAGGAAGTTAGGGAGGTGAATAAGTGGCTAAAGAGTTGGTGCAAGGCAGAAGGGTTTGGGTTCATGGAGAACTGGGCCGACTTCGCGGTCGGATACAGGCTCTACCGTAGGGACGGGCTGCACCTCAATGGGGAGGGTGCAGCGGTGCTGGGGAAGAAGATAGCTAATAGGTTGGAGGAGTTTTTAAACTAGAGACGGGGGGGGAAACCAAGGAAATAGGTGGGATGTGAGGCAAGCAAGGGGGAAGGGGAGAAGTGAATATAATGAGGGTGGAGAGGGGGGTGGGGATAGTACAGTTAGATCGTTAGAGAAGAATAGGATGCTAAATAACCCCAAAGTTTTATCTTGCATGCTGACCAACGCAAGAAGCCTGACCAATAAGGCAGATGAGCTGCGGGCGCTTATATGGGAGGAGAGGTATGACATCGTAGGTATAACAGAGACTTGGCTAGACGATAGCTACGACTGGGCGGTAAATTTATTAGATTATAGTTTATTTAGAAGGGACCAGAAACAGGGGAAAGGCGGAGGAGTCTGCTTATATGTAAAGTCATGTCTAAAACCCAGACTAAGGGAAGATATAGGAGAGGGAGAAGAGGGGGTCGAGTCCATGTGGGTAGAGATAGAGGGAACTAAAAATAATAATAAAATATTACTGGGGGTCTGCTATAAGCCACCCAATATAACAGAGGAGAATGAGAATCTGCTATTAGGACAAATAGACAAAGTAGCAAAACATAATGAAGTGATTGTAATGGGGGATTTCAACTACCCGGATATTGACTGGGAAACAGAAACCTGTAGATCTCAGAAAGGAAAAAGGTTCTTGACAAATATTAAGGATAATTATCTCTCCCAACTAGTGCAGGAACCAACGAGAGGGAAGGCCGTGTTGGACTTAATATTGACTAATAGGCCTGATAGAATAACTGAGGTACAGATAGGGGGGCACCTAGGTAATAGCGACCATAATATTATCGACTTCAAAATGCCCTTCAGTAGGGTTATCAATAAGGGAACAACAAAAACATTAAACTTTAGGAGGGCGAAGTTTGATCAGCTGAAAGAAAGCCTTCAACTTATTGACTGGGACAAAGTACTTAATCAATGGAATACGAATAGTAAATGGGAAACCTTCAAAAGAATTCTGAATACTCAGTGCGAGAGGTATATACCGTATGGGAATAAAAGGGCCAGAAATAAGAGGAAACCAATATGGTTGAACAAGAACGTAAAAGGGGCGTTAAATAGCAAAAAAGAGGCATTCAAGAGATTAAAACAGGAAAACAGTAAGGAGGCACTAATGTATTACAAGGAAAAAACGAGAACCTGTAAAAAACAAATAAAAATAGCGAAGGAGGAAACAGAGAGACGTATTGCTAGGGAAAGTAGATCAAATCCCAAACTGTTCTTTACGTATATAAATAGTAAAAGGATTAAATCGGATAATATTGGACCAATAAAAAGTGAGGAAGGCAAAATCATAGAGAAAGATGAGGATAAAGCTAATCTATTAAATAATTTTTTTTCGACAACTTTCACAAAGGAAATCAAACTAACAGGAGAAATGAGAAGTGACAAGCTTAATCCTCCACTAAGTATGACAAATCTAACCCAAGTTGAGGTACAGAAACGCCTCAGTAACATTAAAATAAACAAATCACCAGAACCTGATGGCATACACCCACGGGTACTAAGGGAACTAAGTAATGTGATAGACAGACCGTTATATCTTATATTTAAGGACTCTGTTGAGACTGGGTCTGTGCCACTTGATTGGCGACAGGCGAATGTAGTGCCAATATTCAAAAAGGGAGCGAAAAGTGACGCCGGAAACTATCGGCCGGTGAGTCTGACGTCCGTTGTGGGCAAAATTTTTGAAAGCTTCATTAAAGAGGCAATTACGGAGCATCTTGATGCTAATAATCTTTTAATCCCGAACCAACATGGATTCATGAGGAATCGCTCCTGCCAAACAAACCTGATTGACTTCTACGAGGAGGTTAGCTCTCGAGTAGATCAGGGGGAACCAGTGGATGTCGTGTATCTCGACTTCTCAAAAGCTTTCGATAGCGTGCCACATAATAGGTTGGTATACAAAATGAGAATGATGGGGCTGGGGGAAAATGTCTGCAAGTGGGTAGCTAACTGGCTAAGGGATAGAAGGCAGAGGGTGGTTATAAATGGAATATACTCAGATTGGGTAAGCGTCACTAGAGGCGTTCTTTACGGTAAGAGCAGTGAGAATATGGATTTCACAGAGTGAGGAGACGGTGATGTCAGATTCACTACACCAGTTCAAGCGGGGACTGGATGCATTTCTAGATACCAGGCAGATTTCAGCATATACTTAAAAATAAAATAAAATAGTAAGTTGATACAGGGATTTATTCTGACTGCTGGTTTCAGAGTCAGGAGGGAATTTTTCCTCAGGTGAAGATTGGCCAAATCATTTGGGGTTTTTGCCCTCCTCTGGATCAACTTTACCAATTACAGAACTAACAGGTCGAACTTGATGGACGCAAGTCTTTATTCGGCTTTACTAACTATGTTTACAAACTATGTTACTATGTTTTGGAAGAATGTTCTCTGGTCAGATGAGACAAAAGTCGAGCTTTTTGGGAAAAACCATCAACATAGAGTGTACAGGAAAAAAAAAGAGGCATTCAAAGAAAAGAACATGGTCCCTACAGTCAAACATGGCGGAGGTTCCCTGATGTTTTGGGGTTGCTTTGCTGCCTCTGGCACTGGACTGCTTGACCGTGTGCATGGCATTATGAAGTCTGAAGACTACCAACAAATTTTGCAGCATAATGTAGGGCCCAGTGTGAGAAAGCTGGGTCGCCCTTAGAGGTCATGGGTCTTCCAGCAGGACAATGACCCAAAACACACTTCCAAAAGCACTATAAAATGGTTTTAGAGAAAGCACTGGAGACTTCTAAGGTGGCCAGCAATGAGTCCAGACCTGAATCCCATAGAACACCTGTGGAGAGATCACAAAATGGCAGTTTGGAGAAGGCACCCTTCAAATATCAGGGACCTGGAGCAGTTTTCCAAAGAAGAATGGTCTACAATTCCAGCAGAGCATTGTAAGAAACTCATTGATGGTTACCGGAAGTGGCTGTTCGCAGTTATTTTGGCTAAAGGTTGTGCAACCAAGTATTAGGCTGAGGGTGCCAATACTTTTGTCTGGCCCATTTTTGGAGTTTTGTGTGAAATGATCAATGATTTGATTTTTGCTTCATTCTCTTTTGTGTTTTTTCCTTGCAAGCAAATTAAATGAAGATAATAATACCAAAGAATTTGTGATTGCAATCATTTTCAGGAAGAAACTGAGTATTATCTGATAGAATTGCAGGGGTGCCAATACTTTTGGCCACCACTGTAATAAGTGAGCTGTCATTTATTCATAAGACGTTCTATTCTTCAGAGCTGAGACTGTAAAATAAAAAGTGAAGAATAAAATATCTGATGACTGTTCTTTCACTGTGAGTAAGAAACAGATAATAAAATTAAAGGAAAAATAACTGAGGGGAGAACCCTGCAGGTTTATTGTCCTTCTATAGCTGTATGGTGGCAGGATGGTGACACTGCTGGAGTCCTGGTGAGGATCTGCATGATATTCATTTCTGTTGACTTTTTATTGCCAACATATTCTGCAGTGATGTACATATAGTCCCTGCCCACAATGCGGTACACATGAGGGACAATTTCATATTAAGCCAAGTAACCTATGATGTCAAGGTCTCATATTTACAAGGTGCTTATTGGCAATCTGAGCCGGCGAATGGCTCTGTGTCCGTATATTCGCTATATACTGCCCGCAATATCTTGTAGAAAGCTCACAGTGACTAAAATGTATAAATAGTTCTCTTTGGAGAATTTAATTAGATCCATTCATACCTTACCTTATAATGAGGACTTAAAGGGCTTTTATAACTAGGTAAAACAAGCTTAACGGGACTGTCCAGGACTTATATATTAATGACCGATTTTAGGATAAGTCATCAACAGGGTGGGACTGGGCTGGCGGGGTACCCTTCTGCAGAGGAGAGGGGGAGAAGAGAATGAAAAAATAAAAAAACCTGCGGTTTTAAGGGGCACGGGCCCTTTAAAAGCGCAGGCACAGTGTATGCAGGGACGCGCGCACGCGGCGTTCATTACCTGAACCGCCGCGACACACGTCCCAGTGAAGCAGCTGAAGCTGCGCGTCTCCCTTCCCCGGCCGGCGTATGACGTCACCGGAGAAGGAGGACACCGCACGGGAGAGCAGGAAGGTAAGAGGTGTCTGTGTGTGTGTCTGTGTGCATATGAGTGGATGCAGAATGGGATGGGCCCCTGGCTGGACACACAAGGGGGGGCCCGGCTAGACACACAAGGGGGGACCCTGGCTGGACACACAAGGGGGGGCCCGGATGGACACACAAGGGGGGCCTTGCTGGACACACAAGGGGGAGCCCTGGCTGGACACACAAGGGGGAGCCCTGGCTGGACACACAAGGAGAAGCCCTGGCTGGACACACAAGGGGGAGCCCTGACTGGACACACAAGGGGGAGCCCTGACTGGACACACAAGAGGGAACCCTGGCTGGACACACAAGGGGGAGCCCTGGCTGGACACACAAGGGGGAGCCCTGGCTGGACACACAAGGGGGAGCCCTGACTGGACACACAAGGGGGAGCCCTGGCTGGACACACAAGGGGGGAGCTGGATGGACACACAAGGGGGAACCCTGGCTGGACCCACAAGGGGGAGCCCTGGCTGGACACACAAGGGGAAGCCCTGACTGGACACACAAGAGGGAACCCTGGCTGGACACACAAGGGGGAACCCTGGCTGGACACACAAGGGGGAACACTGGCTGGACACACAAGGGTGAGAGCCTGGCTGGACACACAAGGGGGAACCCTGGCTGGACACACAAGGGGGGGAGCCTGGCTGGACACATAAGGGGGGGAGCCTGGCTGGACACATAGGAAAGGGTGGGCAGGATGGCTATATGGTGGGGCAGGCTGGACACATGGAGGCCAGGATGGATATGTGAGGGGGATGGATATATGGGGGGGCCGGATATATGGGGGGCGGGGCAGGCTGGACACATGATGGCCAGGATGGATATGTGGGGGGCAGGCTGGACACATGGAGGGCTAGGATAGATATGTGGAGGGGCAGGCTTGATACACGTGGGCTAGGATAAATATATGGAGGGGCCACGCTGGACATATGGGGGCCAGTATGGATATATGGGGGGGTGTCAGGATGGATATATGCAGGGGGGAAGGGCAGGATGGATATATGAGGGGGAGGCTGGACACATGGAGGCCAGGATGGATATATGGGGGGCAGGCTGGAAACATGGAGGCCAGGATGGATATATTGTGGGGGGCAGGCTGGACACATGGAGGCCAGGAAGGATATGTAGGGGGGGCATGCTGGACACATGGAGGCCAGGATGGATATATGGGGGGCAGGCTTGACACATGGGGCTTTAGGACAGATATATGGGAGGGGGCAGGCTGGACACATGGAGGCAAGGACAGATATATGGGGGGGCAGGCTGGAAACATGGAGGCCAGGATGGATATGTGGGGGGGCAGACTGGACACATGGAGGCCAGGATGGATATATGGGGGGAACAGGAGGGCCACATGGGGGACTAGGATGGGTATATGGGAGGGGGCAGGCTCGATACACGTGGGCTAGGATAAATATATGGAGGGGTCACACTGGACATATGGGGGCCAGAAGGGATATATGGGGGGTGTCAGGATGGATATATGCAGGGAAGGGGGGCCAGGATGGATATATGGGGGTGCCAGGCTGAACAAGGGACTTAATTACTGTTTGGGGCCAGATTGAGGAACATACTTTATTAGTTTATGGTGGCCAGTGAGGAACATTATTATTTTAGAGTCCAATTAGAGACATTATTACTTCTGTAATATAATTTACTTTTTAGGAAATTGTTTTCCATGGGATAGGACAAAAGCGGGCTCCTGTTACTGTGCAGGGCGGCACTATATCGCTTTTTTTCTTCAACTGGTGTAGTGTAGAAGTCGGGGGGTGGAGTGGGAATATTCCCTAGAAGAGATCAGTTATTGATAACTGTGTGTTATTTTCTGCAGAGATGATTCCTGGCTGGAAGAAGTGATGGCCGTCTGTGCCAGATGAAGAAGAAAAGCGAAGATGAAGGACTTCACCTAGAGACGTCACTGGTGAGTCAGTGTATTACATGTGACTCGCCCCCTGGGCCGTGGGGCACTCGGATCCGGGCAATAGGGAGACGATGGGGGTAGTAGTGGCGACCCGGTTCCGTGGCTCAGGGTGGTCAGGCCAATGGTAGTCTGCTATGTTCTGCTGATAATGTCCGACTACGCCACCCGTGGATTGCGGTTATTAGGAACCGCCGCTGCATGCAGACCGCTGGGGCTGATGAGGTGTGCAGCTAGGGTAGTGTGACTCTCCACGGGAAGAGTGCGGCCCCAGGGCAGTATAATGGATGTTGGGAGTGATGGTAGTGGGAGTCCCAGTGCTGATAGTGCTGGAGGAGCAAGGAGCACACAGACAACAGGTTGCAGTCCAGGGTCTTTACTAAACAGGTAAACTGACCCACAAACAGTCCCGGCTAGGAGGGGACCTGGATGTCTGAGAGCAACGGGGAAATTGGCCCTGGTCAGGGTGAGGGTGTAGGCCTACCGTGCTTTCTGCGCTCCTTCTGGCTATCTCCTCCTGATAGGGTAACAGCCCACGTTTCCGAGCTTTCCGTGTTTTCTCGCCTGTATGGCCTGCGACGTGGGTTCCTTTCTCCTCCCAGCCTTGCACGGCTTTACTGGTCCCTTCTGTTGTGGCAGGGCCTCCAGGCTTCTTAGGCCAAGGAATATACAGTCCCTTGCGGACTGGTTCTCTGCTGGGGGATGTGGAATCCTTCCAGCCTCAGACACCAAAGTCTGGTAGATTAAGTCTGTTATCTGCCAAGACAGGCTTGCTTCGCCTCTTGTCTCTGGCTTGTGGCTCTCCTCCTGCCACACTTCCTCTTAGGTGCAGTGCAACTGTCTGTCCCTGCTCTGCTGAGACACGTCTCAGTCCTGAGACAGGTCATCTGGGTTCTCTCTAACCCTGCCCCCAGCACCAGCTTTTATAGGGGCAGCCTGCTCCCCCTACTGGCCTGAGACAGGAGGCATTGCATGCTAATGTTCCCCTGACTAGAGAACCTCCCCCCTGCTCTCAGACACAGCTTTAATTACACTTGTGGCATCCAGGCCAGGGTGACACATTCCCCCCTAGTGAAATTTAGTACTCCGGGACTAAACAGTAAACAAAGACAATATGCAAAACAATAAAACATTAATAGACAGACGACGCACAAATTGAGTTCTTAAGGTCACAGTGTGGCCTGTGACCGGGTGTCCATATCACCAGCACAACGGGGAACCTTAACCAGGTGGGGGTCTGTCCTATCCCAAGTCCTTCACAGTCTTAGTTCATTCCTGGGTTAGGCTCTGAACGCAGTCCATACAAGGTCCCGGTTATAAAAAGTCCATAACCTGTGAGTCCTTACGGTAGCTGCAAGAAACTGAAACAGAGTATTACCAAACATGCATGTAACTTTGCAAACAATTCAACATTTGGCAACAGGGTTATTTACAATTTTAGTACACTATATTCTCCAGCGAGCGGGTATCTGCTCCTGGTTGACCTACGTAGCCCACTGTCTGGTGGTGGACTGACTTGGCTTTCCCCACTAGCGTTAGGGGTGCAGCTACCAGCTGGGTGTACAGGTAGGGCAGGCAGCTGTCTGCGGGTCCTTTGGCTTACCGCAGGCATGGCAGGCTCACTGTCAGCAGAGGGTTGACTCTCCTGGGCTGCTGGTACAGGCTCTTCTGCCTCTGGAACTGCTTGCTCCTCTTCACCTTCCGACTCTGGTGTTGGTTGTTGCTGTGCCGGTTGCAGGAAATGCAGGACAAGTACCACTATGGCATCATTTATGCGAGTCCAGGACTGAGGAAACTCTCCGAGAACGGTGCTGATCATTTCTTCCTTGTCCTCTGCGGGTTCAAGGTCACTCTGATCCTCTTCTGCACTACGGAGTTGCTCGGGGCACCTTTTGAGATGGTCTCTGGAGACGACACTAGTGGTTTCTCCTCCGTCCTTGGTGATTACGCACACCTTTGGGTTGTCGTGGTCAGACTGCAGTACGGTGTAGGGTTCCCTTTCCCACTGGTCGTCCAACTTATGTAGCCTTCTTTTTCGCTTTAGGACTTGCTCACCAGGTTCTAGGGGACTAGCAGGGGCGTGTTGATTGAAGAGTCTTTCTTGCTTCTCTCTCACCTGGGCCAGGCTCTTCTCCACACTCTCCTGTACCTTCTTGTACTGCAGTTGCCTTTCCGTATCCCAGTCCGCATCCGGGGAGGTGTCCTCAGGTATTAGGACTCCCATCTCCAGGTCTACGGGCAGCTTTCCTGGTCTAGCTCGCATCAGGTAAGCCGGGGTGCAGTTTGTTGCATTCACCAGGATATTGTTGTATAGGTCTATCAGGTCCGGCAGTTTTTCTGGCCACAGGCTGCGTTCCTCCAGGGGCAACGTCTTCAGGAGATCAATGACTATATTGTTCATCTTCTCACACATCCCGTTGGTTTGGGGGTGGTAAGGCGTTGTACGAATCTTCTTACAGCCATAGAGGTTGCAGAACTCCTGGAAGATTTCAGCCTCGAACGCTGGACCCTGGTCTGTCAGGACCTGTTCCGGATACCCGTGTGGACGGCAGAAATATTGCTGGAAGGCTCTGGCCGCTGTTTGGGCTGTCAAGTCCTTTACCGGGACCACCACTAGAAAACGGGAATAGTGGTCCACGATTGTCAGGGCATAGATGTATCCTGACCGGCTGGGAGCCAATTTGACATGGTCCAGAGCTACCAGCTCAAGAGGCTGCGTGGTGATGATGGGCCTCAAGGGTGTCTTCTGGCTGGCACGGTCCTTCCTCCTTAGGTGACAAGGGCCACAGTCTCTGCACCATTTTTCTACAGCTCCTCTCATGCCGACCCAAAAGAATCTTCCTCTTAGTAGGAACTCCAGTTTCTTCCAACCGAAGTGTCCCGCTCTGTCATGGTAAGCCCCCAGGACCATAGCTGCATCCCTCCTTGGGACCACAACTTGCCAGGTCAGCTCGTGCGTCCGGTGGTTGACAATCCTTCTGCACAACTTGCCTTCGTAGAGGAACAGCTTGCTCTTCTCCTTCCATAGCTGCTTGGCTTCCTCTGGGGCATCTGGATCTAAGCGGGCGTCTTCCCGGGTCAGCAGATCTTTCACCAGGCGGACTGCAGGGTCACTATCTTGGGTCTCGGCCCAGCTGTGGTGAGGTAGGGGATTCATCATCACAGTTGTTAGATCCTCCTCCTTCACGCGGTGAGAGTGTTGAGCGGCTCCATACCTGTGAAACGCAGGGAGTTCTACCTCCTCCAGCTCTTCTGGGTCTTCGTCACCTTCAGGTAAGTGAGGCATCCTTGATAGGGCGTCCGCGTTGGAGTTGGTTTTGCCTGCCCGGTACTTGATCACGAAGTCATAGTTGGAGAGACGGGCCATCCACCGCTGTTCCAGGGCACCCAGTCTTGCATTGTCCAGGTGTGTCAACGGGTTGTTGTCCGTGTACATGGTGAACTTTGCGGAGGCCAGGTAATGCTTGAAGCGTTCCGTCACGGCCCACACCACCGCCAAGAATTCTAGCTTGAAGGAGCTGTAATTCTCCGGGTTCCTCTCGGTGGGCCTCAGCTTCCGGCTGGCGTATGCGATCACCCGTTCTCTGCCCTGTTGGTTTTGGGACAATACGGCTCCCAGTCCCACATTACTGGCATCTGTGTGGAGAATGAAAGGCTGGCCATAATCAGGGTAGGCCAGGATCTCATCCCCTGTGAGGGCCATCTTTAGCTGGCGGAAGGACTCCTCTTCCGGTTTATCCCACTTGAAGGGCGGCTTTTGCCTCCTGGACTTAGACTGTCCGATCAGGAGGTCCTGCATAGGAGCTGCCATCTTGGTGAACCCGGGGATGAATCTTCGGTAGTAGCCTACCAACCTGAGAAACTGTCTCACCTCTTTGATGTTCGAGGGGCTTGGCCAGCTCTTGATTGCCGCGACCTTGTCAGGGTCGGGGGCCACTCCTTCCGCGCTTACCACGTGCCCTAGGTACTGGACCTTTGGTTTCAGCAGGTGACACTTCGATGGTTTCACCTTCAGGCCATAGCCTGCCAGGGCTTCGAACACCTCGGCCAGGTGCTTCAGATGGTCCTCGTAGGTCTTCGAATAGACGATCACGTCGTCCAGGTAAAGGAGGACCGTCTCGAAGTTTCGGTGCCCTAGACAGCATTCCATCAGCCGCTGGAAGGTCCCTGGTGCGTTGCAGAGCCCGAAAGGCATGCAGTTGAATTCGCTCAGTCCCATCGGGGTGGTGAAGGCGGTCTTCTCCTTGTCAGCCTCTGCCACAGGAACCTGCCAGTACCCGCTAGTAAGGTCCAAAGTAGAAAAGAAGTTAGCTGATTTTAGTGCGGCTAAAGACTCCTCTATTCTAGGCAGCGGATATGCGTCTTTGTGAGTGATACGGTTGATTTGTCTATAGTCGACGCACATTCTCATGGTGCCGTCTTTCTTTTTGACCAGAACCAAGGGGGCTGCCCAGGGGCTACAGCTGTCTCTAATAACCCCAGCTTCTTTCATCTCTCTTAGCATGCCCCTTGCGTTCTGATAATGTGCAGGGGGTACAGGTCTGTGCCTCTCTTTTATCGGTGGGTGGCTCCCTGTGGGGATGTGGTGTTCTATCCCCTTTACTCTGCCGAAGTCTAGCGGGTGCTTACTAAAGACTCTCTCGTACTCCTGTACCACCCGGTAGACTCCTTGTTTTTGGTGCAGGGGAGTGGAGTCAGCACCCACGTGGAGTTTCTGGCACCAGTCCTCCTTTTGTTTCTGGGAGCCATTACCCTCCGCCTGAGGAGATGGAGGCAAGGGTTCCACGGCCCTGATAGCTTTGTGTTCGACCACAAACAGCTTGGCGAGTGTAGCGTACCTGGGTAAGTGTACCTCCCTCTCCCCAATGTTGAGAATGCGGACGGGCACCCTCCCATGATGGACATCAACCACCCCCCGGGCTGTCAAAATGGTGGGCCTGCTGTCTGAGTACACGGGTTCTACCATGGCTTGGTAGTCTCTACCTCTCAACCCGATTACAGTCCGACACCAGATCATCATTTCACTTTTGGGAGGCATGGAAATGGGGAATGGGTCACTCAGTCTTACGCTACCGATCTCACCACCAGACAGTTCTACCTGCTGCCGTCTCATCAGGGCTTTTATCTCCTTGTTGAGGACTCTCTGTTGGCTGGAACTAGCATTCACCGCCACCTGTTGTAAGATTACAATTACCTCTGAAAGACAATTTTCAATTACATTAGTACCCACAGTTATTTTAGGGTGACTTTCACGACGGTCAATGTCCACAATAATCACTCCCTGTGCCGGTAGTTCAACTTTACCAATCTTAATGGTCATCTCCTTGAACCCCATCTGCGGCACGGGTAAGCCATTACTGGCGATGATGCTCAAGTTACCGTCTGGATACCGTGTGATATCAGCATCAGTCCAATACTGCTTAAAAAGTACATAAGGGATAGTGGTTTCTTGTGACCCAGTATCCAGCAAGGCGCTCATGGGGATACCGTCCAGCACCACGGGTAAAACCGGGCGCCCCCCAACGTACTTATTACGCCAATTGTAAGGGCCTGGTGATCTTATGCCTGGGGGTTGGCCCTCTGCCCCAGGTTGGACCCGTTTAAATTACAGTACCTGGAAATGTGTCCGGGCTGGTTGCATCGACAGCAAATGGGCTGTCCATCCTCTGCGTAGCGGTCTGTGGGCCTCCCTCGGAACGACGGGATCCTCCTCTGTCGACGCCATGGGACATCCTCCGGACTTGAAGCCAGCTCGATGGGTTTTGACGGGTCCACTTGCAACGCCTGGACGGTCCTGGTCAACGCCGCGACGCTCCTGGTCAGCTCCTGGACTTGTTGGTGCAGATCTTTCGACGGGGCTTGGTTCAGGGCCTGTGCATCAGCCTCCACGGAGTCCATAGAGGAGAGCGCCGCCTCCTGGTGGTAAGTGATAGCAGGGCGCCGGGGGTTTATAGCGCCACTGGTTGCAGATTCACGGAGCACCCTTATGGCCCTGTCCTTAAATTGGGCAAAGGTAAGGTCGAGGTTCTGAAAGAACATGAGGCGCAGTTGGGCCCTGTGGGCGCTAGACAGCAGACCTTCTATGAATTGTTCTGTTAGCAGCTTATCCGTTTCCTGCACACTGCCAGGGTCAGTTTGTTGAATAGCCCTCAAGGCTTCCTGCAGATTTAGGGCATAGTCTCTGATGCTGTCCTGTGCCCGCTGCTTACATCCATAGAACCTCATTTTAATCTCAGCGGAGGTTCGTGTGTCAAAGGTACCCCGCAGCCGGGCCAGAATACCCTTCACAGTCCTTTTCTCCTCAGTGGGCCATGATTTTACCTCCCGCTGGGCTGCGCCAGTTAACTGCCCTGTTAATATGCTGACCTTCTGTTCCTCTGTCAGGGGGTAAACGTGGAACAAACTGTATAGCCTTTCCTTGAAGTCAGTTAGGGCATGGGGCTCCCCTGAGTATTTGGGCAGCCAGGCCGCTCCAGGGATGTAGGGCAAGGAAAAGGGCATCACCGCTGCTGCAGTTGCGTTGGTGGTAGTGGGCGCCTCTGTGTCCGTCATCTTCCTCCCCCGCTAGTTACGCGTGGCCTACCTTCCGACGATCCTCTTCTGTAGGCCGCGGCTCCGCTGCTGCTGCTATGGACGAGGACCTGGCGTCGCGTCCTGATGACGTCAGCGTCGCTCTCTCTCCCTTCCAGGACCTTGCGCAGCGTCGGTGCGTGAGGCGGAGCTTCGGATCTCGCGCGGTTTTGACGTCCACGCCCCTCTTCTTCCCGCGCGGCGTCCTGAAGATGGCGTCCGATGGCGGGAAGCAGCTGCGGATGGCGGGAAGGCGGCAGAAGACGGCGGGAAACGGTCCAAGATGGCGTCCGATGGCGGGAATCGGCTCCGGATGGCGGGAAAAGACTCCGGACGGCGGGAAACTTTGCCACAGGTAAGTTACAAAAGTCTTTTTCAGGCACGCAGTACCCGGTGGTTGCGGGCACGAAATCCTGCCGACTACGCCAAAGCTGACTCGCCCCCTGGGCCGTGCGGCACTCGGATCCGGGCAATAGGGAGATGATGGGGGTAGTAGTGGCGACCCGGTTCCGTGGCTCAGGGTGGTCAGGCCAATGGTAGTCTGCTATGTTCTGCTGATAATGTCCGACTACGCCACCCATGGATTGCGGTTATTAGGAACCGCCGCTGCATGCAGACCGCTGGGGCTGATGAGGTGTGCAGCTAGGGTAGTGTGACTCTCCACGGGAAGAGTGCGGCCCCAGGGCAGTATAATGGATGTTGGGAGTGATGGTAGTGGGAGTCCCAGTGCTGATAGTGCTGGAGGAGCAAGGAGCACACAGACAACAGGTTGCAGTCTAGGGTCTTTACTAAACAGGTAAACTGACCCACAAACAGTCCCGGCTAGGAGGGGACCTGGATGTCTGAGAGCAACGGGGAAATTGGCCCTGGTCAGGGTGAGGGTGTAGGCCTACCGTGCTTTCTGCGCTCCTTCTGGCTATCTCCTCCTGATAGGGTAACAGCCCACGTTTCCGAGCTTTCCATGTTTTCTCGCTTGTATGGCCTGCGACGTGGGTTCCTTTCTGCTCCCAGCCTTGTATGGCTTTACTGGTCCCTTCTGTTGTGGCAGGGCCTCCAGGCTTCTTAGGCCAAGGAATATACAGTCCCTTGCGGACTGGTTCTCTGCTGGGGGATGTGGAATCCTTCCAGCCTCAGACACCAAACTCTGGTAGATTAAGTCTGTTATCTGCCAAGACAGGCTCTCTTCGCCTCTTGTCTCTGGCTTGTGGCTCTCCTCCTGCCACACTTCCTCTTAGGTGCAGTGCAACTGTCTGTCCCTGCTCTGCTGAGACACGTCTCAGTCCTGAGACAGGTCATCTGGGTTCTCTCTAACCCTGCCCTCAGCACCAGCTTTTATAGGGGCAGCCTGCTCCCCCTACTGGCCTGAGACAGGAGGCATTGCATGCTAATGTTCCCCTGACTAGAGAACCTCCCCCCTGCTCTCAGACACAGCTTTAATTACACTTGTGGCATCCAGGCCAGGGTGACACACATGTACACTTACACTACACACGTGGTCAAAACTGTTGGTACCCCTCGTTTAATGAAAGAAAAACCCACAATGGTCACAGAAATAACTTGAATCTGACAAAAGTAATAATAAATTAAAAATCTATGAAAATGAACAAATGAAAGTCAGACATTGCTTTTCTGCTTCCACAGAATAAAAAAAAAAAAAATAAACTGATAAAACAGGCCTGGACAGAAATGATGGTTCTTCTTAACTTTATATTTTGCTGAACAACCTTTTGAGGCAATCACTGCAATCAAACGACTCCTGTAACTGTCAATGAGACTTCTGCACCTCTCCACAGGTATTTTGGCCACTCCTCATGAGCAAACTGCTCCAGCTGTCTCGTGGTTGAAGGTTGCCTTTTCCAGACGGCATGTTTCAGCTCTTTCCAAAGATGCTCAATAGGATTTAGGTCAGGGCTCATAGAAGCCACTTCAGAATAGTCCAATGTTTTCCTCTTAGCCATTGTTGGGTGTTTTTAGCTGTGTGTTTTGGGTCATAATACTGTTGCAAGACCCATGACCTGCGACTGAGACCATGCTTTCTGACACTGGGCAGCACATTTCTCTCTAGAATCCCTTGATAGTCTTGAGATTTCATTGTACCCTGCACAGATTCAAGACACCCTGTGCCAGATGCGGCAGACCAGCCCCAAAACATAAAAGAGACTCCTCCGTGTTTCACAGTAGGGACAGTGTTCTTATCTTGATATGCTTCATTTTTCCATCTGTGAACATAGATCTGATGTGCCTTGCCAAAAACTTCCATTTTTGTCTCATCTGTCCATAGGGCATTCTCCTAAAAGCTTTTTGACTTGTGAACATGTAGTTTGGCAAATTCCAGTCTGGCTTTTTTATGATTTTTTTTCAACAATTGTGTACTCCTTGGTCGTCTCCCATGAAGTCCACTTTAGATCAAACAACGACGGATGGTGCGATCTGACACTGATGTTCCTTGAGCTTGAAGTTTACCTTTAATCTCTTTAGAAGTTTTCCTGGGCTCTTTTGTTACCATTCATATTATTCGTCTCTTTGATTTGTTATCAATTTTCCTCCTCCGTCCAGGGAGGTTGGCTACAGTCCCATGGATCTTAAATTTCTGAATAATATGTGCAACTGTAGTTACAGGAACATCAAGCTGCTTGGAGATGGTCTTATAACCTTTACCTTTAACATGCTTGTCTATAATTTTCTTTCTAATCTCCTGAGACAACTCTTTCCTTTGCTTCCTTTGGTCCATGTTGAGTGTGGTACACACCATGTCACCAAACAGCACAGTGAGTATCTGTAGCCCTATATACAGGCCCACTGACTGATTACAAGATTGTCGACACCTGTGATGCTAATTAGTGGACACAACTTGATTTAACATGTCCCTTTTGTCACATTATTTTCAGGGGTACCATCATTTCTGTCCAGGCCTATTTCAAGAGTTTAATTTTTTTTTAAATTCTGTGGAAGCAGGGTTGAAAAGCAATGTCTGACTTTCATTTGTTCATTTTCATCGATTTTTAATTTATTATTACTTTTGTCAGATTCAAGTTTTTTCTGTGACCATTGTGGGTTTTTCTTTCATTAAACGAGGGGTACCAACAATTTTGACCACGTGTGTATATAGTATATACAGAGCTCCTGTGTATGTCACTGGTGATCACTGTATTACCTATACACTATATACAGAGCTCCTGTCTATAATGTCACTGGTGATCACTGTGTTACCTGTACACTGACACTATATACAGAGCTCCTGTGTATAATGTTGCTGGTGGTAATAACAGTGTTGTTAGTATTGTGGTTTTGTATTCATGATCAGTATTGTAGTATTTGGTCACCTTGGGGTGGTAATATATGGTCTGGTCATAGTTTGGCCATATTTGTTCCTTGTATGTGGTATTATTCGGTCACTATGTAGTGGTAATATGTGATCTAGTCAAGGTGTGGCGATATTTGTCCCTTTTGTATGTGGTATTATTGGTGTTGATATAGTGGACTGTGTTGTGTATGGCGGTCATTTTATTCTCGCTGATCTTAACTAGGAAAAGATTTTTTTCCATTAGGCCACAGCCCCACCATCAGTATTTGGTCAGTATTTTTCTCAGGAGTGGCTGCCGAAACCAGGAATGGTTGATTAATGCAGAATTGGTGACTTGTTTCTATTATACCTTTTCTCTGATTGTTCATCACCTGTTTTGGCTCCCACTCCTGAGAAAAAATACTGACTGGACACTGACCGAATACTGATAGTAGGGCCGTGGCCTTAGCGATTAAATACTTGGACAAGAGCGGCAGAGATGCACTTACAGGGGTCCTCCGGTGAAAACAAGTAATCACCTCTCCACAGGATCATTGATAATATTGATTGGTGGGGGTCTGACTGCTTGCACACACCGGCAGAATGTGGAGCTTTTCTCCCCATTAGACTGGAGCGGCATGTGAGATGCGACCACTGATCCATTCATTCTCTCAGTGGCTGTGAGCGCTGCTCTTTTTTGCAAGTCTCTAAGAGAATGAATAGAGCTGCGGTCAGACGTCCCACCTGCCGCAGCATTTTAAAATAGGGATAAGTGTTCTGTCAGGGATAAAACTTCCCCATTCTTCCGATAGGTGCGTTTTCCAATGTTCGGACACAAATGCTCAATAAGTGATCACCTATCCTGTAGAGCCCATGGATCGGTGATAACTTGTTTTAACTAGTGTTGAGCGAGTATGTTCTGTCCGAGTATGCTCGGCCCGAGCTCCGAGTATTTACAGCTGCTCGGTGATATGGTTGAATCGCTCCCGTGTGCATGATTTGCAACTGTTTGACAGCTTTAACCCCTTAACGACATGTCACGTATTAGTACGCGCATGTCGTTATCCTCCGGTTCAGTGAGGGCTCCGGCGCTGAGCCCGCACTGAACCAAGCACATGTCAGCTGATTATTACAGCTGACATGTGCCCGCAACAGGCGCGGGTGGAATCGTGATCCACCAGCGGCTGTTAACATATTAAATGCCGCTGTCAATCTCTGACAGCGGCATTTAATGCGCGCTTCCTGGAAGCGCGTCACTTACCCCTCCCATCGGCAGCCCCGTCAGATGATCGTGGGTCGCCGATGGGTGGTCATGACAACCCTGGGTCTGCAGCAGACACCAGTGGTTGTAATGATCCTGTCGCTGTGAGCGCCACCTAGTGGTCGGCGCTCATAGCACAGGACCATTTCTGCTGCATACAGGGGATCTGATCATCCCCTGTATGTAGCAGAGGCGATCGGACAGTTGCTGCTTCTAGTCTCCTATGGAAACTACAGAAGCAAGCAAAAAGTGAAAAAAAAAGTTTTAAAAAATATGAAAAAAAATAAAAAAATATAAAAGTTTAAATCACCCCCCTTTCGCCTCATTCAAAATAAAATCATAAAAAAAAACCCTACATACACATATTTGGTATCGCCGCATTTAGAATTGCCCTATCTATCAATATAAAAAAAGAATTAATGCGATCGGTAAATGGCGTAATGAGAAAAAAATTCTAAACGACAGAATTACGTTTTTTGGTCGCCGTAAAATTGCAATAAAATGCAATAACGGGCGATCAAAACATCGGATCTACCGCAAAATAGCATCTATAAAAACTTCAGCTCGGTTCACAAAAAATAAGCCCTCACCCTGTCCCAGATCCCGAAAAATGGAGACGCTACGGGTCTCGGAAAATGGCACCATTTTTTTTTTTTACCAAACTTTGGAATTTTTTTTCATCACTTAAATAAAAAAGAACCTATACATGTTTGGTGTCTTTGAACTCTTAATGACCTGGAGAATAATAATGGCAGGTCAGTTTTAGCATTCAGTGAACGTGGTAAAAAAAAATTAAAAAAAACTTCAGTGGTATTGCACTTTTTTTGGAATTTCACGGCGCTTGGAATTTTTTTCCCGTTTTCCCGTACACGGCATGGTAAAACTAGTAATGGCGTTGAAAAGTACAACTCGTCCCGCAAAAAATAAGCCCTAACATGGCCATATTGACCAAAAAATAAAAACGCTATGGCTCTGGGAACAAGTGGAGCAAAAAGCGAAAATGCAAAAACGGAAAATGCTCCGCGGCTTAAGGGGTTAATACATGTGAGGAATGTCTATTTCTTACACATTCGGAAAATTATTTGCTAACTAATAGTGATCACCAAAATGATGGCTCTTTAGACAGTGGTGTTTTTCCACTATTTTATGGTGTTTTATATGTTTGTTAGTTTGTTACTACATGTATATGTGTCAGGAAACATTTGTATTTAATAAATTGATATATTTTCATAGATTGATATTGCTATTGATCACTATTTATTTATTTTTTTCTTTATCATTTTGGTGATCACTATTAGTTAGCATCTCCTCTTTCCCAAAAATAATTTTCCACTTGTTAGTTCATGAGATGCTGCAGGTAGATCCCGTTTATTAGATGGTGCCCTCCTCATTTATGGTGGTTATTTCTTACACATTCCTCACATGTATTAAAACCGTCAAACAGTCGCAAATCATGCACACGGGAGCGATTCAACCATATCACCGAGCAGCTATAAATACTCGGAGCTCGGCCCGAGCATACTCGCCGAAAGGGTTAACAGAACATACTCGCTCAACACTAGTTTTAACCAAAGAAGCCCTTTAATGCAAACATGTCCATCCCAGTTAGAGTGTCGCCCAGTAGATGTGCAGGAGCCGCCAGTCAATGCTCCACTATAACAGGGAGAGCGGATAACAGATATTTGCATCTTGCTGTAGGTGGGCCCCTAGAGTTAATTTCCCCTGTGGGCCCCAGACACCGCAGTCCGACCCTGGTCATCAATATCAGATCAGTGAGGTTCCAACACACGGCCCCCTCACCAATAAGACAGCAGCTGGAAATACTCAGCGTAGAGAGCCCAAACAGCACAGCGCTGTACACTGTGTAGTGGCCGATCTTGGTACTGCAGCTCCTATTGAAATGATTGTGATCTGAGCTGTAGTACCTGAAACCAGCCATTGCACAGTGTGCGGAGCTGTGCTATTCCAGCTCTTAACACTGTGTACATCATCTTGCAGAAGTAGCTGATGTCTGGGGATTTCAGGTGTCAGACCCCCACTAATCACTGTATGAGTTCTGCTCTACTCCTTTATTAAAGGGGTGGTCTTGTGTTCCTCTCATCAGAAGCTGAAGATTTACAGTTCTGGCCGGTGGCTTGGCTGAGCCGCTTGTCTGAATTGTGCCCTCTTGCATTCTGCGGGCAGAGGCAGCTTTGCCTCTGCAGAATGGGACAGGCACAGGGGCGCTGAAGTCCACCAGTCTGCAAGTGAGCGCTTCTTGCCAAGGAGACCAGCCACTTCTCAGGTGGTCAGTAACCATAGCAATGAGCTGTACACTGCAGAATTAAAAATCTTTTCCTTCTTGAGAACAGAGAAGATTTTGAATAAGAAGGAAATTGCAAAGTTTCTTGTTATTACAAGCTCTTTGCAATCTTAGCCTTTTAATACATTCATTTTATTTAGTTATATATTTATTTTACTCTCTTATATAGCGCCGTTAGATTTCGTAGCACCTTACAGACATTATCATCATTGTCCCCATTGGGGCTCACAATATGAATTCCCTATCAGTATGTCTTTGGAGTGTGGGAGGAAACCGGAGAACCCGGAGGAAACCCATACAAACACGGGGAGAACATACAAACTCCTTGCAGATGTTGTCCTTGCTATTATATGAACCCAGCCCCACAGCGTTAATCATTGACCCACCATGTTGCCCACATTCCTCGGCTTTTTTAAGATTTTCTGCAATGAATAAGAACACTGAAGAAAATCTAGATTGATCAACATTTCCTATCACAAATGCAGTTGCTGCAAAACTTGTCCATAGTCCTGTTCCCAGCTGAAAATTGGATACAATTGTATCTTGTGTAGACAATGCTCTGTGAGCTAAATAGCCGGGATCCACTGCTACAAGGCAGGAAACAGACAGATTCTGCTGATGGGTTCTGCTCCCAGAGCATTATTCAGCCTGGACATCTCAGCTCAGAGCAAAACCAGCTATAAGGCTGTGTGCACACCTAGCAGATTTGATGCAGATTTACATGCGTTTTTTCTGCCAGAGAGAAGCGTTTTCACATGCGTTTTTTCAAGCACTTTTCCAAGCAATTTTGAGCATCACTTGGAAAAGTGCTTGACAAGTTGATCACACAATATAAATCCATGCAACCGACATGGATCTATAATGTGTGAACAACTTAGATGCTTTAAATGCAGCATCTATAGTAAAAAAAAGAAAACGTTAATAAATAAAAAAAAACAACGGTATATTCACCTCTCCGGCGGCCCCCGGTCTGCTCTCCGGTCTCCTTCGGTCTGCTCCCGGCCGCGTCTTCTCTCTTCAGCGTCCCGCAGTGTACGGTCAGGACCTGCGGTGACGTCATTTAGTCAGCTGATGGTCACGCGACCATCACCTGATGCCGACGTCAGCTGTCATGCAACCATCACCTGACTAAATGACGTCACCGCAGGTCCTGACAGTACAGACAGCAGACCGGAGGAGACCGGAGAGCAGAGCGGGGGCCGCCGGAGAGGTGAATATACAGGTTTTGTTTGTTTTTAACTTTTTTATTTCTTTTTTTCACCGCGTGGTAGCCGGGATGAAGAGGAGTTGTAGTCTCGTCTTCCTCCCAGATACCACACGCATCGCGAATAAGCTTCAGCGTAATCGCAGTAGAAATGGTCATGCTGCGTTTTGCAAAGTAATGCGAATTCGGCGCGCAAATTAGCGCATCATGTGCACAGCACATCCGAATTCACATGGCTTTGCATGGCAGACTGTTCTACAAACGTTTTCGCGGCCGTAAAAATGCCGCAAAAATGCTACAAAAACGCTGCGTGGGCACATGGCCTAAGGCTGTGTGCCCACAATGCGTTTTTTAAGCGTTTCGGCATGGCAAAAACGCTGCAGAAACGCTTAAAAACGCATGTTAGAAGGTCTGCCATGTTCCCCAATGATAGTCCGCATGTGCTGTGCACATGCTGCGGAAATTTCCACTGCGGATTATCATTGCGGAAGAAAACGCAGCACTACCAATTATTTCGCGTAAGCGCTGCTTTTTCGCCGCCATTGACTTGCATTGGAACAAATGGATTCCGCTTCACTAGATAAGCACATGCGGAATACATGCGTTCAATGTGCGGATGGTACCCGCGTGTGGAGGATGGGAGACTCTCCTCCGGACCCGGGTACCATAGAACCTGTCAAAAAAAAGAATAAAATATAAAATAAATGTTATATTTACCTTCTGACGGCCCCCGCTGCGCTCGTCCTCCCATGCCGGCAGCTCGCGATGGACTGAAGGACCTGCGCTGACGTCATAGTCATGTGACAGCAGGTCCTTCAGTGTACCGCGATCTGCCGGCAGCCAGGACGGAGCGAAGCAAGACTGCGGGGGCCATCGGAAGTTAAGTATAGATTTATAGATGGTGGCCTGATTCTAACGCATCGGGTATTCTAGAATATGTATGCGGCAGACCGGGCGCAATCAGCAGAGCGGTGTTTAAATTTGGCGCCAAAATCGCTGATTGGTCGCGGCCAACAACCGCGACCAATCAGCAAAGCGGTGTTGAAATTTAGCGGCTATATCGCTGATTGGTCACGGCCGGCAGTCGCGACTAATCAGCAGGGCGGGGTTTAAATTTTGCGCCAATAATGCTGATTGGTCGCGGCCAGCGAACGTGACCAATCAGCAGAGCGGGGTTTAAATTTTGCGCCAATAATGCTGATTGGTTGCAGCCGCCGGTCGCGACCAATCAGCAAAGCGGTGTTTAAATTTGGCGCCAATAGTAGTGACTGGTCACGGCCACGACCATTCAGCAGAGCGGTGTTTAAATTTGGCGGCAATAATGCTGATTAGTCGCGGCCGGCAATTTGGCGCCAACAATACTGATTAGTCGCGGCCGGCAACCGCGACCAATCAGCAGAGCGGGGTTTAAATTTGGCGGCAAAATTGCTGATTGGTGGCGGCCGGCTGTCTCGACCAATCAGCAGAGCGGGGTTTAAATTTGGCGCCAATAATGCTGATTGGTCGCAATCGCCGCCCGCGACCAATCAGCAGAGCGGTGTTTAAATTTGGCGCCAATACTGCTGATTGGTCGCGGCCGGCAACCGCGACCAATCAGCATAGCGGGGTTTAAATTTGGCGCCAATACTGCTGATTGGTCGCGGACGGCGACCGCGACCAATCAGCAGAGCGGTGTTTAAATTTTGCGCCAATATTGCTGATTGGTCGTGGACGGCGACCGCGACTAATCAGCAGAGCGGTGTTTAAATTTGGCGCAATACTGCTGATTGATCTCGGCCAGCGACCGCGATCAATCAGCAGAGCGGTGTTTAAATTTGGCGCCAGTAATGCTGATTAGTCGCGGCCGGCATCCGCGACCAACTAGCGGAGCGGGTTTAAATTTGGCGCCAAAATCGCTGATTGGTCGCGTCTGGCGTCCGCGACCAATCAGCACAGCAGTGTTTAAATGTGGCGGCAAGATCGGTGATTGGTCGCGGCCGCTATTTAAATGTGGCGCCCAAATCGGTGATTGGTCACGGGCAGCGGCCGCGACCAATCAGCAGAGCGGTGTTTAACTTTAGCGCCAAGATCACTGATTGGTCGCGTGTGGAGAGCGAGACCAATCAGTGAATCGTATTGGTGAGGACCGGGGAGCGGAATCGTATTAGTGAGGACCGGGGAGCGCCGCTGCCTGTGCGGCTACTTCCGCTGCGAGAAGCCGGGAGATGAGCGACTGCTCGCAGCAGAAGTATCCGGACCCGCAGCGCCGCTTCCCGGTCCTCCCTTGACACCCTAGCCGCTGATGTCCCCACAGTATCCGCATGGTGTTACAAAGGTCCGGACATTTGTGTTAAAAATCGGTGATTGGTCGCTGGCGCTGCCCGCGACCAATCACCGATTTGGGCGCCAAATTTAAATATCGGCCGCGACCAATCACCGATCTTGGCTCCACATTTAAACACCGCTGTGCTGATTGGTCGCCGACGCTTGGCGCGACCAATCACCGATTTTGGCGCCACATTTAAATAGCGTCCGCGACCAATCAGTACAGCGGTGTTTAAATGTGGAGCCAAGATCGGTGATTGGTCGCGGCCGATATTTAAATTTGGCGCCCAAATCGGTGATTGGTCGCGGGCAGCGTCCGCGACCAATCAGCACAGTAGTGTTTAACTTTTGCGGCAAGATCAGTGATTGGTCGCGGGCCAAGACCGCGACCAATCACCGATTTGTGCGGCACATTTAAATAGCGGCTGCGACCAATTGGATGTCAGCGCCGCTCCCCGGTCCTCCCTTCACACCCTAGCCGCTGATGTCCCCACAGTATCCGCATGATGTTACAAAGGTCCGGACAATTGTGTTAAAAATCGCTGATTGGTCGCCGACCCTGGGCGCGACCAATCACCGATTTTGGCGCCACATTTAAATAGCGTCGGCGACCAATCAGCGATTTTTAACACAAATGTCCGGACCTTTGTAACACCATGCAGATACTGTGGGGACATCAGCGGCTAGGGTGTGAAGGGAGGACCGGGGAGCGGCGCTGACATCCATGCGGCTAGGGTGTGAAGGGAGGACCGGGGAGCGGCGCTGACATCCATGCGGCTAGGGTGTGAAGGGAGGACCGTTGAGCGGCGCTGACATCCAATTGGTCGCGGCCGCTATTTAAATGTGCCGCACAAATCGGTGATTGGTCGCGGTCTTGGCCCGTGACCAATCACTGATCTTGCCGCAAAAGTTAAACACTACTGTACTGATTGGTCGCGGACGCTGCCCGCGACCAATCACCGATTTGGGCGCCAAATTTAAATATCGGCCGCGACCAATCACCGATCTTGGCTACACGATCTTGGCTCCCGGCTGCATCTCCGTCCCGCAGATGGGTCCGGCGGTCGATGTCCTTCTGCTGGTACCGGCCGGGAGATGAGCGCCTCGCGGCGCTCATCTCCCGGCTGCATCGCCGCTGAGCTCCGTCCCGCAGATGAGCCGCTAACGGCCGCCATCTTTTTTCAGAAATCCCGCGGCGCTGATTGGCCGCTGCCGGACCAATGAGCGACGCGGGATTTCCAGGACAGACGGACAAACAGACAGACAGACAGACGGGATAAGACAATTATACAGTAGATTTTTTTATTTTTAACCAGTCTTTGGGGTCACACTATATAAATCCATGCCGTTTTCATGGATTTCTATAGTGTGACCAAATTGACAAGCACTTTCCAAGTGATGCTAAAATCACTTGTAAAGCGCTTGTCAACCCGCATGTGGAAATGCATGTGAAGAACGCTTCACTTCTGCATGTCCCTGGCAGGAAAAAACGCATGTACAATCCGCATGTACAATCCGCATGTACAATCCGCATGTACAATCCGCATGTACAATCCGCATATACAATCCGCATGTACAATCCGCATGTACAATCCGCATGTACAATCCGCATGCACAATCCGCATGCACAATCCGCATGTACAATCCGCATATACAATCCGCATGTACAATCCGCATGTACAATCCGCATGCGTTTTTTCTGCCAGGGAGATGCAGAAACGCTCAGGAAAAATCCGGAGCTTTTGTGCATCGTGGGCACATAGCCTAAGTCTCTGCATTTGTCTGCTTACACATCTGTACATTTCTGAACACATTCAGCAAAAATTGCAGTACATTTGTTAAAATTGGGCATATAGCATACTATAGGTGCTTCTCACAAAATTAGAATATCATCAAAAAGTTAATTTATTTCAGTTCTTCAATACAAAAAGTAAAACTCATATTATATAGAGTCATTACAGACAGAGTGATCTATTTCAAGTGTTTATTTCTGTTAATGCTATTATCTCAGTAAATTAGAATACTTTATAACACCAGCTTGAAAAATGTTTTTAAAATCTGAAATGTTGTCCTACTGAAATGTATGTTCAGTAAATGCCCTCAATACTTGGCCAGGCTCCTTTTGCATCAATTACTGCATCAATGCGGCAATGTGGCATGGAGGCGATCAGCCTGTGACACTGCTGAGGGGTTATGGAAGCCCAGGTGGCTTTGATAGAAGCCTTCAGCTCGTCTGCATTGTTGGGTCTGGTGTCTCTCATCTTTCTCTTGACAATACCCCATAGATTCTCTATAATAGATTCTCTATGGGGTTAAGGTCAGGTGAGTTTGCTGCCAATCAAGCACAGTGATACTGTTGTGTAAACCAGGTATTGGTACTTTTGGCCGTGTGGACAGGTGCCAAGTCCTGCTGGAAAATGACATTTCCATCTCCATAAAGCTTGTCGGCAGAGGGAAGCATGAAGTGCTCTACAATGTCCTGGTAGACGGCTGCGCTGACTTTGGTCTTGATAAAACACAGTGGACCTACACCAGCAGATGACATGGCTCCCCAAACCATCACCGATTGTGGAAACTTCACACGAGACCTCAAGCAGCTTGGATTGTGGCCTCTCCACTCTTCCTCCAGACTCTGGGACCTTGATTTCCAAATTAAATGCAAAATTTACTTTCATCGGAAAACAACACCTTGGACCACTGAGCAACAGTCCAGGTGTTTTTCTCCTTGGCCCAGGTAAGATGCTTCTGGCGTTGTCTATTGGTGATGAGTGGCTCGACACAAGGAATGTGACACTTGTAGCCCATGTCCTGGATACGTCTGTGTGTGATGGCTCTTGAAGCAATGACTCCAGCAGCAGTCCACTCCTTGTGAATCTTCCCCAAATGTTTGAATGGCCTTTCCTTAACAATCTTTTCAAGGCTGCGGTTATCCCGGTTGCTTGTGCACCTCTTCCTACCACACTTTTTCTTTCCACTCAACTTTCCATAAATATGCTTGGATACAGCACTCTGTTAACAGCCAGCTTCTTTAGCAATGACCTTTTGTGGTTTACACTCCTTGTGGAGTGTGTCAATGACTGCCTTCTGGACATCTGTCAAGTCAGCAGTCTTCCCCATGATTGTGGAGCCTACTGAAACAGACAAAGGGACCTTTTTAAATGCGTAAGAAGCCTTTGCAGGTGATTTTTGTTAATTATTCTAATTTACTGAGATAATGACTTTGTGTTTTCATTGGCTGTAAGCCATCATTATCAACATTAACAGAAATAAACACTTGAAATAGATCACTCTGTAATGACTCTGTATAATATATGAGTTTCACTTTTTGGATTGAAGAACTGAAATAAATTAACTTTTTGATGATATTCTAATTTTGTGAGAAGCACCTGTATGTTTGATGCATCTCATTAGCTAAGCTCAACCTCTTCCTTGCTTCACCTCAATTTGAGCCATAAATTGTGATATTTCATTTTGGTGCATTTTATGACTCCTTTTTGTCACACTTTTCTCATAACTATTTTTTTTATAACTGAGGGAAAATAACAAAATCTTATTTGTTGTACTCAAGTTTTCACAGAAACATCTGATAAAGTGTTGACTTATTTTTCTGAGTTAAACTCTTCCTTTTGGCCCTCTATATATTTGAGTTTGACAGCCCTGATGTAGATGGATGATGATGTGGCAAGAAGGGGCAGAGGGGCAGAGCCTCCTGGCTCTCAGCTTCGCTCTCCACTGCTCACAGGAGACAGCAGTTACTTCACAAATGTAACTGATAGAAAAGATGTCACGTAAGAGGGGGTCAGGGGAGCGATGTGCTGCAGGAAGAGGAGGATTAGGCAGGGAGCGCTGTGCTGCAGGAAGAGGAGGATTAGGCAGGGGAGTGATGTAAGGCAGGAGGGGGAGGCTTAGGCAGGGAAGCGATGTGCTGCAGGAAGAGGAGGATTAGGCAGGGAGCGCTGTGCTGCAGGAAGAGGAGGATTAGGCAGGGGAGTGATGTAATGCAGGAGGGGGAGGCTTAAGCAGGGAAGCGATGTGCTGCAGGAAGAGGTGGCTTATGCAGGGGAGTGATGTAATGCAATAGGAGAGGATTAGGCAGGGAGCGATATGCTGCAGGAAGTGCAGGATTTGGCAGTGGGCGATGTGGTGCAAGAGGGGATTTGGCAGTGGGTGATGTGGTGCAGGAAGGGGGAGATTTAGAAAGGGCACAATGTGCTGCAAGGAGGGGAGGATTAGACGGGAGCAATGTGCCGCAAGAGGGGGAGGTTTAGACAGGGGAGTGATGTGCTGCAGGAGTGGGAGAATTAAGCGGTGAGAAACATGCTGCAGGACGGGGAGGGTTAGGCAGGGGAGCAATGTGCTGCAGGTGGAAGGAGAATCTGTGACTACAGCCCAGTGTTTAAGGTTTATTGGAGCCTGTCTTTTATATATTTTATTGTTTTTTTTTCTGACAAAACTGCATAACATCTGACATGAAGTCCGCTTAGCAGTCACTGTCCCTGTAGATTGTTACTGTCCAGGTTCACCGCGGTCTCTTTTTGTTTTTAGTGCCAATCTGACAGCAGTGAAGGTTCCGCTGATAATGGCGGTCGGGTTCCGAATAGAATGTTCATGTCTGTTCTCATTGTAGTAACATCACGGAATATGCTAATTTCTTCTGACCACACCCGATGACTGAATAAAGGCGCCTCACCCACTTGTCTATGTCATCACTTTGTGGTGTCACAATGATCTAAGGGGATAAAAAAACGCTCCTGGCAGCTTTACAGTCATTCGTCCCTTCGTGTTAAAGGAGCAGGATGATAGAGCCGCACCATGCCAGCCAGAAGAAAAGAAAGTGGAGCCCTTCAAGATGATGAAGCAAGAAAGCAGACTGTGGAAGGCCATCCAGGACCAAGAGCATCATGAGGGCCTGGTAACGTATACTACACAACTGTTCTGTATATGCTCATGCCATGTACACCTATGGTGGCCGATTCATCAAGGCTGGTGGATTTCTATACCAGCATTCATGAAGCGCCTATTGGAGGAACGTGCACCAAATTCATTAAAAAGACTAAACCTCTTAATGAACTTGACTCATCCTTAAAGGGGTTGTTCCCTTTCAATAAATGAATGTCCCTAGCTGCAGGTCATTTAATTAAAAAAAAGAGGTTCCACCATCTCAGTGCTGCAGCAGCTCAGTGCGCTCAGCTGGGCAGTCCGTCTGATTACATTTGTTGGCTGCGGCAGTATTGAGGTGATGTCAGTGCCATACACAATCCCAGGAATGGGTCAGGACAGCACAGTTTGATTCTTTATACCTGCAGCCAGGGTCATTCATTTATTGAAATATCCCCTTAAAGCTGACGTACTACACCTCAAGAAATGTACTCCAGTCAAAAGATGGAGTCAATTTCAGTCCTATTTTACACCACTTTTCCAGCCTAATTTGTAATAAGTTTTCAGGTAAAGCTAAGCCACAAGCGGTCCAGATAAGCTCTGTTCACTATTTAAGAAGTTAAAAGAGTGGGTGTAAAAAGGTCAGAGTATTCAAATGTAAGTTGCGCAGGAATTTACTGAGATTCAAACAGTTGTGCAACACATTTTCGGTGAAAACTGCTTTATGAAAAATGTTCCTTGAATAATATAACATTTCAGGTTAGTGGTAATAGATTTTGTTATGTTACGTTGATCCAGGGAACTAGTCTGACTGCCATATGTGGAGTCGGGAAGGAATTTTTCCCCTAAAATGGGGCAATTAGCATCTGCCTCGTGGGGTTTTTGCCTTCCTCTGGATCAACACATTAGCTTTTAGGTTGAACTTGATGGACTTGTGTCTTTCAACCTTAAAACTATGAAACTGTCCCTGTATTGAGGTTCAAGGGTGAAGCCCAGGGTTCATTTGGAACCATCAGAAATGGTGTGTTTTGCGCCCAGTCTGTTCAAGGAAGCCTGTTTGAGCCAACGGCCTCAGAAATATCCTAACATTTCAGAAAGTAGCAATAGTTAGGGTGGCTGAACCATTCTAGCCTTAAGTTTGCCCCTCCAGTCAGCATCTACTATGTAGATGCAATCAAGGCCATGTAATAAGTCTTTATCGCTGTACAGGGCTGTAAGAGTGAAGGCCAGAGTTCCTTTGGAACCTGTAGGATAGACTGGCTTTTGCCAAGTCTTTCCAAAGAAGCTTTTTTGAGCCATAGGCCTCAGACAGGTCCTAACAAGAAAGTGGCATTAGATAGGTTTTCCTTTGGTTAGGATTGATTCAACTACTCAAGCCTCAAGCACACTCCTCCGGCCAGCAGCTACTCTGTAGATGCAACCCTGGGCCTATGGTAAGTATCTATCCCTGTACAGGGGTGTAATGGTAAAAACCTGGGTTCCCTTGGGATCTGCAGAATGGAGTAGCTTGCGCCAAGTCTGTCCGAGGAAGTCTGTTTGAGCCAACAGCCTTAAACAGATCCCAGTATTTAGGAAAAAAAAAAGCTTCAGTTAGAGTTGAATCAACCACTATAGCCTCAAGCTCGCTCCTCCGGCCAGCAGCTACTCTGTAGATGCAGCCCTGGGCCTATGGTAAGTATCTATCCATGTACAGGCGTGTAATGGTAAAGGCCAGGGTTCTCTTGGGATCTGCAGAATGGAGTAGCTTGCGCCAAGTCTGTCCGAGAAAGCCTTTTTGAGCTGATGGATTTAAACAAATTTCAACATTTAGGAAAAAAGCATTAATCTATTTCAGTTAGAGTTAATTCAATTACTCTAGCATAAAGATCCTAATTCACTTTGTCTAAAGGAAGTTAGTTGGCAAATTTTTATTGTGTGAGCAATGAGGTTATGGAACTCTCTACCACATGAACTTGAAATACTTAATTTTCTAAAAAAAATTCAAGGAGGGCATATGTGTGCCTTTCTTGAATAATATAAAATTGCAGGTTATCCGTACTAGATTTTGTTATGGGACGTTGATCCAGGGAACTAGTCTGATTGCCATATGTGGAGTCGGGAAGGAATTTTTCCCCTAATATGGGGCAATTAGCATCTGCCTCATGGGGTTTTTGCCTTCCTCTGGATCAACACATTAGCTTTTAGGTTGAACTTGATGGACTTGTGTCTTTCAACCTTAAAACTATGAAACGGTCCCTGTATAGAGGTTCAAGGGTGAAGCCCAGGGTTCATTTGGAAACATCAGAAATGGTGTGTTTTGCGCCCAGTCTGTCCAAGGAAGCCTGTTTGAGCCAACGGCCTCAGAAATATCCTAACATTTCAGAAAGTAGCAATAGTTAGGGTGGCTGAACCATTCTAGCCTTAAGTTTGCCCCTCCAGTCAGCATCTACTATGTAGATGCAATCAAGGCCATGTAATAAGTCTTTATCGCTGTACAGGGCTGTAAGAGTGAAGGCCAGAGTTCCTTTGGAACCTGTAGGATAGACTGGCTTTTGCCAAGTCTTTCCAAAGAAGCTTTTTTGAGCCATAGGCCTCAGACAGGTCCTAACAAGAAAGTGGCATTAGATAGGTTTTCCTTTGGTTAGGATTGATTCAACTACTCAAGCCTCAAGCGCACTCCTCCGGCCAGCAGCTACTCTGTAGATGCAACCCTGGGCCTATGGTAAGTATCTATCCCTGTACAGGGGTGTAATGGTAAAAACCTGGGTTCCCTTGGGATCTGCAGAATGGAGTAGCTTGCGCCAAGTCTGTCCGAGGAAGTCTGTTTGAGCCAACAGCCTTAAACAGATCCCAGTATTTAGGAAAAAAAAAAGCTTCAGTTAGAGTTGAATCAACCACTATAGCCTCAAGCTCGCTCCTCCGGCCAGCAGCTACTCTGTAGATGCAGCCCTGGGCCTATGGTAAGTATCTATCCATGTACAGGCGTGTAATGGTAAAGGCCAGGGTTCTCTTGGGATCTGCAGAATGGAGTAGCTTGCGCCAAGTCTGTCCGAGAAAGCCTTTTTGAGCTGATGGATTTAAACAAATTTCAACATTTAGGAAAAAAGCATTAATCTATTTCAGTTAGAGTTAATTCAATTACTCTAGCATAAAGATCCTAATTCACTTTGTCTAAAGGAAGTTAGTTGGCAAATTTTTATTGTGTGAGCAATGAGGTTATGGAACTCTCTACCACATGAACTTGAAATACTTAATTTTCTAAAAAAAATTCAAGGAGGGCATATGTGTGCCTTTCTTGAATAATATAAAATTGCAGGTTATCCGTACTAGATTTTGTTATGGGACGTTGATCCAGGGAACTAGTCTGATTGCCATATGTGGAGTCGGGAAGGAATTTTTCCCCTAATATGGGGCAATTAGCATCTGCCTCATGGGGTTTTTGCCTTCCTCTGGATCAACACATTAGCTTTTAGGTTGAACTTGATGGACTTGTGTCTTTCAACCTTAAAACTATGAAACGGTCCCTGTATAGAGGTTCAAGGGTGAAGCCCAGGGTTCATTTGGAAACATCAGAAATGGTGTGTTTTGCGCCCAGTCTGTCCAAGGAAGCCTGTTTGAGCCAACGGCCTCAGAAATATCTTAACATTGAAGAAAGTAGCAATAGTTAGGGTTGGCTGAACCATTCTAGCCTTAAGTTTGCCCCTCCAGTCAGCATCTACTATGTAGATGCAATCAAGGCCCTGTAATAAGTCTTTATCGCTGTACAGGGCTGTAAGAGTGAAGGCCAGAGTTCCTTTGGAACCTGTAGGATAGACTGGCTTTTGCCAAGTCTTTCCAAAGAAGCTTTTTTGAGCCATAGGCCTCAGACAGGTCCTAACAAGAAAGTGGCATTAGATAGGTTTTCCTTTAGTTAGGATTGATTCAACTACTCAAGCCTCAAGCGCACTCCTCCGGCCAGCAGCTACTCTGTAGATGCAACCCTGGGCCTATGGTAAGTATCTATCCCTGTACAGGGGTGTAATGGTAAAAACCAGGGTTCCCTTGGGATCTGCAGAATGGAGTAGCTTGCGCCAAGTCTGTCCGAGGAAGTCTGTTTGAGCCAACAGCCTTAAACAGATCCCAGTATTTAGGAAAAAAAAGCTTTAGTTAGAGTTGAATCAACCACTATAGCCTCAAGCTCGCTCCTCCGGCCAGCAGCTACTCTGTAGATGCAGCCCTGGGCCTATGGTAAGTATCTATCCCTGTACAGGGGTGTAATGGTAAAGGCCAGGGTTCCCTTGGGATCTGCAGAATGGAGTAGCTTGCGCCAAGTCTGTCCGAGAAAGCCTTTTTGAGCTGATGGATTTAAACAAATTTCAACATTTAGGAAAAAAGCATTAATCTATTTCAGTTAGAGTTAATTCAATTACTCTAGCATAAAGATCCTAATTCACTTTGTCTAAAGGAAGTTAGTTGGCAAATTTTTATTGTGTGAGCAATGAGGTTATGAAACTCTCTACCACATGAAATTGAAATACTTAATTTTCTAAAAAAAATTCAAGGAGGGCATGTGTGTGCCTTTCTTAAATAATATAAAATTGCAGGTTATCCGTACTAGATTTTGTTATGGGACGTTGATCCAGGGAACTAGTCTGATTGCCATATGTGGAGTCGGGAAGGAATTTTTCCCCTAATATGGGGCAATTAGCATCTGCCTCATGGGGTTTTTGCCTTCCTCTGGATCAACACATTAGCTTTTAGGTTGAACTTGACAGACTTGTGTCTTTCAACCTTAAAACTATGAAACGGTCCCTGTATAGAGGTTCGAGGGTGAAGCCCAGGGTTCATTTGCAAACATCAGAAATGGTGTGTCTTGCGCCAAGTCTGTCCAAGGAAGCCTGTTTGAGCCAATGGCCTCAGAAATATCCTAACATTTAAGAAAGTAGCAATAGTTAGGGTTGGCTGAACCATTCTAACTTTAAGTTTGCCCCTCCAGTCAGCATCTACTATGTAGATGCAATCAAGGCCCTGTAATAAGTCTTTATCACTGTACATGGCTGTAAGAGTGAAGGCCAGAGTTCCTTTGGAACCTGTAGGATAGACTGGCTTTTGCCAAGTCTTTCCAAAGAAGCTTTTTTGAGCCATAGGCCTCAGACAGGTCCTAACAAGAAAGTGGCATTAGATAGGTTTTTCTTTAGTTAGGATTGATTCAACTACTCAAGCCTCAAGCGTACTCCTCCGGCCAGCAGCTACTCTGTAGATGCAACCCTGGGCCTATGGTAAGTATCTATCCCTGTACAGGTGTGTAATGGTAAAAACCAGGGTTCCCTTGGGATCTGCAGAATGGAGTAGCTTGCGCCAAGTCTGTCCGAGGAAGTCTGTTTGAGCCAACAGCCTTAAACAGATCCCAGTATTTAGGAAAAAAAAGCTTTAGTTAGAGTTGAATCAACCACTATAGCCTCAAGCTCGCTCCTCCGGCCAGCAGCTACTCTGTAGATGCAGCCCTGGGCCTATGGTAAGTATCTATCCCTGTACAGGGGTGTAATGGTAAAGGCCAGGGTTCCCTTGGGATCTGCAGAATGGAGTAGCTTGCGCCAAGTCTGTCCGAGAAAGCCTTTTTGAGCTGATGGATTTAAACAAATTTCAACATTTAGGAAAAAAGCATTAATCTATTTCAGTTAGAGTTAATTCAATTACTCTAGCATAAAGATCCTAATTCACTTTGTCTAAAGGAAGTTAGTTGGCAAATTTTTATTGTGTGAGCAATGAGGTTATGAAACTCTCTACCACATGAAATTGAAATACTTAATTTTCTAAAAAAAATTCAAGGAGGGCATGTGTGTGCCTTTCTTGAATAATATAAAATTGCAGGTTATCCGTACTAGATTTTGTTATGGGACGTTGATCCAGGGAACTAGTCTGATTGCCATATGTGGAGTCGGGAAGGAATTTTTCCCCTAATATGGGGCAATTAGCATCTGCCTCATGGGGTTTTTGCCTTCCTCTGGATCAACACATTAGCTTTTAGGTTGAACTTGATGGACTTGTGTCTTTCAACCTTAAAACTATGAAACGGTCCCTGTATAGAGGTTCAAGGGTGAAGCCCAGGGTTCATTTGGAAACATCAGAAATGGTGTGTTTTGCGCCAAGTCTGTCCAAGGAAGCCTGTTTGAGCCAACGGCCTCAGAAATATCCTAACATTTAAGAAAGTAGCAATAGTTAGGGTTGGCTGAACCATTCTAACCTTAAGTTTGCCCCTCCAGTCAGCATCTACTATGTAGATGCAATCAAGGCCCTGTAATAAGTCTTTATCACTGTACAGGGATGTAAGAGTGAAGGTCAGAGTTCCCTTGGAAACTGTAGGATAGACTGGCTTTTGCCAAGTTTTTCCAAAGAAGCTTTTTTGAGCCATAGGCCTCAGACAGGTCCTAACAAGAAAGTGTCATTAGATAGGTTTTTCTTTAGTTAGGATTGACTCAACTACTCAAGCCTCAAGCGCACTCCTCCGGCCAGCAGCTACTCTGTAGATGCAACCCTGGGCCTATGGTAAGTATCTATCCCTGTACAGGGGTGTAATGGTAAAAACCAGGGTTCCCTTGGGATCTGCAGAATGGAGTAGCTTGCGCCAAGTCTGTCCGAGGAAGTCTGTTTGAGCCAACAGCCTTAAACAGATCCCAGTATTTAGGAAAAAAAAGCTTTAGTTAGAGTTGAATCAACCACTATAGCCTCAAGCTCGCTCCTCCGGCCAGCAGCTACTCTGTAGATGCAACCCTGGGCCTATGGTAAGTATCTATCCCTGTACAGGGGTGTAATGGTAAAGGCCAGGGTTCCCTTGGGATCTGCAGAATGGAGTAGCTTGCGCCAAGTCTGTCCGAGGAAGCCTTTTTGAGCCAATGGCCTTAGACAGAACCCATCATTTAGTAATAAAAAAGCTTTAGTTAGAGTTATAGCCTCAAGCTCGCTCCTCTGGCCAGCAGCTACTCTGTAGATGCAACCCTGAGCATGTGGTAAGTCTCCATTCCTCTAAAGGGGTGTAATGGTAAAGATCAGGGTTCCTTTTGACCTGCTTATGCCAAGTCTGTCAAAGGAAGCCTTTTTGAGCTGATGGCTCTACACAGATCCTAATGTTTAGGAAAAAAGCTTATGTGTATTTCAGTTAGATTAAAAGTAAAGCCAACAAAAGAGAATTTAACTTTCCTCAAAAAATCAATTATTAATATAGCATTTACCTGCCCAGATCTCAGAACTAATGCACTATTAGGATGTAGCAATCCCATATAATTTTGTGTGCAGTTTTAATACTATGTAATCACCCCCCTCCATTAATTGGTAATATGTGAGTG
The DNA here is from genome assembly GCF_046119375.1 of Phyllobates terribilis. Lineage (NCBI taxonomy): Eukaryota > Metazoa > Chordata > Amphibia > Anura > Dendrobatidae > Phyllobates > Phyllobates terribilis. The sequence goes on from NW_027362957.1 coordinate 3,495,900, forward strand.
GTTGTCGCATCAGTATTTTGCACCTGTATTGCTGTCATCGTTATTATATGGTATGATTAGTACTGAGACCTAGGCAGGTAAACAATGTTGCCCTTTTTTCCTGTGTTAATTCTTGAATTTTGGTGGGAATTTAAATTTGTCTTTGCTTTTAATGTTAGTGTAGGGACTCGCAAGTATGAGGACCCTTGACGCGGGTTGCGAGCTTGTGTATTTTGGCCAAAATATTTACTAATACCTCATATATATCATATATATTTTTTGCACGTTATTTTTATTCAGGGTGCAGCCAGACCCATCAATGTTGGCCTTGTAAACTAGGGTGTCTGTCTTCATGGGGTGCACTTAAAAAGTGCTGGACAGCCCGCCTAATCTAATAGTTTGGGCTTCACTAATAGGCTGTAAGCCAGACATTGTGCACTACCTATGTGTGACCAGTGCCCTATACAAGGCTTATTTGTGTGCAGTTTTAATACTAAGCAATCACCCCCTCCATGAATTGGTAGGTTGTGAGTGGTTGTCTCATCAATATTTTGCACCTGTGTTGCTGACTTCTTCATTATATGGGTTTGCTGCATCCTTGTAATTATTGTTGCTGTATTTGCTGTGTTAATTCTTGAATTTTGGTGGGAACTTTAATTCCTTGTTTTTGTGACTTTGCTTTTAATGTTAGTGTAGGGACTCGCAAGTATGAGGACCCTTGAGCAGGTTGCGAGCTTGTATATTTTGGCCAAAATATCGACCAATACCTCATATATATCATATATATTTTTTACATGCTATTTTTATTCAGGGTGCAGCCAAGCCCATCTACAGGTGCATCTCACAAAATTAGAATATCACCAGAAAAGTTAATTTATTTCAGTTCTTCAATACAAAACGTGAAACTCATATATTATATAGAGCCATTACACACAGAGTGATCTATTTCACGTGTTTATTTCTGTTAATATTGATGATTATGGCTTACAGCCAATGAAAACTCAAAAGTCATTATTTCAATTAATTAGAATACCTTATAACAACAGCTTGAAAAATGTTTTCAAAATCCAAAATGTTATCCTACTGAAATCTATGTTCAATAAATGCCCTCAATACTTGGTCGGGGATCCTTTTACATCAATTACTGCATCAATGTGGCAATGTGGCATGGAGGCGATCAGCCTGTGACACTGCTGAGGGGTTATGGAAGCCCAGGTGGCTTTGATAGAAGCCTTCAGCTCGTCTGCATTGTTGGGTCTGGTGTCTCTCATTTTCCTCTTGACAATACCCCATAGATTCTTTATGGGGTTAAGGTCAGGTGAGTTTGCTGCCAATCAAGCACAGTGATACTGTTGTTTTAAACCAGGTATTAGTACTTTTGTCAGTGTGGACAGGGGCCAAGTCCTGCTGGAGAATGAAATTTCCATCTCCAAAAAGCTTGGCGTAGCTAAGGTTTTGGTTCAGGGGGCCGAAACTTCTGAGTGGGCCTCTAACCAGGTAACCCTGATTCCAACTATAGCGGCGCACCCAGATAGTTGATGTAGGAAAACCTCAGCAGATGACCGCGCTGTTACTAAAAATAATCTCTATACAAAGACCAGCACTGATATTACCGCCATATGGTGACATATATTGATAGATGCCAGTCCTGCAAAACATATAAGAGATCACAGCTCAGTTATATATAGTACCTTACAGCTGACGTTCTTTCTGATTAAATTGTTCACTTTTCCCGTCTTTTCCATCTGGCCCAGACCGACACGACAACTTCTCCAGCCAGGGCTCAGAGTCTCAGGTCTGCAGAGATCACAACAAAGACACATTTGACTCCTTACATTTCAGGCACTGACCACATCTATCCCCAACCTGCACAAACTTCTCATCCTGCTGATACCCCAATACTGAGCCTCTGCTGCAAAATGTGTCCCTATTACTGCACCTACTGTGTGCCCTCTAGATGGTAAAACAAACCTCTAAAATAAAGTAATGCCGTGTGCAAGTGTCCTAGAAAACAGTGCCCACATTGTGCCCCCTAGAAAGTAATAGTGCCCCTTCGACAGTCACGATAACCTGAGTTCCCCTATAACAATAAGTGCCCACCTAAGATTTAATAATGTCCTGAGTCTCCCCCCATGTAGAGCTCCGCTCTAACCAGTATGATGTTCTCCTATTCACGATATAATTCCCCCTCACTGTATAGTACCCCCACAAAGTATACTGACCCCTTAGTAGCCCCCAAGCTGATGGCTCCAACACTGTATGATGGCCTCCACACTATACAAAGACCCCACATTATCTCCCACACTGTATGATGGCCCCCACGCTGTTCAAAGAACCCACATTATCTCCCACACTGTATAAATAGCCTACATATAGTATAATGCACCAGATAGTCCTCAATATAGTATAATGCACTCCCCATAGTCCTTCGTATAGTATAATGCGCCCCTATAGGCAGAGTCTGTAGTAAAATGCTCCCCCCATTGACAGAGTCTGTAGTATAAAGCTCCCCCCCATAGGCAGAGTCTGTAGTATAATGCTCCCCCCCTCCTCATAGGCAGAGTCTGTGGTATAATGCCCCCCCATAGGCAGAGTCTGCAGTATAATGCCCCCCCCCATAGGCAGAGTCTGTAGTATAATGCTCCCCCCTCCTCATAGGCAGAGTCTGTAGTATAATGCCCCCCCCTCCTCATAGGCAGAATCTGTAGTATAATGCCCCCCCCCCCATCTCATAGGCAGAGTCTGTAGTGTAATGTGCCCCCCCTCCTCATAGGCAGAGTCTGTGGTATAATGCCCCCCCATCTCATAGGCAGCGCCTGTAGTATAATGCCCCACCTATAGGCAGAGTCTGTAGTAAAATGCACCCCCCATAGGCAGAGTCTGTAGTATAATGCTCCCCCTCTTATAGGCAGAGTCTGTAGTACAATGTCCCCCCCATAGGCAGAGTCTGTAGTATAATGCTCCCCCCCTCCTTATAGGCAGAGTCTGTAGTATAATGCCCCCCCATAGGCAGAGTCTGTAGTATAATGCTCCCCCCTCCTCATAGTCAGAGTCTGTAGTATAATCCCCCCCTCCTCATAGGCAGAATCTTTAGTATAATGCCCCCCCATCTCATAGGCAGAGTCTGTAGTATAATGTGCCCCCCCTCCTCATAGGCAGAGTCTGTGATATAATGCCCCCCCCATCTCATAGGCAGCGTCTGTAGTATAATGCCCCACCTATAGGCAGAGTCTGTAGTAAAATGCACCCCCCATAGGCAGAGTCTGTAGTATAATGCTCCCCCTCTTATAGGCAGAGTCTGTAGTACAATGTCCCCCCATAGGCAGAGTCTGTAGTCTACTGCTCTCCCCTGCTCATAAACAGAGTCTGTAGTATAATGCCCCCCATAGGCAGAGTCTGTAGTAGAATGCCCCCCCATAGACAGAGGCTTTAGTATAATGCTCCCCCCTCCCCATAGACAGTCTGTAGTATAATGCCCCCCCTCCCCATAGGCAGAGTCTTTAGTATAATGCCCCCCCTCTCTGTGGGCAGAGTCTTTAGGATAATGCTCCCCCATAGGCAGAGTCTGTAGTGTAATGCACCTCCCCCTTCCCATAGGCAGAGTCTGTAATATAATGCCGCCCCCCACCCGGCAAAAAATAAATAAACAGTACTCATCTCTCCTCCTGGTTCCCTCGCTGCTCAGAGCACCCAGCACGCACACATCTTCAGCACAGCGGGCTGGGCGCCAAGTGATGATGTCAGAGACGTCAGTCACAGAAGGGACTAATGGGAGAGAGATCCGCGCTCCCTCTCTCATCAGTAAACTTGCGGCGGTGGCGGGCAGTGGGGCCCGATGCTGGCACCAGGGGCATGCTAGATACAGTTACACTGGCGTAGCCCTGGATGGGCCCCCTAAGAGCGAGGGGCCCGGGGCCACCGCCCCCTTTGCCCCCCTGGTAGCTTGATACTGTGGCAGAGGGAAGCATGAAGTGCTCTAAAATTTCCTGGTAGACGGCTGCGCTGACTTTGGTGTTGAAAAAACACAGTGGACCTACACCAGCAGATGACACGGCTCCCCAAACCATCACTGATTGTGGAAACTTCACACTAGACCTCAAGCAGCTTGGATTGTGGCCTCTCCACTCTTCTTCCAGACTCTGGGACCTTGATTTCAAATGAAAATTGGAACTCTGGACATCTGTCAAGTCAGCAGTCTTCACCATGATTGTCATGATTGTGGAGCCTACTAAAACAGACTAAGGGACCTTTTTAAATGCTTAGGAAGTCTTTGCAGGTGTTTTTTGTTAATTATTTTAATTTACTGAGTTAATGACTTTTGTGTTTTCATTGGCTATAAGCCATAATCATCAACATTAACAGAAATAAACACTTGAAATAGATCACTGTGTTTGTAATGACTCTATATAATATATGAGGTTCACTTTTTGCATTGAAGAACTGAAATAAATTAACTTTTTGATGATATTCTAATTTTGTGAGATGCACCTATATGTTATGGCCTTGTAAATTAGAGTGTCTATCTTCATGGGGTGCACTTAAATAGTGCTGGGCAGCCCGTGTTCTTGCCTCAGCAGCGAATTTAGCTATCCAGGGAATCTAGTCACTTTATGTGTATATCAGTTCTGACATTATGTTGCTTGCATTTGAATCCTGTCTCTTTTTTATTGTTTGATAACGGCACTGTCTGCTAGTGATTTAATGTATTTGCTCTAGTTTCAATTTGCAATGCATTATGGGAAAGTTCAAAGAGCATTGTGAGACAGTTCTTGTTGCATTGTGGTCCTGTTCTTGTCACAGTTTGGGCAGCGACCATTATTTCCTCGTCTCTTCTGATGGAGAAGTTCCCTTATCACTCATCTTGTAAAGTGGCACAGAGCGGTAGTCGTGACTGAACGTCGGTCTGATTTCGCTCTGGCACTTTACAGACAATGGGTGTCCCAGTCCCAGTGTGCTCTAGGGTGTGGGGTGCAGCACACTCTCTTGTAGGCCGCAGGCCTCCACTGCCTTCAGGCTTCTGTCCTCAGAAGCCGCCGCTCACAATTTAGGGAACACGAAGTTCTTTGTAACAGTCAAACATATACTTGACAGTTCAAGTTCATCAGGTGGGTACAGATGGGATAAGGCACAGCAATTCACATTATCCTCCTTCTTAGCATAACTCCTCTTCAGCCCTGTTGCTAGCTCATCCTGTATTTCTCGTCCACCTCTGCAGTGCACCCGGGACTGGCCTTCAACTTCCATCTATGCAGGTCCCTGTCCATCTTCCTTTGTACTTCAGAGCACACAAAGTGTCCGGCAGCTCCTATGCCAGACCTTAGGCTCTGGACGTGACTGGAGCGACTGCTCTGGATCCCAGTAATGCCTCCCACTGCCTGGAACATTGAGTACTATATACAGTGGGTACGGAAAGCATTCAGACCCCTTTACATCTTTCACTCTTTGTTTCATTGCAGCCATTTGGTAAATTCTAAAAAGTTCTTTTTTTCTTCTCATTAAAGTACACTGTGCACCCCATCTTGACTGAAAAAAAAACAGAAATGTAGAAATTTTTGCAAATTTATTAAAAAAGGAAAACTGAAATATCACATGGTCATAAGTATTCAGACCCTTTGCTCATATTTAAGTCACATGCTGTCCATTTCTTGTGATCCTCCTTGAGATGGTTGTACTCTTTCATTGGAGTCCAGCTGTGTTTAATTAAACTGATAGGACTTGATTTGGAAAAGCACACACCTGTCTATATAAGACCTCACAGCTCACAGTGCATGTCAGACCAAATGAGAATCATGAGCTCAAAGGAACTGCCTGTTACGATGTTAGTAGATACCCTGAAGTCCAATGGCGTGGGCCAAAAGCAGAGACTGAGACAAGAGTAGTGTGAAAGTCTATTTTAAACTCAAGTGCAAAAGATCACAGCAAACAGTTTATGAAGGTAAGTTCATTCCAAACAATACTTCTTAGAACCTAATCTGTAAGGCACGGCCTTCATTACTATTAGGGTATGTAAACGTTAACGATAGTCCAAGTTTACTTAGGGACAGTAATATGCAAACAGAAATAAGGATAGTAAGCAGACGTAGGTATTCCTCAGTTGATTGTGGACTCACGTAGTGCAGAAGAGAAGACAAACTGGAATATGGATCTGGATATTGAAGAATGCAGGAGGTGCAGAGGAGGAAACAGCGATGTCTTAAGCAGAGCTGGAGCCGGGTATTTAAACACAGAGCAAGATGGTGACTATACCAGAGGTGTAGAGATCCAGGAGAAGTTTTCTTCAGGAAGACAAAAGTTCAGAGATCCCAGCGTGAGTGAACAACAGCCAGTGGTTCCTTTCAGCAGAAGTCCCCTTAGCAGAGTATTCAGGCAGCAATCCTTTCAGCGGATGACTAGGAGTAAACACAAGGTCAGCAAGACTCTATTCAGAGGGCTAGCACAGGTGAGTAGAAAGCTAAAAGCACACAATACTCAGGCAAGGCATGATTGCAACACATGCAGTTTAAGTAGGTCCACAGGCAGGAAACACATGACCCCAGTGAGGCAATGGAAGCCATCTTGGCTAAGGGAAAAACTACTGGCAAAGTAAAATTAAACCTGGCATCCTGACACTGCCCAAGGAGCTTAGAGACAGAATTGTGGCAAGGCACAGATCTGGCCAAGTTTACAAAAGAATTTCTGCATTAGTCAAGGGTCCTAAGAACACAGTGGCCTCCATAATCCTTAAGTGGAAGAAGTTTGGGACCACCAGAAGTCTTCCTAGACCTGGCCGTCCAGCTAAACTGAGCAATCGTGGGAGAAGAGCCTTGGTGAGAGAGGTAAAGATGAACCCCAAGATCACTGTGGCTCAGCTCCAAAGATGCAGTAGGGAGATGGGAGAAAGTTGCATAAAGTCAACTATCACTGCAGCCCTCCACAAGTCGAGCCTTTATGGCAGAGTGGCCCAACGGAAGCCTCTCCTCAGTGCAAGACATATGAAAGCCTGCACAGAGTTTGCTTAAAAACACATGAAGGACTCCCAGTCTATGAGAAATAAGATTCTTTGGTCTGATGAGACTAAGATAGAACTTTTTGGTGATAATTCTAAGGGGTATGTGTGGAAAAAACCAGGCACTGCTCATCACCTGCCCAATACAATCCCAACAGTGAAACATGGTGGTGGCAGCATCATGGGGGTGTTTTTCAGCTGCAGGGACAGGACGACTGGTTGGAATTGAAAGAAACATGAATGCGGCCAAGTACACAGATATCCTGGATGAAAACCTCTTCCAGAGTGCTCTGGACCTCAGACTTGGCCGAAGGTTCACCTTCCAACAAGACAATGACCCTAAGCACACAGTTAAAATAACAAAGGAGTGGCTTCAGAACAACTCTGTGACCATTCTAGACTGGCCCAGCCAGAGCCCTGACCTAAACCCAATTGAACATCTCTGGAGAGACCTGAAAATGGCTGTCCACCAACGTTCACCATCCAACCTGACAGAACTGGAGAGGATCTGCAAGGAAGAATGGCAGAGGAACCCCAAATCCAGGTGTGAAAAACTTGTTGCATCATTCCCAAGAAGACTCATGGATGCACTAGCTCAAAAGGGGGCTTCTACTCAATACTGGTCATTTGGTCTGACATGCACTGTGAGCTGTGAGGTCTTATATAGACAGGTGTGTGCCTTTCCAAATCAAGTCCTATCAGTTTAATTAAACACAGCTGGACTCCAATGAAAGAGTAGAACCATCTCAAGGAGGATCACAAGGAAATGGACAGCATGTTGTAGTGCCGGCGTCCCTGCCCTCTGCTAGGCAGGGACGCTGTTCCCCTCACCGCTCTGCTCCGTGCCCGGCGTCCCTCTCCCGCTCTGCTGGCAGCGCGCGCTCCTTCCCGGCCACTGTGCTTAGGGCGCGCGCGCGCGCCCTCCCTCCCTCTTAAAGGGGCCGCGCGCGCCGTCCTAAGGAGTCCCCGGCCAATGGCCGGAGGACTTTACCATATATAAGGCACCTCCTCCAAAATGGAGGTGCCCGAGCAATGTTGTTGCACCGTTCTACTCTGCTTCAGCCCTCAGGTCCCGTTGCCAGTTACCTGCCAGATTCCTGCCAGCTTGCTGTCCTAATCCTGCCTGATTTCCTGTTACCTGCCTGCCTGCCTGAGGTCCGACGGTCTGCCTTACAACTCCGGTCAGTCTGTCTAAGGTCCAACTTGCCCGCTCACCTGGGAGCGCACATCAGCTACCTGCCTGCTTGCCTGAGGTCCGACGGTCTGCCTTACAACTCCGGTCAGTCTGTCTATGGACCAGCTTGCCCGCTCACCTGGGAGCGCTTCTCCGCTACCTGCCTGCTTGCCTGCTCGGAGGCTCCGCTGTCACGTGCTGTGACCACCAGCTATTCCAGACTCTTGCTCGCTCACCTGGGAGCGCTTCTCCGCTACCTGCCTGCTTGCCAGCCCGGAGGCTCCGCTGTCACGTGCTGTGACCACCAGCTATTCCAGACTCTTGCCCGCTCACCTGGGAGCGCTTCTCCGCTACCTGCCTGCTTGCCAGCCCGGAGGCTCCGCTGTCACGTGCTGTGACCACCAGCTATTCCAGAGACTCTTGCCCGCTCACCTGGGAGCGCTTCTCCGCTACCTGCCTGCTTGCCTACCTGGAGGCTCCGCCGTCACGTGCTGTGACCACCTGCTATTCCAGAGACTCTCGCTTGCTCACCTGGGAGCACACATCCTCCATCTGCCTTGCTAGCCTACCTGGAGGTTCAGCCATCACAGGTCGTACCTACCCTTTACCTAGAGACTGCCCCGGTCACTTGCCGTGACCTCCAGCCCGTTCTTCCAGAGACTGCCCGGTCACTTGCCGTGACCTCCAGCCCGTTCTTCCAGAGACTGCCTCGATCACTTGCCGTGACCTCCTGCCCGTACACCCAGAGACTGTCCCGGTCACCTGCTGTGATTGCCTGCCTGGTCGCCACCCGCTCCCTTACAAGGACCGCCCCCTTGTATAGTAGCCCAGAGGTTCCGCCTCCCAGACTCGTTACAGTTTGCTCGGGCCATGGAACCCGGTGGCACCCAAGCTCCCTCGCTCTCGGACCTGTGTCATGAACTGTCCCGTCAAAGGTCCCAACAGGAGTCCATCCTGGGTCACCTGCGGAATGTCAATACTCGCCTGGACACTCTGACTGCTCCACCAACAACCTCCGCCAGTGCCATGTCTCGCAATCCGGCAGCTCCGCTGTCCACTAACACCATGATATCCTACCCCGGACCTCGGCTTTCTGCACCTCCTCGCTTCGGAGGCGACTCAGCCCAGGCTCGAGGCTTCATAAATCAGTGCACCCTGCACTTTGAACTATTGTCCCACCAGTTTAACTCCGACCGAGCCAAAATTGCATTCATCATGTCCCATCTCACCGGGGAGGCCGTGGCCTGGCTAAATCCTCTATGGGAGAGAGGAGACCCCCTGGTGTCCAACTTGCCTGCTTTTCTCACGGCTTTCCGGAAAGTCTTCGACGAACCCGGACGGAAGACCTCATCCGCATCATCGCTGCTACGCCTCCGTCAGGAAAGTCTCACCGTGGGCCAATATGCCATACGGTTCCGTACCCTTGCCTCGGAGCTGGCCTGGGATAACGACGCTCTGGTTTCCGTCTTCTGGGAGGGTCTGTCCGGCCGTATTAAAGATGAACTTGCCGGTCGGGACATTCCTACCACTCTCGATGACTTAATAACTCTTGCCACCCGGATTGACCTACGGTTCCAGGAGCGTGCCAGAGAGGTCACCCGTGAGAGGAGGTTACCACGTCTAGCTCCTACTTTTCAGAAACCCGTCACTCCTTCTGTCTCTAACCAGGTACACCCTCCTGAGCCTATGCAGGTCGACCAGACCAAGATGGTCAAGACCCGTCAGGACTTACGCCGTGCCGAGGGGACCTGCTTCTACTGTGGCAGTAAGGAGCACCGGATCCGTGCCTGCCCGGAGAGGTCGGGAAACGCCTGTGTCTAGGTTCGCTCAGAGAGGTCCACCTAGACAAGAATAAATCCTCTCCATCCCTGCTGTTGTCAGTTTCAATCGTCTACGGGGAGAACCGTTATTTCGAACTAGCCCAACTGGACTCTGGAGCAGCCGGGAATCTTATTTCACAGTCCCTGGTAGAGAAATACCGCATCCCCACCAAACCTCTGGCTGTACCCTTGTCTGTTGCTGCCGTGGATGGGGGGCTCTTACCACGCCCCATCCAACTCAACACCGAATCCATTACTCTGCAGGTGGGAATGCTGCATTCTGAAAGTATCTCCTTCCATGTTCTGCCTGGACTCTCTCACGCCCTCTTGCTAGGCCTACCTTGGCTCCAGAAACATGCACCCGTTCTTGACTGGCAGACCGGAGAAGTCCTTCGCTGGGGACAGGGCTGCCATAAGACCTGTCTGGTTCCCGTTCATCCCGTCCGTCCTTCTCCTACCCCAGCTAATCTACCTGGACTTCCGATTCCTTATTGGTCTTATGCTGATGTCTTTAATAAAAAGGAGGCAGAGACACTACCCCCTCATAGACCATACGACTGCCCTATCGACCTGTTACCTGGTACTTCTCCCCGTGGGCGTATTTATCCATTATCCGCTGCTGAGACCCGGTCGATGTCCGAATATATTGAGGAGAATCTGGCCAGGGGATTCATCCGGAAATCTACCTCCCCGGCGGGAGCAGGCTTCTTTTTCGTCAAAAAGAAGGACGGCTCTCTCCGTCCCTGTATAGACTATAGAGGCCTTAACCAGATCACGGTGAAGAATAAGTACCCCCTTCCGCTCATTCCGGAGTTATTTGATCGTCTGAGGGGGGCTAGAATCTTCACCAAACTGGATCTCCGTGGGGCGTACAACCTGGTTCGTATCCGTCAGGGGGATGAATGGAAGACGGCATTCAACACCCGGGACGGCCACTATGAATATCTGGTAATGCCCTTTGGCCTCTGTAACGCTCCTGCCGTCTTTCAAGAGTTGGTCAATGACATCTTCCGGGACCTTCTCTACTCCTGCGTAGTGGTGTACCTGGACGACATCTTGGTCTTCTCTCCGGATCTCCAGACTCACCGGAGGGATGTTCGTCAGGTCCTGCTCAGGCTCAGGCAGAACCATCTCTAAGCTAAATATGAGAAGTGCCTCTTTGAGCAGACCTCGCTTCCGTTTCTGGGCTACATTATCTCTCAGACTGGCCTACAAATGGATCCTGAGAAACTGTCTGCCATCGAGAAATGGCCCCGACCAGAGGGGTTGAAGGCTATTCAACGGTTCCTGGGCTTCGCCAACTATTACCGCCTCTTCATCCCGCACTTCTCTTCCCGGACTGCCCCAATTTCCGCGCTCACCCGTAAGGGTACTAATCCCAAAGAGTGGCCGCCCGAAGCAGAGGAGGCCTTTCTTTCCCTAAAACAGGCCTTCTCTTCCGCCCCGGTGCTGCATCGCCCGGACGGCAACAAGCAGTTCTTCCTGGAAGTTGACGCCTCCTCCTCTGGAGCCGGAGCGGTACTTACTCAAAAATCATCTTCCGGGAGAATGGTAACTTGTGGCTTCTTCTCCAAACTCTTCTCCTCTTCTGAGCGCAACTATTCCATAGGAGACCGAGAGTTATTGGCCATCAAGCTGGCGTTGGAGGAGTGGCGTTACCTACTCGAGGGGGCTCTTCATCCGGTAATAATTTACACTGACCACAAGAACTTGGCTTACCTCCAGCATGCCCAGAGACTTAACCCGCGCCAAGCCCGGTGGTCCTTGTTTTTTGCTCGCTTTGATTTTGTTCTTCATTTTCGCCCGGCTGACAAAAACGTCAAAGCAGACGCCTTGTCCCGATCCTTTCTGGTGTCCGATCTCGAGGAAGAACCTAAACATATCATCGATCCCGCCAGAGTAATGCAGGTGGCTCCCGTGAGTCTAAATCGTCTCCCTCCCGGTAAGACGTTTGTTTCAGTACCTGATCGGGAGAAGATCCTACACTGGGGCCATTCGTCTAAACTAGCTGGCCACGCTGGTCAGAAAAAGACCCTCCAGCTTATTGCCCGGCACTATTGGTGGCCTACCCTGCACAAGGACATAATAGACTTTGTTTCTGCCTGTGTGTCCTGCGCCCGCAACAAAGTCCCGAGACATCTGCCAGCCGGACGCCTCCTTCCGCTTCCTGTACCTGCTGCCCCCTGGCAGCATATAGCAATGGACTTTATAACTGATCTCCCCGTCTCTGCCGGTTGTACGGTCATTTGGGTGGTCGCTGACCGCTTTTCCAAGATGGCTCACTTTATTCCCCTGCCAGGCCTTCCGTCTGCACCCGAGCTGGCTAAAGACTTTATCCGCCACATCTTCCGTCTTCATGGCCTGCCCCTCCACATCGTGTCGGATCGTGGGGTACAGTTCACCTCACGTTTCTGGAGAGCCACTTGTAAACTACTAGACGTCACCCTGGACTTCTCTTCCGCTTACCACCCACAGTCCAATGGTCAAGTGGAGCGGATCAATCAGAACCTGACCAGTTACCTCCGGCACTTCGTTAATGCCCACCATTCTGACTGGGTGGATCTCCTACCATGGGCCGAGTTCTCTTATAATAATCACGAGAGCGAATCCTCCTCCAAATCCCCGTTTTTTGTAGTCTTTGGTCAGCATCCTCGGATTCCTTTTCCTGTCTCCACCTCTGTGGACAACCCGGCTGCGGAATCTCTCGTTAGCAAATTTTCCTCCATATGGGAGAGTACCCGGTCCGCACTCCTTCTGTCATCCGAGCGTATGAAAAGACACGCTGACAAAAAACGCCTGGATCCTCCACAATTTCGTCCAGGAGATAAAGTCTGGCTCTCATCTAAATATGTTCGACTCAAGATACCTTCTTACAAGTTAGGGCCTCGGTTCATCGGTCCTCTGGAGGTCATCAGTCAGATCAACCCGGTGGCCTATAAATTGAAACTCCCGGCCAACTTACGGATCCCTAACTCCTTCCATGTATCTCTCCTCAAACCCGTGGTGCTTAACTCTTTTTCCAAGTCTACAGGTGCGCCTCCTGCTCCGGTTTCTGCTGAGGACGAGTTTGAGGTAGAGAACATTCTTGCCACCAAAAGGGTAAGAGGAAAGACCTTTTTTTTGGTAGATTGGAAGGGGTTTGGTCCTGAGGAGAGAACGTGGGAGCCCCGGGAGAACATCCATGCCCCTCTCATCCTAGCTAAATTTCTATCTGGCCTAAAAAAGGGGGGGCCTAAAGGGGGGGGTACTGTAGTGCCGGCGTCCCTGCCCTCTGCTAGGCAGGGACGCTGTTCCCCTCACCGCTCTGCTCCGTTCCCGGCGTCCCTCTCCCGCTCTGCTGGCAGCGCGCGCTCCTTCCCGGCCACTGTGCTTAGGGCGCGCGCGCGCGCCCTCCCTCCCTCTTAAAGGGGCCGCGCGCGCCGTCCTAAGGAGTCCCCGGCCAATGGCCGGAGGACTTTACCATATATAAGGCACCTCCTCCAAAATGGAGTTGCCCGAGCAATGTTGTTGCACCGTTCTACTCTGCTTCAGCCCTCAGGTCCCGTTGCCAGTTACCTGCCAGTTACCTGCCAGATTCCTGCCAGCTTGCTGTCCTAATCCTGCCTGATTTCCTGTTACCTGCCTGCCTGCCTGAGGTTCGACGGTCTGCCTTACAACTCCGGTCAGTCTGTCTAAGGACCAACTTGCCCGCTCACCTGGGAGTGCACATCAGCTACCTGCCTGCTTGCCTGAGGTCCGACGGTCTGCCTTACAACTCCGGTCAGTCTGTCTATGGACCAGCTTGCCCGCTCACCTGGGAGCGCTTCTCCGCTACCTGCCTGCTTGCCTGCCCGGAGGCTCCGCTGTCACGTGCTGTGACCACCAGCTATTCCAGACACTTGCCCGCTCACCTGGGAGCGCTTCTCCACTACCTGCCTGCTTGCCAACCCGGAGGCTCCGCTGTCACGTGCTGTGACCACCAGCTATTCCAGACTCTTGCCCGCTCACCTGGGAGCGCTTCTCCGCTACCTGCCTGCTTGCCAGCCCGGAGGCTCCGCTGTCACGTGCTGTGACCACCAGCTATTCCAGAGACTCTTGCCCGCTCACCTGGGAGCGCTTCTCCGCTACCTGCCTGCTTGCCTACCTGGAGGCTCCGCCGTCACGTGCTGTGACCACCTGCTATTCCAGAGACTCTCGCTTGCTCACCTGGGAGCACACATCCTCCATCTGCCTTGCTAGCCTACCTGGAGGTTCAGCCATCACAGGTCGTACCTACCCTTTACTTAGAGACTGCCCCGGTCACTTGCCGTGACCTCCAGCCCGTTCTTCCAGAGACTGCCCGGTCACTTGCCGTGACCTCCAGCCCGTTCTTCCAGAGACTGCCTCGATCACTTGCCGTGACCTCCTGCCCGTACACCCAGAGACTGTCCCGGTCACCTGCTGTGATTGCCTGCCTGGTCGCCACCCGCTCCCTTACAAGGACCACCCCCTTGTATAGTAGCCCAGAGGTTCCGCCTCCCAGACCCGTTACACATGTGACTTAAATATGAGCAAAGGGTCTGAATACTTATGACCATGTGATATTTCAGTTTTCCTTTTTTAATAAATTTGCAAAAATTTCTACATTTCTGTTTTTTTCAGTCAAGATGGGGTGCAGAGTGTACTTTAATGAGAAAAAAATGAACTTTTTAGAATTTACCAAATGGCTGCAATGAAACAAAGAGTGAAAAATTTAAAGGGGTCTGAATGCTTTCCGTACCCACTGTACTTCAATAAAACTCACCCTATAGATACCCTAGCCTGAACCTGCATGTCAACGGAGATGGGCATCCTACATATAGATGACAATGGCACCCTTGCTGAACGGCAGCTGCCCCTAGACCCTAAAAGTCCCTTATTCGCACTTATGACGCGCCCCTGGGCCTGTGTCGCGCAGCGTTGCGCACGCGGGAGCTTACCCGGAGCCGGATCTGGTGAGGGTTGTAGTCTCGTGGCGGTGACCCGGTCCGTGCCCAGGGAGTCAGACTAAGTGGCGCTGTATTAGCGGTAGATGTTGGACGACTACGCCACCCGTTGAGTGCAGCTAAGGAGCTGCTGCTGCAGGGCAGACCGCTGAGGCCGGTGGTAGGATTGTGCAGCGTGATAGTATAACCCCCAACAGGAGGGGTATGGCCTCAGGGCAGCCGACGTGGATGATGGGGGTAGCAGGAACCACTCGGAGACGGTACGGTGTAGTTCAGGGTCTTTACTGGTGACAAAGACAGACCCTCCCGGAGTACTGGCTAGCGATTGGGGCCTGGTCAGTCCTTGAGCATATGGGATCTCCCCTGGCCAGGCGGAGTTGTAGGCCTCCCAAACTAACGTTACTCTTCTGGCTACCTTGCTAGAGGCGGGTATAAGTAGCCCACGTCCCTGAGTGTACCGTGTGGTGCTCACCCGTATGGCCGGTGACTCGGGGCCTTCTAGTAGCTTCCGCTCCACGACGGCGGTGCTGGTCCCACGCGTGTGACCGTGCCTTCGGGTTTCTGGGCCAGAGGACCTGCAATCCCCTGCCGGTCGGTTTCTGCTGCTGGATAGGAGTTAGTCCCCACAGCCTCGGACTCCGGGTCCGGTGATAGCTTCTCAGTCAGGGCGAGCTCTGCAGCTGCCAGCCCCTGACTCCTTGTAGCACTGCTCCCACAGAGCTCCTGTTGTTTCTTCCCATAGCTGCTTCTCTTCTCTGTCTCTACTTCTGGCATGGCCCAGGAGCTGGGCCCAGCCGGAGCCACAGCTCCCTGTCAGCCCTCCTGGCTGAACTCTCCCTTTGAACTCTCTAACCCTGCCTCAGCCCCAGGTTTATATAGGGGAAGTCCTTCCCCTCCCAGGACTGGGCAGGAGGTGTGGCATGCATAGGATTCCTGACCAAGAGACCTCCCACCTGCTCTCAGACATAACATTGCTGTTACTGTGGAAACCAGACCCCTGGGGTGCCACATTCCCCCCTAGTGAAATTTAGTACTCCGGGACTAAACAATTTTTTTTTTGAAAAACATAATAAGGTATAAACAATAATAATACAACAAGAAAAACACATAAAGATGGTCACGGCGTGTCCGCAACCGGGTGCAGTCTTTGAAGAAAAGCAAGGTGTCCATTTCACCAAAACAGGGAGACGTAACCAGGTAGGGGTCTGTCCTGCCCCGAGTCCTTAACAGTCTTTAGTCCATCCCTAGGTTACGCTCCAACTATGTACACAGGATTCCCGGTAAATCCACCAAAGACTCCTATAAATTACTAGAGACACATAATTATTTACAAGATATGGCCGCTCTCAGTCCTCGGCCAGTGGGGATAAGGATTGGCTGCTCACAGTCCTCAGCCTGGTAAGGGATAGGGGATGGCTGCTCACAGTCCTCAGCCTGGTAAGGGATAGGGACACACGGGGAACAATTCACTAATCCCAACGGGGACCATATTTTAATTAGCATCAGTTCTCATACCCTGACGGGTAACGATATACAGTTCTTTGTTTATGCTACTTCCCTTCAGTAGCGGTGTCCTCTTTGTGCTCCCTCCTGAGGGTAGTCCTCAGACCCGTCCGGGTCCTCTTGGCTTTCCTCGTATTGGTAGCACTGCAGCCCCTCCTTGGTTAGCCGGGCTAGTATCTCTGCGACAGTCCTCCTCCCAGGTGGCCAGGACTTTACCTCCCTTTGGGCTGCCCCGGTTAATTGGGCCACCAGGATGCTCACTTTTTGCTCTTCTGTGAGGGGGTACACCTGGAAGAGGCTATCCAGCTTTTCTCTAAAGTCCTGCAGGGTATGTGACTCCCCTGAGTACTGGGGTAGCCAGGCTGCCCCCGGGATATAGGGCATGGTGAAAGGCATGACCGCAACAGCGGTGGCGCTGGCGGGGGTTGGAGCGGTGAAGCTCTCCTCCGTATCCGACATCCTTCTCCCCCTAGTGGACCGTGGCCTACCTTGCGATGATCCTCTTCCGTAGGCCGCGGCTCCGCAGTGGATCGTCAGGGTTGAGGACCTTCCGTCGCGCTCCTGTGACGTCGGCGTCTGCTGGGCTCCTTCCAGGACCTTACGCAACGTCCGGACGTGAGGCGGGGCTTCAGTTCTCGCGCGCTTTCGGAGTCCACGCCCCTCTTCTTCCCGCGCGGCGTCCTCAAGATGGCGTCCAATGGCGGGAAACCTCCACGGAGGGCGGGAAGAAGGCCGAAGATGGCGCCGGATGGCGGGAATCTTCACCACTGGTAAGTTTGAACAGTCTTTTTCAGGCACGCAGTACCCGGTGGTTGCGGGCACGAGATCCTGCCGACTACGCCAAAAGTTGACGCGCCCCTGGGCCTGTGTCGCGCAGCGTTGCGCACGCGGGAGCTTACCCGGAGCCGGATCTGGTGAGGGTTGTAGTCTCGTGGCGGTGACCCGGTCCGTGCCCAGCGAGTCAGACTAAGTGGCGCTGTATTAGCGGTAGATGTTGGACGACTACGCCACCCGTTGAGTGCAGCTAAGGAGCTGCTGCTGCAGGGCAGACCGCTGAGGCCGGTGGTAGGATTGTGCAGCGTGAAAGTATAACCCCCAACGGGAGGGGTATGGCCTCAGGGCAGCCGACGTGGATGATGGGGGTAGCAGGAACCACTCGGAGACGGTACGGTGTAGTTCAGGGTCTTTACTGGTGACAAAGACAGACCCTCCCGGAGTACTGGCTAGCGATTGGGGCCTGGTCAGTCCTTGAGCAGATGGGATCTCCCCTGGCCAGGCGGAGTTGTAGGCCTCCCAAACTAACGTTACTCTTCTGGCTACCTTGCTAGAGGCGGGTATAAGTAGCCCACGTCCCTGAGTGTACCGTGTGGTGCTCACCCGTATGGCTGGTGACTCGGGGCCTTCTAGTAGCTTCCGCTCCACGACGGCGGTGCTGGTCCCACGCGTGTGACCGTGCCTTCGGGTTTCTGGGCCAGAGGACCTGCAATCCCCTGCCGGTCGGTTTCTGCTGCTGGATAGGAGTTAGTCCCCACAGCCTCGGACTCCGGGTCCGGTGATAGCTTCTCAGTCAGGGCGAGCTCTGCAGCTGCCAGCCCCTGACTCCTTGTAGCACTGCTCCCACAGAGCTCCTGTTGTTTCTTCCCATAGCTGCTTCTCTTCTCTGTCTCTACTTCTGGCATGGCCCAGGAGCTAGGCCCAGCCGGAGCCACAGCTCCCTGTCAGCCCTCCTGGCTGAACTCTCCCTTTGAACTCTCTAACCCTGCCTCAGCCCCAGGTTTATATAGGGGAAGTCCTTCCCCTCCCAGGACTGGGCAGGAGGTGTGGCATGCATAGGATTCCTGACCAAGAGACCTCCCACCTGCTCTCAGACATAACATTGCTGTTACTGTGGAAACCAGACCCCTGGGGTGCCACACTTACATAGACCAAAGATCTAACAGTCTACCAGAAACTGGTACAGATATCACATCAAACAATCAATCCTCAGTGTGTACTAAATGATTAAAGTGACAACAGTGAATAAAGTGACAATGTGCAAATTTATAAAAACACCCAAGAACGTTCCTAATATCTTTGGACCTCCAAGCCAAAGGATACATTCGGGCATCCAAACAAAGGCTACAATCAGCCCTGTTCAACACCCTAGATGCTGATTACCTGCCTTATAGTGGAGGGTGACACCCTAGTTAATGTTGACACTGTGGCGCCCCCGCTCCACGGCGGCTATCCCTGGATAACCCTAGCCAGCCCTGGAATTAATCACCCATAGAGGTATCAATGACATAAATGATCACAAGACTAAACAATAAAAGGAACTTATCTTGATAAAGTGCAATACTGATGCGTATCATCTTTATGCCGCATGTCCCGATTTTAAAGAGATTTAATAAAATTTGTATTTTAGGGTTTATGTTATACTTATGTCTTATGGTATCCTAAGCTTATCTTATGCTATACTCACATTATGCATTAACACTTCACATGCTGTTACATCACCATTATACATTACATAAGACACATATCACTTTTAGATATAAAACCGCAAGACAGTATTCACATGACGCGTTTGTTGTCTTCAGGGGCAGGAACAGGGTAAGACAGTCCACATCCCTACAGTTTTGTATCTTGAGCTCTGTGCACACAGCCTGCTCCAAGCTTAGCCGGTAAGAGCCCTATCTATGTGGTACAATACTGGGGTTCATCGTATGTTTTCCGCATCTACTGTATGGAGGTTTCTCTACTATCAATAAAGAGAAGGTTTTTCGCAGCCTTATTCTTAAGCAGACAGGGGGTTTAGCTCCATGTCACACTACACACCGTGGTAAGGTGTATGAGGGGAGCATAGCCTGCCTAATCTAATAGTATGGGCGTCACTAATAGGCTGTAAACCAGACACTGTGCGTGACCAGCGCCAAAATATCTACCAGTACCTCATATATAGATTTTGCACGTTATTTTTATTCAGGGTTCAGACAAGCCCATCAATGCTGGATTTGTAAACTAGGGGGTTTGTCCTCATGGGGTGCACTTAGATAGTGCTTTGCAGCCTGCCTAATCTAACAGTATGAGGGTCACTAATAGGCTGTAAGCCCTATATTGAGCACTATCTGTGTTAGGCGTCAGGTGTTTTCTGGATCCGAAATGGGTTCAGAATCATCAGTGGATTCTGTGGTCTCCCATTCCGGTCCAGATGCTTCTCAGCATCATCGTCAGTCCCAACGCCTAGCTGGTGCACGAGATGTACAAGTTGTCTCTCGGGTCTTTGTTCCTAGCAACATGAAGGATAGGTTGCGGAGGGAAACAGGGCTGTTACAGCCTAAGTCCAGGATACACTGCACTGAGCATGCCCGTGACATGGCGGACCGTGATTGGTGGTTTGGGAGTCAGCTGATCCGGTGACCTGGCACCTCCTGATTGGTCGCGGGTGACGTCACCAATAATGTGACGATGGGCAGGGCTTAATATTTAAATAGCACGCCCACAAACATGGCGGCGCACTCTGATCATTGAGCTGAGTTGGTGTTATTGTGTGGACGCTTGGTCGTTTCGGCTCCACGTGTGCTTTTGCTGTTATAGCTTCTGACAGGCAGGTTTAGCAGGGGATAGACAGCCTTAGATGGAGGGAGGCAGGTAGCTTCGTCTGACACTCTGGCTCCAACAAGGGGGTCGCTATACACCCCGAGCAGACTGCGGACTCCGTATTCCCGGCACCGCCTGTTAGCCACGTGGAGAGATACTCCTCAGTCCGGTAGCAAGCCGGCTGGGAGCACGTATAAGCCGGCGTGAATCACACACGCATCCGAGCGCCTGCTGCGTAGCCTCTGTGCAGTTAACAGGGCTACGGCTCCATTATTTGTCGCACATCTCTCGTGCAGTTAATGGAGATAGTGCGAATCCCTATTCCCGTTCCGGTGTGCAGTAACACGGGGGGGATTGTTATTTCAGTTGGTTGTTTTACCTTCTTACCCGGAAGGTGTTCGTCCACAGTCCTCCAGGCTGCATCACGGACCCCGGGTTCGTTTGCTTTCCATTATTTAATAAAGTTGTTTGCAACCATTCCCCTAACAATCTGTGTGTGACCAGTGACCTATACAAGCCATTTTTTTGTGTGCAGTTTTAATACTAAGCAATGACCCCCTCCAAGAATTGGTAGGTTATGAGTTGGTTGTCTCATCAGTATTTTGCACCTGTGCTGCCCCTGCCTTTATTATATGGTTTGCTTCATCCTGATTAGTGCATTAGTTTTGAGACCTGGGCTGGAGAATAAATACTGTTCCTCTTTTTTGCTGTGTTAATAATTTTTTTCAGTTTTAATTCAACTACTCTAGCATCAAGCTCCTAATTCGCTTTGTCTAAAGGAAGTTAGATGGCAATGTTTTATTGTGTGAGGTATGGAACTCTCTACCAGATGACCTTGTAATACTTAATTCTCTAAAAAAAAGTTCAAGGAGGTCCTGTGTGACTTTCTTGAATAACATTACAGGTTATTCATACTAGATTTTATTATGGGACGTTGATCCAAGCAACTAGTCTGATTGCCATATGTGGAGTCGGGAAGGAATTTTTCCCCTAATTTTGGGCAAGCAGCATCTGCCTCATGGTTTTTTTTGACTTCCTCTGGATCAACACATAAGCTTTTCACAGGTCTCTATATATAGTGTGATGGCTCCCACAGCTCTTTATATACAGTACTAGATGGTGGCCCGATTCTAACGCATCGGGTATTCTAGAATCTGTATGCGGCCGACCAGGCGCAATCAACAGAGTGGTGTTTAAATGTGGCGCCAAAATCGCTGATTGGTCGCGGCCGCCGGCCACGACCAATCAGCAGAGCGGTGTTTAAATTTGGCGCCAGTATCGCTGATTGGTCGCGGCGCCAATATCGCTGATTCCGACCAATCAGCGAATCGTATTACTGAGGACCGGGCAGCGACACTACCTGTGCGGGTACTTCCGCTGCAAGGAACCGGGAGATGGCCGGCTGCTCACAGCCGAAGTATCCCGACTGGCGGCGCCGCTCCCCGGTCCTCGCTTCACACTTGCCGTCGGGAGATCAGCGGCGCCGCCGGTCGCGGTACTTCTGCTGCGAGCAGCCGGGAGATGAGCAGCTAGCGCCGGTCATCTCCCGGCTGCATCGCCGCTGACCTCCGTGCGGCAGATGAGCTGCTAACGGCCGCCATCTTTTTCTGAAATCCCGCGTCGCTGATTGGCCGCGGCTGGACCAATCAGCGACGCAGGATTTCCTGGACAGAAGGACAGACAGACAGACGGGATAAGACGATTATATACAGTACAGACCAAAAGTTTGGACACACCTTCTCATTTCAAGATTTTTCTGTATTTTCATGACTATGAAAATTGTACATTCACACTGAAGGCATCAAAACTATGAATTAACACATGTGGAATTATATACTTAACAAAAAAGTGTGAAACAACTGAAAATTTGTCTTATATTCTAGGTTCTTCAAAGTAGCCACCTTTTGCTTTGATGACTGCTTTGCACACTCTTGGCATTCTCTTGATGAGCTTCAAGAGGTAGTCAATGGAAATGGTCTTCCAACAATCTTGAAGGAGTTCCCAGAGATGCTTAGCACTTGTTGGCCCTTTTGCCTTCACTCTGCGGTCCAGCTCACCCCAAATCATCTCGATTGGGTTCAGGTCTGGTGACTGTGGAGGCCAGGTCATCTGGCGTAGCACCCCATCATTCTCCTTCTTGGTCAAATAGCCCTTACACAGCCTGGAGGTGTGTTTGGGGTCATTGTCCTGTTGAAAAATAAATGATGGTCCAACTAAACGCAAACCGGATGGAATAGCATGCCGCTGCAAGATGCTGTTGTAGCCATGCTGGTTCAGTATGCCTTCAATTTTGAATAAATCCCCAACAGTGTCACCAGCAAAGCACCCCCACACCATCACACCTCCTCCTCCATGCTTCTCGGTGGGAACCAGACATGTAGAGTCCATCCGTTCACCTTTTCTGCATCGCACAAAGACACGGTGGTTGGAACCAAAGATCTCAAATTTAGACTCATCAGACCAAAGCACAGATTTCCACTGGTCTAATGTCCATTCCTTGTGTTCTTTAGCCCAAATATGTCTCTTCTGCTTGTTGCCTGTCCTTAGCAGTGGTTTCCTAGCAGCTATTTTACCATGAAGGCCTGCTGCACAAAGTCTCCTCTTAACAGTTGTTGAAGAGATGTGTCTGCTGCTAGAACTCTGTGTGGCATTGACCTGGTCTCTAATCTGAGCTGCTGTTAACCTGCGATTTCTGAGGCTGGTGACTCGGATAAACTTATCCTCAGAAGCAGAGGTGACTCTTGGTCTTCCTTTCCTGGGGCAGTCCTCATGTGAGCCAGTTTCTTGCAGCGCTTGATGGTTTTTGCATCTGCACTTGGGGACACTTTCAAAGTTTTACCAATTTTTTGCATTGACTGACCTTCATTTCTTAAAGTAATGATGGCCACTCATTTTTCTTTACTTAGCTGCTTTTTTCTTGCCATAATACAAATTCTAACAGTCTATTTAGTAGGACTATCAGCTGTGTATCCACCAGACTTCTGCACAACACAGCTGATGATCCGAACCCCATTTATAAGGCAAGAACTCCCACTTATTAAACCTGACAGGGCACACCTGTGAAGTGAAAACCATTTCCGGTGACTACCTCTTGAAGCTCATCAAGAGAATGCCAAGAGTGTGCAAAGCAGTCATCAAAGCAAAAGGTGGCTACTTTGAAGAACCTAGAATATAAGACATATTTTCAGTTGTTTCACACTTTTTTTGTTAAGTATATAATTCCACATGTGGTAATTCATAGTTTTGATGCCTTCAGTGTGAATGTACAATTTTCATAGTCATGAAAATACAGAAAAATCTTTAAATGAGAAGGTGTGTCCAAACTTTTGGTCTGTACTGTATATTAGATGATGACCCCACAGACCCTTTACACAGCATTATGTTTCCACAGCTCCTTGTATACAGTATGATTCCCTCATTGTTCCCTAAATACAGTATGATGTGCTCACAGCTCCATATACACCGTATGATGTCCCCACACATGCAGATACACAATATGATACCTATACACAATATGATGCCCCTACATCTCCCTATACACAATATGATGCCCCTACATCTCCCTCCATCTGAACAAGTCTCTCCAGCTTCA
Organism: Phyllobates terribilis; assembly: GCF_046119375.1. Taxonomy (NCBI): domain Eukaryota; kingdom Metazoa; phylum Chordata; class Amphibia; order Anura; family Dendrobatidae; genus Phyllobates; species Phyllobates terribilis. Next base: position 3,519,475 of record NW_027362957.1, read on the forward strand.
GAAAGATTATGGATGCATCACATTTTTTTTTACGGACAGGGAAAAAAGTGCCCTATTTTTATGGACTGTCCAAGAATTTCTGGACAGTTGGCAACCCTGCTATTAGTTCCACTGGGGTGGCAGCCTAGGTGGATGCTGGAAGCACAACCGTCTCTCCCTAAGATTCGGAGAGGGAAGGCCACCGATTCCTGACCCTTGCTGTGGCCTTTTCGTTGAGAGGGATGGTTTATTGAGGGCCCATATATACACACAGTCATGGCTGGAAGTGTTTAGCAACCTTGAGATTGTTCCAGAAAGTGAAGTATTTCTCCCAGAAAATTATTACAATTACACGTTTTGTTATACATTTGTTATAATATTTATTTCCTTTGTGTGTATTGAAACAGCACAAAAAATGGGAAAAAAAGGCAAATTGGACATAATTTCACACAAAACTCCAAAAATGGGCCGGACAAAATTGTTGGCACTTTTCCAAAATTGTGGAAAAACAACTTTGCTTCAAGCATGTGATGCTCGTTAAAACTCACCTGTGGCAAGTAACAGTCGTGGGTAATATGAAAGTCATACCTGAGACCAGATAAAAAGTGGAGAAGATAGATAGATATGAGATTGATAGATAGATAGATATGAGATAGATAGATGGATATGTGGCACCCCAGGGTCTGGTTACCACTGTAATAGAAATATTATGTCTGAGAGCAAGTGGGAGGTTTCCTGGTTCGGAGCCCTTAAACATGCAACACCTCCTGTCCCAGACCAGATAGGGGAGGAACCTGCCCTATATAAACTGGATCTGGGGCGGGGTTAGTGAAGTCAGAGCCTGGAGTTAGTTCCAGACACAGGGAAAGTAACAGCGAGGAGCTCTGTAGGAGCAGGAGCTGAAGACCAGGGACTTGAGCTAAGCGGAGTTCGTCCTGGCAGAAGACTCTGAGAACCGGACACAGGAGTCCGAGGTTGCGGGGACTTATATATACCCAGCAGCAGAAACCCGCCGGCAGGGGATTTCAAGTCCTCTGGCCATAGAAGCCCGGAGGCTCAGTCACGAGCAAGGGACCAGCACTGCAATCGAGGAGCGGGGGCTATCAGAAGGCCCCAAGTCACCAGCCATACAGGTGAGCACCACACGGAACACTCAGGGACATGGGCTACTTCCACTCGCTTACAGCAAGGTAGCCAGGAAGAGTGCAGATAGTCGGGGAGGCCTACAACTCCACCTGGCCAGGGGAACTCCAGTTTGCTCACAGACTGACCAGGCCTCTTATGCTAGCCAGTACTCCCGGGAGGGTCTGCCTTATCACCATCAGTAAAGACCCTGAACTGCACTGCAAAGCCTCTGAGTCGTTCCTGCTGCACTCGTGCACCATCACTCCTATCATCCACACTCACTAGCCTGAGGCTATACTCCTCCCGTGGGGAGTTATACTACACTCTGCTGCCCTCACAACATCAGCCTCAGAGGTCTGCTCAGCAGCGGCGGTTCTTATTGACCGCAATCCACGGGTGGCGTAGTCGGACATTGCATTATACTGATACAGAGACTGCCACAATATTGGTCTGGCCACCCTGAGCCACGGGACCGGGTCGCCACTACTACTCCCAGCATTGCCCTGAAGTCCGGTCCCGGGTGCCCCATGGCCCAGGGGGCGCGTCATATAGATAATAGATAGATGATAGATAGTCCTATGATATGAGATAGAGGTCGTTATAGACAGGTTTATACACTCTCTCCCGAAGTCGGTAAAATCCTGGGTTGCCCAGGGAGATCCCTATAATGCTGATGACTTGGTGGGGTTGGTGGAAAGATACCAGGCGGTTGAGAGTCCGTTGGGAAAACAAGGGGTCGTAGCCTCTCAATACTGGGGTTCCCAAAAGGTGGCGGACACCCAAAAGAAGCGAGCTAGCGCCACACCTGGGGGGCATCCTAGAGTTCAGGAGGGGTCTGAGTTGCTGCCCAAGGTCCCACCCCATAATATAGTGTGTTGGAGATGTCATACCCCTGGCCATATTGCCTCCCGGTGTCCCATAACCTCTGAACCAATGGACTGTAACATGGGCCGGCGTTGCTCTTATTTTGCCTACCCCGCCTGCAGCGCGGTTCGTCAACATGGCGAGGGCCCTCAGGCATGCTCAGTGTCAGTTAACGGGGCACAAGTCTCTGGACTATTGGTCTCAGGAAGTTTGGTGACCCTGATAAGGGCCACACTCCCTCATCGGCTGGTTTCTGGGAAGGTGGTGGATGTCCGGTGTATCCATGGGGACGCTAAGAACTATCCTGTGGCCCAGGTGGATGTAAACACAGACTGTGGCACCACATCTCATGAAGTGGCGGTCGTTAAGGACCTATTGCATCCCATAATAATTGGACGTTACTTTGCATTATTCTGGGAAATGTGGGGGAAAGCGGGGACACCTGGTTGCTTGGACGACAGCCAGATCGCCCCTAAGGAAACTTACCCGCAGAACATAGTAGATGAGTTTCCCATGTGTGTGCTGGTGGGCAATGAGGATGAAGTAGCATCCCCTGAGTCCAATATCCCTGAGCTGGAGGTGTCCGAGGGAAACTTTGGAACTGCCCAACTCAGGGATTTAACTCTGAAAGGGGCCTTTGAAAATGTTACTGTGTTAAATGGGGTGCCTCAGGAACCGGGGGCTGACACTCGGTTCCCTCATTTTGCTGTGAATGGGGATTTGCTGTACAGAATAACCAAGCCAAGGGGTGAGGTAATAGAACAGTTGCTGGTGCCAGGGCCCTATAGACGCAGGGTGTTAGACATGGCTCATTCTCATGTGTTGGGTGGTCACCTGGGTGCAGACAAGATTCAAGAACGGATCCTCCAAAGATTCTACTGGCCAGGTTGCTATAGAGAAATATAGAGTTATTGTCGTTCCTGCCCCACATGCCAGATAACCTCCCCAGTGGCCCACTTCCGCAGTCCCCTAGTGCCACTACCAGTCATCGAGGTTCCATTCGAACGCATAGCAATGGATCTAGTGGGGCCTCTGGTCAAGTCCGCCCAAGGGCATCAGTATATCCTGGTGGTATTAGATTATGCTACATGGTATCTGGAGGCCGTACCACTACGAAACTCCTCCACCAGGTGTATAGCCCGGGAGTTAGTCCACATGTTTTCAAGAACCGGGTTGCCTGATGAGATCCTAACAGACCAAGGAACTCCATTTATGTCGAAGGTCATGAGGGAATTGTGCAAGACACTGCAGATTGCACAACTGAGAACCTCCGTGTACTCTCCCCAGACGGACGGACTGGTAGAGAGGTTTAACAAAACCTTGAAAGCAATGTTGAGGAAAGCAGTGGAAAAGGATGGCCGAGACTGGGACTATATGTTGTTCGCCATGAGGGAAGTTCCCAAAGCTTCCACAGGTTTCTCCCCATTTGAACCACTCTATGGACGACACCCTCAGGACTCCTGGAGGTGGAGAAAGAGTCCTGGGAAGCTGACACCACTCCCTATAGGAGAGTGGTGGAGCACGTTGCCCAGATGCAAGAGAGGATTGCCCATGTGATGCCCATTGTGAGGGAGCACCTCCTCAAGGCACAAGAGGCACAGTCCAGGGTGTATAATAGGTCGGCCAGGGTGAGATCGTTCAACCCAGGAGATCAAGTGCTTGTGCTAGTCCCACAGTGGAGAGCAAGTTCATGGCCAAGTGGCAGGGCCCCTATGAGGTGGTAGAGAAAGTGGGGGAAGTCAACTTTAAGATCCACCAACCAGGGAAGAGGAAGCCCTACCAAATTTACCATGTTAACTTGATTAAGCCATGGCAAGATAGAGAGCCTGCGGAAGCTCCCTGTTTAGTGGCTGAGGCTGAGGCCGATGTGAAAGAGGTCAAGGTGGCAGAGTCACTGTCACATGCCCAAAAGCAACAGTGCAAAGAGTTGTTACAGCGAAATAAAGACATGTTTTCGGAGTTGCCAGGACTCACTCAGGTCATAGAGCATGAGGTTCTCACAGAGCCTCATGTTCGCGTCAATCTAAAACCATACCGGATCCCCGAAGCCCGCAGAGAGGTGATCTCTAAAGAAGTAAGGCGGATGCTAAACCTGGGAGTCATTGAAGAGTCCAAAAGTGGATGGTCCAGTCCTATAGTCTTAGTGCCGAAACCAGATGGGGAATGGCGGTTTTGCAACGACTATAGGAAGCTGAAGGAGGTCTCAAAGTTCGACGCCTACCCAATGCCTAGGGTAGATGAGCTTATCGAAAGGCTAGGACGGGCTCGGTACATCACCACTCTGGACCTCACCAAAGGATATTGGCAAATTCCCCTGTCCAAAGAGGCTAAGGAGAAGACAGCCTTCTCGACGCCAATACGTCAGGATGCCGTTTGGGTTGAAGGGAGCTCCGGCCACCTTCCAGAGAGCCATGGACCGGATCTTAGCACCCCACAAACAGTATGCAGCGGCCTACCTAGATGCTATCGTCATATTTAGCCAGGACTGGGAAAGTCATCTGGACAAAGTTCAAGCCATACTTGATGCCCTAAGGAAGGCGGGCTTTACTATCAACCCGAAGAAATGTGCCATGGGGATGGAGGAAGCCAAGTACCTAGGGTACGTGGTTGGTAGAGGGGAAATAAAACCACAAATAAATAAGGTCGAGGCGATCTTGAACTGGCCACAGCCCCTCTCGAAGAAGCAGGTCAGGGCGTTTCTAGGCATTGTGGGCTACTATCGAAGATTTGTCCCTAACTTTGCCCTGATAGCAGCCCCACTGATGGATCTTCTGAAAGGGATGAAGTCAGCTATGGCCAAGTGGTCCCCGGAAGCAGAAGCGACCTGCCAGGAATTGAAACTGGTCCTCTGTAAACAACCAGTCTTGGTGGCACCCAGCTTCTCCAAGGAGTTTGTGGTCCAGATGGATGCATCGGATGTCGGGCTGGGAGCAGTCTTGTCCCAGGAGATTAACGGAGAAGAACACCCTGTAAAATACCTCAGTCTGAAGCTCTCCGCTTGTGAGAAGGACTACTCCATTGTAGAAAAAGAATGTTTGGCCATTAAGTGGGCGTTAGACACTCTGAGGTATTACCTATTAGGTAGAAGGTTCAGGTTAGTGTCAGACCATGCCCCATTGAGGTGGATGCGAGAAAAGAAGGGAAACAATGCCAGAGTGACTAGGTGGTTCCTGGCTCTACAAGATTTTAGTTTCCAGGTAGAGCATAGGCCTGGGAAACAACATGGGAATGCCGCTGCCTTGTCAAGGATTTATTGTATGGTGACAGAAGGTGCCAAGCCCTACGGCTTTGGACAGAGGGGGGGTGTATGTAAGGTTGCTGCCGGACAGATCGTGGACGGGAGGTATGTGTCCTCGAAGTGCCATGCTTCGGTGATGTAGGATCCGGAGAAGCAGGCTCCAGCACACATAGTGCTGAGAGGAATTTAATGGGTCCGGATTACAGGGCCGGGTTTTATGAGCAGCTGAAAGAGCTGGGGGGGAACAGCTGCTCACTTACCTCCAGTCCGGTCTTGGAAGGCTAATTTAAGACAGCTGCGCCTGTCTCTGTCTGTCTGTGTTTGCTGGGCAAGGTGAGCAGACCTTGCAGGTGCTTCTTAGACTCTGCAGGAGGCAGAGAAAAGCACCTTGTTTAAACGGCTGAATCCGTGCTGCATGGACTTGTTATTTTGAGCTTTGTTCTGTTATTCCTTTTTGTGCCAGGAAAAGGCTGTAACTTTTGTTTCTTAACTGGTGTATGGACACTAAAATAAGCCACCAGTTTGTTTGAACCCGTGGACTGCATCACTGTGTGAACCTGTGCCTACCTCCAACGCGGCTCAGTGAGTACAAATCCCTACACTATCTATCTATCTATTTATCTATCTATCCATCTATCTATCCATCTATTTATTCATCTATCCATCTATCTATCCATCCATCATACATGGATAGATAGAAAGATAGATAGATACATATATGGATAGATAGATGGATAGATAGATATGAAATAGAGAATATAAGGATAGATAGATGATAGATAATCCTATGATATGATAGGTTTGATCGTGCATTTCCAATGTCTCTTACCACTGCGGCCATGATAGAGCATTTTCTACACTTTCTCGGTTCCCTCTTCCATTGCTGGAGGCTAACTTCTGCCGCATGAAATACAGTGGTGGCCAAAAGTATTGGCACCCCGGCAATTCTGTCAGATAATACTCAGTTTCTTCCTGAAAATGATTGCAATCACAAATTCTTTGGTATTATTATCTTCATTTAATTTGTCTTCAATGAAAAAACACAAATAGAATTGTCCTAAAGCCAAATTGGATATAATTCCACATCAAACCTAAAAAAGGGGATGGACAAAAGTATTGGCACTGTTTGAAAAATCATGTGATGCTTCTCTAATTTGTGTAATTAACAGCACCTGTAACTTACCTGTGGCACCTAACAGGTGTTGGCAATAACTAAATCACACTTGCAGCCAGTTAACATGGATTTCACTTTCTGACTCCGGAGGGTGTGGACATGCCTGTCTGCCTCTCTGCTAGATTGTGGAGACAATACGGCGCCGGACTACTGGCAGCCCATTGCAGCAGCAGAAGCTTCTACTTTATTTCAGTTACAGTTTTGTTACAGTTATTTTATTTTATTATTTTATTACCTTCTCTGGATTGCAACGTTCCTGTATACTCGTCTATTGGGGATGGAAGATACAACACTTCCCACACTATCAACTGCTGCTGGGCACACAGCACGAGATCTGCACCTGGATCTTCTTCCACCACTTACAAGTCTCCTGCAGGTACAGACACTCTGGGGCACGCAATACGGACCATCTCAGCTAATGCTACTGAAGGATGCATGCTGCTACCCACAGCCTGTGACAGGGATACAGCCATATGTGAGCGGTGGAGGTCACTGCATACGATCTGCCATGGAGAGGACTGGTGTGACGGGTGGAAACAATGACGGGATGGTGGACCCTAGGTCTGTTGCTAAACGAGCAGTGTATTCTAGGGATCGTCTTCTGGAACTGCGCAGGATAAAGTCTTCTCCAGCAGTGGCAATACTGAATGTTCCACGGGAAATAAGGAGACCTTTCAGAGGCTGCAGAGCAGGCAAGAAGATCAAGTCCTGGAGGAGAAGGTTTAAACCAGTGGTCCCATCCATTATCATGGGTAACGTACGATCGCTGGGAAATAAGTCGGATGAACTGCTGGCTCTGAGTAAGACCCAGAAGGAGTTTAGGGAATGCAGTCTCATGTGCTTTACAGAAACCTGGCTGCATGAGGAGGTCCCAGATTCATGTGTCTCGGTACCAGGGTTTCAAATGGTTCGGGCTGATAGAGAGAGAGTTAGATGCGGCAAGAAAAAAGGTGGAGGAGTGATACTCTACATTAACAACAGATGGTGCAATCAGGGGCATGTAACTGTTAAGGAGAAACATTGCTGTCCAAATATTGAACTGTTAGCAGTGGGCCTCAGGCCTTACTATCTGCCTAGAGAATTCACTCTTGTTATTGTAGTTGTGATGTATATACCACCATCTGCGAACCCAGAGGCTGCTGGGGATGTGTTGTCAGGGGTGATGGCCCGGCTTCAGACTAAACACCCAAACTCTCTAACTGTAATTTCTGGGGATTTCAATCGAGTAAAGATCTCATCTGCAATACCAAAGTTCTATCAATATGTCAAATGTCCTACACGGGACAACAACACACTGGATCTCCTCTTTGCTAATGTTAAGAATGCTTATTCATCGGCTGCATTACCCCCCCTGGGGAAATCTGACCACAACCTCATACTATTGTCTCCTGCTTACCAACCAGACGTCCGCAAACAACCAGTGACAATTAAAAAGATAAGGAAGTGGTGTCCAGCAGCAGAGGAGGCGTTACAAGACTGCTTTGATTGTACAGACTGGGAGGTGTTGTGTACCATGAAAGAGAATTGTGATGTTAATGAGATTACTGGCAGAGTTACTGATTACATCAACTTCTGTATGGACATATTAGTACCTGTTCAAGAGATTCGGTGTTATGCAAACAATAAGCCATGGATTACAAAAGAGTTGAAACATTTACTAAACATGAAAAAACTGGCTTTTAAAAGGAAGGACAAGGAGGCATTGAAAATTATACAGCGAGACCTAAAGGGGAAAATTAAGATTGCCCGTGAGGCATTCAGAGTTAAATTAGAAAATCAATTTGCACAAAAAAGCTCCAGAGAGGTGTGGGCTGGAATGAAGCTAGTGACTGGGTTTAAGGCAAGGTCGGAGCAGGGGGGTGGTGGACTTAGAATGGCTAATGAAATGAATGAGTTCTTCAATAGATTCAGCAATAAAGGTGCGGTAGCAGCAGGGAAGGGGGAGGAGGCCGGGGAACAACTAGCTAAATTAACAGGGGGTGAAATAGATCATTTCTCGGTCTCCAAAAATGACGTGAGGGACCAGTTTAGTAAGCTGGCCATTGGCAAAGCAGCAGGGCCTGACGGTCTCAGTCCACGTGTCCTCAGAGTGTGTGCAAATGAGTTGTGTACTGTCTTCCAGCATCTCTTTAACCAGAGCTTACAATCAAAGAGAGTACCAGTGCTATGGAAGACTTCCTGCCTGGTGCCGGTTCCCAAGACTACCTTCCCGGCTTCCCCGGGGGACTATAGACCGGTGGCCTTAACATCGCATGCGATGAAGTCCTTGGAGAGAATAGTACTTGCTCACTTGTGTCCGAGGGTGATGGCGTATACTGATGCTCTTCAGTTTGCGTACCGGCAGGGACTGGGGGTGGACGATGCTGTAGCGTCTCTGCTACAAACAGTACATTCCTTTTTGGACAATGATGGAACCACAGTGCGTGCTTTGTTCTTTGATTTCTCTAGTGCGTTCAACACATTACAGCCACTCTTACTGCGTGGAAAGTTGATTAAAATGGCGGTGGATGAGGGACTTGTGAATTGGATAATTGACTACCTGTCGGATAGGCCACAGTTTGTTAGGTGGGGGACGGCTACATCAGATAGTGTACTGAGCAGTGTCGGAGCCCCGCAGGGAACAGTGCTGTCGCCATTCCTCTTTACATTGTACACAGCTGACTTTCAGTATAAATCAGACCGTTGCCACCTCCAGAAGTACTCGGATGACTCTGTGATAGTTGGCGGTATTGGGAAGGACCAGGATGAAGAGGAATATAGAAGGGTAGTTGCGGACTTTGTAGTATGGTGCCAGGCTAACCATCTAGAACTAAATGTTAAGAAAACCAGGGAGTTGGTGATGAGCTATGGAAGGTGCAAGAAGGTATGCCTACCTGTTACCATTGACGGTCAGGATGTGGAGATGGTGGACAGTTTCAAATATTTGGGGGTTTACCTGGATAGCAAGCTAGACTGGAAGTGCCACATGGAGAAGGTCTACAAGAAGGGGATGAGTAGATTGTACTTCCTAAGGAAGTTAAGGTCTTTTAATGTGTGTGGCAAAATGCTTGAGGTGTTCTACCAATCCATTGTGGCTAGTGCCACCTTTGCAGCAATAATTTGCTGGGGTAACAGTGTGCGTGTTGCTGACGCCAACAAGCTCAACAAACTTATAAAGAAGGCTAGCGCGACGGTGGGCCTACAGCTTGGGACTTTTGAAGAGGTGGTAGAGGATAGGATTAAGAAGAAGTGCAGAGCTATAATGGGCAACAACACACACCCGCTTTATGAACTGTTTGCGAAACAGAAGAGCACATTCAGCAATCGCCTAATACAACTAAGGTGTAAAAAGGAAAAATACAGGAGATCGTTTGTTCCAACAGCTATGGGGGTGTTTAACAAATGTCTGAAAAGCAATGTCTAAAGCATTCCAAATGTTTTGTTATTATATGTGTCATGTTCGAGATCTGTGTTCTGCTGCTGTGATACCGCAATTTCCTCCGGGATAAATAAAGTATATCTTATCTTATCTTATCTTATCTTATTAAAGTTGACTCAACCTCTGTCCTGTGTCCTTGTGTATACCACATTGAGCATGGAGAAAAGAAAGAAGACCAAAGAATTGTCTGAGGACTTGTGAAACCAAATTGTGAGGAAGCATGAGCAATCTGAAGGCTACAAGTCCGTCTCCAAAGACCTGAATGTTCCTGTGTCTTCCGTGCGCAGTGTCATCAAGAAATTTAAAGCCCATGGCACTGTGGCTAACCTCCCTACATGTGGACGGAAAAGAAAAATTGACGAGAGATTTCAGCGCAAGATTGTGCGGATGGTGGATAAAGAACCTCGACTAACATCCAAACAAGTTCAAGCTGCCCTGCAGTCTGAGGGTACAACAGTGTCAACCCGTACTATCCGTCGGCGTCTGAATGAAAAGGGACTGTATGGTAGGATACCCAGGAAGACCCCACTTCTTACCCCGAGACATAAAAAAGCCAGGCTGGAGTTTGCCAAAACTTACCTGATAAAGCCTAGAACTGGAAGTGCATTGAGGTGAAGGTGAAGAGGTATTGGGAATCCTGCAGAAAATACCTGTGTGAATTGCGTGAAGAGGTATTGGGAATCCTGCAGAAAATACCTGTGTGAATTGCGTGAAGAGGTATTGGGAATCCTGCAGAAAATACCTGTGTGAATTGCGTGAAGAGGTATTGGGAATCCTGCAGAAAATACCTGTGTGAATTGCGGTGAGTGCTGCATTGTGATCTGCTGAGTGCTTTTCTACCTGTTTAGATTTATTGGGCTTTTTAAAATCTATTTTCTCACTACAGTTTTAGTTTCTTAGTTTACTACCTGTGTATTTAAAGGTTAACTACATTGCACTAAAATCCTGAGGTGTAGATTTACTCACAAGGGGTTAATTAAGGGGAAGGGGTCATAATTAAGGGTTTATAAGGGGCAGCTGGTTGGGCATAAAGTCCTTTGGAAGTGCATTGAGGTGAAGGGTACATTGCTGGAAAAGGAAAAAAAAAAAAAAAAACACTTTAAATCTCTTAGTTTGCGAGTGTGAACGAGCTGCGTGTGTCCGGAGCGTAAGTGCGAACGAAAGTAAGTGTGTGACTTGTTTTTCAGTGACTTTGGATTCAGGGAGTTTGGAAGGGAGGACTTAGGACTGAATTGCTGACTGTATTTCATTCTTTCTTTACTTTACTTTTTACTTAATTAATCCACCTGACCTACTTAGCTGATTCCCCCGTCCATACTTGATGCTTAATTGATCCCCCGTCCATACTTAACTGATCCCCTGTCAATATCTAATTGATACACTTGCACATCCCTAATTGATCCCCGTCCATACACCTATATATAAATAATTGTGTTTTGTACTTGTATATATATACTGACTGTATCCCCATATTTAGAATGACGTCCATGTTGGACGGAGCCGTGCAGTGTACATCTTGCGCAATGTATGCATTCCGTGAGCACCCACTCGAGGATCCATACTGCTGCGAGAGATGTGAGCATATCGTGCACTTGGAAGCCCAAATTCTGGATCTAAGTGCTCAGATAGCGGTACTGAGGAGCATCGACAACATAGAACGGAGTTTGCTGCTCACCGAGCAGACACTCAATGGGTCAATACTGGGGGTGGAGCATAGAGGGGAAGTGCAGGCTGAACAGGCAGGGAGCTGGATAACAGTAAGGAGGGATAGAGGGAAGAAGTATAGGAAGGCTGGTTCAGAACCGGCATTATTGGAGCATGACAGATCCTCTGACCGCCGGGGGAGTGTATGCTCCAGTAATGAGGGGGAGGGGGGAAGTGTAGGGCAGGCAAGACAGGTTCTGGTAGTGGGTGACTCTATTATTAGGGGGACAGACAGGGCAATCTGTCACAAAGACCGGGATCGCCGAACGGTGTGCTGCCTCCCTGGCGCTCGAGTCCGGCACATCGCGGATCGGGTTGACAGGTTACTGGGTGGGGCTGGCGAAGACCCAGCGGTCATGGTCCACATCGGCACCAATGACAAAGTGAGTGGTAGATGGAGGGTCCTTAAAAATGATTTCAGGGACCTAGGTAGGAAGCTTAGGGCAAGGACCTCCAAGGTAGTTTTCTCAGAAATACTACCAATCCCGCGAGCCACACAGGAGCGCCAACAGGAAGTTAGGGAGGTGAATAAGTGGCTAAAGAGTTGGTGCAAGGCAGAAGGGTTTGGGTTCATGGAGAACTGGGCCGACTTCGCGGTCGGATACAGGCTCTACCGTAGGGACGGGCTGCACCTCAATGGGGAGGGTGCAGCGGTGCTGGGGAAGAAGATAGCTAATAGGTTGGAGGAGTTTTTAAACTAGAGACGGGGGGGGGAAACCAAGGAAATAGGTGGGATGTGAGGCAAGCAAGGGGGAAGGGGAGAAGTGAATATAATGAGGGTGGAGAGGGGGGTGGGGATAGTACAGTTAGATCGTTAGAGAAGAATAGGATGCTAAATAACCCCAAAGTTTTATCTTGCATGCTGACCAACGCAAGAAGCCTGACCAATAAGGCGGATGAGCTGCGGGCGCTTATATGGGAGGAGAGGTATGACATCGTAGGTATAACAGAGACTTGGCTAGACGATAGCTACGACTGGGCGGTAAATTTATTAGATTATAGTTTATTTAGAAGGGACCAGAAACAGGGGAAAGGCGGAGGAGTCTGCTTATATGTAAAGTCATGTCTAAAACCCAGACTAAGGGAAGATATAGGAGAGGGAGAAGAGGGGGTCGAGTCCATGTGGGTAGAGATAGAGGGAACTAAAAATAATAATAAAATATTACTGGGGGTCTGCTATAAGCCACCCAATATAACAGAGGAGAATGAGAATCTGCTATTAGGACAAATAGACAAAGTAGCAAAACATAATGAAGTGATTGTAATGGGGGATTTCAACTACCCGGATATTGACTGGGAAACAGAAACCTGTAGATCTCAGAAAGGAAAAAGGTTCTTGACAAATATTAAGGATAATTATCTCTCCCAACTAGTGCAGGAACCAACGAGAGGGAAGGCCGTGTTGGACTTAATATTGACTAATAGGCCTGATAGAATAACTGAGGTACAGATAGGGGGGCACCTAGGTAATAGCGACCATAATATTATCGACTTCAAAATGCCCTTCAGTAGGGTTATTGTTATGCACACGCCCGTACTGACTGGCGTGTGCGGGTGTTGTGGTTCCACTGGACCATGGACCGGAGAGTGCCTGGAGGTGCGTGACTAAGTATCTGGCCGATCCGACCAAGGTGGCACGACGGCATACGACGCCAGTGCACCAGGGAGAAACCGGGCAGAGGGACCAGGTGCTACTCCAGGTCAAACTCCGGACACGGGGGTTGACCCACACTGGGATTACTGGAACAGGCAGGTTAGGCTGGCACAGACTGGTGGATGTAAGCAAACACGGCAGGTATGCAGATGGGTGGATACAGGCGAGTATGCAGGCAGGGAGGTACTGGCCGAAAGGACGGGCTGGAGCACAGAAAGGTTAAGACCCAGTACAGACTGGGTCACAGAACCGCAGATGCGGTAGACAACCACAGCAGAGAGGGAATGCCCGAAGCGGTGGGCAAGAACAGAGCAGGACGGGGCTGCAGGAGCAGCGAGCACAAGCAGGGCAGGACAGGACTGCCGGAGCAGCGGGCAGAAGCAGGGCAGGACAGGACTGCCGGAGCAGCAGGCAGAAGCAGGGCAGGACAGGACTGCCGGAGCAGCGGGCAGAAGCAGGGCAGGACAGGACTGCCGGAGCAGCGGGCAGAAGCAGGGCAGGACAGGACTGCCGGAGCAGCGGGCAGAAGCAGGGCAGGACAGGACTGCCGGAGCAGCGGGCAGAAGCAGGGCAGGACAGGACAGGACTGCCGGAGCAGCGGGCAGAAGCAGGGCAGGACAGGACTGCCGGAGCAGTGAGCAAAAGGGTCAGAGCGGAGCAAGGCTGCCGGAGCAGTGAGCAAAAGGGTCAGAGCGGAGCAAGGCTGCGGAGCAGTGAGCAAGGAGTCAGAGCAGGCTAGAACCGCCGGAGCGGTAAGCAAAGGAGTCAGAGCAGACTAGAACCGCCGGAGCGGTGAGCAAAGGAGTCAGAGCAGGCTAGAACCGCCGGAGCGGTGAGCAAAGGAGTCAGAGCAGGCTAGAACCGCCGGAGCGGTAAGCAAAGGAGTCAGAGCAGGCTAGAACCGCCGGAGCGGTGAGCAAAGGAGTAAGAGCAGGCAAGGCTGAGTAGGGGGGACAGGGCTCTGTTCACACGGAACAGACAGGAAGGGAAAGGCAGAGCCAGACACCCACAGGGTACGTGCAGAGAAGTAGCGAGTGGACCACAAACTCACAAACGGGAGTACAGAGACAACAAGCAGGAGTTAGGTACGAGTTCAGACTCTGCAGAAAAAGGAAGGGAACGGACATAGAGGCAAAACAGTTAAAGGATAGGAGAGAGTTCAGACTGGAACTGAGTGTACGGAGGAGACCGACACTGCAGCGGAATACAGGAGCGGGTCTGGGAATACGGCCCCCAGAGAGGCAGGACGAACAGGCAAGGAGCGTGTTCAGACAGGACAGACAAGATACAGGAGCGGGTCTAGGTAATCGGCCCCTAGAAGGCGGGAGGAACAGGCTAGGAGTGTGTTCAGACAGGTCAGACAAGATACAGGAACGGGTCTAGGTAATCGGCCCCTAGAAGGCAGGAGGAACAGGCTAGGAGCGTGTTCAGACAGGCCTGGAAATACAGCCTCCAGGATAGGCAGACAAGAGAACACAGAACGGGACCTGGCACCTTCAGAGTGCAAGCACACACTGAAAAAAACACTATGCTCAGGCAGGAATAGATGGGAGCAGCTGAGCTATATACCAGGTGACAGACAGCAATAGGCTGAGGACGCACAAGGGGTGTGACCCACAGCAGGTACAAAAATCAGGAAGTGATCGGGCGCCACCCTTAAGCAGCAGAAACAGACACAAACAGACAGCATGGAGGGAAGCCAGAGAGACATTCTGGACTGGAGATCAAGTGCGCGCTCTTGCACAGTGGGAGATGGACCACCATGCAAGGACGCCGCCAGGTATGTTACAGTACCCCCCCCCTTACGCCCCCTCTTCTTCAGGCCTGCCAGAATCTTCCGCAGGGAATTCGAGGACCAGTCGTTCACTTCAAGGAGATCACTTCCACTGTCCACAGGAAAAACTGATCTCATCTGGTTAGCTAGGATGCTACCTCCTATCCAGCCATCCTCAGCAACAGACGAAACGGGTGGAGTACCAGGAACAGCACACAAGGAAGTCTCTCTCCACATATTTTCAGGTGGCACCCCAGAGGGTACAGGAGACAACTGGAAGTCCTTCACCGGGTTGGAGGGGGACAGAGACTTGGGGGTAATCTCTGCTTCGAGGTACATCTTGTCAAGCTCACAGGAAGAAATAGACGGGTTATCAGGTACATAATGAGGAAAAGTCACTGTCTCTTTGTTATCTGGTGGTAATTCAGGAAACAACTGGAGGTCCTCCGCCGGGTCAGAAGAGTGCAGAGGCTCAGAGAAAACATCTGCTTCAGAGTACACTAGGTCGGACTCACTGGAGGAAGCAGGCGAGGTATCGGGTACCGAGTATAGGAAAGTCTCTGTCCATTCACCACCAGGTGGCACCCCGAAGGGTTCTGGAGACAACTGGAGGTCCTCCACCTGGTCAGAGGGGTGTAGAGACTCAAGGGTAACCTCTGCTTCAGAGTACACAAGGTCGGACTCACTGGACGAAGCAAGCGAGGTATCAGATCCAGGATATAGGAAAGTCTCTGTCCATTCACCACCAGGTGGCACCCCGAAGGGTTCTGGAGACAACTGGAGGTCCTCCGCCTGGTCGGAGGGGTGTAGAGACTCGGGATTAACCTCTGCTTCGGAGTACACTAGGTTGGACTCACTGGACGAAGCGAGCGAGGTATCAGGTACAGAGTAAAGGAGAGTCTCTGTCCTTTCGCTACCAGGTAGCACCCCGAAGGGTTCTGGAGACAACTGGAGGTCCTGCGCCTGGTCGGAGGGGTGTAGAGACTCGGGAGTAACCTCTGCTTCGGAGTACACTAGGTTGGACTCACTGGACGAAGCGAGCGAGGTATCAGGTACAGAGTATAGGAGAGTCTCTGTCCTTTCGCTACCAGGTAGCACCCCGAAGGGTTCTGGAGACAACTGGAGGTCCTCCGCCTGGTCGGAGGGGTGTAGAGACTCGGGATTAACCTCTGCTTCGGAGTACACTAGGTTGGACTCACTGGACGAAGCGAGCGAGGTATCAGGTACAGAGTAAAGGAGAGTCTCTGTCCTTTCGCTACCAGGTAGCACCCCGAAGGGTTCTGGAGACAACTGGAGGTCCTGCGCCTGGTCGGAGGGGTGTAGAGACTCGGGAGTAACCTCTGCTTCGGAGTACACTAGGTTGGACTCACTGGACGAAGCGAGCGAGGTATCAGGTACAGAGTATAGGAGAGTCTCTGTCCTTTCGCTACCAGGTAGCACCCCGAAGGGTTCTGGAGACAACTGGAGGTCCTCCGCCTGGTCGGAGGGGTGTAGAGACTCGGGGGTAACTACCACTTTGGGGTACCGATTGTCAGGCTCACAGGACGAAGCGGACAAAGTATCGAGTACCGAGTGTAGAGAAGTCTCTCTCCATTTGTCATCGAGTGGTATCCCGGAGGATTCAGGAGGCAACAGGGGGTCCTCCGCCAGGTAGTAGAGGTGCACAGACTCAGAGGTAACCACAGCTTTGGAGCATCCTTGGACATGCACACCGGTTAAAGTGGGTGAAGCATCTGATGCCGGGTGCAGGAAGTTCTCCTGTGTGGAGTCTGGATGGGCAGAAGTCTCTTCGGGCAGGAGAACCGGAGCACTACCCACGCACATTACCCGTTGGGGCTTCTCCGGGATACAGGGAGATGAAGCTTCAGTAGGGACTTCAAGGTTGGGGTGAGGAGGTCTCAGGGAGGACAGACCCTGGCGTGACGGCTTGCCTCTACGTCTAGCACGTCTGGACTGCCTCTTGAGGTTGGGAGATGTATTCCGGAAAGCGTAGTCACCCTGTGAAGATTCTGGGTGGACAGTAGTCTCATTGGGCTGGAGGACTATTGCGCTACCCACACACATTACCCATCGGGGCTGCTCCGGGATATTGGGAGGTGAAGCTTCAGCAGGAGCCTCCGGGTTAGGATCATCGAAGACCATTAGAAAGGCCACCAGGAAGGCCATTAGGTCCAGGAGGATCGGATCCTGTGTTTCATATAGGGGGTTGATCCATTCCAAGGCATCACCCGCCAGGTAAGACATAATGAATGCCACCTTAACCCGATCGGTGGGAAAACATAGAGGGTAGAACTTGAAGTGTAGCATGCATTGCTCCACAAATGCACGACTTTGTCTTGGATCCCCATAGTAACGTGGCGGATCCGCAGGAACGAGAGCAGATAGATCCATCTGGACAGGTGCGTAATTCGCCTGGAACTCAGCTGAGAAAAAAAAAATTTTTTATTTATTTATTTTTAATGCATGTATTCGCTGGAAAACTTCTCAGAGAGCGAAGGCCGTGGGGCTCAACGGGAACCATGGCCTGAGCATGCTGTTATGCACACGCCCGTACTGACTGGCGTGTGCGGGTGTTGTGGTTCCACTGGACCATGGACCGGAGAGTGCCTGGAGGGGCGTGACTAAGTATCTGGCCAATCCGACCAAGGTGGCACGACGGCATACGACGCCAGTGCACCAGGGAGAAACCGGGCAGAGGGACCAGGTGCTACTCCAGGTCAAACTCCGGACACGGGGGTTGACCCACACTGGGATTACTGGAACAGGCAGGTTAGGCTGGCACAGACTGGTGGATGTAAGCAAACACGGCAGGTATGCAGATGGGTGGATACAGGCGAGTATGCAGGCAGGGAGGTACTGGCCGAAAGGACGGGCTGGAGCACAGAAAGGTTAAGACCCAGTACAGACTGGGTCACAGAACCGCAGATGCGGTAGACAACCACAGCAGAGAGGGAATGCCCGAAGCGGTGGGCAAGAACAGAGCAGGACGGGGCTGCAGGAGCAGCGAGCACAAGCAGGGCAGGACAGGACTGCCGGAGCAGCGGGCAGAAGCAGGGCAGGACAGGACTGCCGGAGCAGCAGGCAGAAGCAGGGCAGGACAGGACTGCCGGAGCAGCGGGCAGAAGCAGGGCAGGACAGGACTGCCGGAGCAGCGGGCAGAAGCAGGGCAGGACAGGACTGCCGGAGCAGCGGGCAGAAGCAGGGCAGGACAGGACTGCCGGAGCAGCGGGCAGAAGCAGGGCAGGACAGGACAGGACTGCCGGAGCAGCGGGCAGAAGCAGGGCAGGACAGGACTGCCGGAGCAGTGAGCAAAAGGGTCAGAGCGGAGCAAGGCTGCCGGAGCAGTGAGCAAAAGGGTCAGAGCGGAGCAAGGCTGCGGAGCAGTGAGCAAGGAGTCAGAGCAGGCTAGAACCGCCGGAGCGGTAAGCAAAGGAGTCAGAGCAGACTAGAACCGCCGGAGCGGTGAGCAAAGGAGTCAGAGCAGGCTAGAACCGCCGGAGCGGTGAGCAAAGGAGTCAGAGCAGGCTAGAACCGCCGGAGCGGTAAGCAAAGGAGTCAGAGCAGGCTAGAACCGCCGGAGCGGTGAGCAAAGGAGTAAGAGCAGGCAAGGCTGAGTAGGGGGGACAGGGCTCTGTTCACACGGAACAGACAGGAAGGGAAAGGCAGAGCCAGACACCCACAGGGTACTTGCAGAGAAGTAGCGAGTGGACCACAAACTCACAAACGGGAGTACAGAGACAACAAGCAGGAGTTAGGTACGAGTTCAGACTCTGCAGAAAAAGGAAGGGAACGGACATAGAGGCAAAACAGGTAAAGGATAGGAGAGAGTTCAGACTGGAACTGAGTGTACGGAGGAGACCGACACTGCAGCGGAATACAGGAGCGGGTCTGGGAATACGGCCCCCAGAGAGGCAGGACGAACAGGCAAGGAGCGTGTTCAGACAGGACAGACAAGATACAGGAGCGGGTCTAGGTAATCGGCCCCTAGAAGGCGGGAGGAACAGGCTAGGAGTGTGTTCAGACAGGTCAGACAAGATACAGGAACGGGTCTAGGTAATCGGCCCCTAGAAGGCAGGAGGAACAGGCTAGGAGCGTGTTCAGACAGGCCTGGAAATACAGCCTCCAGGATAGGCAGACAAGAGAACACAGAACGGGACCTGGCACCTTCAGAGTGCAAGCACACACTGAAAAAAACACTATGCTCAGGCAGGAATAGATGGGAGCAGCTGAGCTATATACCAGGTGACAGACAGCAATAGGCTGAGGACGCACAAGGGGTGTGACCCACAGCAGGTACAAAAAGCAGGAAGTGATCGGGCGCCACCCTTAAGCAGCAGAAACAGACACAAACAGACAGCATGGAGGGAAGCCAGAGAGACATTCTGGACTGGAGATCAAGTGCGCGCTCTTGCACAGTGGGAGATGGACCACCATGCAAGGACGCCGCCAGGTATGTTACAGTTATCAATAAGGGAACAACAAAAACATTAAACTTTAGGAGGGCGAAGTTTGATCAGCTGAAAGAAAGCCTTCAACTTATTGACTGGGACAAAGTACTTAATCAATGGAATACGAATAGTAAATGGGAAACCTTCAAAAGAATTCTGAATACTCAGTGCGAGAGGTATATACCGTATGGGAATAAAAGGGCCAGAAATAAGAGGAAACCAATATGGTTGAACAAGAACGTAAAAGGGGCGTTAAATAGCAAAAAAGAGGCATTCAAGAGATTAAAACAGGAAAACAGTAAGGAGGCACTAATGTGTTACAAGGAAAAAACGAGAACCTGTAAAAAACAAATAAAAATAGCGAAGGAGGAAACAGAGAGACGTATTGCTAGGGAAAGTAGATCAAATCCCAAACTGTTCTTTACGTATATAAATAGTAAAAGGATTAAATCGGATAATATTGGACCAATAAAAAGTGAGGAAGGCAAAATCATAGAGAAAGATGAGGATAAAGCTAATCTATTAAATAATTTTTTTTCGACAACTTTCACAAAGGAAATCAAACTAACAGGAGAAATGAGAAGTGACAAGCTTAATCCTCCACTAAGTATGACAAATCTAACCCAAGTTGAGGTACAGAAACGCCTCAGTAACATTAAAATAAACAAATCACCAGAACCTGATGGCATACACCCACGGGTACTAAGGGAACTAAGTAATGTGATAGACAGACCGTTATATCTTATATTTAAGGACTCTGTTGAGACTGGGTCTGTGCCACTTGATTGGCGACAGGCGAATGTAGTGCCAATATTCAAAAAGGGAGCGAAAAGTGACGCCGGAAACTATCGGCCGGTGAGTCTGACGTCCGTTGTGGGCAAAATTTTTGAAAGCTTCATTAAAGAGGCAATTACGGAGCATCTTGATGCTAATAATCTTTTAATCCCGAACCAACATGGATTCATGAGGAATCGCTCCTGCCAAACAAACCTGATTGACTTCTACGAGGAGGTTAGCTCTCGAGTAGATCAGGGGGAACCAGTGGATGTCGTGTATCTCGACTTCTCAAAAGCTTTCGATAGCGTGCCACATAATAGGTTGGTATACAAAATGAGAATGATGGGGCTGGGGGAAAATGTCTGCAAGTGGGTAGCTAACTGGCTAAGGGATAGAAGGCAGAGGGTGGTTATAAATGGAATATACTCAGATTGGGTAAGCGTCACTAGAGGCGTTCTTTACGGTAAGAGCAGTGAGAATATGGATTTCACAGAGTGAGGAGACGGTGATGTCAGATTCACTACACCAGTTCAAGCGGGGACTGGATGCATTTCTAGATACCAGGCAGATTTCAGCATATACTTAAAAATAAAATAAAATAGTAAGTTGATACAGGGATTTATTCTGACTGCTGGTTTCAGAGTCAGGAGGGAATTTTTCCTCAGGTGAAGATTGGCCAAATCATTTGGGGTTTTTGCCCTCCTCTGGATCAACTTTACCAATTACAGAACTAACAGGTCGAACTTGATGGACGCAAGTCTTTATTCGGCTTTACTAACTATGTTTACAAACTATGTTACTATGTTTTGGAAGAATGTTCTCTGGTCAGATGAGACAAAAGTCGAGCTTTTTGGGAAATACCATCAACATAGAGTGTACAGGAAAAAAAAAGAGGCATTCAAAGAAAAGAACATGGTCCCTACAGTCAAACATGGCGGAGGTTCCCTGATGTTTTGGGGTTGCTTTGCTGCCTCTGGCACTGGACTGCTTGACCGTGTGCATGGCATTATGAAGTCTGAAGACTACCAACAAATTTTGCAGCATAATGTAGGGCCCAGTGTGAGAAAGCTGGGTCGCCCTTAGAGGTCATGGGTCTTCCAGCAGGACAATGACCCAAAACACACTTCCAAAAGCACTATAAAATGGTTTTAGAGAAAGCACTGGAGACTTCTAAGGTGGCCAGCAATGAGTCCAGACCTGAATCCCATAGAACACCTGTGGAGAGATCACAAAATGGCAGTTTGGAGAAGGCACCCTTCAAATATCAGGGACCTGGAGCAGTTTTCCAAAGAAGAATGGTCTACAATTCCAGCAGAGCATTGTAAGAAACTCATTGATGGTTACCGGAAGTGGCTGTTCGCAGTTATTTTGGCTAAAGGTTGTGCAACCAAGTATTAGGCTGAGGGTGCCAATACTTTTGTCTGGCCCATTTTTGGAGTTTTGTGTGAAATGATCAATGATTTGATTTTTGCTTCATTCTCTTTTGTGTTTTTTCCTTGCAAGCAAATTAAATGAAGATAATAATACCAAAGAATTTGTGATTGCAATCATTTTCAGGAAGAAACTGAGTATTATCTGATAGAATTGCAGGGGTGCCAATACTTTTGGCCACCACTGTAATAAGTGAGCTGTCATTTATTCATAAGACGTTCTATTCTTCAGAGCTGAGACTGTAAAATAAAAAGTGAAGAATAAAATATCTGATGACTGTTCTTTCACTGTGAGTAAGAAACAGATAATAAAATTAAAGGAAAAATAACTGAGGGGAGAACCCTGCAGGTTTATTGTCCTTCTATAGCTGTATGGTGGCAGGATGGTGACACTGCTGGAGTCCTGGTGAGGATCTGCATGATATTCATTTCTGTTGACTTTTTATTGCCAACATATTCTGCAGTGATGTACATATAGTCCCTGCCCACAATGCGGTACACATGAGGGACAATTTCATATTAAGCCAAGTAACCTATGATGTCAAGGTCTCATATTTACAAGGTGCTTATTGGCAATCTGAGCCGGCGAATGGCTCTGTGTCCGTATATTCGCTATATACTGCCCGCAATATCTTGTAGAAAGCTCACAGTGACTAAAATGTATAAATAGTTCTCTTTGGAGAATTTAATTAGATCCATTCATACCTTATCTTATAATGAGGACTTAAAGGGCTTTTATAACTAGGTAAAACAAGCTTAACGGGACTGTCCAGGACTTATATATTAATGACCGATTTTAGGATAAGTCATCAACAGGGTGGGACTGGGCTGGCGGGGTACCCTTCTGCAGAGGAGAGGGGGAGAAGAGAATGAAAAAATAAAAAAACCTGCGGTTTTAAGGGGCACGGGCCCTTTAAAAGCGCAGGCACAGTGTATGCAGGGACGCGCGCACGCGGCGTTCATTACCTGAACCGCCGCGACACACGTCCCAGTGAAGCAGCTGAAGCTGCGCGTCTCCCTTCCCCGGCCGGCGTATGACGTCACCGGAGAAGGAGGACACCGCACGGGAGAGCAGGAAGGTAAGAGGTGTCTGTGTGTGTGTCTGTGTGTATATGAGTGGATGCAGAATGGGATGGGCCCCTGGCTGGACACACAAGGGGGGGCCCGGCTAGACACACAAGGGGGGACCCTGGCTGGACACACAAGGGGGGGCCCGGATGGACACACAAGGGGGGCCTTGCTGGACACACAAGGGGGAGCCCTGGCTGGACACACAAGGGGGAGCCCTGGCTGGACACACAAGGAGAAGCCCTGGCTGGACACACAAGGGGGAGCCCTGACTGGACACACAAGGGGGAGCCCTGACTGGACACACAAGAGGGAACCCTGGCTGGACACACAAGGGGGAGCCCTGGCTGGACACACAAGGGGGAGCCCTGACTGGACACACAAGGGGGAGCCCTGGCTGGACACACAAGGGGGGAGCTGGATGGACACACAAGGGGGAACCCTGGCTGGACCCACAAGGGGGAGCCCTGGCTGGACACACAAGGGGAAGCCCTGACTGGACACACAAGAGGGAACCCTGGCTGGACACACAAGGGGGAACCCTGGCTGGACACACAAGGGGGAACACTGGCTGGACACACAAGGGTGAGAGCCTGGCTGGACACACAAGGGGGAACCCTGGCTGGACACACAAGGGGGGGAGCCTGGCTGGACACATAAGGGGGAGCCTGGCTGGACACATGGGAAAGGGTGGGCAGGATGGCTATATGGTGGGGCAGGCTGGACACATGGAGGCCAGGATGGATATGTGAGGGGGATGGATATATGGGGGGGCCGGATATATGGGGGGCGGGGCAGGCTGGACACATGATGGCCAGGATGGATATGTGGGGGGCAGGCTGGACACATGGGGGGCTAGGATAGATATGTGGAGGGGCAGGCTCGATACACGTGGGCTAGGATAAATATATGGAGGGGCCACGCTGGACATATGGGGGCCAGTATGGATATATGGGGGGGTGTCAGGATGGATATATGCAGGGGGGAAGGGCAGGATGGATATATGAGGGGGAGGCTGGACACATGGAGGCCAGGATGGATATATGGGGGGCAGGCTGGAAACATGGAGGCCAGGATGGATATATTGTGGGGGGCAGGCTGGACACATGGAGGCCAGGAAGGATATGTAGGGGGGGCATGCTGGACACATGGAGGCCAGGATGGATATATGGGGGGCAGGCTTGACACATGGGGCTTTAGGACAGATATATGGGAGGGGGCAGGCTGGACACATGGAGGCCAGGACAGATATATGGGGGGGGCAGGCTGGAAACATGGAGGCCAGGATGGATATGTGGGGGGGCAGGCTGGACACATGGAGGCCAGGATGGATATATGGGGGGAACAGGAGGGCCACATGGGGGACTAGGATGGGTATATGGGAGGGGGCAGGCTCGATACACGTGGGCTAGGATAAATATATGGAGGGGTCACACTGGACATATGGGGGCCAGAAGGGATATATGGGGGGTGTCAGGATGGATATATGCAGGGAAGGGGGGGCCAGGATGGATATATGGGGGTGCCAGGCTGAACAAGGGACTTAATTACTGTTTGGGGCCAGATTGAGGAACATACTTTATTAGTTTATGGTGGCCAGTGAGGAACATTATTATTTTAGAGTCCAATTAGAGACATTATTACTTCTGTAATATAATTTACTTTTTAGGAAATTGTTTTCCATGGGATAGGACAAAAGCGGGCTCCTGTTACTGTGCAGGGCGGCACTATATCGCTTTTTTTCTTCAACTGGTGTAGTGTAGAAGTCGGGGGGTGGAGTGGGAATATTCCCTAGAAGAGATCAGTTATTGATAACTGTGTGTTATTTTCTGCAGAGATGATTCCTGGCTGGAAGAAGTGATGGCCGTCTGTGCCAGATGAAGAAGAAAAGCGAAGATGAAGGACTTCACCTAGAGACGTCACTGGTGAGTCAGTGTATTACATGTGACTCGCCCCCTGGGCCGTGGGGCACTCGGATCTGGGCAATAGGGAGACGATGGGGGTAGTAGTGGCGACCCGGTTCCGTGGCTCAGGGTGGTCAGGCCAATGGTAGTCTGCTATGTTCTGCTGATAATGTCCGACTACGCCACCCGTGGATTGCGGTTATTAGGAACCGCCGCTGCATGCAGACCGCTGGGGCTGATGAGGTGTGCAGCTAGGGTAGTGTGACTCTCCACGGGAAGAGTGCGGCCCCAGGGCAGTATAATGGATGTTGGGAGTGATGGTAGTGGGAGTCCCAGTGCTGATAGTGCTGGAGGAGCAAGGAGCACACAGACAACAGGTTGCAGTCCAGGGTCTTTACTAAACAGGTAAACTGACCCACAAACAGTCCCGGCTAGGAGGGGACCTGGATGTCTGAGAGCAACGGGGAAATTGGCCCTGGTCAGGGTGAGGGTGTAGGCCTACCGTGCTTTCTGCGCTCCTTCTGGCTATCTCCTCCTGATAGGGTAACAGCCCACGTTTCCGAGCTTTCCGTGTTTTCTCGCCTGTATGGCCTGCGACGTGGGTTCCTTTCTCCTCCCAGCCTTGTATGGCTTTACTGGTCCCTTCTGTTGTGGCAGGGCCTCCAGGCTTCTTAGGCCAAGGAATATACAGTCCCTTGCGGACTGGTTCTCTGCTGGGGGATGTGGAATCCTTCCAGCCTCAGACACCAAAGTCTGGTAGATTAAGTCTGTTATCTGCCAAGACAGGCTTGCTTCGCCTCTTGTCTCTGGCTTGTGGCTCTCCTCCTGCCACACTTCCTCTTAGGTGCAGTGCAACTGTCTGTCCCTACTCTGCTGAGACACATCTCAGTCCTGAGACAGGTCATCTGGGTTCTCTCTAACCCTGCCCCCAGCACCAGCTTTTATAGGGGCAGCCTGCTCCCCCTACTGGCCTGAGACAGGAGGCATTGCATGCTAATGTTCCCCTGACTAGAGAACCTCCCCCCTGCTCTCAGACACAGCTTTAATTACACTTGTGGCATCCAGGCCAGGGTGACACATTCCCCCCTAGTGAAATTTAGTACTCCGGGACTAAACAGTAAACAAAGACAATATGCAAAACAATAAAACATTAATAGACAGACGACGCACAAATTGAGTTCTTAAGGTCACAGTGTGGCCTGTGACCGGGTGTCCATATCACCAGCACAACGGGGAACCTTAACCAGGTGGGGGTCTGTCCTACCCCAAGTCCTTCACAGTCTTAGTTCATTCCTGGGTTAGGCTCTGAACGCAGTCCATACAAGGTCCCGGTTATAAAAAGTCCATAACCTGTGAGTCCTTACGGTAGCTGCAAGAAACTGAAACAGAGTATTACCAAACATGCATGTAACTTTGCAAACAATTCAACATTTGGCAACAGGGTTATTTACAATTTTAGTACACTATATTCTCCAGTGAGCGGGTATCTGTCCCTTTGTGCTCCTGGTTGACCTACGTAGCCCACTGTCTGGTGGTGGACTGACTTGGCTTTCCCCACTAGCGTTAGGGGTGCAGCTACCAGCTGGGTGTACAGGTAGGGCAGGCAGCTGTCTGCGGGTCCTTTGGCTTACCGCAGGCATGGCAGGCTCACTGTCAGCAGAGGGTTGACTCTCCTGGGCTGCTGGTACAGGCTCTTCTGCCTCTGGAACTGCTTGCTCCTCTTCACCTTCCGGCTCTGGTGTTGGTTGTTGCTGTGCCGGTTGCAGGAAATGCAGGACAAGTACCACTATGGCATCATTTATGCGAGTCCAGGACTGAGGAAACTCTCCGAGAACGGTGCTGATCATTTCTTCCTTGTCCTCTGCGGGTTCAAGGTCACTCTGATCCTCTTCTGCACTACGGAGTTGCTCGGGGCACCTTTTGAGATGGTCTCTGGAGACGACACTAGTGGTTTCTCCTCCGTCCTTGGTGATTACGCACACCTTTGGGTTGTCGTGGTCAGACTGCAGTACAGTGTAGGGTTCCCTTTCCCACTGGTCGTCCAACTTATGTAGCCTTCTTTTTCGCTTTAGGACTTGCTCACCAGGTTCTAGGGGACTAGCAGGGGCGTGTTGATTGAAGAGTCTTTCTTGCTTCTCTCTCACCTGGGCCAGGCTCTTCTCCACACTCTCCTGTACCTTCTTGTACTGCAGTTGCCTTTCCGTATCCCAGTCCGCATCCGGGGAGGTGTCCTCAGGTATTAGGACTCCCATCTCCAGGTCTACGGGCAGCTTTCCTGGTCTAGCTCGCATCAGGTAAGCCGGGGTGCAGTTTGTAGCATTCACCAGGATATTGTTGTATAGGTCTATCAGGTCCGGCAGTTTATCTGGCCACAGGCTGCGTTCCTCCAGGGGCAACGTCTTCAGGAGATCAATGACTATATTGTTCATCTTCTCACACATCCCGTTGGTTTGGGGGTGGTAAGGCGTTGTACGAATCTTCTTACAGCCATAGAGGTTGCAGAACTCCTGGAAGATTTCAGCCTCGAACGCTGGACCCTGGTCTGTCAGGACCTGTTCCGGATACCCGTGTGGACGGCAGAAATATTGCTGGAAGGCTCTGGCCGCTGTTTGGGCTGTCAAGTCCTTTACCGGGACCACCACTAGAAAACGGGAATAGTGGTCCACGATTGTCAGGGCATAGATGTATCCTGACCGGCTGGGAGCCAATTTGACATGGTCCAGAGCTACCAGCTCAAGAGGCTGCGTGGTGATGATGGGCCTCAAGGGTGTCTTCTGGCTGGCACGGTCCTTCCTCCTTAGGTGACAAGGGCCACAGTCTCTGCACCATTTTTCTACAGCTCCTCTCATGCCGACCCAAAAGAATCTTCCTCTTAGTAGGAACTCCAGTTTCTTCCAACCGAAGTGTCCCGCTCTGTCATGGTAAGCCCCCAGGACCATAGCTGCATCCCTCCTTGGGACCACGACTTGCCAGGTCAGCTCGTGCGTCCGGTGGTTGACAATCCTTCTGCACAACTTGCCTTCGTAGAGGAACAGCTTGCTCTTCTCCTTCCATAGCTGCTTGGCTTCCTCTGGGGCATCTGGATCTAAGCGGGCGTCTTCCCAGGTCAGCAGATCTTTCACCAGGCGGACTGCAGGGTCACTATCTTGGGTCTCGGCCCAGCTGTGGTGAGGTAGGGGATTCATCATCACAGTTGTTAGATCCTCCTCCTTCACGCGGTGAGAGTGTTGAGCGGCTCCATACCGGTGAAACGCGGGGAGTTCTACCTCCTCCAGCTCTTCTGGGTCTTCGTCACCTTCAGGTAAGTGAGGCATCCTTGATAGGGCGTCCGCGTTGGAGTTGGTTTTGCCTGCCCGGTACTTGATCACGAAGTCATAGTTGGAGAGACGGGCCATCCACCGCTGTTCCAGGGCACCCAGTCTTGCATTGTCCAGGTGTGTCAACGGGTTGTTGTCCGTGTACATGGTGAACTTTGCGGAGGCCAGGTAATGCTTGAAGCGTTCCGTCACGGCCCACACCACCGCCAAGAATTCTAGCTTGAAGGAGCTGTAATTCTCCGGGTTCCTCTCGGTGGGCCTCAGCTTCCGGCTGGCGTATGCGATCACCCGTTCTCTGCCCTGTTGGTTTTGGGACAATACGGCTCCCAGTCCCACATTACTGGCATCTGTGTGGAGAATGAAAGGCTGGCCATAATCAGGGTAGGCCAGGATCTCATCCCCTGTGAGGGCCATCTTTAGCTGGCGGAAGGACTCCTCTTCCGGTTTATCCCACTTGAAGGGCGGCTTTTGCCTCCTGGACTTAGACTGTCCGATCAGGAGGTCCTGCATAGGAGCTGCCATCTTGGTGAACCCGGGGATGAATCTTCGGTAGTAGCCTACCAACCCGAGAAACTGTCTCACCTCTTTGATGTTCGAGGGGCTTGGCCAGCTCTTGATTGCCGCGACCTTGTCAGGGTCGGGGGCCACTCCTTCCGCGCTTACCACGTGCCCTAGGTACTGGACCTTTGGTTTCAGCAGGTGACACTTCGATGGTTTCACCTTCAGGCCATAGCCTGCCAGGGCTTCGAACACCTCGGCCAGGTGCTTCAGATGGTCCTCGTAGGTCTTCGAATAGACGATCACGTCGTCCAGGTAAAGGAGGACCGTCTCGAAGTTTCGGTGCCCTAGACAGCATTCCATCAGCCGCTGGAAGGTCCCTGGTGCGTTGCAGAGCCCGAAAAGCATGCAGTTGAATTCGCTCAGTCCCATCGGGGTGGTGAAGGCGGTCTTCTCCTTGTCAGCCTCTGCCACAGGAACCTGCCAGTACCCGCTAGTAAGGTCCAAAGTAGAAAAGAAGTTAGCTGATTTTAGTGCGGCTAAAGACTCCTCTATTCTAGGCAGCGGATATGCGTCTTTGTGAGTGATACGGTTGATTTGTCTATAGTCGACGCACATTCTCATGGTGCCATCTTTCTTTTTGACCAGAACCAAGGGGGCTGCCCAGGGGCTACAGCTGTCTCTAATAACCCCAGCTTCTTTCATCTCTCTTAGCATGCCCCTTGCGTTCTGATAATGTGCAGGGGGTACAGGTCTGTGCCTCTCTTTTATCGGTGGGTGGCTCCCTGTGGGGATGTGGTGTTCTATCCCCTTTACTCTGCCGAAGTCTAGCGGGTGCTTACTAAAGACTCTCTCGTACTCCTGCACCACCCGGTAGACTCCTTGTTTTTGGTGCAGGGGAGTGGAGTCAGCACCCACGTGGAGTTTCTGGCACCAGTCCTCCTTTTGTTTCTGGGAGCCATTACCCTCCGCCTGAGGAGATGGAGGCAAGGGTTCCACGGCCCTGATAGCTTTGTGTTCGACCACAAACAGCTTGGCGAGTGTAGCGTACCTGGGTAAGTGTACCTCCCTCTCCCCAATGTTGAGAATGCGGACGGGCACCCTCCCATGACGGACATCAACCACCCCCCGGGCTGTCAAAATGGTGGGCCTGCTGTCTGAGTACACGGGTTCTACCATGGCTTGGTAGTCTCTACCTCTCAACCCGATTGCAGTCCGACACCAGATCATCATTTCACTTTTGGGAGGCATGGAAATGGGGAATGGGTCACTCAGTCTTACGCTACCGATCTCACCACCAGACAGTTCTACCTGCTGCCGTCTCATCAGGGCTTTTATCTCCTTGTTGAGGACTCTCTGTTGGCTGGAACTAGCATTCACCGCCACCTGTTGTAAGATTACAATTACCTCTGAAAGACAATTTTCAATTACATTAGTACCCACAGTTATTTTAGGGTGACTTTCACGACGGTCAATGTCCACAATAATCACTCCCTGTGCCGGTAGTTCAACTTTACCAATCTTAATGGTCATCTCCTTGAACCCCATCTGCGGCACGGGTAAGCCATTACTGGCGATGATGCTCAAGTTACCGTCTGGATACCGTGTGATATCAGCATCAGTCCAATACTGCTTAAAAAGTACATAAGGGATAGTGGTTACTTGTGACCCAGTATCCAGCAAGGCGCTCATGGGGATACCGTCCAGCACCACGGGTAAAACCGGGCGCCCCCAACGTACTTATTACGCCAATTGTAAGGGCCTGGTGATCTTATGCCTGGGGGTTGGCCCTCTGCCCCAGGTTGGACCCGTTTAAATTACAGTACCTGGAAATGTGTCCGGGCTGGTTGCATCGACAGCAAATGGGCTGTCCATCCTCTGCGTAGCGGTCTGTGGGCCTCCCTCGGAACGACGGGATCCTCCTCTGTCGACGCCATGGGACATCCTCCGGACTTGAAGCCAGCTCAATGGGTTTTGACGGGTCCACTTGCAACGCCTGGACGGTCCTGGTCAACGCCGCGACGCTCCTGGTCAGCTCCTGGACTTGTTGGTGCAGATCTTTCGACGGGGCTTGGTTCAGGGCCTGTGCATCAGCCTCCACGGAGTCCATAGAGGAGGGCGCCGCCTCCTGGTGGTAAGTGATAGCAGGGCGCCGGGGGTTTATAGCGCCACTGGTTGCAGATTCACGGAGCACCCTTATGGCCCTGTCCTTAAATTGGGCAAAGGTAAGGTCGAGGTTCTGAAAGAACATGAGGCGCAGTTGGGCCCTGTGGGCGCTAGACAGCAGACCTTCTATGAATTGTTCTGTTAGCAGCTTATCCGTTTCCTGCACACTGCCAGGGTCAGTTTGTTGAATAGCCCTCAAGGCTTCCTGCAGATTTAGGGCATAGTCTCTGATGCTGTCCTGTGCCCGCTGCTTACATCCATAGAACCTCATTTTAATCTCAGCGGAGGTACGTGTGTCAAAGGTACCCCGCAGCCGGGCCAGAATACCCTTCACAGTCCTTTTCTCCTCAGTGGGCCATGATTTTACCTCCCGCTGGGCTGCGCCAGTTAACTGCCCTGTTAATATGCTGACCTTCTGTTCCTCTGTCAGGGGGTAAACGTGGAACAAACTGTATAGCCTTTCCTTGAAGTCAGTTAGGGCATGGGGCTCCCCTGAGTATTTGGGCAGCCAGGCCGCTCCAGGGATGTAGGGCAAGGAAAAGGGCATCACCGCTGCTGCAGTTGCGTTGGTGGTAGTGGGCGCCTCTGTGTCCGTCATCTTCCTCCCCCGCTAGTTACGCGTGGCCTACCTTCCGACGATCCTCTTCTGTAGGCCGCGGCTCCACTGCTGCTGCTATGGACGAGGACCTGGCGTCGCGTCCTGATGACGTCAGCGTCGCTCTCTCTCCCTTCCAGGACCTTGCGCAGCGTCGGTGCGTGAGGCGGAGCTTCGGATCTCGCGCGGTTTTGACGTCCACGCCCCTCTTCTTCCCGCGCGGCGTCCTGAAGATGGCGTCCGATGGCGGGAAGCAGCTGCGGATGGCGGGAAGGCGGCAGAAGACGGCGGGAAATGGTCCAAGATGGCGTCCGATGGCGGGAATCGGCTCCGGATGGCGGGAAAAGACTCCGGATGGCGGGAAACTTTGCCACAGGTAAGTTACAAAAGTCTTTTTCAGGCACGCAGTACCCGGTGGTTGCGGGCACGAAATCCTGCCGACTACGCCAAAGCTGACTCGCCCCCTGGGCCGTGCGGCACTCGGATCCGGGCAATAGGGAGACGATGGGGGTAGTAGTGGCGACCCGGTTCCGTGGCTCAGGGTGGTCAGGCCAATGGTAGTCTGCTATGTTCTGCTGATAATGTCCGACTACGCCACCCATGGATTGCGGTTATTAGGAACCGCCGCTGCATGCAGACCGCTGGGGCTGATGAGGTATGCAGCTAGGGTAGTGTGACTCTCCACGGGAAGAGTGCGGCCCCAGGGCAGTATAATGGATCTTGGGAGTGATGGTAGTGGGAGTCCCAGTGCTGATAGTGCTGGAGGAGCAAGGAGCACACAGACAACAGGTTGCAGTCTAGGGTCTTTACTAAACAGGTAAACTGACCCACAAACAGTCCCGGCTAGGAGGGGACCTGGATGTCTGAGAGCAACGGGGAAATTGGCCCTGGTCAGGGTGAGGGTGTAGGCCTACCGTGCTTTCTGCGCTCCTTCTGGCTATCTCCTCCTGATAGGGTAACAGCCCACGTTTCCGAGCTTTCCATGTTTTCTCGCCTGTATGGCCTGCGACGTGGGTTCCTTTCTGCTCCCAGCCTTGTATGGCTTTACTGGTCCCTTCTGTTGTGGCAGGGCCTCCAGGCTTCTTAGGCCAAGGAATATACAGTCCCTTGCGGACTGGTTCTCTGCTGGGGGATGTGGAATCCTTCCAGCCTCAGACACCAAACTCTGGTAGATTAAGTCTGTTATCTGCCAAGACAGGCTCTCTTCGCCTCTTGTCTCTGGCTTGTGGCTCTCCTCCTGCCACACTTCCTCTTAGGTGCAGTGCAACTGTCTGTCCCTGCTCTGCTGAGACACGTCTCAGTCCTGAGACAGGTCATCTGGGTTCTCTCTAACCCTGCCCTCAGCACCAGCTTTTATAGGGGCAGCCTGCTCCCCCTACTGGCCTGAGACAGGAGGCATTGCATGCTAATGTTCCCCTGACTAGAGAACCTCCCCCCTGCTCTCAGACACAGCTTTAATTACACTTGTGGCATCCAGGCCAGGGTGACACACATGTACACTTACACTACACACGTGGTCAAAACTGTTGGTACCCCTCGTTTAATGAAAGAAAAACCCACAATGGTCACAGAAATAACTTGAATCTGACAAAAGTAATAATAAATTAAAAATCTATGAAAATGAACAAATGAAAGTCAGACATTGCTTTTCTGCTTCCACAGAATAAAAAAAAAAAAAATAAACTGATAAAACAGGCCTGGACAGAAATGATGGTTCTTCTTAACTTTATATTTTGCTGAACAACCTTTTGAGGCAATCACTGCAATCAAACGACTCCTGTAACTGTCAATGAGACTTCTGCACCTCTCCACAGGTATTTTGGCCACTCCTCATGAGCAAACTGCTCCAGTTGTCTCATGGTTGAAGGTTGCCTTTTCCAGACGGCATGTTTCAGCTCTTTCCAAAGATGCTCAATAGGATTTAGGTCAGGGCTCATAGAAGCCACTTCAGAATAGTCCAATGTTTTCCTCTTAGCCATTGTTGGGTGTTTTTAGCTGTGTGTTTTGGGTCATAATACTGTTGCAAGACCCATGACCTGCGACTGAGACCACGCTTTCTGACACTGGGCAGCACATTTCTCTCTAGAATCCCTTGATAGTCTTGAGATTTCATTGTACCCTGCACAGATTCAAGACACCCTGTGCCAGATGCGGCAGACCAGCCCCAAAACATAAAAGAGACTCCTCCGTGTTTCACAGTAGGGACAGTGTTCTTATCTTGATATGCTTCATTTTTCCATCTGTGAACATAGATCTGATGTGCCTTGCCAAAAACTTCCATTTTTGTCTCATCTGTCCATAGGGCATTCTCCTAAAAGCTTTGTGACTTGTGAACATGTAGTTTGGCAAATTCCAGTCTGGCTTTTTTATGATTTTTTTTCAACAATGGTGTACTCCTTGGTCGTCTCCCATGAAGTCCACTTTAGATCAAACAACGACGGATGGTGCGATCTGACACTGATGTTCCTTGAGCTTGAAGTTTACCTTTAATCTCTTTAGAAGTTTTCCTGGGCTCTTTTGTTACCATTCATATTATTCGTCTCTTTGATTTGTTATCAATTTTCCTCCTGCGGCCACGTCCAGGGAGGTTGGCTACAGTCCCATGGATCTTAAATTTCTGAATAATATGTGCAACTGTAGTTACAGGAACATCAAGCTGCTTGGAGATGGTCTTATAACCTTTACCTTTAACATGCTTGTCTATAATTTTCTTTCTAATCTCCTGAGACAACTCTTTCCTTTGCTTCCTTTGGTCCATGTTGAGTGTGGTACACACCATGTCACCAAACAGCACAGTGAGTATCTGTAGCCCTATATACAGGCCCACTGACTGATTACAAGATTGTCGACACCTGTGATGCTAATTAGTGGACACAACTTGATTTAACATGTCCCTTTTGTCACATTATTTTCAGGGGTACCATCATTTCTGTCCAGGCCTATTTCAAGAGTTTAATTTTTTTTTAAATTCTGTGGAAGCAGGGTTGAAAAGCAATGTCTGTCTTTCATTTGTTCATTTTCATCGATTTTTAATTTATTATTACTTTTGTCAGATTCAAGTTTTTTCTGTGACCATTGTGGGTTTTTCTTTCATTAAACGAGGGGTACCAACAATTTTGACCACGTGTGTATATAGTATATACAGAGCTCCTGTGTATGTCACTGGTGATCACTGTATTACCTATACACTATATACAGAGCTCCTGTCTATAATGTCACTGGTGATCACTGTGTTACCTGTACACTGACACTATATACAGAGCTCCTGTGTATAATGTTGCTGGTGGTAATAACAGTGTTGTTAGTATTGTGGTTTTGTATTCATGATCAGTATTGTAGTATTTGGTCACCTTGGGGTGGTAATATATGGTCTGGTCATAGTTTGGCCATATTTGTTCCTTGTATGTGGTATTATTCGGTCACTATGTAGTGGTAATATGTGATCTAGTCAAGGTGTGGCGATATTTGTCCCTTTTGTATGTGGTATTATTGGTGTTGATATAGTGGACTGTGTTGTGTATGGCGGTCATTTTATTCTCGCTGATCTTAACTAGGAAAAGATTTTTTTCCATTAGGCCACAGCCCCACCATCAGTATTTGGTCAGTATTTTTCTCAGGAGTGGCTGCCGAAACCAGGAATGGTTGATTAATGCAGAATTGGTGACTTGTTTCTATTATACCTTTTCTCTGATTGTTCATCACCTGTTTTGGCTCCCACTCCTGAGAAAAAATACTGACTGGACACTGACCGAATACTGATAGTAGGGCCGTGGCCTTAGCGATTAAATACTTGGACAAGAGCGGCAGAGATGCACTTACAGGGGTTCTCCGGTGAAAACAAGTAATCACCTCTCCACAGGATCATTGATAATATTGATTGGTGGGGGTCTGACTGCTTGCACACACCGGCAGAATGTGGAGCTTTTCTCCCCATTAGACTGGAGCGGCATGTGAGATGCGACCACTGATCCATTCATTCTCTCAGTGGCTGTGAGCGCTGCTCTTTTTTGCAAGTCTCTAAGAGAATGAATAGAGCTGCGGTCAGACGTCCCACCTGCCGCAGCATTTTAAAATAGGGATAAGTGTTCTGTCAGGGATAAAACTTCCCCATTCTTCCGATAGGTGCGTTTTCCAATGTTCGGACACAAATGCTCAATAAGTGATCACCTATCCTGTAGAGCCCATGGATCGGTGATAACTTGTTTTAACTAGTGTTGAGCGAGTATGTTCTGTCCGAGTATGCTCGGGCCGAGCTCCGAGTATTTACAGCTGCTCGGTGATATGGTTGAATCGCTCCCGTGTGCATGATTTGCAACTGTTTGACAGCTTTAACCCCTTAACGACATGTCACGTATTAGTACGCGCATGTCGTTATCCTCCGGTTCAGTGAGGGCTCCGGCGCTGAGCCCGCACTGAACCAAGCACATGTCAGCTGATTATTACAGCTGACATGTGCCCGCAACAGGCGCGGGTGGAATCGTGATCCACCAGCGGCTGTTAACATATTAAATGCCGCTGTCAATCTCCGATAGCGGCATTTAACGCGCGCTTCCTGGAAGCGCGTCACTTACCCCTCCCATCGGCAACCCCGTCACATGATCGTGGGTCGCCGATGGGTGGTCATGACAACCCTGGGTCTGCAGCAGACACCAGTGGTTGTAATGATCCTGTCGCTGTGAGCGCCACCTAGTGGTCGGCGCTCATAGCACAGGACCATTTCTGCTGCATACAGGGGATCTGATCGTCCCCTGTATGTAGCAGAGGCGATCGGACAGTTGCTGCTTCTAGTCTCCTATGGAAACTACAGAAGCAAGCAAAAAGTGAAAAAAAAAGTTTTAAAAAATATGAAAAAAAAAAAAAATAAATAAAAGTTTAAATCACCCCCCTTTCGCCTCATTCAAAATAAAATCATAAAAAAAAACCCTACATACACATATTTGGTATCGCCGCATTTAGAATTGCCCTATCTATCAATATAAAAAAAGAATTAATGCGATCGGTAAATGGCGTAATGAGAAAAAAATTCTAAACGACAGAATTACGTTTTTTGGTCGCCGTAAAATTGCAATAAAATGCAATAACGGGCGATCAAAACATCGGATCTACCCCAAAATAGCATCTATAAAAACTTCAGCTCGGTTCACAAAAAATAAGCCCTCACCCTGTCCCAGATCCCGAAAAATGGAGACGCTACGGGTCTCGGAAAATGGCACCATTTTTTTTTTTACCAAACTTTGGAATTTTTTTTCATCACTTAAATAAAAAAGAACCTATACATGTTTGGTGTCTTTGAACTCTTAATGACCTGGAGAATAATAATGGCAGGTCAGTTTTAGCATTCAGTGAACGTGGTAAAAAAAAATTAAAAAAAACCTCAGTGGTATTGCACTTTTTTTGGAATTTCGCGGCGCTTGGAATTTTTTTCCCGTTTTCCCGTACACGGCATGGTAAAACTAGTAATGGCGTTGAAAAGTACAACTCGTCCCGCAAAAAATAAGCCCTAACATGGCCATATTGACCAAAAAATAAAAACGCTATGGCTCTGGGAACAAGTGGAGCAAAAAGCGAAAATGCAAAAACGGAAAATGCTCCGCGGCTTAAGGGGTTAATACATGTGAGGAATGTCTATTTCTTACACATTCGGAAAATTATTTGCTAACTAATAGTGATCACCAAAATGATGGCTCTTTAGACAGTGGTGTTTTTCCACTATTTTATGGTGTTTTATATGTTTGTTAGTTTGTTACTACATGTATATGTGTCAGGAAACATTTGTATTTAATAAATTGATATATTTTCATAGATTGATATTGCTATTGATCACTATTTATTTATTTTTTTCTTTATCATTTTGGTGATCACTATTAGTTAGCATCTCCTCTTTCCCAAAAATAATTTTCCACTTGTTAGTTCATGAGATGCTGCAGGTAGATCCCGTTTATTAGATGGTGCCCTCCTCATTTATGGTGGTTATTTCTTACACATTCCTCACATGTATTAAAACCGTCAAACAGTCGCAAATCATGCACACGGGAGCGATTCAACCATATCACCGAGCAGCTATAAATACTCGGAGCTCGGCCCGAGCATACTCGCCGAAAGGGTTAACAGAACATACTCGCTCAACACTAGTTTTAACCAAAGAAGCCCTTTAATGCAAACATGTCCATCCCAGTTAGAGTGTCGCCCAGTAGATGTGCAGGAGCCGCCAGTCAATGCTCCACTATAACAGCGAGAGCGGATAACAGATATTTGCATCTTGCTGTAGGTGGGCCCCTAGAGTTAATTTCCCCTGTGGGCCCCAGACACCGCAGTCCGACCCTGGTCATCAATATCAGATCAGTGAGGTTCCAACACATGGCCCCCTCACCAATAAGACAGCAGCTGGAAATACTCAGCGTAGAGAGCCCAAACAGCACAGCGCTGTACACTGTGTAGTGGCCGATCTTGGTACTGCAGCTCCTATTGAAATGATTGTGATCTGAGCTGTAGTACCTGAAACCAGCCATTGCACAGTGTGCGGAGCTGTGCTATTCCAGCTCTTAACACTGTGTACATCATCTTGCAGAAGTAGCTGATGTCTGGGGATTTCAGGTGTCAGACCCCCACTAATCACTGTATGAGTTCTGCTCTACTCCTTTATTAAAGGGGTGGTCTTGTGTTCCTCTCATCAGAAGCTGAAGATTTACAGTTCTGGCCGGTGGCTTGGCTGAGCCGCTTGTCTGAATTGTGCCCTCTTGCATTCTGCGGGCAGAGGCAGCTTTGCCTCTGCAGAATGGGACAGGCACAGGGGCGCTGAAGTCCACCAGTCTGCAAGTGAGCGCTTCTTGCCAAGGAGACCAGCCACTTCTCAGGTGGTCAGTAACCATAGCAATGAGCTGTACACTGCAGAATTAAAAATCTTTTCCTTCTTGAGAACAGAGAAGATTTTGAATAAGAAGGAAATTGCAAAGTTTCTTGTTTTTACAAGCTCTTTGCAATCTTAGCCTTTTAATACATTCATTTTATTTAGTTATATATTTATTTTACTCTCTTATATAGCGCCGTTAGATTTCGTAGCACCTTACAGACATTATCATCA
This sequence comes from Phyllobates terribilis, assembly GCF_046119375.1. Lineage (NCBI taxonomy): Eukaryota > Metazoa > Chordata > Amphibia > Anura > Dendrobatidae > Phyllobates > Phyllobates terribilis. The sequence continues at coordinate 3,557,689 of NW_027362957.1, forward strand.
CTGTCCCCATTGGGGCTCACAATATGAATTCCCTATCAGTATGTCTTTGGAGTGTGGGAGGAAACCGGAGAACCCGGAGGAAACCCATACAAACACGGGGAGAACATACAAACTCCTTGCAGATGTTGTCCTTGCTATTATATGAACCCAGCCCCACAGCGTTAATCATTGACCCACCATGTTGCCCACATTCCTCGGCTTTTTTAAGATTTTCTGCAATGAATAAGAACACTGAAGAAAATCTAGATTGATCAACATTTCCTATCACAAATGCAGTTGCTGCAAAACTTGTCCATAGTCCTGTTCCCAGCTGAAAATTGGATACAATTGTATCTTGTGTAGACAATGCTCTGTGAGCTAAATAGCCGGGATCCACTGCTACAAGGCAGGAAACAGACAGATTCTGCTGATGGGTTCTGCTCCCAGAGCATTATTCAGCCTGGACATCTCAGCTCAGAGCAAAACCAGCTATAAGGCTGTGTGCACACCTAGCAGATTTGATGCAGATTTACATGCGTTTTTTCTGCCAGAGAGAAGCGTTTTCACATGCGTTTTTTCAAGCACTTTTCCAAGCAATTTTGAGCATCACTTGGAAAAGTGCTTGACAAGTTGATCACACAATATAAATCCATGCAACCGACATGGATCTATAATGTGTGAACAACTTAGATGCTTTAAATGCAGCATCTATAGTAAAAAAAAGAAAACGTTAATAAATAAAAAAAAACAACGGTATATTCACCTCTCCGGCGGCCCCCGGTCTGCTCTCCGGTCTCCTCCGGTCTGCTCCCGGCCGCGTCTTCTCTCTTCAGCGTCCTGCAGTGTACGGTCAGGACCTGCGGTGACGTCATTTAGTCAGCTGATGGTCACGCGACCATCACCTGATGCCGACGTCAGCTGTCATGCGACCATCACCTGACTAAATGACGTCAGCGCAGGTCCTGACAGTACAGACAGCAGACCGGAGGAGACCGGAGAGCAGAGCGGGGGCCGCCGGAGAGGTGAATATACAGGTTTTGTTTGTTTTTAACTTTTTTATTTCTTTTTTTCACCGCGTGGTAGCCGGGATGAAGAGGAGTTGTAGTCTCGTCTTCCTTCCAGATACCACACGCATCGCGAATAAGCTTCAGCGTAATCGCAGTAGAAATGGTCATGCTGCGTTTTGCAAAGTAATGCGAATTCGGCGCGCAAATTAGCGCATCATGTGCACAGCACATCCGAATTCACATGGCTTTGCATGGCAGACTGTTCTACAAACGTTTTCGCGGCCGTAAAAATGCCGCAAAAATGCTACAAAAACGCTGCGTGGGCACATGGCCTAAGGCTGTGTGCCCACAATGCGTTTTTTAAGCGTTTCGGCATGGCAAAAACGCTGCAGAAACGCTTAAAAACGCATGTTAGAAGGTCTGCCATGTTCCCCAATGATAGTCCGCATGTGCTGTGCACATGCTGCGGAAATTTCCACTGCGGATTATCATTGCGGAAGAAAACGCAGCACTACCAATTATTTCGCGTAAGCGCTGCTTTTTCGCCGCCATTGACTTGCATTGGAACAAATGGATTCCGCTTCACTAGATAAGCACATGCGGAATACATGCGTTCAATGTGCGGATGGTACCCGCGTGTGGAGGATGGGAGACTCTCCTCCGGACCCGGGTACCATAGAACCTGTCAAAAAAAAGAATAAAATATAAAATAAATGTTATATTTACCTTCTGACGGCCCCCGCTGCGCTCGTCCTCCCATGCCGGCAGCTCGCGATGGACTGAAGGACCTGCGCTGACGTCATAGTCATGTGACAGCAGGTCCTTCAGTGTACCGCGATCTGCCGGCAGCCAGGACGGAGCGAAGCAAGACTGCGGGGGCCATCGGAAGTTAAGTATAGATTTATAGATGGTGGCCTGATTCTAACGCATCGGGTATTCTAGAATATGTATGCGGCAGACCGGGCGCAATCAGCAGAGCGGTGTTTAAATTTGGCGCCAAAATCGCTGATTGGTCGCGGCCAACAACCGCGACCAATCAGCAAAGCGGTGTTGAAATTTAGCGGCTATATCGCTGATTGGTCACGGCCGGCAGTCGCGACTAATCAGCAGGGCGGGGTTTAAATTTTGCGCCAATAATGCTGATTGGTCGCGGCCAGCGAACGTGACCAATCAGCAGAGCGGGATTTAAATTTTGCGCCAATAATGCTGATTGGTTGCAGCCGCCGGTCGCGACCAATCAGCAAAGCGGTGTTTAAATTTGGCGCCAATAGTAGTGACTGGTCACGGCCACGACCATTCAGCAGAGCGGTGTTTAAATTTGGCGGCAATAATGCTGATTAGTCGCGGCCGGCAATTTGGCGCCAACAATACTGATTAGTCGCGGCCGGCAACCGCGACCAATCAGCAGAGCGGGGTTTAAATTTGGCGCCAAAATTGCTGATTGGTGGCGGCCGGCTGTCTCGACCAATCAGCAGAGCGGGGTTTAAATTTGGCGCCAATAATGCTGATTGGTCGCAATCGCCGCCCGCGACCAATCAGCAGAGCGGTGTTTAAATTTGGCGCCAATACTGCTGATTGGTCGCGGCCGGCAACCGCGACCAATCAGCATAGCGGGGTTTAAATTTGGCGCCAATACTGCTGATTGGTCGCGGACGGCGACCGCGACCAATCAGCAGAGCGGTGTTTAAATTTTGCGCCAATATTGCTGATTGGTCGTGGACGGCGACCGCGACTAATCAGCAGAGCGGTGTTTAAATTTGGCGCCAATACTGCTGATTGATCTCGGCCAGCGACCGCGATCAATCAGCAGAGCGGTGTTTAAATTTGGCGCCAGTAATGCTGATTAGTCGCGGCCGGCATCCGCGACCAACTAGCGGAGCGGGTTTAAATTTGGCGCCAAAATCGCTGATTGGTCGCGTCTGGCGTCCGCGACCAATCAGCACAGCAGTGTTTAAATGTGGCGGCAAGATCGGTGATTGGTCGCGGCCGCTATTTAAATGTGGCGCCCAAATCGGTGATTGGTCACGGGCAGCGGCCGCGACCAATCAGCAGAGCGGTGTTTAACTTTAGCGCCAAGATCACTGATTGGTCGCGTGTGGAGAGCGAGACCAATCAGTGAATCGTATTGGTGAGGACCGGGGAGCGGAATCGTATTAGTGAGGACCGGGGAGCGCCGCTGCCTGTGCGGCTACTTCCGCTGCGAGAAGCCGGGAGATGAGCGACTGCTCGCAGCAGAAGTATCCGGACCCGCAGCGCCGCTCCCCGGTCCTCCCTTGACACCCTAGCCGCTGATGTCCCCACAGTATCCGCATGGTGTTACAAAGGTCCGGACATTTGTGTTAAAAATCGGTGATTGGTCGCAGGCGCTGCCCGCGACCAATCACCGATTTGGGCGCCAAATTTAAATATCGGCCGCGACCAATCACCGATCTTGGCTCCACATTTAAACACCGCTGTGCTGATTGGTCGCCGACGCTTGGCGCGACCAATCACCGATTTTGGCGCCACATTTAAATAGCGTCCGCGACCAATCAGTACAGCTGTGTTTAAATGTGGAGCCAAGATCGGTGATTGGTCGCGGCCGATATTTAAATTTGGCGCCCAAATCGGTGATTGGTCGCGGGCAGCGTCCGCGACCAATCAGCACAGTAGTGTTTAACTTTTGCGGCAAGATCAGTGATTGGTCGCGGGCCAAGACCGCGACCAATCACCGATTTGTGCGGCACATTTAAATAGCGGCTGCGACCAATTGGATGTCAGCGCCGCTCCCCGGTCCTCCCTTCACACCCTAGCCGCTGATGTCCCCACAGTATCCGCATGATGTTACAAAGGTCCGGACAATTGTGTTAAAAATCGCTGATTGGTCGCCGACGCTGGGCGCGACCAATCACCGATTTTGGCGCCACATTTAAATAGCGTCGGCGACCAATCAGCGATTTTTAACACAAATGTCCGGACCTTTGTAACACCATGCAGATACTGTGGGGACATCAGCGGCTAGGGTGTGAAGGGAGGACCGGGGAGCGGCGCTGACATCCATGCGGCTAGGGTGTGAAGGGAGGACCGGGGAGCGGCGCTGACATCCATGCGGCTAGGGTGTGAAGGGAGGACCGTTGAGCGGCGCTGACATCCAATTGGTCGCGGCCGCTATTTAAATGTGCCGCACAAATCGGTGATTGGTCGCGGTCTTGGCCCGCGACCAATCACTGATCTTGCCGCAAAAGTTAAACACTACTGTACTGATTGGTCGCGGACGCTGCCCGCGACCAATCACCGATTTGGGCGCCAAATTTAAATATCGGCCGCGACCAATCACCGATCTTGGCTACACGATCTTGGCTCCCGGCTGCATCTCCGTCCCGCAGATGGGTCCGGCGGTCGATGTCCTTCTGCTGGTACCGGCCGGGAGATGAGCGCCTCGCGGCGCTCATCTCCCGGCTGCATCGCCGCTGAGCTCCGTCCCGCAGATGAGCCGCTAAGGCCGCCATCTTTTTTCAGAAATCCCGCGGCGCTGATTGGCCGCTGCCGGACCAATGAGCGACGCGGGATTTCCAGGACAGACGGACAAACAGACAGACAGACAGACGGGATAAGACAATTATACAGTAGATTTTTTTATTTTTAACCAGTCTTTGGGGTCACACTATATAAATCCATGCCGTTTTCATGGATTTCTATAGTGTGACCAAATTGACAAGCACTTTCCAAGTGATGCTAAAAGCACTTGTAAAGCGCTTGTCAACCCGCATGTGGAAATGCATGTGAAGAACGCTTCACTTCTGCATGTCCCTGGCAGGAAAAACGCATGTACAATCCGCATGTACAATCCGCATGTACAATCCGCATATACAATCCGCATGTACAATCCGCATGTACAATCCACATATACAATCCGCATATACAATCCGCATGTACAATCCGCATGTACAATCCGCATGTACAATCCGCATGCACAATCCGCATGTACAATCCGCATATACAATCCGCATGTACAATCCGCATGTACAATCCGCATGTACAATCCGCATGCGTTTTTTCTGCCAGGGAGATGCAGAAACGCTCAGGAAAAATCCGGAGCTTTTGTGCATCGTGGGCACATAGCCTAAATCTCTGCATTTGTCTGCTTACACATCTGTACATTTCTGAACACATTCAGCAAAAATTGCAGTACATTTGTTAAAATTGGGCATATAGCATACTATAGGTGCTTCTCACAAAATTAGAATATCATCAAAAAGTTAATTTATTTCAGTTCTTCAATACAAAAAGTAAAACTCATATTATATAGAGTCATTACAGACAGAGTGATCTATTTTAAGTGTTTATTTCTGTTAATGCTATTATCTCAGTAAATTAGAATACTTTATAACACCAGCTTGAAAAATGTTTTTAAAATCTGAAATGTTATCCTACTGAAATGTATGTTCAGTAAATGCCCTCAATACTTGGCCAGGCTCCTTTTGCATCAATTACTGCATCAATGCGGCAATGTGGCATGGAGGCGATCAGCCTGTGACACTGCTGAGGTGTTATGGAAGCCCAGGTGGCTTTGATAGAAGCCTTCAGCTCGTCTGCATTGTTGGGTCTGGTGTCTCTCATCTTTCTCTTGACAATACCCCATAGATTCTCTATAATAGATTCTCTATGGGGTTAAGGTCAGGTGAGTTTGCTGCCAATCAAGCACAGTGATACTGTTGTGTAAACCAGGTATTGGTACTTTTGGCCGTGTGGACAGGTGCCAAGTCCTGCTGGAAAATGACATTTCCATCTCCATAAAGCTTGTCGGCAGAGGGAAGCATGAAGTGCTCTACAATGTCCTGGTAGACGGCTGCGCTGACTTTGGTCTTGATAAAACACAGTGGACCTACACCAGCAGATGACATGGCTCCCCAAACCATCACCGATTGTGGAAACTTCACACGAGACCTCAAGCAGCTTGGATTGTGGCCTCTCCACTCTTCCTCCAGACTCTGGGACCTTGATTTCCAAATTAAATGCAAAATTTACTTTCATCGGAAAACAACACCTTGGACCACTGAGCAACAGTCCAGGTGTTTTTCTCCTTGGCCCAGGTAAGATGCTTCTGGCGTTGTCTATTGGTCATGAGTGGCTCGACACAAGGAATGTGACACTTGTAGCCCATGTCCTGGATACGTCTGTGTGTGGTGGCTCTTGAAGCAATGACTCCAGCAGCAGTCCACTCCTTGTGAATCTTCCCCAAATGTTTGAATGGCCTTTCCTTAACAATCTTTTCAAGGCTGCGGTTATCCCGGTTGCTTGTGCACCTCTTCCTACCACACTTTTTCTTTCCACTCAACTTTCCATAAATATGCTTGGATACAGCACTCTGTTAACAGCCAGCTTCTTTAGCAATGACCTTTTGTGGTTTACACTCCTTGTGGAGTGTGTCAATGACTGCCTTCTGGACATCTGTCAAGTCAGCAGTCTTCCCCATGATTGTGGAGCCTACTGAAACAGACAAAGGGACCTTTTTAAATGCGTAAGAAGCCTTTGCAGGTGATTTTTGTTAATTATTCTAATTTACTGAGATAATGACTTTGTGTTTTCATTGGCTGTAAGCCATCATTATCAACATTAACAGAAATAAACACTTGAAATAGATCACTCTGTAATGACTCTGTATAATATATGAGTTTCACTTTTTGGATTGAAGAACTGAAATAAATTAACTTTTTGATGATATTCTAATTTTGTGAGAAGCACCTGTATGTTTGATGCATCTCATTAGCTAAGCTCAACCTCTTCCTTGCTTCACCTCAATTTGAGCCATAAATTGTGATATTTCATTTTGGTGCATTTTATGACTCCTTTTTGTCACACTTTTCTCATAACTATTTTTTTTATAACTGAGGGAAAATAACAAAATCTTATTTGTTGTACTCAAGTTTTCACAGAAACATCTGATAAAGTGTTGACTTATTTTTCTGAGTTAAACTCTTCCTTTTGGCCCTCTATATATTTGAGTTTGACAGCCCTGATGTAGATGGATGATGATGTGGCAAGAAGGGGCAGAGGGGCAGAGCCTCCTGGCTCTCAGCTTCGCTCTCCACTGCTCACAGGAGACAGCAGTTACTTCACAAATGTAACTGATAGAAAAGATGTCACGTAAGAGGGGGTCAGGGGAGCGATGTGCTGCAGGAAGAGGAGGATTAGGCAGGGAGCGCTGTGCTGCAGGAAGAGGAGGATTAGGCAGGGGAGTGATGTAAGGCAGGAGGGGGAGGCTTAGGCAGGGAAGCGATGTGCTGCAGGAAGAGGAGGATTAGGCAGGGAGCGCTGTGCTGCAGGAAGAGGAGGATTAGGCAGGGGAGTGATGTAATGCAGGAGGGGGAGGCTTAGGCAGGGAAGCGATGTGCTGCAGGAAGAGGTGGCTTATGCAGGGGAGTGATGTAATGCAATAGGAGAGGATTAGGCAGGGAGCGATATGCTGCAGGAAGTGCAGGATTTGGCAGTGGGCGATGTGGTGCAAGAGGGGATTTGGCAGTGGGTGATGTGGTGCAGAAAGGGGGAGATTTAGAAAGGGCACAATGTGCTGCAAGGAGGGGAGGATTAGACGGGAGCAATGTGCCGCAAGAGGGGGAGGTTTAGACAGGGGAGTGATGTGCTGCAGGAGTGGGAGAATTAAGCGGTGAGAAACATGCTGCAGGACGGGGAGGGTTAGGCAGGGGAGCAATGTGCTGCAGGTGGAAGGAGAATCTGTGACTACAGCCCAGTGTTTAAGGTTTATTGGAGCCTGTCTTTTATATATTTTATTGTTTTTTTTTCTGACAAAACTGCATAACATCTGACATGAAGTCCGCTTAGCAGTCACTGTCCCTGTAGATTGTTACTGTCCAGGTTCACCGCGGTCTCTTTTTGTTTTTAGTGCCAATCTGACAGCAGTGAAGGTTCCGCTGATAATGGCGGTCGGGTTCCGAATAGAATGTTCATGTCTGTTCTCATTGTTGTAACATCACGGAATATGCTAATTTCTTCTGACCACACCCGATGACTGAATAAAGGCGCCTCACCCACTTGTCTATGTCATCACTTTGTGGTGTCACAATGATCTAAGGGGATAAAAAAACGCTCCTGGCAGCTTTACAGTCATTCGTCCCTTCGTGTTAAAGGAGCAGGATGATAGAGCCGCACCATGCCAGCCAGAAGAAAAGAAAGTGGAGCCCTTCAAGATGATGAAGCAAGAAAGCAGACTGTGGAAGGCCATCCAGGACCAAGAGCATCATGAGGGCCTGGTAACGTATACTACACAACTGTTCTGTATATGCTCATGCCATGTACACCTATGGTGGCCGATTCATCAAGGCTGGTGGATTTCTATACCAGCATTCATGAAGCGCCTATTGGAGGAACGTGCACCAAATTCATTAAAAAGACTAAACCTCTTAATGAACTTGACTCATCCTTAAAGGGGTTGTTCCCTTTCAATAAATGAATGTCCCTAGCTGCAGGTCATTTAATTAAAAAAAAGAGGTTCCACCATCTCAGAGCTGCAGCAGCTCAGTGCGCTCAGCTGGGCAGTCCGTCTGATTACATTTGTTGGCTGCGGCAGTATTGAGGTGATGTCAGTGCCATACACAATCCCAGGAATGGGTCAGGACAGCACAGTTTGATTCTTTATACCTGCAGCCAGGGTCATTCATTTATTGAAATATCCCCTTAAAGCTGACGTACTACACCTCAAGAAATGTACTCCAGTCAAAAGATGGAGTCAATTTCAGTCCTAATTTACACCACTTTTCCAGCCTAATTTGTAATAAGTTTTCAGGTAAAGCTAAGCCACAAGCGGTCCAGATAAGCTCTGTTCACTATTTAAGAAGTTAAAAGAGTGGGTGTAAAAAGGTCAGAGTATTTAAATGTAAGTTGCGCAGGAATTTACTGAGATTCAAACAGTTGTGCAACACATTTCCGGTGAAAACTGCTTGATGAAAAATGTTCCTTGAATAATATAACATTTCAGGTTAGTGGTAATAGATTTTATTATGGGACGTTGATCCAGGGAACTAGTCTGATTGCCATATGTGGAGTCGGGAAGGAATTTTTCCCCTAAAATGGGGCAATTAGCATCTGCCTCATGGGGTTTTTGCCTTCCTCTGGATCAACACATTAGCTTTTAGGTTGAACTTGATGGACTTGTGTCTTTCAACCTTAAAACTATGAAACTGTCCCTGTATTGAGGTTCAAGGGTGAAGCCCAGGGTTCATTTGGAACCATCAGAAATGGTGTGTTTTGCGCCCAGTCTGTCCGAGGAAGCCTGTTTGAGCCAACGGCCTCAGAAATATCCTAATATTTCAGAAAGTAGCAATAGTTAGGGTGGCTGAACCATTCTAGCCTTAAGTTTGCCCCTCCAGTCAGCATCTACTATGTAGATGCAATCAAGGCCATGTAATAAGTCTTTATCGCTGTACAGGGCTGTAAGAGTGAAGGCCAGAGTTCCTTTGGAACCTGTAGGATAGACTGGCTTTTGCCAAGTCTTTCCAAAGAAGCTTTTTTGAGCCATAAGCCTCAGACAGGTCCTAACAAGAAAGTGGCATTAGATAGCTTTTTCTTTAGTTAGGATTGATTCAACTACTCAAGCCTCAAGCGCACTCCTCCGGCCAGCAGCTACTCTGTAGATGCAACCCTGGGCCTATGGTAAGTATCTATCCCTGTACAGGGGTGTAATGGTAAAAACCTGGGTTCCCTTGGGATCTGCAGAATGGAGTAGCTTGCGCCAAGTCTGTCCGAGGAAGTCTGTTTGAGCCAACAGCCTTAAACAGATCCCAGTATTTAGGAAAAAAAAAAAAGCTTCAGTTAGAGTTGAATCAACCACTATAGCCTCAAGCTCGCTCCTCCGGCCAGCAGCTACTCTGTAGATGCAGCCCTGGGCCTATGGTAAGTATCTATCCATGTACAGGCGTGTAATGGTAAAGGCCAGGGTTCCCTTGGGATCTGCAAAATGGAGTAGCTTGCGCCAAGTCTGTCCGAGAAAGCCTTTTTGAGCTGATGGATTTAAACAAATTTCAACATTTAGGAAAAAAGCATTAATCTATTTCAGTTAGAGTTAATTCAATTACTCTAGCATAAAGATCCTAATTCACTTTGTCTAAAGGAAGTTAGTTGGCAAATTTTTATTGTGTGAGCAATGAGGTTATGGAACTCTCTACCACATGAACTTGAAATACTTAATTTTCTAAAAAAAATTCAAGGAGGGCATATGTGTGCCTTTCTTGAATAATATAAAATTGCAGGTTATCCGTACTAGATTTTGTTATGGGACGTTGATCCAGGGAACTAGTCTGATTGCCATATGTGGAGTCGGGAAGGAATTTTTCCTCTAATATGGGGCAATTAGCATCTGCCTCATGGGGTTTTTGCCTTCCTCTGGATCAACACATTAGCTTTTAGGTTGAACTTGATGGACTTGTGTCTTTCAACCTTAAAACTATGAAACTGTCCATGTATTGAGGTTCAAGGGTGAAGCCCAGGGTTCATTTGGAACCATCAGAAATGGTGTGTTTTGCACCCAGTCTGTCCAAGGAAGCCTGTTTGAGCCAACGGCCTCAGAAATATCCTAACATTTAAGAAAGTAGCAATAGTTAGGGTTGGCTGAACCATTCTAGCCTTAAGTTTGCCCCTCCAGTCAGTATCTACTATGTAGATGCAATCAAGGCCCTGCAATAAGTCTTTATCGCTGTACAGAGCTGAAAGAGTGAAGGCCAGAGTTCCTTTGGAACCTGTAGGATAGACTGGCTTTTGCCAAGTCTTTCCAAAGAAGCTTTTTTGAGCCATAGGCCTCAGACAGGTCCTAACAAGAAAGTGGCATTAGATAGGTTTTTCTTTAGTTAGGATTGATTCAACTACTCAAGCTTCAAGCGCACTCCTCCGGCCAGCAGCTACTCTGTAGATGCAACCCTGGGCCTATGGTAAGTATCTATCCCTGTACAGGGGTGTAATGGTAAAAACCAGGGTTCCCTTGGGATCTGCAGAATGGAGTAGCTTGCGCCAAGTTTGTCCGAGGAAGTCTGTTTGAGCCAACAGCCTTAAACAGATCCCAGTATTTAGGAAAAAAAAGCTTTAGTTAGAGTTGAATCAACCACTATAGCCTCAAGCTCGCTCCTCCGGCCAGCAGCTACTCTGTAGATGCAGCCCTGGGCCTATGGTAAGTATCTATCCCTGTACAGGGGTGTAATGGTAAAGGCCAGGGTTCCCTTGGGATCTGCAGAATGGAGTAGCTTGCGCCAAGTCTGTCCGAGAAAGCCTTTTTGAGCTGATGGATTTAAACAAATTTCAACATTTAGGAAAAAAGCATTAATCTATTTCAGTTAGAGTTAATTCAATTACTCTAGCATAAAGATCCTAATTCACTTTGTCTAAAGGAAGTTAGTTGGCAAATTTTTATTGTGTGAGCAATGAGGTTATGAAACTCTCTACCACATGAAATTGAAATACTTAATTTTCTAAAAAAAATTCAAGGAGGGCATGTGTGTGCCTTTCTTGAATAATATAAAATTGCAGGTTATCCGTACTAGATTTTGTTATGGGACGTTGATCCAGGGAACTAGTCTGATTGCCATATGTGGAGTCGGGAAGGAATTTTTCCCCTAATATGGGGCAATTAGCATCTGCCTCATGGGGTTTTTGCCTTCCTCTGGATCAACACATTAGCTTTTAGGTTGAACTTAATGGACTTGTGTCTTTCAACCTTAAAACTATGAAACGGTCCCTGTATAGAGGTTCAAGGGTGAAGCCCAGGGTTCATTTGGAAACATCAGAAATGGTGTGTTTTGCGCCCAGTCTGTCCAAGGAAGCCTGTTTGAGCCAACGGCGTCAGAAATATCTTAACATTTAAGAAAGTAGCAATAGTTAGGGTTGGCTGAACCATTCTAGCCTTAAGTTTGCCCCTCCAGTCAGCATCTACTATGTAGATGCAATCAAGGCCCTGTAATAAGTCTTTATCGCTGTACAGGGCTGTAAGAGTGAAGGCCAGAGTTCCTTTGGAACCTGTAGGATAGACTGGCTTTTGCCAAGTCTTTCCAAAGAAGCTTTTTTTGAGCCATAGGCCTCAGACAGGTCCTAACAAGAAAGTGGCATTAGATAGGTTTTTCTTTAGTTAGGATTGATTCAACTACTCATGCCTCAAGCGCACTCCTCCGGCCAGCAGCTACTCTGTAGATGCAACCCTGGGCCTATGGTAAGTATCTATCCCTGTACAGGGGTGTAATGGTAAAAACCAGGGTTCCCTTGGGATCTGCAGAATGGAGTAGCTTGCGCCAAGTCTGTCCGAGGAAGTCTGTTTGAGCCAACAGCCTTAAACAGATCCCAGTATTTAGGAAAAAAAAGCTTTAGTTAGAGTTGAATCAACCACTATAGCCTCAAGCTCGCTCCTCCGGCCAGCAGCTACTCTGTAGATGCAGCCCTGGGCCTATGGTAAGTATCTATCCCTGTACAGGGGTGTAATGGTAAAGGCCAGGGTTCCCTTGGGATCTGCAGAATGGAGTAGCTTGCGCCAAGTCTGTCCGAGAAAGCCATTTTGAGCTGATGGATTTAAACAAATTTCAACATTTAGGAAAAAAGCATTAATCTATTTCAGTTAGAGTTAATTCAATTACTCTAGCATAAAGATCCTAATTCACTTTGTCTAAAGGAAGTTAGTTGGCAAATTTTTATTGTGTGAGCAATGAGGTTATGAAACTCTCTACCACATGAAATTGAAATACTTAATTTTCTAAAAAAAATTCAAGGAGGGCATGTGTGTGCCTTTCTTAAATAATATAAAATTGCAGGTTATCCGTATTAGATTTTGTTATGGGACGTTGATCCAGGGAACTAGTCTGATTGCCATATGTGGAGTCGGGAAGGAATTTTTCCCCTAATATGGGGCAATTAGCATCTGCCTCATGGGGTTTTTGCCTTCCTCTGGATCAACACATTAGCTTTTAGGTTGAACTTGACAGACTTGTGTCTTTCAACCTTAAAACTATGAAACAGTCCCTGTATAGAGGTTCAAGGGTGAAGCCCAGGGTTCATTTGGAAACATCAGAAATGGTGTGTTTTGCGCCAAGTCTGTCCAAGGAAGCCTGTTTGAGCCAATGGCCTCAGAAATATCCTAACATTTAAGAAAGTAGCAATAGTTAGGGTTGGCTGAACCATTCTAGCCTTAAGTTTGCCCCTCCAGTCAGCATCTACTATGTAGATGCAATCAAGGCCCTGTAATAAGTCTTTATCACTGTACAGGGCTGTAAGAGTGAAGGCCAGAGTTCCTTTTGAACCTGTAGGATAGACTGGCTTTTGCCAAGTCTTTCCAAAGAAGCTTTTTTGAGCCATAGGCCTCAGACAGGTCCTAACAAGAAAGTGTCATTAGATAGGTTTTTCTTTAGTTAGGATTGATTCAACTACTCAAGCCTCAAGCGCACTCCTCCGGCCAGCAGCTACTCTGTAGATGCAACCCTGGGCCTATGGTAAGTATCTATCCCTGTACAGGTGTGTAATGGTAAAAACCAGGGTTCCCTTGGGATCTGCAGAATGGAGTAGCTTGCGCCAAGTCTGTCCGAGGAAGTCTGTTTGAGCCAACAGCCTTAAACAGATCCCAGTATTTAGGAAAAAAAAGCTTTAGTTAGAGTTGAATCAACCACTATAGCCTCAAGCTCGCTCCTCCGGCCAGCAGCTACTCTGTAGATGCAGCCCTGGGCCTATGGTAAGTATCTATCCCTGTACAGGGGTGTAATGGTAAAGGCCAGGGTTCCCTTGGGATCTGCAGAATGGAGTAGCTTGCGCCAAGTCTGTCCGAGAAAGCCTTTTTGAGCTGATGGATTTAAACAAATTTCAACATTTAGGAAAAAAGCATTAATCTATTTCAGTTAGAGTTAATTCAATTACTCTAGCATAAAGATCCTAATTCACTTTGTCTAAAGGAAGTTAGTTGGCAAATTTTTATTGTGTGAGCAATGAGGTTATGAAACTCTCTACCACATGAAATTGAAATACTTAATTTTCTAAAAAAAATTCAAGGAGGGCATGTGTGTGCCTTTCTTGAATAATATAAAATTGCAGGTTATCCGTACTAGATTTTGTTATGGGACGTTGATCCAGAGAACTAGTCTGATTGCCATATGTGGAGTCGGGAAGGAATTTTTCCCCTAATATGGGGCAATTAGCATCTGCCTCATGCGGTTTTTGCCTTCCTCTGGATCAACACATTAGCTTTTAGGTTGAACTTGATGGACTTGTGTCTTTCAACCTTAAAACTATGAAACGGTCCCTGTATAGAGGTTCAAGGGTGAAGCCCAGGGTTCATTTGGAAACATCAGAAATGGTGTGTTTTGCGCCAAGTCTGTCCAAGGAAGCCTGTTTGAGCCAACGGCCTCAGAAATATCCTAACATTTAAGAAAGTAGCAATAGTTAGGGTTGGCTGAACCATTCTAACCTTAAGTTTGCCCCTCCAGTCAGCATCTACTATGTAGATGCAATCAAGGCCCTGTAATAAGTCTTTATCACTGTACAGGGCTGTAAGAGTGAAGGTCAGAGTTCCTTTGGAACCTGTAGGATAGACTGGCTTTTGCCAAGTTTTTCCAAAGAAGCTTTTTTGAGCCATAGGCCTCAGACAGGTCCTAACAAGAAAGTGTCATTAGATAGGTTTTTCTTTAGTTAGGATTGACTCAACTACTCAAGCCTCAAGCGCACTCCTTCGGCCAGCAGCTACTCTGTAGATGCAACCCTGGGCCTATGGTAAGTATCTATCCCTGTACAGGGGTGTAATGGTAAAAACCAGGGTTCCCTTGGGATCTGCAGAATGGAGTAGCTTGCGCCAAGTCTGTCCGAGGAAGTCTGTTTGAGCCAACAGCCTTAAACAGATCCCAGTATTTAGGAAAAAAAAGCTTTAGTTAGAGTTGAATCAACCACTATAGCCTCAAGCTCGCTCCTCCGGCCAGCAGCTACTCTGTAGATGCAACTCTGGGCCTATGGTAAGTATCTATCCCTGTACAGGGGTGTAATGGTAAAGGCCAGGGTTCCCTTGGGATCTGCAGAATGGAGTAGCTTGCGCCAAGTCTGTCCGAGGAAGCCTTTTTGAGCCAATGGCCTTAGACAGAACCCATCATTTAGTAATAAAAAAACTTTAGTTAGAGTTATAGCCTCAAGCTCGCTCCTCTGGCCAGCAGCTACTCTGTAGATGCAACCCTGAGCATGTGGTAAGTCTCCATTCCTGTAAAGGGGTGTAATGGTAAAGATCAGGGTTCCTTTTGACCTGCTTATGCCAAGTCTGTCAAAGGAAGCCTTTTTGAGCTGATGGCTCTACACAGATCCTAATGTTTAGGAAAAAAGCTTATGTGTATTTCAGTTAGATTAAAAGTAAAGCCAACAAAAGAGAATTTAACTTTCCTCAAAAAATCAATTATTAATATAGCATTTACCTGCCCAGATCTCAGAACTAATGCACTATTAGGATGTAGCAATCCCATAAAATTTTGTGTGCAGTTTTAATACTATGTAATCACCCCCCTCCATTAATTGGTAATATGTGAGTGGTTGTCACATCAGTATTTTGCACCTGTGTTGCTGTCATCGTTATTATATGGTATGATTAGTACTGAGACCTAGGCAGGTAAACACTGTTGCCCTTTTTTCCTGTGTTAATTCTTGAATTTTGGTGGGAATTTAAATTTGTCTTTGCTTTTAATGTTAGTGTAGGGACTCGCAAGTATGAGGACCCTTGACGCGGGTTGCGAGCTTGTGTATTTTGGCCAAAATATTTACTAATACCTCATATATATCATATATATCATATATATTTTTTGCACGTTATTTTTATTCAGGGTGCAGCCAGACCCATCAATGTTGGCCTTGTAAACTAGGGTGTCTGTCTTCATGGGGTGTACTTAAAAAGTGCTGGGCAGCCCGCCTAATAGTTTGGGCTTCACTAATAGGCTGTAAGCCAGACATTGTGCACTACCTGTGTGTGACCAGTGCCCTATACAAGGCTTATTTGTGTGCAGTTTTAATACTAAGCAATCACCCCCTCCATGAATTGGTAGGTTGTGAGTGGTTGTCTCATCAATATTTTGCACCTGTGTTGCTGACTTCTTCATTATATGGGTTTGCTGCATCCTTGTAATTATTGTTGCTGTATTTGCTGTGTTAATTCTTGAATTTTGGTGGGAACTTTAATTCCTTGTTTTGTGACTTTGCTTTTAATGTTAGTGTAGGGACTCGCAAGTATGAGGACCCTTGAGCAGGTTGCGAGCTTGTATATTTTGGCCAAAATATCGACCAATACCTCATATATATCATATATATTTTTTACATGCTATTTTTATTCAGGGTGCAGCCAAGCCCATCTACAGGTGCATCTCACAAAATTAGAATATCACCAGAAAAGTTAATTTATTTCAGTTCTTCAATACAAAACGTGAAACTCATATATTATATAGAGCCATTACACACAGAGTGATCTATTTCACGTGTTTATTTCTGTTAATGTTGATGATTATGGCTTACAGCCAATGAAAACTCAAAAGTCATTATTTCAATTAATTAGAATACCTTATAACAACAGCTTGAAAAATGTTTTCAAAATCCAAAATGTTATCCTACTGAAATGTATGTTCAATAAATGCCCTCAATACTTGGCCAGGCTCCTTTTACATCAATTACTGCATCAATGCGGCAATGTGGCATGGAGGGATCAGCCTGTGGCACTGCTGAGGGGTTATGGAAGCCCAGGTGGCTTTGATAGAAGCCTTCAGCTCGTCTGCATTGTTGGGTCTGGTGTCTCTCATTTTCCTCTTGACAATACCCCATAGATTCTCTATAATAGATTCTTTATGGGGTTAAGGTCAGGTGAGTTTGCTGCCAATCAAGCACAGTGATACTGTTGTGTGTAAACCAGGTATTAGTACTTTTGTCAGTGTGGACAGGGGCCAAGTCCTGCTGGAGAATGAAATTTCCATCTCCAAAAAGCTTGGCGTAGCTAAGGTTTTGGTTCAGGGGGCCGAAACTTCTGAGTGGGCCTCTAACCAGGTAACCCTGATTCCAACTATAGCGGCGCACCCAGATAGTTGATGTAGGAAAACCTCAGCAGATGACCGCGCTGTTACTAAAAATAATCTCTATACAAAGACCAGCACTGATATTACCGCCATATGGTGACATATATTGATAGATGCCAGTCCTGCAGAACATATAAGAGATCACAGCTCAGTTATATATAGTACCTTACAGCTGACGTTCTTTCTGATTAAATTGTTCACTTTTCCCGTCTTTTCCATCTGGCCCAGACCGACACGACAACTTCTCCAGCCAGGGCTCAGAGTCTCAGGTCTGCAGAGATCACAACAAAGACACATTTGACTCCTTACATTTCAGGCACTGACCACATCTATCCCCAACCTGCACAAACTTCTCATCCTGCTGATACCCCAATACTGAGCCTCTGCTGCAAAATGTGTCCCTATTACTGCACCTACTGTGTGCCCTCTAGATGGTAAAACAAACCTCTAAAATAAAGTAATGCCGTGTGCAAGTGTCCTAGAAAACAGTGCCCACATTGTGCCCCCTAGAAAGTAATAATGCCCCTTCGACAGTCACGATAACCTGAGTTCCCCTATAACAATAAGTGCCCACCTAAGATTTAATAATGTCCTGAGTCTCCCCCCATGTAGAGCTCCGCTCTAACCAGTATGATGTTCTCCTATTCACGATATAATTCCCCCTCACTGTATAGTACCCCCACAAAGTATACTGACCCCTTAGTAGCCCCCAAGCTGATGGCTCCAACACTGTATGATGGCCTCCACACTATACAAAGACCCCACATTATCTCCCACACTGTATGATGGCCCCCACGCTGTTCAAAGAACCCACATTATCTCCCACACTGTATAAATAGCCTACATATAGTATAATGCACCAGATAGTCCTCAATAT